>NC_133239.1:15000-4815000 GCF_048772165.1 Typha angustifolia
AACCCTAAACCCTAAACCCTAAACCCTAAACCCTAAACCCTAAACCCTAAACCCTAAACCCTAAACCCTAAACCCTAAACCCTAAACCCTAAACCCTAAACCCTAAACCCTAAACCCTAAACCCTAAACCCTAAACCCTAAACCCTAAACCCTAAACCCTAAACCCTAAACCCTAAACCCTAAACCCTAAACCCTAAACCCTAAACCCTAAACCCTAAACCCTAAACCCTAAACCCTAAACCCTAAACCCTAAACCCTAAACCCTAAACCCTAAACCCTAAACCCTAAACCCTAAACCCTAAACCCTAAACCCTAAACCCTAAACCCTAAACCCTAAACCCTAAACCCTAAACCCTAAACCCTAAACCCTAAACCCTAAACCCTAAACCCTAAACCCTAAACCCTAAACCCTAAACCCTAAACCCTAAACCCTAAACCCTAAACCCTAAACCCTAAACCCTAAACCCTAAACCCTAAACCCTAAACCCTAAACCCTAAACCCTAAACCCTAAACCCTAAACCCTAAACCCTAAACCCTAAACCCTAAACCCTAAACCCTAAACCCTAAACCCTAAACCCTAAACCCTAAACCCTAAACCCTAAACCCTAAACCCTAAACCCTAAACCCTAAACCCTAAACCCTAAACCCTAAACCCTAAACCCTAAACCCTAAACCCTAAACCCTAAACCCTAAACCCTAAACCCTAAACCCTAAACCCTAAACCCTAAACCCTAAACCCTAAACCCTAAACCCTAAACCCTAAACCCTAAACCCTAAACCCTAAACCCTAAACCCTAAACCCTAAACCCTAAACCCTAAACCCTAAACCCTAAACCCTAAACCCTAAACCCTAAACCCTAAACCCTAAACCCTAAACCCTAAACCCTAAACCCTAAACCCTAAACCCTAAACCCTAAACCCTAAACCCTAAACCCTAAACCCTAAACCCTAAACCCTAAACCCTAAACCCTAAACCCTAAACCCTAAACCCTAAACCCTAAACCCTAAACCCTAAACCCTAAACCCTAAACCCTAAACCCTAAACCCTAAACCCTAAACCCTAAACCCTAAACCCTAAACCCTAAACCCTAAACCCTAAACCCTAAACCCTAAACCCTAAACCCTAAACCCTAAACCCTAAACCCTAAACCCTAAACCCTAAACCCTAAACCCTAAACCCTAAACCCTAAACCCTAAACCCTAAACCCTAAACCCTAAACCCTAAACCCTAAACCCTAAACCCTAAACCCTAAACCCTAAACCCTAAACCCTAAACCCTAAACCCTAAACCCTAAACCCTAAACCCTAAACCCTAAACCCTAAACCCTAAACCCTAAACCCTAAACCCTAAACCCTAAACCCTAAACCCTAAACCCTAAACCCTAAACCCTAAACCCTAAACCCTAAACCCTAAACCCTAAACCCTAAACCCTAAACCCTAAACCCTAAACCCTAAACCCTAAACCCTAAACCCTAAACCCTAAACCCTAAACCCTAAACCCTAAACCCTAAACCCTAAACCCTAAACCCTAAACCCTAAACCCTAAACCCTAAACCCTAAACCCTAAACCCTAAACCCTAAACCCTAAACCCTAAACCCTAAACCCTAAACCCTAAACCCTAAACCCTAAACCCTAAACCCTAAACCCTAAACCCTAAACCCTAAACCCTAAACCCTAAACCCTAAACCCTAAACCCTAAACCCTAAACCCTAAACCCTAAACCCTAAACCCTAAACCCTAAACCCTAAACCCTAAACCCTAAACCCTAAACCCTAAACCCTAAACCCTAAACCCTAAACCCTAAACCCTAAACCCTAAACCCTAAACCCTAAACCCTAAACCCTAAACCCTAAACCCTAAACCCTAAACCCTAAACCCTAAACCCTAAACCCTAAACCCTAAACCCTAAACCCTAAACCCTAAACCCTAAACCCTAAACCCTAAACCCTAAACCCTAAACCCTAAACCCTAAACCCTAAACCCTAAACCCTAAACCCTAAACCCTAAACCCTAAACCCTAAACCCTAAACCCTAAACCCTAAACCCTAAACCCTAAACCCTAAACCCTAAACCCTAAACCCTAAACCCTAAACCCTAAACCCTAAACCCTAAACCCTAAACCCTAAACCCTAAACCCTAAACCCTAAACCCTAAACCCTAAACCCTAAACCCTAAACCCTAAACCCTAAACCCTAAACCCTAAACCCTAAACCCTAAACCCTAAACCCTAAACCCTAAACCCTAAACCCTAAACCCTAAACCCTAAACCCTAAACCCTAAACCCTAAACCCTAAACCCTAAACCCTAAACCCTAAACCCTAAACCCTAAACCCTAAACCCTAAACCCTAAACCCTAAACCCTAAACCCTAAACCCTAAACCCTAAACCCTAAACCCTAAACCCTAAACCCTAAACCCTAAACCCTAAACCCTAAACCCTAAACCCTAAACCCTAAACCCTAAACCCTAAACCCTAAACCCTAAACCCTAAACCCTAAACCCTAAACCCTAAACCCTAAACCCTAAACCCTAAACCCTAAACCCTAAACCCTAAACCCTAAACCCTAAACCCTAAACCCTAAACCCTAAACCCTAAACCCTAAACCCTAAACCCTAAACCCTAAACCCTAAACCCTAAACCCTAAACCCTAAACCCTAAACCCTAAACCCTAAACCCTAAACCCTAAACCCTAAACCCTAAACCCTAAACCCTAAACCCTAAACCCTAAACCCTAAACCCTAAACCCTAAACCCTAAACCCTAAACCCTAAACCCTAAACCCTAAACCCTAAACCCTAAACCCTAAACCCTAAACCCTAAACCCTAAACCCTAAACCCTAAACCCTAAACCCTAAACCCTAAACCCTAAACCCTAAACCCTAAACCCTAAACCCTAAACCCTAAACCCTAAACCCTAAACCCTAAACCCTAAACCCTAAACCCTAAACCCTAAACCCTAAACCCTAAACCCTAAACCCTAAACCCTAAACCCTAAACCCTAAACCCTAAACCCTAAACCCTAAACCCTAAACCCTAAACCCCAAACCCTAAACCCCAAACCCTAAACCCCAAACCCCAAACCCCAAACCCTAAACCCCAAACCCTAAACCCCAAACCCTAAACCCCAAACCCTAAAACCCCAAACCCTAAACCCTAAACCCTAAACCCCAAACCCTAAACCCCAAAACCCAAAACCCCAAAACCCCAAAACCCTAAACCATAAGCCCTAAACCCTAAACCCGAGACCACATTGAAGGATTTTGAATTAGATGATAGCTTTGCTTATGCTATCAACTTAGTTGATTGAGCGATCGGGAGATAGCTATTGAATCTGATATTTTCTTATTTTTTATGTTCTTTTTCCATCCCAAATCTTCCCCAAGGAAGCCTTAAGATATTCTTTTTTTACTATCTCTTTAGGCTTTGGTTTGATTATAGTGACTTCTCCTTGCATTAATTGTTGAGATCTCGTTTCATGTTTGAGTTGGGCTAGAGAGGTACAAGAAGGTAGCATAGGGGTGGTGCCGCTTTTTTTAAGCAACGCAGGTATTTGACATAATTATATTAGAATGCGATCCAAGATTCAAAAGTGTTTTTTTTTTTTTCTTGGGGTGAGATATGGATTGGGAGACGCCTCTTCAATCTTTCTTTCTATCCTTGCTCACTCTCAACACTTAATCTCTTCTTTTCTTTTGATCCATCTCAGATCTCGTTGCTTCTCCAAGAAAGCTCAAAGATGCCATCTGAACCTATCTGTTTAGGCTTTTATTTGATTGTGTAAATTGTAAACGGTTCTAGTTACAGTAGTGGTTCACATCTCGTGCTCCTACTGTATGTTTAGGATACATTTTTAAAAGATTATTTTTAATCTCTCTATGAAGCACGGGTCATTGGTAAATTGAAGAACTGCTACAAGGTTCATTAAGTCCTCTAAAGCTGAGGCACTCGAGTAAATTAATTCAAATTTACTATTTTAATATTTTCTGACGCCTTTAGAAAATGACATTTTTATATTTTTGTAATTTGTTTGCGGTCACCGAAAGGCAACTCGTTGAAACTACTCGTAGATGAAGGAATTAAAAAAATTAGTGAGAGACACAGGTGTCAAAATAAAAGAGTACGAGTTGACATCAGTATCCTATTCACCTCTAACTCGGCTCTACAAAGCACACGTGCCACCCACGTGTCCTTGTCTCTCTCCTCGCCGGTCGCACTACAGTTGACCTATGGCTAGTTCAGCAAATCCGCGGCAAATTCGGGGCGGGGCAGACCAGTCGGTGGGACCACCGATATGGTACGGCACGACGGGGATGCCACAGGAGGAGGGCATGCAGCTCTCCTCCTTGTTGTTGATGGTCACAAACTAACAGTGGTTAGAAGCCAGGTACGAGATCGAGGAGGAAGACTACTCACAGAAGTTGCAGTAATTGAGGTAGATTTTATCACATCAATCCTCTCAATCATTTTCTATTTATTTTATTTTTTTTTTGCTGGAGGATAGAAGTAGGATGTATATTTTAATGCTTGGATCCTTATGGGTTGTCCTTTCCGATTACACAGCTCAAACTCACCAACCGAAGGAATATCTACTAAAGGCGACTGTTTTCCTCCTCATAATCCTCCAACCTCCTTATCCTCCTCCTTCAGCATCCCACTGATCCTCCTCCTCCCCCTTCAACAAATCACCTAAAGAGGCTTTTCTGCCTTAATACTTGCATGAGTTCATGCGTGTATTGAAAACATCATCTCCTCCAAGAAATTATTTTTTCTACCTAGGAATCCCACTAAAACTTTCTCTGATTCTAATCCCACTCGCAATTTATTATTGGGAATCTGATTTTCAGTTTTTGTAACATAACGTATACTGGAAACATAATCACCCAACTATTATCTAGTGGGTCGGAGTTCAAATCTCACATGGGATTTTTTTTTTTTTTTTTGCCAATGTTTAATTATGTTAATTGCACTGTAATTTAAGTCGACTAAAGAAAGATTAACTTTTATCTAAACTAATTAACTGTGAGTCTAAGTACGAAGATCATTGGCCTTGTTATTGATTTTTCTTCATTTGAGGAAAGCCAAGGAAACTAGCATACACCCTATTCTATCATGGATAACAGCAAATAAGAGTTTTAGAACATACACCTACTCTATAAAATTAGTAACTACTAGTAAAAGAACAAAAGTAGCAATAAACCATCTAATTAACAGAGCACCAAAATACTAATAATTGCACAGAGAAGTATTGCAGACCTCACTTCGAAGCAAGAAATAAAGATCTCTCACTTGGATTCCATGAGCATCATTTTGGCTCTCATTTAGGCTTTAGAACTCTTGGTTTCTGTCCACGCTACGCTACTCAAATGGTTGAAAGATTTTGTTACTGATCCTTCTTAAGAATGTGTTACAATCAAATAGGAAATAGGAATCGAGTTTTTAAAAACTGGTGTGTACTATATCTTTTTTTTTTTTAAATGGATGTATTCTATTTAAGTTGTATTCCCGGACGATTATGAACTTAATTTATTGTCATAATATTTTAATTCCAAAGTGGGTACGGCAAATGTTGGATAGACTTTTTCTGCTTAACCTTCTAGATGAGCGCTTCTTTCGGTCCGCTGTCCATCCCGGTCAGTCAAAGACGCGACGTAAGAGGTCCACCACCGAGTAGTCGTCGGTTTGAGGACTCGCGACTACAAAAGATAGAAATGTGCATCACGTCAACTAACGTGCGGTTAGATATCGAGTCTTCTAGAAATGACCGGCTTAATATGGAATTTAACAAGGTGGGGTTGGGTGCATACAGAAGCTTGTGATTTAGGAGGAATGGCCATTATTGATGATGATAAAGACGACAGAGCACTAGGCTTAGGGTCTACTTGCGGAAGATCAGAAAAGTCTTGCGTTATATCCACATTGCAGCCTAACAAACAATATTGTGCCCGTCCGCGTTTGGTGTCGGGTCCAGACACAGGGTGTCCTAATTAATAAGTTTTGGGGTCTTGAATAACATGATTCGGCAACTCCCCAAAATTCTTAATTGGCCTGCCTTGGCGAAGCCCTCGGTCGGTTCCCACCTCTTCTTCATGGCATGCAACAATCGGTTGGATTTACAGACTTGCAGGCCCACCCACCCACCCACCCGCCCATCTACGATGACAAAATTCCAGACTGTACGTTGGCTTTATATTGATAAAGCCTTTTGTAGTCGGCATTGCTAGATAGTTTTATATATATATCTCAGAATATCGGACCAGAAAGCAAGGAGCAATTTGAGGCATAATATATTTTCACAAGGGAGAGGAGGGAGAGGGCCGGACTGAGAGGATCAGGAAAGGGAAGGGGTGACCTGCAGATCACATTATTATTGATTCCAAGGATCGATGGGTGTAGGAGAAGTGAGGATGTACTTGTCATCATGGATCGGAGTGGTGGTAACCATGACGGCAATCAACATTATACTGGAGGGCTCGGTGGCCGCGGCATCAACAACACATGTTGTGGGAGGCGCCACTAATTGGACCATACCGTCCGCCACTACCTTTTACTCCGATTGGTCATCCTCGCAGACCTTCGCAGTGGGCGACACGCTCGGTATATACATATATATATCTCACTACGTTCCAATATATATATATATATATGATGATAATGGTGCTTCTTCGGTGCTAAATTAATTGATTAATTTGTTTCCCTGTACGTATTGCAGTGTTTAATTTTCCAACTGGGATTCACAACGTTATACCAGTCCCCAAGTCTGGGTACGATGGGTGTTCTTCCAAGCAACAGCTGGGTACTACTATGGCTAACGGCCCCGCCACCGTTACCATTAGCTCACCGGGCATCCACTACTACATATGTGGCATCGGCAGCCACTGCTCATTCGGCCAGAAGCTCGCCATCACCGTCGCCTCCTCTTCTACCAGCAGCCCCACCGCCACGCCGTCCCCATCCCCCACTGCTGGAAGTGGTGGAGCACCAAACTCACCGGCCGGACCAACTTCACCAGGCGCTGCAGCAGCTGGACCGAGCACTTCCGCCTCGTCGTTGCTCCGGTGCCGTTTCTCCTTCACGGTGGTGGCGTTTATCTTCGCGGTCATCGTCTTGATCTAGCGGCACTAATTAAAGGAATCTGGACGGGCCGGTTTTTTTTTTTAACTTCCTTCGCTTTTTCTTTTCTTTTTGTTCTTAACCTTTGCGTTGTCTGGGTAGGTGTATGCCCGGGTATGCTCTGTTTTGAGCGGGAGGTTCTATTTTCTGCTCGTGAACAGATAAGGACGAGTGAATAATTCCAGTGTCGAGGGTGAAAATCTGATCTACATCATTGTTAATTTGACGTAGTAGAATGCATGAGTTGTCCTTATTAAAAGAAAGATTGTATGAGTTTTTCTTTAATGAAAAAGAATGATTCTATAAACTATCTTTCATAAACTATCTTTAAGTATTATAAAAAGCTCTGTATGGGCTAAAAACTGCAGAAAATCAGAAAGAAAACTCTCGTGTCTCATCTCACGTACAATTATAATTAATTAAAAACTATACGTTAAAAAATTTGATGTCTTCTCTTGAAAGAGCCATTAGTATTTATTTTTCAAAGGAGGTGGTTCCCACTGAATGAGAAAGATCTAAACATACAGATTCCATGCTCTGTCCCTAGACAGGGGGCTTTCTCATGGTAGCAACACGGCAATTAAAAAAAAAAGGTGATTAGTAGTTTCATGTTGCAACAAGCATACCAGATAGTTTTCTCTCCCAAAGATATCAGTAGGGAAAAATAATTATTTGCACTTAACCAGTACATAAAAAAAGAAAAAAAAAGTACTGGTTAGTGGTTACACAACTGAATTATATCATGTAATTATCTGAAAAGTGTGGGAAGGAGAACCATTTATTAGTTCTCCATATCGGAATAGCTCATTATTCTGAAGACAAAAAGTATTAGATATTGATGTATATGGACAAGAAAGCAGACACGTAGGTCTGCACATAGGCATAAGGAAAGAAATGTAAAGATAAAGCTAATTTAGGCGGTGACATTTAATGCAAGAGCAAGGTCGGAGGGAAGTGAACCTAGATGGTGATTGTGGAGTGGTCGCTTAATGAACAAATAAAATGAGAGGTGAAGCAGCGGTGGTGATAAACGAGGGACATTAATTTTGACTTGACTCGTGGTCGCGGTTTACAGTCCATCCCGTGTTGTGTGGATTATTAGAAAACTGGATAACAATCAGTTAACCGCCGGACGTAGCAGGACCATTAATGAAAGATGCATGCGTAGATAGGTCCAATTTCTATTTATATGACGTGTGTGGTGGTGAAGGATTGTTCGCTTAATTAGATGGAAGTAGAGGGAAATATAGGTTTACTAAATAGAAATCATGTAGAATAGTAACCCCAGCCGGCTTTTCTTCATACCATCACGTGCATGTGCACGTGCATCGGAATTCTCCGTACCTGACTCTTTTTCTTTAAAAAAAAATTATATCTCTCTCTATTATTAATAATATTATTCCTCTTTCTCCATCTCCACCCTGATCTCCAACTCTCTAAGTGATGGGTTTGGTGGTGGTGGGAGAGGAGTACTGCGCGGAGGGGGAACGGGAACTGACGGTGCGGAAGACTTCAGTGTTCTATCCGGGTGATGGGTTCGCGGCATTCGACCACCAGAGTGGAGACCTCGTGTTCCGGGTGGACACCTACGCCCACCGGGCTCCTGCCTTGGCCGAACAGCAGCAGCTCGTCCTCATGGATCCTCATGGCACTCCCATACTCACCCTCCGCCGCAAGGTTCCGCCTTTCATTTATTTACCTCCTCCATCACTATCAACTATTCTAGTTTGATCTTAAATTTTCTTCTTTTCCCCTAGTTCTTTCATATTTTCTTCTGCCATCCATATATATATATCCCTTACCGTAAAAGATCGATCCTTGGAAAATAAATAAAAATAAACAGTGGCCAAGCCTACACCAAAGGTGGGAGGGGTTCTTGGGTGAAAGGAACGAGGGCCAGAAGCCACTCTTCACTGTGAGGAGGTCATCCATCTTCGGCGGCGATCGGGGCAGCGTGATAGCGGAGGTGCACCCGGGAGTTGATCCTGCGACGGGGGAGGCAGATTACCGGATCGAGGGTTGCTTCGCCCACCGCTGCTGTCGGATGCTGTACGAGGGGGTAGAAGGGGAGGTGGTGGTTGCAGTGATCCAGCGAAAGGTGGATGCCTGCACCCACGTGGTCATGGGAAAGGACGTTTTCTCCCTCACTCTTACGCCGCGTTTTGACGCTGCCTTCGCCATGGGCCTCGTTCTTGTCCTCGACCAAATCACTGGCGACGATGAAGGCGACGACCAAGACAACTCCGCTTGAAGACCACCATAACGTCGGTTCAGCTATCAACGCTGACGACTGATGCCCACAAACTCCTAGGTTACAACTTGGAATGGCATTGTTAGAAAATACCTTGGTATATTTTTTCCTTCCATGTTGTCAAACTTCAATGAACAATGTTTTTGCTGAGTTATGTGGCACCTATAAGCTATATCTGAGACATTAAATGGAATTGCTGGCTGCCATGATGAGGGTTGCTAATAATTAAACCAATGGTAGAGAAGGGCAACAGTGCAAGCTAGTTGCTTCATTGTGTCTGGCATTTTTGATTTCATATGTTTGATACTAAACACAAATTGACATTCACGAAGCAGGTCATTTATCTTGAAAAATAGAGAGAGAAGAAGACGGGGAAGTATTTTTATAGACATGCAGCAGCTCCATTGGACTAGTTGTGAATGCATTAGATTCAAACACAAAAAAATTTCTTGTTCTGTCTTGAGGGAATTTTTGTGGTTCTGTTTCCTACAGACAGACATGAAAAATATTTTTGGGTGGAATGTACTTCAAACATTTAATTCTCGCATCAGATCTAGCAATATCTAGAGAGTATTTATGCGTACGTTATTTCTTATCCATAAAGAAGTAGAAGGAAGGATATGCAGAAATAAGTATACATACTATCAGCTTTTTTTTTTCCGATAGAATCATATATGGTGCTCCCGAATGCAGCCTAAGCTAGGATAAATTATTCTACATGAAGTAGGTTTACATGCTAATTCACTATAAACACAATGATGAATTATCATCCTTTTTGTACCTATGGGCTGAAAGGTGGCATGAGACTGATCTCCTCTTGTGGACCACTGCTACTCCTCCCTGATTCATATTTCATGAGAGACATTAGCAGACTTTAAGGATATCAGAGGTCATACAAGCTAGGAAGATCTTTTAAGGTATAAAAAATTAAAGACCAGACTATGTTAACTAACTAAAACTATTAGAATAAAATAAATTTCTCTGGTGCCTACTGACTCTTCTACCTACCGTAAAAAAGTTTCCGCCACTCAACTAAGTATTTGCTGCTGGAGAGAGATAAAACAGATGAATCCTGAAAGAAACTCAGTGGAGAAAACGTCGGCGACATCGGGCTGATCCAATCTCCTCATACTCTAACTTTGTAATGCACATCGATTCAAAATCAGGGCTTGATGCTAAAAGTGAGCCACCCCTCCACACACCCAGAATAGGACTGGATAATTACCAGGTAAACATGAGTCAATAGCAGCGAAGAAAATTCAGTGAAGCAAAGTTAACCCTGGAAAAGGCTTTATACTTCTCCTGAGTAGTTATCTTCACTTGATAATTGTCACGCACAAGAGGCCGAAGCTCGCTTTCTCTGCATACAAAATGGTAAATGTCAAAGAAGATAATCATTCTTCCTGATGTCAAAATAATACAGAGCACATAACAGTTTACAGTCTTTCTGCAAATCGAGGGAACATTGTGCTTCCGCCGGTCAATATGATGCTGCAAGCATTCAAATAAAATAGAGGGTCAATCAAGACAAAACCAGAAACTCAAATAATGTGTGTAATCAACACAAGATAGAAAATTTCTTGCAGATAATGTGTAACAAAGAAAAATACCTCTCAAAAAATGGGGGTGAAGAAGAAATACCTCTCAAAAAGTACGGGGTGAAGATATGGATGGCATGAATTGACTGCACGAACTATGCATTCAGCTAATCCAGCCTGATTCATGCCTGCAGAGGTCATACAATGTTTCCATTAAAAGCCAAATCAGCTACAATCATGCCTACTAAGAGGAAACAATTTGCCGGCAAGCTGTTGAGCTTCAATAGCTAACTGGACATTCATTTTAAGAAACATATAACTCAATTTACAATGTAGCAAGCAGAAACCAATTAAGTAATTATAACTTAGAATTTGCAGCACCAAGCCAAGAAACCTGCAATTACAGAGAGAAGGTTGATTGTCTTAAAGGGAATGTGTAATATTTGCAAACAACAAGGCAGTGACTATAGTGTAGTTCAAGTTCTCAATATCTCTCATAGATACGCAGCCAGGAACAAAACTTTGCAGTCTTTATATGCATTAAATTCTTTCTTGATTTCTCAAGGTCACTAAACAACAAACCTGAAACCACAACTTGCTTGTTATCCTTAAAATGTAAGACTTAAACCCAGCATATAAACTCCTATGGAGCTATCCTCTCAACTGCAACCCTCCAATACAATCTACATCACTTGCAAGGTGGAAAGCAATTATTCATGAACAAATTTAGCAATTGTTTCTATTTGAAGAGTACTAAAATAATGTCAACCTCACACTTTCATCTAAAAGGCCGCAAACTAAGAAGGCACATCTGATATAACTATCAGTGGCATAGCCACTGGTATGCTCTGTCTCCAACACATGCTATCTCTTTCACTAAGGGAAGGGCTGAGGAGAGTGTTGATGGAAGAGGGAGAGGTTCTTGTGATTGGGCATGCCTGTTTTCTATGGTTACAATATTCCAGGAATATTGGAGTCTACTTTTGAGAAGATGGTTTTCCTTGAATATCATGATTGCAAAAATGCAGCTCCTCCGTTCCATGATTTGTGAGCACTTTCTTCTCAGCCCTTTCCAAATGAGTGCGATTATAACAAAGTCACTTGACATCTAAGTGTATGATGCAAAACAGCTACCTAAATGAGTATTGTCTGCAATTCAAATAGTCAACAGGATACAAACCCAAATCAGCAGGATGGAAAAGCATCTCAGGTACAAGGAAGCGCTCGTTGGTCAACTTAAATTCCTGCAAGAAGAAGACCTTGTAAGATTTCAAAAATAACTGCAACGCCTTGCACAAAAGAAAGCTTGGATGTTACATTTTTAGTCAAATCAATTCTCCTTCGATCTTCTGTTTTATCTGTATCACCCCGGCTATGTACAACCTCACGAAGGCCTGACTGTGGATTTGAGCATCCATCTGGTAAAGATAGAAACCTTTGTGCTTCACTCAAGTCTTTTATATAACCCTTTGTATGTGTCACACCATCAGGTAAAACATATGTGCACCTGAAAGGGTTGTCCGTTCCAGATCTACTACAGAACAATCGAAGTAAATGCAGTCAGAAAATACGATAGAAGAAAAAGCAACACGCAAAGGCAGATAAATATTCGCAGTCCTGTTTACAAGACATGAAAAAAAATGAAAAGCCAATAGGATCATCTCTAAAAACACCAACTAGCAAACAGAGTCTGATAATGCTATAGAGGTTTTTCTCGATAACTTGTATTGCCATGACGACTGAAGAAATGGCGAGGATATATGTCACCTGGCGAGGCGTAGGTCGCGGGAGACGTCGAGAGAGACGAAGCAGAGCTTCTCCTTGGCGTGGTCGATGAGGAGGGTCTCGTCCATGACGTTGAGAGAGCGATAGGAGATGAGCTCCTTGAGGTAGTTGGTGAGGGCCTTCCCGCCGAGGTCCATCCTGCGCACCGCGTAATTGAGTGTGAAATTGTGTAGGACGGGAGCGGCGTGGGTGAAGGAGAAGCCACAATCAACGACGAGGCTGCACTGCGCTCGGGCGGCCTCTGGGGGACGGCGGCTGGCCTCGTAGAGGTGGACGAGGGAAGGGGGATCGGCTACGCAGAGGGAGCGGAAGCCAAAGTCTTCGAAGACGAGCTCGTCGGCAGCACGCTGGAGGGCGGGAGGGTTGAAGAGGGGCTCGACCAGGAGGAGGGAGGAGCGGGTTGGATCCACCCGGAGAAGGGAGCGGAGCACCCGATCCCACACCTCCCGCTCCACATCCGGGTTTATCAGGTATCCCCGGTCCATGGGACGCCGGACGGATACGCTCGTCAAGTCGGCGTCCTCGGCCTGCAGCTGATCGGCGACCAACCATTTCTTGGAGGAAGAGGATGAAGAGGAGCTCCTACCTAGGCAGTTGGGGACGACGGCGGTGGGGTCCCTGTCCCCGCCGAAACCGGCCTTTAGCAGCCCGCCCCCGTTGTCCAACACCACCACGCTGCTCGACATTCTCCCCCGCCGGACACGCAGCTGATCTTCTGGGTTCGGCCCGATTCACTTCCTCGCTAAGTCTAACACAGGCAGCACCACTACACCGTCTTATGTCCAGAACTGGTTTTATTTTATTCTTTTCGGCAAAAATAACTTGAAGTGTGTATTTGTAGAAACTAGAATACCAAATTAACTAAATCCTACAGAAGATACTAGAATACCAAATCAATTTTAAATTTTAATGTTGTACGTGTAGAAGGATTCTACTCAACAGCAACCAACGTGCCTCCTACTAACTTTTTCTGCTGAAGGTGACAAAAAAAAAACCAGCTCTTCTTTTATAAGAATATGCTGGTTGCAAACCCTCGATGCAAGAAGTTGGGTGGTTAAAGCAAACGTAGCCGAGCCATAATAACAAAAACTCAAAAATATATCTACTAATTTATATTCATTAATCAATTCAAATATAAGATCACTCAAGTGCCATAACGTAGTATATGCAGACAAACTGGCAATCCCTGAGCTCCTACTAGCTTTGAAAAAATAGTCTTTCTCTCAGTGGAGTATACAGAGGTTTTGAAATATAAGAAACCATATATCTAGACTGACTAAAATTCAAGAATAGAACCACTTCTTTCCTGCCGAGTTAATTTTCCTGGCTTTAAGAGAATTCAAATTTGTAGCAAATGGAGCAACTTATAGGACTCCCAGCCAGCCCCTGGTATTGAATAGTAGGAACACAATATATTGCTTGTCAACCTGCAAGAGAATGATCAAAGTCACTCAAACTAGATATGCAAAAGAACATTTGCAGCTGTCAAATACTTTAAAAACACATTTGACACCATAGCCTTCTATGTGTTGCAAACCAGTACTCATGCAGCAAAGGGAAATTGTGTCAACACCGGAATTATCCATTGCAGATTCTATGCTAACCGCCTATAAGATGTTTGAGCCTTTCATCATAAGTTGCCTAAACCATTATGCAAAACATGGCCCCAAAATTTATGCACTCAGTTCACATGATGTTGTTATTCCATTAATGAGGATGATCATACACAAGTTTCATATATTGATCAGGTCATCTATTTCATGACTGCATATTTCATCTTAACAAAGATCTAATTAGTTAACGAATAGGATGCACAAATCATCATAAGGTAGTGAGATAAACTTAAGAAGAGCAGAAGACCTAAATAATTCGGGTGACAATGAGACAATTTTCATGACTATGCTCAAAGTTCGGAAAAAGTAGCTTTGGCGGAGGTGCCCCTATAAAGTTGCCACTTCTTCAAGAAGCACACGACTATATACTTTGCAAGGTCAATTCTGAAAGATTTCACTGGTGAGTAGAACGAAGTTCCTCAATTCCTTCAGAAAGGCAGGAGTACTTGGAAGGCACTCAATTCCTCTTTGAGATGAAAGTATTTCGATTGATCAAGAATAGTATTTGTATGAGGCACTAACCAGTGGAGAGCTAGACATTTTTACAATTCTTATTGCCATTGAACTTGATAGCAGGACTAATGAGATCAGCTTTTTGAAGAAAATCATGTAAAGGGCTAATGGCCTGCACCATATAATAAATTGCAATGCCAAAGATGCTCAGTTCAGGCCATGATATCATCCCACTAGTTTCAAACTTTTGATGAGAAGCAACTTATCTTTAAAGAATGACTGTTCAGCAGTAAGGATCATTAGATTCACGTGCCTACGCTTGCACTAAGCAATGATCCAGAACTGGAAGATTTATCAGTTTAAGAAAAATATGCATGTACAAGAAAGGCAAATTTATGAAAAAAAATTGCCAGCACCAAATGTGAAAAAATAAACCTAAGAATCGCCGCTAAGACTTTAAAACTGATTAGCCAATTCAGCAGTCATATAAAATTTAAATCATCATGTGTGAATAGCTTGACTAGGCACAAAGAACAGTAACACCACTGCTACAGGTACATTTATGTTGCTTTATATGTTGGAAGAAGATAATTAAGAAATCTGTAGATAGTGCAGTTTTATTAGTACAAGGAACGATTAGTGAAAGAGAATATGATGAAAGGAAAAAATGGATATAGGTCAGAACTTTTAAGCAGCTAAAAGGACAGTCATGCAAGTTCCGCCATATAAGTCCGGCACAACTAGACTTTCCATTAACTTATCATCTGCCAGAAAATGGAAAACTAAGACCGACTCCAGTCCAGATATAATTCAATTCTCGGTCATCAAAGAGCTCTGTAAAATTTTAATTAGAGTTGCCTACTTGCTAAAAGATTATATCAAGCTCGTTTTTTCTGTTATGACTTATGAGACATAATCATGCTTCCTGGTATAACTGTTGCATTAGTGAACTGCGAAACCACCATGATAAGCTGCTAGTGAATATTGGAAGTGATAAATGATAACCATAATGTATTCAACTGCCACTGGAGGACAACTTTCTTTTTATCATTAAAGCACCTTAATGACAAAAAGAAATACCTTAATGGTAAAGAAAATTTTCCCAGTGAATTGGACAAAGTAGTACTTGATTAATTGATTTTCCTTTTCCTACAGTTGAGCTTCATATTAGTTGAAATTTTCCACTAAAACCTCTTGAAAAGCATTTCCTGATAACAGAGTAATTTGCCGATCATTTATAAGAGAATTTGAGTTTTCCGGAAGATCTTACTTTTAACTATAGAAGTCTCCTTTCTCCAACTCTATTATTATTTTCCACTTTCTTGTTTGCATGTAAAAGAAAAGAAAAGAAACAAAAAACATTGACAAGAAACTCATAGGCAGAGAAAACATAGCTAACAGAAACTATAGCACTCAATAACCAGCACCCCAAGTGCCAAGAGATCGGGAAGATCACACAAACATAATGAAGTCAATCACAGGATAAATGATTTAAACCATACTACAGCATGTTGTTTAAACCATATACCAAACTTTATTAAATCACAAAAGCATAAAAGTAAAAATAAGAAGTAAGGCAAAAGACGCCAAATGGACTTGAACCTTGAATTGATGAGGCTAAGCTTCTGTGTCAAATTTCTGAAGCATATCGCAGTATGGTGTCTGGTATGATAGTCCAAACTGCCGCCTCTGCAACTCAGCCCTACAATTCTGGGTCAGAATTCCAACATACTCCCTCTCAACACGCTGCTCCAAAGCAATGCGCTCCGGACTCTGCCTTGGATAATCTTCTTCAAACTTAGAAGGCTTGACAAAGTAATTAACACCCCTTGGAGTCTGGAGCTTATGCTCATAAGGATATGAACGTGACAGAGAATAAATGGGATCAGAAGATGGGAGAAAGTTCAGTAGGAGCAAGATGAGGACAGGCAAGATCTGAATGAGCATTCGGAGGTTGGAATTGCCGGACTCCCGCATCCCACGAGCACCCATATTCCCAGTCCTGAAATGGAACGTGGTTGCAGGGGGCATTCCACTAAAGAAGAAGTTCCTAAAGATCTCGTCGGCGTCAAAGTCAGCATCGTGAAACCCATCGAAGCCATGCGATCTATGCCTTGTAGGTGCTCTGCCATAGGAGGGCTCGTCCGTCCCAACAAGGTCGTACCTTTTTCTGCTCTCATCATCGCTGAGACATTGGAAAGCTTTGGAGACGGCCTTGAATGATTCCTCAGCGCCAGGTGCCTGGTTCTTATCGGGATGAACTTTCAGAGAGAGCTTGCGGTAGGCCTTGCGGACGTCCTCGACGGTGCATCCTTTTTCCAATCCTAGGATCTGGTAGTAATCCTTCTGCTTCTTAATCTGCCTCACTATCGAGGCCTGCTCCTCTGTATAGGATCTCGGCGAAGTCCTAGCCTTGGCAGTTGATGCGGCCGAGGCGAAGGAAGAGCCTTCGGCCGGCATCTCCGGCTGGGGACCATCGGAGGGAGCAGCACAATCGTCTGGAGACGAGGGGTTTTGAGACTCTCCGTCGGTAGAAGCCGTCGAGAGGAGATCATCGATGGGGAGGGTGGGATCGAGGCGGCGAGCTTTGGAGAAGAATTTGAGGGCACGGGCACGATCGCCCGACCCCAAGGCATCTTTTCCAATCCTTACACATTTGACTGCCTCGTCCTTGTTCCCATCCATCTGACTCGAATCCGGGCGATCGAAGAGGAAGATGGCCCGAATGGACTTTGCTAAGCTATGACTTTTCGAGGAGGAGGAGGAGGAGGAGGAGGAGGAGGAGGAGGAGATCAAAGAAGAATACGACTTTTTATCCCTTCCCCGAGGGGCTTCAACATTCAACCTTGAAGCTCGGCGAAAGATCGAAGAGAAGTGAGGAAGGGACGAGATCGAAGGAGGCCATCCGATAAAGCCGTCCAATTAGATCCAATTCGTCCATCTCGCGTCCCCGACGGTCAGAGTAAAATCCTTGTCCTACAAGGCTGAAGGCTCTCCGTTCAATTGATTCCACTATACGAATTATTTATTTATTTATTTATTTAGTTAGTTATTTACTTACTTATCTTTTTAAATACGAATTAGTTACTCTCTTTCTTTCTTTCTTTCTTTCTTTCTTTCTTTCTTTCTTTCTTGACAAATCCTTTGGTTTTACTTTTCGACGGGTAATCAGGTAATATACATTAACAAAGAAACAATGCTGTGTCTAGGACGTCCAGCGACAAACTCCCCGCCTCCACTGAGATGCTATTCTGTGCTGAAATCCTCAGCTACCGGAATTCCTTTATCCCGTTCACTCGTTCAGCATCATCATAAGGAAGAAAACCTTTTTGCGACAAATGAACAGTCAGTCTGGCTTCACATCACTATGAATCTTTCTTATGCAATGAAAGGTCATTTGCAAGGAAATATCTGTTTTTTATTTTTTTTTATTTTTCTGTTTTCCTTTTTCCATCATCAAACAAGTTCAAGCTTATACCAAATGACATAAAACATGTAAATACTAAATCCTAGAAGCTTAAAGGAGCATATCCCTTGATGGAAGGGCTATAATATAAAAGTCGAGAACCTGAAATCTGATCAGAGGAAGTTAAAAACTAGTGGTACAGAGTAAAAGCACACTTCTTTCCTGGAGCAAGTTCTTCATACACTCAGCCAGACATATTCGACATCTGGGAGTTGAAATCAACATACTTCTTGTCAGTCTGCAAGGGAACAAGACCATAAGATGGTCAATAAAAATTAAGTAACCAACTCTAATCTGAAACAACTCGAGACAAGTAGAATAACTTGCAATCAATACTAAAAAACATGAAGAATTATTTGTTACCACCATGGAAATACTTACTTTGAGCCTTTCAGCATGCATGGCTCAATTACATAGAATTTTCCCAGTCAGTTTATTCTTCATATTCCAAATAAAAAATTGATGAAGACAAGCTCCAAATGATGAGCAATAATATTCGTCATTTACTCCAACAAATCCTTTGGTTTGATGCTCTCTAGACAACGGCAAAATATAAGCGAAGGGTACAACAGCTCGATAAGATAGCAAGAGACTTAGAGAGGGCAAGTAAGTAAATAAGAATTGAGTCACAGTGAGACAGCAAATTTTCCGAACCTTTCTCAAAGAATGGCATAGATGACACGTCGACACCTTATCATGCATCAAAAAGCACTTGAAAGTTGTCAACACAGCAAGAAGACGGTTAAGGATGGCAACACAAGTATCCTTGCCAGACAGTAGGGAGTAGAGACAGGTTATACATATTCATGTTACTTCCCCATATTCAATGAGGCACTATATCTGTGGATAATGTGGTTACACAATGTATTACATGACAAGGAACAAAAGTAACCAATTCCATCAAACTGGTCAAATATATGATTAGAAATCATCAGACGCACGCCATTATCTAAAAGCTGATGGCCACTAGTGAAAAGAATATAAACTTTGAATAACCTGAAAATTGGCGAATAAAGGAGTTGAGTGACCATTGCATGTCAAATTTCATAAAATAGCTAAAGGAGTACAGGAACATGATCGAGCATTTCGAGATCCATCATTTATCCAAGGACGATGAACCATCCAAACTTGTTAGTGGATTACAAGGTCATATGAAAGTTTATTCTTTAAGGATGTAAGTTACAAAAGCATGACTAATCAAGACCAGAGTAAACTTGGCACAAGAAGCGAAAAACACTTGATGAAGTCAGACTAGAATGAGGATTTAAGCATATTATCCTAGAAAAACAGAAAAACGATACAAAGCAACACAAAAGATAAAAATTAGTGACCCTTTTCTTCTTTTCCTCTGGGTCTCCTTCCAAGATCACCAAGAAAAATTAAAATCCAAGTTGTGCAAAAGCGGATGAAGATCAAGGTTTCTGTACTGGAAATCTTATAGGGGTATAGGGTTTCAGGTCTCCTTTCCAAGACCCTGAAAATCGTTAATGCTCAACTTAGATAACTTCTCCAGACCCTCAAAGTTCACTCTTTCTCATGAAGAAAATGAAATACTTCCGATGTTACTTTTAAGTTCATGAACTTACACACAGACAGACATTATTTATCCAGTTGTAGACATTAGAGATGGATTAGACCAAGAAGCACAGAACAGTCAGCTCAAATGATTGGCCAAATCAAATCACACCTTGAGTTGAAGAGGTTAAGCTGTCGTGTCAAATTTCTGAAGCCTGTCACAATGCGGTGTCTGGTAAGACAGTCCCCACTGTCGCCTCTGCAACTCAAGCCTGCAATTCTGTGTCAGGAGTCCAACATACTCCCTCTCGACACGTTTCTCCAAAGCAATGCGCTCTGAACTCTGTTCTGGATATTCCTCTTCGAACTTTGCCGACTTAACAAAGTAGTTAACACCTCTTGGGGTCTCAAGCTTGTGGTCATAAGGATATGAGCGCGAAAGAACATAAACGGGATCAGGAGATGGGAGAAAGTTCAACAGGAGCAAGATGATGAAAGGCAGGATTTGAATGAACATCCGGAGGTTGGAATTGCCAGAATCTCGCATCCCATGAGCGCCCGTATTTCCCGTCCTGAAATGGAATGTGGTCGCAGGGGCCATTCCACCAAAGAAGAAGTTCCTAAAGATCTCGTCGGCGTCGACGTCAGCTTCATAGAAGCCATCGAAGCCATGCGATCTACGCCTTGTCGGAACTCTGCTGTAGGAAGGTTCGTCCGTCCCAACAAGGTCGTACCTTTTTCTGCTCTCCTCATCGCTGAGACATCGGAAGGCTTTGGAAACGACC
The DNA here is from genome assembly GCF_048772165.1 of Typha angustifolia. Lineage (NCBI taxonomy): Eukaryota > Viridiplantae > Streptophyta > Magnoliopsida > Poales > Typhaceae > Typha > Typha angustifolia. The sequence goes on from NC_133239.1 coordinate 35,519, forward strand.
TTGAAGGCTTCCTCGGCGCCAGGTGCCTTGTTCTTGTCGGGATGAACCTTCAAGGAGAGTTTGCGGTAGGCCTTCCGGACGTCATCAACTGTGCATCCTTTCTCCAACCCTAGGATCTGGTAGTAATCCTTCTGCTTCTTAATCTGCCTCACGATCGCTGCCTGCTCCCCCGTGTAGGATGCCGACGACCCATCCGGAGAAGACCTTGATTTTGCGGGGGCCGTGGTGGAGGAAGAGGACAAAGAGCCTTTGTTCGGCATCTCAGGCTGAGGGCCATCGGAGGAAGCAGCAGAATCGTCTGGAGATGGGGAACTTTGAGAACCTCCCAGACCAGAAGCCGTCGAGAGAAGGTCATCGATGGGGAGGGTGGGGTCGAGGCGGCGAGCTTTGGATAAGAATTTGAGGGCACGGGCACGATCCCCCGACCCCAAGGCCTCTTGTCCAATCCTCACACATTTAATTGCCTCGTCCTTGTTCCCCTCCATCTCGTTCGTCCGAGCCTAAACAATAGATTAAAGATGATAAGGAACAAAAATATCAAAAACCGATACCATCGATCATCGTAAAGGAGTCGGACTTACTGACCTTCGAAACGGATGACGAATTGATTTGCTACGCTAGGGTAGCTGGAGGAGAAGGAAGGAAGAAGGACGCTTTCCTCTCTCTTTCTCTCTCTCCTCTTCCCCTTTCCCAGGGGATTCGTGACAGAGAATCTTATCAGTGGGCGAGAACAAGCGCGTCAATGCGATAGAGCCGTCCATAATGTCAAACAAGTGATCCACGCCATCCATCTTTGCAACCCCTTCTCTAATTGGAGGGAGGTTACATCACCCATTCACCAAAGTCGGCTAACGCAGTCTTCTGTAATTTGGCCTTGGTAGTATTCTTGGCTCGTTTTTTTTTCATCTCCTTGCCGCACAATTTTTTGCTTCACTTAGCAGCCCTTAACTACAACTGATGGAAACAAACATAGTCAAGCCTTAGATGGCCAGGTGTGGTATTGGCTGTTTTGGGTGCTGAAGATGATCTCCTCTCTCCTCTCCCTTACATATTGTTATTGCAAGAAAGTAACCATCGCAGAAACAAACTCAGACCTCGACTAGTGCAAACTCGCCACAGCTCATTCACAGATATTACCAACAATAAAAATTAACCAGCCAGGCTAGGCAGAAAGCCAAACAACAGTAGATGTTTCTGTATCTTCTAAATTCACAAAGTACACTAACATATAGTGACTTCAAAGCGGGCTCAAAGCCTACAGCGATAGCTATTAAAAAAAAAATAACCTACATATATTTCAACTTATGGTTTCTGTGCTTAACTGCAATGCAACCAAACAACAGTAGACGGTTTCTGTATCCTTTAAATTCACAAAGAATACTAACATACGATGACTTCAAAGCGTGCTCAAAGCTACAGTGATACTTATTTGAAAAAACTACATATATTTCATCTTATCATTTCAGTGCTAAACTGCAATACAACCAGAAGATACTAGATAAACCTTCAGCTTTGCTCCTCTTCAACACCTACATCTCTTTCTTCCGCTGCAGCAGCCATCAATTCATCAAAGTTTTCTGTCGTCCCCAAGTAATATCTCAATCTGGAGAGATCAATATGTCATCAGTAGGTAAAAAGAAAACAGCTTTTGAAAGTGAATGAAAAATTAATCGAACCTTTGCCTTCTGGACAGACCGTCCTCTTGATTCATCTCTCATGTCAACTGTTGATGTCATGATCTCTGTAACAAAGTTGAAATAGAAATTGATTATAACCTTAATAAGCTGATAAACCAAATTAAGATGGGAAGGAAAATAACACATCTTATAATCTAAAAAGAAGAGATTTTACGGGACGTATCTCACTCTTCTCAACGGCTAGTCCAATTTTCTTCAAAATCTCCGCGATAGTTACAACAGTTGCTATAGCTGATAAATTCAACAAGGATGAAGAAATAGCACTTTTAGTTCAAGAAAGGGAACAAAGAAAATAACTGGAAGTCTATAATGCTCATAAATTTAAGGTCTAACATTATCATCCAATTCTTGAGATCCCAGTAACCTAAAATGCCTGGTCATCTTTTGGTTATGTTCACCATGTAGCATCTACAACTGTCACTAGAACCTCATGACCATTTTATTCCTATTGATACTCTTGCGAGCATGCACAAATGCAAAAGTTCATTCAACTCCCTCGGCGTATATATATATATATATATATATATCCAGCGCCAAAAAAAGTCCAAAGCTACTTAAACGTAATGGAAAACAATGTTGAACTTGGACCGTGCATAAAGTATAAATTTGAAGAACTTTCACATATTAAAGTAATGACTTCAAAATGCTTCTGCTTAAAAGATAATTTTTCAAGTTGATATCTTGTGAAAAGATATGTAAAAGAGCAAAATAAGTTATGAAGTAAAACAACAAGGTAACTCTATTCTTTCTTAAAAACATAAAACTAGTCACCTAGATATTCAATGTATATATATATATATATATATGTGTGTGTGTGTGTGTGTGTGCAGACCACTGATTTCCACTTTTGACATCAACGGATGAAGCTCTTTTCTTAATTTCGTATCCAAAACCACCCAAAACAGAAGGTTTACAATCAAAAAGTTAGGCAGCTTCATATTCCACCAAGGGAAAAAGACCCATTTTAGTCAAGCTGCAGGCCCTGTTTAATAGTAGATCTATTAAATCCTTTAGAAAAAGTTAGGATTACCGGGCCACAAATTATATACCAAAAGAAAAACTAAGTGTGACAAAATTATACCTGTCTTGCAGCCATAGAGGATTGCAAATAAAACAAGGTTAGGAACAAATAAGAAAGAAATTGGAAGTTGGTTCTCAGCATTAAAGGGAAAATAAGTGGGCCAATAAATAACACTTAAATTGTATTAGAATTGAGAGAGAGAGAGAGAGAGAGAGAGAGAGCACGGAAGGGGGAGGAAGAGGCAATACCCATTCCAAGAGCTGAAAGCTCGACTTCGTCGTGTTGTTGCATGTACCTCTGCAATCGCAGTCAAAGAGACACCATTATGAACTAGAAAATCATCAGCTAGCAGAAAAGGAAAAGCACTAGTATTGCAGAATAAAAACTGAAGCACATAGAGACGAATTTATCACAGCATATATATACGAAGTAGCTGAGATTTCTAACTACTATCAGATCCCGAAGCAGAGAACCTTAGATCAAAACATTCTTCAAAACATGTGAAGAATTAAGGGGACGTTCTATTCCAGATTGACAACCAAATCCTAGACAAGCGGAAGCTTTTAATCACTACAAGGAATATATTAGTAAACAAATCAAAGGCAACAAGTGGCAATAAACAACGGAATTCCAAGGAGGGCCCTGACGGAGGAGCAGGAAGGTTGAGGGGATGATGAGGATGTCGTCTTCGTACCTTGGCGAGATTGACGTAGAGAAGAGGAGCTTCTTGGTGTTGGAGACCTGGATCCGATTCTTCTTGTGCGAGTCGTTGATGTTGGGATTGTCCACCGTCTCCGTGACCTCCTCCATCGCGTCAACCACCGACACGAATCCGAGTACCGGGGGAGATGGAAAAGGAAAGAGGGAAAGAGAGCAGCGGAGAGGACATGAGGTCTGGCTGCTTCTGCCTTAGATAGGAGGAGGGAAGGAATCCTCGACGACCCGGCCTTCGGATTAAGTCGATGTATCACGACCGTAGGATTAGAAAAACACTGCGCCTGTATCTGTGTGGTCCGAGAAGGTCACGATTCCTAATCCCACCGCTTCCAATGGGGTTGCTTTGCGCCAGCGCCGTCAAACTCGATTCAAGCTGGGTTGAGTTGAGTTCGGTTCCACTTGGCTTCTCCGAAGGGTCAAAATGAAGAGTATAGTCCAAGTAGGGAGCACACTGCACACACCCTCCTCAGGCTCAGAGGGTACATAAAACTAAACCTATGAGCTATCTAATCTGCAGTTTAATTACACTCTCTGTAAGTATAACTAAAACTAGAGAAAAAAATTAAGAAATAACAAAATAATAATAATAATAATATACAATACAAATAATCACCATTGAGATGTTTGTCACGCATTCCTGGTACACAACCTGCATTTTCAGCCATTAACCAATATTATCAACAAATAAAAAAAAAATACACTAGCAACCAGGTGACTACGGACCGGCTGCAAATTTGTTAGTCACAAGAAAGCAGGTTGACGACTGCTATGCGAAACTAAGAGACTACCTTGCAAATACGTCATAAGAAAATAAAAACAACTATATCTGCACATACACCAGCCGCAAATTGTCCAAACTAAGCCACTAAAATATAAAATTTATGTCACAAAAACTTCAAAAAATGCCAATCCATGAGCTGATGTTGTCATCCTATATATTGATTCACAACTTTGATGCTTACATAATCAATCGATCAGCCCTTCTCTAAGCTAGTTGACAAGCTACTATGAAACATATCAGTCAATGGTTGTCTCCAGCACTACACAAGCTGACTAGATCCATCAATGTGGAATATAATGCTTCAAGGGACAAATATCCCAGAAATTTACGATTCTCGGACTCACTATTGTCAGTTGAAAGCTTCCCCTCCTCCAATGATCGATCATCCATCACCACCCACCATGAAATGCAACCGTGCACATCTTCAGGGTCCACATGAGCCACTAGGCCAAGCGTGTCACCTTGGTCCAAATCAAAGTATAGACACAGGAAATCTCTGCTAGCATTCATTCCAATCACTGAAGCTTCCTCATGGAGCCAGTGAATAACCTGACTGGCAACCTGAGATAAAAGATAGATGTATGGTTATGATCTAAAATTCTGTAGTCAATAATTTCTGATGGAAAAAAAGAATCTGGTTTGAACTTTTGTTTTATTCATTGAAAATATTACTCATAATGTAAGACCAAGTCCAATTCTATCTGCATGTCAGCTTGGAATGGTCTACTCCAGATGCACTATTTTATGGAGTATTGTAGAAGCATACTGTACTCCTTCTGGAAAATACATCAGGATTGGAGACAATCCCAAAATTATAGATTATCTCAGTCACATCACAAAATTATGTTGACTAAAGGCTGAAGTATGATTCACCAAACTTCACATATGGTTTACATTTTTTATGATTGTTGCATAGTTGAGATTAACATAAATTTTTTAAAAACAGTGTGTTTTCACATATGACTTTGTAGTAAAGTAACACCCGTATTGTTTATCACACTCGATGGAGATAATGGTATTATCTCTGACAAGGAATTGTGCTCGAAAGAATTAGAAAGATCCATGATTCCAGCAATTAGAATCGACATATTTCCCATGTCATAACTTCCTTCACAAACTATTGATTTGAGCTGAAAATGTCTGTCATCGAATTGGATGAACTTTTGCAGCATAGGAACTAGATCACAAATTCATCCCTTAGAATTGGGTGGTTCAAAATATTTCGATGGAAGGATGCAGTAATATTGCGGAATGACATCATCTATTGGCATAAATGTTCCAAATCCAATCACTAAATCAACCTGTTTTATTCTAGGAAAACAGTTATTGTGAAGATAATCAGAAGATACCTGCTGAAGAAGAATCATAGGGAGATCTTCTAAGTCACAGCCATAACTGTTTATCAAGGACAGATCAGATGCAGTGCCAGTAAATGAACCGATGATGCTAGGAGCAGCTTCACCGCTTACATTAATTTGATCATCCTTCAAGACAATCTTCGTGTAGAACTGAGATCTGATTTTGTATTTCACATCCTGATTGTCTGAAAGTTTCGTTAGCCGACCAGCATGAAGAACTGGTTGGGGAACCTTCAAACAGAGAGACCATGATGATGTGCGAGAATGCCAGGTAGGATGAGTGAGTAGCTGAAGATATGGAACCCTGCTCACCTGCATACACAGAAACGAATTCTCACTACCAAACTTCAGTTACATTCTCAGTTTTTCTGTTTGACTCAGTGTATGAAACAAGGATGATTCAATACCAGACATTCTAGTTCAGACAGCACTTTGTTGGAAAAAGTCCTATGAGAGACTGTCAAGCAGAAATGACTCAATAGACCATAGCCACCGCCTGCAGGCTGACCAGGGGCCTGAGAATGATGTCTTTCTTTCGCTCTTGTAAGGACATCATTATGAAAAATATATAGCAAATAAATTTCTAGCCCGACTGGATTAGGAACTCCCAACAAATTCTTCTTACAAGAATCATGTTTCTCCTCAACAACAGCCAGCTTAGAATTAGAAAATATACTTTCCTCATCGTAAATATTTCCTTGGATCATTTGAGGGTCATCTTCTTTTCCAGAGGGCATGAGGCATATACATAAAGAATTTTCTTGACCAATTGCTAGCTGTAAAAAGTCTTCTCGCATCCCAGTCACATTTATACCTTGTGCAGAGCTATATGTTTCGCGGTTCACCATATCGAAAACCTAAAATTAAGACAATCAAATTAGTCATAAATCACAAAGAAAAGGATGCATGATATCTAATATACCTGTTCCTCAAATATTGACTGATGAATCTCACGAAGAATAGAATGTGTATTTTTGACACATTCATTGACATCTTCATCAGTCAAAGCTTCCTTCTTAGTCGCTCGAGATACCTCGCCTAAGCCACATGCATTCTTTTTGCTCAAATTGCTACTTTTGAAATTTGAATCAGCCCCAAGAAATTTAAGGCATAAAGAATGGCATGATTTTTGAGGTATTTGTATAGCCAAAATGCCTGCAGAATCATGATCTATACGAACTGTCGACATAGTTGACGAGCGAGATACTGCTGTCAAATCCGATAGAGTATTGTCCAATAGATCAAAGGTGAAACCCTCACTGCCTGGGCCAATTGCCACCAGACGTTGCCGTTTCACTTTCCAGTTCTGCTGCAGCCTATCAGTTCATTACAGGTTACTTTTAAATCTGCTGCTAAAATGAAGTTCTCTCCTGCCAAGGCATACCTGATTAGTGATCCATAGAATCTAGCGCCCCTTGAAACCTGCTGCTCCATTGCTCTAGAAGACTGTTTAAAGTATCGCCCAAGATGCTGAATAACAGACAAAACAAAATGCAAATGAGCCTAATTGTTAGCGGTGTAGCTCAACCAATGAGGAAAGAAGATAAGCAGAAAGTAACACAAAGCACAATATTGATCCCCACCACAAACTTGTCCTTCTTTAACACAAATAAGTACTGGAAGGCACAGATACCCAGAAATATGGAGGTGCCAGTTAGTACTAAAAAATTGTCCAGAGCTTGGCTTCATGCTATGGCACCTTTCCCTAGTTCATGTAACGACAGATTGTGCAATTTTCGCAAACAAGATATGAAAGGGCCATCTAGATAGGTGAATATGGACATGTAGCTCCGAGATTCTAGTATGCCGCCATTGCTTTTCAGAGCAAAACAAACATGTAACAACATCATGGGATGGAATTTAGCTAGATTACCCTCACAATATGCTGTTTTAAAGTGGAAGTCAAAGGCAAAAAGGAAAGCAGTCATCATTACCAGCACACCTAACCTTAATATCTGACTGAATTCAGTACGTAATGATATTTAAATGCCAGATTTAACCATCTATTTGTCAAATAAGTACAATAGAATTCTCTGTGCATCCAAAAGAAAAACCTCAAGGCACTCTGACCACTACAGGAACATACTCATAAGCCTTGCCGATGGAGATACCAAGGATACAAGTTGTTACAGATTATTACTAACAAATATGCTACATATTTGGAGTACTAAGTGGGCAGGCGGATGCATTCACAAAATTGCAGTTTGACAACTAATTACTATAAATACAAGTATGCTTCAATATATATACAGCACTATATGTATTATTCGTCAATCCAATACTTACACATTGAATATTCAACATAATCAGAAAGTATAAATAATGGAAACTACGAGACATTTAGGTACCACTTCAATGATTTTTAAGCAAAGAGATTACCCGAAGACGCTGAAGTTTAGTTGCAGCAGACACTGCAAGATCAGCGAGAGCTTCATTAGGTAATTGCTTTGGTCTTTGCATTCCAGCCACTGCTACAGCATCATTTGCTTCAACCTACATCATTATCTTCAAGAAAAAGGAAATAAGTGCAGGTTCATTTCATTGAATCCCCGTATAGAGAATTTACAAAAGCTAAAAGAAAAAATATTGATAAAAACTAGCCAATAAGCCATAAGTATAGCAAAACCAGCTGGTATTCCAATCATGGAGAAGGAAAGGAAGCAACTTGAGCAAATATAGAGTCCCACAACATAATGTATAGAAAGAAAGCACAAGGTTGAATCAATTAGCGAAGTGACACATTCTTATATCCCCAAATAACAAGCAAAAATCACCCTTTTTCATCCTTCATGACAACTAATTCCTAAATCCAGCGGTGAGGGCATCAAGAGAGTGAAAGAGAAAAAACGTACCGTGTTGATGAGGTCGATGATGACGGATAGCTCCTGGTGAGCGACTTGAAGGTTCTCCACCAGGCTCTGCCAAGGCCAAGTTTGCGCTGCCTCTTTGGAGTTGGTCTTCGCCTTCTTCGCATCCTTTTCTACCACGGAGGAGAAGTCGATGCGCCGAATCATCGTAAGACGCTGCTCCTCATTGCTGGTATCGCTGCAGAAGTAACCAAAACAGATCAGATCAGATAAACCAATCCGAAGAAAAGCGAAATCGAAAGAGATAGAGAGAACGGTAGATCGGAGAGAATTCAGCGAATACGGGGGAAATTGCTCGTTTCCAAGCTCATCAATGGCGTCGAGGCGCTTGATAGGGAGCTTGTCGAGATCGATCCGCATGCTTCCCTGCATTGAGGTCGATCAGATGGGAAACCCTAAACCTTGAAGAGTCGCAGCTCGAGCTCCTAATGGTATAGGTAGTGAGTTGTCGTAGCCGTAAAAGTTGTGCTTTTCATTTGCATCGATTTTTTTATTATTATTTTTTTCTGAATAGTTTCCACAACACAGGAGAAATTTGGCGTGTTTGGTTGTCGGGGAAGTGTGAAGCGTGAAGTGTGAAGTAATCTTGGAAATTGAAATATTACAGGGAATCAAAAAATAAAAATTATTGCTTTCTAATACTTGGTGAGATAGAAAATGTCAGTAGATAATAATTATAAATTAATTTAATTTTATTATTTGGTTGAGAAATATAAAAAGAAATACGTTTATGTGAAGTCGACCCTAGCTTTTTGCGCGAACAACGTATGTAGTATTTTTCGTGCAAAATAAAGAAGAAAAGTTTTTAAGTCCTTGAGTTAGTAGATTATATTAGGGGTATAAACTCATATATAATTTATAAAGATGATAATAATAAATTTAGTAAGAGAAATTTTTTTTTTAAAAAAATATGTAATTTATTTAAATTAAAAAATATACTATTTTCTTTGCAAAGAAATATTATTTTTAACCTTTCATATAATGACAAACGGACATTAAATGCTTTCTAAATCCAAAAATAGAATAAAAATAAATTAATCTCAAAAATAATATAATTGGATGATTCTGCAGAAAAAAATGAAAACTTGAATTTATAAAATCCAAAATCACATAGATTTTTTGCGCCAAAACACTCCACCGATGATTTTAAAAAGAGAAAAATATATGTATTAAATAACTATAAAAAAAGATAAGAAAGGTAAAAACATAGCCCGTGGATTGCATGTCCAAACACGACCTGGGCAGCCTGAAATTATAATTTTCTCGGCCTTCTGAATGCTTCCACAATTGGGCTTGGACTTGGGCCTCTGCTAACCACCCCGCAGATCGTCCGTCTCGTGTCTGATCTGGGTCACTGGTAGTGGGTGATGGAGTGGGTATTGATGATGGAGGTGGATCGTCTAATTTCTAAATCTAATCCTTTTTGTGGCACTGCCGAGTGCTGAGTGCTGAGTGCTGAGTGCCCAGTGAAACTCTAGAATCCCTCGTTCCAATCTGGAAAACCACAACGAGCAGCCGCAGCGAGAGCGAGGGTGTGAGAGAAGTCGATGGAGACAATCCACCGCCTCTTCCCACTGTCGGGCCCCAAAATCCTCCTCGGTAACTCGAAGAATATTCTTCGCTCTCCCCGATGCCCAACCACGGTCCTTCACGAGCTCCCGATCGGATCCCGTGCCGCGGAGGTGAGGCGCTTCTCCAACGGAGGACAGAGAGGCAGCTCCTCGAGGTCGTCGAGGGTCTCCGCCGGCTGGTTCTCGGGCTTTCGGTCTAAGAAGGCAGACCTACCGGAGATCGTCAAGGCGGGGGATCCCGTGCTCCACGAGCCCGCCCGAGAAGTCTCCATCAAGGAGATCGGGTCGGAGAATATAGAGAAGATAATAGAAGATATGATCGCTGTCATGAGGAATGCCCCTGGTGTGGGTTTGGCTGCTCCCCAGATTGGTATCCCGTTAAAGGTTTCGCTTGACTCTCATTCTGTTCACTTGCTTTTTCTTTTTCAGTAGCTTGATGATGGAATATCGTTTATCCCCAATGCGGCCTCTCTGGGTGTATTGGTTGCATAAGATTCGCACGTTATAGCATCCATCAGACGAAAGTTTGAAGATAAGCAAGAGTGTGTTAACGCAAACAATTCATCTATAATGTTACATCACTAATATGTATATTGATAACTATATGATAGAGAATGCTGCTCAAATCAACTTCATTTCCTTTTCCACATCTTCTATGTAATCTTATTAACTTCAAATGACATTTGAGTTTCAGAACTGTGCCATCTTGCCTTGCAACATTTTCATCTAATGCAAAGATTTGAAGTTGAGTAGACAGTCTGAAAGACCGACTGCTCTAAAAACTTTTTAACTCCCCAGCCCAACTGTTTAAAAGCTTATTGTTTTTATATTTTATGTTCTATCAGATTCCAATATGAGTTGCTAGCTGAAATGACAAACAATTGAGCTACATTATTGGACATGAAATTTTCTTTGGCTTTCTATGACTCAAAGTGGTATAAGAAAGAATTTTTCACAATAAAGGAGGTTATACATTTACAATGTATTGTTGGAATATCCATCACTGACTTTGACCGCCAAGGCTTGGGAAGTCGGTAATCGAATCTGAAAATTGGGTAAACTTCATATGGTCCCACTCAGTAGCTTCTCCATACAGTAATCTGATTTGTTTCGCTGGAATTCTAGGTTCTAATATGGATCAGAGACCTTTAAAATTGTAAGAAAAGCCGCTGTGCAAGATAGGAGAGGATGACCAACAAAGATTAACCTTTTTTATTCAAAATAGAGGTATTTGTCATGAAATTGGATCTTGTAGGTTTTTACTATGCTTCCAGAATATTTAGATGATTTTGTTTAATTTTGAGTCTGTAACTTCGTTTATATTATCCAAAGAATATGGCCAGCTATAACTTTCTCTACTAATTAATATTCAATCATCTTATAGAATATAAAAATCTTTAATTGCAAGCTTCCTAATCTTGTTGATCTTAGTTTTGCAGATTATTGTTCTGGAAGATACTAAAGAATACATCGGTTATGCCCCAAAAAATGAAATTGAAGCACAAGATCGACGCCCCTTTGATCTTCTGGTAAGTATGCCAAAAAGTACGTATTAAAGTATTAAAGTATCACTTTTATGTGCTTCACTGCTTCATAAGTTGAATTCTCTCTTTTAATTCTTCCAGATATATTTGTCATTTGTAACTTTTATCTGAGACAGGTCCTTCTGAACCCAATGCTTAAAAAGAGAAGTGACAAAACTGCACTTTTCTTTGAGGGGTGCTTGAGGTAATTTGAAAAATTAGCTCCTTTTGTTCCAAGATTTCAGTGGCCCAAATGCAGAACAATCAAATTGTATAACCACAAATAATTGTTGTTTGATGTTATTCTTTCCAACTTATATTTCTTATCTACCTCAGTTCCTCCTGAAAGTCAATTTTATCCTTCTAGGTTAGTTTAATTGCAATTTGAAAAGTTTTTTACCGCCATGTTAAAAGTGTTACTACACCTCTAAGGTTTATTTATCTCTATTATAGTATTCCTCTCACTAAGCTTGATCTTATACTGAATAAGTTTGCCACATTAACTTCTTTTCTAACAGATAGCTACTATATTCATTCTTATACTTGGCTCTAGTTTGCCTTTGCATATATGACAAAGCAGTGTGAAGCAGATTATCATACTAATCCTCCTATCTCAGTGTTGATGGATTTAGAGCGGTTGTTGAACGGTACCTCGAGGTTGAGGTCTCAGGTTTGGGTCGTGATGGGCATCCCATCAAGATAGAAGCTAGTGGTTGGCAGGCACGCATTTTACAGCATGAATGCGATCACCTGGATGGCACATTATATGTTGACAAAATGATGCCAAGGACATTCAGGACTGTTCAGAATTTGGATTTGCCTCTACCAACTGGAATTCCCAAATTGGGTGCTCAATAGTTGAATCTTTTGCTTGCCAAGAGAATATATATGCAGAATCAAGCGCAATCTCATGAAAGTTCAAGAACATGATTTGAGTCAATGATGGTAGTTTTTCCTCAACGGAGAGGCCTACAGTGGCCTACAGGAGGTTTATGGTACTAGGGGAAGTTCTTGCAAGGTAATCTTTTTCTCATCAACACTTAATAATGTGTTTAATCTATCAGATGCTTAATTTCTACAAATCAAGCCTGTGTTTGTTCCTTTTAGTCTGCATGGATGTCCTCCCTAATATTGTTGTTGCTTTTTCATTCTCATATAGGGGCATTTGGTTTGTTGTAAAGGTAATGAGCAGGAATGTTCCTACATTGTCATCCAAATTGAAGCATCTATAGCCGGTTTTATGTTGGATAGTTGCATTATCACTTGAGTTATTGCAGCCATTTACCAGTGCCCAAAGCTGCTGTTTTGTATGAAAATCTGAATTGAACCTGTTGAAATCATTATCTCAACACTGAGAGTTATAATTCTACACTGGTCAATTTCTTGTGGAGGATGGTGTCAAACGTCTCACAATTGAGGCCTGAAACTAATCTGGATATCCCAAAAGTACGAGTATTGGCATCTTCATTCTTTTTTCCCATTTGGAGTAATAAATTTTGACAGCATGGGTATGTGTATCAGCGAAACAGATATAACCACCACGAACCACTTATCAATAATTCTTTGCTGGAGGCATGGTAGGTGATGTAATGGATAGTGATACTAACAGAGTAAAGAATGATAGGAACACAGAAGCAATTTGTGATGAGTCAAATGACAATAGTCTTACAACAAGATTCTGAAGTGGAATTAGAAGTTGACAATGGTAGTTAATAGTTGATTAATATCCTAATTTTGTGCTGATAATTGTATCTACAAATGTTATGGTAATAATTAAAATATTGAACCCCTTATTATACGCTGAAATTTGAAAGAATAAACTGTCCGTATCCCACATGGATTTTGATACGGACTTAAAAAATGAATCAACTAAAGAATTCCTAATCGATAATAATTGGATCAAAATAAAGTTTCTCACCTGGACCAATATAGATTCCAACCCTCTAAGTCGGATACCACGGTCGACATGTACTTGTGAGTACTTGTGAGCTGGGCTCTCTCTCTCTCTCTCTCAGTTGCGCTCCAGCGATCATCTTTACTTGTGGACCAAGGGTTCCGTTCTCCCGCTCGCTCTCTGCCTTCTGTGGAGATTGTAGTCCAGTTACTATTTCCAGTATGCTTGCACTCTTTAATCCCGCTCGGAATTTTAATTATATGTAGGGATCACAGAATGTCATGACCTTTTAGATCGTCGTGTTTCTATTACTGTTTGATTCGACCACCGGAAGGGAGCTGATTCCTTTTATAGTTGAACAAGGTGGAATAGAAATTAAGATAAGAAATTTAAAGGAACGGTCTTAATCAAATAATCAGAAGGGCGTACTTCCCCAAATGACGTCGCCCTAATCTCTAAACCCTGCCCCTCTTTCCTGTTAATTTTCTCCCATTGTTTTTTTTTTTTTTTCTTGACGCATTTTCGGCACGCAAACACCTGCTAATATTCATCTATTGATTTCACAGTGATAGTAAGTAGGTCCTGCTCTTTTCATATATTTTATCGCATTGTTAGAATACCGGATGCTTTATTAGTTTGCCTGGTTCATATGGTTAGAACCTTTTCACATTATTTCTACCAACAGTAGGTTGATTTGAATAAGGCTAAGCTGCAAAAGTCTTAGCAAACTTGACAGACCACTGATAATTCAGGTTTCTTTATGTAGGGCTTTTTTTGGCTCAATCCAAGCTGGCACTCGAAGTGCGTTGAAGTCCGTTCGAACGGAGCATTTAAACTCCTGGAAATTATTCGTATTCACAGACACTTGCAAAAGAGTGTTTGAATGTGCTCGAAGAGCGTTCGAATGTCCCTACATAGTTTTTCATTTGTGAATCACACCCATAAATACTTTATGATGAGGTTTTAGAGTTAAGAGAGAATATTAAAAATAGAGAATTTTGTAGGGAGCTTTTGAGATATCACTTTTCTATTATATTTGTGAGAGATTAGCAGCTTAAAAATATTATATTTATATATGTATTAGTGGATTAAATTTTGCATTGTTCGTGTATATAAGCACATTACTGAACCACGTAAATATTGTCTTTCGTTCTCTTTTCTTTTATAGTTTGTATAGATTTGAAATTTTTGTTTGTGATTGTCTTGGATAATTAAAAGTTCTTTACATCTAGCATCTTGATTATGATTTCTATATGGTATTAATATTAACTTTGTTAATATTTACTTACCCAAATCTATTGCTATTTTATTTGCTCCTGTTTGTTAGGAATCGCTTTCACACCCTTTTGGATTATTGCACAACACTTGGCAGCTCCCCTCTTTTGATGTTGCTCTTATCGGATTGGGCTTGTGTGACAGTTGTTGTGGAGAATTAGCATCAGCTTGATTTCTGACCACAAAGAATTCAATTTTCTGGGGCCTTCGGCAAATATAATTTGTGTTCTGTAGAAGCCCTTTTTGTTAGCTGAAGGTTTTGATGTTGAGATTTATGATGATGGTTTTTCACATGGATTTTCATGCAATTAACCATTTATACCTTTGAAAAGCTCCTTAATACTTGCATATGGATACGGCTGTTATTTCAGTGTTTCTTTTGTTTTCCTAGGGGAGCTTTATACAGCGCATCAATTTCTTAAGACCTGTTGTTATATTTATGTCTTCTTAGTTATCTGACAATTTATCTAAGTTTGAACTTGTCAGGTTGTGAATATTCTGGTCCATCCAAGAACCATATGACAAGCACGGCATGTTTTGTAATTGTCAGTAGGTTTGATATTCCTATATATGAAGCTGAAGTGTGGGTTCTGCACCTAAGGCATGGCTTGTAATCTTCATCTTCTAGTCTTTTGTCGCTAATTTATGTTGCACTTTTCATTTCTATCAAGACTGACTATTTTTTTTTATAAATTCCCCTAATCAATGTTCATGAATAAGTGCATCAACTAGACTTTCCATGTTATCTCGTTTTATGAAGGTATCATGGTTTGCTGGTCATAAGTTGCTGTTCTTCTATCTGCATAGAAGAAATCATGTTACTGATCTTGCAAGCTTTCTCTGATCCTGCAGCTTGAAGCCTTCGTCTTGCTTGTTTGAGGAAAAGATTCATTTAACACTATCAAGCTTCAATTTCATTCTAATCCTTTTGGTGGTATGTGACAGAAAAAAGAAGTGGGCTTACGAGCACCAATTTATTTTGCATGCGGCGTTAGATATTGTTCAAGATCTTGCATGGACTACAAGTGTCATGTGAGTGTGTTTAGTTGTTTTCTTCTTTTTACTATGAGACACTTCTACTGTGATAATGATCTTTTCTAAAATAGTTTACATAAGATAGAATCCTAGTCTTCCAGCTTATTTTGTTCATTATTTTTATCGGCCGATTAATTCTTAGTTCCATGCTTTTTTGCATTTGCAGGTTTCTGGAGGCAGTGGAAAGATTCAATGATCTAGTGCATCTGTTTATGTTACTGCAGGTCATATCCTTAAAAATAATCCATTCTACTACAGATTCTGAACTTGAAGGGCAGATATCATGTTTAGCATGTGAAGAGTTAACTGTTGACGATTAATTAATTACATATTTTCACTGAATTTTTTTTGGTTCTGCAGGAAATGTCAGTTATTCTTCCTAATCCATTTATAGTAGCCCAGTAGCCCTTTTTTAGTCTAATTACATTTACGATAAGTGGAATTTACATTGTGAGATCTTTATATCGGTTCCTGAATAGTAGAGGTATGATATGTAAAAATATGTCTAAGCTATGGAAGATGAAATTACTTTTGAAAGTGATAACATTTTGGTGGTTAGTATGTCATATTAGAATACCTATCAAAATCTCCAAAAGAAAGGGTGGTCGGAGAGATCTAATTGTGTATCTGTAATCAAAATGAAATTGTGAATCATCTCTTTCTCAAGTGTTGGTTATGTGAAAAATATGTTGATGAGGATGAGAAGAGTTAGTGGTATTAGAAGCAATCCAAGCCATGCGAGGGGCTTGTTTAGGGGAGATTGTGTATATCAAAAAAAAAAAAGGAAAATTGGTGGCTCATTTGGGTGGCTGTGCTGATTTAGAGCATCTGGATTGAAATAAATAATATAATTTTTAACAACCGCTCTAATGAATGAAGAATTTTGCATCATAGAATAGCATGTCTATTCCTGTGTGTCAGGCAGGAATGCAAGGAGAAATGACCGTAGAAGGAAAAGAAGCTATCTGAGGGAGGTGTTCATTTTGAAGGGTTGATAAAGTCTGTTGTATATTTGGATACTGAACGTTTTGTTCTCTTATATGCTGGTTTTGTAATATAGATGGATTATCTGTAGGATGTTTGTGATAGACGTTGGGTGTCGTTAATATCTGGAGTGTTATTGGTTAGTTGGTTGTTTGGTAGAATGTAGGAGAGTCTGTAGTTTGTGTTTAGTTGGTTGTTTCTTTTGGAATGGGAGTCGATGTACTGTGCAGTGGGAAATGGGTGTTTTGTTAATTTATGTGAGGGAGATTAATTTATATGTTTAGAGCTTTAACTTCTTTTTTCTTTCATGACAGGGAGCGCTTGGTGAACCTGGATCCCGTGGTGTACCAAAATATATTTGGATCTGAAAAAAGACTGCCTGTACATATGTCAGTTTGCAAGAGCCCTCATGAAATTATTGTAATTTGTTTGTTGAGTACAACAATGTTGTTCATTAAATTGATATTTATATGTAGACTCACGGCAGCCTAAGCAAATATAGTGATCAATCATAGCTCCGTCTCACCTACCATGTCCATGATGCAATTGCAAGCATCATGCTGTATAAGAATAAACCTGGGAAGCTGTCAGAAAAATCACCAATAAGTTGTAAAACTTTTGTGTATTTGTTGTACGAATTCAATTATAACTCGAATTTTATTTGTTGTAACTTTTTCCAAAAGCATTGCTAAACCAGAGCGGCATTAAAACTTTAATCAAGAGTCAAGACCCCATCTCTAAATGGGCTCGATGAAATCTCTTAAAAAATTCGGAGGCCCAAAAAGTATATATATATATATATATCTGATGAATTCCATGGTGACAGATGACCACCGCACATGCACTGCTCTTTCGACACTTATCTATTCCTCCCTTAACATGGACATGGATCATGATGTTAGATTCGTTTCCAAGTTCAAGTTGTAATTTATCTAATGTAACAGAACGTACTACATATATGTGATCGCATTAATGGGATGTAGTCAGAGGCTCGAGACAGAGTCCAGCAGCAAATGCAACATATATAGGTATGAGACGACTGATCACCATCGGACAATTCCGGTGGTTAGCTTGAGGAGGAGTACTCCACGTACGGTTCATATTCCTGGAGAAAGAGGGGAAACCACAAAGAGGAAATCGTTGCCGCACATGGAGATGAATGTAGCAGACGTTGCAGCAGTGATTGGGGGTCAAAGTGATGGAGGCGGACGACATGGCGCCCTTCATGCAGTTGCACGCTTTTTCCGATGCCCCCCAACAGGAGAGTTTATGATAGCCTGATCAACCAGTTCAGCTCCAGGAAGATGGCCCATAACATCAAGAAGGCCACTGGCCAGTGACACACACACACACACACTCTCTCTCTCTCTCTCTCTCTCTCTCTCTCTTTAGATTTTGACGCACGCACTAAATTGGCTTTGTTACGATAAGGAGTTCGACAAGGTCTATGGAGCAAAAGTTATTGTATTGTTGTTTAAGACCAAAGTAAGAATTGTAACAAGCTTAGCAGCTTGACGTGAGTGAATAAGGAAAATGACATTCAGATTGACCTTAACCTGGTTATAAAAAGACAAGCAATAGATCATTTACAGCTGATGATTTGGCCTTATATATGGGGAAACCCTTTGAATCAAACAAGGGACCGTTTAGCCTCCTAATTCCTATATCATCATCAAATCGATATTTGTTTGAAGTCCATTCTTCATCTACTGGTTTTAGATTTGGGCCTAATGGGCAGTGTCCGGGGATAAATTTCTCGCAGCGCAATTGTTTTAGCAAAGGAGGTGGGCCTAGTAGTTATTATTAGCTATAACTAAATCGAAATACCCCCACTCGCAAGTCTGACTAACTAAAGAGGAAGGGGCAAAAGCAAAAGGGACACTACAGTTTAGGAGTCTCTCTTTCTCTACCCTGCTCTCCTCTCGCTCCGTTTGTATTCTGATTTCTCCGATGGCTCCTCCTCCTCCTCCTCCTCCTCCTCCTCCTCCTTCTTCTCCTTCTACCTCCAGGGGATGGACGAGCCGCAGGATCTCGTTCTTGGCTTCTCGCGTTTTCTTTCTTCTCATCATCTTCCAGATTCCTCTCTTCAGGTAAATATCCTTTTCTCTATTCCCTCTCTCGTAGAACTCAGATCCCAATACCTGTGATTTTAATTGAAGCCATTGAAGAATATTTCCTACTTGTTTTTGGATGTGGCTTGTCTTTATAAGCTAGGTCAACGTAATTTAGTAGTGCAGCATCTTTTTCCCCTAAATTGTTTTGAGGAAAATTGGATGATTTCGCCATAGAAAGAAAAGATCGTAGATCTTCTTCTTTTTCTTCTCTCTCTCTCTCTTTTGTTTTTTGTTGAAGATTCTCTCTGATTTTGGATTATTGATCCATGAACTTTCCTTTGTCCGTTAATCTTACTATAATTTGTATTTCTCAGGTAAATTATTCGATACTTCGTTGTTTGGTGTAAGCTGCGACTGTTTTGCTATAATATATATATATATATTATCTTATGGTAGAGTACATGAGCACAGGTTTATGTAGCTTCCTTAGGCACATACAAATGAACTTTCCTTCGTCCATTAAATGCATACCGATGTAGTTGTGCAGCTATCATCTGTGAAAGGAAAAGGCGATGCTTGCATAAACTTATCTAGCATTACGATACTGATGTGTGTGTTATTTCATAGCAACAAACCTTTAAGATTGTAAATTTCCTTCACTTTACATCTACTGTTCTTTTTTTTTTCCCTGGAACATGGAATTGGATGACATGTGAAATGTAGGTTCATCTTTGATTAGAGATCCTAGCTGTCGTTGGATGCATTTAGGATATGTGGAACTATGTTACACCTTCAAAGTAGTCCTTTTTTTCAAGTGGTGCTTCTTTTGGAGTTACTTTATTGTTGTGTGAGTTCTATCAAATCTTGAAACTAAATGTAATAAATTAACATGTTTTTCTTGTTGCTAAATATTTAGATTTCACTTCCCTTTTTTGATATTTAACCACTTTCATACTTGCAACCTTTTGTGTGACGTAGCTGATCTCCATCTTTCATGTCTATGACCAGTCCCAGACTTTCATATACAAAATTTCATCATTTTAAGGCCCATATTCCTTTCACTTTAACCAATGTGTACCATAACCATCGTCAATGTCTATCAGGGATTCCAAATACTCAAGGTTTCTATATTCGAGCCAACTATTGTCAATACCTTACTGGAATTCTGGTAAATTTATCTGACCTGACAAGTTCTCCATATGATCTAAGATGAAGATATACTAAGTCCTGAAGATACAACATGTATTAGATTACAAATGTTCTCAATGATTTTGCCATTGTTTTGCCATGCCATATTCTATATTTAGGTTTAAATGCTCAATTTACTCTTTTTTTGGTATTGCTTTTCCAGCCAAATTCCTTGCTTATTGGAATTTCTACCCTTATTAATGAGTCATTGCTCTCTTCTAGGGGGTTACCAGACAGAAGTGTGATTATTAGAAAGAAAGATTGACTAAACTCTGATCTAGCTCTAAGAATGATTCTGTAACTTAAATGGCAGTAGCGAAGATAACATCTTGCAAGTTCTTTTTGGTTGCTGATTAGAAATTTTGGCTACAAAACTGGATTTCATACCACCAAATCTATGATAATCACTCATATCAAATTCCATTTTTGTCTCATTCAGGGTCCCATGCAGATCAGGAATGTGTACAACACCAATACAAGTAACATCTTCTCAGCTGATTGCAAGTGAAATATTCCCACCGTTTGTCGTGAAGACTCTCCTCTATCCTGGATCTATAGTGAGCAGTCTCGCTACAAGCATGACTTTTCCAAGCTGGAATAACCTATTTGATATGTACAACCTGACGGAAGCCAAAAATGCTTCAGCAGTAGTTGATCTCCAGCGTCTTGAGGTCTTAACATGCTATTTTAATGACAAATGTTTATTGATGGATTTTGCCTAAAGCTGTGAAGCTGACTTTGTCTGCCGGTCACCAGATCCTTGCAGGAAGCTACTTCTGCGTTGCGGGAGCGCTGGTCGGTCTCATAAATCCAGGGAGGATGACCTTGTTTGGGACCCTTTTGATTGTTTGGGGCCTTGTGAAAGAAGGGATTTTTGGAAAACCAGTAAACACAGATTCAGAAAAGGCTGTTTATGTTTACCCAACTATTTTGGTTGCACTGGTTTGTGCATTCTCATCTATAACGTATAACATTAAGAAGGCAGCTAGAAGTACTCAACCTGTTTCTATTGCTAAACCACTGAAAAGCTCTGCCAAGTCAAAGCTGAAATAGTTGAGGAGACAGATATTAGTTGGTTCTTTCTTCTTCCCCCCTTTTGTTGTTGGAAAGTGTCTGGATGACTTATCATGTGTGCCGTGGCACATGCAATCTATGTAACATAGTTCTGGCAACTTAAATTCGGTTTCTATCCAGGTAAACATTACAGTCGAAGTATCTTTTCTTTCATTGATGAGAATGTGGCATCCTTGGGAGGTGACTTCCATTGCAATGCCGGCCGTCAGCTTTTCTGAAGGCAAAATGAATATCAGATTGAGCACTATGTATCTTTAGAATAATCTTCATGATGACAATGATTTGCATTACTTGCAAAAGAAGTGAAAAACTTTAATCTATAGTGTTCGATGGCTACATAAATTTTGTTGATATTATACATGGGTTAATTGCAATGTTTTATGTGTTTGAATTGTTCCTAGGAGTAATATTAGATGTAGTAAAAAAATTTCTCAAAAATATTAGATGTCGAAAAACTAGTCTAACCCGCATAGTGATTGCTTCAGTCTTTTTCTCTCAGGTTTAGGTTAATTTGCATCTGACCTAATACTTCTCCTTTTCTTCATTTGAACTAATTCTTAAGAAATGCAGCAGTGAGTGCTCTAATTCTTTAGATATGCAGGCAGAGACATTTTGAGTGCTCACTGCCGAGCAAGAAGAGGGCATCATTTATGATCATGGCCTACTCATCAAAGTGAACTGTATTTAGGTTATTCTGATCTAGAGGGTTCTTCGGAGTTCCCACTATTGATCACACAGTACGTGCTAGTCGTAGTCGTAATATTTTTGTTGAGAAAGTGGAACCCGCCCAGTTAATTTTATTCAAGTGCTGCTCATAGTTGTAGTTAATTAATATTTTTCTCTCCCTTTCGTTTTTTTTTTTTTTTGTTCCTTAAGAAAACTTTTCTTTCATCTTTCGCGTGTATATATCCACAGGGACTATACTTATTATTGCTTGTTATTAATTAGAGAGTAGGCTGGTGAGTTGACAGTTAAGTTAGGGAATAGACGGTCGAGTTTAGCAGGCAATGACGATAAAAATGACAAGTTTCGGAAAAGAAAATAAATAAATAATATATATATATATATATATATAACTCTACATTCAATCATGCAGTCCTTGTTAGGTCCAGCAACACGGCAGCAGCCAAGCATGTGGCCTTCCTTTATATTTCTTGGCTAGGCCAGCTTTGGGCACTTTGTATCAGCCTTTACCATGTGGATTTTTTTTGTCTGATTAGAAATGGCTTCGTTGTCGACGGACTTCTTTTGAAAAAAAAGTAAAAAGTAAAAAGTAAAAAAGAAAAAAGAAGAAGGAAATGGCTACGTGACATCATTGTTAAGGCATTTCTCTTTTGGAAGGAAAAGCTAGTGGCCCGTCATGTGATTCAGAATTATGGATCGCATCGATATGGCAAATGATGGATAAGGAGCACAATTAATGCCAAAAGTTAATAATGTGGGTAGAATAATTTCGCACTACTGTTACCCATTTTTCCTACTTGGAGAACCCGATACGATGTGTTGTTGTTGGAGCAAATGACAGATAAGTTTACGTGTATTGGAAAGAGTCGTGTCGTGCTGAGGCAAGGTAAGGTGACAAGCAGAGAAGAGGTAAAGTGAGTTAGAGCTGGTTCTTTTCTCTTCCACAGTTCTCTTGCTTGGCTTTTTCCTATATGATCGAGATTGCTCTCTCAGGTGAGGCGTCAACTAGAAAGTTCCCAAAGCAAGGAGGCAACTTCTTGGTTGCATCCTTTCCAGTGTCCATCCTCTCACTCCCCCCAACGAAAGGAAGGGGGTTTATTTATAATAATAAAATTAAAAAAAAAAACCATAACTTGGTGATGGATTCGTT
Source organism: Typha angustifolia (assembly GCF_048772165.1). Lineage (NCBI taxonomy): Eukaryota > Viridiplantae > Streptophyta > Magnoliopsida > Poales > Typhaceae > Typha > Typha angustifolia. Next base: position 58,392 of record NC_133239.1, read on the forward strand.
TTTGTTTGCTTCCACATTTAATCCTTGTTAGGTTCTATAGTGTCGGGTTAATTTGGCTGCTGGTGATTGGTGGTGCTGGTGGTTGTATTGTCCTATCTGAAAATTTAAAGAATAATTATGTTGTTATCGGGTAGACTTCGGTGGTAGGTTATATGTAGCAAATGATTGAGATTACTTCTTTCTGCTCTCCTTCCTCTTCCTCCTCCTCCTCCTCCTCCTCTTTAAGAAGTTAATAATTTTGGAAACCTCAGGGAAGGTGCTTTATCAGCAAAAGGGGTTGGGTGAGTTTCTTCTTTCTCATTGTCAGAGCTGATAATTTAATGAAGTAATAAAAGTATTGATGCCATCTTGATAGCTCAGAAGATGAAGAAGATATTAAAGATCCAGTGCAAGCTAGTAGAGAACCAGAGTTGTTATACCACTATAAAAGAAGAGATGAAGTAGGTGGACGATGTTTGACGGAAGCATCACGATGTCTTACAACACATTGAATTACCAGGTACACTTTGTGGATGTAGTAAATAGAAATCAGAGACGCCGTAAATCTGGGCCTTCTCGTTCTTTTTTTAATGCAAAAGCATCGCCATCTCTTCTCAAGACTGAGGGGAACGGCAATCTCTCTGAATCAAAGAATTTTGAAGCGACTTCCTCTACAGCAGGAAGTGGATTTGATAGCCCTGTCCTCAGTTCACCAAATGCAATTGGTGTTATAGGAGGGGTATCGGCTGTTTCCACTCTCAGTTTCTTGGAGAAGCTTGTCAAGGGTACTTCTCTAGATGGAGAAGAAACTCTTCCTTTGATTGTTTGCAGTGATCCATGTTTGAATAGAGAGCTTTTGCTCCATGAAAGAAGTTTTCTTCCATACCCTACCTCAATAAATAACAATATCCAGTACAATCATACTTCAATTGTGGGGAATTTAAGGCAGAAGAGACTCTTTATGGAGAGATCTGGAGCTCGTTGCGTTGTTATGCCATGTCACATATCACATGCATGGCATAAGGAGATTTCTGAGGACTGTTCTGTACCATTCCTTAATGTTGGTGACTGTGTAGCTAAGGAAATCAGAGCAGCAAATTTCAGGCCAATTGAAGCTGGAAGTAATGTGCGGATAGGAGTTCTAACCACAGATACAATGCTAACCTCCAGAATTTATCAAGAGAAATTGCAGAGCCAGGTAACTGATGAGAATTCCTCATTTATTTTTCAACTTGTTTCCATTGATTGTTCTCAGCTTCGCAAGTTTTGATGATTCATTTGGTTAGTTCATACAATACCGTGTGATTCTCATCCCATGTGAAAATGATCGTGCCAAGAAGGCTGTTGAAAAATGATAGATGGAAAAATATAAACTTATCTTCATGAAATCTAAGATAGAAGATCATAACCCTGCAATTTCTCACAGAAATTGCATATAGAAGTGTCATGATCTAAACCAAGGCAATTTGGCCAAAAACGAAAACAAAGAAAAACTTGAGTGTTAGTATATAGCATCATACCAGTCCTGAATGTACTTAAAACTAAATTAGAATTATGTAGTTCACTACCTTAGGATCTATGGTGAGCCTCTGCTGAACAGTGAAACCTGAATTGAAAAAAAGACCATTACTTCTTTAAGGGTTAGGTCACATGAGAGGAAATTAGAATAATTTATTTTTAAAATGCCATAAGAAGGACCAGCTGATTCTTTTTAATGGAACGACAGACAGAAATGTATAAAGAAAATAGAGTCCAATGAAAAATACAAGTAGGACTTGGGAGATTGGTTGCAAAATGTTCTTTGGCTGCTGTCCGATCATTCAATTGCATGTCTTATAGAATTGCACAACTGATCCTAGCCATATCTCTTCTGAGCCTTTATGAGTGGCATCATTCTCAATCTTGTTTAAAATAGTATCCCTCATTCTCTACTGCCATGCAAGTGATATAGCATGCATTCTGTGAAGTAGTATCATTTAACTTTACTACCGGATTTGGTGAAAGACTAGGAGAAACTGATATACCTAAACTCCGTGTCCATGATATGGTGCTGCAGGGATTTGACGTAATCTATCCAGATAAAGCAACCATGGAACACACTGTTGTACCGGCTGTCAGTGCGTTTAGAAGAAATGACATGGAGGGTGCAAGGAATCTTTTGAGGATAGCACTCCAAGTTCTTCTACTGAAGGCTGTTAACACTATAATCGTTGCCTCTGATGATATGAATGGACTCTTACCTCAGGATGATCCGCTTGTTAAGAAATGCATCGACCCTATGGATTCTTTGGTCAGAGAGACAATAAAATGGGCGAGATCATTAAAAGAAAGTGAAGAAGACTAAAGGTTGCACAGTGTACATCTTGTATTCATCTTATAGTTCTCTGTTGAATTGTGTATATCTATTAATGATGACAGAGTATGGTGAAATTCTGTAGGTTACAGACATTTAGGGCTATGTAATTATCAAATTCTCCAGGCCTTGGTTTATTCTCTTCTTAATATCTGTCGGTGAAGTTGCCCGTGAACTGAATATTTAATAAAAGCTCTTACCATTCATGATACTCGAAGACTTCCTCTTTTGTTCTAAGAAGAGTTATTGCTATGATATTGTTACTGGAAAGCAAAGGGAAACTGCTGAAGAGAAACTGTGCAGCGACAAACTAAACTATTTGAAGCTTTCAGGAAAGGAAACTGCTGAACAATTGATATCTTTCAACATTTTACAATGAGCTACACTAAAACCTTTCATTGGTTTTAATGATTATAGTAATAAGAGAGGACTGCCAATCCACTCTACGATTCTGTACGATCTCACCCGTTAACTCAGTTGCACATTCTTATTTGTAAGAATTCAAGACAACATCACTCGAAGTGAAAGCCTGCAGTAGTGTTTCTAAAGAGATTCTGTGCGTTACAAACTGCTAAATTAACAAGAAACTTTAATTTTTGTTGTAACCAAAGGGGTGAAGAAAGGCGGAAGTAATCTCAAACACACAAAAGAGACCAAATAGAATAACAATAGATTATGAAAAACCAAATATTAGCAAAGACCAAATAAAAAATTCACAATCAAAATGCTATAAGTAGATAACCACTAATCATCTATTATCCACCCAAGATAACCACAAGAAGGAATACCAAATACATACAAACAACAAGAAAAGAGAGCACAAGATACGGGTTTTCTATGGTTTGGCGATGTGTCTATATTTACGGACAATACAAAACTTTGATCCACTAGTAGAGATATAAATATAAGTGTTTTTTCAAGCCTTAAATCTCTCTTAAATGCAATAGAGGTATGATTTCTCAAAAACCCTTTCCTCTTGCTACAAAACCCTCTCTCCTCTATCTCTCTTAACCCTAAAAATCATTATAATCGTGTTTATAGGTGTAACTTATGGAATAGAAAACTCGCGGAACAGTCAACGATTGTTTGAGTGTGTTCGAACGCCCTTTTATAAGTCTAAATTCGAACGTCAGCCAAGCGTTTGAAACCCCTTTTGAATTGAGCCAAATAAAACAACAGTTTCTACTGACTCTTTTCACATTACAATGGAATTAAGAAGGATTTCCGGCACTTTCATTTTTCTATCACAAATTGTTCACCTTTGGCCAAAGATGGACCAAACTCAGAGCAAGAAACCTGATCACCTATCTGTATTGATACATCAAAGCCTTATTCCATGAACATAGTATACATTCCCTCTGTATGTAAGAGTCTTTTCTTCAGCACCTAGACACCACAAATGGCCATGCAACTCCAACGCCGCACCAACTGCTGCTGTTTCCCACACAAACTTAAAGATTCCTAGAGCTCTGCCCAGCTGCTTCACTCCATTCCGCACCATACGTTCATCATCCGAAGGCAATACCTTTCCAATGCACAAGCTAAAATTTCGACCACTTCCATGAAGAGCTCCACAAACCTCTACTTCGATATCCCTAACAGTCCCATACAGATAATAAAGCAGCAATGTGAACAAACATTTGGAAGAGTGACCTAGGCTCTTAGATAGCTTCTTCTGAACAAGACAGTCTTGTCTTTGCGCCTCCTTGTAACTGATATTTTTCTCGATCAAGATATCTCTGATCTGGTATAGCCCTTCCTTCATTGACTCAATCTTGGAGACGTGGTATGCCAATCCTTCCTCTTTGCTTATGCATTTTGAAAGGTCCACAAACATCTCCAGTACTTCCTCCCATTTACGTGACAGCTGTGGCTTCTCCACCTTCTTCATAGGTGTTGGTCGCATCCATGAAGGTGAATCTGATACTGAAACACTGGCCGTCTCGGCAAAAAATTGGATGCAAGTGGAGGCAATCTGCTCAGCCATTCGAAATGTCCGGGACTTGCACTTGACAGAGTCCATTTCATACTTGAGATCTCTAAGTACCTCCTCAAGTGCTCCCCTCCAAATGTGGTGCTGTGTAGCTTGAGGACAGACTGTTAGCCTGACAGAACTCCTCTGCTGAGCAGAGATGTTGAGCAAGTTACAGATTTTGGTAAGAGAATTCAAGGTCACAGTGTTCCAGTCGGTTGGCTTGCTAAAACAAGCACCGGATACGGATCGTGTTCTCTCCATATTGTTCCAGTAAGAATGATATCGTATCGGAGATGCAATGAAGGGTTTCACAAGTGAATTGAAGGTCTGCATCTGGCTGGCAATATGATCGCCTGCAATGATTGAGCCATCGTAGGTGTGTGTTAGCCTTCCGTTGATCTGTTCCACATTTTTCAGCACGTGGGACAGTTTGATTAGCCTAGCATAGGCAACTTTGTACCATTCTGGTGGCAGCAAATCTTGTACAAGTGCTTCCGCCTGGGATGAGATTCCTGTCCTGAAATGCCTACTACACCTTTCTCGCAGTATGTTTGGGTGGGAGACAAGCGTTGATATGGTCCTGTGACGCATTTGTTAACAATAGGTGATCAAGATCCGCCTGTCAGCTAAATGATATCAGAATGTCAGGTCGAGCAGCTTCAAAGGGGCATTTCGTCAAGCATTTGGTTTGCAGGAATTTCGGAACGAAGAAATAGATGTATACCCACTCCAATACGTGGTCTATAATAAGAGAGCAACAACCTTGAGGCTAAGAGCACTTGGAGTTGGGGATTATATGTTCGTCAAATCTGACGGAAAATAGTTGTAGTAGCACATGTGACGACGTGACTGATTATTAAATAAAAGTGGTCGATCAAAGATTCTCTGGAAGAGGCGCAGAAAGCATATAACCAACAGCCTCAGATATAAACTCCAGCGCTGATGCGACGGCAGAGGGGCAGAGGGTTTGTTAGTTCGTCACAAGGCCCATGGCCTAGGGGAGTGAAGAGGGCTTCGCAGGCTGGGCTACAGCTACGGCCAGAACTTGTCGAGCCGGGGTTCTGGTCGTCCAACTATAACGAGTTATCAACTATTTCCGACTTGTAGTCAGTCCTACAGAAAAAGCTTGGTGTAAATCTCCATCACTCCATGTACATGGAATATTCCTCCTCATCAAAACTTGATATAACTAACTCCTGTAGTTATAAAAGGAGTTTGTTTTTGTGGAACTATGTCTATACGACACATCCGAGGAGCTTACACTTGTTTAGTTGACAGAAACAAAAGGAGGCTTACCTGTGGGCTGTGAGATCGAGTGGCCACAGACAGCAAAGCAAGCATGTGGTCCCCTCGCATATATAGAAAGGAAAAGTGAAAATAATTAAGATTTGAAAAGAAAGGAAAAAAAAAAAAAAAAAAAAGTTATTTTGATCGAGATGCTGGTAGAAAGAATATGTGGATGCTTTGATTATTAGCATTCAACGGATTAAAAGATCGGTAAAAGGGATCTGCTCTGCATGCTTTTCTATTGCTAGCTCTATAACCTGCAACGTGAAAAGGTTTGGAGGCTCTGATCACTGGAAATAATAGTCTGTTAGTTTGCTTCACCTTCTCTAACTCTTGTTGAGTGAGTGATTGCATGCATCTTTAAGCATTGCGGATTCTCTCCTTTAATAAGGTTTTGATGCCAGAGTAGAGCATAGCAATCATTAATTCTCCCATCGAAATCCACTTTTCCAAGTAAAAGTAGGTCATAATGGCTGTTCGAATCTTATCTACTGGGTTTCTCTCTCTCTTTCTCTCTCTCTCTCTCTCTCTCTTGTATCCCTAGCAGTCACCTTCTGGGAACATTACATTAACTGAGTACATTCATTGGACCCCAAGCCATGACGGAGGGCCGCGTAAGCTCGCGGAATTGGAGTTTGAGAGGAGAGACATCAAAAGGAAGCTAATTAGAATTTATTATACTGACCAACACGTAGAGCAGTAGAGGAGATTCCACCAAAGTTGTCGGCTATTCCACAAATCGGATATATATATATATATATATGTAAAAAGAGAGGGAGAGACAGAGAGAGAGAGAGAGAGGAGAAGCCTATAAGAATATGTCATTAAAATTTATCATTCAATAACAACTCAATGTATAAATAAATAAAAAAGAGAGATACGATAATTATTTTAATAAGTCTCTCGTTTTGCTAAAAGTAGACCAAATAATAATAAAAATATAGTATGAAATATTAAAATAAAATATAAGTGCTTATATATACAACCAAGAGGGGAAAAAAATAGGCCATCAATGCAACACAAATAGAGTGAGCACAACATAGGTCTAAATATCTTCAACAAAGTTGATCTTATTAAAAATACAATTACAAAAAGGATCAAAATCATATGACTCTTTTAAAACCACACAAAGACCATAAAGACCGGACAAATCTTATAGAAAAAAAAAATAAAAGTAAATAAATAATACTTTGCACTGTGCTGAAATATAGGCAAAGCATCTTTTCAAAATGATTTTGAAGATCGCCATTGCGGCTTTAGGAGGATCCATAACGTGAGGCGCTGAACATATTTCTACACATCTTATCTACTTACATCTTAAAGAATCTTGTCTTGAAAGTCACTGTGATACTATCAGTAATCTCATGGATTACTGATATTAGGAACTTATATGAAAAGGGTACATCGAAAAGGAGTTGAGCAAAATCATTATAGATAGAGGCGTAGGGTCCCAGAAAGTGACAAATAAATATCTTGTAACTAATATATTTATATTAGTGTTTGATTGAATCTTAAATCTTTTGTGTGTAATTGCTTGGCTTTAGGATTTATTATTTCGCATTGGAACATTTTTTTTATATAGTGGTATGCTCAGTTCTTTATATTTCTCTCTCTCTCTCTCTCTCTCTATACATATATATATATATATATACTGTCATTGAGCTCCCAGGGGGCGGCTGATAATAAAGTACAATTTGGGAGGATAACTTGTCCGTATCTATCTCCATAATCATAAAGCCATTTTCTGTTGGTTAAGATTATGTAATAAAAGTGGCAGGATAGGAGATCTTCTCCTATATATATATATATCCATAACAGTTCTAGTACACATAAAAAAGAGATGGTTATTGAGGCAATCGACACATCAGGTAAAGTATAGTATAGTATATTATGTGCTATCCCGTAAGGAGCCGAGATGCTGAAGAAAAGAAGTTTCCATGTTAAATCCCTTGGTCAATGTTGCTGCATGCCTCTTAAGAGCTAGAAATAAAAAAAAGGACTTGCACGGTATGAGCCCATGTCTCCGTCAATATGAACTGATTGCAGTTTATTCAGATTCAACCTGGAATTCAACAGGGAATTAAGATTGTAAGTCACTATGAATAAATCATGAAAAGTACGTAGAAGAGGAATGAATGGGCAATATATATATTAAAAAAAAAAGGATTGGAGGTACCCACCGTATCTCCTTGGCGCATTGCAGCGGAAGCATTCTGTACGACTCGCGAAGTTGTGCTCGTTGCACTCCAAGCTACAGAAGTTAATATATCATATCAATGCATGGTGTGTAGTAGCAGCCAGCAGTAGTAGTAGAATTAATATATATGTGTATGTGTATATGTATGTATGTATGTATGTATATGTGTAGGTGTAGGTGTAGGTGTAGGTGTACCTGGAACAGATCCAATCCCCGGATTTCCAACCGGCTGTTGGGTGGCCAGACAAGTGGAAACCCCAAGATTGGGTGACGGCGGAGTCGTTTTTTGTTGCAGAGCACTTGAAGCAATTGGGGCGGCTAGCATAGTTGTGGACGCCACAGGAGCAGTACCAATCCCCGGGTTTGACGTCCCATCCCCCGCCACTTATACTGCCGTACTCGCTCCTCCTCTCCACCCCGAGCTTCGCTTCCCCACAACGCTGGCACGACTCCCTCTTGCAGAAGTTGAGGTATTCGCAAGACCGGCAGTTCCAGTCTCCGGGCTTCCTGCTGCTCATCTTCCACAAGGACAAGAGATATCACTCACTGACTACTTGGGATGGAGTTGGGACTTAGCTAATTATTTGAGTGATTGGCTTTCGATCGATGGTTCTTTTGGGCTGGCGTGGGCTTTTTATACCCACTCTGGATGTGGGCCGATCGATTGATCGATTGATGTACTCACTAAGGTGGGCCTGCAGCATTCGTAGAATATCGAATCAAAGTGTATGGGTGTTTGTGTGTGATGGAATTGAGAAGCTCATTAGCTAGCTAGCTAGCTAGAGCTAGCTGGGCATGCATATGATTAATTAAATAAAATAAAATAAAAAATTCACACACTAAAGAGTCCCATTCTATCTATCTAACTAGCTACATCCGTCCATATATCCTCGGCTTTATGTGATTCCCACTAAAAAGGACGGACTTTGAAAATATAAGGAAGGCCTTACTTGGGGATGGATCATCAGCAACCTAGCGTGAGCAAGATGCTCCAATGATCGTGTCCACCCACATATATATACATATACAGATATATATATAAATGCATGGATAATTAATTATGGTGATTTGATGGCTGATCAACAATTGATTTAAAACCTTAATATCTCATACTATGTGTAGATATACAGCCAAGTTGTTTGGAAGAATATTCTAATTTAAACTTATGTAAGTTGCATGTATCACATTGGTGTGAATCAGACATGCATTCAGATACCTAATTAGAGTCCATGGTAAATGAACGAACGTTTATCTTAGCGGCCTTAGCTTTTGATTGGTAGCTAGATTAATTACACAATATCAAGTCATGAAACACATGCATGCACAACTTACTAGTAAAATATATAGGAAAGCGTATATATATATGTATATTTTTCATCTCATGCATAGAGAAGATACTTTAGAAAGAAGCTAGCAGCCAGCCAGGTTCTTTACTTCTTTTGGTGGGTCAACAATATATAAAGCTCTTTATGATCAGATGCTAAGATAAATGTAAACGGTACTCTCAATTGGCACATGAAACTCGAGTTACTCAATTAAGCTGAGGTAGTTGATTGGATCATCATGTACGTACGAGGCAATTTAAGCATCTCAAGTTTTTGAACATGCATATATATATATATATATATATACACACGTGTGCTCAAACTTTAGATGCCATGCACTTGTGCGTGGATGGCGATCGATAGGATCGGCCTTCCCCGAATAGCTCTCGGTGGTGGAGCTAGTAGAGATATAAAGCATTGCAACCTATGTAGTACTGGTTATAATTACACATGCATCTTAATTATTATATATATGTTGATGTGGGTTGGCCATGTATCATGGCTTTCGCATATAATTAATTAATTAAGGAGACCTTCTTCACATCACATCGGATAAGAAGGAACCGCATCATCCCATGCCCCACTACTACAGTCTACAAATCTATTCTCGATCCATCACCAGCAGGACACATAATCTATTTTCGACTTACAACCTTCGACAAGATCAGGCCCACCTACACTTCATTTCACTCTTTTTCTTTTCCCCATTTCATTTATTCCCGGCCCCCTCCAATCTTTGCACCTTTGCTCGCGTTACTTTCCTGTATTAAATTTAGCCCACTGAGGAACGCCTGTTAGCTGTATATATTTATATATACCTTAGATTTCTTTTTGTCAAAACAAAAGAGCATAATTAATCACATGAATTCACCTAAGAGTGTCGACGTTGGAGGCCGACGGATGCATGCTGAATTGCTGATGACGTTACTGTATAGGATTTGACTTATATATATATATATACACATAAAGCAGAGGATCCAAGTTCAACTTGAAAGCATAAACCAACTCCGTTTGAAATTTTTGAATATATTCTATAGAAGTAGTATTAAGACGAAATATTTATAAGATAAAAAATGACAGAGAAAAATAAGAGCATTTTAGCTAAAATAGCTCGATCTTTTCCCCCTGCCTACCTGTAATATATATGTATGTATGTAAGTATGTAAGGAGGAGGTGATCTCTAATATTGAGAATGCTTGCTAAGCCCAATATTGGCCCAATTAAGTCGGGGCTGATTATGGACTTGGTATGGGCCTCGGCCCATGCATGTACCATTACGATGGAAATTAAGTTTTAAGTGGGAATATGAAATCATATGGGCACTAAATTAACACATCCTTTTACTCAACCCAAGCACGTGCATTTGTACTGCTTAATTAAAAGCATTGTCGACATGCACATGACCTCGTCTAAACATCAATGCCGAAAGGTAATTTTAATTCACTAACTGGTCCAGATCTATGGATCAAAATTCAAAATGCTTAATTAATTAACCCATTAAACACTTGGAAAACCATCTCCGAAATTGATAAGAAAGAGTCCTTGGGGTCGCCGTTTCCCAGTGTAACCGTACAATCAATTGGGTCAATAACCACGTTAGATCTTATGTGCGAACTTTGACCAAGTCACTAATCCATCAGTAACTTAATTAGTCGGTAGATGAAAGGTTGGCCAGGGCCTAGTCAGTCTAACACGAGCAATTAATTTGATTCATTCATTCATTGACCATTTAGTAAATAGAGAAGAAAATAATTTATAATCAAGGGGCTCGGCCCCGGGGAAAACAATGGGAACTTAATACTTAGCTTTCATTTTAATTATTTCTATAATTACTTAATTAGTCGATTTTAAATCATAATGGTACGGTGAGGTTAGTTGGCCTACTTTGGATATAATGTGTCGATCACGTGAAGTTACTGTGACTATTTTATATAATTAACTAGTTAACTTAATTCATGAAACTACTTTAGGCAATTAATGCGTGTTAAAGCAGCCGATGTGCAGTGAGTATTAATAATAGAAAAGATAACAAGCATGAGTAGGAGACAGCAAGCATAAGTAAACGACTGGAAGTGCCATGTATTATTATACTAAAAACTTAATTTACATACTAGAGCGCTCTGTCTCTCTCGCTCTCGCTCTCGCTCTAGCTCTAGCTAGATGATGAGATCGATCTCATTACTTAGCATTTTGGAATAGTAATAATAGATGGATGGATGGATCTTCCTTCACTCATAGATATTTCTCAGTAATTGATATTAATTGTTGCCTCGGCGAGCAGCAGCCTCAAAGGAGTTCTTTCTGGCGGAGGCCAACACCGTCTTGTCCGCAACGACAAAGTACGCCAATCCCGCAGCTGCGCATACAATTAACCAGTTACAAAGCATATCAAAACGAAATCGGTAATAGTAGTACTATTAGTAACTAATTGATGGATTATGTAACGCACATCGTTAATTTGTTTAATTTACTGACCTGTGGAGATTATCACGGCTTGAGCTCTGAGATCGATGTTGGATCTTGCCCACGGCAGCATCTTAACGCTAGCCAACTAATTGAAACCAAAAGCTAGCATTAATCAGATGCAATTGGGAGCATCACTAATTCTACCAGAAAGAAATGGAAGTGAGATATAAATTAATGAATGAATGAATGCTTACCGTGGGAATAGCAGTCGCAACAGTAGCTATGACGGCTGCCTTTGCTCCGGCCAGGACTCCCTCTGCCAGTCATACATTTATATATATAACAAATTAAACAGCATCACACGTAGGAGATCGATCGATAATCAAATGTAATTAATGAACAGAAAGTAAGTTTCTTTCATTAAGGTGTATGCATCATGCAGTATATGTGGTAGGTACCATGGGAACAGCGCTTTGCCATTGCCAGCTTCTGATCCAGAGAGGCTCTAGTGACTGAGGCCATCCTTCTTCTTCTTTTTTGTTGAACTTCTAGTATAGAAGACAAAGGAGAGATGTGCGCGACTGCAGAAGCTTGCTACTAGTTTTTTCAGAAGGCTTTTGTTGGTTGGCTTGTGAAGTATGGAAGTGGAGATGGGTAGATATATATAGGGATGGGGGGAGATGGGCAACAGAGTAGAAAGCAAAAGCAGCTGATGGTTTTTGTTTAGAATCCTTGGCCTGGAGAGAGATTGGTAGGTAGTCGCTTGTTTTCTCCCGGAGTCCTGTGGAGGTTGACACCACTGATAATATACTTTTCCAAAAGGCCCCTCAACACGACACAAATTACAATTTGTAATTTGTACACGACTTACTTTTACCAGCCACTAATATATAATTACTGCTATAAATGGCCAGTAGTTCTTATCCATCTACATTAATAAACTTATTCGGGTGGATCGGCCTGGAAAAATTACTTTACGGTGGTGAAACCAACTTAAATTAACCACGTGTACTGTTTATTTGTCAAAGCAACTATGGAGGTTTCCTTTGTTTATTTTCAAATCCAGTTGTTGTTTTTGATCCTATCCCCCTAATCAATTTCAAGCTAAAGCTCTTGCCCACAATGTCGTTGGTGGTGATATTGGTATTTCAGTAAATCTTAGTGTATGATTGCCCCGAGAAGACTAAGTGACGTGCTACAGACTTGGAAGGGGGACCATGGTTTTTAACTTTATCCAATCCACCGGCGGTTTTGGATCGGAGCTCTATAGAAAACGGTGGGTGCTCGCCACGTAACCGTCCTCGTGCGTGAACACGTGTATACCAGCAGCACGTCCATACAGTAGCACCCAGGAAAGCTGCTAGAGTTGTTGGGTTGGGGCTAGCTAATGGTATTTTGCTCCAAGGGGGATTGATTAACCGGATAAGGCATCCCATCCATCACTCGTACAATGGCCCTGCCATCGACCTCCATTGCCGCCTCGAGATGTACGAGTTGTTTAGAAAGGTTTATTAAAAGTATGCCTAGTCACTAGTCTGAGAGGATGAATGAAGCCCCCCAAAACGAAACGGACGGCAGATACGATGAACCTTATCGGGTAACACCCGAACTAATTTAGATATCAAGTGGATTAAATTATCAGCGATGGGATGAGACCCAGAGATAAGGGCATAATTAATATTTATTGTTTCCTTTTCATAGGTTACACCGGGGAGTGCAGTCTGTAGACCACTGAAAAGTTGGAGTTGAAAGAAACAAGTGCATGTGGCCATTGAGTGCATATCCAACGGGCTTCGGTTAAGGCCCACTGCTGCGAAGTGGTTAAGACATATTTGAGTCGCACCGAAGTAAATTCCACAGTTCTTGCGACCCAGTTTGACTATTTCGGCCTTTAGCCCAATCACTATCTGACTGCTGCCGATGCGGTAAAAAGTGAGAAGCGGGTTTTTAGGTTTCGTGACTCCATAAAATGGACACAATCATGCCATACTAAGTAGAAAAATCAATTTCATTAAAAAAGTTTATTCTACGATTCATCGATATAATAAATTTAGGAGAACCAAGTAGGAGGAAAAAGTAGGCTTGCAAATTTTCTTTCTCATATAGAGAATAAAGAAGACTCCTAATACAATACGAGTATATAGTTATAGACAGTAGTAGAATTTGCACCACTTTAGCAATCGTCTTTGTTGTATAACTAACTACAGTGACGTGCACATAAGAGAGAGCTAATTAGAGAAACACAGACATGAGTGTCGAAAGGAGGGGGAGCTACGTGCATAGCAGCTAGCGTTATTATTAGCGACAGAAATTGACGCACGGTAGTCCGTAGTAGTTAGTTAATAGGGGAATAAGACGAGTCTACGACAAAGCGTACGTGATCTCCTGTTCGCCGTCCGATTCATTCTTGCATCGAGAAAAATTTCAACAATAGGAGGAAGGAATAGCCAGGGCCAGATCAGTGGAAAGGCCACTCGTCGCTCCGCCATTATCTGGTTTCCATGGTGCCGTGCGCAAGGAAACCCCTTCCTTCCTCCCCTCACGTGGACTAGCACCACGTGGCAGCTGCTGGGACGGCGACACTTCCTGCATCAATGTAGGTAAGCGTAATAGGTTAGTGCGAGATGAGATTTTACTATTTTAGTGATAGCTAACCATGAAATTAAGAAATTAAAACGATTAAAATAGAATGTCAATATATACTAATAATTGCCCTTGTAAAGGAAAAGGAGAGGAAACAGTACGTTAGGTATCTGGTGGTGATAGTACACGGGTGAGCTGATATTATCGGAGCTGGCAGTTCGCTCCTGCAACTGGGGCGGGGGGGCCTGACGGGCCAAGCCCAGGCCTTGGCTCTGCTGCTGCTGGTGGAGGTGGTGAAGAGCGTAAGTGGGGCCGACAAAAACGTTGGCAAAGGGTGGGCGTTGGAGTTGTTGTACAGGAGATGTCGGGCTGGGCAGCAGCAATTTTGGGGGTGCTGAGGTGGAGGAGACGGACGGAGGCGTCGGCTCACCCCCAAACATCATCAGGTGTTCCTCCAAGGACACGAGGGAGGAGGTTGTCATGGTCATGGTAGCGTAGTTGGTGGTCGGGACCATCATCCCCTGAGGACGTGGTGAGCTGTCCTCAGATGTCGTAGCTGCTCTGCAGCTGCCGGTGGTAAGGTTCGTTCCGCCCGCCATGTTTGGCCACAGGAATGTCCCTTGCGGCTTGCATATCCTAAAACCGCTCTTCCTTGTTGCCTTCTTTCCACCGATGCAAGAACTACCGCCGTTTCTATTAGCACCATCTCCGACGCTGCTGTTATCCTTGTTATTGTTGTTAGCACTTTTATCTGCACTGCTGCCATCCGCTTGAATGCTTATGTTACTGTTGTTTGTGCATTTGTGACCGGTTTCCATCTTCCTCTTCTCCTCTCCTTTCTTTTTGCTGCCTCCCTCAGACATGGCATTGTCTTCCGTCACTGCAGCCACCTCCGTATCCTTTAACTTCATTTTCCCTTGCTTCAGAAGGTAGATCTCTTCCTGCGAGACCCAAGCGCAAAACGACCAGAGCGCAAGTTATGAGTAAAAGGTATATATAATTATATATATAGTGGGTTTTTGCATTCCGAACTTAAGCAAAATGAACATCTCGATTGTGTCTATGCATGCGTAACAGAAAGCTCACATGAAACCGTACCTTTAATGCCAATAATGATCTAGACATAGCAGCTATTTCTTCTTCTCGCTTGCTATTTTGTTTCAGCAATCTCTCGTATTTATCCTATAAAAGTCATGCTCACCATAAATACAATGCCATTAATTAAATAAACAAATCATACGACATTTTTTTGTCTGGACCCCAGAAAAGACCGTCCTCACGTGCATGTTAGTTCATTAAAAAAATGTCCAACTCTCATTTGAACGTGTTAATAAAGGACCCACATTATTGCTAAAAGCTAACAAAGAAGAATTACCTGCCAAGTGCAAGAAACATTCTGCACTTGAGATTGCGCATCAAAAGCCATCTTTTCCACATGCTTCAGAGAGCTCACTTGCTCCATTTCCCTTTGACAGTGGGCATTAAAAAAAGTAAGCACGCCTACTATCGACTATCGACTATCGACTATCGACTATCGAGAGAGAGAGAGAGAGAGAGAGAGAGAGAGAGAGAGAGAGAGAGAGAGAGAGCGAAAGAAGAATAAAAAAAAAACCAAACAACTAAAGAGAAAGTGAGATACCTCTTTAGACTAGTAAGCTCTTTTCTGAGCTCATCTATCTCCTTCTTAATCCCAGGACCGTATGGGAAGGGTGAAGCGGCGTCGCCGGGCTGCCATCCCGGAGGAGGGACCCAGTAAGGATCCATCACCCCGGCATTCCGACGGATCTCCACTAGATCAGCCGGTTCCAACCAGTACTCCATGGCTCCCTCCGCGTTGTGCCGCCTACGGAATCTCTCTCTTCCGTCGGTAACGATTTTACCGGCCATGTGCTTCAGAAGGTGGTCGAGTAGCCCTGTGTCACCGATGTGCTTTCTAGCCTCCTCCCTCAGCGCTTGCCGAAGTATAGGATTACCTAACTCTGCTCCCTTTTCTCTCATGATCTCTAGCAGCTTCATCTCCGCCGACTCGTACCTCTCCAACGACCACCGGTCCTTAGAACCCTTCACCCGTTGCTCATCGTCACAGTTCCGCTTATTATTCTTTTCATGCTTTGGCTTCTTCAGTTCTTTCCGCTTGTTTTTTTTCTTTTTCTTCTTGATCTTGTCCTTTCTGGTACTCTCCCGCTTTCTCTTCCTTCCACGCCGCCGCTTCTCTTCTACTTCTACTACTTCTTCTTCCTCCTCGTCCACCAGTACGTCCTCCTCTTTATACTCCGATTTTCCCTTCCCCTTTTGATATAACATCTCCCTATGCCTCCCGATGTATCTGACCTTCCGACGAATCCCCCATCCCATCGCTCCGCTGCACTGTAAGGTAAGGAGGCAGGAGCTAATAAGATTTTGGGGATTCTGCACCTCCTCCGCGTCAGCCAGTACTGCGGTACTTGGGAACATAGCCGAAGACTGGAGCTCGTATGACCTAGGAGCCATGAGCCAGAAACTCTCTAGATGCTTCTCGCGGTCCAACTCCGACGTCGATACCAGTCTTCTAAGGATCTTCCCAGCTTGGTTAGAGCTCATAACGAACCTCTCGTCCAGTTCGGGACCGTCGTCAGCTGAAGGGTAGGAGTAGTAGTTTCGCAACGAGAGGGTGCTGGGAAAGCTGACAGTCACGTCCAGACTCGTCGCCTCGCTGACCTGGAATTGGAAGGAAAGAAACAATAAATAAGAGCACGGAACGACACAGAAGGAAGGAGAAGGTAAACAGAAGAATGGAAAATATGAAACGAAGCGCCATATATGTACCTTTACAATGCGAATAGTTTTTAGTTGAATCGGAGATTTTGGGGGAAGCTTGTCGTGATCGATTTCGTAGAAAGCGCCTACCTCGAACTCCTGTCCTGATAAGTTTTACTTGCAAGAGTGAATAAATAACTCAGACGAGACTGGGGAAGAGTAATATAGATAAAATTTATCTTCCCAAATAGCCCGCATCGATTCTACTGTCCCATTGATACTTGGAGGGTAGTTTGGGGATACAACCTTGAGAGCGGTTTGAAGAAAAGGACGAAAGGAGGAAGTAGTGGGTGTAGGGGAGGGCATGGCCCAGTACCGTTGCATGGAGGTGCATGGCTGTAATCGGCAGCCGACAGCTTCTGTCTGCCCAAAGGCGACCTTTTCAGGCCCATGGAGATGGTCGACTCATTCCTTTTGGAGTAACAGTACTTCACCTGGATTGGAACCATCAATTATATATTATTTTACTCACTCGAACGTTCACAGAGATAAATAAAAGCAAAATATTTAACGCAGATGATAACAAAAAGAACGAGCCCCTCCTCATCATAACGACAGCCTCTTACACTGCACTATGTACACCAATCGCTTCCTCCTGGTTCTGTTACCTCCCCACGACAAGAGAGAAGAGAATATACGATCTTCTCCTGATAACGACCTACGCAATCCCAGCCCCGCGCCACCAAAACACCCCGGGAAACAAAATAACCAGTTATTACTATATTAGTTATCCAACTTCTGCATCCATCGATAGAACCTACCGTTTGCCAGCCAACCGATCAACACATACCAAGGAGGTGCAACTCTAGAGGTTATTTCGTTTTGTGGAGCCTAGCTAGTCAGATTGATCATGATCGAATGGTTCACGTTTCTTAAGTATCTAATTAACGAAATCATTAGAAAAGGAAGAAAGAAAAGGAAAGAGTTTGAACTCAAAAAGCTACCCGATCTGACAGTTAATTAATGAAGGAGGAGGAGAAATCAGTTGAACAGCACGGGAGCAGCTGAGATAGGTTAACGTAGAAATGGCATGTCCATTTCCATTCCATTAGAGGCTATACCTTACCGGTCTCGGCCGCTATCGCAGGCATACCAGAGCCAGCTTCCATGCTAGCTTCACCTGACCTCCTCTCCTCTGTCCTTGTCTAGGGTTTCGATCGAACTAAACGAGTCGGTGTTTTGTAGATACCTGCAACGATGGAAGAAAACAAAATAATTAAAATCTCTGGGTGTACTGTAAAGCCGAAAGCAACGAGAAGCTTCAGATCTGCAGAAATAGGCAGAGTCCGTGATAATCCTAATGAAGAAACCAATCCGTAACAAACCAAAAACAATAAATAAAAAAAAAGAGAGAGAGAGAGAGAAGCGCTCGCTTCAGTGTCTAGGATCAAACTTTTTGCTAAAAAGTTAAACAAAAGGAGACCCTAAACTCGAGAAAAACTTCTCACTTCCCTTTCTATTCTTTAGCCTAGCAGCAGCTGGTCTGAGAAAAAGCTAAATTGGACGTGCTCCTTTCATGGATCAGGGAAGCAGATCGTATTAAACTAGTGGACTTACTGGTACAAGATCTCAGGTATTTAGATGGCATGATCTGCTCATTTTTATTGAAAGGACGGTCCAACCTGAGATGAAAGTTCAAAAAAATAGAAGAAACACCTAGATTGGATGGAGAGATACATTGACCAAAGAAGAACAGCCAAATGAAGCATGATCTAAAGCTAAAAGAAGAAAAGCTGATCACGAACGAAGACCTCCTGCTATCTCGTCTCGATCCAGGTGATCGATCTGATCTGCTGCCGAATAAGAAACAAGAAGGCTTCATAGACTAGACCGGTGATAAGCTCAGAAGTAGAATACCATTAGGAAATCCAAGAAATTTAGCTAGGGAAATCATGAGTAGCAGAGCAAACCGTAGGAAGATTGGTGACTGGGAAAGAAGAGATCTTGGGAGCTCTTACGGTGATAGATCTGGTGGTAGAGAAATGGGATCTCCGACCCTTTATTTTCTCCTCTTAATTTGTCTAAATTCTTGGAGGCGAGGCAGACGGAGAGAGAGAGAGAGAGAGAGAGAGAGAGAGAGAGAGAGAGAGAGAGAGAGAGACGGGAAAGGACTTGAGGTGAGGTGGTAGTTATAGAGAGAGAATGGAGTGAGAGATTCGAACATTCTAAGAAACGTGGTAAGGGGAAGGGAGAGTGGAGGAGGACGCTCATTGATAACAAACTAATAATTCCAGAAGGAATATTTTGTCATAATTCGTAGGAGAGGCCGAGAGAGAGAGAGAGAGAGAGAGAGAGAGAGGGGAATCGCCGAATGAAATTATTACAATGTACACGGAGGAGCCCTGGTCACGTGTTACGTGGCCAATGATCCATTCGATCTCCAACTGACGGATCTGCCCATCGCTTATTGAATATTTACTATCTTGCCCTGCCCGTCACACACACACACACACATATCCTCTCCTCTCTTACCCATATGTGAATATGACTCTATCATATCTCATTAGAAACATCGTATTTTTTTTCAGAAAATATATCAAATCGGTACGTAAAAAGGAAATCGATGAAGCTACACTAAATAAAAGGTGAATATATATTATAGTTAGAAACAGACCAAAAATATATCTACCTGACAAGATACAACCCTATATATACACCACACCCGCAACAAAGCAAGTAGAAATTAAGTTTCACAACACAACAGGAGGAATTATAACATTACTTCAGGGTCTTGCTTCAGATCTAGAACACTCTAACATATATATGGGACAGCTCCTATAGTTTTGAAATTGGTCCTTGTTTTATCCTGCTCGGGCTTCGTACGTCAAACACTGGAGGCACAGAAGCTGTCATATATATATATATATATATATATGAATTGTATATAGGGGCTTCTTTAATTGCTCGCAGATCATTATCAGAAGTTGGGAGCAAAGAGAGATGCATATCAGATGATGGGGGCAGTTTTTGAGAATTTTTGCTTGCCATGAAGAGGCTAATATGTCGAGGATTTTGCGTATACTTGTGTTGTCATCCTGACGTGGAGATCCAGCTAGCTATAGGTCCATGCATATATGATGAGTGCGTATTATTATTATTATTATTATTATTATATATATATATATATATATATATAGTTTGATTGAATAAATAAATACATAATAGCACCCACATCACATATATGGAGATAGTAATCTACTTACTTAAATTAAATTCAATGGGATCCTGGGTCCAACCCAGGATTGGATGCTGCAAAATGCATGCATGGAGTACTCCGACGGTGCCCGGCGGGGTCTGCTAATACTCAACTCTAACCCTTAGCCCATATGGAGTAGTGGAGTGGGATTCATCATATGAAATGAAACTCTACTTGGGGGACTCCAAACCTGCCTGGGGCTGCTTCTGCTTCTAATCCTGTTCACGAGTTACGTGTGACGTCCAAGTTCCAACCCGGCCCTTTTGCATGCTTCCAATCTTTCTAAAGCTTCTTCCCAAATGATTCGAATCATGCTACTATAGTAGCAAAAGGGAACTGTTTATGCTTATTCTGATTAGATAGAGTAGAGATATAGTAGAGTAGAGATTATGTTCAAGGTATAAATAATTAACCATGATATATTTCTCTCTCTTTCTCGATCACGATAATGCACAAGTCTGGATGAATGGATGGATCATGTCCATATTCTTGGCCCAAGAAAGGAGTCATGACGCAATGCTACTTTTATCCCTGGACGCCGCGGTGTGAATAGGTGGTCAACTTCATTAAAGATGGTGACCTAAATTTATAATAGTGGCCACCACCCAAATCTGAGTCTTTGATTCATCTTTTCTACAACCACACCCATAAGATAGTGGTGACGGTGACGGTAAGGTCGTCATTTTTTCCGACCCATAAATAGGAGCACTGATCGATGCAGAGGCCATAGTTTTCCAGATGAGAATTGAGCAGCCAACGTTGGAAATTGGAAATTTGGAAGGGGAGGTAAATTAATTAAGCCAGACACTACTAAACCAGATTAAAAACAACAACAACGACGACAGTATGCAGCACAAATATGCCATCCAGTCAGTAGTAAATCTTTTCGTTGATTGAAATTGGTGTGCACTGTTACACCCAATACTTTCTGACACTACCTTTTTGCAGCCACCAATCTACACTTTGGATGGCTCATCTTAGCTCGACCATTATTATTATTTTGGTTACAGCTTAATCTACCTACGTACATCGATCATCTTTAAGCAAAAGGAAACATTTAGAAATTGAACTGAAACTCTAATTAATGTCAATTCTAAATGTGTTCACTTGGACCAAAAGAAAAAAAAAAAGAAAGAAAGAGTCATTTTGCTGATAGGATTTGGCTTTTATCCTGTAACTCTAGCTAATTACGTGTTACTTTAATTTACACATTCCAAAAAGATGCATGGTGTCGTACTAAATTTGTCCTTGGCGTGAAGTGGTCTTCTAGTACTTGATGTCAATGCATTCCTTGATGGAGTGCATTCAAATTGGTTTTAACTCACTGAAATTATGACACAATTAATTTCCTCCTACTGATCAGAAACGTGGGATGTTAGAGAAGAGGCAATCGAATCATAAAAGGTTTTGTGGACTTTTGTGGTGGCTTTCTTTGTTTCACATGTGATAGACTCTGATAGCTTTTGACTGGAGAAGAAGGCATGCAATTTGTAAGTTTGAGGTAACTGCAGTGAGTGCAGTTGACCTGGTGGCTAATGGAGATCATCATCATCATCATCATCATTCTCCGGAGCTATCATGAATTGTGGACCATAACATTATCGATCTTAGCTGCAGTATGCCATCATCCCAACCATAAAAGGAGGTTGATATCACCCCCTCTCAAAGCACCAGAAAATTTGATAAAGAGCTAGCCGGCCTCCTAAGAAGGCAGAAGAAATTAATACCACCAAACATGCCAAGGCCTGCAGCTGTGCTCGCCATCGTTCTCTTAATCCTTCTCTTTGAGATCTCTTCAGGTGCAACAAATATGTATATGTATATACATATTAACTTTCTTTAATTTTTGCGATCTCGATCCGTTCCTCCTCATTTGATGCATTAACCAACTAAAAGAGCTCCAAAACATTAATTGTGCATATGCAGGCCAGGTTGGAAGAGCTGAGGGTGGACGTAGAACTACAAGCATAGCGAATAAGGTAAGTGCATGCTATGCTCATACATCTCTGCATTGTAATGCTTATACGAGCACAATAAAAATACCCATAAGTTAAAAAGTAACTAAGAAAAGTCTGGTCCTTGCAAAGCACAAGGTTTCTTTTAATCAGCCCTCTGGAAGTAATGATGGATTGCCTAGATGCTCTTTGATTATGGATCAGAAAATGGTCAACTTAATTTGTTTCGCGTCTATCTATCTATCTATCTATCTATCTATCTATCTATCTTCCTTCAGCTGATCTCTCAGAAACAATAGCTTCGTCCGTGAATCAGGAAAAAGTTGAATTTCTACTTGCTTTTCTTAATTTTTAGTGTCAGTTTAAGATTAATAGAATGTCTTTACTAGATGACTTCTTCAAATGAATCTATATATACTTAATAATGTTCTCTGTCCAGATCCACAGTAGAAAGACTCTGGTGGATGTTATGGATTATGACTATGGAGGGCATAACACTAGAAACGATCCCAAGAGAGGAAAGCCAGGGAGTGGTGGCAAGAATCCCTAATAGATTACCAGCTAGCTAGCCTTCTTCTCCATATACCTAATATATATGCCAATTCCAGGGATATATATCTATATATATCTATATATATTATATACATATCGTCTGAAGAGTCGTAAAGCATATTATTAATTACTCTTCTCTGGATACATCTATTTGCATGATCACCACACAAATCTTGTGGTTATATATTTTATTGTACTAAAGACACTAGAAGAGGAGATTCAGATCTATACTGGTTTTTCCTTCTTCTTTTTTTATTTTCCTTTTCTTTTCGTGAGTTTAAACTCGATCCCGTGTAAGGTCAGTGATTTATTCATGTGTTCCTTAATCATTGAGGCACCAACAGACCATTTTGTAACAGTTCACAGTACTAAAATAGATCAATGGAGCTACTTATATCTAAACTCAACGGTGTAATCTCTCTCTCTCTCCCCTATATCTATTTTAAAATCTACCTATCTAATGTGCCTCTCTATGCGTTTATTTGTGTGCGCAAAGTTAAAAGGGAGTCTTAAAAGAAAATAAAAATAATGATGCTATAAATAGGTGACGCCAACTGTGATTTTAAACTTTATTTCCATTGGTTGAAAGATCAAATTAATCTACACGTAAGGAGGAAGGATTTCACTTGGCTGTTTAATTTAATAAAAGAGAAAAAAAAAATGTCAACATTGTTTATCTGAAGCTTGAGACGTAGTCTAATTCATCTATTTATGTGCTTAAGATAATAATTTCATAGCTACATATGAAAAAGAAGAAGTATATAGGCATCCGATATAACTTTATGGAAGTCAACTTGTAAAAGGGAAACATCTTTCGTTTGGGGGGGGGGGGGGGGGGGGGGCTGATAGTGGCCTCCTCGAGGAACTCCATGAGATCAGTGTAGCACTCTGTAGTGGGGGCATCGAATATTATTCTCTTTTTTTTCAAGTCTTTGTTCATCCCACACTAGTAGAAGAAAACAATCAACTTGGATCTGGAAGCACGCGAGCCAGCCAAAATATCCTTATATTTATCAATGGCAAAAAATAAATGAGAGGAAAAAAAGAAGTTGGATGTGGAACACAACACATTACTTTTGCCTGTTGTAGCATTCCACAGAACGAACAAAAACAGCGCATCTCTACAAACATATGGTACTAAATTCAGTAGATGAAACATGACAAATAAAAGAAGGAAATTTTACTATAGGCTGTGAATAGCGTACAACATCAATAGACTGTCAAATTGATTTACATGGTTACAGATAAAATAGTCTCTAAAAGCTATCTATATTATGTACACTTGTACACCACTACTTTATACCCCAAGAAAAGATGACATCCAGATGCCTAATGAAACGATGCCTACCGTTGCAAAAGCTTGACTTAATTCGTAAAAGAAGTTGGGTCCCTGAACCGGCAAGCTCTGCCAATCTGTCCTCCTATCACAAGTCAAAGTTAGCATGTGTCAAAAGTAATGATTAATTATGGTCCAAAAATAAGCAGCAAAGGTACGAGGTACTTAATGAGAAAATAATCTAACAACACTTGGAGTTTCTCAACATCACAAAGTGAATCATGTGTAAGATAAAACTATATTTGAGGACACATGTTGACAGCTTCTAAATTAGTAGTTTATCATCTGGATCATTAATAGGCATCTTTCCGTCTAAAAGTTATATACTCAGAACATGTAGAGATAAGTACCCCAAGTCAGCTATCACTATGCTTATATTGTCTTGAGACTGCTGGTTCTGGACAAAATGAGAATGAGTCAGTAAAAGCAGCACTTTAAGAGATCACCTAGATCACCAAGAATGAATGAGAAGCTCAGAAACAATATACCAAAGCTGCCTGAGCAAGTGCTTCACAAGCCAGCTGACGTAGAAACAAGAGAACAATTAAAAAATGATACATGTAATGACTTAAGAAAGAAGAATAAAATACTAAAATATGCACCTGCACATTCCCATGTTGACGAAGTTGATTTCTAACAAATGATACAGCTTCGGAGCTGAAACACAATTTCATAATGTCGTATTTAAAATCAATATGGTTCAGAATCTGACATTAGATAAAACAATTAATCAAACATGAAATTTCTAGTTGTTGAACCTTTTCATGTAGTCCCACAGACCATCAGATGCTAGCAAAATAAATTCCACATCAGATCCAAGTTCTAGTATGTATATGTCGGGTGTAGAGGTTACCAAATCCCCTTTGAATTGTACTCTGCCAGCAGAAATCACATGATTGTCATACCTCAGATTACTATACCAAAGTCATGCAACAAGAATTTTCTATATATGTATTGGCAGAAGTCTTCTTGTAGCTCCTTTTTAAGGAACAGTTCACTATCAGAGGAAGTGCTCACTTTATAGATTAAATCTCATATGCCTAGAAATATAAGAAGGATTTGACACAATAAGTAAGAAACAGAAAACTAGCTATAAAGAAATCACATGTTGGCAGATTTACCGGGAGACAAATTTTTCAGTCCATCTCCCCTCCTCAACTCCTTGTCTCAACATCCTTCACAACAGAAACAGAACAAATGTGATTTCAGTGTTCCTCAGGGGTCTCTGGAAAACAACTTATTTTCATAAAAATGACAAAAGAGAAGAAAGGAGAGTACAAGAGACGAACTCATTCTTCCTTGTCTTAAATCGCATGTCTCCAAAAGCTCGGGACACAGAGATGTCACCACATATACGTCCATCAACGATCTGTGTACATATGAGATTAACATTTTCCGCAGCAGTAGACATCATATATCTAGGAGATGGAGAATATAGTGCAAAGTTGAGGACCCAATTAAACCCCTATAGAAAAGGTTGTTCATTGAGCAATTAAGTGCATTTCATTTACTTCAGTTTATATTCATCATGATATTAATTATGAGATTATTGAAAAGAAAGAATAAAGTATAAAGGAATCAAAGAGTGCATTCCTACAATAAGGGCTTCTCCAAGTTTCACTCTTAAAACCCTATAATACAAGTGGTTTTATAGATCCAAATCAGTATGTTCAATTAGACAGTATAATTATCGTATCAGGTTCATCTCTGCAGTATATTAAATGGTCGTCTATCCGGTTCATTTCTGAAATTATCAACAATGTATATTTGGAATAACAAGTGGCCCAGTGTTAAACTTGCAGAACTTTCAAGAAGGGGATCACAGTAGGAACTAGCAACTGATACATTTATGCAAGCCTGCATAGGTTTCTTTCTCCCTGCGTTCAGTATTGAAATGATTTATTCAATCAACCACAAGAAACATGACATATTCTCATGCACAAATAAAATTCAAGATATATGTGGCTGTAAATTTCAATTTAATCTCACAACCATGATTGTAAAGATAGGAACACACACCCATCCACCTGCTGCTCTAACTCGTTTGACTTCTTCAAGTGATACTCTATTGTTTCCATATGGGCGATGAGGATTGGTTAAAGCTTCAGCTTTTCCTGTACGGGATACAACCTACATTCAGAAGATACAAAATGAGATTAAAAAAATGCATTTGAAAAATACTACCTACATTCGAAAAAAAAAATACAAAATGAGATACTACCTACACTTCTTCAAGTGACACTTTCATCGGAGCAGTAAATTCAAATACAAAATGCTGCAAAAGGCATTTTTCAATGAGATAAAAGAAAGAGGTGAAGTTTACCACACAGGAGTCACCAACATGCGAAATAATCAGGATATCGTTCCTGACAAACATCACCGTGGCTGTTGCACCAGAATCAACTTCCTTCTCCAACTGTTCAAGCCTTCATTATACAAAACATTACAACAACTATTAACCTTTTAATAACTAATATATACTTTCTTTGATGGATATAGTGACGCTGTCCAAAATTCACATAGGAAAGTGAGTTCCTCACCAAGTTAAGAGTTTCGTATCAACATTTATGAAAGCCCGCTGAATTGAATCTTTTATAGCGTTATAGTTCTTGCTACTTAGCAGCAACCCACTTTGCAAAGCTAGTGCGCATTCTTTGTACAGTTCATCTCTGCAATGCGAGTAATGGAAAAAATGATGCAGATAGATAAGACAAAGAAAACAAGGAAAAGGAATTTCTTTATAGCGCACCCACCAAGAAATTCAACTTTGACTTCCATTAGAAAATATTGCCAACTAGGATAAGGATAAAGTAACATTATCTTCTACCCCTTTTTTGAGGCTGAGTCAAGGGTAAGAAGTGAGTCGCCGCTCTTTATAAGATTACATTAATGAATTGGCTACAACGCTGTACGAATGCAGATCATTACAAAAGGCATCCACGTATAGTTAGCTAAGTTAATTGCATTATGAGTGGAAGTGAAGACATTCTTGGGCAATTATTTTGCATTGTATGTGCTTCCAAATTGCAAAACCTTAAAATCATACTCAAAATTAAACAAAACTGTAAGGCTATATGAAACTAAGAATTTGGTCCAACCAGAAACTAATGCAATTCCACAACCCATATCAGACAACACGAGCAATCTATTCTCAATCAAACAATCCTAGAATTCGGTGGTTTTAGGAAGAGAGGGAGAGGGGACGGGCTAATCGACCTGAGGAACTCGACGGAGGAGAATCCGGCATGACCATCGAAGACGGCGGCGAAGGAGAAGCCATCAAGGTCGTCGGATCGGATGACGATGTCGTCCTCCATCTCGGAGCGGGGGCCCTGGAACTTGCTGGACCCCCATCGAATCCCCCCCGACAACGCCGTCAACGGCGCGTCGGCGGCGATGGTGGCGGAGCATCGGACCCCAGTGGGGCGGCACGTGCGGGTGCTGCCGCAGGCGCCGAGAGGTGGCGATCGCAGCAACCGTGGGCTCAGCAGCGCCATTGGAGGGAGATAAGGTACGTGCGAGAGCTGCCCGTCGCAACTATTGGCTCCAAAACACTCTTCCTTCCAGGACCACAGACCGAGTCGCAAAACAAAATAAAAAGAGGAAGGCCCGCCCCCACCACTACCCATTGGGCCCATTTTGTTGGGCTACCATAAGCTGGGCCAACAATTATTACGAAAGCAAGCCATTTACCCGTCTAATTTGCACTCTACACTTCTCACCTAAAAAAGATAATAAATACGGATACTTGATAGTTCCTCCCTCAAATTATACTACAACAAGAGTCACGTCTATATGTTATACCTACATAAACCACTAATAATTAATTAAGTGTACAAGAACTACAAGAATAATGAAGGAAGACATTTACCCAGTCCCTGTGAAAAATAACTGGAGTGGGTTTACAGAACAGAAGACTACATCAGAAACAACTGCTTGCTGAAAAGGCCACAGGATTTGTAGCTTAATCTTGCCAACTACCGCAAGAGCTTCCAAAATTCACAGTGTTGTCATGAATTGCCAGCCTGATGACATGTGCTCCGCATAATCTTGAGACATGTATGCACTCTTCCACGTCCTCATCACAAGAAAGCATAACCCACTCATGATCATCATCCAGGTATTTGAGATCAAATGTACCGAACTCCAGCTTTAGCCTCTTTGCTACTTCATCATTCAATGCCGTGATACCAGAAGTCGATGGGAGCCGAAACCTGATTATATCTTCTTTGTAGCTTGCCTTAACAGTCACGGTTCTCAACTCCTGCATGATCACTGGATTTGATGGACGAGAAGGCATCAAAGCCCTTTCATCCTGACAACCCTCTCCTGAACAACTGTAGCGCATCTGAGCAAGAGGCAATTCAGTATCTGCATTAATAGTACTGGACGAAAAGCTTACAAGAGGCAGAGTTAGTTCCAAGGCAGCAGGCGTATCTTCTTCTGTCTGCTTTAAGTTGGAAAGAGTGGATGGATTACCAAAGGCGATCTGATTATCTGGACTTTCATGACATAAACCTTGTGATGTTCTGGTATTCAAGCTGCTCTGGGAGGAGCTCCTCGATTTTAAACACTGAGATCCTTCACCAAGTTCCAGCTGCAAACCAGATTGACTGTGAATATTTTCCTGTAGAGACATAAGTTTATCGTGCCTATCATCTTTTTTTGGTGCCATGTACGGCAAGTCCTTGTCTTTATCAGCATGGATATTCTGTTCAATTCCATTCAAACTTAGAAGAAAAGATGGAGAACCTACAGCAACTGGAAGTGGGGAAACTATAGATGTCAAATCCAATGTTCCCTCTGCAGTTTGAACTGACTCAATCACTCTCTTCAGCTTGGAAAGAGAACGGTTAACCTTACTAATCTTGCGAGATGGCCATTTGGAAATTCCATGCTGCCTACAGATGCGCTTCATAGTCGTAGGGCATACTGCAAACACAACATCTAGTTACACAACAACAACAGCAGAATACAAAAGCAAGGAAATGTTATTTCTCAGGAAACTTCAAGAGATAGACCATACTAACTGCGCTTTTTTTAGAACAAATAAGTTCAGCCAAGACATTGAGAGAAGCTTACCACCGAGGCTCTTTGCAGCATCTTTTAGACTCCCAGCAAAATATTGTTGAAGAACCTCAAGACTGATTGATTTTTCTGTTTTTCCTCTTCTCTTTTCAGGTGCTTTACTATCTTTGTTATCAGTGAAGGATCTAGATTCCTTAGTTCCATTTGAATCAATAAGCATGTCACTCTTCTTTTCATCCCTAGCACCATGCACCAACTGCTTCTCCTCTGAATCATGAAATACATTTGCTTCATTTTCTGAATCATTATTACCTTCAGGCTCTTCTCCATGATCCTCATTCGCAAGCAAGTCAATGATATCGAAGGCTAATCCTTTTGGGGGTTCTACATCAGTGATGACTTTTAGGCTGCGCAAACGTTGTCTCATCAAAGTTGAGATGATATCTAGTAACTTCTGTTGTTCTATAATGCTCTTGCATTCTGATGGAAGGAAGAACTCCAATATGTAATAATCATCAACAGTTTGGTTGCTTTGTAAGCATATGGAGACACAGCCGCCTAATCCAAACATCCGAGCATAATGTACAAGGGGGTATTCAGTCTTAGAAAACATGGTAACATCCTTACAGAAGCAAGGCCTGCGTGTTGCAAATGCCCTGCCAGCCACCCCTTGGCTCTTTTGTAACTGATGCTCCATGCAAGCTTCTCTAAATCCCCACACGTGAGCATCAATAACATATGCAACATCAGTAGCTGACAAGCATAGTCTATTGAAGCAATTTCCATCAAAGCTTGAACAATTTTTAATTAAACCACCACCTTGTGCCCAAACAGATTGGTGCTTGCATGGAACCCAAGTCTGAGCAAGCGGTAAACTTTGAGCTTCACAGAGTACAGTTAATATTTCCAGAATCTCAGCTAGAACACCTTGTCTTCCTTTATCAGATATCTGATTCAGACACAATGGACAATCGATGGACTCATAAGTGAAATAGCATATAGATGATTCAAACATGATCTTCAAATCAGCTGCTCACCTGAATAGTTGGGTGTTCTAGAGTATCAGAACTTTTCAGATTTACTGCCTGCAGGGGTAGACCTCAGTTATTGATTGCTGGGATAAGAAGGATATCTTTTTAAGAAAATGTTTCTTTAGTTAATTAATCATTTACGCGCTCTTCTTTGTCATTCTTCCAGGATTCTAATGAAGACAGATCAGGGAATTTCTGCTGAAGGATGAAATTAAACATGAAAGGCCGCCTGTTCATCAACATTTACTTGGATATAAATCAGAAACTACAAATCTAAACACGGAGCGCAAGGACATTCAGAATTTTTGAGCAAACTGGTTACTTGGAAGAAAGTTCAAAAATAAGGAAAAACAACTTGAGAATTTACCTCAAGAGCTTTGCAAACTTTATCAACCTCATTAGCATAGTTAATTTTCTGTGCCGTCATGACAAGCTCAACCACACCAACACAAGACTGATCAGAAGGTTCAAACACTGGCAAGGCCAGGGTTCCCCGAACATTATAAAGGAATGCATGACTGAGGCGTGCATACTCTTTTCTGCTATAATACTGAACATTAGGTGTCCATTCCGGAAGTCTCTGCTTGAACACACGACCTGGTAAGCCAAGATCTCCGCTCTCCTCATCAACTGAAAAAATATACATCAATGACACTGTTCTATACTGAAGGAGCTTGTTACTATGAGGGTCAAGAACAAAAGGTTGCTCTGAGGTTGTGAGGACATAGTGATCTCCATTTTTGACAGGCGCCCAAACTTGAGCCAATACATGTTGATCGGTCGAATCCTTGAAGTACCTAAGCGCCTGCATCATCCGCTCTTTGATCAAATAGGAAGCATCGGAGTTCTCCTCCATTGCTTCGATCTGGACCTGCTTCGAAAAGCCACTGTCCCTGCCAACGTTTCCGGGTGTTGCATCTGAGTTACCCGCAACAACCACAGAAGTAGATATCACTGTTTAGAGTACAAAAAAGAGTACATTTTTTCTGCAACAATTAGGATAGTATAACAACAAGCAAAAAAAATCAGAAGAGGAGAGTTCAGTTGCACATCAAGCATCAGAGGAACAAAAAGTTCTTGCAGGAATAAGCATTAACACAGTAAATCAGCACAAATGGTTTAGATCCAAACTAAAAACAAACTACTTTCCCTACATTCCCTGCAGCAATGAACTTCCAAGAAAGAAATAAGCACGCCATCTTTCCAAATGCATTTGATAAACTCGAGAACTAATCGACAGCATATATCCTATCTTCTCGAGGAACTTCGAAAGGAATTCAAAAAGAGTAGAGCTCAAGCCTGTGAATAGAGAATCAAAAGCAAACTATCGAGAGATCGGCAAATCGATTGCTTCCAAGCGGAACAAAGGGGGTGCTATATAAGTTAAATCAAGAGGTGGGGCAGGAGATCACCGTTAAATATTCTGGAGCAGCCCGCCTCGAGAGCGCTCGAGACCTCGGCCGGTCGATCGTCGTCAAAGATCCAGAGACGAGAAGGGGAGGAGAAGAAGACGGTGGGATCGAAGGGACCGATGTCGATCTCCATAAGCGCCTTGTCGAATTCGGAGTCGGATTGCGGCTTCTCATTTGCCATCGACAAGGAAGGCGATCGGTTAGACGGGAGATATAAGAGAGGGATGGTGGCGATTCCATCGGGAGGCGTGGTGGCTCGCGGCCACCCCCTTTGAATTAGCGACAGGCGATGTATGCGGACAACAGCCGATGCCTATCCAGACTGTACGGTCGCCGTCGGATGCAATCATCGATGATTTCGACGGCTGAGAAAGGGCTCCCATCTGACGTCATCCTGCGATGGAATTTTTGTCTTTTAGTGGGACACGGCGCGAATAAGCGTCGCCCGCCGCACGTCCTACTTACAGTCAAACGAGTTGCAGCACCAGCCAGTAGTTGTATATGTATATCAATCACCTAACGGGTAAGGAGGAAAATTAGGCTTCGTACAGGAAAGTAAGTAATCATCCAAATCGGCAAAATAAATGGTCCTCTTTATTACTATTTATATTGGGCCTTGAATGGGCTGGTATAAGGTCGTTACCGAAGGCAATGCCAAGCCATCTTGTCTATAGAGAAATAAGCCCAAGGCCTTGTAATAGCCCACCCGATCCCCATCGTCTTCGCTTCTCTGTAGTCACAACGCACCGGGCTCGCTCTAGACTAGTATTGCGAGCGAAGACTAATAATAACTAACAAGATGCCACCGGCAGAGGAGGGCCGGGTCTCCGGCGAGGAGGCCGGCAGGGAGAATATCTCCGATCTTCTCCCCCTTGGTCTCGTCCGAGCCCAGCTGATACCTCCCTCCCCGAATCGCCGTGAGTCCGCCATCGACTTCCTTCCCGACTTCGGCGGAGCCTCGTGGATCGCCTACGGCGCCGCCTCTCTCCTTGTCATCTCCCATTTCCCTTCTCCTCTCTCCTCCCATGAGATCAAGGTTGGTCCTCTCTTCCGCCAAGTCATCGAGATGCCTCCCCCTTCCGATGCCACCGCCGCGGCTTCCGTGAACGCCGTTTCTTGGTGCCCGGCCATCCCGTCCGAGGGAGAAATCGCCGCCGCTGCGGGGAGTTGCATCTGGATGTATTCGCCCGTCCCCGCTCGCGACGGATCAGGTAAGGAGAAAGGTTTCCTTCTTATCTTTTTGGATTCCTTTCGAAGTTCCTCGAGAAGATAGGATATATGCTGTCGATTAGTTCTCTAGTTATCAAATGCATTTGGAATAATGGCGTGTTTATTTCTTTCTTGGAAGTTCATTGTTGCAGGGAAAGTAGTTTGTTTTTAGTTTGGATCTGAACCACTATGTTAAAGCTTATTCCTGCAAGAACTTTTTGTTCCTCTGATGCTTGATGTGCAATTGAACTTTCCTCATCTGATTCCGGAATAAAGGAAAATTTTATTCCAATTTCTCGTTGGGTGTTTGATTGAAAAAAGAGGGATAAGTACTAGAATAAAAATATGTGATAGTTGGAACAAGGGATAAAATGATAAATTTACAGTTATTGCTCTCTTTTTTTCTAGTCTGATGTAAAATAGATATGTTATTTACTTATTTCTCCTATTTTTTTTTTCTGAGAAAGATAAAGAAATAGATTTAAAAATAAACATACATTGTAATTTTATTCTACAACTATTATATTATCTTGTCATTATTTTTACAATACTTGGCCAAAAAATTATTTGAACTAATTCAACATAATTTGCACAATATAAATCATAACAAATAGCATCATAAATGGATGTCCTATATCAAAATATTTCTTACTGTAACCATATTTTAATATATTACTAAATATATTCTAGACTTTATATATAAACCATAATATATCACCATAAATAGTACATAAATAGAATGACCAAATTGGTCATTTGTGTTCTGGAATAAGTGAGATATTCCAAAAAGTTTATCCCAACTAAAACATGGAATACAAATATTTGGAATAAGGTTGTTTATTCCATTTCCGTATTCCAAAGTCTTACCCTGTGTTTGGCATGAACTTTTTGGAATAAAAGGAGATTGCTCCAAAATAACTCACTCCACTCATCTAAACGGCCCAAATGTGATTGCAATACAAGATCCCTTTATTCCATGCACTTCTTGATCTGAGTTGCACTTCTTTGTCGATTTCTTCGGATAATAAATTGGTTGAGGCGCTTGCTCTTTCCAGCTATCCTAATTATCTTGATCTAAATGAGAGCTCGCCACTCATATAATTGCTAATTTATCAGGTTGACATGGACATTTTTACATCTGCTGTTCTCTGACTGAAAGAATATGTTAAAAATTTCTGATGAATTAACCGGTTCTTTTTATGTTTCCGTACAACAAGTGATGCTGTTCCATTTAGTCAGATGGTTACATGCTATAAGATTGTGTCTCAGAAGGAGTTGCTTATTTGTGTTGGATACTTGTAGGTAGTGAAGTGTAATTGCATATCTGAAACTTCCAGGTTCTTTCTGTTGGAAGCAGGCTGCAACCATCGTAGAGACTTTTATAGTAGACACTATCGAATGGACGGGATCAGGAGATGGGTTGATAGTAGCCGGAGTTGATGTTGTTTTATGGGTAAGGAAGGAAACCTCATGGGAAATGACTTGGAGGTCAAGAGCAAAAGTGCCTCAAGTGCTCGTTTCTGCAACCTGGCTTGCAGAAGGGCCTGTTGCTACGGGAGCTCATGCAGTGGCTCACTGCAATGGAACAAATCCAGCAGCAGCATCCTCTCTCTCTGGAGAGGAATATAAGCATGTTTTTGTCTATCTAAGTGATGAGAAATCTGGGTTAACAAAAATTCAGCTCTGTCATCCGCAGCCTGTTTCAATGATTCAATGGAGGCCATTCGCTAGGGCACAATCAGAAAAAGATGCTTCACATGTTTGGAGGAATGTCCTGTTGACTTGCTGCTTAGATGGAACTGTAAGATTGTGGAGCGAGAATGAAATTGGTAGGTCTAGAAAAATTGGTAAAGATGCACATGATCAGAGGAATACAAGAAGATCTTTCAATGTTATTGCAGTAATTGAGATAAACAAGTGTTCAAAGGGAATGCTTGGGAAAGATATATTTGTAAAATGGGCCATTGAATTTGGTGGTGTTATTTCTAAAGGAGAAGGGGATAGATATGACTTATGGCCAAGTGATTTTGAGCAACACCAGGTTGGCAAGTGTGAGTGGCTTATTGGTATAGAGTCTAATTTCTCTGTTACTTTTTGGGCAATCCATTGCCTTGATGATGTATCTCCTGCAAGGTTTCCTCGGGTAACTCTATGGAGGAAACAGCACCTGATGGATTTGAAAACATCCGTAATTAATTATGACTCTTCAAATTCTGAAGGTCAACCTATCTTTATTAAGGTAGTTGCTTCAAGAAGATTATGTTTTGGTTCACCTGATGTTTGCTCTTTGCTTCAGTTGTTGCCTGATAACTCGATAATTTGGTCAAT
Source organism: Typha angustifolia (assembly GCF_048772165.1). Lineage (NCBI taxonomy): Eukaryota > Viridiplantae > Streptophyta > Magnoliopsida > Poales > Typhaceae > Typha > Typha angustifolia. The sequence goes on from NC_133239.1 coordinate 93,340, forward strand.
GCTCTATAGTCCAATATTAGATTGTACAGATGATGTCGTTTCAAGTAAAAACATTACAGAGAAATGCCTTTTCTCTTTTGCTGGTGAAGTTCTAAATCAAGATGGTCACACAGGTACTATCAGGCAAGTTTGTGTGCATCCATATAGTTGTGAAATTGAGATTGCTGCTTCACTGGATTCTGATGGCCTTCTTCTTTTGTGGTCCATTTCTACCTTCTCCACTTTCACCTGGAACTTGCAAACTGCCTTGCATCCTCTGTGGAGACTCTTGGGCAGAATTTATCTACGAGATCTTTCCACAGATAGTGGCTACTCATGTCTGAGCTGGGCACCTTCAATTCTTGATGATAATCGATTTCTTCTTTTAGGATCGGAAAATGGAATTGATTGCTTTATAATCAGAGTTCCTGGAACAGGTGAGAATGTTCTATGTCAAAAGATACTTACAATTCCTTATGGTGTTGGTAAAAATGGAGAAGGGCCCCCAGACCATGTTTTTTCTACACCTGTAACTTCTAATTGCGGGAAATCTCTACTCTCCAGTAGTTTCTTGCTCTTCTGTATATGGAAGAAGAAATTTCAAGCTTTATCATGGAAAGTTGTCTTGCATTCTGGAGACCCAAATGAAGGATATTGTGGATGTGGCTTTGATGCAAAATCAATTTTGTTTGAGGGTAAAATGTATTTTGCAAAGGTTTACCTGGGTTCCTCAGTCTTCCCATCCCCTCAGGAAAGTGACCAGACCACATCTTCTGCTATAGTTTCTATGAATAAGTCTGTGATATCAGTAGAGCAATATGTGTCTTCTTACAATGGTTCAGGCAACAGTTCTCCAAGTTATCATTTGGTAACAGGTTGCTTTGATGGCACTTTGAAACTTTGGAAAATGTCCTGTGAGGAAAATGCTTTTCATTCTGAAAAAGAAATCCTCTGCTGGGATCTAGTAGGCATGTTTACTGCTCATCAAGGAGCTGTTACTTCAATTTCTTTGTCCAGCTGTGGTTTTAAAATTGCCTCTGCCAGCACAAGTCCTCAAACTAATATTACAAGTCTTCATGTTTGGGAACCTGTTTGCCTGATGGGTGGTGGGAGTTTTTTGTTCGAAGATGCTATAATCTTGCAAGACACCGTTGTTGGTTTAAGTTGGGTATCTTTGGGCAATGGCCAATTATTGCTTGGAGTATGCCTACCAAATGAGTTACGTATATATTGTCATAGACGACCTTCTGGCCAGAATTTGGTGCACTCAAAGAAGTCAAAAGAGATGCATTTTTGGAATTATATTGCAGTGGCACATTCATATCCAGTCATTAAGGAGTTCTTCTGGGCACCTAAGGTCACTCCTGTGCTTGTTCATGAGAAACATTTTTCTCTATTCAGTCAATGGCAATTCAGAACAGATCTTAAGGATAGTGTAGATCATTCTATTACATATTCTGCTGCAGTCGGTGAATATTTTCCTTCTATTACAAATATTGAAGGAACTAATATTTATAAAGCTGGATCTTCAAAGGGTTCCAACAACGGAAAAAATGGCTGTGCAGATTGCTCTTCATGTCCAGTTACATCAAATCAACACAATGATCCTAATTTCATGAACAGATTATTTAATCTGATGGATATAGTCGATAGGTTGGGAGGACCTTTAGCAGTCTATCACCCTCAGGCACTTATCCAGCATCTTTATTCAGGTACCATATGCACAATAATTAATTTGTTAGCTTTTGTGATAATTGAGAAGTGCAGTGAACATTATTGGGATGCTATAATGATTTTGCCGACTTCCATTGCTTCCAATTCACCCCATAAATGTGAATATTATCCATTATTTCATTTGGATTGTCATGGTAGGTGCCGTTCTAGGCCAAATCAGCTATAACTCTACTTTGGCTGCATAAGACCTGGCAATCAGAGGAGATAGGAGGGTAGAGAACTTCTGTCAAATGACTAAGGCTCATATATATATATGGTCAAAAATTGGTGGCAATTTATATGGAGACCATGACTGTAGGAAAGGTGCAGAATTGAGGGAACTGTCTGATCTTTGTAGTCTGTTTACTGGAGATTTAGATCATTGAATGTATCATTTTACACATCCTCTCAGTTCTAGATATCCAAATTTCTCTAATATCAAAATTCTATAAGTTGAATAATCTCAAAATTCTTTATACAATTTTTTGCGTAGTGGGGGGTTTCCAAGTCTCTATCAACTCATGTGCATCACATGAACTATTATCTGTAACTAAAGGAAAGCTGTGCATGATTGTGGACTCTAGGAAAGGCAAGATATGTTCAACTTTACATCTCATAAATAAAGAGTATGTTTCACTGACTCAAACATGAGCCATCAGGGAAGAAGTGACAAACCTTTTTACTTGTGCCCGCGGAGTAATTTACATCCTATTCGTCAAATAGTTATCATTAATTTTCATCTATTCCTCTGTGTCCTATGATTTTTTAGGGATTGTCTCCTTTTGACTACACATACATTTTGACCACAAAGCAGGTTGCCCCTACAGGTTTGCTAGACTTATTAGTTCTCCTCGCATTCCCTTTTCTTGACTACAGATCCTTGATTTGTCAGTTTTCACATATTTTACAATGTAATTGCCTTGCTCAGATTTCCATATGTGATTGTGCCTGTTCAAATTTTTAATGCTTCTAAATATATAACTTATGATATAGGATGTGAGATTTTGGAACGTTAATGGATGATTGATAATAATTTTTAATGATTAAATTGCCTGCAGTATTGCAACTAATCTATAATTTTTCCTGAAAATTATTTAGACTGCTGTTTTGAGTTTTTCTTAGTACTTAAGTAGAGTTAGTACCTTTTCCTATTGAAACTGTTAACCCTTTAACTCCTGTGAAAAATTATGGATGCATTTAAACTAATTTATATGTTCTCTTGTTGCTGTTAGTGGTCCTTCCCGTTAAACCATATTGTTGCTCATTCGTAGGTAACTGGAAACGTGCACAGATTGTTCTGCAGCATCTCGCTGAATCTATCAGGACCTCTGAAACTTCCACTACCAATATGGAGTGTACTGGCTTTGGTGAATCAGGGCATATTATTCCTGAGATCCATCTGTCTGATTACTTTATGGATACTACCTCCACGAACTTTTCATATAAAGGATTACAGTGGGGTGAGAATAGTACTACTAGAGTTTCTGATTTTCATTTCCATGCAAATGTCCTTCATGATGTGGCCTCTCAGAAATCTGAAGTCACAGGTTTTGCCCATACTCTCAATAAGTGTTTGGATGTTGCTGCAATTACTGACATTGAAAGAATGCAAATCCTTGTCATTGTGGATCTTTTGGTTGAGATCAGTGATTTAAGTCGTGCCTCTGCATACAAAACCCTTGATGAACCAGGCCGGAGGTAATGTGGGCACTGGCATTTTGAGCAGTCTACATCCGTAGTATTTTGGAAAAAAGAAGAGAATCTCTTTGTTAATTAGTGTTTTAATTTTGCAGAACATTTAATAAGATATAAACATGTATATATTTGGTAAGCATGGTAGTGGCATAACATACTACATTGTATTTAGTATATAGTACATAAGTAGCTATACATTTTTTATTTTTACTACTTAATGCGTCTAGAATCACTGTATGTTCTTGCAGCAAATTTCTCCAAGATTCTTATAGCAAGTGGCTCATTCTATTAAATTTGTCTGGCCATTTCCCTCATTGTCAGTTGCATGTTTGCATAGTAAACAGAAGGGCACTCTTTTGCTTATTAGACTATTTTGTTTCTCTTAAGGTTCTGGGTAGCAGTGGAGTTTCAGCGTCGATATTTTCTTCGAAAGTTTGGAAATTCTGCTGCTGCAGAAGGCTTTTTGGTTGATTCTGCATCAGTTGCATGGGCACTCCAATCTGATTGTCAAGATGACCTGCTTAAGTCTCTTCTTTCTCTAGAACCAACCTGGCCAGAAATGCGAAATCTTGGTATAGGACTTTGGTACACCAATGTAACACAACTGCGGACAAAGGTCGGAGTAGATTTTCTCCAGTAGGCCTCTCTGATATCTTTTAACTGCATTGCTTTAAGTTTACTATTTTCAGTTGTTCTTATGTTTATGTAGAACTACTCCTAGTGTTTAAATGCACAGGTTCTCCGGAACAGTTATTATATATGAAGCTTGCAAGAAAATTGTGAAGCAAAATGCTCTGATTGTTGATTATTCTAGTTGTCTAGGTTTAACAAGTCTTGATAGTTTCTGTGAAGCATTTTTCAGGAAGCTGTACTTGAAATGTTAGTTTCCTTTCATTTATAGGCCATCTTATTAATGGTCTTGAGTCTTGACAAAGTATATCTGTACCTTGTAGATGGAGAAGTTGGCAAGATTACAATATCTGAAAAACAAGGACCCAAAGGAATGTGCTCTTCTATATTTAGCACTGAATAGACGTCAAGTTTTGGCTAGCCTTTTCAAAATTAGCAAAGACGAGAAAGATAAACCATTATTTGGATTTCTCTCACGAAATTTCCAGGTATCGCAATACAATAGTGCTATTATATATTTATATATTCATAGTTACTCTCTGTACTGATTTGAAACTGTTGCTTTCTGCTATAACTAAAATTACAGAAGTTTTATGTTCTTTTTTGTTCTCCTAAATAATTAATAAGCTGGCATATCCTACTAGATGTTAATTGTGTATGATACATCACTGAAACCTCTGGTAAAAAGGACTTCGGACATATGATGTTCCTGCCAATGCCAGGCTTGAAACAACAAGTTTTACACACTATGCAGCCTTATCCTTAGGAGAACAAGATGTTTATCTCATCTTACTGGAAATATATAGTCTAGTTCTAAACAGACATCATATGCTTCCAATTCAAAATATTTTCTATGGCAATCTTGGGCTACTACCTTTTAGTTTTACTTGGCTATGCCAATCGTGTTAAGTTGGACCAAGCACTTCACATTTCTCATTGTTTTCTTCCACTTATTAGAGAACATTGTACCTTAAATAGTTCTCACCACTTTGAAAATAAATATTTGTCATTATAACTTAGTCTTCACTCTTCACTGACTGCACCACAATGACTACATTTATTCACTTCTTCATGATTGTTAAGCTGAAATGATTCTCATCTTGGCAAATGTTTTGTTTTCAAATTCACCAGTTCAGGAGTTTGTATCTCTCGTATGGATGATCGAAGATTTGTTGCTAATGGTAGCTAACGTTCATTATTGATTTGCATGGGCTTATCTAATTTGGTATGTAACTCAATGTAGTGGTGAAATCCTATAGTCTATTACTTCTTTCTTCTTAACATGTACTTTATCAAAGTAAAGAAACTTCTTGAACAAGCTAAGCAAATACTGTTCCCTTTGTTTAGGTAGAGAAGTAGCACAATATTTATTGTATCTTATTATATTTCTGACTTAACAGTTCCGTTATACAGGAAGAAAAAAATAAAGCTGCTGCTTTGAAAAATGCGTATGTTTTAATGGGAAGGCATCAATTGGAACTTGCCGTAGCTTTTTTCCTGCTTGGAAATGATCCTTCATCTGCTGTGACTGTCTGTGCAAAGAACCTTGGCGATGAACAACTTGCTCTTATAATTTGTCGACTTGTTGAAGGATATGGAGGGCCTCTGGAGCATCACCTTATTTCCAATGTATTGCTTCCTAACGCAATTGAGAAAGAAGACTATTGGCTTTCAAGCATTCTTGAAGTATGTTTCAATATTCACATCAGTATGGTTTTTCATTTAGGATATTTTTCCATATTCATATCAGTATGGTTTTTCAATTAGGATATTACTTCTGTTTATTATATCATTTGATACTGTTAAAGCTTATGGCATGACAATATTAAATCATTTTTTATTTGCAGTGGACATTAGGGAACTTTTCTCAGTCTGTCCAGAAACTTTTTGACTCCCAGTATAAGACTCAGATTAGTCAGTCTGCCGCTATGGGCAACCATGCTGTATGTTCAGACCCAAAAATTGGTCAGTACTGTGTATATCTTTCGACAAAAAATAATTTTAAGAATTCTGTTGGTGATGCTCTGGCTGCAAAATTGTCTAAGCTGTCAACCTCATTGGTTGCAAGTGCGTTGAAAAGAATTGGACTCCCAGTAAGTTTATGCTCGGCTGAAATTTAACATTTCCATTTGAGACACTTGGCTAGCAAAGAGAGTACCTATCTTCTTGTATATTCGCTTGATAATATTATCTAGTCTTTCAAATATTTCTTCAGCTATTTGAACATTACTCTCACTTACATCATTTTGTCTTTGGTGGAAATGTTACAATTGCTGTTAGGTTCTAAGTTTGATGTTTTATCATTTAGCGGATGAAGCATTACTGGATTTTTATTGAATATGTTTATGGATTTTGGTCAAAAAAATTTCTTTATAGCTTGAAGCACTGGAATGCTTATCCTCTTCCTTGAGTATTGATACTAAAGATCAAGGGAGCTCATTGCATGTTGGAGATCAGATCTTTCATAAAATACTGAACCCTTTCCCTGGTGCTGCTCCCAATTGGCTATCAAGAGATGTGGCGGCAAACTTCGAGTTGAATGCTAAACTGAACATGGCGTCAGAATACATGTCTCATTTGCTAATAGGTCATCCACAATGGCCTGATGTAGGATTAACCAGAGAAGTCAGCCACAAAGAGCATGATGATTTGCAGATAGGAGGACTCAAGCATGATGTCGAGATTGCAATATCTGTATTGCGAAAGAAGTTCTCTCTTAAACTTCTTGACTTAGCTGGCATGGTACAATGTTGCAATATGAGACTTGCTTATTTTCTCCTGCTTAGTTGATCTTTTATTATTTGCTAATGTATCTAAAAGAGAAGTTGATCTTCTTTGTGGTACTCAATCAAGACTTGTCTTTGCAGATCCTAGTTTTTGCCTGCAACAAGGGATTCCCTTTTCTTGCATACCTGTTGTTCCATGCCAACAGATCTCCAGAAAATGAAGCTGATAATTGTGGTCTTGATGCTTCTAGTTCTACCTCAAGTTATACCCTGTTTAGACTGCTTTTGAAGGCAAATGAGGAGATATGCTATTTTGTTGCTCGATACGTTGTGTCCTGCCATTTCACAGATTCCACACTCAAGTTGGTATGCAATAGAAATTTCACTTTTGAAAATGATTATAATGAGAAAGTTTGTTTACCAAAATTAACCTACTTATTGAGGAGCAGCAGATCTATTTTGAAGCATTACAATGGAGGAATTTTTGCAAACAAGAATACATTGAGTATATTTGCTGTTCTTGATCTTCTTGAATATAGTGTAGAGTTTGCTTTCACCTGGTTACAGAAAGATGTGAAAGGACTAATCATGATGATCGCTCCAATCTTAGATGCATCTGTCAATAGCTCGACCTTTTTAGTCATAATAGATGAGCTAATGAAAGTTTTACACAAGAAATGTCACGATGCATCAAGAAATGGAGTCAAATATATCCCTGATGATTACTTTTCAGAAAGACAGCTTAAAAACAGTGAGGATTCAATGCCTCCAATTGATGAGAAATGGCACTTAATAGGCGCTTCCTTGTGGATACACCTGTTGACCTTCATGAAGAACCATTTAGACAACATTCTAGTGATTGAAAAGCTTCAAGATGAAAGCACTAAGATGAACAAAGACTTGACTAATATGTTTCCTTTTCATGTTATCGATCTATTGGTGAATTCATTGAATTGTGTTACCTCCTCATTGATCAAGCAGTTTGCTTCATTTATAAGACATAAAATATCAAAGAATATTCTTTCCAGTACTCTTTTCTGGTTAGATGAATATAACTACTCTCAGTCAGGGTCCTTGAATCATTTTCAGGACCTGCGGCTTAGTAGTTTGCTATTGTCTGGCAATGAAGACAAAGAATCACTTTTCAGTTTATTATGGAAAATATCTGTTAGTCCTCAAGATATCTGTGCTAGTTTGGCAAATGAGAGTGTTAATTATTTTCCTCATAATGGCCAAAAGCTCTCAATGTCATGGAAAGATATGGAAAAGAGTGCATCTGTTGATTATGAAATTGGTGCTTCTGAAAATAGTCGAGCAGAGAATGAATTCAGTTCTACCTCTCCTAGTTATGGAACAGGAAGAAGATTTATTGGGAGGGCCTCTGAGGCAGATGACCTTCTAGAAACAAGAAGGAAACATCCAAGTGCCGAGAAAGAGACTAGTTATTTTCACAATCCAAGAGAATTAATGAAGAGAAACGGAGAGCTTTTCGAGGTACTAATTTACAGTTGTTTGTTATAACTTTTTAAGTGTTGCGGAGTTGATTGTGTTAAGAAGCTTGTTGTTATCTCTTTTAAGTAGGTATGGCATTATGATACCATAATGCATGATCAATATTTTTCCAGAAAAAAAATATTATATGAATAGTCTGTAAACAATTATCCATTATTATTTTATGGATATTGGTTTATGAGTTGATAACTTTCTCATCATGCAGGCAATCTGCTTCAATTCTATCAATGAGCATCAAGTTGCAGTTGCAAGCAACAAGAAGGTAACTCTTCTTATAGACTGCAAAACATGATATTTTTCATGCTTTGTCATATGTATGTTGTAAAATTCTAATCCCTCTATCTTCATACCACCTACTATCGGCATCATCATGATTGTCTGAGAAAATTTATCTTGATAATATAGAATGTGATTGTTAACCCTTAGCAGATCTTCAGCCTTGTGCACTGGAACACCTTTCAAGTTACCACACACACACACACATGTGGGGTTATTTGGGGAGAAGCAGGGTTGTTTCCATGACCTCTTTAATGCAAAGGCAATTCTTATTGTACACAAACTGACACCCTTATATTATGATTATCTATGTTTGTCAACTGTAAAGTCATAATGCATTTTCAGGATTCAATTAAGACATCTTAATGCTGAAGTCACAGAACAACTATAACAATATAGTCATGGTAGTGGATAGAAAACAAACTTCTTAAAGCTGGGATATCTAAGAACTGCCTGTAGGAATTTTGTTATCTTTTTTCTTCTGATTAAATGTATATATCAGAAATTAAGATCACTAGATCGCTATGAATGTTATAATCTTAATAATAGCATTTTGAGAGAACCAATTATGTTTGTATGTTTGCAATGTTTTATAGTGATGGCTTTGTTTTTTTGCTTTCATATGCTAATGATGGTCTGTCTTTAACATTCTCTTTACATATTGGAGCATTATTATGTGTGATTGTAATGTTCAGTATTCTATTAGGGGCTTCTCTTTCTCAATTGGAATGGTGAGCAACACTTCAAAAGGCAGACAGAATTCGCAGAATATATCTGGTCAGAATGTGATTGGCCACAAGATGGGTGGGCTGGTTCTGAATCTACCCCAATTCCAACTTATGTTTCTCCTGGCATCGGTCTTGGAAGCAAAAGAGGTGCTCACCTTGGGTTGGGGGGAGCAACAACTGGTTTGGGCTCTTTGGCACGGCCAAGGAGAGATCTGATGGGTGGGGGCGCATTTGGGATTCCAGGTTATGCTGGTATTGGTGCCTCTGGTTTAGGTTGGGGTGAACAGGAAGATTTTGAAGAGTATGTTGATCCTCCAGCAACAGTTGAGAACGTACATTCAAGAGCATTATCTCATCATCCTACACGTCCTTTCTTCTTAGTTGGATCTAGCAATACACACGTGTACCTTTGGGAGGTGAGGTTTACTGGAACATATATTTCAAGTGTTCATCCACATGCAAGTTTCACAGAATTCTAAATTTTCATGTATATCCAATGTTAGAATCATTTAATATCAAGATGTAGGATTTCACGGAATAATTTGCATTGCCCCACAAATTCCAGCTAGTAGCCTCTTAATTTGACTTCTTTGAATAAGACTGAAATCACTCCCCTATTGTCTATCTGTTTGCAAATTTCATGTAGCATCTTTCTTCTGATAGTAAATATGATTTTTTTACATCTAGTATGTTCCTTGACAATGATGTTGCAGTTTGGTAAGGACAGAGCTCTGGCAACATATGGTGTCCTTCCTGCTGCTAATGTTCCTCCGCCTTATGCACTTGCATCTGTGTCTTCCCTGCAATTTGACTACTATGGACACCGATTCGCTACTGCTGCGTTAGATGGGACAATTTGTACATGGCAGCTTGAGGTCGGCGGAAGGAGCAATATTCACCCTCTAGACTCATCTCTTTGCTTTAACAACCATGCATCGTACGTAGTGCCAAGTCCTTTTGTACATTTTCTATTTACAATAGATATCTCAATCACCATCACTTTATGCTTAGTTAATATTGGCTATAGGGATGTTGCCTATGTGTCTGGAAGTGGATCAATTCTCGCTGCAGCTGGATGTAGCTCAAATGGTGCCAATGTTGTTATCTGGGATACATTGGCTCCACCACCCACATGTCAAGCTTCCGTTTTTTGTCATGAAGGTATTGCATTATTTTTAGATTGTTCCAGTGACACTGCATGCAGGAAATTTTCCAAAAACTTAAACAATGAGTTGTCACTTGTCACCAGAGTACATAGCTACTAAGTAAAGCTTCTTAATTGTGACTTAAATATGTGCACAAGAAGAAATCAGTTATTGAGGTTGTAAAATTGGTCTTGTCCTAGGACATGGAGAAACAGATGTGCTTATTTAAAATGATGACATGGATTATTCATGTTCTAGAATTTTCTCAATGATATGTCATGTAAAATATTTGTTGTTTGGCTAGGAAACTGGTTTATTATATTTTGTTTTTGAAGCTAAAAGGGGCCTGGATAAACTGGATTCTTGGGACTGTTCTGTTCTTCCAAAACTGTTTTATTACCTCCCTTGTTAATTTGCAGAGGCATTGCATTTATGAATGCATATGTGCATATCTTGTTCAACTAGGAAATGGATATGCTAATTGGAAAACAGATGGTGATTAATGTTTTATCTGCTCTTCCTTGCATGTCCATATTGCTTAGCAAGGTTTTGATTACCATTATTTGCCTGCCGTGGACAAACTTTTATTGTTCATTTTCTTCAAATGCCGCATTCTTTGATTGCAAAATTTTTTGCTCTTGTAGGAGGAGCTCGTTCCCTTTCAGTGTTTGACAATGATATTGGAAGTGGATCTATTTCTCCCCTAATAGTTACGGGAGGGAAAAATGGAGATGTCGGTTTGCATGACTTCCGCTACATCGCAACTGGAAAGACAAAGCGTCATAAGAATTGTAATGAACTAGATCTTAAATCCACTGTTATCCATGACACAACATATGGAGCTCCCAACATTGGTGACAGTTCCAATGGAATGCTTTGGTATATACCGAAGGCTCATTTAGGTAAGCTTTTTGCCTTTTCATATGCTTGATTTTGTTTAAAATTATTAGCTTCTTTCTCTAATTTGGTCTTTTTCTCTTATGCGTGTAAAGGTAGTGTCACTAGGATATCAACTATCCCAAATACCAGCTTGTTCTTAACTGGTAGCAAAGATGGGGACGTGAAACTTTGGGATGCCAGGAGGTCCCAGTTGGTCTTTCATTGGCAAAAGTTGCACGATCGACATACCTTTTTTCAGCCAAACTCCAGAGGCTTCGGTGGAGTTGTTAGGGTACCCTTTATTGGGAACTATGAAAAATATTTTTAATATTTTGTGGCTTCTTTTGATTTGAAGAATGTTTCATCAAAAATATTGTCTTGCAGGCGGCTGTCACAGATATCCAGGTGTTATCTCATGGTTTTCTTACATGTGGTGGAGATGGTTCTGTAAAACTTATCGAGCTCCAATAATTTGCCATGGTAGATAACAAAGCCAACCAAAGTAGAAAGGGGGACTTTCCTGATTATATCTGTGTAAGGCCTTCACTACTTTTCTACTTCTCTGTGCTTGAGCTTTGCTCTGGAGGCATTTGACCATGAAGGCTTAGCAGGCAAACTATAACTCTGGCATTGTGTTATGGTATCATTTTATCGATGCACCTTGCACCTCAATGTGAATTATCGTTTTTCCGGTATGGTTATAGATAACCCATATTAAGGATGTGAAACATTATCCTCAATAGGCATATAGTTACTCATCTCAGACAGCGAGCCTCCTTGTGATCTGATCCATCAGGTGTGGTAAGGACCAATGAGGGCCATCAATGTCAGAGCAGACAGACTGCCCCAAGATTACAGTTAAAATGCAATTTGCACTTTAGATAGCATGGATCATGGATGGATATCATTTTCCTGTTTGCTGTGTGCCGCCCGGTTGGCAGGAACTTAAATTCCTGAAATATCTTTTTGTTGTGACGTTAGAATCATATTGTGCACAGGGTTGTAAAGATTAATAATCATGTTATTATAATGTAATAGTATGACATAGCAGTTGATTTGTATTTTGCCACATGAACTTAATCTAGCGAGGTTCGAAAAATGAACTGGCCGGTTGTGCTCATCTGATAAATGATAATCGTGATGTGATACGAGACTTTTAGTCCTAAGGACCAAGTCTCTTCGAGCTTGTCCCAAAACATAACAACAGTTCATAAGCTAGTTGAGCTTAAAAGATCTATCGGATAGCGATCATTTCGATGATCGCGCTCAAAAAATTAGGCTCGATCAACGTTGAGGACGAGGAGCGTCTACGTGACTTTTCCTTTAATTTAATCATTACTGATAACTGCAGCATAGAAACTCCCTCTCTAACCGGACAATATACGAATTGATTGATAAAATGAGAAGAAATTACAAAGACTACAAAGAAGGAGAATTCAAAGCCACAACTGCACTTTTCACATATATATGATCTAAACATCTAAAGCCCTAAATCCCTAGTTATTTCCATGCCACCCACGTTGCTTCTCATCTTTCCCAACTCCCCCTCCTCTATCTTAGGCTCGCCCCTCTCAAGCTTTCCGCCCTCAAGCATCTCAACTTGCCCTACGAATGATATGATGCTACCTCCTTCGCACCAACTCCCCCTCCATCGTTTGCTACTGCATCGACTCTCTCTCCATCATTCGTTGTCGCACCGGCTCCCCCTCCGTCGTTTGCTACCGCACCAACTTCCTTGCCCTATCCAACGTCTCACCTCATCCTTGAGCTCGTGGACGACGGATCCCTTGACTCCCTCCTCCGCTGCCGAGGAAGCAACTTCTAGAGTGAAGACAAATAACTTAGATTATAATTTGTTATCCTCTTGTTTCCCAACATTAATTCAGCATGTATGACTGAGATTAATCCGACTAAATTTTTATATTGGTATGGAATTAATCGGACCAAATCCACTCCCACCATATCATCCATGACTCCATGGCGACATCAAGCTCTTCAACTTTCTTGTAATGTGCGAGGTCAAGATCACCAACTTAGATGTTGACAAGATCCTCATCGAGCTAACAAGCTGAGCTCGAGCTTGAGTCAAGCCGAGTCGAGCGAGCCTTTTCTAGCTTATCTCGAGCTTGAGGTGAGAAAATATTAGTGTCAAACCGAGCGGAGCTAACCTCATCTCACTCAACCTCAGCTCTTTTGTACCCCTATTTGGATCCGAATCAAAGCCCATCGAAAGACGGTCAAAAAGTCATCTTCATTCCAAGAATACAAAGTTTGCCGGTTGACTAATCTCAGCTAACGCTAAGTTCGATTTATTCAAAAAATTAAGACGGACGGCGGAGATTCCATAATCGAATGAAAGCGACGGGGGACGACCGTAAACCAACCGCCTCGTCTGACTACATCCTTCCCGCCCTTCCGCCATGACTGACCGGATGACGTGTATTCGGCCCGCTCATATCCATCCACGTGTCCGCTCCGTCCCTTAAAATACGCCACCGATTCGCCTCACCCACCCCCCACTCCCCACCCTCCATCCCCGCGTCGTATCTCCCCGGTCCCCGGATCGTCTCCCAACCCCGCCTAATCCCGACGCAAAAATTTTCTATTAAATCAAATCGCTAATAATTCGTTAATCAATTGGGATCTGAATTAATTGGACGAAGAAGAGATGCCGTTTTGCGATGTGAGCCGATACGAGAAAGGTTGGGAGAAATCGGAAGGAGGAGAAGGCAATGGGATTAAGATCTTTTACAGGAGATACGGCCGTGGAAGCACCAAAGTCCTCTTCATTATTGGTACTTTTCCTTTCTTTCTTTTTTCTTTCTATTTTCTCGTCAATTATTTTATTTTGGGGGAAGCAAAGGATTTGGATCTTATTTGGGAATCATTTGGGGCCAGGATTGGCGGGGACGCACGAGTCCTGGGGTCCACAGATAAAGGGGCTGACCGGGACGGTGGAGCCCAACCAGGAGGAGTTGCCCCCGCCGCCGGCCGCCGTTGATCGGGGAATAGACAGCCATGACGGTAATGAGGAGGAGGAGGAGGGGATCGAGGTGTGCTGCTTCGATAATCGTGGGATGGGTCGGAGCTCCGTGCCCACGAAAAAATCCGAATACACGTGAGTCCGACTTTCCTGAAACACATCCAATTTTCCTAAAAAGCAACTTCAGTTTATCCGTTAAAATTTTGCCAATTTCCATTTGCTTTTAGTAAAAGGAAGGTGTCGAATGAAAACACGGTAGTTGGCATCTTGTATTGAAGCAATTGATTAGAATGTTGATGGAGATTATTGTGATTGCAGAACGACGGTCATGGCAAGAGATGCGTTGGCACTGTTGGATCATTTAGGCTGGAAGAGATCCCATGTCTTTGGTCACTCCATGGGTAAGTTGCATGCTTTTTACCATGTTTCCTTCTTTTAGATTCTATCTAATATTCCTGATGTGTTTGGATTATATTAAATTGCTTGGAATTGGTTCAAATTTTATAGCCTCAATTGGCATGTTACTGTAGTAAGTTTTCTGGTTGGAAACAGGTTCTATGATCGCTTGCAAGTTGGCAGCAATGGCACCTGAGAGGTTGTGCTCCTTGGCATTGATCAATGCGACTGGAGGTGGCTTTGAATGCTTCCCGAAGGTATCAACACAATGCATATTACGCCTCCTACTGTCCCTGTGAACTATGTTTGCTGGACCTCTAAATTTGTATCCTTTACAAGATATTTGATGATGAGCCCTAGCAACTTGCTGATAGATATCCTCAGAGGTTTGGATTATTTGTACCAGTAGTAGCAAAGTATGAAGTTTATGTAGAAAACAGGGTGGTAGAGATGCTGGGTTCTGTTGGTCTTTATGTCGATTATATGGTCTTTTAGTTGAATAATTTTTATAAGGAAAAACTTACATGATTAGAATTTCAGTCTAAGATAATGTAATGAGTTTCATTGATATCATTGTGCCTCTCAGTATAAGAACTTAAGAAGCATCTCCTAGTATATCTCAGATGCTTGACTTGAGATGTTCAATTTTGCTTATTATTAGCCCCATATGTCAGCATTTGATTAGTACAGGAATTGTGTTAAAAGCACCTTTCATGAAAGTGTGGAAGGCTAAAAGGTTGGCAGTCAAGGTCAGCTTTGCCAAGAAGTGAACTCGTGGTTGGTCTACACAAGGACTGCTTAATAAGCTTAATTTGGGAAATCTTAAAATCTCATTCGAGAATGATTTTTTATCATAAGTATCTTCAAATATTCTAACTTCAATGTTGTATCTCTTTTGCAGATTGATCGCCAAATGATATCCCTTGCATATCGTTTTCTAAGAGCAAAGACACCAGAGGAGAGAGCTGCTGTTGACTTGGAAACGCACTACACAAAGGTTTGTCAGTTCTTCCATGATTATGCAACTCTTTTGCCTTGAAGCTAAGTAATGATTGCAGGAAATCTATTGCCAATAAATTTCATGTCATATATCACATGCAGGAATATCTTGATGAATATGTTGGATCATGTACAAGGAGGAAGATCCTTTATCAAGTAAGTAGTCATGTTTGCTATAGTTAATATGCTTAAGCAGGTCGAACTACACATGTTGATGTTTATGCTGTAAATCTGTTTCTTTGTAAACCTCATTTCTGCTGATCTGTCTGATGCTAATCCAATTCTTGTTGCTTTAGGAATATGTGAAAGCCATATCACTAACAGGGATGCAATCTAATTATGGTTTTGAAGGCCAAGTTAATGCATGTTGGACGCACAAAATGACAACTAAAGAACTTGACACAATTCGTTCATCAGGATTTCTAGTTTCAGTTATTCACGGAAGGTTGGTCTTTCTTAACAAAGACTAGAAGATGCCAAAAGTTATGGCAGAATATAGCTTCACGATGCATTTTGTACTTTCGATAGGTATGACATAATTGCACAATTATACCATGCAAGGCGACTTGCAGAGATGCTGCACCCTGCTGCTAGAATGGTAGAACTACATGGCGCACATTTAGTGAGCCACGAAAGACCGGATGAGGTATGCATCTTTCAGATTAGAAGATGAGCTTTTGCTAACTAGGCTGACTATCTGATGATTGCTCGACTTTGAGGGAGATTTAACTCATATAGAGACTTGATTTTAAATTGCTAACTTCCTATGCTCGATGGTTACAGAATTTCTCCTAGCAGTTTAGGAAGTGTTAATCACTTGATGTATTCTACACTCTCAATCAATATTGTTCATCTGAAGAGTTGCCCCAGGCAGCTCTCTTGTATCACATACCAAAGGAGATGTCTTCTAGTCTTTTACACAAGACACGTTTTGTTCCTCTTGTATGTTCATTTCAGAACACCCAATTCAATCGGAAAGGAAGGGCTCTGGACTCACCTATTTTTGAACATAAGTGAAGATAAATGTTAAAAAGTTCATTTTCTTCCTACAACCTTTCATGGGCTTGGATGAAGTTTTTCATAGTAATATATGAACAATTTAAAGTATTCTTATATTTGCAGGTTAACCTAGCTCTCATGGATCTGATAAGGGCTTCAAAATCTAAGCTGAGGATGCAAGATTGGTCATCTAACCCAGAGAGAGGATCTGGTAAGCTCAAAAAATAACGATATCATGTATCAAATATCATTTCAGAGTTTCACCTCATCTATTAGGTACGAATTTGCTACTGTCAGTTGATTTTTTATTGATTTTTTGCCTTTCGTCCTTTTATAGGGATAACGATATCTGTAAGCTTTAGGAATAATGGGGAAGCAGCTGCTCTAGCTGCTCTTTACAACTTCCTTGGTAAGCTGCAACTGAGCGTTCTATACATCATCGGAGCATTTGTGATGGTATTTAGGCATATGAAGAATACTATCAGAATCTGGAAGCTGGTTAGAGTTACAGCAGCTGAATCATAAGATAAAGCTGCAATGCACAATGTGCAGTCGCTGTTATTTTCTTCCTTTTTCTTTTAATTATTTTTGGCAAGCATCAAAGGCGTGCCCAAGGACTTGCACCGTGGTGAGCCATTTGCAAGGGACTTTTCCGGATACCAAATCCCCAATATGTGAGCAATGGACGAAAAAGAAAAATATGATCAAATAAAGTTGTATGTCAGGGCGGCTAATTGCCACCCCTTCTGTTCATTTGTTGTCTGCTTCTACTTCTGAAATCAGAAGCCATCTTGTATCAAGGTTCAAACATTTTTATCTTAAATGGTTTCTCTCTCTCTCTCTCTCTCTCTCTCTCTCTCTCTCTCTCTCTCTCTCTCTCTCTCTATATATATATATATATATGTGTGTGTGTCTGTGTGTGTGTATTTCAGATGCGAAGTGCGCATTTGGCAGGATAACTATTATCCATGGAACTAATCATCGTTTAATTGGTTTTGCTTTGTGAACATGTAACACAAATTAGAACATACAGGCATACAGCAATCATGTTAAGATCCATTTATTTCTTGGAGAATATATTAGAAGGAGATAAATTCATTTAAAGGCTGGTAAATAGGAAAAAGAAGCAAGCCGAGATATGCATACCTCGAGTTGTGTGTGTACTTTTGAGATGATTGTTTCTGAAGCTCGTCTCGGAGACGATTCGCAGAGAGGAGGAAGGTGAAGAGATGAGAAGAGTACAAAGTAAGATATATATATATATATATATATATATATATATACATACACATGAATTGCTATAAAGCCAATACGCAATACTTAAAAGATCGGTAGATTCCATTGGTCAAGATAATATTCCAAACGTCCAGAAGGATATCCTGCAAAAAATTCCAGATGCCTGCGCTGCGCTTGGCTCGCACAGTTTTACTTAGTAAACTCTGCGCCGATTTCTATTTTCCCATATGAATTATAGTTTGGATTTATACTCGGATTTTTACATGACTGCTAATAACCAATCAGCATGCTGCACTCCTGAGAGTATACAAACAATAATAATTTCCTTGATGCATTAATCATGGAAGAACTTGCACTAAAATGATCTTCGCAATCGAATTGGAAAGCATAAATGTAAATTCAAAAGAGAATATACAAACAAAAACATGGCAGGGTGAATAGGAAAAAGAAGGTTGCTGAACAATTCGTTTCCTTCAAATGTATGTATCCTATTCCTATATCTCAGTATTCATCCAAGTAATTATACATAGTCCCATCTTTCCTGGACTTGCGTCTACTGAGCAAGGACTTGAGAAGCCTTTTACTTTTGCTCAGATTCTCTTCAATCTCTCTATCATCTTTTCTTTCAGCATGTATGTTCATCAATGCCGCTGACTTCTGCGGCCCCGAGAAATACTGCAGTGGTGAGAAAAGGAAATTAAATGAGCACATATTTCAAATCCCATTCTATCAACCAGATTTCAAAGCATCGAGTCTTACAAGCTCTACTGAGAAATGTAAAAACGAGTTTTATTTTAACAAACTTGCTGCAATTTAATGTTGCTACAACTTTTAGGAAGTTATTAATAAGATTGGTAGCCTGATGCCAGAATAAATTCTTAACTCCTAATGAGTTTGGTAATAACCATGTACATGTATAAGAATTTGTTTGAAATCAAGTGTATATATATATATATATATATTCAAGGATAAGCAATTCACCCAGTCTGGCTACTAAAAAGAGACCAATACAATATATTGCAGGGTACAGGAAAAATATAGAACTACTTGCTTACCCGCAGTTTACCACTTGTGGAGTTGATCAAAGAAGTTTTTCTTGTGAGTGGTCCCGAATGTGAGATTGAGGAACCTGATCTTATGTCTGTTTGGAAAGATATGAAATGATGGATAGTAAGAACCTTGAGCAAGTTTATGAACTCAGATTAAAACAAATTTTCTCAGCATTATGTGGCATGACAAATTTACTGATTAAGATTTAAATTGCACTGTCAAATGTCTACCTTCCCCGAGATGTTTTCCAGGTCGTAAGAAAGGTGATGAGGAACGCACTCTTTGTGCTGGTGATGAAGAGCGTGCTCGTTGGGAAGGACCGTGACCGTGGGGCATCGACCGCATCTTCCTGCATGGCACACACAGTGGACTGAGGTTTTCAGTATGTGAATGCATCATTTTTCTTTAGTAAACTAAGTTTTGTGAACCGGAGTTTCCATGTTAACCTGAATGAAAATAGTTTCTCCTTTGCTTTTTCTTGAACCTCTGCAAGAGAGGGTGGTAACCATCAAAATCTTGAAAATGCTTAGCCAATTTTTTTTTTTTTTTTTGAAAAGAAAAAGAAAAGGACTGAATAAAGAAGGATATAATTAATGATCAATTGAGCATACCAGCATGAAACTGATGAGGTACACTATTATTCTGGTGTTTCTCTAGCTCTTGGTAATTTGGTACAGCATATCTTCCAGATTCCGACATGCATCGATCTACTGAAAAACAAAAAGGGAAACAGAAAAAAACGAAGTGATTTGAAAACAGTTGCTCAGGAAATAAGCATGTCATGAAAAAGGATGGATAATATGATAGAATTAAGGAAGGGATCTTCACTTGGTAAGGCATATCGCTTGTGGTACTTGGGAGCTGTAATCACAAGTGACTGTTGAGAAAGTCCTTCTCGGTCCATGTACTGTTGACAAGTTCGAACTCTCTGAAGTTGCCAAACAAAGAAGAAATCAGGAGAGTCCTCTGTAGAATTAATTGTGTGCGCTGAATAGATTCACTCTCAAACTTTATATGCCTAGTTTTGTTACTTAGCATAAGACATACCTGGTCAATGCAACACACACGAATCTCACTCTCAGAAACCTCGTCAAACTTGTTATCTAGAAGACCATTTACTTTAAATGATACAGAGCCTAAGTGATCCACAGTATTGACAAGAGCCTTTACGGTATAGTCCTTCAACGAATCCACCACTCTAGATAGAGCCAAGATCAAAACTCAAATTAGAGAAAAGAAATAGACAAATTCTAGACCTCAATCAGATACTACTGGAATTTCTCAAGAAAAAAGAAGAAAAACTCGTACATCTGCTTCTGATCATCTTTAGTGTAAGATAATTCAAAATACTCTGCTGCTGAGTACAATTGCGACCGCAAGGTCCTCAAATCCTGGAAATGAAAGAGGAAAGATGACATCCATATACTCTAATCAGCATGAACAACTAACCAGCTACATGATTATTGATTAATCATATCCTTAAGTTAGCATTGGATGTTTGCATAATTGGTACATAAATGCTTCCATTGCACAAACCTTCGTTGAGGAAAAACAAAAATAAAAATCTGATTGAGCATAAACAACTGAGATGTAATCAAATAGGTTTACCTTGAGTCGGTCAGAGAAGTGGAGGGTTTGTTGCATGGAGAGCTCTTCAAAGGAAGACGACAGCGATGGAGACATAACATCCATTGATGGGAAGGAGGAGGAGAGGAGAGGAAAAGATGAAAAGCAACACCCACTTCCCATTAAACAACAATCCTTCCCATCCTTGTAACGGTTTGGACTTTAGAACGCCAAATTAAACACACACACTAATAGTAGACAGGCTCAAGATGAAAATTATGAATAATGAAGGTAATGGTGGCTATTGTATTTGTAAAGACAGGTAGCAGGAGTTGGTGCGGTGTCTACAGCTCTTATTCTAACCATTTATTTTTGAGGAATACTACTCTTCAAACTTGGGTGGATCTGATGATGATGGCAAGTGGGTTTCAAGTAGTTCTAATAATAATTAATTCGGTGAATTAAAAGAATATCACGCACTTCTCCGAACCTTCTGTCGTAATGGAAAACTCCAACATTCTCCTCCAAATCAACATAAAAATAGTGAACCACTCAATTAATATAACTAATAAAATTGGGAGCGAGCCTTTCAAATTAGGCTACGACCTGAACAACATCGAGGGCTGCACGTCGCTAGTTACAAGCACATTCGAGGAGATCACAAGTCAATTGCCATCCACCATCTTTTTGTCATCAATCAGATTGCCGGAGCTGAGAGCTCCATCTATTTACTACTCAGTCAACACCGCTTTATTCCCAGCTGTTAAAAGTAAAAGTATCCGCTTTCTTCTCTTCAGTAAAAACTCTTTAAGATAGTCTTCCGTTCCAAGTTCCAACTCTTTTTTCTTTTTCTTCTTTTTTCTTTTTTCTTTTTTCTTTTAAAGGACAGATATACGTGTGCCCAAGATGTAAATTCGATTGCAGTTTCATATTAAATTAAACTGAAAAGTTATGAAGACAATTAAATGTTTAATTAAAAAAAAAAAAAAAGACAGCCTAGCTTCATGGTATGGTGAAGCTACCTACACAAATGGGATGGGGGCATCAATTGGTTCATTGGAAGCCCAATTGGGAAAAATGGCCCTACAGTTTCTACTAACCTCGTGATGGACTATAATGGGGGTTGTACTATGTACTATGTATACATAATAATTTTGATAAGAGTCTATAGCCCTACAGTGTTATTATATGCTCTACTTATTTGTCCTCCCTCTCCCTGTGCTGAGTGGGCCAACTTGCCATGATTGCCGACGTACGGATAACCTGCACAGCTATCTTTTCAACTATAATGTCCTATTTCTTCTTTTGACTAAATAACAATGCCTTGAACTGCGATTAAAAGAGAGGGGGGGACCCAGGACGCTTTAGTGGGCTCCATTCAAGCCCAAACTATGTGGAGAGAGGACTGGGCCTCGGCCTGCTGAAACTAAACTTGAGAAACTTTAATGTAAAACGTAAAAGGTAAAAACGAATCAGGCAACGAGATATCGGATTCATTTCTCGCAGAGAATAAATGCAGTTGAACAATGAATTGATCAAAGGAGTCGATTCATTAATTCCTTTTGTAGCATCCCCCAATGAGAATATTATGTTACTTGTCGAGAAATGAATCCAACCAGATTTGATTCGATTTCCGCACATACATATGGCTTTGATTTTTGAGACGTGCGGATCATCAAATTACACTCAACATAATTAATTTTCATCGCCTGAACCAATAAAAGTAATTAGTAATAACTTTAATTACCTGAGACTCACACTCAATACTTCCTCTCTTTTTTTTCCACTCACACCTCAATCCGATATCTCGTTGCCAATCCAATACATCCCCCAACACACACACACACACACACACACAGAGCAACAGGGAAGCGTTTTAATTTGAACAAGTGAGGAACTAATCACGATGCGAACAATTAATAATACTCATAATAATCACGCCGCACTACAATAAATATCTTTTACTGTTTAATTCCATTGTTATCTTTGAATGCATGTATTGCCCGCCCCTTAACGAAAAGGCGCCAAATGTAACTAACTCCTTTTTCTCTGCCTTCGTGCTATCTAACTATATATACTACAAGCCTTTTGATATCATGGATGCATTATTCCTCCCTCCTCTAACTTCGCTCTAGCACTTGATCATTCTCTGGCTCTTTTCTTTGGCTTTTTTCCCAATAATATGGACTTTGACCATGAGAACAGTCTGATGTTAATCGCGCAAGACAGCTTAGTCGACTGGTCTCACATAGAAGACTTCCATCCTGATGTCTCCCAACTCGTAAGGTCCGTAATAAGAGATTAAATTCAGTTAGTTAGATATATGCAAACTAGCAATCTAAAAATATTATAGTTGCGTTTTGTTGTGTTGCAGTGAGCCATATGCACTCGTGCCGCTTCCGGACAGCATCGACGACTTTGATGAATTCTCCTGTTTCTGCTCATCAACACCAATATCTGATGTCTCACAAGCCTTGTCCGTTGCTCCTTACCAACAATATCTATCATATACTATTCCTCACGAATTGCAGCTCGACGGTCTCGAGCTCGATTCGTTCCTATGGAGTATTGAGAATTTTCCATCTCATTGTGAAGATATTATCAAGGAGACGGTGCCTGGTAACATCACACCCAGTCTTACAAAAGATACCACTATAATAAATAGTAGTAGTAGTAGTAGTAGTAGTAGTAGTAAAATTTGTAGTGTCAATGCAAGTACTAGTAGTAGTCGTAGTTTGCATGAGAAAAGAAGAAGAAGAATTGAGCAAAGAAGAACGGGGCGGTCGAGGCTCATTAATGTCAGTTTCGACGAGATGAGGAACTATTTCTACATGCCGATAACTCAAGCTGCCAAGGAGATGAGCGTGGGCCTAACAGTGTTGAAGAAAAGGTGCAGGGAGCTGGGGATCCACAGGTGGCCTCATAGGAAAATGAAGAGCTTGAAGTCTCTCATCCATAACGTTCAGGTAATTCCAAATTACAATTATAAGTAAAAGAACTCTACTCTACCCCCATATATCCTCACTATGTTCACACAGCGGAGAGAAATTTGAGTTAGTACGTTGTTTTGTGTGTGTGTGTGTGTGTGTATTAGGAGTTGGGAAAGGATTCGTCGGAGGAGAGTATACGGAAGGAAGTAGAGATGCTAGATATGCACAGGAGGCTAATGGAAGATAACCCGGAGATAGAGTTGACAGAGAGAACAAAGAAACTGAGGCAGGCGTGCTTTAAGGCTAATTACAAGAGGAGGAGGGAATCTACAACATCCCCTGCTTTGGTGATCACCCCCAATGAGTCCTATTCATGATTATGATTCTATAATGACTCATACCCATCGCAATTAATGGTCAACAAGTACATTTACATACTTACTTGTAATTAATTTTCCACTGGTTCTTTTATTACCAACAAAAAAAAAAAAAAAAGACTTAACAAAAAGTACTTTTCGTGTAATTGTCTGAGAGCTGAGGTTTAAAATTGCAAATTTGGTGGGAAGTATCTCTTTCAGACAGACAGACAGAAATCAATGTAGAAGAAGGAAGGAGATATATAAAGTATTCTTTACAATACCAAGACGTATGCAAATCTTTAGTTTAACTTTGTTGTTGCATTTACTACTCTGCATGGCGGGGACGGCATGTTGTGTAGTAGCAACATTCCAATTTGTGGGCTAGGAAGATGACGAAAGGATCCCATCAGAAGCGAGCCTCCCCTCAAGATCTCCAATAATCCGGGATATCCGCACCTCCAGACCTCTCTGTATTTCCCTGAACAAGCTTCTAACGACATCCGCGAATTGGCCCATATTGAATCCCATACTCTTATCAACTCCATCTCTACCTGCAAGGAAGCTTGAAGTAATCATGGATTGCATCTCCAATAGCTTCTGCCCAGTTGCCACCATGTATCTTTGGAGTTGGAATGTCTCCTCGAGGAACTGTTCTAATGTCTCAGTCTGCTGCTCCTTTGCACTGCCACTTAGTTGGTCCCTCCTTCCAGTACGATAACATTCCTCCTGAAACATCATTACAAGGGAACTGAATAAATGCAAACACTATTATATATAAGAGTGTAGAAGAAGAAGAAGAAGATGATGATGAAGTGAATTAAGTAATCCTACCATTCTTCTGCACAAATCATCGGTCTTCTCATCAAGCGATTGATACCTCTTCAGTTGCTTATGTAAAGAAGGTATCACTGCCAGGTACCTCTTCTGCTGCTGCTGCTGCTGCTTCGCACCATCAGTTCTTCTATCATTAGGCCCATCATCCTTGTTTGTTAGCTGCTTCATTGCTTGTGAGCCGACCAACTTCTCGAGCACAGCTAGTTGCTGTCTGAGTCTTTTAATCTTGTACGATACTCCAAGAGCATGGATGTCCATCTTCCTAGATGAGTTCTTTTCTGTGAGCGAGGGTCCGACGGACGATAACTTATCCACGATATCCGTGTCTTCTTGGAAGCTATTAGGCGAAAGAACATTTCCTGGGTCCACGCTGACCTCCTTCTCTTCCTCGACCTCTTCGCGATCCAATAGATTTACTGCTTCTTTGGGTACGACTTGTGAAGAATATTTTTCGTCGAAAGGAACAATAGAGCGGTCCTCAAAATGGTCAGTGACGACTGAAACTTCTGCTGAACTAGTAGCTCCCATATCAATGTCTCTGCTTTTATGTGACTCCAATTCCATCAGCTTTATCTCCTGATCAGTTGTGCTGTCGTTGTCTCTCTCCCAGGCACTATTATTGTTCTCTGGTTTTTGGACTTGCTCTTTGTCCCTTGTTCTCCGCCTTGTGAGCATCACTTCTGGGCAAGGAGTAATATTTGAGTTGCTCTTTCGGCATTGCTCAACATGGAAGCTGAATCGCTCCTTGAGAGATTTCAGTTCCTTCTCCTTATCTAGCAGCAGAGATTCCAGTTTGATGTTCTCCTCTCTGAAATGCGATAGACTCCCGTCCAGCCCTTCCATGTGCGATTGAAGTCGCTTTGTTTCTAGCTCCATGCTTAGCAGCCGCCATCGGAAAGACTCGATCTTCTCGTCTTTCAGTCTCATCTGTTCTGTGAATGCCTCAATCTCGGCATTATGCCGCTTCTCAAGAATGCCTGCATACTTTTCGTTTTCCATCCGGACCCAATCTTGCAACCCGTGATAGCCCTCTGTAGCTGTTCAAGTGATAACAAGGATGTTTAATTCAGAAAAAAAAAAAAAAAAAGGTCTAAAAATCTACTTGAAATTTTTCAGAAATTCGTCCGACACATTAACATCGTTAAAATTTAGCTTACATCCAATCGCAAATACACTGACTAAGACAGAGCAGTAAAAGAATGTTAGATCATACGCACCAGGCTTATCATCCACGCCGCTTGGGTACCTATCTACGCATTCGACTGTCATAGAACCGATCATGTCTTCCTTTGCCATGGGAAATTTGTAATCTTTCCTGCTCTCAGCTTCAAAATAATCCAGAAGAAGTGTCTTGGGGGTGTACCCACTGGACTCCACCTTCAATTCCGCCCTCCGGTTATCCGAACACCCCGCCGCGTCCGCGGAGTGCAACGCTCTCGAGCTCTTCTTATGCCGCGACTCCGCCGTCTTCCTCCACTTCTCCATCTCTAGCTGAGCCTGTTTCTTCTTGGCCTTGGATATCTTCACCTCCTTTAACAGCATATGCTTCTCCGCTGTATCAATCTTGCATTTCCTCAGCATTGCGGATAGAATCTTATCCTTCTGCTCCGCATCCTTCTGCAGCTTCCCGATCTCGACGGAGAGCTGCTCGACCATCGTAATGGCCTCCTCCTTGCGCTCGAAAACTTCCTGGAGCTCTTGCTTGGTCGCTTCCGCTTGCCGCAGAGCACGAGACAGCTCGGCCTCAAGTTGGCGTTGGTTGGATACGAGCTCCACGAACGCAGTCTTGTGTTTCCAGAGCTCGGTGGAGTGGTCTTGGGCCTCCTTCTTAGACCTCTCATTTAATTCCTCCGCCACTTCTTTGGCTAATTGGAGCTTCTCCTCCAACTCTTTGCTCCTGTTGATTTCTTGTTCCAAGGCCTCGTCTTTGAATCCGATAGCTCGCTCCTCCTCCTCGATTCTTTTCTTGAGATCAGATACGGACTCTTCATGCTTGGTTTTGAGGGCACGCATTTCACCTACAAGGACTTGGAGCTGCCGTCGAAGATTCTTCCGTTCGGCTAACCAGCTCTGCTCGTGGGCCGCGAAGATTCCGGCGACCTTCTCGTTGGCCTTGGCGTCCTCTGTTCTCCTCTGCTTCAGCTCGGCGATCTCAAGCTCCGCTCCCCTTAGCTTCTCCTCCTGCGACAACGCCTCAAGGTTTACTTGAAACCTTGAGACGAGTTGACCCAAGAGCTGAGCGCTTCCCTGAAGCATTAATTCGCTTATGCGAGACCATCGGCCGTGTTCGACGTCGAGCCCCCTCGTCCTTGAGACGAGATGGAGGGCAACGAAAGCGCAAGAAACACCAAAATACATTGGATAGGCCTGAGATTCCACCTCGCCCATTGCACTCTTGTCTTGAATCATAATCATACCTCCCACAAAGAAATTTTAAGGACTCAGAGAAAAGGAGACAGCCCAAGAGTAACAACCCCAATTTAATTCCTCCTTTGAGATCAAAAAATAAAAAAGAAAAAGGTAGGGAGGAATCATTGAACCAGAGGTGATCATACTGTTGTTGCTGCCAACTCCAGCCAAAAGCCTTTTGGTGGGTACTGCTACTAATCCAAAGACTACTTAAACATGATCATGATCATGATTAAGAGAGAGAGAGAGAGAGAGAGAGAGAGAGAGAGTGCAAATAGCATGGGATTGGCACGTGTGAGGGGGCTACTCTAATCAGTTAAAAGTGGAGATCCCAATGTGTCAGAAACAGTAGCATAAATTCAGGGAACCGACTCCCTGGTTTTCAGCAATAGCACCAACCGACTTGTCTTCTTCTCTGTCAAACCACGCACAAACACTTCATCTTCTTATTCTTCTTCTTCTTCTTCTTCTTCTTCTTCTTCTTCACTTCCCGTTTTTTGATTTTTGAACGTTTCAAAGTGATAACGTCATACATTCTATTGGATGTTGGTGTTTTAAAATCAGCTCTGGCAATAATTGATAATATTGTTTTACCTTCTAATAGAGCTGGCAAAGGCACCATTTCCAGCAATCTTCCATCGCTATCGCAGGATGTGGAGACGAGCCTCAATTTCCTCTGGAGATGTAATCCTACTTAAAGAATAATATTTTAAGATGAATTAGACGAGGGTAGAGAGGCATCACAGAAAACGACATCTAATCTACCACATATTAATTATAATGTAGCTGAATTTCTTAGTCGCGTAGACAATGTCAAAACCCTCCTTTAGCTTCTCTAAAAGTCTAATTATTATATACCATTTGTCAACACGTACGTCGAGGAGTTTATATAACCTTCCTCCTCCAACTATACTCTCGTTTTGGTATATATATATATATAAAAAATATATATATCTAGCCTTTGTCACTCTTCCAACCCATCCCATAGAAAGTGGCTCTCACCACGCCTCTTGTCCCCCCATTCTGCTCCACTTCTTTGGAGACCTGTAAAGTTGGGTGTTGCTTAAGGAAAAGCCAATGCATTTGGGTTCCAATACTCTGATAATGGATGTCCATACTCTTCCACGAGTGTAGAGAAGTCCAACCTGTACTTCCATTGGGGAAGAGAGAAGCACATGCAAAGCAATCTCCATGTGCATAGCCTTTTTGACACCTATCCTTGTTCGATGATCAAAACATCAATATGAACACATAAGAAATCATTTAGGTTAGTTTAATCATCGTTGCCGACTCCCAAGCCCAAGGTATATATGTTGTGATTGATCATGTCAGAACAATGGCCAACATATGTGATCTGGATATAACTCAATGCGTGCGTTATTTAACAAGTCGATCGTAGCTCATAGAGTTATTTTGGGTCCCAAGAGGGCTGTTTGCCACTATCACAACCCTATTAGTTCAACCATCATTAGATGCATCACTCCTTGGAGTCCAAGGAATAGAAAAACTTTCTCTCATGTACTACTGCGCTGCTGCATCAGAAATATGCAGGATCAGCATCGGATCTGCTGTCGGAGGCCATTTTATATCAAAAGTCCAGTTACGGATATTAAGGAATGTCGGAGAAAGCACTACTTAAACAAGGTCATCCAGAGTCTCCGTCGTTCAAAAATTGGACTACCACCGATGTGAAAATCTCCAGTAATATATTACGAAGTAATGATGCGATTTTTCTATGTTTTATTTATGAGAGAAGATAAAATATATATATATATATATATATATATATGTGTGTGTGTGTGTGTGTGTGTGTGTGTATTGGGGTCTGCGTCAAAGTTGGTGGCATCTCGTTATGGGCAAAAGACAATCGATTTGGGGTCCGACGTTCGAGAGGAGACTTTTCTGTGTATCAAACAAAACAGCCAAGAAGAAGCGTTCGCTTCGATGTGCGATAACGAAGGAAAAGGAATATCCGTCATCTTTCTGCTCTTTGCTTCGTCTTCGTATAGATCGTTGGAGAGAGAGAGCAGAGCCACAAACTCACAACCAGGGTCGACAACTCCAGCAACGATGTTCGTGGGTTGAGACACAACGAGCTGAGACCGCGGCTTCATTCACGGGCACTTTTTAATGCACACATCTATTCCACTAATTAATTATTATGAGCTTTCAAGCTGATGCCTCCCTCCTTATCTACCTTGTGGCCCGTGATATATCTATTAAAATATTATTTACAACAAAGGCTTTTAAGAAGAAATTTAATCCCTTAGCCTAATCCACATTTAGAAGGGCGGTAAAATTTACATTAGGCCCAGCCCATTTTGTTCGCAGAAAGAGAATAAAGTCTTATTCAGTTTTTTTTTTTTTAATATTTTTCAAATGAACCCTGAGATATGTAATATATAACAAATGCATCCTGCTGCATTATATCGCGGATTATCAACAACGATAGAGAAGTGCGGGTTTTACAATAAATGCATAATGCAAGAGGTAATATGTAAACATCAACAATCCAAGGCATATGCATAATATAACAGATCTAGCTAGCTTCGGATGGTCCAGCCTAGAAGACAAAATAAAGTCTAGAAATGGCAAAAATAGGCTGCAAAATCTACAAGTTTGAAGTTTGAAGCCACGTGACCAAAAAGATTAAAACAAAATAACGGCAAGTGTATATTTCTGGACTTAACCATGGCTCTGATTCTGGAGAAAATATTTGACAGAGATGAGCTTCCCTGTGGAAAGATGGTCCAAAGACAATTATGCAATAGTGCTAAAGTAAAAGGATTTACACACATATTAATCAATCAAAGCAGCTATGTAAAAGTTATTGCACTCACAATTTTAAAGTAATCGGATTTGAACAGTTGAATTAAAAGAACATGACTTACAGTGACACAATAAGGGCCATGTTGTTCCCCAAGGAACTCTCTTGATTAAATTTAATACTTCCGCTTTCGAACCTTGAAGCTAGATGATCGAATAACATCATCATCCATCTTGAGCCGGGTCTCAAGAACATCTATTGATTCAGGTTTAGTGAAATACGTAAAGAGGAGGTATATGCCATCCAAGTAGGTGTTGGTTTCTCCTGCCTTGTTCTTTTTCTTTATGCTATAAGCAAGCGGAATGACTCCTCGGTTGAAGACCTCAACATACATGCCACCCCCTGCAACTAGTAACTGCAAGAAGGACCAGAAACAACTAATTGAACTAGCTGATAACAGAATCTGGAACTCCTTCAACACCTTGAGCACAGTGAAGGGAAGCAAACTGGATATATAATGAAAAAAAATATAGACCGATGATCTAATTCAAGAGTTCAGAACAAAACATGTATGTAAAAACCCCTGACAGATCAAGCTTCATAGAAATATCAATCACGAAGTGATGAAACACTAATTTTTCTAATCACCAAGGTTTACAATAGATATTCTTGAGCAAAGAGCTGGAGTAATGACCATGTTAGCAGTGTAAGCAAACAAAAGAAGTGGACTTGACAAGAAAACTCGATACACACTGGTGAAGCAATAACGCACATACAACAAAAAGATATGAACAAGTTATATGCACCTAAGCAAGGGTCATATCATAAAAGCATATGATTAAGCATGAGCACTGTAATTTAAGCAGCCGCCTAATTCAATAGAGAGAAAATTTAAAGGTCTCTGAGCCCAACGTAAATTTCACAATTCAACTTAATTAAAACTTAAAAGCATGTCCAATCAGCATGCATAATATATGAGAGCAACAACTAACCGAGTGAAGAACCAAAGAGGGAGAAGGTACAGAAGAAACAGAACTAGTAGGACAGATATAATTATGTAACTTAATAATCCTTAGAGTGTGTCTTCCCAAGAATCTTATGATCTTATCCTATGCAATTCTCATCCTAAATTCTGATTCTTGATGAAAATGAAATCATCCTTTCACGAAAAGGTTTCCTGACCATGCGTAAACCTACTATTTGCCTCTAGATGTTTTACCTATGTTTATGAGAAATTTGTTTGCCATGATTATATTGGACACCGTGGCAAGTTTTTTTTTTTTTTTCTCTTTTATCCCACTAAAATTTTCCTGTAGTGAAACACTGAAGTAATTCTTCGGACCAGTCCATACATATTTGCTTGCTCTTCCTACTCTACCTTTCCAGGTTGCCTTTTACTTAAACTAGCCAACACCAATTTTTAATGCATTGACCCACATTATTGAATTCAGTTGCTTTGAATTCCTATATTTCACATATCATCATGAATTTTAAAGAGTCAGCCAGCCTACTCAACCAAGGATGAATATTCAAAAGGAATGTCCTTTTGCACTCATATACTAATATTATTATAGCTGAACTGCATTTTCGATATCACATTGTCAATTACAGTTTCACTTAGATTTGAATGCGTAAGAAAATAACTGCTGTTAAAGAATTTAGCACTCCTTATAGCTGATTTGTTATCATGAGGAGATATAAAGAGAATGACTTTGAACAAAAGGCGGAAAGGAGTAAGATTACCTCTTCGTATCTCTGGATAAGTGCGAGACGCTCGTCCTCGGTCATGTCAGGTCTGAGCACGGCCATGGTCTCGTACTGGCGAAGCCCCGGAGGGCACTGCGGCTCCTCCTTGTCCTCCATCACCGCCGCGGCGGAAGCGGCCGAGATACCTGAGGAAGGGCCGTTTCCGTCTTCCTCACTTCCCGCCTCGAAGAACGAGCCCGAGAAATCTAGGGTTTGAGCTCGCACGGAAAGAGGTCGCCTTCTCCTCTGGGGGTTCACGGCTCGGGAGCGGAGGCTTGAGATCGAAGGGAGGGAGTGGAACCTTAGGGAGGAGAGACGGAGAGTGGTAGAGGAGGAAGAGAGGGATAAAGAAGCCATGGCTCCCCTCGTTTTG
This sequence comes from Typha angustifolia, assembly GCF_048772165.1. Lineage (NCBI taxonomy): Eukaryota > Viridiplantae > Streptophyta > Magnoliopsida > Poales > Typhaceae > Typha > Typha angustifolia. The sequence continues at coordinate 125,270 of NC_133239.1, forward strand.
CGCACGAGAGAGAGAGAGTGAGCGAGAAGAAGAGTGTTCGTGAAGAGGATAAAGGGATGGGATAGTGTGCTTGGATGCTCCGCGCTGTAGCGTAATTAACGGCAAAGATCGATCCAATGGACGGTCAAAATTTGTCCAATTGCACTAATTACCAAAACCCGCAGGGCCTATAGCCCAATTCTGACCAGACCCGAACTTTTCGGGTGGAAGTCACTGGTAAGCCCAACACGGATCCACAGGCCCGAACAGTAGCGGATTCAAATATTTGTAAGAATCCTGACCCGGCCCGGTAACTTACTGTGGCACGGGTGTACAAGCGGGGATCCATGGGCCAGGGGGTGCTGCTAGAGTGTAGTCGCGTAGAGTCGGTTTCTCGTCCGTCTTCGACTGCCTTTTGATCCTCTTCGTTTCCCGATTCACGCACGCTTCCGTGCTTCTCTTCTTCTCTCCTCCTCTGCTTGTCTCCTTTTCTTTTTTTCCCTTGGCCTCCTCTTCCTCCATTTGGTCCCATCCATCCATTTGTATAGCTCGAGCATCTTTGCGATAACTAGGGTTTCTTGTGAGATCGATCTCGATTTGGTGCGTATGGGTGAAGGAAAGATGGAGGGGATGACCCTTCCTGCGCTCTTCGAGCAGGCGAGACAGATCCATTCCATGGCTTCCGAATCCTCCGCCGATGAGGTAATATTTGTCTCTCGCCTCCTACTAATCTGAATCATCCCGACGATATGGATATCTCGTACTAATCATTGGTCGTATCTTTGGAAAACTTTCGATAGGAGACTCTGAGGAAGGGAATCGAGGCTCTGCGACGCTGCGATGAGATGGTAAGCAAGCTAGGGCTCTTCTCCTCCAATGAGACGAAGGATGAAGTCAGCACTGCTAATCTGAAATATCTTCTGGTGAGCAGCCTTTTCTCTGCAAAATTTAGATGCTTTTGAGATCGCATCACTGCGTACCTACGTTTAGAATATGTTGAAAAGGAATCATTGCTAACAGAATTTTATGTCACTCTTCTCCTGTCTTCAGGTTCCATTTTATCTTGGGGAATTGACTGAAAAAGTTGCGCAAGAAGACAGGATTTCGATTCTAAAGTCATCTCAGGATCAGTTGAAGGTTCAATCTTATTCCACGTATAAGTTTCTAAGCAGTTTTATTGCTGAAGTGCTATATATAGCTTTCACTCTTCCAGCACCTATATATCTCACTGCCAATTTTCCCATGTTTCTGGTACTAAAATTTTCATGTCATGCTGATTATTGTGCTGTCTATATTAACATCGATAACAGGAATTCATTTCAATTTGTGAGGCGCTAGAGCTTATTCCAGAAGAGGAATTAGAAATTTCTGGGCAGGGAGGGGCAGATACCTTCGCAACTCGAAGGGCAAAAAAGGTTAATATTTTTCTCCGTACCTGTTGTTGAACAAATTCAGCTCATTACAACTTATAGATGATGATAGTTTTACAAATGTTCTTCCCATGTCTTTTGAGAAAAGTTGTCTGTCGCAATTTAATAGTATGGATAAGCCTTTTTGATGTGTAAGGCTGTTCTCTAGCCTGGTTTCTCCCCATCTGTACCCTTCTGGAGAACTCCTATTAGTGACAAAGTTGCTACCGGTATTTGAAGTTTCTTATATTGCAGTTTTTGATCCACCTCATTGAGAACATGGTTATGATGTCTTGCCCTCCCTGATCTCTTCATGACAATTTCTTTAACTGCTAGTGCACTCTAGTGGACGCGCTTGAGTCCTTCACTTTAGTCATGAAGTTAAAAGGTTGCTATGACTGTTTTAATTGTTGTGCAACAAAAAATTTATGCACCTGGCTATCCAAATAAAAGATAGGAGATCCATTTTCCTGACAATGCTCTGTTGCTCTCCTTTTGATTCAATCTTAGATTGCTCGGTTCAAGCGCCAAAAGGCAGCAGAAGCTAAGCTGCAAGAAATTAAAGAGAGAAAGGAGAGGCGTGGAAGGTCATTAAGGGCAGCTGCTTTATCTACACCTATTGAAGCTGGGGAGGAAGATTCACTGGAAGATGATGGGGAGGAAGAAAGAGAGGTTAGCTTCCGTTTAGCAGAACATATTTGCCCAAATTTTCAGTCATCTATGTTAGAAAAGGTTATAGCATATAGGAGCAGAGTTTCACTTTTTCATTTCTGTAGTATTTATGAAGCTCTATATGGTCCCTTTCCTGCAGTACACTAAAGCCTGTTCGATAACATCTCGTTAATTTCTGGCATTTTGTGTATACTGATTTTAAGATTTTTGTTCACTTTCAACTAATTTAAGTATATATTCTATCTACCGAATCATGTCCCCTGCTTGGTTAAATTTGGTGAAAGTTTTCCCACTGCTCTGAACTGCGATTTTGTTTTCGTTGCAGGCTTGGCTAACTACAATCTCCTTAGCTATCTGCAAGGTTAGTTCACCATCTTGTGCTTAGTTTCTTTCCCTTTTCTAGTATTCATTGTCCTGCAGTGGTTCATTGTTGTTCCATTGCTTTCATGCAGGCTTTTGATCTGCTGGATATGCTGAAGAAAGAAGAAGAAATGCTACTCTCTGTCAAGGTAAGACAATCAAAGATATTAACCACTCGGTCTTGTGTTCGTTTGATATTTTTCTTTTCTGCCTGCTTGCTTATCTGTATATATGTGTTATATATATGTCACAGGATGAGGATAATGAGTTTGCTCGTGAGATGCTTGATGAACGTACTAAAAAAGCTGAAGCTTGGCATCGGAATTCTGCCAGTCGAGCACCATTTTTCAAACCAGTAGAGCCAATCACATGTGCAACATTTGCTCAGGATGTTATTGAAGGGAGAGCAAATGTTTCACAAGCACATGACCACAAGCATCAGCCCCTGATATTTGGACCTGCAAGTCTTGTAGGTGGAAGATTAACTAGCGAGAGGGAAAGAATGGCAGCACAAGTCTTTCAACCAGGTCACAGGTATGATTCATATTTGTCATAAGTAAGTTGGGTTAGAACTCTCATATTCTTAGCAATATAGCATTCATGCTCTTGGATTTCACCCATAATGGCAATTGGTTGCTGGCAGCAATTTGGTCCTTCCAAACGGACTGCTCATGCTGAAAATAGCCCTAAGTACTAATTGAGTTATTGTAAGAGCCTAGAGTATATCCTTGCAATTTATGGGACCATACACCACATTGTTATACTACTTACATTGTGATTACCGGACCTGGCAGAGAAATATTCAGAGACTTGAGAGAGAACATTCAGGTTTACTTTCTAGTTAAGATAACCGTAAGAGATGCTGCATATAGCTTTTGTAAAGTTTTATATTTTCTCTGCATCAAGGTGTCCTCCTAATCTTTTAGTACAATAATAATTTCAAGTATTGGCCAGGCTAACTAGTGCCCCTTATTTTTATTTTTGGCTTAAAGTACACAAAATTATATGGTCATGATTTATATATATATATATATATATATATATATATATATATGCCATGTATATATGCGTGCACACACACACACACATACACACACACACACACATATATGCCAAGTCTCTGTGTGAAGACCAAGACTGATCAAGTTACACTCTAGCCTATGTGCATGCTCTCGTTTTAGATTATATTGATAATTGTGCTGTGATAGTAAAAGGTTTGTCATCTTGTTACCCGTGTTGCTTTTCCCTGGTAGCACATGTTGGCTTTAGTAAATCTTCCTCGTCTGAAATATGTTTTTTACCTGCAAAGTGGAGGACAAAATCATATATTTCTTTATGACATGTCCCGTTCTCCTTTCTTCATCCACTTTTGTGATTATTAATAGGCTACCCACCATGAGCATAGAAGAAGCTGGCTTACGTGAAATGGAGATGATGAATAAATGGCAAGAGAGAAATGCTAAGCTCGTTGAAGAAGCTAACTCTTCATGGCACAAAGATGGTTCTAGGTCAGCTGAGGAGGATGAGGAGGCTGCAGAAGAGAAAGCAAGAGCATGGGATGACTGGAAAGATGATAACCCTCGTGGTGCAGGCAATAAGAAACTCACTCCTTGTGGGTAAATATGCAAAGTCCCGATTGTTATATGTTTATGTAATGAATTTTAACTCATAGTCATCAGTTTTGTAGAATGCGACAAATACTATAGGACGTTTGTTTGTTTGTTTGTCTGCTTATCACGTATTAGTTGGAAAAACATGTTTGAGCTAATTACCATTTACCAAAGTTGGATGCACTATAGAGCTGTGTGTAAATGCCTTACTACTTACTACTAAAGTAAAAAAAAAGGGTCGGTATTACTGAACCATGAAAACCCCAGCGTTCTGGCTGGCCCATCATCAGGTTTGTAACCCAAATTGGTAAAAGGCCCGAAGAAATTCTATTTGGGCTCACTGGACTAGAAATATGGAGGAGTACTCAACGACTGCGACGCGGAGTCCGTTGCTGGGCTTTCCTTTCCATCATTCGTCTGATAAACATTCTAAAGCAGCATGAAGAAAGCTAATCGGTGCGCATTGTAACTGGAATCTTAGTGCTCCACTAGAGGATCCTGTCAATCTAACTGGAGGTCCACACCATGGCAGCTAAAGAGCTTATTTAGTATTGCGAGATTCTTATACAATACAACCAGAACGATAGAAGCATAGTAGTGACTGCAACGGTGATGTAGACAAATTCCAATTACGATCTCCCGTCCAACATTCGAATCACCGAACGCACGGCAAAATCTACTCATAAAGGCGAATGAGAATTCTATCGATTGTTGTTCAGTTGTGGCGCCGATGACGATCGCAGACAGCGGCTACGCCACGCTCACGTGCCCATAACGAGAAGGAATTGGACTTCAGCCTCCTCCCAGCCAATGGACGGGTGGTATCTGAATTAGTTACGAGACGAAAATTGCCCGCTCGTGGAGTGACACCGATACACCGTCTTTCGGTCATGCATGTTTAGTCTTAATTAACAGCATCTAACTATCATTCCATGTGAATCTCATGAGGTTTTTAATTAACAAGAGTTCCAACCCACCACGACACTGCGAGCTCAGTGAATTGAATGGGTTACAAAATTAAGATAGAACACTATCGCAATTAGTTCCACGATGACGGCGGCTAGCTAGCTATAACTCTTCTCAGTTCTCATTTGATCAGAAAATGAGGTTGCAATTTAGTTTTTCAAAAACCATAAAACAAAAACAAAAAAAAAAGATTAAGTGGGGGCAGCAGACAGATTCGGTGGCAATTCAAGTGAAAGAGGTAGTAAGAAAACTCCAATACGACTCTCGTCATCTCATGTAGAAAAATAAGGGCATGCCACGTCGTAGATTACGAAGTACCGGTAGATCTTCTTCTTAATCTTTTATTAGTTAGCGAGAGAGAGAGAGAGAGAGAGAGAGAGAGAGAGAGTTACCTTCTCCATCATTCTTAATTAGTTGGATTTTGACAGCTAAAATGTCTAAAGTGATACGAGACTTTTGGGAGCTCCGAACTTAGGAGTGTGACTCTCGGCTGATCGCTTAAATTTCGGCACTCTTTTTGCCTTTCACACTTCTTTATATATTCGATGACCAAATCGACCGTGAGGACTTTGTAACTAATTCAGCTCTAATATATATATATATATATATTTGCATGAATAGACCGCCATTAAACTAATCTACCAGTTTAGCATCAAAACAAAGATTAAGCTCCCAACCGGTAGTTCCATTTGCCAAAATATATATCATTTCAGAATGGTAGTTAATTTCGTACTGTCCGTCAACTCTTCTGGTCGGACCTTAATTTCACGCCTTCATACTGTAGCCATGCACAGTATAGCCTACAAGATATAGAATATAAAATTAATATTATTTGTAATCAACTACTTTGCAGCGAACACAACTAAGTTAAATAGGTAAAGTTATGTTTTAATTCATCCACTATTCCAAAAGTTTAAGAAATTAATAAGTAATAATAATTTTATTTTATATTTACATATATATATTTATATATCTTATATATTAAAAATCTTGCGTTGTTATCAATGTACGCATATGTAGCTTTCTGCTCATCAATCCTATAAAATACTTAGGCTTTGTTCGAATAGTGTTGAAATAGAAATAGTAATTTTTATTTGTTATTATCAAAATATGTATTTTAAAAATAACTATTTCTATATTCTGTAGTCCTATATAATAAAATTATAATAACTCTCTTTGATGTGATATAAAGTAAAAAAATTATATATATATATATATATATATATATTATTTTTATAAAATTATAATAAATACGTTTTGATTTGATATGAAGTATATTAATGCAATAGATATATGAGTATGAGTTTGTATATGAGTTAATATGTGATATAATATGTAATTTTAATAAATAATATTTTTATTCTTGAATAGGACTATTATGATATTTGCTATTATTTTATTACTATTTGAAGGGAGACTTCTTTGTAGTTGAAATTTGTTTACAAAGGGACTTTATATATACACAGTAGAAAGTAAAAATAATAGACCATGTCATCCGCAAAGAGCTTTGAGTGGATAGCCAATAACCAGATGTTCAATAAGGAGAAAGGTTTTTAACTTTGAATCTCAAATAACAGAAAAGTCATACAACCCGAGCAAACGGATAGCTGAGAAATAGATGGTCTATCGTCCCGATACCATTAGAACACATTGAATAATAATAATCTATAGCATGAATCCGCCTATGAAGGACCTCTCCAATCGGGATAGCACCAACCAAATACCTCCAAAGAAAGGTTGTAACCCTTAGTAACACTTCTTTTACCTCTAAGATGATAGACCAGAAATTCCTAGGCCTATTGTTGTTTTCTGACGACAAGCTTAACCATTCGCGACACAAGATTGCGTCATAAGTTGTTTTTATCGTAAGGATGTCATCTTTTTCAGAAGCCCTCCTAATCTTATTTGAACAAGTGACATAGGGAGATCTGATATAGTAGTTGAGAATGAGTGAGCGATCGTCGGTAGGAATATACTGTTAATGAGGCTACGATTCTAATTACTATCACAGATAATGTCGCTAACTTTGCTTGTGAAAATAGAAAGATGGAGTTTCTCTATAAAGATCGTCGAGAGCCAAGGATGAGAGAGTGTATGGAAATGAAAATAACATCTCCTGCTATCCATTGAACGTGTTTGAACAACATCTTCTTCACTTTGATAATTGAGTTCCAAACCAAAGATGCAAGTCTATTAAGCTTGACTTGCTACGATGAGTAAGTTGAAAAATATTTAACTTTGTGCAAAGCTAGCAAGTCCCCATAAGGCTTAGAGAAAAGTCCCCAAGCAATGAGTAAGTTGAAAAATGCATAGCATTTACCAAAGCTACCGAATCCGCATAAGACTTAGAGAAAAGTCGCCAAGCAATGGGTAAGTTGGAAAATACATAGCTTTTACCAAAGCTGCCGAGTCCACATAATGCTCAAGGTCTATACCATGGGCTGAATTCGCTTTGGCTGTATTTATATTGACAAGCATATATTGGTAATTTTACATGTATGTATATATATAAAGTTTAAGTGGCTAAGTAAGTATTAGAGTTTGTTGAGTAGGTGTATAAGACTTGTAAATTGTAATACAGCTTTCTCTTTAAAAAAAAAAAAGGGATCAGGTGGGTCCTCCTTGCAGTCCAATTCCAAGTATTGACGTACTATTTAATTTTGTACGAAAGTGATGATATATATTGCGAATTATATGAATAAAATAGATTACATCATCAGAAATGGGTCTCAGATTTGATTTTTTTACGTCTTTGCATCCAGTAGTTGTGGCAGTTATTAGGTGAAATTTCTGCGACCATTTTAGAAGCCGAAGATCTCTCTACTCAATGTTAATCATGTTCTAATTTATTTTTTTTATTAATAGGATCTAATTTATTATGATCTTAATAAAAAATGCTGAATTAATTAATATTTATCTGAATTGAATATATATATATATATATATATATATTTTAAATTAAATATATTTGATAATAAATATATATATATATTAAAAAAAAATAGTCTATTTGAGTGAAGAAAGAAAAATAGCAGTTTAGTCAAAAACTGCGCTCCTACTTGGTGTTTAATGCCTGAGAACGTGATACACGTGAAAGATGTCGTTACAACTTACAAGGCCGCCCTATTTATTTATTTATTTATCTATCTAACTAATTTTAACAAACAAGCGAAAACAAATGACGACGTCATCAGCTAATCGTAAGCATCAAATTACTTTTTAGGCAAGGTTAAGTAATATTTCAACCCATGACGTCACGAACCCGAACCTGAGTTGATAATTATCTGCTTTATATAAACGACGCTTGGCGACACGAACTAGGAGAGCTCCAAGCTCCAACTCTCAGTTCCTCTTCTTCTTCCTCTCTGAGTTCCTCCTCTTCCTCTCCTCTCCTCTCCGTCTATCCCTCCCTGTTTGAGATTTGAGAACTCAAAAGCCAAGATCGGGTGATCTCTCTCTCTCTCTCTCTCTCTCGATATATATATATAAGAGTGGGCAATGTGTTAGAAAATATATTTGTTGAATCATTCATCTAATGAGGGGGCTTTGGTCCGAGGAGGAGCGGGCCATGGCGGCGGCCGTCATGGGCCCCGACGCCTTCCACTACCTCGCTTCCAGCCACGTGTCATCCGATACACTGCTCGCCGCCGCCAACCCCAACATCCAGACCAAGCTCCTCAACCTCGTCGAGGGCCCCACCGCCCTCCCCTGGACCTACGCCATCTTCTGGCAGATCTCTCGCTCCGACTCCGGCCAACTCGTCCTCACCTGGGGCGACGGCCACTGCCGCGAGATCCACCCCCCCGCCTCCGGCGACCACCACCACGACGAGATCGAGCAAAGGATTCGGAAGAAGGTCCTCCACAAGCTCCATCTCCTCCACGGAGGCGGCGCCGACGACGAGAACTATGCCCTCCGCCTCGACCACGTCGCCGACGCCGAGATGTACTTCCTGGTCTCCATGTACTTCTCCTTCCCGGAAGGCCAAGGCGGGCCAGGGAAGGCATTCCTCTCCAAGAAGCACATCTGGTTCTCCGACTCGGCCCTCCGGTGGCCACCGGCCGTTGAGTTCTGCGTCCGGGCCTTCCTCGCGCGCTCTGCCGGGTTCCGCACCGTCGTGATCGTTCCCTTCAAGAACGGCGTCCTCGAATTGGGCTCGACGGTGCCAATCCCGGAGGACCTCAAAAAAGTTGAAACAATAAAATCCCTCTTCTCCCCTGGCGTACCCCTCGAAGAAGAGGTCACGATTTTTGGCAAGGAAATAAACCAATTCCACCAATCGGCAAGCATCGATTTCAGCAAGGCAGCCGCCGAGATGTTGGATATGAATTCAATCTGTAAGGAAGAGAGCAGACCGAGGAAGAGGGGACGGAAGCCGGCAAATGGAAGAGAGGAGCCTCTCAATCACGTGGAAGCGGAGCGACAAAGAAGAGAGAAGCTTAACCAGAGGTTCTACGCTCTCAGAGCCGTAGTCCCAAACATCTCGAAGATGGATAAGGCGTCGTTGCTCGGCGACGCCATTGCTTATATCCAACAACTCCAGAATACCATCAAGGATATGGAGATGGAAAGGGAAAGGGAGTCTCAGTCTCAGTCCCAGTCCCAGCGCCCCGATATCCATATCGAGCAAGCCGACGACGAGGTGTTTGTTAGGGTTACTACTCCTTTGGATAGCCACCCTGCTTCTAGAGTTCTCTACGCTTTTAGGGACGCCAGGATTATTGTACTGGATTCCAAGGTTTCGCCCAGCAGCGACGGCACAGTCTGTCATACGTTCGCCGTCAGGTCGCCGGGCTCCGAGAAGCTCACCAGAGATATGCTCGTCGCCGCCATGTCTCGCGAGAGGACTGCTGCGTCGGAATGATCCTTCTCCTCTGACTTGCAACTCCAAATTTAGCATTGGAATATTGGTTGTAAAGGTTCTAAAATTAAATTCTTGTGTCCAGCTCGTCACTGAGCTTTACAACCTCATGAAATTGACAGAAAATTCGATGAAAAATTGCAACCGTGTTGTTGAACTTGTTCTTTTTAATCATAATGATCAAGTGATTATTGATTTCCTCTCTTATCCACACTTCAGACAATTTTATTAGTTTATTTATATTTTAATTCTTTTCATTCCTGATGAGCACATGAATGTTGATTGATAAATAATGCACAGTATTCGTCAACTTACTGCAACCTTTTTACGGCTGTGGAAGAAGTATTTGGTTAATTTACTCAATGAATTAAGAATCCTCCTCTGCTGTTCTACTACGGAGTACCAGTTGAGCAAGGAATCCAATATTTTGATGGGAGACGAGACGGCAAAGAAATAAAAAGACCATCGAGAAACCCGTATAGCATGAGAAAATTGCGGTGGTTGTAGATCCAACACGTGGAAAACGCCGCGATTGATCTTATTTCTAATTAGTTGCTTTGTGCCCAATTCATCCACTTGCTGCTCTGCCTCCCACGACTTCCTATATCCATGATATTATACCTACTTTAACAACACCCCTGCGGCGTTCAGTGCATTCTTGCCGGTTGCCGCTCTATTATATAATTACAATTTTCTATGACTCGATAAAAAAGTTTTTCAGCAACACATTGCTGCACCTCTTTTAATTAATTATAAATCTCATTAATTAACCCCTCCTAAGCAAACTCATAGACGTCACCTCTAAAGAAAATTGTACGGTCCAAATTGTGTCAAACTTCATGCATTCATACCCAGTAATAGGACATTAAAGTTGTTCCAGATCATCCAATAATGCATCGTCCATTATGGTGCAAACGATCAAGCCGCCCATGTTTTACTTATCTTGTGTACGTGTTCTCTGTTCTGTTTTGTTTTTTGTTTTTCCGTTTGTTTCCTTGCGGTGGGACTTGCTCTCCTTATATTTGTTCAAGGGAAACAGCAGGGCAAATGATACGGAACAACTGCCCGCAGTTGTCTTCCAAATGTTTCTCCTTTTTTGAAGTGTACATGTTTCTGGTGCTTAGAGAGAAGAACGTGAAACTCGTGGGTAGATCGATCACAAGAGAGTGGCTACGTTCATGTATCTAAATACTAACTCCATCCTTGTAGAATTATAGAATTAAAAAAAAAAAAAAAAAAACAGAGCATTTGTTTATGCTATTCGGTTCTCTGTCTGTGGTTGCTAGTACAGAGTAGATAGTGACACTACAACCTCGAGGCGTGCCAAGTATTATGCCTCATGGCAAAGATCACGAAGAAAGAAAATGTTCCTTCCTTCTAGTACCAAGATCTGTATTCTATTAACAAAAAAAGAAAGAAAAAACCCCCAAGTCGTGCCAGGCTGAATGAGAAAAGAAATAAATAGAAGAGATCGCTATTAAATTGATTTCCCAGTTCCGAGTTGCTAATTCCTACCGACCGTGAACGAATAATTTGGCTTAGAAAGCACTTAATAACTTTTCCATTCTTCCCCCCTGGACCTGTCTAGTACTAGGAAGGTCTTTTGGGAGTCCACAGTCCACAAGCCTAATGCAGCACGAGTAACATTCTTTCTCATATATTGGGGGGGTTGGGAAAATATCTAGGATGGAGGTCCCCGCTATCTTGTCGATCCTTTTTCTTTCTTTTAAATTTTTGGATAAAAATTGAGTCACATCCATGGATCGGGTAAAGCTAAACTAGCACGCATCCAACAACACGTCCGAAATAAAATCAGGCCTATTATCTATACCATCAGCTAATAGTTTGCTCTGCCTCATAAAGAGGAAGATGACAAGAGAGGATTGAGCAACTTGTTAGCCTTCGCACTGGAGCTTTGTTTAAGCCCAAAATACTAATTAGATAAAGCTGCCACAAAGAAAAAGCCAAAAATCAAAACATCAAAACAAGCTTACAAGATTGACAGGCTAGATGGATTTAGACACATAACAATAACAAGTAGCTTGTTAAAGAGGCTTTAATCGAGGTACGGTTGCACTGTAGACTATCTAGAATGACAAGAATAAGGTGTGGCATCGTTCCTACAAAATTATCATTCGGACTACATCCGTTGGAAACTGAAACATCCACGTTATGTAAAATGTGGATCATTGTTTACATGTACACACACAATGATTCATATACTCTGTTCACCAGCTGACCTGAGGAGGTAGGCTAATGTTACCATCACCGTTCTTCGAACAAAATAGTGAATCAACCCAAATGAAGATTATAACAGTCCAGATCGGGTTTAGTCGCACCTGCTCCAACTTTTAGAGCGACAATATGACCTATAATTTTCTTCCAGCACGATTTCCTTTCAACCACTCAATAGTCAATACTAACATCTGAGGATTCTTCGTAGCAAAATAGGTATGCTATAAATAATACTGAAAACCAGTGCAGAAAGCATGTAACTTTCAATCCCCCGCCATAATTCACCATTTCTTGCTTCAGTAATTCTGAAATAGCATCTACGGAAAGCTGGAGAAGAAACTTACACAATCAATTTCAGGATGGAAAGAAAACAAATCCAACTTAAAGTTGATAAAAAGAATGTACTTTGGACAGACTCAGATGAGAGATAATATTAACAGTCTAGACGAGTGAGATCATAGAAATTAGAAGTTTGAAGATAAAGAGAAGAAAACAAAACAGAACTAGATCTAAGGAAGAAAAATATAGAAGCTTTTGCCGGATAACAACAATATGCCAATTTGGATGTATCTTCTCTTGTACTCAGCCAAAGAAGTTAAGCATCCCAGGGTCACCATTCATAAGAATTACCGAACTATGATGGTGAACCATATACCACCTCCCATTGTGGAACTCATATACATTGGTCACATGAAAGGGCCCAGAATCTACATCAACATAGGCCTTCATGGTAACCCATGCCATCTCACTGAGCACACGAGCTCGCACGTCCCGGATATGAAAGGCAAGACCTTGGCCACCACCTTGGCCCCAGTTGAAAGCAAGAAACCAACTGTCCATGACCGCATTGTATCTGTGAAAGGGAAATAACAATATGCCCCTAATAAGTTGCAATTCCCAGTCAGGTCCATTTAATTGATCTAGACCCAAAGGGAGCAGATACTAGATTTTTCACTATATCAGATTAACTGTATGAGTAATAAAGAAATTTATGTTCTGCAAATACACGAGAGGTTTCTAGAAATCTGTAGAGAAGACCTGAATAGTGAATACAATGCAGAATGCGTATAACTTCCATCAAGGCATCAAACCTCGTGAAAAACAATATTTAAGTAGGAAAATTAGGATCACGTATAGTGCACCTATACCAGCATGAACCATATATGATAAGAAGCAGTACAAGCATGAACATATAAGCACAAACCATAGGATAGGAAGAGTTTTTTAAAAGTATTTGACACACTTTTACTCAGACTACCATTCACCATACAAGGTCCGAAAACCAAGGGAACTACTCAAATATGCAGGTAAAGCAATAAGATATTTAAAATTAAAGATTGAAAGAAAGGAGAGTGGAATAAAATCATGTTTTCCATTTTTTATCCAACAGAGATGCAAATCTATTTCATCTTTATCTGTTGCCTCTATCCCTCGACAAACAACCAGACTAACCCAGATAATTATCATTTATCTTTGTTCTATGCTTAAATAACTTAAAGACAACTTACAACTGCAAGTTTCGGAGTACCTGTGACTCATTATCCCTCTCAATGATGCTATTTTTGGAAGTTCCAGTTTGGACAGGAAATTGTGTTTAAAAGTTCAAGAGAATCAACAAAATGTGGAATGCACCTTGGAAATAAGTTTCACAGTTCACAATACTTGAAGTGATGCTTTAGACAACATCCGTGAAAAATATTTCTATCATATATAACAGATTATTTTGTCAAAGACAACAAACTCAACTTATTTATGAAATTTTCAAATATATTTGGCCCAAAAGTGAGCGGATGCCATTTCATTTACAGTTACCAAGTTAGATGGTACCTAGTCATAAACCCAGCTGATAACACCCCGAATTTAAGCTCCTTTTTTCTTCAATTCTTAGCCTATGAAAGATGTTTCACTGGATTCTTATAGAAGAATACTTGCCCCCTTTCTGGCTGATCTTACTAATAAGGAAAAAATATGTCAAAACACAACATAAAATACTCTTGGTATACTAATGCTGATTAGAAGATGCAGTTCTTTAGCCTTGCAACAAATAAGCATTATTACAAAAAGCTAGCAAAATACTACGATTATAGTTTCTCACCTATTCATTTTGGGATGATATACCATATAAAGAAATAGCAAAAGCACTTGGTAGAGTTTTGCCAGCACCACCCACAAGTGATATCATGGAGAAAAGCATTCCATTCCCCAAAAAGGTCAATCAAACTTAATCCGGTATGGCCGGACAGCTTTGTTTGCACTATGCCTTCCTAGTAAACTGAGCTACAGACACATGCATATTCAGAATATACATGAACAAAATATAGGACTCATATTTTTAACTTCTTCCAAAGATGAACATCTTCAAATAGACAACCTATAATATGGGAAATGTTTGCGGTGCCAACATACATCATTCTGTGATGCTTTCATCTCATGTGAAAACTCTGTCACAAAGTATATATTAGATTCTCACATAAGCCATGCATTATGTATCTCTAATAAAGTCAGTCCCCAGAAGAAAACTAAAACATCAAGTCTTGTCCGGTAAATAACTAATGAGATAGTTAAGATAAAAACAAAATAAATAAAATAATTTGCCCTACCTCTCTGTTACAAATGCAGATCAGTTATAGTATTCTGCAATGAACATCACTGAAAGCAATATAATAGTTAATTTGTCAACATACAGAGACTATGTGCGTGTAGTTGCACACAAAGGCATAAAGACATACGCTTGGCTTATTTATTTTCTCTTTGATTGATAACATGAACTTGGTTATCTTAGTGAGTATTAGATTTCTGTGTGAATAAATTATTATACGATGCCTTTGACACGTGTCCAATCATGCTACTTGATATATATCTTGTTTCACATACATGTAAATGAGCATATGCCTAGTCCACAAACTACTTGATGGTGTCTTTGTTCCACAACATGCTTTCACTAAGGCTTCTCAGCATATGCAGATTTCAATATACGATGATGTCAAATAAAAGCAGAAGAAAATTAGGGCAGTGTACATGATGTCAAGCATAGATGATTTTGTGCAATTTAACTTTTCAACAATCAGATTCAAGCCATACCCTGTAAAAAGTTCTCCTGAGGCATGTATGCACTTTACATAGTTTGTGTTAAGCCAAAAACGACTCATTGCAGGTAATGACCTTTCTCTGATGATGTTATAGAATTCTGCATTTAAACTAATAATGGCTTTTGTGGAAGCATAATATGCCTTCCATCCATTGCTCGGGTTGATGCTGTCCTGCTCCACTGTGAAGTCCTGCCAGAAAATTGAGACGATAATTATAATTGTTTTACATAGGCAGGCTATCCAAATGCTAAACAAAAATAAAATGTGCCCCATTAATAGGTACAACTGATTGCCTTCTTGTATAATCCTAAACAAGTTAATGAGGCATGGAGTATTTGAAGGTAAAAAAAACAATGCCAATGGAGGCTAGGATTCAATATCTAAATAGATGTATAATTTAGTAAATTCAAGGAAAATTAGGAAATTCCTATAACATTCTTAAAGTACTTTCTTTGAGGAACATACTCCAGGACATTTTCATCCCACCTCCAAGTAATAACAAGCAAGATAAATAAACAACTTTCTGGATGGTAAAAGAGCTCTATTAGTTATACAAAAGCTTTTAATTTCTTGCCATAAACTTTGAATGTAATTAACTTAAAACAGCTATGCCGTGCAGTGAGGCGGCAACAAAGAATTGCAATTTGGGGTTAAATTTGCATGACTCAGCAATCAATCCATCGCAACTAAAAGACAATGTAATTCCCAGCAATTAACTGCTAATTAAACAAGAACTTGATAATTAGCAACAACAAACAAAGACAAGTGAAGAATGCACCATACTTTGTGATAGAGTGCCTTCCACGCCCCATCGTCATTCGCAGCCCTCCTCATGGCAGAATTGGTCATAGAAAGCCTACAAAGGCTCGTATAATCCAAGTAACTTAGGGCATGCGTCGTGATCTCCGGCACCAACTGCTCCATCATCGAACTACCCGCCGCTGCCCCCTGCCGCTCCACTTCCGCCGCCATCTCCTCCCCGTCCGCCGCCACCTCTTCGTCAGCGCACGAGCAAGAGCAGCCGCAGAGCTTAGTCGGCGACTTAATCAACGGCGATGGCTTCCGGAAGAAGCTTCCGGGGCCTAATCGGAGGGCCCAGAGAGCGCAGAAGCAGCAAATAGCGGTGGCTCCGGCGGCGATCAGGAGAAAGGGGCTCGCGTCCATCTGAAGGACATCAAGGGCTTGGGCGGCATCAAAACCCTAGGAGGAGGAGGATGGAGAAGACGATCGGATGGTAGATCGCATCGGAGATAGAGATCTATTGGTCGTAATTATGAATGGAGATTTCACAACTGGGATTTCTTTCCTTTTTCGGGTGGTTCGATCGGTTGAAGCACGAGGGAGGGAGGGAAGGAGAGGGATTAGGCGGATTTAGAACGAGCATAAGCGCGCCCTCTCGTTCTCGTATGCTCTCTATTTTTTTATTTTAATTAATTAATTATTTGTTTCGATTGAAAAGAGATATAACAAACATATTAAAATGCAACTCAACAAGTAGTTATACTATTTAAGATTATTTCTCATAGCCTCTTTTGACTTGTACCAATTAAGTGATCGGTCCGTGTTCGGTTGGTTTCATTTCGAATTAATGTATTACTTTGTTTTGAATTCGATATGATTAAAGTTTGTTACTAGTCCATTTAATATTTGAATCTTAACACAAGTTTATGTTGAGTTCTAGAATAAAGTCATAATCATTTCCGAGTTTATTTACCATTTTTTCCTCAATAAACAAAATAAAATTTTATTTAGTATTCTAAATAACGGAGATTATAATTCACACCGACAACATTATATTTTGTGGGCTAAAATGCTACAAAAATATTACTAGATTATCGCCCGTGACGACTATATGAGACTTAAGGACTTAGAAGCAGCCCAAATTAACTAAGACCGATCATTACAGTTTTGAAGACCGGCTAAAGGCCGATGCACTCCACAATCTTTGGCCGGGTAGGTTTTCAAGACACCATGTGAAGTGTGAAGCTTTGTAGCCTTTCTTGAACTTGCTGAGTTGCTAACAACTTAATGCAATATGTTCAATGTGTTGTAGAATACACCGCCCCGTGTTAAGAGTTTGTGAACATACTTGTAACCCACTATTTTCTTTACGCAAAACCAGTATCCAGTCATATAGTTTTAGAGGTAGGCCACAATGTTTTAGGTTTGTCCACCTATTTTCTAATTTTGTAAGCTTGGAGTTCATGTCATATAGTGTGGTATTTGAATGTAGGAGTGTAAACAAGCCTAGCTTAAGCAAGTTAAGCCTAGCTCAGTTCGGCTGGATAGCATTATTTTCTCAATTTGAGCTCGAAATGAGCTAGATAAGTTTTGCTTGGCTCGTCACATCCAATTTGGTAAAGCTCGAGCTCGATAAGCATGGGCTTGATTGAACTAGCCTACTCCATGAACCCAATCACGCCATGGCGTTCATCGTTGATTGCATCTGGAGCTTCCTAAAGCCGATGGTCCAAAACATGTTGGCCAAAGTCCGAGAAGCGACATGTAAGAAGGTGACATCGTGCATCTTCTTAGAGGAGAACTACAAGACCTAATCGTGAAAAGAGGATGATCTCAATTAGAATCTGAGCCTGCAAAAGAGGAGATCATATTAGAAACTATGGACTCTCACCTTAGATCTGCTACAATGATTGAAATAATTGTGATCCACAACTGATATTGGTTCACCAACCAAACAATCTTGAGGTCTTAGAGAATATGCTTCTTTGCTAAGAAACTGAACTATTGTCTTAGAAAAGTCAGAGTTCTTGACATAAATTTGTCTTCATCCTTTGTAATTTTTGAAATTTTGAAAGAAGAAATTGTAATTGGCAATATAAAGGAGGAGGAGAAGGTAGAAGATAAGGGTAAAGAAGATATAGTAGAGAACACTACAGAAAAATGAAGCCAAAGAGATCCAAGACAATTTCACTACCATGCACACTGAGTATGACCATCTACCTCGGTACTTCCTTAGCCTCAATCATAACCCTTTCAAGCAATTGTCTACCGATAAGCACGTCTTTGATAAGCTTGACGAGGGAGAAAAGCTGATTGAGAGAAAGAATGGCTTCATCGCCTTACCCACAAGCCATGTGTCACCCTCGTGGAGCCCTTGGACGTGATGCAACACCTGGTATGCCAGAAGGCAAGATAACAATGGCGATGAGGAGATTTTGGGGCGAGTCCACGAGAATGAGAGTGGCGAGATGGGCTTTTGGAGTGCGACAGGTTTAGGATTTTAGAAATTAGTTGGATCTAAGATTAGATCTAATGGCTCTTAATAACTCAAACTATATATGTATGCCTTTTGACATTATATAAAAAAAGCTGTTATTTATATAACAAGCAAGGTTGAGTGTCAATCAGCTAAGTAAGCTTTTAGTAATAGAAGAGATTTCGATCTCCTTTTCTACCACTACTACTACTACTACTACTACACTTGTGTGTGTCCGCGCGCTTAAGTGGCTCTCATTATGTTGCTGATATCGCTGTCCGCTGTTTGAACTAAAACAGTCAGAGCGGCGATTTCCTCGCCGGGGGTTAGTTGGGGATGCAGAAAATTCCCGCTCATTTCGTTCGTTTTGATCTATTTATCCCGCTCTTTTCATTTGATCCAAGGGTTCGCTCCTCCCTCTTCCTCTCTCTAGGAAAAGAAACACTAGAAGGAGATTTCGTATCCATCAATTTCCTGTCCTAGTCGTCGATCTCAAGAGGTATATCGCCTATTTCTTCCATTTTTATTCGAAATTCCAGACAGTGATCGAATCTATCACTTCCACATTTCTCCCTTTTCTATTGGGATTTTGATTGCAACTGTTTGATATATCAATTAAAAGAATCATGATTTGGATGCAGATGTCCACCCATTTGAGGGATTACATACTACCATTTCAATATGATGAAGAGAATTATATCGAACAACATTAGGAATGTTAGTTGGAACAACGGTTGTCTTCACTAATTTGTTTATATTGGCTTTATGAGGATGTTTCTTGCTTTCAACTTTTGGAATCGTATTATTGACTTTTTGTTGGTTAATACTCATCGTAGGCTATGGATATGTGAATTCTTACCTGACTGTGAGCTTGGAGACGGAAAAGGATTATATGGTAGCCAGCTCTTTTAGTCTTTATCATCATAAATATTTGTTTACAATTTGTACTTTGGTATGCACACTCTGTATAAATATATACATGTACAAATGTATGAACTCGCATTTGTTAATACATGTTTCACTAATACATAATTCTCTATGTGCTCTCTCTTGGGTGAAGATGCTTTAAATTTGATGGCATGTTTGATAGAGAAAGAACTATTAAGTTTCTCTAATTTTAAAGAGCTAACTTATTGTCTATACGTAGGGATCTCATCTTTGTAGATTATGGTTTGATGCTTCTTTGTGATCTCTTGCCATCTGCTAAGATATTTCATCCATTTGTACATCTTTTCTGTCCTAACCTATACTTGAGTGTAAATCCATAAGAAGACTTCGTTTTTGCAGCTGTTATCACAGCTGGTCTCCTGTCTTTAGATGATGCAATCTTCAAGAGAACTTGAAATATGGTTAATTATTGCTTTGAAAACTGTTAAATTATTCTAATATAGTCTCTGCTTTCACTCATAGAACTTTTCTAATAATTCCCCTGTTATTTATTACGTGGACTGACTACTTATAGCCGATAAGGAACTGACGAAGCACGCCACTGAAACAGCTGGTCCTTGTCGCTGTATCACACGAACATTGACTCCTTTTCTGCTTATGACTGGGTTAGCCCATAAGAACTTGAGTGCATAATGTTACTCAAACAACTGGCATTGATCATGTCCGATGCTTTGAGCCTCACGCTGCTGTCCATGCATCCATCTTTCTAAGCAAGCATATTGAAACCCTGGACGAGTTTGACATAGAATACAAACATTTCTCCCTACAGTTGGGCGTTGAGAATTGTAGAGTTCCAGCTCCGGTCTGTACCTTTTCGTTCGTCTCGCGAGTAGCTGGTGCTGTTATTGAAGCTCCCTTTCTGCACCTTATCCATCATCTGCGAAGATTAGCTTAGCTCCACAGAATATGAAATGGACCAAGTGCAATATGCAATCAAAATGTTCTTTGGTTTGATTCTAGCCTTCGTCTTGCTGCTGTCACCAATTGTTCTCAGGTTAATTCTGTCCCCTAACCTGTTCATAATGTTCTGAATTACTTACCAGGAAGGAAGTTGGTGGCTATTATTCAACAACTGGGATAATAAACGTCCAGAATAAGATTACACAAGGATACAGTGTCATCCCTTATTTGGTCAGTCAAGTGTTCAGAATGGACGTATTTAATCTACTTCTTAAACGGTTTTTATTTCAAGCTGCTGATATGCGATGATGATAGTCAAATGTAATATTATTGATATGGGTGGAGATCAATACCTTCATATTCTTTTCTTCGTCTTTGTGATGAAAAGCAGTCATGTAGAAAGATTAAAATGGCTTTTTAAGCGGATAAAGGTTTGTGGCTCTTGTGATTATTTATTCTATTCCTAATAAAAGTTCACGCTCTACTGCTGCATGCAGGATAAGGACAGCGCTATGACCGACGGGGACTAGAAACTATATTATATATATATATGGACCGCAAAGGGGTGTCGTCCTCAATCTTGCCCTTTTCCACGCAAGAGCTACTGTCGCTGCCTTGCCTCCAGAAAAGGTCACGCTAATCCCAGTATCAACTTCAACTTCACGACAATATTATCGTATTAGAAGGTACGCAATAATTTAATATTTTTTTAAAGACCCAATAATTTAAATTGATTTAGGAAGGACCTAATAATTTAAATTGATTAGGAAGGACCTAATAATTTAAATTGATTAGGAAGGACCTAATAATTTAAATTGACTAGGGATGTATGCAATAAAGACCCTTTAACTATATACAATAATATAAAATATAAGCTAACCTGCTCTGGGTTAATGGACCCCACCTGATATCCTTACGAGGATTTCCGAGAATACCCTCCGATGCTTCCACTTTAACTGTACCCAGTTAGTCAACCAACAAACTGCCGTCACTCTCCTTTCTTGGAAGGATAATCTCGTCATTAGGATTGAAGAAAATTGGCGGCCAAACTTCATCTCTCCCTTTCTCTAGTTATTTTCTCGTTGTAGGACAGCCAAAGAGTCGCCGTAGCAAAGTAGCATATGTCTGTCTCTACACGTCTTCTCTTCTCCTTACATCCATCCACCTCGGCCTTAGAACGCTAGCCCTCCTCTCTAGCTCCACTTTGGAATCGATCGAATACTTGATTGCTCGATGAATTTTAAGTCGAAGATCTCGGGGCTGCTCTCTAAGGGATTCAAGTCGGATACGTGGTAATTTGGTTCGCTTTCTAGCGTCTGCTATAGCATTCTTTGGATCCTTGATTGAAGGACTGTTTCTGAAACTTTTCTCTTAGGGGTTTAGATCTTGTTTTATGTTTGTGCACTGAATATTTAGTGAAGATTTGAGTTGGTTGGATGGCAGCAAGACGGCTCTGAAGCTTGCAGTGGCACGTATAAAGCTTCTGAAGAACAAGAGAGAGGCATTAATAAAACAGATGAGGCGGGAGGTCGCCCTGCTTCTGGAGACAGGGCAAGACCAGACCGCACGTATCCGGGTTAGTTTACTTCGTTTTACATTGTACAGTTTTGTTTCTTTTCTTTCATGATGAAGGACTAACAATTATGTTATGCAGGGTGATTCGATATTACTTAGAGATCTGGCTTAATCTCTAACTTGTATTGTCTGTAGTTGTTTTATCTGATTACATTCGTCTACTCCAATGGAACTCTAGATTTGAACTCTAGGTTACCTTTCGAAGTAATCAAGCTGAGCTTAATCAAGCCGTGGAGCTCTGATCAAGTTTGGGTTGGATTGAAAATAATTTTGAGCCTATTTTGATCTTGAGTTGAGCTTGAGCCTATTTTGAGCTGTTCGGTTAGTATATACAAGTTTATTCAAAATCTAACTTGAATCAAGCTTAAATTGAATTTTAGATTTTCTACGCTTAATATAATTAAATCAAATTAAAATTTCTTTATTATCTGAAGTTAAGCGAGGCTGATCTAATCGATCAAGCTTAACTCAATTTAAATACTGAGTCGAGCTGACTTGATTACTGTGACAGCCCTAATTATGACCAACCTTTCTCTGACTAGATAGTGGAATTGTCTGCCAATTTGCATTCAAAATTTCAGAGAAATCAGACTGAGTTTGTTGGGTGCTGTTTCCTTTTTCAGATTTAGATATTTGGATCTGCCCCTTCATTTTTAATATAACTATTAACAGGCCTTCTAGAGTAAAATAGAGATAAAGCTAAAAGCATCATATGTTTACATTATTCTTTTGTTTTTCAGGTTGAACATGTGATCAAGGAAGAGAATACAATGACAGCATATGATCTCATTGAAGTATACTGTGAACTCATTGTGGCGCGCTTGGCCGCAATTGAGTCACAGAAGTATGCGCAACTTCAACCATTATTGGTCTTGTTGCATTCAGAATACTTTTGTTTATAGCTGTTTCCAGTATATGACCAAGTTCTGCTGTCTTTGTTTACGTTATTATCTAGTTGTTGGCCTAAATATATTCACATGATATAGCATATTTTAGGGATTATATATATATATATATATATATATATATATGCTGTTCAATTCTGTGTTATCTAAAAATTATAAACCAGTATATGGGTGCTGCAATTCATGATGCAAATGTGTTTGTTCATCCTTTGTTTACAGCAAATAGTTGTCCAGTTTCTGCATACTTGTTTGTCAGTGTAGATGATAGTTTGAGCAGTTTTTTTTTAAAAAAAAAAAAATTAATGCTAGTTTCTCCTGATGCTTTCCCTAAAATAAAAATCTATCTTTTTAACATTGTTTCCAATTCTTTAGGAGATGTCCCGTCGATCTGAAAGAAGCAATATCTAGTGTACTATTCGCGTCCACAAGATGTGCAGATTTACCAGAACTTACTGATGTCCGCACGCACTTTTTTGCAAAGTATAGCAAGGAATTCATTGTTGCAGCTCTTGAAGCTCGACCAGAATGCGGTGTCAACCATATGGTAAGTAATTGCAGTTCTGCAGCTTCTGTTCTGAATGAACAGGTTTTTGTCTTTACTAGTCAAATTAATTTTGAAAAGATCGTAGGATTTCTTATTTTCCTTAGGGTGTTCCTAGTTTTTCTTTTGACGCTCTTAAAATATAGATTGCTGACAAGTTGTCAGTAAGAGCACCTGATATCGAGATGAAGAACAAAACTTTGACTGCAATAGCCCAGGAGCATAATGTTGAATGGGAACCAAGAGCATTTAACGAGCAAATTCAGAAACAGAATGATGACCTGCTGGTAAAGTTAATAGATTAGGTGTTTTGTTGATGGTGTGACTATGAGTTCTAAGTTTCTTATGTCTGTGATTGAGCAGAGAGTTCCTACAACTTCTCCCACTGTGAACATGGTGACTTTGGGGTCATATGATGTCAATCCACCAGCTGCTCCTACTAATGACATATGGACCAACAAAATGTCTGAGAATGTAGAATTGCACAAACCTAGCAGTTTAAGTACCTCAGGTAACAAAACAATAGAAGATCCTCACACTTCAGCACCTCTCAGTTCTTTATCCGGTTCGAAAACTTCAGGTATGAGAGGTGTATATTTGTTTATAGACCTCATATTGTGTAATATGGACTAAACTTCTGATGGACTATTTTGATCTCCATAAACAGAAATGAGGTTTATAGTGGAGGAAGCTGAGTATATGTCCTCTAACGAAAAGAAAAGTTCTTTTAATAGCTCAAATTGGAATATGGAGTTCAAGGATGCAACTTCTGCTGCCCTGGCAGCAGCAGAGTCAGCAGAAAGGGCTAGTGTGGCCGCTAGGGCAGCTGCTGAACTTGCAAGCCGTGGAAACATTTATGAACAGCATTCTACTAGATCATACAAATCATTAACAGATAGTTGTAAATATGGTCATACAAACCCGCAAGTTGAGGACAACGCCAAGCAGCCTGTACATTTGGTTGAGGATGAAAAGAGAAGTTCTGGAAGAGTGAAAAAGCTAGAGATACACAAACCAGAAGCTATAACAAAAGACTCGATCCCTTCCCATTTCAATAATAATATGCCTCCTACTTGTGACTCAGTTGGTGTCAACTCTGAGAATGGGGATGAAACAGAAACATCTGTGCATGTAGGAGGTATGAGATCTAACAGTTCATTGCATAGCCAGAACAGCTCCAGAAAAGGCTCTTATTTAGCAGGTTCTGGTCATTCCTTTGACGAATGTGATGAAGTTGGAGAAACCTATGGATATTCTCCTCCTCTCGTCTCTGAAGTTCCATCCATGAAGGAAAGTGAGGTCAAGGGTGAATCAAGAACGCGGTCTTTGTATTCAACTAGTAAAAGTACTGAAGTCTTAGTTGATGAGTATGAAAGTGGTCCGGGCTTGAAGCTTGGAAAATTGACTGGCGGTATTAGAAATAGAGGTAAACAACCACTTTACACGAAGACATATGTGATTGATGCGTCGCTGCCCTCAGAACAATCTGTGGATGATACTACTTGTGTCATTGAGAAATCGATGGTTCCAAATGTTGGCAATGTATATAAGAATATCGAAGTGCCAGATGAAGTCGAGTTTTACCAAAAAAAATTGCATTTGAAGACTTACAAGTCCAAACCAACTATTTCAAGAACTAACGCAGATAATTTTTTTTGACAACGATAGTATCAGAGGAGACTTCATGCTCCGCCAATTAGATCCACAGAAGAATGCAGTCATCGTAGAATCCAAAAGGTTAAACTGCTTGGGTAATAATGAGGCAGAGGATTCAGAGGTAGGAGAGAACGCCAGAAGAGGAGGCAATAGAGAATTTAGTTTGTCACGAAGGATAAGAGACAACTAGACAAGCCATCAGAAGCCAGAAAAGCCGGGGTCCTCTAGCACTTTTGACCGCCCTAATAAGGAAAAAGAAGTCCAAAGGAAATGGAAATTAAGCACAATAAAACCAGAACTCATTCAACTGTACCTTGAAGAGAGCTTCTCATGACCACCCAAAACTTCCCAATATGATTACTTTGCCGCTATTTTTCTGCTATTTGGATCAAAGCAACGGTGAAGGTAGGTATTTCTTGTTTCTGTTATTGCAAATATACGAGGACTGAGGATCACATCAACGAATCACTAGAGATTGTTTAAGATGATATCACTGATACTTATACTACATCGAATATAAGTTACATGGTTGATGATTTGTCACCTTAGCATCGGCTTTTAGTTTTTATTTTTCTTTTTAATTTATTATTTATTTTCATTTACGTATGATTAGGAAAACATATAACACTCCTGAATAATTTTCAGATTTGACTTCCGTCCTATCATATTGCAAAGGATAAATACAATAAAATAAGCAGATCAATGTAAAGAGACAATGGGAATGCCATTAATTCTCTTATTAAATTATCCCATTTTGTCTTTTGCCTGTTGTTGTTCTATATGTGCACGTCGACTTACCTGTTTGTCTTGGTTTTTCACTCAAGGTGGTGAACTGGTGATGGCCTTCTGCCCTTGCGAGTTTCTAGAGAGCTTTTCTAGATGACGTTAGCCTGCTCGAGATATCCTCGAACAGCACGAAGGTCTGAGCTCTGAGCGCATTGGCGTGTTACACGTGTCATGTCAGATGGCCCACGGGCCTTGGGGTTTACGAATCCCCCCGTTCTCGATATTCGCAATTGGGCGAACGGCTCAAAGATGGCCTTTAGTGCAAAAGAACCAACGGCAAGGATTCGCTGTGCAGAGTCCGGTCGACGGCTGACGGTGTTTTGCTTTGCTCGCACGCAAACTCTGCTACTGTTGACCTGTTTCACAAACCCGGGCCTGATGGCGTACAATCCTGGTCGCACAAATTTTGTGCGATGGAAACATGCTGTGCCTTATTGGCTGCCAAATTCACCTAGCAAGTTAAAAATTAAAAGTGAGAATTTTACTCGACTTCTCAGCTAATTAGTTCCTATTTGGGAGTGTCCAACCACTTGCTGCCATGTATCTCGATGCAGGAGATTGGTGTGTGTCTGCAGACTAATCGGCTTTCCCGCAAATCTTACAATATGCAGTGAAATCTTCTTAGGATTGTATAGGTAAACGTGGACGGTGCAGCGATCGACAGCACACCCACTCACATACTGTGTATGGCAAGAGCACACACAGAAGTATTTTAATAAAGCCAAAAATATCAAATGCCACTGCGTAGTGTTTGTTGGAAGCTGTGGGTAGTAAGTAGTAGGAGCCTCTTTCTCTCGGAGCCTTGTAGCAAGAATCTAATACCTAGGTTGCAAGAAGGCGTATTGTCATCAATATTCAGGATCACCGACAGTAAGAGTAAATTCATTCGAGGTTATACTCTCTCTCTCTCTCTCTCTCACACACACTCTTTTTCTCTCTCTCTAGATTTTCTATTACCTGATCGACCAACAGCTCTTTCCAGGAGCTCGCGCTATAAATTCTTCTACAACCCATTCCCTGTCTATTCCCTAAAATTTATACTTGTTGCCAAGAACTGCCACTCAATTCTCCCCCCTAGTCCGAGTAGCAACATCCAGTTAAAGTTGAAGAATGCAAGAGGCAGGAGCAACAGCAGCGAAATCTCAGCTTCCGGTGCCAGAGCAGCAGCTCAAATGCCCTCGTTGTGATTCCACCAACACCAAGTTCTGCTACTACAACAACTACAACTTCTCCCAGCCCCGCTACTTCTGCAAGCACTGCCGCCGCTATTGGACCAAAGGCGGCGCCCTTCGCAACATCCCCATCGGCGGCGGCTCTCGCAAGAACTCCAATTCCAAGCGCTCCAATTCCAAACGCCCAAGTCCCAATCCACCCAACTCCAGCATCGAGCCAGTCCAATTCCCAGACCCGGAACCCAACTCCTTCCTCTACCCATGCGCCGACCCAGATGACCGCTTTTTCGATATCACGGGCAGCTTTAGCTCTCTGCTAGGCTGTAATGGGGATTTTGGGACTATACTGGATGACATCCATTCTGGTGGTTTCCTTTCCACGGACTTGAATTCCCCGTCTATTGCTACCGGTTTCCAAGTGCAGAGCTCGAGCAATGAGAACGAGGCGGCATCACTCGTGCTGGAAAACTTTCTTGGGTTGCAGGGAAATCCCACTTCATCTCCTGGTTCGACATTCCTGTGAATTCAAGCTACAAAAGTAGAGCCTTTTAGGGTGTGGGGGTGGGGGCATAGAGAAGTTAATCCATTTTTTGTTCCTTCTGATCCTCTTCTCTTACTCCTTTCTCCTTTTCTCCTCTCTCAAACTCTTATGTGACCCCTCTGTTTCTAAGCAAAACATTCTGGGTTTATGTATATTTTGGTAAGTAATTAAACTTAAGAGTATCATATTCGCTGAAGCGTTTGTGTCTCCCAATTGATGATAGTGATGCTACCTAGTACTTTATTGCAGACAGTCTCGTCTCTCATGGATACACCACCCCCTCGATATGAATGCAATTTGCTTGATCCTTAGACAGAGGAAGAGAACAAGAATTTACTTGATCGTGTGCTACTGTGCTGCTACGTACATTGTTAACTCTTGTTAATTTTGTGATGGTAGTGCTTATAGAAAGAGTACTCAAAATCCTCCTTACATGTATCACAGTAAAAGAAGGCTCGAGGAGATGGCTGAAGCTTGCAAATATATTGCTCGTATTTATTTGAAAGCCAAGAGAGTGACGAACCCATTCACAAAAAAAGTGTATATCAACAGAGCTAAAGCTAACAAAGTAGAAAAATATAACTAATTAATGTGCGTTTTACTTGTTTGGATGACTTCTAATACTTCGATGGCCTCAGATTTACATCGTACGGTCCAGATTAAACGACCAGACGATAATAAGGTCTTTTTGCCTTCCTGTGAAAGACTCGCACCGTACTCGTCGGCCCAATATATATATGTACTTCCACTTTCTCTTTACTTCCCGTTCTCTTCTCTCTTCCTCTTCTCCAAGTAATCCCTATTATTACCCTGCCGTCTCTTCCTCTCGTTTTTCTCCCACGATTCCGAAAAGAGCGCTCCGATTGCAACCATGCCGACCGGTACGAATTCCTGCTTCGATTCAGATCTTTATTGTGTGAATTTTTTAAGGTTTTCAATCCTTGGTGTGATCTGATAGCTTCTTTACCCCGTATCTTTTGATTCCCTTGGTTTAGATTTATTGATAATGTTATGGGTCTTCGTGACATTAGATCCGAGCTATGTGGTGCCGAGGACTTCATTTCCATGTTGAATCTGCTGTTGTTTTGGACAACTAGGGTTTAGTGTGGTTGTTGTTTATCTTATTTATTTGTAGCAGTTTCGAGTCGGAAAATTGGAATGGAATACAGTTGTTTGTTCTTCCTCTATTAAGGAAAATTAAGTTCTCGATGCATATGCGTGGAACTGCTCTTTTCTTAGTAGTCATTTTGATGTTATTCTAGCCATCTATCCGTTTGATACCGCAGCAAGAGAACCTCTTCTTCTACACCTTACGGTTAAGTTTTCCTTAGTATATAGGTTTGATATGGTAATTCTTTGGATCGTGCGTATCCCTTTTTTGGTTGTGGATGCTTTATCTGCTGAATACCACCTATATAGTAGATATAGCATCCTAATGGAGGGTGATATTGTTAATCCAGAGGTAGGAGGTACCAGGCTGGACCACTTTCGGCCAACATTTCTATCAAATTGGGTTCAGACTTCAGAGATTTCTTGAAAATTCTTCATATAACTTTTGCTAGTCTGTTATATTTTTCCTCCTTCCTGTAGTGCTTCTCATATTTTATTTCCTATGAGTTACATTTCCCTTTAAAGCTATTGTGGATGTTATGTTAACTTGATACTGAAAATTTCTGCAGTGAGTGTGAAATGGCAAAAGGAGCTGTTTCCAGCTGTGGAAATCGACACCACTCAACCACCTGTTGTTTTTAAAAGTCAGTTGTACACTCTAACTGGCGTGCCCCCAGAAAGGCAAAAAATTATGGTCAAGGGCGGACTCTTGAAAGTAGATGATACTTTACCTATCACTGAGATTTATTAAAGTTTCTCACTTCATTTTTGACTTTCTATCATTTTAAAGAATAATTAGTGTAAATTTATTCCTTTATAATGCAGGATGATGCAGATTGGTCTACTTTGGGCGTTAAAGATGTGTGATATTTTTCACCAATTTGGCTTTGCTTTCATGACAATTTTTTTGCATATTCTAAGCAAAAATTAATGCTCAGAAATGTTGGCAGGGTCAAAAACTGATGATGATGGGTACAGCAGATGAAATTGTGAAAGCGCCAGAAAAAGGTCCCGTTTTTATGGAAGATTTGCCAGAAGAAGAGCAAGTAGTTGCTGTGGTAGGGATCTTTCTTTCCATTCCTTATTTTTTTGTGATATGGAATCATGAAGCTCATCCAGTGACTTGTGAAGATATATTTCAGTATCCCTGGCTATTTCTGATCTATCGGTCTCATTTTGACCATGTGAAGCTTTCGTCCATTTGCTATATGAAATAGAAATTGGGAGACTCTTGGTAAATTGAAATGTCTAAGAAATTAGTATAAATGTGTTGCTCATGTAGGAATTATTTTATGTATCTAAGATGGTAAGTGTGCTTTGTCCTAAGCAAGGTTGATCCATCTAAAAGGTTTGTAGGGCAATTAGTTTAATTCTGGTCAGGTATGGGTTGTGCTTAGATTAAACTATGTTAGATAGTGACTGGGATAGATTTTATTGGGGTGCACCCCCATGAATATCAGTTTGGGACTTAAGTAGATGCTTTCTCTCTTGCTTTTCAGAAATTGAATTTACCTATTTCTTTTCTGTTGCTAGGGTCACATTCTGGGACTTAAGTAGATGCTTTCTCTCGTGCTTTTTGTCAGAAATCGAATTTACCTAGTTCTTTTCTGTTGCTAGGGTCACAGTGCTGGTCTCTATAATCTGGGAAACACATGTTACATGAATTCCACTCTGCAATGTCTGCATTCTGTACCTGAGTTGAAAACAGGATTACTGAGGTTTGTTGAATGCTGTTAGAATATTCGGCTACATCACATGGGCAATTACAACTCTTTCTGGGGAAATTCTTATTAGATATATCATCCATGTCATGTGCATTTGCTAAAATTTGTCCTTTAATTTGTCATGCTCAAGCAGTTATACAAATTCTGGAAGAGCTAATGACATTGATCAATATTCGCATCTTTTGACTGTTGCAACACGTGATCTTTTTAGCGAGCTTGATCGAACTGCTAAGCCTGTTGCACCAATGCAGTTCTTATCAGTCAGTACTCTTACTCTTCCATATTTCCATTTCGTTCCAAAATTTCCATATACTTTTGTTTCTTCCTATTGTGAAATTGAGGTGATTTTCTCCGTCATTTTAAGAGCTACTCATCGACCCTGCTAGCTTTCCTGATATGCAAATATGGAAAGTTCAATCTTTCTAATGTATTACTTTCTGTGTTTTGTGTGTGGAAAAACTAAAGTTTTTGCATGCAAGATTCAGGCCTTGTTTTACCAGTTATTCAGAAATGTTTAGATGTTACTGAAGGCAAGGTGATTTTCTAAAAATGAATTGTTATTCAGGGGAAAATCGCATACCTGTTGGTTTTTCCTGTCCTGAGTTAAGTGAGGCTAGATGAACCCTTAGGTTTTGAGTTTTTCATCTTGTTTGTCTTCAGGCAATAGACTAACATTCAGCCTTTCATTTAATTTTGTTGAACAAATACCAATCCTCCATAGCCTGGAAGAACTGAGTCAAGCTTAGCAGGATGGCCTTTCAAATTTATTCAAGTCTTGAGTTCAGCTTTTTGAAGTAACTATGTTAACCTATGATATTGAATAAATATACCATGGTCCAATTTAGTTTAAATGTTGGATGTAAGATAATATTACATGTGAACGTTAGAATGACCAACCATAATATCTTCTTAGGAAGCTGAGTGCTCTTGTTCATTCTATTCCTTGGATCTTTAGGGAGTAGGTCCGTATCAATCTTTTGATGTCCTGTCATAATGCTTATTGTAAATTCTATTCTGGTCATGTACACATGCTTGTCATTTTGTGCACAAAATATAAAAGAAAGGTACCTTTTATAATGATATGATTTTTTGATTTTATATTTATTCTTTGGTGCTTTTGAGCAGGTTTTGCGTAAAAAGTATCCTCAATTTGCTCAGCAACATAATGGTGTCTACATGCAACAGGTCTTGCAAATTTTGATATCAAATTTGTGAAAGCTAGTTGGAGACCCTGATGCGCTTATCTTGCTAAAACATATATATTCCCTTTGCTTGATATTATAGGATGCTGAAGAATGTTGGACCCAGCTTATGTATACACTTTCTCAATCTCTTAGATCATCAGAATCAAGGTAATGACTCATTAGGCTGGTAAGAATGCGTATATCATGCATTCCCAGATCCTGCATCGGCTGTAGCCTTGTGCATTGGGATGCTTTTGGGATGTGTGCGTGTGGGTGCATGAGTGGGTGTGCTTGACAAGGGACTTTTTGGTGGGGGTCTAAAGTTACATATAATTTCTATTTATCCTGTGTCCATCAGCTAGCAGTCATTGAACATCATTCCTTGCATTAACTTGTATTTAATCTCTTATGCGAATGATTTCTTAATGTTCGATATATTGATATTATTTTATTAAATTTGCCGTAGTGAAGTACCTGTTGCAGTGAAGACACTCTTTGGGATTGACCTTGTTAGTAGGTAAGAAGTCCATTTGCCCTCCAGTATCTCTTTTAAACAAATGACTAGGAGGGGATTGATGTTGTTTTTTGATATTCAAACTCTTATTGTGACAATAGAATTACTAGCTAATAGATATTAGACATAACATTTTTCTACACTCAGAGAATATTTTCATGATTTAGGGTAGGTAAATGCTATTCTAGTTCCTTTTTTACATAGTTCTTGCTGAAATAGACTCTCTCTCTCTCTCTCTCCCCCTCCCATCTTGATAATGTTTGCATTTTTATTTGGTGAGATCAACTTCCATCTTTTAGCTGACTGGAACTTAACAGTCACCAAAACATGATAATGAAGCTTAATCAGCTTAGGAGCAAGAGTGAATTTCTGTACATAGGCATAGCATGATGCTGATAACTGAATTTGGCATTCTGTATAGAATGTCATATTAGTGGTTATATACTAATTAATGTGGGCATTTTGCTTCTCTAGGCTCCACTGTGCAGAAAGCGGAGAGGAAAGTTCAGAATCAGAGTCTGTCTATGCGCTGAAATGTCACATCTCTCATGATGTAAACCATTTGCACGAAGGGCTCAAGCATGTACGTAATACTGACAGACCGCTTAATTTACAGAGAGCAAAACTGACATTGAATGAAATTCAGAACTTATGGCTTCTACAGGATCTCTTTTGATTTGTATATGTTATTCTGCAACAATCTATTTGGAATAGCTCTACATAGTTATGGTTCATTTACATTAATATTGATTAAATAAAATTGTAAGCCACATGAAAACTATTTCAAAATAGATTTTCCAATGTAAGAATGGAAGTTTAACTTTCCCCATATATTAAGGAAGTTGATGAGTTTTTGAGAACTACGTGGATTAAGGAATTATGCAAAATGGTCTTGTTTCATTGGCTAAGTCAGAGGTCATATTGATAATACTGCTTCATCTCTCTTTCATAATATCTCAATGGCAGCAACCTCAGGCAGTAGGGCTTCTATTTTTTCGGAGGGAAAGGGGGATAAGAAAAATGAAAAAGAATGAGTGCAACTGCAAAAAAAATGATAATTTGAAGGCTCAATTAGTCTAACTGCAAAGATGGTGGTCTTGCACAGAGTGGACTGACTTAAAGGTTTAAACTACCTAAAAGATATATATACTGTTAATGAGTGCCATGCTTTCTATTGTTTTTCTCTTTTAAAAGTGAAATCATGCACTTTGCACAATCAGAAAGAGACTTGCATATTTGATGCTGTTTATGTGTATTATTTAGCTATATATAAAATTCCCTTGATATGTTGAACTGAGTTACATGACCTTATACAGGGATTGAAATCAGAACTAGAGAAGGTTTCAACAGTATTGCAGCACAGTGCTGTTTACTCGAAGGAATCACGAATAAGTGAATTGCCTAGGCAAGAATGGAAGATGATCTCCTTTTCTTTGTGTTTTAGGTTTTCTTATAGGAAAATGCTCATGCGAAAGAACTTTTCAGGTATTTGACTGTCCAGTTTGTTCGTTTCTTTTGGAAAAGAGAATCAAATCAGAAGGCAAAGATCTTACGGGTATGTCAGATAGACTCCTTTTTCTGTCATTTTTTTCCTGCATGAACTATAATTGTTTTCCTTGGGTGATTTTAAGGCGGAATTCCGCAGATGATTGTGAGGCACAAATTGTGTTAGAATATCTTACTCTGCATCTCTGTTTGGTCATCTTGGCATAGTCTGAGCATATATACCTGGAGAAGGGTTTTGTTAATGTTTTTATATTTTATTTATTTTCTTCTTGCCTTGTCTTTCCAGAAAGTGGACTATCCATTGGAATTGGATGTTTATGATTTCTGTTCAGATGAACTTAAGCAAAAGCTCCAAGCTCCTCGTCAGGTAAGCTATTGAATTTTCTTTTCTATTTGATTGGTGATCAGCACACATTACTCTAATGCTTACTTCTATTCTGACATGCATTTCAAGGCGTTAAGAGAATCTGAAAATGCCAAGTTTGGACTGAAAGCACCAGACAAGAACAACAGTTCAAAAGAAAAAGAAGATAGCGTGACCAAATCTGAGGTGCGGCAAAGCTTTTTAATTTAATCCTTTTATGATGCACCCATCTGGCCATCTTGCAGGTTGATTCTCTAGATCAATAAATAGGCACACTAATACAGTACATGATGATTTGGCTAAATAATAGTTCTTGATAGAGTAATTGGGAAGATGTATTCTCCATGTCCTTTGTGGGCAGGCACCTTGAAGTTACAATCATGAGTAAAAGGCTAAAAGGATATTCTATGAAATTATTTTTATTGTCACCATAGTTGCTTATAAATTGGCAGATTAAAAGAAAAATCAGGTGTCTAATTTTGCCTTCTGGAAAAATCTCATCATCTTCGTGCATGTGTAGAACTTCTATTTTTATGGTTACAAGTCTTAATACTATATGAGAAAGAAAGGGAAAACAATTAATTTTTATGCCGCACAATGTTAATCTTAAATTCTTGCATGTGCGAGTTCCTTGCCAAAGGGAAGCTAGCCTGGATGAAGAAAAGAAGTCCTTAATTTTCTAACTTATTGAATTTTGATTGGCATTCCTTTTCTTGTCATAGGGTTCAGCTGTCGAGCATGGAGAACCATCTAACACAATAGATGATAAAGGTAATGACAATATCAATATTCGTTCAACTTCTGTTATTGCTAGCTGCAGTGTACCTTGCTGGCATATGCATCCATTAAAGCTAAATCTTTGATTTTATGGCAAATTTCAATGCTGACTATTTGATCACCACTCCTTACAAGGCTACCTGAAATATTTTCATTTCATATCCTCATTGTAGTCTGAACTGTACTGGTTTGCCTTTGACCCATCTTGTGTGATTAGTTTAGTTGGTTCTCACTTTTTTTCCTGAATTTTACCTCTAAGATGTTCAATATTTAATCTTGGAAGGATTGTTTTGCATAACAGTACTTTCAAGGCAGTTCATGTGACCAGTTCCAATTAATTAATATGGTTGGTTACATTTTACTCCCCCCCCCCCCCCCCCCCCCCCCAACAAATTGATATTATGCATAAGTACAATGAGGTAAAATAAATATTTAATCCTAATTAAGTATTCCTCAATTTTCTAGATAATTGTGATCAATGAATTTTATGAAGAGCAAAACCATTTTAGGAGCTTAAATTCCCATTTAAGTAGCAATTATACTTGAACAGATGTTTCTTCATGACTCCTTGGTAAACTTTCTTCTGTTCTTACATGCAAAAGACATTCTGGTCAGATCACATACATTGGTTTAATGGAATATGAACAGAACGAATACTTGGACACTTTATGTTATCTGAGAATCTCTGTGAATTACTGAATATAAATTTCTGATGGTTGTAACATTTTTATTGTACGTGCTAGATGTTTGCGATTGAAATTTTAGTACAATTGCATTTAGTTTGTATGTAGTGTATAATTTCATTATTTGAACTAGTAAGGAATGTTAAATTTGATTGATGAAATTGTCCTCATCTAATTCTTTCCGTTGTGGTTTCTGTTTCATATCAAATTATTCCAATAGTCTGAGTTGACTTGCATGTTGTGTATTATCCATCTTTTGCAGGTACTTCTTCTGAGAAAAAGGTACAATTAACTGGAATATACGATCTTGTTGCCGTGCTGACCCACAAAGGAAGAAGTGCTGATTCTGGCCACTATGTTGCCTGGGTAAAGCAAGAAAATGGTCAGTTCAGCTATCTGAGCACTCCTTAATATGGTTTTCTAATATACAAACAAGAGCAAGAGTATTTTATTTTTTTGCGGTTAATTTGAAGTTCTGTTGGTGGGTTATGTTTAAGGGTATCCTTGCACCAAAAAATAAAACAAAGGTGTTTGATACATATACCTTTTTATCAATTTTAAAAGGATACACATAAATAAGAAATTTTAGAAGTGGATACATGCAAGAACCCATCTTGGCCCAGGCATTGAGAAATTGTTTCCTATCAGGAAAATGGATCGAATATGATGACGACAATCCAATTCCACAAAGGGAAGAAGATATTACAAAGCTCTCTGGTGGCGGTAAGCAATTTGTTTTGGTAATCAGTTCTTGTTATAGCGGTGTTGTTGTCGAGGCCCTCATGTCCATTTTGTTGCTTGAAACAGGTGATTGGCATATGGCTTACATCATCATGTATAAAGCTCGCGTTGTTCGAATTTGATGGATGTGCGAGAACTTCAAGGTTTATTATGGCTCCGAATTTGCAATTGCTTTATATGACATCTGTTCGACCCTCTTTTGAGAGAGATTTTACTTTATATGCGGCCATGGCTGGATTTACAATTAAGAGTGTTTAAGTAGGTCGAGTATAGAGATTTTATAGGAAGTCATGTTGGACGATGAAAGTATCTATTTCGTCGTGATGTTTTACAATTTAATTTCTGTTTACTTCTTTAGTGTTCTTCACTAACTTGCTCAGCCTTTTAACATAGCACGATTATCCGTGTCTACCTGGGGTAACGTCCCCTTCATCAAAGTTAATTGATGAGTTATAGAGCTAATAATCAAGATAATCACGTTACGTTATTATCCGTGTCTTGTACAATTTATAAACTATATAAGAAATAAAAATTCATTGTGGATGGTAAATCTCACGGCTGCGACAGATGGTTTTGGTGAGAATACTAAACATAAAAACCTTACGAAACCTTTGAGCATAACATCGGGGGAGATAACGTCGAAGCCAACAAGAAGCCGAGTAAAACAAATATAATAAAGAAATAGATTATTATGGTACAGTTATAAGTTAATTATTGGCTTATTTGTTTCTTAGACAAGACCATTATGGTACAGTTATAAGTTAATCATTGGCTTATTTGTTTCTTAGACTATTATGGTAACACTTCTCCACCGACATGTACTAGGGGGACCATACGAGTTAAATTTTATACTTCATAGCGTGAGAATTCTAAGTTACAGTAGCTATGGCTGGTTGTGTGTGTGTATATATATATGAGCGACATTTATCTTAATCTCAAAATACAAAAACGTATAATTTATCTTATATAATATCTAAAATTACAACCACCTGAATAGCTCAAAAGGCAGATTGCACCCGCTGTCTTCATTAAATAATAAAACGTTTAACTTGATGAGGACGTCGAAGCCCAGAGGCGATCAACCTTCGCACAGCAACATCCTTCTCCAAGCTTAATATGATGCGAAGTTCCTGACATCTTGTTAAACATTAATGTCGAGTGCTAAACATTATGTCCAGCAACAAAGATGACTAATTAGCTATAGCATAATAACAAAAGCAGGGGCCACATCAAGAATGAATATTGAAAAAGTTCAAAAGTTGAATGACCTAGTTAATTATAAATAGTAAAAAAAAATTTAATCCGTCGTACAACATTATCAGGTACCATATAGTGCACAACCAAAGCAACTAAAGGTCTACAGTTATTGGCTAATAAAGTACAGTAGCCAAAACGCTCCCGGGACATGTTTTTGGCTCTACTGGTGGTGCATCTCACACGAATAGTCGTTGAACTCTGAACTCCACGCAGCATATTGCCGATATCTTCTTTCCATTCAAGATGGCACTACAGCAACAAAATAGCGCAAGATCAATCAGAGAAAGTAGCCAGGAATAAATTAACACAAGATCAAATGCAAAGGAAAATGCTCTCCTCCAATATCCAACAAAATACTACGCCCACTTGAAGCGCTCCTATTGTAGGTTAGTAGTAAAAAGTATTGCTAATCTTTACATCAGGCAATGCCTACGTAAAAATAGGTGAGAAAGCACAAAGATTACCATATCAACTAAAGAAACACTAAGCCATAGTAGCATCGAAAATAGGTGAGCAAGCACAAAGATTACCATACCAACTGCACGACTATATTGTGATCAAGTTTGCTGATCATAAAAGTGAGCACTCAGACACAATGACAATATATTAGCACTTACTGTATGTTGAGGTGTCAATCTGCTCTGGCAACTCCTTAATGTCCACCTCGAACCTCTCTTGTACCTTCACATTATGACAAAATGCTGATCAGGTAA
Source organism: Typha angustifolia (assembly GCF_048772165.1). Taxonomy (NCBI): domain Eukaryota; kingdom Viridiplantae; phylum Streptophyta; class Magnoliopsida; order Poales; family Typhaceae; genus Typha; species Typha angustifolia. The sequence goes on from NC_133239.1 coordinate 163,265, forward strand.
CATCCAAACTTGTGAATAACTTCAGATTCTATGGTCAATATTACAGACTTGATTAAGAACATCCGAGTCAGATGCAGATGAGACAAACGTAATAGCAAGTCCCTTAGTACCGAAACGACCAGCTCTTCCAACCTGCAAAATTATAATATTAAGCTAACTACGAGTAGATGAGATGAAAATTTACTGATATGATATAGGAGAAGGTAAATACCCTGTGCAAGTATGTGTCGGCGGAATCTGGCATGTCATAGTTTATAACAATGTTGACCCGCTCGATATCAATTCCCCTGCCAACCAAATCTGTAGCAACAAGAATTCTTTTGTGTCCTTCCTTGAAGCTCTTGTACCTTGTCAGCCTGCAAGACAACCCAAAGAGATAAACTGACAGCACATGTAACAATCAGAGAGAAGCACAAAGTACAGCAATAACATAATTTAATTTTCCAAATAAACAAGTAATTCAACAAAAGACATGATGCTGATAGTCAGAGGAACTAAAGAGACAAAGCAAGGCTCAAAGAAGAGTCACCTATTGCAAATGACATTAGCCCACAGGTAAAAAGACAAGATCAGCAGGATAATTAAGAGATGTCATAAATCACTAAAAGCAAGGAAACAGATGCAACAAATGAGGAAAGATGCACAAACTGCCAAGTACAATGTACTTTGTGTTAAGGTGGTTAATGAAGCCAAATACCAAATTTCAATAAAATCTTTTTTCAACAGTAGTAACTGACAAAAAGAGGAAAAAGAGGAAAAAAAGGAACAGCATATAAAACAGGCAAAGTAGCAGGAGACTTGATATTCATAATGGGCATGCCGAAAAAGATTATATGCAAAAATAAGATTAATAGCACCACAAGACAATCGAGCATGAAGAAGCCCACAGCAGAAACTATGCTGGTTTAGCCTGATAAGAACTAAAACAAACCTTTCTTCTTGGGACATTCCAGAGTGGATGCAAATCGACGGGAAGTTGCACTCAAAGAGTAACTTGTTAAGCTCTGCTGCTCTACTGACACTTTTCACAAAAATCACTACTTGATTGAAGTCCAGCGCATCTAAGAGGTCATTCAATTTTCGGTTCTTTTCCAACTCGCTCAACTTGATATAGTGCTGCAATCAAAAAAATATGAGAAAGGACCAAACTTACCAGAATCCACAAAGTGTCCCAAACATTACCTGAACTAAACCATGGAGGGTCAATTTGGCTTCATCATCCACATATATTTCCATCGGCTGAAACGGAAGAAATGTCAGATTAAAGAAAATTAGCGGGTTGCCTCAAGCTAACTCCCAGTACCAAAAATATGACGCATGAACTCCACTTCACTTGATTGAAACTTAACAGCCTCCACATGGAACTGAATCATTCACACTGAAAATCCTAATCATGTCTCACACACTTTATGTAAGAGTGCAGCCCACAGTTGATCCCTGAGTAAGATATCTGTCTTCTCTACCAACAAGAAGAACTGATGATAAGACAGAACTAGAAACCTCAGCCATGGCTATGGCCAAGCAGGAAACAAGAAAAAAAAATCCCACAAGAAGGTAAATGCCACACCTGAACCGTACCACCACCTCAGACAAGATCAACCAAGGCTCACAAAAAGTAAAAATGAAAACTACAGTGTTCCCCCCAAAGACCAAAAAGAGAGTGCCATTAAACACTCCTCCAAGAAATGATAGCAGCAACTGAAGTGCTCACTATATAGGTGATAAATATCTAAGTAAAAGAGAAACTAAAATAGGATAGACTTCTAAAGATGAGGTGACCACAGGATATTACATCTTGCATAAATTTCTTGCAGACAGGGCGAATCTCCTTGCTAAGTGTTGCTGAAAACATCATCACTTGCTTATCATGAGGAGTCATTTTGAAGATCTCCTGCACATCTCTCCGCATATCTACAGAATATGCATAATATTAAAAAATTAATAGGAAATAATGCATTGAAAAAAAGAAAAAAGGTAAATATGCTAGAAGCTGGATACAAGTAATGATGTTCCTAACATTGCAGTATCCCAACAAGAAATTAGAGCATACCAAGAGATTCAAGCATCTTGTCACATTCATCAAGAATGAAATGCCGCACATTCTTCAGGGAAAGATCCTTATCTCTAGATAGCGCTAGTATCCTTCCTGGAGTGCCAACTACAATATGAGGACATTCATTCTTCAGTATATCCTTGTGCTTGCTAATGTGAACTCCCCCATAGAACACAGCAATTTTAATATCCGGCAAGTATGTGCTGAACCTCTCAAACTCATGGCATATCTACAGAATCATAGATAATAATATAGATTTTTAATAAAATAGAACAGAAACATGAGAATAGCATCTGAATAGCATCTGAATAGCATCTCTTGCAAAAATAATATCAAGATTTATGATAAAACTAAACCTGGTAAGCTAATTCTCTTGTATGGCATAGAACAAGTGCAGCTACTTGACCAGCAACAGGCTCAATTTGCTGAAGAGTTGAAAGAACAAACACAGCTGTCTTACCCATCCCAGACTTTGCTTGGCAGATTACATCCATTCCAAGAATAGCTTGAGGAATACATTCATGTTGTACTGATGTAGAACCAAATAAAATTGGAGTGGTACCCCGAGTGAGTAAAATATCCTGGTCCGTTTTAATGGAAAGATTTACCATATTCTCCTCCAAAATCAGGAATGCAGTAGTAGTAATTACCTGCATATTGACAGAATATTATCTCTGCCCTGATAAAATATACATTCTTGTAATGCAAAACAAAGTTGCCGTAGGATAAAATTAATGATATTAAGAGGCAGGAAAAAATGTGTATGTCCACATCAACGAAATGACATTCATTCAGTAGGTATCATACTAAACTTCAATTCAATTATATCAGCCATATGACTGCTGTGAAGGAAACAGATCATCTAGAAAATTAGAACAATCACAAGCAAATAAACTGAGAAAATTAATTTTGTCATCTCTAGTTAGAAGCCCCATACTAAAATAAAAGCACAGGTAAGAGCTTGCCTTCGGAAGGATGCTCAAATCCTGAGTCAACAATTGCACGAAGTAGCTCTGGCTTCAACAAGAAATCTCTGAACCCAGAACTGTGAATTCCAACATAACCCCTACATCAAAGAAACACAATCAGCTAAGTCACAAGAGCAGGAGATCAATCCGAGCATAGTGAACATGGTATGATGAGACAAAAAGGGCATAAAATGAAAAACTAAGTATAACTAGAAAAGAATCCGCGACACAAGAATTCATAGTTTAAAAATAATAGTATGCATAACCTCTCAGTGACTTAAATGGTAATTCTCTCCATTATTTTGGGGAAATAGATGATCCAGAAGTACCAGATCCTTCCCCAGTCTGATAACCTCACGTAGCAAAATTTGTGATAAGACAATGGAACAGATAAACCCCATATAGTGTTTTTAGCAGTGCTGGGTTGGCTGTCCAAAATTAGATAGGCCGGTTGATAACACATACCAAAGGTCAATCCTCCTAGGGCTGTCTGTTCCTCACCTCATTAGACTTCCCAAACTAAAAGGAACTAGGTACTCCATTAGAACTGTTTATTTACTTGATTGTGCTAACAAGAAAGCCTCGTCACAACATGCAAAATCGCCGCACATCTTCAACAAGGCGTGTCCTAGTAAAGTTCTACGGAACATGCATCTAGAGGTTCAAACGTCAATTACTTTACTGTGAACATAGTTATTTTTGAAAACAAGCTCAATAAAGATGAAACAAGAACCTAAATAGGCAAAAAGCCATACTAGCGCGATTATATCAGCATCTATGATTCATAGTTTCAGCAACAACGAACAGAGAATCCGACATCAGTAATAATTATAAAGTCCAAAATATATAGCCTTCTTTTAATAAAATACAAAGATGTCAAGTCAATCATACAAACTGCCAGATTAAAAATTAAACAGTAAGATCAAATGAACCAAAGATGGAAAGTTATCTTACTTCTTGGTAGCTTCACCGGCAACCTTGGCAGCGGAACCATCGGGGGCCTTCTCCTCGTCTTCTTCATAGTCGAGAAGCTCCTCCTCGTACGCATCGGTCTCCCTTACTTCACCCATTCTACACCGCACAACCAAATCACATACAGATCTGGCAACAATAAACTTGGAACAACTTAGAGAATGATCAAATCACCACGAACCCACCTTCAAATCCGGAAATAGGCGCTTACGGCTGGAACAATAATTCAAAACTTCTGCAAAGAAAAACAAGTAACAAAAAGGGGAAACCCTAGGGAGGGGGTGGTCTTGGAGATGTAGTAAAGATCTAGGATTCCAAGCAGAGAAAGATAGCGGAATCAAGAGAGATCGGCAACCTCAGCTAGGGTTTCGAGTGAGAAGAAAAGAGGAGGCCGAGATTGGAGTTAAGAGGGGATAAGGAGCGCTATTTATAATAAGAAGTCGAGGGTTTAAAATAAAGGCGATCCCCTCGATTGGGAAGTGACATGAAATCCACCGTAGAAGCCACTTGTGTATACGAGCGAGCAATTTGGACCCTTAGATACCGTCGGTTTCCAGTGAAACGCATCTCTTCCGTCGGTGTATGATGTCGATTTGTGTTATCATATCAACGGACACGATGGCTTCTGACCACAAGCGATATTTATAGTAGCTGAGACTGCCGAGACTCTTTTGCAGCGAGCGAATAAGAGCGTGCCAAGTATTGTTTAGCTTTCTCAGTCTAACTCTACTATTAAGCATGTGTGTCAGTGTGTGTGTGTGTGTGTGTATATATATATATATATATATATATGAACATTGTAACTTCTCATTGCAATATTTTCATGGACAATAAATAATTCACATTTCTTTTTGCCCTCTAAAAATCAAAGCTTTTCTCTGACTTGTAAGTTTGGTATTGGGAATTACTGAATTAGAGGGGTGTAAAAAAAAGGAGAATTCAGATAACAACTTATTTGTGATCTCTCTGGTAGGAGACAAATAGTAACACTTTTTCATACTACTAAGCCAAATCAGATAACACTTTTTCATTCACTAGGCATCCGGCAAACTGGCAAAATCGCCATTGAAGACAGAAGCGAGGCAGTCAGGGTGACAGACAAATACTTAAAACGCAATTTACACCATTCTCGACAGTCAGACAAGAGAATTCAGTCGAGTACTGGTACCGCTGCTAAGTTGGACCAAAAAAACATTGATATTACATTCAATGACTGGATATTGTTACTATAATTATTAAATACAAACAGCTAAAGGAGCAAAATTTTACAGATTACCCTGAGAGAACTCTAGCCATTTCAACTGACAAGTAGGCAAAGTGTAATTTATAGCGTCTTTGGAACAAGTGATGAGGGTAACCCCAATAACAATAATTACTAGTCCTGTGAGAGAAGCACACAACCATGAATCTGTCAGAGGAACTCATTAGCATGAGAGAGCAACTTCTCTGACTGAAGATATTAACCATCTCAGGCTCTAAATAGTGAAGTCCAGGATTTCACAGCATATGTTTCCTTTTTTCCTTTAAGTTCTGGAACCCTCAGTAGATTTCTCAGAACGTTCCGCCAAAAAATGCTCAAGCATGTCTTCTTCATCATCTGAAACCTCACAAGAAGCACATATTAGAGAATTTAAATTCATCACGATAAACCCTAAATGATAAAAGGCTAATTTCAAAAGCATCGTAGTACAACTGACAGCTACAAAGTAGCATTCAAATGAAGAAAAAAAAAATCACCTTCAGAATCATCATCAAAGTCGATGTCATCCTCTTCTTCCTCGGAACCATCAGCAACTGCAGCTGCACCTCTCTGGTACAGATTTTAAGACATTAGAATTTCAAGTGAGTTCAATTTCTAAACATAGAATATTCATGAAGGACTAGAACACCAGAGCTAGTATAGGCAGTTCCCTTATGTAGTTGTAACAAGTTATAGCCTAAATAGAATATTGCTGTGTGCAAATAACAACTCCATATATTAAGGGAAGCAGGCATAGAGAGAGATACCACTGCATGTCTGCCACTCTCAAACCATTGTCTTCCAGTAACCTTCTTCTCCTTGGGGGCTGTAAGGGCAGATTCAGGCATAAGCCTGAAGATCATATGAAAACCATTAGAAGTTTTACCCAAGATGCAAAATTTAGAAGATTACCATATAAAATGTCCAATATCAGAAGGTAAAAACCAACCGAACTGTGACTTCCAAAAAAACAAATAGTACTGAAAATTTGTAATAGTTGCCAAAAATTTTGTTGATGATTTAGATCAGACAGGATATAGATTTGCACTGAATTTGATCTGTTTCAGAAAAAACTAGCAAAGCCACTCTATATGTACAGCCATTTGCACTGAATTTGATCTGTTTCAGAAAAAACTAGCAAAGCCACTCTATATGTACAGCCATTTGCTTATCCACGACTTGAAATGATGATGACAATTGCCTAGTGTATATTATAGGTTATTTCCATTAGTATTTCTCAAGGAAGATAACAGGAGCGGTACCCTTATAAGATAGCAGTTTGTATTAGCTAATGGAAGCATCAAAAGTATTTATTCCACAGAACAGCTAATCCTTTATGTGGGAGATTATGAAAGCTTACTTGGCCCGTGCTAATGCTAGTTCAGCTTCAAATCGTTCTCTCCAGGCAATAAAGCTCTCCACTGTAACTGGTTCACCATGGGGAATTACTATCTGAAAATTATGATAATATATGAGATGGATGAAACAATGGAAGGCGTGGTTCATCATATTCTAGTCTTCTCCAACCAACTGAAAGTGCACGATGTGTAAAGATAATTTCATATTGACCAAACAGATTGGCATCCTTGCCACAGAGTATAGTAACAGATAAAGCCTAGCAGGTGAAGGATGAAAAGACAAAAATGAAAATGAGTTGACCTGAAAAATATCCATGATATTTCTAGTGAATTTCTATATGGTAACAGTCATTGGAAACTTTCATTGTGAATCAGTATATTAACATATTAAACTTCAAACTCCGAAGAACAAAAAGAAAAAGGAGAGAACTACAAGCACATCTCTATCATGAAAAAGACCTTGAAATACATCAGAGAAATAGCTCTTGAACATGATTTGTGAATAATATAAGGAGATATAAAAACAAATAAAAAGCATCTCACAAAGAAAACTAATTCAATTTGCCTCATTGGTAAAAATAAATGGAAATCATAAAGTTTTACACTAAAAATGAAATGTTTGCATCGCACCTTTAGGGAAGACAAAAGGACGAGATGATTACAAAAAAACAGTTCACAGATTGCTAAAATAAACTTTATGTATTCTCACTCCCAAGTACTTGCAAAATGTGGCAAGATACACAAGAAAACCTGGAAATAACGGCTAATAACACATAGTAATGAATACTCGTTGGAAGATTAAATAGACATACATCATCTTTTACTGTGTCAGCTTCCTCAGATTCCTCATCTGCACCATCATTTCCATATTCTTCAGTTAGCCACTCTTTAGCGGATGTGACAAGAGTATAGACCATTGCCATGCCAAGATTATCTGTCGCCTGCACAGTATGGAAAAGACAGGAAAAATATATGCAACAGCTCAAGCATACATTACAGGTAAACCTACTCTAATGATGGTTACAAGCACAAAACAAAAAGGAAGATTGTTTGGAAGACACATTGTACAAAAAGAATGACTTAAACGACTGCAACTGCCATAGAAGAAATGCAATTAGCATGCATCTACATCTACCAAGTAAGAACATTCTTTGAACTTGTCAACATAGGCTTATAAGTACGAACAAACCTTTCAAACAAAAAAGAGATTCTTTCTCAGAACATACCTCTTGTTCAAGCTTTTCTTTCAACGATGTCAGATCTTCAGATTTAATTCCTCGTACACTGCATGAAGCAATTATATTTTTAGGGTAAATGTGCAACAAGAAAGAATTTTACTATAAGGTAGCACGTATCATGAGAAAATAAATAATTCAGCATGCCAATGGCATGTCAGATTTCAAGGGTAACAACGTAACATAAAGTGGACTACCAAAAAAACTGCAAACCTTCTGACATTCAGAAGTGGAGGTTCATCTGGATACTTTTCAGTATGGGAAAATATCAGAGCTAATTGAACTGCAAGACATTTATACATCAGCTTGAAGTGATATACATCAGCAATATTCTTAGAATGGAAAGGTTTAATTAGCTTTATTGCCTTCCTCCACAAATTTTTTTAAAAAAAAATATTGATGATGTCGATTACACAAACTGATGTAGAACAAGAAACCCATCTTCCGCTAACATCGATAAAGTTTATATAAAACAATGTTGCAAAAATTTTGCTGACAAACCTGGCACAGAATTTGACTCATCGAAATCATCATCCTATCAGACAAAAGAGGGCAATTAGATAAGAGCTATATAGTTTCAGCAAATCAACCAGTGCAAGAATTGTATGGAGTTGTGATAACAATAATGCATCAAGAAATCAAGCTGAAAATAACTAATAAATTGATAAAATGGCTTTGGAAGCAGATCATTTGAGTATGTATATTTGTGGGTAGTTATGAGATGAGACATAAAGGACACAATGACCTAGATTTTTCTTGAACATCTGATCCAATATCACCTTCACGAAACTAGGATCTAAGTCATTCTTCCGCCTTCACATCCATCCAATGCCCTTTCCTCTCAATCTAAATACCCTAAACTCTTCTAACTAGAATCAGAAATCATATTATCTTGTCCATTCAACTTTTTAGAAGTTCATTTCCGTTTCCTTTTTCACCTAATACCCGATGAAACAAGATGAACCTCTAAAGTAAGCCAAAGCAAGTTACAATGCCTTAGAAGACCAAAGCAGTAGAAAACTAGGAATCACAGAGGAGCGTAAAAATTCACTCACCTGTGGAGACAGCAAGATTTGGAAGCAGCGATTGTTTGTGGTTAGCCCACTCTCGCTGCTATCGATCTCTGTCGGTATCAGCAATCAAGTAACAATCAAGGACAACAACAAGAAGAATAATTCTAGCACTATTCCAGGTAAGAACAGAGAACGAGAATAACCTTTGATTTCATCCATTAGGATGGCGTGCAGTGCTTCGATTTCCATCTCCTGCTCCTGCGCGTAGTCTGCGGCGGAGGTAGGCGTCGGAAAAGAAAAGAACAAAGAAGAATATAGTAGTTGGATTTGGGTCGAGCAATTACCAGCCATGGATGTAAATCTCTTGCTTGCTCGTGTGGGTTTGCCTTCTACGAATTCTAGATCGACGCCTTCGAGATCGGAGAACGGTGAAGCGGAGGAGAGATGGATGAGGAAAAGGGCGGCGTAGCGGAGCAACAGAAGAGGGGTTACCCGAGGTAAGTTGAAACACTGTAAACATGCTCCACGTACCCTAATCTGTACCCTGAGTAGTAGTAGATGAATTTTCTTTTTCCCCCATTTTTAATTTTTATTTTTAATTTCTTATAGCAAAAGTCTGATGGCGCCGGTTCTATAAAAACACAACCACATAAATATCAAATGATTTAATAAAAATTAATATTTTTTCTCCTAATCAAACAATTAAAATTAAATAAAATTAACCGAAAATATCAGTTATATTAACCGAAAGATCCAATTACTTTTTCAAATTATAAGAATAACCTATCTATTTTTTTTATAGAAAATAAAAAATAATAATAAATTAGTAGAAATTTGGCACTCATACTATTAAAAAAACAGTTATTAAGATAAACAATAAAAAAAAAACAGTTAGGCACTTTCATCTTTACTAGAAATAAATGCACTTGGGATCACTAAGCCAACTCTTTTAAATTAAATTTTTTTATTTATTTCTGTTAAAATCCTTTTGTTACATGTAGAACCAAAGAATTCACATCTCCCCAAAAACATAAATAATCCTATTATTTGACCCCCATTGTTAAGAAACTAGTAAAGAGACTTGACTGTAAGAATTATGGAAGAGCCAAACCCTTCACTTAAAACAATTCCTCATCCTCATTTACATAACAAAAACTGAGATAATTGTTGCTACTCACCTTGCAAGTTATTATTCAAATTTATTCTATGACAAAGTTGTCACTCGTTACTATTCCAAGCATTTACAATCAAAATTCTAGTATCCCAAGCAACCTTAAAACGTATCTGTTGCGAGCAAATGAGTCCTCACCTCATTTCTGATGTCAAAACCTTCTGCCATGCACTTGGCAACAAGATTCAGATTTATTTCATACATATTAACAATTTTCAGCCCACCAAATTATTTCTTCCAACTTACACAGTACCAATGAATAATTTTATTAGTTAGAAAATTCTAAATTTATTAATATCTAGCGGCATATTTATAATTTACACCCTATATTTTATTAAATCTTTGAGAAACATATATTCTAGACACATAAATAATATTAGTGTTATCTTAACTCAGGATATATATATATATATATATAGGTAGGTAGGGTGTTAAATGCAACTTTTCATATTATTTAGTTTGTACAATTTCTAATTGACGCTGGGCTACATTCAATTAATTAAGTAAGCCCACGCATTTGCTACCAGGCCGAGCCCAAATAATATCTCTCCTCTTTGTCTCTCTCTTGTTTGCTCGCTCTCTCTCGTTTGCTCTCTCTCTCTCTCTCTCTCTCTATTTCTCTCTCTATCGCTGACCGGATCACCACTTCGTGCCACCCAAGACGCCCTTCTCCCCTCAACCGGGCGCCCAGGTGCTCAGTACGCTCACCTCCTGCTCTCTTCTGTCTCCCTTCTCCTCCTCTCTGCTCTCGCTTCACTCGCGCCGCTCCTCCCATCTTTGAACGATTCCCAAAGACCTTTCATCTCTCTCTCTCTCTCTCCATCCTCCAGACTATTCGAAGAGGAGAAGAAACGAAGTCACTGGAATATTGAGATCAGCGGAGAGCGGGAAGTAAAAGGAGAGAAGAGTCGAATAAAATCTGTACTTCCTCCCATCCTTCTATAGATCAAATCTTTTTAAGCGCTCTATTTTTTATTTATTTTTTCGCTCTCTCTCTTCTTGTCTGTCCACCGCTAGGGTTTTTCTTACTCGTTTTGATGCCCATAGCTTGTAGGACTAGGACTCTCACTTTGGAGGTGGATAGATTTCTATGTCTCTTTATTTGTCTCCATTGCTCAGCAGTTCCCTTGGTTCATAATAGTCTCTTTTTCTGGGGATTTTTTTCCCATTGGCATTTCCCTTTGATTTTTATGCCATTTAAACCCTTTGTTGAGTTCGGAGAGTCTATTTCTTCTTGTAAAAATTATACTTTTCTTCTTCTTTTTTTTTTAAAAAGGAGCATAATTTATTTTTATTGTCTTTCTTCTTGATCCAATCTCCAGGTGAAATGATGAGAGTTTTCTTCCATACGAGAAGTCTAATGTGCGAAAGATTGAAGGCGGATCTTTGTTGAGCAGTTGGGGCTTTGCTGTCTCTGTGAATTTGGATTATGGAAAGCTGCGAAGATGGGAACCTGATGAGCGTCGATGCTTCGGTGGGGGGTTTGGTATGGGTCCGCCGTCGGAATGGGTCGTGGTGGCCCGGTCGGGTACTTGGGCCAGAGGAGTTACCGGAGGAATTATTGACGTCTCCGAAATCGGGGACTCCTATCAAGCTTTTGGGAAGAGAAGATGGGAGCATGTGAGCGCACCCTACCCCTTTCGTATCTCACACCTTCTTGTAGTCATAATAGCTAGAATCCTCACTAGTAAAAAAAATTTGATTATTTTTTTATCCTAATATTTTCTTCACGAGTGGTAGTCTGCTTTCTTTCTGTGGCATAGTTTTGGACTTCTTTACGAGAGAGTCTGATGTGCAAATTCTTTTTTTTGTATGTGTTTTGCTCGATTCAATGATCGGACAAGCTATTTACCTTGGCTATTGAAAAGCATAGTTCGTTTTATTGAAAATATACGTCAGCAAACCATAAGAAGCTTTTTTTCCCTTCTCATATGAACTATAATTATATTATTCCTTGATTCAATCTTTGTGTTATTTGTGTCAATCAGGATTAGGGTGGGGGCCTTGGGGGTCATTTAATGTTATCAAATTTACCATTTCTATTGCTAATAATGCTGAGAAATGTTTATATTTCACAATTTACACCTTCATCCCCATCACTGCTTTTGAAAATTTTTGGCATGTCATGATAACTGATGCAATACAGAGATGCCCTTCTAGTTGTTTACTGGAGACATTGAACTTCTTTAGATAGCTTGAATTGCTATACAGAACCTGTTATTTATTTGGACTCTAAATAGAGAGAGCCCGGGGCACCAACTTTGCAATAGAGGCTTTCTTAAAGAACTGTTCTAGATGTTAAGTTGTTGAGTTTGAGGTATGAGATCATTTTCAATAAAGATTGCATGTTTCCTTTTCATTCAAATTTTATAGCCTTCAGATGTGGTGTTTTTATACTTGGCACTAGTAAATCTTTTTTCTAACCGTTAACTGGAATTGTGATCAGCGACTGGTATAATCTCGAAAAGTCTAAGCGCATCAAAGCATTCCGTTGCGGGGAGTATGATGAATGCATAGAAAAGGCCAAGGCTTCTGCACTTCGCTCAAATAAGAAGTCATCCAATGAAGGGAAGTATGTTCGCAGGGAAGATGCTATTCTTCATGCCCTTGAAATTGAAAAGGCTCGCTTCTCCAATGGAGATGGGGTTTGTGGGGGGATGACTAATTCTATAGAAACTTGTGATACTTTGACTATACAAGCGAAAAGCATGTATGGGCTCCACAAAGGGCTAGGTCATGCTGCAAGGAAACTTAGTTCACTTGATGAAAACTCCACTCAAGAGGTATCTCAGTCTGTGATCTCATTTGAACATCCAAATAATCTAACTGGTCCTGATGTGCAGTTCAGGTCAAGAAAGAGGTGGAAAACCCCCAATGATTCTGAGGATGATACTAGTGAAGGTATAAAGCGAATGAGAGATCTCCGAGAAATAGGGTATGGGTTGGTATCTAAACGAAAGACTAGTACTGGCACTCACCCAAAAGGGTCTCTTGAACAAGCCCTACTGAATAGTGCTTCACTTGGTGAATGTAATACTGATTATGGTTTATCTAGTACTAGTCAAATCAATGAGTGCAAGCAGTCTTTCTCATCTCTGAAAATAAAACGATCCGACAGGGTTCAATCTTATGAAAAACTAAGAAGGAAATATCGCCGTCGCCCTCTAGCTAAGCTATGTGAAGGTAGCAGAGTTATAATCCCATCATATTGTCATTGGCTCGGTCCCTTTCCCGGACAATCATCTGGCCACGATTCCAAACAGAACATGTTAAGGGATTTCAAGTCAGCATCAAGAAAGGCAGATTATTCAATGACCACAGAAAACAGTCCTGACTGTTCAGGCACCTCTTGTGAGGAGGTCTCCTTTGAAGAATGTGGGAGAACTCATAATACTGCACTTAATGGAACTATTTTGCACTCTGAAACAAGAGATTCTGAACTGTCAAGCCATTCAGGTTTTGTTGATAATGATTGCTCTGATGTCTTCTTCAATGTTCCTCTTGTTATGAGAGACTTTTTCGATGGAGGTAAGTTTGAAATGTCCCCTTTACATACTATAATAAATTCGTCTTCATATAAGCAATAAAGGATGCTGCGTAGCTTCATATTTGCTGTATTTTCATAAACATTAGTGGGCTACCAGTTTGAAATAAGCTGTTTGATGGGAAGTGGCATCAGATTCCTGGTAAAATTGAATGAAAAATAAGCTAGTATTAGGATGCATAAAACTTGACCCATTAGCCTTGTCAAATTAGGTGCATGACTTGTGTCCTTTAAACCTTGACTTTTAGGCACAAGGCAATGCTCCTTTTAAACCTTTGGAAGGAGAAATATTTTCACTTCACAAGTTGATTTATGCAATAATAGATCTATTTAACTTATTATGATCCAGGTCCTTGATGTATGCTTATCTCTAGGTTCAATTTTTGTTTATAGAATTAATGTATGATGTCATTATTGATTTAGAATTAAGATAATCTAAAACTGTGCTCATATTCCTTTCTTTCCACTATATCATTTGATACTTCAAGAGAATGTCTTATTTATAAAGAATGTTTGCCACATTATCCACAAATATTTGGATTTTTGGATCTTATGGATCTAATAAGCTTCAAATCATCTGCAGAAGAAAAACAATATACTTCTAGTAGTCATGATGGAGTAAATTCACCGTGTAATGAAGGACGTGGCGAGAGTGGCTGTATTGGCTCTTCATTTCAGGTTAATCATAAAAATAAGAAGAGGTATAAGATGATGTTAGAACAGAACTGTCATGGAACAGATTTTTTAAAGTGTCAAGCCTTGAATAGAAATAATGGTTCCGATGGTTTTCTTTACAGAGCTGATCGATATGATGCTTCTTTGAACAATAAAGTACAGGACAGGTTGTCTGTAGGTTCTAACAGTCGAATTCCCAATGGTTCTTTTGATGAGTCCGTCGCATCTGAGAACTGTACCCTTTTGGTAAAATCTACATCAGTTCCAGAAGTGGGAGATGGTCCCCAGGATGAGACCATACCTGCTGATTTGGCTTGCAATGGTGTTGTGGAGAAGAGATCTGTTGGTGAACTGGAACTCGATGAGACAGATGAAGATGTAAACGAGCTATCCAACTCACTCTCAGACTCAAAGGATCAGGTAGAATCATTAACAGTGGATGTGCCGGTCTCCAGCATGCCGCCCGAGGAGTCATTGCAATTCAACCAAGTTTGTTATCCAAAATTCACCAAATACCAGATTTTGAAGCCAGTCAAGAGCATATCTGTGGATTCTATTCTTTACGATGTTGAGTTGAATGTGCAAGCAACCTATCAGGGCCCTCATGTTCCACTTGTTTCTCTCATGAGTAAACTGAATGGGAAAGCCATTGTGGGGCATCCTGTCGCTGTCGAAGTTTTGGAAGATGGATTTTATCGTTCTCTGGTATCTAGAAATGATTACCGGCCAGCTACAGGTAGAATTGATCAATTGCTGAAGAGGCGCATTTTGAGGGAAAACTTGCAGTTGCAGCCTAAGCTAAATGCAGCAAATCATAAAATTACAAAGTCTTCTTTGAAAAATATGTATTCGCATAGTAAAAAATCAGGGTTTTCTCCGAGGAAAATCCGAAGGTTGTCATCAATAACTGTTGATCGCAGGGACAGAGAAGATAGAAAACCAGTAGTGGAAAAGATAGGCGGACCTGCTGTTGCATGCGTCCCACTCAGACTTGTTTTTAGTAGGATTAATGAAGCATTGAGCTGTACTACAAGATCAGCAAATGGTAGCTAATGCAGAGCAGGCTAAAACAACTTTCAATGGTCGCACTGATGCATCCATGTCCTGTCTCTTTGCATTTCTTAGTTTGCTTTGTAAATTTCCCCCCTAGTTCAACTAGGTGGCAATCCTGTTCATATCTTATGTGTTAGCCTGTAATTCACCATTTAAGAAGTAGGAAATTGCTTCTTTTTTGTTTCGTAGTTGGGAAGCATTTGTTCAAGGAGAAAGTTTAGTACTAGTAATTGTTAGATATTTCTGTGATGTAGAATCAAGTGGAATAGATGCTGCTTCAGAATGTTTGATGAGTTAGCTAATAAATTCAGTTATCTTAATCAATAGTTATAATCTCTGCCTTCCTCCTGAACTTTGTTCAGATGTTCTCCTTGGTGTATATTTTATTTGCCACAAAAATTTGGGTAGAAACCAAAACCTTCTGATTAATTTCTATTGTGAGTAATCTGGAATTTTCTTTTATCTACTGGCTGCAAGTAGTGGACGCATCCTGCGTCAAAACAAACAGGGGTGTTCTGCAATCAAGTTCTGGACTAGCAATTTTATGTGTTTTCATCTCCAATGTAAGAACCACTGGGCTAGATTTTGATAAATTCTATGGAGATAAAAACTCAATATATAGGTTATGTTATCTTTTGCTTGCAATATTTACTTTCCTATGAATGTTCTCTGGTAATGATCATTATCAGCTACCTACCCTTCAACTTTCCTGCATCATGCTTTAATTTATTTTCAATGTTCAATGTCTGGAGAGCTCATGGAATTCTTAGATAAGGACACGACTAAGTTTCTTTGTTTTACTTTTCCTTTCTGCCAATTATTTCCCAAGTAACAAGTGACCTTCCAAGAACTCTACCGAAATAGCATTGGCTAGGACTAATTTCTAGTCAATTTTTAATTTCCACGGTAAGAGTAGCCTCCATCATTTGGAGTTCAAAAGTCTACTCTTTGCTTGCTCTAGAAATCCATCTCACTGAGAACAGCCAACATAGATAAATATTGAAAAAAGAAGAAGAAGAAGAAGAAGAAGAAGAAGAAGAGGAGGTTTTAATAAAAGATTGCGCATATTCATGGAATTACAGATGTGCAGTAATGATTGGGCCGTACTGTTTTAGGTTGCATACTAAATCTCCCAGACAGGAGATCTTTAAAACGACCTGTCTGAGTCCAATCCTTGACGTGCATTTTGTCAACTCTCATTTTCTAATACCCCTGTTCATGATTAAACGCGTAGTCCTCATTAACTCACTAATCCTCTTCTAACAAACAACAACAATAACTCCACGATCAAGAAATCCTTGGCTAAGATCCTTGCGGTATACAATAGTTGTCTACAGTAGTTGATAATATAATATAATATAATACAATACAATGGAAATAGCTACCCTCTTTGAGTCAAGACTTGGTCGACATCTCCTTATTAAAAGATTTCCACTCCATTCAAGCAACTCATCACAACCACGCAAGCCAACCTTAAAAGGCAAAACAACACTCGCACCATTTATGGGAAGTTTAATTCCAAAGTCGCATAAGTTCGCATACGGTTCATATATTTAATTATATAATAGATACACTAAAAATTGATTCTGTAATTGGTTTAACATGTGATTACTTATTTATAAATTATAATTTCTTTTTATATATATATATATTTTAAAAAAAATTCATATTTATAAGTATTCACTTTATTTTATTGATAATTATATTTTCTTAATAATTTATTAAGTAAAAGGAATATATACTCTTAATTGGAAATAATGTATATATATATATATATATCAGAATAAGATTATTGATATCTTTTTATTCTTAAGTTGATGGAAGTTTAATTAAACTCTATCTCTTTGATTATTTCTTATCACTATCATTAGTTTAAGATTAATTTAAATTAAAATAGATTGAGATAAAGAATTAAATTTAAATTAAAGTATATCTCCTATAAAGTTAAAGAATTAAATTTAAGTTATCTATAATTATATCTTAACAGAAGATAAATCTAATCAACTTGACTAGTAGTATGTTCTTTTTTTATTCTAGAGGAAGAGGTATCCTAATTAAGTTGGTGTTTCTGGATGACGTGGACAAAATCAACGTTGCTGCAGCAGCTAAATGAATGAGTTTGAGAGTCCCGGAATTCCAAGAAACATCCGACGATGTGTATACGCTTCGAGAATTCCATCTTTGAGTAATTTCCGACCTCCTCCATACTAACCAAACTCTGCAAGAAACCCCCCCTCCCCTCTCCCCACCCCGAACGAAACCATATTTATAAGTTGTTGTCTTCCAAAAAAAGACTAGAAAATTTAATCTGAGACGTTCGAGAAGCTAGAGAACGACACAACGAGATATGTCGATCGACAAGAGGCTAGTTGAGCCGCCGGAGGAGGACGACGTGGCGGCGGCGCTAGGCGATAACGGCGGAGTCGAGTTCGGGATCGACATGGTAGGCCCACTTAAGGAGCTGGACTCGGAGAAGATTAAGGAGGAGATCAAGAGGTGGGCGAAGGCTGTCGTGGCCTATGCTCGTCAGCTCAGCTTCGGCGGGTCCGAGTGAAGGAGAGGAATCGGGAAGATTATGATCTAAAGCAATGAGTTCTTCATGTTCGTTACTTCGTCAAGATCAACTTGAACAGGAAGAAGGATTCTTCATTCATTCATTCATTCATTCATTCATTTGATCCTGTAAATAGTAAGTTCTTCTAATAATTTGTTCGCACTCATGCATGGTGTATATAAGTTGGATTCGTTAATGGATTGGTGATGGTTGAGATGGCAAGATGTTGAGTTTAGAGTTCAGATTTTATACGGAATAAGATTGGGATTGCTTGGAATAAACGAAGTTATCGTTAGAATTCAGAAATTGTTTCCATATTTGTTATCATATATACTCTATTCTTCTTCTTCTTCTTCTGTTTACTTATCTTTGTTCGGTTAGCATTTTTTTTATACCTCTTTGTGTCCTCTCCTGTGCATTAGAGAGGATCCCATCTCTTCGATTGGACAATTTTGCCTTCAGGATATTCTCTCATCAGCAGAATTCAGCATACGCAGTAATATGAAAGAGGAGATATTTTATGATATCATAATTTGTTTTACCAACAAAATCAGAGATTTTGACCAAAAGATGTTCTGGATATTTGCTCTAGAAAGTCAACTATTTCCATTAGGGTAAATGCAAAAAAGAGTTTACAAATCCGAATCACTACATTGACATCCTCATCCGCAGACATAGTATCACAAATACATCCACAGCAATAACAAGATTATTCCAGTTATCATCTTCCCTAGAGGATCTTTTACATCTCTCTGCACCATGTGCACAGATATGAGCATACATGCTCTCTTGATTAAAGAATTTTCCTATGACAACATAATTTATATTTTGTCAATAGAAAGCGCTTCTTTCTTTTCTTCGGTCATCTTCCGAGCAACAGATCCAGTAATATTAATATCTGCAGTTAGGTAAGTGATCCACCAGCAAATCATCAGTTTAGTGTGCACGTCCCTCGTAAAAGGGAATCCTAGCAAAGAATTGATAGAATGCCAAGTTTCTTCCGCTTGCTAGGCAACCTCCTAGTTTGAAGTTAAATCTTGTAAGAAGTGCATCCAGCCTCCTCTGATGTTAAGTTCTCCTTCCAGTTCTCGAATTCTGATCCTCCAAATACCACTTGTTTGATCCCTACATAGCTGCCAAGGAAAAAAGATAAGCCATGAAAAGGAGTTGAAACACAAAGGCCAAGACAGAAAACTCGGACAACTTCATATGGGACTATTTCTATGGTAAATCATGAATTAATTTGGGTATCATACAAACAATACAATAATCTCTTTCTGTGAATTATCATGTATAAGACCATTTCTAATTAGCTCTAAATGCAAAAGTTTGAAAGAAAGTTGAGATCATACTCTGAACTCAAGCAAGCCAACGCATTAATTAGCACATCCAAAAGGAGATGCTCGGTTGTACCAATGTCTACCCTGTTAAAGCCAGAGAAAAAAGCGTCACATCAGAGATTGCTCAAGATTTTAACAACCTGCAAGCATGACGAAACAGAGATTCATAATGCACAATTCTAACAGTAGCTATTGTAGCGCAGATATACCATATGCGTGCAATATTATCTTGAATTTCAAGATCCCCAATATTATAGAAGGTTGTTGGGTTCACATTTGCTCCTTGAATAGCATCATAAGTTGGCCTTTTATTATCCAAAGGTGACTGTGATAGCTGAAAAGACCAAATACATAACCTCAAGTTCTTGAGTATATATAGAGGAAAGAAACTTCAACTCAGTACTAAAATAATAAAAGGTCACACTTTTACCTGCATGTTCATGGAATTGCACCCACCAAGGCGCCCAATAATATGCCAAGATCGAATAGTCTGCATACACAATAATCAGATATAACTGGAACTATTTTGGCGAATCCACCAGAGATCTGAATTCAGTACTTACATCGCAGACTAACGATATGTCTTTCGGTAATGGAGCATTGTAGAACTCGAACCAAATGTAGGAATTTGAAAAATCAAACCTGGCAGTAGCAACCATCACAGGCAAATAGTTAAACATGAGGGTGTGTATATGTAACAGTGACCAGCAAGATGATGCGGCTCGAGTCATTTAAGCTTATCAAAGAGGTCATTCCTAATGTTTAACAATCTAGATGAACAAGCGAAGTAGCGCATGATATCTCTGATAGGGGTAAGCAACACTAAATGCAAAAGCAAAGTGAAATTTCTCATGTACTAATGTGGTCAATTCCAACAAGGTTTTCAGCTTACTTGTTGAATGCGACTTTCATGGGGGTAGCCGACCCAGTTTTCGTGTGCAATATCTTTTCTCTTTTCCTCCTTATCCTATCCTCCACCTTTAAAAGAAATTTATTGTTATTACCAAAAGAATTCGTACAAAAGATGAAATTTGGACGAGAACCCAGAAGCCAAATAGAGTACAAATAAATTATGGTAGAGAAATTTACACGAGATTGGGCTTTCTGAGGGTCATCGAAGCAGCTACCCAGTATCTCGGCGAGCTCGGGGTCTCTATCGTAATCCTTCTCGTCTTTTCTACCTCCATACGCACTCGAATAGGAGAATCCTCCTTCGCCATCTTCTTCGTCTTCAACGAATCCATTGGCAAAAGGAAACGCCTCCCCTAGTTGTTCTTCCTCCTCTTCTAATCCATTTTCTGCTACGATTTCTACTTCGACTTCTTGGGACTCTGATGTCGGTTTAGCTCCCCTGCTCGTTTGGGCTTTCGTAACCAAGGTGGGGGTTTGGGATCGGAGGGAGAGGCGAGGAAGAGGAGGATAGGATAGAAAGGAGACATGGCTATGACTATTTCCAGGAGGAATAGCGGTGGGAATAGGGAGGAATAGAGGAGCAGCGATGGAGAGATAATGGCGGATGAGCATTTTCTCTTCTTTTCCCTACTTCTTTAGTCTTCACTCGCTAGCTTCGGCTAGCCCGTGGTGATACCGATACGTTCGTTCGTCGACCATATCCATATTCGATAAAAATGAAGTACCGAATTAGAAATAGTTAAAAGCCAGGGTGCAAATTTGAATTATTCTAGGCCCAAGCCCACCTCCATTAATTAATTAATTAATTAATTAATTACACTTCTCACCAAGCCCATTCCAGTGGAGTACCCGAAATCTGAAACGTCTCTATGTTGTTCCGCGAGTCATCGAGTTAACTCGGGCATATCTTTCCTTTGCTTCTTTACCGTCTTCTGGGTTGTTCTTCTTCCCCCGAGAGAGAGAGAGAGAGAGAAGATGTCGTGTATGCACGATCACAGCTGCGAGGATCACAACTGTTCTGCGGATTGGTCTCTCTACAAGCATATCGATCTCTCTAAGGTCTCATTAATTACTTAATGTGGACCAACTTTTCGTCCTCTTCACATTTTGTATGTCACAAATCGATTGTACTCTTGGGTTTGTCGATTTTTGGATCGAATTCGTGAACATGGATTCGTAGGCCGTTCATTTTTCTCTCTTCTCTATTTCAGCGGTTAAGTTTTCTCGATGATCTCTAGATGGATTCTATTTTTCTGATTGAGTTATACAGTAGTTGAATTCAGATGTATATAATTTATGGGTTTATTACTTAATTTCCTGAGAAAAATTGAAAGAGTGGATTGACCCTTTCTATTTACTTTATTCGTTTATTTATTTATGTTTTTTAATCTTTCCATATAGCTGAATCGTGGATCGTTAGCTTGTATTCCAGATTTGGAAGTTGGATCATGAACATGCTCAGTAGCTTAAGAGAAGTCCACGGTTTTATAATACATAATTGTTTGCAGCTGTGGTGGATTTTGATTGTTTCGTTGGGAGTACATTATTGTGATGCCTCTAGAAAATTTCCGTCAATGTTGCTCTTTCCTAGTTTATGGAGAACATCAAGTTAATATCAGATGGTTGGTAGCTTTCTTTTCGTTTTTCTTTCTTTCGCATGCCCTTTTTGTTTGGGTGGCTACACTCCCTTGGTCTCACTTGATAGAACTAAAAGTTATTGGACCATTATGACATGATGGGATCAGCAATATCTTGAACATGTTGGTTGAATTATGACCTGTAGAAATTTTCTCTTCTAACAATCTTTCTTTCAATGTTTGATTAAGTCTCAAGTTAGTATATGACTCTATATTGTGAAAGAAGACTAATAAGTCTGTATCCTTGGAACTGGTTCTCATCAATACTCTTCCCTCTTTTTTGCTTTTATCTTAAATACAATCAGGGCATTTTATGCTTCAAGTGAGTTAGCTGTTTGAGTTGCAAGTCAAATTACTTCTGTGCTATGTATTTATGCAAAATATATTCAGGCAAACCTTTAGTTGCAATATATGTGTTAGGCAATTGATTTTCTTTCAGGCATACAATAAATGACTTCCTTACTGATTACCATGGAATTAGTCCTTATAATAGTTTCCCTTCAAAATAGTTCTGAAAGCTGATACTTTTATTTCCTGTTTTTCTTGTTTACAGGTATCAGCATTAAATGAGTCCATTGCTGGAAGTGTAAAGTCAGTTTTCAAGGCATGGGAACAACGATTAGATACTTCAGAGGTATAAAGATATTTTTTGCAACAAGATTGCTTTGTTTGGACAATGACAAATTTTTTTATCATAAATCCTTTAGACATACTAATCAGCTCTTTGTTTGATTTTCTTTTTATCAATTAGATAGGGTCTTGCTTTTCAAAATTACTCTTTCATCTTGATTTTTTCCGTGCGTTCATTGAACAACAATTATTCTCTTTTACAATGCTGATTATTAGTAAATTCGGATGTTTATTGGACAAATTTTCTCTCTATTTTCTGACAATAGGTATTATATCATTTAATCTATTCTTTCTATTTTCATTGGGGAATCGAATAGGTCATGCATTTTAACTTAAATTTATATGATTTTTTTAACCATTAACTTTATTACTATAGATCTTTAATTCTCAATTCTTTTTAATTTCTTGTTCTAAAGATTCTTATGATTTTTACTTAACACGACAGGGTCTTTTGGAGAGCAATGAGGATGACCCTGAGTTACTCGTTTTCATCCCGTAAGTAGTTGATGTCAGTCATGTAACATCCTCATTGCTGGGTAACATTGTAACTACAGACTTTCATGACCTTCTGCTTATTGTGTTTTACAAACATTTCTGTTTTTAATCTGGTGGGAAGATTTTAAAGATTGTAGTGTTGTACATAAGAAGCATTAGTTCAATTGCTTGTGTATATGCAATTATAAACTTCCAGTTGGAATTGAGGTTGTTGATTGTTATGCATTTTTTGTTATTACTTATTAGGAGCATCTCCCATCCAAGTACATTTTTCAACAGGTCTTTCTTTTGAAGGCTATAGAAGTCATTCCCCAATGCAGTCTGTTGCTTCTATTCAATCATGTTTGAATCATTATTCTCTCATGTATGTTGCATGCAAATACTTACTGCACACCATCTGAAATTTTGATTTTGATTGAACAATTATTCATGGATGACCTGTTGGGTTCATAGGTTTACATCAGATGTTAAGATAAAGAGCATTTCTGTTGTTGGTGGTGCTGGAGGAGCAAGTCCTTCTAAAATGAGAGCGTACGTTTCCATATTCTGGAATGTTATTTTACTGCCTCATTGTTTCTTCTTAATATGAGAACTGAGAACAAATAAATTCTACCTGCTTGCAGATCTTTTCTACCTATTATACCTAATGTTCTTTATGTATGCTTCCTACAAGTAGATGTGATTCAGCTGCTTACATATGTTTGTCCCCAGTTGCATTAACTTCTATAAGCATACCCAGTGAAACCTGATTCTGCATTGTTGCATTACAAACATGTGGAAGTGTAAAGAACCATGTGAAAAAATGGTTTTTATATAAGATTGAAACCTTGGATTCCTCTGATTCATCTGAAAGACGTCTCTCCACAATATCTGATACTGCATAACTTTTTTATTATTGAAAGGTTTTGTTTAGTTTGTAAGTTGTAACCTCAAGAGAAATCTGTTTTCCCTTTAAAATTGTTGCTGAGTCATATATATATCTGCATTATGCTTTTTCCCTTTTTTTTCATTTTAAGAATATATTGCGTAGAAACTCTGATATCTCGTTTCTTTTCTTATATAAAGAAAATAAAATGATTTTGGACCTCATGAATAGTGCTTTCACTTACCGACAGGTTTATTAATAGAGAAGGCATTGATTTTTCTGATGCTCAGAATATGCAGCCTGTGCAGGTACAACTTCATTTATACTGGTGTTAATCCACTGTTTTTTAGTTTATGACCTATTTGTTTTACCTAGGAATGGGAATTGACAGAGAATTTGCAAGGATTGCTGGAGTATCAAACAAGGTGGCTTGCATTCTAAATTTTCTAAGCAGATCTATAATTAACGATAGCTTTCTGGAACTGTTTCATTAAGTTGCCCTCAATTTGACAATTTCTTTTTTCAAACCAATTTGGTTTTAAATATTTCATTTGTAATGGAGATCCATTGTTATGTCCATGTTCATAATTTTATGCTCTGAAGGTCTTTGTTGAAATCGCAAAGGACTTGGATGAGATTAGGAAGATCTAGGATGCAACTGGAGTGGTTTTGTTAAGATTGAGATGAGTTAAATGAAGAAGGTTCAATGTGCTTAAAAAACAATAACTTATCGATAGGTAATTGGTCATGGTCAGGTCATGTACTTTGACTGCCATTGGCATATTACCAAGGGACCATCCTTGCATCCTTGATGCATGCATACATACAAAATTGTCCATTGTTTAAACACAGGTTTGGCCTCAGCGAGGATATTGGCTGGTTGGTTCGAGCGTTCACTTTTCTAGATAGGCCAGCTCTATGAATAACTCAAGTATTATCAAGTTTGAAGGGTGATTCAGCTTTTGCATCCCCTCGATGCGTGTCATGTTGCTCCTCGTCATTTTATACTAAGTTTATCCCCTGATCTGATTGGCATATATGACACTTTGGTCAGATCAACAAATGAATAATTGTTTTTCCTTTTTAGAAGATGAAACCTTTTCTATTTCTACTACTACTTGATTTTATGGTCCATTCTTGTTATCTATTTTTATTTTTCCCTTTTGGGATCAATCTTTTGTCAATTGAATTATCAGATATTCAAGATTCCAGAGTGTGGGTAATCTCACTCTGCATTTTACTGACAACTTTGGAGCTGATACAACTCAGATTTACTATATCGGTTTACGAGGTGAAGCTACTCAGGTACCAGAACTTTGAGGACCTTCAAATGCATATTCATAATTAAGTTGCTTGTCATGTTGACTCTGATGTTGCGTCATATACAGTTGAGAAGGGATGTTGTGGCTACAATAGTATATGAAGTTATGCCCAATCCATCTGACCACAAGTAAGTTCCTGCTACATGATGCAGAATAAAGGGTTGCATTTGTTCTTTTCTTTATCTCATTGATCACAAGCTTGAATACCGTTATGAGTTTGATAGTATCTTTAAAAGATTATATGCTTGAATATGAAGATGCAAACGTGATGGTTCAAGACTTGCAATATGAGGGTCTTATGGGTTGCTTTAATATGTTCAGATTGTTCTTCATGTTTCAGGATATATATATATATATATATATATATATATATATATATATTCTTTGCTTGGGCATTTGATATGTCATATTGTTTTCTCTTTTAATTTTTTAGTGCTACTTTAGAAACTGAATATTGGTTTACCCTTTTCTCCTTGTCGTTCACTCACAGAACCAAGTCTGATGCTGGTGGTGGCCTTTCACACGTGGAATAGGATAATTAGGTGAGGTCTTGTTGATTATTGGTATGCCTATGTTTTGCTTGGTCTCATACTCTCCTCTTTCTCTGATTCAAAAAACATATCATTTGCTTTCCATCACCTATCTCAACTATTTATATTGCATAAATTAGTGTCTGTCAGTTTGTGCATAATCTGATGCAGTCTAAGGATAGATTTGCTGCTGTCACTGACGAGAATTTGTTTGTCTCTCCCAGGATGCAGGATGCATTTTGAACTTCCAAATCTTTAAGACTGACCCGCTTCATTACACCAGTAACTATGCCATGTTGTCATAATGCCATTACTTGTTATTTGATGTAAATGTGAGTTTGATCATGGCCGAACAAAGATGTTGCAGACTAGTTCCGTTTCTCTGGAGAGTGAAAAATGTTGCTGCTTTCATTGTCTCTGATGTTATCCGAGTTGTATTGACTCTTTTCTTTCATCTATTTCCATATTTCTTTCTTGCAAGCTACCGACCAATTTACCATATTAATTTGGGAATTATCCTGCCTTAAATCCTCGTTGATGAGAATAGTGTGTTTGGAATATATCCACCAACGGTAGGAAGTGGGAAAAACAAAACAAAACACAACAAAGAAAGTATATATTTGGCTATTTGGGTGAAAATTTAATTGTGTCTTAGTTAAATAAATATAATACGAGTTTCTTTAATCATCTAACTACTATCCTATTGGCCTCTAATATTTTACCAAGGTACTTGGTAATTACAGCTTCTCGATCTGCACTGGACCCAGGTGTGGACCCGATAAGACCCGACCCGACCCGACCCGACCCGACCCTACTCCTAACGGGTTTCAGAGGCATGCAGTTCGCTGCCTTGAGAAGCTCTATTTATAGTCGGCGTGGGGGAGGAGTGATCGATTCAATAGCCCCAATGGAGGGAACGGCAAGCATCTTAGAGGCGATATACGAGGAAGTCGGCGACGATGACGAAATCCTAAGCGCCGGCGATCTTCAAGAAGATGTCGACATGGTCGATGCCGAAACCCTAGGCCGCTCTGCCGGCTCACCGGCACAAGCCGCCGCAGGAGACGGCGATAAGGAGGTGGACGGTGGGCCTGGAAGCCGGAATCAGCGGCTTAGGGCAAAGAAGAAGAGAAACCGGAGGAAGAAGAAAGGTGGATCCTCCTCCAGTATCACCGACATTAATCGGTACTACACCTCTTAGTCTCTACGGCCTCTTGCTTGAATTGCACTCGAATTTTGTTAGTATTATTGCTCTCTTATGAAGGTAGATAGATATATGCTTTAATATCTTCTAATGTGTTTTGTCGATTTACTAATATGAATCTTTTGCAGGTTTGTAATAGACACTTGCAGACGTTTAAAGGAGAAGAAATCATACTTGATTTGGAATGCTGTTGGCTGTCTTGGTATTTCTGTGGTCAGCGATCTCGTGAAAGAGGTACCTATTTGAACTTTGGCTTGGACTTTAAAGAAACATAATTTATCTCTCTAGCCTCGATGTAGATTTTAGCATCACATGCATAGCTCTGCAAATTTTGCTCAAATCGGATGCTTAGCTCGTAAAAAGTTTATGTTTATTTGATTGAATTCTACCAGAAGCGTGAAAAAGTGAATTCTATTGCAAGTAACGTTTTTTCCTTGAGAGTTTCTAATTCAGATTTTGATTGCAATCATAAGCTAGTCAGATCCTTCCTACTTTACATCTTTGTTTTTGCTCCTATTTTTGTTTGTTTGTTTGCTCTTTTTTGTATCTCATGTCAAAAATGAAACCAATTGATTGTGTGCCCCATAATTGCCAATCTCAACTTATTGGCCACTATAAAAGACTACATGGACAATCCACAATTTACATTTTACATGCTTCGTATTCTTTGACCATGGAATGGGGGTTATGAATTTGACCATGGCATTGGTTTTGGGGTTGGGGAGAGGGTGTTGGGGGCCAGAAGGAGGGGGATGGGAGAATTTATGAATTTGACCTTGGTGTGGATGTGTGATAATGTTGTCACCAATTTATCTTTCATATAATATCAACATGGCAGATCTAAACAGTGAAGTTATTCATATCTTTAGTTTAATATGTGTATTAATGTGGGACAACATAAGAAACTTAGTAGGTTCTTTTGGTTCTTCTTTTCTGTAATGACTTACACATCCTCTCTGATCTTAGTTGTGTCTGGAGATGTTGGAAAAAGAAGAGAAATGAGGTGAAAAAGATCTCAAAAATGGCTGCCTTCCAATGAGCAGGAGATATCCATTGTGATATGAGAAATTATGTTTAAATAGGAAAAGAGTTAATATATTCAGGTCAAAAGTTGATCTAGTCATGTTCATATGGAGATTCAGATGACCTGATAGAGGTAGCAACAAAATAATCAGGCCAAAAAGGAAGCTTGGCCAAGTCTTGTGGGGCTCAAATGTCATATTTCATATCCATAACCTATTTCAGTTGAGTACAGAAGAGTTTTATCACATTCCTCTCATGTACTCTTTCCTGAAATGAAATGAAATCATGCCTAATAAAGGGTATTCAGGTTATGTATTTTCTAATCAGTGTTCTTTTTTCATTTATGTGAAGTATACCCTACTATCATACATCATTCTCATAAGTAATTTTTGCTAAACACCAAATGAGTGAACAGAAGTAACATAATTAGCCAGAACATTTAAGAGTGAAAGAGAGCTTATATTTTAGACCAAAGAACATAAATAGCTAATCTCAGAATGCAGTATCAGGATTTGGTTCAAAATTAACTGCTGTATATTTGTTCTGGCCAGGAACTGTTTCCATTTGTAAATTGCTTTTCCAAGGAATCTGTGGTTATTGGGTTTTTAAGTAATTAAGTGCTAAATGCAGGTTGACGCCATTCAGAGCTGTGGGGGACAAAAGACTGCTGATGGGAGACGCTTTCGCACAGGTGGTGGAATTCTTTGGAATATCATGAAGTCACGAGAGCCAAAGGCATACAAAGAAATTATGACGAAGGGCAAGGAGTTTGAGGTATGAAAGCATGCATCTCCTATATATTCACATATATGATATGTGTGACACTGCTTCCATAGCATACAAGGCAAGCATTATAATTGTTTCCGTTTGTTCTATTTCAACCATTTTTAGCTTATCCAATCAATACCAATGTTCGAGGATTCTTACTCTGCTAACTTTTGGGTTCAATTCACATGATAATGGATGTAAACTTTTGCTGTATGCCTTAGCACTATTATTTACTGATTTCTTACATAACCTGCTTATCGTGAAAGAAACTGTTGCCACCCATTTACTTCACGTATAGTTCAGTTCATTTTACCATATTTCTGATGTGGCCACTTTTTCCTTGTGAATATAATCTGTGTCATCCATTGCAGAAGCAGTTCAGGCAACCAAAACATAAACAAATGACAGCTAGAAATGAAGATACATGCTCTCAGGGTACATTTGTTCCTGATGAGGAAGCAGAAGTTTTGGACTCTCCTGAGCAATTGGCTACTATTCAGCAAGGACCTTCATCTGACTGCAAGCCAGGGCGCAAACCAGTGGTGGATAGACTTCGAGTACCGGTTGCTTACGACGACCTCTTTGAAGAGGGAGAGATACATGAATGAATCTAAACTTCCATTGGGATATTTAATCAGCCTAAAGTGGTTTCGTGATCTATTGTAATTAATTGGTGAGATAGCAGCTACTTTTCCGGTTCTGGCTAATTGTTTCTGGTTGAAGCCAAACGCATCTTGGAGTGTATACCTAGAAGAATTGCAGCCAATATCTCTTCTCTCATTTATGATTTAACTGGATTCGTTTTTGTGATGTTAAGTTATCTGATGAAATTTCACCACATCCTGTGAGTCTTATTTTGACGATGTACTTCATATGAATAGATGCTATTAACTTTCCACGAGTCCATGTCAAGTCTTATTAGTGTGAACTCCTGATTGTTTGATGGAAGGCTAGTGTTGACATTGAATTAGCTACTCAGCTATGGCTCGAATTTTTTTCTTTTCCTCCCTTCAGGATTCAGGTTTCTCTCCACTGGTGCCGCCATCACTGTCCCTTTCTATCCTAGTAACCTCGGTATCTCCTCCTCCTCCTTGGAGGATATTTCCAATATTCTCTTCTTTTCCTTCCTCCTATCTTCTCCTCTTCGATGCTGACGCTATCGCTATGGCTATCGGTGTTTTATGTAGTATCGTGCCGTTACCCCTTTCCTCTCCGCTTCCATCTCAGCAACTCGGAGGTGGAGGTGGAGGTGGAGGTGGTGGTGGAGGTGGTTTATTGGGCCACTTTTCCCCTTATGTGTTGGGCTATTATGCTGAAACTAGTGTTAGTGGTGTTTGTGGAATCTGAGATTCTTTTATTTTATTCTTATTTACTCTCTGAACTTGATGCTTAATCTCTTATCTCTTATATTTATGTGTATCCAGCCAGCTTGTAGAATGTGTTTGGATTTAGTGAATCCATTCGCATGTGATGTGGGCTTTCCATAAAATAAAATTATCAAATGACACGGTTAAGTTTAATAGTTTTTTGGGAAATGGGAAACAATTTCGTCTGGGCTTCAAATGAGATTCGATCCGATTGAGCTCGTGATTCCTTTGAACGTGACCCTGACCAGACCCAAAGTATCGATCACGATCCTATTTGAAAACGTCGCGAAGGTCGTCTCATCTGGTGATGCGAGGAAAGTTTCCCGGTGGGCTGATGAGTCTGACCAGGAAATGGTGGAAGCGTCGCCGCGGAGGCGGACGCGAAGGGGAAGACGACGATAGAATCCATGAGGATTCCCAACCTATGGATACCCAAGGTAGTTTCTTCTTCTCTCGCCCTCTCTCTTTAGAACCCTAGTACGGGTCGATCTATCGCGCGCGGCGCCCTTATTGGTCTCTTATTGGCAGAACAAGAGGAGATGATTCGATCCTTTGAGAGGAAGCACGCGCAGCAAAGCCGTACGTGGAGGGTAAAGCTAGCTTCTCCTCCTCCTCCTCCTCCGATTTCGTTCCTCGAACTATGGGGGTTTCACTTTCTCACCTCGCTATCCCCTTCCCGTTTGATTCTTTCAGGGTGTATTTGCTGGATTCCTCCTTGGCTATGTGGGTGTACTGATCTACTCCATATACCAACAAGTTTGGTTTCCATGGGAGCTGGTAAGGGTCACCTTGTCGCTCCTTTATTTACATTATGCTTGATTTCTCGGGGGATAAGGTGTTTGTCAAGCAAGGAAAAATGGAACTTTCCTATGGCACCTTTTTATTTAAGCCATCGCAGCTGTATAAGCCCAAGAATTCTTAATATGGAATGAATGCTTGGACTTGAGAGAATGTCCTATTGTCAGTCAAGGCTATCAATGCTAGTGGATCAACAAAACAATTTTGTTTTAAGAATCACATGCGGTTATTAGATAATCCTTACCATCGTATTTGCTCTGAGAATTTGTGTCCAAATGCTGCAGTTATAGGAAGGCATATGCTTTCATGCAACGGATTGCCCTCTTGGTTTCACTGATTTGGCTAATCTATGTCAGAAAAAAAGGCATGAACATTAAGAACAAGAATCACGAAGGTTTTATTGGAAGTAATTAAAATTATTCTGTTTATTCATGGATATATTTTCATCTCATTAAACCGTGATGGCTAACCGAGTTTATTGGTTGATGGGGAATTGCTGCAGTAATTAATTCTCTCGAGTCCATGTGGATTTTTTGATATTCAGTTAGCTCTATGTGTCTTCAAGGGTTATTTATATATGCTAGGGTTAGGGACTTCCAGGGCTTTTGAGAAAAATGTTATCTTGAGACGAGTCAAGATGACCTGGATACCATCTTTCTCTTTGTCTATATGTCAAATCTTAAACCCTTAATGATCTTGCTTTCAGTGATGAGAATTTTCTGCACGAAGGTCCTCGTACATTCATCATGTTTTAGTGATTACTATTACAGGCTATTCTAGCAGTAGCATCTGTATGATTGATTAATTTGATTCAGTTCTAAATAGTACTGGAGTGATGGTAACAGAGTCTATGTCTCTCTACCAGTTGCGAGAATGTCAAGCTTCTTCATCTGAGTGAACATGAATAGAATGAGTTTTTACTGAATATAACACACATACTATTCTTCTGGCTGAGAACAATATGATATACAGTGGCTTAGTCACTTCGATGATAGTTGGATCAGTCTATTGCATTACATTCTACCATCCAAACACTTGACATCTTTGGTTCTCCTCCAAGCAGCGCTATAATGTTTACTTAATGGTTGAAATCATTTGAATGTCTGACATCATGATTCATTGTTTCTCCCCTGAGCAGCAGTATCATGCTTACTTCATGGATGAAATGCTCCCATGGATGGTCATAATTGCAGGTTTGTTACTGTGCTTATCTTCACTCAGTACTTTCCCCGTCTGATGGTTGATTTTAGTTTATATAGATAAGTAGTGCTTTCATTTAGTGTGAATAAGTTGCAGAACTGAAATAATTCTCTTCTTATGTGGGATTCCTTAAAGTTCTTTATTGTTTTACCTTATAATTGCCTTTGTTGCCTTTTATTCTCATTCATATGCTTCAACTTTTGTTGTCATCCCATGTTGAACTCCTCTGCAGATTGGATTGGTGTCCTAGCTTGTTTATTAGCTGTCAAGGGGCTACTCCATAAATCAAGCTCCTCTAAAAAATGGATGCGGTACTCAATTTATACTAGCCTCTTGGTAACAGTCTTTTGGCTGTATTACATGCTGAGGTACTTAAATCTCTTTTGTGAAATTTCCATTATAGCTCGTTGAAATTGTTATTATATTGAAATTGCAAATGTTTTCACCTAAGTACCCTGCTCCCTTAGAGGAGTGTAAATATATGCCACGCAGCTTGTTTTACCTGTGGGTACTGCTAATCATGTTCTTTGTGCCATTCCTTTTTGAATATGACTTCATGAATTGCTTTTTTAAGAGGGTCTTAATTTGTTAATTTGCCCTGGATTTGGATAATTAAGTTGTTTACTCTTAATTGCTCTGCTGGAATGCTTTCTTTGCGTAGAACTTTTACTGCTTTCTGTTCCATCCACTTTGTTATTCTAATTTATAAAGTTTATTTTTGTATACAGTTTACCAAAGTTCCATTGGAATATAATCTGGCTTCCTTTCGCGCCTTTAAGGTACAGCTGGAATATAACTTATGTATACAATTTGATTGCGTCATTGTAGTTTTCAAAATCTTAAAGTCCGGATAAGGTCTGGTATTTTTGGGACAAGTATGCACCTTAATTGGAACTAGCTTTGCTGGGAATTTGATGTGACCTTGTTGTTTCCAGTGGTGCTGCGATGTGTTTCTATGTGGATCATTTGCTGCTGGAGTCACTGGAAGATATAGGCAAGCTGCGAGGTTACATGTACAATTACAAGGCCCTCTGAGATATTGTATATGTAGGTAGCTTTCCATGAGATTAACTTCATCTGGATTCTGTGTACTGCCCCTCGTTCGTTTGTATACATCTACTGATATTAATCAAACATTTTAATTTAAATCCTGCGTTCTTCATCACTCAATATATATTGGTACATATTTCACCTTTCTTCAGTAAAAAGCCAGGGAGATCATTTGTCATGGGGTTTTTCTTTTGGATAAATGAAGAATTAAAACAAAAACAAAATCCTCTTTGCTAAAATAACTTGGTCAAATAATTGTCAAAAAATACTAAGTATATGTCATACTTTCATCAGAAAGGAAGAATGAAGTGCATTTTTCTCTTCTTTGGCAAATGGAAACCATAGCTTTCATCACAAAAGGAAGAATAAGATGCATTTGGTCCCTCCTTGACAAATGGTAACATCTCTATAATTTCCCTATCTATCTCTAATGGACCTCGCTAAAAGTTGTGTGACAATAATAATAATAATAATAAATATTAGTAAGTGATGCGTGTAAGGGTTTACCAAATTAATTTCAATGGATTGAAAGCTCCATTTCAGGCATCATCATGGCACTCCATTTAACACTAGGGGGACCCTCCTTTTGAGAGTCACGGACGTCTGTAGGTGGACACCAATTGGGACCAGATGCAGATAGAAAAAATGATAGATTCCGGTAGGGACCACCAGTTCTAGCAGTTGAGATACTTGTAAGATTCCAAACGGCAAGAGTTAGAATAGTTTTACTTCACCTGCACTCTACTCATCCATAAATATTAAAAAATTACGTATCATAATTTTGGTCTCACATAGCGTTCGTTGTCCCGCGGCACAAACTAAGAATCTGTCAATGGAATATTAGGTTCTGATGTCATAGGTTACCCAAAAATGAAGCCAATGCCATTGTCTTCTAGTTACCCACCCTGAAGACTGAAGACCGTTCCATGATTTATAATTTGTATGATGTTTTCAATTAATATCTAACTGAAATTGTATTAATAAATGTGCATGTCATATATATATATATATATGCATAGATATATTCGAGTCTTGTACACACCCACTCACTTGGGAAGTTAGTAAGTATCACATAATAAGTGTCCACGATCAATCGAATAAAACAGCTAATAGAAAAGAAATAGTTGGTGCTCATGTATATATATATATATGTGTGTGTGTGTGTGTGTTGTATTGTCTGACTGCTACTACTAACCCTTCATGATTCAATTATTGTGGCAGGCCAACCTTCCGGTCTAATTCATATTAAAAGGTTGTGTTGTGTACTCCACTGGACGACGGCGTAGGTTATTTAGACAGCCAGGGGAACTTAATCTTTGGAGGCATGGGCTCCACAAAAGTCATTTGCGACTTTGCTTTCAATATATTTTATATATAAAAAGAAGAAGAAAAAGTGGATAGTATTCTACCAGAGCCTAAAGGTCATAAATTAATGGAGGAGGTGATGCAGTCTCCAAGTTGGTTTGCTTATTGGAATACATCTACGTCGCAATCATTCAATTAGACAAATGTTAGCTCAAGAGTGGAGTGCATTATAACGTTGTTGTGGACCAACGAAAAAAAGACAACCATTATCCTATTGCCATTAGTCTTTCGAATGATCTGCCCAATTAACTTGTGAGTTATTTAACAGCCAACCAGAAGTATCCGATAGCCAAACCCGCTAAGATTTCACCATCGAGGACAATAGACGGTTCCCAGAGCGCCACGTATACCCACAGCCATACTGGTAGTAATGGTCTTCACCCGTTCTTTTTATAAGTACGAGCCCTCTCCGCCTCTTTGATATCGCATGCAATACGGGTCGCCGATCACATACGAAACCATGGCCCGCTTCTCCTCGGCGACTCTCCTCCTCCTCCTCCTCCTCCTCCCCGTCCTCCTGCCGATCTTCATCGTCGAAGCCCGCCCGGACTTCACCATCAGGCTGCCGTCGAATCGCGACGACCGGCGAACCAACGGCGAAGATGGCGCCGTCGGGACGAGGTGGGCCGTTCTCATCGCCGGGTCCTCGGGATACGGGAACTATAGGCATCAGGTCAATTTATACTTGTTATTTTAGCCTATAAATCGTTGCAACTTTTACTATTATTTGGTTCTTTTTTGTTTTTTGTCTCTATTTTTATCCCTTCTCAGTTGATCGAAACAATATATCCGATTTTTTCTTGTCAGTTTTCGTTAGGGGTATAAAACAAATTGTTACTCTGATCGGTGGTAGTGGAAGCAGAAGTATCCACCGGAATAATTTTTAAATCTGTTACTGTGGTTTCCAAAGCATAATGATTAATTTTTACTATTCCCTTAAAAGGAACCACAATAGTAATAACTGATCGGGGAATATGTGATAAATATGAAATTACTGGGAGTAAGTCCCAATAAATTGCAAACTACAGGGTTCTCTAAGGTAAAAGTGAGGCCGCAGGGTATAATTCTAATATGTTGCAAACCTTATGGTGATCTTTTCTACTTTAATGAGTTACTTGAGCCACTACACTGGCTAAGTTGCCCTCCACTTTAAAGGAGAGACCTTGATAAGAAGGAAAGTGAAAAAAGCCCTGAATTTTTTATATATGGAACTTCAACATCCTTGGTTAATTCTTATCACTATAATTTTACAATGACTCGCAACTTATAAGCTTGCTGCATGTGACAACTCTGAATTTTCTTTGATATTCGCCCTATAGTCTAAACTGCTGATATCGTCCCATCTTCTGATCATATCATTGATGATCCTTTTTGATCTTTGATATTTGTAGGCTGATATATGTCATGCATATCAAATCATGAAGAACGGTGGATTGAAAGATGAGAATATTATTGTTTTCATGTATGATGATATTGCTTACAATGAGGAGAATCCTCGACCTGGAGTCATAATCAATCATCCACAGGGTGGGGATGTCTATGCAGGAGTTCCAAAGGTTTGGTTTTGTCCCAACAACAGTACCTATCATACCCTTTAATGATCATCTTTAATGATCAGTGGTTCGTTGCCTCATGCCACGGTATAACTTTGCAGGATTATGTTGGAGATGATGTTAATGTTAACAACTTGTTTGCCGTTATCCTTGGAAATAAGACTGCTCTAACTGGAGGAAGTGGGAAAGTTGTTGATAGTGGTCCTGATGATCATATCTTCATATTTTACTCTGATCACGGTGGACCTGGTGTCCTTGGTTAGTATATATTATCCGTTTTTATTTACTATGTGATAACTTATGCAGTTCTTTATGTTAAGATTTGTTATTCTTAAAGCTTTATAAATATTTGTTCTCAGGTGAAGAATCATATGACTCTGACTACTCATTTTTCTTTGGTCTAAAACTTTTCCAGGGATGCCGACATATCCTTATCTCTATGCTGATGACTTGGTAGATGTTCTAAAGCAAAAACATGCTTCTGGAACCTACAAAAGCATGGTAACTGGGCGATCTGTTGTTGTGCAATCCTAGATTATGGAGGTAATGGCATAAATACTCGCTTTTGTTGCAGGTCTTTTATCTGGAAGCTTGTGAATCTGGGAGTATATTTGAAGGTCTTCTCCCAGAAGATATAAATGTTTACGCAACCACGGCATCCAATGCCGAGGAGAGTAGTTGGGGAACTTATTGCCCTGGGGAGTATCCAAGCCCACCTCCAGAGTACTATACCTGCTTGGGGGATTTGTATAGTGTTGCTTGGATGGAAGACAGGTATGTGGTTTCTGAGGTTTAGTTGTTTTTGTCACAAAAGGTGTCCTCATGCTTCCTAATGTTATTTTCAGAAGCACAGCACTATTTTGACTCATACTTTCAGTACTCCTCTTCTTTGTAAAGGACCAAAAGAACTTTGTATTTCATAATCTTTAGCTTGCTAGAGATCTTGTAGTTATGTCTGTGTTTCATTCTTTTCCACTCTGTAATTTTTATTTTTTTGACAAATCAGGCCACAACCCCTGTTTTATTGAAACTTAATTTTCCACTCTGTAATTTCCACAATATTGTTTATATTTGTTAGTGGTTTTTACTTTTTAAGCATAGAATGCATGTAGCATATGATTCATGAGATATATTTTGATCAAGTTAGTGTTAAATTAGTTGTGACCTCTTTTCCTTCAGATACTGATTTGCTGTTCTAGCCATTTATATATAAATTTCTGAAGCAGTGTCCTTTTTGGAGAGAGATTCTTTTCTATATTGAAACTTTTGGTCTGAAGCTTCACTTTTTATGTGACAGCGATATGCACAATTTGCAGACTGAAACTCTTAACCAGCAGTATCAACTAGTGAGTGCATCACACACTTATTTGTTTTTATTCAATGTATGGTTTGGTTTGAGAATCTGATGCAACCTTTCCTATGGTGTTTGCAGGTCAAGACCAGGACATCAGTTCATAACACATACAGTTTTGGTTCTCATGTTATGCAGTATGGGAATCTGGATCTGAACCCTCAACATCTTTTCTTGTACATCGGTTCAAATCCTGCTAACGATAATTCCACATTCATTGATGATAATTCATTACCTTCATTCTCAAGTGCAGTCAACCAACGAGATGCAGATCTAGTTTATTTCTGGCAAAAGGTTAGACTGTTGGATATATCATTACAATTTTTGAATTGTTTTATCTTGTCTTTTATTTCCATTGCATCTATTCATTCAAAACTCATTTGTTTCTTTTTTTTCACAAAGTACCGAAGATCACCTGAAGGCTCCTCCAAGAAAGTTGATGCACAGAAGGAATTGCTTGAAGTAATGGCTCATCGATTACATGTAGATAACAGCATAAAGCTCATTGGAAACCTTCTCTTTGGTTCTGATGAAGGCTCAAAGGTGCTAACCACTGTTCGACCAACTGGCCGACCTTTAGTTGATGATTGGGGTTGCCTTAAGTCAATGGTAAGTTGGCTTTATCAGCTTAATTTTTTAGACTCTCTATCTTCTTTCGTTGTCATTAATAGTACTCCATGATAACTTGTTGGGAAACTGTCCTGATCCAATAATACTAATAGTACAGAGACTGTATATCTGGTGCTGCTGTAGTATCAATTTTGTAAATGCTAACATATATTAAACACTCGAAACATACATTTGTTTATAATACTTGAAGATGACGGATTCTCCATCAACCTGAAATGTATCACTGGAAATATCTTCAAGAAATCTTCTATGATGACATAGCAACATCTCAGCCATTGTTAATATTTGGCTTGTTTTATAGGTCAAATGCGAAAATAAATAATAAAATGTATGTAATATGGTCTACTAGCACTTCTGATATTGGGGATTGTTACCATGTCTGAGTATCGTTCAATAGAAATTACAGTATGGGTCAAAATGTGATGTCTTAATTGTTTTTCTTTTATTAAAGTTTCCTACCATATGGCACCTTTAAACCTTTAAATTCCTTAGTAACTGGTTGATTCTTATCTTCTTTTGTGAAGGTACGAACATTTGAAACACATTGCGGGTCTTTAGCGCAGTATGGCATGAAACACATGCGATCCCTTGCGAATATCTGCAATGCAGGTGTGCGAAAAGAGACCATGGCGGAGGTTGCTGCCCAAGCTTGCATGCAAATCCCATCCAACCGCTGGAGTTCTCTCCAGAAGGGTTTTAGTGCCTGAAGCAACTAAGGACCAGATGCCGACATATATACTATTTCTGCACCTTCAGTAGTATATTGAGGTTGCCTGGTTGTATATTTTTGCAATGTAAATATTCTTTAGATGAAATGATTGGTAAATCTTTCATCAGTAGCTTGCTTATTCCATAATCATCATTGTAAATAATTAATGTACAATTTAAGTGTTTGTAATTTAAGCTATCATGATGTGAAACATTCTATCTACTTCATGCAAACATGGGGAGCTTTCTAGTTATTAAGTAAGAAGTTATATCATCATCTACATTGAGGCAATTGCAGCTTCTTCTTCTTTTTTTTGTGCATATTGCATTAAAGTTACCATTTATTCTTAATCCTGGAATATCATTCACCTGTTTTAGTAAAAATGGAACGAAATAGATATTTGATTGTTCCTCAGTTGAATAGAGATGTCTGGAGCAATCAGAGAAGGACTTTGATAGACAGATTTCATCTTTACCCTGGTCTTTGGCATTCTTCAAATCATTATTTACAATAAATCATCCTAAGCCCTACTTGGCTACTTCTCTTTCTTACCAATACAATTAGCAGGCAATTGTCCTATGCTAAGGCTACACTAAGTTGATTGCGATGCTCGACCAACACAGAGTGGAAGATTATGAAACAAAATTATAATATGAGATTCGGAAAAGTTGCACATTATTTTCCTTCTCTGAATTGGAAAAGGTAGTGGGGTAGGCTCTAATTATGATTCCAGCAAGCAAACATTAAACCAGAAGAAATTAAACAGCTAGTCTTCTAGTCTTCATCTTCATGTGCCAAAAAAAAAAGACAACCCATATCCATCCAGATCATTAACCAACTATGTTTTCCTATTTTGGTAGTTGGCTGCCACATGTAATGCATCCAAAACTGGGTGCATGGGAGTGAATAAGAGATCTCGTATGGAGATTTTGAGCTTCCAAACTTTGGTTTATACCAAGATCTTAAGATGATGTATATTATGATGTAAACCACTCAACCACACAAGTCTTTGTAGAAGTTTGCTGCTTATAAAAAGAAATCCTTTAATAATAGTATACATATGCAACTAGTATTAAACATAGAGAAATTAGTGTTCGGTGAAAGAAAGCTTGTGAGACCAACCTTGCTGTACGTTTGAAAGGTGGTAGTAATCATTAATTCTACATATATTATAGTTATCCTCAACGTATTTGTATTGGTAAACGGTGGAGTCTTCACATATTGAATTCATTCTGGAGGAATGTTTGAATCATAATGTTAACACGGTGGAGTCTTTGTTACTACTCTTAGTTTGAAACAAGTAATGTGGAGGAATTGGCAAGACGAAATGGGGACGAAATGGGGACGAAATGGGACATTGGCATGGGTTTGGCAAACTGGCAATCGGTCGAACACCACATGGGCACAGCTCCTCGAGCCGGTACGACTCGGCTTCCGATTTTCCCCAAAAAGACAGCGACGCGACCGCCACTAGTTACTTGACAACGAAGCAGAGAGGAGACGAATAGACTTCCCAACTGCTGCCCTTACGCTAAAGTTACCATAACGCCCTTCCCACCAACGACTTCCTTTGGAGTTTGGGCGGCGCACTAGGTTAGGTCGCCTCCGTCATCTGGGAACGTCCAATGAGAAACCGGCGCCAAAGGTTCCCACTGCTGAAATTACTACGTTACCCACAAAAAGGAAACTACTGTACGGTTCTAACCAAATTTGCAATTCGGTTCCTGCATTTGCTGTGAATCTCCACCTCCACCTCCACCTCCACCTCCACCTTGCTCTCAGACAATTTTTACTTTCATTTCGGTAAAGAGAGGGTGTTATATGATGTTAATTTTGTTGTGTTAAACTCAACTAACTCAGTAGATGCACGGATGAGTCTATATTTATTTAAAAAGCCCAAGTTTTGCCCCTATTATATTTATATTTATATTAATTAGTTATCTTGGAAAGCGGAAGGGCATTCTCGAGAAAATTTAAGAAGCCGAACTGCGGGGACCACCGGGGAGGCAGCTGTCATGGCGTAATCCGCCAGCTGTCATAACCGGCAGCTGCCCGCTGCCCGACTATTCACTCGCCTATAAGTATTCCTCTTCTCTTTAATTCTCCGGCCGAACTCTTTGCTTAGCTTCGGACTATTCTCCTCGCCTCCTCAAAAAACCCTAACCCTTACTACTTCTTTCTCCCTTCCTCTCTTTTTAACATCTCAAGAGATATGGCGTCATTTGCATCTAAGTCTCTCGCCATCTGCGCCATCGCGGCAGTAGCCGTCTCCTCCCTCGCTGGAGTCGCCTCGGCAGCGGACGCCCCCGCCCCCAGCCCCACCTCCGGCGCCGGATCCCTCGCCTCTCCACTCATCGCCGCTTTCCTAGCCTCCGCCGTGGCCGTCCTCTTCCGCCACTGAAGGATCCGGTCCTTTCGGAGCTGTATCTCGCGTTTCTGCTCTCGATTTGGTTGATGGATTATGATGCCTTCTTCGCTCTACATACCTAGTAC
Organism: Typha angustifolia; assembly: GCF_048772165.1. Taxonomy (NCBI): domain Eukaryota; kingdom Viridiplantae; phylum Streptophyta; class Magnoliopsida; order Poales; family Typhaceae; genus Typha; species Typha angustifolia. The sequence goes on from NC_133239.1 coordinate 204,343, forward strand.
ATGCCTTTATTTTTAGATCTCTATTTGTTATTTCCACAGTGTCGTCTAGATCCAGGTCTCAAAGATGCCTCTCTATGGCTTCGATGAGGCTTAGATCTGGATTACTTGTGGCCTGTGTGAGTCTGTAGATGTGTTGCTTCTCTTTCTCTTTCATAGATTGATTGATATAGTGTGGTACATTTGCTTATCAATTTTTCGTGCTCCATTTTCAAACTTTTGTTTGAATTTTCCCATGGCGGTGAATAATTTCTGATGCGCATTTATGAGTTCTCTTCATCGCTTAAGAGATGCGACCACTCTTCTGGAAGCTACCAGTAGAAATCGTCGTTTGATGTGGAAATCTCAACAACCCCGATCAAGATGTAGCGATATAAACGTGGACGACGTAACGTTATTTTAAATTAGAACCGGGGAAAAGCTTATAGCCTAATCGCTTGAGATATATATTCTCGTATTAGAATCCCTTCTCTAAAGTTTAATAAAATATTAAATCTACAGTCCAAAAGTAAAAAAAAAAAAAAAAAAAAAGAGAGGACATATAACACAGCCTGTCACTGATGCTTTTGAAGCGTGTGGAGGTTATTATCGAAAATTTCTAATCACTTGCCATCAATATAATTTGTGGCGCTGGCCCACCAAAAAACAACTCGGTCGGAGGACCACAGAGAGAAATTAAAAGCTTCAAGATTGGCATCAGACGTGAGGGAAAGGGCCGGGCCGCCGATCACATGAATCCCACAAGCTGGACCATAAATTTTTGGGAGATATAGGGAAGGGGGACCCCTGACCATGTGGCAAATAGTTTGCCTCCCAATCTCTCTCTCTCTCTCTCTCTCTCTCTCTCTCTTGCTTCCCTTTCCGACTTTGAAATCATTTGATGGTTGGTGAACGGTACCGATTCATTTGCCAGCTTAAAAATTTCCTTTAAAAAATTCTTAAACGCTTTGAATAATGAAAATTAAATTATATTCCCATCCTTCCAGGAGAAGTGTTTGTTATATATCAAGTGAGACAGACCTATGTATGCATAATTTATTTATTGAGTTTGAGGTATCTTTCTTTGCCCACTGAGATGATAGAGACGTACTCATCTATGTAGTTGATAGAGGCGGTCACAGATAAATAACACTTTTCTTCAGAGGGTGGTCTAATATATTAACTTTTCTGTCGAAGAGAGTTAATTTAATCTCCTTATCTTGTGGCCTTAAAGATTGATAATTAATAATTAAAAAAATGGTCCTTATTTTTCTTTTTTCTTTTTCTTCAAAGTTTTTAAATGGGGGGCTGTGGATCATCAGTTTGGGGTAATTTGAAGTGGAGTGGCAATTTGGTAAATGTAACTCTACTAGTGTGACGCACAGTTGGGGGGTTTTTTAACGCACATTTTCATGCTCCACCTTGATATTTTGATTGTCTGCAGCCCCGAATGCATACATGTACTACACTCGAATACTTTTCGTCCCTTAATTGGCTAGAAAAGATCACTCGGCAGCCAAGCCCGAGGAGTTCCTGGGCTTTTCCTTTCATAAGTCTATTTCCTACGGACGAGAATCTTAGGCTTTATTTTATTTCTACATTAGATGGGAGTAACAATGTTACACGGAAACTTACCAATCTGTTGTATGTATATATATACACACACAAAAAGATTGACCTTCTCGTAATTCTTTATTCCCAAAGAGTTGTATGTTTTTCTTTCCATAAAAAAAAAAATAGTAGTTCGATAGCATAATTAATATATTCCTGATGCTGATGCTGATGTCTCGCAAGTTGGCATGATTTTTGGTTTGCCACCTCATCTCACCATATACTTTTCCTTTGTTCTGCAATTGTTTGGATTGCATCTCTTATCATTTATGCTGCATGATTTAGTTTGCCACCTCATCTCACCATAACTAAAGTACTTGGAGCAAACCTAATGGCATCAATGCCGAAGGATAATTATAAAGGAACATACAACTGTACCCTTTATATTAAAGCAAATGAAGACATAGCCAACCATATAAAGTACTCCACATGTCTGATGATAGCACTGTCAAAGATTATTCGCCCAATGGGAAGAAGATTAAGACAAGGAACCGGATGTTATGCTAGATTTGAAAAAGAAAAAAAATTAAATCCCAAATTGTTTTGAACATCATAACCAACTAATGTAGCTCCTTTTGATGCAAGGCCTTACCTTATTGATGGGACTCTGAGAGCAACAGTTTCTTCCAGGTTCAATAATTTAAATAAAGTAAATTGGGCCCATATTAAAATCATGTACATCTGAGTCAATCCATCAGTGGTACTGTTGCTTCTGGACAAGTCCTATTCCGAAAAACAGTTTGGAGATTTAATCTTCTACCCTGGTCCTTTTCAATTGTCAGGCAAGCAATGGAGGGATTCACCTGAAGCATCGTTCCAACAGTAAACTCCACCTTGAGAAATGCCAACAAGGTGAAAACATACTTACTTTGCTGCAGGGCAAGTGGATTTTAAATATATGGGAGTAGATAAGAACAAGTTGCTCGACGAGTCTGGCAAATATCAGGAGACATGCAAGTAGTAGGATGCCCCAGATAACTTTAGATGCTAGACCTTATATGACCCAGTCCATATGCCCAACAAATTCATTGCAACAGCAAACAGTAAAACGGCAATCTCTCTCATAGAGGAGGCATTGTAACAGCATGTATTATGAGTATATATTAGCTACCCTCAACAACTATTTACCTTCAGAACACATGGACAATGAATAAAAAACAAACAAACAAACAAACAAACAGATGGTTTATAATTCTAAAGAACAAATGCACCTGGTTTTAGCCTTCCAATTCATTTCAGCCTTCATCCAGTTGGACACATGAGGAATGTAAAAAAGAGTTTTTAACTCTTTATAACTCATCATGGGCATTCTCCTTATAAGGAGAAGGTGTATGATGTTCAAGAATATACTGAAAGGCTAGAGATGCATGAAGAGCTGCGCCATTTGGTAGGACATCCTCATTGACTGTAAAGTATGGGGAATGTGGTGGATGTAGCGGTCTGCGAGTCTCATCGTACATTCCCACAAAGTAGTAGTACGCAGCAGGGACGACTTCAGAGAATAATGCAAAGTCCTCAGCCCCCATCAACGGCTGCATATCTCTAGCATTCTCAGGTCCAAGAATTTCTTCAGCTACCTTTTTAAAATGCTCATGGAGATCTTTATTGTTGATAGTTGCAGGGAAGAAAGGATGTTTTTCAGGAAGGAAGGTTACTGTAGCATTGCACCTCTGCACAGTTGCTTGCGCAACAATTACCTGCGATATGGAAACCAAGGTTGTGAGTATCTGGAAAAGCCTACCACACCACTCTAACAATCTTCTCCTTGCATCCAGAACTGATGATGATTAGTTACAGAAACTCAAATCCACAGAGAACAAGTTTAGGAAATCAAAAACCAAACTGCCTAATGATTCAAATTCAATATTATGTCTTACTTTTTAAACTTAATCACAACTTCAGCTTTTACGACCCTGGATTGCTAGTAAACATTACTGAATTAATGCATAACTATTCCAGCAGTAAGTCTGGAACTTCAAGGAAACTTTCATGCCAAAGCATTTCATCAAGATCCCTCAGCTAGATGAAATTACCAACTTTCCAATCGTGCGGCCTGGACTATAAAATTGGTCTAGTCCTTCAAAAATTGCAATCATTATATACTACAGTGTCTTACCTCCTCTATTCGCCGCTTCAGTTGGAAAAAACTTTGTTTTGAAAAAGCTCGGAAAGTGCCACCAATTGTAACAGAATCTGGGATAACATTAAAGGCTCCACCTCCTTGAAATTTTGCAACTGTTACTACCTGCAATAAACGACAAGAACATAAATTATCTATCAAGGACCACAAGAATTAATTATAACATGCACAAATTCTAACAAAGACAGTATGTTTCATCCCTGACAATGGACTCTATCTGTGGAACAACGCTGGTCAGACAAATTGCTTCTTTATTTGGGATTTTAGGAAGTCCGCTATTTCATCAATTTGACAAATGTGATAACGACAAAACTTAACAACCAACAGTTTTACTGATGGCGGCCACATAACTAAAATGTTAGGGTTAATAGATCTGAAAATTCCATGCTAGCACTTGAGAAATATGTGAAATCAAGAAAGCAGTTAAAGTAATGTTTTGAGTCCTACTAAGTTCAAGAAAAAGAAACACTTCTAATCTCTAAACAGAGTTCTCCATATTAAGCTAATCCTTCCCTTTAAGGTTTACAATTTTGAACCATCAGTCAATTCGCTTTATGAGAACCCTGAGAAAATCTTTCAGACTGTATGAAAGAGATTGACTCCTGGAAAGTCAAAAGCACTGCACTAAAAAATTAAAATGCCAGGGTAGCATAAGCATATCTCTCTGAACTGCTTTTATAATTACTAATACGGCCATTTTCAAGGTAAAAAGAGAAACAGGTAAAGAAATAAACAAGTACCTGTGAATCCAAGGGATCAGCTTCACGTGAAACAAGATGTTGCAAGCTTATAATCACATTAGATGCAGCTATAATTGGATCTATAGTGTGATGAGGAATGGCAGCATGACCTCCCTTTCCACTTATAACAGCCTCAAAGAACCCACTTCCAGCCATGATTGGCCCAGATCTTGATGCCACCGTACCAATAGGTATATCAGAAGCTATATGAAACCCAAAAATAGCATCAACTTTTTCCACTGCTCCAGCTTCTATCATTTTCTTTGCCCCACCACCCCCTTCTTCAGCTGGTTGGAAAAGAAGGATAACTGTACCCTATATGAATCATAACAATGAGGCCGCTTTTTAGAACGTATTTTTCTGCTTTAAAGAAAATAGTTACACCACATGTAAAAAGACACAATCTCTTGCTTTGAGTAATTGTTACACATACAGACATCAGCAGAATTATTATTTTTTTGTATAAAAATTATGTACTCAGATGACAAAATATTTGAGGAAAATGCAACGTGAAATGTACATGATCACTGCAATTGATGATTTTGTAGCACCAAGATTCCAAGATTTCAACAAAAATGGCACAGCTGATCTAATTAAACTAAGCAGATATCATGTTCATTTGTTTACAATGAGTTCGAAGGCCTCATTCCAGAGAATAAAATTATCAACAGAAGTATTTCATCTATTCACTTAGCTATGATGCCATCCATTGAGTATTGATTGCTCAGTTAACAAATAAGTGGATCGTACAATCTCCTACTACCAACACAACATTCTTATTTTCATAATTGAAGAAAGTATTGTAAGTTTTAACAATTTATGCTCTGATATTGTTAATTCTACACTCTATCATGGACATGCCAACGCACATTTACAAACAATTACGATTACAGGTTTGTTAGGAGCGGTTGGGAAGAGGAGATGCTATTGAAAAAACTTATTCCTTAAGGCCTCGTTCCTTTGTGGAATAAGGCTAATTCTAGAAAAAATATTTTAATTCTTAATGCCTAAAGAAGAGAGCTAATACTAGCATAAGCTATTGTATTATTTAGTTGAATACTAGTATAAGAAATAATAATTATATTTGATTTGACATAAAGTTGATATTAAAGTAATGAAGAATAATGAATTTATATTATGAATTTGTGATATTTTAAAACCAAATAATAAAAATACTCTTGATTAGATGCAAAGTAATAGTAATAATAAAATGTTGTCTAATCTAAGAGCAAAATAGTTATTTTGAGCTATTATTAATTAATTAAAAAAGTTGCATGGGATAAAAGGAGAAAAAATAATAAATTAATATATCAGAAGAAGCTAAGTTGTTGTATAGTTACTATACCAGAATAATGATGTTTATTCTAAAAGAAGATTACTCCTATTCCACAATGAATAGGGGCTAAGAAGATACAATATGTGAAAAATCTCACAATTAGAAACTCTCTTCCCTGAAATTTTTTCGAAATGAAACTGGGAAATCAAAACGAAAAAGAAAACATAAAATTTGTGGGGTGTCTCACATTCTCAATTGTTGACTTTAGTATGAGTTGGTTCGACAAAGACCTGATCAAATGGAGTCACAAAGAAATGTCTTTGGAATGTTGCATCATGAAAATCAGAGTGAGACCACTAGAATCAACCAGCTGGGTAAATTAGGGAAATAACATATGATTTAGGCTATTTCCAGCCTTTTCCACATCCGACCAAAGAATCATGGCAATGAAAAGAGACTACCTTGGAAATGAGGCATATCATGGCCCTGTGTTAATGGACTGCATAAACTCAAATTATGAACATATATTCATCTTTTAATGCAACTTGGATGAACTATTATGTAAAATTCCAACCATCCAATGAATGCTAAGAAGGATAGGTGAATATATGCCAAACCTTTAACTGATCGCGATGCTCCTGAAGAATCCTAGCAGCACCTAACAACATGGCAACATGGGCATCATGGCCACATGCGTGCATCTTTCCGGGAACTTTACTTTTATGCTCCCATTCCACACTCTCCTATCAATCACAACAAAATTGGAATTCAGAATAAAATTATCGAGCAAAAATACGTTATTCAGAATCAAAGGAAGCAACATCCATCGCCAAGACAACAAGGTTCGTACCAAAAAAAAACCAAACATAACTTGAAACTTAAAAGAGGGAGAAAAAAAAAAAAAGGTTGGCCCAACCTCCATGGCGAGAGCATCCATATCAGCTCTCAAAGCAACAAAGGGAGGATCCCCGGAGCCGACGAAGGCGATGACGCCCGTGACGGCGACGGGGTACTGATAGGGCACCCCAATCGCATCCAATTCCTTCCTTATGAGTGCGCTCGTCTCGAATTCCTCGTAACCCAGCTCGGGGTTCTCGTGGATCCTCCTCCTTATGCCCACCATCCACTCCACAAACTCCGATTCCTTCGCCCTCTGTAGAAATCCAGAGGACACCGACTTCTGTGACCAAGTAACGGAAGGCGAGTCAAGGAGGAGGAGGAGGAGGAGCAAAGTGACATATTTGGGGAAATCCATGGAGTTTGTTTCCAAATCGGGTTTCTCTCTCCCTCTCTCCCCCTTATATTTCTCTATCCTTTAGCTAAAGAATAAATGGAGAGAGAGGAGAGAGCGAGAGACTGAGGGAGAGATTTTTTAAGGTGGTCCGCCTTGTAGTGGAAAACCGTGCCCGCCTCGTGCCAAAACTATAGCCGATGAGCATAAATTTCCTGCAAGCCCAGTTGAACAAAATAACTACTAGTACCAATAGGATGCTGCCATGTAATCACTGATCTCTCTTCCGCTTGCGTCAAAGTATAATCAAAGATGGGCAAACGAAGAGTAAGAGTCTTTGACATGTCTAAATTCCACGTGCTCGCCATCCCACGTGGAATAAGGGCCTTTATTTAAGTCAGAGGTTTCAAATACTACAGCAATTTTCACGTGGGTTGTGCGGCGTCTTCGTTATCTCATATAAAGTCCGTGGAATTTTCAACAGCTAGATAGATAGATAGATATGGTTAGAAACGGAGGTAGTAATGACTACATTCTTCTGGAAGCAAATGGTAGGCGCTTCCAATTACAACTAAGAGGCGAATTATTATGGTAAAACGCCAAAGAGGCAAGCGGTCCACATCACCATGCCATCATCATAAATCAAGGTGGAACCGCTTCGACATAAGGTTAGGAAAATAAATTTTCAAGGACACTTTTGAAGTAGATAATTATGTTTCCGTGGTGCTTCTCTTGAAGGGTTAAGGGTTTGGGTCCACTAATGATCTGTCCTTTTGATCATCATTAATACCTATTAGTGTTTGTTATATTTAAGTCAAGTCTATCGTTTAATTGTTGCAACAAAATATATATGAGTTGTGATGGATATGGGAGAAATTAAGGACCTACTAAATTGTCTAAATTACTGCTCAATACCTTAGTGACTGTATCTTAATTGTTGTTGTTAAAGTTAAAAGAGTAATGAAAGTTGCCCTAAATTACATATCAAGGGAGAACCTTATATTTTTCAAAGAAAGTAGAAAAGGCCTGAGAAGAGACTCACTCTGATGTATTTTGAGGAAGTGAAAAAAGATAGATATGAACACATAATAAGGAATACAGATAACCAAATAACATGAGGGCAATACTGCATATAATAGGAAAAACCATGGAATCACTTTCATGGACCACACAAATAATTGAAAATTGTGATAGGCTCCAAATGATACAGTAGAAGGGCAAGAACAATTATTGGAAGCATAGCAATCAAACTTCCTTGTTAGATGCAGCACTCAAGAAACTTCTTGGTAATTTACTCCACCTGCTGTCTTATCCATCTTAACATCCCCATCTGGAAGAAGTAACTTGGTAACTATCTCCCTTGGGAATTTACTCAAGACCCCACAAAAAAAAAAAAAAAAAAAAAGTCAAGAGAGACTGATTAAGCTGCAACCTCTTTTCATTTTGGAATATGATAAGAAAGACAGAGGGGGAAAAGAGAAGAGCCGCCGAGAAAGCAGCAGCCATTAATCTATTTATCTATCTGGGCATTTGGTAGGGTCAGACTAGAATACGTTTCTCATCTCTTTACAGGAAGGAAGCTACCTTTGAGGCTAGTAAGAGATTACTGCTTCTCTTAAAAGAAAATACAAAGTTGAGATGCCCTACGTATGTGCACATCACTCCTGATCTCAGCCTCTGTTTTATTTTCTCGTATCCGCCTTGTGCAATCCTCCTTTCCCACTATTCTGAGTCGCTATCCATGTTCTGCATAGCTTTTAAACCCCTTGGCTTCTGAAAGAGGGAAACTTGAATGAATCAGAAAACAAGATATGCCTGAAAGCATTAGCTTCAGTTGTTCCTATCAGTACATTACTATCCTCCAAGTTGTTGATGGAATCAAAACACACTAACCTTCTTGGATATCTTCTTTTCCCGAACTTCATATCTTTCTAGGGTCAGGTCGCAAAGCCAGGCACCTGGGCTTACGAGCTGCCAACCAGAATTTGAGAAAAGAAAAAGATTAAGATATAATAATCTTCTAATCTCTATTACGATGGAACTGCAGAATTAGATTGAATATATGATTGTTAGAATCAGTTGAAGTAATGATTCACACTATCCACTACCAATCTTCCTGTCTGCACTTTCCAGTACCAAACTTATTGAAGTGCTTGTTTGTCATAGGAAAGAGTACATAAATGCAACATAGAATGATCATTTTCCACAAATTCACAAGATTTCCAGTACTAAATATGTGAGCTACTAACTTATAGAAAATGTTTACTAACGTAAGTATATTTGGAGACACATACGAGATGTAAATGCTGGAGGAAAAAGGAGGAGTCTTCAATTATCAAAAGAAGCAAGTCTACTTGGCCATCTATTAATCAAGTGAGAAAATTTTCGTGCTTGAATTCAGGAAGAAGAAGTTGATCCCTTTGATTTCATCTACAAAAATTTAATAGTGATTCTGCCGTGAAACAAGAAATGATGGGAAAGAAAAGTAAACCAGCGAGGACAAATGATATTGGTTATAACATGTTGGGTGCAGCACTCAATAGGCAAAAAAATCGTGCATGCCATACATGTAACAATTTCATAGCATCTTTTAAAAGTTTCTATATTCTTTCATGAACTGTTCTCTATAAAGTCAGCAAGTGCAATATGCTGCAAGTAAAAGCTAATGTTCAGTTTTCTTTTTTCCTCTGATAATAAAACATGCTTGAAACTGTGTTAATATCTGTCCACTCCTACAGCCACACTTTTTAGTTTTAGCAAAATTGGTAGGGCAAGGGTTGTACTCCTTGGACACTTCTCTTGTTCTCCTGTTCTGACTGTTTGCATGTAAGTACTTTCAACTAGTGCTTCCACAACTCCATCTCATTCGAATGTGAATTGAAACCTTGGCATAAAGCGGCATTGTCTTAACTAAAAATCAAAAGAAAAAGAGAAAAAATCTTGCGACTCGTGTCTGGTGAAGAATGAAGATGACAAAATGGCTGCATAAAGTGATAGAAATGTGGTGGATAACAGCTCGACTAATGAAGCTAAATCAATCCCTACAACACCTTAAAATAATAATAATAATAAAATCCCCTAATTAAGACTAGCAAGCAAAACAAGTTTATTCGTCATTAAATAATGCATTCAAAGTAGTTATTCTGACTTCTGAGGTCTGTCTATCCAGGTGGGAGAACTTTTTTCCCCAACATTGAAGTATAACAATAATTAAACAATTAATTCGGTCTAGAAGAATCTGAGAACAACGCAAGGTGTGAAATGAAAGGCACAAAACGGATAGTCACAAGGATCAGATCAGAGACGGTTGCGTGAATCTAATAAGAGGGGCCTTTCTGTAATTCTATCCAAACCCAACAATCATCGTTCCAAGGAACATTGCTATTTTCCCTTTTTCTCCGGTGAGATAAAATGATAGCGACTCTCAAACCAAAAGATCCAAAAAGATAGAAAAAGAGAGAGAGAGAGAGAGAGAGAGAGAGAGAAAAAAGAAGAAGCATATCCTTTCTTCGAGAAAGAGAAAGAAATAAAGAAGAATATTAACATAATCTCGGTCCTATGAAAGCTGATCTACTCGTCCCCGCTCTTTTAATAATTACACACACGGTTTGGTCAACTATGTCCACTAAAGAGAGGGAATGAGTAGCGTTACGGTGGGCCTAACATTTCAAAGAAAAAAAGGAAGGTGGTGTGGAAATAACAATTCTATTTCCAAAGGAGCTCTCAGCTTCTGACTTGTTCTGTGCTACGAAGTGGGCCCCCTCCCACCTCTCTCGACTTTATTAAAGTATAAGCCCACCATAACCAAACCATCATCTTCCTTTCATTCCTTAATAAGACTTGAGACCCAAGCCTCCACCGCATATAATTATACTACTTTAATACCATACCAGGATATAATTAAGGAGAAGAAGAAAGAAGAAGGCAGTAAAGTTAAATTAAATTTAAATTGAATTATATTAAACTAAACGAGAAATTAAGAAGAACGGGGATCATACGTTGAGGGTCCTCTGTATGAGCTTAGCTCTCTTCTTGGGTCGCTGGGGGAGCTTCGATCCCTTAAAGACCAAGAAGTCCTCCTCCTTCTCCTTATTGGTCAAAGCGATCACAAACTTCGGCCACGTCATCTCATCGCTCCCGGATGACGACCCTTTCTTCTCGTCCGACGACGCAGACGCCTTCCCCGCGCTCTCCCCGTCGGGCGACGGCGCCCCCCCACGTGACCCTTTGCCCTGAATATGCTGGGGCTGTTGCTGCTGTGCTGCGGTCCTCATCGCTGCTGTTTCTGAATTCCTATCAGATCGAAGGGAAGAAAGAAAGAATATGCGGTCAGATAGAGCAATTCGGAATAACAATACATTGGGATTGGGAATAGAGGAAATAAAGGGAAAGTAGCTAATCGTGCAGAGTAGGAGCATTAATTTGACTCAAACAAAAGAAAAGAATTCAGGGAGGGGGTGGATTGTGGGGGTGAGGGGGGTGAATCGGTAACGAGCACCTAAAATGCTGTCGCGTTTTCCGCGGAGAAGAGTGAGGGGTTACGATTTCTGACATGATGGATGTATTGTAGTTTTTACCGGATGTAAAAGAGAGAGACAAAAAAGAGAGAGAGAGAGAGAGAGAAAAAAAAAAGACTGTGGACGCCAAATGAGAGAGAGTGTGTGTGTGTGTGTAAGGACCACAATACGCATAATAGATACACAGGCCAAAAATAAATAAAATAAATAATAAAATAATAAATAAAAGTTAAAGGCGTGTTCCCCAATTAATCCTGCTGCCGCGCGAATTGATTGGAATCTGTTGAGACGATCACGTCCGTAACACGTGACACTGGCTACGAGTTACAAAACCACCCCTTTAGGATTTTTTTCTACTATGGCCTATGGGTGTAGAAATAGGACGGCCCAGATTTATGGCTGTTGATCGAAGACTGTAGGATTGGAAGCTGGTGGTGCTTTCCTTTGGCCACAAGCTGCCGTGCAAGTTGATGCCATGATTCCACCGCCTAGTGATTTCTAATTTCAAAGCAGAGAGGAAATATGCATTCAAAATTCTCAACATTTCCATATATAATGAAGATAGAACCCAGCGAGGTGATCCATTAACTTTTTTTTTTGTTTCTTTAATATTGGGCAAGTGTGCAGTGCTTTCATGAATCATGACGACTAAGATAAACCGGAAACTTCTCAAGGGAGACAAGAGAGCGCTCATATTCCAAAGTTGCGACGACCAATTAAAATGAAAACAAAATTGGTCTACGTGTGATATCAACCCATGGAATCTGCTACATTAATGCGAAATGGACTGGGTTATAGATGCTAGCAAACACACTGTCGCCACGGAACGGTTGCAGGCAATTGGACGAAGTCAAAGACAAAGCTCCAAGGTAGAAATGGCCTTCTAATAAACATAAGTAATGCAATCTATTAACAGAAGCAAAGATCTACTCAGTGGTCATGACATGGGACATACTTGACTCTCGACCTACAAAGGAAAACAATTATTGCTAAAGTATTTATCTGGAACTGAACAATGAACATTGCCTGCCTCCCTGCTAATCCACCAGTTCAATCACTAAGAATTTCACGTGCTCTGACAAACAAAGCACGTGAGCAGTCAGCGCGCCAGCGCTGCTCGCGCGTGAATCTAATCTCATTCATCCCGCATCTCTATTTGACTCGATTAAGCCACTACCCTTCACGACGTCCATTTTCATGGGATTAAACTTACGACCAATACTTTTAGAAAAAAGGGGATTTTTAATGTAAAAATCTTGGAATTTTGTTTTCTTTAATGTATTTAAGTAATTACATTTTTTATAAGGTGGGGTGGTTAAATTTTTAGTTTATAACTATTCAGAAATAACTTTTTTTTTTTTTTTTTTGCTGTGAAAATGGATTACAAAATAGTAAACCGTATATATATATATATATATATATATATATATATATATATATATATATACAAATACCATATTTAAAAAGAAAGGATATTACGTGCAAAAATATCAGGAAAAAAAAATGAAATTTTTAAGAGAGAAAGAGAGGAAAAAGAAGAGGTACCTGAGGGCGCGACGATGGGTTGGGGAAGCACGGCGGAGGAGAGGGTTGGAGGAATCCTTATCGGCCTTGATGAGGCTATTACGATCGACGCGGGCAGTGGTGATCTTAGCTGACGTGGCGTCGTCCTTGTGCTGGACCTTGACGCACCTCAGCCGCTTCCGGTTCCCCCAATGCAGCAACAACTCCGGCTCGGCCAACGTTGACGACGGTCCATTCGGGCTAGCGTTGTAATTATTAGTGTCACGATTCTCGTTATAATTCGAGCCGCCTCCTCCACCTCCGGTAGATCTCCGAGTGTGGTAATGGTTTCTCGTCTCCCTCTCCATCTAAGCCGAGTAACAACCAAACCACGCTTTGATTAGTAAAATTCATATCGGAAAAGAGGAGAGGAGGAATCGGGGGACGAAGAGAGAAAAGATGAGATGGAAAGAACTAAAACAGCTTCCTTTTCTTCCCTAATTAAGAATTAGGAGATTTCCCTCACGGTCATGGAGGAAAAAAAAAATGATGGGATCGGAGAAAAGAGGAAATGAGCTGATGGTAGGAGAGGTAATTGGGGAATTGAACAGCGAGAGAATGGAATGTTTACCTCGATCTGCTCTTGGGATGTATTCTAGAGACACCGCTCGAATTTGAAGAACTCAAAGCAAATGCGACGATTCCCAGGACACTAATTAGCACCAAAAAGAATAGGGAGATCGGATGATGGTGATCTGGCAGGAGTCTCACCAATCAAATTACTACCATCAACTTCGATTTTAAACTGGCTGACGTGATCGGTGGCTTCCTTGCTCCACCTCTTCTTCTGCAGCAGAGAAGAACGAATTGGTGAATAAAATGAGAGCAAATCAAACAACAATCGCAGCAAACAGAAGCGAGAATATTGAAAATCAAAGAATTCAAAAGATCATCAAACCAACCTTTGAACCTTCTTCAGATTATGCCTCCTTTTTATGTCGATTACGACAAACTGGGTAGAACAATTGCAGAGAAGGGAGAAGTTCGTGGTCTAATGCAGTTGAGAAGTGTCTCTGTAAATGATCGAAGGATGGATCTTTGTCAGCTCCCGGGTTAAAGATCAAAAGAAACCAAGAAATCAACGGAGTGACACCTTCAAGAAGGGAAAAGAAAACAATCGGATCAAAACTTTTTCTTGTAGCCTTTAAAGATCTTCTTGGCGAGATTAAATCTCCCAGCCACCCAAAGGAATCCTCTGCAAATCTAGAAAAAGAGAACGGATTAGAAACCAGAGATAATCTCATCAGTTTACTCCAGAGAAATCCGAACGCAGTGATAGAATGCGAACCTTTTGAGCTCAAATTTCTCCGCCGTTTCCACGATTGCAGCAAGTGATTATAAGTTTGGACAACAGAATCCTTCAAATCAACCCCCACCAGCACTAGAAGAAGGAGAAGAAAAAGGATACTAATCCACCAAGAAATCTCTCTGATTCCAGAGGAGCACAATTAGGCTCCCAGTAGCCAATATTTTCTCCAATCTCTCTACGAGAGGAATAAAGGAAGCGATCAAAATCGCGAGCTTTGATCGGAGAAATGCTCTCTCTCTCTCTCTCTCTCTCTCTCTCTCTCTCTCTCTCTGTCTCTAGGAGCCAAAGGCTTTTATATTACTCCTGTCTGTGGCCTCTATTTCCCCCCTCTTCCCCGTTCGGCTTCCGTTACCGTTCAACATAACGGAATCGTCTCTGATCCCACCTTCGAGCCACTCTCGTCTGTCTATCTTATGATAGACGGCCACGATCAATTCCTAGCTACATCTTCCAACTTTTCCCCTCAAGTCCTTGTTTATTAACGTTTGTTTCCACTGTTCTAATTAATCCCACGATTAAACTAACGCTCTCTCTCTCTCTCTCTCTTAACTGATTTCACTAGAGTAGTCTTATACCATCCGACGATGGAGATCCCCTTCAAATCTCATGCCACGGTGGGTGATTGATTGATAGTTCACATTAGGTGCAAGGATTCGAATCGCAGCCTGGACAGATGACAATGAACGGTTTGGATGGAAGTGGTCGGACGAGCGGTTGATACCTCCTTGATTTGGGTCCAATAGGCCGACTCGTGGGCTCCACCTTGTCCTGCTTGAGACCATCAAGGTCTCTCTTCCGCCTCCGGGAAGTGTTGGTTGAAGAAATTTGTCCAAATAATGCAATTTCCACACCCCTGAATCTGAAATTTTGGTTCTCCTCTGATGCTTAATGAATTTGGTGTCTCAACTGGCCTTCAGAAGAAGAAGAAGTATGAGAGAAGTGACGTATTCGAAGCATATGATCTCCCTTCTTTGATATCAGGATTTTTTTTTTTAAAAAAAAAAAAGCATTAATCTATAGTGATCTAGGGTTGGCTTCACAGAGCAAAAGCAGCATCTGCTTTTGGATGAGATTGTGATTCAAAATTCCCAGGCGATTGGCTGGGATTATCAAACACAAGAATAATCTTGAAATTGCTGGATATACTACCTCATACAGTAACAGTTACATAACAAGGTAGAAGCAGAGAGAGACAGAAAGACAAAAAGAGAGATGAAAGCAATACTCGCACCCCATACAAATCCTAGCTCATACAGAAAGATGATCAAATTGTTCGACATTAGTCAGCATCAACAGTTAAAAGGTCTCATCAAATTATTGTAGTGTTGTATACATCTGTCATTCCCAAAGTGTATGGAAAATTAGAGCAATCAGGCATATGTTGTCTTGCCAGACCTCTCTTGCTTCTTCACCTGCGTTATATCAATTAAACAGTATCAGCATATAAAAGCTTATAACCGACATTTGAATCCTTGCACTTGCTTAAAGACTAACAAATGTGAACTGATCATGTCCACATATCTGCTTTGCATACTTACCACTTTAAACAATGACTGGAGATTGGTTATTCCAACTGGGCATTCGCCCTTCTCATCATATTCTGCAAACTCATCTTCAGATAAATCAATGTCGAATGTAGTGCCACTCAGCTGATGAAGAATGACTAAATCATTATGAAAAAATAAAAATGGATAACAACATTACACAATAAGATTGTATGAAATGTAATCAACAGTTTAAAAAATTATGCATCATGATTGCAGATATAACATATTGTACTCCTCATAGCTCTTGTCTGGTTCTATGGAACAAAGCAGACTGGCATGGAAGTGGAAGAATTACAAACAGTAAGTGGTGGAAAGGAGACACAATTAACTCAAAGCAGTTGCTTCTGTTGTATAATGATATTGACAAAGTAAACAATACTGTGAACTTTATTTCAATACTTCAGAACTTAAGAAACAATTAGAATAACAAAAGAAAACAAAAAGCTCAACCGCAACAAGCATATAAAAGACATTCTAAAAATTTAAGTGCATCTTGGGCCAAGTACCAACGCTTTTAATGCAGGTCTCTACCTAGATAAGAATAAAAATTGCTCCTATCAGCAGAAAATCAATTGGCGGTGTTGATCTACAAGATGTGTACTGCTCATAATCATACGGAGATAAGAAATAATGGAAACACAGAAAAGATATTGTAGAAAACAAATTCCAAGATGGAACAGAGAAGGTCGTAGATTTGTTACTCCAAAAAAGATTCAAATGGAAGTGTAACAGGAAACAATAGCTGGAAGTGCTGGCTCAAGAACAAGTTTCTTATCATACAAGAGCCTCTATCATCACTATATCTTACAAGTTCTTCCATTTTGAAGCTTCTATTTAGGCAAGCCGCAGAAAT
This sequence comes from Typha angustifolia, assembly GCF_048772165.1. Lineage (NCBI taxonomy): Eukaryota > Viridiplantae > Streptophyta > Magnoliopsida > Poales > Typhaceae > Typha > Typha angustifolia. Next base: position 221,106 of record NC_133239.1, read on the forward strand.
GTGTCTAATATATAAGGAATTAATGAGTAGGTAAATATTTAGCTATTTCATATCTCAGAAATGTGTCCAATCAGAAGTAACTAGAATACTGGAAGGCTCTAGACAATCAAATAAAACTAATTGCAGACACAGAGAACAAAATAGGAGTTAGATATTTAACAAAATAAACATAACATTGAACTTCTACTTGGAACCTAGATATACTTACGGATTCAGCTTTCCATCCATCAGAAAAAACAAAATCGACAGGTTCAAAGCCCCTGCAGTCGAAAACCATCAATCTGGAATTTTTTCCAGCCTGACTAAGCTCAATAGTCAAAGGTTGACCCTGTCCAGGAATCATTTGAATTGTTCCATCCCTTCCACATAGCTTGCACTAAAAGAAAATCAGATATGTCACTGCCTGTTGGTATTAAATATTGGTCAATTTGAATGAGCACAAGTGATCCTGAAATAAGGAAATATGAAACCCAGCTTCCCAGGTTGATGTTGCTTTAACATAACTGTTCAAGAGGAGATATAGAATATATGAACTTTCAATTCAATGACAAAACATCAACAAGTAATAGCATTGGGAACTCAACTAGAATCATTTACTTTCGGACCAGATTTAATCATTATAATAAGAAAAGAAAAAAAATAGAAACCAAGTCCATTTGTCATGGTAATTAGAACTTTAAGAAGAAAATAATCATATCAGATCACAAAATTCTACACGTCCCTTACCAATATCGTTTTCTATTGAAATTAAGAATCTATCTTCCTCAATTCCAGTACCACACAATTGTTACATGCCTCAGCATTCAGGATAAGGCAAAACATATTGTCATTTCGAGGATAAGAAATCCCACTACTCCCCTTTAACAAGCACCCAATCAGATCATTTAAATAACAAGATACTCTGTCTCAGTATCGATTAAAATGAACAGCAATAAATTGAGAAACATCGGAAACAACCATGAACAACATTGAAGCTTAAATTAGTAGGATCTCGCATCAAAAAAGAATTGCTAAGCACCTTCTGCACCAGATTGGCTGTTCCCCTTCCATTCGGAAGAGAGACCGACTCGGAAAGAGCAACGCACGTCGTCTTCTGGCTAATCTCGCCACAATTCTCACATTTAACCTGCGCGCAACCAAAATCCCAATTACAAAAGCAAGAAAACCCTACGATTCGGACCTAAATTGGTAAAGATAACGGGAAAATCGAAGCACGGGTTCCACTACCTTAAAGTAGTAGGTGTAGTTGGGATCGTCGCAGCCTCCTCGAGGCTGGAGATTGGTAAGGTTCTCCAGTTCCGCCGTGAAGTGGAGCAAGTAGAACACCATCTCCTCCGCAAGAAAGAGAGCGAGACGAATTACGGTTAGGGTTTAGAAGGAGAGGAGGAGGCGAAGAGGGTCTGAGATTTTTTTTCTAATTTTTGGGAATAAATTTCGACAGCATCTCCAAGGACGAGATTCAACTGGACGTTGAAGAAAAGAGATGCCGTTCAGAAAGAGAGAAGGAAAAAAAAAAAGAGGGAGAGAGAGAGTGAGAAACGAGAAAGAGATGCCAAAGCCCAATACGATCCATTTGAGGCAGAAGAAAAGACAGGCTGGCCCAGTTTGGTTTGTGATGGTATAGAGTATAGTCCCACATCGAGAGAAAGAAGCAAGAGGGTAGAGGAAGAAGGTATAAAATAGGTATGAGGGGTATTGATAAAACATACTTACCTGGACGGGGTCAATGGGCGATCAAGAAGGCCCATGGCTTAGGCCCGCGGCCCACATTGCACTCAGTGGGAGCGCTGGCTTACCATCTCCCCAAGTGGGAGAGTGGACGTCATAATTTGTGGCAGCGAGGGTACGCGCACGCGCGGCCCTCACCTAATTCTAATATTAAAATTTTATTAAAGCTATTCGCCAGCATCTAATTCTAAATATTAAATATTAAATTTTAATTTTTAAAAGTAATGGGATTTTTTCTTTCCTCTTTTCTCTATAGGAAGCAGCACGTAGAGGCAAAGAATTTTCTTTTTTGCAAAAGACTCTAAGATTATTTATACTATTATAGAAATTAGAATAATCTAAGTCTTCTATTACAAATATGTATATGTATACTTCAAATCCTATCAGAATCTAGTCAGATCTATAACTACCTATATCTAATCCAACCCATTAAATTATGTATATCAGAAAATAAAGATTTATATCAGAATTAAGCAAATTTAATATTAAATAATTTATATCCGGTTACACTGCTAAATTTATGGGCACATTAAGAGTTAATCTAATTTAACATTTAAAAATTCGATTTCGTGAAATTAGGCGTCACAACAAATAATAGCTCGAGTCTTTAATTTGACAAATCAAAATTCGAGTCGACCAGCAAGTCTCAATCAATATAAGAGCGTTTTGACCGAGTACTCAAATAGAACGAAGCGTTTCTTTCGCGTGTGAGAAGGGGAGTTACGCCGCGGGCAACGTTCTTAAAGGTATTCTCTCGCCAATTTCTTCTCCCGTCTCCGTAGCTTCTTCGTTGTTAGGGTTCGTAGAGATCGGCTTTTGGAGGCTAGATCTTTGTTTCTCTCGATAGATCGGTGGTAGATCTAGGTCTCTGTTGATAGATCTTATCTTTTTCAGGGATTCGCCTTGGATTCGTGCATGCTGGTCATTACTTTTGTTGTCTGGTTTCCTGTTCGTGTGAATTTTACTAGATCTAAGATTTTCGTATTCGATTATAATCGATCTATTCGGATCGGTGAACTTTTGCTCGATCCGCATGCCTTTCCGTTGTATCTTTCAGTAAATAGCTGTTAATCATCGATAAATATCACGTATTATAATGTTCTTAGAAGACGGTAATAGTGCGACGAATCCTACATAGATCGATTGTTGAATTGTCCGCATAGAATCAAACTTCTTTTACGATTAGTAATGGAGATACGAAATTATATTTTTCTGGTACACCATATCTATTATCTGAGAATGCCTTGCACGTTGAATTATTTCCTCAGCATGCTTTGGAATTGGAGATTTTATTCTGATACATGTTTTGTTCAACTACAGGGAGAATATTGAGTACTGCTTAGCAAGCAACTATAGTATGAAAACCCTACTGTGAAGACCTATAAGGCCTCTAGTCTGTATTTTCATTGCTTAACTGAATTAAGATTTCACAGCATATTGTCATCGTATGTTTTGGTTTTCTATGATTTATGTCTAACAGACATGTTATGAGTGTCAGTATTGAGATTTCCATTCCTTTGGAGTCTTAAGAATTGAAAAGTATTTCCCCAGTAGATTAGTTAGCATAGCAGAATTGAGATGAATTGTAGCATAACATAGATGGGATTTATGATTTCTTTTTCACCATGTCTTGAAGAATGAAGACTGTGGGACCTGTTTAGCTCTTCTCATTGCCATCTGGTTCGTTGCTGTGTGGGAATATACATCTTTTAACTATATTACACGATCTTTTACATCTTTAGTCCTTGTGTCTAAACTCTAAAGTCATTCACTGGGTTCTTCTGCCAAATCATCGACATGTAAGATGATCCGTGTGTTCCATATAATTTATCTGGCATCATTTATTGAGAAGGAGAAGTTTGAAATGTATCTATGATGTACTATCCATCTTGCATAAGTAACTTTTCCCTGAAAACCTTGCATAAGCTCATTGCACTTTAATAACATTTCCTATTGTTACTCACAAATTGACTGCTAAGTTGGTTTGAAATCAGTATTTTTAGTGTGCTTCAAGTTTTAGCAAATGGATTAGCTGCAATCTTCTGAACTCTATATTGGTTGTTCTCATATTCCCCTGGGGAACAAGAATTGGATAATTATTTTCTTAAAGAAAAGATGCAGTTCTTTTTCATTTGAAAGTAGAGTAGAATTGTTGTGGCTTTGGCTTTAAGATTTTCTAGAATTGGGCTATACATTTTTGTTATTGGACAATAGATGCCTTAATGGCATAGACATGCAGAAATATGTGTCATATAGAATTGTAATTGCTATACAACTTGATGCATACCTCTGGAAGGAAAATTACAATTAAATTTAAATCAACACTTCAATTCATTCCAGTTGTTGGACAACCTATGAATATCATCTGGCTTCTATAATATTCCTATGCATTTTATTTCCTGAAATATGGAATCGACCTTTTTCCCATGTATTTTTCTCATTGCTTAAAAGTTTCATGCTGCTCCACAGACAACTGAAGCAAGATGGCTAATGGCGAAGCACCACCCAGGGGTAGTGCAGCAGCTGCTGCAGGCTTGCGGAGGCGGAGGACAGGTGGTGGCAGCAGCGCAGGAGCTGGAGCAGGTGCGAATACAATGCTCCAGTTCTACACTGATGAGGCTGCAGGGCGCAAGATGTCCCCCAATACTGTCCTTATAATGAGCATAGGGTTTATTGCTGCAGTTGCCTTTCTGCATGTGTTTGGCAAACTCTACCGAGGCCCCCAATAGTGTGGGAGATTAAAATGGTAGAGCGCCTGAAATTTAAACTTGCTTTTGTCTTTTGAGTTCAAATCCTTGATACAATAAGATCAGTGACTAGTGAGACGTAACTTTCTTGCACCACTAATTCCTACAGAATCTGCAACATACTGAACTTTAATCATACTATTTGTGACTTTAGCGTGCGTGATTTATCTGTGGTGTTCTCTGAGAGGTTTGACATGAAAATTATAGTGTGCGATTGCTCACTGGTGTGTACTTATGAGGTTTAATGAGTTTTAGAGGTCCTGAGTTTGACTATTGCTATTAAGGTCCTGCTTGTTGTGAGATATGCGAGCGATGCACGGTGAGAAGAATGTCATTGAATTGTTTAGGGAATTCGCATCAGAATACAATCATGTCAAAGTCAGCGAAGTGCTAGAAAGTATATCACAGTGGCATTGTTGTTTTATTTGGAAATTTAGAGAAGGCCAGAACAGATAGGTATTTGTCCATCATAATCATCAGAATTATTATTTTATTTACACCTTGCTAATGATAAAACTACAGGCTTTGTTTGCTTTGGGTTTAAAAATCTCTTCGAATTGATTCAGAGATCTCTAATCGGATTCAGTGACTATTTTTTTTTAATATTTAATTAAGTTTTTATTTTTAAATTTAAGATTAATTAATCGTGTTGGGAGCTGGTTCCAATTGGATGCTCAGAAATGAACGGCAGCAGTAAAGACGAGGGAATTTATCCTCCGAAGACCTTGTTAACACCAATTGAAATTTCAAAACAAAAAAGTGAAGCATTTAGAGAATAATACGACAAACTTCATTAGCTTAAGCTGCATGTACCCTCAAAAGCCCATAGGACACTCACGAATCCTTTGTCGAATCATAAATAATTGACAATCTTGTATTCAAAATTTAAGTGCTGAAACCAAAATTTTTATCAGGCAATAGTTTACATAATCCTTATTATAAAATTGCACAAGGACAAAGCTACATTCAGATGGGAGAACTATACTATATAAAATAACAGTAACAGTCAGGGAACACTATTAGATACTAAAATGAGTTAGCTAAGCCCATATTATAACATGTAAGATTTGAAACAAAATCGAAGAGAAAAATGAATCAAGAGTCATTTTGTTGTCTCTCTTTCTGTATCGACCGAAAGATCCGTGCTGCAGACTCTGTGGCTGACCTAGCATTATGAGGAACAACTTTAATGACACGAGTCTGATTGTCCTGGCTATCGGGTGAGTGCTGAGGTGGACCATCTGTTGCCGGAGTCCTAGGAAATAAAGACAATGCATCTGCCCCTTCTCTTTGGGTCATGTCCAAAGGAATGCTTGCACTGCTTCCTTGCAACTCACTGTCTTTTGATGCCTGAAATCTCCGGACACGACGTGAGAATGGGTCGCTCTTTCGGTGCGACCTGTTACAAGACATCTGAGAGTTCTGTTCAGCTTGCCCATTAGGCCGTGAAGCAGCCAATTGTGTTACCTGTTCAACTGCTGACGATGAGATAACGGAGTTCACGACTGGAACGCCATAAGATGAAAAGTAGCTTGGAGCAACTGCAGGAGCAACAGGAGGAACACCTATATTATGCGGTTGATGAGGCGGTGGAACACCGTAAGCTGAATTCATGAAGTCTCCAGCTGCTGAAGGCAGATTTAAGGGAGGACAGTTTGCATAGAAAGGAGTTATAAGACTTCCAGCTGGAGGACAAGGCCCAGTATAGGGCTTGTAAACAAGTCCTTCAGATGGTGACATAACGGGAACCAACCACTGATTCATAGGTGGGGGAAGACACCATGAATTTGGTCTACTCACAGGAGCCATGGGCTCTACCCGCGAGTTCCCAGTGTAGGGTCCATTTGCTGGAAAATAACTATGACGACTTCCATTGACTCCACTCCCGTGAGAAGGAAGAGGTTGGCTTGCTTCTGTGTTCTCCTTCGAGCAATCTGTTCTTTGTTTAGACTTCTGAGTATCATCCTCATCCTCAGTTGTCTGTGACTGAGATTTTCCATTAAATTCAGATGGCGGATTCTCAGTAGATGCTGGGAATTTCTCAAGATATGGATTGCCCTGAAGAAGCAGATCTGGGGAAGCTGCGATCAACTTCTGCACCTGTTGAAGTCAAATGCAAACTTAATTTAGAAATAGCGCTGACATTTTATTGTATTGTACAAGCTTTTTGTTCCTAGAAAAGAAGCTGGTGTTCAGGCTGACTCACCTTTATCAGTCTATGCAGCTCAAACACTTGCAATGCAAAAACCCTCTGCTGACTGTAAAGCAAAATGTTCAGAAAAGCAAGATCTTATAAAAAAAATGGAGAGGAAATAGCACAGCAATTAATGTAAAAACTAGCAGTAACTAAATCAATAAGTATATTCACCAGCTTTTCTGTGAATATGATTTGCTTCTCTAATAGAGAACTGAGCAAAGGGTCAGTACGTGGTGGAGTAACTAAAGCAGCAGCATGTAACTTTCAGAAAGGGCAACTAGGATGATCTTGGGCCAACAGCAAGCAAATAGTCCTCCAAATCAATATCCATTTGAATGATCTTGCATGCTTTGAAAAACCCTCGATAAAATTTTACTTGTGTATTTCTTAAAGAACGCAAGCATCTAATTTTGTATCTTATTGAAATGCAGCCTAATATGGAGCAAACTTTCCTAAGAAGGTGCTCATAAGGATTGAGCATGCGTTATGATTTTCTGGTAAAGCTTGTAAAAATTGTAGGTAGATGCAAACTACAATTAGAAACTCTATGGTTTAATGCAACTAAGAATTGGATCGGAAGCTCCTTTACTAATCAATGGGAAGTAAACCTCTGTCAACAAGTTAGGAAAGCATTAAATATTTGCTACCTGTAGAAATGTTAATCGCCAAAAAATGACTACAAATAGCTATCAAGATATAGTACTTACTTGACAATAGCTCTTCTTGCTTTCCAGAAATGCTTTGGACCAATTACTGCAACAACATCATCTGGAGATATCTCAAACCCTAATATAGAGTCCACCAGTGAGGACTGACACAATTTGTCCTTTCTTTCTACATCTCTTAGTTCCAGTATTCCGTTTTCCTTATTATCATCTTTCTGGTGGACACTGTTAGAAATATTTGATGTTTTATGACCATTTCTGACAGATGCCTCAGAACATAACCCATTTCTCATCCTTTCAACATTTTGATTTTCTACAACGTTAGTGTTATCCCTGTCCTCATATAGACCACCATTAGCACAAGATTCTTCATACATATTTAAACTTCCATTCCATGATTTCTCAGAGGTTCCATTCCATGATTTCTCAGAGGCTCTTTTAGGAATTTTTTTTTCCTTACAACAATAATCTTGGGTGATCGGTGATCGCTCTATAGATTTTTCTCCAGATTTTGTTCTTGATAGGGACTTCTCTTTAGCTTCTTTGATTGCTAAAATATCTGTAGGTTCCTTTTCACTACGATTTATATGAGAATTCCTTGACTTCCCATCAGAAATATTGTTTCCTTCTAAATGTCGTTCACAAGATTCCTGGCACTGTTCTGATGAATTTATCATGGAGCAGCTTTTCTGTGCACTCTCTGCACAACTGGATCTCAATTTTTCCTGCCCCATCACGACATCCTTATCACACTTTGTTGGAATATCTGCATGAACAAAAGTAGGAACTCTAAAATCCTCCTCATCACCCAACTTCTTCCTATAAGAATTGTTTGAATTGGTTTCCTTTATAAGTGGAGAACTGCATTCAGCAGCAGATTCTGTGACATGTAATTTCTTATTAATATGCTTTCCTGATTGAGTCGCTAATTCTGGTCTTGTGGCATCGCTGCTCACCCCGTTGGAGGATTGGCCATTAATCTTCTCAGAATGAGCATTTATGTGAGAATGCACAATAGATGGAGAAAGAATGCTCCTGTCGCGATCACACCCCTAAGACACAGAATGCACACATAAATAGGAAATTTTGATTTATGCTCAGAAATTGTATGAGAAAGATGAAGGGATGCTCCAGGTTGATTGACTGGATGTTATAGAACTTTGCTTATTTGATAAAAAGAAGGTGATGTCAAATGTGGAGAAGTACTAACAAAGAGAACTACAGTATAATCACGAGAAACATATAGCATCACAATGAAGCAACCAAATCGTTGCTTCAATCAAGATTCTGTAATATCACTAACACAAGTTAGTAAGGTAACTAAATGAGAGTTCACATCAACAGATTAAATTGGTGACTCATAAATTTGAGAATAGAATCAGAAATTAACTACTACAAATCATGTAAAGCAAGATTCCAGACTAACCTGACTAGAAGACCTGGAAGCGAGCATCTTGCCTGCGTTGTGCAGCGTCGGCGATGCTGTGGAATGTAACCTATGCGAAGGGATGGTGAATTGTTCATAGAGAGCCATCTTGTTCCTGGGAGGCGCTCTTGGACCTCCTTTATCTGCATCGTTCACATGAAGCCTCGGAAAAAGAGGCCCCAAGTTCTTATCCTCATAATTCCCTCCTTTCATCACCCCCCGCAAAAAACCTCACAATCTCACCCAAAAACAGTTTAAAAAATAGACTCAACCCATAACCCACAGCAAAACTCAACTAGTTTTTCCAAGATTTACGATATAAAAAATAAAAAATTCAAGGTAATTCCCCAAAATAAGAGCAACGCGCAAAACTTCCCCTTTGACTTGCAGCAATTAGCACACTTTCTTCAATACCCGCTTCGAAAAATTTCGATTTCTTGTCCAAAGACGACACGAAATCCTAACAAACAGATATTTTTTAGCAAGACCCGGTTGCCAAAATCCGATTTTTTTCCACTAAAACACTGCACGTAATAATTTTACCTCAGATTAGAAGATCTCCGTCAAAATATCCGCGATCCGCGAAGAAGGCGGCGAAGGGAATAGAAGAAAGGAAAAGAGGAGGCAAATATCGAGAGAGAGAGAGAGAGAGAGAGAGAGAGACAGAGAGAAAGAGAGAGGCAGAGGAGAACCAGTGAGGAGGCTGCGAAAGATAGATTCGGTAAAGGGCAAAAAGCGATGCTTGTTTTTGGGTATTTGGGATGCCACCGCGGATCCTAATCCACAGACTGGAATAATATATTTGATATAAAGTGCTCATTACTGGACCCCACAACCTCCCATTTCCTCTATTCCTAATTCCTTTTTTTCAAAATTAATAATATACCAAATATAAATTCCTTTTTTTCAAAATTAATAATATACCAAATATAATTTCTTACGTGTATATATATATATATATATATATATATATATGTGCGTGTGTGTTTGTGTGTCTAAAAAGACGCTTTATTTTTATATAAATATTTATGAAAATTGCAGTTTAAATTTAATCTACGGCAATAATTATAAAATACTTATCCTTATTCTTAATTATCCCTCACCTGATTTGATACATACTAGAACGAATAGGATTACATATAATTAACACAAAATTATATAATTTCTTCCAAGTGCTTCTATCCTTGATCCCAAAAATATATATTTTATAATGCTTTAATTCTGAGTCTCGTTTAGATAGACAAGGAGAATTTATTCTGAGATAAGCCTCTCTTTATTTTTATAAAAAAATCTTATCAAATATAAATTTGAAAAACAAATTAAAAGGATTTAATCGGATATCTTTATTCCAACTTTTGGCTGGGATGAAAAGTTTGGAATATTCCGCACTTTTATCACAAAGTTCAAATTTCCAGAGAATTCTAAGAAGAAGAGTGAATTACAATTTTATGTTTCATTAAATAAAAGTAGAATTATTTTGAGTCCAATCCAGGAGAAATCCTCAATTTATAATCTAATCCTAATATTTCTCTACCAAGTACCAACCCGGAGGCTTAGGAAAATTAATCGAAGAAGGTTCATAAAACTACTTCCGTACCTGCCACTTGTTTTGCCAATCCGGGTCCAACGTAGCAGCCCATAGTATTTACGAACTCATCATTCATCATTCATCATTCATCATCCATCCCATTCGTGGTTCATCTACAGGGATTTTTCATACCAAAACCATGGACGTAAAAGAGCTTCTATTTGTTTTTTCTTTGTTTGTTGGGAAATTTTTAAAAATAATAATCATGATTCACAATATTAAGATGAAGCTGAGAAAAATGCAGAAGTAATGCAATGTTTGAGGATGATTATGACTTGGTTTTTAAATTTATTAGTTTGACCATCTTCTAATATTGATTCTTATTAAAGCATCATATAGACATTTTCTTTTATATATATATATATATATATATATTTTATATATATTTTGGCAGTGGGTGGCAAATTTATAAACCAACTCATTTAATTGTTTAATTGACTTTGTCTTAGCCAGAGACAATATAATAATTAAAATGGATAAAACATCTGATTCATGAATATTTGCCAAAGCATCAAATAAAGAATATTTAGTTAACTTTAGTAATACTAGGAAACTAATGAAATGGAAATTGAGTAGTCAATTTAGAGAGGTGAAAAACACACTGCAGAATTATGAATAAGAACAAAGTAAGGAGTTGAAATATAAATTATTCCTATATTATTTGTCCTGACTAAATAACTTAAATAATATTTATAGAGTAAAAATAAACGAGCTATTCAAGCTCGAGCTTAAATTTAGCATGGCTTGAACTTATCTTAAGACTCGATTTAAATTTCGGTTGTTTATACTTTGGTATAAAATATCAATCCATGATAAACCACCCTGTGAAAAAAAATATATAAAGCCCATTTTTTAGGCCCAAATTTAATAATGTGTGGCCCATATTGAAAGGTCTTCTAAGGCTCCAACCCAAGATTAAGCCCAATTCAAATAATAATAATAATAATAATAATAATATAAAACCTGAGAGGAAGACAAACCCCATCCCACCACCGACCACTATTCCACACAAACAACTTGCAGTTTTCTATTCAGAAGCAGGATTCAAGAATCAAGAATCAAGTTAGGATTCCCATTATTATCTTAATCTTCTTTTATGGTGGCTCTAACTGCATCGATCTGCTAGCTACACTTGGGCATGTCAATAACTTTATCCACATTCCAATAAAAGAAAAAGAAAAAAATAAAGATCGTCACGTCCATTTCTTTCTACTGAGACTTCCAACTTGCTCTCCTTCCTCGTATTACATCTATTTCCCCGCATGGGGAAATTCAATATTTAAATGAGAAGAAAAAAAAACAAAAGTACGTACAATTAACGTGTTATTGATTTTTAAATCCATAACATCCAAAATTTACCCACAATCCTTTTATCCAATTCTTCTCTTACAATAAATATAGTAAGCTCTGGATCGGACCAAAACAAGAAGAATGCCCTTGGCTTTGGGGCAACTCAATGTGGTACCCGTCTATAGAAAAGGAATTAGCACCCTAGTAGGGGGACTTGAAGGGCTTTGCATGAGAAAAATGTCACATTATATATATATATATATAGGGTTTTAAAGGGATAAAAAGAAGGAGCATATATGATATATATATATATATATATATATATAATTCATCAATCAAAAAGGTTAATAAAATTTTTCTTCTCCTTTTTTGGTGCTTGGGAAGTAAGTCAAAATGAGGATTCTTTGAGGAAGTGATCAACACCCATGGGCATGATGTGGGTTAAGGTTTTGGTTTGGGAGATCGAAGAAGGTGTGCATGGGATTATTAGTGGAGATGGAGTTAAACCTAGCAGTCGTAATCCCTAGGGTTTCCAAGGCTCTGACCTCTGTTTTGAGGAACTTGATGTAGTTGGCAGCTTCATCGAGCATTGATGCAGTGTCCATCCTACTCCCTCCGGGGACCAACTTTTGTAGTACTCGTAGCCTCTCGCTGATCCTCTCCCTCCTATGCCTCGCAGCTACTGTTTGTGGATCGCTTGATATCCTCACATTCTTCCTCTTTGGCTTCTCCACGACTCCTCCCTCCTCCCCTAGAATGCTCACCGGCCTCATCGCCGCAGCCCTGTAGATCATCTCCTTCACCTGCGCAATCGCCTCCCTGTCCGGCTCGTATGATCTGACCACTTCGCGCCGCAACAGTTCTGTGCTCGAAGACGCGACACTCTTGTCGAACTTTGGCCTCTTCGTGATGGCGGTCGAAGAATCATCCGATTGGAGGAGTTTCTTCTTCTTTTTCTTCTTCTTCTCCTCCTCCTCCTCCTCCACCATCATCATCATTGCATGCTGCGCCTTCTTTGAGCTGTTAGAGCTGTCAGGCCTTTCTTTCCTGGGCTCGTGCTGTGATGATAGGTCCGGATTCGAAGAGCTTTGGGACGCGTCTTCTTCCCAGTTCTCGCAATTCAAGTTGGCTATGCCAGCGAGGAAATTATCCGGTGCGATAGGCATGTGTGGATCGATAGGATCCACAGCAGGCTTGCTGATAGATGATGGTAAGGAAGTGCACAATTGAGAAGAGAGATCATCCACCCATGTAATACCCGATCCCGATCTATCGAGAGTCGAGTCGGCGGCGTCCGCCAACTTGGTCGTGTCGTTGATCGAACCCCAAGAGGGGTGATCAGTTAGCATTTCCACCATATCAAGCTCAACAGCTTTCCCACTAAGAGTGCCATAGCAGTCGTTGGGCAACGAGAAATTATCATACTGGTTGCTCCACACGCATGTCGGAATGGAAATCTCACTTGCAAGAGCTGTTAGACTATCCCAACCCAAACTATCCATTGCAGCACTGCTCTACAAGCCTAAGTAAGTTTAAAAAAAAGGAGGAGGAGAAGAAAAAAAAAATCAACACGACCTTCAGATTCTAATATTTCTAATTTTTCTTGTGTAATAGGATAGAACAAGGAGGGGTGAATCATAATACCTTAGCAAGATACTGAGAAGACGAAACTATTTTATTAGTGCACTCCAAATAAGAGAGACTGCATTAAGGTAGCTAGCTAGCTTTCATGGCTTTAAATCCACAGAGAAGAAGGAAAAAGAGCTCATAAACTCTTCTACCTAGATCTCTCCGCCTTTGGGTTGGGTTGGCTTGGATTGGAACTATGCTCTCTTTGTACCGTGGACGCAGCTGCTAGAAAGTGAACTTATAAAGAGGGAGGGAAGAAGAGATGGTCCTTTCTGATAGTTGCATAACAATTCTTTATTTATTTCTTCTTCTTCTTCTTTCTAACGGGTTAGCTGTGCTGGATCTTTTGAAAGATAAAGTTATTCTTTTCTTCTTTTCCTGGGGGCATTTTGCTGATGAGAGAGGACTCAGGCAAGTGGGTATCATTTTTTTTTTTTAGATTCAAGAAAAAAAAAAAAGTGGGTAGCATTTTTCGAGAGTACTCCCGAGGAGGATACATCTATTTTGGTTTTGGTTGCATCTGGTGTTCATTTCCCTATGCTGCAGTAGAAGCTAGATAACCACCCTCTCTTGTCCATTAAGTATATTAATTGGCGATGGCTCTATCCATATCTGCATCTAATATAGATAGAGTACTTATATATCTTCATTCTTCTAGGCTATATTTGCATTAATTCTAGAGGTGCAGTATTTGATGTGACACTTCAAAATACAAGCAATACTTATGTATGTGATGTATTTATTAGAATAAGTACACAGAGACTCCACGTAGTATATATATACGTGTCTCATGATATAATATAAATTTAGTGGTTTTGGACAAGATAAGATAAGAAGAATTAATAGCAACCAGAGATTGTTGAGAGAAATGTATATGCTTTTTGGCACAAAAGGCAACAAAACAAAAGGGTGCTGAAATTTTAATTTAATTTGGAGTGCGAACAGTAAAGCAGAATACGATATCAAAATATACATTGTTATCTAAATAATGGAGACAGCATCATCATCATCTATCTTTTCTTAATCACAAGAGATCGATCAGCTACAGTAAGACTCAAAACTCAAAAGGCATGAGAGAGAGAGAGAGAGAGAGAGAGAGTTGCTAATGTTTGACCTACCAACTTGAATTGACATCAATAAATTTATTTTCTAAGAATTAATGTCAAGATTTTTGGTCAGAAAGCAATAATTTAAAAATAAAAAAAAAGGTCAGACGTCCCCATAAAAGCTACAGGTCAGATGGTTTAATCATCTTGGTTACAGGTTTAGGTCCATGCATGCATCTGAAGACTCAAGAGCATCTAGGAATAACGTACAATAATAAGAGTTCATTTCATATGAAAAATAAGAAGGAAAGCTTTCTCTGCCCAGATTTGAGATCAGTTTGTGGGGTTTTCCATGATGCTATGGACATTCATATACTAATGGTCCAGACATCCAGTGCACCTAAAAATAAAAATAACTCACAGGACAATGGAGTCAGGAACAAGGTACAGTGCAACTTGCTCCCCATTAGATAATCTCCTTTTGTATCATTTTGTTCCAATTTTTGTAATGCATGCATATGGTTAATATTATTAACTTACCATGATTAATAACAACGCTTCTCCTTTATCTGTATAGATATAAATATATATATCTAATTTTGAAATAATTCGAGAAACCCAACATAAATAACTATGATAGATAGATAGATATATATATATATATATATATAAGTAAACTAATGGAAGAAGTAATCCCAGCCCAGGTTTCAAACATTAGTTTCTACGAACAAGAAGGCCAAATGGCGAGCAAGTTGGAGGAAACGTCCTGATGAGTTAGTTTATGATACCAACCAACCAACGGCAACGGCAAACGGCAAACGGCAACGGCAACGGCACCGCATTGTATGTGT
Organism: Typha angustifolia; assembly: GCF_048772165.1. Taxonomy (NCBI): domain Eukaryota; kingdom Viridiplantae; phylum Streptophyta; class Magnoliopsida; order Poales; family Typhaceae; genus Typha; species Typha angustifolia. The sequence goes on from NC_133239.1 coordinate 236,273, forward strand.
TAGTGTTACGTCAGGAGTAGTAGTTGATAATTTGCTTTTGCTGCATCGGGGGGTTTGTAGGGAATCGGCGGCAAATCGATGGACGTCCGCCCACTTGGAGGAGACAGCCGGAATTCGGGGAAAAGAGCCTGTAACCGAAGGCGTAAAAAAACTCGCAATATCTCGAGCCGGCCCCACGTCGAAACCGGGACCACCCGATCTCTGCCAGTCAACAAACCCTCCCCGTCCGTCTACAAAGCGGATTAATTTAAAAGTCTCGGTATTTCACTATAAAGATGATGACGACGTTTAGTTATAAAACATTAACTCATTCAGTTTATAAAACTCCTCAATCTCACTGTTGTTACTATAATCTATATCCTTTTCTTTTAACAAAATAACCCATATTTTTATGTGCTAGCCTAGCTTATTATAATTCATACCCTTTTTTTAAAAAAAAAAAAAAAAAGAAAAAGCTCGTAGATACAAGTTCTACATGACCTAATATATAAATGAATGATCATTTGATATAAGCTTGACACTTGGATGTTTGAGCAACATAGCACCATAGTAAGAATAAAATATTAAGCCCTAGTGAATAAATAAAATACGACAACAGCACAATCATAATAAGTACACATAAACAAAAGGTCCGTCGTAATACGACAGTTGTAAGTACACAACCCTATGAAATCTAAAAAAGTGGAGAAGAATCTTGGATTCGATGAATAAGATGAGACGACGGAAGGTTTGAAGCCACAACTCTACCATCGAAGAAAGCTAGTGAGACTAACTGCACTTGTGGGTCCAAAGGAAATTTGACCACAGTCGATCGATTGCGGATGCAATGTCGAGGACCTATACTAGTAGTAGGAGCTGGCAGATGGGGAAGGCAGAGACCACAGAAGCTACGAGTAGTGGACAATGAGGGGAGAGGGCTTTAGTTGTAAAGAGAGAGGGGAGAGTAATATGTAAAAAATCACACATATGAGGGTGAGGGCGATCGAGAAACGAGGATGGTGAAGTGGCACGATAGTTACGATGATAAGGTGAAGAAAGGAGATGAGACCAAAAGGAAGATGAAAAAGGAGGTAAAGAGGGAGACAGAAGTAAAAAAGGAGAAAAAAAAATGCAAAAAAAGGAAAATGAAATTTTCTCTTCCCTAATCGCTCGGGCTAGCAGAGGAGAGGGGAACAATTCATCGAGGACCAAGATAACTCTCTACAAGATACCAAAAGACCTAATGCCAACCCTAGATAGGGCTAAAACCTTACCGATTTCATTGTTTTAAATTTGACGAAAATTTATTGTATTAGATCAGAAAAACATCTCAAACAACATCTACATTTGTATTAAATTGATAATAATAAAACTATTATTCCGATGTGTCGGTAATGAAAGGTATTGAGGTTATTAATGAAACCTAGATATTAAGAGAAAAAAAACATTAACAAAATATAAATGTGATTATCTCTGTATATTGTTGATGTAAAGTTTGAAGTAAAAAAGTAAATATTGGAGAAATTGTCAAGTGGGCCTTCCCTAGGATTTGGATGGCAGTGACCATCATCATTGAATTGGTGAGCGTCTGCAGGAAAAGTGCAAAGCACTGAAAAGTACATGACACGGTGACATTCACTGTACCTAAGATCACATTTTATTATTATCAAAACTATAAGGTCTTGTCAACATCAACCCAGGATATTCTACAGTGCCTTTTAAGGTGTCTAAACCACCTTATTAATATACTCTTTCACTAATTATCCATTCTTCATTTTTATTCTCTTTCTTTCATGTTTTTCACTTCGCCATAGATTAAAAAAAAGAAAAATTTGAGGATAACTGAACTTTCAACTTCTCATTATAAAATGATGCCTCGGCTACTAAAATATTGACCAAGGTACTATTTCTATGTCAAGATCTGCATAAGTTCCAGAGTTTTTCCCTTTCAAAATTCAAGGAATTGTCTGCACTTGGGAATTAATCTTCTTACATTTTAAATGTAATAGTTAATGTAATAGTTGAGAGTGGATCAACTTTGCTAGTAACCGAGGAAGTCGAAGCATTGGTTTTGAAATATAGAGGTTTCCATTTTATATATATAGTTAGTTGGATATATAGGAAGGGAGCAGGGACCTCATAGGACAATCTCTTGGCTATCATAATGGGATATATGACTAGTTATATATATATATATATATAGCTATAAATTGTCATTAAAAAAAAACGAGAGAGTTAAAATATTCCAAATATGTTGCCTTGGAACGTCAACGTGGCCATTCCTAGGACTCGAATGGTAATGGTCATGGTTGAATAAGTTAGCATCTCTTAAAGATTTGCCAATCAATGGAAAAGTACATTATTTGATGACATGCAGTGTACCTAAGATGGCGTTATCATTGCGTGATAATTATCAAACTTAGGTGCGAGTCATTGTAAAGACTACGTACCAATCTTTTCTTCCTCCTACTTTTATTTATTTTTAATTTTCTAAATCCGAAGATGAATTACTTGAAAAAAAAAGAAAAAGAAGGGGATTCCCAATACACGAGGCTGCGGACCGATACACTGTACATAGCCAGGATCGTATAAGATTAGATTAGAGTAGCAGTTTCAATGATTCAAACCCGTGACCACAAGATAGTAGTAGTACATGGTCCGATTCCACTGCAGTTAGTAAACACATGCATCCTGTTCCTCCAACTCATAGAGGCTTATTAGACATGACACTGTACATTGAATGTCATTGGCTGGCCGTGACAGGCCGGTGTATGATTGAGTGGGAGGTAGATCTTGCCTTTGTCTTCCTCTCATATCTCCACAATTAAAAGAATGCCACTTGGGATTGCCAGATATGATCCATTCCTAGGATGACTCAAGTTTTGTGGGGGAGAGAGACTGGACACACACACACACATTCTCTCTCTCTTCTCCTCACTTCTGGAGCTGTTGTTGGATTCATCCATGTCCTGGCTCGGAGCGGGGACAGCGAAGAGCGCGGCGGACCACTGGTCGCTCTCGCAGTCACAATCAAATGGAGTCCCGCCTAGTGTGCTCGAATGCTGATCCAGTAGTTCTCTCTGCATTACCCTTTTGCGAAGCATTTCTCTTGTTACACTGCATTCATACTCATACCTCTTTCTTCTCTCTCTCTCTCTCTCTCTCTCCCCCTCTCTTTGTCCTCAGGACTGGCCTGAATTGATCGACCAACCTCCATCGGCTTGATGTGATAGCTAAAACGGATTGATACTAGTAGAAGTAAAGAAGAAGTTGGCCACCGGATAGTATTAGCCCCACCGGAGGAATTCCCTGCAGTAGGAGTACTTATTACATTATAAATGGTTATAGTATAATATATGTATTAACCCAAATTAGTTCAAAACAGTTATAAACTTTTTTACTTTAATGGCCGTATAATTTGTCAGCCAATCACGGACTGGCTGCCGAGCGACATTGGCTCCAGGAATCCTGCAGCCGAGGCTGCAAACAGTATGCTCCCAAAGAAAATAACTTTTGTAACGGACAGACGGGAGATTCAGAGAAAATAGCTACTAAACATATACATTATAACAAATTTAGGCCAGATTTATTTGCCTGAATTAAAGGGGGATAAGATAAGGAATGAACTGTTGTTTATTCTTGATAAATACAATCAAACAACTAAAAAAGAAATTCGAATAAGAATCATAATAAATGAGAGCACCTTTTTATCCCAGTTCTAAGATGGGATCAGAAAACTGAAGATTGAGAGGGTAAAGGAAAGCAATCAATTCAATTGCAGAGAATAAAAGAATTTAAAAGGAGTGCAGCAGGGAGGGAGCAAAGACCAAAGCGACATGGTCCAAACCCAGGTACGTATCACATGCTTGGGGCTACAGTGGTGGTACCAACTCTTCGGATTCGGAATGCACCCAAACCCAATAAGTGCTTGGGTGGGGCTCACAAGCACTTCAATGCACCGGTGACCACAATCGCCAATTCCGGCAAAGCAGATTATTTTGAATGCAAATATATTGTTCCCCAACCACTCCCAATGACACAGCTGATCACATAGTAATATTTCCTTTCAATCAGCCAACTTATGATATATACATACCTGCAAAAAGGGGAATGACAACATAACCCCTAGGCAATATTCAGATCCTATAAAACTGCGATGTATTACAGTTCTTCCGGTCAAGAGTCCACTCATATGCAAATGTATCCGGTAGGATTAGAACAGATATATATATATATATATATATATATATATATAGGGTTGCTGATAGTCTCTGTGCTCAATAAGCAGTACAGAGACATGCAATAATAAGATGTTGGATATTGTGCTTGCTTCTAAAAACATGGTGATTGAAGCTCGTATACAGCACAAAGGCTTGCTACAGATCCAGCATTCGGCCTCTAATAATTGCCTCAGCCTTCCTTACCTCCATCACAGGTCCGATAACGAAAACCTACACGGTGCAATTAGAAGCAATCCAGTCAGTATAAATTTATCTAACTTGTCATAGTAGGTCTTGTAATTTAATCTACTAAGAGCTCATTTCTAGGTAAATTCAAAATATTCGAGTCCTTCGCGTAGCTTTCTTTTAGTATTCATCGCTCTACATGGACTCAAGCTGTCCAACTATTACCAATCCCCAATTACTTATCAACAAGCAAATGATACTATGGGTATGAATGCCAGGTGATTATCAGGTAAAATTTACCTAAGACTATTTAAAGACATCCTAATCAAGAATGTATCTACTGAGCCAGCCTAAATTTCTTTGTATCGTGCAGAAAACATATAACATAGCGAAAACAGTACATTTTCTTCACTTATTGCTGTCAAAAATCAAAATAATAAGTCGGCCAATGTGAATAATGCTGAACCAAGGATGCTCCCACTCTCCCCTCCACACCCTTATCTATATAAGCAATTAAATGATTTCACAATCCTCACTTTATCTATATTTATCTATAAAGTCTTCGTAGTATTACTAGTATAATAGTATATAGCATAAAGCAACGGAGCACTACTCATTGCATGAAGATGACAAAAACTTTAGGCCTTATTTGGTTTGAGGCTAAGCCCCGAACTTAGTTAGTCTTATTTCTTAGTCTTGATTTTTTGGAGATTAAATTTGATTAGATATGAAAAGGATAAAAAAATATTGGTTACTGAACCAGTTTAGAGGTGTCTAAACCAGTTCAAGGGAATCAAACAAGGCCTTAATAATATTAAGAGCATGACAGTAACAAGAGAATCCCATCATATAAAACATGAGATAATATACACATCATACACAAACTTTCAGTGATTCTAGAGACCTAGGCTAAGGCTAAAGTCAGCCATATCGTAGTTATCTTAAAAGTATGAGAAATCACTAAGTTCCATGAAACAAATGGAATAAAATTTTGGTATGTTGAGCTGACCATAATGGTATGTTGAGCTGACCAGAAATTTATGGACTCACATTATTCCATGCTTACAAAAACTAAGGCCTACTGCATCCTAAATTCCTACCAGCCATTGGAGAAGCTTAAAGCAGCAAACCTTACCTTGTCAGGAGGACCCTTAGCACCACCTATAAGAATTTCCGCACTGCAGTGTAAGAAAACAAAGGATCAAGATGAATTAAAGAACATTCAACAACTAAATCTAGTACCATATATCTCAGAAACAACACACTTACTTGCAAGATTGTTTCACAGACATGATAGAGGCTCCTCTTTTCCCAATGACTTGTCCCATTTTCCCAGGCGGAACATTTAAGACCGAGAGTATCTCCTCTTTAGGAGTATAACCTTCAGCTACCAGGTCATCTGGATGCAGTTAGATCACATAAATACTTTATTCCTTTCACTTATCAGCTACTAGGTCATCTGGACGCAATTAGATCACATAAATACTTCATTCACTTTCACTTATCCTATACAACAATCCTTGTAGCTTTTTCACTTATTGTGCATCAAACCTAAAAGTCAATCCCAACTATTTGGGTTGATTATATGGATCATTTCCTCTATCCAACTCTATTTTGTGCAGAAAATTGATCTATAAGGATCCAGTTGGATAGCTGGCAAAAGTTTTATGCTCGCTATCAAGCTATGAAATGGAACCCTCCTTGTCTGAGCCTAGGACCATTCTTGAAATTTGAAAGATATAACAATATGCGCACCCAGATGGAATCAGATAGAAAATGTATTTAACCTGGGAGAGGAGGAAGAGGTGGCCAATCTGCTTGGTCATTATCATTGATGCAGAAACACCTACAGTATAATGAGCCTCGAACTCCAAGATGCCATAGAGATCTTCTAGTCAACTTCTCAACCATCTTCTGATATATATAGAGTAGAAAGCGAATATCATCTGTGGCTGCTCGAATCAACATTTCAGACAGTGGCCTATATTTCCAAATAGCAGGATCCTGATATTGTCATATTGTACATATCAGTTCAGAGCACAAAACAGTCTTAACTTCATAATTTAACAAAACAGTCAACCTATTTCCATATTAAATAATTGGTTGCAGCCAGGCTAACCTGTCTCAGACGAACACGTACTTCTTCCTTTTCAAGATATGGAACTCCTACATGAAGCAATACCAGAATATAAACATGCCATATGAACAATCAAACATCTCGACTGAGAAATCAACTAGGTTTAAGTCTTTCAGTCACTAAAATCTTCATCGATAAAGATGGGGACAGATTAATGTAACACTTGATGAAAGCTGAAAGATCACATGTTATAACTGAAACTGGATCCCATTAAGATGTAATGTAGAAAGTTAGAAACCAACAAGCCAATGAAAACTATTTGTAAATCAATTCACTAGCAGAGCCAAAAGGAGCTGGGAGAAATCAAATAAAAAGGAAAATATGAGAAGAAATGGTTAGAATGAGAAGACTCAAAATGGTAGCCTTTTTCTGGTGCTTGCACATCCCCTGTGATAACTTACTGACCAACAGTAATGCCAAGCTTTTACTACCAACCCTTTTGGGCCTGACTATCTGGATCCTTTCATCCATCTGTTTGTAGCGGTCTGTGCCATTCCAAAATACAAGATATAACTCTTTAGAATAAAGCTGACATTACATGTAATCTTAGCCTGGACCAGATAAACTAAGTTAATCTATACAAAATTCTCTTTAGAGGTAAATGTCTTAATCCAAAATTCTGAGGATGCTTTACCACCAGCTTCCACAATAAGAGAAACTGAAGGTACAGGAAGCAAGTTAGCAAGCACATAGAAAAATAATCATACCAATCATTTGAAAACACTGGAACCAAAACCAAGGATTTTAGTCCCAAAGTTGTGGGGTTGGCCACATGTTTTCTTTTCCATCCTTTCATTCCGATCAATTAAGATGCTAAAACCTGAAAATCAGCGTTATTGAAATTCCCTCGTGGTTTAAGTGGTTCTAGTTACATATAAACTAAGAGAACTTGTAGCTGTACAACTTTCATTGTTACAAATAGAGCAGGCGACCACAAGAAAAACCTCCTCATCTATAACCGAGTTCTCAGCCCAGCATATTCTTCTCTACGAAGTATATTTGGGAATATAAGATTACATATCATTTCGACAGTATAAGTATATAACAGGTTATACCATCCTATGATTGCACCAACACGTAAAAGAGAGCACATTCAAGTACAACTCCAGCTTGCAAATTAGTGGTGAAGAGATACGTAATAGTGAGTAATGACATATATAATAGTGTCTTGGCACAAGTTGTGGGATTGTCAAGTCTCAACTGTTGGACAATTTCCTTAAGGTTAGAAGAATTTTCAATGTTGTCTAATTCTTTACTTTCAGATCCTCTTTATAGAACCTACCTTGTCTTTGGATTCAATATGCTAATTACCAGCTTTTCATTGACATTCATATTCATTATTAAAAACAAAAGAATATTGAAACATAAGTATCTGCATTCTAGATTAGCATGAGTGATAGAGAGAAATTTAAGGCAAAATGAAAAGTTTAGGTCAAGAATGTACCACAATAACGAGGATCAGCAAGAAGGCCAACAAAAGATATATAGTCATTTGGTGACCGCTTTCTTCCTTCTTGCTCTTCTATTAGAGAATAAGCAATCTACACGAGCAAGAAAGCATTGAGAAAGTCATCCTCTCCAACAATATTTTCATGCCAACTTAGGCATATCCAAGAAAAGAACTGGAGTATCAGAAAATTGCTCATCCATTTCCATGTAGTAGTTATGCTTGAATCTAAAGACAGCATTTTCTATCGTAAATTCATGCTTCAGAGCAAATGTAGGAAATAAAGATTTATAAAATGAAACAGTCCAGTACTCATCATACTCTTGGATTGAACAAGAGCAATCCTTTTATCAGGGAAGAGACGTGAGAAAATGAGGTTTACCTGAGTATCTAAGACATTATGCAATTTGATGCCAAACTGAAAAAATAAAGCCTGAGTGCAAGCATAAGGTTCGTGTATTAGCAAAGATTGCAGAATTTTTTAAAGAAATAGTATAGAAGAAAAAGGGGCCAAAGCATTTAGAGACCTCGCTGTCTCGTTTGCAGTCGTGAATAACTTTTGTGATGTAATTAGATTCAAGTGCAGGTTTACAAGCTTGCATGACTTCCTCCTTTCCATCAATAGCATCAACAATGTACACAGCATCAGGAAATAAAAGCTAAAAACCACAGAAACAAGAAAATTGATCAAAGAACCAATGTATTAGAGGAAACCATTATAAAATTGGTAAATGTCAAAACAGATTTTTGCATAAGAAAAAGAAAAGGACCCTAAAACAAAGCAAGAGAAGAAATGTGAATCAACAGATTGAGATTACAAAAGGATGTAAAAGCAAAAGTAGTCGATACTCCTGGTTTTAAAGTATAATATACTTTAATGAGCAGAAAGACTACTATAATCAGTAAGCTTAACTGCTTATATGCCTGCAAACAGAAGCAAACCTAACACATTAGATCAAACAATCTAGAAAAAATTTGATTAGTTCTCTAAATCCTATAATAGATATAAAGAAGCAGAAAACTGGAAGGGACAATTAAACTAAGGAGTAACGGAAAAAACAGTTGATTTTACCTGCATTACGCAAAGAGCACCATGGCGACAAAGGTCGACACCTTCACAATCGAATCCGATAACCAACGGCCTATGGGCTGAGGGTTCAAGAAAATCAACTGGAAGCTGAGCAGCATCGGTGACAATATAAACGGGAACTTGCATGAATTGGTCACTATCATCAGAAAGCGAGACAGCTGTGGTACGTATAGAGAGAAACTAAGCTTATTGCAGTAGAAGACAATAACAACATAACAACCAAAACCCTCGATCGGAAGCAAAGTCAGCATCTAAAACTAAAAACAATTAAAAAAATTCGGCGTGAATCCATCGTCGAGAAACAAGTAGACGGTCGAAGAACTCGAAATCACAAAAACCTCACTAATAAGGATACACGCATGTAAGATCCTCACGAGAAGATTGCGGTCGAGACATGAATCTAAGAGAGCACGTCAAAGAGGAGAAGGAGATCAATAGGCACCTGAAGCCGTGGGGAGAGGAACGCGAGCATGGCGAGGAGGAGGAGGAGGATCGGAAGCCATGGCCCGATTCCGATGGCTTCTTGGAGGGGAAAGATCACAGAGCTGTGGAAGCGACTGTTTGGAAATATAAGGGCAGGAAAGTGAACTCGCGGAAATATGGGAATCTTTTTTCTCGCGATGCCGATTTCTGAAGGTTATTTAGCGAATACGACGACGAGTATGGAGCCTCCAGTCTTGAAACACCCTTTTTCCTTTTTTTCTTTTTTTGGAATTTGGCCTAATTAGAGTTGCAATTTTATCTTCTCCTAATATGTTTTATATAAAACTTACCCACTCCTTACAGACAAAGAGTAATCATGCAAATTTTTTAAATAAAAAATATAAAGTGGAATAGTCTTGCAAATTTAGTCCATATTTTAGTCTACTGAGGTTCTACTTAATTAATAAATCAAAGGCTCATTTCCAAATCATCAACTATCGATTTAACGATTCTACACATTATGCGGCATGCTTAGCCTCTAATTATCAATATTTTCCTCTTTGTTTGGAAGTTGTATTACCTTTGTAACTTTGTCGATTATCTTTCGTCATTTTTCTAAACTAACATCTATTAAACTGTAGCCGTAGCCGTGGGGGTGTCGTGAAAATGTCTAATCAATGCTTTGTTGCACTCCATGTTTTGTGGGCACCAAGATTTGTTTGCACAAGTATCAACCTGTCACGCACCTCTTGCTCATACGTGGCTGGATAGACGATTTCTCTATTTTTCATCCATGATTTGATCAACTCCAGATCTAATTTGCTTGCCCTCCATAAGTCCATAGAGAAAGGGAAAGTTGGAGAAGAGAATTAGTTCACTTGCCATGATAGAGCATTCGCAGCACGATTAATGAAGAGTTGGTTCCATAGAATTACCCTCTCTCTTTATGCATATTTTGGCCGTAGAGAGAAAAAAAAGGAAAAGAATTTGGTAGAAATTGGAAAATAGATATTGGAAAAGCTTGAGTGAAAATAGGATGTAATTAAATTGAGTTGAGGTTTGACCAAACTTAAATTAAAATTAATTTAGAGTTTAATTATATAATCAAGCTAATTTTAACTCGAGTCAATTTTGAGTCCAAAGCCTAGAAGAGGTTGAATAAATTTTGAGTTAAGCCTATCAAAAGTAACTCAAACCTAAATCAAGCTTATTCAAATTTGAAATGAATCAAGATTGATTCACACCATAATTAAGTTTGAAATAACACATAATTCAATGGCGAAGGTAAGGATCAATTATAATTATATTATGAGCCTTTAGATCTTGATCTAAATATTCATAATAATCTCAGATATTATATATTATTGAATATTATATTCTTATTTTGAGTTTGATCAAGTCGGCTCATAGTCAAGCTCCCTCGGAATGAATTTTGAGTCAATTTTGCTGATCAATCTTAAATTAGTTCACTTCGGAGCCGAACTTAATATTGAGTTGAAATTATGAAATAAGTACGGAAAATGTGAATGAGAAATATGGAGAGGAAAGTAGGGAGATTGAGAGTAATAAAAATCACCCAGGTCTCACAGAGGAGAGGGAAATTATTGATCAAAGTCTAGAAAAATTATATTTTAAGGTATTAATTGCATATTAACTTTTTGTTTAGGGAAAAATAGGTACTGTTAATTTAATAGAAGGGCAATTTAAAAATATTTAAATAATTTAAAGATCCTATCATAACGTCTTTTTAAAAGGGTATAAGTAATAATTGGTGTTGTTCGTAGTTCGGGAGCCTGGATGTAATTTAGGCTTCTTCTTTTTTTACAGTAACTCCTTCCGGTTAGGGTTAGGGTTTAGAGGGAGGAGAAGGGGGGGGAGAGGAGAAGGTAAGAAGAAGATGGGAGCTCCGAAGCAGAAGTGGACGTCGGAGGAGGAAGAGGCATTGAGAGCCGGGGTGGACAAACACGGGGCTGGAAAGTGGCGGACCATTCAAAAGGACCCCGAGTTCAGTCACTGCCTTGCCACTCGCTCAAACATCGATCTTAAGGTCATCTTTCTTCTCTTCGTATGTGTTTCGTCACTATTACAATCACTCTTGTGTCCTTAATGGGCAAAATGCTAAGGCCGGAGGGTGATACTCTATTATCATCAAAATTGTTTTGCTTTCGATATGAAATTTAGCTCCTAGTGTCGTTAGATCTGTATCCAAAAGTTATTCTTCTATAAAACCATTGGAAGATGAATAAGAATGTATCCTTGAAAAAAGATTTCTTGCTTTTGAGAAGTTTTATCCTCTACTGTTAGTAGCCTGTAATTATTCGTTAGCCAAATTAGCTGCATCACTTTGTCTTTGTTCCTTTAAGAATCTCCCAAATTAAAAAAACCCTCTTTTCTGTACTAGCTTTCTGCACACTCTTATTTAACCGGAAAAAATGAATTCCTTTTAAATTCCTACTGTGTATTGAGAGTGGTAAGGGCACTTGCCTTTTGTTTTTATCTTAATGTGAACTTCTGCTTTATATGTTCAGGATAAATGGAGGAACATGAGTGTCAGTGCTCATGGTCAGGGCTCGAGGGAGAAGATCAGGACGCCGAAACCAAAGGGTCTTTCAACCACCCCAGCATCTAGCTCTGGGAGCCTTGCTCTCTCTGTCCCACGTAAGGATGATGGATCAGCGGTATCCACAGATCCTGCAAAGAATTCTCAGGATGGGAAAAATCCTCCTCGGTATGTTGTTTCTTTATACCGCAAATTTTCTATTTCTATTGGCAAACACAATGACCTGGAATAAAAATAAAAATAATGTGATTCATTACTTCTACAATGATCAGATGATGAGAAATCAACTTAGTATGTGTTTCTCCAACCTTGGGGCTAGTGGATCAAGATTCACCAAACAAACTATTTCACTCTCTTTTGACTGTTTGGCTTGCTTCATAATTTGCAAAACCAGATAGACTCATTTCCTTTCACTCTTCACATGACTCCAGAGCCTCACGCCTATTCCCCTCATTATTGTAACTGGCATCTAAGCTTGTCTAGATGGCCAAAAAAGTGAAAAATTATCTTTCTTATCACCCTCATTAGTCATCATTTTTCCATATTTCCTTATCTGGTTAAATCTACAAAATAAGTAGCACCTACTGTGGACTGTACCAGACATTAGGAATAGTATACACACCCAATGAGTGAACTGTTGAAGTAAAACTGAGTTACCGCTTGCTATGAATAATGTCATATTAGCACAATGCTTACAACTTTTGTTTTTTTCTTCCTTTGATGCTCTTGTTTCTAGACCCCAAATTTTAATTATTAATCCAATTTGTATCATTCAGGTACACTGCCATGATCATTGAAGCTCTTGCAGCAATGCAAGAACCAAATGGGTCAGAAATTGGTGCAATCTGCAGCTTTATAGAGGTTAGTGGGAGCATCCTTCATTGGCAAGTCGAAAGAAATTTAATGTCTGGCATTCTTCTCTTTTGTTTCCTTACTTTTTATTAGACACACTAAAATTATGAACTCTGATCTGTTCAGGATCTCATTATTTGGCTCCTTTGCAGCCTGTGCAGAAATTTAAATCACTTATTGCCAAATCCACACTAGTATTTAGTTTTATTCTATATGCAATTTAGACTATTTAGTATTCTGGAGATGATCCTCACTCCTCAGTATGAATAATACTTTTTTTTAGAACAGTATGATAATCAAATATGTTTAAACTTAAAAAGAATCATCTTCTGATGTTATGTGTTTATGACAGCTTATATTCCTGCTGGGTTCAGTTAGAACATTGCAGAAATTATTCAACATTCTTATAAGATTTCCCTCTTCCCATAAGCAGTAGTGAAATAGATGTTTTCTGAAGTTCAATGTGGGCATGGAGAATAACAAATTGTCAGATTACTAATATGCTATTGCTGTAATTGTCTATTTGTTCATGTCTTGTTTTGTGCTTATTTCTTATTGCCCTTAAGTTGGTTAGTTGATTCTCTTTGCAACTGATTCAGTTTTGTAGCCCCATTAACTGAAGGGTTAATTCTAATTTCTAAGACGTAATGATCTTGTTAATGGTTGGGTTGTCAAGCTTAACAATCCTATACAGACAAAATAGTTTATGTTCAATTCCCTTGCTTTGATTGTGGCATCTGTATTCAAGTAGTTTTTCAAAATTGCGTTGAGTTCTTAGTCTTGCATCTTAACACATATAGTGGAAGTGCAGGTCACATCAGTTTTGCATCATAAGTCTGGTTCAACACCTTGCTTGCTTTTGGACATATCTTACTAGCTTGCTCTCTTAATTGCAGTGTGTATTTGCCATAAAATTTTGCTTAGTGAATTAGTTTGCTTTATGTTGATTTTTCTTTGGTATTCTATGCAGCAAAAACATGAGGTGCCACAGAATTTTAGGAGGTTACTTAGTTCGAAATTAAGGAGGCTTGTTGCACAAAATAAAATAGAAAAGGTGAATGCTGTTTTCTGACCTTTATGCTCTAACTCTCTTTACGGAATATATCTTTTCTTTTCCTCCAATGAATGACAAACTTTACCCTTGGACAAAAATGAGCATAGATTTCAATAAAGCAAATAAGCTGGTAATCCCTGAAATCTTTAAATACAGGTGCAGAAAGGGTACAGGCTTAAAGATTCTTGCTTTGCAACAAAAACTCCCACCCCGAAGCAGAAGGATCCATCCCATCGCTCTAGGACACCGCAGAGCAGCGGACTCTCTAATACCATAGACCCCACAGAAGAAGCAGCAATAACTGCTGCATACAAAATAGCAGATGCGGAGGCCAAATCGTTTCTAGCATCAGAAGCAGTCAAGGAATATGAGAAGATCTCAAAGATGGCTGAAGAGACAGATGCATTATTGCTGCTAGCTAAAGAGATCTCGGAGAAATGTACATGGAGACTAGCTGATTTCTGAGATTTACATACCTCTGCATTTTCATTTCTTTGAGCGCTCATTTAGTTTTTATGATGCTGCAGGTACATGTGGTGAAATTGTTGCGTTGGCGTAGGCTGAATGACGAAGAAATTAGTGATGCATTAAGGATCTTCAGTGTCTGTAGAATTTTGCACATAAAACTTGCTCTCCCCTAGTCTGTCCTTCAGTAGTACCTCTTTGTGGCCGACTTGTTAAGTTTAAATTGTGGTTCCCATGTAGGCAAACGAAAAACTTGCAGTGTAATAGTGTATGATAAAAGCTTTTACATATAAGAGTGCCCCTTTTTCCTGTCAATCAGTCTTTACATGGTAATATTAAGTAGGATATTTGCTTCACCAATTGCACCATAGATACTCTTGCTGTAGTACTGTTTTTCAATCTTCTGTATGATCTTTTGAGTATATTAGTGATGCATAACCAATTGCACCATGGTAATTTCTAGGGTATCTCACTGGAGCTTTAGAACATGTTCTTTTCTTAGGGTAGGCACATTTGTTTTGCTTGTCTATTTGGCAAGGAACTTATTCCTAGTGTGTAATAGGGAAATCTTTCTTTTTTTTTGTGCCTATATTTCTCCTGTTCAAAGCTTAATATTATTGTACATCAAACATAGTTTATCGACTTTATTCAGATTTATCGGTTTTTTATCCTTTTTTTTTGGTTGAAGTGAGCACAATAGCGGACGTGTCATTTCCTGTGCGACTTCCACTGCAGCCAATCCGAAGTTCCGTAATATGGCATCGAAGCTTAAAAAGCTTCGCCCATCCTCTCACGAGAAATGGCTCATGATCCTCTCCGCTTCCCCAGATAACTCTTTAGAAACCCTAATCGATCTCCTTGTACCTATCCCCTCCATCGCGATCTAGATCTCCCGAAGGTAATGACCCTCACCATCCACCCCGAATCTCTTCTCTGATTTCTTTTTACATCTTGCTCCAAACAAATTTAGCTTCTTTTCCGATCAGCAATGGTGCTGGGCGACTCCTCCAGCGGAAACCCAAACCCTAATCCGGATGCGAATCCGGCGGCGGCGGAGGACGAGACTTCGATTGACGTCCTCGCGCGCAATATCCAGGATACTCTCACCGTCGGCAAGCGTCACCGGTTCTGGGAGACTCAACCCGTAGGCCAATTCAACGACCTCGGGGATTCCACCCTCCCCGAGGGCCCCATCGAGGCCCCGACCCCAATTTCCGAGGTAAAATCCGATCCCTATAACCTCCCCGCCTTGTATGAATGGACTACATGCGACATGGACGACGAGAGCACCTGCGCCGAGGTCTACAACCTCCTCACCAACAACTACGTCGAAGACGATGAGAACATGTTCCGTTTTAATTACTCCAAAGAGTTCCTCCGATGGGCTCTTCGCCCTCCGGGTTACTACAAGTCTTGGCACATCGGCGTCCGCGTCAAATCTTCCAAAAAGCTCGTCGCTTTCATCACCGGCGTGCCTGCCAGAATCCGGGTCCGGGGCGACGTCGTCCGGATGGCGGAGATCAACTTCCTCTGCGTTCACAAGAAGCTCCGGTCGAAGCGGCTCGCCCCGGTCATGATCAAAGAGGTCACTAGGCGCGTCCACCTGGAGAATATCTGGCAGGCAGCGTACACGGCTGGGATTGTCCTTCCGACGCCGGTCACCACTTGCCGGTACTGGCATCGGTCCCTGAACCCTAAGAAGCTGATCGATGTTGGTTTCTCCCGGCTCGGCGCACGTATGACTATGAGCCGCACAATCCGTCTTTATAAGCTACCGGAGGCCACCGTGACCCCGGGTTTTAGGAAGATGGAGCTGAGGGATGTGGCCGCGGTGACGAGGCTGCTGAGGGAATACTTGGGGCAGTTTGCGGTTGCACCTGATTTTGATGAAAGTGATGTCGAGCATTGGCTGCTCCCGCAGGAGAACGTGGTGGATAGCTTCTTGGTCGAGAGCCCCGAGACGCATGAGGTGACGGATTTCTGCAGCTTCTATACTCTTCCTTCGTCGATCCTGAACAACCAGAACTACTCGCTGTTGAAGGCTGCTTACTCTTATTACAATGTTGCTACAAAAACTCCTTTGCTCCAGCTGATGAATGATGCGCTTATCGTCGCCAAGAAGATGGATTATGATGTCTTCAATGCCCTCGATGTTATGCATAATGAGTCCTTCTTGAAGGAACTAAAGTTTGGACCTGGCGATGGGCAGCTCCATTACTATTTATACAACTATCGGATCAGGAATCCTTTGAGACCACAGGAGCTTGGTCTCGTGCTTCTATAAGTTATTCTTCTAAATATAATTTCCATATAGTGATGGCTGCGCTCTTGATCAGAAGTTTCCTGAGTACGCTTAGGATTGCAACAGCCAGAATCTCTGTTTCATCTTATTGCTTGCTGTTTCATCGATCTGATTGCCATGCATTGGCATCACCTTGGTCTCTTATTTTTGGACCAATCTCATTGTTATCTTGAATTCTGCCGTTTGAGCTTAATTGGAAAGTTTAGTTCTTTGTGTTTTCTGTCTTCATCTCTGAGTTTAAGAGCGCTCGTGGTATTTTGGTGCATTTCTAAACCCTTTTAAAATTTTGTGGTTTTAGTTGAATGCATTTGAGCTTTACTGGTTTATCTTTACTTTTGCATATATTTTTGCTTCAATTTTCTTTTTTCTATATCTGCTTTGTACTTTTAATTTGGTTTCACGTATTTTTGCACAAACTGATTGCTTCTACCATGTACATTCCTTGTTATACTATTAATTTAGTAGTCCTGAATGCAGTTCATTTCATGGATTGTCTACATAGCTTTTTTCTTCAAGCTTGAATGCAAGTGCTACATTTACTGATAGTATGTGTTTCTAGATTAAGCATTATCGTTTTCAATGAAGCTGATTTGAGTAGAAAGCTGCTGCAGGAGCAGATGCGATGTTTAGGTTATAAGTAAGATAACACACTCTTGTTGCTTGTGTTTCTAGAGTGAATTAGACTGCAATGAGTACTCTTCAGTGCATGAAACCTATGAAGGAGAGTGAATTAGTTGGTTCTGTAGGTTACTCGGTTTATACAACTATCAGATCAGGAATATTTTAAGACTGCCGGAGCCTGATCTTGTGCTTCTATAGGTTATTCTTCTAAATATTCTTTTCATTTTACTGATGCATGCTCTCTTGATCAGTTCCCTGATTTCACCTCTGATTGCAACACCCTGAATCTCCATCTCATAATCATCATCTCTTAATTTTGCAGCAAGCTCATGCTGTCTTTTTTTCTTTCGTTTTGTGTGATGAAGATCAGTAGGATGATGATGTTGTCTTTGATCCTGCCTAGGAAATTTTATTTATTATCTGTGTTTACGTCTTTACCTAGTGCTAATGGACTTTTGGTGCAACTCTGCTATACTAAATGCTTGAAATTCTGTGGTTTTAGTTGGATGCGTTTATCTTTTATTTTTGTATATGGTTGCTTCCATTTTTATATTCAGTGCTGTATTTATAATTAGGTGTCATGTATTATTGCACCAACTGATTGCTTATACCGTTTCAATTCTTTTATTATGCTATTGCTTTTAGCAGTGCTATAATGTACAAGTGTCCTGAATGCAGTTCATTTCGCTGATCTTCATATGAAGAAGCCTCCCAAGTCCCAATACTACAAAATATACAAATTTATCTGGTTTTCCGATGCTTGCAATTCCATCTGCTAGTCCTCCACTTCTTTCATTTGCCAGGGAGAAACAACACCTCAAGGAGGGGAAACAAAATTTAAGACATAAAAAAGGGGGAAAAAAAAGGATCCCTTTCCACAAATAATAAGTCATTGTTCCAATCTACAAGAAGAGAAACAAACTATAGAGCCATCATGTTTGGTGTAGTAGTCTAGAAGTAATGAAAAAAATTGAATCATCAACACAAATGCAATTTTCTACATAATTGTGCATGCTTCAAGAGTACAATCCTTTTCAACTCATTTGAAAATTTGGTCAGAAGATTAATTGCCAATTCAACATTGGTTGGGATCAGTGCAGTACTCCACTGCTTTTATTGATGGTATTAAATTTTTGCTTCACTCCGTCTTCCTCCAGACGAGTCCTCTGATGAATCAAAGCTGCAACACATATGTGGGTCTGATATACAATTTGTCAGGCATCACAGCTGATACACTTCAAATATAAATTAGCATAAACTGGAAGGTGAACTTTTTACCACAGCAACAATACAAGATCAAGGGTATATGAATCTGCAACCACTAAAGTTTTAAAAGAAAACAAAGTTAGGAATACAAAATCAGTTTATGCTCATTAACACAAGGGTGAGTATCCAACTATTCCAATCAATATTTTTAGCACTTTGGAGCTTTCTAGCATGCAAATCTAGTGTACATTAAAGAGTATGCAGGATCTGCTGTGAGACAAAAAAAAAAGCCTCACCCTGTCTATCAAGATGCTGCGAGACCAAAAAAAAAAAAAAAAAAAACCCTCTTTTGGTCTTATCATTTGGGCTTGACCCCATTCAAGTCAAGGATAGTCATATGCTGACATGAACTAAGTCTTTGCCTGCTTAGTTGGACTTGAAAGTCTAGTTCGCTATGCCCTCTGACGGCTCGGCTGGTCTGGGCCCTTTTATTTTTATAGATTTTTTCAGTCATATAATAAATATTTAGAAAATTGAATACCACTGTATAAGTATTATTTTATGATAGCTAACTAAAATATTTTTATAAAAACTTATTATACTTGACCTGATAAAATATAATATTTTTTAAAATTCATCTATTAAGTTCGTCTGAACTCAATATCTCACAAGCTAGTAAAATAGTAATAAACTATAATATTCTAACTTAACCTAAGCAAACTAGAGTGAGCGGCAAGCTAACTCGACATGCTCGTTAATTATTTTTCTTACCACTAAGCCATTGAACTAAGTTGAATTGAGCTGCTAAATAAGCCGAGCAAAACTACTAATAATTAAACAATTTGTCTACTTTACTTGAAGTTGGAGTTTGAACTTGCGAATACATTTCCAATTACCTAACATTGGACGGTGATAGACTGGCATATTTGATGAAGAAGTACCAAGGACAGGAACATATTATGGCCATTAACAAATTTCAAAGTCGTTGGATGAAAGCACAGTACCGTCTGGCTCTCTCTCTGTCTCTGTCTCCGTCTCTCTCTCTCTGTCTCATCTACTATAGTAAGTAATGAAAATTTACCTGGTTACCAAAAAAATAAATAAAGATAATGGGGTTGTAAAGAGTAATAAGAACAAAGCATAGGGCGTAGATTGTAAAATTCTCCATGTAAATAAAACCGGTGTCGTATAAAATTCTTTTTCTTTTGTGGGGGAACTGAGAAGTCCTCCTTTGGCTTAAATTGTGGGTGCGCGGTTGGGTGAGTCTATAAGCTTTAGTTTTCCTTTTTGGGCGACAATCTCGGCCCCGCTTCTTTCCCTTCCGAGAGCTAAGTAGAGAGAGAGAGAGAGAGAGAGAGAGAGAGAGAGAGAGAGAGAGAGAGAGGGGGGGGAGAGGGGTAGAGAAAACTAACGCCATCCAATGCCGACCAAAGAGAGAAACTTAGAAAGAGAGAGAGAGAGAAAGAGACCTCCTCCTTCCGTTCTTCTGTTTCGGTGTAATCGAAGCGTGCGTCGATCCGCTTAGTTTCCTCGATTCTTTGATTTATTTCCCTTTTTGTCGTGCTTTCGATCGGTTTTTCGGTGGGGCGATTGGTGTTGATCTGATCTCCCGTTCCACCGTCGTTGGGATATCTGCTGGTTTCGCCGGCCTCGGGTAATCGGTTCAAATTTGTAGAGGATCGGGTGAGGCAATTAGTTCGTTGGCCTCTTTATAGCTTCTCGAATAACCTTTTAGGTCTTCGGGTTAGGGTTAGGAATTAGGGTCTCTAATTCGTGAACGCTGTAATGGAGCCTCGCGTGGGGAACAAGTTTCGGCTTGGTCGCAAGATCGGGAGCGGCTCCTTTGGGGAGATCTATCTAGGTACGTGCTGGTTCTGGACTAAATTTTGTTTTGTGAATTGAAAGCTTCTCTTCTGTTTTTCGGATGATGTTTTCTTGTTTGGCTGCAGGTACTAATATCCAAGCGAACGAGGAGGTTGCGGTTAAACTCGTAAGTGCTGTGATCTTTGTAGATGTTCTTAATAGATAGCCTTTATTGATAGCTTGCTCGAATTTTTTGAGTCACAAGTTCCATTCTTTTTTCTTTTTTAATTTCTGTAGAGCTCTAGTCTTCTAAGGTTTTGCCTACTAATCAATTATTCTTTTGCCCTGTTTTGACTCTCATATCATAGTTTAGGTAGATTACTCAGTAATGTTCGGAATGATTTTAGCGGTCTACTTTTAAGAGGATCACGGAAACCCTTGAGGGTCTATCATTCTATGGGAAAGTGTTATCAGTGGATAGATGTTTGGCTTTAAAATAGGGAACCAGAATATTATGCGCTGGCTTCCTGGAAGTTCTTGATATTGGAATGTGCTGATTCAGTTCTCCTTTATTGGCATCCTTTATGTCTTAACTTTTTGACTGGTGATACTTGTGTGTTATGGTGTGTTCATATACATATCAAATATGTATGGACTAACAAATATCCTTTATAATATCAGTCTAAGGTGTAATGTAATATGATAATAATGTATATCTCGAGCATCTAGTAAAAGTAGATTTATTGCATGAGACAAAGGCAGCACGTTTATGTCCTTTAACCTGAGGGGAGCTTCTGGATGATATGGATGATAGAATTACACAAATTGATGCACCTTTTTGATTGAAAAATATGCAGAGAGATGAGTACATCATGTAGAAATACACTCAATCTCGATAAGAAACTGTATGCTAGTTTCTTAATTCCTTGATGAGGTGCAGTTTTTCCCTGTGAAGAGTTTTAAGGAATTTGTATTTGGCTTTTAAGCCACCTAATCTGCATCAGTGAAATATGTCGAAATTGTTTTTGTAAGATTTCTTATTTGTTCCACAATTTTTGTATTTTATTTGTTTGCATAATCCTTGCATCTATGTTATGCCTTATTTCTGAGTGTCATTTTCATTTACTCTCGGTTGTCAATGATCAGGTACAGTACTTTGTTAGACGTTACTGGAATTTGAGAACATTATCTTTTTCTGTGATTTTATACTTAAATATGTATAAACTATAAACTTGTCGTTGAGCCTAGATAATGGCTAGATTTGACTGAGAAGTTGTCTTGTTTGAGTCTATCCTTCTCAATCTGATAGCATGGTTTTTTGTAACCTTTGATATGGTTTAATGATAATGTTCTGTTTCTTTTTTAGGAAAATGTGAAGACCAAGCATCCTCAGTTGCTATATGAATCAAAGCTGTACAGGATTCTGCAAGGAGGAAGTAATAGAATGTCTTGCATCCTTGCGTTATGAACGGCAAATTTATGTTATATTTACTCATTTTTGTTTGATGTTTGTCAGCTGGAATACCAAATGTGAGATGGTTTGGTGTTGAAGGTGACTATAATGTCCTGGTGATGGATTTATTGGGACCTAGTCTTGAAGATCTTTTTAGCTTTTGCAGCAGAAAGCTCTCTTTGAAGACTGTTCTGATGCTTGCTGATCAAATGGTATGGTATTACTAGTACTCTACTCGTGATTTACAAAAGAAACTTTATCCCAGAACTTTCCACGTGTGCTTTCATATATGGCTTGGCAATCTGGCATTTGAGCCACTGTAATGGAGCAGATTCTCCCTCTCAGTCACTAATGAGCATGTATTGTCTGGAATTTAAATCTTCTCACAGTTTTGGCTCCCTTCTTGGTTTTTCTTCCATCCTGCGGGTGTGAAAGTGTAATTACGCAATGGCTATTAGGTTTAGGTGATCTTATGTTTGCTAACCTGATCGGGACCTAATTGATCACGGCACGGCTTGTGTCGGCCGTGCCGTAAGAGAAGGAGAGAAAGAAATAAGGGATACTCACTTTCACCTTCACTATTGCCGTCGTTAATAGCCGCTTGCCTTTGCCGTTGTTGTCGCTATCGCCTAAGCTCGCGTCGGGTGCCCTAGTCCGAGAGAGGAGGAAGAGAGATCGAGAGAGGTGTCAGCGACAGCGATCGGCAACGGGTAGCTCGACGATAAAGTTGATGGCGAGCGGCGGAACTATTAGGAGGGATGCCGTGCCATGTACCAGTATGCTATTGGCACGGCCATCCATGGCTAAATGTACATTGTATATGATGTGCAATACCAGCCTACTTCTTTATGTACTTGTTTTCTGCGATGCCTTCATTATCAATTCTTGAAAAACATTTAATATGGATAACAACTAATTTGACTGTTTCTCTGTTATATTTTGTGCTTAGATCAATCGAGTGGAATTTGTTCATTCTAAGTCTTTCTTGCATCGAGATATTAAACCTGATAATTTTCTAATGGGTCTTGGAAAGCGAGCAAATCAGGTAGGAATGTTATCTTGGTGTTCTTACATGTTGGTTCTTAATTATCTTTGAGTGTATTATGTGCTATCTTTGTTTTTTTGCCATTTTATAGGTGTACATGATTGATTTTGGCCTTGCCAAGAAGTACAGAGATACTTCAACACACCAGCACATTCCCTACAGGTAACTAATCATTGTTTTGTTTCTGTCTTGCATGCTTTAAGGGGATAATTGGATCACATTCTGCTTTGTATCAGTATTCTCTGCATCACAGCTGCTGCATAAATATTTCAGTCCTAGGCAAGATATCAACTTTGAATTCATTTGTGAGATATGTAGACAAACTTGTAAATTACTAAACAAACAACTGCAACACTCAGATCCTAGTTGTATCCTATTCGGGTTTTCTTGTTTAGACTTTAAGCCTACATATCCAGATCCATTGGCGGTAATATTTGAGTTGTCTCATTAGTTTCTGTTAAAAAACTATGTACCAATTGCCTTGTCCAATACTCTAGATTGTTTCCACCTCCGCGAAATGATTATCTTGGTCCTCCATTATGAAATGTTTTTAATTAAAGTTTATGGAATGACATCTGTTTACTTTTATTTCTTTATTTGTAGATTCATATTTGGTATTATCTAGCTGCTAAGTTCCTCGTGGCATGCTATTTGATCTGTGCTTGTTTATTATGGCCATTGAAGATGTATTTGATCTTGATGCAATGTAAGAATGCTTTCTTTTGGTGATTGATTGTATGATGCATATGATAATAGATCTTTCAAGTTGAAAAGAATAACTAAATCATACATTTTGAAAGCTGTTGTACTGTCACATAAATGGATTTTGGTTTTGTCCATTAATTTGGCATCCTTGCCATGACTAAAGCAATTCCAACTGGCAAAAGTTACAACAATAACCATTCTTTTTGCTGGTTAAAGCGTGATATAGTAATCATGCTTTAGGGTTAGGATTACAAAATCAGTGGATGCGTTCATATTACTCATGTTCAATTTCTTTGACATTTTAAATTTTCTTTTGGTTAATCATGAATGCATGATGCAACTTATATGTGACACTCATGCCTATGTAATGCCGCCATCATGTAATGACAAGTGATACTATTAGTAATAGTTAAATGTTTTTCTCATAATCTATTAATTGACAGAAGAAGGGTGGAACACATTTAGAGCTCTAATAGTTTCATAAATAATGCAGAGAGAACAAGAATTTGACAGGAACAGCAAGATATGCAAGTGTGAACACTCATCTAGGGATCGGTAAGTACAATATCTTCCATGCGACAGTGCCCTTTTTCTTTTTCTTTTGTTGGGCCAAGGACTACCCAGTCTGAAAATGTTCAATTATGAGTTACTGTATCTATTTAAGTTTACTCATGTTCTTTTTTCACATTCTGATTCTTTCATTAGCTTTCTTATTTGTTTGCATTTTGAGATTTGAATTTCTTTTGTTTGGGTACCAAGAACAAAGCAGGAGGGATGATTTAGAATCTCTTGGATACGTCCTCATGTACTTTTTAAGAGGAAGGTCTGTCATATTTTTCAAATTTATTACCTTTCTCTGCTTTGAACCCAGCCAAACTTATGCTTTTGTTGTTATCAGTTTACCATGGCAGGGTTTAAAAGCTGGGACCAAGAAACAGAAATACGAGAAAATTAGTGAAAGAAAAGTTGCCACATCGATTGAGGTAATTTCTTAGTTAGCTCTCTAATACAGTATCCAATTTTCTTGGTAATGATAAACCTCTAAAATTTCAGGCTTTATGTCGTGGATATCCTACTGAATTTGCGTCCTACTTCCACTATTGTCGTTCACTGCGTTTTGATGATAAGCCAGATTATTCATACCTCAAGAGATTGTTCCGAGATCTTTTTATCCGTGAGGGTTGGTTTCCTGTACATTTTGTGTTAAAATTATTGAGGGTGTATATTTATTTTACTAGATTGTATAAGCAGTTATGGGGAATATTCTGAATATTTTCATTCTTGGATGTAACTTTGTTTTATCAATTTTTCTCTGCAGGATTTCAATTTGATTATGTTTTCGACTGGACCATATTGAAGTATCAGCAGTCGCAGATTACTAATGCTCCTCCACGTGCTCTTGTTAGTCACACAATTTTTTTTTGTTATTTTCATGAGTTTTTTTTATTCTCGAAGAAATTGATTTTGGTCTTCTGTTTAGGGTTCAGGTGCTGGACCTAGCTCTGGCCTGGCTCCTGCCATGGCGAATGATAGACAGTCTGGTATCTTTCTATCTTCTTTTAGATTAATGAAATATAACTGGTCATTTTATATTTACCATGATTTTTGAGCAAGAGATGGATAATTCTTAGTTTCTATATGATTATTTCATCTTGTCTTCTGTTTTGAGTGGCATTGGGTCTACACTCGACAAGATTCTTTGGCCATCCATTTGAAGTTATTTACCCTTTTTGTGCAAGGGCAACTTGAATAGTTCCCTTGGATTATTTGAGCTGTTCAACAATATCTTTTCAGGTGGCGAAGAAGGAAGGAGGAGTGGTTGGTTGGCAGTCGATCCTTCCCGAAGGCGTGTACCACCGCCAGCTGTAAATGCGGGTAGTTTGTCAAAGCAGAAGTCTCCGGTGGGAAATGATCCATCCACTACTAAAGATGCTGTGGTGAGTTTTTAGTTCTATTCTGTTCATTTCGTTATGTGTGTTGCTATCAGTCATAGAGACAACTTAGTGCTATGCCATTAAAATCGCTTGATGCAAAGATCCACTTGGACAGAGCTGTATAGCACCATATATTGAAATAAAGTTACAGCAATTGTAGTTGTAAAGTGAGATATAATATTTTGGAATTTTAGTTTAAGTTTGAAATACAGCGAATGATCGGTGGCTATATTGGTATTTTTAAGATACTCAACAATAGAACATCTTTCAGATTATTCTTTTTGTCTAGTGATGTCATCGAAGTTTTTTGTGTCCGTGTGTGTGTGAGTCTGCTCCAGAAGCTGGCCTTTTCTAGAAGTTTTTGTAATTTTCCTGCTTTCTTGTCAAACTACATCTGTTGGTCTATTTCCTTGCTTTTCTGTACAGTGGATCCTCCTCTACTTTCCATTTATGAACAATGGAATATATGTGCTACTTGAGACACATGAAGTTATGGAGCTTTAGCTTGAAGAACTTTGTATTTTGATACAAAAAATTTCTATTCTTAAGAAGTAAATTATTATAAAATATATTGCGATGTGAATTATATACATTCCTATGTAAGTGTTTGCTGTGTTATTCCTGACTGTAAAGCTTATATCTGTAGTTCTCCAGTTCAGCTTTTTTGGAACGGCCAAGCGGATCATCAAGGCGAGCTGTTGTTTCCAGTAGCCGGGACATGATGAGCACCGACATGGACCCGTCATTCACTCGTACCACAGATGCAAGTCCTGGTACTTTTCGCATTGTTTCAGGTCCTCAGAGAAGCTCACCAGCTGGTTCTGCTGAGCACAGGCGCTCATCTTCTGGTAGGCACTCATCCAACATCAAGAATTATGAGTCAACTCTTAAAGGCATTGAATGTCTTAATTTCAACGGTGATGAGAGGTTTCAGTACTAGTTTCACTAAGCAATCAGCTGCAACACGGATACTATGTGCAATCTGGGGAAAAGTTGCAAGCAGGAGGGAGGATATAGTGGGAACTAGAGGTTGTGGATTGCTGCTGACGTTATCTGAGTTCTCTTGAGACGGTAAATAAGAGAAGGGTGCCTCGTGAGCTGCAAACTTTGACTATTGTTATGACTATGCTGATGCTGTTTGTACATGCCCTGATGGTCGTTTGCTTGGCTCTTTTATGTCATCTGGCTCTGTTATTTTATAACATTTCTTGGATATTGTTTTCCACTTAACAGTTGTGTCGATCCTTATCTTCAAGATGCAACCAACTGGTTTGAAACCATTTGATCTGTACTTAATTCAAGTGATCAGGTTTTAAGCATTTATTGCTTTGTTGGCTGTCTCTATTGAAGAGATTAAATTGTATCTATCTGATTGATCATCATAGTTGGGGTTACTTTGTAATGGCAGTTATTTCCAAGTTTTCAAGAGGGGCATCTTGGGTTTCTTATTGAAAGTATGGTTTACCTCTGACCTTGTTATGCTTGCTTTTAGCGGTCATTATCATATGAGAAAAGTTCGTTGTAGTAACTCTGCTGCAATATCAAATAGAATTGGTAGTTTTTATGTTTTTGTGTGTGTCTGATACGTTATCTAACCCGAATTATGTAATTTTCCTCAGATTTGGTGCTCCACCTTTTCAGATTGATCCGATTCTGTGGTTGCATTTTATAACTAATCTAATGCTTATTGTCCTTAAGCTGTGGGGTATTCGGAATTTCCCATCATCAGATCTGCTTGGGAACTCAATCTCTAACTCTTGGGAAGAGTAACAAATGCCTGTGTGAGATCTGAGAGAGAGAGAGAGACTATATTAGCCAAAATAAAAAAGGGGTAGAAAATCGTAATTATGTGTTGCCCACAAGGACTGTGAAGCTGTTGATACTCTAGGTTTATGTTCTCTTTCACTGTGTCATCAGAGACACATATGATCTAGATCTCATGCCCACTATTCATAATCTAACATTGGCTCCTCAACTAAGGATGGTCAACCTCAATATTTATGAACGAGTTAGTCCGTGACACTGGCAACGACCTCGGCGTCCTTGGCCGGTAATTCCTCTGCCTATTCCCCATCTTGTCATAGAACGCTGCCACTTCGTCCTCCTCGTCGTCACTCGGAATCTTGCACCTCTCCCCTAGGATTATAGCTTTCGTCCATATCGATTCCTCTCCCCACTTCTCTTTCCTTTCCTTCCTACTCGCACGTATCTTAGAGAGCCTGTTAGGGAGCTTCATGCTGAGGCTCATCGAAAGCCTTCGTCTCGGATTCATCGCCCGGACGATTTGATCAGGTGTCGTTGCACTGGTCAACGTCTCGGACCTCTCCTCATATATGATCGAGGAGTATCGTTGTCCTTGTTGTTGTTCCAGTTGTTCTTCTTGGGTGCATGTTAGCGTCGGAGGTGATGATCTGTCTCCTATCGACGACGCATTCTTGTTCGAGTTGCTCGATTTTGACGAGAGACACGAGAGCTTGCGGCTGTGAGAGGCACAGAGCGCGAAGACGATGGCGATGGCAGCTACAACAGATGCAGCTAGGAGAGGAAGAGCTACTACAGGATGGACGAAGAGCTTGTATTCGTGAGAAGGATACCTTCTTCCCATGGGAGATCGACGTCGTCGTCGTCGGGGTCGGTGAATCTCAAACAACAGAAGGAACGCGTGCTTTTTATTTTTGTGTGTATGTGTGTGTGTGTAGGTGAACAAAGTAGTAAGTAGTTAGGGATGGAAGAGAGAATGAAAGGCGCGCGAGATGGTTTATGTCTATTTCTATTCTTCTATGATCCGGAATGGAGGGAGTTAGAAGGAATCTGACAGTTGCGAGAGGCAATTCCGTTCTTCTTCTCTGGTTGTGGACGATTTAGTTAGTCTACACTCCGGAAAAGATGACAGTTATGGTTGGCCAGTTCTATGAGAGCTTGGAAGTTAAATACTTAAGTCATTTCTCTTTAGGATCCGATTAGAGAAGATCTACTACTACCTTCCCCCCCTATAACCCGGATCCGGTTAAAAGGTGGATCCATCCATAAATATCACTCACACTCGTGTTGGGGCCCACCGCCCACACTAACACCGACCGCAATCAATCAAGGTACAGCCTGTGCTTATCCCTAAAACGTGGTAATAAGAGAAAAAGCAAATCACACCCATCAAATAAGATCAAATCAGAGATACCAACGAATATGAGCCGTCCAATCTCTCCCCTTGGGCGGGACCAGATAAATCACACGAGGGGAAAAGTAAAGAGGCGCTTAAAAGATAGACCCACTTATGCACCCAGGAATGAACTGTGGACCCCGCTACTATCCTGTTACTTCCAGTCACAAAATTGAAAATGCAAACGTGCTCCTCCCTAAAATCTTTCTAGTGTACCCGACGAAAACCCTACACTTATAAGCCCCCAGCGAAGCCTTCGCCTCCGAGCTCCCCCATCTCCACCACCATCGCCATGGCTCTCTGCAATCCTACTCGGATCCGGTCGCCTTCCTCTGCACTCCTTCTATCCCGTCACCGCCACCGTTCTCTGCTCCACTCTCCGAGCTTCCATCTTTTCCATCTCACCGCGAAGCAACGCACCCTTCCCCACCTCATCTGCTCCTCCTCACTTCCATCACTTAGGGCTTCGATAGCGACGACTCCTTCGGCGGATCCGACGACTGAACGGGGGCCATCGACCAAGCGCACGGACATCAAGAAGATCCTGATCCTTGGCGCTGGCCCTATAGTTATCGGCCAAGCGTGCGAGTTCGACTACTCCGGGACGCAGGCATGCAAAGCTCTCCGGGACGAGGGCTACGTGGTCATCTTGGTAAATTCTAACCCCGCCACCATCATGACCGACCCCGACCTCGCCCATCGGACCTACGTGGGCCCCATGACCCCCGACCTTGTCGAGCAAGTGATCGCCGCCGAGAAGCCTGACGCCCTCCTCCCCACCATGGGCGGACAGACAGCCCTCAACCTCGCCGTCGCCCTCTCCGACTCCGGGGCCCTCCGTCGCCACGGTGTCAAGCTCATCGGTGCCTCCCTTCCCGCCATCCGAGCCGCCGAGGACCGAAACCTATTCAAGCTGGCCATGGACCGCATCGGCCTCAAGACCCCGCCCTCTGGCATAGGCACCACCATCGAGGAATGTTTCGACATCGCTGACAACATCATCGGAGAATTCCCCCTCATCGTCCGCCCCGCGTTCACTCTTGGCGGCACTGGCGGTGGTATAGCGTACAACCGCGACGAGTTTGAGGCTATCTGCCGCGCTGGACTTGCCGCAAGCCTCACCTCCCAGGTTCTCGTCGAAAAATCGCTTCTTGGATGGAAGGAGTACGAGTTGGAAGTCATGCGCGACCTTGCAGATAACGTCGTCATCATCTGCTCGATCGAAAACATCGACCCCATGGGGGTGCATACCGGGGATTCGATCACTGTCGCGCCGGCGCAGACTCTGACGGATAAGGAGTACCAGAGGCTGAGGGATTATTCCGTTGCTATCATTAGGGAGATTGGGGTGGAGTGTGGGGGATCAAATGTGCAGTTCGCGGTGAACCCTGCGGATGGGGAAGTGATGGTGATAGAGATGAACCCTAGGGTATCGAGGTCGTCGGCTTTGGCGTCTAAGGCCACCGGGTTCCCTATTGCTAAGATGGCTGCTAAGCTTTCAGTTGGGTACACACTTGATCAGATTCCGAATGATATCACTAAGAAGACACCGGCGAGTTTCGAGCCTTCCATAGATTATGTAGTCACAAAGGCATGATCTTTTTACAACCCCCCTCGTCCGTTCTTGTTCTTATTCTTATTCTTCTTTATCAGGCTGCATTGGTTTTATTTTCTGCTTGCAGTTCACTGGTATGATATAATTAACTCTTTTAAGTACTTATTGGCTGCATTAGTTTATCTTGCATTACTATTTTCTACAAATCATTGAGAAGCAGTAATTCCTGTTATTGCGAATTTTTGTTATCTTGTTGGCTCTGTATATTTTCTTATTTTTTATTGATCAGCTCAGAATTCACATAAGCGTACCTCTATACCTAGAAACCTTTGTGCTTTTATCTTTCTTTATAGTCTCACAGATTTAGCCTGTTTTACTTCAATTTTTAGTTAAAGTTTTTAATTTCATTGGCCTGTTTCAGAGTATTCCGCAACGATAAAGCTTTTCTGCTGTCTACAATGGGACATACTCTTTCAACTTCCTAACTACACTTTGTATCTGTATTGCAGATTCCTCGTTTTGCTTTCGAGAAATTCCCTGGTTCCCAGCCAATATTGACTACTCAGATGAAGTCAGTTGGTGAAGCAATGTCACTAGGGCGGACATTTCAAGAGTCTTTCCAAAAGGCTGTTCGATCTTTAGAATGTGGCTATGCAGGATGGGGCTGTGCCCCCATCAAGGAACTTGACTGGGACTGGGAACAGTTGAAGTATAGCCTACGTGTTGCCAACCCAGATCGAATTCACGCCATATATGCAGCACTTAAGAAAGGAATGAAGGTGGAAGAAATCCATGAGCTGAGCTTCATCGACAAATGGTTCCTCACTCAGCTCAAAGAGCTAGTAGATATAGAGCAATTCCTCTCAGCAAGGACTCTGGACCAGCTGACAAAAGATGACTTCTATGAGGTGAAGAGGAGGGGGTTTAGTGATAAACAGATTGCTTATGCGACCTCTTCATCTGAGAGTGAGGTGAGGGCGAGACGATTATCACTAGGTGTATTCCCAATATATAAGCGAGTCGACACATGTGCCGCAGAGTTTGAGGCAAATACTCCCTATATGTACTCTTCTTATGAATTGGAATGCGAATCGGCTCCGACCAGAAAGAAGAAGGTGTTGATATTGGGTGGTGGACCTAACCGAATCGGTCAGGGTATCGAGTTTGACTATTGTTGTTGTCATGCTTCATTCGCTCTTCGACAGGTCTGTTTTGTTCTTTGGCTTCTATATTTTCTTCATACTGCTGCTGCATTATCCATATTAATTATGATAATTGGTTTTTTTTTCATATTGGATTGTAACTTGACATACTTTACATCCATATATATGATTATATTGATTATTATCTTCAGTCTAGGCTGTTCCCATCTATCATTTAATCCTTTTGCTTGTTGGTACAGCTAAATAATGTTTAACGGTTACTGATTAATATCTTTGGTGCTAGGATGGTTATGAGACGATTATGATGAATTCAAATCCAGAGACGGTTTCAACTGATTATGATACCAGTGACCGTTTGTACTTCGAACCTTTGACAGTTGAGGATGTCTTGAATGTCATCGACCTGGAGCGTCCAGATGGCATAATTGTGCAGTTTGGTGGACAAACTCCTCTTAAGCTTGCGCTTCCTATACAACAATATCTAGAGGAAAGAAAGTTGGTTCCTGCGTCAGGGTCAGGACATGTTCAAGTATGGGGAACATCACCTGATTCGATCGATGCTGCAGAGGACAGAAAAAGATTTAATGCCATTATCAACGAGCTTGAGATTGAGCAACCTAAAGGAGGAATAGCTAGAAGTGAATCTGATGCTGTATCAATTGCCTCGGAAATAGGTTACCCTGTCGTGGTGCGTCCTTCTTATGTCTTGGGTGGACGAGGTATGGAGATTGTCTACAGCGATGATAAGCTTGTAACATATCTTGAAAATGCAGTTGAAGTAGATCCTGAGCGCCCGGTCTTGGTGGATAAGTATCTGTCTGATGCAATTGAAATTGATGTGGATGCATTGGCTGACTCAAAGGGAAATGTAGTAATTGGTGGAATCATGGAGCACATTGAGCAGGCTGGGGTCCATTCTGGTGACTCAGCTTGTTCCCTCCCCACAAAAACCATATCAGCCAGGTGCTTGGAGATAATCCGTTCATGGACTACAAAGCTAGCAAAACGTCTCAATGTCTGTGGGCTTATGAACTGCCAATATGCAATTACAGCATCTGGTGATGTATATCTTCTGGAGGCAAATCCTCGTGCTTCACGTACTGTTCCATTTGTTTCCAAAGCTATCGGTCATCCGCTAGCAAAATATGCTTCTCTTGTCATGTCAGGGAAGAGCTTACAGGAACTTGGATTCACAAAAGAGGTGGTACCTAAGCATGTTTCAGTCAAGGAGGCTGTGCTGCCATTTGAGAAATTCCAAGGGTGTGATGTTCTTCTTGGACCCGAGATGCGCAGCACTGGAGAAGTCATGGGAATTGACTTTGAGTTCCCTGTTGCTTTTGCAAAGGCACAAATTGCTGCTGGACAGAAGCTCCCAGTTAGTGGAACCGTTTTTCTCAGCCTGAATGACTTGACAAAACCACACCTTGCTTCAATTGCTCGTGGGTTCCTAGAACTTGATTTCAGAATTGTTGCTACTTCCGGGACAGCTAAAGTCCTTCAGCTGGAAGGTATACCAGTGGAGCCTGTTCTGAAGATGCACGAAGGGCGGCCACATGCAGGGGATATTCTAGCAAATGGCCAGATACAATTTATGGTGATAACTAGCTCCGGCGATGCTCTGGATGCGATAGATGGACGCCAACTTAGAAGAATGGCTCTGGCCTATAAGATTCCAATCATAACAACCGTAGCTGGGGCATTAGCTACTGTGGAGGCTATTAGGAGTTTAAAGCACAGCTCAATTAAGATGGTAGCTTTGCAGGACTACTTCCAGCCTTTAAAGGTCGAACAAGACTTGCAGGCAGCATCTTCCTCAGTTTAATTTTGTAGCATCTTAGTTTATTTGCTCTCATTTTTTTTTTCTTATGAACCTTGTCTCTTTTATGCTAATTTATTCCGGCTTCCAGTTTTCTCCTCCTTGAACAGAATTATGCAATCTGTATGTCTTAGATTACAAGAAAATTATGTAACGTTAACATGTGTCCTCTTTTCTGTAACATTACGTTGAATAATCGTAATTTACGGTGCCAAATCACTGTTGTCTATATTTTGCCATTATTCATGACGTGAATTAGAGAATATGATGATGATGCTTGTACATGTCCTAATGCTCATTTATGTCATCCATATCTGTTAGGTTATTGTTATAATACTTAGAAATTTTTGTCCTTTCCACTTCAGATTTGTATCAATCTTTATCTTCAAGATGCAACCTGCTGGTTGAGGTCGGGTTTGTAGTTACTCAACTCGAGTGATTAGGGTCTACGCATTCGAGGGATTGGTCGTCTGTCTTTTTAAAAGAACCCACGTATTCAGTGGGAAAAACCATTTTGCTTCAAGAACTTGATTTGCCAAACAAGAACAGATTTCGCTATAAACTGAAGCGATGTGATTGTTAGATGCCAACCAATCCGACTTGCAGATCAATGAACCAATTGGAGATGAAAGGAAAACTGAACTGATTTTGTTTCACTAAAAAAGAATTCTCTACATCATATCCATTTCCAATATGTTAACAGAAGGAAATGGTGTACGCTGTACAGTTCATGAATTGCCATGCACTGTTGGTACCTTATACAAAGAACAAAAAATAAAAATAAAATAAAAATAAAGAATGCTTTATCTCCATCAAAAGAATTTTCCCTATGTTAGCAGCACCACCACCTTGGATTTACTTGTTTGTGCTGTTGTGTCTTGTAAACAGCCTTAGCAAGTCATTTGGCATGAGAAATGCCCTTAATTCACCGACCTTTGATCTTCGGAAGAGTAAGAAAGACAGTTGGAGTTGGACCGGGAATGCCCATGTTTGGGAGCCTCGGAGACATTGTAACCTTGGGGCTTGAGCGACAGACAGTTGGGCTAGGAATGCCCATGTATTGGAGCCTGGGGGACAGCCTAACCTTTGGGCTCGGGCGAGGAGACGGGATCGGAACCCTATTCCCGGCAGGCGAAGGAACAACCCTGGGCGAAAGGTTAACTTGTTCAAGAGCTTTGCTCTGGAGATCAGCTGGGTAATCCCGGACACACCCAATGCGAGCTCCAGTACCAGTTGTCCATTTGCAGGATAGGCGTCTGGCCAGATCTGGTCCTTCAGATTCTGTGATCTCAATTTCAGCACCCCGTGCATCCTCCGTAACCCTTTCTACTTCCCATGCTGGCTCGTCGACCACCTTCTTTACCGACGGGTATTCGTCGTCATCAACAGAACATCTCTGAAAAGCAAATGCCAAGGCAGATCGGTAAGGTTGTGCCCACATAATTAATACATTAATAGCAGCATGCAACTGAATTGTCTAAGATTCAGAAAACACTCTCTCATAAACAGAAGATTTATAATCCTAGAAAGTTAATCATTAGCATCATGATGAGCAGCCATTCATTATATCACAAAAAGATGCAGGCTTATCAGATGAGATTGCACGAAGAACCAGGATATTATATTTCCAATTGTTTCTAAGCCTTTTATCAATCCTTTTTTCTACTTATGTATGAAGGACAGCTATATTTGAATTTCTTTTAGAAAGACACACATGATCTTGGCAGCATGGGACGTATTCTAGTCTGCAGTAGGTTTTTGTACATGCAAATGAACAGATGTAAAGATATTATGTACCTTGACATTGCTGAGATCTACATCGTGGTCCTCAAGGAAGCTAATGAACTCCTTGAAATTCTCTTCAGTCGGGAGGTAATGACCGCTGTATGGCCATATAGCCTGGAAAAACAAACGAAAAGAAGTGAGCTCTCTGGAAGCAGAGAAGAATTATCTGATGCAGCAATCATTCTCTACTAGGGCAATTTAAGTGTTAATATGTACCTGGAGAACCCCTTCCTTAGCAACCAATCTTCCAGCAGCCGTAGTAGCACCCCCTGCTAGGAAACTGGAGTGCTGAAATGAACCCTTTTTCTTCTGCGCATAAGAAAAGAGACAAATAAGAATTGAATGATGTAACCCAAGTAATCAGAAATTCAGAATACGAAACAAGGTATGCCGATTAACGATTAACATGCAATTCTGGAACCAATTAACTGTTGTTTGTAAAGACAAAACTTTAGTTTTTGCGTTGAGCATATGTATTGAGATTTCCATGATACTAAACTTATATATTGTAACAACAATATCATAGGTAAGATATGCACCTGCCCAACATAAAACGTCCTTGATGTGCTCAGAACAAATATCCACTTGGAATCTTCAGTAGTATTCACAAGAATTTCACTTTCTTTATAGACGAGCTTCCCGTTTTCTACAACAACTTCATAGGCATCCCTCTCTTTCTGCATTGGAAAAGAAGAAGAGAGAATACATGCATCAGAGGAACTCCTATCAATACAGAATATATATTGTACTGGAGTACTTAAATTAACGTTTTCTACTTGAAAGTAAGTTGCTTACTGGTCCGAGATATTTGATCAACTGGTTCTGAAGCTTGCTTCTTGGGCACTTCTCATGATTAACATTCTTGCCATCTCCAATATCCAACCTTCATAATGCCAAAGAATCAGTAAGTACAGGAGGCAAGATTCTATGGCTTACATAGTGTGCATTAAATTGGAGGAAAAGGCAAGGCTTCAGATATAAATTTACCAGTAGAAAAATGGCTGGGTGCTCTCACTATTAAACCAGATATCATAATAGAGATGTAAATTGTGACCATAGCGATGGCGCGGATCAATCTGTACAGAATTTTAAAAAGAAAAGAGATGGTAAGAAACTAAATATGACTCTGATAGCTAGGCTAAATCAATTTCTTGGAAAAATACTTACAGCTTCAAGCCAGTGTTGGAGTGCCAGTTTTTGAGCCTTCTCATCTTTAGACAAACCTTTACCAACCTGAGAGGGATGAAGACAAATATTATTGATTGACAATTAGGCACAGACAATCAACCCGAAATAATAAGGGATAAAGTGATCATGTACCTTAGCTGCCCTTGTCCGTGCCCTTGCCCAGCGAGAAACTGCTGTCTCCGGCTTCTCGACGTCAAAAAATGATACAGAACTATGCTCAAGAGATGCAAAATCTAGTGCTTTCCACCTGAAGGGGTAATGGCAAAAAACAAGATTGTTAGACAAGCACAAGCACATCATACCAAAAAAATGGATCTTGGTGCTGAATTTAAAGACTTACCAGAGTTCCTCGATCACGACCGCACAATCAGCCACAATTCTTCGGGTACGGTAACTCTTGTAAACTTTCTGCAACTTAGTGGCTGCTGCATTAAGCTCGCAGGACGGCCTGGGAGAAGAAAATTCGGGAACGTATTGAATAGGCTTCATGTCAGGCACGATCTCGTTGACCAAACCCTTGAAAGAGAGTGATCGTAGGCTACCCTCATCCACAGCTTGATTCGTTGGTGAAACAGACGACTCTATCTTAGTTACTTCTGGTTCCCAATTTTTAAAGCTCAGTGACCTTTCTATGCCTGCACTTTCAGATCCATCGCTTCCCTTATTCAGTGATGAATCACATCTCTTGAGGCTAAGTGATCTTAATGCCGTCTTAATGTCTTTCTCGACAGAGAGGACCATCCTCGGCGATGAATCACTTCTCTTGAAGCTAAGTGTTCTTAATACCATCCTGATGTCTTTCTCCCTAGAGCTCAGGGATCTCTGTAGAACAGCTTCAACTTCTGTCAATCCTAAGACTTTGCCTCTCATGACTTCAATCCAGCCCCATGAAAACAAGGAGAGGGACAAACCCATAGAAATGCCGCCACCACCAGCTTCTGATTGTCCTGCTAGAAAGAATCACAAGACCGTGGATTAATCAAAGTTCATCAGTTTAGTAACCAACTTAAAGCTTGCAACTATGCATGTAGAAAGAACTGATTGAGAAATTATTGCTAAAATCCATCGTAAATCCTATATGCCCCTCCCAGAAAAGAAAAACCTAGACCTGAACGATCTCCTCCTCTTTTAAGACCCATTTCCAGGAAAGCTAATTCACTAGAGATACAGTGCTTGAAGTAGTAATTCAAGATAAAAGAGGTAAAGAAAAGGAAAACCAACTCTATACTAATCCAAGATGCAAACTTTTCATCAAGAGAAGCATCTATTGCACGCTCAAACCAAAACCCAGATAGCAAAAGCATATCAAATCCATAACGCCTACCTAATAGAGCGGAGAGGGAAACCCAACCAAATATAGCTTAGCCCTCCACACACACAGACAGAGAGAGAGAGAGAGAGAGAGAGAGAGGGGAAGTAAGGCTTTCGAAATAATGTTCAACAACTCGTACCACCACACCACCAGGAGACCATTTCCTCTCATTTATAGACCTTAATCCGATGTGACGTGGGCCCAGGAAGAGGACGAAGGAGAGATTATTCCTTGGCGTCGCGTGGGGGGTGACGACGTGTCCCGGTATGCGTGTCCTTGACTTGGAAATCTAACAGGCCTCTTTTGCTGGAACAGTAGATTTGTAGAAAAGGAGGGAGCTTTCAAAGATTTCTTCCTCTGGCAGCTGGTGAGGAAAAAAAGTTTCCCGACTGGCCAAAGAATAAATCACACAGATTGTCGGGGGAGGGGGCTTTGAACGATTCAATTGTTTATTTTCTTTGATTCCTGGTCAATTAGAGATAAAAGATTGATACGGGTTCCTAGTTTCTACTACCTTCACAGTCAGAGATTGACAACCGTCACTATCACAGCAGCAGTGTGTGTCTGTCTGCCTGTCTGTCTGTCTACTTGCATCAGATCTTTACATTCCCACTATTCATTCTGGAATTTTCATGAGAAACTTCTCCTTCTCTTACCTGTATCACCAAAAACTATAGTTTCTTATTAGATACTTCCATCTGAGTTTTTGGAGAGCAAGTTGGCTGTGCTTTTAATTAGTGCCTATCAAGTTAAGTTACTATCACATTAACTAGCGTCAAAGTGGCACTGTTTATGTTCACAGTGGTTTGGGTTGGGGGATGCACGAACCGGTCAATGTTTTCTGGTGGGTGGAATTGGATGCCTTTTGGCTTGGAGGGATGGATGAGACTTTTCTTCCTCAATTTCTCGCGTCAATTTCTCAGAATTAAAACTAAAAATATAAGGTATCCCAGTGTACAAGGAAGCATAATATACAAAACTTTTTAAGATAATAAACTTAGGAAGGTAAATTCTATAAAAGTTATTTTAATTTTTTTTTTTGTACTTAAAAAAAAGATAACTAATATAGGTATAAATTATTTTAATATTTAATCGTATACTAACATAAGGAATACTAATTTTATTTAAAGTTCATAGCAACATAATAAAGAATAGTAAATTCTATTGTTCGTATTTTTAATCTCATCTATATTAAATAAAAGCACCCTAATTGGATATCCGATTCAATCTTTTAGTTGTATTCTTCAAACAAAAGCACCCTAATTGAACATCATTACTCGTCAATAATTCACAGGTAAACTGATCTATATTAATTGTTGTCTGACCAGCTTCAGTAGCTGTGGAAAGACAAATTAGTCTTTTGATTTATTGACAAAAGGTTGATATCCAACAAAGAGATGTTGGCATTGGTCACTTAGGAGGATCATAGTACTTTTTGGAAGAAAACATTGCTTTCTGGGAAAAAGACACGGACAGATGCCCGCCCGCTAACTCGAGATATAGAACGTTGACCGCTACAATCTAAGATCGTGTTAGCAGCCATTGGTCATTATTAAACGGTCAAATGCTAAATCCGTCAAAGAAATAGATGCGGAGAATCGCATGAACTACGGCAAAGCTGGAATCGATGATTTATATTCTTTTTTTTTTCAGAATTAAAGATAGGTATTGAAACCATTGTTATTTTAATGTTTTGGTGTTTTACCTTAGTTTCTTAGAATAGCAAAGATAATATAGAATGCTAATTGGACTGTGCTCGAATGATTAGAAGAGCTCATATTGTTCATGGATACTGTAATATGTAAACTGATCGTATCATTTATTTTAAGCAATCGATTACAACTTGATACAACAGAAGAAAGAGAAAATAGTTGAAGCAAGTATCTAAACAAACACTCAGGCACAAATATAAAGAGGAAAGAGTAGGCACTCTAGAAGCAAGTATCATATTTGACCAGTCGGCAAGCACTACGCGAAGAACAATATAAATCTTGAAAGGCTGAGTATTCCACCAAGGCACAAAACTCAGTCAGGAATTCAGGCCTCATCAGTGATGAAGTTTAGTGAGTTTAACGGAACACTTGAAAGACTCCATTTGAGAAATTCGAAAGATCTAGAAGTAGAACCTAAAACAAACAAATAAGAAAAGAATTACAAAATGAGGAATGAGAGAGCAACCGTCTGCCCCACAATACAACCACAAGACACTCATTCTCAAAAAAAAAAAAAGATTCTAATTAGGGTATAACCACGACAAATCTATGGAGGCAACGAATTTGGAAGCCTGGCGTCAAAGCTAGATGCGAGATGGCGATTGTTGCAGGTAGGGGGAGATCGAGGCCGGTGAGATCCCACAACTCTCAACCTAGTTCGTGGTGACACGAAAGGTCGAGGGGAGGATTGGGTGAGATCTACAACGCTCGATTTTGGCATCATTAACACGAATGACCAAGGAGGGAGCTGGAGTGAGATGGACAGCGGCGCAACGAATGAGAGAGGGGATGTGAGGTTGGTGGTAATGGAGCCAAAAAAAAAAAAGGAAAGCAAGAGTGGAATGAGGAAGAGAAAAAAGAGAGGAGAGAATCAATGAACCTCACTAGGGGAGGGAACTGCTCTCCCCTCTGCCTAACCCTTAGCTAGATGGAGCGGAGAGGAGAGACACCGTTGGAGACAGCAGAAAAAAAAAAACCTATTGATGAGAGGAAAAAGCCCATTGAGGGTTGAGAAACTCTCTCCTTTCTGCCTAACCCTTGACTAGGTGAAGGAGAGAGGGAGGTGACGGGAGAAGTCCCTTAGTGATGGGGAGAAGGGAAATGCCCAAATCTTAATAGAGCTCTCAGCCTATCTATTTTATCATCTTCCCATTAAAACCGTAAGATTTCTATTTCTCTGAAAATATGACAATATATTATGATGCAGGTAGCCCTTCATTTAATTTTTTTAGCCTCCATTTACTTGTGATATAGAGAAATGTCTCTACTTGGACGATGTCAGCGGAGAGAATGTTGAAGGATTTTTTATTTTGCTAGGACAGTGAAATGGTAATGCAATCTAAGTATTCTTTCATTGTTTTCATACTTCCATTAACTTCCTTTTTGGTAATGTAAGTCAAAAATTAAAATTACAGTTTGAACTTTGTATGACATGGCAAAAATCTATAGTTTCAAATTAGATTTAAATTTTTGGATTAAATATAGTTTACTAGTATATACTTAGGCCCAAAATTATTTTAATACTTTAAAAAGTCTTAAATTAGTTTTTGTATTTATAGTTAAAGTGAAATCATTAATTTTTTTATTAAACTTAAATGAACGGCATTAAAATGACCGGAATGCAGGTTTTTAAGAGTATATCACTAAGTGATCAAAATAGCAACGACGATTAGTTAAATTTGATAGAAAAATTAATAGTCACAATTTAGTCATAAGTATAAAGATTAGTTAGAAATTTTTTAAAGTTCAGAAAGGTAAAGTAATTTTAGATATAAGTACATAGTAATAAAATATATTTAATTTTATTATTATTTTTTTCATCTCATATAATAATCAAACAAAGAATAACTAAAATCAAGGTCGAAACTATGAACCCATGATTTGAATGAAAAGATTAGAGTTTATATTAACCCCTATTAATCTTCCGTGCCTCACCACCCCACCCCACGTACAGATACTATGGTCTTCTTCATGTGCATGCCGTATGCGACGGGCTCAAAACCAGACAAAAGGTTTCAAGATTTATAAAAGAGATGAAGCTTTTTCCCCAAGCAAAGCAAGAAGCTTCACCTCTCCTTCTCAAAACTCAGAAGTGACAAATTAAAGTCAACGAGACCATACCTAGTTGTTGAATCTAAGCCATACATACCTGCATAAATTACATACTATACTATATTATATTATATTATATCCTGAAGTCATCATGTTCAACATCACATGCCATGACCATGGAATTAATAGGAACATCATAAACTATAGGAAAGATATATATATATATATATAGAGAGAGAGAGGGAGAGAGGCATTAATTTCATAATATTAGTTGGTCTTATAGCTACAATTTGAGGGTCTAATTAAAGATCTCATGGTCTTACGTTTGGACATGGAAGGATGGAATTCTAAGATAAAGAATTTGACTACCAACGTAGCTTTAGAGTTCTCAACACGCAATTTATTTAATGTTTTGAAACAGTCAAGGGTCGTCTTAATTCTTCATAGGATATATGTTCTTAATTTCAACATGCATGCAATGTTTCCTCATAATGATTTACGTTCACCTACTACTATTCTTATGTACTTATCATATAAAAGATTTCTGATTTAGTTAATTAGAATTTTCTTATTTCTGGCAAGCATTGAGACATAATGACCTGTGCGTTAGTCTAATTAAGATGTCTATGGTGATACGTTTACTGTGTTAGAGATCAATATTGGTTTAAAATGCAATAAATTAATAAATATAACTCAATTGATAATGGAGTCAAATGAAACGGCGTGTAGCTAAGTTTTTATCTCAAACTTTTTTGCTTTGTATCCACATTAGTCCCTTGTTATATATATATTTATATATATATACACATATATGTATAATTGGTAGTATCACAACGTGGAGAATAGAAAATTATTCTTTAAGAATTTCTTTAGTAGTTTGATGTACTAATTTGACTAGTAGCTACATGGTGCTATAATAATTTTTTTTTTTTGAATAGTTAGCTATATTAGGCCGACCTATTCTCTTGCCGGGATAACGGCCTCCT
Source organism: Typha angustifolia (assembly GCF_048772165.1). Lineage (NCBI taxonomy): Eukaryota > Viridiplantae > Streptophyta > Magnoliopsida > Poales > Typhaceae > Typha > Typha angustifolia. The sequence goes on from NC_133239.1 coordinate 278,481, forward strand.
CCAGAACGAGGTTACATAATTCCTGGGGGAGAGGGTCTGTCGGCCCAAGCCTAACAAACCCCAGACCCCGCTTTCCACATTTGGCCGCCCAGTCGGCCACTTTGTTCCCCTCTCGCCTTACATGGCTTAGGCGACAAATTACAAAAGAGCTGAGTAATGCAGCGCACTCAGCAACTAATCCCCTAACTTCCCACGGACAGCTGACTCTTTTTTGTATGATCTGAACTAACTCTAATGAGTCGGATTCAACCTCCACCTTGGCATAGCCCGCAGCAAGTCGCAGTCCCAAGCGAAGGGCCTGCCCCTCAGTTTGTAGCGACGACTCGCCGGCGGACGGTTCCCATGCTGCCGCTACCAAGGAACCGTCCGTGACCCTGATTACAACTTTTGCCCCTCTAAGACAGTCCACCCCGGAGAAAGCACCGTCCACGTTGACCTTGATCCACCCCTCCGTTGGGTGTGTCCACCTTGCCACCTGCGGCCTTGCCGGAGTGGAACTTGGCCGGTTTTGCTTTGCGTAGTCCTTAGCAAGTTGGATTGCTCATCGGACTAGCATGTCAACATGCATCTCAGCGCCTCCAAAAACCCTCGCGTTGCGCAGCTTCCAAAGCATCCACAGCGTGGACGCTATTATTGCCTTGGAGTCCAGGGACGCTTCCGGGTCTACATTCCAGGACGTGGTGATCCAGTCTTCTGTCAGCATGGATGGCCACTCGTCACCCTATCCTTGGCTTGTTGCCAGCACTCGCCAGATCTCCTTCGCAGCCCTGCACGTGAAGAAAAGGGGCGCTATGCTTTCTCGATGAATCCCGCACATGGCGCAATTCTCGTCCAGGCCGACATGCATCACATAGAGGCGTGCTTGAGTTGGCAGCCTCCCCCACAGAAGCTTCCATGCAAACAGGCGAACTCTCGGGGCCACCCGCAGTCGCCAGAGATCGGTCCAACCTGCCCAACTGTCTTGGCCCCTCGGGTGGATGAAAGCGTAGATGGATTTGGCCTTAGGTTCACTCGCTCGCTCCGGCCACCAGATCCACCTATCCGGCCCAGCCGCCTCCGTCAGCTCTGTGGTGCCAATCTGGAAAGCTAGGTCAAGTCCGACTTCCTCCACCAGTCGGTCCGCCTGTCTCATGGACTCAACTATTAGGTCGCTGACGAGCATGTCTTTGTTTATCAGCCTCAGGTGCAGTTGTTGTGGCTGCCGGTTCCATGGAATCGCAAATAGCCAAGGTTCACTAGCCGCTTTAGTTGTTCTTCCGTTGCCTATCTACTTGCGGCACCCACCTTGGATTGTGACCGGGTGCTATAATAAATTAACTAATGCGTGTGTTCATATGCACATATATTTAGATATAGATTGGGTACCACGCCGACTCTTTGAACGCTTTCCATACATCTTGAGTGAAACATATATTACTACAAGTAAAATATGAAATGATAGATATATAAAGCATAGAAAATCCTCAAACAAATAGGGGGGAAAGGAGATGGCAAATTAGATAAGTCTCTATGAGGCATGAAAAGCTTCGACCACCCTGAGTAATGGGGGATAGGAAAGGCAAAGTTCTGTGCCACCGTCGACAGAATGGCAGAGGTGTGAGCAAGGGCTCAACCATCCTCCCAGAGCTCTCCACCACGCCAACCAAAGGTTGGCACACATAGAGGGATAGTAGAGAGAGGGAACCCCTCCTTAGGCCTCCCTCTCATTCGGTGAGTGGAAGCGAGGGCAAATGCATACGGCGAGCAAGAGCTCTGTTCAACGGTAATGACCTATGTACTATATTTAAGATGGGCCTAGCCCATATGGTTGGTTACCTTCTTGGTAGGGGCGAAAACGGATCGGATACGGATCAGATAGTGCTCAACCTATATCCGGATCCGTATTTTTAGTTCGGATACGGATATTGGACGGATAGCAAAATTTAAAACCATATCCTAACTAAACAGATACGGATAATTTTCGGATAAAAGATCGGATCTTAAACGGATATTGATTAAATTTAAAATAATTATAATATTTTATTTAAATATAATTAACACAAAATTATTAAGAGTTTTACAACAAATAATTTTTTTGTATGTCAAATATATAAAATTAGAGAAATTAATCTCTATAAATAATATATAATATATTATTAGTAATAATATTTATACTTACTATTTAAATAAGCAAACTAAAAACTGTAAATCATTTAAAAAAATATGCGGGGATATCCGATATTCGATATTCGTATCCAAATCCGAAAAATTTATCCGACCCGTATCCGAATCCGTATCCGAATTTTTTTAAAAAATTCTATCCGTATCCGAATCCGAATCCGAGTCGGATAGGAATTTTTTATCCAAATCCGATCCGAATCGGGTCGGATAGCGGGTCGGGTCGGAGTTACTCCGACCCGTTTTCACCCCTACTTCTTGTTCCGTTTCCCTATGGGCTTAAAGCCCATAGTATCACATGGCATTATTATGGCGCCGACGTTTTTACCTTTTGGTCCTTTAATTAGAAAAATATTATTAACACATATTATACAAATATCTTCTGTGGACAAAAAGTGGAAGAAGTAGATATAATATAATTATATAGGTGGTGATATGCGAAAAGTGATGAGCGATTTTGGTGGTTAATTAGGTAACTACCCGCAGCAACAGCCGGAAAGATAGGCAATTAGGCACGAGAGCCGGTACAAACGGGAGATTATTGATTAAAATTATACTATGCGGATGTGTCGTATACAAATATCTATGCGATGGTTTCGGCACCGTTTTCGTAATCAGCCTACTATTTCAACGTTTCAGCTTTCATTTCAAGGAGGCAAAGAGGAGAGAGGAAGGCAAAGAAGGAATCGGAGAAAAGAGAGGAGAAGCCATTAAAGCGGCGCAAGAAGAGAAGGAAGTCGAGATCGGGAACGGGGAAGTCTCTAATAAGTGATTTCCTCCATCGCCAACCCTTCTTTTCTTGCCCGCCAAGCGCTTCCCGAAGCTTTTTGTTTTGGTTGGAATCCTTGATGGGTATTGGTGAAATAGTTCTGGATCCATGGGAATGATCGATTTCTATACTATTTCAGGGATTTTCTGATCGTTTCTTGTGGTTCTTGAATCCCCAAACCCGATCTTTTCCTCTGTTTGATGTATCTTCTCTTCTCCGAACCCGATTTGGATGCGAAGGAACCCTACCAGTTTCTTGGCATTCAACCTCTGGTCGGATTCACCTTATTCCACCGTAAAGGTTTCTCCTTTTGCCTTCCAAGAGATCGATGGGATAAGGAGTTCGCCATATTGCAGACGGGGTGAAGAATATTTCCACCTTGGAAGCTCTAGGTTTGCTATTATTGCTTTTAAGGATTGTAAGTCTAGGTTTATATTGTGATTTGGGAAATGGGTTCTTCGCAAGGGTCAACCTTGACTTCAACGGCGGCTGCCGCCGAAGTCAATGCCTGCGTGTTGGATTTGCTACCTCTCTATGTTAAGGAGTTGATTGCCGGAGGGGCTGCCGGGGCGTTCTCGAAGACAGCGGTGGCGCCATTGGAGCGTGTAAAGATACTATTGCAGGTTTGGAGTTTTGAGCTTTCGATGTGCCTATTTTCTTTTTGTATGCATTGGTTGGAGATGCTCGAATTGGATACCTTTAGCTTTATTGACTAGTTTTCTGGTGAAGGAAGTGAATGGATTTGGTGGTTTTGATCCTTATTTTGGTATGCTTACAGAGTTGTGCGTCTTATATGCGTATTGCTTTAAGGAACCATGCATTTTTAAGCATTCATTTTTGTCGGTGAAAATTAACCGGGACAACATTTAGTCATTTACTGTTTTGTCGTCTTCTTTTTTGGGATTGGCAGGCCTAATTTATCCTTTTATTATTTATTTCTTATCTTAAGTTGTATGATGAATCGCCTTGTTGTGTCTTGTTCTTGATGGAGATGACTTGCATTGAGGCAAAAGTTGTTTGTTTTTCCTAGCTTCAAACTTCTTTAATTTTTTCTATCTGGCAATTAAATTTTCTGAAGTTACTTTATTTAGGTAGTGTAATAAGCTGTTTCTTTTCTTAATTGAATTCAATAGACAAGGACTGAAGGGTTTAGATCACTTGGAATTTTTCAATCTTTGAGGAAGCTGAAGCAACATGAAGGTATTTTGGGTTTCTACAAGTAAGTTACCGGCCAATGGATTTAAAATGTTAGCATGTCAAATTATATATTATTTGGTAATAATCCTTTTTTTTCTTTTTCAGAGGAAATGGTGCTAGTGTGCTTCGGATTGTTCCTTATGCAGCATTACACTTTATGACATATGAGCAGTATAGGTGTTGGTTACTGAATAATTGTCCTTCATTGGGGACTGGACCTATTGTAGATCTTTTAGCTGGCTCAACTGCTGGTGGAACTGCTGTTTTATGCACCTATCCCTTGGATTTGGCTCGGACTAAACTTGCATATCAGGTGATAGAAGTCGCTGCTTAAGATGATGTTACCTTCTATTTCTATTGTAGTGTTGAACCTCAAGCTTTACTCAATGATATGCATAAAATGTTGGTGGAATAAGTTGACAGTTCTGGACTTACGAATTCCAAGACATGTCTTGAACAGTATGATTAACACATTTCAAATATTTTCAATCTTTTTGTTGGTCTTTAAGTATTTTTCTACCTTATATTAGTGGAAAAAGCAGCTGTGTTGTTGGCATCACATGGTGCATTGCTAAGTGTTTTGTTCATGCATACCTTTCTTTTTCTTTTCTGCATACAAATATATTTGGGGTTCACATCTTAGTGTTGATCCTTTCAAGGGTAACCATTAATTCGTAGCTGAATTCTTTGTTTGATTCTTGATCCAAGGTTTCAAATCCGAGCCAACCTGGTAACGCTAGAAGGAGCATTAATGTTCAGCCAGTTTACCGAGGGATAAAAGATGTTTTTAAGAAAGTTTATATGGAAGGTGGTGTACGTTCTCTATATCGTGGAGTAGGTACATTTCCTTCTTTGTCTTTATAAAAAAAAATATAATTGCCATCATGATTTACTACTCTTTTTTTATTATCAAGTTTACTCTTTAGCCTTTCTTTTGTAATTTTTCACATTGGTTGATGTTTTTGATAACTTGTATTGCTTAATTTGTATTGATTAGAATGTTACAATGCTTGAAAAGCTATCTGCCATTCAGATACTTTTACAAGTATTTATATCTGACTACTCTTTACATGCACAAACAGCCTCTTGCATGACATTTCCATCCAGAGAAAATGTGTTCTGTAATATTGCAAATAAAGCATCTGGTAATAGCAAGGAGCCAACCAACACTGTGTATGCCAATTCTAATTGCCAATTAGTACATCTGGCTTAAACCTTGCCCTTTGAAGAAGCCTCTAAAGGAAGCTTGCAAACCAAAGGTCCAATATTGTCTTCTAGAAGAATCTTTATGTCTAGTCTTTATCATAAGTAAGTCTAGATATTTTAAGATTCAGTTTGGAGCAATTAAATATGAATATCAAATTTTGATGTTAAATTGATATTGGGATAGTTAAGAAGGATGAGAGGACTTATTGGCATAATCATTTTAGTATGACATCGAGAAGTTGCATTGACTTGCTTTTACTTCAGGTTGTCAAAGCTTAGATACATAAGTTTGTCATTTGTTTAAATTTTTTTTTTGTGCAGCCCTTGTATTATAACATTATTAATTACTGTAGCGAACTTGTGAAAGCAAATGAGCATCTCATAATATCTGATAGTTCTGATTTTTGTGCTTCTGATCTCAAGGTTCTCATTTTACTCTATTTCTTTCAGGACCAACATTGATAGGTATCCTTCCTTATGCTGGTTTGAAGTTCTACATCTATGAAGAGCTAAAGACCCAGGTTCCAGAAGAGTACAAGAAGTCCGTCATGCTGCGACTCTCTTGTGGAGCATTAGCTGGTCTGTTTGGACAGACTCTCACTTATCCATTGGATGTTGTCAGGAGACAGATGCAGGTATTTGTCACTTGGTGTGTGCTGTAGCTTAGTTTTGGCTTTCATTAATAAGTAATGTTTTTGGTCATTATACATATAGTATTCTATTGTTTTCCCAGTTAAGTATAGTAAAATAATTTCTGAGTTTAATCTGTAGGTTCAGAGTCAGCAACCACTAAACCTTCTCAATGGTCCTCCAATCACGGGAACGTTGCAGGGTCTCTCTACCATCATACAAACCCAAGGGTGGAGGCAACTCTTTTCTGGCCTCAGCCTCAACTATCTGAAGGTAATTATTTATTTTAAGTTTCATAGACACAGTAAAAATAATTCCATTGACACAACTGAATGCTGATAGTAGGAAATGCAAGACTTCAACTAATCACTCTTTCTGAGCTCTCTTCTGGATCTACACTTATATGCTTACTTCTTGAGTTTACTTTCTTGACCTATTCCTGGCTACTTTGCATGGAAGAAAGATAGATCTTGTCTGCTTTAATTCTGTCATCTCTATGTGCCGACAACTAAAGAGAGTTTGTGATCATCAAAGATAAATTGTAAACTTTGCAGGTGGTTCCATCAGTGGCTATTGGTTTCACAGCATACGACATGATGAAGGCTTTACTACGTGTTCCTCCACGGGAGAGGACTACTTCAGCTCCTGCTGCCTGAAACTACGATATCGAGAACAGGGTTGACTTTCTGATGGCAGAATTGTTATATTGTCACCAATATGCAAAAAGATGGATGTGCTTCCACGCCAACCTATATTCGTAAGGATGCAGGGTTGACTTTGGTGTGGTGGGGCACATGGAAAGTTATCTCCATTGATTCCTCAAACTAAAAGAATGAGAATACTTTTGCTAATTTCTTTGTCCAATTGATTATGAGGATTGGCTGACGTTATTTTTATTTGGGAATATCGAGTTAGATGATGCAAGATTTTCTATCATCAAAATCCAAATTCGCACTGCTTATATATATAAACGTACGTATTGGTTTTACAATATACGCATAGTAAGAAAAGGTGCATACTGCGAAATCAGAGTAGCTTGTTTGCAAGTAACATGTGTTTTGGTTCATATTTGCTCATGTAATTTTAAAGTGGAATTTTTTTTGGAAAACATTCCAGTATGGTGCCCACTAAATCAAGAGTTGATAGATTTTTTATATCTAGAATTCAACATGACATTAACCTTCTTAAAAGTTTGATGCCATGTCCTGGGCTGGAGCAAACCAAGTAATACTGAGACTTACTGTAGAAGTTGTGAAACCACTGTAGAAAAAGTCATATAGACGTGAGAATAACCTAGACATTGAAAAAGATTAGAACATCCGATTTAGAGATTTGTCTTCATATTTGAGATAAAACTAATCTACTAAGGCAATTAAAAATCCACCCATAATGTAGAAAGTGAAAGCTACTTGAAAATTTCAGGTCAACAATTCAGAGAAGAGAGAGTGTCTGCATTCAATCCACTGAAAGAGTATCCATCCCAACAAATGAACTTCACATTCAACAAAGTAAGCCAAAAAAAAGAAAAGAAATACTAACAGAAATCAGCTCCACCACGAGAGAAAAGTAGAACACTTTCAGAAGTAACACAAGTGCATGCTCTAAGCTTCTACACAACAACCACACTCAAATGCTGCAAAAAGGAAGTGAAGAAAAGAAAATTTCTTTCGACATTCATGTTAGTCTCTCTTTGTGGGAGAGCAGAATTTCTCAAAAAGTTTTGCAAAAAGTCCCCAAATACCCTCTTCAGGATTTGTTTTAGTAACACGCTCGACCACATCGGTGATTCTTTCAGCAATAGGGGCATGCTCATCAATGATGCTTGTTCCTCCACTCTTCCGTTCCTTAACCTCTTCAATTGTCTTCTCAACTGTGGCTTCCAGTTCTATGAATCAATTAAATTGATGATAAGAGGAACAGCATAATAGCCAGGCACAAAAAAGAAAAACTCAGATGAACCAGAAATGCAGACCATCAAACAAACCATGCAGAGGTCTCTATATGTTCTTCTGGACTGAGAAGGTATCTGCTTATAGAGAGGAATGCAGATACCTACTTAAATTAAACTGTATTACTTACATGTCAAGCCACCACTCCATTGAGTTCTATAATTGCAGCCTAATTCTTAAAGTTAAGTCCACTGATTAACCTTTTGAATAAGGCATACTGAATTCAGCGCAGACTCATGAAAGCGGGTGTACTATTGCAGAACATTTTCGCACCATGACTAATAAGAGAAACAATTAAAGGAGCTTGTAAGTACTAGATACCTTCTTTCTTGGAGTATATAATATCTGAAACTGCTCTGATCCCTCCTTTGGTTTGTCCCATGAGTTCATTGACCTCACCACTTGTTCCGTTCTTTGCCTTAACCAAGATTCCTCCAAACTCTTCCTTTAGCTTCTCAAAAACTTTTGGTGCTTTCTCCTTAGTTTCTATAAGTCCATTTGAAGGATGATATTCCAGTTAGTAGAATGATTCATATATCAAATGGATAGCTTCAATTAATGAAAATTGAACTCCAAATTGAAGAAGAAGAAAAAGAAGAAGAAGCTTATATCTTATTGCTGAAGTACTTCTAAAGCAAATCAGTTATCAGTACCACATTGAAACAGATTTCAGCAATCCAGACACCCCCAAAAAAGAGTGAAGTTTCTCTGCCAAAATTGAGGATATAATGCACTAGAACTGAGATCAATTAATGAATCATTAAATGGTGGATAACTTGTTTACCAAAATATATACAAAACAAAAGAAAACTAGGTCCTAGTTCTCTAAGTTAGCGATTATCTAAATTCAGGAGGAATAAATGGAACCCAACACTATATCTGACGTATTAAGTTTATCGAATACTTGAAAGTCATAAATGAATTTGAAGGATCGAAAAGCAACAAGAAGTTAATAAATAGAGACTAGTGAATCCGTGATCTTAATTGCATGTCATAGGGGCAGTCAGCAGTTCATCAACTATCATTAATTTGATTAAATTTGGAGTACTTACCATCTGTCACCGAACGGACGGTGTCTACGAGGGTCCCGACTTCTTCCTTAGCTCGATTAAACACATTTAATCCTTCGAGTTTGCTGAAAGGATTGCTACCACTTGTCGACATCGTTCCTCTTTTCTTCCTCTTTCTACAAGAAGCCTCAAAGTATAAAAAAAATCCCATGAGATCATTAACATCAAAACATAAGAATAAAACTCAACCTCAAAACACTAATTTCAAGCCCATCATATGTATAATAACAAAAATTAAATTGTTAGTTAATTGCTGTACTGCTTAAAGAGACGACTTTTATCGCATGAAATCAGAAGGCATCACGTTATACGCAGAGGAATCTGGGACTATCCATTCTAGCAAAAAGAAGAACACCCACAAAAATTTTCCTGGAGTAATCAAGAGTGGAAGGATTACCTGCTTCCAACTACTCGACTGGAGAGGAGAAAGACGAGGGGGTGGAGAGAGAAGGGACGACCTTCATGTATTATATTGAGAGGCACAGTACGATTTATTCCGAATACTTGCGAATAAGCTATTCGCTCGGAATAAGTAGACTTAATTAAAAGAAGAAGAAGACGGCGACGCCTCTAGTTTTATTTTTTTTGGAAATTTGCGTTTAACACCCTACCTATTTATATCAACTTCATCACTTTTACTACATATTTGCAGAATACGTCCCGCATTTTCAATATTTGCAAACTGAACCAGGCCTTTTGATGATTTCAGAGCCAATCAAGGGTTGCCACATAGGCAAATGCTATATATTTAAGTAAGAGAAAAATAAAAATGTATGTGATTGATACAAGTTTATAGCTACATGTGTCTCACGAGATTAGTACATCAATGCCTTTGTTTCTTTTAATTTCTTTATATATATATATATATATATATATGAATATTTATAAGTGGATGATACAAGTTGCATAATGACAGCTTAACTACATTATGAAAGGTTCTTCGGCAGTTGGCAGCCAAATGATAGGTGGAATTTAGTTCCATTATATTCTTATTAGGAGCAATAAATTAATTTCTAGTAGAGCTAGCAAATGGGTATTTATTCCAAACTTGGGTTCCCGTTGGACATTTATATTGCATCAAAGAAGAGCATAAAAAACAAGTTGCGATAAAAAAGAATTAAGCTTCTTAATTACGTGCCAACTAGCAGTCGATGTGTGAAAACATATCATAACAAAGAGGTGTTCAGTAGAGCGAACAACTATTGTACAGCTTTTGTATTCTTTGACCTCATACTTGGTGCAAGAAACCATATCATATAGATATCTTACAGTAGTAAGTTGCAATAATTGTGACATATGTGAAATATTATATTATTCCAAATAAGAGACATAGAGGTAGCATATATTTTTTTTCACTGAACATCTCATAGGTAGATAATTGGTTAATTCCAATAAAAATTTTATAAACTTAATACACATGAGAAAAATAAGAAATAATTGTACTTAGCACTATAAGAAAAATATGTATCAAACTCCAAAAACGTACAAAATCTGAATGAGAAAGCACTCCAAACTACATATGCTTTATTGGGTAACTAGCTTTAGTTTCCCTTTGACCTTGATCAGATATTAGAATAGTACAGCTATACTTTGTAGAGAGCCAAAGTACTCAGTAAGGCAAAAGCACAGAGCAAGGCCAACTCGGAAGCTCTCAAAAACGAGAGAGAAGTGACAAAAATTCCAATCGGATCCGGATCCGGTATTCTTATCAGAACCTTACCTGGATCTTCTATAAAGACTAACCGGAGTGGAGTTGGGAACGTGCAAGCCCAGCCCAACTAACTGGGCTGGAATTATGTAACCCCCCATCGGAGATCGCCGGCTTAAGTTAACGCCGTCGTCTTCTATATTTGGAGGCTAGAAAGTACAAACTAGGGTTTAAGGAGCTCTCTAGTAGAGGACGATGTCGTCCAAAACCCTCGCTCGTGCGGGATCTTCTCTCATCAATCGCCTCTTTCTCTCCAATCCCTCCCACTCACCTTCCAATCCGAATGCATTTCTCCTCCCGAGGATCGCTTCGGTTTCTTCGCGGCATCCATTTCTATCGAAATTCCAGATCCATCAACCTACGCTGGTCGGAAGTGGAATAGGAGGAGAGGAAGCCGAAACAGTGAAGAAGTTGGCCTCTTTCGAGGAGATATCGTTCCCTTGTGGTCTTCCTTGGCTTCGTTTCTTCATAGAAGATGGTACAAGACTCGTTATCTCTTACAGGATTTAGGAGAGCAATTACTATTTCTATTATCTTGGATTTGATTGGCATTTCTTTTTTAACTAGCATGTTAGTGTAACTTTTAATAGTGTCTGGGAAATATTAAATGGTAATTTAGGTGATGGATCAGAAGTGAATTTGAATATCGTCATTGTTGCATTTCCTACCAGCGTGGTTGTGGATCTAACTCGGATGCATTCATGAGAAAGGCATTTTGAATTCCAGTAGGTTTACACCAGTGACTAATTGGAGATAATGAGAAGAGAGGATCTAGAGGAGTGTAATGAATAGTTAGGGGGCAACTTTGTTCCGTAGATGACCAGAAAGCATTGAGAGTTGGGAGGGAAGAGAGGACAAAAAAGAAGCAGGGATAAATTTCGATATATTACTATAAACAAGTATGAATTTCCCTCTTATGAAGTATTTTAAGACTTTATAATATCTTAAGTAGCACATAGAAGAAAAAGTACACACTTTTCCAAGAAAAATGGGTATTTGGATTGCAGGAAAATTGAAAATAAAAAATCATTGAGTGATAAGATTATAGTTGGAAAGATCTTACATCTCAAATGAAAGATTGCCTTAGTGCATTAGTTATAATGCTGAGATAAAGATCCTTGGTAGAAGAGGGATTGTGGTAACAATATGTTGTTAAGCTTAGAATCGTGCCATCAATATTATGAAAGAATAATTTATGAATCTTAGGTAAATCTATATCCTGTAGAAGGCACAGTCTCTTTTCTGGTGAAATTCAAGGAACTGTTGTCTACTATCTTCACAATTAGCTGATACCTTGTAGATTGGTATCACTTTTTTGTAGCTTCTGTTAAGAAATCTTGTGTTAAGAGAACTTCTGCCTGCTTTTCATGTAGTTTTCTTGTGTTTGGCTTCTTCTCTAGTAGAAGTTGCTTTACTCTCACTAGAATTATACTTTATTTAAAATATAGATAACTTATCCTGGTAGTGGAATGTGACAGTTGTGCTTGACAATATAGAGAAAGTTAAATACTAACAAGATAAATTTTGTGATGATAGTCTCCTGAGCATCAATTTATCTGATGTCACTTGGTATTATATAATTAGTATACTTTTCAGAATATAGATTGCTCCAGCACATTTTTTCTGTTAATGTAATGATTCTAGTGAATGTGCCAAACTCTTCAAATATGTGGCATTGACATAACATAGAATTGATCATTTCAAGTGCGAACATGTGTCTGCATCGTTATTTTGATTTCCATTTCTTCTTCTCGTGTTTTATGCTAATATTTGTTTTCTGCAGGAAATGATGTTCTACCTAATGAGCCACTTCTGCTGCTTCCTAAAAGAACTTACCAACCTAGCCATATCAAGCGGAAAAGAACTCATGGTTTCCTTGCACGGTCTCTCTCTTTCTCTCTCCCAATATTGTCCATGAGAAATATTTCTGGATGAAAATAAGTTTTTTTTACTGTTGACCTTGCATGCTACCTTTTTTTGGTAAGAGCAACCAGAGACCTCTGAAGCATATAGTGAACTGGTGAGAATAGGCTTATCTTTCCAAATATGGTTGAGCTGAGTAATGTTAGCTTACCTGGTCTAACAACAGAGAGTGCAGCTATTTTACAGTCAACCGACACTTTATTTGCTGATATTGCCACTTTGTCATAGTGACTATGATCATATAGGGCAGAAAAAAGGGGCAAGGTTGAAACATTAGGAACAAGGATCCGCTCTTTGATGTAGTCGGGTAATCACATATTTCTTAGGAGAGCGTCGTAGTGAAGTAGCAGTCCTGGCCACTAGTTGTTCTAAATTCTAATATAAACTGATGGTCATGAACTAGTTCATACAATTCAAGAAATTTCAAGGAGTTATTTGTGAATATATAATCTTAGAACTCTTTCTTTTTCACTGACATTACTTTTTGCCTTTGACAGTAAGGCAACTAGAGGCGGGAGGAAGGTGATTGCTAGAAGAATTGCAAAAGGTAGAGCAAGAATAGCTGTGTAACATCAACACCCTGCCAACTGCAGTTGTTTTCTTGTGATGGAGCACTGTGCCTTTGATTATTAATACCAACTGTAATTCACAATCATAGTTGATGCTGTTTTGAAATGTTCCTTACAGCAGTAACAGTGGTTATCCTCTATTGTTCCTCTTTTCTTTTGAACAATGCATAGTTTTCTTTGCAAAGAGTTATCCATTCTTTGCTCTGAGAATTCAGTCTGCAGTCTCTTCAGGTATGAATGGCATAGTAGTTCACGACTGATGTCTTTCCTTACATGCTGAAAGACAGGGTTATTATCCGTTTTGACTTTTGCATGCAAGTTTGATTTTCAAAATTTCAAATTGTCATATTTTTTATTTGCTTGTTTGCAATCTGTTTGATTTAGCTGACCCTTGTTTTGTATGCTTTGGTTTGTATTCAAGTAAGCATAACCATCAGAGGTCCTAATGACTAATGCAACCAGTGAAGCTGGAATTAGTCCTTTTATATGCCTAATCAGTTCTTTCACTAAAGCGTTTTCATGGGATCACCTTCGAATATGTGCTTTGCTTACATCAGTTTAACACTTTATTTTGGAAGGCATTGTGTCTAATGTGTTGTAGTTTTGCTTATAGTTCAAAAGTCCCTAATTCTGTTGGTTATAAGCACATTGTTTGGGGTATCGGATCTATTTATGCAATTATTGAATTAGAAAGCAAACAAGAAGAAGCTACCAGCTCTGATAAGCAGCTGCATTATATTTACTATACATCATCAGTTGGTCTCCCTTGTTTCTTTGAACTAGTTCCTTTTCCACGTGATAGATATAATACATTTGTCAAGGGCATGTAAATGGTACCTTCATTTTGGTGACAATCTATTAACATAACAAAGCTAATATGATATTGGAGGTTGCTCAAAATCACTACATACATAGTGGCCTGATATGATTTGGGGATGACTTTTGTGCATAATTGCCAAATAGAATTTAGTAACGTGAATCGGTTAAGCACTCATCTCATTTGCAAGTTTAGAACAATTCATGCTTTGTATTTTTTATAGCCTACCAAATATTTTTATAAGACATACGGACGCGGTATATTCCCCGAAATACGAAATACTCGTGGAAGAAAATGTCATATATCCCTCTCCTATCCGATTGCAGAAACTTCATGCAGTTGGATGGAACTAAATGCTAGAGGATTACTTGGCAACCTCAGACGCTGCCAAGTCCCTTAATGTAGTGATTTCCTGCATTCCTGTATGTAGGCAATCTTATAAACCACCGCCTAACCTTCACTTCACACCTCTGACCCCCCCCCTCTCTCTCTCTCTCTCTCCACCTTGTTCCTTTCTAAGGCCACCAAAACCCATGGAGCCCACGTAAAAATGCTCTAATCCCCTCCAAGGCTCCAATCTCAGTGATCCCAACACCTAATTTCCAATTCCAAATCCTCAATCTCTGATTCCCATTTCCCCGAATGATCCATCCTTGAAGCTAGACCGACCGTAAAAGAAGTTGGTGGAGGAGAAGGGGCACAAGGCGATGGAAATCGGCAGTGACGTTTTGATAAAGGAAGAGGAAGTGGAGATGGCGGACGAGGTGTTCCGGCCTCAACCCATGGAGGGGCTCAACGAGGTGGGTCCACCGCCGTTCCTGACCAAGACCTTCGAGATGGTGGAGGACCGTGAGAGCGATGAAGTGGTATCGTGGAGCGTAGATCGCAATAGCTTCGTGGTTTGGGATCAACACAAGTTTGCTACCACTCTTCTCCCTAGGTACTTCAAGCACAGCAACTTCTCCAGTTTCGTTCGCCAGCTCAACACTTACGTAAGCCCTTCACCTCTCCCTAGTTGAGACCCACTTAGCTGTCATCTGATTGGTTGAAATGCTGTCTTTATAGGTTATAAATTCATCTGATTATGTTGGGCATATGCTTTGGATTGGAATATTTGATGGGTTTTTGCTTAATCCGAAGTTGGTCTGAGCTATCGTGGAAGATTATTTTCAGATAACAAGTAGATATGAAAATTTTCAAGTTGTTTCTTTTTCTAAAAACATTTGGAAGCAAATTGGGATTGCATGGAAGTTAGACCGGAACCATTATGAGAGCATGTTTGTGACAAAATAAGGTCTGGGATTTCCATGCAATTAGCTCCATTATTTACATACTTGTTCTTCTTTACTCCAGGCATAGAATGAATAGCAGCATGCACCATGTTCACTCTCTCACTGTGTTTCTTTCTCCTTTTCTCTGAAATTGATTGTTTGCAGTATATTTTCTGAAATTGGTTAGTTTATTATGTTACTTTATGTTCTGCTAATTGACCACCATCTTTGGAAGCAGGAAATGAGATGATAAGCCTGTCTGCAATATCCAGAAGTTATAGATATCCTAATTGACTATAAGGATGCTGCAAAATAAATAGTTGTTGTAAACTTTTTGACTTTTGGTTGATCTGAAGCTCCAGAAGTTCCAATTTGGTGGGGCTCCTGAGATTTTTTTTTCCTCTAGGATTGTTTGACGGCCAGCCAATCCAGATCTTACTAATGGTTTCCTCCAGTGTTCTGGGACCACTAGCAGTAACCTCTTTGTGTGGGTGTGTAAATATCTATGCTTTTATGATCCTCTGTTGTTCAATTAGGTTTCTTTGTTCCTTGTACTGTTCACTCAATCAAGTGGATATTTATATATCTTATGTATCTCAAGAATATGTACCTCGCATGGTGATGCAATGCAGGGTTTCCGAAAGGTTGATCCTGACAGATGGGAATTTGCAAATGAAGGATTCTTAGGTGGTCAGAAACATCTGTTGAAGAACATCAAGAGGAGGCGCAACATTGCCCAGCACTTAGAGCAGAAGCAGGGAGGTGGAACTTTTGTTGAGTTGGAACAATTTGGGTATGAAACTGAAGTGGACAGGCTAAAAAGAGACCGCGATGCTTTAATGGCCGAAGTCTTAAAGCTTAGGCAGCAACACCAGAGCTCCAGAGCTCAACTTATTGCTATGGAGGAGAGGGTTCTGATTACTGAAAGAAAACAGCAAAAAACAATGTGTTTTTTGGCTAGAGCTCTTAAGAACCCAATGTTTGCCCAACGACTTTTACTTTGGCGTAAGCAGAAGAAACAATTGGAAAGTGCAAGCAAAAGACGTAGGCTAACAGCAAATCCGATCCCATCTTCACAAGATATGCAATTTTTGGAAGAATTGATGGTTAAATCAGAGGTAGAAACTATCTTCTCGATGGTGAACAATGAAGCAAGCAGTTTGTGTAGCGTAATTGAAAAGGAGGAGGTGACATCTGAATCAAGCGATCAGAAATTGGATAAAATCAGTGAAGTGGTATGGGAAGAACTACTGGACATAGACTTGACCACAGGGATGACAATGGAACAAGGAACTCAAGTTGAGATAGGTCTTGAACTGGAGGAATTGAGTGGAAGATCATGTGGCTGGGTTGATGATGCACAGAACTTGGTGCTGCAAATGGATTATGTGGGTTCGGACCATTAAAGATGTAATGGGAATCTTGGATCAACTAACTGTTTATGATCTTCAGATTATCACACCGCTATTAAGGTACGGTTAATTGCTTATCTCATGTTAATTTTTTGGTTTACATATCTTGGAAGATGTTTATCTAGTATCCACCATGCCTCTAATTTTAATCAACTAACTGATTGAATTTGTGGAAGAAGGGAAAGGAATCATTGCTAACTAGTTTACTTTTAAATCTTTGCAGATTTATCTGTGATTTTCTTTGCCACTTCCTTTTTCTTCATGTTTTGCCTTTGTCGTCGTATGATCCTTGGCTGAAACTACCTTCTTCTTTTGTGGTTTGCTGTTGTAGTTGATAGCAGTCCCTACTTTGACGTCGTGAAGAGATAACAGTGATCGTCAGAGCACTGCGATATTTAGAAGTTATTCAGCAATTTTCAGAGAAGCTTATTTTTCCTTCAGTCTTTTGTGTACATAAATATCTAGTTTCCTCCCTGTGACTTGTTAGCTTAGCTTCTGCTTGAAGGCATTTCATATAAAGAAGTGGTAGCTCATGGAATACGTACAGATTCTGAAATTCACAAGAGCTTTGTTATCAGTTGTTAATCTTGAAATGATATGCTTGTGTCTTTTGTATGATTTGTGTTAGTTAACAGTACAGTACAATAGCAAGTAACAGCAACTTACTGAATCTGGAAACAGCTTAAAATGTCAGGTTTCTGACTATTAATGGTTTGAAATCATGATTACATTTAACAATGTAATGCTAGTTGCTGAGATAATAGCAGCTGAAATTGTAAGGATATTCCAAAGTGGGTTCCAAATTGTGTATGATCTACCCGTAAATGGGCAAAAGGCTCAAAGCTCCTTTCCATTAGATGTCCTCAGGGAGACGTGATTTTGGCTCTTTCTGAGTATATCCAGTGTTTTGGTCTCACTTTTTCTCTATAGTTTCATTGCTTAGATTGGTCTTCTAAATTGATACTTTGAAATTGCTATTGTATTCTTGAACTGGACGGTCCGGACCTGGCAATGTTGCAACCAATGAAGCTATTGGATTGGCCTGGCAAGAATCATCATTGGATGCAAATATTGCAAGCTTTTCCTGCCTCCATTAATTATCTCTATTTTTTTTTAATTATTTATGAGCTCGAAGTTAAATATGGGTTAGAAAAGTGTCAAACCCTCTAGATATTTATATATATATATATAATCGAGAGTTTGTATTCAGCTTAATATAAATTTGCCTCCGTCTCCACTAAACAAGGGCTGGAGTGAACACTTAGAACCTTACTAATATCCTTAATAAGCTCTAATAACAATATTCGTTACTCCATGGGCAATGAAACTAACCATCTTATGAAAGTTGAGTTGCTCCTCTAAATTAATCACATTACTAGTCATTAATTGAGTCGTACTATTGAGCCAAGCTACCAAGTTACTAAATTATTAAATAATTTTTCTATAATATTATTTAGAGTTTGAGTTAAATATATAATCTTCTTAATCATAGGAAAGATACCTATCAGCTCTACCGATACCCTTCTCAGGATATAAATACATTTAGGCTCGACTAGTGCTCATTATTCTCCACTACTGTGCTACAGTGGATGATTGCATGAATTTCCTGCATTTGAATCCTCGGCGATACCTGATTAGGTGGTACTAAACCGATTTCCTTTTGCAAGAACTTCCTACAGTAATGGCTGCTGATAATCCTCGTGTCAGAATTTACTTGGGCCTATCGTATCTCAGGCCGACCCGGCCCATGACCAAGATTTCGGTCCGCCGCCTTAGAATAAGACCGCATCATAAACAAAATTACCGCTTTGTCATTGTTCAGTGTCGCCACTGTTCCCTACTTCCTCCTCTTTGCGTAGGGTTTTCTATATAATAGACCAAGGGACGACGGTGAGAGGATTCGAATCCATGGCGAACCCGCCCTCGAGCTCAGGGCTCCAACTCCAAACCCCAAACCCTGATCTCGGAATCTTCCCGCGTCGAAGGCATCTAGACAGCGCCTCTTACCGCACTCTGGTTCGAATATTCTCCCAGTGCCTCGACCTCTCGCTCAATCTTACTGGAGAACTGTCGGAAGATCCAAACCATAGATTGGATTCTTCTTCTTCTTCTCGTATCGAAGTGCCGGAGACCTCTCTCGACGCGAAAGGCGGGAGTGCTAGCGGCGGCAGTGGGAGCAAGAAAGAAGATTCAGCGTCGGAGGATCCTTCCGATGGAAATCTCGCTTTGGATGAGGTATTGGGGGATGAATATGGATTGGATGATGCTTGTGCTAATGTTGATCGTTTGAATGATCTGGTCTCTGATTTCTCCGCATTAATTGATGTCCAGGATGGCGTTCTTTGTGCGGATGATGGGTTGCAGGATGTACAAATGGGGAATTGTCAGGTTTCTTGTGATAATTTTCAGAAAGATGCAAACGGACAAGTTCCCATCTTGGCAGATGAATTGGTTGGAGAAAATAAATATGTCCAAAATTTATCTGAGGAAACCCAGAAATTTAAAGGCATTGAATTGGATGCCCCTCAAAGTGAGAGTCTCTCCTTCTCGGTGGAATTAATGCATTGCAGCGTTGGAGAAGGTAATCTTGAATCTGTACATGGTGTAATAGTTCAGGATATGCTCCATGAGGAGCCTGCAACAGTTGAGCTTGAGAATGCAAATTCTAAATCAATGGAGGGAGTGGAAGAAAGAGCGCAAGAAGAATCTAATTGTTGTTTGAATCCTATTACGGATGTTTCTGAGTCGGACAAATTAAACCGGGGGGTTGACATGGTTGTTAGTTTGGTTGATAATGAAGAGATCGAGGAAGGAGAAATTCCAGATGATGTGCAGCAGTTGGAGGAATGTTCAGATATAGAGAATGTAGATGAAACTTTGAAGGATCAAAAGGCTAAAGAAGATTCCACTAAGTCTGCACATTTATTTGATGCTGATGGAATTTACGTACCTCAAAATAAAGGAAATGACAGTAGTGGGTTTAACTCACACGGCAGTTGGCCAGCAGCTGTTCCGGATGCTGCAAGCTTACCAGTAGAAAATTTTAACAAAGCAGCAAGTGAAAACAAAGGACGACCACCCAGCAATGAGGTATGTTGATACATAAACACACAGATATGACACTTATTTATTTTAGTTATGATTGTTACATATCATGTTGATAGGTGTGATCTCAAATTATGCAATAAAATGGAACTGTTTAGATATAAATAATGATTTTATATGCTATGATATATTAATACATTGATGTTCAACCCTTTTTAATTTAATTTGAGAAGTATGTTGTGATATAGTAACAGAATATACATTTAGAAGGTTCAAGATCTTCATTTGATCCCATTTTCCTAGCTCATTTTTAGTAGCTATAAGATCTTATCTCTGTTTTGTTTCTTTTATAGCTTTGGCTGCCATACAAATCTTCCCAAAAGGAGAAATTTCATGATTCATTTGCAATATATTGTATTTGACTACTGAAAATAATAATCAGAATGAGGTTATGTATCTTTGTGTTACATTAGCATTTGCTTCTATTGGTGAAATTCATGTTACTTTGTCTCTTAATGTTGTTTTCTCATGTGATCGTTGCTTTGCATTGATTTTCTCTTGCAGGCTTCTAATGCTGAAAAGAAGAGAAAGCGTGTTCTCACTGATGAAAGAAAAGCTAAGCGAAAGGTTTGTACTTTGTACTTTGTACTTCCTTCTGAATTTATTGGTTATTATGTGTGCTTAATTTCCCATTTATTATGAATAAAGCTGGTCTTGATGATTATGTGATGTCATTGCTACTAAATGGTCTTGCAGAAATCCAAACGAATTAAAAGAGCACAGAAAGAGAGAGCACAAGGTGTAAAAAGACTGAAACTGCAGCCAGTTGTAAAGCCGAAAGTAGTGGTAGACTGCAAATTCTATTTGGCGGGAAGATGCCAACAGGTTAGTTTGTAACTTCCTCAATATTTGGAAGAAATAAACTAATCTTAAACAATGTTATTCTTTTGTATGCTGAAAGTATTTTGGTATTCACATGTATATATCAATATCTTTTACATAACCTATGTCAGTTTTCTATTGGTTCTGGCACTATACAAAAGTATCGCTGATCTTGATATTAGATAGTGATTGTCATATTGTTTTCTACTGGTTCTGCCAATTGCTTTTACACAATCAGCAAATATATTTTTTATGTAATGCTTGATGTAATTCTTTTTTCCCCAGGGAGATCTCTGCAAGTTCTCCCATGATACAACTCCTTCGACGAAATCTAAGGCATGTACCGTATCCTCTAACAATTGAATCTCATTGTCTGATGCAAGCTAATTATTATGTCCCTTTTTTGTCTAAAGCTCAATGTATCTTCAGCCTAGTCTCTGATTTCCTCTGCCTATTATTGTTATTCTTTTAATTTGGAAGGATCTGTCACGTATCATATGTTTCTGAACTTGGTTCTTTGTTGCGGCAGGCATGCAAACATTTTGCATGTGGGTCTTGCTTGAAAGGAGATGACTGCCCTTTTGATCATCAGCTTTCTAAGTATCCCTGCCACAATATCTTGTCAAAAGGCATGTGTATCAGAGGAGATAACTGCAAGTTCTCACATGATGTATGTTGTCTCTTTTACCCAATATCATGTACTATTTTGCTCATCTCCTTACTTCAGCTTCTTGTTTCAGAAGTTGAGTTGTTATACCTTTTTCATTTGACTTGGATAATTTAATTGATTCTCAGATTCATGCAACCGAAGCTTCATCTGTGATATTAGATGTCAAGAAACTGGATACTCCGTTATCAGAACAGTTACATTTGAGAAAGCAAATGTACCTTCAGAACACCTCCACACCTCCCAGTGATGTATCTAGAACTACAGCTTCAGCCACCCCTAGTCATAAGCACTTGGAGAGCACCATGGTGAAATCTACAGAAGCACCCATGGTGATACCCAGGGGAGTGCGCTTTCTTTCATTTGGAAGAAAACAATCATGTTCCAGCAATAAGCATCAGGATGACGTGCTTGTGGAGACAAATGGTAGTGTTGAAGTAAGCACTCAAACAAACCAAGGAAGATTTCCAGTGGAAGGGCACAAAAATGATGAAAAATCCAGTCAGAGATCTCTTCTAACAGAGCATGAGCCTAACATGTCTTTGAGCAAAGCTTCTAAAAGACAGAATAACATTTTTGTTAGTGAGTTTGTCTCAACCTCTAGTTCAAATAACCTCCAAAGTGAAGTTTCAGAGGCGTCAAAGATTTTGGAGGAGTTCCTATTCGGTGCTAGCAGCTAGAAGCAAAATAAGGTCATTTGCTACATGTTTGGATTTCTCTTACACTGCGCCTGTTCTTCATATGTGGTTGTCACGTTATTTTTGGTTCAAGTAGATGGCCATATTACTGGCAGTGGATGGAGCCCGTATTTGGTGTTTTAATGTTGAGCACTCAGTTGTCTTGATATAGACAGTTGTCCTGTTATGCTGTGGTAAGCATCTATCTTAAAATCCATCAGGTACATTTAATTGGCAATGCACAACTTCAATATGCAAGAGTAACAGTCGATGGCTTTTGATTATTTTGATAGAGATTTTCCGCTTCATCATCCAATGATCATACTATTATATTCTGCATTATATAACATTTACCATTTAAAATTAATAATTCATTAAGGTGCTAATCTGAAGACTACATTTCAGATGCACTGGTTTTACATCTGATACTTACATACTCAAGAATGTGAGATTCATTGGACAGAAGAAAATATAGCACATTTTATTTTCTTTTAAAGATGTACAAGCATAGATTCTTTCTTTCTCACATTGATATAGTTGTGATTGTAGGGTCTGCAGTAACTCGGAATCCTCGGTGTTACAGTATGTCAGTATGTATTGTGCTCAGATTGGAAGATGTGACCGTAGTACTCATCTTGGATGATTCAAGTATGTCTGTAGTCTTATTAGTTTTCTTCTTGCCTATATACAAAAGCTATATCTTGTGTAGATAGATTTTCCAGATAATTGATGTTGAGTTTGTTTACCCGGCAGTACCTTTGACAGGTACAAAATGGCAAGCACTAGCATCCATTAGTTGTTTGTTGAGATGGTTTTCATTAAGGGAGAAATGCGCTTTCCTTGGAACTCCAATACTTTTTTCTTTCCGGGAGTTCAAAAACTTATCGACCGTCTTTGGATGAGCTTCTACGAGTAATATATAGTGCATACACAGCTGCACAGTTCACATCTTAATATTGACCAATTTCATTTGTCTTTGAATCCCTTCTCTGTTTCTTTTTCTTTATTCGATGAGGTGAAGGATGTCATACTTGGGCTTTTTGATTGTTTTGTTATCTATCCGTCTTGATATGCGCAGGAGATCACATGAAATGAAGCGTCTATTGGTACTTGATATACATTACGAGTCAGTACGCTGTCATCAGGTATCATACACATATATAATTCGACGGTCTTGACTATCTATTATAATTAATGTGAAGTCACTCGACTTGGGCTTATCTTACTTTAGTTTCAGGAAGTGACTTTTAACCACCCCAATAGCGAGATGGCCCTACTAGTAATACCCTACAAAAGGAGTCGCCCTGGAAGCCAAAAACCGCGCCATGTCTCATCATCCTTATGGAGCAGCTCACATGTCCTTCTCACATGCAGTACAAGTTGTTGAGTTGATGTTTGGATGTTTTTATCCATCATCTCTTCATCAAAATCTTTAACCTTGTATGGGATTATCACTCGATAATGGTAATAAATCTCACACACATGACTCAATGATAGTTGCCAAAGTTCTAAAGTTCCAATTTAACCTAAAAGCAGATAGCATATTGATAATTACGTAGCTTTCTATCAAGGCTTGGCCCATTTAAAAGTCTTCTAGCTATTCAGTATCCTCGCTTTGAGGATTCATATCTACACGGTACTTCCACGTGAGCACTGAAAGGATTCACATGGTCGTGGCAGTTCTCCGAGACATCGTAATCAATCTCTTGTTCATAACCGTGGCTACGGAAGTTTAGTGTGAATCTAGACTTCCAGTTCCACTATTTTTAATCTCTGTTGAGAACTCGTTATAGTCACAAATATGGTTTTATATTTAATAATTCATTTAATATGAATATCCGACTTTGTGTAAGAATTAAAACAATATGGATATGGAATTAAAGAAAGAAAGAAAAAAAAAGGGCACGAAAAGCCTCGCCCTTTATACCTTGCTGTTTCCTCTCTCTCTCTCTCTCTCTCTCTCTCTCTCTCTCTCTCCCCTTCCTTCTAACTCGGGAAAACCTCATAACTCTCTCTCTCTCTCTCGATTTTGTCCTTGGAGTTGGTTCTTAGAAGAGCTCTGATGACGACGGGCTCGGAATCGATTAAGACCAACCATTTGCCCCCGTCTCTCGTCGCCAATCTACAAAATGTTCTCATGGGGAGAAGAGGCGGCGGAATCGGCGACGGGGAAGACCCCGGGGATCCAAAGCAAGTGGAAGTTGCGACTCAAATCCCCTCTTGCTCCGCCGAGGCCGAGGTGTCGGATTCCTCCGCCGCCGATGGATCGGAGAAGAAGCCGGTGGTTCTGGTCACGAACGCCGAGGGGATCGACTCTCCTGGGCTCGTTCATCTTGTCGATGCTCTCGTTCGAGGTGGGCAGTGCAATGTCTACGTCTGCGCTCCCGAATCGTGAGTTCTTAAGTCTAAATTTAACCTTTTTATGCGACATTTTCTCTGGGTCATTGAATTTCTTTTTTCTCTGCTTGTTTTGGTTTATATCTCAAATCATTTTTTTATGAACAATTAAAGGGACAAGTCTTTATCTTCTCACTCGGTTACCCTCGAGACAGTGGTTGCGACCTCTGTAGAAATCGATGGCGCTAAAGCTTTCCAGATTTCTGGTAAAATCTATTTCAGTATCTTTTATATAAGCGCTTATTTATCTCATACATTTCCTAGTGATATATAATTTGAGCTTTCTATTTAGAATGAAATTTCTGGTTGTAGCTAGCTTTAATCTGATGTTTATTAGACATATTCTCGTGAAGGTACTACTGCTGATTGCGTTTCTTTGGCATTATCTGGAGCACTGTTTTCTTGGACTAAGCCAGCTTTGGTATGTTCTTCGCTCAAATTTACTTTGGATTTTATAGTCAATTTACTTTTTTACTTTCTGTAATTCTCTAATTTCTTAATCTGATTTCAGGTCATAAGTGGAATTAACAAGGGATCAGTCTGTGGTCATCAGAAGTATGTACTATTGCTCTCTGAGATACTAATATCTGGCGCAAATTTGTCTTCTTTCATTCATGCCATCACATGATACATTTATCGGACAGCATTATATCTTGTTGGGGTTCTTAAAATTATCTTTTAGAAGTAATATATCTCGCATCTGCAATGAAATGCAGCTTCTACTCCAGTTCTGTTGCTGGTGCTAGAGAGGCTTTAATGTCTGGGATACCATCATTGGCAATCTCTTTGGATTGGTAAATGGTGTAAACTTTTTTTAACCTTGTTTAAGTTCTCTTACCTATGCTCAGTGGATTTGGTAAATTTTACTAGGAAGAAGGATGAAGGTAAAGAAGGTGATTTGATTCATGCTGTTGAAGTTTGTATACCATTGATACACGCAGCTATCAGGGATATTGAAAATGCAGTATTCCCAAAACGTTGCTTGCTGAACATAGGAATTCCGAGCTCTCCTTCCACAAACAAGGTATGCAATGAATCTTGAGGCATTTAACTTTAGCCTATGGTTCAGTTTGTAGAAGCACATGCTTTGATATTGTTTGTTAGTTACTTTCGAATTTTTTTTTTAATTGTTTTGTCCTTTAAACATCTGCTTTGATGGAGATAGAAGAACCATGTTGTTGATCAAGAAAATCATTGAATTGGGGTAGAGTTAAGGTGCTATGCTGTGTTGCTGACATCCTGGGCCTGCGTCCATGAACTCGACTTGCAGACAGCATAGTGGAATTACTTTGATAGCTTCAGTGCACTCATATTATATGTAGATGTTTAGGTTCTTCCAATCTCTTATTCTTATTATCCATTTTGGCAGGGCTTCAAGTTGACCAGGCAGAGTCTCTTCAGATTTTCTCCTAGCTGGCAAGCAGTCTCAGCAAACAGGCATCCTTCTGCTGGGCAGTTCATGTCTATGCATCAAAGTCTAGGTGTTCAGCTTGCACAGCTAGGACGGGATGCCTCTGCAGCAGTTAGTACCTAATTGTATTCTACGGGCTGCATGCCCTTTTGTCATATGTGAGGTTTTTCATTGTTGACCTAACATAAGTTCCAAGGTTTCAATTTTCTTCAGGGAGCAGCACGACGTATGAATGCTCAAAGGAAGAATGTGGAGATAGAATCAGTCGCAGCAGCTGGAAAACCAGAGACTCGAGAAGTAGTGAAAAAGTTCTTCCGTCTAGAGGTACTACAGTGCATTCTAGAATTTGTACATATGCATACCGCATGGAATTACTATATTAACAACTTTGACTGTCAGGAGTATTTTCATGATGACATTGTAACTTACCAAGTTTTTTTTGCCCATGATTACATTTAAGTTGAATTGGCTATCTTCTAAATACATTTATGTTGGCAACTTAGTAGACTATCTTCCTATTTAAGCTTACTTTGGAAGAAAATGGTAGTACTCATCTTCTCTTTGTTAGCCTCCTTTTAGGAATATATATATCAAGATATACTGAAGTTTTAAACTTACTAAAGGTGTGTGTAATGCTTCTTCCTGAATTACAGTTTCTTGAAAAGGGGCAGGAAGATGTAGATGAGGATCTTGACTTTAGAGCTCTTGAAAATGGCTTCGTGAGCTCTCTCTCTCTCTCTCTCTCTCTCTCTCTCTCTCTCTCTCTCTCTCTCTCTCTAGATGATCTAGATGTAGATAGATATTTTTATGCAACTAACTTGTTCTTTCCCTTTCTGAAAATTTACAGATAGCTGTCACTCCTCTGTGTTTGCATGTGGAATCTGAGATCCAAGCCTCAGTTTCAGATTGGCTCTGCTCAGCCCTAACAGGAGGGGAAGAAGCTCCTTGAAGATGGCTAACATGCTTGTTCTAACATGTATACTTCTGTAGGTGGCCTATCCTCTTCCTCCTTATCTTGAAGGTTTCTGCTTTCTAGTTTGCTCCTAATCTGTGCCAATCACTCAAGATCTGTTGATTGTTTTCTTTTATTCCTTTTTTTTTTACCTATTGTATCAAATTATTAACATGCTTGTTCCGTTCAATTTATCTAATCGGAGGTAGCATGCAGTACATTTGTTTAGTTTGCTTGCCTTCCAATTGTTTTTTCTTTCAATCTGGAATGAATTGCATGGAAGGTATAGGTTGTTTTGTTGAATTGATTTGCATAGAGTTCAGATGGCTAGATGCCTTCTCTTTGCTTCAGTTTCCTGTAATCAGACCTAGTATATATCTTTACAATGGATGTTTACTTTAACATCTTTCTTTGGCCTTTGGAATTCTCTTATGTTGGTGCTCTTATTATCTTTGCAAAGGTTTCATTCTTGGGAAATCTATGGAAAACACACTATAGTTTGTCCTTATTATCATTTATATCTGGATATATGAGATATTTATTATTCAATGTCTGTATTTTGCATTTAATATCTGAAAACTATTCTCTTGAATTAAATTTGTTATAGATATGTAATGATCTTAAATCCTTGAGTATGTTTTTTAAAGTAAAGAGTAAAAAATTAAAAAGGAAACCAAAATTTAAGATCATTATTTTAGGTACTTTACTTTTTTATTTGCAAACCTGATTTTTTTATCTTGTAAATTGTTGTTAGGTTAAAGTTAATTTAGAAAGTTTTGGAGGTATTTAGAGCAGCTGACATGAAAATAAGAGGCAAAATGCAAGGTGTTTTTGATGAATTTTTCCCTTCTATCAACTGTGTGAACAACTCTCCAGGCTATTATTATACATTATGTGATAGTTTATCTTTGATCTAAATAAATAAACTACAGATATTGGCAAATAACTTGTCTAGAAATAATTATCATCCTTTGTTTATCGACAACAAAAGAGCATTGCTATGCTTACAAAACTTTACAAACACTCTACCAATGTTGGCATCTTATCAATCCTCGATTTCTTATCTCTGGCTAATAACTATCATAATCAATGCACATGAAATGATATGATATGATATATTATTATTTTTATAGATTGATTGTAAATTATTTGTGAGTAAGACTTTTATTCACAATAACATAATTTCGGGTACGTTATCGTATATCCTTTCAATAGATCAGAATTGATGACGCGCACTATCACTTAACGGAAATGTTCGACGTATACCCCTCACCTACCTGATAATGAAAACGGTCAATGCCAGCACGAGTTATTGCAACCGTTCGATCATCATCCGACGGCCTAAATCACGCCAAAATGATCACACAAAAAGAATTTGAAATTTGACCCAAAAAGCGAAAAAAGAAAATAAAAAAATCTAACTAAGTCCAACAAACTCGAAATGGTAAGATATATATTTTTCCTCTCTCTCTATAAGTTAACAAAAATCTATGACCATTCCCTCTTCCTCGGGACAGTCCTCCTCTACCTGGGCTCACGCCTGCGCCGCCTGCAAGCACCAGCGCCGGAAGTGCAAATCCGACTGTCCCTTGGCCCGTTACTTCCCTGCTGACCAGCCGGATCGCTTCGTCAACGCCTACCGTCACTTCGGCGTGAGCAATATCCTTAGGATCATCCGCGGCGTTAGACCTGAGGATCGAGACGCTGCAATGAATTCCATTATGATGGAATCGAACATACGTGCTCGTGATCCTGTCGGCGGTTGCTACGGCATTATCTGCAAGCTCGAACTCCAGTTAAGAGATCTCTACGATGAGCTGTATGACGTCAAACGAGAGCTCGCATTGTATCATGCCCAAGAACAGAGTATGTTGAATCCAAATGCAGATGATGCTGCTCTTGACAAGGAAGGCTACTAGCTAACATTGCTTTACCAAGTATAAACATAAAAGTAATACTCAAAGTTATGTATTGTTTTCCTAGCTTTTTTAATTTTCATTTGAAACCAAATGAATTTTTATTTGTTGCTTTGTTGGATTTTATTTAGAGTTAATTATATTTTGGGTTAATTACTCTAACACCCTGTTGAAGTATACTAGTTTTTACCATAGCCACAATGTTACTACACCCTAGCCCTAAAGTTTATGATTTCATTAATTTAGAAAAAATAGTAAATTACTCAAATAATCTCTCTTCTTCATCAAACCCACGTCAATCATCAAACCATTATTGAGGTTGAAGGCTGCCTTCTTCATCCCGATCATTCGCTCTCTTTGGCTCCACGATCCCAACGGTGGCGATGGTGAAGGGGCGGTTGGCGATAGTGAAAGGGCGGCGATGGTGAGGGTCGATGACAGGGAGGCGGCTGGCGATGGTGAAGGTGCGGCGGTGAGGGTCGATGACAGGGAGGCGATGTGGGGCGATCGGTGGCGGTTGGTGATAATGAAGGGGCGATCAGGCGATGTCTGTGGCTGGCGACGATGACAGGGAGGCGATGTCGGCGACGATAACAGGGAGGCGATGTCGGTGGCTGGCGACGATGACAGGGAGGCGATGTCGGTGGCTGGCGACGATGACAGGGAGGCGATGTCGGTGGCTGGCGAGCGGGGCGGTTGGCGATAGTGAAGGGGCTATTAGCAATGGTGAAGGGGAGTTTGGTGATATTGAAGGGGCGATCAGTGAGGGCCTCCGACATCAATATCAATGGATCAATATCAATGGTGACGGCGATCAGTCAAGATCTTGGTGAAGGGGGCAATCAACGATATACGGTGAAGGAGGGGGCAATCAGCAATCTTGTATACCCTATTCTCAAAGTTATATTTTGAGATTGGCAACGGTGAAGGGTGAAGGGGGCAGCGATCTTGTAATACCCCTATTTGTGTTAAGTGTAAATAGAAAAAAATATTCACACATATACTCCCAAACCATTATACATGTACTCCTAAACCATTTAAATATATTGATGTTCCACTTAATCAATATTTTATTATATATTTTGATTAAATAATAAAATTTTGATTAAAATAATATTAAATTTGACTAAATTAATAACTCAATTAATATATATTTTTTAATGTATTGACTCCTAAACTATTAAAAATTTCTTAAACACTGCTTGATTCCATATTAACTAATTAGTTATCAAAAATAGTTTTCATCTCAGATTAATTAAGAGGTATATAACTAGATTAATCAATAAAAATTTAAAATTTAAGTATTTTCTTATTGGTTATTGTTATAGCTGTTTCTCTACTAATTTATTATTATTTTTTGAAAAGTTTCTGATTAATTTTATTTAATATTATTTAAATTTAACAGAGAGAAATTAATAATTCTTATTGAATACTAGAGTTTAAGGTTCTAAGTTAGATATATAAAAAATTGATGATAGTTGAAATGTAATTATCACTATTTGTAATTAGCCTGGCATAAACTTTTTTATTTTATTTCTAATTAGATTTGATATGTGAAAATGGGTTGCTGGCGGGCGATCCGACCGCCAGTCCGCCTAGAAAATGGGACGGTTCAGATTTCTTCAACCCAATTTGAGACCAAACTCTTTCTTGCCCGGACTCCACGACCACCCCTAAGATCAAATAAAACGAGGAAATGTTTTTATTATTATTATTTATTGATAGAAATCCTGTGGGATACGATGGAAATGCTTTGATTTCGTAGAGAGGTGAATATTTCTGGAGCGGTAATGGCTTGGAGGAGAATCCTCGCGAACGTACAACTCTTCCCAAATCCTCTCTGTTTTTTTTTGGGTTCATTTTCATCTTCTGAGATGAATTCAGTATTGAGTTGATCAGGAATTTTGAATTTGATTTTAAAATCTTGGTATCGAGAAGAAGTTTTAGTTTTGTTGATTGATCAAATAATTGTTAGGGTTATATCGGGAGTATAGTTTCTCAATTTTGGCCCTTTTTGCTGCTTTAATCCGAAGGACCTTTGCGATACCTATCACACTCCTGTTGTTTGATTGTTTTCTAATATATATGTAAATGTGGTGGATGCTACCCTTTAGACCATTTGATTAGGTATTAGGTTTATGGCAACTCAGGGAGGTTTTAATCTGGAAGTCTCTTAGTTTGATGGTTAAAGCTCGTCCCGATCACCTTTCATGCTCAGAAAGGTGATCTATAACTAAATTAAGGAAAGCATACCTGGTTGGAAAGAACAATTGGGTAGTTGACATGGAATAATGATAGCTTAGTGGTCTCTTATTTCATGACTCATCTGTCCTTGGAGTGACTTGTCTATTAATAGTTTCGAACCCCCTGATAGTTTGAAGTTTGAACTTATTGGAATTGGAAGAATTGGAAAAAGGCACAAGAATTGTTTATGACTATAACTGTAAAGTGCAGCGATTATTAGCACATTTTGTTTGTGAGCTTTAATATGGCAAACTGTGAACAAATATATTAAGTTATTAACCGTCAACTTCTTATCTTTATCTATTTCTGTGGAACTGTCATCACAATTTTAATATCCTTGTACTATGATGTCAGTTTTTTTTTTTTGGTGATAGGCGGCAAAAAATCAATTGGAGCGGCCATATTTTTATGGGTTATGGAGTCACTCCTGTCTTGATACATTCAACACTAATGGTGGTGGAGGTAATGTAGAATTTTTGGAAATTTAGCTTTCTACACGGTCTTCATCTAGTTGTTTCACTAGGGATGGATCTTTCAAGATTAACAAGTTGGCACTTCTATTGATGGAATATTTTGTTTTCAAGAAAATGAAGAAGAGGATCCACTAGCTTCTCTGCTAAGATTGTAGACTTGTTAAGTTGTTAGTTACCTTATGTCCTTCTTTTGAACAAGTTGGGTTGCACTTGTTACTTGATTAAAGCCAAATAGTCATCATTTGACTTTTTTCCAGTATTTCATCATTGCTAACAGGTTCGGCAACAAAGTAGTCTCTTAATTCAGTTAATCGTATTTATATTGTATGTGCTTGCTGTTTGCAGGAAACAGACTTAGAAATTTCCAACAACGATATCAATCAAACTATGTTGGTGGTTTTCTCAGTTTACGAGATATGGATGGATCAAATGAAGTTACTTTGCTTAAACAACTTTACAGAAGTGATCCAGAAAAAGTTATACGGATATTTGAAAATGAGCCTTCATTACATTCTAACCCTTCAGCACTGGCTGAATATGTGAAGGCCCTTGTCAAAGTTGATAGGCTGGACAGAAGTCCATTGCTCAAGACATTGCAAAGAGGTAAATAGGTAATAAAAACATACTGTTGTCATATTTTGGCTTGATCAGACATGCATGTAGTATGTCCTCTATTACAATACGTATATATTCATTACAAGCTGGTGATGTTTTGATTTCGAATTTATTGAGTTCATTCTTCCGAGTTTAATGACTTCTTGTTTTTGCACCAGAGAAGCATGTCTGGTCTTTTCTTTAGGTCCAATTTGCTTAATATGAGTTCCGTGACTCCCTAGTTTGCTTCTTAGTGTAACATGAGT
Organism: Typha angustifolia; assembly: GCF_048772165.1. Classification (NCBI taxonomy): domain Eukaryota; kingdom Viridiplantae; phylum Streptophyta; class Magnoliopsida; order Poales; family Typhaceae; genus Typha; species Typha angustifolia. The sequence continues at coordinate 310,683 of NC_133239.1, forward strand.
TCTCTGATATAAATTTATGACCTTTAAGTCCATGCAGTATCTAGAGTTGTAAATACTGAATATAAACTGTATGTAGTGCTAGCTAAACTCATCTCCCGTTTAGCTTGGAGAATGCATCCATAATACTTTTAACTAGCACTTGTGCTTCCAAATTTTAACCTTTATGCATTCTAGTAAGCGGCCTGATGTCATTGCAGTGTAGACTCCATTGTGAGAACTCTTCCTTGTGAAGTCTTATTAACAGTCCCTTGTTTCTGTTGTTTCAGCATGTATTACTGATATTATGCTTCTCTTATGAGACTTGGGTAATCTATACTAAAAAATAAATGTTTAGGCATTGCTAGTTCATCAAGTGAGGAGAGCATGCACACCTTTCCTGCATTGAAGAATGCGGACAAAATGACGAAGGATGGAATTCTTGGCACTGCAAGTGCTCCTGTTCACATGGTGACAGCAGAAACTGGTCATTTCAAGGAGCAGTTATGGCGTACCTTCCGCACTATAGCACTTACTTTTCTTCTGATTTCGGGCGTTGGTGCACTCATTGAGGATAGAGGGATCAGTAAAGGTTTGTGGTTTTTTAAGATATCAGTAGTATCTTTCTAATAAAATGGTCTTATTGATTTATTTTCTAGTCATTGAAATATTTCTTTCTGGTGTTAATGCTACACACTACATAGGCCTTGGTTTACATGAAGATGTTCAACCGATCATGGATTCTGGAACGAAATTCAGTGATGTGAAGGGTGTTGATGAGGCTAAAGCTGAACTTGAGGAAATTGTTCACTACCTTCGTGATCCTAAGGTAAAGGAGGACTTATTAAAATTATCATTATATATACTTGTTGTCTTTCTGCCTCAATATCTCAGTCAAGTTTCTTGAATACTATACTTGTATTCTCTATCCAATTCTGGTGGTAATGGACTTGCTTTGATGTTCTTGTGTGGTTTTTAAGTTGATGCATATCATGAATTTGGCTTCTAGATCTAGCGTGTGAAACTATCTTTTTTATCATACCTTTTTCTTGATTGACAGGCATATTTCATTTTTCAGATGAAGCTGGTGTTCTCCACTATCAGTTAAAGAATCTTGTAAATGATTCCTTTTGCCCATTGCATATACCTAATGAATGAATTAACTGGTCAGATTAGATTGACCAATTAGTCCACCCTTTGCTTTACAGTCTGCAACTTCAGCCTCTAGAATGTTTGCTTCTACTTGTCAGGTCTTTTTGAGGTTTTATAGTCATCAATTTATATAGTCTTTACTGAAGTCATTAACTCCTTTTTTTTAAAATGCTTTCCATCACATATCTCAGCTTATATTTTTATTTTCTATTTTTTGCTCCACTAATGTGAAGCAAGTGACTGTTTTTTACTTTAATACAAGCTACATTATATGTGAAAAGAATCTTTATGTATGCTAAATTTTAAGTCTTGTTTGTATTCCAGCGTTTCACCCATCTTGGCGGCAAGCTCCCAAAAGGTGTCTTGCTTGTTGGCCCACCTGGCACAGGGAAGACTATGTTAGCAAGGGCTATTGCCGGAGAAGCTGGTGTTCCTTTCTTTTCATGCAGTGGTAGTGAGTTTGAGGAGATGTTTGTGGGTGTGGGAGCTAGAAGAGTTCGGGACCTCTTTGCTGCAGCAAAGAAACGATCCCCCTGTATAATCTTCATTGATGAGATTGATGCCATAGGCGGAAGCCGCAATCCAAAGGATCAACAATACATGAAGATGACCCTGAATCAGTTGCTTGTTGAACTGGATGGTTTTAAGCAGAATGAGGGGATTATTGTCATTGCTGCAACCAATTTCCATGAGTCACTGGACAAAGCTCTTGTCAGACCTGGACGTTTTGATCGACATATTGTTGTTCCTAATCCAGATGTTGAGGGTCGAAGGCAGATTTTAGAATCCCACATGTCAAAGGTATGTACATAGTGTTCCTTTTATTATGTCCAACTGTCTAATTTGAAATATGCTTGTCTTTCTCATGCTCCTTCTATGTCGTTGAGTTTTGTTGGCACCACGGCCACACTCATAGTGCTTTAGTATGAATGGGGAGTGCTAGGAGTGTTGGTCCTTTCAACTATTTTAATATTATTTTGCTGCAGGTCCTCAAGGCGGATGATGTGGATTTGATGATCATTGCCAGGGGAACACCAGGGTTCTCAGGTGCAGACCTTGCTAACCTGGTGAATGTTGCTGCCCTTAAGGCAGCTATGGATGGGGCGAACGAGGTGACTATGGCTGATCTTGAGTACGCAAAGGACAAAATCATGATGGGAAGTGAACGCAAATCAGCAGTGATCTCAGATGAAAGCAGGCGACTGACTGCATACCATGAAGGTGGGCACGCCCTTGTTGCCATCCACACTGAAGGAGCACTCCCAGTCCACAAGGCTACCGTTGTTCCTAGAGGAATGTCTCTTGGTATGGTTGCACAATTACCTGAGAAAGATGAGACCAGTGTTTCACGGAAGCAAATGCTTGCAAGGTTGGATGTCTGCATGGGAGGTCGAGTGGCTGAAGAACTTATATTTGGGGAAAATGAGGTGACTTCCGGTGCTTCATCAGATCTCCAGCAAGCGACCTCCCTGGCCAGATCCATGGTTACAAAGTATGGGATGAGCAAGCAGGTGGGTCTTGTTTCACACAATTATGATGACAATGGGAAGAGCATGAGCATGGAGACAAGACTGCTTATTGAGAAGGAGGTGAAGGACTTCTTGGAGAGGGCATATAACAATGCGAAAACCATTCTGACAACTCACAGCAATGAGCACCATGCCCTTGCAAATGCACTTATAGAGCATGAAACCCTCAGTGGAGCCCAAATCAACAAGTTATTATTCCAGGTTAACAATCAGCAACAGCAGCAGCAACATATTCTCAATCCTCCACAGGCCAGTCCAGCTGTGTCGACTTCGCCCCCTTCTGCAGCTGCATCTGCTGCAGTAGCAGCTGCGGCGGCTCAAGCAGCGGCAAAAGCAAAAGGAGTGCCTGCGGTGGGATCTTAGAAGCAGAATAGCTGCTGGCTAACATTTTGTATAGCTGTCTAAAGTTGGGACTGATGCGATTAGAAGTCAAGGTAATGATATTTGCGACTGGAGTTGAGCATAATGTATTGTATGTAACATTTTGTTTTTTCTCCTTGATTGCCATGAGCCACTAGAACATGCAAGCTTGTGTCAGTCATTCAGCTTTTGGATATGAGAGTTTTGTGTTTGCTTATCAAACTAATATCCATTCAAATCAAACCAGTTTTATCCTGATCAGCCAATTCTAAATGTGCATCAACTGTTGCATGCTTTGAAGCAGATTGCCTGTACGAATTGGAGTTGCGAAAACATTTTCTGTGTCATCATTTTCTAATGTGCGTTTCTTGTACATGAATACGCTTCTAGCTTGGGATGCAGCCAATCAATTTCTCTACGGGTGGGATTCAGAAACTCTTTTATCTGTGTCTTTTTAGACACTTGGATGAGCGATGAGTAACCAATGGATCAATCATTTCATAGTAATGGAACTGAATGTTAACTTATTAGAACTAAGGCGTGAGCAACGCAATTAAATTAACTGCCAACATTCATTTACAAGCACAATTGAATCTAGAGAGAACTGCAAAAATAATGAGAAAGGGCAATGTCTCAGTGAGAGCAAAACAATGGTTGGTTCTAAAATGGATCACAGCCAGCATGTATCACTTGAATTCGAGGCAGCATAAAGATGGTCACTGTTCCAAATTTTGCAGGTTCGTCCTCAATGCTTCAATAACTGCTGAAAAGTCTTGATCACTGAGGCCGCGGGACTTGGCTACTTTGTAGAGCTCGTTCGCAACTGCGGCAATAGGAATTGGCTGAGATACCGATTCAGCCAATCCTAAAGCAAGCCTCAAATCCTAATATCACAAATGCATTTCAGCTGGGATATGTAGTCAAATTCATTTCATACGTGTGCTCTCTGTAAAGTCAAAAGAATTGCAAACCTTCTGTTGATGTTTTAAAGGGAATGCAGCAGGATATGTGGCCTTAACCATTGAAGGGCCCTTGACGGAGTACATAGGTGCGCTGATAGCACCCTGTGAAACGACCTGAAATAGATAAAATTGAGATAAGGCCCAGCAAGTAAAATTAGCTGAAAGTTTGCCATTGAGATGTTTCTCTTTCTTATTTCTAATCAACCTCAATGAGAACATTAGGGTCCAGCCCTACTTTCTCACTCAAAAGTAGTCCTTCTGAAAAGGAAGCCATCATACTGCAATAATGCAATAATGCAAAAGGTTACCAGATTGAAATCCGTTCGAATCAAGAGATCATTATTCTGTGTTAAGTTATGAACATTAAGAAAGTCCCAGTTACCTTCCCATGATCATATTAACGACAAGTTTCATTGCTGCACCATTCCCGACATCCCCAAGATAGAATCTTGACTGAAGAAGATAAAACACATAGTAAGAAAAGATAAAGATCATAGCCACTGATACAAGCAAAGAAGGAACATTCAAAGATAATATAAAATAGCAGAATAGAGATGTTAACCTTCCCCATGATGTCCAAGAGTGGTGCCGCTGTTTCATACAAGGATGCATCACCTTCAATATTACAAAAAAGAGGAAAAAAACTTTAGGTATCGGCAAGTAATTACCTCATGGTAATGTTAGAACTATTAAACGAAGAAAATGTGAAACAATATATCACTTGTTGCATCTAATTTCAAAGCATATCCCGTCAGGCAGTAAATTTCAATCACAACCATCAATACTAGTAAGACCGAAAAAAAAGGCCAAGGGAACACACAATTTACCTGCAGCTAGAAATATAAGCTGTGCATCTTCTGCAGGCTTTTTTGAGCCTGAAACTGGAGCCTGTTAAGAAGAGTACTATAGTTTGTATTTGAATTATAAGTATACTGGCAGAAAATATTAAAAATTTGAACAAAAATAAAAAAGGCCGACTCCATCAAAAGAAATATTATCACAAAATTATGGAGACCAAAAAATACCTCTAGAAATGCTGCCCCTGTATCTCTAATATGTTGGCTAATCATTTTAGAAGTGGCACCATCAACAGTTGATACATCAACATACCTGTGATTGTAGGAACAAAGACAGAAAGAAGCAATTACAGAAAGAAAGACCTACCTTTGACATGAATGCTCATATATTAACTGATCAATTGAAGTCCATCAAACAAAGAATATTTGAAGGTAAAATCTACCCTTTTCCTGGGCCCATTCCTTTAGCAGCTCCATTGGTCCCACATGCAACATCAATCTATTCGTGAATATCAACCATCAAAAGTTTCAAAACAAAAAGATTGTATCAAAATTTACAAAAGAACAAATAATGGTAAGTTATACATACTGCACTATCAGGGTCAGCAAGCATGGCAAATGTCACATTGCAAGATGAAGCAACTTCTGCAGGTGAAGGTTCATATCTGTCAAGAAAGATTGATATGTTATTACCTAAGTACATCATTCTTCAATCTAATACTTATTTTTGTCAAGTTGGTTGAATACATGGTCAGAGTTCCTATTATAGAACTTCCACATTCTAAATTTCTAATTGCATTTAGTTTGCATTCAAGTATTGATCTTGAATAAAAAGATCAGTATCCATGTTAAGGAAATAAAAGTGCATAGAAACATCAATAGGTATGATAGAATCGCAGAGATTTTTCATAGGGTTGAATAAATTAAAACTTGATAGAAATTGCAACTTGCACAACATACTTTGCACCAAGGTCGATGAGATGGTCGCACTTGCTCTTGGTTCTATTCCAAACTGTAACATCACATCTGCAAAATAATACATAATTATGAAAAATGCATGGTAGTTTTGAGACTAAATCTTCAAGAGGAAAAGGTAAGTCCAAGGAAAATTGAGCTGTACAGTAAAACCATCACACATAGACAAGCAACTAAATCAACTTTAAGTACCTAAATGGATATTTGAATGGTAATCTCTTTTCAACTAACAACAAGTAAATTGTATTTACCCAGCCTTTATAAGATTTAATGCCATGGGCGAACCCATGATTCCAAGGCCTAAAAATCCAACCCGACCTGCGAATCCTCCTCCTGCAACATCAAAAATAAAGAATCACAATCATAACAAAGGACAGGATAGCTTAAATCTTCCTTGCTGAAGAATCCAGTGCAAATTTGGCACATTTTTGGCCTTCTACTCACTATTCCATTGCTCCGGACGACACATTGAGGCAATCGTTACCTTGTTCTAAAAACTTTGAATTTATCCAAGCTAATCCCAGATAAAAGGAATGACACCAAGGAGGAAGAGTTACTACCTTTGGGGGTTGCATCCGAAAGCTGCGAAGAAATGGCAGTGGAAAAGAAGGAGCAAGACCGAGGAAAAGGGGATGGGCGCAGTAGTGGTGAGATGGGCATTCTAGGGCAGAAGCTGGAAGACATCGCCATGGACGACGAAGGGCGAAGCAAAGAGCGAGTTGAGGCGAGGATTTGGGAGGAGAAGGGAAAGGGGCAGTCGAAGAGGAGCTCGGCCTTCATCCAAGTTGGGCTTGGAATTTGTGGGGAGGTTTACGTTGTTTTGGTGCTGGCCCTTTTCGGATAAGGTTAGTAGTAAAGTCTTTACTATATATATATATATATATAAGATGATGAAAAATCTCTGGATTTAATAATAAAATTTATTACAAGTACGGACGAGTATTTTTTTTGGGGGGCCCCCTCGAAGCTTTTACAAATTAATATATATATATATATATATTATTTATTAAATAATAAGTTTTAGTGTATACCTTATATATATAATTATGTACGCAGTTTTATATGTTAAAACGAAAGAAAGTGTAACTTAAAATTTATTTTAAAAAGAAAGGTGAAAAATGAATGGACAGTTATGGGTGTTGGCTGAACGGGGTCAACAGCAGTTTGAGGCGTGCTTGCTGAAAATAAACGGCACGCGGAGTGGTAGCCACCGTTGCTGTTGTAGGACCCACGTCTTATGGGTAATTTTAATTCTGAATTCTGTACACCTACACGGATTGCACCGGAATTTATTGCACTGCTGGCCGCACGTGGATCGCTACCCTTGTAATGCGCGACGTGTCCACCGGCTGTATAATATTATTCTGACACTAGACGATACTGGAGCCGAACGCAGGAATTTGCTGTAATCACCATACACGACAGTCGGACACCCTATGATTGGCTGCTGATTGATTTCCTAAAATCGCGCTGCAGATCATCCTTTGTAACGGAAGACTAAACATACCGATAGATGGAGGTTCGACAAAATTAAAAGGTTAGAATAGCTGGGTTGTCAACATAGTCTTTAATTACCTACTCTTGTAAAAATGCCAGCCACCTTAAAATTTCCAGCACAATCCGTCCGCTAGTCAAAAAGCTTCCGTTGAAGTGGACTAATTCCCTTTATTCTCTACGCATGCTTCAGTGAAATGAAAGACAAAGATAGCTTTAAAAAAATTAAAGGAAAGAGAGACAGAGACAAAGATAGATTTCTTTCTTTTTTTTTTTTTTTACCCTAAGAATTTGGCGTAGACTTATGAACAGCTGAAACATAGATAGTTCTTCAATTTCAAATATATTGTCTTGTTTTTCGGTTTGGAAGTTGGAGCTCTATTCTGTGAAATGACGCGCATGGAAAGGGACAGACAATTATGCTTAGAATTCTCTAGTTGAAGATTTTGTATGGTTCTAATTCATAAGTAGATGATGATCACATATAACAAGTGCATTCATACATGACAGGAGTAAGCAGATTCCTACACTTGTGAACAAAGCCTTTTTCACAGGACAAATTAAAATAAATTGTGTATATTTTTAACTGGTTGTGGTTGGTTCATCTATATACGATTTAATTCTTGAGAGAGTTTATTCATAGGTTCAGAGATAGACTAGTTTCTATGTATCATCTATAATTACCCTCTGGAATGCCTGACAATAAAAAATAATCTAAGATAGATGAGCTTAGATTAGAAGGAAAAGTAATAATACCGTCAATGCATTTCCTTAAAAGATAAATATGGGTTGTAAAATACGCATTAAAATGCAAGCTAACAGGGATGCGTGTAGAAGCACGCAATCTCATGAACGCATGCAATAAACAGTGTTCACTGTATACTAGTTCCCTTCCTCTGTTCTCCTCGGGAAAGAGATAAAAGAGGAGAACTACCTTTCTTACCTCCACAACGGTCAACAGCTTACACGTACCCAGTTGGACCACCATCCTACGCCGAGTGGTATACCACTCAACCTGCACGTTGTGGACTACCACCACATCCCCAATATATATAAGTATATATAATTTTATTATTAATTTAGTATTATTACGTCAACATAAGATTATCCACTGACAATGCATCCCCTTTTTCCCAACTCTGTAGTCTAAACATGCACTTATTACCTTCACCTTTTTCCCCTCCATAAAAAGCAAATTACATGGAAGGACGGAAAAAGGTTTCTAATTAATTCCACCGACGACGACACTCGTTTTTGGTTAAATAAAAAATAACATATCTTTGAGGGACGGGAAGAGAAGAAGAAGAAGAAGAAGAAGAAAAAAAAGAATAGAAGAAATGAAGCACTTGTCTGTACCAGTTTAATAATACCAAAATAAATAATTTTTCTCCCATTTTTCTTAAAAGGCCCAGTTCCAGATCTTGATGCGTGGCTTACACTTGGCGGCGGTGGAGGAGGAGGGGGAGGCGGCGGCAGTCTTTGTCTTCTTCTCCACGGCGGCATTCAAGCCTTTGCACGTCACCCTAATCCCGATCCGCTTGGATTTGAAACTCCCGATCTTGAATCCGACCTTGGTTTCGAGCTCGATTTCTAGTGGGAATCTCTTCTTCTTCCTCAGATCCGATGCATCCGTCGGATCTAGGCTCACAGCGGAGCTCGACACAGCGGCCTTGAGCACTGTGGTGTTCCCGGTTTCGTGGACGAACCCTGGGATCGACCCGTCCCCGAGTCCGATCCCGTCGGAGTCGGCGGAGATCGCGATGTCGCCGTAGACGAAGACGACCTTGCGGTTAGGGTTCCGGGCTGTGACGGTGAAGTCGAGACGGGAGTTGAGGACATCGGCGGAGGAGATATTGAGGGCGGAGAGGTTGACAGAGGAGACGGTGAAGGAGGGGCGTTGGGGGTGGTAGAGGAGGTAGAGCACGCCGGCGGCGATGGCCGCGAGGAAGACGAGAGCGATTAGAATTAGGGTGAGCCAGAGGCAGCAAACGCAGCAGCATCCCCGGCGGCTCCTGCGCCGGCGAGACGTCAGCGGCGGCTGGGGGCGGTAGGGAGGCCGGCCGGCGCCGTACTGCTGCGCCTTGGTGGGAGGGAAAGCCGGCGGCTTCACTGCCGGGCCTCCGCCGTTAGCGACGGTGCCGTTGAGGGGTTTGGGAGGAGGGTTCGGAATCGGCTTGGAAGACGAAGTGTAAGCTTTATCCCCCATAGTGAAGACGACGGAGGAGGAGGAGGAGGAGGAGGAGGAGATGCGGTGAGGGGCAGTTAGTGTTGGATTTATAGGAGTGGTGAGTAGAATAGTGGAGAGGAAGATTCGTTTGCGGGGGTAAACTCACCAGTAGGGTGAGTGGACGAAATCCGTGCGCTAGGATTCGTGCTATGGGCTTGATGATAGCGATAGAAATGTGATGTGAGAGTGAGAGAGAGAGGGAGGGGTGGGCTTTAACGGATAAGAGAGGGAGGGGTTGAGGGAGGGTGGCTGGCACGAAGGCGTGGGGGGGTGTGAGTTGTGATTTCGTTGTCTAATTTTGGATACGACGGGGATTGGGGATGGAATTTGGTGTGCGGTGATTTGATTGCTTTCTAGAGAAGAGGGAGATAATAGCTCATGATTTATTATTAATCCACCGGTATTTTAGTTAATTTAATCCAGTAATTGTTTGTGGAGATTATAATGATTGGTTACGGTGGTCCACTGCATACCCATTTGGCACTTTCTTGCCCATAATATTCTCATGGTTTTTGGTTTCAACTGGGTAGATTAATTTTGCTCATCTCTGTATATAATATAAACATGGGTCAGCTTCTTATGCCCTCTGCCATCAATTAATTATGCTTTAAAAAAAGTAATGACCACGATCAATAACATCTAAAATTCTTAACTTCTTGCTAGCATACTCGATGATCCAGTTCTGCACTTTGACCTAAAATTAAGATGATGATTTGGAATCCAACTCATCGATAGCTTTGACAGAATACAATTTAAAAGGTATCGGGAGTAGTTACTCCTACACTACACTGGAACTGGAAGAGAAACTCTCCACCATCGCAGAAACAAAGACTTCACTATTCTCTGTGTTTGTGTCTATATATGATCCAGGATGAGTGCAGCTGTTGTACTGAGAGACGTATTATTACTTCAAGATAGCGAGTAGGCATCGCTTCAATTGGGAATGTATCAATTGATGAGATATATATATATATATATCTATACACACACAGTATGACAAACATGGTTGGTTCCAAGTTCCAATAATAAAAATTGCTTTCATAAACAGGAATAATGAGATTCTTAACATAGTCAACATATAAGATGTGCATCATTGCTTCTTTGCCTTATCTCAGACGGTAGATAACGATGCATCTCATTGGTGTCCTTGAGAGACATCTAGAACCTATACTTTTTCCCCCTTTTTTTCCCCTTGCTTAAAATAATTCCCTGCGAGTTTCTTCTCACAAAAGAAAAGAACAAGGTTTTTTTTTCCTTCTTGCATAGTCGAACAAGGCACACATCCAATCTTAGTATCTTCTCCTATCGATACTTCGGAGCTTAAGGGATACAAAAGAGACGAAATAATTTCTCTTCCCAGTAGTTGGACTACAGAAATCTAATAACTTCTTACCTAGTCCAAATACTAAACCTCGTGTAAATAATCCTAAATAATTCAGGTGGAGTATAAGACTCGGGTATATGGTCCCCATAAATATGAAAGTAAAACAATGAACTAATTTCTCTATATTATTCTTCCAATTGAATAAACTAAGATGCTTAAGTTTCTCTGCTAATCAGTTTCATATTTTAACTAAGTATTGCACGGCCAAAAGGGTTCAAAAAATATATTTTGGTCAGCTTGGTAGTTGAGTTGCAAATTACTTTATTACTCGGTCTACTACAAAGATTTGATCAGAATAGTCTATCGCACAATAGAAAAATCTTTTGCGGTTGGAAAGCTTTGATCAAAAGAATATCAAATTATATGAAAGACAACTTTACATGTACTGTTCCAAGATGAAGCTCGAAAATATCATCAAGATTGATAGAAAACCATCGAACGAATGCCTCAGTAAATCCTTGGGCATATCTCAGAGAAGGCCGAGATCTACCACCTGTAGGATTACACCGAGGCAATCTAAAGTAAACGAATTTGCAAGATTTGAAGATAGTAGACATGGAGCAAGTATTGCGTATGGATGTCTGGTAGAAGAGATGGATGGATCCGTAGTCGAGCTGCATAAAAGTGTCGTCACCTTGGATAAAAATTACAAAGTATTACATTTAAAAAATGCTATTCGAATAGAAAATTCGACTCTCAACAGTCATAAAAGTCCAGAAAAATTTATAATCATGCACCATCAGATTCCGTCTTGATAAGAGAGTATGCAATCAAGTGTGATACTTAATTACCCTGACACTCTGGAGCATGAGGGGACGGGGTCTACTAGAAGTCACTAGTACGTTGGACCATTTCAAACCTTCATATAGTGAACAAGTCTCTGGTGGGGCTCAGCAATCATAGACTAATAGATTGAAACCAAATGACAATATAATAGCGGAAATTAATGAAAAGATTCTCACTGTATGATGTATCAGTGGAGCAGAAAACACCGGAAACCTTCTATATTGACAGACCCACGTCAACTCTGGGCTTAATAAATAAAAGTACTACAATATTGCATTAGGAGAAAACAACACAGATAATATAAACATACCATGCATCTGGAACTACTCCTATATATATCAACCTAAGCATGGCAGCTATCTGCTTAATGGCCTACACCACTAGAAATAGCATGAATTTTTGTGTAAAAGTGAAAGCTGAAGGTGCCCCAGAAAGGAAGACACAAATCAGCAAACTGTACTTTTATCTCTTGCTATCTCATTTGGTCCAGCACTTGGTCCTGCATGTGTTTAACGCTGTCCGGTTCTACATGTAGAAAGAGAACGTAAACTTAGGACAATAGAATAAGACAAACTAGTTCACTCGTGCTACCAAATTCATTAAAAGTAATTTTGCATCAAGGATGAGAACTAGAAAAGGCAGCAACTAGTTCTTTTTACCTTGGTTTGTTACAGAAATAGTCAGAGTTCCCTTGATTGTCCTCAATATTATCCATCAGATGTCTTCAACTTCCGAGGCCTCTTGGACTGGGGCGGTGATGGTGGCGTATCTACAAATCTTCCAGAAGCCTTAAAAGCCACAATATTTACGATCAGGTATTATATCACTAACAGACCAGATGATATAAAGGAGAGACAAGGGGAGACAACTACTAAGGAGAAAAGGGTGAAGAAGAAAATGCATTGGACCTTGCGTTTCTGGTCCCGTTTCCCTGCCCTTTCACCTGAAAACCCATCCAAAGCACAAAAAGAAATTATTTCAAACTAAAGGATCTATGAAGCTGCTAGATTAGAGGAACATTTAAAGAAAGATTACCTCCAACAGTAGTGGAATCAGGGACAAATGGCCGATCAACCTCCCCTCGATAAGAACGCTGCCAATAATCATATGAACACGTCAGATCCATAAACAAGAGAAAAGGAAAACTGCCTAACGCTCAAACATCCTGCTGGAGAAAATTAGGGGTTATTGCATGGCAGTCAACTATAATATGACTTTCTGTGTGAAACAACATGCCCCAAAACAAGGTGTCCAACTTGACTAGAAACCCAAAAGTAAACCAGATAACTCAATAGGCCTAATGATCCAAACTGACCACTTGGTACTACATACTTAAAAATAATCAATAAATGGATAACAGCTATTTATTCCTGGCATGAATAAAAAAGTGATAAAATTCTATTAAAAAAAAGAAATTACCTTAGGAGTACTTGGTGCTTCAGTATACGAATTTTCTCGATTTGCCGATGCCTCTGCCTCTTTATTTTGGAGCTATTAAAGAAAGCATGGAAGTAAAATACCATGAGAATATGTGAAACGAAAAAAAAAGAAGATAATTTGCCCATTAACTAAAATGCTCTCCTAAGGGCATAAGGATTCATGTGATATTAATATTTGCCTTCTCTGCCAGACGAAGACCAGTTTAATGTTTCAAATAATCAGAGTAATACATTGCATTGTAACAGTGTGCCAAACAACATATACTTGATTGCTGAGCTTGTCAGAAATACTGAATATATTTTATCTTTCACAAGAAACCTGTTTTTGTAGGTTGAGAAGTGTGAGTATTTCTTTCCGCAATTCAAGATGTTCTGCACAAACTGACTTGGTTGGAACCTTGGGTTTCACATGAACCTAGAAGAAACAGCATAGACACTCATCAGAAACAAGGGGAAGAAATTTCATTTATCTAGCATAACCTTACTGTGAGTACAGTTATGCATTTTTCTATGGAAAGGGAGAAATTATTGGAGAAAAAGTTTAACTAGAAATGATTATTGTGACCAGAGGTTACCACAAACGTATAATAAACAATAAAGAACCCATGGATCAGAAAGAGAAAAATACTAACTAGACAGGATTGTTTAAGAGTTGGAACAGACCCCGAGATCTTGTAAAGTCTGATCAACCCTTTTGATTGTCCTCAGGCCAGCAGTTGAACTTGCCGCTTGCACCATTTGGTCAAGCGCATGGGTTCGCAAGTATACGCGAAGCTGAAAAGCAACAATAGTATCAAAACAGGAGACATGCATATAAATGAATTATATGAAAGACATAATGAATTGAATAGAAAATATAATCAAGAATACAATATTACCATATGCTGGTCAGAAATAGCCAGCGAGTATCAGGAAAATAAGGGCAGAACTAGTGACCGAATATATGTTCTTTCTTCAGCCAACAATTAAACATTTGACCTCCAATTTCATGACAATCTAGACCTTATCCTCTTAGTAACAAAGATAATGATGATGCTATTAAAACTTTAAAGTGGTATGATTCAAGTTTTGCAGTTTGCCTTAGTCCTTTGCCGAACTCATAGGAATCAGGCTAGACAAGTCTTCTTCTAGATAATGAACAGCATCCAAGGAGCAGATTATTCTAAGCATCTCAATACACAATCATGTACAAAAAATCTACAAATTTCAGGAAGATCCTTATATCACATTTATGAGGTCCATGCATTGAGAAACAAGTATGTCCAGTAAAACCAGAACGCCACTGTCAAAGAGGGGACAGCAGAATAAAAGGAAATAGCAAACTTACCATACGCAATGAAGTTGGAGTTGAGGCACTGTCAGTTCTCGGTGCTGGAGGTGCAGCAGTTGAAGATGATGGATGAACATTACCCGAGGGAGAAACAGATTCAGGAGGCACAGTAGCCTTTTCGCTACCTTCATTACCAACTGAGCTAACAGGCACTTCAACTTCTTCAGCAACCTGCAGAAGTAGTTTTATCATCCAAATATTGTAATCTGAAGAGAAAAGAACTGGTTGAAAAGAAGAGAGAACATTAGGATGAAAAATTAAGCTAGTCATTGCCATTAATAGGAGAAAACAGAGTCAAAGGAGATTAATAAAATTAAGAAAGCATGTCGACCAAGTGACTAATCAAATAAAGTGTGGGCTAGGCTGATTACTCACTTTGCTAGCCATACGTGATTCCATAATTCGTTTCGCTTCAACAAGGATCTATAAGACAAATAAATTATCATTTCTTGGGCAAAAAGAAGAAGAATTAACATGAAATCATAATAATTATGGATATGGATTTTAATCTGCAGAACAAGAAGAAGAATTAACATGAAATCATAATGATTATGGATATGGATTTTAATCTGCAGAGCAAGAAGAAGATTTAACCTCAGCATCTTTACGTTCTTGTTGTCTTGTTTGAGAAAGAACTGTAGACAATGCACGTTTACGCTCAGTCTCGTGAGTTAAATTGTATGGTTCCTGTCACAGGACATTGGTACAAGAGAACTCAAATAACTCAGCAAAACAAAGAACTTACAAAATAGAAATAGCCAATAACAACTTTAACCCAGAATATAAATATACCTTAACAAGAGGATGTCCAGACACATCACCAGGAGATGGTGCTCTAGCAATTATAAGTGACCGGGTCACTGCATGTAGACAAAGATATAACAATCCCTTTTGACACAATATAAAATATTACCAAAAAAATATGATAAATGTCACCAAACAAGGGGAATTTACTATAATCAACATCTTTACAATGTTTAACGAACCTTTTTAATTTAAAATGTAAGATAGAAAATACCAGCATAATAGCGGCTCTTTAGTTCTTCCACACTCCGAGAGGTAGGGAACCTATCTGCTATGATTATGAAACGGAGATCAAATCGTTCACAGAGGTCAAATAACTGATCTGTTTCTTCCTTTGTCCACATCTAAGAAATGAGGTGGAAATACATAAATATCTGAGACATTAGTGGTTACAGCAAAAATTGGTAAATAAACATGATAAATTACGAGCCCCAGGTTTTAATTTATTTTTTCTCACAAAATGCACAGTCAAAGAATAACCAAACAAACAAGAAGACCAGAAGCATAAGTAGATGTACAACAATGACAAACTTCACAGAATTACATACGAGACAGGCATATAGACATAATATTATATCTCCACGAGTAAATAAGAAACATTTTTGCACTAGAATGGTGTTGAGAGTATTGAGAATTCCTTTACAGGGACAAGTCGTGAACAAAATGACCAATATTTTTATCTCAAGTTCAATATCAGTTATATGATAATAATTTTAAAAGAGATAACCTGGACAGAACTTAAGACAAAGAAGTAAACAGCTGAGCACATAATACATGTTATCAATGGAAGTAACACCACGATGTCTCAAAATAATATACCTATTACCTAAAGAATCAATCAAGTAATAAATTTCAAAGTAAAGAATTCCTAGTACCTACAGGATCAATCAAATGCTTCTCATATTCCTCGTCTGAATATTTGAGAATGTCCACCGACTGCGGGGGAAAAAAAGACCATATAACTCCTCAATTTAAGGAAACATAATGGAGCATCTTAATGTAAGAGTTAAATTATGGTCATTACTCCTTTCAATTTTCAGTGTATTTCAAGACATCTTACCTTGTTATATTTAGCAAATGCATAGTCACCAGTTGGTGGAACCCCATTTACAACTCGGACCTAAAGAAAATGGTATTTTAAATGGTAAAAGATATTTTATCATGCACCTTGATTCAGGTTGCACCAATCAAATCCAATGATTCTAATTTAAAGGCAGGAGACGAACCCAATGATATAGTTGCAGGTTATCAGTCCGCGCAGAGGATGTAAAAGGAAGCCACTGCCATGAGATCTGCACATGTGTTTCCAAGTTAGAGTAATGCAGCAGTAACAAAATACAAAAGGCTGGTGAACAAAATTGAATTTGTCATGCATGCTATAAAATGAGGTTATTTTCTGATATTATTTGCAATTTGGATTACTGATATTCATGGAGTTAATTAATGTATTCCTGCTAGGCATCCACCTCAGTGGATGAAATCAATGATGAATAATCCCATGATACTACTTAAGCAACCTAGTGGTCAAGATCAATATAAAGCTAATTGGGTAAACGTCCAATACATATAGCATGCAAGGATGGAAGGTGCCGTTCAATATTTATTTTCTGCAACTTAATTTATCTTACTCGAGAAACAACCAATTTCTTCTGCAATCCAGTCCGCAAATATCACCAAATGTCAAGTTATACTATCTTCAATATCTAAATTCGCCAGCGTGGGTTGTTTCGTGAGTCTAATTTAGACATTAGTGAAGAAACAGTGTAATCTGAACTGACTACTACGTTAATACATCTTGCCAACCACAAAAGGGAAGACGAACTTCCAGAGAGAGCTACGAAACCCTAGCTAACAAAACAAACAGGACTAACCTTCTCTTTCTCCGAACTAGGTCGCGGCTTCAGCTGTGAGACCTCGATCGACGGTATGAGAGGCGCCATGTCTCTCGTGAGAGCGTAAACCTAGCTTCCATTACATCGAAACAGAGATTAGGAGATCGACAGAAGAAAGGAGAAGGAGAGCAACACGGATCGTGAAGTGAGAGGAGATGAGAAGTGCCTCGCGAGAGATTCCATCGGGCTTCCTCTGGGATTCCTTGGGCTGTCGAGGCTTCTTCTCTTGGATCGCAGGTAATGAGCTCTTGGGAAGGCCAAGGATGTCCTTCGCGTCCATGGGTGGAGTAGTGGTCGGAGGAGTAGATTTCCGGTGAAACTAGGGTTTGGGTCTATACCGGCGACATTGAAGGACTCTATTCAAACTCGGGGAACTAACTAGTGTTAACTGATCGGACTTCGCCCGATCCTTTCGGGCCATCTCCGACCGCGGGCCGATCGTTTCGTGCTATATTGGGCCGAAGCCTGATTCCTTCTCCCGCCTATTTCGATCCTCGATCCTTCTAAGCAATAATCGAACGGCCGTTTGAACGTTCCAATTTTTTTAATTTCTTATCCTTATCATTAATTTTTAAGATAAGAACAAAAAAAAAATAAAGCCTTACAAATAAAATACTTCCTTTGTAATGATATAGGAAATATAAAAAATAAACGAAATATTCTCCTTTTTATTCTATTCCACCACTTACTTGCTGAATTAAAATGGACTGGGAATGTTGCTCGGCATGTTTTAACAAATAAATATATTAACAATAATGAAAAAGAATTTTATTTATAATTTAGTTAAAATATAGTGACCCTTTAGTTAAAGATCTAATGGATTTAACAAGTGGCAGCAGAATACAAATGTAAACGAGCTAGGCCCCCTTTTAGTATTATAAAATTATACATTACTTTTTAGGAGAATCGAATAATTTACACCCTATCTTTACTCTTATTATCATTAACAATCACACCGTAAAGATGTTTTTATCCTATTACTCGTGTCTTTTGCGAATACTCTATTTAGCATTAAAGTTATCATAAGATCGTAGCTGTAATTCGATGATTAAAATCTCATCAGCCATGATAGAAGTCAATGTCTTAATTTAACTCGACCTATATCTTTTTAGCTTATATAAAATACACACGTACAAGAAAATTAATTGAAGTATAGTCTTCTTGAGTCCTTTTATCGATCAGACAGTATCCAATTAATTGTGGTTTGGTTATTTTAGACAAATAAAATTATGGTTTTTCTTTTTGTGCATATGGCTTGTTCATACGAATGCTTAGCATTCACGTCATTATAAAGGGTAGTAAAAGAAGTGGGTCCTGGTATTAGTCGGTGTGGAGTGGGGTTTGGGTCCCATCTCCTCCACCAGTAGAAAAAGAAAATGGAATGGTTTTCTATTTTGTTTTTAGAACTTTCTTCCTCTCACCGCTATTTTGTATTATTAATTTTTTCTAAGGATTTTGTATTTCACGCCCTAAAACTAATTTTATTTCAGGTTGCGTCTTGTTTACTGTTTTAGGGGTCAAATTGGAAATAGTAAAAGGTGGGAGATGACTCGGTTTTTTTTAATGTTTTTTTTTACAGCGAGGTTGAATTTGGTTTATACTTTTGGGTTTAAAAGTGGGGGCTATGGCGATGCTAGATCGGCCCCTCGGTCTCCTCTTTCTCCACGTTTCCCGAGGACGACCTCCGGCTGTACGAATCCCGAACTCCTCTCGGCGGTACGCCTTCTTTGGGTTGTTTTTTTAATATTATTTCGATCTATTTTTCTTGTTTATTTCGATCTATTTTTCTTATTTGGCTATCCTCTTGGATCGCTTTCGTACTCTCGATGCATGTGCTCGTTCGGGTTACGATTCTTTCTATTCTCTCTTGCATCCGTAGTTTATTTGGAGGAGTAGATTACTAGTTGGATATCTAGGATTGGGGGTTCGTTGATGTATAAAGCCAATGCGATTCTGGATGGTAACGTCTCCATTTTGAGTGAGTTTTCTATGTCGATCGGAGTGATTTCGATAAGCACACTGATCGATAAGTTGCTAGGACGAGAGGATTGGGGAGACATATGTTTGCTAGGCTGTTTGCTGACTGGGCTTACTGATGATCTTCGTTGAATAAAGCGGTGTAAGGTTTGTTTTAAGAGTCCGGAAAAATAACGCATTTTAGATGCTTTAGATGCTGACATAATTAATTTGCAGATATCTTTAATATCTAAAAACTTGAATGTTGCGCATCTTCTTCATGAAAGATTCGAGACGTGTACTACTGGTGGGTTTTTAAAAACTGACCATGGATCAAGTTCCAATCGTTTTGTTCAAATTGTCCTGATTTCTCTCAAATAATTCTTTAGATGCCTGTTATGATATCGCTTATTTATACACCAATGAAATAAAATTATTTATTTGTTCATTAACTGTGTTTTTTGACAGAAAATAACAAAAGCTATTCTGGGCAATGTAAATGCGTTTTCATCTCTATCAATTATGATGAACCCAAACAGTTTATTTTCCAATGTCTCTGTATATCAATGCAATATCCTTTAAGTAGAAATCGTCCACCCATAAGTAAACTTTACTTCTTCTAAGTGATTTTGATATTTGGTTCCTTCAGAAATGGACGAAAGTTGTTGCTCTACTCAGCTCATTGACGGGGATGGCATGTTCAATATTTCTGGATTGGAGAACCTAATGAAGGCTGTGAAGTTAGCTGAATGTGGGCTTTCTTATGCAGTTGTCTCTATAATGGGACCTCAGAGTAGTGGTATATCACTAGCTCTGGATTTTTCACCTTCTTTCTATTATTATTTCTTGTTTCTAAGATGCAATATCCTTTACCTGTAATTTACTGTCATTGTTGCTACTAGTTATTCTCGAGTTGCTTTTACTGGCATTTCTGAAATAAATGTCAGGTCTTTAACAGCTTATAACATCTAGCGTACCTAACAATTATCCCGACTAAGTTATACTACAGGTCCTTGTAAAAAAATATTTTCTTTCACTTTTCAGGAAAGAGCACTCTTCTTAATCATCTATTCCGAACAAACTTTACAGAAATGGATGCTTTTAGAGGAAGGTGAGTTGTTTTGCAGACTCTGAATCACTTTTTTAATGTTGAGCTTTCAAGTTAGCGAGCTGATTTTCTTTCAGGTCGCAAACTACTAAAGGCATCTGGTTGGCCAAGGCTGCTGACATTGAACCATGTACACTTGTAATGGATTTGGAGGGTACTGATGGGAGAGAGCGAGGGGAGGTACTGATATGATCTTTGATACTGTCTAACTGTAAAAATGCTCTTAGAAAGTTATCTTGAACTTTTACTTTGGCCATCATTTTCATATCTTCGTGATATTATGTGCCCTTTCCTTTTCTCATATCTGCTGCTTATTATTCATTATCCGATGAGCTGAATGTTGGGCGATGCAAATGAAGCCAATATTTTTTTCAGCTTATTGTTCTTAAACATTGTGAAGACCTTATATTATCCTCAACTCCCTGAGACCATAGTGAACTTTCTGTCAAGTTATTGGAAGAATCTTATTTGCTTAATTATTATTTTTAACTACAATGTGTCATCATATTGTCTTCAGGATGATACGGCCTTTGAGAAACAGAGTGCTCTTTTTGCTTTGGCAGTTTCAGACATAGTGCTGATAAATATGTAAGTAGGCTGTTAGGGAAGAGTTCTTCTACCAATATTGCATGTAAATTTTAGAAATTGTGGCTATTTCACTTTTCTTATTGTGCAATATGACTTCTTCATGTAGGTGGTGCCACGATATTGGCCGAGAACAGGCTGCTAACAAGCCTCTTCTGAAGACAGTATTTCAGGTTAGTTTTGAGGTGAAGCTGCCTCCATAGCTATAGAGTTTGGGTACCTTGATATTTCTTTTTTCTGGTTTCAGTTAATGGTTACCTTCCTTCTTGGTAAGTAGGTCATGATGCGCTTGTTTAGTCCTCGCAAAACAACACTATTATTTGTCATACGTGATAAGACAAAGGTACTTCTTTCTCTGTCATACTGTTAAGTAGTTTTCTTAAATAATCTTAACACCCTTGCCCTAATACTCTATTGTGACCACTATGATATTCTTTTTTACAGACACCTCTGGAAAATTTGGAACCTGTTCTTAGAGAAGATATTCAGAAGGCATGTATTTTCTTTTTCTGCAATTGTATCCTTTCCCCTTCTTCATATCTGACTTTTCTTATGTTTTTGCAGATATGGGATGCTGTTTCTAAACCGCAAGCTCACAAGGACACTCCACTTAGTGATTTTTTTAATGTAAATATCTTAAACATGGAATAGTTTTAGTTTTATGTCTCCTCTTGAAATTGTATATTTTTAACTCCTTTTCTTTTTCATATTTGTGCCCAGGTAGAGGTTGTGGCTCTCTCAAGTTATGAAGAGAAAGAAGAGCTATTCAAAGAACAGGTGGGTAGAGTTAGAAGTCATTTAGAGCCATGATTATGCTCTGGTGTTTTCTTGACCTCTTGGATGCTATGCTATGAGATCACAATATGCAGATGGAGTCATTTAAATTTCTGTGTTTACATTTTTGAGGCCACCAATATCCTATTACTTCTACTTTGTAGTACTGAGAAGATGTCAAATATTGCAATATATCTGATAACACTAGCTCTTAACTAGTGTTAGATTTGTCAGTACTATGATGTAAAATAATTAGTTCCATGTTACACTTCCTCAAGGTTGCAAGTTTAAGGCAAAGGTTTTATCATTCTATTTCTCCGGGTGGACTTGCTGGAGATCGGCGGGGAGTTGTTCCTGCTTCAGGATTTTCATTTAGTGCTCAACAAATCTGGAGGGTTATTAAAGATAACAAGGACCTTGACTTGCCTGCACATAAGGTGAGATCAAACACCTTTTCAGATGGATGCTAACTAGATACTTGTATTATCAGCTGATTTGTCATCATATCTTTTTTTTTTTTTTTTGGTTTTGTTTCATTACTTGTAGATTATGGTAGCCACTGTGCGCTGTGAAGAAATTGCTAATGAAAAACTTGCTCATGTAACTGCTGATGAGGTGAATAATCTTCAATACTTTACTATATATCTATTCATGATCATGCTTGAAACCGATATGATTTTATGCGCAACTTGTTCTACATGATAGGATTGGCAGCAACTTGAAGAGGCTGTTCAACATGATGCTGTACCGGGATTTGGGAAGAAGCTTAGCTCCATTTTGGATAAATGCTTATCTGAGTGAGTGCCTTTTGTAATCATGCACAATTATAGCTTGTACTTTTTGATATGATATTTTTAGTATTTAGGCCTTTAACTTTTGGTCTATCATCATGCACATTGGTGTAAGCAATTTTTTACATTACTTTTACACTTTGAGGATTCAAAAATGGTATTATATTCCGTATTGCCAATTTTTAAAGGGCAACAACCTGATGTTTTTCTTCTCAAATATTAATTTTATTTGCTTACGGCATCAGGAAAAAACTAACATTCTTTGAGTTCTATATCATAATAAATCCCCTCTTCTCCCTGATGTATCACATATATACTATCCTTGCAGATTCTTTGTATAATCATGTGAGCTTTAACCTCTTTGACTTTTGTTTCAACAATCCCAAAGTCAAATGTCTAAGTCTACTCTCCATTCGGCTTTGTCTCATTCTCTCTCTCGTCATCATTTGAGAAAACGTATACTTTAATAGTAGCTCCTCCTCCTCAAAATCCTTATTTTTCCTCGTTCATCTTTCGGTGATATACTCAATTTTTTCAATTATTTAAAAGAAGCAAACGTCAAATTATGAACTGAGCTGATGAAAGGTAGCTTATAGTTGCACCACCAGAGGATGTGGCGCCCATGGATCGTGTCAGAGTGTAGATTACCATCTACTAGATAGGTGGTTATATGGAGAAATTTGGTGACAATTATGTATAAGATTAGGAAAGGACATATAAGCAGGTTATTTGAAAGGATATGAACTGAAATGATCTAAATTCTGCCTCAAAATATTGAACTTTTGTAGTTTAGTCCATATGAACTGTCTAGGGTTCAGCAACTGTGTCATCGCTTAAGAAGACTCTTAAGTTTTAGAATATGTTACTCATTTTGAAACTTATGTCCTTTTGAATCAGAAAGAGTTGTCTTGTACTTGTTGCATCTTTGAGGGTTTATCACTTCATTCGAATCTTGGTGGCTTGGCCTATTGATGCTTTCCACTTGTGTCCCTTGCTTGAGTATGTTTGTGATTGTTTTAATCAGTGATTTGCCTTTGCACCGTAAAGAACTTGAAATTCAAGGGACATACTCACATTACACAGGTCTTTTAATTATTACTAGCATCGGTTTAGATTCTCGTGATCATGATGGAGCATATTATCTCATGTGCTCTCCTATGTTGTGAGAGTATTAACTCCTCATGTTTGCAGGTATGACATGGAAGCATTTTATTTTGATGAAGGTGTGAGAACTGCTAAAAGACAACAGCTGGAGTCCAGTCTTCTTCAGGTAGTACTGTGAGTTTTTGGTGCTTACATAGTGAGTGTTTTGTCATCCATGCTGACTAGTGTTGTTTCTTATACTAATCATTGGAACATTGAGCTATCTTGAACCGGAGAAATCTTTTTTGCTTACCTTTCATAATGAGACTTCCATGTGCTGGTTCTGTTATTGATGCTTTATGGTTCAAAGTAATTTGGACAGGTAAGAATCTACGTCTTCGTGTAATGATGAGATGGATGACAGTGTTACTGTAGAAAATAGATAAATAGATCATATTTATGCGAATTTTTCTAGTAGCACCAGCTAAGACTTAAGATACGAGAAACATTTTGGAGACAGGTGTTCTTCAACGGAGGTCTCAAAATGCAAAACTGGAAAGAAAGATTAGGTCAGGTGTGATGCAAGCACAAAGGGGAAGGTTTAGCTAAAAAGGACTTGAGTAGAAAGATTGAGAAAATGATTTTAGACAAGTTATTTTAATAATTGGTACTTGGTAGTTTACTTTTCTATTTCTTTTCAAATTGGCAGTTTACTTTTCTATTTCTTTAACATTGTTTGCATATATTTCCAGTCGTTATAAGCTCAGATAAATTATTGATGTTTGTTGTCAGTTAAGTCTTTTTTGACACATTTTTGGTGCTCCTAGCTTGTCTATCCTGCTTATCAATCAATGTTGGGGCATTTACGGACCAAAACTCTAGATGCTTTTAAGCAAGCTTTTGACAAGGCTCTGGAAAGTGGAGAAGGGTTTGCTATTGCTGCACAAGATTGTACTCAAGCTTTCATGGCAAAGTTTGACAAAGGCTGTGAAGGTATATTTTTACAAGTTATATCTACATACACTCCTTTCTCATAGGCAAAATCAGTACAATCATCACATTTACCATTTTGCTAGTTCATATATATCTGCGGTCAAAATGTTTACATTTGCACGTTTAGCGTCCTTCAGAGTTTAGAGGCAATGTTCTGTCAAATATTGGCATGACAAACTCTACTTATATATTGCTTCTTAAATCTTAGTTATACTGAAAAGTAAAGGAAATAAAATTATGTTTACCTAATTTGTGCTAAGGTAACAGATTGCACTTTATTTACCTTCACCAACACCATCTCAGGTTATCTGAATTGTCATTTGTCAGTCATGTATGATAAAAGTATAAAACCAATCGTGTAAATTGCACTTTTCTAAAGGACTCTCCTCGTCTAGCTGTCAGTAATCTGATAAATTTTGTGCTACCTTCCCAATAGCCTAATCTCCAAGTCTGGAGGGAACAGTTTCTGCTTCTCTGAGTTCCTCTTATTTGGAAGCTTTTTATTTTGTATTTTTCTTCGCTCACTCTTTGGTATTCCTTGTTAAGTATTTTAACCATGGGTGTTGCTACTGATGTTTTGGATAACAGACGCAGCTATTCAACAAGCAAAATGGGATCCTTCTAAAGTTCAGGAAAAGCTTCGGCGTGATATTGAGACACATATATCATCAGTTTGTGCGACAAAACTCTCCGAACTCAGTACACAGTATGAGGTGCACTCATTTTTCCTTACATTTATTGACATTTTTGTATAAATGGTGTTCTCTTTATTTAATTCAAAGTAGGTCCGTAAGTATACAAGTTTGGGACCAAAACTTCTTTAGGTTGATAGTATTCCGACTTGATATCTTTGCATATGCTACTATTAACAATATTCCAACGTTATATGGTGCACTTTCAGGGCGAATTGACTAAAGCTCTTGCCGAACCTGTGGAAGCTCTTCTAGATGCAGCCAGCAATGATACTTGGCCAGCAATAAGAAAACTTCTTCAACGAGAAACTAAAGCTGCTATCTCTGCATATGCTTCTGCTCTTTCGTCTTTTGAACTTGATCAGGCAACCTTAGACAAAATGCTATCAAAATTGGAGGTTTATGCTAGAAATGTTGTTGAATCCAAAGCAAAAGAAGAAGCTGGAAGGGTATTGATTCGTATGAAGGACAGGTGAATCTTACTTTGATACTTACAAATACTTAATTTTCTCTTTACAACACTATTCTGACTGAATGATTTTGGATAGGTTTTCAATGTTGTTCAGCCGTGATGCTGACTCAATGCCAAGAATCTGGACTGGCAAGGAAGACATAAGAGCAATAACAAAATTTGCTCGCTCTGAAGTATGTCAGAATAACTGGTGCTTTTTGTTCCCTTTAACATCAGAAAGTGGATTTTAGGAAAATTACATATATTTCATTGTCTGCAGTCCTTGAAGTTGCTTTCTGTGATGGCTGCAATCCGTTTGGAAGATGTGAGTGATAACATTCAAAATACTCTCTCACTTGCTTTGGTGGATACAACAAGTAGTGGTGCTAAAGCTAGGAGCATGCAATCATTTGATCCACTGGCTTCAAACTCATGGGAAGAGGTAATGAATGTTCCTTGATACAATCAAATATTTTGCCGCTGTTCTTGTGATGCCATTTTTTCATTTTAAGTTGATTTTGAATGCAAGGATCAGATGCCGGCAGTTTAGTAATAGCTAATGTTGGATAATTGAGTCTTCTCCAGATAATCTGGTGCTTTCAGCCATCACAATCTTGTAATGATTCGCCCTGTTAGCTTTAGGCGTTACAATAATATGTATGCGTTTTACTTAGCCCAACCTTGAAGAATGATTAAGTATAAATGTAAGAAAAAGTGAACATGGGTTCTTGTATCAGGCTATTTTGTTTATTTTTCAGTGATAAATGAATACTTGTTTTACGTTACATGACTATATTCATTGCTCGTGTAATATTACCTAATTATGGTGTCTGTGCTCTCTGCTATTTTTCACTATTTAAAAAAAAAAATCTGTATTCAGGTTCCAGCAGAGAAGACTTTAATTACGCCAGTTCAATGCAAATCATTGTGGAGGCAATTCAACACAGAAACAGAGTATACCGTCACTCAGGCCATTTCTGCTCAGGCATGTCTCAGACTTTCCCCTCTTTAACACACTTTGTCATGAGGATCCTTTGTATGAGGGAAGTTCTCTTTTTTTTTTTTCATTTATCATGGGTATGACACTTGCTATTTGGGCTCTCAGTTCACCTAGTGTCAGATCTTGGTGAAGGAAGTTTCCTTTGTGATGTTAGAACCTCTATCGATGCCTTTGTTGAAAAGAAGTTACTTATTTCATTGCATGTGCTGTATTGTTTTCTTCTGGAAAATCTATGATAGCTTTGTCTTAATCTCTATTGTTTTACTTATCACGTTTTCATGTGATAAGATATTTACCCTAGCATTGGCTGCTGTATTTCTCAGGAAGCTCATAAGCGTAACAACAACTGGTTGCCTCCTCCATGGGCGATTGCTGCTATTGCTGTCCTAGGGTTCAATGAATTCATGACGCTGCTAAGGTTGTTTACTTTATTTAATTTGAATGTCTGGTAAACAGGTTCACTATCTGACTTGAATGAAATTTCCTCATTTGTATGACAGAAATCCACTTTACGTAGCTGTCATATTTGTTGTTTTTCTTGTTGGCAAAGCCCTCTGGGTACAGCTAGACATCTCTGGCGAATTCCGCAATGGAGCTGTGAGTGTCAAAGCCACAAGATTTCTGTTGCATTTTTTGTTTTCCCCAATACATGGTGAAATCCCATTAAACCTGATATCATGATCTGTTTGCGATTTTGTGCAGCTTCCCGGTATCCTTTCCTTGTCCACGAAATTCCTTCCAACAGTGATGAACATACTCAAGAAATTAGCAGATGAGGGACAACGTCCTGCAGCTCCAGAGCCTAGGAGGAACCCTGATCATGATTCAAAAAGCTTTAGAAATGGTGTGCATAGCAATACAACATCAGTTGCATCATCCAACATAACCTCATCCGAAAGTGAGGTTGAGTGCTCAAGCCCATCAACGCAATGACTATCATGAAGTGCAGTTGTTCGAATCCTCCTCTCTTCTGTTTGTGATGTTGTTCTCCAATCGTAGCCAGTTTTGGGTGCCTCTTGTTTTGGTTAGGTTTGAAACTCGTGGCATTTAGATCATGTAATTGTGAGTTGTATGATTCAACTGCTTGTATGAGATGGATTCCATCTAGTTTCAGAATTTCTTATTTATAGAATTTTGAGGTGGGAGAAAAGCCTTAAAAGAGGTCTCTTTATGCAATTTTTTTTTCTTTCCATTTTTCTCCTTTTCTCAGCATTTTTAACGTGTGTACCAGTTTGCAGTGGATGTACAAAATTCTCTCATGAATTTTGAAATATTTTATGATCTGGTTGCTAATTAGTTGAAAATTTTGTATGTATCATGATAGTATGTTTTTATGCGGAATGTCATCGTACTCAAATAGTTAAAAGAGGTTTATGCGGGGACATAAATGAGTGTACACACAGATTTAAATTTCGGCAATGTTTAAATGGAATACTAACTGGAATGCCATTAAATTTTTACTCCTCCTCTAAAATAATAATTATCTAAAAATGGCAGGTACACCTTGGCTATCCCGAATCTTAAGGTGATCTCGAACGCACGAATCTTCGCGCGGCTCAGCTGTTCCTATGTTTTATTCCGTATTACCCTAACGGAGCATCTAGATGAGGTGCCGCCGTTTTCGAGTCTTTTGACACAAGAAAAGAACAAATAAAGAAAAAAAAAATAAAAGGATAAAAAAGACGCTCGATAGGTTCAAACACCGTGCTAGAGCGGCAGAGGAGGAGATCTCAAGGTCATCGGCACTCAATTTTTACTCTTTCTTCTCTCCTGAAGAAAATTATCGATCCGAGAACTTGTTTTATTAACTGAGGTTCTTCATGCTGGTCGTCTCTTCATCGGTGTGCACAACGCGTTTGTAGAAATGTTTGAGTGAAACCTTCATAGCTTTCCTAGAAATAGATTGTTCGTAACCTTTTCGTTAAATTATATGTTGCCCCAGTGTAGGAGAATTTTTTAGTTATTTAGAATCAAACAGAAACTCTCTTCATGGCAATCTCATTAGCTCGTTTGAGGAGGAAAATCACAATCTTCTCATGGGCTGCCGGAGCCCGATATTTATCAGTCTCAGCCAATCCAAAGCCCTCAGAAGTTCTCACTCCTGACCCCCGCTTCCTCCGATACAGCTCCCCTGAACTCAGACTTGTCGACCACTCCCCGTTCCTCCGTTTTCCTGAGACTCGTGTCACCACCCTCCCTAGTGGCATCCGTGTAGTCACCCAGGCATTTCCATCCGCCACAAGAATGGCTTCCGTTGGTGTCTGGATTGATGCAGGTAGCCGGTTTGAGGCTCCCGGCACCAATGGCACAGCTCATTTCCTTGAGCACATGATCTTTAAAGGCACCCGCCACCGCACTGCTCAATCCCTCGAAGAGGAGATTGAGAACATGGGTGCCCGTCTCAACGCATACACCTCCAGGGAGCAGACAACCTTCTTCGCTGATGTCCAATCCAAGGATGTACCAATTGCCATTGATATACTTGCTGACATTTTGCAGAACTCGCGGTTTCCTGAGAATGCCATTAGAAGGGAACGTGGTGTCATCCTCCGTGAGATGGAGGAGGTGAGATGTAGTTTTATGTTTTTATTTATATAGCTTTCTTGCTAGAGGAGGTGCTATAATCTATTTACGCCTTATGGGCTAGATAGGTACAAGGACAGATGGAGGAGGTGATATTCGATTACTTGCATTTGGCTGCTTTCCATGAGCATCCTCTGGGAGACACAATTTTAGGTCCTGAGGAGAACATCCGGGCAATCTCTAGGGTCGATTTGCAAGAATATATTTCTAGCCATTACACAGGCCCCAGAGTGGTACTTTAAGAAATCAATCCTTATGTTTAAATGTTTTCAAAATGATCAGATATAAATTGGGTTGTTAGATCTTGTTGTCCCTTCAGATTCATTTAACTAGTCTACTTGTGGCAGGTTGTTTCAGCTGCAGGTGCAGTTAAACATGAGGAAGTTGTTGAGATGGTTGCCAGATTGTTCACAAGATTTTCTACTGATCCAACTACTGCTGATCAGCTAGTTGATGCAAACCCAGCTACCTTCACTGGCTCTGAGGTCTTCCTCGACTTTGATGTCCTTTTGTTTTTCTCTTGTATTAACTTTTTATTAATCATATAAGTTTTCAGGAAGTTGTTGACAGACACCAATTCCTGTAGGTTCGAGTGGAAAATGAGAGCATGCCTCTTGTTCATTTGGCAATCGCTTTCCAAGGAGCATCATGGGTTGACCCTAATTCTATTCCTCTAATGGTAGTGCAGAGTTTGTTAGGTTCTTGGAACAAAAATATTGGTGTGGGCACTTGTTCAGGGTGAGACAAGTTCATTTCTTCCTAACTTTTCAATAAATCATTCTTCTTTATGATTGTTCTTGCATTATTATACTAATATTACTCCATGCTGTTTACAAAAAAACAAGGTCTGAGCTGGCTCGTCGAATCAGCACTAATAACCTAGCTGAGAGTATGATGGCCTTCAACACTAATTATCGTGATACAGGGTTATTTGGAATCTATTCCACTGCTTTGGTAAGTTCTCTTTATTCTACAGCTTAATTAGGCTTTTAGCTAACCATACCTACTATCTGACAGCTTCTTTTAGTTGGCTGATGGTCCTTGATGACCGCATAATTTTGAATGTTGTATTGCATAGTTGGTAAAATACTGTTACTTTTGTCAATAACCCATGCTAATTTGGCACATATATTCTTGTTAAGATGAAAGTGCCTTAATATCCTGACATTCTGTGTTGAAAGTGTCAAGTGCCATTGATAGAAAATTAAGGATAAAAAAATATTGTGGCTTTTCTTCATACTGTGGTTTGGTATAATGATGCTGCATCAATAGTGAATAACTTTTTCTTGCATTGATCTAGTGAGAGATTGTGAGGAATGATGAACTGCATTTACAACTAGAACAGAGTCCATCAAGACAACGTGTGGAATTAATTTGTGGTTGGTTGAAGGATCATATTTTGTTTTTCATGTTGGTATTACTTATTGACTTCACTAATTTCAGCCTGATCGATTGCACGATTTATCACATGCAATAATGGAAGAGTTTAAGAGGCTAGCACACCAAGTTTCAGAAGAAGAAGTAGTTCGGGCTCGGAATCAGGTAGCTTCATATTGTTCTCTTGGCAATACAGTCATTTGCAGATTTGGATGGTTAAGAAATCACTTCTTTCTGGACCTTCGATTCACTTCTCTAATTTTCCCGAAGATAATATGTATTTACATGTATATTTCCAAAGTCTTTCTGGACATTTGTATAGTAGTGTAAAATTCTACAATGTTGCATAATGATGCCATCGATGTTTGCGACTGCAGTTAAAATCTGCTCTTCTGCTTCACATTGATGGATCTACTGCTGTAGCTGAAAATAATGGCCGTCAGGTAAGATTTAGAGGACCTGTTCTTGTAATTGAGAGTGTCAGTGGCACATCACTTCCTATGCAATGCAATTATGTTAGGTAGTAAGTAGTTCAGTCCCAAGTCATTGATTTGCCTAACTGAACTTATCCACAATACTTTTGAGTGCAGATGCTGACCTACAGCCGTGCCATGCCATTTCTAGAGCTCTTTGCTCGTATAGATGCCGTTGATGCTTGTACAGTAAGAGAGACTGCTAAAGCCTTCATAATTGATAAGGTAAAACAACTCCTTTTCCATTTCGATTCGAAACAAAAAAAAGATAGCAGATATCATGTCTTGATTAAAGTTGATGAACTTGATCTGCATCTCTTCTTCCTTGAGAAAAGATTAAAAAGATATCTTCCAACTTGCATATTTAGCTGAAGAATCTCTATCAGTTGTAACGTATCAGATTTTATTCTTAATGCACTTTATTTGTTGGTAATTCCAGGATATTGCTATTGCTGCTGTAGGGCCTCTTCACCACTTGCCCGAGCATAATTGGTTCCGTTTGCAAACATCTGCTGGAAAAACTCAAAACACATGAAGATTTGATCGGAAAGTGAAAACTAAATTCTGAAGCTTGCATACTGCTCTACGAGCATAAGATTATTATGTTCGTTGTAATTGTAGCATTCATGCGAGGCGTAATGCCATAATTTTAATATCACAGTGACTTCCTTTTCTTTTTCAAATGATTCTGATGTAATCATTTTAATCTTGTGACATTTTGTTCATCTTTATTTCAAGCCGCTAGATTTACTTCTTCTTCTTTTTTTTCTTTCTTTTCAAATTATATATCCATTTGCACGAATCATATCTACATTTTTGTACACCACTGTGGTGATTTCTATCAAGATGATTATTTTTAAGCTGTTTTCGTAATATTGATCCAGAAAGGTTCGTAATTAGAATCCAGGGCATTCTGGTGTCGAATAATAAAGAAATAGGCATCTCATCAACCATTTTCCGAATCTTACAGAACGCTTTCGACGACGCGGATTAATTCAAGCCTTCCCCCCTCTAATAAATCCCAAATCCATTTCGATAGCACACCAAAACCTCCCTTAAACCTTCGTCCATAGCGAGGTGATCCGAGAACACTCTCAGATCTGCAACCCCTTGATCTCTTTTCGTCGTAGGAACTTCTAGGCTTCTCATTCGATCGATCTTTTTTTTCCATGTTCTTGATCAGAAACTCCTCCGCCAGGAATCAGGTAAAGAGTAGCCCTTGCTCCAACTTGGTTCTAATTCTTCTTGACAAATTTCTTAGTTATTGATCCCGTGGAGCAAATGCGAGTATTGGAAAGGTTTTACGAGGTGGTGCGGCGTTGTGGAGAAGGAATTATGCGGCGAAGGAAATCAATTTTGGAGTGGGAGCTCGAGCCGCGATGCTCCAGGGAGTTAATGAGCTCGCCGACGCTGTTAAGTTTACCATGGGGCCCAAAGTACGTGTGATCTCTTGCTTGAGTTACAATTCACTCTTTATTTGCAAGGAAGTATGACTATGTTTGGATGGAGAGAACGAGAGCGAGTCACATATTTACCTCTGCTTCTTAATTCGCCATTGTTGACTTGTTCGTTTGACAGGGGCGCACTGTGATTATTGAGAGAAGTCGCGGAGAGCCAAGAGTCACGAAAGATGGCGTTACAGTTGCGAAAAGCATTGAGTTCAAGGAGAGTAGTAAAAATGTTGGTGCAAATCTTGTAAAGCAAGTAGCTAATGCTACTAACTCCGCTGCTGGAGATGGTATTGCATTTCTTTTTATCATCTCAAATTTACAATTTCCTTTTCCTCTATCTAAAGCAATTGTATATTTATTTTCATTTCTCATGAGTAATCCATTATTACTTGGAATTTATTTGCATATGATAGTATATCCTTCATAATAAAGAAGGTTAAAGGAAGGTTAAATTGATGAACGATTAAATAGTTTAGTATAAGGAAGACCCAAAAATTGCGTGACATTATTTCTGTACCAAATTACGCACCAGTATAATGATTTTGCTCTTGTCGGACAACAGGTACGACCTGTGCTACTGTTCTAACACAGGCAATATTCACTGAAGGGTGTAAGTCTGTGGCAGCAGGGGTTAACGTTATGGGCTTGCGCCATGGTATAAGTAGGGCTGTAGATGCTGTGATGTCTCACTTGAAGAGCAAAGCCTGGATGATTAATACACCAGAAGAAATAACACAGGTTGGGAAAGTTGCTAGAAGTATTTCTAGATGTCTTACTGTCATATAAATTTCTTTTCACTTCTACAAATGATTGGATTGGTAGCATTATCATTCATAAGTTCTTCCGTACTGGTTAGTACTGCATTTGCTTGCCTGATTGTGAACTTAGAATTCCTTGTGCATTCATTTTATGCTCACGTCATATTTTCATCTTGATGTACTGTTTCCTATTATTGTCTCATTTTTTAAACCAGGTTGCGACCATTTCTGCCAACGGCGAAAGAGAAATTGGGGAATTGATAGCAAGAGCTATGGAAAAGGTTGGGAAAGATGGTGTCATCACTGTTGCGGTGAGTGCTTATCAAGATTAATTTGTTCTGCACACTCATCCATCTGTAATAAACTAAATTTATTACAGTTGTTCTACAAATTTGCAGGATGGAAATACATTGCATAATGAACTTGATGTTGTAGAAGGAATGAAATTAGCAAGGGGTTATATATCTCCCTACTTTATTACAGATGTGAAGACCCAAAAATGTGTAAGTCTTCTGGATGTAGTTGGTAAAACTTGTCAGCTTTTATTATATTCCAATCATGCGTATAAGGCCTAAAAGTGGTGTAGTGGACGAAAATTTTGGATTTATCATTTATGATGTTTCATGGGGTTTATGGAACACAAATTGTACTGAAAATCCTTCCTTTTAACTCCCTATGCTGCTTGCAAATGTACATCTTCAGGAATTACACAATCCACTGATCCTTATTCATGATAAGAAGATCTCGGACATGAATTCCCTCTTCCAGATATTGGAGCTTGCCCTAAAGGTAACAGTTGTTAAATATTGAATCATTGAATGCTCCTTATTGCCCTAAAGTTACTCTTGTTAATGGCTTTATAAGCAGAAAAATAGATCTCTTCTGATTGTCGCGGAGGATGTTGAAGGTGATGCTCTAGCAATGCTTGTACTGAACAAGCATCGTGCTGGGCTCAAGGTACTTGTTGTATTCTTTTTCTATATTTGTGGATTATTACATATCTCAATTGTTTCATTTTATATGTTTGGGTTGCAATATTAATAAAAAACAAGCCATGTGATTTCCCTTGCAACTTTGGGATTCATATTTCTACTTTAAGCTATATCTAGAATGTGCTACTCTTATGAGGCTCTCTTATGGAACTTCTAAGCTAGATCTAACCTGATTGTAGGTATGTGCCATCAAAGCCCCAGGTTTTGGTGAAAACAGAAGGGCAAATTTGGAGGATTTGGCTGTACTTACAGGAGGCGAGGTGGGGTGCAGTCATTGAATCTGATTGATGCATAAAAATTGAAAAGTTCTTAGTGATCCTCGATGATCAGTCCTATAATAATCTAATAAATGTTCCAAAATCTGAGCTGATATTTAGCTCTTCTAATTGACAGGTTATCAGTGAAGATCGTGGGTTGAAACTCGACAAAGTCCAAATAGAAATGCTTGGTACAGCTAAAAAGGTTTGTAGCCCTTCTCCATCATTGGAGCTTTTTTATAGGAACTGACTTCTATTCTCACAGGTAACTGTTTCTCTTGATGATACTATTGTTCTACATGGTGGTGGTGATAAAAAGCTGATAGAAGAGTGGTGCGAGCAGGTATTGAGGGTTATCTTTGTTGTTTAAGGCATTGTTTATTTTTCACAATACGCACCTCATTATCATCATGACCATCGACAATCAGAATTTATTATTTCTTCATCTGTATTTGCCAATACTGCAAGATAGCAGAGCTGACACTGCAATATCCTCAAAGAAAATATTTTTAATTTCAGTTCAGATCTAAGTCTTTTGCTTAAAATTGAATTTTGAACCTTCTACAGCTTAGAAAATCAATAGAGGGAAGTACTGCCATGTTTGACAAGGAGAAGGCACAAGAAAGGTTGTCAAAGCTCTCTGGAGGTGTTGCTGTGCTTAAGGTTTGTTTGCCCAGTTCCCATGTTGGTAGTTTTTTTGCTTCGCTTCCTTAATTACACCACTTCTATCATACTATCTGCAGATTGGTGGAGCTAGTGAGGCTGAAGTTGGTGAGAAGAAAGACAGGGTTACTGATGCTCTAAATGCTGCAAGAGCAGCTATAGAGGAGGGGATTTTGCCAGGTAAGCACTTTCTCCTTGAGTAGTCATTATCCACTTTTCTTGAGTAATTTTTTCTTGTTACTCCTACTTGATCCTCTTAATTTTGTTTGTTTGGTTCAAATAATAGGTGGAGGAGTCGCCCTGTTATATGCCACTAGGGAGTTGGATAGAATTCAAACTTCTAATAATGACGAGAAAATAGGAGTTCAGATTATTAAAAATGCTCTGAAGGTCTTGCCTGTACAGCTTTCTCCACTTCCTATAAGAAAACAACTTAATCTGATAATAGTTTGTTTTATGCAGGCACCTGCACTAACTATTGCTTCAAATGCTGGTGCTGAGGGAGCAATAATTATTGGCAAACTACTTGAACAAGAGGATTGCAATTTTGGCTATGATGCAGCTAGAGGTTTGTACATCTGCACCAAGAGTTCTTTGTTTTCTAGCTGTGCTTTGATCTTAAACTTTTTTTCCTATACAATCTATTGTTTGAAACGGCCAGTGGGATTGTGCTTCCTGGGTTCAAATCTCAGGCATCAGTTTAGCTAGAACACCATTAAGTTCACACATCTCTCTAAAAAAAAGTATTGTTTGACACTATTGTTCCTCGAGAGTCTCCTCTGAGACTTGAACTATGTCTACTTATACAGGTGAGTATGTTGACATGGTAAAGGCTGGCATTGTCGATCCCTTGAAAGTCATCAGAACTGCCCTAGCAGATGCTGCCAGGTAATACCTTTATATTCCACTTGATTTTTGTAATGATCCTCTCAAAAGTATCTAACAGAACATAGTGTTGGATTCCAGTGTCTCTTTACTGATGACTACCACTGAAGCAGTAGTTGTTGAGCTCGCTGAATCAAAAAGGAGCCCATCAATGAGACGCATGCCACAAATGGATGATATGGATTACTAGAGGCATATGCTTCAAATGCGATACAGAAACAATATAGAGTTGGGGTTAAGACAACTGCATCACTAGGCCATATGGAAGACGCTAGTTGGTTTTCATATGGGAGGTTTTTCTTTTGTTTTTTTTTCGATCCATCAGGATGAGTTGTAGACTTTTGCTCTCTGAACTGGAGAGCGTAAGTTAAGGGCAGACATACTCCATTTGATTGTGAATCCTTTGATGCGGCATAATTGTTGTTACTAGAAGTGTTGTACGATCCCTTGTGACTAATGCAAGGTGATAATTCTGCACCTTTGAGCATTCAGCATTTTGCTTTTGGTGAAATGGATTTCTTGAGTATAGGATCTGAATTTATATATAGGCTCAAAAGTTGAAGCAGTTGACAAATGGACAGGCAAATAGTTGCAAATTGAGTTTGTAGTAGTTCACACATGTTGCTATCTGTACAAAGAATGAAGGACAGATGTATTAGAATTAGATTTGAAGATACAGGGAGAAGGAATTAGAACATGTATAGGCACCTTACAACGATCCATATATCAGTGATCGTCCAGAAGAGAAGCTGATGTACATAAAAGAGGAATAAAGTAGCCCAGAAATGCTCATGACGACAAAATTAATTTACATAAGAATAAGATAATATCTCCTACTCTGCCATTGTGAAATTTTTTTTGTTGCTCTTCCTTTTGACGAGAATGCCTTGCCTACATTTTGACTGTCTTTGAGAAGGGGATTCACATTTATTTGAATCTGAGCTTTCTGTGACAAATAGAACCGTCTGCATCCAATGCTACTCCTCATTGCCACTTCCATATGTTTCCAGATAGGCCTCTTCACCTTCATCCTGGAGAAAACAATATCAATCAGATGATGAAAATTCATGGTTTCCAAATTTTTTTGACTGCTAACCCGTTACAGAATGGCATTCTGAAACCGCAAGATACTGTAGAAAATCAAGTTGTACCATTACACTGCTCACATAGAATTTCAATTTTTTTACCTCAATATTGTCATCAGACAGTAAAGCATCATTAACTTGCAAAATTAAGTCTTTATCCTCCATTTCCTTATCGTGTTTCATCTGATCCTGCAGTTTGGTGAACACAAATGAAAAATATTCTCCATTAAGTAATTAATACTACAGAAATTGCACAACTGTATTCTGAATATAGACAATAAAGCTCATACTAGATGTGATTTTAGCATCTGAATTCTCTCTCGCAGATTTGAAATATGATGATTCAATGCCTGTCAGTTCCATTCAACAAAAACGAATCGTAAGTATTAAGAATAAAAAAGTTACTTAAAAGGGAATGGCTATTATCAAAGTCATTAGATACTATCATCTCACCTCACGTCTCTGGAGCTCTATAGAGCGAGCTAATGCCTGTCTCCTAGTCAACAGATTCTTGGGCCTCAAAATTTGAGGCCTCTGGTAGTTCTTTCCCCGGTAGATGACAATTGCATAGCCTTTTGTAGTTTTATCAAGTGAAATTAAAACACCCCCGCTCTCAGCCTCGAGAGAGATCGCAATCTGCTTTACTTGAGGAAAACTTTTTCCTTTCACAAGAACTTTGACTAGTTCTCTGTGCTTCCAATGTAAATGCATATTTTGCACAGTCCCATCAAAAACCCCTCTTCTTCCTGCACAGGGAATATTTAATACAGAAATGGAAAATAAATTTTGAGATACATATAAATACATCGAGCATCTTGAAGAAACAACAAAAATACATTTAGCCTTACCAACAAATAAAAATGAATTCATTTTAAGACCCATTTTGCGAAATAAGAACCGTTCCTCATCAGTGACAGTTTCCAAGTCAGTTGGGAGCTCTGCCGGGGTAAGGAACTCCTGCACTTTGGCCAAAGCTTTTTCCGCTTTTGCAACTTTAGCTTTTACCTGATAACAGAATGATGAATTCATAGGAATTAAAGTTATTACTGTGTTTCAAAGGTCCTACTTATTTCACAAATCACTAAAATTCATGACTGCTATTTACTTAAATAGTTATGGGATTCAATAACTTACAAAATATAGCTTTCTCTCCAAGTATCTTACTAGAGACGTATGCTTTGCTACTGCTAAATCTTTCTTCATCTTTTCCCTCTCCTTGCTGCTTAGTGGGTTTCCCCAGCGAGCTTTTGCTTCTACAGTTTCTGCAAGAGTACCAGCAACCAATGGGCCCTTTGAAGCTTTGGAGTTTGAAACAATTGATGCTGATGCTTTTAATCGAGCTGCTTCCTCCTCATCTTGTTTAACAACTGCTAGTTGTTCTTTCTCTATCAGCACCTCCCTTATTGAGGGAGTCAGGAAGTCATTTCCTCTGTAGAGTACAATATATTCCTTGTTCCTAGAAAGAAGTATTCCCCCTGTCAATTTCTGCAAATGACTTGTACAATCAGGATTGATACTGCGAATGACTTGTACAATGAGGATTGATACTGCATAGAGTAAGGGAAGGGGTGCAAGTCCAACAAACTAATACAAACATAGAAATATGCACATTATGCATAATCACACTATTTTGGCTAGTCGTTGTGCATGGGTTACACAAATAATTTAAGCCATAAACCAAAATACTCTGAAATTACTGGACACACTTTTATCCTATATAAGGGCAAACTACATTTAAACTCCAAAGATAGAAAAGTGCCAAGTGACCACCTTAATTTCTTCTGCCATTCTGTCATTACATGTATTTTGTACTCCACGCTTGATTGCTATCTTTGCAATAGCACTTTTCTCCCATAACTTCACAATCGCAGTAGCTAAACCTTCGTGTTGCCTGTTTCTTCCTACAACATCCAGAAACAATTTGTTATGTCTCAACAAAATGGGGCATTCAATCACAGTAGACAGTTTTCTGGTTCAGCAAAACAAGTATATTTCGATACCTAGAGCAAAATGAGGAGGCATTCCTCTGGCAAGTCTACGCAAATATGTCATTTCCTTGTTTCTCAGAGCAGTTTTAGTCTTGTAAGGAAGAAGTCTGAAAGGTGGTTTATAGCCAGAAACTACACCAGGAAGCAAATCAGCATCAACAGGAAGGGGGCTGCGGCCAGACCAATCTTTAAATCGTGGCCCCAACTGATCTAGCAAACTGTCAATCTCAGATGTATCCATGTGTTCCTCAGATGGATTTAGAAAACTTGTAGCAGAATTGGCATCAGACACTTCTGAAACCTTTGAAGATTCCTTCATTTCACTCCCAACATCAATTTCTGTATAACCATTTGTTGGAAGAACAGACTGGTTATTAGAGCTGAAGGAAGTTAGTTTAGAATATGACTGCACACAGCGAAGCTCGTAGTTCATTCCTCTGTATAATACAAGTGATCTTCCCGATCTCCAAATGACAAGACCTCCTGTTTTACTCTGATTAACATATGAGATGATATCATTAATTGAATATCATCCATGGAGCTTGAGATAAGTAGTACACAGATTAAATGACAATAAAAGCAACTATTAGTTTTTACAAAAAGTAAGGCCAATGCTAGAAACTGAAATTTTCAGTAATAAGCTACAAAATTACTCCAATAAATTCTCAATAAAATAAGCAATATGCATTTCTCTGGGAGAATTCAATAAAAGAAATAGGCTGCATATCTGTTAGCTCAGAAGTTATCCATTACTCTATTTAAATTCAAAATGTGACTGATAGTCTATGGTTTCAAAAGCAGAATGTGTGAGAGGATAACAGTCCAAGAAGGACTAGCAAATCAAGAATTCAAAATAAATAAGTAAGAAACAATGACAATTATGAGACACTCTTCAGGTACATCAAAGACAAAACCTTAGCAGTTTCTCACCATAAATAAGCCAAATTCGAAGTATACTTTATAAAACTCATTTAAAATCTCAAGATAATCAATCCACAAAAATATATGTCATACATTAACAATTGCTACTTTGAAGAAGATGAAAAACCAAGAAGTGCTAGCAAAACTGACCTCTAAGATCTCATGCGTCTTCTTCATGTTTAGAGTTGGTGGACCTTCAAACCTCAATTTAACCACCTCCTCTTCCTTCCACTTCTTGTGGATGCTTTCTACAACCTCCTCAGTAACTCCAGCTGGCCCCACCTTCATCCTCTCTTTCATCCTCAATGCAGCATCTCTAAGCCTTCGCAACTCAAGCTCCGGGATAGTCCTCTCTGCCAGCTCAGTGTTACTCTTCCTATATAACCGGTCTCCATCATGAGAACCACTCTCCTGCTCCCATGGGAATGAAACTGAACCCATTAACTTTTCAATATCCTGGGCAGGGTCAGAACTATGTCCATTAACTAATTTACTAAAATCTTCATCCATTGAATTTCTAAGCTTCTCAACTATCACACTAACACCACTCTGACTCCCTGCATCCGAATCTTGACCTAGCAATCGCTTCTGATTTGTCACTACAGGATCCTGGTGATGTTTAATAGGATTAATTACTTCATCTCCCGAAGGAACAACTAAGGGTTTAGTAATTGGTGGCTTCTGCCTGACGGTAAGAGACGATACAGGAGTATTACCTACAGGAAAATGAGTGTCTTTATCCTCAGAATTAGCCACATAACCATCCAACATCCACTGGGAGTCATTTTGTTCAAAAGAACCAGTTGCTTTTTCATTCATCACACCAGCTCCAAGTTCCTCATCCTCTCTCTCAAACTCATCCTCGGAATCCAGATGGGTTTGTCTAAATTTAGCTCCATGTACCCAAGGAGCACATGCCAAGCGACTCGGCAAAGGAAAACCCAAAGATTTGCCGACAGCCTCAGTGTTACCATGGTGATCAGTGTTGTCATTGTCGGCATACTCATTTAGCTTCTCTAC
Organism: Typha angustifolia; assembly: GCF_048772165.1. Taxonomy (NCBI): domain Eukaryota; kingdom Viridiplantae; phylum Streptophyta; class Magnoliopsida; order Poales; family Typhaceae; genus Typha; species Typha angustifolia. The sequence goes on from NC_133239.1 coordinate 351,676, forward strand.
TATTAAACCCAGTCTACTCTTATTATGTTCTTCCGGACCTTGGCCATCACTAAATTTAATCCCAGAAGCCAAAACCACTTCATTTCCTAACATGGGTTCTGTAAATGTACCTGTAGGAGAGCAATCCTCCTCGTCACCCTCGTTCTCTCCCGATTCCTTCTCCTGCCATGGAAATCTCGACCTCTGAGAAGGGTTCTTCACGGACCATCTCTCGAGGGTTTGGTCGTAGAAGCTGGGTCGAAGCTTCTTCTTCTTCTTCTTCACCGCCTTCTCGATCTCAGAAGTAGTTGGTCGCGATTGGGTTTGCGGATAGTCTTCGTTAGGGGATTGGAGAGTGCCAGAAGGGAGATAGGCTTCGAGTCTGCGAGAATTGTAGCGAGAGGTGAGAATACGAGTCTTCCTCGGGTCAAGGGAAACGAGACGATAGAAGGAAGGAGAAGGGGAGAGAGGAGGAGGAGGGTTCCATGGGAGGGAGGAAGAGATCGCCATTTGAGATGGAGATTTTGAGCGAAGTGTAGGAGAAGAAAATATACAGCGGGATTTTTATGGGCCTAATTCTTGGGCTTAGATACTCGGGCTATGGTGAAGATTTTAGCCCATACTAAGATAAATTTATATCGGGATATATATATTATATATATATATATACCTAATTTGGGCCAACAAATAAGTGAGTGGGCTGGATACTTGCTCAATGGTTAGATTGGCCCAAACTAGAATCCAATTTGATGCAGTTGGTGAACTGAACCTACCAGGGACTATGCTACCTTGACTCATGACTTTATGAGAGCTGGTTTAATCGATCGCTCATATTGGATGTACGTAATTAATACGATTGGGTTGGTGCACATCCGATGACACCATCGAGCCCGTGTCCCATCGTTCAGATACCCAGGTCCAAATCAGCCACGTGTCCTCCGCGCATCACTCCTGTCAGCATTTAGTCCAACCCCAACAGCCCCCCAGCCCCAGGCGCTCGCGGCTACAGCCTCTCTCGACTTCGCCCAGCCGTTGATACTAGGAATCCAACGTCTCATATCGAGCTTGGTCAAGCACTCAAGCTTGGCCAAATCTGTAGATGGGCTGGAGCCCGAATGGCTCGGACGTGAGTGGCCCAGAAATCTTCCGCTCCTCGTCCATCCAAACTCCATCCTCTTCCTCCACCGCTGCGCCTCTCGTTTCAGATCACGTTATTTTGTTTCTATTTATTTATTTATTAATCTACGTTGTATAGTTCTGTGTGCATGACACTGGCATACGTTATCCTGTCTCTGTCTCTTACGAGTACCCCACATCTCCTCCACGTCAGATTCAACTGTCTTCTTCTTCCCCCATTGGCTCCTCCATCTCACCCACCACCAACTCACCAACTCACCTACTCCTTACGCGAGAAACTTCTCTGCAAACCCTGCATGCATGGATCTTCTATATTTGTCTACTTGCCAGCGTATGATTGGTTATCAATCTATTGAGCAGCCAGTTAGGAAAGCTTTCTGCAGTCCGTGCTGCAGAGGATCCGATCACTTTCTTTCCTAGATCTGAATCTTTGTCGTATTAGTGTATTACACTACCCACTGAAACCTCGCTCAGTATTTTATTGAGTATATGCGAAGAATAACGAAATTTTACATAGAGATCCCTGGATTAAGTTAAATACTAATCTGGTTAAACAAATGGGATTTTTCTCTTTTTAGTGCCGTTCACAATGGGGGTTGATTCGTGAATAGGCAATATGCAGGGTGTAAACCAAGAAAATAGCGTAAATGTGGGGGTCTTATATGAACATTTATTATACGAATATAGTATCCAAATTTATAATACCTCAGACATCGCCAAAGAAGAATAATAGCCAGTGTGACAAGGAGTAGCAGGAGAGGCAGAGAGGAAGCAAGATCTCTCTCCCCCTGGTTTCTCCTCCTCCTCCTCCTTCGCCTCCTCAGTTCACTGAGGCAATTACGCGAACATCAATGGAGCGAGCTCGCCGCCTCGCGTCTCGGGCAATCCTTCGCCGTCTCATATACCAATCGAAGCAATCCCACCCATTCCACAACTCGCCTCGCCTTCTCACCGCTCTCTTCTCCATCCACCCCCACGAATCCTTCCCCTCCAATGGCAATGGCGTCGGTCAGTATCGCTCCATCTCCACGTCCACCCTCCTCCCATCGGACACCTTCCCACGACGCCACAACTCCGCCTCCCCTTCTGACCAAACCACCATGGCCGGCGCCTGCGGCTTCTCCTCCCTCGACTCCCTCATAGATGCCACCGTCCCCAAATCCATCCGCCTCCCTTCCATGTCCTTCTCCAAGGTGTTCGATGCGGGCCTCACTGAATCCCAAATGGTGGAACACATGCAACGCCTCGCCTCCATGAACAAAGTCTTCAAGTCCTTCATCGGCATGGGCTACTACAACACCCACGTCCCCGCCGTAATCCTCCGCAATATTATGGAAAACCCAGGTTGGTATACGCAGTACACACCTTACCAAGCCGAGATCGCTCAAGGCCGTCTCGAGTCCCTCCTTAATTTCCAGACCATGATATCGGATCTCACTGCTTTGCCCATGTCGAATGCTTCGCTTCTCGACGAGGGCACCGCCGCCGCCGAGGCCATGGCGATGTGCAACAACATCCAGAAGTCTAAAAAAAAGACCTTTTTGATCGCTTCCAATTGCCATCCCCAAACCATCGATATCTGCAAGACTCGCGCCGATGGATTCGATCTCAAGGTCGTCGTTTCCGACCTCAAAGATATAGACTACAAGTCCGGTGATGTCTGCGGTGTTCTGGTCCAGTATCCGGGCACCGAAGGAGAGGTGCTCGACTACGGCGAATTCGTCAAGAATGCCCACGCACATGGCGTTAAGGTGGTGATGGCGTCGGATCTGTTGGCCTTGACGGTGTTGAAGCCTCCGGGTGAGCTCGGGGCTGACATTGTCGTCGGCTCCGCACAGCGGTTTGGGGTGCCGATGGGGTACGGTGGACCGCACGCCGCGTTCCTTGCAACGTCACAGGAGTACAAGCGAATGATGCCGGGGAGGATAATTGGGGTCAGTGTGGATTCTACCGGGAAGCAGGCATTAAGAATGGCGATGCAGACCAGAGAGCAGCACATTAGGAGGGACAAAGCCACTAGTAACATTTGTACCGCACAGGTATGGAGTGTTTGCTGAATTGCCTCACTGAATATACTTGTAGATACTTATTCTCGCAAGGGGAATAAAAATTGGATCTTTAGGCTTTGTTAGCGAATATGGCGGCGATGTATGCTGTGTATCACGGGCCGGAAGGCCTCAAGGTAATCGCTGAGCGGGTGCATGGTCTCGCCGGTGTTTTTGCGCATGGTTTGAAGAAGCTTGGGACAGTGACAGTCCAAGATCTTCCTTTTTTTGATACTGTGAAAGTTACTTGCTCTGATGCAAAGGCTATGGCAGAGGAGGCCTATAAGCACGAAATGAATCTGAGGATTGTTGACTCAAATACAGTATGTGTATATTTATTTATTTATTGTCATTCCCTCTTTGTTGCAAAGGTTGCTTCTTGAGTTGATGTATACATGCATCAATTGCTCGATTGCGTTCTTTTCAGATTACTGTGGCCTTTGATGAGACTACTACGCTGGAGGATGTTGACAACTTGTTCAAGGTGTTTGCTGGTGGTAAGCCTGTAAGTATTGTGATACTCTGTATCTGGTTTTAGCTTTAATTGTGAGGTAAATTTAATGTTAGGTGGATATTTGAAAATTTTCAGGTGAACTTCACAGCTGAATCTATTGCTTCAGATGTGCAAAGCACAATCCCTAGTGGTCTTGCAAGAGAGAGCCCATATTTGACACACCAAATCTTTAACTCGTATGAGCCTTCACGTTTCCATGTTATTTAGCATCTTATAGTGTAGTACTTAGACAGGTGTTTTCAACTTTCCAGGTACCACACAGAGCATGAGCTGCTCCGGTACCTCCATAAATTGCAAGCCAAGGATCTCTCATTGTGTCACAGTATGATTCCCCTGGGGTCTTGCACAATGAAACTCAATGCTACAGTGGAGATGATGCCTGTAACTTGGCCCAGTTTTGCAAACATTCACCCATTTGCCCCTGTTGAACAGGCTCAAGGCTATCAGGTAAGGGAATTGGTGGATGCCTTAACACTTTCATGTTAAGATATATTTGGAGCTTGTAGATACAAGAATTCCAACAGGCTCTATTTTGTGCCTTTTCTCAAAGGAAATGTTCGACAACTTGGGTGAGCTCTTGTGCACAATCACAGGATTTGATTCTTTCTCCTTGCAACCAAATGCTGGTGCTGCTGGAGAATATGCTGGCCTCATGGTCATTCGTGCTTACCATTTGGTAGGTAATCTTAGTTAAGTTGCTGCTGCTGCTGTTGTTGTTGTTGTTGTTGTTTTTTTTTTTTTTTTTTTTTTTTTTTTTTTTTTGAAGATTCTGATACAGCTTATTGTCATATTTGAGATACTCACCTGTATATTTGACAACCTATTGTAGTCAAGAGGAGACAGCCACCGCAATGTCTGCATCATACCGGTCTCTGCTCATGGGACAAATCCTGCAAGTGCTGCTATGTGCGGAATGAAGATAGTTTCTGTAGGAACTGATTCAAAGGGGAACATTAACATCGAGGAGTTAAGGAAAGCTGCTGAAGCAAATAAGGACAACTTATCTGCTCTTATGGTATAGCTATTGCACCTTGTGAATTGTATGCTTATTTTTATTTTTTTCAGAAGAAAAATTTTATCCTTGGAGACCAATTTATCTATGCTATTCTGCTGCTGGCCTTTAAGAATGGACATTTGCCTATGCTTTATTTTCAGCGATTGGTTGGCAAAGCATGTACATTATGTTACCATTCAGCAATCATTGCATACCTCGTTCCTAGAACCTTGATTAAACATTACACATAAGGCCCAAATGATGGTTATTTTTTAATACTATTAGCAAGTCCATTTATGCTGTTGTAGCTCGAAAACAGATGAATGGCCCAACTATGTGAACATTATAATATATATTAACAATTGCTTTGTCAGGTTACCTACCCTTCAACCCATGGAGTTTATGAAGAAGGCATTGATGAAATATGCAAGATTATTCATGACAATGGTGGGCAAGTCTACATGGATGGAGCCAACATGAATGCACAGGTCAGTCCTTCAGGATGAGAGTATAAAGTACCGGTTGTTATTGTTGTTCTCATTCTGTAATTTGTGCATTACTTATGGGTTTGGATGAGATGCCTATAGAAGTATTTATGATGTATCTAGATCAGAGCTTATCACATAAAACAATCTCCCAGAATCCTGCCTTGTTTTCTGCAATCTTTTAGTTATATTTTCGACATGTTAACAAGAATATCATCTTATTTGCAGGTGGGGTTAACCAGCCCTGGCTATATTGGAGCAGATGTTTGCCATCTTAATCTCCACAAGACATTCTGCATCCCACATGGCGGAGGTGGCCCTGGCATGGGTCCTATTGGTGTTAAGAAGCACTTGGCACCATTTTTACCATCACATCCAGTTGTAAGATGCCTTCAATTAATTAACATTAGATGCTTATACAGATCACTTTTAAAGGCCCCTTTTTCCCTAATTTCTTCAGCTCCTCTTTTTTAAAACTATGTGACAGATCTCTCTGATAGAAGTGCAAAGTAAATAGCAACATGAATTTTCAGAGTTTCAGTCCTGTTGTCCTTTCATTTCATGTTGTCTATTACTTGATCTCTCTATATAAGAGAAAATTAATATGATTGTGGTTTAAAGTTCAGTGATGATTCTGTCAGCAAGATAGCATTCAGAAAATATTGCTAGCATATGCAACATCCAGGCTTGGACTGACTAATTTCTCACGCTTAGGTGTCTACTGGTGGGGTACCTCCCCCTGAGAAAGCCCAGCCGCTCGGTACTATTTCTGCAGCTCCTTGGGGATCTGCGCTTATTTTGCCAATCTCATACACATACATAGCCATGATGGGTTCCAAGGGACTGACTGACGCTTCGAAGATTGCTATCCTGAATGCAAATTACATGGCAAAACGTCTAGAGGTATTACTCTGCTGTTTTAGATGGATGTTTTACCTATGATTTCACTTATAGCCAAGTTCATCAGCAAGGATATATCCTCTTCTTAGCATTTCAGCCATAGCCATCTCAAGATAAAGAAATCATCTCTGGATTTATTGCTACCTTTTTCTATTGTTCTGCAGAATCATTACCCCGTTCTTTTCCGTGGAGTAAACGGAACTGTTGCCCATGAGTTCATTATCGACTTAAGAGGGTTTAAGGTGCTCATTTTGACCAAAAATCTGCAAATTTATTCTCTTAATATACCTTTGCAATGCGCTTATCATCTTATCAATTTATTGCAGACTACTGCTGGTATAGAGCCTGAAGACGTTGCAAAGCGTCTCATGGATTATGGATTCCATGCACCAACAATGTCATGGCCTGTGCCAGGCACACTTATGATTGAACCCACCGAGAGCGAAAGCAAAGTATTGCCATGAAACTGATTAATCTCTTTCTGAGCCTTAGCTTCTACCCTTGTCAAAATCTAACATGGGTCACTCCTGCTTGCAGGCAGAATTAGACAGGTTCTGTGATGCTCTCATCTCCATCAGGGAAGAAATTGCCCAGATTGAGAGCGGCAAAGCAGACATTCATAATAATGTCCTCAAGGTAATTTAGATATAGTTCCAGTATACTAGTAGGGATTCTTTCAACATATTTCAGTGTTTTATTCCAAAGGCATGTTAAACTTTCAGGGTGCTCCTCACCCACCATCACTTCTAATGAGTGACACGTGGACAAAGCCATACTCTAGGGAGTATGCTGCATTCCCTGCTGCATGGCTCAGAGGTTCCAAATTCTGGCCAACTACAGGTATCAACTGATATCCATCTCACTAAACTGAATCGATTTCCATATTAAATGAAAAAAAAAACACCTCTTATTTCTCTCGGAATTTATTTCAATCTCAGGGCGTGTGGATAATGTGTATGGGGATCGCAATCTCATCTGCACTCTTCTCCCTGTGTCTCGAATGGTTGAAGAAGCTGCAGCTGCTAATGCATAGAGGTCTGCTGCAACTCCATATTATGTTCCAGTGCTTCTTTCCACCCAAAAGAATTTTTCATCGATTTCCACTGTGCTAATTCTGAAATTGTTTGCTCTTAGCAAATAATTCAAGCAAAATCCATGTTTGTTTACTAACTATAGAACATGCATTCTGCGTAGACGAGTCATCCAAAACAGAGAAAATCAGATAGATGGAACTAACAGAGTAATAGTAGTAGTAGATTACATGACGTAGCATCTCAGACAGACGACATTATTAAGAAGCAACACACAGACACTACCTGCAAGCACAAACACAGACACTTAATTTCATGCTTCACTTGTTGTCTAATCCTTGCGGAGTGCAAGGATCACCACAGAAGTCCCAAATCACGTCCATGCATTGGACTAGCGGCGGGTAAATCTTCACCAGGAGCTGCTTGCAACTTTGACAATTGGGGTCGCAGGACCACGGCCTCTTGTCTAAGCACCTGCACTGCGGGGGGAACGACCTTCGACACATGTGCATTTATCACAGCAACAAACCTGCAAAGCACTAGCTATACATTTACCTTCCTCCATTTTTGAACAAAAATCATCTAACACTAAGCCACCATGGAAAATACTTTCTGAAATACATATTTATTCAGTTAAAATTTTCAAGTGGGGGATCCAAAATAGAGTTCAAAGGGGCCGAGAGGAAAGGTATTTAACCCTACAATTAATAATGGCTTGATCAATTAACTTTACCTTGAACTGGGAGGTGGAGGATTGCCTCGTCTTGAGCAGTGGAGAGAGGCTGACTGCTAACCCCTGTAAAAGTATGGTATGCAGAGCCATGATCACTACTGGGCTGCTCCTCATTGCTACTATGAAAGTTAAGCTTTCTATCATATGAGTAGGAGAAATTATATATATATTTTTCCATGTGGTCACAGTCTAAATTTATTTCACTCACATGTAAACTGAAATTGCTACTCTTTTTATCTTACTTATTAATGACAAAGTTATAAATACTTAAATAAACTTTACAACACAATATCAATTAAATTTTAAATAATAAAAATATAATTAAAACATACATATGTTTAATATATTTGTTATATTTTATTATCTGAAATCTGATTGGTATTATTTTAAATGTATTGTATAGTTAATTCAATTATCTATAACTTTATATCTAAAGTATCTCTAAATTAAATTTATAAATTAGTCAAATATAAAAATAGTTATTTTAATTTAGATATAATTATAAAAAGATACAGATAAAATTGAAATTATAAGGGTGTGAACAATTTAGATATGAGATGGTAAAATATAGTTTCACCGTATACATACATACATACATACATATACATATAGAGAGTATTAAATGAGGAGGAGGGGAGCCTTAATTATGGGCTATATTTAGAGCTGATCATAAAACCCACTCGACAATCACATCTGACTATAATGAATGCATAGGATGCTATTGGACTCTCGTCGATCAAGCTCAACCCTACTCGATCCAAAAACTTTCGGATCGGGTTTAACTTAATTGTATCATACAAAATGATGTCCTAGTCCTTTATCTGCTTCTCTTTATGCAAGCAAGCAAGGATACCAACTAAAGTGAGGATGTCTCTCAAACTAAACTAAAGGGATATGCACACATAGGCAATAATGCTGTTATTTTCTTTATATTCCCATAATTCACAAAAAAATCAACTTACTAGATTTGGATTGATGCTGATTTCTTTAGTATTTTCAACAGAAGGTTAATTTGCTTTTCAGATTTCTTTGCTGTAAGGGTGCAGATTAGTTTATCAGCAAATCTAGAAGAAAAAAAAAATAAAACTCACGTGGCATTGAAAGTGTCAAGCATCAAGTGGGCCACTAAATGCTGACTTTGATTCAAATAAACACGTTGAAATAATATTAATTTATTAAATATTTTATGAATTTAAATCCCCCTACTAATTAATGTTACGTGTAGCACCAGCATCTCAGGTAACTTCTTTCTCTTTCATTCTAATGTAAATGGAGTAACTTAATTTGGGGAAAAGGACAGTATGACCCCCCACCAACTACACAATCAATCATCTTCCCAAGTTAGGATAACATCATTTTGAGATTTATTTTTTTATTTCTTCTCCTCTTTATAAATAATTTATTAATCTTGTTTATTACTACTCTAAAATTTCTTATTTGCCCACACAAGAATATAAATATTTATAATATACTTAGAGTATCCATAAGCATAGAATAATAATTAAACGTTATACATGCACAAAAGAAAGAAAAGGGTCTATTGCTATATAGTTTCAATGCACAGAGACAAAAATTGGCAGCACATTTCCAACGTGCTCCGACTCATTTGGGCCCTCCAATCAAGTGGCCAGCATTCATTTCTTTCGTTGAATTTACCTACCAAACTTTTGTCTCAAATCATATCATGTGCACAAAAACCGAGGCAAAATTTGTTCATGTTATCAGACTTGGGTGTAAAGTATATTCCAATTAACTACTACAGTTCGTCCGATCGACATCTTTTATTCTGCTGGAATTAATAAATTCTTTTATCCGTATATGCATGCCTACAGACAAGAGAACATAGTTCATGATTGCTGTATGGAATCCAAAACAGTAATTGAATTATACCTCTGATCACCGTAGTTGATGTAATCCAACGTTTATAAAAATTAAACTACACTTAAACTGACGATAGAAGACGTCAAAATAGTTGATGTTTATGGCATGTATGAGATTTCTCCTCCCAACCACTTATATATGAGGTGACTCATACGTTGATAGAATGGGCATGGTGGATGGATGGTAACGTTTAAATTTACCGTTTCACCCCGTGCTAGAGTGCTACGCCAATAAGGGTACGAATCACGAAGTGCGACGTCTCCTGTTAGCCAGCCAATCAGAGCCGTCCGCGCCCATCGTTGTAATGCTATTGCTTAATTGACTAAACTAATGTGAAAAGACTTTTCTTAAACTTAAACCCTAAGAACAGATGCCTACTAATCATCGGTTTTTATCATTTTACACCCTAACTGTTTCACAGTCATTCAATCTGACTCCTGCAAATACTGGGGTTAAATACAAATAGTTAAAAGGGAAGGTGTAAAGTGAAATAAATATGAGAAAAGTCAGAAGGATGCGGTGCCGGTGCGGGAGGAAAATTTGTCTAAATCTATTTGAGAGCCAATCATAGGATTCGCACTCGTTGATCATGGTTTAAACTTTAAATAGTATTTATCTTGAAATAACGAGGAGAGCAAGAATATCAGCCAAGGGAGGGAGAGAGAGAGAGAGAGAGAGAGAGAGAGAGAGAGAGAGAGACGGAGAGAAGAGAGAGCACGGGAAGCCGATGGTTGTACGAGGAGGCGAATGGACTCTTCGCGTCTCTCCTCCAATGCCGTCGTACGTGTTGATCTCCCGCCCGATCTAAATTTTATCCCGTGTAACATTCTCGATCTTGCGCAAATCTAGGGTTAATCGATTGATGTGATCTCTTTTCCTTTTTGTGGTGGTGGATTTAGAGATCGAGCTCTCTGACGGTGGGGGAGAAGTTATGCACGGCGTTCATACCATTTATAGCAATCATCGAGGCGCTAATTTACGCCTTCGCCGGATGCTTCGAGCAGCACCCGCCTCGTACCGTGCGCCCCCGGAAGAAGACCTTGAACGACCTCGCGAGGCTCGCCGAGGATTCCAGATACTGTAATCCCTAACCCTTGTTGTTTTCCTTGTTTTGTTTCGTTTCTGTTTTTCGAGATCTGGAGGGGCTAAAGTTTGATTTGTACCGGGTTGAGAAGTTACGGTGAACGAGGTGGAGGCGCTGTACGAATTGTACAAGAAGTTGAGCTGCTCCATTATTGACGACGGCCTCATCCATAAGGTATGAATCCACTCTCCCAGTCCATCGCAAATTTGGATTTTGTCTGTTGGTTTGACCGAAATCGTGGATCTGCCGGTTGATTCTGTTATGAAGGTCAGGATTTGTGATTCTTTTGTAGTCACTTGAGATGTTATAGGATCCGTACTATGAGTTTTTGTTTGCAATTGGAGATGGAAGCGTACAAATGATTAAGACAAATCTACGGGGCTTGTGGTAGCATTTCCGTTCTGGAATTTTAGTTGAGGTGGATAATTTTGATACCTTTTCTCTCTTGTGCGATCGTGTGGTGGGTCTACACTTTTACTTCTTTTAAATTAGGGATGAAAGGATTAACTCATGCTGTTTTGCGGTTGCATCGGGTGAAGCCATCTAAAAATGCATATTTGGCATGTAAAAATCTTCTGATGTTTTGTTGCTTTTGTGAGATTTCCATGAAATCTTCCATTGTGCAGAAGTAGGAGTCTACATGAGTATTGGTATCCGAATCTACTTAAAAGCTTAATTCCATTGATTTTGGTTAAATTTTGCATATCAAGTGCTTCCTTCGTAACCTCTTTTTCTATTTTGATGTGGGCAAAATTTGAAATGTAAATATGATTTTTGTTAACCCAAATCTACATATGAACGAATTGAAGTGCTTAGCTCAGAACTCTTCTTGATACCTTAAATAATAGCTGACGACAAGGTTGATCTATAGTAAAAAATTTCAGGAGATACAATTGAAGGATTCAAATTAGTCAAGCTGTCCTATTGTGTTTTCATTGACCATGTTTGTACTTTGTATGCAGGAAGAGCTTCAGCTAGCACTGTTCAAGACTCCAAGTGGCGAGAATCTTTTTCTTGACAGAGTAAGTAAAGGTCCATGGCCCTTGGTTTGATATTTCTTCTAGTATTAAGTGAAGAAAAGACTAAGTATCATTGTCAATTCTTTTGGTAATTTCATTAGGTAGATGCTAATTTATTGTGTTAAATATGTAAACCTTGGAAAATGCTAGATGCTTCCTGGTACATCAGTGTCATATTTTCTAGTAAAAATTCTACGATGCATTTGACAGCAAGAATTTTAGACATATTTTGCAAAGTTATGCTTCCATTTTGCATGCTTTTTATGATGCCTTTCTTTTTTGTAATATTATCACAAAAATCTTAATAGTTTCTTTTAATTATATAATATGATGTTATGTCGACTTATATTGTAATTCTTCATTTTCCAGGTTTTTGATCTTTTTGATGAGAAGAAAAATGGTGTCATTGAATTTGAAGAGTTTATCCATGCACTCAGTGTATTCCATCCATATGCTCCTGTAGAGGAGAAAACTGATTGTAAGTATCTACGAGTGCATGATATCAATTTGCATTCCCTAATATATGCAAGATACATTTCTAATGAACTATGTTTGTATGCTTTATTTCCTTTTGAATTTCTTTCAGTTGCTTTTAGGTTGTATGATTTGAGACAAACTGGGTATATTGAACGTGAAGAGGTAGTTCTTAATCCTCTGCTACCATTATCAGTTTCATATATATTTGCTGAAGTGCTAATTTCACTAATAAGTTTTATTTTTTTATACAAGTTCTTCTGTTTCTGTGAGATTATGAGACTAATTTAGGTATATTGTGCATTTGAGAGGTTTTGACAAGCAAATATCTCATCTTCCCTGAATGGTCGCTAGTGGCTGGTATATGGAAAAGAATTATTCAAATCACAATATCATTTGTGTATTATGCTTTTACCTCCTATGGTATCAAGATTTTGTGATCCAGAGATCACTATTTCTTTTTGTCCATCCTGGCTTGTTTCATAATTTTTTTCCAGAATAATGGCATTCACGTTGACGCCCTTAGGATGTTTTTATAACTTCGATTTGGAGGCCACGTAACCCTTGTTGGATATTGTAGAAACATCATGAAGCACTTGTAGCTACTTGTATCCATGTCTACTGCAATGCTGTCTTCATTTTGTTTAGGATTCCTTTTTGACATAATGCTTAATGCTGTTCATACTACATCAATGCTAATGATGATCTGAAGAGGGTTCAATTATTTAGCATACTGTGAAGTGATTGATATCACTGGACATTTTGTAGATTATTCATTATTCTACATCCATTGTTGTCAAGGACACTGTTTACTGGTCCTATTCTGGCTAATTTATCAAGCTTTCTTCTGATTGATATGGAAGATCATGTCACTTGAGATGTAATGTTGTTGATATAGTTCTGGCAAAAGTTAGTGGGATATGTTTTTCAATCATTTGATATCATGAATTTGTTCACCAGAGTTTGGGTCAGTTCTTGTAACATGGTGTAAAGAATCATAAATCTCTGATAATGGTTTTTTTACACAGTAAAAGTCACTCTATAGAGATCCAGATGTTCTATTAATTATTTCAGAGGAATATGTAAAGCTCATGCCATGTTATATAAATAGTCTATTAATTGTTCAATTCAGACAAATTTCAAGCTTCCTACTTTGTGACGGTTTTCTTTCTTAGGTTAAGCAAATGGTGATTGCTATCTTGATTGAGTCAAATATGAAGCTGTCAGATGACCTTCTTGAAGCCATAATAGATAAGGCATGCTGTTTTCTGATTCACAGAGGACCCTTTCTTCTTGGCTTTCTTTTCCATAAACTTTCTGACGTAGGAATATATTACCTTTTCATTATTCTGCAGACATTTGCAGATGCTGATGCTGATAAGGACGGCAAAATTAACAAAGAGGAATGGAAGGACTTTGTGTTGCGTCACCCTACTCTTTTAAAGAACATGACACTATCTTACCTGACGTATGATTCTGGTTTATCCTCCTTTAACATTCGCAGACTCATCATTGCAAATTCTTTATTTAATTACAGCTGTTCTCTTCTTGATACTCTCAATTGACATCTCAGGGATATCACAACGGCATTCCCTAGTTTTGTTTTCAACACTGAGGTTGAAGACTGAGAAGGCGAGGAAATATTGTATGATATCTATTGGTAATCTGTGATGGAGCAAACAGAGCGTCAAGGCTAACAGGCTTCCTCCCGGAACCAGAGGAAACCTCTTCAGAGACACTACAACTGCATTTCCTTATTCGCCCTATAAGCTGTACACCAAGGGAGAGTAACTTTGCATCAATGCCACCTCAAAATCATTGATATGCAGACGTTGTCATAGACGCCTTCGCAAATGTACATACTTCCATTACTAGTTACGGTAGTTTGTGTCAGTTCCAAAATTCTTTTGTGGGGGTTGTGTGGCTGGATAGAATAAGTGTCATGTTCCAGAACAATCTCATTTATTCCAAAAAAAAAAAAAAAAAAAAAAAAAAATCAAACACGGGGTAGATAGAAAAATAGAATAAATCTTTTTATTCTGAATATCTCTATTCCATATTTTTGTTGGGATAAAAATTCTGAAATAGTTTACCCTTCCATTGCAAAATTCAAATGACTAATTTGTTCTCTTTTATTTATGTATTATTTATTGTGATATATTGTGGTTTAAATTTAGGTTGAACAGTGTAATGCGATTATAATTTACTTTATAATATATTTGTAACGAAAAATGCTTTGATATAAAATATGCATTTGTCATGCGGTTTGTTATAGTATTTATATTCTGTAAATTATGGCCATGAATTATAAAAATAATCATGAGAATATAATAGTTGTAAAATAAAGTAATAATATATCTTTAACTCTATATCTATTTCTTATCTGTAAGAGAGAAATAACATATTGACCATTTATGTTTCTCATTCTAATTATCAAAGAAATATTGGTGCATCGGAAAAGAAGAAATACACATCATCACGCAGCATTTTTTTGTTAATAAGAATTGAAAGCGTAGATATGAATTGAATAAATGATCAACTATTTATAAATATAAAAATATTATTATTTTAAACTAAATATTATTATAATATTATTCTAAAATGCTGCGTTGTTAAACTGTTTTTACGTCATCGCATCTAAGCTGAGATGAACCATTAAGCTGAGCAACTAAATTACCAGATAATTGTTTTCACCGTAGAGTTAGGAGGTAGATGAGATAGCTACCAAATATTTTAGTCGTAGGGAATGATATCTAGAACCTCTGCTAGAGTTAGGTTGTTAAATTGGTAACAACACAGAGAAAAATAAAATAAAGAAGAACTTATAGACCCACCTTCTCTAATTTTTCCAAAAGCTCCTACCGATGCTTGATGGTACTCACGAATGAGGAAGCACTAGACAACCTGGATGAGAATTCGTCACTAACCACTCAAATTCGCTCGTTCCTACAACTCGCTCGCACAGTATCACTCTCACAACTACATTCATGCCACGTACCAGACTGGACGAACCTTGTACAATCTGGCCTTCAGATAATCTTTAGCCCCCTTCGAAAGGTTGGACGAAACCAGACTCCATTTTGGGCTCCCCTTAAGCTCTCACCTCGATCCTCGACTCCGAGACGAACCCATCGATCAATCTCTCGTCTCCGGCGATGGCTAATCGGTCGTCTTCTAAAGGCGCTGCTGCTGGTTCTGCTGCTCCTCCCCCTCCTCCTCCTCTTCCGCCATCCGCGGCGAAGAAGGGGTTCCTCCGCCGCATCCTGCCGTTTCTCCTCACCGCCAACCTCGCCCTCGGAGGTCAGTCTCCTGGTTCTGCTCTCACGGATGACTTCATACGATCTAGGTTTACTTGACCCTCTTCGATCTCTTGCAATCTGATGGCCGATTTGGACATCTATCTTTGTCCTGTAAATATGAATGATAGGGATTTGTGGGTGGGAATCTCTCAGAAGAGCTGAGATATACGTGCTATTCTTTGATTCGCTCCTCTTTACTAAGATTCCGGCAGTTCTATTTCTTCTTTTATTCTGACTATAGAAAATGAACAAGTCCATGGCAGATCAGGTGGCTTGGTTGTATATCGGCACAAAGGATTGGAAGTAACATAATTCCGAGTTGATCCAGAAATTTTGTAGTTGTGTGTTTACCACCCACACCCTTCTGATCTTTATGCCATTTAGTTGGTTTGGCCTAGCAGTGTAGTAGGTATATAGTATTGGCTGTGTTCTGCAGCTGTGCTACTGAAGTCATCATGTTCGTCTGGGCTAATTTTGATTAGCTTGCTTCATTTTTGTCTGCTTGAAGATGAGCATCAGCTGTCCTATATAGTATTGGCTGCTTGAAAATGAGCATAGCAGCGTAGTAGGTATACAGTATTGGCTGTGTTCTGCAGCTGTGCTACTGAAGTCATCATGTTCTTCTGGGCTAATTTTGATTAGCTTGCTTCATTTTTGTCTTCTTGAAGATGAGCATCAGCTGTGCTATGTAGTATTGGCTGCTTGAAAATGAGCATAGCAGTGTAGTAGGTACATAGTATTGGCTGTGTTCTGCAGCTATGCTACTGAAGTCATCATGTTCTTGGCTGCTTGAAAATGAGCATAGCAGTGTAGTAGGTACATAGTATTGGCTGTGTTCTGCAGCTATGCTACTGAAGTCATCATGTTCTTCTGGGCTAATTTTGATTAGCTTGCTTCATTTTTGTCTGCTTGAAGATGAGCATAGCTCCTTGTTTGGGTGTTGCATTTGATCTTCAGGTTCCTGTTAGTTATTCGCCACTTGCATCTGTAGAAGTACCCCTCATTTTCTGATAAACATTGTGCACGCCTTTGCTGAATTCCAAATTTGTGCTTTTGTTGATGCCCAAAATAAAGACTTGTAGGAATAGGGCTGAAAATTGGCTCATCATGACATCATTTGGGAATTGGGATGCCGTTCTGAGGGTTGTTTTGCCTGGTTTCTTTGATTTTAATTTAGATCACTCATTAAGATGCATGTTTGGCTTGGCAAGAAAGAAGAGAGGAAAAACTATATATAATTCAATGTCTGCATGGTCAAGTGATAACTGATACAACTAAATTAATGTGCACATTCAACTTATGAATACATTTTGCTTCAGGAAAAATTCAAGCACCTCATCAGCTCATCCTCAGATATTGATGACCTAGAAGCTCATGTAACGAGTCTGCGATAAGCTAAATAGAATTTTTGGAACATCATAGATGTGCTGCTAATTCCACATTGTTTACCTCTTGTTTGGAAAACGACATGTCATCTTGCTACTGTTAGAGGGCATGAATGGCATGGCCATTAAATGTTATCAGTTCTTATTTTTTAATGGTTTGTTTGTTAATAGAGCTTATAACTGGCAGATAAGGCCTGCCACATCCTGTTTAATGGAAAGTAGCCAGTTAACCACATGTTTTCAAGTAGGTTCCAACAAACTTGTTCCACTTTGTGAGTGGTGAACATTTCCGCGCACCAGTTCAGATCTTATGAATGTGTATCCCTTTACAGTTACTGGGACACAATCTACTGATTATAACTGTGAAAACTAACTTTTTTCCATCTCATTTGCATAATGTCTTTGCTATGTGCTTTTGAACATATTACCTTAGTTGCCTAGTTGTCTGTAGATAATTATTTCTCTGCTATACTAGGTGAAACTGTTCCAATGATAATTGTTCTTTGTTATAATTTTGCTTTGCTATCTACCAATGTAACAATCCTATACATGCAGTTTACGTGTTTGCAAGGGCCTACAAGAAAAAGCCAGATGAGAAAGATGATGAGGCTACACCAGTCGTTACTTCCACCCCAGTATTGACTACGGTTGGTACTGTTCCTGAGAAGAGATCTGCTGAACCTATTCCTGCTCCCATAAAAGTTCTTCCTCCAATCCCCGAAGAGGAGCAGCGGCAACTGTTCAAATGGATTCTGGAGGAGAAGAGGAAACTAAAGCCTCGTGATTCAGCAGAGAAGAAGAAAATCAACGAGGAAAAAGCTCTTCTTAAAGAATTCATACGAGCAAAATCTGTGCCGAGCTTGTAATATGCTGTCATCTGTCAAGTTAATTTTTACCAGCTTGTTGGTCATGCTCCGTTATGGATGATGTGGTTTTGAACTACTTGTGTTGTCACGAATTCAAAATATTTGCCAGCTTATATCTGCATGTTCTGAGTTGGAAATGTTTCCTCTTAGTAAAAGTTTGCAGGATAATAATTGCAACTAGTATCCGTTTCGAGTTACAGATAAAAACCATGGATTAGAAGTAAATTCCATACAAAATGGCTTCTCTCGGCACTGCTGATGACGGGTCCGCAAGAGTGACGGTTAGAGCGCTACAATTTAAGCTCTCCTTGGAACTACATAAACAAGCAGCATGCAGCAGATGGGACGTCATTTTCGCCATGCTTCGCAATTTTAATACGCGAGGAATGCGCGCGACAAGGATCTCATGAGGGTTTTTCATGCTTTAGTCTCAGTGCACTTAATATCAACTGTTAACTTCCTGTGCAGATCTAGATCTACAATTGACTCTGGGGAGGGGCAACAGAAGATGTTATGTACATCCATTGAATGGTAAAATGAGATTGGCTACTTTAACAGAATATTAGCACTGTGATTACACAGGAGTAACTTGACACGTACATTGCTAACTGATAATTAGTGCAGCAACTATCTGGGCTTATCATCTGAATTTGTGTTTGCGTTTGCGTTTGTGTTTGTGTTGTGTGTTCGTGTGTGTTCATGTATGTATATTGAGAGAGAGAGAGAGATGGGGCCCTGGTACCCTGGTACATGGCAAAAAAGTCTTCTCCTGGGGGCCTTTGGTTCAAGGTACACAATGGCATCTAGTTTCAACCCAGGACCATCAATTATTGAATTACACCTTATCGAGTCCATCATCTTATCACCACCGTCTTCATCATCTTTCATCATAACTACGTTTGCAAATATTTAGTTGTAGCTCTTCCAGCATCAGAAGATTAAGCTACTTAAATACCAAAGAGCCTGTATCTTTTTTCTTGGTCAGAAACGAAGGACACGATGATGTCCACATTGTCTAAACTGCCATGCTTTGCGTCTAGCTATCGTGTTTCGTTGAATTCAAAGCTTGGTTAAAGAACAGGCATTTTCGTTTGATTAAATTCAATCACCAAGTTGAAAGCCAGGACTCCTGAAAAGGAAAGCTTTCAGATTGCTGGGATCGAACATTCTACTGCGTTGACTGAATTAAAACCCAGAAGCTGATCAACTAGCATCTTTCTTAAAGAAAAACGAGATGTTATTTCACGTTGACAAGAAAGTAATCTTTTGAGGTATGGTTTTTCTAAGGAAAACGAACAATAAAAATATATAATTCACTACAAAAAAAGGCTTTTGCCGATATTTTTAAATACCATGATAAATTGGTAAAGTCAGCGGTACTTATCTATCTAAGGGAAGGATAAACTACGGTCGTGCAGTCGTTTGTGTTAATAGGCAAGAATTCAAATCATTATCAGTACTTTTACACGTCGGATAACTATAATAGCTATTTTAGGATGGAACGAGAAAATAATCTTTGGATCATGAATATAGCCTTTCCTGCTACAGTTTCTTTCATAAAGATCTTATTCTATAATTCTAATATTTTAAACACAACAAGTTCACAAAGAAGAGAAGGAGAATGAGGAGGGTGAAGAAGGAGTAAAGAGACAAACGATGTAGAGAGAGAGAGAGAGGACAAGCGACTTCCAGCGTTTTGACGGTGTGAGATTAATCTGTGGCAGATTGACCAGGCCTCCTGTGGATCAAAGAGCCTCTTTCTTGTCCACTTGCCTTGCTCGACGGCAAAGCATTAAATGCCCTTCCAGTACAAGTGAGAAGAGAGAGAGAGAGCGAGAGGAACGCATGCATGCAGATCTATAGACACTGCCCACATGTATACAATCATCAAAACTTGTTGCATTACTTTAATATTTATGTAGATAGGGCATTTTGGCACCTAGGATATAATGCTTGTACTGTAGCATTTTGTTCCTTAACAATCCATTGGTTGCACTGTGATGTCTATTTCTCAAGTGGTAGGCATAACATGTGAATGCCTTCGATCCCCCATCCCTCCTCACTCGCTACATTCCTACCTATTTCCTATTAGTATCTACTCTTCCTTCCTTTTCAAATACCTATAGTCTTCCTCCATGAATCCACCTGATCTCAACCAATTACCTCTTCCTCTTGAAGAAGAGGATGTTCACTATCAATTCCAACTTTCAACCTCAATTCCAAGACCTGGATTAATTTCTTATCTTCCATGTCACAACCATCTCCATGAACAGCAACAACAGCAGCAGCAGGAGGTAATCAATACAGCAAGTCCATATCTTATTCATGATCCACTCTCAACTCCATGTATGTTTCCCTTATTCTTATTTTTATTTTTATTTCTCGCAGCGAAACGAGAGAGGAGATGCATATGGCGCAAAGTACTGGATACCTTCAAAGATGCGTTGGATTAAGCGAAGCATGGTATCAGATCAAACAGATGCCACTAGACACACAGGGAGAGTCATACATGGTTTCCGAGATAAAGAAAAGCTGCAGCACAAAGATAGCAGCAGCAACTCTCTTATTGGTGTAATAAGAGTTTGTTCTGATTGTAATACAACTAAGACTCCTTTATGGAGGAGCGGTCCTTGCGGCCCCAAGGTACTAACCAATTAACTAGCTAGGAATCAGCACTCCAAACGAATAGATCTTGTTCTATAATAATCTCATCTTTCTTTTTCCTTTTCTTTTTTCCCCTCACTTCCTTGTGGTGATGGTGCAGTCACTTTGTAACGCATGCGGCATAAGGCAAAGGAAGGCGAGAAGGGCAATGGCAGCAGCGGCGTCTGGCGGTGGTCTGATCTCCGATAAACCACCTACACAAGTGAAGAAGAGGAGAAGAGATAAGGATTCCTCCCTTCCCTATAAGAAGAGGTGCAAGAACTTTAAAGCTGTGACTTCTCAAAAAAATAAAATTAGGACTGAGGATATCATCCTCAATATGAGGAATTCAGCGGATCACCGAGCGTTAATCCCGCAGGATGACAAGGATGCGGCAATCTTGCTCATGACCCTCTCTTGTGATTTCAATGCTTCATCCATGGTTGAGTACTGAGTCCTTTCTCTCTCTCTTTGAGTTTTGTCTCTTTTTGTCCACCTGAGGTATTATCTTGTTAATTTGTTCTTGGAGTAGCAATCTTTGGAAGTAATAACACTACCAAAAGGTAATGCATTTCATGCTTGTTATTCTGACAAGTCTGAAGCGGCTGTCTGTGCAGCTCTGCTCTCGCATGACTTTCTTCTGAGAACTGCCAATCTAGGGATCTTGTACTAATTACACTACACTTCTGTGTCTACGCCGTTCAGTTTTCCTCATATTTACACTTTCTTATTGTATTGTTAACTGAAACTTTCATACTACACTTGATATAGTATAGTTTTTTGCAAGGACTAAATAATGATCCAAGAGTAGAGGCTCTACTACGTATGGCATGCTGGCTATTTCATGATATCAAGCATCGAGTTGTAGTACTCTAGAAATCTGGTCTAATCTACAAGATAAAATTAGCTTAATTTCCAATTCCTAGTATATAAACTTGGTATGAGCATTATGATTTACTCGAAGAAAGCATTTTCTTCTATGAACAAATTTGTTGATCATCTTAGAGCAACCAATAAATCTCCATATCTAGGTCTGTCTATTTGAGAGCAACTGAGGAGGTGATCCACATTCCTAACTACCTGAATCATTGCTGCAGATTTGAGGCATTGTAATTATTAAAAATGTGGGGATTAAATTATCCATCATCTGTTAATTTATGTGGTTGTAATTGCAGATAGCATTATGGAGAAGCTAGTTATAGCTACTGCAGATGAATGGACTGGGTATCTAATATTCCAAATGTTCGATAGTAAAAGATAAATGAACCTAATTCATCACAACTGTTGATGAGTTAATACTGCCCAGCCTTGTTATCTTGTAGGAGGATACCACATGTAATTTATGAACTGCTCATTTCATTCCCTTTAAGATTGCAATGCTAAACGCTGTCGTCAGATAAAGACATCGATATTTACCCATGGCAGTTCCGAAATCTAAATACAGACAAAAGCAACTACAAAGTGCGTTTTATGATAAGATAAGGAAGAGGACAAGTAGATGCAGTGAATAGGACATGCATGCATTAATTCAAAGGATAATCTTTTTCAAGGATATCTTTCACTGATAGCTGACTCAGATAACTAAGAAGAAAAGAACAAATGTATCTTATCTTATGACTCAAAAAAAATAATAATAATAATAATAAGGGACTTAAATTTTTAAGGAGAAAAACATCTTGCATGAAACATATATAGATTCTTTTCCTTTTCAACTTTTGACAGGTTAATTAGATGGGTGTGATATAGCAAATCCGACATGAATGCTTGTTATGTTACATCTATTTCCCCACATCTTCCAGAAAAGGCAGGGAAGGGGTGGAAAAAATGTCAGTTTCTTAACTAGTCATTCTTCTTCCTCTTCATGGCATTGCTGTGCATTGAGATTTTTCTTGTCTGGTTGGCATATCCCTATTGGATGGCTATATTTCTCAATCCTTTTGATAGGTTGACTCTCAATACACTTTGCAAATATTTCATGCCATTAGGATTTCACAATGAAGAAAGGAAAAATCTAGCACCTCTTTAATTTCTGAACAAAGTCTAGGTGCAGTATAACAAATGCATTGAGAATATTCTTCTTTTGATCATTGCACTGTAGTCTTTTTAATAATCTCATGTATAAAGTGGATGTAACATCAAGAATATTTAGGCCTTAAAAGAGAAGGTATTAAGATAAGTGGTGATAAACTGAATAAAACAAGAGTATAGCTACCTCTTCATATATTCTAAATCCTTGGTCTGCTAATAACATCTCCATCCATTGAAGTCCAACAAATCCTGATTCAAGAATTAAACGATATTTCCCTCCTCATTCAGTAAATTTCAAAATATTCTCCTATTTATGCCTAAACTTATGTACTTTTCTAAACTCTTATTTGTATACAATTATTAATTTATTTTAATCCAAATTTAACATAGTAAATATAAATATGAACCTTTTCATTAGTCGTATATTTAAAAGGATGTATAGTGCGATAGCTAAGATAATAACTAAAAAAAATTAAGGCTTATATCTTAGATAGGAGACTACGAGGCAAAAAGTGTATTCTTTAATAATCTTTAAATTTGTAATTTATTTGTTAAGTTTAGATGAAAAATATGAAGGGTTTTCCAGGTTTTGAATTAGTCTAAATTGTAATGTAATGGGGGTAAAGTGATGCAATTTAAAATTTAAATTGATGCAAAACCACGCGGTGGCGGGGCAATTCGTAATTTATCCTTTATTTATAAGGAATTTTTACGTTTCCCGCCCTGCTTTATGTTTATTGTACTTTGCACTCTTTCCTTTATGCTTTTTTATTTAACCCCTGCACTTTTCGTCAAATCATAATAAGCACAAAATTTCAGGTGCGAAATGAAAAAAATTAAATCTAAAGCCCATTTTATTAATTGGGCCCCACAACTTTCATATAGCCCACAAATCCAAACCCCCAATATCCACCTCTTTCTCTCTCTCTCTCTCTCTCTCTCTCTCTCTCTCTCTCTCTCTCGTTCCAAAATTATTTCATTTAATCACCTTCTTCCTCCTCCATTCCTTGGCACCCGAATCGAACCCCGATGCCGGGAAGCATCCAAGTCTCAGGTACATCTGCCCACTTGCTACCCTCCGATACCATTTGCTTCTCACCGAGTTCTTTCTATATACTGAGCTAATCACGACGCCATTTGGATTTTATAGTCCTCGAGCATACGGATTTCTCTCCACCTCCGCCGTCAATCCCGCGAGATCCAACCGCCACTTGTCTCTCGTTAAAAGGTACCCTTTTTTTCTGATTTATCTATTAGTTTTCTTGAATTGTCTGTTCTTATGATTCTTTCTTGCAGTTTCCATGGGAAAGAGAGAGTATTTAAGCGCCGGCGAAGGGGACTTCTCATTGTGAGCAATCTTTCGAAATCCACATAGTTAATTGTTTTCTTTATTTTTGTCGTATTCTGGGTTCGTGTCATGGATTGCTCTGCAAATTGTCATTGTTTTAGTAGTATTATATAATATGTTTTTCTGTTTAGATGTGAACATGACACATTTACTCATTATAACTGTACCATATTTTAATAAAAGAACTGCTGTTACTTTTGTTTACTCATACAAAACAAGCCTAAAGGGCCTGAACGCATCTTGCCTTCTAGTCTTTTTATTTGATAGGTTTTACAAGCCTATCATGAAGGTTTTGATTGCTGCTAAATAGTCGCTGTACACCATTATAAACCCGGAGAGCTTGGTATTAATACTCATATTGATTTGTATACATGCAGCCCAGTTATGTCATTGCGTGAGAACTTGATGCTTATGGTGCACAATGCAGAAGGAAAGTTGATATCCCATACAGGTTTCTAATTTTTATGTGAAAGGAGTACATATGTTCTTGGTGAAGTTCTCAGTTGCTGTGGGTAACTATGTGTTATACGTCTTCGCAGAACTGAAAATAATGTCAATTGTTGAAAATGGAAAGTGGGATGTTATATTTCCTCTTGAAGGTGGAGGGAATGTCCTATTGAGGCTTCGGTTCTCACTTAATGACAAGGAGCGCAAGAGGATTAGTGAAATGGTAGCCTAATCTTTTTCAGCTTCCCTTCTTCCGAAAGCTTTATCGGAAACTATTATTGTAATGTGACTAGATGATTCATTGTTGTTAGAGGAACTCTGCACTGAAAAGGAAGCGTGAAGAGCTGCTCAAGGGTGGCAACAACTCTTCTATTCCTGACACAGGGCAGAAAATAGGAGATTCGAGCAATCCTGTCATTAAAGAACTAGAAACAGGAGTCAGGCCCAGTTAAGGATTTCAACCCTGCATCCAATTTAAATTTGACATATTTTAGTTCAACTCCTTTGATACCAAATAATTCATAACCCACTAAGTATGAATATATGACGACTTGTGACTTGGTTGAGGCTCAAGTTGTGTAGATATTTCTGTATGCCTCACCGCTTCATTAGTTTTACTTTGTATGCTTAATTCTTATCCAAATGTTTAAACAGACAGCTTGACTAATATAAGGCATCAATCAAGTTCTATTACGTTTAGGATAATCTTATGCTTACAGATGAATATGGAAATTCATCAGACACTTCATCGTTGGAAGAAGTTCACGAGTACTCTAACCACCTAGTTCAGAAGGCTGGCAAATATTCAACCGAAGCAAATAAAGTTGCACTTGATAAACAACAACAACCAGTAGATGGTGCCAAAGAGAGGCATATTTCTTTTGGAGAGTTTTCAGATCCTCAGGTAGAACGCTCAGGATTCTTGAACTTGGAAACTTCTCTTGGTGGATCTTCTGAGTGGGGGAAAGATATCCTTCACAGCACCAAAAGAAAGAACTTCGCAGAAAGAAGTTCAAGCACAAATATAAGGAAAATGATAAGTGCCTTTGAGAACTATCTTCCTCAGGTCCTCATCTTATCTGTGTAGCCATGTAAGATTTCTATGACTATATGCTCTTATTGGTACTAAACATTATAGGCATGAATCAGATGCAGGAACCAGGACCTCAAATTGGCCAGAAAATCAAGACTCAGATGACTAGGATCAAGTCTGCAGGTTCCTTAAGGACGATATCACCAGATGGTGGTGGTACTAAGGAATTCTGTTTTCCTCAAACCATGATGAAGTCAAGTTCCGTGGAGATTCTATCGGAGCTCAATTTGCAAAAAAGTCCGAGGATTAATGAGTTGCTTTCTTTGAAGAAGAACCTCATATTGGATTCAAATGATAGCAAAAATGTCAAAAGCATCCAAGAATCAGGGAAGCAGAAGGCTGTTGAAGTAATAGGCACTGCCAGTTCTATTCTTGAATCTCATCATTCTGCAAACTTACATAATTCTAAGAGTGGTGCCGTTAGTTTAATGCCAATTCGCAGTGAGGATTCAGTCAACTTGGATTACTCTGTGGAGCACACTAATGAGAAAAAAGATATTGTTCCTTTTGAGTTGAGGAAAAGTACTCCGGCTAAGTTTGTATACAAGTTTCTTGATAGATTGAAGGAAACCAGATTAGATATGCCGCCAAAGGCTGGATATAATTTGACCAAAGATACTGCCCATGGAAGTTCAGTTGAAATTTCCTCATCTTCGTACGGTAGAGACTTTTCTTCCAGATCAAAAGTAAGTGAGACTGAAGAAATGCTCAGGTTAGGTGGAGCTGCAGAATGTGTAAGTAGGGCAAACTTTATCCCAGTGGCAGGTAATAAAGGTCCTCTAACCATGTCCATGGATGAATTAGATGCATCTAAGAAGAAAATTCCTCTCCGTAAAGAATATTATACTTTGGATATGAATAGATCATGCAAGTCTTCAGGTGAAATGTCTTCTTCATCCAGTGATGGTCGAAAACAAGATGATTTAGGTAGGTTAGATGATGAGAATGGGACAACTGAAAATATAGTCAGTGGGCATATTGATAATTTACATAAAGTAAATCTAGAGGCTGTGCATAACAATGAGGGGCAGACTGAAAAGGACAGTTTTCAAAATGAAGTCCTGCCATCACGGAAAGTGATACATGAAGCTACTTCCCAAGATGATGTGCAGTCACACAGACACATCGACTTAACCAGTGGAATCTGTTGTTTTGGAATGTTTGGTACATGGATGCCACATCATCTATGCCTTACAACTGGCAGTAAACAATTAAGGGATCTTCTCGAGTGCAGTATATGCATATATACACCACGAACAGAGAAGAATATATTGGTAGCAGTACCTAATGAAAAGGTTCATTTTTCCTTCTCCTAGAATTTTTTACTTTTTACGCTTTTTATCTCTGTCGTATCGTGCTCAAATTTTTTGTTCCTTATATTGTAGTATTTCATGCTTTGCAGCATTTCTTGAAAGGCTTATTGTTCTTGTTGCAAGTGAACCAGAGGATATTTTTTCTAAGTTTCTATCTTTCATTTTGCTGTTTGTGGGGCCTACTTGTAGTAGGATTCAATAGTAATTGTTTTCCCAAGATGCAAGGTTGAATAGAAGGTAAGTGTAGGCGGAGTTAAGTTTCCTAGCTGATTTGTTGCTGTGGATCCACAAGAACATTGGATATAAATGGTTGTTAGAATTTTTTTGTCTTCTCTTATCATGCTATATGTTGCATTCTACAAAATCAGCATTATGTACAGCTTTGCTGCATTCCATAGATGTCCATACTGAGTAATGTAAAATTGGAACTTTCTGGAAGTATCTTAATGACCACCTACAATCAAGTGTTGGTTCTTTCTCATATCTCCGCCAGTCTATGTGCATAAAAGTAAGCACCCTCACAAGGATTTTATTCAATCATTATTGCCTCAGAGTGGCACCATCTTCTAGTCATTTTTCTCAATATATGTGCACTAAATTTACAGCCTTGCTCATGCTCTACATAATGATCTGCCCAAGTTATCCTCTACAGAAAATTTTGAGGAATATAACTAGGTTATTGATAATCTGTAGTATTAAATATAAAGAAAATCTTCTTTCTGCTTCTTCTGCTGTGGATATGTTATCGTTTATTAACTGACATTATCTACTATAAATTCTCTGGTGCAATGCTGGCGGTGCCGACATACTTTAAATCCTTGACATTAACTTTGTGCAGCAAAAGATGCAAGGAGATGCATGTGGAATGAATAGAAATGATAAAATTCCTAGAAGGCCTGGAAACATGAATTACCATCCATCTGGTACTACAATGTTGAATGGATGGTTAGTTGCACAGGTAGCTTACTCTTCTTGGCAATAATTAATTTCCACTTTAATTGTAAATGCCTAAGCGGACTTTGAGCAGGTCTGTTTTCTGGCATACTTCTAATGCCCCAATGTTCTTCAAGCTACCCTTGTGAAACCTAATGATTTATGATATAGATGTTTTCCATTGCACTTACTATGATATAAAGTATAATTTACCTAAGTTGGTCACATGAGGTTCTCTTTTGTCATGGTATCAATATCTTAATTAATAATATAAAATAGGACATGCAAGAGTTTCTAGTTAGAATGTAAGCTAATTTTTATTTTTTACTTCTAACAGGGAGCACGTATCGTTGTCATGATAGTAGCCTGTGGAACAATTTTCTTGAATACCAGATGAAGTTGTGTTATGTTTCACTCAGAGCTAACAGCTTCCCTCTCTTATAAGAGTACCACTGCATGAATGGTCTACTCAACAGGGAGGCATCTAAAATGGTATGCTGAAAAAAAAAGAAATATAGTTCAACCATTTAATCTTTTCGTACCTTGACTATCATGGTTTAAGTTATTGGCTCATTGAACATCACTTTTAATGTTTCTGATCTCCCTGCTTATATGCAAATGTCATTGCTTAAATGCGCACTGCTCTTTTGTTCAATCAGATACTAGCATCATCTTGGACATATCTGGGACAACCTATATTTTCTGGGTTAATCAAGTCGTTTTGGCATACATGAATACAGTATACTTGGTATTTTGCTGTCATGGTAATTTCAAGGGAACCAGTAAAAATGTGAACATCTTCTTGCTTGTTTCCAGTATTATTGCTGATATATGAAAACTGCGCTTTTCCTCTAATTAATTGTTCACATTCAGATGGTAGCACGGTAGCTGAAGTTGTTCAACTTAACATTCTTCTGTTAGGAATGTTGAAGACAGTTCAGCGAAATAACGATGAATGCAAGCCTGAAATGTCCATTAACTTGCTTGATCGGAACGCAATAACTTCTGATGGTCGCATTGGTTTTGCCATAAGTATAGAGGCTTTATGTACAGGATCTGAAGTCAGGTAAAAGGTATCAGGAGTTCTTAACTTGTGCTCGGCATAGTGTGTATCATTTTACTCTGTTCTTTTACCATTGTGTACTCAATCTGGCGCGAGATGAATTTTTTTCTTTTCATTTTACAGTCTTATACATTCAGTTCGTGGTTTGGAATAAAATAAAGTAACAACTTCCATTTTATCGACAAAGCCAATCAACCAAAAATTTCTGGACTTTTGTGGTTTCAGAAGTTTGATTTCAGGTCGTTTTCTTTTTTCCGGCGGTTCCATTGTTTTTATTATTATTTTTTTCAAGAAGGAATGAGAAAGAGGAGATTCAATTATAAAGCAGATTATGGGAATCTCAAGCAAGTTCTTTCCACCAGTAACTAGGAAAGCTTCATGAAAAGGAAAGGTAAGGCAGAAATACTTGGCTTTTGAGTTGTGAGGAATAAAAGAAGTCTGCTGCTACGAAAGGCAAGTATATCATTCATTCCTAAAGCGAAAGCAAAGCAGAGGAGAGCTGTAAAGCTATTCTTGGGAAGAACTCGGATCCAAATAACTCTGCAGGTGCCAAAATCCAAAACCAACAAAGCTAACTAGTTTTATTTATCCCAAGCAGTTCGAGTTATGGGCCGGATCTATTTCGACCCGGCCCATCTAAGAAGAATTCAATAAGCGACAGTGGACGGCTCAGTAGAGACCCGAGGTCGGTTTGACTCGCTTCGCATGCTCTCCCCGTTCCCACGTCTTCCGTTTATAAATCCTAACATCCCACCCATCCTCTTCTCCTTCCTCCACTCTAGGGTTTCACTCCTCTCTCTCCTCTTTCCGACGACTAGGATTCGTCCGCCATGAGCGATAGCAAGGACAACCTTGATCTCTCCGATCTCGCCGCGACCCTCTCTTCCAACAACGACGGTTTCTCTCTCTCCCTATCCTCTCCTCTCCGATCTCGATCTTGCTCCCTTATCGCTCTTCTTACTCACGATTTGGAGCGATCTCGATGGTGCAGGCATGAGCGCGGAGGGTCTCGTCAACGCTCTCAAGGTGCTTTGGTTAGCCTTATCTTTTGTTCGGTTTGATGATCTAGGGTTGCGCTTGACGTGTTGCTGGATTGCAGACCACGCTTCAGGGATTGGCGGCGCAGCGCGTAGATGTGCTGGAAGGTCTTGGCCCGAAGGTTCGGAAGCGCGTGGAGGTCCTCAGGGAGATCCAGGTCTGGCCACTTTGCCTCTTCTTTCTTTTTGTCCTGCTTTCCCGTTCTATGCCCGTGCGCCTAATTGATTACGTGCTTGGTTTTTTACCGCTTTTGAGAGCGAAGCGTGGCTGTTATGGACTCCTTATTTATGTAAAGCTAGCTTACTACAATTTCTTGGATTTATTTATAGAAAGTTCGAAGCTTCGGTGTGCTGGTCCGGAGTGTAGAAAATATGAAACAAATGTTGCTCGTTTCAGTGTATAAATCGCTAAATCTTTTTAAGAATTTGGATGCTTAGTTGCTTCCAATCTAGCCAGTTCGCTGGATTAGATCCTAATGCTCATGTTTTTGAAGCAGATCGATGTTTCAATCCTTTGTCACTCAGAATATTCAAGATACTATAGTGGCCCTTTCTGCCATATGTTGTTAACATGTTCTCTTGGTTTCTGCGCAGTACCACTTTGGCACATCTTCATTGTGATATCTGTCTAGATTTTGTCTACAGTTATAGGATGGTCAGAGATGAAGCTTGCTAAGTAATATCTTAGTTATTTAAGTTCATATCTTCCTTTCTGCTGCTGTACCTGTAGGACAGATTCCAATCTTAAACATTAGGTTTTCTTGCCTGCAGTTATAGGCACTTTTCACTCATTCCTTCGTTCTTGTTGGCTTAGTTTTTAGTTTTTAATTCCATCTAATATTTCCTTTATTATTATTATTGTAGTCATTGCCAAGCATGAAAAATATGTATGCATTTATAATATATGGCAGTCAAAATAAAGAACGTTTTTAGCCAAATTTTGATTGTTAAATGATTGCAATTCCTAGAGATGATTAAATTATTTTATATTTATTATTTGTTGAATTTTTTATTTCTTTTTTGCTTTCCAGAGCCAACATGATGAGCTAGAGGCAAATTTCTTTGAGGAAAGAGCTGCACTTGTAGCTAAATATCAGAAACTTTATGCGCCACTTTACACTAAGGTATGTGTGAAGATTATCAGTTGGCTTTTCTGTTGGTTAGAATTCAAAGAATAATACTTTATAGACAATTCTTCTAAAGAACCATATACATGCAAGTCCTTTTGTGTATTATACATGTTATTTGCAACTGGTGAATTCTGTGTAGTGGATGTCTCGACTGATTATAATATGCAGAGCGTATCCTCATGTTCTTTTTTTTCATTTTATGAAATTTAAATGCAATTTGCCAGCGTTATGAGATTGTAAATGGCGTGGTTGAAGTGGAAGGCATCACGAAAGAAGGCGCAAATCAAGCCCCTGCAGAGGATAAAGACAGTGAAGGTTTTTCACTTTATATGAGGCTCTTTTTTTGTTTATAGTTTTTTTTTCTTTTTGCAAGTTTGAATCTTATATTTCCTGCAGAGGAAAAAGGTGTACCAGATTTCTGGCTTACTGCAATGAAGACTAATGAAGTGCTGGCTGAGGAGGTGATTAGATGCATGTCTGTTTGAGTTTGTTGGTCTAAATTGTTACTAGTTATGCTGATCTAACTTTATCTAAATCTTGTAATTCAGATCCAGGAGCGCGATGAAGGGGCTTTAAAATATCTAAAAGATATCAAATGGTGTAGGATCGATAATCCGAAGGGTTTCAAGCTTGAATTCTTTTTTGATCCTAATCCATACTTCAAGAATTCTGTGCTGACAAAAACATATCATATGATTGATGAAGATGAACCAATTTTGGAGAAAGCAATTGGGTAATGTTGTTCATCTATCATTGCAATACTGCAATATTAGGTCTTATTTGTTAACTAAAATATGGCATTCTTTGCCTTTTCAGGACTGAGATTGAATGGCTTCCTGGGAAATGCTTGACACAGAAAGTTTTAAAAAAGAAGCCAAAGAAGGGATCAAAGAACGCCAAACCCATAACAAAAACTGAAGATTGTGAGAGCTTTTTTAACTTCTTCAATCCACCTCAAGTTCCTGATAATGAAGAAGAAATCGATGAGGATACGGCAAGTGAACTTACATTGCCTAACCCAGAAGGATAATGTTAACAAAGAAGTAACACTCTATTTTACAATCTTTTTTTCTTCTGTCCATTTCAATTGACAGGCTGAGCAGCTGCAGAATCAGATGGAGCAAGATTATGATGTTGGGTATGGTCCCTCTTTTGATTAGTGATCTCGACATGTTGCATCATGCTTTATGAAGTCCATTTAGTCCACTTGAGTGTTCCTAGGAATGAACAAATAGTTAATAAAAGATGGCCTGCTTTGTATCATTGTTCTGGGGTTTACACATTTTCAGTCATGTAACTGATGCTTCTGGATATCATATCTCATATCAATCTTGGTTTTGTAGATCCACTATAAGAGATAAAATCATTCCACATGCTGTTTCGTGGTTTACGGGGGAAGCTGTCCAAGATGAAGACTTTGATGAAGCCTTGGAGGAGGAGGATGATGATGAGGATGATGAAGATGATGAAGACGAAGAGGACGAGGATGATGACGATGTGGATGATGAGGAAGACGAAGAGGAGAAAGGCAAAGTCAAGAAGGTACGATGATGAATCTCCGCATACAAGCTGTCAGATACACTTGCTATGCTGAGATTTTTCTTTCCCTTTGTAGAGTCTTATGTCCTGATTTGTATATGCTTATAATTTGGATTTCCAGAAGAGTGGGGGAGCTCATGTAGGTGAAGGACAACAGGTGGACCGGCCAGCTGAGTGCAAGCAGCAGTAGACTATTTCAGATATGAAGTTCAGATAAGAAATTCAGTGGAAGAAGATGACTCGGCCACTTTTGTTGTGATTCCTTGCTATTGTTTTGTCAAGTAATTTATTTAGGTGGGGTTTTCTGGTGTCCTATTATTTTTATACCCGGGTGTTAAGAACCACTTCCAGACTATCTGTGTGGCCTTTCAGTTGTGAAAGTTCTCTATTTATTTTCATCTTTATATTCCTGATTTTATCATCGAAGCAAAGTTCTTTGAATTGATTGTAAAATTTCTGTATTCCGATCATTATCTTGGCTCAATTTTCAAGGTATTGAGTCAAAGATTTGTTGTCAATATATGTGAAGCAAAATCTGATTCCTTGTGTTGATTACTGATACAAAACTATGGCATTGTGCTGCTTGCTTGCCATCCTTCTAAATGAGAAAAAAAAGAAAAATATAAGGAAGCTTCAAAAGGAATCCCAAGTTGCAGAAGAGACGTAATCCAATGCCATGTCGGACAGCAAAAAGAGCATCGTTGGCATTTAATTGAGACATCCAATTTCTGTTGCCGAACAATTTACTCTTTTATTATGGCGAAGAATATATATATATATATATATATATTCACCCTTCACAAACTTACTGGACGCGCTCCATATTCTTGTTTCTTATCTAACTCGTTCCTTTTTTTTTTCCATATGTACATACGGGAAAACTAGAGATTATAGTTCTATGTACAAATACTGTAAGGGATCAGATTACGGAGCATGAACTAGTTTGCCCTGTTTCTTTTGCTTTCTTCTTTTAAGTTTCGAATGTTGCAGGAACTCGACTCTCCAGGTTTGTCAGCTTTACTTGGTGTCAATTTACTAACGTTTGCCAGGAATTGGCGAGAAAATTCTGAACCAAAAATTTTCTGCCCCGGTGCCAACAGCAGCTTTGGATCATACCTCATTTTCCTCTCAACAAACAAATCCCATTGGGGACCAAAATGCTTCATCCAGTCCACCTGAGTCTCATAGTGAGGCAAGTATTGCTTACACCCAATCCTGGAGGCCTTGCAAAATTGTAGTATCTCTTTGTTTTGTGCCTCCAATTGCTCCAATTCATGCCCCCCAGATCTTAGTAGCCCCACAGAGTAGAAGATCTCTTCATCAGGAATCACAGCTGATGTCCTTTCATCCCACCTGCATCATGATCAAGCAATTTGGTACAATTCCATGTCCAACATATATATATAGAGAGAGAGAGAGAAAGGTATTGCATTCATATTTTTCAGTATGATAGAAATTTTCGTACTTGGTTCTGTTCAAGGGATAGATAAGAATTGGACCCTTTGATTTGTTACTCCTAAGGATGTGCTTGAACACACCTTGATCAAAATCTATTATCCTGGACCTGGGTACGAAAATGGTGAGCCATGGATGAGGGATATCCCAAAGGCCCACGGATCGAAGCTTTAGTTCCCCATCCCGTACTCTGTTGAGGAAATGCATGTAGGTGATATCGTTCTGAAAGTCGAACCCTGGCACAAAGTTTAGCTCTTCGAGCAAAGAACCCAGTTCCTACCAAATTAAACATTGCATCAGCAGCAACTTGGAGCAAATTATTATTATTTTTTTAAACCTTGATTCCATTGCTTTCACTAAATCATTGTCATAAGCTTTATTGTCGGGTGGCTTAGTATCAACTTAGTTTATACTCCAACGTTTTTAGACTAAATGGCAGCCAGCAGCCATCAGAAGAAACATCAAAATAACACTGGAGAGCAGAAAGTACCATCTTACCTCATCAACTTTGGACTCCATGCCATGGTCATAATACTTGGCTCCCTCCAAGCAGTAAACTGCACTGTGTCTAGCTGCCAGACTAGATATTCTCCCAATTATCTTCCCGGAGAAAAATGAAGACCTCCAGTTGCTTGTGAGATTATAACCCGTTAACACGAATCCTTCTAAATAGTTGAATCCTCTCTTCTGGTCTAACGATATTGATCTTTCTTGGTCAGCGACAAACTTTGTAAAGTCCGTGTAGATTAATCGCACCCACCTTACCTGCAAATTGTTTTATTTTGTGTGGAGAGAAATAATTATTCGACCGGCAAG
This sequence comes from Typha angustifolia, assembly GCF_048772165.1. Classification (NCBI taxonomy): domain Eukaryota; kingdom Viridiplantae; phylum Streptophyta; class Magnoliopsida; order Poales; family Typhaceae; genus Typha; species Typha angustifolia. The sequence goes on from NC_133239.1 coordinate 386,347, forward strand.
GATTAAAATGAGTAATTAATGCATGATTAAATACCATTTGTGGTGCATGCTCTAAGGCAATCCGAGCTCTTGTGATGATTCCAAACTGACCCAGACCTCCTAGAACTGCAAAGAACAGGTCAGGCTCGTTGTCCGCCGAGCATGTGATCATATTTCCCTTCCCTAGTCATAGAAAGAAAAGGTTGCATCGTTCGTTATATCTAACATGACAGTGTTTGACATGCCAACCTTGTTCACTTGTTAGATGCATGGCATAGTGGCTGGTACCTGTGATGATATCCAATTCATGCACGTTAGATATCTGAGGGCCATGCAGAAAAGCCTGGCCACTGATCCCAGCGTTGGAAAGCGTGCCGCCGACGGTCAGGTACAAGTAGTCGGTCCACGACCGTGGCGTAAGCCCGTGCTTTAATGTCTCCCACAGCACGTCGATCCACAGCTGCTCGCCGCCGACATCCACATAGGCAAACATCGGAGAAGATTTGCTTGGATACACGGTGATCCGCGCCTTGCCATCGACGCCTCCATGTCTCAACGAAGACATCTCGATGACGACGCCGCCGGGCACGAGCGCCTGCCCTCGGACAGAGTGGCCTTGTCCTCGAGGGGCTATTTTGAAAGACTGTTCAGACATGTACGAGAATTGTACGAGTGTCGCCATGTCATCGACCGACGAAGGCTGCAGCACGGCGGCGGGCAGGATATGTTTGAGGCGGCCAAAGTCCGTGGAGACCTGGCCGATTGCATGCTGGTCGAGCCTAATCCTGGTGGCAAGATCAAGGGCTTGGAGTTGTTGGGGCAGTGAGGTAGGCCATTGTTTGTCATGGCCAATTATAGACATTAGGCTACTTACAAGGAACGCAACTATAAGGAAGGGTGGTATTGAGCTAGTTCTAAGTGAGGACATCATGTCGCAAATGAGTGTCAGAAGAGTAGTAAGAGTGAGAAGTAAGCGAGTCTGGGCTGTGTTATTTAAAGAGATGATGAACCGGGAGAGGAAGATAAGCTTGATGCTGGCGAGTGAGGTGGTCAGTTGCATTTTCTTTGTCTTCTTGTCTGAAGCATGGGAGGAAGGTGGTTAAACCTTAATGACATTAATGCAATGTATAATTAGTTTTGGACTGCAGTCTGACTTCAAAATTCTTTTATTATTATTTTTCTTCTTCTTCTTCTTCTTCTTCTTCTTCTTCTTCTTCTTCTTCTTCTTCTTCTTCTTCTTCTTTTAAGGTGGAGGGTTATGACATGTTGTTCATGGACCTTGTATGACTTTAGGGTGTACATAATATAAATTAGAATATAATAATTCAAGACAAAAATATCAAGCTTTATAGTTTCTGTCAACATAACAATCTCAATAATTAACCGACAAAGTCGGGAACGAAATGGTTAAACGAAATTAGTTGCCAAGGCAGGGCAGATGATTGGTCATGGATGATGGTTGCCCTGTTTGGAAAAGATATGGTGTAATTAGTGGAGCGAATCTATGGATGTAATCTAAGAGGATCTTGGCCATGTGCGTAACTATTGAATGATGTTATAGAAAGAAATGTTTTGGCATATAGATGGGATGACTTGGTCTGCATTCACTACTGAGGAAGGGACTGCCCACTAAAAAGTTTTCTTTAACTTGGACCCTCCTCACATCTTGTCGAAAAATATTATCAGATTTTGTTCACAAAGGGGGGGGCTCTCTAGTCTCTACTCTACCATCACAGGGTCTATCTTCTCCCCCATGGGCGGGCCCTAGTTTCTTTTCCAGAAACATCAAAAGGGGGGATAATAACTTAGCCTAGAGAGAGGAATATTATTGGTACACTTCGATTTTTATGAACAACAGAGATTACAAGAAAAGTTGATGAACACAAGAAAAAAAAGAAAAGAAATTTTGAGTCACTATTTGGACTACTATTACACCTTTTTATGAAAAAGGAGTCTGCACTCAAAGATGAGAAAATTCCAAAAGAATTGACGAATTTTGTAACTGACTGACTATGAATCTGACGTCAAACCTTTATATCCAAACTTAAATAGGATCAGACGAGATGACTATAATGGATAAAAGGAGTTGTGACAAGGAATCGAGATAACTCATTTGTTTATTCTGTATGATAATACTCCAGCCATATCTTTTGCTTATCTCGACACATATCTATATATATATATACAACATACACACACACACACACACACACAATAATAATAATAATAATTCATAGAAACAAGGAAAGGCTAGCCACATCCATCTTTAGTGGGAATTGATCATCCTTGGTTACTTGACAAAAGACCTACCAAAACTTCTAGCATGTTAAACCTCAGCAATTCGCTGGCAGCCTGTACTCGTGTTAGAAAATTTTCATCCAGTTTCCATGTCATATATAGTTGATTGATGTAGAATAGTGATACCAAATTGCCACCATGGTCACCCACCTGCTAATATCTCTTTCCTAATCATTTGGTCATCCACTTCACTGCTCTCAGGAGGGACCCAAGGTTCTAAGAGACCTTATCTAACATTTGGAAGGTCCAGTCTAATCGATACCTAATTCATGAATAAGAGGGTTGAACCTATTTGAACCAAGAATTTCATATCCTGCCCGAGTCAAGCTTAGACTCAGGCATATGACTTTGTGTCTAATCTAACCTTCCTTAGTTGCAACGACCTAGTGTGATGGTATTGGATTTCTATCAAAGGTGTGGTGTTCTTCTTTCTCTTTATTTTTTTCCTTTTTTCTTCACCATGACATCAATGCCTGGATGAGTAGGATGAGGTGCTTCAAACACCCTTTATCAAAGAATTGAATAGCTAACAATCTGAAGAACTAGCCTACATAAGTAGGATGTTCAATGAGCAAAAGTTTTTGAAAGTGCATGATTCAGCAAATCTAAGGCCATTGAATCATGACTACTAACTGCCATATCAACAAGAGTTGTCAAATAGCCCCAAGAGAGTCTAGTGCAAATGTAAGTGCACGCTTTGTACAGTCTGCCAATTGAAGTCTGACAAACACCACAAGTGCATAAATTTCCTGCAGTTAGGGTTTCCAACACTAGTATGCCATAAGAGGCATATCACATTTGGGCCACTATAGCCATGTGTGGTGGGCCAGAAAGCTATATATATGACAGACCTAAAAAAAATAAATAAACAACTTATAGTTGATAGATTGGGACGCATGTGCAATGGCCCGGACTAAATCCCGGCTACAGTGGAAGTTGTACCGACAACCAACGGCAAGGTATCCTTACCATGGGCGACAAGGAAAAGAGCCGAATCTAAAGGGCTATTAATTGCACCATAAGTTTAATCCATTACCTTAAGCACTTTGATGTATGTGTGTGTGTTTTGACTGGGACCACTAGAGGAACACCAAGTGCTACTCTTCTCTATAGCAAATATCAGCCGTTCATTGGTATGTTTTGTGTGTCTGTCATCAGGTGAGACATGGAGGTTGTTTGAGAGTATACGCTAAGGTTCTCATTTGGCTTGCCCTTCCCTTTCCCTTTCCCTTTCCCTTTCCCTGGTTGCATGGTGATTGGTTCCACTGGACAGTTCAGATGTATCATGCTAGATGGGTCATGTCCACAGGGAACACTATTTGCTAACTGAGCTATCACATATTAATAACGCATATAAAACAGAGATCTTGTTCGACATTAAAGAAAAAATATTGAGGTTATTGATCGGTTACCTGCATAGCAATTAGCAAAGACACCGCCCTTCACATGGCACAGGCAATTGACTGCATTGCAGGTGGGGCCGGTCGTGGAGGACGTCCAACCAATTTAGTCCATCCAATATATGAGCTGCTGGCAATCTCGGGGACCTACCAGAAGAAAGGTCTCAAACAGCAAGGACTGTTCATAGTAAACCAAGAACTGCACTAGGATACAGAACAGGAGAAATGCATTCAGCTCCATCTTTAACATCCATAAAACCACCTTTTTCTTCTAGAATATTATTGTGATCTTTCAGTCATAATATGGTAAGGATATTTGAAAGAAGAGATATGATTAGGTACACTAATATAGGCTAAATTATCATGGCACGCGGTATCTAAGACCTCAAATACCTCTCTGGTGATGATATCAAGCACCTTCTCATTGTAAGTGGACTTGGAAACAAACCCAGAAGCTAGACCGTGTGATTCTTCCTCCCTGGAAACTGTAGAGTTTTGAATGCATTTCACAGACATTACAGCAAGGTAAAATTGCTGCAGAGAACAGTCAAAATACCTTCAAGTCAGCCATGAGTTGATAGATTTGTAAATGCACCACTGCATAATGGACCTAAGATTGAACAAGGTCTAGTATCCACGAACTGATACGACAGAAGAAGTTGCCTGCAAGTAACATGAACCATGACCTGCAGGATTCTCATAGCAGCCGCGAATTATTGACCTAAAATTGAACAGGGTCCAGTATCCACAAACTGATACAATAGGAGTTGCCCACAAGTAACAGGAATCATGACCTGCAGGATATTCATACCAACCGCGAATTATTATCCAAATTCAAGTGCTTCTTGTATTGATAATTATCCACTACTATATCAATCCAATTGATGGGTGTCCTCTTAAGGTTGACCACTTGCAGACACAGGGTACCATCACATCCGACCTCTCTACTGATCATGGAGCACCATAATTTCTTCATAACCTCAATTATTGCATTCGAAACATTTACCGTGCTTTTAGGTTATTCTATCACGTCTTATCTTGGAGAGCAAATATTAGCTTGATAGGAGCATATCAATTAGTTCCGTCATCCTTCAATAGCAGCCTACAGTTTAAACCTCGTGTATTTCCTGGAAGTTCGACTAAGTTACAGTAAAATATTTCCTGTTCCTTCTGTAGAACTTAGTTGACGTTAATCTATTACAGAATGTTTGTATATAATAGATTCCTATGTATGGTTAAACATACAAACTACTATTTCAATAGGGTGATTTACCTATGTTGTGTTTGTATATGAAAGTGCCATAAGGAACCATGACATAATACATTAGCAAACGAAGAGACAACTTTATGGCTAAAAGAAGGCTTCCTTATCATCTTTAAGATGACAACAAAGAAACTCAAGGATACACAAAAATAGGGATAAGCAAATATTAAGCAGAACGTAGCTTAGAAAAGGTGCAGCAAGAAGGGTCACTGTTTAAGGTCTTTTTTCGTTGATTGGATATATCTAATAAGTTGGATCCTGCCAAGAATGACCTTGACCAATTGGATCATATAACAATATGTACAACAAAAATATAAGTTACAAGAAAAGGCAGGATGTGAAAAATCCGAAAAGCGTACTGTTCCTTGATGTTTTCCCTCCGCAAACTAAAATCTTATCTCGAAGGTACAAGTGATTAAGCAGTCCTCTTCTCTCGTTTTAAGACATGTCCATATCCTGCAAGACAATTTGATAAAAGTCAGCTCCAACTCTTCTAATACACATAATTGTGAAAAAATGTGAGGACTCATTGTAGGCATGCATTTTTCAGATATTGACATGCATCTAAATCTATGACCAACTTAAATCCACTCTATAAATAATACTCCTCGTATCCATTCTCAGTTTCTTGTTGAACAATTCCATAGTCTCCACTGGTATGATACCATATAGCAAGTAAGTGCACAGTAAATATACAACAATATCAAAAAGCTAGTTTAGGAGTCTAGATTATATATATATATATTATCTCAGTAAACAACCTTTATAAGATTTTGTAATTCCTCCTCTGAATCGAATTATTCCCTATATCTCCATACGTATTGTATCATGAAATAAAGAATCTTTAATTCCATCTTCTTCCTACCAATAAAATCTCAAGTCATTACATGGAAAAAAATGAAGAAAGTATATCTCACCATGAAATAAAGAAGGCGAGCACTCATCGACTCGATCGAGATCTTTATCCTCGAAGAGAACTTCTCCATCCACTCCATATCCTTGCATGCCTAAGAAGAAGGCCAAGAGAAAGATCAAGAGCCTAACTCCGATCACGATTTCTCAAACGAATAAATGAGAAAAGATATTGCCCGCAACCTGTTCGTCGAAAGTACTGCGTATGGAGCATGGCCTTTCGCCTTGTCCATATATCTCAAGCCCACTACTGTTTTTGGGCCCTTTGAGTTTTTTTACGTTTCTGGCCCACTATGTTAAATAGGGTGCGTCACCGTCATGGTTGCCACGCCATTAAGATTTAAGAGCCATGTCCTCTTTCACGAGATGGATCATGGATGTCCTTTAGCTTGGTGATGACCACTGAATCCAATCCCCAATCCGTGAGGTTGTTGGAATCCACCACGTGTTGTTACGCTACAGGTTGTTGGAATTATATACGATACTTTTTTTTTGTGGGGTGGCCCTAAAGTGAACAAATTTGTTAGTTAAAACTTAAAACTGTCACCGATCACAAATTAATGCGGTTACTTTCTGCGACAAATTTGTTGGGTTTTGACCGAAATGGGTCTGCATAAAATAGATTTGATACATAGACTCAAACTGTAAAAAAAAATTCTGAGGGAGGACATTTCGGTAAAACCACCAAATTTGTTAGTTTAACTGTCGCCGATCACATCTTGGGAACCACTACTACAGCCATGCATCATGATTCGTGCGTGGAACCACCATGATAATAAATTTAACCTAATTAAAGTTTAAAATTAGCTTCGGTGCGTGTCGTTGATGCTCTCTTATTATTCTAAAAACAACCTCGTTTTCTATTCTATTTAGATCTTCGGTGCTGCAGTCCTTTTATACAATTTTAATCCATAAACACATTACTATGAGTAGCTTACAAGCAAAAATGATTCCTTAGAGCATAGGCCCAAACCATCATATCATATCATTCATTTATTACGGACCTCCAGTATTGATAGTTACTTACTAGTGAAGATAACAGGCCAACTAATGGATTGAGAGAAGATTCTATGCTTCATAGAAGAAAAGAGAAGGAGAAAATGAAGGTCCCCATGCCAACCATGGGCTTTGTTAGTAGTTATATGCTTGCTTTCCTTGTAGATCAAATCAAACATAAAGAAAAAGTAATTTATGTTTGCACTTTAATATATGACCCTCTTGTTCCCCATGCAATGGCGTGAAGCGAAGCTTTAATAATGAACTACTGAGTGGAGAGTCTAATGCAATTGAAACCTACATCCTTGAATAATCCTCAAAGTAAAGAGGTTACTTAACATGGACAACCGAGGTGTTCTTCTTACTTCTTACTTCTTACTTCTTACTTCTTACTTCTTACTTCTTACTTCTTACTTCTTACTTCTTACTTCTTACTATGATGAAAGTAGATAGTGGAGTGGTTGAGGTATTCGCCAAACCTTCATTGTTGTCAGCATTAACCTAACAATCCAACTACCTTACAGTACTAGAAAATAAAACAGAGCACAGCCACAGTTGTAAGAAATTTGTGTAGCCGTGATTGCGGAGATCTGTTTGAATTCCATTCAAGATTAATATATCAGAGTCATGCTTTAATAATAATATCTTATAGAGGATAGATTTGAACACGACATTTGATGTATGACTTCGTGAGGAGAATGAAGTGTAAACGGAGTGTAAAAATGGTCAAAGATATTTAGCTCTTTTTGACTACTGACGTACCAAATCCACTATCTAATTTAATGGAATCAGAGTCGATGAAACTATCGCACAACCGTGGCTGCAGAGAATCCGACCTCTCCGGTTGATAATAATCATGGCCGTCAATTTGTCATCGGTCGGTCGTCAGCATAAGATACGTGATTGGATGGTCTATTGATCCACGTGGGGCACAAAGGATGGGGCCCAAATGCCAATCCCCACTCCATTCCTCACCATTTTAGCTTCGTCCCATATAAACTGTACTCCACTCTCGCTCTCTCCTATTCTCACATTTCCCCTCTCTCTCTCTCTCTCTCTCTCTCTCTCTCTCTCTCTCTCTCTCTCTAGAATTATTCCTCTCTTATTACTACCGTGCCACTGTCCTGGATTCTACTCTCACTCTCTCTCTCTCCCAAGTTGAGAAGAGAGAGAAAGGAAAGGATAAAAAAGGGCTAGAGCCGTCAGCCATTGAGGAGTAATCAAAACTAAAGCAACAAAGAGAGGAAAAAAATAGAGAGAGGACAAAGGCAAATAGCAAGACATGGGGAAAAGAGAGAAAAAATATTAAGGAAGAAAACACAAAACCAGCTGTGTTCCTCTTTGTCTATTCTTCTTGGAGAAGTATTACTATATAGTGAAAAAAAGGAGGGAGAGGAGAGAGGAGAGGGCAAAAAGGCGCCAGCTTTTTTATGGGCTCGACGCCAGTGATGCCCCTCGGCGCCGGAGCCGGCGGACGAAGGCTTCTGGTGGCGGCGCTTCTTGCGTTGGCGGCGGGGGCACTGCTATTCCCGGCGTCCGCCACCGTCTCCTACGACCGCAAGGCCATTACCATTAATGGGCAGCGGAGGATTCTTATCTCCGGCTCCATTCACTACCCAAGAAGCGTCCCCGAGGTCTGCTCCTTTCCCTTTTTTTTAGTGATTTCCTAGAAATGTGGCTCCTTGGGTTCGTCTCTCGTAGAGTTCCACGCTTTTCTCGTTTGTATCTGAGCTAATCTTCGGATTTGGGTTCTTGGTCGTCTCCAGATGTGGCCGGATCTAATTCAGAAGGCAAAAGATGGCGGCTTGGATGTTATACAGACCTATGTGTTCTGGAATGGCCACGAGCCTTCGCCTGGTCAGGTATGAGAACAAGAAAAAGCTGTCTTTTTTTCTTTCTTTCTCTTTTTTCCCCTCTGCAAGGGACTATTTTTGAGAGAGATTTTGTTTATTTTTGGCAGTATTACTTCGAGGGAAGGTACGATCTGGTTCAGTTCATTAAGCTGGTCCAGCGGGCTGGGCTCTACGTTCATCTCCGTATTGGACCCTACGTCTGTGCTGAATGGAATTTCGGGTAAACATCTACTCTATTCGTCGAGAAGGATTGCTCACATAGTTGGAGTTAGGCTAAAGTTTTTTATGCAAATTTTCCATTTGGTTCCAGGGGATTCCCTGTTTGGCTGAAGTATGTTCCTGGCATTAGATTTAGAACAGATAACGAGCCTTTCAAGGTAGAAATCTATTCAAATATCTAATCTAGTCTTCATTGTTCTTTAATATAATCTTCTTATCTGCTTGGTTCTTGAAAAAAGGTGGCAATGGAGAACTTCACCACTAAAATTGTCGACATGATGAAATACGAGGGGCTATTCGAATGGCAAGGTGGTCCTATAATTCTTTCTCAGGTGTGTGCAATCTCTTAGATGAAGAAGAGAACTAGTAGTGGAAATCTTTTGATGTCTATACATTGATTCATCTGGTTTCTAATGAAATGCCACAGATCGAGAATGAATTTGGGCCATTGGAATGGGATCAGGGAGAGCCGTCCAAGGCTTATGCAGCATGGGCAGCAAATATGGCAGTTGGCCTCAACACAGGAGTTCCATGGGTCATGTGCAAAGAAGAGGATGCTCCTGATCCAGTTGTATGTGTACTCGACTCTCTTCATTTGGTTTCCCTCACTGACAGTCTTTTTGTACTTGTGTAGTTGTTAATATCTACGCTCCTTTCTGACCCACAGTCCATGCTTTAAATTCAGTTGTTTTCTTATAGATCTCATCACATTATGAACCCATTCCTTTTCTCTCAATGACTCCTTGATTGAGCAATCACTCTGGAAAATAATTCGGCAAAATCAGGGTTAATTAAGCCCTTTGTGTAGATGATGATAAATTAAAGCGTGGTTCTTTTTTGTAATTCATTCTCTTGGCAACAGATTGACACTTGCAATGGATTTTATTGCGACTACTTCTCTCCGAACAAACCTTATAAACCCACTATGTGGACAGAAGCTTGGACTGGCTGGTAATTGTTTAGGAGAAAAGCTAAATCTCATATTAAAGCATTAGTTTCTCATTTTCTGGCTTCTGATTTCTTCTTTTTTTACAATTTTTCAATCTGTTTAATCGCAGGTTTACAGGATTTGGTACTCCAGTTCCCCACCGGCCTGTCGAGGATCTTGCCTTCTCTGTTGCCAAGTTTATTAAGAAGGGTGGATCTTTTGTTAACTACTATATGGTGAGATGCCTTGCCACTTTAACCTAAACATTAAAATTCTTAAATGAGTACCACACCGACAAAATTTATGTGCATTTTACTTCCTTTCAGTACCATGGGGGAACAAACTTTGGTCGGACAGCTGGTGGTCCCTTCATTGCAACTAGCTATGACTATGATGCTCCAATTGATGAATATGGTGAGAAGATCTTGCTCGTGTCTTCTTCATGTTTTTCTTGTGTTTCTTTTATTTGTACATTTTGTTCCTACACTAGAGAGATATACAGTTTCCTTCTTTTTCTCATGCATACAAAGAATATATTGGATAGAAGATATTGCTCAGAAGCAGTTTGATTATATTCCTAAATAGCTTTTTGCCAGGAATTCTTTTGCTTGAATATAAATATACTCACATTTTCACATAGGAATATGCCCTTTTCCATGTTAACACCTGTGCTAAAAATGCAAGTTTATGGTTTGCCTCTTCAGGTCTACTAAGGCAACCAAAATGGGGCCATTTGAAGGACTTGCATAAATCTATCAAACTGTGTGAACCAGCTCTGGTTTCAGGTGATCCTGTAGTGGCATCACTGGGAAATTCTCAAGAGGTTTCACCAATCTCCTATCTTTCATTTCAGGAGTAGAGGATTTGAAAGTATCTTGCAACTAACTGCCGTTATTTCTATCCAGTCATCAGTTTTCAAGTCAAGCTCAGGAGATTGTGCTGCTTTCCTTGCAAATTATGATTCAGGGTCTTATGCAAGAGTGGCTTTCAATGGAATGCATTATGATCTTCCGCCTTGGTCCATTAGTATCCTTCCTGACTGTAAAACAACAATTTTCAACACTGCAAGAGTGAGTTACTCCTATTGATCTGACACATTAGCTATTCTATCACCACAGACTTTGATCTTTCCTTGGGAAAATTCTATAATTCATGAACTCCTATTTAATCTATAACTAAGTTTTCTTGATTTTTCTGACCTCTGGTGATGCTTCTCAATGGTAATTCTGTAGAAGCTGTTCTGGCTTTACCATTCTGCTTGTGCTTAGAATCTGTTCCAAAACTGGCTCACTAAGCTTATTTATATAAATTGGCCCTCTACACAGGTAGGAGTTCAGAACTCGCAGATGGCAATGTTATCAGTAGGAGGATTTTCGTGGCAATCATACAACGAGGATATAAATTCTTTCGATGATGAATCATTCACAACAGTTGGCTTGTTGGAGCAGATAAATGTTACAAGAGATAGTACCGACTATTTGTGGTATACGACGTAGTAAGTATCTACATCACAGCCTTGATGTGAGAGTTTCTTTTCATCTCATCTCATCACTTCACTGAAACTTCTTTTTCCAGCGTTGACATTGGCCAGGACGAACAGTTTCTTAATAATGGACAGTATCCTGTCCTCACTGTGATGTCAGCTGGTCATTCTTTGAATGTTTTCATCAATGGAGAATCAACCGGTTAGTTGCTCCTTTACAACATAATTGAAAGCAAAGGGTTAAATTAGATTTGTACTCTGCCTCTTTTAGTTCATCTTGTTTATGCCTGACCACAAATTCATTCCAAGGGACTGTATATGGTAGCATAGAGAACCCCAAACTGACATACAGTGGAAATGTGAAACTCCGGGCAGGCAGCAATACAATTTCCATATTAAGTGTGTCGGTTGGGCTCCCAGTAAGTTAATTTTTAACCCATTGGTGACAAGCAATATTATGCTTTTTAGCCTGGTGGTTTTGTGAAACATGTATATTTTCCAACTCTTTCTGATGCATTTTAGAATGTGGGAGAGCATTTTGAGACATGGAATGCTGGTGTTCTTGGTCCAGTCACATTGAATGGTCTAAATGAGGGAAGAAGAGATCTCACATGGCAGAAATGGACATATCAGGTTAAATCATCTTAATATCATCTCTTCCATTATAATGTAAGTCACTGCAGCTCCTTGACTTGGTGCTGATATGCAGATTGGTCTAAAAGGTGAATCTTTGGGTCTTCATTCCCTTACTGGAAGCTCCTCAGCTGAGTGGGGAGAAGCTTCTCAAAAGCAGCCTTTAACATGGTACAAGGTATTGAATATTGATTACATAACATAGTTTAACAACTCCACCTCAGGTGCATGAAAAAGAAAAGAATCCTTGCACTTAGATGTTTGTTCTCTCAATTAATTATCTGAATGAGGAACTTGGGAACCTGAAAGAAAATTAATTTTCTTAATTTGCTGTCTTTAGACTTTCTTCAATGCACCGGATGGGAATGAACCATTGGCTTTAGATATGAGTAGCATGGGAAAGGGGCAAGTTTGGGTCAATGGACAAAGTATTGGTCGGTATTGGCCTGGTTACCAAGCATATGGTACTTGTGGCAGTTGCGATTACCGTGGAACATATGATGAGAAAAAATGTCAAACCAATTGCGGAGAACCCTCTCAGAAATGGTAACTGCACTTTTCTCTATAATACCAAGTAAATATGCAGCTTACATACCTGCCTGTTAATGTCTTGATTTGGCTCAGGTACCATGTCCCTCGTTCATGGCTGAATCCAACTGGAAATCTATTGGTCGTCTTCGAAGAGTTGGGTGGTGACCCTACGGGTATCTCTATAGGAAAGAGAACCATTAATAGTGTGTGTGCTGATGTATCTGAATGGCAGCCATCAATGAAGAACTGGCTTACCAAAGACTATGGAAAGTCAAAAGTCCATCTCTTCTGTGATCCTGGGCAGAAGATAAAAGAAATAAAATTTGCTAGCTTTGGTACCCCTCAGGGAGTCTGCGGAAGCTTCTCAGAAGGAAGCTGTCATGCCCACGAGTCATATGACCCTTTCGAGAAGGTAAAATTATCCACATTCAGAGATTCAAGCAATTTCTTCCAGCTTTATAATAGTTTTGTAATCCATCTCTCAATTCACTGCAGAACTGTATCGGCCAGCAATCGTGCTCTGTAAGTGTAGTCCCTAAGGTCTTTGGAGGAGACCCATGTCCTGGAACAATGAAGAGGGTAGCAATTGAAGCCATTTGCAAATGATGGAATTCAGGAAACCTATCAAGCTAAACAAATATCAGCTTCTCTTTCCTTTTATCGATATATATATATATATATATATATACACACCGTTGCACACAGCAGCGATCTGGAAGCTAGCTTTTGGCAAGAAGTGAAGTTGCAGGAACTGTGACACACTGATGGTCAGAAGCCTCAGATATGGATCATAATTGATTGAAGAATCTTAAGGGCGAAGGGTCCCTCCATGGCTGATTGCCAATGAGACTGCAAATATTTGAGTCCATTTGCAGAAGATATTAGGGAGCTAAGGTAGCAAACCCCCGGTTTGCAGTGGATTGTGATATATTATTTGCATTTATTTCTTATCTTGTGCTGTTATCAACAAAGAAGGATGTCGTACACACCTTTACGATTTCAGCCTGCAAGATGTCTTAGTGAAAGCAATTAAAGATGTAATTCATTTGAAACAAAAAGCACCAATCTGCAGCATTACATGAGAACTTTGCTTCTGAGAGCAGTTATTACATCACCAAGTGAAATCTAGTGCACACACCATAAAAAGTTTCTCTTCTTCCTATTTCCAGCTTCACTATGGCTTGTACATTTCTTTGATGGTCTGAAATCTTGCACCTTTATCTGAGAACTTAGTAGTAACATAGTAGTCGAGGTAATCTTGGAACCTATATCCTCCAGGATACAGCAGCTTAGGCTCAGGAGAGATCACAGCATCACCTCCTGGATTGTAGAAGGTGGCAATGGAAAGGCGGCTGCCGCCCTTATCAGCGGCCACACGGTGGAGTATGCTCTTGTACAGGCCATTGCTGAAAACCTCAACTTGATCACCTAAGTTTACAAAGATTTTGTTATCCTTTTCAGGAGTCACAGGAACCCATTCCCCATCCTTGTAGAACTCAAGGCCTGGAACTGTGTCATCTTGGAGCAGGAGGATGATGCCGCCGGCGTCGGTGTGGGCTCTGAGGCCCAGGACGAGATCTGGGTCAGGGCATTGAGGGTACTTAGCCACCTTTGTTCCTACGAACGGAGGTGAGAATGCATTCTTTACGTAGCTCTTGTCTAGCCCAAGGTTCAAGCTCAAGCTCTCTGCAAGCTTCTCTGCTACTTCGATCAATTGGGTGGCGTACTTGTCCATTGTTTCACTGCCCAACATTGGAAAAACGAGTGATAAATTTGGATAGAAAATGATGGAAGAAGAAGAAGAAATTACCCGAATTGAGCTCCAATGTCTGCGAACTCTGCAATGTTGGACACTGGTTGATGCTGGATGAAAAAGGTGGTCTCCCAGTCGCCATTAGACGCATCAGTACGAGGACTGGAACTCAATCTCTTGGCCAACTCCGACTCGTAGAAACTTTTCTTCAAGCTCTTCTCATAGTGCGAGTTCACAAAGTCCTTCACCTTCTCCATCAAACCCACATCAATCCCATGGTTCTCAACCTGCCAAACTCGTGCAAATTAGACCCTCACTTTCCAACTAATATAATATCTACATATATATTTCATATATTTACCCAAAAGAAGCCCCATTTTGCACAGGCTTCATGGAGCTGTGCCATTGTTTTGGAGCTCTTGTCTCCATCGAGAGACTTGAGATCTATCACTGGAATCCCCATTCGTCTATGAGAAATTTTTCTTAGCTTAAAGCTCAGTTGCTATGATGAGAGGCATAGCCTGGGTCCATATTTATAGCTCAAAAGAGCTTTGCTTTGATAAGTGGGTCAAATTTTATATATATACTTGTCTATGAGTTCTGGTGCAATTAACCAGATTACTATTGTTACTCACCAATTAGACATCAGGATTTGATTCTGTTGATCTTATTTATTCATTTTTTTTCTTTTAGGAAAGTTTACATTCAACACCTTACATTTAGTCAATATTGTTTTTTCTTCTCAACCGTATGTATACCCTTCTAAATCTCTTATTTGTATTTATACTCCTCTAAAATAAATATTTATTTTATATCTCAAACCTAACCGATCCATAAAATTACCTCTATAAAAAAATGTTCAATTAAATCCCTAAAATGTTTGTTGATTTACAGTGGTAAAAAGGTAATCGAAATTTAACTGATCCGCGTAATTAAAGAACTTTCAAAAGGTATACATGCAAAGCAAACTCTAAATTTAATAATAAAATATTCTTTTTATCATTAGAAGTCCAAGTTGTTATTAGCGATAAGATGGTGTTAAAAAAAAAAATAGGGTATTAAATATATAAATGAATTTCTGTTATAAATCAGCAACTTGGATTGAAGACCCAATTCTTTTAGATTTGGGAGACACCACAATTGGGTTCAGCTAACTTGTCTCCTAAACAGGAGTTAAGTCCAATGGATCTCCTCTGGCTTCCAATGGGCGTTCTTCAACTCCAATGCAACAAAGAGTGTGCAAAGCTCTATACACTCTCTGTGGCCCAGAAAAGGAGTCAAAACTAGCAATAAGATGCAATCCTGGAGCATTCATTAATCAAGGCAATCTTCTCGAGTTTATGGGAAGATTTCAATCTACGCAACCCCCTTTGGGTTCAATAAACTTTTATTTGAGCAAAGAGTACAATGAATTGTTTTCTGGTTAGTGAATGAAATAGAAAGTTAGATCTTCCAGATTCGTGGTGATTTGTTTATCTTTCAGATTCAAATTTTTTTTTTTCAACCATTGCTATTATTATTGTTAGTTTGGGGTGTAAACCGTAAAATATGAAAAATATAATCTTCAACACAGTATATGTATATATATATCTTTCTCTTAAAATTAGAGGGCTTTTCTGGAAAAAAAAAATTGGGATGGAAAGAACCAGTCAACTCCGTATAACACCTCCAATCAATAATCCCATAGATTTTGGCATTATTACCTGTCATGGGATAGTTGCAAAGATAGATTAGAAATGATGAATCCTGACGGTCATCTCTGCCGATATAAGTGGAGAAGGGCGTAAGAGGGAGTTCTTTTCCTTTCTTTTCCTGGCTGATCAAAGGTTCAAATATTTATATACCCCTTCAATAATAGTAAGAGACCGTTACTGTTCGGTTGAGTTGGCTTCTGACTCCTAAGGAAGGAAGGAAGGAAGGAAGGAAAGGAAAGGAAAGGGAAGGAAGGGAAGGGGAGAAGGAGGAACATGGAGAGAGAAAGATAGAGAGAGAGAGAGTGAGGTGTTGTCATCTCTCTCTCTTATCATTTCTTCTCTCACTTGATCCTCGTCTACCTTGTTTCTTGTGGTCGGCCGATAGAATTTTAGAAAGGAAAAGGAGAATAATAATAATAATAATAGAAAAAAGTAATTGCAATGTGTGACGATAATCGGCTGGCAGCCCCAAGCACATTGACGGCAGTGGCGGTCGACAAGGACAAGAACAGCCAGCAGGCCGTGAAATGGACCGTCGACCATCTCCTCGTCGGCAACCATAGCATGATCCTCATCCACGTCATCAATCGGGTCAATCTCAACCGTAGGTACCCTCCCTCTTTCATCGTCATCGACATCATTAATTGATCAATGCATACAAGATATTATCGGGATCATAAAAATTTGCATGCATGCATAATGAATGATAGATGTTCTACGTGTATACATGCATGCGTGCATGAATATAAACATTGTCTATATATGTATTGCATGGTAGATGACGAAGGTATGAGAATTATCATGATTGGTGGATGATGTTGCTTGTTGGTGATCTATTTGCAGATGGATTTGCTATGGTTGAAGCTACAAACAGTGGCAGCAGAGAGCAGGAGGCTGAGATTTCACAGTTGTTTCTTCCCTATAGGGGCTTTTGTGCTCGTAAAGGGGTATATATATATATTAATTAATTGTTAATCTTGCATCTTGGTTCAAACTTCACAAAATTTAATTAATTATTAACTAATTTTTCGGTTGAATCATGTCAATTAAAGTTGGATTTAGGAGATAAGATATATAAAATTATGCGAAAAGGATTAAACTGAAATTGCTGCTGTTTAATCCTTTCAGGTGCATATGATTGAAGTGGTTATGGAAGATGCTGATATCTCCAAAGCCATCCTGGAGTACATCTCTACAAAGAACATCCATAACATTGTTCTTGGTGCCTCCAGTAGAAATGCACTCACAAAGTAAGTCTCTATCTCCCTTTCTCCTTTTCCTCTCTCTCCCTCTCTCTCTTTCTCTGAATCTTAATTTTCTGCAACTCAATAACAAGCAAACTATATATTGTTTCAAATGTGACAGGAAATTTAGGAACCCAGATGTGCCGACTAATGTAGTTAAAGGCGCCCCAGAGTTCTGCGCGGTTTATGTTATAGCCAAAGGCAAGCCGATAACAGTGAAATCGGCGAAATGTCCGCCGCCAATTACTGCTGCACCTCCTAGACAACCAGCAATTCCAGGAAGCCTTCAACATTCTCCAGACTCTGAAGACTCTATCAGGTAGGTTACAAGTGACCAGAAAATGTTTTATGCAACGATGCTACAGTTATGATGATAACATTTTGATGCCGGAATTTATGGTACATTGGTTGTAGTTTCTGCATATTGATGAACCTCGTCAACTTGGAAGTCATTAATTTGGTATAGAAATGAAAGGAAACCATATCAGCATTTTGTTCATTGAGATAAGAGAAAATTGATATTGATCCATCCATATGGCATTCCAAATCATACTGTATATATTTTTGTAGTACAATATTGCATATGAAGTTATGAACTATTACTGTGCAACAAAAATCAGAACACCATTTACGAGGGGAAGTTTTAGAGGGCAACTTCCAATACATATGCAATCAAATCAAACAGATAGAAGATCCTTTGAGAGGGCTGTTGAACAACACACGCGACAAGCGTCAAGGGAACGCCCTTTCTCTATTGGAAGGATGGCACCTAGCAACTTACAGCTTGACAGCATCGACTCCTCGTACCGGCCACCGAGGCCTTCGTCGACCTCTCGCAGCTCCTTTTCAGATGACCTCGACTTCCAGGGAACCATGGGATTCCAATCAATGGACTTTGGGGACTCCCTCGAGCTCGCTGCTAGCTCGTCTGAGAGCCCCAGGGGAACAATATTGTCTTCACTCTCTGGCGTAAGAACATTAATTTATGTACGTATATATTGAAATCTCTCTCAAAAGTGATGCTGACTTTTGTTGTTGGGGGACGGACTTAGTCACAGCGTGAGTTAGAGGCTGAAATGAGAAGGCTGAAGCTTGAGCTGAAGCAGACGATGGACATGTACAGCACTGCCTGCAAAGAGGCTGTTTCGGCAAAACAGAAGGTGAGATATAATATTTCCATGCATATATGATTAAGATAAAATGTGGATGGATGAGATATATCTTTACGCTGGTCGCAGGCCAAAGAACTTCACCAGTGGAAGATGGAAGAAGCGAGGAAGTTCGAGGAAGCAAGGCAGGCGGAAGAGGCCGCGCTTGCGGTGGCAGAGATGGAGAAGGCCAAATGCAGGGCGGCACTCGAAGCAGCCGAGGCAGCAAAGCGGATAGCAGAGCTGGAGGCACGCAAGAGGCTGAATGCAGAGATGAAGGCCAAGCGGGAAGCGGAGGAGAAGGTAAAAGCATTGGACGCCTTAGCGCACAACGACATCCGATACAGAAAGTACAGCATAGATGACATAGAGATCGCAACCGATTACTTCTCAGAGAGCTTGAAGATTGGAGAAGGCGGCTATGGCCCAGTGTACAGAGCCTCTCTGGATCACACTCCGGTAGCCATAAAGGTTCTCAGACCAGATGCAGCACAAGGAAGAAAGCAATTCCAGCAAGAGGTATCAATGATAGATATAGATATACTACACAATTCTGAGATAGAGATGTAAAAAATTTCGTGAAACTGAATGCATGGCTCCAATTGATGCAGGTTGAGGTGCTCAGCTGCATCAGGCATCCTAACATGGTGTTACTCCTTGGCGCTTGTCCGGAATATGGATGTCTGGTTTATGAGTACATGGATAATGGAAGCTTAGAGGACCGCCTTTTCTGTCGAGGGAATACTCCTTCCATACCGTGGAGCTTACGGTTCAAGATCGCCGCTGAGATTGCGACGGGGCTACTCTTCTTGCACCAGGCCAAGCCGGAACCACTAGTCCACCGCGACCTCAAGCCGGCCAACATACTTCTAGACCGCAACTATGTGAGCAAGATCAGCGACGTCGGCCTTGCCAGGCTGGTGCCGCCGTCGGTAGCAGACACTGTAACCCAGTATCGGATAACGTCAACAGCCGGAACATTCTGCTACATCGACCCAGAGTACCAGCAGACTGGGATGCTTGGAATCAAATCAGACATATATTCCTTAGGAGTAATGCTTCTCCAGATCGTCACAGCGAAGCCTCCCATGGGCCTAACACACCATGTAGAGAGAGCAATCGAGAAGGGAAGCTTTGAGGAGATGCTTGATCCGACCGTGCCAGATTGGCCAGTGGAGGAGGTCCTCGGTTATGCTAAGCTCGCATTGAAGTGCGCCGAGATGAGGAGGAAGGACAGACCGGATCTTGGGACAGTAGTCTTGCCGGAGCTCAACAGATTGAGGAATCTCGGACATGCATACGAAGCTGCCCACAGCATCGGATCGCCGAATTCTGCTAGCTCTTCACATCAACGGACACGTTCATTGAGCAATCAGGTTACTTTGCTGCACTAAAAAAAATCTACTTAAGATTCTAGGCTCTGAATTTTGAACGTCAGTTTGTTGTTTTTCTTGCTCATCCGAAAATAGGACAAGGCTTTGAGCCCTCCAAGCGTCTGGAGCGCCGCGGAGGTCTGTAATCGACACGGTTGAGACGGAGATTATTAATGTTGTCGAAGGGGGAAGGAGGGATTTGCGGGTTGGGCAAGAGCATGATGTAATAATTGACTACTGCTTTAGCACAGTGGAGGATGGTTTTCTTGCCACTATTCCATGAACAAGATTATGCTCTTCTTTCAATACCATAAGTGAAGTGAAGTGAAGTGAAGTGAAGTCAAGTCAAAATGTGTTGCAGGTGAAAAATATTAGCTGATAGAATTGAAAGCGCAGAAGATGTGAACATCATAATAGAATAAAAAAACTACATTCCATGTACTTGAAAGATTTTGCTTGGAAATTACAATCTGACTACATTAAAGCCATTAATCTTGGGCCAATTAGAATACAGCATCTGCAGATTCAGGTTAAATTTGAGATTTTGATTAAGAAAGTCTAAGGATTCAATTTGATGTATACAGTTTCTTCCACCATGACACAAATCAATTAACTGTGCAAGTATGAAGTACAGTAGAATACTTGCTGCCAAAAAAATAATAGAGTAAATCAAAATTAGGATGTCGTTAAATAACTACTCTAGATTATAGAATATCAACGTGCTAGAAATCCATTTCGCATAACTAAAACGGCAATGTGCTAGTTTACAGTTCAAATTTGAAAAATACACTTGAAGTAGAAGGGCAAAGCAGCTGTACAGTTGGTTATGTGACCCTGGCCCAAAAACCGAAAGAGGTCTGGTGCACATGATAGATTTATTCCCTGACTAACCACAAGTAGGAGGATTAGGTGCACCTTAATTCAAAGATCAAGTGAGAGATTTGCCAGCCCACTCGCGTTCGCTTCTCTTAAACTTCGCCTGCATCTTGTTAAATTTTTCTTTACCTTTCTCTAGAAGAGGATCGTGTACAACATAATCATTTGGATCATCTTTCCGAGTCATGTTGTTCTGCGGAAGGTTTGCCAACTCATAAAATTTCGACCTGATAAGTGATAAATGATCACTGAGATGAGAGGCAAAAGAGTATTTAATATACCTTCTCTGAAGAATCTGGAATGAACTTCAACCGGTTTGCCTGCCATCCTGAATAATCTTCCACATTGGACTCGCTACTGGAAGCAGTGATCTGATTGACCAAAGAAGCTTTGAACTTCTGCAGCTTCGCCATGGTCTGATACAATGAAACTCAATGGTAAGGATAACATTAAAACACAAAATGCAGCTTGCATATACTAGTGATTGTTTCACATAGAAGTTAAAAACATATCTCTTGAAAAGAATTGGAACCTACAGAATTTACTTGCCTCAATACACAAGAGAGCATAGCTGAAAAATCTCAACAATACAGATTAAGGAAAAAAAATTAAAAAAAAATAAAGTGTTAATTGCACATCATAGTAAAGCATTGGACAATTGCAACTAGAAGTGTAAGATACTTGGTAAATAATCGCTTAAGAAGAATAAGTAACAAATAGATTATTCATCTCATTATACAAGATGGCATAACACTCATGTTAGTATGTTTGCTATCTGAAAAGCCAGAACTCTTCAATTAATTATTGAGAAAAGTAATAGAAATTCTACACGCACATCTTCTTCACGACCATGAAGTCGGCGCTTCTTCTGTTTGTGCATCTGTCTTTCTTGCTCAGCGTGCCCAAGTAGCTGTAAGTCAGCATCAGCTTTGGCAAATCTTTCAGCCCTGGCTTCTGAGCCAATACCTTTCTTCTTCAGAGAAAGTTTATCAGCCTTAGAAATCTGACTCTCAGAATCATCAGTTCTGCTCCTGCACAGCATTTAGAGGAGATCAGAGAAAGAAAAGAAATAGAAAATGGTGATATTTAGTTATTTACAAACAATAAAATTAAACTGATAAATAAACTCAATTTGAAAATGCAATAGATTAAATAAAATTGAATGTAGTAATTTAAAATAAGATCAGAATCCATACCTTGGAGCTGACACCTCACGATCCTTACGATTGGATTTATCATGATCCTTATGATGGGATTTATCTGCAATTAGTAAGAACCAATGTACATTATTCTTCAAAATAAAAATGATAAAGATCGACCCTGCTCATGTAAAGATATATCGATAGTAATCGACTCTGAAAGTTTATCAACATCAACAGAGTGACAATTCTTGGTTCACTTGTAAGCTAGTATAGAAAGGATTGATCTTGATAACTCGACAGAGATACATTAAAATATGTCAGAAGCAATATCTTTTTTTTCTTTTTTGGAGTAAAGGTTCTGAAGCAATATCTAGAATAAGATGGATTGCAACTGAGAAAACATACACTACCAGCAGCTAACTTTTCCTGAGCATTGGAATCACCCAACTCCCTGCGCTTTCGCAGAATTTGCAAACGCATACGTGCATCAAAGTTGGCTTCATCATCATCATCATCATCACCATCACCACCACCACCATCACTATGATCATCAATTTCTCGGCTCCTGAAATCATCTTTCTTTGTGCTTAAAGCCTCTCTCACAGATAAAACAGTATCCTTGTTCTTTTCCACTTGTTCTGCAGTCTGCAAGTTGGTAAACAACCCACCACTATCTCCTTTTAGTATAGAAACACAATGAATCAGTACAACAGGTACTTCCAGATAACTAATAGAACTTATTTTAACAGCAAAAATAGATTACAAAATTCCAATTAATCTGACTATCCAGACCATGCAAGAAAGGTACAATGTATATTTTGGTGATAAATTACTTTATAAAGCCAACAGAGAAAGCATTTGGTGAGGGAAAAGAGCTAACTGGTGCTTAAAAATTAACCAGAAGGCTGAACTACAGTATACAGAGTATTGCTATAAATGCAGCCATGGGGCTTCAAAACAACAGGGAAGAAAATCTGAAGTCTAACTGTCACATCAAATATCAACTATTCTCTCTAAGAAGTTGAGATTTGAGTTACTGGAAATCACGTGGCAATAAAAAAGTAAATAGATTATCAAGGCTTTCCTATGAGACCATGAATAAAAGATGAAGAGGTTCAGTTTGGTTTCACACCAGTTAAAACAATTCCTTTAACATATTTGCTGTCAAAAGTAGCTGCCAGTCTTTACTTAGTAGAAAGTCACTAACAACCAAAGAGACAGCATTCAAGAACTGAAAATGATTTCCAAACATTAAATAAACAGACATGAAAAGAACCAGTTGATAACAAGAATATATGGTCAAGTTTAATGAAGAGATTATTACCAATGGTTCCTTTTGTGCTTCCTCTTTAAGAAAACGAGGATCATCTAATACATCATGAATGCTCTTAATCTTGACCTCTACAGCTGCTGCGTCTTTTTCTTCCTCTTCTACTTCTTCTCCGAAAGATAGGACATTTAACTTCCTGCATGATGTCAGCTCTATAAGTAGAAGAAGACTCTTGGAATTGGGCTAGCTAAAAGCCTAAAAGAACATATCATGATATATCAAACATATAACTATTAATTATTAGTACATTTGACAAATGTGAATGAGAAAGAACCACTGAAATACATACTTAACTGCAATCTTCTTCTGTTGTCCTCCAGTATCAGCCTTTGAAGGAGCATGAGGCTTCTCAGCGACCTTCCTTGGGACTATATCATCAAATGGATTCCATAGTATCTGGCAGAATTCAAAGAAGAAAACCCTATTAACAGTTAAAACTAGAACAAAAAAGATTAACAAGCAATAAAAATTAATCAACTGCAATCTATAGATTTGTCTATGAAAATTAAGAAGAAAAAAGAACGTCCTCCGAAGATTCATAAGAATTATTTTAAATGGGACACTAACACCATTTGCTGTTTTCGAGTAGAAAGCAGAAAAACCATAGGATATAAAAAATTTCACATAAAAGAAATCTATGATACCTCCGCAGAAAGGATCTTTGGTGGTGGATATAAAGGACGGTCATCCTTATCAGTCTCGACATCTCCCAATGTCAGAACATTAAATATGGAATCCCCTGTGACCTGCACACCTTCGGTTCTCCAATGAGTTCTACCAAAGTTTACATCATCAAAACCAATAGGAAAAACAAAAAAAATCAGTACCTTCCCAAAGATCGTATTCTTCCGGTCAATCCAATCACAACGGTCCAATGTTATGAAGAATTGACTCCCATTCGAGTGAGGCGTGCCGGCATTTGCACATGCAACTAATCCTCTATGATTAAATCTTAAACGAGAGTGAAATTCATCGGAGAATGGGACCCCATAGATGCTTTCACCGCCTACAAGTTGGAGAACATGTCTAAGAATTTGACAAATTATGGATGTAGATTAAGACCGTGAAATATGAGAGAACGATCTATCATATAGCGCCATTAGAATTACCAACAAAAGATCATTAAAAGGGGTTGCTTTATCACCAGAGTACCAAGATATCTTTAGTTAACATCAGGTACAATAACACCGCGCAGTGAATCACTCCAGGGAGCATAATTTGCTAAACGTCTAAGATGTAAAGATCCGAATCGACTAAGATTTCATGCATTTAATTTCTAAGAAACCTAGGAGGAAGTAGAAATCTCGTACTAGAATCTCTCTAGATGACTATATACCAGTTCCGGTTCCGGTGGGGTCACCGCCTTGGACGAGGAAGGACTTGATGACGCGGTGGAAGATGGTGTTGTCGTAGTAGCCATCGAGGCAGAGCTGCACGAAGTTTCGCACCGCCTTGGGTGCTTCCTTCGGCCAAAGCTCGATGTCGAGGGGGCCCATCGTCGTGTTCAGCACCACCTTCCCCTTCGTCGGCGGCTCCAAGACGTACACCGACGACATCGCTCCTCTGTGTCCTCGCTCTCCCCTTCGCTAACCCTCGATCGGAAAAACTACAACTGTTCGTTTGATAGACCCGGTCTGGAGTCTGGACTACAACAGCTACCTCATCATCGATCGGGCCGGGCTCTTTGTCCAGGCCCGGAGCCTCTATTAGTCAGACCTCCCACGGATCACTCAGACCGGGCTAATTTTGGGCCGAGCCTAACAAGGCTGACCCGTATCGCCCATTACTATTTTGGACTAAAGTCGGGACAAATCGGGTCCAATTTAGTCCAGTTCATTCCGGATGAATTCAAATTGGGCGAGATATCTATGAACTTAATTTTATTCATATATTGTACTACTGTCAACGTCAATGCAACTTGTTTCGCCAAATAATTTATGTCAGCCTGCACATATAATGAACAAGCTTTTTTTCTATTTGATTCGATCTAAGTTATATATATATATATAAATGTATTGTTAGCCATTAGATTGAGATTTGATGGCAGGATCTTTTAAGTTCATAACTAGGTATCATAGCCATCACAAAATTTGCATGAACTAGTAGATAGAGCTAAGCTACTAGCAACTTGAGTTGAGCTGAACACAAACAAGTTCATATGGGAGAAAATGATTCAGAAATTAGATTGAATTTTAATTTAACTTGCATTCGAGAGATTGATAAATCTAATTAACAAACACTTATAGTACTATAGATGTCATAGTATTAGATATCACATTTTGAACTCTGACGAACCTATTATGCTATTTGTCAACACTTTAAGAATTCTTTTCCCCATTCTTCAAATCAAATTGGTATCTGAAATGAACAACTACAAATGCCAAGTTAAAACCCAAAGCTACTATCCCTGTCCCGCCCAATCCAATCCTTTCTCGCGCCTAGCAGTCAAAGTGGGCAACCAAGTTCCTTTACAGACGCCCTCCCGGTGTTTGAAGAAATAACCAACAGAATCTCAAACTGGAAATATCACAAGAACGTCGTCCCGGCGAAGCCACGGTGCAACAAGTTATGCGCAATTTCATCCCTCTCCTTCTTTGCTGTCACCGACCTGACCCCATCCTCGAGCACCACCTCGTCGTCCACGAGCTCCCACCTCCACTCCGGATCCATCAATTCCTTCCTTATCTCGCATATGTTGTGCAGCACGCAGCAGGCTGCGAGCACCACCGGTAAGTCCTGGAGCTTCACCTCCGTCCTCTTTTGCAAGCAACTCCACCTTCCCTTCAACCTCGCGAACGCCTCCTTCGCTAACGCCCTCACCTCCCCGACCTTCTCGTTGAATGCGTGCTGCGTCCACGTCTGGTTCTGGTGGCTGTACGGCACCAGCACCCAATCCAACAGCGGGTAGCTCGCTCCCCCGACGATCCAGGTGTCCATTAGGATCCCCGCCGCTGCCCTCTGGTACAGCGACGATTTCTCGAGCACCTGGTCGTCGGACATGGATCCGGGCCACCCGATCGACACGTCGGTGAAGACGCCGTCCGGGTCGACGACGCCTTGGACGGTGATGGAGTAGGAGGTCTTCTGGTTGCGCTCGGTGTGGCGGCGGTTGAAGTAGGAGGACACGCTGACCTTGGGGGCGATGATGGGGATGTGGGTGGTGTACATGGATCCGATCACGTTTGGGATCCCGGAGATTGATTCGAATCGGGATTTGATCTCGCTAGGGTTTGGGGGCCATTGGAGGAATCGGGGCATGAGGACGGTCTTGATGGCGGAGGAGACCTCCAAGACGAGCTTGTGGCAGGTGGAGATCCCGAGGCCGAACCGCTTCGAGACAAGGCGGAGGGGCTCGCCGGTGGCGAGCCGCCACACGCAGACCGCGACGCGCTGCCGCACCGGTATGGCGGCGCGGAGCATCGTGTCCTCCTTCGCCACGGCGGCGCCCAGCTCGTCGCAGATCATGTCGAAGGTGGATCGCCCCATCCGGAAAGCTTGCCGGAACTCCGACTCCGGAAAGTCCGGGTGGTTGCAGTGGTCCCACCACGCGCGTGACCGGTCCTTTACCCAAAGCCGCCGCTGATGTGGCCCTATTCCGGCTTCCCCACTGGCATTCGACTCCCGCCGATCTGATTCCTCCTCCGCGTTGAGGTCGTCGAGCGAGGTAAGTAGCTTGGCACTAGATCGCTTCTTATTCCGCTTATTCTTATTATGATCGCTATCATTATTACTATCCATGTCACCGCTGTCCTCCTCCGCTATCCGCCTCTTCTTAGGCATGGTATCGGAGGATGGGAAGGGAAAACAATTGCCGAAGTCGTCTTCGAAGATTGGATCAGTAAGGGTCCCCATTCTGTCATTCATATATATGGAATAAGGAAGAATAGAATAGTGGGGCAAAAAGTGGAATAGAGGGAGGGATAGCGTTCGCGATGACTAGTGAGAACGGGGGAATAAGGATGCGAATTTTTTAGACGACTTGGGGTGGGGGGAATAGCATGTGAACGCGGTGGGAGGATTCCTCCATGGGACCATGGCCCATGAGTAGGATACGGCGGCCCACGCGCCCAGGAGGGAATGGGGGGGAGAGGCGTAGTAGGATAAGATAACACGGACGTGGGATAACTTATATGAGCGTTGGGTACAAAGGCTTGGGATGAAGTATTACGTCAGTGATGATATCGTTTGGGTGGGCGGATATAGCATAATGATTGCGAATCTTCTGCAGCCACGGTTGCAGGAATCTGATGTATCTTGTTCCGTGTGAATGAGCAGGAAAGGGAAAAGACGGGGAATACACGCAAGGCTTGTGGCGTCTGGTAAATATATAACTAAGGACAATGACAGAAGTGCTATATATAGTAATAAAAGAATCCAAAGTCACTATCAGTCGAATCATAGCTACACGTGATAAGATTATCATCTAATTACAGCCCTCTTGGTTAATTGTATTTGTAGATACTGCGTATATGAAATGTCTACAATTTTAAGTGAACACTACTGAATCAAAATTTCTCACTAGAATTACGGTAAAAAGAAGTGGTGAAGAAACTGTGGTTTGTCAATATACAATATATTATCTTAAGTTGGTACCTAGAGACTCTAAATGATTAGATCCATAAATAAATAATATTCTTTATATATATATATATATTGATGCAAATATCTTTAGAAACATCACACGGAACAACCTCCTTCGATGTTCTCTAATACAAGCTTAAGGATATATAACGGTGGATCAAGAAATAATTTGTTTTGGGCTTTTGAGGGGGGTAACAGGATATCTACTTGCGCTGTTCAAATTGATTTACTTCTAAGGGACAGGGATTGTGTGATTCCTAAATAGCTTGGCATCAGTAGCATATCATTTTCTTACAAATTGGATGCTAATCCCACACCAGACATACCAGATCGACTAAAATTAGAAGAAAGATATGGATCACTTTGCTTTTGCATACAAGGTTTTCAGTATACGAAGTTGCACTGCATCTGGAAGAAAAGAAATACTATCAAGTACAATGGAAAGACATTTTTGTCAAAGCAACTTAAGAGAATCTCACTTTTCAGAAGAACAAGAATATTGGGTTAGAATCAAAGGATAATTTGGTACTAATTGAATTGCTTTGCATGTTTCAGATTAGCTGAACCCTTGAACTTGTTTGTGATCTAGCATATTGTTTTGATGCTTGTGCAGCTGTGCTGAGATGTTCTTAGGATAACACACAATTTGCAGCACCCATCGATCTGACAAATTTCTCCCCTAAATATTAATCTCTAGGATGTTTGAATTTCTCACGACTCCGTAGACATGCAGAAGAAATGGCATCCCACTCGGAGCTTACTTATTAAATTTCAAAGATTCTGTGCAGTATCCAAGATAATGATTTATTTAACCAATGAAGAATAAGGCATGGTGATGCCTAAAATATCTCAAATCATGGTAACATCATTGACTGAATACATGATAGCTGTTCTGAGTTAACCATGCATATTTCTGTTCTTATGGCAGGAAAAGTTCAGGATGTTGATATAGATGGATCCAAAAAACACTCAACTAACGGAAGGTGATTTCAGTAAGGTGGGTGCATCAAGTGGCTCATTTGCATGAACATATTGCACAGCAATTATTACACCTGTATCTTTGTAGGAGGTATAGATCTGACACATTCATTGCATCCTATATGATTAAGGATCCATGAGGTATCCCAGAACTAAAGACAGGCGTATGGACAAAATCTCAGGACTGCCTTTTTTTTTCATGACCAAAAGATAAAAAAGATCTTACCTTCAGTTTTTTTTTTTAAATTTCTTTCTTGTATGACAAATGGAGAAGTGGGTCGTTTCCACTAAAAGCCAACTTGGTCTTAAAATTTTGCAGTATCACTCTCCTTTTTTAAAAAAAAAAATTCATTCTGCAGAACATAAGTCTTATTTATCATCTATATATATATATCATAGATTGTAATAACTGAATTTGATTAGTTCTGCAAAATTAAATGATCGGAATAGTTGAGAACCCAACTTAGGAGAAAGGAAAAGAAATATATATATATATGGTTTTTGGATGAATCCAAGTCAATGGTCTTATATAAAATAAAAACAATAACGTAAAGCACTGGCAGATTGGCACATGATGATATATTATGAATATATAGTGCAGGAGAAATTCACCCGTGTGTGGACGCGGAGGAGAGTCCCTTCGCGTGTTTTCGAGGAGCACCGCAAGCTTTACGAGGTCAGACTCCAGAGGCATCGCAGTCGTCGCCCACGTCCTTTTCCACCGTCCGATGGAGTCGTCGCGCGACACCGACGAGGAGAAAAAGAAAGAAAGAAAGAAAGAAAAAAAGAAAAGCAAACGTGATTAGGTGCAGAAAACGTGGCTTCCACCCAATGGTCCACGTCCTCTCCTCGCAACTTGAGCCACGAGAAGCATATGGCTATATATCTCGCAGGCTAGTAGCTCCCGTCTCGTACTTGCCATGGTCTTGTGCTTTCCAGTCCTGCCCCTCGGGTTTACTAATATTTCGATCAAACTCCACCCCCGGTACGGTCACCGCCCCCCTATGAGAGTAAGCTTAGTGGGGGTGGGGCGTGGGGGGCCTAAGAGGATCCGATCCGATTCCTCGCCCACGTGCTGATTTCTCCACCACGAATTCCCGTATCTCATCCTCAGCGTCAGCTATGATTACCCATTTATCTCGCCACGTCACCGTTCAATGCCTCCGAGCCTACCGTTGGGTAGCGGCGGACCAGTCCGGGACTCCATAGTCTTTCTAAGCCCATGGACTTCACATGTCCGTTCAACGTCCATTGGAGGGCCTTCTCGTAATTCGATATCCTTTTCCTTCCCTTTTACACTTTTTTGTTTTTGTAAGCAAAGTCCGTAGACATTCCCCCTATTGCATATGATATGTATGCCTCGTTACGGGGGTTACGCTCGAAGATAGGCTCGGGTCACTCGTTCTCACCAATGCGAAGGGGACACGTTTGCCGGGAATAGTGATACCATGTTCGAGAGCGGACAGGTAATCCGAAGCTATTGTGATGCGGTCTCGTCTCGACACCTGTCCATCCTCTTTCTCGTCTCGGTCTCCCTCCCATCGCTGCTCCCTCCCTCTCTCTCTCTCTCCCAAGCTCTCACATTTCTCCTCTCCAAATCTTTCCCTCTACCTCTCCTTTGGAGTGGAGGTTGTTTTCCCTCTCCCTCTTCCTCTTACCCACCTCCTCCTTTCTCGAGCACCGAAAGCTTTGTAAAGGAGGTGTTTTGAGGTTTCTTTTCCTTACTTCGCTCTTCCTCATCTTCACTGTTGGTCGTGACTGACAGCTAACGATGACCATGAGAGGGAAATAGTTGTTGGGTTTCTCTCATAAATTCCGTCGGATTCAGGGCACCCAGGTGGGAAAAGCCCTCCCATCTTTCTTTTTTTTCGTGGGCTTTCCTGTGATTCCTTAACCTCCTCTATCCCTTTCCTACGTTCTCCTTTCCTTTTTCCTGTGCTTGAGGGGCATAAGGGCTTCTTCTTTGCTCTTGTTCTTTTTGAAGTTGCAGTTTGTAAATAATTAGAGGTAGTGCTTAGTCCTCCTTGTAGCTTTTCCTGCTACTAAAGAGAGGGCAAGTGCCCAAAGTGATTCTCTCAGTGGGGCATTGCCATTTCTGGTCTAATTCACTCTCTGCCGATCGCCTTTTTGTAGATTATAGTGTGTATATAATTCCTATAAGGGGAAAGTGCTCAGATCTGGGTGGGCTTGCCCAAATATTTAGTGGGCGCATGGAAGGCCACCGGCCGGAAACCAGGGACCGGGTCCGGAGGCCCTTTTGTCATGGATGAAGAGGCGTCGGAGGTGGCACGCGCGAGCAATGGTTGGATCGGTTGAGATTTTCGAGGTCTGCTGCATTTTAGGAGGTGGAGTTGATGGAGAAGAGGTCCGGCGTGGTTACTTTGCCGTTTAGGGTAAGTAATTTGCTCTCGGAGAACCTGATGGAGATCAATCACCTCAATCTGATCACGGATGCCGCTGCCTTGCTGCCGGATCAGGTTGCTGCTTCCAAGAATGAGGAAGAAGAGGCAGTGGTGGCTATGGAGGTGGATGGGGATAGGGATGGAAGTGGCCTCAAAATCCGGACGATGGCTAGAAGTGAAGACGAGGATTTGGTGTCTGCTGGACTGGAATTTTCTGTGGGGAGCCCCTGTTCGGTTGTTAGCGACTGCAGCAGCATCGCCAGTGTGACTGAGGAGTTCTTGAACTCGGATATGGCTTGCGAACTCGGTACGCTCTGTTCGGCGGATGCTGTGAAGAGTACAACTAACAGTGTTGAAATTGAGGCTGGGTCTGCTCTTACGGAAATAGGTGCCACTGCAATATCAGTGGGTGATTCTGATGGTCTGCTACGCTCTGTAAATCAGGAGAGTCGAGCCAGTGGAAGCAGTGGTGGGCGAAGCGTCTTCTTGATGGATTATGTGCCGCTTTGGGGTTGCACGTCCATCTGTGGGCGAAGGCCCGAGATGGAAGATGCTGCTGTGACAGTGCCTCGGTTTTTCAAGATTCCACTTCGAATGCTGACTGACTCTGTTGTCGACGGGTTGGATCCTAGTTCGTTTCGTCTTCCTGCCCATTTCTTTGGCGTCTATGATGGTCATGGTGGTGCTCAGGTGTCCTGTTGGTTTCTTCTAAGTTTAAAGGTCCGTAGCTTGGTATTGTCTGCAACTTCTTAGATGCATCTTGTCATTTAATTGCAGGTGGCTAATTACTGTCGTGATCGCCTTCATGTTGCATTGGTTGAAGAGTTGAGTAATATAGATGAAAGTTTAGGAGGGACAAACATGATCGATTTCAAGAACCAATGGGAGAGAGCCTTTGTTAATTGCTTTCAGAAAGTTGATGACGAGGTTGGAGGAAAAGCTGGGAGAGCAGGCACTGGAAGCACATCTGAGGTCTCTGATCAATTTCAGGCAGGGTCATCAGAGCCTGTTGCTCCAGAGACTGTGGGATCGACAGCTGTTGTTGCTGTTATTTGTTCTTCGCACATCATTGTTGCAAATTGTGGAGATTCACGAGCAGTACTTTGTCGTGGCAAACAACCTGTGCCTCTATCGGTGGATCATAAAGTAAGGCATGCGGTTAGATTCTAGGTGATCTTATTTTAATCATTAACAAAAATTGAACTGTAATTTAATGCTTAATGCGTCAGCCGGACCGAGAAGATGAGTATGCAAGGATTGAAGCAGAGGGAGGCAAGGTGATACAGTGGAATGGATATCGTGTACTCGGTGTTCTTGCTATGTCACGTTCAATTGGTATGTATACCTTTTCTCTTAAAGGAGCTGGTTTGATAATAAAATATCATAAGATTGATGAGACTTTCCATTGATATAAACTATTATCAGGTTACACAATAGAGGGTGGTCATGTCAACAATTTTCTGGAAATACTCATTTTGATGATAGAAGCACATTTCTACATGACTCAAGGCCTACCTTTCTTAATCTAGATAGCTGAACTGTTAGCTTACTATGGTGCAATCACGCTGAAAGCACTTTCTGCAGGTTGATTTAGCTTTACTGTGCAGTACACTAAACAAAAGAGATGCTACAAGTTACAACAGGATTTTAATATAAATTGCAATGCACATTTGTCTTAAAGATCATATGCTTAGTTTTGTATATCATCCAGCGATCTGGACTAGATCGACTCATTGAAGCCATGGTCACTCCTTTCCTTTCATTTAATTTTCTTTTCTGCTTATTATTATCTCCTAAAAAGACTCCACTATACCAAAGAAAGCTATTTAGGTGAAGAAATATACTTTGGCTATTCAGATCTATAACTTCAGGAAAAGAGTCTTATGACAGAAAGCAGCAACATACAATAGATAAGTGAGGACATTATTAGATGGAAGACTAATCTCTTCGGGAAATATCTCACTCTGATTAAGAATTGCATTCAGTGAATAAGTAGCTCAGCTTATATGTAATTATGTTCTCAAAGTGTGAAGTAGTTGATTGGTTCCTTGGTCATTCCTCTGAGGAGAAATAGTTTTGACTTTTGATGCTAAAACTGGCTTATGAACTACATAACAATATATCTGATCTGACAAAGATAGTTATAGAACTAAGAAAACAGTTGAGGCTTTCTCATGCTCACATTATTGGTCTTCCCTTTGGTTTCATCTATAGAGCTTTGTCCCTAATCCCGATCCTCATTCTAAACTTATGATCTTATGTGATTTCTCTTTGTACAAATGTTTTAGATTTGCTCTGCTTCAAAGAGGTTGAATCTTTAGAGTTTATTCCAATTATCTTGTCATCGAGTTTTAATTTTCATTTCTTGAATCCCTAGTTTTTCAAATATAGCGAAGCCCTAAAATTGATATGTAATGCTAGTGCACAAAGTGAAGTTATCAAATATCCTTATCTTGATATCTAGCATAAATTCACTTTATGCATTGTAATCTGATTAACTTATCAATTACTCTAAAAGCTTAAACTGTTGGAGGACGGTAGATTTTATATTTTATATTCTAACACTTACTCTCACTTATTAGTTTAAGATATTTTGAGAAGCCACTAAGTGAACTTGATAATGGATGAAAGTTTTATATTCTTAAATAGTAAATAAGCTTGGCATAATTTGAATTTAGGATCTTTGCTTTGAGACCATGTTAACTCTAAATTTTGTATTTGATATTCTAACAAATTCCATAGCTAGTTTTAGGTTTCCCAAATGCTTGGACATGTGAAATCTTTAGAACCTTACTTGTTATTATTGATGTTAGATGCCTCAAGGGGGTTTAATAGAGAATAGGGCTGTCATTTTGTCAACTTATGTGCTGCTCATTGCTCAGATGTAGACATGATACATTTTGATCTTATTCTACTGAACAAGTTTCTATATTTTGGTGCTTTTACTTTAACCAGGCAAATCTTGAAACTTTTACTTGGGATATTTCCCTTAAAATTCCTAAACATTCTTAAGTGATGTTGCCATGCTACAAATTTTACTCCCAAATGTTATATTATGTAATTCATGTCATCCATCTTTTCCATTCATTTCGTATGACTTTGGTTGTTGACTACTTGGATATTGATCATTAATTGGTTATGTCAATGAGATTACAGTTCCAGGTGAAAGCATTACAATCAGATTACAGACCTGCATAAACAGGATGCGTGCTAAGTAGGACAATGTAACCTATTAGGCATACTAGTTACTCTTCATGTCCCAAAGATTACTATGGTTGAGTACTATGCATATGATATTGTCTGCAGATACTACCATCAGGTTAAGATTTTTAATTGAGCATTAGTACTTTGAGGTTTCTGACAAAAATTAAAAGATGAAGTAGCATAGTGATGAATTCATGGATGCTGAGTAGTTTGTCATATTGGTCCAATAATTTCCTAACCATAACCTGTGATATCTGTGCAGGGGACAGATACCTGAAACCATGGATAATTCCAGTTCCAGAGGTCATTATTGTTCCTCGTGCGAAGGAAGATGACTGCCTAATTCTAGCTAGTGATGGCCTGTGGGATGTCCTGTCAAATGAGGAGGTCTGTGATGTTGCTCGCAAACGCATTCTAATGTGGCATAAGAATAATGGCACGACGTCTTCCTCGACGCAAAGGGGCGACTTCACTGATCCTGCTGCTCAAGCAGCTGCTGACTACCTTTCGAAGCTTGCTCTCCAGAAGGGAAGCAAGGACAATATCACTGTTATTGTTGTCGACCTGAAAGCTCACAGGAAGTTCAAAAGCAAGACCTAACTGCAAGGTTGGGCTTCGTTGGATAATTATATGGTTTAAGTAGGCACAGGATATTTGGACTCCACTGTAAGCACTAGTTTTATTGTTTTAGATACATTATTAAGCCCACTGTTTTTTTCCCCTAATTGTTCTTTTTTCTTTTCCATTGGGCATCAATTTCTGTACTCTATAATACTATAGATTCCACCGGCATCAGGGCATATATTTCTGATGCAGGTGAACTGATCTCGCATTTCCTTAACCTTTAGCTGGGGCCTTACACTGGTACCGTACATTTGCACTTGAAGGTTGAAAATGCGGTATGGCGGATTGGCGGATTATATATAATCTTCATTCTGTTTATTACTATACCTTCTACTCATGATAATTAAAGCCTCTCTGAGGTACTTTGCACTTCCGGCTCTGTTTCCTCTTTACGTTGTTCTCGTTCTGATGAACTCTATTCATCAACAATATTGTTAGTGTGGTGGAGAGAAGAGAGTCAAAAGGAGGAGATATTTATAAGGTAACAGGATCATTGTCTGATTTTTCTGTTCATGGTATTAAATATTAATAAGGTATCAGCTCTTTTCTTTTTGTGGTTATTTATGTTGACACGTCTTGAGCTATACTTGGTTTTCATAAATATAGGTTAAAACCAAAAATATAGGTTATAATGTCACCTGTAAATTTTTAAAAAACTTTAATGTGACTATTTTGTTAGTCTACCTTCAGAAAAGTACGAGTTAGCTTATTTGATAATTAATTAAATTCAAAATGATATAGATGCTCTTGTTAACCCTTTAATTAAATTAGAATAAAAGATATATATTATTGTCAATAAATTTAATTTATTATCATCTTTTTTTCCTCATCCACCATCATCGACTTTTCCCCTTCACCATCGTCGACATCACCTCCTCGCTGTCGACTTGCTTCAGCCAGGCACTAGTCGGTGACGACAGTCGATTCCCCACCTTACCCTCCTCCCCTTCCCCGGCAAATCCATTCGCCGACCTTGAAGAGGAGCTTTCGCCTACAGAGAGGACGAGGGCAAAAGCTAAGCTAGCCGAGTCGTTCAAGTTCGACTTCTTCGCCAACTTCTTGATCAGGTGCTTCATCCTCTTTGTCCGATCCACCAAGCTCTCTTACAAGATCTCCACCAACGTCCGCCACCACTCATAGCGATCCCTTTCGATCTCCTCGGGTTCATCTTCCGACAAGCTAGGCTCTTCGTCTCGCGGCTCGTGAAGACGCTTGACCACGGTGGAAGCACTAGCGGCGCTTTGTCCAAGTTGGTCGAGTTTTTCAAAGAGTGGTGAAGGCGAGGCATCGAGAGGGAGGTGACATGTCAAGTCGACAACAACTGGATTGTCGCCTCCGCCGGAGTACTCTGACGAGGTGATTAGCATGTGTTTGGTGGAGGAGACACATGGTTTGAGATTATTTGGATATTTTTAGTTCGATACGTGGTTTTTGTTATCGTCGTTACCCATTTCACTTTATCAAAGTTTAGAAGTGACATTGTAACTTAAAAAAAAATTTAAAGGGTCCAGTAAAAACCAGATATATGTCAGCGTAATTAATTCTTTTTTATCTCTCGTTGTCTTTGCTATGGCAAATTGAGCAGACGAGCTAAACTCGAGCCAGATCGATAACAAACCGAGTTCGAATTCGAGCTTAATGTAAGAGCATTCAGAAGTCGGCAATTATCACTCTAATGACGTAGGAGTCCTCGATCAGTAGCGCCAACTAGTGTTGCTCTAGGATAGAGTGGAGTGAAGTCGTCGGCTATATAGGAAGCCGTATTCATTGTGATACTTCAACTTAGTTTAGCCCACTGACTTATTATGTGATGCCGAGTTCTACACTGGGTTGATAGTCGTATCTCTTCACCTTCGAACACAAACTGGTTCCCCTAAACCCCTCCGGTCTCCGCCGCCACGAGAGTATCGGACTTACGCTTTTCCTACTCTTCTCCGTCCCCAGCGAAAACCCTAAACCCGAGAGATCGAAAGCCTCTGACCGAAGGCGTAGCCATGGAAACGGCTCCGGCCGAGGGCGATAGCAAGAAGGCGGGGAGGAAGCACAAGGGGAAGCACGACAAGCCGAAGCCGTGGGACGACGACCCCAACATCGATCACTGGAAGATCGAGAAGTTTGATCCCTCTTGGAACGAGGGCGGCATGCTCGAAGTCAGCTCCTTCTCCACCCTCTTCCCCCAGTATAGAGGCAAATCCTTCTTCCCTAACCCTCCTTCCCTTCTTTAACTTTTTGCTATATTGTTCGTTTTCGTCGCGGTTCATCCGTTCATGTAAAAGGAATAAAAAATCCAACTTTTTTTTTTATTACTTTTCCTTAGAAAGTATGATGCTATTAGGCTAGCCTTCAATCTACGTCTGTCGAAAATTATGGAGGAGGGTAGGTTTAGTTATTCTCGGTTCATGTTTACAAACTTCTGCCCTTCATAATTGCTCACTACACTGTAGTTGCTTATAGCTTCATGCCGATCCTTTGATTTGTGCAAAAGGCCCTTACCAAGGAAATTGGTCTTCGAGTAGAAATTGGTCTGTTAGAGTTTACTTCGAGTAGAAATTGGTCTTCTATTTCGGCACCAGTCATTAGGGACAAGGCCCTTACCAAGGAAAAGAACCAAGTATACGCGCTATATATGGTCATAATGCTAGTAAAATTTTGAATAAATTGCACAAAATTCTAAGTAATGCTACAATTTCAGAGAAAGAGAAATTCCTTTCCCACTCCTTTATAGCCAACAACTTATCGTGATCATTGTTCTGCAATTCATCCTAGATTGCATACTTTGGTTACTTAGTATCATACAATGAAGACCTTGATTTGGTAAGAAACTTCAGAGTATGGCAAGTACCTCAGAAACATAAAGTCAGACATTTCATTTTGAAATAAGAGTAGCAGAAGATTAATGGTGATACAGGAGATGTGGAAGTTAGAGATTCATTTAATGGAAAGAAATTGTTTACTCTCATCAAATTTTGAAGATGTCCTTCGACAAGAACAAAGTCAAAACTGTAGCTCCTATAGTGGTTATGCAGATGTGATTTATGCTTAAAAGATAAAACTGGAAAAACAATTCATGGTAATTATAGTTTAGTTTTCCTATATCTGATATATAGTTCTAAGGTCCTATCAGTAACATTCTTATCGTATCTTTAGTCTTTCCTCCCAGGGAGTCTATGTACATAACGTTCCTTATTTCCTGCATGAGCTATCTTGACTTGCCTCAACATTTTTGCAGAAAAGTACCTACAAGAAGCGTGGCCTATGGTAAAAAGTGCACTAAAGGACTGTGGCATTTCATGTGAGCTCAACTTGGTAAGCAGTAGGCATGATAGATTTTGAGATAACTTGGCTGACCTTCATGTTTTTTTTTTTCCTTTGCCTGGTTGGATTTATGTGTCTTGTATTTACTAGTCTTGACATCTAGTAGAGCATATATATATTTTTTAAATTTTATTTTGCATGATTTTGAGTCATGAGTCTCTTTATGCATAGGTTGAAGGATCAATGACTGTTTCAACCACTAGGAAAACTCGGGATCCTTACATAATTGTTAAGGCCAGGGATCTCATAAAGCTTTTATCCCGCAGTGTCCCTGCACCTCAGGTAATTTCATCCTCTGTAAACATGTAGATTTCACAAACTTATAGAGTTCTTTATTATGCTTTGTGGCATTCTTTTTTTCATCTAATTTTCCTTTTAATTTCTTTATTGATTTATCTTGCTGAACATTTCAAGAGCAAGTGGAGTTTTATGATCTTATCCTTAAGATAATATTCCATCATGCAAGTTACTTTGAGCTGACCCTTATTTCTTCTGGTGTTGCAGGCAATCAAAATTCTAAATGATGATATGCAATGTGACATCATAAAGATTGGCAGTCTCATACGTAACAAGGTACAACCTACTTTTTCACTCATCATTTCTTTGGCGTCCCCTCAATGGGACCCTTTTAATTCTGAAATCTGTTTGAATCATCAGTAAATTATGAGATGGTTCAATATGCAGGAACGATTTGTCAAAAGGAGAGAACGTCTATTGGGTCCCAATCTATCTACCCTAAAGGTATACTTGTTAGTATCTCTATAATTCCTCTATGATCAAGTTCACACATTTGATAACATTTATAATTATTTCCTATGTACATATAGTGCCTTGTATGTGTCACCTTCTATTGCTGATTGTTTCTATTTGTGCTATAGGCCATCGAGATTTTAACTGGGTGCTACGTTCTGGTTCAGGTGTTGCTTTCTCACTTTATATGTTTTATTTTAAGTTGCATTAAACCACCTCAGTTTATATTGATAGACCTGACCATCTTTTCCTTGTCAGGGAAACACTGTTTCAGCCATGGGTTCATTTAAAGGCCTAAAACAAGTCCGGAGGATTGTGGAAGATTGCATCCAAAATGTGCAGCATCCTGTATACCACATCAAGGTGATTTCGTTAAGCATGGAAGCTTATTTAGCTGAGAAAATATCTAGTGATCTTGGATTGAATACTTAACATTTTCTGTTGCGGAAAACAGACCTTACTAATGAAGCGAGAACTTGCCAAAAATCCCGCACTAGCAAATGAGAACTGGGATAGGTTCCTTCCAAAGTTTAAGAAGTAAGAATTTGAATTATTGTTTAATCATAAGCAACAATATGAATGGCTTTACGTTGCTATATGCTACATTCTTGTGATTTGATGATTTGGTTGAAATTAATTTGATTTGTATTTTAGGAAGAATGTTAAGCAGAAGAAAGTCAAGGTTAAGGAGAAGAAATCATATACACCTTTTCCTCCTCCTCAACAACCTAGCAAGGTGAATTATAGAGTCAATTTCTTTCTTCATTTTGTGCACATATTCTGTTATAATTTTATATACATGCTTATGTTGTCAACTTCATACTTGAAATCAGTAGGAATTAATGGTTGAATTAGCAACTTTATCTGCCATCTGATTTCAATTAGTTTTGTTGTTTTTTTCTTCTTCTGTTTTTCCACTTCTTTTGTCCTTTTATACTTTAGACTATTTTCTTGCTGTAATTAACATTTATAAGATCTATAGATTGACCTTCAATTGGAAAGTGGTGAGTATTTCCTGAGTGACAAGAAGAAGTCAGCAAAGAAGTGGCAAGAGAAGCTGGAGAAGCAGGCTGATAAAGCAGCTGAAAACAAGAGAAAGAGAGAGGCTGCATTTATTCCACCAAAGGTAAGTCCAGAAAATGTCTTTGAGCTATTGTTTTTGTAAAATAGTATTATTCTTATAATTGCCTGAGCACTTTTCTTTCTTACACATTCTTATCTCTGGTATTACAGGAGAATTCTACTCATGTATCTGATTCTGCTAAATCTGACAATGATATTGACAAGGTGGATGCCATGATGGAGTCATTAAAGGTATATGTTTGGATTGTTTATCTCTTGATGATTTTTATGTGGGTCAATATGTTTGACATCATAGTATGCAATCCATAGACTGAAGTCCATACCTTAAGTATTGATCTAACAACACACCACAGTGTGGACCAGACAGTGCAGTGGCTAAGGTGTAGATATTCTTAGCTTTTATTATTCAGAATGGTTCTAAAGGTTTTAATTTTTGATTGCCTATATTAATTCTTATTTCCACATAACATTTTTTGATTACTTCTCATCTATAGTTTAGTTTCTAATAGGAACACCCACATAGGCTTCTCTTTCAGAAGAATTCAAAACTTTCATGTTTGTAGGATCAATGATCATCCTCCAAGGACGTCAAAAAATATTTATGTTATCCGAACATCAAACCTTAAAATTTTAAATGAATCTTCTTTGATGACCTACTCCTAGTACATTAGAGTCTCAAAAGCTTCTTTCTTTTGTTAGATATCCCAATGCCTTTTAATCGCGCAAAGGACTACTTATGTATACTTCTATTGTCTGGACAGATATTTCTCTCTTAAAGATGGCATGGTTATCAAATTGTACTTATCTTATTCTTTTTAATTGCAGAAAAAGGCAAAGGAATATAAAAAGCATGAAGCCCTTGAAAATGTAAGAGCTGAATCATATATCGCCAGTGCTGAAAATCTACGCCCTAAAAAGAAGCAAAAATCTTCAAAATCTAAGTGAATTATGGGTTATTTGCCACCGCACAAAGGAGACAATTTATTTGCCAGATGTCTTTTGTTTAAAAGGAAGGCTTCAAAGAATTGTCTAAGGCTAAGGATGCATCTACCGCTGTAATCGGTTTTGGAACTCTTAGGATGTTTTCATTCTCAGACTGTGAATGAGTACAGAGGAGTCAGAAATGATCGGATCTGGTGTTACTCTTTGAACCGTAGCTTCGCAACACAATTGCTGCAGTATTCCTGATGTTGTGGACATTCTACTCCTACTCTTTTGGACTGTAATCGACAAATATATATTACTGGGACTTGTTGACATATCAATTGAAGCTATTCAGTCCTCAAAAGTTATACACTCTAGTCTGTACCTTGAGATGATATCTGTATCTGTCATGCCCTCTTTATTTGGAGTACTCTTATTATCTATAGTTAACATCTTTTAGATATGTAACACTAGATAAAGCAAGCAGGCAGGACCAATTGCACAAATGATTTGCAAAACTATTCCACTTTACAATCACGGTAGTCAAAAACACACTATTTTATTTTCTTGTTGTAAACATGGTAATCAATATGTATTACCTTAAGAAGGACACAATAAAAAAAAAAATCTCAAGTATCCCTGCGGTATCAGACTCTCCCTATAAAAATATCCTAAAGACTGCCATGCCAGCCAGCCAATTCGCAGATTGGTTTGCGACATCAAGTGAAAAGAGATCACTAAAACTACACGCCAGTCTTGGGAGTTGGGAGTCAGTCCTGTTCAGAGAAGGCACAATGTTTTTTATTTAACATGGATGGATCAAAACAAATATATTAGGCAACGATTTTAGACATGTAACACTGGAAGTAAGCTAGGCCCATGGTTGCTTTGAGTTTAAGATCTCTATTTAAACTTGTTTAGAAACTTTTTAAACTGATTCAATATTTAATATTATTTTATTAATTTTTATATTTAATTAAATTTATTTTTTAAAAAATTAAGACTAACTAATAGAGTTCGTGACTTAATTCGTTGCCGGCTTTGTTTGGTTTAAGTTTAAGCTTCAAACTTAGTTTCTAATTTTAATTTTTAAAAATAAACCTAATTAAATATAAAAATAGAATAAAGAGATATTTAATTATCTGAATAAGATCAGGAGATCAAAAAGTCTCAGCAAATAAAGCCTTATCGAATTGGATATGTTGCACAGTGGCACGCGAACACGATAAATAGAAGCTGATTTTATTAGGATTAATTTAAAAAAGAAAAAAGAGAGAAAAAGAAGAAGCTGATATATTATGATAACGAAATAATAATAATAATAATAATAAAAGAAACGGCATGAGTATATATAATACACAAAGAGTTTGCTCCCTTCTTCCACCTTAATCCCAACCTTCTCTAGGGTTTGCCATCACCCTCCCACAACCCCCCCCCTCCCCCCCCCCCCACATCTCATCTCTCTCTCGATTTATCTTATATCCCCTTCCATCGTGTAGGGTTTGATCAATTCGGATCATCGCGGTTTCGATCTGAAAGCGATGGGGCGGAAGAAGGCGGTAACGATCGACGACGACGAGTACTCATTACCCCAGGATGAAGAGGAGGCGCCGGCGGTGGAGAAGGAGAACCGCGCCGCCCCGATGCCCAAGAAGAACAAGAAGGGTGGAAAATCCCAGCGCAACGCGGGCAAGGTCGCTGATGACGCTGACGGGATGGAGAAATCAGCCTCAGCCGGAGAGGAGGCGGATGCAGAGGAACCCGTTG
This sequence comes from Typha angustifolia, assembly GCF_048772165.1. Lineage (NCBI taxonomy): Eukaryota > Viridiplantae > Streptophyta > Magnoliopsida > Poales > Typhaceae > Typha > Typha angustifolia. The sequence continues at coordinate 429,031 of NC_133239.1, forward strand.
CTATCGTCTTCGCTGGTAAAAAAAAGCCATCTAAAGGTAAGAAGAGTGGTGGTGCTGTGAGTGCTTTTAGTGCTCTCAATGCCGTCGGAGATGAGGAGGACGAGAATAACGAGGAACCCGAGCCGGAACCGAAACCTGAAACTAAATCTGTGGCAAAACTGGAGGAAAATAACAGCTTGGACAATGAGGGGGATCTTGATTTCGATTTCGGCAAGACAAAGAAAAAGAAGAAGAAAAAGGGTGGGAAGAATGCCCAAGAAGAAGAGGACTTAGATAAGCTTCTGATGGAGCTAGGCGAGGGCTCGCAGACGACTTCTGCTGCTCCTACACGTACCGAGGAGGATGGTGAAGGAGATGAGGGGGAAGAAAGCAAAGATGTTGAGTTTGATTTTGGTCGGACGAAGAAAAAGAAGAAGAAGAAGGGAGGAAAGAATGCACAAGAGGAAGAGGACTTAGATAAGCTTCTTGCGGAGATAGGAGAGGGCTCGCAGGTGACGTCCGCTGCTCTACCACAGCAGCAAGCAGATGACGATGGCAAAGGAGATGGGGTAAAGAATGGTGATTTGGAATCTGGTACCCAAGGGGGTGCCGCAGAAGAGATGGTGGCGTCAAAGAAGTCACAAAAGAAAAAGAAGAAGAAGAGTGGGCGGACCGCTCAAGAAGAGGAGGACTTGGATAAGATCCTTGCCGAACTTGGGGAGGGGTTGCCACCAGCTTCAAGTAGTACTACTCCACCTCCGCCTGATCCTGAAAAAGATGAACCTGCTCCAGTTGCTCATGAGCAGGCAGAGGCAGAAGGAGAGGGTAATGTGGAGGATAAAGAAGGCGAAGCTGAGGTGGAATCAGCTGCTGCCAAGAAGAAAAAGAAGAAGAAGGAAAAAGAGAAGGAGAAGAAGGCGGCCGCTGCTGCTGCAGTATCGACACGTGCAGAAGCTAAGGAGGAGAAAAAGGAGGAACCAAAGGGAAAAGTTCCAGACAAGAAGTTGCCTAAGCATGTTAGAGAGATGCAGGAGGCACTTGCAAGGAGGAAGGAGGCAGAAGAGAGGAAAAAGCGGGAAGAGGAGGAGAAGAAGAAGCGGGAGGAAGAGGAAAGATTGCGGCAGGAGGAGCTTGAGAGGCTTGCGGAGGAGGCGAAGAGGAGGAAGAAAGAGAGAGAAAAGGAGAAGCTGCTGAAGAAGAAGCAGGAGGGCAAGCTCTTGACTGGCAAGCAGAAAGAAGAGCAGAGGAGGTTGGAGGCAATGAGGAGACAGTTCCTTGCACAAAATGAGGTGCCCATAGCAGATGGTGGTGCGGAAATAAAGAAAAGGCCCAAGTATGAAACAAAGAAGCATAAATCTGCTCAGGCAAAGGCTGCAGAAGCGGAGAAGATGGCTGAAACGCAACAGGAAGCCAATGAACCTGGTAAAGAAGAGGATGTTGAAGATCTAATGGCTGAAGAGGAATCCCAGTCTCAGATTGAGGAAGTTGATGACAGAAGTGAAGCTGATCAGGGGCCATCAGAAGTGGTACAACCAATAGAAGAGGATGAAGATGAAGATGAATGGGATGCGAAGAGCTGGGATGATGTTGATGTAACATTGCCTGATATAAGTTCTTTTGATAAGGAAGAGCAGGAGGAGACGGAGGCCAAGCCAGTTGAAAGTTCTAAAGCACCTGCTAAGCCTGCTGTCAAAAAGGTTGTTGCTTCACGTGGAGAGAAAGAAAATGAGTGTGAAGCTGAGTCCAGTACTACCAATAAGAGGGCAAAGGAAGTTGTTTCAAAGAAAGAGACTAAGACTACAGAGGCTAAGGGAAAGAAGAGTGGCAGTGATCTTCGCTCACCCATTTGTTGCATTCTTGGTCATGTAGATACAGGGAAGACCAAGTTGCTGGACTGCATTAGGCGCACGAATGTACAGGAGGGAGAGGCTGGGGGTATTACCCAACAAATTGGGGCTACTTATTTTCCAACGGAGAACATAAGAGAGAGAACCAGGGAGTTAAAAGCAGATGCAACACTTAAGGTGCCAGGTTTACTTGTTATTGATACCCCTGGCCACGAGTCTTTCACTAATTTGCGTTCTAGAGGTTCAAGCTTGTGTGATATTGCTATATTAGTGGTGGACATTATGCATGGACTTGAGCCACAAACTATTGAGTCTTTGAATCTACTAAAAGGTCGGAATACAGAATTCATTGTTGCCTTAAATAAGGTAAGTTCTAGCATTTTTCTTTGCGAAAGGTCTGTACTTTTTGAAAATTTTGTTATTTGCTTTTGTCAGCAACTTATGTTTCTGTCGTGTTTTAAGGTTGATCGACTTTATGGATGGGAGAGATTTCCGAATGCTCCCATAGTGAAGTCTCTTAAGAAACAATCTGATGATGTCAAAAGGGAGTTCAATATGAGGCTTACTCAGGTCAACATCCATATTTCTTCTTTCTTTATAGGACATTGATCTGAAGCTGATCTCTGTATTTGCAACACAATCTGTTTAACAGATCGTGACACAGTTCAAGGAGCAAGGCCTAAATACTGCTCTGTACTACAAAAATAAGGAAATGGGAGAGACATTTAATATTGTTCCTACCAGTGCTCTTAGGTACATCCTACATAAACACCATTTCCTTTTAGGCTTTGGTTGCTTAGTTTTCCTAACTTATGAAGTGTCATGGTACTTCAGTGGTGAAGGGATTCCGGATCTCCTGCTACTATTGGTGCAATGGGCACAAAAGACAATGGAAGAAAAGCTAACTTACGTTGATGAAGTCCAGGTTTGTTCTATAGTGCTTATACCTATTTTTTTGGATACTATTCTTCTATTGGAACATTCATGCAAATGTGCCAATCTCTTTATCAACTCAGATAAATTTTATGTTGGATTTTATGGATCCTACAATTTGTGTAAGGATATATTATGCATATACCTTTGTATATATATGTATATATACACACACACACAAACACTTAAATATTTAAAAGTATTAGAAAGCTTATTGTGCTCTGTTACGTGTTTCAGTGTACTGTGCTAGAAGTTAAGGTTATTGAAGGTCTAGGAACAACAATTGATGTTGTTCTGGTGAATGGTATACTTCATGAAGGGGATCAGATAGTTGTCTGTGGCATGCAGGTAACTTTTTAGCTGCAAGTGTTATCTTTTTACTGAATATGGAATCTGAAAATCATGCTCTAACAGTAACTAAATTATTCTTAGGGACCCATTGTGACGAATATCAGAGCTTTGTTAACTCCTCATCCTATGAAGGAGCTTCGAGTAAAGGTAAGTAAATCTGTGTCTTAAATTGCGTGTTTTCTTTACTTCCTTAAATTTGTGCAATGATGTAGAAATGATAATTTGCTTGCAATGCTATGAGAAATAAATATTATACTAGGAGAGAGAAAACTGAACCGACCAAGTTTATATGCTTTCATGTGCATGAGTCTCCCCATATTGAAAATTAATATTTAGGGTTTTTTTTACATATTGACATTGAAAACCTCAAAATATCATGATTGCCATTGCGTCAATGAAAATATCATAATTGCCACTAAATGTTTGACTCTTTCATGATTGTAATCATGGCTAGTTTTTAATGGAATAATCCTAACAGATTGATGTTAAAGTTAACGGCTAAAATATCCTTCTTTTTAAAGTTTGAGTAAAATATTTATCAACAATTTTTTTCTTATATTAACTAAGATATTTTTCCTTGTACTATAATATTAGGTAATTATTGGATAGCTTTTGAACTATTTTAAAAAACTTATATAAGGGCAAAATGGTCTTTTGAATTTTTATTTTTGTTTTAACTTTAATTAGTTAGATTTAACTAATAAAATTCCATTTTTGAAAGAGCATAATAATTTCAGTGGTAATTATGATATTTTGTAGAATGTAATGACAATTATGATATTTTAGAAGTTTTCAGTAACAAAATTATAAAATCCTAAAATGTATGTGCTTATTGTGTGGCATGACTTCTTTGTAAACACGCACCAAATTGGAATTATTGGATTGGAACTTCTATTTGAACAATATTCTCTATCTATTCTTGCACAATATTTTATATACGTTGATGACTGTGTAAGATACAAGAAACCCGCAAAGAATCGAATGTTGTTTGGACATAGAAGAGATCTCAAATCTTGTTTTCTCCTGGTTGATTCTTAATCTTTTTTTTATGCATTTTTTTGTTCCTAATCCAGATTAGTGTTTTTTGCCCCAATCTTAAATCTTATATTATTTTTGAGACAATGGGTGTATCAACAAATTTGAGCATTATAGTTAAATATATATGGGAACTCTTGTGTAGACAGTCAACTAAATGAAATGCTTATTATTTGCTTATTATTCATTAAGCATTTTGGCTGTTAGTTCAAGATTTCAAATCATATATTATATAAAATTATCAAAGAGATATTCTTTTATATGTAAATGAGTAAGTGTTACACTAGTAATGACATATGCCATCTAGAATAACCGAAATTAATTTAATTATATTGTGCCGAAGGAGTGAGCTGGGCCTTTCTCAAATCCTTGACTTATCTTTTGGAAAAATTGCTTTTTATTAGCAAGTTATGAACCACAATTATAGGTGATAAGATGCAGAAAATCACAATAAATGGTTTCGGCAGATGAACCTAAGGTCATTGTGCAGTTATAAGGATATCTACATAGTCAAATTGTTGGTAACTATTGAGAGAGACCTAAAGGGACTTTTGGATAGAAGCAGTGGCCAACTGTTTGAAGAAGTTAGATTGAGGATGTGTCCTTCAAAGGTGATTTGAGTGTGATAAAGATTTGTGCACTCAAGCCCAAATAGGCAGGACTTGGGGATTTGCATTTAGTTGAAGGGCATGTATTGGCATACTGTACTACATAATCTTCTGATTGTATAAGTGTCATTTCTTGAATTGATATATTACTGCCTCAACTCTTTCAGGGTTCATACCAGCATCATAAAGAGCTCAAAGCTGCACAAGGAGTGAAAATTTCAGCACAGGTGAAGTTCATTTCCACCTTAAGGCCCTTCTAATTTAAATTGCAGCAATGTCCTGATAATTTATTTCCTTTCAGGGTCTCGAGCATGCCATTGCAGGAACTGCTCTCTATGTGGTAAAACCTGGGGAAGATCTGGAAGAAATGAAGGATGCTGTAATGCAAGACATGAATAAGGTTATGGGCCGGATTGACAAGAGTGGGGAGGGTGTATATGTGCAAGCCTCTACTCTTGGGTCCTTGGAAGCGCTTACAGAATTTTTGAAGAGTCCAGCTGTGAATATTCCCTTTAGTGACTTCAGCATAGGTCCAGTTCACAAGAAAGATGTTATGAAGGCTAGTGTTATGCTTGAGAGGAAAAAAGAATATGCAACTATCTTGGCTTTTGATGTAAAAGTGATGCCTGATGCTCGTGAGCTTGCAGAAGAGACTGGTGTGAGGATTTTTGTAGCAGATATTATTTATCACTTGTTTGACCAATTCAAAGCATACATTGATAACTTGAGGGAAGAAAAAAAGAAGGAAAGTGCTGAGGAGGCAGTGTTCCCTTGTGTTCTTCAGATTATGCCAAATTGTATTTTTAACAAAAAGGACCCAATTGTTTTGGGCGTTGATATTCTTGAAGGCATCGCTAAGGTACTTTGCTAACTCATTAGTCAATCTTTTCCTTGTCTAATACATCTGTCAACTCAATTATGCTGCACCAAACTAATCAGCAATTTAAACCTTATTGTTGAAAGTTATGCTCACTTTGGTCTTGCATTGTTATTCTTGCTTTACCCTATTGTATTTGTAAAAGTTTGCTGACTGCTATACTGTAATTCAGGTGGGCACTCCTATCTGTATCCCTTCAAGGGAGTTCATAGATATAGGGAGGATTGCCTCGATTGAAATTAACCATAAGCAGGTTGATGTGGCAACAAAAGGCCAGAAGGTGGCTATAAAGGTTAGTAGTAAGAAATTATTGCACATTTCCCATTTGTTCCCTAATGTAAGGAAAGAATCTTGAAAACTTGCCTGTCTTGCATCAACAGATAGTGGGCAGCAATCCTGAAGAACAACAGAAGATGTTTGGAAGACATTTTGAGATAGATGATGAGCTTGTTAGTCATATCTCAAGGAGGTCTATTGACATTCTGAAATTAAACTATAGGGTAAGATTTGATTGTTGCTTTTTTTACCCTGGTGTTAGTTAACTGATTTACTTTGTTGAAAGTCTACTATTGCAGCTTCACGTTCTAGACATCCTGCTGAAATTCAAATATGGATTTGATACAAATGTATTTATGCAACCTTGTTATCACCAATTACTCAATAATTTGTTGAAATCTTTTATGTAGGATGATTTGTCTATTGAGGAGTGGAAGCTTGTTGTGAGGTTAAAGCAGATTTTCAAGATACCTTGAGATGTGAGATCAGCGAGTTTTAGTTCACTGTCCAGATATACTGCGAAATTTGTACATCAGAATGTGCAATCGCTTTCACGGAAAAATCAAGAAAGCAATGAGTTTGTCGCCAGAGGTGCCATATCCCTAGTAATGAAGTCTGCACGAATTTTCAATTCCTCAAGGTTAAGTTTACAGCATTGAATTTGTTGCAACTTTTGTTTTAATAATGTGACGAGGGCTACCGTGGTTGGAATAGGTTTCAAGGCCCTGTTTTTATTTCTTTTATTCTTTACCTTTTTCTTCTAGTTTTCTCCAATGGTACTAAAGTTTTGAGATGTTAGGAGTCCTTTTCAGAGGTATCATGAGCACATACAGATTATGAAGGATGTTCTACTGGCTCAGGTTTTGTATTATTACAAAGTTCTTGAGGATTCACTTTTACGAATTGAATGAGAGTTTTGTGTTCAGCTGATTATTCTGCATAGATCTGATGATTTAAATGAACTCGAGTACCTCTCTAGATTAGGTTGTGTGCACCTAACTAATTGTCATGGCTTTTAGTATATTTCATCTGCTACCTGATGATTTTGAGCCCAAGCAGGCATTTATTCATGGCATAAAAGAAGGAAGCAATTAAGTAATGCATGAGCCATAAACAAACTCGTGAAGTGTATCACTAACTACTCGATTCTCGCCACTTTCTCCATGCATGATCCCCAAAACCATTGCCAGCTTTCTTTCTTCCCCACAAGTCTCTTTCTACTTCCTTTATCAGGCTATTATCAGCCATACTAGCATTAGAATAACTATGCTAATATTTGCCTAATTCCACAAGTGAACCAGGAGGCCCAGAAGTCTCTGTCTACTTCCCCTATCGGCCAGCTCAATCCTTCGCATTCCAGAACCAAATCCAACCCTCTATATTTCCCTCTCTCTAGAAGATTAGAACACCAAAGTAGCGTTTGGATTAGGTGGAGTGGAGAAGATCGATCACGCGTTTTCCCGTTTGAATTTTTTTTTTAAAAGTTTCTCTGAAGTTATCGATCTAAGTTTCGAATTAGTTGAGTGAATCACGATGCACTGAGCAGTCTATATATATATATATATATATATATATATATATATATATATATATAGTTGGATTCAATCTTTTATAATGAGATGCCATCCAGCTACCAAACAGACTAGCAATCGATTAAGCCACTTGCTACTCCTAGTCCTATTTAGCTATCATTCGCCTTCTTCTTACTTAATTCCACTCATGTTATCCTAATAACTTATTCAAGAGATGGAATAGTTATCTACTTATCTCTATGCTTGACTTGAAGACTTTAAAGACCACAATAAAACCCTCCAATGCAAGACACGCCAACTCGACGAGAAGAAGTCATGCCAGAAGCAATGGGTTTTATACGCGTGGACGACAGGATATTAAGAGAGAGTGAGAGAGAGAGAGAGAGAGAGAGAGAATTTCCTTTTCTTGGTCCCCAATCAAACTAATAACTTGTTGGATTTGGGTATAAGAATTTTTCTTCATCCGCTTGGGTCTAAATCCATCAAACTTTAATAATTTGTTGGATAATTTGAAGTGTATAACTTGTCTTCCTTTTTCTTTTACGATGTGACAACATTGATTGGGTTTCGTAACTCCTTACTAGTCAAACTCAAAAAATATTGAAACGATTCTAAACATGACATGATGGGTTAATTAGATATATAGCCGGATTTGGAGCTATTCACAAGACTGAAGACTACAAAGGGGGTAGTAAGTAAACCTTTTCCTAGGATTCCATTAACATTTTCGATATTTAGATTTAGGTATATTCTTAATAGAAATCTATTTTCCAAATTATTTAAACTAATTAGCTAAGTTTCAAAGATATAGATATAGTTAGATTCCAGGAATTTATTTCAAACTAAATAGTTATGTATTCTTTTTTATTAAATATAAATGTATCATTTACCGAGAATTTGAACATGTGATTTTATTATTGACTGATAAGTTCCAACCACCAGACTACTATCTATAATAATATATACGCTAAAGCATTACGGCGGATAACATTAATTTATTTATCCAGCTTTTGCTTAAATAATACCCACACCCACACCAACACCAACACTAATCATCACAAGGACAAGAAGAAATAAGAGCAGGCAGAGTAGCAGTGCATACCATTGTCTTCCACCCATCTATCTCTCTATCTCTATCTCGCTCTCTAATTCAGCAGCAGAAGGAACAAAGAATGGAAGGGGAAAGAGAGCAGTCTCCTCCTCCCTTTTGGTCTCGGAATAATTCACAGACGAGAACTTATCCGTCCTCTCCCTCGTCCCCTTATTCAAATTCCTCGTCGTCCGGAATAAGGCCGTGGGTTCCTGTCCTTTTATTCTCATTATTCATACTCTTATTATTTATCCCCTCATTCCTCTCCTCCTCCTCGCGCGGCTTCCGCCCGAGCCTTATTCTTCGGAATGGGTGGGATATCCTTAACTTTGTCCTCGTCCTATTCGCCATATTGTGCGGGATCCTCGGCCGCAAAGGCGAGGACGCGGAGAGGTCGCCGCGGCCGACACCGAGGTCGAGTGAGTGGATTAGCTACCCGAACCCGACGGCCCAGAGGGGCTACGGGGAGATCGGAGAAGCGAATGCGACGGTGGGGATCCGGCGGATGAGGAGTAGCAGCTCGTATCCCGATCTGAGGCAAGAGGCAGTGTGGGGACGCGCTGAGGAGTGGCGATTCTTTGATGACTTCGAGATTTATCGGAGTCGGAGATCGGAGCGGGATAGGGGGTGGGATGGGGATAGGGATATCTCTCGGGATAATGAGGATAGCGGATCTAAGACTATTCCGGTGGATACCTTTGTCCTGAGGAGGAGCCCTTCGAGATCTGGATCTCCGCCGCCTACTTCCCATCCTCCTCCGGCTCCTCCGCCTCCGCCGGAATTGAGAAGGCGGAGGAGGAGAAGCCTCGAGAAGCTTCCGGAGATGTTGGAGGTGGAGAAAGAAGCAAATAGGGAAGAGGAGAAGCCCAAATCGCCGCTTCCGGAAGTGAGGAGGAGGAGGAGAAGCCTCGAAAAGCTTCCGAAGATGTTGGAGCTGGATAAAAGAGCGAACTTGGAAGAGGAGAAGCCCAAATCGCCACCATCAGAAGTGAGGAGGAGAAGGAGGAGAAGCCTCGACCATTTCCCGTTCATGGAGTTGGAGCAAAATGCCAACTTTGAAGAGGAGAAGCCCAAATCGCCACCTCCAGAAGTGAGGAGGAGGAGGAGGAGAAGCCTCGAGAATTTTTCGTTCATGGAGCTGGAGCAAGATGCCAACTTTGAAATGGAGAAGCGCCACTTCCCACCGCCCTCTCCATCTCCTCCACCACCGCCTCCGCCGCCGCCTCCGCTGCCTATGGTGGCCGAGAGGCGAAGCGATAAGAAGAGGAGTGGAAGCGGAGGAGGAGGAGCGAAAGACCTCGCTGCCGCCATTGCTCTGTTCTACCAGAAGAAGAAGAAGAAGAAGAAAGCAAGCAAGACGAAGGCAAACCACGACGAGACCTCGCCTTCCAACTCCGACCCATCTGCTTCTCCTATTCCACCTCCACCGCCGCCGCCGCCTCCTCCTTCCTCTGTTTTCTACCAACTGTTCAGTAACAAGAAAGGCGGAAGCAAGAGCCGGAGAATCCACTCGGTCTCAGTTCCTCCGGCGCCGCCACCACCGCCTCCTCCTCCGTCTACGACGACTCGGCGATCCAAGAAGCAGATCCCCTCTAAGCCCCCACCGCCGCCGCCGCCAGCGCCAGAAGCTCCATTGCGCTACAAAAGAAAGGAAAAATCTGACTTCTCCAAGTACCCACTTCCGCCTCCATCGCCACTACCCCCACCACCACCTCCGCCTCCGTTCTGGGACGATGATTTGATGGTCAAGAGTAAGGAGATAGGAGAACACAAAGAGGCGGCGCCGCTGTTCTGCCCGAGCCCGGACGTGAACGACAAGGCCGACATGTTCATCGCCCGCTTCCGCGCCGGTCTCAAGCTCGAGAAGGTCAACTCCATTCGAGAGAAGCAGCGAAATCAAGAAGGAGAAGAGCTCGAGAAGGAGTTGATGATGATGGGAGGCATATTTGATGACGAATCAACGCCGAGCTAGGCATCGTCTTCCGTTCACCCAAAAAAAACACTTTTTTTTTTTTTACACGATTTTATTTAGATTTTTGCGATTCTTCGTGTTGGATTTATTGTCTTCGTTGTGATTGGGTTGTGCATCTTCCAATTCTATACTGAAGTGAGAGTGAGAGCCTTTGGGCTTAGTTTTAAATGGCCGGGCTTTCTGCATGTTTCTTATGTGATTATGATGCATTTGTAACAGAAGGAGAAAAAGAACTTATTTGTTTGTTTGTTGTAATAAAAAGAAAAGGAGTGTTAATAATAATAATAGTAAGCATGTGTTTAGCCTTATTTCTTGTTAATATGATGGTGTTAAGTTGGTGGTCTCCTGAAGATAGGAATTTCTCCTCTCTTTTCTTTTAACAAAATTTGGCTCCTTTGATACGTTTCATCAGCAAGAGTTCACATTAATGTTGGAACATCATGCTCATCGAATGGGATGATATCAAACTTTTGATCATGATGTCTTCTCAGTTGTCCTCCTCAGTCCTATTTAAATATTTTTGTGAGAGAAGTTGCTTCATAGATATAGCCTCTAAGCTAGTCGTTAGCAGCCCCAGGAATGAGCTGGTGTCTTTGGATAAGTGGTATTAATTGTTGTTCTCCTCACGGTTTAGTCGATCGAGTTGCTTATATTACACTTGTGACGCACGTACGATTTAAAATAATATAAAATGAAGTTTGTTATAGGCCACACTCAAGCTATGTAACTTCTTTGCATTTGTATTTGTTGCTACCTATATGCTTGTCGACTAAGTAACCAGATTACGTCCAACGCCAAATTTTAACATTTGGTTTCTTCTGTGAAGATCGACAGGATTCTTTTGCAGCAGGTTATTTGTTTGTGTGACTAATCTTTGTTTGCCAGCATCGTGTTCCAAATTCATTGAGCTGTGTTTGATGAAAAGAAGAGCAGCTGCTGGAAGTGCTAAGATGTAGGTTAGAAATATGACATACTTAGAGTGGTTATTACTCAATGATTCACACATCAATTAACAAGCTCCACACTCTTTTGTTGCACCACAAACATAGAGGGAATTACTATGAACAAGAATTTATTATTTTTTTTGTTTTTTTGGGGGTGTTACAGAATGTCTGAATCTCGAAGTATCACATGTTCAAAGAAATACATCAAATATATCATGTTGCACAATGCATCAGACCACAGGCGTGGAATTATTTAAAAGAGTGAAATTTCTGCTCTTGGAGAAAGCCAAATGCAATGGCACCAACAACTTACAAAGCACAACAGACAGTACTAAACATCGAAATTGTGGAGGTATGACAAAAGTTTTAGCCTCCATAAGGTGCTATAAAATATTGGTGCTTTAATAATTTACAATACATAATAGACAGTACTAGACAGAGGGTTGGTGCAGCTGTAGAACTAGAACCCTTTGGAGTGACTAAAAGACACTGAGCTTTTCTCAATAGCAGCTCAGGGTCAAGCCAGGGCTTTCGACCCTTACATACAATACAGACGTGACAAATAAATGAAGAAAAGAACAAGAAATCAATCAATCAAATCCAAACCTAAAAATAAACTTTAGCAAATATGCTTGAGCTGACTACCTGATTTTGGCAGGAATGGAATCATATAGTATGTACATTATGAAGAAGCTTAGCTTTATGCACAGGTTGCAGTAGAGAGAAACAAGGCAAGTGGCTATTCCTTTCTCTGCAACAAAAATGCAAAGCCTGAATTCTCTCGAACCAAAGGTGGTGGATCAAGATCTCCTATATCAATCTCTGTCATCGACTTGGAGATATCATCCACTGAAAATGGTATGCTGCATTGAAAAATAAAGATTTACATGTAAGGAGATTTCACAGTGCTGTTGAGCCCATAACTAAATTTAGCCATCGTTCAAGGAATTACCTGGAATCATCATCCAACAAGAAAGAACTACTGACTGCATTATTTGAGTCCTCGGTCATCATAACTCTCATGCTTGAAATCACCTAAAGAATGAGAGTGAACTTAGATAACCCATATATAGGAAACTGTGGCTTTTATGCAGAGAATTACTCATAGGCCATATTTCCTGAAGCAGTTACACCTCAATGGAAAAAAGACTGAATAGGAGCAGTGCATGCAATCAAACTGAACCAACTTACCTCGGAAGAAACACTATGGGTACCATATTTGTCATCCCAATACATGGTACTGATTCTGTACAGCTGTTGTATGCTAAGGACCTGAGAAATTTCAAGATTCAAGTAGGCATATAGGGAACAGCTAAATGACTGATGGCACATAGGTAGGAGCAAATTGTACTTACTGGGCATAGATCATTAGTTATCTCCCTCAGTGTCTTCTTGGGCTTTTGGTGAATTACCTAATGAGTGGAAAGAGTGGAATTATATTACCTTAATATTTAACTTCAATTCTCTCTGCTTTATTACAGGAAAAAAAAAAAGAAGAGAGAGAAAGTTGCTTCCCAGTTCAAAATGACCTACCAAGAATCCAACAGCCTGCCTGATGTGCTTCAGCTCATCCCAAGCGGAGCCAGCATACTGTGTTCAAATAAATATTAGGTAATATCATTTCAGAAGATCTACTCTTGATAATTACATATAATTACCTCTTCTGTGGCATCATAGCACCAGTGTTCTAACTCGGCTAGTCCTGCTTTAACATATTCCCCATTGCTAAATGAACAGCATTCACGACGGAGAAGAAGGCTAAAAAGATAAAAAGAGGAATTACTCTATTCTTATCACAGAAACATCATATAGTTAATAGAATGCAGCAAACAAGAATTACTGTAGGAATTAATACATACCTGTTGAATAGCTGAACGTTGATAAATGAAAATACTTGAGTAAACACCTTTCGGACCAAGAATGAAGGGACCTGTAATTTTGCAAAACATGAATGCTTAATCTTGGTTTTCTTTCCAAAGAGTAATTTAACATGGCACTTGTTACTTTTTCCCACGTACATAATTGGCTTTCAAAGTTTTTAAGTAGCTGGTTAAGCTTTTCACAATGCTCTGCCAATGTGCAATCAGAGTTTGTTGGCCCAAGGCATTTGCATGAGAACGTGATCCTTTTACTAGGCTTGCACGGGACGTTCTTGGTGCCTGGAAATTTTGTAAAATGTTTAGAGTTATCTTCTAAAAATATGGATGAATCATCTTTGCTTTCGTACTTCCATGGAACATGCAAGAGGTGTTGACAGTACCTGGATACACAGACCAAGCAACGGGGAAACCTCTTTCTTCAAGTTGTCTCGTATCATACCATATATCTTCTCAAGGAAAGCTGTAAGTTGCTGCTTGAAAAGAAGAGCTGGATATTTGGCTTCAACTTGGCGCAAGTCATTTAGGCCACCAATCAAACGACCACCAAGAAAAGGAAGCCCAGCACTTTGAGGAGAAGCTCGGATGCCCTTTAAATTTGGATGTAAACCAGTAAATGATTACTGTGAGTCTCTCCCTAACACATTCATGTAGATAATTATTCATATAAGAAGGATAAAATTTATGCATTTTACCGAAGACATCCTCCCAAACAAAGATGCTGATGATCTCCGCCTCTGTGGAGTCATGCTAGCTGCTCCGCTTGCTTTCAATGTCCTTTGCAGAAGCAGCAATAATGTAGACGAGTTCGATAACCAATATGCTAACTTATCATTATTATCTTGAGCCTACAGAAAAAGATATCACAAAGGTGCACTATCTGGTCTTGGATCAACATCATAATAAGAGATAAAATGATCCTCCATAAAGGGAAAATTTGTTGTATACCTCTATTGCTGAGCCTATTGTTTGAATGACTCGGTCAAAAACACTAGTTCGTTCAACTTCAAATGATCTCCAGTGAAGAAGGCACTTGTATATAAGACAAGAAGCAATAGGTCTACCGCTAGAGAATCCAAGATCTTGGGAAATGCATTTAATCAGCAATTCCTGGTTTTCCTGTGTCATGAAATTCATGGTGAGGATGGATATTGTCAGTGATAAAATGTGACATCCTCATGATCATAAACAACAATGATGTCAAAATTCATGATTGACACTAAAGTAACTCAAAGCTACCTGTTGCTTCTCATTAAGTGATTTCTGTGGCTTCTCCTCAGCTTCAGGATCTTTTGGATTGGGTAAGCCCGGAGTCATATCCTATAATTTATTGTCCAGATCAGCAAATAGAAGCTACTATTAATTCCTGAACTGTAAAGCAACAATTTCACACACGCCAACTTACAGATTGCACTTACCACTGTGGATTTCATCTCACCATTTGGAATATTCCCATTCTCTGGAGTTCTCTGTAAACATAGAATACACCAACACATATCATGGTATCAAAGCCAAAGAAATAGTACTCAAGGATACACAAAATAACTTTCTATGAGATGTGATAGGTACCTGGAAAATAGTTGTTCTATGATGCACTGCTAATGATTTGGCTGTAGGTGAAATTGCAACTGCCTGTTGACGAAGTACTTGGTTTTCTGACTCTAGATTTGATGCTTTCTCTTCCAACCTGTGTAAATGGAAGGAAAGACAAACTACTATGAATTTTTCTATTCATAGTTGCTAAGCATTAAGTAGAAGCTTCGCAAGTTGGACAATTAATAGATACAAACAGGACAAAATGTTTCATAACTGTGAAAAACACAGAAATATACTATATAGGGTTAAAACAGAACCTTTGTACAGTATCTTGAAGCTGATCAATTTTTTTCTCAGCAACTTCGAATTTCTTAAGTAATTCTTCATTTCTCTTCTGAGCTTCAGCATGTGCTTTTTTCTCTGAGTCCATTGCTTGTCTTTCTGCTACCAACAAAGCCTGTCATAATAGCAAGGTGCTGATAAGCTTCACAACTACATTGCTCTATATAGATATATTAGCTATAGTTAGGTAGTGTCGTCTCATCTTATATCTGAATATGAAACAAGTACTGAAAGTACAATTAGTTATTCAATTTTTACATCGCCAAAGATATGAAATTTTGAAGTTGCCATCAATAGAATTATTGAACTAAAATTGGACTGGGTTTGTGAGGACGTTCCAATTTTATCAGAAAAGCTTCATGCTTTTACTCAATTTTCAGATTCTGAGCTGACATGAGTTTCCTATAATATGCATGGTGGTAGTAGCACATGGTAAGCTAGCATTAGCTGAACATAGATCAGCCTACCTTCAGTTCTCCAACTTCAACAGTTAAAGAATTAATTTTTTCTGTATCTTCAACTAATACTGGGGTTTCTTTGATTACTGGAGGTGCTTCTTCAATAGCCTTTCTAGCTGCTTCTCTTTCCTTGATAACCGTAGCATTAGCTTCTTCTACTTGCAGCTGTAAATCATGCAACATTTCCTGTAGTTTACCAATTTCCTGAGTTTTTGCCTCCTCGAGATCAATCTGCATATTAGAACCAATTATATTTAAGTTTCAAAAGGTGTCTCAATGCCATATTCTGCAAGGGCACACTAAAAATATCTTTGAGCCAACAATGTTTAGAAGGTCGTCTAATATTAAACAGAATGTCCAGCAATAGAAATTCAACTTAGGAAACAGTACTTACTCTCATTCGTTTCTCCAATCCTAAGCGCCACGTTAGTTCTTCCACACGCTTTTCAAGCTTGTCTTTCGCCTCTTTGAGGGCTCCTGTTTCCCTTGCAGCCTGTAGAAATTCTTATATTAGAGCTTCAAATCCTCCTGATAGAACATAAGTACATCAGGAAAATGGAAGTTGCAAGAAATGAGAGGACCATTTTAAGCTTTCTGAGCTCTCTCCTTGCGAGCCTTTGTCTCCAAGCACACTGGTAAGTAAGTGTTGCTTTCTTCAGATTCTCATAGTATGTATACTCTCTGTGGCAACGCCATTGAGCCTGCAGCCGAACAAATGGTATATAATCAGCTTTACCATCACATAGGATAGAGAAAAAAAAAAGAGGCCAATGAAAAATATAAGGAAAACAAAGATATTTAATCCATAACGGATGGAACAAGAAAAAGTGAAAAACTAATAAATGTGTGTTCACATAGGTAACTCAAATAGAAACTTCCTATTAATGAAAGAGAAGGCTACCTGGATGCGAGTTGCAGCTTTAGTTTGCTTTCTGAATCTAA
This sequence comes from Typha angustifolia, assembly GCF_048772165.1. NCBI lineage: Eukaryota > Viridiplantae > Streptophyta > Magnoliopsida > Poales > Typhaceae > Typha > Typha angustifolia. Next base: position 445,630 of record NC_133239.1, read on the forward strand.
ATTCATTCCGAGCAGACATCGCTCGTACGCCCGTCTGCAATGTGACTGCAGACAATTTGAGTTCCAAGTAAGACACCCGGGCAAAATATCGTCGTAAATTCTTCTGAATTTTCACTGCTGCTGCTTCCCTTCTCATGCACTCATACAATTTGCACGCCAATCTTCCTGCATTAAGTGAAAAAGAGACAGCTACAGTTAATTATGTTCCACCAATGAATGCAATACAAAACTTCTGTTGAGGTTTTATCCACATCCCCATCCCAAACCTCCCATTCATGAAGAGGCCTTTCCCACAACACGGTGGAATAGCTAGACATGCAAAATTAAGACCACACGGGATGCAGAAAATCTCAAGCAAGATATTCTCTCAGGACTCATATTCATTAAAAATATATAAATTATGAATCTACCTCTCCAACAAGACTGCACATAAATAGTTGACTTCCTTAGCATAAGGAACTGTTTGCGAGCAATATGTGTACGGATTTGTCTCTGAATTGTTCTGGCTGCCCTTCCTAGAACCTCTGTTCTTCGGGCATCCAACTCAGCCATCTGGCCAGCTCTCAGGAACACCTTGGTTTTTCCAATCTGTGGCATGGCCAAAAATTTATGCAATGTAAGAAGGAGGCACTTTCATGTCAAAGTAAATTCCAAAGAAGCAATTTGTACTGATTCAAAGAGATCCACAGTAAGTCCGAAATTGTCAGAAAGAGTAGCATATCGGAATAAGGAGATAAAACAAACAAAGATGTGTCATCTTTTAGGCATGCTGCATTAGCGTATTTGATTATTCTAGAGGCCATCTTATCATTAAAAAATACAATGAATATATGGACCAAAACTATCACACTTTGGAATAATAAGCCTTTATCACCTCTTTTATTTCCTGCATCGTGAAAAGAAAAGGGAATACCAGATTATGTAATGGACATTGTCAGCAGTTGATGCTTTCTGCTTGGCTTACCTGGTAACCTTTCAGTCCCATTTTATCCAGAATCTTTAGACATGCAATCTTGTCATCATTGCTATCAAGAATCACAAGGAAAAAACCTCAGTAATATGTGTACCAATATAGTCTAATAGAACATGAGCATAAGAAATTGAAGCCATAAAACTATTTACTGCTTTAGACCTTTTACAACTTACAGACTTACTTTGCTTCTAAAACTTCTGGGGCAAGAACACCAAACCGATGAAGAAACTCATAAAATGTTCTTCTTGTAGGATACCCAGCACAGCTGATCCTAATTGCTTCCAGAACACCCTATATGTATTATGGAAAGTTATTGCAAGCTATGTTTAAAGGAAGATGGTGAAAATATGAAAATTGATCAATTGCTTACTCCACATCGTAGTTGTTGAATGATATTGAAGTTCTCAAATATTGTAGGCTTCAGGAGATTATTTGGCTTCACACATCTAATGTAATGAGGTTCAGTAGAACTCAGAATCTCCATGAGTGATTGAAGTTGCAGCTGAAAATTGTTCGGAAAAATCATGCCAGCAATGAATAACAAGCAAGAACCTAACCAAAATTAAATTTTCAAAATAGGGGCATAAGCATTTTAAATTTCATGTGTTCATCGTTGTTCTACAAAGAATTGACAAGTTTCATGGGTGCTCTAATATATACTTTTTCTCTTTTTCCTATTTTAGACCACCTTGATCTAGACTTGATCTAATGGCCCAGCCCACCCATGCCCGGCCCGGTTTGTACTGGGCTAAGCCTAGCCCGGACCCGGTTTAGGCTTAGCCCGGGCCGAGCCGAGCCCGAACTACACATGCGCGACACGGGCCAACCCTTTGCCTGCCCAACCTAGCCCGAAAGCCCGCTTATTTAACCCGCCCGTTCAACCCGCAGCTAAGCCTGCCCGTTTTGTTACAGTGGCTAGCCCATTCTGCTATAGTGAAAACCAACGAAAATTTTAGTGTTGTACCATTTTTTTTTTTAAACACACTTTTAAATTTTTTAATTTATTATTATTATTATTATTTTTAAATGGAGGAACAAAAATATTTTTTTAAAAAATAAGCTAATGGTAAAAAAAATTTCTAAAAATAACTAAAAGATGGGTTGGGCTGAGTGATTGATAGGTCGAGCTGGCAGGCAGTAACGGGCTAGACTATTCTAGCCCGACCCTATTTTAGACCACCTTGATCTAGACTTGATCAAATGACCCAAAAAGTCTAGCCCAAACCCAGCCCGACCCGTCCGACGATCATGTCTACCTTGATCTACATGAGTTTACAGGATACTGCTCCTAAAGAGCTAAGTTTCACCGATGCTCTTATATTTACTTTTTCTCCTTTTTCCTATTTTAGACCACCTTGATCTATATGAGTTTACTAGGGTCCAGAGTAGTTCCCATTCTGCCTTTAAAGCGTGATTTTGATTCTAAGATGAAAAATCAATTGAAATTATATGAAGAAGAAAACTAATAAGATGGATAATAAAATTTTAATGGAGACTTACCTTAAAGCGTGCACCGATGGAGGAAAACTTTGAGGATTTTGATGTTTCTTCAGGAAGTGGTGGAAATAATGCCGACACAAAAGGGCATTGAGAAGCATTAAGCAAATCCTGATGTTCTGCCACAACATAATCCTTGTTCTTGTCTAGGAAGTGGTCAGCCTGATATGTCACCTGCAAAACATATTAAGATTAGGATGCATGGACCTAAACAATATACTTAAAAAAGAATGAACATTCGAGTGGTGAACAAATACTTACATCCCCTGCATAATGTACAATCGTAAAATCAGTACGAGAAAGCTTTGGTTTGCTGAACCTTTTGTTGTTTTTAAATGTTTGATACAATTTCTGAGCAAATGTCTCATGTGTTGACCTAGGAAACATGCTGTATGGAAGGAGTAACCTTAGTTAGTAAATGCAAAATAGTAACATCCACCGATAATCTAGATCCAATGCTGAAACTTTCAAGGGAGCAGATAAAAGATGGAAGTACTAAACTTACCAAGCTTCATCAAGAAGAGAAATAATTCCACCTGGTTTCTGAAAAAAAAGGAGAGGAAAAGAAGAGTGGAAAAGGGAAATGTTGTTATTGTTATCGCAAAGTTGGACAGATAAAATAAGCTTATCCAAATGTGATAATGTCCTCCATACGGGCCTTATACAATGCTATCATAAAGACTGAAAGAGCTATTGAAATTCAAATGCACACAAGTACCATAATAACATAAACACAGTATAGTGCTTACGTGGCTTAAACACCTACCCATACTTTTGTCCCTTATTGTAATAGATTATAAACTTGCAAGCAAATTATAGTTGATGATGTCAATGATATTGGTCATGAGGCTGCCCATGATAATGCACAAGTTGCAATTGTAATTCATATCTTGTCTAGAAAGATGGGGTAATGAGGACAATACAATCACTAGTGGCAATACTGAGTTGATGAAGATATGAAATGTCCTCATGCGGTGAATACCATGCATAGTTAGCTTGGCTTATGAGCTGAACTTTCTACCTACTTGGGTCTGAAACTCTTTCTGGTTGAATTTCAGTAGGTCGTAGCTTATTTTTATTTGGTCCTTTTTCATAGACATCGTAAACTAATACAAGAGCAGAACTAGGGAAAATCAAGATAAGGGATTCTCTCTACTGGTGAAAATAGAAGAGCAGGAAGAAAGACTAGCAGAGAGCCCCATGATCAGGGATTTCGTGGCCTGGTTTATTAGCATCACATCCACTTCTCCAAGATATTTTATTGGTCCCTTTGTTCAAATCACTTGAGAAGTGAGAACCATCATTGTTGAAGAGGCCTTCCTGCTACTTTCTATTCATATTAGTGATGAGCTACTTTACATCAAAGTGAGTTGTTCCATCTTGGTGTTTGTATGTCCAAGGCTATTGTTTTGATCGAGGAGGAGCTTAATTGAGCTCGCACCATGGTTTATCGCTGAATGAGCATTTCCATGTCAAATATAGATGGCTTTCCTCCTGATTGTCTAGATGTTTTGTTTATTCCATTTTTTATTTTCTTCGGCATTAGATTCAATTTATGTTTTTGCATAGAAAGTGCTGCTCCCTAACAAGTATAGAGGAAGATGAAACCATCCTTATGAAATGATCGAAAACATTGTGAAATCCTTCTAATATGTTATGCTTATACGTTATCAGCAAGAATCAGCTAATGAATTGAGCTTTCCACATGGACTTGGCTAATGGCTGCTGATGTATTTGTGTTAGCTCATGACTTACTTAAATTTGAAAAAGAGAAGAAAGAAAAAGAAATGTTCTGTTAATATATCATGATTAACTTTACAGTTCACATCAACTGGGACCACATACAGTACTTCCAATTTTATGAGGTATAGTTCAATGAAAAGAATTATAAGTAATTAAAAGTAAAACAAATTAAATTACCTTTCGAGTAAATATAAAGAGTTGACAAACAGGAGACTGCGAAGTAGTCAGGTAGCAACCACATATACATGAAAGGAGAACAACGTACCTTCTCAATCAAGTCTAGCACATCTTGATTATCAACAAACTCGATATAACTCCAGTTAATCTCCTCCCTAGTATACTCTTCCTGCTCCATTTTGAAGACATGCTGCAAACAGAGAATGATTGTTAACATTAGACATGAAGTTAAGCAATCCTCAGAATTATAGCCTATTATACGACCCATTTTTTTAGGCATACCTGATTAAAATGCTGTTGCAACTTTTCATTTGTATAATTAATGCATAACTGCTCGAAACTGTTTCCACAATATGGAATAGATCAAAATATATTTATAGCAATAATGGTTTTTTATTCATGGAGATCTTATAGCTGCTTTATTGCACTAATACCTTACCTATTGGATTTGAAACTCTCAAAGCCGTAGATATCAAGAACTCCAATCAATTTAGTTGAGTTTGGGTCCTGTCCAATCGACACGTTAATTTTATCTACCAGCCTGTAGACAGTACAACTATGCATAAATATTTTTGCTTTGGATATAAAAGGACTGTTTAAAAATTTTGCTAATCATGTCTAGCGAAACATAGAATACATAAGATATTACCAGTCAAACAATCGGGAGTATATTGTTTTTGCTAATCCATCCCTGCTAACAATTGCAGAAGCAGGATCAAGCGTTCTAGTAATAACTTCTTCTGGTGTTACTATAACACGTGTTATCAGTGCTTTTTCTAAATTCTTGCAATCACACCTGCAATAAGCATTAGCTAGTAATTATGAGTACAGGAAATGGGTAGAAATTAGGAAAGCATGATCACAGGCTATGATCAAGAAAATGATCATACATTAAGAGTTCTGCTGCCGTGTTAAGGTGGAACCTAGACTTCTCATCCTTTATTACAGATGAATCTACCTCTGTCCCCTTGGCAAAATCGATGTTTCCAATATGAAGTATAGCAGCTACAACCCTAAATATACCTTCCTGCAAAGAAAGATTACATTTGAGAAATAAATGATATGTTCATATCCACAGGTATTTTGTGAAATAAGTGCTGCTAAATGATTTAAAATTGACAGAAATTGTAAACCTGTTCCTGCTCACTGATTCCAACTATGTCCATGGCCCTTCTTGTTGCTAGGTATTCATGAGCATCATCAATCCCATCCACCTGAATGCAACTTGACTGGTTAAGGTAATGAAAAGCTCTGGGTTCTGCCAATTTATACTTTGCGATATCCTGCCAGTTGAATGGTACCCATCACCAAACATTGAACTTCATTAGATTATATTGCGAGCATAATTAAGAAGACTAACTGCTAGAAACTGAGCAACCCCCACGGCAGGTATAGAACAAGAAAAAAGTACCTCAGGTGGTGCAGAACAAAGAAAGTAAAAGCAATGGTAGTTTCTCTCTGGAGCATTAATTTGGCAAACACGAGACCTCTCAAGCAAGTAGGTTCGAATCGCAGCACCAGAAATCCTTCCATTTTTGTCAAACTGAATCTCGACAAACTTACCAAAACGACTAAACCACAATATCATGAGAAAATTAGAAATGTCAACTAGTTAATTGCATAAAACAAATATCAAACAGCAATAAGTATCTTTCTAACTTTTATTAGCCTTATTGACCTACATGGTAGAAAAAAAGCATACAGAATGAGATCTCATAAAGGGTTACCTTGAGTTGTTGTTGCGGACAGTTTTCGCATTTCCAAAAGCTTCAAGTACTGGATTGGACTGAATTTAGAACCAAGAAAGAGTCAATCATAAAACCCTTGTATGCAACTTCTTGGAAATGAAAAAAACAATGGCAAGCATGAATTAACAAGTGACATAGAAAAAGACAAGCTCCGATGATTTACTTCTAGAACTTGCTGTTCAACAGTCCTTCCTTCTGTTCCTGAGCGCCCACCCAAGTATGCAAGATATCTCATGAGCATCTTTGTTGTTTCAGTTTTACCAGCACCACTTTCACCACTGACCAAAATGGAGTTGTTTTTTCCTTCATTCATCATTGCTCTGTATACTTGTTCAGATACTAGTGTCAGAACAGGTTTCTGTTAAAAATATACCACTCATGAATTATCATGCAAGAAATCACCTGTAAGCAACATCTGCAACTGCAAAAACATGAGGACTTAGCTCCCCAAAGTCTGCACCTTTGTATTGTTCCATCATATGCGTATCATAAAGATGAGGCAGTCTTTGAAATGGATTTATCGCAATCAGAATGTTGCCAGTATATGTCTGAAAATGCAAGCTAATAATGTCAAATCCAATTTCTGCACATGTTCAGTTAAAAAGTTTAACAGCATCAAATAGAAAACTAAACCATGCAGCTCACATATATTTCATTCAGTTCATAGCGGGTGGCCAGGTTTTGCAGAACACCAGGTTCATGCAAGTATGATAATTTTGTCATGTCATCCACTCCTCCAGGAGGAGCCTCTGTGTCCTGAGGGAACACCTTCGATATGTCGGCAACAATCTGTGTAAGGAAACCAAGTGGACTCAACATTAACAAAGATGTAGTTCTGACTAACTTGCCCAAGCAGCAGAGAAGTAACAATATTCAACCACTCCATTTGTCAGGTTTAGTACAGAGACCTACTCACATACAGTTTGAAATGCCTTCAATGTCAACATCAACAAAAATTACCTCTATCAGATGCAGGAAGCACCCTCTGTAGCGCCTCTCAAGTAACATTCTTTTGACTATTATATTTAATAGTGCTCAAACACCAAGACATTGAAGACAACCATGAAGAATTGCTAAATGAAGTCATAAAATACAATCATAGACATGTATGAGTCAGACTAGTGTTTCAGTGATTGTAAGATCATTAACCAGTGGTCTACTATTAACCAAAAGAGACAGAAACTTCCATATGTATAACTTGTTAATCATTTTTTTGTCTAATTCTTTGCTGAATATATGATCTATCAACAAGAAGGATAACTTAACTAATACATATAAAAATGTCATTACATAAAAGGTGTCACATCAAAAGATACAATTCAGTCAGGACTCATAAAACTTTTTAAATAGAGACAACAAAGTATAAAATATAAAGCCGCCAGATTGCAGACATACTGTTTTCCCATTGGTTGTATGCACATGGACTTCATGGCCATTGATCCGAAAAGCCTCCCCATCTATCCAAGCTAGAACTGGATCTTCAACCCATACATGAGAGCCTACAACAATGTTCACTGGTGTTGCCTGCAAAATCAAGATTTTGGAATATATAACTAATGGGCATAATTGCGAACTTTTTGGTAGGAAACAAACAATGGTTTAAAATGGATTGCCATCCCTACCACCAATTTGGGATTACTTATACATTTAAAAAAAAAATGTTAGCGCAGAAGGTAGCTAGTCAATTCTGTACTTATTTGGTCAATTATGAGTTTGCAGAAGATGTCCCTCAATATTTCTTGAGATGCAATTTTTTTTATCTTATTTGGTTTTGCAGGAATAGTCCACTTAATTTTTTTCTGTATGAAGAACTCCTGGAAATAAGTAAAACTCAAGTCGTATGAGTAAACATAAATGTGCATCAATAAGGTAAAGATTCGTCACTCACACACTTGCTGGCCACACGTGATTTTCTGAATTCCCTTTTCATTGTTTTGCAATTGGAAGATCTAATTCCTGGTGCCTCTTGGGCCGTTCCTTGAAGTATTTGGAATTTTTAAAAAAATGCAAACTGGGAATTGCATTGCTGACAAATTGAACCCTATTATAACTTAGTCTAGAGCAATCTCACTCAGTCGGTGCAACAACTGACAAGGTAATTACATCCTACTGAAGTTCATTAATCATTATTCCGCTGGTTTCTAGCAATGAAATTCAAAGGAATCTTTTGGTCAGTGAAGCCCCAAGGGCATCAGTATCCTATTTTGTTATATCGCCTCCTTTACTCTGGATCATACCATTCTGGACAGTACACCATCCAAGAAGGAAGGTCTTAGAAAGTCAGGAAAGCAAGAAATTAACCAGAAATTATCTATACATATCTTGGGAGTTGAGCCACAAAATCTTGTCCAAGCTACACCTATCACATCATTCCTACACCTTAAGAATCCCCACCAAAGAAATTGCTAGCCCATTCCAGAATTATCAATCAAAATGGTTCTTCTGTAATTGCCACAGGTTAATTAAATCCCCACGACTAATTGACCTCAGAGATTACAACAACAGTCTGATCTTTCTGTATTAAAGATAGGGAATTCAAATCATACAGAAAGTTATCCAAACGATCCATATCAGAAACGGCCCCCTACTAAAAACCTTTTCAACAACATGATTGAAAAAGTAACGAAGGAATTGAATATTCACAATCATGCGAAAGGTTGAATTCTTCAAACCATCACTTTTATTCAACATATTTGATCCAACAAAATTGAACACCAACTCACCCCATATCTCTCAGTAAAAACTTCTCTAGTTTCCCCCTATACGAGTGCCAAATAAAGCAATCACCTGGTACCGAGCATGATTTAAACTATCTATGACGATTAAAAACCACAACAACGCATCAATAACGGGTCGAAATTTAAGTCCAACAAGAGAAACAAGAGCTCCAGAAAAGGAAATCACGAAAATTCCATAATTAACAATTGTAGGAAATAGTTATCCGTACCATAGATCATCCGCTAAAGATTGTGGTATTCAGATCGGCGACGGTTCGGAATCGATTGCGGCACCCGCTCTTCTCCAATCGAAGGATCTACCGATGACGAGATCGGAGAGAGAGAATTCCGAGGGGAAGGGAGGAGTTCCTGGCTGATCCCGATGACGAGGCCGCCTCTCCCTTTTGCCCCCTTTCGTCTCCCTCCTCTCTTCTATCTCTCTCTTTCTCTCTATCTCTCTTCTTCGCTTTCTCTTCCTCTTCTCTTCTCTTCGTCGAGAGCCTTCGTGGTCTGCGTACCACCAGCGCAGCTTAGCTCTCTCTTTCCCTCTCTTCTCCGAACAAGGGCAGAGATGGAAATTTCCAATAACTTCGTCCCAGGAAATGCCTAAAATGTGTTGTTGGGTCGGCGCTTAGGCATTAAATATTATCCCCTCGTGGACGAAAAGGCCCCTCCGTCTGCTGCCGTTGCGGCTGTCTTTTCCAAATGACGTCTCTACCCCTCCTCCTCTCTTTTGCTGATGTGTGCTGTGATTGGTGGAGTCGGAGCACCGCCCTTCTCCTCCTCCGCCTCCCCTCTCCCCCTGCCGTAGAAGGTAGCAGCAAACTCTAGTAAACCGATCACTTGCTATAATGCTGATCTGGCTAACTCTTATTAGGCTGGATGTGGGACCCCGCGGCCCTTTTGGTCCAAGTTGGATCTCTATGGCCATGCCATTTTGTGGACCCACTTGGTAGTAATAGAGTATGTCTTTCAATTTCCTCACATTTTATTTTGATGGGTTAATAAATTTCAATCTTCTATTTAAAGTCACAAAATTGTACATCCAAGTGCCAAGAAAGCTTAGTATGATAATTTGACAATTAATGCTGTTGGACTCCACATGACTCCTCTACTTTACTCAAGTAGTGACAAAAGAAAATGGTTTTAGTAGCAGTCAACTAAATCAATATCCCAGAACAACATATATTGCTTTAGGTCATTTACTTATATTAAATACATTTAAGGAATATGCTAGTAACCCCAAAAAATAAAAATAAAAATCTCCCCCACCCCCACCAAATAGGTAGCTGTCCTCTAAAAAAATATTGCAAAAATTCCGAAGCTACTCATGGATGCGGTAGTCGCACCGGGATTTATCAGACTGTGAGTACGCCCCCCGCCGAAATGCGAACCACATGAGCACGTACTCTAAGTGGCATTTGCGTGATTTTATAAAATTCAAGGGGTGATTAAATAAATCTCCGGTATTACGGACCCATACGACACGACAAGTCCGATAAATACCGGGTTTAAAACGCGAGATCACAGGGGACGATATCACTGGCGGAGAGCTCGGGCTCACCGGTCGCCTCGAGTCTTAATAAAGTCCCCTCGTGGATCGTAACGCCTTCCGTGTCGTAATTCCGAAAACCGTTACGACTCCCGAGATATTCTCTTACACCCTTTTCTTATTATGACCGCCGGTTTGCCACGTGTTTTATCTTCCAAAGACCCAATGGGCTTTACTGTTTCGGCCCATGGGCTCAAATGCTACAGTTAATATAGATAAGCATAGAAACAAATGGCCCATTGTGTTATGTTCTATGGTACTTGTAGTTAATCTAACACATGGCAACAAAATATAGAAAAATAAAATGGCAATAGTATCCCAAGTCTCTCTCCGTGGATGATGTGGATATCATCTACTGTAGCCTTGACGCCAGAGCACGGCGTTGTGTAAACGCCACAGAAGACTTCATATATAGTTCAAACTTCAAAGTCGTTCGAGGAGACCGAGTTTAGATATGTAGACGTACACACTGACATATGAAGTCTTGATGCAAAGAGATGGCAGAGATGAAAGCAAAGAACACGTCAGTCCATGTCACGATTCCACGGGAAGTCGTCTGAGATAGGTCCAGTCCTTGTTTCAAATACTGCAGCTAGCACTGGCTCAGACTCGTTCTACCTTTGCCTGGCTGCAAGTAGCTAATAACTCTCATGTCATCATACTCCCCTTTGAATTCGTCGCAGTCTTTGGAGAATGATCGAGATATGTACTTTGAGATCGCCGACTACCTTGCGTTCGACGAGGGAGATTTCGTCGAGGAAGAGCGCTCGCCGCCGCCATCTCCACCTCGTCAGCAGAGTCTTGTTCTCCTGCCACAAAGTGCTGCTGCTGTTGATTGTAGCAAGCAAGTGTTTCAGTATGTTCAATTTTTTTTTTTTTCTTTCAGCACTTGATTTGAGTTGTAATTGATCGATTGTTTGTGTTTTCTTATAGAAGTAGGAGTGGTAGAGAAAAGTCTACGAGAGGTTGTAGCATTAAAGTTGCATTCAAAACTAAATCGGATGTGGAAGTGTTAGAAGATGGGTATAAGTGGAGGAAGTATGGGAAGAAGGCAGTGAAGAATAGTCCTAATCCAAGGTAAATTAATTAAGTTCTTTCATTTTATGTCTTAAATCTTTAGAAGTTGGCTACGTTATTAGGATTAATTATACTTAGAAAAAATGGATCACAGGAACTACTATCGATGCTCAAGTGAAGGATGCAGTGTGAAGAAGAGAATAGAGAGAGAGCGTGAAGACTCGCACTATGTGATAACAACCTATGAGGGTGTTCATAACCATCATGCTCCTTTACCTGCAACCTCATCTGACACCCAAAAGAGTTACTAAGATTCAAAAGGATAGTATGTTTATACCGCTCCTTTCCAGCTTTCCTCATCTGACATAAATTTCTAATATATTGACATAAACTTCATCTTGTGAAATCTCATTTGTTTTCTCTTTCTTTTTTTAGTTCTCATTCTCGGACCGCTTTTCGGATCAAATGTTTGCATTGCGCATATCAAATATTTCTTAATCCAATCGGACACAATTATACAAGTTCATTACTACTACAGAGTGTCCTTCTAGCAACAGAACATACATCCAGAAATAGGTCATCAAACCCAAGCTTTAAGATTGTATACAATGTCCACTACTATTATGCATTATCTTTTCGCAACAAAGCATACATCAAACGTAGATCAGTAAAGCCCACGCTTAAAAAAATTCTCAAACAACAAACTGTGTCAGGAACTATTGTTTCACAAGCCATTCCCAGCTGTAAAAGTTATCAGCATAAAGCTAACAAGAGCTACAAGCGCAACAAAGGGCAAAGAGGAGATGAAACTAATTGCTGCTAAACCCAAACGCCCTGGTTTTCCTTTTTCTTCTCCAAAATTTTGTTTATGAACTTTTCTGGTCTTCAGATGTGGTGTTGCTTGAAAGATCAACTGCAGGTTGTCCTGGCTGCTCTGGAATTGGCTTCGTCTCCAATTTCTTCTTCTCCTTGAGGACGACTTGCTTTGGCATGACATCTAGAAGGAAGCTCCCCCCATACCATATGGTTGCAGAAACCTTGAGGATTTGGAATACCACATGCATCTTGTACGACAGGAATATAGGGAATGTAAGGGCCATGGTTGCGACAGTGAAGAGCGCCTGGAACAGTATGTACATCATAGGCCGATTCTGATCACCAAGCAATCCACTTAAGCGCCACCATACGTTGTTTGCCTTTTGTGCCTTCTTCGAGAGTTCCCTGTTGGATATTGTACCGAGTTACCAACATAAAAGAAAAATGCATCAGACATCTGCCATACCAAAAAACTACTGTGCTAATGAGATAATTGAACGACAAATGAGATAAAGTGAAGATGAACCGCGAGTTGCTAAAGTAATAAATAGGGAATTGAACTCATTAAGATCGTTTCGTGAGATTTATATGGGAGGCTTCACAATCTATGAAGCATCAAAGATAGCAGAGCAAATAATGCAGCTAAGATGAGTTTCTCTAAAATCAACAATTAACACTTTATTTAGTTTGAAACTAAGCCTCGAACTCGATTAGTTAGTTTCATTTAATAGTCTTTAAATATGAAAAAGATAAAAAAAAATCAGTTCAGGAAAGGTTCCTAAACTCAAAGCAAATGTGGCCTAAAAGTTTTGTTGCTGAGATAATCACTCAAGTATTACACAAGCAAATAATTAGATACTCACTTACCATTGCATTGGTAAGTTACCAATGCTGTTATCCATAACATATTTTGATATGTTAGAGGTCCAGAAGCCTCCAACGTATCAAAATATGGAGAAAGTAAGCTTTGTTATTTTGCATATAAGCAAATACGCAAGCACATGTATATGGACAAACACATAAACACATCAGCACACACACCCTGATATATCAGCAACCCACCGTACCTGCTGACCCAGAATATAAGCACTTATACACACACGCATCTCGGCAACAGAGGTGCAGCACCAATAGTGAATGTCATGAAATAAGTGCCATGAAAGAGTAGAATAAAAACCTGTAAGAGGTCATGACTTCAGGATCTCGTAATAGCCTCTGTCGCCGCAATACGTTAACTATGAGGAAATAGAGAAGCTGCCATAGGGTATAAGCAAATAAAGGAACAAAAAACAGCCACATCCATAAGTATGACTTGTCCTCCACATAGGGCCATGACACTCTAGCTGCTGTTCCCTCTGGATGCATGGCAGCAAAAGTCTCTGGATTCCACCAGCGAATAGTGAAGAACACTATTCCTGAAACAAATTAATATTCATAAGCCATGAATATAACTTATTCACTAAAGAAATTCAATAAGTTAGATTCTTATGAGATGCTTTTTACATCTTAAATTTAATAAACTAACTCTTTGATCATCTTTCACCAAGCATACTTGTAGCTGGGAAAACTAAAAGCAATTCAGCACAAGCCAAAAAAGAAGGATGCAAATTTGCAATACCAAACATAAGATTTAATGATCGATCGGATCTTTCAAGAAAGAAAGGACCTCGGCATAAGATTTAACAGCAAAATTTAACTATAAGAAGAATAGAAGAAAGTTACAATATGAAACAATCTGAGGATTTTTCTTTCCCTTTTTTTTATATTTTATCCATCCACATGTTTGATACTGAATTTCCATAATAAGTTGGGAAAAGATGATTCTAGAATTATGAACTCAAATTTCTGTTATCTATCTCCCAAATCTGCTGCACAACTATCTTATAATAAGAAATAATCTAAAACAGAATGATGTTGCATAGATAGATTTATCGCTCCACCTAGTAAATGTACATATATATGTTTCACATACACAACTTATGCTGCTTACATGTTGTTTTCTGTAGATAACTTACCAGGTAAAAGATGTATTAAGACACTGACAAGTTTATCAAGAGAACTGAACACCAAGCTACAACGCCACACAATCAATGCCCAAGCCAGCGGCCCCTGAAATAATTTGTCCAATAAACACATATTGCACAAGAGCAAAAAATACTGGTGCAGGAAAAAGTTGTCTGCTAAGTCCCAATTGGAAGGCCAGTGAAGGGGAAGATTTGAGAAGTTCTTACTTCAGCAAATGAAAAGCAAACCATGAAAAGCTTTTCGTTCTTTGGAAAGAAGAGGAGCATAACCAGAAAGAATGTATTCGCATAGTAGCAGAAATCCTGCAAGATATTATGGTTATATTCTTTAGTACCAATAACCAGAACATCTTATCAATTGGTAGGAAATAAAGCCACGTTAAAGCAAGACACTGCTCAGCCATCCCCAACTCTAGTGGAGAAACAGCCTATAAAAAATTTCACTTGATGTTGTTTGAATGATCTTTGGCCTACACAACAGTATAGACTTTAACAAAATTATCTAATTCCAAAGAACTCCAACTTCGACTTAACAATGTTTGATTAAGTTGCTATTCTCATGAAAAACAGATAATCATTATGATCAGTCAACAAAATCAAAATCAATAAACTTCTTGTAAACTGAGTGGATTTCATTCCCTGTTAGATATTAATATCTTAGATCATCAAGAATCACAATGTATGTAAAATCACTTATCCAAGCCAGCAGAAAGGAATGTGTCAGATACATGATCTTTCAGAACAATGTGTCGTACAACAGGCAAACGACAATCGCATGGATGCTTAGAAGCCCATCAAATTGCAAACTTCTGCACATATTCTCTGTTCAGTTATTAACAGATCAAAAGGGAATTTTAACCTAGATAAAGTTAAACATACCTAAGATTAAAAAAAAAAAACAATCTGCTATACATGTAACCTGTTGTGGTTTGTGGGCCTACTGTGGCTTATGGGTACAGGCAAAGCATGTGGAAGATGATGCAATTTGACTGCAACAGTTGTCTTATTCTATAGATATTGGAATTAGCATTTGTCAAACTTTTCAATGCTTTCCAGCTTTGTTCAAGGGAGAAGGAAAACAAAACTTTATTACGCTTGCTGATCTGGCTGCCCCTTACTTAATGAATTGGAATTCCTTACATAAGCTGTCAACTTTTAGCCGCAATTAAGAACAGAGTATAAACACAACGTTCATTCAAAGCATGCCGGAACTGGAATGTATAAAGTTCCTATAAACTTAACAAAGAAGCTTTATATTCAATAAAGCATGAACTCACCAGGAGGTAATAATGCCATTTCTTGTAGCGATAGTATATCCACCTGAGAGGAACAAACGTAACATAGAACAAGCAATACACATACGGAACATCTTGTGGCCCTAATCAACAAAGCACACCGTAAGGCATCCATTGAAACCTTTCTAAACCAAAAAGGACGGGCCACAGATCACTTACGAGCACCCAAGATGAAGCAAAATGCACCAAACCCAAGAACACCCAACAAATGAGTCACCTGGAAATCAAATTAGCGTTTTTGAAGCAAGTTAATTTAGTACAAATTAACCAATTTCACGACTAAATAGTTATAGTTCCAGAACCCAATTTACAAAACCAAGTAATATGAACTAAACTACAGCAAATCCTATCTGGAAATAACCAAGAATATATTCTCAAAATACCTTCAATAAGATTCTCTCGTGCTCCTCCGCTTTGGTGGCAATCTTAACAGCCTGCTCCGACAAAATCTTTTTGGTTTGATCCGCTTGTTTCGACAAAATCTCTTTCGCTTGCTCCCTCTGAGCAATAGAATCGCCAAAAAGGAATAAAGGAAACGACCCAAATGAGTAGAGAACATAGAATCAAAGAATAATTCAAATTTTTATAAAAAAAAATAAAATCCAAAAGAACAAAGAATAGAGTTAGAGAGATGGAAGCGTATAACTGTACCTTCGATCGGTCGGCGTTCCTTTGCCTCACCTCACGGAAGACCTCGCCCTCGTCGAGCCCGGATTCCCCCTCCGCCATTTCCTTAGATAACAACGCGAATTCGAATAACTCTTACGCTGCCCTTCCTCTATTCCGTGCTTCGCCGCGAGCGCGAGAGAGAAAAGAGAAAGCTGTCGATGGAGTTCCCAAACGAGAGCGACAGCGACAACTCCTTCTTTCCCTGTTTTGTTATATTTCTCAAATTTTCTATTTTACCCCCTCTCTCTGGCTGTTATAATATTTATTCTCTGCGGGGAAAGATTGACGGAGAAGCTTCCCTGAATAAGGACATTATAATTTAGATATGGGGAAAAAAAAAAAAAGAAGAGGCAGGGATCTAATCGAAGATTATGAAAAGTTGAGGGATTGAAATAGAACATTCCCTTCTACCGTTCTACTTCTACCGCATTCCTATCGTTTCTAATATACTATGAGTATGGATATGGCTATTTAATGAGCACGTAAGTCTATAATTTGTTACGATATTATAAAGTGTTTTCCTTTTATATATGTAGCGTTTTCCTGCATGCATTAAAAACACGCCGAGCTTTCAATTTATTAGTGTTTAGATAACTAGGGAAATATTTCGATCACGATTTTGATCTCTATTTAATTAGAAAGGTTTCGATTTTCTACCGGGAATACACAGCAATTAAATCGTTTTTTTAACTAAAATAATCGTTTCCAAAAACAAGTAGCATGAAACTACCTCTGTTTAAAAATTTTGTCAAAAGCTCTTCATATGCATTTTTGCTCCTACATTTTATAGTTATATCAGTTTATTCCTCCCGAGCATATCTTTTTCTTTTATAAATAATGATACGTGATAAGAGGATGAAAATTAAAAAATTTATCTTACACAATTTCAACACCATAACAGCATAAAAAATCTTCATATTAGAGCATAAAGATCTCGCTAAGAACACCAACAAGTAGACATTAAAATGTAAGATCTTTTCAAAATCTTTGAGCTTCTCAGCGACTTCTCTGTTTATATTCTTTACCATCCTCACATTTTATTATTAAATTGAAGAGATAAGGAGAAGCCTCCTATGAAATTAATACTTGGACTAGTTTGGAAAAGTATTCATAAATTATTCTCTCAAAAAAGTATTTTGTTTTTAAAAGTAATGAAATATTATAGAAGCACTATGCTTGCTGCTCCCTTTAACCTGACGCTGAACTAGTAACAAGTAGAATAAATTTTAAATATTCAAAACTAATAATATTTTTTCTAAATTATTTGATGCGAGATAGATCGGTCAAAAACTCGAGTAGAAATCGCTATCCCTTGTTGGACAGCAAATCGTGAGGTGAGATCTAAATGTAGATTCCTCAAACATCGAAGATTATTAGCATCTTAGTCAAGAATATTCCTAAGTCAACGTCAACGTTCGAATCATAAAACGAAACGGAGTTATATGACCGCCTCATAGAAAAGATCATAAAATAAAGTGATAATGGTTGCGTGATACTTTCAGCTTTCATGGGTCATTAATAATCCACTTAATTATCAAAATATCTTTTGCTGTGGGCTTGTTTACCAAATGGGCCGACGAACCTGATGCCTCCATAGCCTTCGAAGAGCAACAACTTTTTCCTCACATCCGCGAAGCACCACACCGCGTAAATCGTCCATTAAAGCCGTACGTACCACCGTCTGATTACACTGAGTCGTCGCTTTAACGGTCCGGATTGGGTCTACCATTCCTCTTCTCTTTTTAATTTTCCCAGACGCAGTCCACCAAAAATAAAAGAAATTAAAAAAGAGTGGGGAAGAACGAGCAGGAAAGGCGACTTTGGGATCAGCTCTCGCGTTTCCTCCTCCGTCTTCTCCTCCTCTCTTCCTCATCCATCCTAACCCTATTTTCGTCTCGAGATGCGTCGATGCTTCTAAGAACGCCTCGCCGGAGCCGTTCGATTTGATATTCGGCCGAGTTCGTCAGCCCGATCGGGTCGTCGCTGTAGAGGGAGGTGATGCCGTTGCACGCGGATCTGGATCGCCAGATCGAGCATCTAAGAGAATGCAAGTTTCTTCCGGAGGCGGAGGTGAAGACGCTCTGCGAGCAGGCGAAGGCGATCCTAATGGAGGAATGGAACGTGCAGCCTGTGAAGTGCCCTGTTACGGTTTGCGGGGATATCCATGGCCAATTCCACGATCTCATCGAGCTATTCAAGATTGGGGGAGACGCGCCTGATACCAATTACCTCTTCATGGGGGACTACGTAGGTCAGTACCGGTGGAGATTGATGCCTTAAAAAGGGGATTTATGATCCTTTACGATATACGGTTCTATTTCCCACTATTGATGGGCTCTTTTTTCTTTTTGGGTGTGGATTGTAGTTTATGCTAGTTTAATTCCACAAAGTTCGTAAGTGTTTACATCTCATTAATTGAAAATTTTGGACTTTCTTCATCTTTTTAACATTTACCTCTGTAAACTGATTGTCATATACTATGGTATAGATCGTGGTTATTATTCAGTGGAGACAGTCACGCTCTTAGTGGCCCTGAAAGTTCGATACAGAGACAGAATTACGATTCTTAGAGGGAATCATGAGAGCAGGCAAATTACGCAAGTGTAAGTGTTCTTTATTCCTTCATTCCGTCACTCCTACTATCATATATGTTTACTTCAGAGCTACGTGCTTCACAACATTCTGAAGCATGTGTGCTAGAATATGTCCCAGCCACTATTAATGATTTTTATAATTCAAATAGGTTTGAGATTTTTTGCTTCATTACTTTTGCATGTATATGTGATGTTACTTGCACTATTCCTCACCAGTTATGAATTTTTTTTTTCTTTCAGATATGGTTTCTATGATGAGTGCTTAAGAAAATATGGGAACGCTAATGTCTGGAAGTACTTTACTGATCTATTTGACTATCTACCTCTGACGGCTCTTATTGAGAATCAGGTAGGTCTCCTCCAATTCTTAGGACCCGTCAAAGGAAAGGACCAGTTTTGTTTAGCTGTTATCAAATTCTTGTTATACGTCTTCTTGATTACAGGTGTTCTGTTTGCATGGTGGTCTGTCCCCATCCTTGGATACACTGGATAACATTCGTGCTCTTGATCGTATACAAGAGGTATGCAATTATCTGGTGGCTGTGCCACTAGACAGAACACTTTTACATTTCAATAGTCAATCATTGTTTGTGATAAATTGGTATAGCTATTATATCAACAAGAAAATTCGTCTAACTTTACCTCATAAAAAAATCAAAAGTTTTTACATAGATTTTGTGTAGCAGAAAATAACTTGAAAGTTATAGAGCTTTTACCATATCCTGTTTCCATTTAAAGCTACATGTTTGGAAACTGAAATGCTCTTATCCTTTTCTTCTATTGTGCCAATAAATTCTGCCATTATTTATATTAACACGAGAGGTGAAGTGAATGGTTTCATTCAGTTTTTATTTTTATCTTTTTCTTTCCTATACCATATCTGATATCAGCATTCTGAGTTTAATATTTAAAGCTGTCCCTTGTTGTTCTTGCCTTGTCATACATACTAATTGCTGGATTGTCCTATATGGTCTACGGATTATTCGCGAGGAGTAGCAGAGAGAGGTATACAGAAAGTACTTTTCACATTTAATAGCAGCGGAAAAGGCCTCTAAAAAAAAGGAAAGGTTGAATTGTTGTGTGTTGGGAGGACTTTAATTTTCTCTGCATGTGACAGTTTTTCTGCGATGGCAATATGGGGAAGAAAGAGTACCATCTTGGTTTACACTGAGTGAAAATAGTATAAGCTGTAATCAAACCATGTCCATTTTTCCTATAGGAAACCATCCATCATTATTCGATGCTGGCTTCCTCATGACCTTGATTTGCTGTTAGACTGGTTCATAAAAGTGGAGCGTATTTGTATTTGCAAGAAATGTTCTTTGTGTATTCATTTATATTACACCATTTTATTGGCTAAGAGGTGTTGTATAATGATGGACTGAAACTAAACTGAGGTGGTTTAAGCATTTAAGGAAATATCTCAGTAAGACAGTTGAGCTGAAGATTTTTGTTTGTTAATGAAGTTTTCCAATCTTTTGCATAACTGCTATGACATTCTTCCTTTACATTGTCTTGAACACTAGTATTTATTAATTTGTAATTTGTGTTATCAGTCTTAATATAGTTTCCATGTGTTGCTCTATCACCATGATTAAGGAATTAGGGAAAACCCTCAAACATATATACATGCATACCATCTTACCATAAACTTGTGTTCTTTTGTGCAACATAGGTACCCCATGAAGGTCCCATGTGCGATCTTCTATGGTCTGATCCTGATGATAGATGTGGCTGGGGAATATCACCAAGGGGAGCAGGATACACATTTGGACAGGACATTGCTCAACAATTCAATCACACCAATGGGCTTACACTTGTTGCCAGAGCCCACCAACTTGTCATGGAAGGTTACAATTGGTGTCAGGTGAGCTCCTAGCTGCTATCCTTGCTCAACTTTCAAATTATCTTCCATCAGGACTAGTATAATTTTCAACTTAAGATGCTATATCCAAAACACAGGGACTAGTTTTGCACTTCTAGCAGCAGAAACAGGTTAATAAAATGATAACTATTGTCAGTAAACAGTGAATGAATGAGCTCATCTAAAAACATAAGGTCGCTCAGGGGATTATAGAAAAAGGGTGAAGCAGCATTGACTCTGGTTTCTGTTGTTTCTCAAATGTTTTGACCAAATTGCTGTCTCCACATCTCCATCGCTGTCTATCTTCAGGAAGCTTGATCAGACGTGTGGATTGGATTTACCTCCTAGATATGCAATAATATAGAAAAGAAAACTAAGGTGGCCGACCTCTCTAATTGATTGATTCTGTTTAAGGGTAGAGACTTTCCAAATTTCATTCAGCATAGCTGTTATGAATGATCAATTCTTTTAGGCTATTTCACTGGATGATGTTATTCAACCATAGATTATTCATTTATATTATTTATCAGATATTTTATCATCTAGATTCTTCTGCATGGCTGCAGGATAAGAATGTTGTCACAGTATTTAGTGCACCAAACTACTGTTACCGTTGTGGCAACATGGCTGCAATACTAGAGATTGGGGAGAACATGTCTCAGAATTTCCTTCAGTTTGACCCAGCACCACGTCAGATTGAGCCAGATACTACGCGCAAGACTCCTGACTACTTTTTGTAAACCTTAATATCCTTTAAGCTGGGTTGGTAGCAATGCTAGTCTGTTCCAGTGTCTGTTCTGTAGATTTGTTCTAAAACTGGAGAGACATCATTGATATCATTCTTTTATATGGGGTTTCTTCTTCTGCTGCTGCTACTCCAGGTCACTCTAGTTTGAGAAGATCATCCTGTGGCTCAACTGCATTGAGGAGATGACAATAATGAGCAGGATTACTGTTATTCTGAAGAAAGAGTAAAACAGCAAGCAGTACTACCTACAATCATTCTCCCAAGTCTGGAATGTCAAATGATTTTTGCAGTGTAATTTACGCTATTCGCTTAACTATAAAGAGAACCAGTATGTGAGATATCAACCGCCGTGAGCTGGTCAATTTGTGTAGGGTCTCTCTGGATTTGCTCTCTTTTTCTTGAATTTTAAATTGTTTGTTGCCGATGATAAGTATTGCAGAACCTGCTATACTGGAGTTGATGCCTTTAAATTCCTCACTCTATATTCTTGTTGTAAGTTAATGTTTCCCATGTCTTGGGTATGATAACACTTTCTATAGGGGCCCTGCTCATTGGTCGTTGTACAAGAATGACTTCTATTTAACTACGAGTGAGCAGTTTGTTAATCTCCCTCAGTCGAACGGTTTTCCTTTTCGTTTAGCTGCGTGAAATTAAATGCTGATTCTGGACTGCTGAAATTTGTGAAGTAATAAAATTATTTGATGGCTTTCAACTAGTGTTCTCTTGAGATATTCTGCGCTTTAGTTCTTATTAAATAGTTACAGAGTAATGATAGTGACTTGGAAGGCGAATGATCGTTGGAAAAACCATCTGCGTATAATAGATCTATCATATGTTCAACTTCTCTAAAAGATATCAATCAGATGGACGGGCATAATTTAATAAACCAGGGGCTGTTTGCCTTCCAGAGTCCCAGTTTAAGGGGTTACTTCGACCTTGTAATTAATTGCATTCAAACGATACACTTCTGAGATAAGATAGTGAATACGTGTTCCTTGCATCCTATAATCATCATAGTTTATTCTTATTTTTATTAATAAAATATTAAAATAAGGATAGTGATAATCTGAATTTGGTCTACCCACCACTCCTTTTTCAGAATAAACATACAAATAATCTAACTAGCGATAGATTAAATAGAGAACGGTCCCACTTTTATTCTTCCTCTCACCGAATTTCTATCCTTACTTTTCTTCCTTACCCACTAGTCCACAACCCAATCAGAGAGAGAGAGAGAGAGAGAGAGAGAGAGAGAGAGTTTAATGTCAGTTATCCTTCTACGCCTACCATCCGAGATTCTAAAGTGCACCGCTACGCGGAATACGAAGAGGAGTGCCGTCCGGTAAAAGTAAAACAACGGGCGGGCAGATGAGATAATCAGAGAGATGGCTTGCTTTCCGGAACCTTCTCCTTTCGTTTATAAATATTATCAAACCACAGAAAAAACTTCATTTATAATTTCTGGGAGATATGTCTGCTGCTCTGGAGAGAAAGGGGTAGCGTACGTTAGTCTCACCGTCTTCTTCCTCGAGCAAAAGCCATGGCGAATTGGCCTTACTCAAGAAGCCCGTGCCTCTTTTTTCTCGTACCCAAAGCTTCAACGTCACTCGATTCTCTGCCTCTTAATTGTCTCGAGAGATAGCAATTAAAACATCCTACACCTCTCTTTGCATCTGTTTTGAATGGAACGAATAGGAGAGGAGATGTGATTCATCATTCATCTCATACGTTCGAATTTTTTGAAACCTATGGAATTCGATTAAATTTTAAAGTTAAGAGAGGAAGAGACTTTTTCTCTTTCCATTTCTAACACGAAATAAAGGGAGAGAACATCATTCTCTCTCTCCCCCTTTTTTTTTAAAAAAAAAATTACTTAACATACATATAAATATATTAAAGAGACTGTTAATCTTCTCAATCAAGAGATGAGAGCAAGACTAAGTCATGATCCGCGTTGCACAAAGTCAATTGATTAGGTTCTGGGAAAAGATAGTTTCAACGCAAATATCAGTGTCAGGGATGAATCATTAATATACGATAAATACAAGGAACACGTCAGGAAGATTACCTGTCGTGCAAGGAGGTCAAGTCTTTGTAGTGTCTTATCATCACAGTCAAAAGTCCTTATCGTTCATATTAAAAAAAAGAAGATTCACTGCCGCGAAACTTCGCGGAAGCTGCGAAGCTGAATGGAAACTGAATGGAAACATTCTATAAAAATGCTTTTGCGAGCATACATATTTCCGGGGCGCGGGGTTGGGGGGAAGAAAAATGGAGAGTAGTTGTGCAAAAACCCCTCTTGTCCGCAGCGAGACGAAGGCCGACGACGACGACGACTCCAATGGAGGAGGCTTCAGCCTGCGCACCTTAGCGTCGAGCACCATGCTCCTCGGGGTGGGAGGCGTGGTGGTATACGTGTCACCCCACGATCCTTGGTCGCTGGTGCTCACGATAGGCTCTTTTGTTATCCTCCTCCTCCTGTACCACTGCCTCCACATCTTCGAGAACACTCCGGCGGGGTCACCGAGGAGACATACCCTCAAGGCGACGGTGTGGGCACTCTCCACTCTTTTGACGGCCATATTCACGTACCGCGTGTCAACCGTTATGCCAACGGTGGCGGCTCTAATTATATGGAGTATGGCGGGATTAAGCATATTGGGTGGCTTTTTTTTATTATTTATGTATGACGATGCCAGGACTATCACCGATGGCAATGATCATCTTGACGTGGACGTGGAAGACGAGAAACCATTGAAAGATGCCGGCGTGCCATAAACATATTAACACAAAATAAAATGCAAAAAGAAGCACGTAAATATTACATCCCAAATAAAATAAATTTATAAATTTAAATTGTATGAGAATATGAGTGCCAGTCATCGTGGTTTATTGTTTCCGTTGGTCATGATGTCGTAAAAGCGCTGAAGAAGGGGGCTGGTATGCCCTTAAATATTATTACAGCGGAATAAAATGGAAAAGAAACATGTATAATATCTATATATTCCTGCTTAAACTCGTCGACTAAATTGTGTGTTTGTGTATCTGATGTAATAATAAAAATTTAATTTTGAAAATTTGTGGAGCTGATCCTGTTGTCACGCTGTTGATGCCAATATATTGAGCTCTCTCTTGTGTCTTTAAAATACACAGATTGGGCGATTGACAACATATATAATGAAATGAATTCCCACTTTGTTCCCAAACAAGAAGCTGATCAGATGAATTAATTTTATTTCAAATGAGAACAATTAAATTCTATTCCTTGCAACAAATAACCTAGAATGTTAGGGGATCCTTTTGAATTATAAATATCTTTAAACTTTAAAACAATAAATTATTAAAATAGAGGGCTAGCTATTCTTTTCAAAAATTCCTTTTGATATGCTACTTGCCGGAATTGTCCTGGTACTCGACGATCTAATCTGCTTTGGCTGACTACCTCTCTTACATGACTTGCATATATCGTATTAAAGTAGTACTGCATATTAGAAAGGTTGCAGCCTTGCAGGGGAGAATTATTTTAGGGAGAGGACATAGGGAAAGGAAAAGACATTTATATTTTACCTCTCATTAAGTCTAATTTCATTTTATCTTCAATTATATCACTTTCTTCTCTTATGATTGTATTTAAATTAACATCCTTCTATATTTTTATCATATTTGACCAATCTATAAGTAAAATTAAAAAAGATTAGTTAAAAAAGTAATAGTTGAGCAATCTAAGTGTAACCTATAATCCTTGATAATTTGTTTGAAAACTTTATTAAAAAATTTAAATCTGAAATATAATTATCAAAGGACTGAACCGATAATCAAACCTATTCAATTTTATTATTAGACCGGATAAACAATCGACTCAACAAAACCTAACTAACTTGGTGGTTAAAACAGTAAACCGTGCAACCCGACTAATTTTTGGTGAATTGATCGGATCAACTATTTTTACAAAATTACATATTTATATTTTAATATTTAATTATTCTATTTATATTCTAATAGTATTTAAGTAGTAAAATTTTTAAAATATGTAGTTTATAATATATCTATTATTTTTTAAATTAGTTATATATATATACTCTTAAAAGTTTCTTATTTGCTTGTATGTCTATCCACTACTTTAAATAAACTATCATTAAAATTTAAACAATTTAAATATAAAAGATAAAATTATTCTTATTCTTATTTTCAAATATTTCTCTTGGTTAACAATATTTTCATTTATTTTTACACTAAATAACATAACTTAAAATAACTGGAAATGTATCTATATAAATAAATTTGTTTTGCTAGATATATATAATTATACTACTTTTATAGATATCTATTTATTTTAAAAATCATCTAAATATATTTATATATTATTTAAATAGTTTTAAAAACCAGTAATCCGACCGGGGGCGGGGGGCATATCTCCCCATTATAATTATGCTTCAGGAGGCCTCAATTAACTAATGGAGATTAAGTAAAAGGACTCTCCGCCATACATACCTTAGCTTCTACAATGCCAATGGGAAGTAGTATATGGGGGTTTCTTGCATTAAAAGAAGATTATTCACTGAATGCAAATTTTGTTATAAGGTAATCGCATCAAACTCGCAATAAGATTTCATCGAACATAACCACATTTTACAAGAAAATTTTGGAATCCTAAATTAAAATACGAGCATAAAAAAGATAACAAGAGAAGGGGAAGAGTGCGTACTCTCATTCCGATTCCTGCAACCCACCGAGCACGACGGACCCAACGAAAAGCCCCGCCGCCCCAACCCCGAATGCGGCGGCGAGGACGGCCTGGGCGGCCACGAGGACGGTGGAGTCGTCGGGAATTATGACGATGACGGCGATCGCGGCGACGAGGAGCGGGAGGGAGACGGAGGCGAGAACCGAGGGGGAAACGGTGGCGGCGTTCTCGAGGAGGCTGAGGAGGCCGAGCTCCTCCGCCTTGGAGAAGAATCCAAGCTTTTCTATGGAGGATAGGGTTAGACCGAGCTCCTCCGCCTTGGAGAGGAGCCCCGCCTTCTCGACTCCGCTTAGAACCTTACGCTTCTCCAGCTTCTTGATCACGTCGACGGTGACCTCCTCGCTCCCCTCCGTGAAGATGCCGGCGCCGAACCATTGCTTCTTCCAGTTATCGTCGTATCGATTCACCTAAGCTCAATTTGGTTGGTTATAAGGATCAAATTTGGTTAGAGAAAAAGGGGGGCAAAAAAATGGTACCTTTTTCTTAGGAGCCATGGCGAGAATCTTGAGTGGCTTTCTTCGGGAGGAGGAGAGATGGGGACGAGAGAAGCGAGAGGAAGAGGAGAATGTAGAGGAGATAGTAGATGCCGCCATCGATCTCTCTCTATTTCTCTCTCTCTCTCTCTCTTGTTTCTCAAACAGCAAGAGGGATTATAGGTAGGATTTAAACGCAGGCAGAGGTATTTGCTTCGCTCTGTTCCCCTGCCTTTCGTGTGAACAATTGCACACGGGAAAAGAGGATCGGAATTGGGCCAATGGAAGGAGAGGCTTATCTCAAGTGAGGGCCCACCAAGGGCTCTTCAAATATAATCGCAGCCATGCTTTTATATCTATAAAAATTGAGTCATTTCCTACACTATTCTTATATTTTTTTAGAACTTCTCATTTACTTCTAGAGTTGTATGGTTATTATGCATACCTCTCTGTTATTTGTATAAATATCCCTTTCGATTACTTTTCAATTTAAATCTCAATAATTTAATACTTTTTGTTAACTTAAAAAATTAACTCTAAAGAATATATATATATAAGAGTTTTAAAAAATATACATGTATATAATTTGAGAGGTATATATATGAAGTATCAACTGTAGGGGGGATATATGCAAAAAAAACCCTGACAAAGAAAAAACTCCATGTTCATACGAGGAGAGAGACAAATTTAGATAAGAAACAGATGTCCAATTTCTGAGCTTATGTAATATTCAAGTTGAGAAAAGCTAAGCCAGCATCATAAATTGCATCATAAAATATCACCACAATGACCATAATTGATTGACAAATTGACTCTCTGATGTCTCTCTCTTTAGCAAAGTATGTGAAGCACAAAATACTTTTAACAACAACAAACAAAATATTGTAACACAAGAGTAGATACACAATCAAAAGCCAGTCAACATAGAAATTCAGAAAGTGACACAAATGCTCTCTACTTTGGCAAGCAACACTCATGTTTTAACCGTCCCACCATCGAGCATCTCCATTGCTAGTCCAAGATAGTTATCAAAATAATTTGGTGGCTCATTTATGAAGCAAGAGATGACATCCCTGAGTGTCACAACGCCAACGACTTCACAGTCGTCACCCTCGACTACGTAAATCCTGTGAACTGAATTGGATGCCAGGCTATCAATAACGCTCCCTAGGGTTGCATCAGGTGCGCATGTTGGTGGAGGTGCCGCCATACCGTTACCATTTCCTGAATCTTGAACAGATGAACCTATGGTCTTTATGAAATCCATAACAGTTAACTGCCTGTTGAACCAAAATTATTTGGGTCAGTTGCATGAAAAATCAAAACAGTTCAGTTCTCACTGTTACAAATCACTAACTAAATCCAAGTATACGTTACCGGATTAGTATGGCAGGTATGAACCATTCCAGCAAAATAAAAATAAAAAATATTTTGGTGTTCTCAAAGATTGGACAAACACTTGCTGAAACTCAAATCACTTGGAAAGTTCAATACCTGAAATTTGAGAACAGGTCAGGCCTGAGCAACAAGAACCTGATATGGCGTATGCTCACATTACCAACAAGCTTTCTTTTTGGGCCCTCTATTACTGGAAGGCCACCGATCCGGTTGTCCCTCATCCGCTTGAACGCTTCCAGGATCAAGTCATCGCTGTTGATGCTTACAACCTGAAAAGGAGACATCGAAGTGGCATCAGTACCTGTCATCCATAATGTATTAACTATTAACAGGTTAACACACGCACATCTATGACACATTTTCTACTACTTCCTGAAGTAAGAGGAATATTTCCAAAAACATAAGTGGCATAGTTCTCGCAGATAAAAAAAATATTAGAGACATTGGATAAATTGGAGGACAATATGCATCCCGCAATATGGACTACCTATTTAACAAACAAGAGACCTTCAGTAAAGTCCTTTATTATGTTCTCAGGAAAAGGTACAACCATGAAAATTATCCAATCAAGACCTATACTGATAGGATGTAAAACACCAACATAGTTGTTTAACTAGAAAAGTTTAAAGATCCCGCATATTTTTACTTAAAATTTTAGAGAATAATACAAGAAAAAGGATGAAAAGCTGATGGAATAACCTCATCATATGACATAAACGGAAGTCCTAAGTCTGAAAGAGGAAGCGCAGCGATGCAATCAAACCAGTCCCTTCCTTCGCATTGCCTGAGGCCTTGCACAATAGCTGTCTGGGTAATAAAATTCCTAATAACTGGCTTGTCAGGTTCAACAACTGGAACATTTCTCAATCTGTACTTTGAGAGCAGCAGCAACACGGTGAGCATTGAACTGTCGAGCACAACAGGAAGGAATGGAGCCCATCGATATGTCTGAACAATTGATTTAACCTAAGCAGAAGATTAATGAAGAGAATGTAACTAAACAAACTTTGTATTTGAAAGGAAGAGCAATCGAACAATCACATTAAGGCAATTACACCAATTAAAATGCCAGTCAGACATAATGAATATGCATCGTTAGAGTAATCCAGATTAAAAAATTGCACATATTATGTGCAAAAATATCTGCATACAACCAAATAACTGAACATTGGAAACTAAAAGTAAAAGTTGGGGAACAAAGGAACAGCCCTATGAACAATATAGAAGACCTAGTTTCATGAACAAAGAAAATGATAAAGAAAAAAAAAATCATTCCAAAGGTCACTTATCGTGCTTTTTGCAGCTCTGGGATAATCATGCAACCACAAAAGTACGTATAAGGTGCATACTGTTGTCGATTTGAAAGGTTCTTCTTCAAGCAGGACTTTGTAGAAATCCTTTCCCAAATGATCAGCAGCAACTGGAGCATCCTTAGCTACACCTCTTTCCGCAGCCATTCCACCAGCCACTGCTGCACCAATTGCAGCAACAGTCAAACCAGCAACTACGGTTGGACTAGCTGCTCCCAGGGCTACTGCTCCAAGGGCACCAACAGTACCAGTTCCAACCCCTGCAGCAGTTGCTGATCCTACTGCAAGAGCAGCAGCAGCAAGTTCTGCATTTTCCAACACCCAGAGAATGACGGCTGCATAATCAATAATTCCCAAATACCTTCCTCTCAAATCAGTAGGAGTCCCAGCATCCGGATTTGTAACTGGAGCAGCCATTATGTTGTTTTCTGATAGGATACGAACAGCATTAAGTACAGAAGTGTCTCCCGGAATCTCAATAACTGCACAGAAGGGAAAGATGAGTGTTGTAACTTGTCAGGAAGAATACTCGACTTCAAGAAGAAAATTATTATATAGTCTAATTCCAAACAAGCAAACACATAACGCAAGCACTACATGACGCCGTTGAAAAAATACCTGAACAATAGCAGCTCGCCCTTAACAACCTAGAAGCCGATCCCAATGAAGAATATAAAGCATAGTACAGACAAACAGTGCATGAAACGAAATAGTGGAATACCTTTGCCCCTGGGAACATCAGGAAATGATGAAACTGGAATCTGAGCAAATGCAGCAGTCAAAGACTCCTGTAGAGGAAGTGGCAACTTCTTTTTTGACTCTATAGCCTCAAAGTAGGCATCATTATTTGGAATTTTCGAGGTCATTTCAGCTTCAGCTATTTCAGGAAACAACGAATTAGTTCATCGACAACTGCTATCTTCCATACACCAGAGGTATAACTGTGAACAATCAAAGTTTCGGTATCCAAACAACAAGATTACGAGCAATGCCGAGATCCACTATGATAGTACAAGACCGAAAGTAGAGGAAAAATTCGCGAGAATTCTCACGCAACCGTATCAGCAGTCGAGATTACAACTCATACATCAACACAATCATTTATCACCTCTAAGATGCTAGGTTGAGTCATACAATCCCCTACATACTAACCATGGGAAGAAAAAGATCAAAAGCTCTGTCTGGCAAATTTAAACAGAGCAGTCTCTTTCATCGGCATTACATCAAACACCTTACGGTATATAAAAAAGTAACTCAACAGCAACAAAGTCATCAAAGAATCATCTAAAAGATAAAAGAAAGGCTTCTCATTGGAACGAAATAGCGCATAAGATTAGCATAGATTACCAAAACTAAAACAATCGAGAGTGAGACATCATCCAATTCACATCAAGCTAACATTAGATCGCGAAATTTTAGAGGGTTCGAGCTCTTACCTCCTCTTCTCGGTTTCATCCAACTATGGCAGCGGATACTAGTGGAGATGGGGGTGGTGGAGGAGGGCGTGCCACGTGGTAGCCCACTAGGCCCATGTGTCTCCCTCTCGACGTGGACCGTGGACGTTACGAGAAAACTGGCCGCTAGGCACGTGTACTGAGCGTGAGTAGGAAGGAGGGCATATTCGGAAAAAATATCTACCTGTACTTATATTCTTATGGTTTTTCTTTTTACAAATTACTACCCATTTTTCGAATATATTGTGAAAAGTTCCTACCTTTTTTTCCGAATATAAGTACAGGTATCCCATGGAATTAAAATAGTATCCCATGGAATTAAAATAGTGTAGTTCGCTATTTGCGAAAAAAATAACCCTAATATTATTACAAAGAATTTGTGCAACTTGTGGTGGTGTTTGAACTGTGTAGAACTAAATGATGTTTTAGATGTGGTAATTAATAAATGCCACGTCTAAGATCCTTCATAAGTTCACAAATTGGTGGCCATGATATACGCTGTTGATTGTAAGATCCCTCACTAGATCTTGATGCAGTGCGACACTTGCACATGCATGCATTAATCACACACACATACATACAAATTAAATGTAAAAAATAAGCAAAATTAAGGTAAGAATATTTAGGCTTACATATCACAATGACCCAGAAAGAAATAAAAATAAAAAAATTAAAATAAAAAACTATGGTGATTAATGAGCATATATGGATATAGATATATATGCACATGGCCAGGACCACTGCGCTTAGTTAAGCTCCAAATTTCTACACAAGTATTTGGATTCATCAACCGTGGAGTTGGATGCAAAAGGACGCAGGAGCATCAAACTCCCCAAGCTTTGTTGCGGATCTCTTGCAGTAGTACCTTGAACGCCAACGTAGGAAGTGATAGCAGCAGCCAACGCCGATCGGAAGCTCGGGTCCGACGTGATCGCCTTTCCGATCGCGTCGGTCATCGGAGTCTGGCCCGGAGGGGAAGAAGATACACGGCTTATAGTAGTAGCCATTGGCATTGGCAGATAAGACTGCAGGTCGAAAAGACCCAACTGTGATGGCTTGCTAAGGTTCCAAGAGTTTAGTGGTCGAGTGGTATTTGACGAGAAGTTGAACTGGGGAGAAGGGTGTGATGGTGAAGTGAGATCTAATGTGATAGTTGGATGAGAAGGGGATGAGTAGGGTGATGGATTGCTATAATTATTGTGTGAATAGTAAATACTTGGTGTTCTCGAATCGATCATCGAGCTCAGTCCGGCGAGGGTAGTTGCGCTGTTAGCTGTTGTTGGATTCGACGCCAATGAGCCGGACGTCAGCATGGAGGCGGCGGCGGAGGTCGTCGACGCCATGGCGGTGGCTGCCGGGGGGAGAGGATGGTTGTGAGTCCCTTCGTAGGTGGTGATCAAGATAGACAGGTCTTCTTGACTCCTTTGCACCTAACAGAATGAAGAAAGTATGTACGTATGTATGTATTAGCTAAAGGGGTGAATCGAAAAAAGAAAAGCAGCATATACCTTCTTCTTCTATAGCCTTGATTAATGGAAATGAACCAGAAGTATATCGGTTAAGTACAACTACGGATATGGATATTATATATATACAATCAATAAATATAAACGAAAATTAGACCAAAGATCCATATGAAAAATATAAAAGAGTCTAAATGATACGTGGATATTAACTCGGATATTATTTTTCCAATCATATCTGTATCTACGTAGAGGATCTGGTGTTGAGATATACCTGTTTCCTAACCGGACATGCAGGTGCAATTGTGCATCGATAATATGCTCGTGGACATGGATTTCCTTTGGAGGTTTTTTGCCCATATTTCCTCCATTGACACCCATCATTCATCTGTTGGATAAATTGCAGCTTGATCAGCAGATCAATAAAATCTTACACGTTTTAGATTTGGAGTTGTTTATTCCTTTTTTTTTGTTGTTGTTTGAAAACTAACCGTTGGGGTATCGCATCTTGCTCTAACTGAAACCCTAGTTCTCTTAGCTGGAGGCTGGAGAGACTTGTCATCATCTCCTCCTTTCAAGCTCTTCATCACCTTGCTTGGTGGCCATGTCTCCTTTTGATCATCCTTCAAGCACTCATCAAAGTTATTTTCCGAGTTCAAGCTTGACATATGGTAACTTTGTTCGGTGCTACAAGTACTGTCGTTTTTGCAATCGAGCCCAAGAGACAGGCCTTCTTCCTCTTTAGCCTTTGCATATTGGCCCAGCTTATGATCTTCTTTCTTGTACCCACTTGCATTTGTTCCAAGCCTTAGTGAGACTAGTTCGAGTTCGTCGGCGTCGCGATGAGTGAGAGGGAGTTCGACACTTTTCTTAGCTTGATTTTGTTGAACAATGTCAAGAAATCTTGATTGGAGGGACTTGTAATCTTTTATCGTTTCTTCTAAAATTGCCTTCAGTTTCTTGTTTTCTTCTCTTATCTCTACCAGCTCTGCTTTTGCGGACTGGAGCTTGTAGTCCTGTTAAGTATAAAGCACAAACATCTCAAAGGTTAATTTTAATGGATGACAATTCTTTGAGATTGGGAAATCCCAATGATCACTAGTAAAGAAGATATCTAATCATGGAACATTTTAGTTTGCTCCTTATGTTAAAAAAAAGTTGCTTCTGATATGGAAAGATGATCTCGAAGAAAAAGAGTAGTAATAAAAAAAAAGAAAGAAATTCTCTAGAGAACTTAAAACAAGCTCTGTTTAACGAAAGTGATCATTTCAGACATACCCCACAAAAATTCTTCCATGCTTTCTCCTAATTAATACCAACGTTTTCGACAATATCCGAAAAGGAGATCAAATTGCAATTAAGGAAAAAATAAAATAAAAAGGAAATACCTTTCTGTCGTCGTTCTCCATCTCTCTTCTTCTTCTTCTTCTTCTTCTTCTCAAAAGCTCGTTCGATCTGCTCCTTTTTTTCTATAATTCGTTTTCTCCAAACTCCTCCTTTATAAGAAGCCTTCTCCAGCTTTGACTTGTAATAGTATAGAATTAAAACGCAAGCACTTATCTCTTATCTTCTCCATGAGCATCAAAAATGTCAACGGCGAACCGCAAGTGCACTCCAAGAAGCAAAAGAAGAAGAGAGAATTGTAGAGATTTCAACGTGTGAGACGCGTTGATATGCGTCACAACGAGTGTTTTTTTCTTAATTTTTATAGCCGCAGTCTTGGGCTCACAAATCTGAAGCTTTTCCACCACTTCCAATGGGCATTTACCACATGGTCTCCCTCTCCATGCAGTTGGATTCATTCATGCAAGTGGTCGGATATCCTCTTTGGTTATCTATCTATATCATCCAAGGACCACCAATGATATTTCTATCACTCTTATCTTATGCCATTATTACCCCCTTTTTTAAAAAAAAAATTAAAAAAAAACGAAAATAAATTTACTCTCATTCAAATTTAATTTTGTATAAATATTAAGTTACGGACTTGTTGTCGTTGTTGCTCTATAATTTGTACCTTATAAAGAGACTTCATTGCATGGCTAATTATTTAGTCTTCCAAGATCCAAACATTGCGGCCGGCTACATAGATGCATGCAGTTGTATATCATTATTTTATTCGATTGTCGTAGCATGACTAACTCGTTCCCATCTAGTTAATTTTCAAGTCCGTATTTAGAAAGTAAATAGAGGTAGGTGCTGACTGACTTCGCAAGATTCCAACAGCAAATTTCGGCAAAGTTGGAGGAAATTTTCCAATGCTGACTAAATTGGTCAAATCATCCTGCAGTGTTTTGTAGTGTTCCATGGTCCTCCTACATTTCTCCCTTTAATTTCACATGGCCATATTTAGACTCGCATCGCCCTCCTCTAACTCTGTTAAGGTTCGGATGATTTTTTCTCTGCCGTCGATCCTGATCCGTCATTTTTTTTCTTTTCCTCTCATCTCTCAAATAGTTAGGAGAGGATAAGATTTTTCTTCACCCCTTACAAGAGCGGTCTTTCTCCGTTCTCTTTTCTCTTCGGTCGACTTTTCTCTCCTACTCATTCTTCAGTATGACTGCTCGCATACACTAAATATGTGACGAAAGATATACGTGTAAATATCAACTTTTGAAGTATATACATGCAGGAAAAAAAACCCAGTTTTCTCAATTTGTCACATCTTCCTCTCAATTTGTCAAACTTTCAAAACACAAACTTTATGTTTGACTTTGTGTAAAAAATATATATAGTATATATATTCCATTCTCTGTGCACTATTCATCACATATGAATGAATATGAAAAGCCCTAGGAGATAATTATTCGACAAGTTGGTCTATTAAATACTCTGCATTATAACTACTCATAGGACTACAACTTGGCATTCTTTCCATCTCATTAAAGTGACGGCCTACCATGAAACGAGGACATATTGTTTAGAAGTCTGCAAGACCTTTAATTAACCTGCACCATCATTAGCTTAATTATTGGGATAATTTGTCCAGTGGATGCTACTAATTAATGTTAATAGTGTTGTACACTGTAATACATAGTGGACATTTAAAAGAGAGGGATGGATAGGACAATAGGAGTCACTCGATTCAAACAAGCACATACTGTCGATTATTTTGGAATAGTAACTGATAATAACAACATGTGGGTAATTCATAATTTAATATCCAACTGAGAGGAGATGAATTTATAAATTTGTTACAGAATTTTTGAATCTATATAAACAACTGAATCAATCCATTCAAGAAAAAAAATAAATAATAATAATAATAATAAAGTTTACAATAAACTCAAAATATATACATATAATATTTTAGTGAAAAATCTATAAGTGTTCATCAAAGACTTGTAGTTCAACAAACGAAGGAAGTTTTCTCTTTTAATAAATGCATCTAGTTGACTAGTTATTACTACCTAATACTCGTACACCATCATACTAACTGTTCATTAAATGACATAAAGATAAACAACTTGACCACCACAATCTTTTCTCTCTTTTTTTTTTGAATTTTTTTTAAAAAAAATACACCCTATATATATATATATATTTTGGTCTATTATAGCTTACTTCTTGTATTTTTGATTTTATATATGATTTTGTTTTTATCATTCGTAGCACACTTAAATTTAAAGATGCATTTAGTTGTTATAAAGTAGAGTTTAATAAAATATATCACTTTATTAAGACAAGTCTTTTCTTTTAAGAGAAGAAAGTTATTTTTGACTGGTAAGGAAGTCACTTTTCAAATTTAATTTTTATAACTAAACAATAAAAATAAAAAATAAATAAAATTGTAGAAAGTGGGTACTTCCTTCTTCCACTTTTTAGCAAAAGGCATACCTTATAAATGGAGAATAAAAGTAAAAGATGAGTTAAATAATCATAATAATAATAATAATAAACTTAAGACATTGGGTGTAATTCATAAGTAGGTCCAACCTTTTCTCACATACACAGAAGACTAGTTACAAATATCCTATTCTAGTAGGTCTATGGTTTAATAAGATATGGAATAGAGTTTGAGGTCTCCTAGAACTAGTAATGCAAAGTGGCCTTACTTTTGACTTCAAAATTTAAATGTCTTCATGGAAAAAAAGTACTTGTTACCAGTATTGAAGTACTGCAAGAACAACTAATAAAAGCAGGTTGACAATTCTGCACAGTTGAATCCTTCAACCTCTGATGCCAAATAGTTTACCTGAATAGATTTAGAATAATGACTTTAGGGGGGCCACTTGTTTACTTGCAAATATAAACAATTCTAGATGAGTAAGCACACAGGCAGAATAGGAGTATAAGCATCCTCAAATTTACTTCCTTTGACTCCAAATTAAAGAAGTGCATAGTGAAACTGGATCATATTGAACTCAATGCACTCAGAATAATTTCTTTCATTTATTCATTCAATTTCCTACTTATCGCCGTCGACGGCGGAGCAACATAGAGGCAAGAGGAGGGGGTGGCCATGGCCCTCCCTTGGATTTGATAAAAACTGATAGCTTTGGTGCATATGGGCCCTTCCTTAACACAAAATTAGATAGGAAAGATAAACTCACTCTAATTTTTTTTTTCAGTCTAATCTCCCCCCTTGATCATTGGAATCACTTGTCCAGAATCTTTGGGCCCTTGTACTCCGCAACATCCAGCGTGAAGCCTTCAGGTTTTTCTGGTCTGGCTTTCAACCAGGCGTATTTCTCCTCCTCGCCGGGCATAATATGGCCAACTGAAATGAAGACAGTAGTATCAACAGCAGCAATGCAGTAACTTTTCTGACAAAGTTTACAACTTTTGGAGGTTTTCCCATTTTAAGGCACTTGCAGAAGAGAGTACATTGCTCTTGCTATTTAATCTTTGCTATTGTTAGTGTCTCTTTGTCTGTTAAGTAGTACCACAGTTCTTGGATCACTTCTGCAGGACAGAAACACAGAATGCAACTAATTTTACGGACATTTACTAATTTTACTTGGGCGAACATGGAATAGAGTTAAAACAAAGCCATTATATGTGCACATATATATCGTACTCTATTTTTCTTTTTCTTAGAGAATTTTTGGTGCACAATCCGAAGTATCTACTTTAAAAGAGCAGGGAAAAAAAAACGATAGAGAAATTATGTTTTAACTCTCTATGGTTAAGCTCAATTTCACAAAACTTTTATATATTTAAGTAAGCATTTAACTCTCAAACATGACTAAAGTACAATCATTATATCTCATTATATTTGACCAAACCAAAAGTCGAATATGAAAATTCTTATTAAAAACAAAATTGTAAATGATTCGATAGATTTTTTAACGCATGTAAAATAATATCTATCGAATTTTAAATTATAAAGATTTGGCAAATATATTAAATATATATATGGTTTATCATAACTTTATTTTCTTAAACTTCAATCATATTATTTTAGATGCGTTGAAAAATATATATAATCCTTTATAACTTTGCCTCTAATTAAAATCTTCAAATTCAACTTACATTTGAACTAATATGATGTAAAAAGTAGTAGCTGTATTTTAATTAAACCTACAGAGGTTAAATGTTTAAGTTAAAAATACACAGAGATTTTATAAAATTGAACCAAACCATAGGAGATTAAATTGCGATTGATCTAAAAGGAGGAGCCTTAATTCCTTAGCCTAAAATAACTTCTACACAGTCTAAGAATAGGCATGACAGTGAATCCTGCATTAGACAAGAACAACAGGAATAACATACACATGATACTAATACAAGATCAATGTGACAATAGATATATAGATGTGTTTCTATTTCTCTTTTAAATTCTTAGAGTTGTTTCAAGGTGTCTCATAAGGATGTCCAGAATTAGGCATATCTGGTTTGAAGGGAATGAAATTTAAGAAATAGATAACTTACCGGGAAAACTAGAGTATGGGAAATCATCAAAGTAAGTGGAGTCCCTTCCTTCAGAAGGAGAATAAGGTGGACCAAGCACATCCAGAACCGCGCAAGGAGTCAATGCAGTAAAACAATGCATATTGCCTCCAGATTCAGGATAAAGAATCGACGTCTTGCATGTATCGTTAAAGACATCGTCAGTCTTAACCTTTGCCAATCGCTCACCTGAGATTTGCCCAAAAGAGAGAAAGAAAGAAAGAAAGAAAAACTTAATGATGAAGGTAAGAAAGTAATGCATAAAATTTTCTTCTCAGCTACAGAACGAATTAACAAATCCGGGGAAGCTCGCCTTCTCTTGGTCTGATTGTCTCATTGGAAATCTGAGCAGTATCAACCCAGTCATATGATTTAATGTGTATGGAACCAAAGAGGAGCTTGCTAAAGACGGTCATTCCTGGGTGATCATGTAGTGGAATGACAGCTGACTCAGGCAAACAGAAGATACCAATCTGCAGGCAATCAGCACATTTAAGAAGAAATCTTTTTACCAGTCATATTCATGATAGGTTAAGAGTAGTAAAGGTGTCATGAATACTGTTACCGAAAAATTTTCCTTGTGTTTAAGGTGTATATATGTTATTGAAGGAAGTCTTTCAGAATTTGAATGAGAAAAATATGGAAGGGCTGGATCCAGATCAACATCTTCTGGTTTCATACTATCTGCACAAAGGAATGATCACAGGTTCACAATCATCACAACTAGCCAAAATGAACGCCCAACACTAATACGCCAAATTAATATAGAGAGACGAAAAGCTTGTACACTATTTCCATGCAATCATGTCCCAGGACTATTCGATGGCGTAGGAGGTGCCAATCCTACCAATATAATAAACCAATGATGTGGCATTCAACTTGAAAACCATACCCATTTGAAGTGGTGTACCGTGTACGACAATAAAACATCCCGAAAAGAAGAATCATTGGATGCGAAAGTTTCTTGATTGAGCCTCATTTAGACTCAATAGTTGTTCTAGGCTTCTACTACCTTTGGTGCAAAAAGAGGAGATCTCTAAAATATCAATCCTGGACAAATGACACCCCATAACACTAAAACCTATATTTTTCTTCAACTTGATATGTATAATTAAGAGATTCCCCAGATAGCATGAGATTTGCTTTCTTAGGTACTTTAAGGCTGTAAGATGCCCAACTAACTGAATCATCAAGTGACATCTCATAATTGATTTCCTTTCGGAAAACTTTAAACTTGCCCTCCAATCATGATGATTCCAAGGAAATGACAATGTAAAACAACCTAAAAGGGAGATTTTTTTATGAATATATCAAAGGAAATCAATAATAGTCAATCCCTCCTCCTTCTTCTTCTTCTTCTTCTTCTTCTTCTTCTTCTTCTTCTTCTTCTTCTTCTTCTTCTTCTTCTCTTCTTCTTCTTCTTCTTCTTCTTCTTCTTCTTCTTCTTCTTCTTCTTCTTCTTCTTCTTCTTCTTCTTCTAGTTCCACCAACATTGTTTCTTAAAGCAAAATAAAATTAATATCTTCTCCAACCATGTGACAAAAAGATAAACGGCTCGCCATAAAACAAGATTATATCAATTCAATTCACTTAAATCCCACTAGGAAGTAATTCAATACAGCAAACCCAGCCACACCAATTCTCTAAACCCCAATAGGACTACAAACATCAACAGTAAAGATTTACTTCCATAACAAAGGAGAGAAATTTTTACCAAGAAACGAGGAGAGGCGGCTCACATCCTCCTGGGATGGGACAATCCCAGGCCCACCTCCCGCGAACACCTCCTTGCACGTATCAAACAGTCTCTGGACTACACTAGCCGTCTTCTTCTGCCGCCCCTTGCTCTTCCTCGACGACGCCTTTCCCTTCTCCGTAGTTAACCCCGCCGCTCGCTTCCTCTCCTCCACTTTCCCGTTCACCCACATCAACGAAGAGGCCAAGGTGGGAGGAACCAAACAAGGCGGCTCCCACCGAAACCCTCAGAAGCGATCAGATTAGGGAGAAGCAAGAAAGACCCAGAAAATTTTTCATCGCTACAAACTGAGAAATGAGAGAAAGATTGGATCTTGGGAAGGAAGAGAGGGTGCTTTGCGGTGTTTTTATATGTGTAGTTACCCTGGCCAAGGGGTTCGACACAAACATCTAGGCTTCCTGATGCTTTATGTTGGTTCCTCCTGGAAATCACAGTAGGGATTTTGGCATTGGTATTGGGTATTGTTATTGGTATTGGTATTGGGATTGATGAGAAGGAATCCAATTGAAGGTGATGGATATTGAGATCTCTTGGTGTATGAGAAGGACTGGCCTTTAGCTTTGTAACTATTTTGTTTTGGAGTGGAATACCAGGGATCATGGAAGGGTGTGGAGTAATACCACTTTCCTGTGGGCTACTCCAAACTGCCTTTGATCTCTCTCTCTCTCTCTCTCTCTCTCTCTCTCTCTCTCTCTCCACATCACCATATATATATATATATGGATTTGAACAATAAAATTAGCCATAGGACAAAGTAACAAGACGATC
This sequence comes from Typha angustifolia, assembly GCF_048772165.1. Taxonomy (NCBI): domain Eukaryota; kingdom Viridiplantae; phylum Streptophyta; class Magnoliopsida; order Poales; family Typhaceae; genus Typha; species Typha angustifolia. Next base: position 486,322 of record NC_133239.1, read on the forward strand.
CCAACAGAATAAAACTATGATTATATTCATTTACCTGGTGTATGAGGTGTGCAGCCTTCATTCTAGGGACTTTTCTGCAATTGGAGTACTTGGCAAATGGCAAGACTCCATTGACTGCCCCTAATTAGATAACATTTTCAACTGCTAGGAGTCACCACTGCATAATTTGATAGAATATTTTGGAAGGACACCTGTAACTCTACCTCAGCTTGGCTGGCACAAGAATAAGTGGAAGAGATAGCTGCAAGAAGACAAACAGTTCCCACATGTTTCACACATGCATAAATTGACACCTCGTTCACTAATCGTAACCTAAACAAACAAAACCTGTAACTTCACACATGCTCCAACTTGTTCTTGCTTGGAAGCCAAACAATACCAGTTACTTTTTCTTTCTTTTTTTCCCCCTTCTTTTATGGGTAGAATACATACATTGTGGAGTTTTATTATACATTAAATTACATCTAGTTAATGTTTTCTCTTTTGCATTGTTTGATGAGCTCAAATTGGCGATATCTGCAGACCACCCCGTGCAATCGATCTGAGGTGCCATACGACAAATCGAAAACCTAAAGAAGAGTGATTATACAAAGCGTGAAGCATCTATTGAAAAAAGAAACGTTATCAACAGAATTTAAGTAACCTGCCTGCCTGGGAAAGCAAAACTGGTTTGGAAGCCAATTTTAGGGAATCTGTGGGCTGCTACACTACAGTTAGATCGGCTCCTGCAAGAACCGGGGCATTCTTCGTCCAGGATCGAATTCATGGCCATGGGTGCACGTGAAACGGTGGAGTTTTGAATTTGGATCGATGAAAGCTTAGTGTTAGTGGTGAGAAAGTTTTGCCTCACGCCAGCACAGCGTATGCAGAGTATCTGATGATAGAGTACGATTCTAACATTATTTTTCATTGTTTAAATCGTGTGGATCACTGTGCGTACATGCTGTGGCGTTGATTGGTGCACAGTTCTGACTCTGTACCTCTTAGAATCCAAGGTAAAAATTAAATCCGACATCCAAAACCCAAATAATTTTGTGACGAATAGTAAGAGCTCCCTACTCTCGTCATTGGTGCAGAGGAGCTCACAGTTTAAATCGCGTGGATCACAGTACGCACATACTCTGCTATTGATTGGTGCAGAGCTCCGGCCGTGAGTTGCCTCTTTTACTCTTACAACACAAGGTAATCTCAGAGAAATACTACCTTGAAATTTAAATTCCAAACACAGAACCCAAAACCCAAATATCTTTTTGTAACGGATAGTAAGAACCCAAAACCCAAGATGGTTAATGTACGCACAAGGCTGCATGGAACTGGTGCACAGATTGCGAGGTCAAGAATAAGCAACAAGGGGTGGACCTAATGAAGCTTACACCTCAGATTGTGTGTAAACACTTAACATTGTTTACACAAACAAATACATTGCACATATATAGTTATATAAATGCACCACCAAACCAAAGTAGCCCTTATTTGCAAATAATATATTCTGGTCTATATTCCCTAATGTGATCATAAACTGGACTTGGCCACGCAAAGCATTCATCAAGTAGGCGTCCAGTAAAAGAAAAGATCGATCATGTCAGAGAGCATTGCCCTTATGACTAAGAAAAACTGGAAGGACAAACAGAATAAAATTCCTTAGCTAGTCCTTGGAGAAGGCTTAAAGAAACACAACGAAACCAACCTCACTTGTAACAAAAATTTACTACTCCAATAAAAAAACTTATTAAGAATGCAGCATATTCTTTACTGGCATGGATTAGTTTCACATTATTCCGATAATGTAATAAAGAACGATATATGATCCTTTGATGACCATCAACACTCAACAGAGATGAAGGCATACGACCAAATAAAGGGATGAGCCCATACGATCTTGTGATGTGAACAAACTTCTTTACAACACTCTTAAAAGTAACACCACTTAAAAAATGAAGACCACACTGTCGTGGACTCTGGACTTCTGATTTTGTGCAACACATTCTGAGATCCACATCAGGTTCCTGATCTCCTGCTCCCTTAGTCTAATATAAGCAAAGAAAACGGCATAGTGGAACTGCATCACAACAAAAAGAAATGTCAGAAGGGGCCCTCAATCCTCATGTAATGAGTTAAAAAGATTAGCTTTCACACTTTCACAATAGGTGCTGAAGGTATTATGCTTTTGTTTATAGGACTCATCACTCTCCTACTATCAACTGTTCTGATGGGTTGGGTATCTTTCCAGATAAAAACTGGTTAATTTATAGCCCTCTTGCTTTTAGTCCAGCCTATACTAGCATCCTCCAAATAACATATAGTAGGCTTTAGAGCTGTAGCTTCTATTTAGGGTTACACTGATATTTTCCTTTCTATTTTCACTGGTAGAACACCGGTAAGCAGGGATTTGTAAGTGAGAACAAGTCAGGGAATGCCTGAATTAGAAAGATTGTAGTGTTAATATACCATCTATGAGTTGAGAAGACAAGAGGGAAGAAGGGTAAAGGAGGAAATGGAAATGATTGGCAATCACCACTTGAATCTCTCCTGCTCTAGACTTGTAGACAGACATTAGGACGAGGGTTAAACATTCCTTCAGTACTAATATAAGCTAAAAGAGCAGCTGCAAACTGCATAAATATACTCCATCTACGACCTTGAACACATTGCATTATGAAACAGTTTGGAACATCCCAGGTTGCACAAAAAGTACAACAATTATGCATAGCAAATTCAGCAATCAAAAACTGATATAAGCAAGGTTGCAGAGTTATACCATGAGGATAATGATAACATATAACAAATTCAGCAAACAAAGACACAAACTAGGCATTATTCTCATAAGAAGAAAACCAGATGCAACTACGTACATGCATACATATGTTTGGATAGACATACCTGTTGTTCGAAAGCCAGGCAAAGCCTTTTCACCTCTTCTTCATAGAAGGCCTTGTCCAGCATCTGACTTTCTCCATAGGACATCTTGGCAAAAATTGATTGATATGGAGGATATTTTTCCATTGAAGCACGCACCTGCAAAAGAACCCAAAACAATTGAGCAGTCATGATACGGATATTCAGGACCTCACATCTTGCAGTAACAATTAAAACTATTATTTATTGAGGTCGGGAAAAAACAGAGGGCAGGAAAGGAAAGGGGAACTTGAAGTCATAGTCTTGTTTACAATATTCCATATCCCTAGAGCCAAAGATTCTGTTAGTGGAACAAGAAGTGCTTCGAAAGCATGGTAATTCAGAAAAATCATGTGTTGACCCCCCCGCACCGCCACTGAGGGCCTAAGATGAAGCAAATCTAATAGTTCCAGGCAAGGAGTTGGATCAACAGCCCAATCTTAGAAACCTTTTTCGAGACAGGAACTATGTTGGCTAACCATTCAGGGTATTCCTCAACAAGAAATCTTGCCTCTTGCTTGAGAAAACAGAAGGTGCACAAGGAAGGTAGCAAATGAGGTTTTCTAAACATTATACTATGGAAAAGACTGTCTCAAGAAAAAAAAAACATTTATCAGATTTTCTTGTTGACAAAGGTTAAATCAGCTACATACAAACTGCAGAGATAGCATAAACAGATCCGTAATGAAAGAGATATGACCATAAACTTGTAAAAGATAATTAAAAAATAAAATGTAGGCCGACCCCAGTGCTCTAACTGCTACTTAGCACAGAAGAGCAGTCAAAGGAAGCCAGATTTTGATTTATGCCCATCACACTCATTGTGTGCCACGATAACCTCTCCCGTGGAATACCACGTCACCCCAAATCTTAAGGGGGAAGCGCTCGGCCTAGGGCATAATAATTGCTAAATATCTGCATTAATATAAAAATTGTCACATGGCTTTAGGATAAAGACCAGTAAGACCACACACAAGATACAAACATCCAATAAGAAACTTTTCCAATTATTTGAGAAACTCTATTACAGCTAATGAGAAAGTCATTGCATGAATAAGAGCAATTGCACGCTAGCAAAGCAATAGAGGCAAGATAATGTATCACAAAAGTCAAAACAGATTTTGTCTATCTTCAAACAAGTAAATTAACAAGCCAAAAGATAAGCAATTTTCAATTTGGAAACTTACCTGGTCAATGTCCTCACAGACAGCGAGTTCTTCATGTCCGTAGGGGTACCTATTATGCAAACAGTCATACCACTATAAGCAACATGCATAACTCAAATCCAACAATCATACTAATCAGAAAACTTACAACAAACCAAAGTTGGAATAAAGCTTCCGACGGTCATCTCTAGTCAATTCGGTACCAATACTGTAAAAAGAACATAATTTAGCATGAATAATGTACTGTATGTACTCTTGACATCTGAAAATCCAGATTGAAAGTAATACAAGATGTACAAATACCATCTGTTGCTTCTCATACAAGATAACAAACTAAGATTACAAATATCTGATGACAAAATAGTAAAAAGTGTACTAAAAGGAGCAACATGCGTTTGTGGGACCAACCTATTTATGGTTATATTGACAGCTCTTCTGTCGGCTTCAAATGAAAGAAGGTCACACATTATCTCAGCAGTTGCTCCACCCAGTTTCTGATTTGAAAAATTGACATAGTTAAGTAAAAAAGAAAAAGCATATGACTACTTACAGCGTCGAAAAAGACTACCATTACAAGTAGCACTATATACCTGACAGAATTTGTAGAAGTCCTCAAGGTATGCTTTGTAGAGAGTGTTCCTCATTATCTCAATATTCATGTCATCCAAATCCTACAAGACATTGCCACCAGAAAGCTTCATAAAGTGACATTACTAGAGTCTTCTGCATTTACAAAATCTGGGAATTTGTTCAAGTTACTTGAAATTATAGTAGACGGAACATGTGAAATCCAAAAAATATGTACCTCTGAGGTAATGCATTCTGAAAAATATGGAGCTAATGGCGTATCGACAAGAACTAATCTGTAAAGATCACGCATGTTCTGTGCAACTGCAAGTGATGCAATGCTGTCGAAGGGCGGAAAAATAACAGTAGCTCAGCACTCTCAGGGACTATTGAACAGATAAGTACTTACCAAAAAGGACTTCCAGAGATATACCTGTCAAACATCCCCAAAGGATGACATTTCTCCAAAAGTTCATGCACATCTCTCTCATGCAAAGTACCGGTGACAATAAGCACAACATTATCAATCATGTGCCCATACCTATATGAAGCAAAGACAATCAAGGTTTCAATGAAGAGCCCTAGATTAATAATCAGTAAACCAAACCTAAAACAAGTGGTTCTGGAGAATGTAAAGAAAAACTTCTTACAGAAGTGTACTAAAATAGATAATACCTACGTTATGTATTCCAAGAATGTGGACAATGGTTCAGTGGCTTGGCACAACATATGCTTGTATTCATCAACCAGCTTAAGAGTACATTTCTCAACAATTGTGGTTGTATGCAAAGGAGAAGGCTCTGCAGGCAGTTGAATGTTAGAACAAAGGCGAGGCAGCTAGATAATTGACAACAAATACAAAACAGACACAATTCACATATGATACTATTATAGACTACCATATTATCACATATTTGATGATGATACTAGAAAATAACAAGGCCACTTTTTTATCACTTCTCACACAGCATCATGACCATACGTGTCTGCATTTAGGTTTTCACCACATGAGAGTGAAGAGTGCAACAAATGGAAATACAGGGTTTCTTTTTCGAACCAACACCTAGGAGGTAATATGTACTTTTCCATTATGACAATTAATCTTATAAGGGCATCAGAGAAAAATAGACAACCACTACGACATGATCCAAAATTGAAAGTAATTAGCATTTCTGTTGCTTCCGGAGATCAAAAAATATTCCAGAAAAGTTTTTTCTAGAAAAAAGAAAAAAGAAGAAAAAATGAAGCAAAATATGGTACAGGAAGCACGCCCAATTTTTAAGGCCCAAAGAAGAAACAACAACATTATGGGATGGCCATGGAGAAAACATCTTCCAGTTCAAATTGATGAAAACTTCTCGCACATCAGTGATGAAATAAACGTTTTCTCCACACATTTCCGAAGCGATTGGCTCTCTAGAACCGCAAATTATTTTTCGCACATCAAATCCAACATGCAGAAACACCAAGAAATCCATAACCTCTTCAAATAATACCAATCTAGATCACAATCCACTGTAAATCTAAAGAATGCAGGAAAATACACCGAATAACCACGGATCTAATGAGAAATGGGAGCAAAATCGAATCAGGATCCAGAGAAATAGAGAGAAGATCGCGCACCGTTCTGGAGGTAGGGCGCGTACTCGGTGGCGGAGAGGTGCATCTTGATGTCGTCTAAGGTTTCGCACTGGCAGAGATTGTTGTAGTCAGCGGCGGTGAGCAGGCCAGAGCGATTACCCCGGACGATGGCCTCTAGGTACCCATCGTGGATGTTGAAGGTCATGGCTTCGAACCCATACATCGTGGCGGAGAAAAGGAGAGATCCGATCACCGGGAGGTCGTCGGATCAAGGAAGGAGATGGAGAATGGAAGCAGGGAGGAAGAACCCTAGAAATCCGAAAGCGGTCACCGAGGGTGGATAAATAGAATCTCGAGGTATAGTACTTGGGCGTGGCTGGTGGACGGCGTGCTCACACGATTTTCTAATGAATAATTCTATTTGTCATTTAGCGAATGATTTGCAATATAATTCCACTTTATAATCACATTAGCAAATATGGACAAAAAAACATTACTTGCAAAATAAAGCTAAAACTACTTTGTCTTTGTAGTGTCCAACCACTGCTAAGGTTTGGGCGCTGAGATTTTTAATACATCTCTCGCTCCAAGCCAGCCTCACCTATGAGGATGCTTTTTGAGCGCTGGGTGTCTTCATTTTTTGTCAAGCTAGACTATGTTTGTGTTTTTTGAATCTCTTATGAGATTTTATCTTAGTATGTTTTGTTGTAGGTGTTAATGCTTGTGAAAAGGTTATATCTTATTTAGACTTGATTGGCTTAGCTCGCTTCTTCTCCTTTATTTTTAGGGTTTGAATTTATTTTGCAAGTTCATTTTTTCGGGCTTCATTATGGTGCCGATTCATACCATAGGACGCTGAGTTATTTATGCATGCGTCTTCTTTTAAACTTATTGATATTCTTTTTTATGGTGTTGCCAGTTGGTTAAGTGAGACTTTGAGGACTGTGAACAGCCCCAGCCGCATTCGAATGCGGATCAATCTGAGAGCAGCTGTTTCTGTAGGCATTCGAACGGACTCCCTCCTGCATTCGAACGCCCCTTTGGTTCTGCTGTATTGATATTGGGCACGTTCGAACGCGTCTCTGAGGACGTTCTAATGCGACATTGAAAATCCTCTAATTTGAACCTAACTAGAAATACTAAAATGGGTTTTTTTAGGGTTGGTAGTTAAAAGAACATTTATGAGGGTTGAGTCACCATTGTATTAAGAGTGATTAGAGTTATTTAACTCTTTGTAAATAAGGGATTTGCATAATAAAGAATATTGCTCCGCCCGTGGACGTAGGCACATCGCCGAGCCACGTAAATCTTGTCTCTCTCTCTATAGTTTCCATTATTTTCATTGTTAGTGATTGATTACATTAGGATGTTAATCCGTGATTAAAACTTACTTAGGACTTTTCTATCACCATTAACATTTATTTGGAGTTTTTCAAGCTTTGCATTTGTTTCTCTTTCACCTTTTCCATTTGGGCTACTTGGGGGTGAAGGTCTTGCTTCCGCTTCCTTCACTCGTTTGGGTCTTTTACACAACATTTAGTAGGTTTGCAATTCTTCACTCTTTCTATGATCAGTCACTGATAGCAATCTCACTTTCCAGTTTTCTCAAAATTGGATCATAAGTTGCTTTCCCTTATTGCATTAGTTAAATATTGGTTCCTCCTTGACAGTGATAGAAAATACTATAATGCTTCTAGATATCTTCATTGTCTTGATGCTTCACAGATGGACAGAAGTTAACCCAGTAACACAGCGCAGACAGAGAAAGTTATGGAGGTAATAAAACCTTTTATACATTCACTTTATGCAATATTGTTCGGGGATTATTTCAATAAAAGAAACTCAGAAGAAAGTCTATATCATGATTCAGTATGTATATCCCGTCCCTCAAAGTATAGTATGAGCTTAAGCATGTACCAAGGAGGAGCTAGAGGATATGGAAGACCAAGCACTGTCCCTCCAGATTTGCCTTCTTTGTTCTTAAATACCCCAATCATCTACCTTGGGAATGCCTGTAAGAAATGAACTTTCAGATCAATGGATCCTATGTTTCTTGCACAATTCCAATTGCCCCATATGTTCATTTACATTTTGTGTTTGATGGACCATCTTCTTTTCTTGATAGGTTGTTCCAGCAGTGGCAGAGGTTCTTGTTGCTCAATTTATGTGGTTAGATTACGATAACTCCTCCGAACTGATGTCCTTATACATAAATTCACCAGGGAAACAAGTAAATGCCATTTCAGTTGTCTTTACCATTTACCAAATTACAAAGTCCCTTAGTTTTATGCTGTACAACAAATAATGATTGTGGATGCCGTTTCTTTTCACTATTTTAATAATGTTAGTTTTAATATATTGATTGTCCTTTGACACATGATCATCTAGAATGAAAAGATGGAGATCTGAATCTGAAACAGAGGCCTATGCAATAGCTGATACAATTGCTGTAAGAATTAATTAGGTGTAGGAGTCAAACACTGCTGATTGCATAAAAACTACTAAATTCATGTAGATTCTATATATGCCATTCCTGGTCAGCCATTTTAAGTTCTCTCAAATATATATTTGTTGGATGCAAGAGACCCTTATGTGTACAATTTTACCTGAAGTCTTTTGATTTATTTTTTTCATCCAATTTTCTTCTGTATTTTCCATACAAGATAATTCCTGCTCACTTGCAGTTTGCATATCATTTGTAATTGTAGTTGTAATTGTTCATTTGAATTTCTGTTTAGCCCTAAGTGGTGAATTGGCTTATTTGACTCTCGTTTAAATGTCCAACATATATGATGATATGCAAACCATGGCTCAAAGTTTCGGCTTCGGTTTGGGTTTTGACTTGGTTAAAATATGAAACATTTTGATCAATTTCGGTTCTAATTCTTTCAGACTTCTTTTAATAAATAGTCTTGTTTTATCTTATTTTTCAATTCATTATATAAAATTTTATAACATATAAGTAATGAGGTTGATATTGAGTGGATACAAATTAGATTCAAGTCAAATCAAGCTTTGAATTTAAAACATATATTAAAAAAATTATTACTATTGTTGTTTCGGTTGAATGTTAGTTTCAGAGAAGAGTTTTAGATCGGATATTATCGAAACGCAAAATGTTTTGGCGAAACGTCTTGATTTTGAATGAAACTTCAAACCATGATGCAAATTCATACTTCTTTTTTCTCTGCCAAAAGTATTTGCAAAGAGAAGGTGTACGCAGTGAACTTTGTCAAGGCATATGTTAAGGCAGCAATGCTTTTGTTGTTGGGTGCCATTTGCAAGCAATGCCTCTAGTATGTCTGTTTTTATTTTGCTAAGTGCTTGTTTGTATAAGAGGCTTACAATATGCATTACTACGTCGCAGCTAAACAGTACCTGCCTAGAGTCGATAAAACCAGTGGAGCAGTCACTGATATGTGGATCAAGGCAAAAGAACAAGATGCAAACACTGATTGCTACAAGGGAACTATTAGGTAAAGGAATTGGTGAAAGAAAGGAAGATATTGCAAAAGATACCCAGCCCTGCGCCCGAATTATTTCCAAGAACAAGAAGCCATTGTATATGGCATTGCAGATAAAGATCATAGGCTCATTAAACAGGGCTGCGGCCTTTTAGTCGCTCACACACCAGGATAAAAAAAAAGATAGACTAACAAGATGTTGCATTTGGGAAGGGCGGTAGGGGTTGGTACGCAAGCAGCTCCATCCGGGTCTACATGGATTTGAAAGCAAAAAAAAAAAAAATCAAGTCAAAGAAATACAGGACTGAATCATTGAAGATTTGTATACTGATGAACGAGCTTGGAGCTATAATGCGAGTTTCTTACCAAAACATGAATTGCTGCCGATTGTAATTTGCAATAAAACTGTGTACAACTAAAAGTATGAATCACAGTTAGGTTGGTGGATTAGTGTGTACTATTTTTGATGAATTAATGAGGTGTAGCCCCATGGAGCTGTATCGTATTTGGCTTATGTTCAAATGATGATCAGAAACAAGAAGAATATTGTGCTTTTAGACAAAACAAGTTCATGTGTGATGAAAAAAAAATAAGGACATCCCGGTCCATGAGATATATATATATATATATATATATGCCAATGGCTGGTCCCCTTGAATAGTAGTTTACGTGAACCACACCCTGTATCCCTTACATCCTCAGATTTATTCCCATGTCCAATGCTGATGTACTCCTCTTTGCATAGTTATTCACTCCTCACTTAGAAAAAAACAGAAGAAGCAATCTATTATTCTACAGCAGCCTATCCGAGAGGCTTGGCAGCCGCCGGAAGAAGTTGATGCTGGCCGGTGGCATCGGGTCCCTGAACATGGGGTGGCGGAGGAAGTAGAACCCGAGCGCCACAGCCACCATCTTAGGTGGCACAACGTAGAGCACAACGGCGACGGCGAGGCAGACCCCGATAAATATCCTGGTGGCCCTCGGATCCCTCCAGCTCACCAGAGCCTGCACCCTCTCCCCCTGCGCCGCCAGGTCCCCCATCACCCTCTGCACCCTCCCAGCCAACGTCCTCAGCCTCTCGTACCTCAACCTCATCACCTCCATTCCCTTGTTTCCATTCCCATTCCCGTTGACCGGGTCAAACTCCTCGTCCAGCTCGTCCCCCTCCACCGTGTCCGCCTGCGACAGCCTGGCGTCCATCCCTGCGGGGCCACGTGGCCGGAACCTATAGTACCATACTCCGATCAGGAAGATGTAAAGGGCCCCCGTAGGGACCACCAGCTCTGGGTACCAGACGAGCACGAGGTAGAGCACATGCACGAGCACGGTGGTGACCGGGTTCCTCCAGCGCCGCACCTCGTCGACCCACCGGGCAAGCCCCACTGCCCACGCCACCACCCCCATGATGCGGAACCAGTTCGCCTTACTCCGCCTCACGCTCCACGTGTGCGCGTCCGCGTCCAGCATGTACCGCACCACCTCCTGTCCCAGCGGCGGCTCCGCCCGCCCCAGCCACGCCGCAACTGTCCGTATCGCGGCGCCGCGGAGCGCCTCCTGCTGCGCCACTCCGATCGGGCGGAGGTAGTGCATGCGCGGGAGCAACGGCTGCGTGTACGTTACCCACGTGTCCGGCAGCTGCGCGGCGCACGCGAACCGCACCGCGATCTGCACCTCCCCCATCTTCTTCAGCCCCGAGCGGAGCAGGACGAGGAGCGGGTAGAATCCGATGTAGGCCCGGTTGCTCTCCAGCGTCGAGACCCGGACCCGAACCTTCCCGATCCGGTAGTCCTGGTGTTCGTCCCCCACCATGTCCGCGAACATCCGCCAATTGTCGAAGACGCCGATCGTTAAGACCGTGCACGGATCGTAGACCTGCCACGTGTACTGCTCGTTCCACCGCGGGTCGAAGCTGTCGGTGATGGTGCGGGTCCGGATCCACTTCTTGCCGTACTTGGCCACGCAGTAGGCGTCGGTGGACCCCTTGGCCCCGCCTTTCGTCTTCATCGGGAGGAGGCCACGTGCCCCGATGATGCCGAGCTCCAGCGTCCCCACCGGTGGCTTCCAGAGTTGTTTCGCCGTGGGGCGGTAGTCGCTGCACACGTGCGCCGCCTCGTCCAGCACGTGGTACCCGCCCTCCAAGCATAACCTCAGATGCACCCGGCCGCCATAGTTGGCTGTTGTCGTCGTCGCGTTGCAGTTGCCCACCTCGGGCCCCATGGTCCCCATCCCGACCTCCAGGTTGAACCACTTGCTAGCCACCACGTGGCGCTCGTCCAGCCGCTGCTCGACGGAGCCCACCGGGACCATCGCGTAGCCGACGAGGGCGGGCTCCTTGATCGAACGGTCCTCGACCAGCACGATCAGGTTGTCGGCGAGCGGCTCCGACGCCACGAACATGAGGTCCTCCATCCAGGAGAAGGTCGATCCGCTCCCGCTCACCGTCGACCTCCTCGTCCGGGCCGACTGAAACCCCACCTGGACCTTGACCCGCACGTCGAACATCGTGCCCGGAGGCGGCGACGAGACCCGTAGGTCCTGGGCCTCGATAACCGATACCCGGAGGTACCACAGCTTCGGCGACTGGTAGACCTTCGAACGGGTGTAGCTCACGTACGGCGCGTCCGAGTTACACGACTCGGAGAATGACTCGTCGGCCTGGGTCCCAATCCAGACTGCGACCATGATGTCACCCGTCACCGGCCCTCCCGGTTCGGCCCCCTCGAGCCGGTACCACTGCGGGGCGAGCGGCCCATCGGGCTGCTCGCGGATCGGCACCTCGGATAGATCGAAGCAGACCCCGCCGAGGAAGGCGTCGGTCGCACAGGGGCCCCCGTCCCAAACCGAGATCTCCAAGGTTGGCTCGGGTTTCGAGTGGCTCAAGGCGAACACCTGGCTCCACTCCGGGTTGCCCGAACCGGACTCGCGGGCCGGCCTGGACCGGAGCAAAAGGGACCCCGTCCGGACCTTCACGTATGGACTCTCGCACGGGCGGATGCCGCGTGCCTTCACGACCCGGACGAAGAGGTACTGCATCGGCTCGACAAGGTCGTACGCCGAGTGAACCGGTTCGACCGAGTCGGTCGAGGAGACGAACCTTCCGGAGATCACCCTGGGGGCGTACTCCGATCCATTATTGCATCGCCTCGCGATCCGGACCCGCTCCGAGCTCGACGTCGTCTGCATCTTCCTCACCTCCGGCGGGTATGGATCCACAGGCTCCGCCTCCGGATTCGCCGGCGGAGACGCAGGCGCCGGAACCGACGCCGGAGGATTAGGGGATTCGTCTACTATGACGACGGAGACGGGAGGCGGGAGCTGCATCTCGACGGCGGTCTCCGTCGGGGTAAGGATCTCCGGAAGATCCTTCGGCTCCTCTGCGGCGTGGGGCCGCGGAGACGGGTTCTCCGAAGCGGGATCGGGCTCCTTGTCCTCGGGCGGCGGGATCGGCTCGTCGTAGTAGTAGATCTTGAGGCCGATCTCGCCGCGGATCCAGCTAAGCAGGCTTCGCTTCTCGAGCGGGAAGTAGATGATCCCCTCCTCCCCGCGCCGGGAGAACTGGGACCCGTATAGGCGGACGCGGCCGAGGAAATGGTTCTTGCGCGCGGCGGAGGAGGAGGAGGAGGAAGAGAAGCGCTTGTCGTGGTAGACCTCGACGTCGAGGGACTCGGCGTCCATGGCGGAGGGGTCAGAGACGAGGAACTCGAGGGTATCATGCCACTGTGGATTGAGGTCGCGGGGGACGGTATGGGTGCGCTTGCGCTGGCCGTCGAAGTCGACGACGACGTAAGGGCTGGAGGTGCCCTGGCCGTCCTTTGGGAGCAGATCTCGGCCGTCCACCACCTCCACCACCAGCTTCCGGACGGTCCCTGATGCCCCCAATTCCATCATCCTCGCATCGCAAGACGAGAAATGGGAAAGGGGAGGTTGGAATTTGCTTTAATCTCTCTTTCTCTCTATCTTGCTTAATTCTCTCCACAAGAGGGGGTTGCTTTTGCTTTTTGGTGGGAGGAGGGACGCTTTTGCGAGATTCCAAGCTAGATGTGAAGGATTTCTTTCTTTCTTGCGACCGAAGCCGTTGGGTTCTTCTTCCCTATCTTCGTCGCTTTTCTCCACTGTCTTCTTCCCGCGCTTTCCAGATATCGAATTCGAAGGTGAGCTTAACCCTCTGACTCATTACGTCCACTTTATTACGCAGATTATTAATTTCTTATTACTAGGATTAAAGTCTAAATGCATTTGTATATTATTCTATTCATTCATGCACAGTGGAACATCGTAGATCGCATGCATCATCTACGACTGATGTCGATATCCACTATCCCTGTGCTGTGCAACGTCCATTCCGAAAGATATTTTCCAAGTAAACATTCGCTGTTTGTTTGGGTTTAACATACATTTTACATTTGGATAAGACGTCAATAAGATTGTCTCAGGGTTGAGAACCAGTGCCTCCTCTAGCACATGATTAAGAAGAATATAAGGACTGATGCAGATGTAAAGAAAGACTCAAACAAGAGGGAGAGAACAAACTAGGCATCAGAATGTTTCTTTCTAGTCTTTGTGTGCATGGCCCACCAAACTCAAAGAAAAACAAATTTCCTTCTATATTAAAAGAAGGAATTTTTCTTTCTTTCTTTATTTATTTATTTATTTATTTATAATAGAGTGGCTCATACTCTGTTATACTGTGTTTTATTCTTTCCCAACAAATTACTCAATCACATATGTCGTCTATTGTCTGACTTTCTCTTTCGTCCTAGAATACAGAAACTAGTAAAGTGCTTTTTCTGATCCTGTTTGGCCTTTAGCTGAGATACATTGGTATTTTCTGATAGTTTACTGCTGGATATATTGAGATAGACAATCTGTTGCTAATCTATGATCATCTCCAATGAAATCTTTTTCTTTGATAAGATCAAACAGAGATCTAATCATTCTCTTTTTCGCCGCAAGATACACTATGATTGTGGTTTCTACGGCGCAGCGTGATGCACACTCATGTTGTGATCCATCTCATGAGTGACATACTGATATGCCAATGTGGGGTGTTAGGAAATTTATTGGATTCGAATGCCATGGCAAGTTGGTGAAACATTCTTCTTCCAGAATACTGTTCATTCTTTTCAAGTTGCAGAGACTACGGCTAGGCGACGAGGACACAGTACACACAACAGCACAAGGTGTATCCCACATATGGGACACTTGTCATGGATCATTATGGGGAAGATCTGTGTTTGCTCTTTGTTTGCTACAACTGATCCAAGCAGCGCCACCCAACGCTGACACCACACTCTAAGATGCTTCGATACTGTCTGGTAGTTACTGATGGTGGTGAAAGATGGAATCTATTCTCTAACACTTTTTGATCATGTCTCTAGCAACATTTGCTCATTTGTGAGGACCACCAATCTCATCAGATTACTTCAGCTACTCCCTCAATTAGAGAGCCACAGATCTTCTTCAGCCTTGGGTGCATGAGTTTCTGAAGCCACAGCCCACAGTGTCTTGGTTGCTAGAAAAAGTCTGTCAAAACTAGTTAGGAAAATATTTAACTTTTTACTTAACTGCTGTACATGATTTGGCAGGCAATCAGGGGCTGCCAAGCATCCCTGACTGTAGGGAATTTCTCTAACTGAAGCTGCAGACGATCCATGACCCAATAACCTTGCCATGGAGATCGACAAGATTGTGATGGCTTCCGTGTTTACCTTTGCAGATTTGGTCACAACTCCACCTTATATGAAAGAATGATAGTCCAATTTCTGGAACTTGGAAGGTGTCAACTTCAAAAGAGAGGATGAAAAGAAACTGGCTTTGAGAATTTGGAGCACTTTGGAACTTTTTTTTTCCTTAAAAAAAGGTTTGTAGCTTCACATGCAGAAATCATCAGTATGTGGATGCAATAATCGTCCAACAAGAAGTTACCCTAAAACCTGAACAGTTAGCTTGCTAAATATGTGGTCGAAGATTAAATGGCGGCGATATTTTGGTGCCCTTTTGCTTATGAACTCAGGATAAAATGATGAAAAAGAGCAACCTGCAAAGATAGCTGATCTCTAAAGCTCAAGAGTGATGTAAAGAGTACTCATGGAAAGCTGAAATATCCTTAAGATAGTCAGATACCTTGCATGGTATATGGATCTTTGCTACATTTTGACAAGCAAACTATCTGATCACCTTGCATCTTTCCTGCATTTTGAGTTTTTTTTTCCCCTGTTGTTTAAAGATGTGTATAGCCCTTAAAGACAAAGCAATTCCAAATTGCATTCTTCGTACTCTTTATATGCTACTCATTTGCAGGCTTACCTTTCAGACAAGGCAATTGTGTACATATGTTCATTTCAATGTTCTATATGTGCAAATGCTCCTCTACAATATAGCACTGGGCCTGCTGCATATGTTTGAGTAATTTTCAAGAGTCTCCAAAGGTGGCTCCTCATGCTTTATATGTCTTATGGATATTGATATTCTCTTTTGTTGATTACATCGTGCTAGCTGCTTTAACTTTATCCATCATTTTTCTAATATAGTGTTCATTATAAAATCTATATGTGAAGTGATTTTCAGTATATTGGTTGCACCTCTAATTTCCTTTAATTTGTGAAGTTCTTAATTCTGAGCTTCTAATCTATTTTGGAAATTTCAGTCCTCTTATTTCTGTCCTGAGATCATAAGTGACTGTTTGGTATGCAAACTCAAGTGTTCTTGTTGGTGCCATCTATCCTGAGATTAGGTAACAAAACTGATCTCTGGTTTATGCATTTCATGTGATTAAGTTCAGAGCATAGTAGTATCTACCAATTCTCAAGGGTCTGGTTAAAGTTCTTCTTCACACTGACTCTGTCCTTTTGTTTTAGCTTCCTTTAGACAAATTCTTGCTTTAGCAAAAACCATCTTGGTTGCAGTTTGCCGACGAACTTTCTCTAGACATTAATAGGAAGACCATCTCGGTCGCAAACTTTACTATAGAATACATGTAAAGATTCATTCATATTCTTGTAATAACCAACATTTTTTTTCCGATGATGATTTATCGCATACTCACATCTCATTTTATAATAAATTACAACCATGTCTCAAATATTATTTATATTTCATGTACATCTCCATCGTATATATGAAATTTGTGCTTCTTCTCCAACTTCCTAAGGCATGCTTGCAGTTCATCGGTCTTGTTTGCTGTCGATACATTTGGTTAGATATAGTATAGAGCTTTACAATCTAAATGTACTTAATTACAACCAGAGTGTGGATGGTACTGAATGCTCATCTTATTTTCCACTTGACCTCATCCTGTGAAACACAATCAACCCAATAGAGATGGATGTAACTGTAACAGCAATGATCACCTTGTTCTTGTCGATTTTTTCCATCACATTATCCATCAAACCAGAGTCCCACAACTCTTCCACATCTTTGGAGATCTTCTCTTTCCAAGCAACCACCTTCTTTCTCATCACTTTCACCTTGCCATCATGACCTGCAGCACTAGGCTTTGGTTCACCGACGGTATGTCCTGGCATGCGATACTCCTCCCTCTTCTCGTCGGTCTTTTGCTCAGCTTCGACGCTAGGAGTTGCTTCTTTTGTCTTCTGGCTCCTTGGCTTCTCCTTACGTGTAGAGTCTTCTTCCTCCTCCTCACTACTCTTTGGTTTTCCTTTCTCTTCAGGGGACTCTACTTTATCATCACGCTTTGGCTCTTCTTTCTCTTCACGAGACTCTACCTTCTCCTGAGGTTTTTCTTCTTTTTGCACGACTTTCTTGGGAAAGGTTAAGGAGAGACAACTCCGTTCCAGTCTCCCGCTGATGTTATCGACATTGGAATCTGCAGGAATCTGGAAGACATTATGGAAGCGAGCAAACTTGTCACCACCCAAAGGTCTTTTTCCCTTAACTGTTAGCTTGCCAGAGCTGTCAAGTTGGACATTGAACTCTTCCTTCCTGAAACCTTCAATTGCAGCAAACAAAGTATAAGATATCATTTCGTATCTTTCTGATCTTAGTCTGGCATAGAAACTAAGATCTTTATCCTAGTTCTGTTACTAAACTTCCTATGTCGTCCAACACTTTCTATTTGTTCGTTATTTGATCTAAAAAGAGTTGTTTGTTGCTGCATTGTGATTAGATCTAGAAACATATTCCCATTTTATCTAGCTGACTTCTGCACTCCTTATATGTATCATAATATTCAACTTCATTGAATCTTGTTGCAGTATGTGAGAATGGTTTAAAGCCAATCAATGTACCTGGAAGTTGAAGTTGAAGGACATGCTTCGCAGGGTCTTCCTTCCACTCGAAATTTGGCTGGAAATCGGTATATTGAGGCTCTGCACTCTTTCCTTGCTTGCTTGCCATGGTGAATTACTAATATGGATTAGAAACTTTTGAGAGTGTATGAATTAGTTGTGTTGAGTACTAGTAGAGGGTGGCATATTTATATGCATCAAAAGATGGAGCTTGTGAGAGCTTATTCCAAACTTTTCTTCAGGGTGTTTTTATCTTCTCCTATGACAAAGGAAATGTAACATTCTTTGCTTTTCTAAGCTTGGAAAGGAGCCTTTCTATTGTCTCTTAGGATGTCTCCGTATCTTTCCTTGCTATTTGACTTGGCAGTTGGATTTGCAGGTCCTTTATCCTAAGAATAAGTAAAGGAAAAGTAACTTGAGACAGTTAATCTCGAATTACTTGTTCAAATTTTGTAATCCAAATTAATTTTGAGAACACCTCGTTGAGAGTGAACACTCAAGGCTCAATGTCAGAATATCTAAGTTCTCCCCAAAAAAGTTTAAACAATTTATTTTCCAAATTGGATAAGTTAATGTATCTCGAGCTGATATAACAACGAGCCGTGCCCGTGTTACATCTCATGCTACAAAATCACGACATTCTTTTGCCCTGCTTCGTGATAAATTATACAACACGCAAGAAAACCAAAGGGCAATATACAACACACTGGTTTTTATCAACCAAATAAAACAAAAGGTATTACCAGTTGCAAGCTGGAACTGAAGCAGGGTTTTCTCATTCGCCATCTGATCCATTATCAGAATCTACGTTCATTGCTGACGCCCCGCTTTTGTAACCAGCCATGGCTTCCTTGTAGCGCTTTGAATCAGCTTTAGCCATTGACTCATATGGCTCCTTTTCCTCAGCTGCTTGCAAATGAAACCAGAAGTGATCAAAAGCATGCAAGAGATTATCTGACTCAAATTCTTTACCCGGCTAGACCGAGGAAACAAATATGAAAAGATATTTGTGTAGTGAGATCCGTCTAAATACAAAGTCAAAACCCTAATATGTTAGAGATAAGTTATAGTTTATTGCATAAGTTATAGTCAAAACCCTACTGTAGATTAGTAGCCAGTGAGCCCCATCATGCTAAATGTGATTGTGTAGATAATTTAGTCAACAGAAAGGGACTGTCCTCTGATTGGCAGCAATAAACATAATAATGATTGTTAAGAAATATCTGCAAGGTGAAGGCATACCTGTCATCTTCTTCCACCTCTCACCAAGAGCCCTTCCAACCTCAGTAAATGACATTCCTGGATGACTTCTCTTTAGATTCTGTCCATGTAGAGCATAGTTAGTTTTGCTAGTTGCTTGGTTCAGGCATCTGAAATGCTGAAGGATAATGTAAAGGAATAGGAGCTAAAAAGGAGGCCTATGTGGGTTTACCGGTGTTGCTGTCGGAAGAACCACACTAACAAAAGATTATAAGAGGAACTTCAAAATGGTCCAGTGTTTCTACTAGACATAATGCTTATCATTCAGATACCCAGGCCTGCTGTATATCATCTTACTAAGTCACTTCCAGGCTATAACATAAACTCTAAACTAATTGTGTATACTTCTTGAGACCAGAACTGAATTTCACTATCATAAGCGATCAATTCTTCAGTTGGAGTGGTCATATTAAGATTGTTATTGCTTGATGTAGTTGACTAAAATAAAATAGTTCATACTTGAAAGTAAAAATTATCGGAACCTCATTTAGCTTTCAGCTGGGGCATGATGGGTGTCAGATTGTAAGAGATGCAGAGATTCTTGGAGGACTGCAAAATTACCAGAAAGAAATAGCGAAGAAAATAATACAGCTTCTCGATATTAAGAATGTTATATTTGTAGGAAAGAGAAATAAAAGAGCTGACTTAGTGAGTTCAAATAATAAATAAAGACAAATTTTGTTGAGGAAATGCAGTCTTTTTTTTTCTAGTACATTACAAGTAAATTTAGGGATATCATAAGATTTATCCTATCATGAAAACCTACTGATGTGAACATACACTGACAAATAGAGATGAATATGACAATTATTAGGACAGTCAGAAGGTACATGTTGCTATCAATCAAGCAAAGTTCACTCCAAAAGCTGCATGCATGAGAAAAAGACATACGAAGTATGAAACTTGCCTCTCGTTCGGTATTTGAGAAAAACATGAAACCAGACATGGCTCTCTTTGGTGCATTGGGATCTTTTTTCTTTTTTTGTTTTCTCTTCTTCGAACCTTCTTCATCTCCATCCTTTGACTTTTTCTTAGATGAAGAGGACTTAGCAGCAGCAGGTTCTTTCTTCGAATCCTTTTTCACAGGCTTCTGGAATGACAAAACAGTTTAGTTAAAAGTTAAAACCGCTTGTATTTTTAAATTAAGCAGATCAAAGTTAATGTTGAAAGCTCTAAACCAGAACAGAATTCCTCTTAAAATAATAGTTCTCAAATTAAGTCCTCCTTTACATCTTTTTCTTCTCCACTTTCACTAGCATCAGACTCCTCCTCTCCAGAATCATCAGTAGGAGATCCACCATCATCCATTTCAGCAACAAAATCTTCATCCTGCAAGAGTGATAACAATTATATTCCAAAGGTCATCTAGAAAATTGTCAAGAGGAAGATGAGATAGAAGAACACCTCTTCATCACTGTCCTCGCCACCTGCTTGTTTTTTAATCCGTTCAAGATGTGGATCAACAGCATCATCGTCTTCAAAAACAGATGCAACACCCTTTGTAGCTTTTCCATCTCCAAGGTTCATAATTTTGAGACCCTTTGCACTTGATTGAAACATGAAGTTAGAAATCAGATGGCTTTTATTAATCAACTGAAAAGAGAGTACATGAAAAAGGCGACCTACTTAATTGAGTCAAAGAGGTTATGATATTCATTCCTCTGGATATTCCTAAACAGATGCTCTTGATCATTTTTCAGTTTTACAAGAAGGTCAAAGTAATGAGATGATACACTGGAGCCACCAGCACCATGCCTTTCAAACTCAACATAATCAATCTGCAAAAATTAATCTTGGAAGGGTGAGTGACTGTACATCCAAAGACAACTTACACATGCAATCATAGTAGATCAAAATTTGAGAAATCCAATATTTGGCATCTACCTCATCATGAAGTATGAGAGTAGGAGGTCTTGGTAGAAAAAAGAAACCCTTCTCAAGTGGATATAAAATTCCATCTTCAGCTTTCAATGATGATTTTACTGCATATCCACCTTGACAACTACGGAATTTACCTGGTCTGGTAACTTTGGCTCCGGATAGGCCACGCAATATTAAAGTGAAAACCTCATGTATTAGCCCCTGGAAATGCCAACAAAGATCCCTTTAAACAGAAGCTGTGGAAAGCATAATGACTTTACCACAGTAACTGTCTCATTAATAAATCTAATTGGTATCATGAAAATCTTATTGAAATAGCAAATATCAAACCCTTGTGGACTCAAACACTTCTGTTTGTCCAATACTTGCTGTTTATCTAGTTTATCAATTAGAAAAAGAAACACAATTCGTCACCCTTTAAGAAACAGTAAAACATACACCAACTATGCTATAGGAAGTGTATTAAATGTCAATCAACTTACTAGCATGCCAAGATATGCTTACATCATTAACTTTCGACACTTAAGTCCCAAACCAAGTTCATCTTATCATACTTCAGTGCCAAATTTACTAGCACATAAGCTCTCTGTTTTTCCAGAAATATTTTCAAGAGATGCAACAGATCATAATTTGGACACCCTGAAAAGTAAAAACTGATTTGAGTTTCAATTATGAAAGGTAAATCACCTCAGGTGATCAATGCAAGATTTACCTTATATGATGCCTCCAACCTATCCTTATATCTGGTAGCCAGGAGATCCTCACTAATTGATAGTGTTTTTTCAATTACATTATCTGTTTCAAACTTCACAGGACAAGATAAAAGAATGGCAATGATTATACAGGAAAGAGGAGGAAAAAGTGGAGCTATAAAGAATATGCAATCTATAAAGCATGACCACTGGAAGAGAGTGTGCACCTGAAGTACGATATGTGGATACAGAGTTAAACCTTTCCGGATGGGTGGATCAAGCGTAACAACAACAAAAGTATGTGGTTGATTGAACTGCATTGAACAAAAAAATTAAAGCTCAGTCCAAGGAGAAATCTCAGGCTTCCCACATTGAAGTTGCAATTATGTAAATCAACTGCATGCAGAACTAGGTGTTGAACTGATATATCTTGCTGAAGTCTCCATCAAATTAAAACAAAAACAAAAATCTTGGTGTCACTTTCTGGGCTTTGTCAGAGAGAAGAAAACCTTTGGTAGTAGGAAGAGACGAACAACACTGCTAAATTGAATCTTGAAATCATTAGCCTGTCCTTGAAGCCGCAAGAATGATAGATGAAGTTCAACATTGTATCGCCCTCTACAGACAAAAGCAGTAGTCTTAAGCTACCCAACACACAATTACATACTGAATGCAGATCTTTCATGACAAATAAATGGAACATGTGATAATCAAAGAAAAATGATACCTTGGGGTGAGAATTGCAATTCCTTCAAATGTGACAACTGATTCATCATTTGATCCAACATCTGCCATAGACAATATTTTGTCCAAAAAAACCTTCAAGAGGAAGATTATTACAGAAAATTAATCATCACCGATCACTGACTTAATAAATTATAGATGGAACAAATCCGAGCAACTAACCTGAGCTGCATTTCGACTCTCATCACCAATATACTGGGTGTTGGAGTTAGGAATATGAAAGCTCAGATCCACCAATGAATCTTTCTATGATTAGAAAACAAGGAGATCAAAATAGACAACTGCTAAAACATCGTAACAACTTGAATGCTAGTGAGATTTTCAAGGAGAATAGATATCCATCTACAGGCTGAAAGAATCATCACAAATTTAAAGTCCATAAAAAAGATAATAGAACCAATTATTAGATAACTACCAAATCAACACTCTTTCTGATCAGGAAAGATAAAGTCATCATAGGCCAGGAGAAAACAGAGACCTGAATGCAAGGAATCTCTGTATGTGATCAGGTGTGTCTAATTTCATGTATCAGTACCAAAAAGCATACAAACTAATCATATCCCAACATGAAGGGAGAGAGTCACAAAAAACAACCGCATCCTAATAATCAGATGCAATTATGTTTTGGAGGGTCCCTGTTATTGGTCCATGTTGCCCCCGTTAATTTAGGGCTTTGTCCACAGTGTTGCCCCCTGTGAACAGATACGGTTTCGAACAACAATACATAGCTCATTATTCTGAAAAGGTAAATAGATAGAGTACCTCATTAGCTCCAGCAGTGTCATCCACATGGAATTCCAAGTACACATCATTTTTTCCTTGTAATTCACTCTGGGCAACGTCTGATAAAGATACTTCAAATGCTTGTTTAGAACCTACCATAAAGGTAAGAACATTTCCTGCAGTGCATGATAATCAGCAAGTGTGAAACATGATCTAACTTGATTTGCACAAGGAAAAAAGAGAGACTACATGCAGGTATAACCAAATGACTCGATGAAATAAAATCGTGATCTAAGGAAGGAACAACTATACAAGTGTATAACTAAGCAATCACTGCTATCAAGGTTCTCATAGATACTGCCAATATAATGACATTTCATTGGAAGAAATTCTAGATGGAAATATCGAAAAAAAAACTTGCTTTTTAATAGAATCTTCCAACCATACTTACTCCCTTATCTGAACAGCAATAAATTTTAAAAATAAATGTATGAAATCAAGCAAAAAGGTTGATATGTTAAAAAAGAATAAGAAACAACAAGTAAGCTCCAACCGCTAATATCAACTTCTCCCCAGTTATGTCCACTGACAGAGAGTTGCTTCTCTTGTGCAGTTATCCCCATAGACTTTTGTATGAAATTGGTCAAGTTACTAACATCCTACAAAATAAAATGTGACATTATTAAAGTTAAATATAACCCAAAATGTAATTGAGAATTATATTTAAGTAACTAAAATAAAAACAACAAGTATCGATTAGAAAAGGAGAAAATATACATGAGAGGAGAAATATCTAGCTTCTAAAATTCCACAATATACATAGTTCTAGAGTTACAAGTTTCACCTGCTCACGGAAACCTGTGAATTTGTAAAACAAACCCTCCTTAGTCCTAACTCGGAACTGATAAGTCCTGGGAACTTTCATCCAGGTTACATCAGCAATATCAGTTTTCTCCACTTCAACAACCTTCCCACCTCCAAGCTTCTTCCATGCAATTCCACCTGAATGCACTCTGAACTGCCCTGGGTTCTGCAAGAATCTCAGAATCACAATAGATACAGCAAGTTATATCTCTGAGCGTAGTTCGATCCGGAAGGAAAACTGATTGATCGAAAGATCTAAAACTCCTCGATCGAACCGCCGCTGGAACTACAGATCCAACAGTAGATTCCGATCCTTCTAAGTAAAGAATCGGTACCGAATTCTTCGATCAAGGAGGAGAGATGAGAACATCTGATGGAATAGAGAAGAGAAGGAGGGGATTACGTTTCCGCCGCGGCCCCGGAGGAGGATGTTGTTGAAGAGATGACCGTCGGCCATGGCGATGGCAATGTTTAGGTTCGCCGAGTCCTTCGAGCTTCCGACGCCGATGGGGGAAGAGGAGAGCGGGAGTGGGGCCCACTGAGACCTCTCGGATTTCGATCTTTTGCAGGAGGAGTGAATGCCAGTGACTAGGAAAAGTTTGTACGTGGACAAGTGGGAGTGGGGTCAATCCGATGTCTTCTACTATTGGGCTTGGACCTTTCAAATTTACATTCCACGCCCCGTATTTTCGTGAATTTATACTCAGAACCTTGCAAATTCACGCATTTACATTCCACACCCTATATGGTTAATATTCACAATTTAATCCTAGATTTTGGACTTTATTCTCTATAAGCAATAAACACCCTGTATTAGCAAAATATGATTCTTTCGTATGGCCACATCGCCTTTTAATTCGATTTCTCTTGATAACTTTTTACTATCGCGAATCCGCACCTGGATTGAAGTCACCAACCAGCCCATTGTTTCAAGATCTATATATATATATATTAAAGAATTTATCTATTCCTCGGTCACTACAAAGCCGGAAAACGAACTATCCCAAATCCAAATTCAGTTCTCGGTTTCACAGGTAAGAATGGCTTGATGTGCATTAGATTAGATCGTATTTTGTTCCTGATAGGAGATTCTGTTCATCTTTATTCAAAGTAGGAACTTTTCTCTCACCTTTATTCCCAACTCTTTAGCTGATGATTCCAAACCCACTAGTCTTGGATTTATCCTTGGCTCTCTCAATTTACTCCTTGTGGGTATTAACAATCTCTCCTTCTCTTTTGTTTTAAATTACTTGTTTCCCATCTTTGTCTGATGCCTTGTGTTGAATCGGTAAAGGAGATGGAGTTGAAGAACAGACTACAGAGTAAGAAATTAAGAACCAAGAACTAATCCGTTGGTTACCTTTGGTTAATATACTGTAGTTGAGATTTAGTTGATATTTTCTTGGTTGTTGCTTGTTGGGTTTGCTTCCACCTTTGTCGCCTGAATTTTTTATATAAAAAATCTCAGAAACATTTGGTGGCATGCTTATCCTTGACGGCCCTGATGATTGGGTAGTAGGTCTAAATTTCTTCTGTTCAAGAGATATTTATAGATATTATGGAGATTTGTATTTAACAGACTGTCTTCTAACATATCTGTGATTTACACTCTCCTATTTTCAATGTATACAAATCAAGCACTATATATATATTTATTAAATATGTGTAGAAAATATCTTGGGTTAGATTAATATTAACACCGTTTAGGTTGACAATATAAAAAGAGTATTTATTCAATTATAATCTTTTCCTAGAATAACTAAAATACTTTTACTTTCTTTTTCTTCTTTCTTTTAGTACACAATGGAATGGTTTCTTCTCCTTAGGTAAGAGATCTCAAAGTAAGAGAGAGAGCAAATTAGACCCGATAAAAAACTAGCGTTCAGTTGGGTTTAGTTTGGTTTAGTAATTTTTTTTGTAATCTTAACTTAGTTGTTTAATTAAGTTTAATAAACAGATTTAATAGCAACATGTTTTCTACGCATATTTAATAAAAACGTAGAACTTAATTTACAAACATTAAAAATGGAAGGTGTAATAAAAGGCTGGGTGTTAAATGTAAATATTCCAAAATTTGATCCACTTGCTATCTAGTAGATTTTTGGGAATAGCACAATCATGCAAGTCAGCATCCGGGAATAACTCTGATTTGGTATTTGTTGAAGTTGCTATGCAGTTTCCTCTTCTTCCAACTGATTGGTTTTAGCAGTCTTTTTTTATAGTTATGCAGCTAAAATATTGGTTATTTGAAATTTCAACCAGAGTTACCACCATATGATGCCTTGACTTTCTTGAATGGGAGAAGTAAGGATATTGCCAGAATTATCCTATTGATATGCCTGCCTATATATATGTCTGTCTTTCTGATGGTTTATTATGAGTTCTTGTGTTTGCAACCTTGATCTGGCATAAGGTTCTTATAACATTCTTTGCCTGCTTTTTCTTGTGTTAGTTTTTTTTTTCCTTCTTATGATTAAGATGAGATTCTTTTGGGTTGTTTTGGAGTAATTTGAAATTTATTCTTAATTTCTTAGCTGCAAGTTCTGTAGAACAAAGTGATTGTTGGTGTGAGGTATCTGCAGTGGGCTATTATGGCTGATGGGTAGAAGGAGAATATTGCAATCTTAGAAATGTATAAACCTGTTGTTTCACTACTGAACTACTGATATGTTTAGACTTTAGGTAAAGTACTCAGCTAATTGAATTTTCAGGGTTCCATATTTTTTCTGAAACCATATAATATGCTCAGTATCCTTCATGAGACGTGATAAATTCAGAGATGCCTACTGAATCGGAGAAAATTGGGCATCAAGTACACCTAGACCTTTTTCATGTATGGCAAAAAAGGTACATCGAAAGATTCAAAACTATGCATCAAGATGTACGTCAGATTGAGATTCCAGAAGGAACACTTTGTTCTACCTGGGTATCATGTCACTATAAAGCCCCTGATTCATGTTCTACCATACAGCAACTGCACTTAATGATCTTGTCCATCTTGTTTAGCGTAAAGCATGTTGACTACTGGATGTTTTCCTCAGAGCATGAACTTATGAAGTCTTGGATGTATTATTCAATGCAGCATGCATGTCTACTGTGGAGATCTTTCTTATTGACTCTTCTGAACTTGACTACAATGTTCTGAATATCAGGTGGTTCATAACTTGATAACTGAGGGAAATCATGGGCCAAACACTATGCTGTGTACAAGTTGATCAATCTACTGTAGCAGTGAAGGAAACCTTCGGGAAATTTGATGATGTGCTTCAGCCAGGATGCCATTGCGTGCCATGGATCGCTGGCAGACGAATAGCTGGCCATCTTTCGCTCCGATTGCAACAACTTGATGTGAGGTGTGAGACAAAGACAAAGGTCTGTTTTTCACTCTATTATCCTAACATATTTCGTACAGATATCTTCTGTTTCATTGTATTCACTCACAAATTTCCAATATGTTCTATCAAGTTGAAAATTTATCAGCATTCTGACGCTCATCAGATACTTGGTCTTGTAATCAATATCATGAACTTCTCATGCTGCTATAATGTTCTGCACTTTCTTTGCATGTTTCCGTTCCAGTTATGAAATTCATTATTCCTTCCATATTTGGATGCAGGAATTCTCAGCGGATAATATATGATATCTTTTACAATGTTAAATACTTGAATGGCTTGCTCTAGCTGAAAAGGAATTTTTTCCCATCATTTGCAGGACAATGTTTTTGTCAATGTCGTTGCATCTGTGCAATACCGAGCTTTGTCTCACAAGGCCAGTGATGCATTTTACAAACTGAGCAACACAAGATCCCAAATCCAAGCTTACGTCTTTGATGGTAGGAACTCAACACTCAACAGCATATCACGTGTTAATGGACTTAATTTTTTCCCTAATTGATTTTACTATTTACCTTTTTACTTGTTAAAATGGACAAGAATCCAGTCCTCAATTTTTGCAACTGAAGATAATCAATTTCAGCTACGCTGTCATTAAAATGCTCAAATAGATTGTCATCTTCCATTTTTCACATTCTCTTCCAACTGTGTGAAAAAATTGAGAAATCTTTTGTCACAGTAATCAGAGCAACTGTTCCAAAGCTCATTCTGGATGATGTGTTTGAACAAAAGAATGAGATAGCAAAAGCTGTGGAAGAGGAACTGGAGAAGGCTATGTCAGCTTATGGTTATGAGATCGTGCAGACACTTATAGTTGATATTGACCCAGATGATCATGTGAAGCGATCCATGAATGAAATTAATGCAGGTACTCTATTCTAACGTTTAGAACATTGTTAAAAAACCAGTGAGGGACAGGGTCTTATTAATTGTTTGCTTTCCCCTTTTCAGCTGCAAGGCTGAGAGCAGCTGCTAGTGAGAAGGCAGAAGCTGAGAAGATCGTTCAAATAAAACGGGCCGAGGGAGAAGCTGAAGCCAAGCATTTGTCTGGTCTTGGCATTGCCCGTCAACGGCAAGCTATTGTCGATGGACTGAGGGACAGTGTTCTCGGCTTCTCAGGCAATGTACCAGGGACTTCTGCAAAGGATGTGATGGACATGGTCTTAATCACTCAGTACTTTGACACCATGAAGGAAATTGGTGCATCATCCAAATCTTCGTCTGTTTTTATCCCTCATGGACCTGGTGCTGTTAGGGATATTGCCACCCAGATCCGAGATGGATTACTTCAAGCCACTCACAACTAAGTATATATTGTGAAGTATGTCAGAACTCTGTTGTTCTTGATATGAAACAGCTTTATTATAAAAATATGTGTAAAAGGTTGAGCTCTGTAAGTGCCTTGTGCATTAGATGTTTTAAGATTATCTCCTCATCTGTTTCTTCTAGCCGTTTTGTGTAATTGTGATTTCTTCAAATAAAAACATATACTTTAGAACTGTGATTTGTCTGGCAAAGTTATTTAGACCTGCAAATAAACACACTCAGCATTGTACATCACAATCAATAAACCAATCAATAAATACTGCAAAAATTGTTCTACCTGGCTGCACACAGCCACATCAACATCACAGATAATAAGCTAAGAGCAACCCAAAAGAGACAGTAATATCACACAGGAACACTGATATCTTGCCAAAGGCCAATTTGATTCGACTCAGGAGTAGAGTATGAAATGAGGACACAAAGATCCGCTGCAGTCAGGTTAAAATTATTTTTACAGGTTGAGTATCAAAACAAGCAAAAGGCAACACCAGAATTTCATTGACAACAGATACCAAAGAGGAAAAAGGGGCATGCTGCTGCCAAAAAAAAAATCTGGGGGCTAAGTTATTTTAGGATTTATTACATTGCACCATAATTGAAATGCAAGTGCATTCCTGGTGTCCTAAATCTCACATCAGGGCTTCAGCACCAAAGACAAGCCAACTTTTGAGCTCTTCTCAATTGCCTTAGTGTCAACCTCTGCAGAGATGGTAAAGAATGATTTGGGCCTCCACTCGTGCTGGATGAGTGCATTAGCCTTGCCATAATTGTTGAACCGTGCCTTCACTGTGGTAAGAGGATCCAATGCATGTTGTGTCCCAAAGGTAAGGGTATTTTCATTGCTCGAGAAGCTATGGATGAGTTCTGCTCCGACTGCAGTGTTCGACAATGGGCTCACCAAGTGGTAGTAGGAAGCACTCAGGCTATCTCCCTTGTTATTCCTACAACAATTTTGAAATCACTCATATACAACAAAGTGCAAAGTAAGCTCAAACTAACAATTTACATTCCCATAATACCGCCATAAGGTATATCTTGTCTAAACTTGGATTACTATTGATAATATAGATAACTGTTTCCTCCCTTTAATATGTTAATTGACTTTAATGAGTCACTCACAAAGTCAAGGATGCTATAAGATCTGCAGTGGTGATGCTTAATCCTGAATTGTACTTGGTGAAATTCCCAGTTGCGGTATCAAATGATATGTCAGCACCAACAGAGAGAGTGTTAATTGCAAACACACTAGAAATATTGACGACGGGATTAGCAGTCAACCCAATACTTGCATTGACACCTGCATAATCATGTAGATACTGAAGTTCAACCTGCAAGCACAAAGAACATAAGATCACAACATGGAAAAATTATTCAAACAAAAATATCTTTATTTAAGTTGCTACTTTGCGAAAGTGAAAACCTTTCCAGACTTCTGATCTGGAACAGCAAAGCTAAAAATTGTCTTTAGCCCGGGCGTTGCAAGCTCGTTGACTGTTATTGTTGTTAAAAGCTGAAAAAAGATGCAAAAAAGAGCATCAGAATGTTGCTCATGCAGGCGATATGCATAAAAATGTCTTTTAAGAGATCAATCAACCAGAAAAGACACATGTAAATTGTTATGCCCAAACATTTTCACTATAAAAATGCTCTAAACGTTCATTTATGTAGCGAACCAAATGCACCAAAGTGCCATATACATGAGCAGAGAAGTAGATATTCAAGTGCAGCTAAGCAGAGATAGGTGAGATAGAGATTAGAGAGATTGAGAAGCTTACATTTGAATCTGAGTTTGCTTTCACATCTACTGTGATATTCTTGTTCTTCAGCTGGGACTGGATCTCGCCAAAAATCACCTCATTTTTCTTTGTGCCCGAAGCGGTAATTGCCTAAAACAAGAAAACAGGATTATAAAAAAACTAAACTCCGCAGAAATCAACTCGTAATAGCCAGAGAAAAATATATCTATGATTTCCGAAGGATCATTAAATGCAAGCAACATAATTTGGTCCAGCAAAAGATTCTTCAAAACCAAAAAGCTACAACTTATTTTAACATATAGTCTATACATAGAAATGTATCCAGCTTTAAACTTGGGTAACAAGACATATCAAATGAAGCAGGCAGAAGAATACAGTTATGCACTTTTCCATATAAGAAACTGGTTCCGACACCATGCAGGTCATTCTTCCACTAGGTTTAACTTGCTTAGACATCACACACTTAAAAAACAATGAATTTCTTAGCGCCTACAGGCTCACTTCAGTCGGATTGACAAGCATAGATCTCGATTATACAACATCGTATCGTTCTATAGTGAGTTGGACTTAACTCTGTGAAAACAAAATAACTTTGGTCCATTAAGTAAAGTATCTGTCTCTGTAGACCAATCGTGCTAATTAACTTCTCAACAAGAGTGACCTAATGGGAATCCATGATTTGCAACAACAATAATAACTATTTATTTTCAAAAGGCGCTCCTAGTCATTTAATCTCATGTAATCAAGAAATCATAACAATCACAGTATCAAATAAACATCAAACGACTTCACCAAATCGATAAATTTCAAATAATAAAGCACCAATCAGAATTATAAAAATAAACACCAAAAACCTAGCAGTCTAAGACTAGAAGGAAGAAAAAGAAGAAGCGAAGCACTCACAACTCCATCGGATGTGTAGGTAGTGATGGTAAACTTCTGGTCTGTGTGATAGTCCTTGTAGAGAAGATCTTAATAAAAAAAAAAAAAAGTAAAAAGAATAGCTCAAAAAGATCTAATAATAATCGTCATAGATTCGCAAAATCAATTACCTCTAGCCTTCTTGCCGATGTCGGGGTAGAGACAAGGCCTCATCTTTATCTCACTCGCGATCGACGAGCCAAGCAAAGAGAGAATAATGGAGAAAAGAAGACGGCGGAGAGAAAGACGATTGTTTTTCCCTTTTCTATTTTTTCTTGTCTTATATTTTTGGAAAGTGGGAAATGGAAAGAGGAATTAATACCTATATCTTTTAATTTTTAATTTCTTTTTCCTGGAGCTGAAGTTAGGAAACGTAGAGTTATAATATCCCTTCGATTGGATGCTTCATTACATCGACGGCTGGGATTGTGATAGAGTTAGATTACCAGAAGTATTGGTCCAACTCAAAATCCAGGGGTCTTGTTTTCTGTCAATATTAATCGTCGGATGGATAGTCTAAAAAGTTTTGAGCCGTTCGATCGGAGATATGTGGCTATTTTAACTCCCCGAGAGAAAATAAGACGAGTTCGGGAGAGGCTCCGAAATGGCCGATGGCTGACCTGGCGATGTGGCCGTACGAAAGCAAAGGCGGAGTCCGAGGAGCCAGCGGCCGAGATAGAGGGAAGGACGAAAATACCCCTCCGCCGGCCCTCCGAGCTCCGGCTCACCTCATCGCCCGCGTGTTCTCGCAGCTCGACTGCATAGATCTCCTCAACTGCTCTCTCGTCTGCAAGTAAATCTTCAATTCTCCACTCAAATCGATTCTTTTTTCTTTTATACCTCTCTGCCGTTTGTTGAAATGCCTGTGCGAGAATTGGTGATGGGACAAGAGGTCTCAAATTTATTGTTTTAGCGAAGAATTAAAGAAATTGAAGCTTTGGCAAACTTGTAGAATCCAACGGTGTATCACTATTGATTACAAGTTTGGATAATCTTTGCAATGTTAATTAGGACAAAAGGGATGCAATTTTCTGTAGAATCAAGTGACAAATAATGGAAGTTGTGGTGTCAAACGATATGCTCGACAAAGATGGATTTCCACTTCATTCAGATAGTTATTGTGGAACTTTCGGAAGTGAGTTCTAAGCAGGCTTTTGTGAAAAAATTTATATATAATGGACAATTGTAGGGATATTATGTGATGATAAGTCTTCTCTCCCCAAACCCAAATGTCAAGAATTTAGCCATAGAAACAATCTATTCGGTATTGTATCGGGGATAAGACTACGTACATCATGGCCACCGCAAACTCCACATCGACATGAGCTTCATGCACTCGGATAGATTTTCTTTTCTTTGTTCTCAGTTTATTATGCATTGGACTTGTTGGATGTATGAATGACTTTCTACTAATACATATACTTGCTAAGGTTTGAACTTTCAAGCTACATATTTGCTGATTGATTGAGAGGAGATTACAACTGCCTGCAATTTATATTTATAGTGTTGCTTCAAGTGGTGATATTCTCTGAGTTTACTGTATATTTGTTGAAGTGGATTAGTTTTTCTGATTCCTCAGGCAGTGGTACAAGGATTCAGCAGAATTGAGAGAGGGTTGGAGGAATGAGTACTTGGAGGCCTGGAATCTGTACGGGCTTTACATTAAAAAGGAGACACATCCACCATCCTCTACTTGTTCAATCAGAGGTGTGCATAGTTGGTGTCCCTGATTTTTTGCTGTTTCTTGTTTGCTATGTCCAGTATGAAGTATTGAACTTGTGAAACTTCCATTATGATAAAATATGGAAGAGTTCTATAAATTCAGATTGTTCTTCTGATTATAAGTTATGTTGCATATTTACAGGATGTAAATTGTGTATTGGTCATTGATCTTAATGTGTTATTTAATATTTAATTTTCAGATACTTTATCTATATCATCAAATGTACATATATATATATATATATATATATATCATTGCGTGCACTTGTGGGGCTTGCATGTTCGAGTGCATGCTGGTGAATCACCCTTGCGATGTTTCCGGTATTGACATACATGTGGGAACAGTTTACCTGATTAATAGCCAATTTGAACACTGCTTATTCCAATAGCAAAGGAAGATATTGGCGGCAGGAACAGTCCTCTGATGAGCCTTAGCCCCATGTATAAGACCGTCACACTTATGCCCCTCAAACTATGATGCTAGATTGTGATCTTGTGAGAATACCTGTAATATTGAACTAGCTAGCTTCATCTTAAATTTTGGTATTTTCTGAGGCGTCCATCTTTCAGTCGTTTTGGATTATGATACTTCTCTGCAAATATTGTGCATAAATCCTTCTGTGGGGCTTAAGTAAGCTATCCTGAAGTACAGCAAATATATGGACTTCCTCATGAGTAAAAACAAATGATGAGACATAAGCAGGCAGCTTAATTACTCCTGTAGCTTTTCTGCACTAGAATTGCGCGAGTAGCATTAGAAATAACTATCAATCAGCAGTATGATTAATACTTAGAACAATCACTTACAAAGTTTGTTGGCTTCAGATGCCAAATTGCAGGCTTAATATTTACAGGATCTCTGAGTGTGACCTTAATGAACAAGAACAGCAAGCTAAAGAACTACTCTCCTAAGAAACATCTTCTATTTCAGTAGATTTCAACCTAGACATATAATATGCACATCATATCCCAATATTCTGTCTCCATTATTTTGCCTGAGACACATGCATTGAAAAGACAATCACGAGAATACGAATACTGAAGCAGTTCGCCAGCTAAACCATCACTAGAAAACTCGATTCTTTTCATCGTACTCCTCACATGTGAGAGGTGTTTGCCTGAAGGAGACCGTCCCTTATCTGTGAAGCTACGTCCCTGACAGACCCGGGCCCATGGGGAATGAACACAGTTGAAGACTTAGAGGAGGCCCCGATATCCTTCATGGTATCAAAGTACTGAGTCAGCAGCACCATGTCCATGACATCCTTCGCGGAGGTGCCGGGCACATTCTCTGAGAAAGCAAGCACGCTATCCCTCAGCCCATCAACTATGGCTTGGCGTTGCCTTGCAATACCAAGTCCTGCTAAGTACTTGGATTCTGCATCTCCTTCAGCTCTCTTAACCTGCAGTAT
Organism: Typha angustifolia; assembly: GCF_048772165.1. Classification (NCBI taxonomy): domain Eukaryota; kingdom Viridiplantae; phylum Streptophyta; class Magnoliopsida; order Poales; family Typhaceae; genus Typha; species Typha angustifolia. The sequence continues at coordinate 520,935 of NC_133239.1, forward strand.
CTTCTCAGCTTCAGCTTTTTCATTGGCAGCCACCCTCATCCTTGCAGCTGTTGCAAAGACTAATAAGGTTAAAAGGGTCTGCAGGAAAACGAACTTTTACCTCTATATGTAGGTGCCAAACATTTTTTACAATTAAACCCAATGTTATCTGCAGCAGAACAACAGTAGTTTCCACCTCATACTCTCATAGTACAAAATAAGAATTTATGCAACTGATACTGATCTCAGGACACTAAATGTGGACCCTAAAATTTGAATACATTAAGGAACACACCTCTACAAATTCTTCTAAATATTATCTCAAAAGTTGGATACTTTATAAACAAGAAACAGTCAATTTAAAATGAAAGATCATCTCCAAGAAACCAAATCATAGAATCTGAAGATGGAAATTAAGAATTTTAAGTGCATTTAACAAAGATATGTCATTTCTTGCCTGCATTAATCTCATTCATTGCTCTCTTAACATGCACATCAGGCTCAATGTCAACAATGAGTGTTTGAACAATCTCGTAACCATACGTAGACATTGCCTATATAATGAAGAAATTCGATCATTCAATAAGTTATAAGATGCAAAGTAGCACCAAAGAAAAAAAAAACATTGATTACCTTTGCAAGTTCATCTTCCACAGCTTTTGCAATATCATTCTTCTGCTCGAATGTATCATCTAAACCCAGCTTTGGAACGGTAGCCCTGATGACTAAACAGCAAAACATAGGTTCATTTATATTTATGTTTTGTAAATCCGATATGTCGTTAAACTTGATAATTACACCCTTCTACCCTCAAAAAGGTTCTATGGCTCTACCTAGTTGCTAATGGAAAACCGCTCATACTATGCATCCTTACGAGTCACGAAATGAAAAAAAAAATCAAACTGCAAGTAGTGATAAAGAGGAAGCAGAAAATCATTGATTCATTTCCTCTTCCAATTGAGTAATTCAGCTTGCCTTTTCCAAAATCAAAATATATATGACTGTAGAAGTGGTTTGATTTAATTGTTGAAAGTTTGTTATCCCTTGACATAAGGGTAAGAAATCACAAATATTACTCTGTTTAATTTAAGCATTATAGACACCTACCTTCACAACTACTAATCATTTCAGGTACAAAAGACTCTGATACATTGGTAGGATAAATAAATAAATTTCTTTAACAGAAAAATATAATTGAAGAACAACGTCATGATACATAAAGGAAAAGTAGATCAAGAACTCTAGGGCCTTCAGGCGACTTTGCCTCACAATGCACAAACCTTAAAAGGTTCCATAAACTACAAAAGTATCACCAAGAAAACACAATTGCATATAATCTCAAGAATAAAATTAAACCAGCCCAATGGCAACCTTACCATCAAAAACATAAGACTGTATTTGCGCCCTTGTATTGGTAAGCTTATAAAAAGCATCAGATGCCTTATCAGCAAGGGCACGATATTGTATCGATGCAACAACTGTGACGAACACATTATCCTGAACCAGAAGGAAGACTTATATAAGAATCATAGAGAATCTTAGTTTTAAAGGACCATGATATGCATGTTGCCTTTGATATTTATGAGGCACAATAGAAGAACAGGCATGGGAAATGACATAATCAAAGTGATATATTGAATCTTTAAAATCTATTTTGCATATGCTATATTCTATTGCAATATCACTCCTAAATAAGTAAGTTCCTGACATACGTTCTTCGTTGATATCTCAATTGAAATGCATGAGCCAAATGAGTAAAATGACAGGAGGAATTTCAAGATCACTGTGCAGATTTATAAAAGCACTATGAAATTGCTTTATGACCCAGGTATATTCCTTTCCAGAATACAAGACACCAAATTAAATGAGCTCAAGGAGGACAGACCTTTGTCTTTGTCTCACAACGGACATCAAGTTGTTGCAAACGCAGTGAAAGATAACCAGCTATCTGCCTTCCTAAGCACCACGGCAAGAAGTAGCATCCAGGCTCAAGCACCTCATCAAATTTTCCAAAAGTCTCCTTAACAGCTACAGTTGATTGGCTCACTTTAACGCAACAGAACACCTGCCCCATGTCTTTATCTATATAGATGAAAAAAATAATTATTCATATTTTTCTAACAACTCTTATCTAGAAGTTTGTATTTGTAATTCTTCTCATCTTACAACCTCCCCAACTTTACCAGTCACCTGACTTCTCCTAATTCTTTCTTGAAGCTATCTAAGCTACATTCAGTAACACAGCTCAATCTATAAACATTATGAGACAAAGCAAACAATGACGCTGGCTCCTCTAATTCATACAAGATGCATAGGCTCGAGAATCCCCATGTCTGTAGTGGTAACTAAAGAATCACAAGGAGAATGAGTTGCAGGCCAACATTTTGGACAAGGAAAGTAAACAATCTCTCCATGTGGAGAACGAGTGATATTTGTTCAATGACACATATCCTTCTGCATACAGCAAGAACATATGAAACTAACTAAAATAGAATGAAGTATGACAGAAGAATAGCAGATGTTAAAAGAATGGATATGTATTAGGAGGGATCAAAGAGAATTGTCACTGAAACACATGAACACGGCAGAATGGAGATGAAGAACAAGTGACAATTAAACTCCTGACACTTGAATGGTTAAAATGCCATGAAGTCAATTAAGCAAAGCAATCGTTTGAAAGGTAAACATACATCCAAATACCAACAAGGCTCATCCACCTAACCAATGATCAGAATATCACAATCTATTGCTGTCAATCATACGGCAGATATTTGTAGATATAACATCCAAGGACAAGTGACAATTTACTCCTGACCCTTGAATAGTCAAGCAGCCATGAAGTCAATTAAGCCAAAGAACCGTTTGAAAGTCCAACATACATCCAACAAGGCTCATCCACCTAACCAATGATCAGAATGTCACAACCTATTGCTGCCAATCATACCGCAGATATTTGTAGATATAACATCCGAGCAATAAAAAAAAACAAATAGAATACCGACACTATTCCTTCAACTTCAGCAATTACCCAATAGGGATCAGCCTGCATACAAGAATTTTCAATTCCTCCACCCTGACGTTGATCATAACAGCATCAGTCAACACGATCTTATCCAGAAATTCCTCCTCAGTGTTAAATTACGTGAAGATTAATCAAAACCATATCAAGACCTCATCCACGAAATCGAAGAGAATCAGAGTCACAAACCATTCCAATCCTTGATGATCGCGAGCGAGAACTCCAACAAGCAAAAGAGATCGACGAAAGGAATCGGGTTAAAACATAAAAACGAGAAAAGCAAGAAGTTCTCTCACCTCACCACAGGAATGAGTACTATCTCCACGCGAACAAGGAACCGGAGCTAGGAACCGGTTTTTATAGAGCCGAGATGGAACTCGATACGAAAGAGGCGTCGAAGAACCTTCGACAGTTACCCGACAGTAGAAAGGGCTCTCCTCCTTGTAGTCTCTGTGCCCCGCTCGCACAGCTCCTCGAAATGAAGGGTAAAGATTAAAAACATGCGGTAAGTACACCGCGTTGCAGTCGCTAGCGAGGAAACCGGTGTGGACCCCGGCCGCACTACTACTGAAACGTAGTTTTCGCCAACTAGCCCACTGATTAAAGAATATTTCTTCTTTCAAAGATCTTGGAAGTTGATTTTTATATGTAAATTCCTCAAAACACTGGTTTTCTTTTTCAGGCGTACTCTTTAATAAAGCTTTATTTTTTAATTTATATATATATATATATATTAAAGTTAATCAACAGTATTTTTCTTTTTAACAAACACGTCGCAGTGTTCTATTGAAACTTAATTAGTGATGCAATCGGTCACCTAACCAACGGTTGTAGAAGGATATATATATATATATATTTTTTCTTTGAATAATGATTGCTCTCAAAATAAAGACGTCTTTGTAATTTCATTCATTTAATGCCTCGGATTCTAGTAGTTACCAGAAATTAAGTAGAAAGGCATCCATCCGTAATAGATTTTGAAGGGTATTCACGCTAATACGAAGTTAGAGAGCTATGCAAGCAAACAAGAAGATTTTGAGGGTTATATATGCACCCAAAAAAAGAGCATTCTTTCTATGCTTAAGGGGTAAATTAGTAATTGGCCATCAGATATAAGAACTATACTAGTCATTCACAGTATTATTGGACGTAAATTTACTAATTTTAAGTGCCCAATGGCCAAAGCAATGTTCTTTTAGAGAAATACTAGTTCTACAAAATATGCTAAAAGAATCCCCAGTTCAGTTGAAGGCATTTCCACAATAGTAAGTATCACTTGACCAACACCATCAAAATGTAAACCAAAGGCATCGTTATCTGATCCATACGTAAAGACTGTAATCCTAATGCACTGATATGAATAAGAAGATGCAATTCTCCATATGTTGTTCTATATCTGACAGCCCAGCTGAGTGTTTAAGAGTAGTAGTTAACAATAAATCACTAATCTAATGTAAAGGGTATGAAATTTGGAAACAGTAAAGAGGGTAGCATCATAAATATTCTTTCGCAGTTACATTTCAGATAAATTATCTGAGGGTAGCATGATAAGTATTCTCTCACAGTTACATTTCAGATAACTTATCTGCGTCGAAGGTTACACAATTCCCTTGTAACTCAAGGAACCTTTATCATGAAACAGATAAGTGTTTTTCTTTTACTTCAATTAAAAGGTGAAATAAACCGTTTAAGAGTTCTATCACCAGAAGTTTGCAGATCACCGCCTGCACACATAATTCTTGATTCAACCAGGTTCTGGATTTCTCGGCTAATCAAAAGAAAAGGATGTAGTTACGGCTTCTTTCCATTGGGCTTCGGCGATTGGCGGTATGGAGAAGCATGTGGACCATTTGAGAGGCTCCTCATGGGCTGTGGTGCATTCCTTGTCAATGAATTCTGTGATTTAAGGCCATTCCTCCCATTAGAACTGCTGGCATGCATTAAACGTTGTGCTTGCATAGTTTGGAAGAAGTAGGAAGAGCTGGCCATGTCTTTAAGATTAAGAAGTGGTTTGAGAACTTCCACTACTTGGCTCATGAGAGGCCTAGCCTTGGGATCGCGACCGAGGCAGGCATGTGCAAGCTGGGCTGTCTTTTGGGCACCTTTTACAGAAAAGTTGCCCTCCAGCCGAGGATCTATAAGCCTGTAGAAACGCCGCCTTTCTCCAAGGTGGGGACGTGCCCATTCCACCAAATTGTGCTCCATATTTGGCCGGTTTTTGTCCATTGACCTTCGACCTGTCATCATTTCAAGTAGCACAACGCCGAAACTGTAGACATCACTCTTTGATGTCAGATGACCTACAAACAGGAAAGAATTAAAGTTGATATAGTTTGGAATCCAGAATGTTAGTTAAAACCTGAAAATAAACAGTGAAAAGTTGGAGATCTCCTCCAGAATGTTTATATACAAATGCTTCATCTACCTTGTCTTACTTAACAGATTGTAGGGGACCAAAGGAAGCTCAAGTATTTCTTCTCAGTGCACTTTAATACACTACTTCATTCCTATCCTAAATAAAGCAATTGCTAATACTCTACTAAATTTATTTCACTAAAGTCATCCAAACCCTACAAATATTCTCACTGTAAAAAGCATGAAGAAATATATTCTCAAGCTTCAATCTTCATCTATCTTACTAGTACAATGTAGAGATCCCTTTGATTTCCAGATTCCATCTTCCCATAGTTTGTCAAAGGAACTTCCCTTCAAGCAATAGATTTGCAACCAATACACTAAAATCAGCAAAATGTTAGAAGTCAGCCAGTTGTTTCATATGACATCCACCCTTGCGAATAAGTTTTTCTGATGCTCCTGAAACATATTAGCTAAAAATTTTCACTTAAAGACAATAAAAGTAAACATCCAATTTTAAGTAAAAATAGACTACAGAATTGATTTAGTGCACTTCCTATTACAATATATTAATAGATTCTGGTGGCAGGATTAATTGATATGAAAGGCGCTGTGACTTAAAGATTATTCCATTGCAAAGTCCTGGTCAAGTCCCAATTGGTTAAAGCATGCTAACAAGAAACTAACAAAATATAATAAGCAGAGGCAAGATTGAATGAAACATAAGAGAACACATCTCAAAAGCACATACCAATTCATTAGTCCAAATGTTCCAGTAGACATAAAATTAGGACACATTTGTTAAGATCAACTTCAACATTACTTCAGAAAAGGCAGCACCAACCAATGATGAACTTACCAGTCATTACATACTCTGGAGCTGCATACCCATATGTTCCCATAACTCGTGTTGACACATGAGTTTTATCACCCTCAGGACCATCTTTGGCCAGACCAAAATCTGATAGCTTAGCATTGTAATCCTGAAAGAGGTACGATTGCAAGAATGAGTAATCACAGGGATGAAGGACAAAAGAAAGAATATACTCAAGGATTCCTTACATACCACATCCAGCAAAATATTTGATGTTTTAAAATCACGATATATTACTGGAGATTCAGCTTCTTCATGAAGGAATGCAAGGCCCTTTGCTGCACCAAGTGCAATCTTCATTCTGATGGACCACGGGAGAGGCAGCGATCCTGTTGTATCATATAATGGTCAATCACAGATGAACTCAAATAAAGGCAATAAAGTAGTCCAAGAAATTTAAAAGCCATTGAAGGAAAATGGAGCTGGAAAGAAGGCTCTTTCCTCTCTATCATTCCATATCCATGGATGAAGAAACCATGGTACTTCTTTTGTCACGCTCTGCCTAGATGAGAGAGAGAGAGAGAGAGATGGAAGAACATAGAGGGAAGAGAGGAAAGGAGAAAGGCAAATGGAGGGGATGTCTGCAGTATAACCATAAAAAACAAATCCATCATTTGACAACATTTAGTATCGAACATCCTTGACACTTGTAACATCAGAGAGCTAGAAAGATGCCAAGTAATGCAAAACAGCTGTTTTCTGAACTATATTTGTTAAATGCTAAAAATAGCAGCAAACAATATACACTATAGAAAAAGAAGGAAAAAACAATGAAAGTAGCAAGATAAGTGACAATTTATTCCAAGAAAAAGGTTAGTCACCTACTTCTAAACAGATGGTTCTCTAAACTTCCACGGGGCATAAAGTCATAGACTAGCAGCCTTTGGTCGTCTTCAATACAATATCCAATCAACTTCACCAAATTCGGGTGTTGAAGGTTACCAAGGAAATTAACTTCTGCCTGCAAACAAAATTTGATATAAATGCAAACTTGCTAGTGACTGGATAAATTAGTAAGACATAATCTTGCTGCATTATCAGTTAATAACTCAAAATAGGAGTTGGGAAAAGACATACCACCCACTCTTTATGCCCTTGAAGCCCATCATGATTGAGTGTTTTGACAGCAACTGTTAGTCCTGTACCAGGTTTCACAGGAGCAGTTCCGTTCTCCTCAATCCATCCCTTAAATACACAACCAAAGCCTCCCTCTCCAAGAAGACTCTCAGGTCTAAAGTTTCTGGTAGCATATTTAAGTTCATTGAAAGTAAATTTACGCAACTGAGAAGCTACTTTCAGATCCTCTCCTATCTTAGAGGTAGATGAAATACTTTCAGTATTACTGGTGGTTGTCGAACCACAAACTACTTGTCCAACTCGTTGACCCCGGCTATCATCATTTGTCGATCTACTTTCTGCTGATTGATGCATAAAATAACATTTTAAGGTGTAACTTGAAAGAATTAGAAACTACAGAAACAATAAATTTTCAACCAGGTAAAATTCACAAAAGCTAAGCACGCAAACCATGCATATCAATAGAGTAACAATAAAATGAATTCTGAAACTTTCTTGTAAGCGTCTGAGCCTCCAACAAATATCATCATTCATCATCAGCTGAGCTTCTTGCCCAACAACATGGAGTCAGCTAAAGCACCACCATAAAGATTAGTAGACTCCAAAAGAGTTGACAGATCACATCTGTGCGAGAACTGATGTTTCCTAGATTAGTCAACCATTTGAATACTTTCATATCTAAGTGCTCGCAGCTTATCAAGTGCAAATACACACATTATATCGCAAAAAAAAAAGTGTAACACAGTAAGAGTACGCAAATGCACCACCAGGAAGGATTTTTTTTTAACTATTTGTGAACCTCTGTTCTGCACTTAGCGATGCAAGCCAAGATAAGTTTCGGACTAAGAAGAATACACTAAAATTGCAACGAAAAAAAAACTCCATCGCTCTAATCTGCAAGCAAAATGAGAACTTCCCTAACAATATGTGTTTAGTTCTCAAGATGCCAATAACAATAAAGTCGAGCACAACACACCCAGCAGTATAGAGTTAACATCATCCACATTATTCAAAAAAATTAAAGCATAAAACAAAGCAATAGCCCCAATGACAAGCATTGCATCTAAAAATAGAACAAAAGTACAAGAAACTAACAATCTAGAGCGAGTAAATTACCAAAATGGGTGCTGGCGCTGCTGATAGAAGTATCCACCTTGGATCTCGACGAGATGCAACTCCCCATCAACCGGAACTTAATCCAACAGCCCTTCTTCTCTCTTGTCCGACCCGTCTTCTTCTTCTTCCTCTTCCTGCTCTTCTCCTTCGATTTCCCCACACTCTCCCATCCCTCAAACTGCACCTCGTCCAGCCCTAATCCCATCTTCCCCACACCGAGCTCCTCAAAATCCCATCAACCAGCTCAAAAGCCTCAAGAATCTCCACAAGCCCACTTAACTTCTCCGGTTTCCGTAGAGAAACCCGGAAAACTAACACCAATCAGCAACCCCCAAGGCCCCCCCATGAGTTGATCCGCTCTGAGCTCCAAATTCCTCCTGGAATCCTCTCGAGAGGTGTGCGGTGGGTTAAAGTGAGGGGGGTGATAACAGAGGAGAAAGGGAGGGAGGAAGAGTGTGGGTATGGAGAAGTGGCGAGAAAAGAACGGGCAAGTCGGGCAGGGGCATGAGGGACGAGAGTGCAGGATGTCGGGCAGCTCGGGCAAGCAGTGGGAATTTGGCAACAAAAAAATAAAAAAAGAATTGTTGCGGGCGGCGCACTCATACAGACGTCCGTTTATGTATCTTTTATGCGAGAATCTAATATCTACCGTTCGATTATAGAAATAAATTTTTTTTTTAATCAAAGAAGCTGAAGCCGGCTTATATTAGGACCACCCGACTTAGGGACTCCGTCGAGCAGTCAAAATTGAGGAGAGTACAAAGTTCCAAGGGGAGCTCCTCAATATGCCCTTGCTCAAAAACTACAGCCATAAACTGACTACGTTTGACAGCCTAGTCTGCCACTCGATTGGCTTTCCGGTAAATATTTCGGATAACCATGTCTGTAAACCCATCCAAGATTCTGAGACATTCACTCACCGCACCCCAGATTCTCCACGGACATTCCAGCTTCCTGTCACATATCTATGTCAGGATAGCCGAATCCATTTCCACTTCAATCCTCTCACACCCGTTTGTCTAGACCATTTTCAGTCCCTTAATTAACGCCCCCGTTTTAGTTTGCAGCGCTGAGTCACCTTGGGTGGGCCCCCAGGTAATACCAATTATGCGGCCATCTGCATCTCTTAGGACTGCTCCAAACCCTCCTTGGTAGTTTCCACTCAACCGTGCCACATCTATATTAAGCTTTGTCTACCCCGACGTTGGCAATTTCCACTTCACCTGGATCACTTGTCGTTGAGGTGAAGTTGTAGCCCTTCTAGGCACCTTTCTATATTCCTTTGCCATTTGGAGCGCTCGCCGGGCCACTATGCACGCTGGGAGGGAGTCACCTCTAAACACCGCTTTGTTTCGCTGTTTCCATATACCCCAAAGCGTCGCTGCTATAGTCCCTTTAACTTGAAGATCGTCATGGTTTGCCTGCATCCATTGTTTCGTCAGCCAACCCTTATCCACCTGCGCCGCAAGGTCCGAGTTGCCACCAAGCTCCTCATCAACATATGCCCACACTCCCTGGCTAAACCGACAGTTGAACAGAAGGTGAGTGACAATCTCACTGTGAAGACCACATAGGTTGCACACATCTTCAATGCCCAAGTTGAGGTTGACAAGATAGGCAGCTGTCAGAATCCGTCGCCAGGCCAGCTTCCAACAAAATAAGCATACTCTTGGGGCTACTCGCAACTACCACAAGGCGCGCGACCCGGCCCAAGGCTCCTCCTCCTCCGGCGTGAGAAATCTGTAGATGAAGCTTGCAGCAGGCTTTCCCTTTGGGTGAGGCCACCATATCCATTGACCAAAAGTGGTGGCATCCCCAGAGAAATAATTTTAGGTGCATTCGAATTCGGTAGTTTAATTATAGATCAAACAAAAAGACTTAAGTCGTCTCTTATATATAAATTAGAGAGCTTAAATCAACCATCGACGACTTAAAACTTTGGTATAAGAAGATTCATAATATCTACGGTTAAGGTTGGTAATTTAGTGGGGAAGAATAAATGCAAATTGGCATGAAACTTTGGTTGCCTCCTCTTTCTCTTCCAAATGACATCCTTGAGAAATTTAATCTCGAGACACAACCCATTGGCTCTAATTGACTCCACCATCACCATCACCCAAGTCCACCAAATCCACGCCAACTTACTCGTCGCCGGCTTCCTCAACGACTCCTCCCTCTACGCCAAACTCGTCGCCGACTTGGCCCTGTCTTCTCCCCTTCTTCTCCCTTACTCCCACCTCCTCCTCGACCGCTCGCCTCATCCCCCTTCTCTCTTTGCCCTCAACTCTCTCATCCGGGTCCATTCCAAGGGCCCAACCCCTCTACTCTCCTTCCACTTTTATCGCCGCCTTCTCTTCTCCCTCTCCCCCGACCACTTCACCTACAACTTCCTTGTCCGCGCGGCCACTTCCATGGCTGGCAGCGGCGGCGGTGATGGAGGAGGAGGTCCCGCCGTCCATGCCGCCGCTCTCCGCCGTGGCCTCGCCGCTGACCCCCACGTGCAGAGCGGGCTCATCCACATGTACGCCGAGCTCGGCCTCCCATTTTCCGCACGTGCCGTCTACGCCGAGATCGAACACGAGCCCGACGTGGTCATCCGGACTGCGATGGTTAGTGCGCTGGCCGGTTGTGGCGATGTTGACTTAGCGCGGGGAATGTTCGACGAAATGCCGCAACGAGACCCCGTCTCTTGGAATGCGATGATTTCCGGGTACGTCCAGGTGGGTCGGTCGAGGGAGGCGTTGGAGCTTTTCTCGGAGATGCAAGCGGAGGGCATCCGTATCAGCGAGACCACGATGGTGTCGATACTCACTGCTTGCGCACATTTGGGTGCATTGGATCAGGGGAAGTGGGCTCATGCGTATGTCCAGAAGAACAAGCTTAGGATCACAGTGACGCTCGGGACCGCGCTGATTGATATGTACTCCAAGTGCGGCAATGTGAGGAGAGCAATGGAGGTGTTCTGGGCAATGCGTGAGAGGAATGTTTACACTTGGAGTAGCGCACTTGGTGGGCTGGCGATGAATGGGGCCGGCAAGGAATGCCTTGAGCTGTTCGAGCTGATGAAGGAAGGTGGGGTGGAACCTAACGGGGTGACGTTCATGTCAGTACTGCGGGGCTGCAGTGTGGCCGGATTGGTAGACAAGGGCCGCGAGCATTTTGATTCAATGATGGCTCAGTATGGCATTGAGCCGTGGTACGAGCACTATGGTTGCATGGTTGATTTGTATGGGCGAGCTGGGCGGGTGGAGGATGCCGTCAATTTCATCAATGCAATGCCAGTTGAACCGCATGTCGGAGCTTGGGGGGCTCTGCTCAATGCTTGTAGGATACATGGAAACATCGAATTGGGTGAGTACGCGATGAGTAAAGTCATTGAGATCGAGTCAAAGAATGATGCTGCTTACGTCCTGTTGTCGAACATCTATGCCGACTCAAGGAACTGGAAGGGTGTCAGCAGTGTTAGGGAGTTGATGAAGGCTAAAGGGGTGAGGAAAGAACCAGGGTGCAGTGTTATAGAGGTTAAAGGTGAAGTCCATGAGTTCTTTGCAGGCGATAAATCCCATCCTAGATACAGGGAGATTGAGTTGATGCTGGGGGAGATGTCAAGAAGGCTGAGGCTGGCAGGGTATGTAGCAAAGACCAATGAGGTGTTGTTTGATATCGAGGAGGAGGAGAAGGAGGATGCTCTTTGCTGGCATAGTGAGAAGCTAGCCATTGCATTTGGGTTGATTGCATTGGATGAAGGTGTGGCAATTAGGATTGTGAAGAACCTGAGAGTGTGTTTGGATTGCCATGATTCCACCAAGTTGATATCAAAGGTCTTTGAGAGGGAGATCATTGTGAGGGATAGGAATAGGTTTCACCATTTTAAGGATGGCTTGTGTTCTTGTATGGATTACTGGTGACAGTTTATTCTGCTGATTTCTTTCTTAGCATTGCTGAGCACCAGAGAAATAATTGATGGACATTCATATGACAATTTATATGTTAACAAAGTTTTGCAGAACAGAAAGTTTGTAGTCATAGAATATTTATTATATTAACACACCAAAATTGCAAGCTATATAAATATCAAATTTATCATTTTTCTGATAGCTTTTAAATTTAATTCAAATTTGTTTTCTGGGCACATTAAATTATTCCGGACCTGAAGTGAGAGAGAGAGAGAGAGAGAGAGAGAGTATAGTTGGCAAAATAACAATTTGAGGGGTGGTTTATTCTAAGCGGACTCGGATCCACTCTGGGTGAGCCGGGTACATCCGCTTAGACGGATTCGGATCCTATCCAAGCGGATCCCGGTAAGACAAGCCCTATAGAGGGGGAGCTAGAACCCCTCTCTCTCTCCTTACTCCTCTACCCTCGCGATGTTTCGGAGATCACTCTCGCGACTCTCTCCTCTCCTCTCTAACGGCTTCGTCCGCCCCATTCCACCCTTCTCCTCTCTCTCTTCTCGCCGCGTTCTAGGGTTCTCGTCCTCCTCCGAAATCCTAAATCCTCCAGCTTCCTCTCAAGAAGCCGACGCCCATGAGGAGGATCTCCGAGATCCCGTGCCAAGGGCGACCATCTCGGTCGATCGATCCGGGTTGTGCAATCCTCCAGGTAGACCACGAGAGAATCCCTTCGCGCTTAAATTTCTGAGCTTTATGTTGTTTCGTTAATCTTTACCTGAGTGTTATCTTTCTCTCTCTCTGTTGGTCCCGGACCGGAAGAGCATTCGCATGGGCCTTCGTCAGATTCTGATCTCGTTAAGCATCTCAAAAGTATCATAAAGGTTTCCTTTTTTCTCCTGCATGTTGCATTATCTATTATCTTAATGTTTTGTTGGCTTCTCCAGTATGGTAGATGTTCAGTTTCTGGTTAATGTAGTTTCGAACTGTTAAAAGATCAATTTGTGGTGTTATATGTCATGAATAGGGTTATACATAATTTCCCTCGAGTGGGCATATAAATTTGCAAGTTTTACAGCTTGGGTGGACATTTGATTTCTTTCCAACCTGCATTTGTCTGCAAGCTGTAGAATTCTAGAAAATATAATACTTGAAATTTGAATTGCGCTGAAGAGATCTTTCTTTGACTAGTATTGGTGGTTCCTTTTCCTTCAATTTTCCATTATGAGATTTGCATCAAGCAGAACGATATTATGTGTGCGATATAATTCTTCTTCTTCTTCTTTATCACTTATCCTTGTTCAATAGTTTCGTGGAGGTCCAATTTCAGTGGCAGAGTATATGGAGGAAATTCTAACAAATCCTCATTCGGGGTATTACATTAATCGAGATGTATTTGGAGCTTCTGGCGATTTCATCACCTCACCCGAAGTGAGCCAGATGTTCGGAGAGGTAATTAGTTATGTGTCATATTTATTATTCTTTTATTTAGAAATCAATTAGCTGGGTAAATTGTTGAATATTAATGAAATAAGGACCTCGTAAATTTCTTTAGTATAACTTAAGAAGCCTCTAAATGAGGATGTAAAGGTCTAATTTTCTTTTTAAGCGTGAAGAAATTCTAGATCATCAGCATGTTAAGAGGTCAAACTTTCCACCATAAATTGTTAAAGATATAAGGTTTCTTTTTTTCAATTACCTTGAATATCAATTAATGAAAGTTTAAGATGTTGTTTTGCTTTAGATGGTTGGTGTTTGGACTATGTGCCTTTGGGAACAGATGGGACAACCTGAGCGTGTGAATCTAATTGAACTTGGCCCCGGACGTGGCACCCTCCTGGCTGATCTATTACGAGTAAGGCAAAACGTTACAAAGTTATGATTCATTTTATAGCCTAGTCCTCAACATTTTACTTTCAAGATACTTCTTTAATATATGGGCTCAAACGTTCTTGCAGGGTTCATCAAAGTTTGTGAACTTTAATAAGTCACTTAATGTTCACATGGTAGAGTGTAGTCCTGCTTTACAAAAGGTTCAGTACAGTAGATTGAAATGCACAGATGAATATATGGATGGCACAAAAAGGACAGTTAGCTCGTTATCAGGAGTTCCTATTTATTGGCATGCTTCTCTGGAACAGGTTCCATTAGGATGTACGAACTACTGAATATGATTTACTTGTGTCTCCATGTTTCTCAGTGATTTTATTTTGAAATAAGAAAATTTCCTTTCACAATTATGTATCTTTTAGGATATTAAAAGTAAATATACTCATTCTTTCCTTTTTCATTAATCTACTCCAAAGTTTCCTTTTCCTATTTGACGGTTTAATTCTTTTCTTTTCTTGCGTACAGTGCCAACTATTATTATTGCACATGAGTTTTATGATGCACTACCAGTCCACCAGTTTCAGGTGTGTCAACATGATGGTGAATTATTTATTTCAGCTGTTACTCAAATTTTGGGCTAACAAGTCCTTCATAGCTGCCATCTACTATTGAAATTTTGGTGAAACTGAATTCAGGAAGATGATGATAAGTTTTCAGCCATTTTACATTCTTAATTTTGACTGCAGAGAACTCCACATGGCTGGTGTGAAAAGATGATAGATGTGTCAGAAGATTCGTCGTAAGTACTGAACAGTTGATTATTTGCAAAGTAGTTATCATACTGTCCATATGATCACAATTAAGCAGGTAATACTCACTTCCTGCCAGGTTTCGCTTTGTTTTATCTCCACAGCCTACTCCATCTTTACTTTACCTGGCCAAGCGTCGTGGATGGGCTAGTCCTGACGAAGTAGAGAAGCTTGAACATATTGAGGTTAGTCCCAGTGCAATGGAGCTTACTCAACAAATTGCAAAGAGAATTAGTCTGGATGGTGGCGGGGCTCTTATTATTGACTACGGCAAAAATGGAGTTATTTCGGATAGTCTTCAGGTTTGAGTATTCTTCTGAAGTATTTTTGGATGCTCATAACCAAACATTCGACATATGAAAGAAGCATGCCTTTATTATTATTCACATAGAATCATCTTGTAGAGCATCCTCGTATGTGCAAATAGTAATTATCAACTCTTCCATATTTTAAGTTAAGTTCTTATACCTGGATATGCAGGCTATTCGGAAGCACAAATTTGTTCACATACTAGACAGCCCTGGATCAGCTGATCTGAGTGCCTATGTAGATTTTGCTTCTGTCAGGCATTCAGCAGAAGAAGTTTCAGGTGTGCATAGTTGGCAAAAGACAGTTACTGCTCTATTCAGCTGTATATTTATCCTACGGTAATAAGTATGACTGACATGCAAATTAATCTTTCTGGTGACTTCTGCAGAAGATATATCAGTTCATGGACCAATTACTCAGTCCCAATTATTGGGTTCTCTTGGAATAAACTTTCGAGTGGAAGCCTTGTTGCAAAATTGCACCGAGGAACAAGCAGAGTCTGTCCAAACAGGCTATTGGCGACTTGTGGGAGACGGCGAAGCTCCATTCTGGGAGGGCCCTGAGGAGCAGACGCCTATCGGCATGGGTACTCGATATCTAGCAATGGCTATTGTTAACAAGAAGCAAGGTGCACCTGTTCCATTCGAGTGAGAACTCTTGTCTGTACAACAAATCTTTTGCTATGAAAGTTAATGTCCTCGACCATCTCGTAATAATGCGCATGGTCACTGATTTCTAGTTCCAAACGTGCTGAGGGATTTCTTGGTGTACAATTAGATGGAGGAACTCTATTTATCTTCACTCCGATGGTTGAAATGAAGGAATATTTTAACAATCCTAAAGCAGATGAACGACAAAGAAAATACCTACAGCTTATTGCTTCATTCTAAATACCAGTAGGCAAATAGCAAAAACATAAAAAGGTCAGGAATCTGGAAGAAAAATACCTAAATAATATAATTCTTAAGCCTTTCAACAGAAATAACCAACAAGATTCAAGAAATTAGCAATTTTCAAGGACAGTCACTGGTCCCAGAAGTACCCTTCGAAAAAGATCTCTGATGTTCGGCAAAGATGTTATCTTTGTCACAAATCAAAACACTTTACCAGCCAAACTTCTTCAGCACATCCTTAGTTCGCTTCCTCATCCTAGTAAACACTATGACAGCTAAAGCCAGAATCCAAGGAGGGAAATTGCTGCCGGAGAACCGCGAAGCTCTCAACCACGCCGGCGCCTCCCTAAACAAGAGCGTTATCAGAAGCGTCAGCAGCGCTACTCCCACCAAAATCTTCGTCACGGGTTTCACCAGCGAATCCTACAAGGAGGGGAAAGAAAAGAGTCGTACAACTAGCGATTCCAAGAGAAATTGAGATCAATTAGAGGGGAACTAAAATAAATGAGTCACCTTTGGCTCTCCATCGATGAAAATCACGGATCCATCGGTGTAGGGAAGCATGGATCGGCCGTTCCTAGGATTGAATCGAATCGAGACACCTCTCCCCGAGGCGGAATTGAAGGCGTAGATGGATTTGAAGGCGTACTTGTCGAGGATGTCTTGGACTTCGAGCTGGTTCTGGTCCCACCCGCCTAGCTTCGATTTGAAGACGTCGATCGGGCCACGGCCTCGCCGGAAGAGGTGCACCTCCACCTCCGGCGCCTTAGCTTCGTCAGATCTAGGGTTAGGGTTTGCGGAGGGTTCGTCCTCCACGATCAGGTTCCCCTTCCTCTGCTCGGCTTCGGCATCCATGGTGATGGTCTTCCTCTTCTTCGGCTTCGGGACGGCAAAGGCTTTAAAAGCTACGCCGCCCATGCGGCTTTGGTTGGCCCAATGGGCCTTAATAGGATTATATTTTGGCCCATATGGATAATTATTTTCTAATGGAAGAATTAGGAGAAATTTGTTACTTACTAATTGTTGTTTTACACAGTTGTGCTGGTTTAATACACTGTTATTTGTATAAAGTACACTGTACTCAAGCCATTTAAATTGGGCATAATGGTTAAATTATATCAATTAAAATAAGTTTAGTTACTGTCCTTCGCCCTAACTCTCATAAACAAGCAGTAGAGCCACACGTCCCTAGTTTGAGTCTAATTTTGAAGAACATTGAAGCGATTGAGTTCTCTGTTCCAGTGATAATTATTGATATTAGGATGATCTCCATCTCAGTGACTTGGAAAAAATTCAAAATCAAATGCAAAAGGTTTGTAGATGATATGCAACAAGAGTTTCAAATTTTAAAGGCAAATAATAGTCATCATTCATCAGGCACACCACAAACTGAGTTCTTCATAAGACTAGTTATGGATAACAAGCATAAATTTTGCATCACAAATAAAACAATAGACATGATTCCAACATCTACCACTCATGAGGATGCGCACTTTGAATTCCTTCTCTTCAACGTTACCGTCTCCATTCAACTTGGATCGCTCTATCTGCGACACAAAAAAGTTGAACCTCGAAATCAATCTTCACAATTGTAATATGCCTGGTAGATTTGCTTAAACCAAAAGTCATATTATATAATGAAAAACAATGAAGATGAAAAGGATTTATATTCTCAAGGAAAGAATTGTCAAGCTATGGAAACTCCGAAGAAAATATCATTAGTCAAGAAAGTTTCCAGATAACAAAAGACACAGCAGAAAAAGAGATGGTTTTACATACCACTTCCATCTCTTGATGAAAATAGAGGTCTATCGCTCTTGATTGCCCCCTTACCACTAGCTTGGGTTGGTCTTTGTGTGCGTGGTGAGTGTGAGCTTAGCTTACCATTGGTAGATGACGGCAGAGAATGACGGCGTGTAAACCCATTCTTTTCAACTGGATCTGAGGCAAACTTAGGTGAAACCTGTCCCCGCAGTTTTGCCTTTGCAGATTCAGTGGCTGCCATATAGCTAGGCAGGACTGGTGTGTTCTGCAAACCATTTTCTGTGTACTCTGATTTTGCCGAAAAAGAGGACCTCCTCTTGTTGGTTTTCTGGCTGTCAAGGCACAGTTGGTCTTCCTTGGAGATCATCTCTCCACTCATTGCCATGGAATTGTCTTCATTGTCGATGCACTGCAATTGCATTAATTCAGCAGCAGGACTGACATCAGTGATTGCATCTATCTGATCTTCTGATGTCACAGTTTTTGGAGATGTTTTTATTTCAGGTGTGCTTTCAGTTGTTTGCATAGCATCTTTCTTGGAATTATCCAAGAAATCATCATTGCCCTGCTCTCGAATATCAGAAGTAGTACTTGGCACTTTCTGCACAATACGAGCTAGTTTCTCACTTTCAACCTCTGGCTGGTTAGAGACCTCTGCCATAGAATTAGTTATCCTTCTCAGATTACGTTTAACCTTTTCAAGCTCACTCTGAGGATGTTCTTGAACTGAATCGGTAAGAGAGTTAGTAAGTCTTCGCAGCCCATGTTTTGTTTTTTCAAGATCAGAATTTGCATTCGTTTGACCAGCTATAGAGGTGGCAGCTGTATGCCTTCTGACTATGCGCTTTGATTTGCCTGATTCAGTTTCCATAGCGTAATGGCTCCTCCTTGTCTGAGATTTTGAGTCAGCAGGCTTTTTTGGTTGAGAAATTGGCTTCCAAAATTGAGTTACTGTCCATCTTTCCAGCCAGCTGAAGACTGAATTGGGATTTCCTTGATCATACTTGATATGTAGAGGCTTTATAACAGCCATCGAAGAAAGAAGCTAGGAATGATAAAAGGAAAACAACATGAGACAAACCAATACAAGAGAAATGAATGAACAAATTCATAAGTGGATAACTTATGTTCAAGAAGCTGCATACAAAGACAAGTTTTATATGATTCTTAAAAACTAACATATTTGAACCTACTTTGCGAACAAATAAATTGGTTGAAAATTTCTCCTTCCAGATGTCCAAGGGTTTACTATCCTGTAAACAAGATAAACAGCACACTTTAGATGAAACTAAGATCAAGAATTTACAAATAGATGAAGCATTTCATATAAATTGCAACTTCCATAGCTGATATCAGTTATTTATGCTTGATGGATGAGGAGAAAACATATGAAAGCATTTGTAACATCAAAATGATTTGGTAGTAACAGAGAAAAAAAAGTTCAGTCTGAAAAAAACTAGTTACCAGAGTCTTTTGTTGCCAAAACTTTTTGGCAACTTCGACAGCAACAATAGAGTGCCTAACATGTCTGCCACGAACCAATGCTTGTAACTTCACGATTGCATGCATAGCACGAAGAGTTGCAACGGCTTGTCTTCGGACCAAATGTCCACGGATAAGCGCTTGCAACCTTATAATGCCTTTTAACGCATGAAATGCTCTGCGTGCCTGCACCAAGATTATGCTACCATCAGCACCACACTACTGAAAAACACACACTATAACTGGAGTGCACATGATGCTATGAGAAGAATGAAGCTAAAGGCATGAAAATAAATCAGCATTAATCAAACCTAATATTAGTCATTGCAGTACAGATAACAAGCATAAAGTAGATGCAGATGCTCAGCAAAGCATGAAAATTTTAAGCAACACATAACAGCTGTAGAAGAAGTTGAAAATGACACATATCACATGCACAAACAAATTATATGCATGTGTATGTACGGAACAGTGTTTTAAAGTCAGAGAGGCAGAAAGAGACATAATATCCAGGGAAATCATTTTTGGACATGTATTAGAAACATATCTATTAGGCACTATAGAGGTAACTGACATAAAAATAATTAGGAAATCATACTTCACAGATAAATTTACCAGATACCCCCGAAAGGCAGCTTGTGCCTTTGTAGCAGCCTGCTCTTCTCTGAGTTTTTCGGGATTGCTAGATTCATCAGATCCAGCAACACTTTGCTTTTCTGAATCTAGCCTATGGGTTGGCACAAGTGCTCCGTCACAAGGTGAATTGGAAAGTTGCCCCTTTCCGAGTGCCTGGATAGTACCATTGCTATGAGTGCTGACAAGTACTGGTTCAGATATCACTGGAGAATTTTCAGCAGAAGCAAGTCCCTCCCCCCCAATAGACCCTTTATTATTTGGAGCCTTCTGCAGTTGACAAATGAAATATCATCCAGTGATCTCAGGCAGAATATCATATATAAATAGGGAACACATGGAAACTATAGTGTGGGTATTTACAGTGCAACTATCAAAGTAAATCTTCTCAATTCTTTAGTGAACCAAGAAAATGTAGAAACAGGAAATGATTGTTGCTTCCACTTTTATATTTGTAAGTTAAACAAGGCTAAGTTGAAACTGTCTGATAGATTAGCTAGAAAGAAACTAACTATTGTTTACAAAGCATAAATTTCATAAGAATCATGTCTAATAATGTAATTGCCAGAGAGTAGTCTTGGTCAGAGGTTATCTAAAGGAGAGCATAGATAAGAGAATGGCAGAGCAGATAAAAACATTAGCAAAATTATCCTAAACAACAGTATAAGAAGACAATAAATAATGTAGAAAGTACTTGCTAAGCCAGCAATCAGTGCAAAGGATCCTTCATCCTGATCACTTGGCATAATAACAATACTAATGAGCGAAGATACAAATAATTATCCATGGCTATAAATGAAACAAGTCATATTCATAC
This sequence comes from Typha angustifolia, assembly GCF_048772165.1. Lineage (NCBI taxonomy): Eukaryota > Viridiplantae > Streptophyta > Magnoliopsida > Poales > Typhaceae > Typha > Typha angustifolia. The sequence goes on from NC_133239.1 coordinate 541,782, forward strand.
CAGAACTTCCTTCCCTTTCGCTGTCTGAGATTTCAATGATTTCTTCCCAAAAAGCAGTGTCTTGATCCATTTCCCTGGAGATTTCCCCATGTCCAAATGCACAAAATTCCCTAGCTCCTAATCTTTCTAACAAAGCCTGCAGAACGTAGATCAATATATAAAGCTACATTTGCCAATATTACGTCAAATTATAGTCTAAAAGAGCAAAAGGAAATGCAAAATAAAAGGATCTATAAATTGCTACCAGGTGTAGGTAAACCAAGTTTGCCAAAAAAAAAAATCAAAATTTACTCGAAAACAGCACGGGTGTTCCAATACGACTGAGATCTAGCTAAATATTCCACCCCAAATCGTATAAACATAACACACAAGAGAATCACGAAAAGAAATCAACCGAGGCATCATACTGCATTCAAAAATCTCCCGCTGCATCAAAAACAGCTGGGCAGATAAGCTTGAAAACCCTAATATCTCACCTAAAAGCAATCGTTCACCAAATTAAAAAGAAATCTGTCTCCAAGCTCGATTCACTAAAATATCCTCTACTCCACTCCTTAAACCAGCAAATACTCAGATCATACAAAAATTAAGGAAAAAATTTGCACGCTAAGGAAATAGCTAAAAAGAATCAAGTAAATGCCATGCAAAATCCAATGCACCGAGTACAAACACAAATCCGAACTAAAAGAGCTGTATAATCCCATAGATCTGGAAGCTTACCAGAGAAATCCAGCCGCTGTCCAAACCCTAGTTCTTTTCACCTCTCCTCCATTCCGAATCCGAAAATAAGTAAAAACGAAAAAAAAAAAAAAGAACTGAGGAGAAAGCAAAACAAATCAGAGAGAGAGAGAGTATAAAGCTCGGAGATCTGAGAGATGAGAAATAAAACCCAGGAAAAAAAAAGAAACTAAAAAGAAATTTTTGAACAAAAACTTAAATTTAAGTGAGAGAGAAGAGAAGAGAGCTAAAAAAAAAAGAGTGTGCGCTTCGGAAATGCATGCAGAGCTGAGACAGTGTGGGTCCCAGTACCCAACCGAAACCATTAGAAAAAAATGACCCGCAATAGAGACACCCCAACCGAGCCCAAGAAAGAGACCATCCTACGTGGCACGGCGCACTACCTCACACGCATAATTTAGGACGGCTCAAGTAGATAAAATTTGACCTCTTTCGCACTCCCGGTCCTTTTCTTTTAGTAGGCACGCCAGGTCAGCTACTAACTCTCGCGAATGTTCACCCAAATCTGCCCTTCTAAACCAACCAAATTACCATAATGCACCGGCCTTGCCAGGTTGTAGATAATTAAGACGGGCAATCTCAGCCGTCCAAGGAGAGGGGGCGAACTGGAGCCGCTCGATCAGTGACAGTTCAACGGCTCAACCACCCGCCTGTGGTGGTGGCCAAGAATATTTAAAGACAAGTTTAGGCTAACTGAGTGATGGAGATATTCTAACCGTCTGATGGGATACGAAGTGCGCTCGTGATTAATGGGCCATGATTGATCGGATGGCCCAACAAGATGCTGGGCTAATGGTGTTTAGGCATCTATCTATAGCCTATAGGTGTTCTGTTTAAAGAATGTTCCACGTAACGGTCTACAAGCTCAAGCTCTTTTATGTCTAAAGGGGTTTAATTATTACTAAGTGTGTGCTCACATACGTTGCCTAAATATTAATAGAACTCGTCTTCTTTTGAATTTATTTCCATTTGAACTACTCCACTCTAGAGGCTTTATATTTTATATATATATATATAAAATTGCAGCACTATGCTGTCCGAATGTTTAATATCAACCTTCGCTCTCAGCTTCTTCCAAAGGTATCTACACCTCTCGCTATCTCTCTGTAGCTGTCACATTGAGTCACTTTAAAGTGCACCAGACTGCCGACACTTCGTCCTTCTCCTCACTGTTTAATTACGGACTTGAAAAGCTTGTCCAGCAAAAAGACCCACTTGGTTTTGTAGTTTTCTTTCCATTTGGTTGATGACTTGATGTGGTGGAACCTAATCATAGTCCATTCTAAATTAGACGTCTTTGACACACCCCCCCGCCTCCTTAAAATCTAAAATTAATTCTATATCAATTGTTTTTAGAACAGTTTTGCCTTTAGAACCCACTTAGTTAGCTTTCACCTAACAAAATATTTTGGTACTTTTTAAACATAAACAATTGAGATGAATTATCTATATACGATAGGATGCCTGCGATAATGAAATCAAATTTCTATTGATTTTTATGTCGAGCTACTACGGGCTATCTTTTATGGGCCTCCAATAGGATTGATTTCTGGGCCATAATATCACAAGAGGTTGGATGAGATAATACACCATAAAGCCCAGTCGGTTATAAATCCAATTGGGGTTGGGCCGGACTATGGGCCTAGATGGGTTCAGATACTAATATATTTGGGAAATATTTGTGTCAAGAATGAGCACTGTTAATGATCCATGGCATTCTAAGTATGGAGCCTATCTTATCTTGCCATTAATTGGAATCAGAATTAGCGAGTGATATCACCTTCTCCAGGTTGGTGATGGACGACCCAATTAGCTTTTGACCTAAGAGTGTGAATAGCATTTCTATGAGCAGAATAGACCATGCTACCTAACACTCAACAAACAACCCAACAATCTAATTTTTTATAACAAGTTACCTAAGATAATCTATCGTGATAAGAACTAGCAAATTTGGATTAAGCCTCAACAACTCCTTAGTTTGGTCAAAGGAATTCCATCACTGTTAACCCAACTCTAGCTGCAGGACAAAATGGAAAGTTTTGAAAGGAAACTGCAAGCCAAAAGTCATCATCAGTTCATCTTTGTACTTTTCTTTTGGCTAGGGAACATTCAATTCAACGCAGCATGGTAGGAATTGCAAGAGGGGGAAGAAGAGCAGAAGGAGCCAAAGGCATGGCCTTCATTGTCTTCGACCAAAGGACCCACAAATGTCCTCATGTCCCTTGCCGACAGTAGTCATGGACAACTTATCTAACAAAGATGAGATGGAAAATGAAATGTTGGAACTGTAATAGATTAATAGTACAATAATAAGGCCAAAGCTTCACAAACTAGGATTTACCTACTTTTCTTCAAAAAATCAAAAACAAAAGAGAAGATCCTTCCATATAACTTGTTCCTTTCCTTGGTCGGCATCACTTTATAATTTTATGTGCCCAAGGATGTGATACATATATTTCAGCACTTGTAGCTAACATTGACAAGTACATTAACAGATAAAGTAAACTATCAAAAGATCATATGCATTTCATTTAGATATGTGAGGAACAAAAGGTCCACCAACTGGTTGGACCCTGGGGTTGTGCTCTGCTTTCACCTCAAGACTAACAGATTTTAGCAACATGTGAGTAGTATATAGTATGATCAGTAACAGAACCAAAAGGATGGTCAGTCTGAAATCTGAAAGGTTAGGAAGCAACACCAGATTCTCGTTCAGGCGCAAAACTGAGCACTTTCTGGTCAGTTTCCCAAACCAAAGGTGTCTGATACTCTGGGACGTAGTCCTACAGCAGTTGATAGAAAGCATGCAGTTAGATTACACAAAACATTCACTGGAAAGTTAATTTTGTCCAATGTTGAAGCTAAAAAAAAAAAGGTCTGACAAAGAGAGTATATTGTGGTCCACCTCCATCTTCCTAACTAGTTCCTTTGCTGATGAGGCAGATATGATAATTTGGCGAGCAGCTTGGGTTATGAAACCCTCGTTGACCGCCATATCAATGAATGACAGCAGAGAATCGTAAAACCCATCGACATTCAAAAGACCAACCTGTTCAAATTACAAGCAAACTTAGCAAAAGTAATATCTGCTATAGGAATAGGAATGTAAATATTAATCAGTACTTATTTATAATAAGCGTTTGAAATAAAAGACACCCCGAGGGAATCTCAGGTTATCTTCTTCTGGGTAATTCCTCGGCATAGACTATGGCAGTACTTAAAAAAGTCTAAATCATCTAAAGAGCTCAAGATCTACCTAGGTTGGAGAATCCTAGCTGATGAAAATAAAGTGATACGTAAGTAGGGCCACATTATATCCCCACGCCTTTTGACTGTATTTAATTATGGAGGTGACAGGAACAAAACGAAGACATGAATATGACTGAAAAGATATTCCATTCTTGATCATTCTATTTTTCTTAAAGCAATTGCGTGACACAAAAGCTAGCAATAGAATTCTTTGACTGAAAGTATAGAAAACAATGCCAGATCCAACCCCGGCATCACTCAATTAGCTGGACCAAAAGTATATATAAACAGTATGAAGAATACTTGCCTAGAATAAAAAAAATAAACAATCCAACGCACGGTCTGCATGCTCATTAAATCTCATCCAATATAGGACTTAGGAGAGGATTGTTAAAGCTATATATTCAACGCTTATGCCTAAGAGTGCAACGAGATAGATAGTCTAAGTGTGAAAGGAAGCCCCAAACTAAATGCATAGGCTGTGACAAAGGTATCAAACACTATATTTATACAATAATCAAAGAACAACGTTGATTCCGAAGGGTTGTTGAAGCAAGGAGATACCGGCTTCTTGTGGATACCAAGCTGAGCCCAAGTGATGACCTCTAGCAGTTCCTCTAGAGTTCCATATCCACCTAGCATGTTCATCAAGCATTAAGATCAGGCGGCAGTCCAGTTGAAATGAATCCAACCCCCTTAAAAATACAAGGCGTATTAAAATGGGCATAAGATATTATACCAGGCAGTGCAATAAAAGCATCTGCATTCCGCGCCATCTCAGCTTTCCTCTCATGCATTCCCGATACAGCTCTTACTTCCCCAACAGATTCTCCAGTTAACTGCACAAATTTGATGACATTTAGCATTGCAAACTTAACACAATAACAATTAAAATTCTAACGTATTATAATAGATTATGGATGAGTGTTGGGTAATGTCAACAATCAACTCTTGCAAATACTATGGTAGGACTGATTCTATTGTAAGAAAATGGCGATAGCAGAGAGCACATTATCAAGTAGAAAGAGATAAGATCAAATCTTCAGTAATGACCTCACCTCCCTTGGCATTAGGGACTTCGGGATAACCCTGCCAAAAGAAAAGAGACAGGTAAGGAGATATCAATCAGACAAACCTTTCTAGCTTTAAGAAAACTATAATAAAACTGTAAAGCTCCAAACTTTTTTCTCCCAAGAGGAAAAGCAAACTTGACCTTTTCATGTGAAAGACAAAGGACAAGAGCAAATTAAACCATCTTGGAACCGAGGGAAAGAGAGAGGGAGAAGGAGACTACTCTTTCGTCAAACTTTTCAAAATAGTGCAAAAAGGTACTTCCGTTTTAGTGAATCGAGCAATGGTAACTGCAACATTTAACAGGGCATGATACAGTACGCATATCGACAAGACCGTAAAGATAAATGAACATAAGGCCAGCGAAGTTGCCGTTTTGAAACGAGAAGCATGCATCAAGTGAGTAGAAACCCACAAAAGCACTAAAGCAGAACAAACCAAAAGACTCCATTAAAAACATTGTAAGAGAAGGAATAGGGATAGGAGCAAGAACCCGATGACATGGCGCCCTCCATCATGAACTGCATGAGAAACTAGACCCATCAACCCAATGCTCCCCCCACCATACACCAAGTCGATTCCTTTCTCCACCTGCATCACAACCATGCAAATGTAAGCACGAAAGCGTAAGTGTAGCCAAGTTGAGCCACTTGTCAAACTCCAAGTTGCTGCTTCCAAGTTGTATCTAAATTGAGGAGTAAATGAATCCCAGAATTCTGAATTTTTTAAAGGCCCATTTGCACCAAGAGCTATAGAAATACTATGGAAAACATGGTAATGAGTCATGATACCAAGGCACCACGTTTCCCAACCAGGTTATGGAATGAAGGGTATCTTCTGATTTATTTAAATATCAACGCAAGCAGCGTTTTTTAATAGGAATTTTTTTCGCAGTGATCATGCAAGAAGGCTGCTCAACAGCCAGAGGGATTACAGCTAAGCAATCCCTCATGCCAAATCCCCTCCAAAATTTATTATCGTGAAATAAAATGATTAATATGAAATAAAAAAAAGGGTTATTCTTCTAGATGGGTAAAAATGCATCAACCGAGTTGATACGAATCAAAAAGTTCCTACTGCTCCGTTACTTTATTTGAAACCCCAAAAAATCAATCTAGAAAACCTTTCCTTGATTAATGTCAGATCGAAACGAAGAAAAACCAAGGCAAAGAACAAGTAGCGAAAAGCGATCCACGAGAAAACTTTCTTAGCGAAAAGATCTCTTCTTTATAGTACCAGTTCCTTGCCCAACTCCACGGCAGCATTCTGGTAACTCGCCTTCTTCCCCGATGTGCTCCCACAGTACACACAAATCCTCCGAAACCTCGCTCTCCTCTCCTCCACTCCCTTCTCCATCTCCACCTCCATTACTACTCTATATCACTCAAAACTATATACCTCTCCACACAATGAGCACGACGACCACACGAGACTCTCCAACAAATCCCCTCTACGCCTCTATTTATAGAGAGAGAGAGAGAGAGAGAGAGAGAGAGAGAGAGAGAGGGAGGGAGTTTTAACCGGGTTGGCTTTTGCCTAGGGTTTTGGGCCCAGGTGTGGGGGCGGAGATAGCGAGAGATGAAGCGAGATTTTAGGTGAAACGCGCTCGATCCGACGGTGTCGGCGCATTAGATCGGACGGCCGATGATGTGTTTTCGGGGGAGGAATTTGGTCGTAATTCAATGACGAGATTGAGGGGGTTCCGGATTCGCTTCGGATAAGTGGAATTTTGAGCATTTAATGAGTGGGGTCTTCGTTTCGCCAACTGGATACGGTGATTTGGAATTACACGGGGGACGTTCTTCCAAATTGGAAGGTAGTTTGGTGTTTAAATATTAAAAAATTAATACATTTCTTCAGTAAAACCTTTTTTTCGTGCATCTTTTAATTTGACTACTCCTACGATTTATACTATTCCTGATACGTTACAACTAAGATACTGCTTAAATTATTCCTAACATCCCCCACGCTGCTCATGTGGAGTGTTTCTTTTTCTACGAATGTCCAATTTATTCTCCTCTATTCTACGAAGAAAGATCTTTCATATCTCTTATCATGTTAACAACAACCATTACATATTCCCAAATAATTCTCCACAGATTCAAATTATACTCTAACTTAATTAGTAGCTGTATGAAATTATATTAAATTGTATTAATTTTTTTGGTGCTTAGAAAATTAGAATCAAAATTGTGACTTTAAATATAAAAAGCAACGGAGGGCTGACGCGGTGACGCTTCTTACTGAAGCCGTGACGTCAAGACGGGCATTCTTCAGCAATGCCCCTGAGAAGCTATTAAAATTACGAGACGGCCACTCCGAAGCTGGCGTGTCGCCGACCTGTTGCAACGATCGTGGCAGCTGCAGCCGGGCGTGTCGGTTGTCCTCCGAGCCCTGAGGCCGACGTCCGCCGTGACCCACGTGTCGAGATTTCATCCGTCCGATGCCGAGCACGGCGGCAGGGTACGTGTACGGCGGATCAGAGCACTGCTCGTCCGTAGCCAGGCGGCATCATTAGCCGTCGGATTCGGGGCCTGGATCAACCATCGCCCGTCTCCGACGTCACCTCCGTACAGTAACTCAGACACGGTGGGCCCCCCCTCCCCTCGCACGCGCGGGAGAAGGAGAATTTTAAAATTAAAAAGTTAAAAAAAAAAAAAAGCATTTCATTACGAGCATATGTCTCTCAAATTTATAATCTAAATTAGCCACACCAAAATTCTATTTTAAAAACAGACCACAAATAAGCTCTAAATCATCCTTATATAGAACTCCAGTTAAAAATATTTTTACTTAGTATTAAAATCTAAATTTGGCACGTGCGAGAGGGGACATAGTAGGATGCTGGGGGGGTCTCTTCGTATTAAATTCTGGCGAGGTTTGGTGATTTCCGAGGGGGTGAGAGCCGAGAGGAGAGGGTGAAGGTCATGATTGGGTTGGGGTCGAATAGGATTAACTATTCAAGGGGATGTGTCTTCTTATTCCTGGGAAAACGGAGATAGAATTGGGTCGTTTTGTCTTTGGCTTGGTGTAATAAATGCTGGGTCACATGGATATGACCGGTCATTAGCCTGTGACTCTTGTGACCTTTCACTCCAAAGATCTGGATTTTAATTGGCTCCTTATCCGATCTCATATCCATAGAATGGAGTGCTTATTCTGTTCACTGAATTTATACGGGAGTTTATCCTTGGGCTATTCTGGGGTGCTTTATCCTAGTATTGGGCTCGGCCCAAATAATTCCATGAGATTTATCGTTAGGTGGTGGTGGTCGAGCTGTTCGCTTTTGTCCCTCCTAAAGATATCAAATGAACGTCCTTCGTATACTTAATAAGTCTGCAGCTCTCTCGTTTAAATTGTTAAGATCTCAATCGTCGGCGCCGGTTTCTATACAGAGTGTTGTTGTCGACCCAGACATCAGTAGAGTGAACCAACTTATTGATTGCTACTCGAGATCTGGCGATTTGGTTTCCGCGAGGAAGATGTTCGATGAAATGTCGCGAAGAGATGTTGTTTCGTGGAATTCAATTATGACCGCTTATGGTCGGGAAGGTCAGTATAATGAAGTGTTGCGGATGGTTTTGGAGATGCACTCACTTGGGTTGAGGCCCAATTATACTTCTGTTTCCACTGTGCTTTTTGCTTGTGCAAAGCTGAGAGCGTTGAGGCAAGGGGAACAGATTCATGCAATATCGATCAAGACGCAATGCTCGGCAAATGTTTTTGTGGGTACTTCTCTGATCACGATGTATGCGAATTGCAGTGTGTTTGACTGTTTGGTCTGGGTTCTCGACGGTATCGATAGTCCAAGTATTGCCACGTGGAATGCGATGATCTCGGGCTATGTGCTGAATCACCGGATTGGTGATGCTCGTCGAGTTTTTAATCAGATGCCAAGTCGTAATGTTGTGTCTTGGACCGCCATGATTAATGGGTTTATCAAGGTTAAGAAGGTGAGGACTGCATTTGAGTTGTTTCATTTGATGCCTGTCAAAAATTCTGTATCATGGTCTGTAATGTTAGGAGGATTTGTTAGTATTGAGCAATATGATGAGGCAATTAAATTGTTTATTTATATGATCAGGAACGGAGTCAAAGCTACTAGAGCTGTTGTCATTAAGGTAATAACTGCATTTTCTGGTCTAGAAAGTATCAGAGATGGTAAAACTATTCATGGATATGTTATAAAATCTGGATTTCATCTTGACCAAAGCATTGAGGCCTCCTTAGTTCTAATGTATTGCAAATCTTTGGACATGAAAGAAGCAAGGTTAGAATTTAACAAACTGGAAAGCAAGTATATTGGTTCATGGAACATTTTAATGCATGGTTACATAAACCAGAAGAAGGTACATGAGGCCAGGAAATTGTTTGATAGTATGTATAAGAAGGACAGGATCTCATGGAACTCTATGATAGACGGTTATCTGAAAGATAATAGAATTGATGATGCTCTTGAGTTGTTCTGGAAGATGCCCGAACCAACAATGGAAGCGACCACTTCCTTGATATCTAGTTTTGTGGATAATGGAAGGCTTGAGGAAGCAGAAAAGTTGTTCAACGCAATGCTTCAATTAGATGCGATGGCATATACAGCTATGATATACGGTTATATGAAGGAAGGATTATTGGAAAATGCATGGGAGCTTTTCCACAAGATGCCTGTAAGGAGTTGTGTAACATATAATGTTATGATATCCGGTATGTTGCGTCTTGGAAAGGTTACCGAAGCTTACAAACTCTTTAAGAAGTGCCCTGAGAATGATGCTGCATCTTGGCATTCTTTCATAACTGGACTTGTCCAAAATGGTTTATTTGCTGAGGCATTTCTATTCTATAAGAAGATGGCAACATCTGATATAAGCCCAAGCGAGTTGGTTATAGCTAGCCTTCTCAGTTCTTCCTCACAGCTGTCTATGTTGATCCTTGGGCAGCAACTTCATGCAGTTGCTGTCAAGCTTGGTTTGCAGTTGTACTTGATAGTTGGAAATTCACTTATAAATATGTACTGCAAATGTGGGGATATGGCCATAGCTAAACAAGTATTCGATGGCATGGCCGAGCGTGATATTGTGACATGGAATACAATGGTTTATGGATATGCTTTAAATAGTCTTGGTGAAAAGGCTATCCAAACATTTGAGAATATGAAGAAGACGTCAATCAAACCTGATGAGGTCACACTTCTTGCTATACTTTTTGCTTGTAGTCATATGTGCCTTTTGGAGGAAGCTCACCACTACTTCAGTTCCATGGAACATGATTATGGAGTTGTACCTAAATTACAACATTATGCTTGTATGGTTGATCTTCTATGTCGGAAAGGAATGGTTGAGAAGGCTGAAAGGTTAGTGAAGTCAATGCCTTGTCAACCGGATTCTGCTGTGTGGACTTCATTGCTAAGTGGCTGCCTATTGAATTGGAACGATAAATTGGCAGAGCATGCAGCAAATCAGCTATTTGCATGTGATCAGAGGGACCAAATGCCATATTTGCATCCTATCAACATATATGGATCGGTTGGGAAATCGAATAACATGGGATCTTTCAGGAATAAATTAAAAGAACTTTATTCAAACAAGCAACCTGGTTGCAGCTGGATTTAGAATTTCATCAACTGTAAGTCATTCTACAATCTCAGTCTACTCGCTAAAACTAGTTTTTCCACTGAAGGAACCTTCAGAAACTATAGTTGTAGAGTTTAAGACAACAAATTTTCTTTCTTATTAACAGTGTAACTTCCTTCCAAGAGAGATGATTACTTTTATTTGTTTTCCATAGCATTCACCTTAGAGAACAAGTTTTTAATATTTGTTCCTGGCCTTCATTAACAGAGTCACAAGACTCATCCAGTTAAAACGTTGATAATAAATTCACAAGTCTCACTTATTTTCTTTCTACTCTAATCATGGATTGCAATGTTTCGTTCTTTTAGGTGCTTGTCGAGGTCCCAACTCCTCAATGTTAAAACGTGAGAAAAATCTCTGGCATGACCTTCAAAAGGGCTTTGGCATGTTATGAGGTTAATCGAAGACAGTCAGATTGTGGTCTCGAGGAATTGAGGTTCCGAAGATGGAGGGCTGTGTCAAGCGCTATCCATGACAGAATCAGGGACTCGGCAGCAGTTCTTGCAATGATCAGCACTTGATGTTTTAGCCAAACTCATAACTAGAAGGTACAAAATTTCATATTTGAACTAATAAGAATACGCTGGTACAAATCTAAAGTTCTGACCTTTACTTCTCAGGGAAGAAGGGCTAAAGAAAATATGGCAGTGGATTGGATCTTTCCAGTTAAACAAAGGTGAAGTTAGATGAATGATAGATGATTCAGAACCACTGAACGGGGAATGATCATTTTGCTGGATCTGATTTTTCCTTTCCTTTTCTTTATGATCTAGCAGTGGATTAATGTCTTTCCTCTTGGTCAGGAAAACCTTCGAGAGAGCTTTGAATTCAGTGTTCCTTTAACGCAAGCTTCTTGTAAAGAGATAACTTGTACACATTCACTTGTTCTTCTGCTGTATATATATTTTTTTAAGAAAATAAAAAATTTATTGATTACTCATTGTGATTACAAAACAAAATTGTTCGCCAAATCTTTAGCCTAATGTTTTTGGCCAATCTTCAACATTAATTTTGGTTAGAATACAAAAGGAGAAAAAAGAATAAACATTTTTGTATGACCCCCATGTAACTGACTGAACTCGACTCTTCCACAGCTTCTATTGACCTCTTTAAAGGAAAAGATAAAGAGGGAACTACAATTGTGAGTCACCACTGTTGTCAACTTCATCATGCTGCTCAAATTTGAACCATTTCCAATTTGAATATACCGTAGACTCGTCATCAAATGGAAGTGTATCATTCAGCAGGGGCTCTGGTTTATTGGTTGCAGAAATGACTGGAAGCCTTTGTCTGTATCTTTTTGCCATCTCCTCCGCCTCGGAAAACACCCTCTGTGATTAGAGAAGCAAAAATAGCGAAGAACAAATAAACATCCAAAAAGAGATGGAAGTGACTGCAAGAAGAGCAGATACATAATCAACAAGGAACAGTGAGATCTCACCTCCCTATTTGAAAGAAAGAGTCCAGGCTCACTTTCAATATCTGCAATGCTGTAGAGCAAGTAACAAGGGTAATAAAAATAAGCTCAGAAAGTCGATACTTCTTCCTAGCTGATGATATAGCAAATCAGGGAGAGCCAGGTTTAACTAGTATTAATTATTAGTCATGCTAATTTACAGGAGCTGTGTGCTTGGATAAACTTTATGAAGAAATAGAAAATAGATGAATTTCTGAGTGCTTTCAAATAGAAAGTCGTGCATAACCACAGACAACAATCAATGTAAATTAAAGCACGGAAAAGGAATGACCTAATCAAGGCACACCTGAGGGAAATTTTGTCTGGGTACATTGACTTGACGACAAGAACCTTCACCTCCTCATCCACTTTTAGAATGTCACTTACGGATGTTACACGAGCACGGCTAATGTTTGAGACATGCAGTAATCCACTGCGACAGAAAACCAATTATTAATTAAGGATGATAGAAGAATTAAATAGAAACAGGACATGAAGACTTGCAATTGATGCCAATTAGCCAGCCAGCTGTGGAAAAAAAAGGGGGCACATTCTGCAACCTCATGAGTTGAAATGATTATGGCTTTTTAGATAATCCATTTACAAACTATTGATTTTTCAAGGCTATCAACAGATTCAAAATGCTTCCATAAAATGTAACAAGAGATTAATACACCCCAAGGTGATGAAGAACATCTATTAATGGGATAAAGGAAAGGAAAAATGGAGTGGTTCTAGTGCTAAAGTTGACATCACAAGCTTCCAGCTCAAGAAGTAATAAAGGGAATAGTTGCAACATTTAGGTGCAAATCCTTACCTCCTACTAGTCTCGCCTATCCGAATTTGGGCACCATACGGAAAAATTTTGCGAACGGTTCCTTGTAAAAGAGTTCCTTCTTTAAGGTACATCATCTCCTGTGAAAAGAACAAGGACAATGAGAGCATATGCAAATTTGAAAATAGACACGGGATAATATTGATTTTTGACAAAAGGAGTAAGTTGTCAAAGAATGGCCAATCTAAAGAACTAACCCAGGCTTCTCTCTCACTAATTATCAGGTCATTAGTCACTTCATCCATCCTGCAAATGCGCACATGTATCCTTCGACCAACCTGCACAAAGTAGAATCATCCAATTTTCCTTGAGAACATATCATAACGAAAAGTCAACTTTAATAAGTCAGTCCATAGAAGAAGATTATATACCCTAATATTTATGGATGGAATAAGGGAATCACAGAAATAGATAATTTATCAGATAGAAATAATTCCATTAAGGCACTTACATTATTTTTCAAATCTGTGAAGTTGTTCACTCTATTCATTAATTCAGCTTTAGGAAGGAATGCTCTTAGTCCCTGAAAATCAAGTGAGTGAAATCAGTTACTGTAGTATCATAAAGGCATCATTGTAACTTTGGATATGATCGAATAAACTAAGACCTCGATTCTTGTAAGGAGACCACCAGTATTCCACTCGGAAATTTTAACTTCAATAGGCTCATTGAGTTGCATAATCTGCATGAAGTACATAAAACCTCATCTTTGGCAATATTATTCAAAAAATGAGCACTACGAATATCTATCATGAGTTCATGACTATCAGATGATACAATACCAGGACTACACTAGGAAAAATGGAGCATCTCTAATCATCTATAAAGCAGATTGAAGAAGACATGGACTAGCTCAGTTTGAGGCGAAGCTTTTTTTCAAGTCTTAATCCATTCCATTGTCCAAGCTGATGTTGATGAATGCTGAGCAATCATAAGCAATTAATTGCTGAGAGGGTTCAATCTTAGAATGGCTTCACCTATACAATCCAATTTGAATAAATCTATTTCTTGAGCATCATGGGGCAAATTGAAATGAATGGGAAAATGAGACCTTTATACTATGTCTTGTTCCAAGATAAATATTAGCAGAAAATACGCCAATTCTACTGAAATTACTACCAGACAAAACCGAAAGATCAATTCCAACCTAGTGTTTCCTTTAGTTAATCCCAATCCAAGCAAAAGTTAATTCATGTCCAATGATAACAACCATAAACAAGTACTTACACACTATAAAACATTCAAATTCGCATGGGGATAAGAAGAAGAAGATTAGAACCTGCCTCACTCGTTGCCAGGCAACTCTCCGAAACATCCTTCTCATAGACAATAGCGGCCGCCCGCTAAGTGTTCGACCGAGTACCTCTGCGAAGATAACAGTGCCAACATCGACAACAGGCCTCCCCGGCACCCTCTTTCTACTCAATGCCTCCTCATCCTTCACAACTCCAACCTTCCCACGAACCAAGAACTCCTCGGCGTTCTCCTCGACGTCGCAAAGGAGATACGGCAGCTCATCTTTATAAAGTGGAAGAACCTCTTTGGTCAGCATCGTCCCAAGCATGTCCGCACCAATGCTCACATCAAGCTTTTTCTCGTTCCCAGACACGATCACGCCGACCACCAGATCCCCGGGCTTCGGGTCGTAGTATTCGACAGCCACTTTCATGGATTCCGCCTCTCGCTTCTCATCGCTGTCCAGGTCCGTGCTCGAACCTGTGGCCTTGAAGAAATTGAACAATGGGGCTAGTGTTTCCTCTCGCTCAGGTGGTACGGTAGGACTGGAGGCTTCTTCGTCGGCCACGAATGGGATTGGTGATGGTTTCCCAAGCAATTCGAGATCGGCTTCCTTAACATAGGCGCCATCGTCGATTTGGGAGGATTTGGTGACATGGGTTCGTCTCAAGATTGGATTTCTAGGAGAGACGGAGAAGAGGAGAAGGTTGTGAGAGGTGGAACGAGGAATTCTTCTTGGGATGGCTCTGGTTTGTTGAGGTAGTGGCGAAGGTAAGCAAAGGTTTCGAGCTAAGAGATGGCTTCGCATTTCTTCTACACACACCAGTGGAGTGCGTAATACGGTATACCTTCGTTGGTTATCGTTATCTTTGTTATTACAATATGGCTGGCTTTGGATATGGGCTTGGGCTTGGGCTTGGGCTTGGGCTTAGGCTTTCTAAAATATGATTTTTTTTTTCATTTTTTTTATCAAATTACTTTTGATAACAAAATTTAAAAAATAATTGAGTAGACAATATATTAGTTATAAAATAAAATTATAAATACTAATTTATATTAAATCAAAGGAAAGGACGATAAGACTAATACGAACATTTTATAACCCTTATCTTAACTATCTGAATCAAACATTATACTTATCTTTTATTTTTTTTATCCGGTACAGCATGATGTATTTAAAAAATAAATAAATAAAAAAAACGAAATGTAGTTGAGGACAATTGGTACATTTTTTGTAATAATTCTGACATGTCATTTAAATACATCATGCATGGCCATCACTGATCAACAGGCTACACAACTCACATGAATCTACGTAGAGTATTTCTAGAAATCTGCATGGAATACCATGCATGCACATGGGTTGCTTGATATACTATAGTAGACCGACCATTGTTAGCTGCTTCCCAAAGTTATCTGCAGATCTCTTGATCCCTGCTCTCCAGCGATGATGGCATGTTTGGCCTCCCACACCCATACATACCCTCCTCAATCCTCATCATAATACTCACTAACAAAATAAAAGCCATCTCTTATTACCAAGTCTGAGGCCATTACTGCACACTGCTAGCTGCTATCCTCTGCGCACCTTTTAAAGACTAGGATTCAGCCATTGATCATCTACTGACACCATCTGTATGCCATATGCATCATCAGCAGGATGGATCACGGATTTGATCCATTCCACTGAACAATTTTCTCGTACATAGCTATATACTCATTTAATAGTTCTTTGCATGCATTGTAGTCACGGGTGGCCAAGTAGTAATAAATATATTATAGATCAAGGAGAAATTAATAATTAAAAAAAAAGGCAATCTTTTTAGTAGAGGAAGGGTAGATATTTATATTCTGACACTTGGTTGTTACTTTTAAGACGTGCATCTTTCATTTAATTGGCTCATTTATCACTCGGATCAGAGAACGCCTGCACCTTAATTATATCATCATCTTATTTCAAATGAATCCATTTATAGTAAGATGGATGGGCCCACCTTCTATAATGACCAATTACACCTTTTTCTTTTCTTTTTTCTTTCCATAATTAATGTTGTCTTGATAGTGGGAATTTCCAGACTCGTTGATCGATCACCAGGCCTTGACGGGGTAGCGATGGATGCAATCCTTCCAGGGGTTATCAGAATCCAAGCACGAATCTTTCAGTGACGTCCAGACCAAGCTGCAGGCTTTGAACCCGGTGCCGAACGCCATCATCCAAACCTTATCGCCCTTCTTGATCCGCCCCTTTGCCTCGAAATACGCGAGCTCGTAGAAGATCAAGCTGCTTGAGGTGTTCCCGAACCGGTGCAGGGTCATCCGAGCCGGTTCGGTCACACTCTCGTCGAACCGGAGGATCCGGCTCACCGCCTCGATCACCGCCTTGCCCCCTGTGTGCACGCACACGTGCTCGAACGTCTGGGTGAAGTCCGGCACATGTGGCTTCCCCTCCCGCTTCGCCCACCCCGCCGCCTCGTGCCACGCGTGCTGGGCGAGCTGGCCCCACGTCAGCACCTTGGGGGCCAGCGACCGGATGTGGGTGCGGAGCCCCTCCCCGGCCACGCGGATCAAGTCCTTGGTCAGCGCGATGCCCATCTGGCCTTCCTCGTCCTCCTCCTGGTACGCGGCGTGGTGTGCCGCGTCGTCGGCGCCGCAGTGGGTCCGGAGCGCCCGGGTCAACACCATCTTTGCGCCGCCGCGCCTCGCCGGGTCGTTGGTCAGTAGCGCCGCCGCCGTGCCCACCCGAAAGATGCAGTTCGTCACCAGCATCGAGCGGTTGTCCCCGAAGTACCAGTTCAAACTAATGCTCTCCGTGATTACCACCAAGGCGTATCGGATCCTACGACTGCTCGATAGGATCCGACCCGCGAGGTCGATGGAAGCCGCGCCGGAGCTGCAACCCATACCCGTTAAGTTATAACTAGCGATGGTCTCCCGAAACCCGTAGTGGTTTATCAATATGGAAGAAAGCGAGGGGCAAGAGGTAAACGATCCGCATGTCACGATCAAGACGTCGATGTCGGAGACGGCGACGTTGGCCTTAGAGAGGAGCGCGTCAACGGCGGAGAACATGCCCTCCTCGGCTTCCTGGATGGCCGACTTGAGCTTCGCCTCGTAGTCCGTTTGGAATAAGAACGGCGGCGCGTAAGTCTCGTCGCCGAGCCCGGACTTCAAGTAGATCCCGCGCATGAACTCCTCGCTCTTCTTGGAGAAGCGGCGGCTGCGCTTGACGAAGTACTGCGACACCTCGAAGCTGCACTTCCGGTCCGTGTCGGGGAGGTAACAAGAGTAGTCGAGCAGTAGAACTTCGCGACTGCGCCGGTTATAAATATACAAAAGCAAAAGGACTAAACTGCAAAACAGCAGCGACACAAAAGCTGCTCTGTTTTGAGATACGTAAGACGCCATCTTTGGGCTAAGTAGAAAAGTGGAGGTGGAGGAAAGGAGTGCATGGAGAGTAAGGGTGAAGGCCAAGAGGAAGAAGAAGGAAGCTTGGAGGAGTTGGATTGGGGTGAGGGGAGATAGAAGAGTATTGGTCCTCATGTTGAGATTCTTGGTAGGAGAGCAAGGAGTAGTGTGGTTGGGTTTTTATACGGCAAAAGGATCGATTGATGTCGATTCATCATTACTCCAACCACTCACAGGACTGAGGGTGGGAGCAGTAAATGGCACTTGAATGGGAAAAGGTTTTAGATTGAGAGGATTTTATACTTTGCGGGGAAAGAAAAACAAATAAGTACTTGGTAGTAGTCGGGGTTTCTGTGAGCTATATAATGTGAGAGACGAGTTGATAGATATCTAGAAGACCGCGCGAGGAATTCGTCCTTGCTTCTTGCTCACACTAATGGATGTGCAGAGAGTGGATGGCAGTAAGGCAGTGGTTGTCTTGGAGTTATTAGCATCAATCCGGATGTAGCTAGCCAGCTTTTCACATGCACCAATCTTTGGAATTCTGATAATATATATATATATATATATATATATATATATATATATATATGGGTATGGGTTCCCATCTATCCTTAATGTTGTTAAAGTTGTCAATTGTCGAGCTAACGTGTTTTGATTTTGATTTCTAATTTTTTTACTCTAGGCTTAAGTACGAGAATATTGCTTAATCTTGGTGATGAAAGATACCAAGGAATATTACTTAATCTTGATGTTGATGATTATTTTAAATTCTTTCAGTAATAACACCTTAATTAATTAGAACATTCTGAAACAAAACGCTTTACGTGAGTGGGCATGCATGCGTGAGTTCTTTTCTGCGTTGGCGATGCCATTGGCCAACAATTAATTACGTGTCGCACACATCACGAGGCAAAGAATCATAAAATTACACGCCTTTTATTTGTAATTTATCCATGATTTTTTTTTAAAATCCAAGATGTTATGTGCAACGGTAAATAAAGCTCGATCTCGTGAAAATTAGCAGTGGGGGAAACTTTGTGCTTTAGATGTGGTGGATTGATTACTAATTCACAAGAGTGTCAACTTTTATTTCGACAGGTCAACCCAATAGAAACTCGAGAGTTAACACGAAGAATTAAGGAAAGTATAACGTATCAAAGCCGAGTAAGGTTTAGAGCATTCAATGTGATTGTTGTTGATAACTACCCGGTGTTGGAAGTCAGATGGGGCGGCTACAAGATAAGGTTAGGTTAAACGATAGCGGTTCCCATTTAATAGCTAAATGTAAGTATTTAGGATATGTTAGTTGCACCTAGATACTTCCTAAAGAAGTCAATTGATGTAAATAATACCTAACGTTGCGTTAGTGTAATAACATCCATGCGATTGCCTACATCTAACATAAAGACCAAGAAGCATTGACTCGGAGAAGAGCATCAATCATATGTTGGTCATATTTACAAATAAAAAGGATACTACTTAGAAGCAATTCTTTGAAAATGACAAGATACTCCTACAATAGGTATTGGAAATGGAGAGTGTAAAGATTAATTAAGAATATTGTTGTTTAAGTATACATTCCCAATAAAATAGCTGCAAAATGTGGTTAAACTATACCACACCAAGTTAATAAGAATTCATGTGCAAAATATATATATATATATATATATATATATATATATATATATATATATATATATATTCTTAGGTAACTATGGTTAGCAGCATGCACTATTTTTGGGTAACTACAACGAGCGGTGCAACTTCATTTAAGAGGGCATGTAGCATTGTTCAGCTTGGTGAGAGTGGGATTTTCTTTTTAAAGATCTAAAATAAATGCCTTCCTTGAGATGTCACGGCAGCTCGGGATGCTAGTCCAAATTCCAAACTTGGATGTGACATGTGGGAAAAGTAGGTTTCAAATATATTTATGTTATTAAGATGGGAGATGTGACATTTATCTTCTAACCCCTTAATTTATGATATGTCCTTCTATTTCCTTCCTTTTGATCAAATATGCAAACTGTTTGTATTGTGACGTAGAATATGAGTCCATCATCGCGATGTTAGGTTCTACTGGCCTTCTCTCTGGATTCTAGTGCAACTTGAAGTGCATGCATGCGTAATATGTAACTTGGTTTCTTTGTTTTGGGTGAAAGTTAAAAATAAAAATTATGTCATTGAAGCAATGACTCGTTGGTGCTTGCACGAAGAATGCGATCGAGCGAGTGCTTGGTACCTGTATAATGTCATTTAACATCGGAATATTGCCAGTTATCTTTCTATATATCAAATCATATATATATATATATATATATATATATATATATATATATATATATATATATATATATATATATACAGTGGCGAGTACAAGTAAAGTGGTATCAATTCACTATTGTAAGGCTTCTCATGAAACCTAGGACAATATCGGACATGCTTCTTGTCAGCAATGGCACGTGAGTATGTCCGATCGTTGTCTTGCCGGCGGACACGCGTCGGTCAACAGGGTGGGGATTTGTATATCCTCGGGCGAGAGAGAGAGAGAGAGAGAGAGAGAGAGAGAGAGAGAGAGGATAAGGAGGGAGATGGCGGAGTTATTCGTGAAGCAAGCGGCGATATACGCGGAGGCGAGGATGACTTATCCGAGGGATTAGTTCTCTAAGCTCGCGTCCCCGACAACGCATCGCGAGTTGGCGTGGGACGTCGGCACCGGCACCGGCAACGGCCAAGCTGCCGTCGGCGTAGGCAAGATCTTCTATTTTAGTTATTTATCCATAACGAAAGGACTTTTTTCTGAATAACTAGTATAAGAAATCACTATTTGTCATCTGCCCATCATCTGTGAGCAGGTAGCCGAGCACCACGAGCGAGTGATAGCGACGGACCCCAAAAGTCCGATATATCCCCACCCCGCTATCCACCCCGGACAACGATATTTTATGAAGGCACCGTCCGTCGATCTGGTCAAAGTAGCCGACGCCGTACACTGATTCGATCTCCCCCGCTTCTATTCCCTCGTAAATCGCGTACTACGGAAGCCCGGAGGAGTTATCGCGGTTTAAATAATCTAACTACGATATCCACCCTTTAGAGGACATCATGCGGCCCTTATTCGAGGACACTATCCCGTCCCGCGTCGGGCCCCTCGGGCCTGGTACGCGTTTGACGGGTATCGGACCCTTCCATTCCCATTCGAGCCAGTCGTCTGGTTCGGATCCGAGGGAGATCCGATAAGCTTGGAATTGGAACAGGAGGTTTGTCTTGGTGGCTTCGTTGCAATGTTAAGGTTCGTGGTCTTGGGGTGGTCACTATGCGTGATTTGCTTGGAATAATTTATTGAGGTCTAAAATGGCAATCCGATCGAGTGACATAACGGGTCTAACTTTCTCCAATATCGCATCCGGATCCAATTCACTTGTATCCAGGTTTATATAGTATGGGTTTAGGTGGTCCAGGGACAAGGAGGGTGTAAAGCCTGGCATGAGTTGGGCCGAACCCAAGCCCATCCGGCCTGAGTCCGGTTCTCTTTCGGCAGGGCTACGCTAGGCTCTCCCACCGTCCCACCAGTCCACGATTACACCCGCATGGGCCGCGCGTGCAAAATCTCGTCTCCTTCCACCGGTCGTTGGAGTTCTTAAAACCCTAAAAAGCGAACGACCTCTGGGCTCACGTTCTGGATTGCGTCCGCTATCTCCTTTGCAGCTTCGGAATTATCGGAGGTTTTGTTCGATCTTGCGTTGCCTTCTTTAAAAGTAATTCCATCATTGATCGAATCTCTTCGGAGAATCCATACAACTCGGGAATTGGATTGTGCTTGCTGCGATCATTGGCAAATTCGATTGTGATCTTCTTACGTTATTTGATATTCCTTGCGCTTTTATTTCATTAAATGGATCCGGATTCTGTTATTGATTTTATGAAATGGGCTCAATAATGTTTTTTTTAGTTGGCTGTGAATCGGGACATATCGAATTGGCTCTTTAATAAAATTGGGTACTATTATATCTTTTGATGTGCCTGTTTTGTTACTAGGTCTTCATGGTTGGATTCCAGTGAAAGGAAGGGTTTTTAGGCAATTTCGTATGGGCGCCCCGAAACAGAAGTGGACGCCGGAGGAAGAAGCGGCTCTAAAAGCCGGAGTAGTTAAGCATGGGGCTGGAAAATGGCGCACGATATTGAAAGATCCGGAATTTAGCAGAATCTTACATTTGCGGTCAAATGTCGATCTCAAGGTATGTCTTTGCTAATTCTTTTATAACTTGATTCATCGAGAAAAGTTACTATTGTTTATTCAATGTTCTCTACATGGAAAATATCTAGCATGGTACTTAATAGAATGCACCTGATGTTTTTTTTTTCTTTTGAGACAAGGAGTGCACCTGATGTTAAATACAGATATCGGATAAGAACATTTGATATCTATTAAGTTTGTCCCCTTTACTGTAATGGACCAGGACAAGTGGCGTAACATGAGTGTGACTGCAAGTGGATGGGGATCTCGAGAGAAGGCGAGAATAGCCCTGAAAAAGAGCAAGCGCATTGCTAAGAATGACGATAATCCAATGACTGCCAGTGCAGTTACTCAGAATGTTGATGATGAAATTGTTGATGGCAAGCCTCTTGCAGTGTCTGATGAACCTCTGCAGATTGCAGGCTCAAAGAAATCTGTCTCAAGGTTAGTTTATTCATGGATTGTTTGAATTATAAGCTCTTTATGGCATAGGCTGCATGTGCGCATTTGTTTGCTTCACACTGTCAATGCATAAAAAAAATGATCTATTAACTCCAGGAATTCAGCTTTTCATGGTTTCTCTTTTTCTAGCATGCTTCAGTGCATTTACAACGATGATGGTAATGTAGTAGCATGCAATTGCTTATTTTTTCAGTTATGAATACTTACAAAATGTTCTTCATTTTTATCTACTTTTTAATATTTCACTTATGCAGTTTTCATGTTGATGTGTCTTTATCTAGGGTACTAATAAGTTATCTATTTAATGAGATTCCCTGTGTTATTCTTGCACGCGCTGCACATATTATGTTTCTTTTTAATATCTGTATGATCATTTATTCGCATTATGTCCAGGCTTGACAATCTCATTCTAGAAGCTATAGTGAAGTTGAAGGAACCTGCAGGATCTAACAAGACTGCTATTGCAACATATATAGAGGTCTATATCAACCCATTGTCGGATTTATTTCCTTCCTTCAGTTCAACCTTTATGTACAGAAAACCCACACACCCCTGGGTTTTTTATTTGCATCCTACACTGTCCTGGGAAGCTTCTGAACTATTGGCACATCATAAATATTGATACAACCCACATGCTTTAGACTATGGAGATGACTTATTAACTTCACAAATTTGTATTCCTGTAGGATCAGTACTGGCCGCCTCCTGATTTTAAACGGCTGTTATCTGGAAAATTAAAGTTCTTGACTTCTAGTGGAAAGCTGATCAAGGTATTTACCTAATCTGTCTCATGCACAATACACAATTATGGTTAGATTATTGTGATTTGACATTTTCATTACTTTTCTATTGAACTGTTATATTTAGGAATTATTTTGTTTGAACACGAAACACTAGTATTTGTCTGATGGGCTGTTGATGGCTAAAGAAATTGATTTTTGTGACAGTTTTTGTTCAATAATTTATGTATGTATGACCAAATTTTCTTTTCCGTGAATACGGGGAATAAGTGAAGCTGCATAAAATCAGCTTTTTGGGAAGTCGAAATATTTTCTAAAGTCTAGTAAGCAAAGAGACCCTTATTTTCCATGCTTGGCATGAAATTGAACTGAATGCCCATCAAATGACATTGTTGCCATTTGGTGTCGGGCTGTATGTGCTAAGGTTCTACAGTCACTTTGTTTGGCTTTTCCATCTTTGTTGAATGGATCCTTTTCACCTTCTCCAATTTATGATATTGCCTTTTTTAAATCTTTTGTAGGTGAAGCGGAAGTATAGGATTGCACCCAGTACAGCTTCTTCAGAAGGAAGAAACTCCGAGGTGTTTCTCCCCGAGGGAAAGCTAAGAGAGCCTCCCAAATTCGAAAGCGAGAAAGTTAAACCACTGACAAAGCCTCAAGTTGATGCTGAGCTAGCACGAATGAGAAACATGACTGCACAAGAAGCTGCAGCTGCTGCTGCTCGAGCAGTTGTAGAGGCAGAAATAGCTATTGCAGAAGCTGAAGAAGCATCAAAAGAAGCAGAGGCTGCTGAAGCTGATGCAGAAGCAGCTCAGGCCTTTGCCGAAGCTGCTATGTTGACATTGAAAAATAGAAATGCAACTAAGCTGGTAATGCTCTTGCTTATCATATCCAATTATTGCACTACAGATTTGATAGGCCCCTTTATATGTTATTATGTTTTTCCTCTTCAAGCATCACATGCATATTTCATCATATCAATAAGATGCAAACATTTTTTCAGATGATATTTTCCTCTTTCTGTCAAATACTGACTCACATTTCTTTTCTCAAATCTGGACTTATTATTTATTTATTAAAAATACGTGCAGATGCTTCGAGCTTGATGGCGATCATGTTGGCTATCATATTCATTTCACCTTTTCTAATCCACTTCGTCGGATGTGTCTCCTTATATTTCGTGAGATCTGTTGATATATGGATAGTCTTGTATAGCTCATATATACATGCTTTTTAATCAGTAATGTTGGTTCTTGGAATTTCTATTTTGGTGCACTTATCCTGTCAAGGCCCTTATCATTATCAAGTTCTAGGAGAGCACCAATAATTCCATGCCTACTTTGGTTGACATGTGCTGAAGCATTCAGTGTGGCCTTATGGATCTCTGGATTGCAGTTGAGTACTGCATGAGTTACTCATAGCATAATACGTGGTATGGTGCTTCCAACTGCTGAAATGCTTGTGCTGATGGTAAAATACAAAACAGTAATTCGCAGTCCGCAAGTTTTATTTCGGTTACTGAGGTGCAATCAAGGATACAAAATAGTATATGAATAAGTTGAAGAGTGGTACTTTTTTTCTTGGTCATGTTGCTTTGATCGGACGATTATTTGTGTAAAGAACATCTTCTTAGCTGTCCAGAGTTCAGACATTGTGTAAAATGAAGAACTTATGTAGTTTATATGTGTGTTTTAGTTGTTCCAATCCTTGACATGCTATAATTTATTCATTATATATGTCTTTACCATTCTTAATGCTATTTTTGTAGGATTACTCGTTTCTTTTTTGTTTGTGATCACCGGAGAGCACCAATGCAATTTTGTGCTGGAGTAATAGTTGCCATTGCCATGTATATTTATATGAGCACTTTTTGGTACCATATAGATAATTGTTTATTAATTGGTTTGATAAAAATTTAACTCTTAAGATCCTCGAGGAATGCGATAAATTTAAAAAATATTACCAGTTCAATAGATAATAATAATTATTATTTAATAATTATATTATCTTAATAATTTATTAAATAAAAAATAAATATCTTTTAACTGAGAGTAATATATATATATATATATATCATAATGAGGATATTTATATCTTTTTATAATTAACTTAGATGAAAATTTAATTAAATTTTATATATTTAATTATTTATTATTATTTATATATATCTCTAGTTAGTTTAAGATTAATTTAATTTAAATTTAATAATAGATAGAGATAGAGAATTATATTTAAATTAAAATCTATCTTCAAATAATCAAATTTAAATAGTTTAATATTAAATAATATCTCTTATAATTAAGGTATAATTATATTTATCGAAGAAAAAAACATGTAATCCGAAAGTTAGGTACACGTAATTAATTTTTTTTTGACTTATATGTTTTTTTTTACGTAATATGATTTTAAAATTAATATTGGATATAAAAATCGGCTATTATAGTTATTAGATTAAGATTATAAATTTTAGAGGAGTATTAAAATATTTGTCTATTTTTATATATTTGAAAGAATAGAGTGCATAATGCTAGGTTTGATTTGGCCACAGAGATCACGAGGATGCTCGATGCTGATTACTTTTAGAGCAAACATGCAGTTCATGATTCCATTTCAAAAGAGAAGTTCTTTAATTGCGCAGCAATCCTACAAAAAATCTAGGGCAAGATACTCGTAAAGCACAAACTTCCTAAGATGAGCCAGGAATTTAAATCCAAAAATAGAATCAGGGGCCCCCACTGAAAGCTTACAAGCAGGTAGATCCACCCCCCACTAAACGATCAACTAAATAGTATCCACATGCTTATTCGTTTCTAAACATTCATCTGGATCAGTACAAATATCAAATAAACAAACAAAAATCTCCCAGCCAGATTTTGATGATGGATTGAGACCTGACAGTGATTAAAGTTTGCTGGATCTCCAATCAGATTCAAAAGCCTATCAATTGGATAGTATTTTAGTAGTGCCATATAAATGTTTATTACAGATAGCAGCTTCGCTTTACACGCTTCTATTATTTATTATACACAAGCACAACCTAATATCTTGTACTATGAGCATGAAGATAATAAGAGACTCCGCGAGGACATGGAGCATCCAGAGCACGAAAGATTGGTCAGCTGACTCTGGGTCTGGAATTATGGAAGAATTCTGAGCAGAGCAGCCAATGTTACGGCTGGACTTCTCAGCAAACAGTAAATGGAAACGTTTAGACGTGGAGATCATCGAAGAGAGTCTATGAACGAACAAATGAACATGGAGCACTTCATTAATAGACCTGGTCTGCTGCGGCAAAAACTCATGAATCTGGGATTTGTTGAGGAGGTCCTGAAGCTAAAGGTGCAGACTTGTTCTTCCTGTACTGCTGAAACCTCTGCCTTGCATACTCCATGTAATCAAAGTCGATGTCATTGACATGATCCTGCAAGCAAAAGGTTAAAGTAATGGGGAAGAAGCAACTCATGATGAGGATGGTGATATCAACTGACAATAGGTTCCTACAGATAAGAGCATTTTTTTTTTCAAAAAAAAAGAGGAAATTTATTGGTTGAGGAGCTTACAGAAATTATTCCCCATAGACCCCAGACAAGATGACTTGCCAGAGCATATTTCTCGACACTTTTGAGCAGATTCTCTACTACGACGTTGTCAGGTTTCTCACCTGTTGGAAGGTCAAAGATGTAGACTAGGGAAGTAGGGATTTGAAAACAAGGCTAGCATTAAAGTATAGCAAACAGTAACACATTGATGTTTCGAATGTCGCATCTACCCTACTCTAGTATAACGAAATGAAACAAAGGACCGGTAAAAGGCTGTCAGATTCACTAACGTCAACTCACTTTGAGATTTTTTCCGTTTAATTTGTCTGCATTATACTTTTGTTATTAGCGGACACATTGACTCATTCAAGTCTTATCACGTAAAAGGATCACAATTCATTTGTTATCTAGATATAAAATAATTGAACTTACTAGTATAAAATACTACAGTAGATGTGGAATAAAAAAGTCATGCAGACTTGCGATTATATTGGGTCTCATCTATAAAGGATGCGTCTGAAATTGGAAAAGAAGAAAGAAGAATTGCGATCCTTTAAGTTGATAGGACTTTAACTCGGCAAGGAAGAAGAAGAAAGAAGATTTCCTGGAGTACCCTTTACCCCAACAATGTCGTTCTTAACTCAGCATGCATCTAACTTTATTGGTGTAGGCAATTTGTGTCAATTTAGGAGGACAACAGATTTCAAATATCAATACCTCTAAGATTATGATTTAAAAAAAAAAAAATACAAGCGCCGATGATTTTATAGCATGTCGAGGATAAAAATTCAATCATCAAAATTAAATTTCATTACATACCAGAAGAACTGAGGTAGATCTGTACAAATATTTTACGCTCCTCAAAATCTATCACAAACAGAAACAGCGAGTGAGAAAGGGTACCCACTCCAGGAATTTGAATGCTTGCTGCTATAAGTCAGATTAACAAAAGAGAGTGAAAATGATACATCAACAAATAAATACTAGCAATTAACTACCTGGGTATTTGCTATAGTCCAATATGTGAGGATTGTCTGAGTGATAGTCGGCAGCCATCTCACAGAAGTGATTTGCAAGATCATAGGCAATTGGGTTGAAACTCGCATATTCATAATCCTACACCAAAAGGTTGGACATCCAATTTAATACAAGAAAGAAACTAAAAAATTGCCAACTCCGTCTCAAGTAGGCAACTAATAAAATGCTAAAGAAGTGTTAGGCAAGAAAAAAGGCCAGCAGGAAATGATATTCATTGCTTGAATTAAAAAAAAGATATCTACTTTAAGAGGTAGCCCATAAAAATATGTTGCATATCTGTCGGCAAACCTTGATCCGCAGTCAAACATGGAATGCACTTTTCTTTGAAAAATAAATTCATAAAAGAGTACAAGGATAACTATGTGCCAGCTTGTGACAATGGCCATTTAATACAGTCAATAAATGAGAACTGCACGTCACCGTATCAACACTATCTGAGATGCAGACAATTAGAGAGAAGTTGGCCACAAGTATTACTAATCAACAACAGAAAGGTAAAAGCTGCAAGTAATAAACTCCCATTGCATTGAGCATTAGTGGCCAATAGATGTAAAGTAATCCACATGATGAACAGAATTGGAGATGCAAATACTACAGTTACACTTGGAGACTCACTAGATGGGAAACGCCATATAGACCATCCAGTGGATAGAGGAAAACAAAAACTTACAATGATGGTAACTTGTCTGGTTTCCTCATCAATCATGATGTTACCATACTGTAGATCGTTATGGCAAAATCCTATCATCTGATCCTCACTAGAGAGCTTATTTTCCAAAGCAGATATCTCCTCTTCCATAGTATCCAAGGAAAACTCTTTGGCTTCTTCATCTGAGCAGAGACTCTTTGCTGATTTGAGCCATTTCCTATGGAGTGAAACAAAGGATCAGTAATCGAACTTAACCGAGAGCTTTGGTGGTATATAATGCTCATTAAGGAACTTAAAGAACACCTCAATCTGTTCCAGAGAAACACAGTTTTGTCACCAGGCATGTCGAGATCATGGAACTCCCTCAATTTTGAGGCTATGAGAGCAGATATCTCTGGATCACGAAGGTCACCAGCTAAAAGAGTCTGCAAGCCATAAATACTTAATGTATCACTAAAAAAGTCTATCCGATTATTTATCCAAGTCTCATTCACACCATATTCCAGAAAAAAATTAAAAAAAAAATCTTGCGGCAAGTCAGACATGAGTAGTCTAAATTTGCGGCGGGTAAAACAGAGTAAATTATAAATCTTCACAAAATTTGCTCATAATCTTAAATTTTAAAACTATAAACTCGTAGAAAACGTCCAAGTTTATCAATTACCATACATATCTAAAATCGCATCTCTTATGATTAGCCTCTAATTTGGACAATAAATGCCCTGTTTCTAAGCATCTGAATTCAATTTATAGCATGCCCAACAAGGTAGCTAAGCTAAAGAAAGACACGAATCAAAGCCTTCTTTCCAGAGCGGAAGACAGGAGATGCAAGAGTGAAATCTTACACATGTTATTCTTCCCAAATCTTGATTATCCAACAGTAACTTTGTTCTTGATCAAGGCAAATTGTTGAACGGGGAAAGAAGTAGGAATCGCGTACCCTGGCATGGATGAACTCCTCGACGCGGCCGCTGGGGAATCGAAAGAGGAGTCTGGGCCCCTGGCCATGCTTGGACAAGCACTCGAACGTCTTCACCTCGGCCTCCCGATCGAAGAACACCTCCGTCCCCTCCCCATATAACCTCAGCAGCACCTTCCTCACCTTCGCCTTCGCTTTCTCCTCCTCCCCCTCCTCTCCTTCCTCTCTCTTCGTCTTCCATCTCACCTGGAACACCTCGTTCGTCATCGCTCCCTTCAACGGCACCACCTCCAGATCCTCGCAATCCGCCACGTCGCCCCACTCCGAGGCCAATCCGTGGAGGATTCCTCTCGCCTCCTTCGGGATCTTCGCCTCCTCGATCGCCACCATCTTCGATCGCCTTCCCGCTCGAGAATTCAGGAACCGACTTCAATCGGACTCTTATCAAATAATTCAAGAGAGCGCTCGAAATAGCAGCAGCACTAGTTTGGCAACGAGGAGAGTCGAAGAAGGCGAAGGTAGACGGAAGGAAAGGAGGCAAGAAAAATAACACGTGGCGGCAGGGGACTGGCGGTGACGATGGCAACGGTGGACTTCGACACCCCGCAAGTTGAGGACGACAGAAAGCTCTGCTCTGGCTACCTTTTCTTTTCCCTCGCGCTTCGATGAGCGAGAGAGATATAAATAGGACCCGTGTGGGCCCATTTCTCACTGTACCGATCCAGTCATATTTGGAAACGTGGATGAGCCGGATGCCATGGGCCATGTATAGGACTGGGGTTGTGATGCTCGTGTGACCAAAACGCCCCTGGGAAGAGATGGACCGCCGTCATGTGAACACGATCGATGATGATGTCAGCGAGGGAGAAAGAAGTCTTTAGCGTTGCATGAGATCTAAAGATCAAGTCCTCCCAAAGATTAGTAGAAGCTTTTATTTCAAAGTTTCCATATGACTACGGAAAACTTCTACTAAGTTAATAATATCCCAATTAAAATTAAAGTAAATCCTGTGAATTTTGTACTCGGATATATTCATTTTTATCATACATCATGAGCGTTCTTTAATTCCATACACTATCCCATTGAATTGAATAGTCACCCTTAAGTTTCTTCTCCACAAAAGTCTTCCCTAGCTTTTGCTTTAGTATATAAAATGGTAGCCTTCTTGGATATCAAATTAGAGGCTGAGGTCAAGGATTATCACAAAAATTCTTATTCCCTCTTTCAAAAAGAAGTCTCTGTTTGACTCTCCAATTCTCCACCCAAATCGTTGAGAAAAAGAAAACAACCACTATGGCCTATGGGGCATGGGCAGAGCCATTTTGATTTCTTGTATACCAACCGTTACCCATTTCTTTAGCAAAAATGGTACAACAAAGAGAATCCCCCAACAGTACCCCAGCAAAAGCTCACCTCTGCTTTGGCTTTCATCCTCTGCTGCATGAGAGTGCTATTTCAAGCTCTTGAACAAAGGGCTTCCATTAACTTAGAAAGTAGAATCAACTGTAAAGTACTTGGACTATTATTCTACTTTTTTGCATGTCCAAAAGAGAGGATGTCAATATTAGCAAAGGAAAAAAGAGCCCATAAGCTGGTGGTGTTGGATTCCAAAGAAATCTGGCAGCCAAAGATGAACAGACAAAGGGTATAATTCGGTTACTTTCAATGAATGAACAATATGTATGAAGTGACAAAAGCAGATCATGAACTAATGTGGGCTTCCAATAAACTATGGGAGTAAATTGTAAACTTCCACTTCATTAGCAATCTTCTGCTCTACTTTTAACCCTGTTGTAAAAGATGAATATACACTGAAAGGTTAACATAAGATCTCCTGCATATTTCACTTAACAGTAAAAAAAGTAGTCATTAGATCTCAAGGAAGATTTGGTTTCATCTGGTCTTGTTTTATTTGAGCATCTAACCATCATTCTATGATAAAATCAGAACCGCTTAAAGCACAACGCACAATGGGATGACATCTTTACAATTCCTGACAACATAAATCTCTAATAGATATAGAAAGTAGAGACTCACAACAGTATAAAATGATATACTTTATGGAATTTCAATGATTTCTTTCACTTATGTACGTACAAGAATCAAGACTAAAGAAACAAAAATCCAGAAGAGGAATCAAGGAATAATGATTGTATTAATAATCAGAACTACTTTTCCTTGGAGAGCCATAAAGTAAATCATATATTCTGCCCTTGATGGTTGAACTTTCAGACGTTGGAAAATACACCATATTGATGTTACTCTCCATTACAATAATGTGATTCATCATCATTTCTAGCACAACTATAGCTGGAAGAGTAGTCTTGAATTTGATCACATGGTCCAGTAATATGCTCGTCGCAGAAATCAATAAAAATATGCCATTTCAGTAGGAAACTCAAACCGCAAAGAACAATATAAATTTCCCCTTTGAAGTGTGTTCTCTAGCTAAAGTAAATATCTATTTTGGTATGCCCTTTTCTCCTTTTCTCCTTTTCAACTTCAATGGCAGCAAAAAATCAATGGTAGACAACACACCATGCAATTTAGAATCAGATTTCATGTAGTTGAGATATATCATAGGGTTTCTCAATAAAAGTGAAGCAAAAAACTTGAAATGCCAGAGGAAAATAGAAGTATATGGCGTTTACATAACTATATCATTTGGGAACATGCTGATGTCAAATCTATTCATTGACAGCAACCACTATCATTTGATCTGTTCAAGTTTCAAAATTACTTTATATTAGTGTGAGTGTGTCACACTGAACTTAATATATCGTCATGCCCCTTGTTATGGTAATATAATGTGATACAAAGAGCTAATACAAAATGATTCAAATTCTCCTTAATACCGAACATGCAGAAGACATTTTGGCCAAGCAGAAAGATCCAAGGGTTATACATCTCTTATGCTTTCTTCTGCAAATGAGTTTAATTTGTAGATAACCTAGTTCACATACTCTGACTGTTCCTATCCTTGTGGAAAACCATTGGCTACTTACCTTTAAACTTATTATATAACGAAAAACCACATTACTTGCCTGAATTTTCTTTAAATGCCTAGCATGCCAATATTCAACAAATTTCGCAATAATATGGGTTGTGTAATCAAGAACTATGCAAGCTTTCAGATTCTTATCACCAGATGTCAAACAACATCAACTTTTTAACCAAGACAATGTATCAGGTTATCAAAGCAAAAAATATATTGGAGTTCTTTTCTCGCAATTAATGGTCAAATTTCATGAAAGTGGAATGCATAAACAAGAACCACTCTTCCTGCACTGCCTATTCATATGTGCATTCTATGAGAGAACAGCCATCATCAAATATGCAAAATCCTTATCTTGCACCACACCTTACAGTCTAACATATTCACTATGAGTCTGCGAAGCATCTTAAAAGATTAATCTTTAAAAGAATCGGTGCAAAGCCAAAACTGATACCGAAAACATGAAAGAAAGAAACAATACCACCTCGACATTTATACATAGCAAATCAAGTTGATTACATACAGAGTTATTTTGTAACTAAACTGTACAGACCCTGTGATAAAAGCCATCCGAAGAAATATACCTACGCAATTATTTACCATAACCATGACCATAAAATTGCCTTGACATACCAATTCTCAGTGACATAGCCGATCAGCCATCAGATCTTGTCCACTTTATCTGCCTTCAGCACTGGATTCGCCTTCGCTATCGCAGCCTGCGCAGCTACCCTGTAATCAAAGTCACAATTATGCTTATCAGAATACCGATGAACTGAGCAAAGCACCTCCCCGCATCGGCATTTGAACCCCATCAACCCGACTTTCTTGTTGCAAAAGCCGCATCTATTAGTGGGTTTCTTCGGTGGCACAGGAGATTCCCCAGATGAAGCACCCTCCTCTACCAAATCACCAACTTTAACACCCCCACCAACTCCCCCAGCCTTCTCCTCAACCTCCTTCGCCTCGACGGCCAGGGAAGTCGTCAGGGACTCGATTGAGGCCTTGGATTTGCTCAAGAAGTGATCTCTGTAGCATTTTGAGCAGAGATTGTTGGTGGCGGCGCTTCCAAAGAAGCCGCAACTGTTGGCACAAAGGATTGGGAGGTTGGGGGTTTGGAACTCCGTCTCCTCGGCCTGCTTCTTTTGCCTCTCCTGCTCCATCTCCGATCTGGAGATCAAATCCTTCTTTTCTTGTTCCTAAACCACGAATCAAACCAACCCTAAGAGTCCAATAATTGTAGGCCGGAATCGACCATCAGAGGATCCAAACAAGATTTCTCCTTCTAATAAAGAGATCAAGAGAAAGAAGAGCGAGAGATCGAAATAGCGAAATCTTCGCTCGGAGAAAGGGCGAAGGATTTAACGAACCTTATCGTGTAGAATTATTTTTCCTTTGATTAGTTTCCTCTTTCTTCTTTCTTGGGAAGGAATTATACGTAGATCGAACGGTTGGGATTGTTTGCCCTCCTTCGAAGACGCTCCAGATTGCGCCTTCTTGCGAGTTTGGTCACCTGCCCGCTGCCCGTCGCTAGCAGAAGCTTTCTTCACGAAAAAAAAAAGTCGGTTCACGTCACCACTGTGAATATAAGAAAACAATCAACAAGCATCTATGTCTCAATGACCCAACTGCACCCAGTTTGTTTTCTCAAGTCCTTCTCTTTCATCATACCAACAACCTCCCTTAATTCCTCAATCTCATTACTTCTACCATTAATGTTTGCCCCTAAAGCTTGTAATTCTCGCGCCACCGCTCTCGCTACGTCGATGTTTTTGTGAATCAAACATGCACTGAGAAGTGTAGACCATGCAACCGAGTTTGCGGCCATCGGCATGTTACAGAGCAGGTCGTAAGCTTCTCTTAGCATTCCAGCTCTGCCAAGCATATCAATTACACAAATGTAGTGATCTAACTTCACCTTGATGCCGTACTTTTCGCTCATTGAGTTGAAATAGTTCAGTCCTTCACTGATCAAACCACCATGGCTGCAGTTGGTAAGTATAGCAACGAAAGTATTACAATTATAGATGTTCAAGTCTAGTGCTTTCTCTGCAATCTCCAAAGCTTTTCTGCTGCACCCATTTTGCCCAAGACCTTGGATCACAGCATTCCACGATATGACGTCCTTGTTAGGCATTTCATCAAACACTTGCTCCAATTCATTGTTCAGACCACAGCTTGCATACATGCTAACTAGGGAGTTGCAGACAAAGGTGTTGCTATTGTAAAAACCATTCTTCACAATGTATGCATGCATCTGTCTTCCAAATTCCAGCAAGGTTAGTGTAGCACAAGCAGTTAAGGTGATAGTGTAGGTTGACGAATTGGGTTTCGTGTCTCCTTCGGATTCAAGCAAGGAGAGAAAGAGCATTACAGTTTCTTCTCCGCGACCACCTTCCAATAAGCCCAACATCATGATGTTCCACGAGAGGGTGTCCTTCTCTCTCATTGCTTTGAAGAGTTTGAGAGCTTTATCTACCAACAGCTGGTGCGTGTAGCCATCCATCATAGTGTTCCAAGAGCCCACATCCTTCCACCTCATTCTGCTAAACAACAGTTCAGCATCGACCAAGTTGCCCAATTTGGCATGTATGTCAATTAGAGAGTTCTGAACAAAGATAGCTTCTTTCCTTTCTACATCCAAGAGCTTTACTATCATAGAGTGGGTCTGCCTTGCTAGAGAGAGAGATCTGATGCAACCACTGGCCTTGAGCAATGTACTGAAGGTATACGAATTTGGTATTATTCCCGACGCAAAGAAATCACCGTAGAGCGTAGAGAAGAGCTCAAAAGCTTCATAAGGATTGTTATTTTGAGCATAACAAGAAATCATCGCAGTCCACGTGAACACATTCTGAACGCCAGAGGGAATGGAATTGAAGATTTGACGTGCTCTCGTGACCAAATTGAACCTTGAAAAGCCAGTGATCAGTGAGGTATAGGATGTTGCATTCTTCTGAGGCATTTGGCCGAACAATTGAAGGGCAGAATCTAACCGACCTGTATCCACTAGGACTGAGAGCATCGCGTTCCAAGATACTTGGTTCTTGTGGGGCATTTCTTCGAACAGTCTCGTTGCCTTCTCTACTTCTCCAATTCTGCCATATTGTGTGATCATCATGGTCACGGATGCTTTAGGCGAACTTGGGAACTTGGGTTTCGATGTGTAGTTGAAGAGCTTTGCAATCTTTCGCGCGCCTACGCGATCTCTAGTGGCTGGCATTGGGATGTTATCCTTCGCATCAACCAATTTATTTGTTTGTTTCCAGTTTGTGAGTTCCGAAGAAATAATACCGCATTAATCGGCTCCAAGCAGAAGCGATATATATAACTTCTTTAGATTAACTTCTTCTTCTCTTTGTATTTCTCAAAAAAAATAATAAAAATAAAATAAAAGGTTTAACAATTCGCTGAACTGTAACCCAAAAAAATATAGATTCTGATTAACAAAAAAAGATATATAAAATGACCATTTTATCTTTAATCTTTTTTCTTTTATACTTTTTAAAATAAGAGAATTTATCTTTAGAGACTCTAAAATTAGTTGCATCCAGTCGTATGACCTTTTTCTAATAAAAATAAATAATATAACGAGCAGCTAATGAAAAGGATATTTCAAATGTTGTATACAATTAAGGTGGTTAATATATAATGAAAAATAAATAAAAGATAATATGCCAGAATGAGCAATAGTTTGAAAGGTCTAATAATTCTATCTTCTTCGTTTTTTTTCTCCAAAGTGTAAATATAATGATTCTAAAATATATATTTTTATCAGGTATATAATGATAAGGATACAAAGCTTTACAATTCTGTACTAATTTAATTGGACGTATTATCCAGACAGTATAAGTAGGCATATTCTCTCTTCCTCTGACCTTTTAGCGAAACAGATATTTTGGCACGTGCTCTCTTTTTATCATCTCTCTCAAAGTTCAACACAGAGTTCCAACGTTTACTTCGTAATTTTCTATACCCTTTAATCCTCAACATCCAAACATGGCGTACTGCTTCAGCGCCGGCTACCACTAAGACTCACCTTATTGACCATGGAGTCAATTGATATGCAAATGCAAGCAGAAGCAGCGTATACTCAAGACAATTGAAACCCATTCAGACACAAGCATTACAGGAATGTGACAACAAACATACATACCACCTATGTTCTAAAATTCCACCCAAACAAAGAAAAGACAAACAACTTAACATGAAAAGGAAAAGAAATACTCCGGATAAGAAATTTGCCACAAGCATAGTCAATGAAATATATACATTTTGTGGGTTTTCTTGTCAATTACTTGCAATAGGTTGCAACAGTGAGCAAGATTACTGAGGATTTTGGTCAATTTTGTGATGCTGAATTACGATAATTCTCATTTGCGGTAGGGCAGGTCAATAAGATCCATGGTTGGACTGTCCGAATGCATATCCATGGACGAGTCATTTGAGTTCAGAGAGTTGGACTCTCGGTTGTGGCTGGCTGAGTTGAATTCATGGTCCCTATCTGCATTTCCAGTGGGCAGAGCACCATTTGCAAAATACCCACCTCCCTGTGCTACTTGATAAGGCTGCAGACTTCTGCGAACAGGACTGGATAGGGCATTTGAGAAAACTGAGTTTCTAGACTGATCGGAATGGTTGACTCTGGAAGCTACTCCTACGGCTGCCTGCCCAAATAAACCAGATGAAGGCTGATTGCTTGGGTTTGTAAACTGCATTGCAGATTGCGTCTGGTTAGGGAGATGCAATATTGGGGAAACTGTTGCATCATCTCCTCCATATTCAATCTCACTCTGCAACAGTGAATAGATATCGCACAGATCAGACTAACAGCATACCAACAAAAGATGTCCAGATTTATTATTTATCTTGATTGGGGGGTGGGGGTGGAAGGTAGCAGAGTTTGATATACAGAAAGCACCTAAGAGGCAGCTAGAAGAATAATAGCCCCCAACTTAAAGAATATTATGATGTTATCATACTCTTCTTTCCTCTAACTGCATGCTAAAAATCTCTGATAATTAACCTAATCTATAAATAGTTATTCTCATAATGTCCTAGAATGCTTATGTTTTACTTTGATTGGTCTAAAAATTCT
This sequence comes from Typha angustifolia, assembly GCF_048772165.1. Lineage (NCBI taxonomy): Eukaryota > Viridiplantae > Streptophyta > Magnoliopsida > Poales > Typhaceae > Typha > Typha angustifolia. The sequence goes on from NC_133239.1 coordinate 579,076, forward strand.
TATAATCATACATTAACTGCAATTATGCTGAATCAGTTTGGAAATTTCTATGACAAACTAAATCAAAGCATGCAAAAGGTTGACAAAAGATCCAGCAGCCCAGAAAGAACCACTATCATCCATGATTAGATGGACTCCTACTATGTTTTGGCAACACCACTAATTCAACATGTGGCATCTCAAATTCCACAGTTCTATGTTTGTTAAATGTAACAACGAAGGCCAACCAACAACAAAATGCTGTCAGTGAAAAGGAAGCCATTATTACAGAACCTGTATATGAGCAACTATATCTGTTACAGTCACCCTTGACTCTTCCTCATGTTGCCTTAAGATCCACTGATAGAGCTTTTCCTGCATAAACCCATTACAAGTAAGGAACATGATAAGTATATGATCAGACAGTTTAAGCAATAATCACATAAACAAAACAAATTGAAAGCAGCGGAGGACTTGGATGAGAAAGAAAAAAAAAATGAAACAGCAGTCAAATGATACAAATGTCTCAATATTGGACCTCTTGTTGATATTTCACATGTTGATAAGTAACATCTAGATGCTAAACATATACGCTAACCTAGACAAAGGGACATGTGATAAAGCAATATCATAACTATGAGTCATTTAATCCATTGTCCACAAACTCATCGAGTCAAGTGAAAACTTGGAGTTGATTCGACTTGATGGAAAATCAAGTTGATTCGATGAAAAACTCGGTCTAAGAATCACAAATTTGATCAACCTTGTCAAGCATTCTAAACTCGAATAGAGTTTTAAGCAATTCGGCGAGTAATGAAATCGATGCATTTACATACCACATTAGTATCTGCACTCTTGCATCTTCAAAATCGCTTGTAAAATAAATAGTTGTACTAAATAATAGTGCCTTTGTTAACTAGGTAAATGAATTTTTTATGCTTTATATTTACTTTAGACATTAGTAATCTTAGATATTTCTTGAATATATATATATACACACACACACACACACATTATGATCAAGTTTTCATACTCAAGACTTAACGAGTACCCGGTCAAGTCTTCAGCTTGACTCCACTCATTTCACTTCTGGGTTGAGTTGAGATATTGAGTTTTTGTAGACTGGTCTAATCTACAAATGGTTATTGTGCCACTGATCATTCAAAATATTTATCCAACAAGAAACAGCTTGCTTGATATCCATCTAGTTCTTTACAAGTAACATAGATGATATCTATTAATCTATGTGAAATCATGCTTCGATTTTCGACAAACAAAACAAACCAAATCCAATTAAATAAACTTCCTAAATGTAAGGTAATAGACCTTTCCTCAGCATTCATCATTTGCTTGCATCTAGCTATATCCATAGTGTAACTGAAGATTCTGGAATTTTGTTCACTTAAAGTGGTTGTAGGACAACATGCACCATGTGGTTGTGGGTTCAAGTTGCAGAACCTCTTCAGAAATAGGGATAAGGGAGTATACACCTTGCCCTCCACAAACTTGTGCACTGAGACAGACTTTTACTTCCTGTTTGACATTTCATAGCAGATATGTAACCAACCCTCTTGCTTTCGAGAAACCAAGATATAAGCACTTAACCTGAAAAAGGAATCTAGGAAGATGTTGGTTTTGACATAATGATGCTGGCTTAACTTTCCTAAGTTCAGAAGAAGGGACTGAAACTTTGCCCTCTACCACTATTACTCAACTGCAACAAATGCCAATCCACTGCTTAATAAGATTAATAAGAATACATACAGTGAGATATTAGTAGAATATCTACATAGAGTAAGGATAAGGGAACTGCCTAGGCAAATGAATACTTGGCTAAGAATGCATCCCAACCGTAAAACAGAAGCAGCCCCAACATTAACACGGAAGAGAAAACAAACCATCCATCGAAGAAAACCTTATGCAAAACAGAACCAGAACAAAAGTAAATAAATAAATAAATAAAATGCAATCTTTGATCCACAAAATCAATCATCAACCCAGAAACATCCATAATCGATCTTCTATATAGGAAAAACTCAAATTTCACCCAAGAAAAAAGCACCCACATCAATCTACGAAAAGGAAATAACCAAAAAGACCAGAACAAGAAACAAAGAATCGGACAGAGGCAAAAGAGACGAACCAACGCGTGGCGCTCTCCGGCCTGGAAGGAGAGCTTTTGCTGGCTCATGGATTGCGAATAAAGCTGCGACAGCGAGTTCGCGGCGCCGCAAAAGGTCGAGTACAGCGTCCGATCCACCTCATCGAGCCGAGTCGCGTCCGATTTCCGCTTCCTCGCCATGGATTCTTCGACGAATAAAGAGGTCGATTCCTGAAGCGATCGATCGATCGATTTGAAACCCTAAAAGAGAAGAAAAGGGGGTCAATGGAATGGCCAGTGTTCTCTTCCGTGCTTTCTATTTAACCCCAATACGTTACACAAACGCCAAAGCTAAAGAAAGACGGAGAGAGAGAGAGAGAGAGAGAGAGAGAGAGGCGAGTGGGACTGCGCGCCTATTTCGACCGCGGACACGGAAGGGAGGCGCACGTTTACACGTGGTTTTTATTCTTCCGTGTGACCGCATATAAAGATCCGAATTTTCTATGAGTGCTACTAAATCTGCCGTCCGATCTTATCATGAACGGTTGATTTAGGAACCGCAAGTGGAGTTTTATATGCCGACTTTTCGGGATGGTGTCACTCGTTACACGTAAGCTTAACTGCTGAGCTCGGTCCTGCCAATCTTGCCGTCCGTTGGATTGTGTTCTAGTTATCGGACGGTTCAGATTATGTTTCCTTTATTATGGCCAGCCAGATGCAGGGATTTCTTACAATCAGCGCTGCAGAGAATCCTCTCTAATGGATCTCTCCAGCATCTTCCTATTTTCTTACAATCAGCTTCTTCCAGTTCCAGGTAATGCTAATCATGCATCGAGAGCGAGATCCGAGGCACTCTGGACGGTGCAGTGGCGCCGGAACCGTCACTTAACCCGATGCGATGTTGCTCGCGCTTTTTCACGTGCTTATTACGATTTAGACCCCATCTGTTCATTATTCGTAATTAGACCCCTATATATTTCCATTAAATTTCAGAAAATACCCTGAGTAACATTTATTCGAGTATTTTCAAAACAGACCCTAAGTGGGGTATTATTTGCGATTTAATGTATTTTGCAGGGTCGATTTAGATATATGTTTACGGGCATCACCCGCGGTTCGATTCGCAGCATCTACTGTTCTCGTCCGTCCGCTTCTTTTCTAGGGTTTGCTCCCCCAACCCGTTCTCGAAGAGGGCGAGGGGATCGATCGACGGAGAAATCGATCGGTGGAAATCTTTCAGGGAGAGGATTCGGATGGAGATCGCGCGAACTCGGAAGCGGCCGCGGCTGACGTGGGACGCCGCGCCTCCGGAACGAGAGGTCCGCTCGTCTACCGGTGCTGTTAGGGTTAGGGCTTCTTAGGGTTTGGGATTTGGGTGGCGGAATTAAGGATGGGGGAAGCTGGGTTTAAGGGCTTTTGTTGTCTTGGATTCTTAATTTGGTCTCTCTACAATGGCTCTCTCTCTCTCTCTCCCGTGGATTATGTTGTAGGCCGGTCGCTTCGAGACGGCTCCGGCTGCGAGGGGTGCTGCGTCGCCTCCGTGGAGGGACGACGATCGAGAGGGTCACTACGTCTTCGATTTCGGAGAGAATCTAACACCTCGATGTAAGGTTTCTTGTTTGGTTTGATTTACTTATTGCCTTTGATTAGGAAAAGGAAAAAAAAGAAGCATCAAACTAGGTTTTAATTCCATTAAGAAATCTACTTTTTATGGTATTTATGTCGGAGACCTTAACCTTCTTATGCTGCTGATGCTTAATTTCCAAGATGAAGTTGATTTAAGAGTTGTTTCCCTACGAGTGCCAAATATGTCGGTTATCACAATGCAAATTTTTCTTAGCCGTGTATGCATGCTTTAACAGGAGTTTTGAGTTTTAGAACGTCCTGTCTAATGTTTCCATATATCGTAAGCTTCTAAATATCTTCTTCTCGTGCCATGCAGATAAAATTCTCAGCAAGATGGGGGAAGGTGCTGTTAATGCTTTAAACTCTTTCTGTCCCGTCTTTGTTTATCATTCTTTTCGTGTGTTGCAAGGTGTTAAAATTGCAGGTACTTTTGGTCGTGTTTTGGAATGTTGGGATCGTGAAACACGTGAGTATGTGGCTATTAAAGTGGTTCGGAGCATACGCAAATACAGGGATGCTGCAATGATGGAGATTGATGTTCTAAATCGTCTTGGAAGATATGATAGATATGAATCACAGTATGTTTTGCATCAAAATGCATTATACTTGAAATGGCATTCCCTTCATGTCACTTACTTTATCTTTCCTCTTCGTCTTATTCAGTTGTGTTCAAATTAGAAGGTGGTTTGACTACCGTAATCACATCTGCATTGTAAGTACACTTTGCATTTGTGATTTCTCTGTCATTAACTTTGTGATTTCTCGTGGGCCTAGGCCATTATCGTCTTGTTCTTCTTCTATGTTCGTTTCCTAAGTAGTACAGTATTTACTTCCGTTAAACGACATATTTTTGGGCTCATTTAATTGGTAATGACTGAGTCATTTATAGAGCGAATCTTCTTATATTTGTTGATTAGGAGGATTTGGAAGAGAACTTTATTTGGGATTGGTAAACTAATGGCTGTTAATGTTTGATATGATTTCCTCTTTAATGGTTGGTATTAGTACTGGAAAACTAAATTGAGTATTTTCTTTGAATGGACTTCGATGATGTTATCAGGTCTTTGAGAAGCTTGGACCGAGCTTGTATGATTTTCTAAAGAGAAATAAGTACTACCCGTTCCCTCTGGAACTTGTGCGGGAGTTCGGACGTCAACTATTGGAATCTGTAGCATGTGTGTTCATCACTATTGTTTGATTTTGTTCTCTGCATCATGATTCTCAATTACTCTTATAGTCGTAGATTTGGGTTTTTAGTTATAAAGGACAGGCTTGACATTTTGTCTTCTTCTTTCGATCTAACATAGATATGCATGAGTTACACCTTATTCACACCGATCTGAAGCCAGAAAACATTCTTCTTGTGTCTTCTGAATACATAAAGGTTCCAAGCTGCAAGGTACCTTATCTAATTTAATTTCTAGAAATCGTGTAAATTTATCGCATCTGGTATATGGTCTAAGCAGTTGTCATCAATGATCACTTGGGGTTGTACAGAGGAATTCACAAGATGAGATGCACTTCAAGTGCTTGCCAAAGTCAAGTGCGATAAAGTTGATTGATTTTGGCAGCACTGCCTTTGATAATCAGGATCATAGCTCAATTGTTTCTACAAGGCATTACAGGGCACCTGAAATAATCTTAGGTAAATTGGTTTTCTTGATGGTGTTCCTCTCTCTCTCTTGTCTGAGATGCAGGTTATCCATGTCAAAGGAAAGATTTAATGGGATTTAATTTATATCTTGGACGGCACTTTTGTCTCAATAATCTATACGTCTACAAAACTCTTAAGAGTCTTGAGAGATTAGGATTCCTTGATTTTCTAAGTAAAAGACAAAGGAAGCAGTTATAGAAGAGTTTTCTCTTTTATTTACCATTTTGTGGGTGAGATTGTTATTGCCTGTTTCTTGTGCTATTCTAACTAGAATTGTTAGGACTCCGCAAAAACTTGAAACATAGTTTCCAACAATCTCTGCTCTACTAATTACAGAGAAATTGATAGGAGATGGTAGATTATGGGGCATCAAGTGTCCTTTGTGCTAACTAATCCATCGGAGCAAATGAATAATTTAATTCTCTATGTTGATGTGCTTGTATGGCTAATTGAAACTTGAATAAGCAGGCAAGTGAGCCTTAATATATGCGAGATGGCTTGATACTATATTTTTGAAACTTGATTAGTTAAATCAAGTTTGTCCTTCATACTTTATTATCATGTTTATCTAAAATTTTGTTACTGATGTCTTGACTGTTAGTATCATTATTACTGAATCTTTTCATATCAGGTTTGGGCTGGAGTTATCCTTGTGATATTTGGAGCGTTGGTTGCATCCTTGTTGAGCTATGCTCGGTTAGTTACTGATGTCTTGTTCAGCTTGTTGGCCATATGTATTCACTGTAAGTGCTTTGCATCTTTCTATGAGATTTTCTAACTTGACTTTTAACTGCAGGGGGAAGCATTGTTTCAGACACATGAAAACTTGGAGCATTTAGCCATGATGGAGAGGGTTTTGGGGCCATTGCCAGAACATATGATAAGGAAAGCTAGGTGTGATTTTATATTTCCTTAAAAGATAAACTATAGATATGTGCATTTGGGAAAATCACATATGTACCCATTTACTTGATTTGCCGGTTCTTATTATTTCAATAATCCTTTTATAGTATCTTAATTTTACTCTCATTTAGAGCATCTATCCAACATGCAGTTCCTCTGCATTGAAATATTTTAGACGAGGGACACGGTTAAATTGGCCTGAAGGTGCTGTGTCAAGAGAAAGCATTAGGGCTGTGAGGAAGCTAGATCGTCTTAAGGTTCGAATATTATTTTTTGTGCTACTTTATTTATGTTGTTTATTAGTCTGTTGGTGACTTTGGTCGTAACATATCATGGTCCCAGTTCTCTACGTCGAGATTGTACTTTTGCATGATTATGCCATATTGGTATTTCCTTTGTTGCCTTTAAACTAGGTTTTGTATCCAATTGGCATTCAACCAAAGTCGTAAACATTTTGGTACTCAGCCTGTGGAAATTTTCTTAGACTACTTTGTGCTGTGTTTATTATATTTGTGATCTCAGGACTTGGTTTCTCGGCATGTCAGCCATTCAAGTGGCTCCTTAGCCGACTTAATACATGGTCTTCTGAGATTCGAACCATCTGAGCGCCTCACTGCAAGGGAAGCTCTAAACCATCCGTTCTTCAAAGTTCCAACATGAGCATTATGCAAATTCCAAATCTTCTGAGCAGAAGGCTACTAACACGAGTTGGGAAACCTTTGACCATATATTTTACCAAAAGTTTCTGTAAACTAAGCAATCCTTGTGATGATGGCATTAATAATATATGCTGTTTCCCATGTATTGTATCGTAAATTAGCTTTATTGTTGATGTGTGAACAAGTAAGTTACTCGGAAGGCAGTTAGACATGTGAAGAATGGTTCCATTCTCCATGTCATGTTGCAATTTGATCAACTGCTGATTTGGTGTTTGGATTATGTGATTTTCACTAAAATTATGGATGGTTATCAGTGTTTGTTGTACAAGCTTCTCATTATCTTAAGCAGAACAATATAACCAGGTAATCTTTATTTCTTTATCCCTAATTTGATAGTCATTCTGACCTGTAAATGCATAAATTATAGAAGATTCCTGCCATTACAAACAGTTTATTTCTTACTTCTGATTGAAATGTCAACCTAACATGTGATTGGAGTGGCCATCACAGTTGCTTACAAATGTAAATAACTGCAAATAAAATGAGTTTTAGAGTCAAGCAAGAGATGAGATTGCCGCCCTGATCCTCCTCTTATCTCGCAATTAGTGCCAAGTGGTTATGGGGGAGATTTGACTATATGAGAAGATTATTGATAGATTCCATTAAATCCATTAGCGGACCACACAAGCCTAGGTGTTACTTGACAATAATATCTCAAATAAAATAAGACTAATAACCGAATTATATGGTTTGAGAAATATATATTAAAAAAAATATCACAATGTGACACTACTAAAGTAATATATAGTCAACCTTTTCTTGGAAGCATTGTTAATGCCATCATCAGCCGAACATTTTATTATAAACGGAGGATTGCATTATGTCCTGAAATATTCCTTTTTTAATGTCATTGATGTTGTACATTATATTTTGTTATCTTAGTTACTTTGAATAGCAACTTAAGCAACCTTTCAAAAATGTTTTTTTTCCTTTAAAATTATTTCTCTTAAAATCACGTGGACAATCATACATGTGATGATTCTATGATCTCTATAAATAGAAATATTCCAAGTGTCAAATCTAATCACTTTACTAATCCATTTGTCAGCTTATACTACTTCTCTTTTATCATCTAAGCATAATGATGCAGACATTAGAATAATGAATGTGGAGACAAATGGATTAAAATTATGTGACAACCCAACTTAGACCCCTAACTACCACTGTTTTATAAATATATTCTCTAAATTTTTTATTACCCACATAATTATCTAAACTAAAAATAAATATTCATATATAATTAATAAAAAATTAATTAATTAATATAGACAAATAATAATAATAATAATAATTTAGAGACCTAAATAGAATTATTCCTAAAATTTATAGTAAGTTCAAGTGACACGATTTCTAAGAAACATGTGACTTTGAATTCGATTTCTGATCATTAAGTAGCTGAAAGGAATTAAAATTTTAGTCAAAATGAGGGTTATTTTATTACACAAATCTCGTTATTAAGAAAAAGGAAAGAAACTAAACAAAATGGAGGATTTGATTACCAGATATTTAAAATTAACTATATCGAAGATTCTCTTCCATATTCTTAGACATTTATGGCATTAAGGTTGGGAATAAAATTTATTCCATCGGAATATATGCTATTCCCCAAACACATCGTGAAAGACATGAAAATCGATGATGTAATTGGTATCTTTGAAGATTGTTTAACTATAGGGGGGGCAAATTACTACTCTACCGTAATTATGCTTAAAATTAAACTATTTTTTTAAATTTTTATTTGTATTACTTTGCCCTCAGTAATTTATACTAAATAAATTATTAATTTTCCCATCCAAACTTATTAATATAAAAAAAAATATAAATACCTATATTATTTAAGATGATAAGAAGTTTTGATTTCATTATCATATATTTAAAGAGAGATGGATTGTGATTGTTGAATAATAACTAAGATTTGAAGCGTGTAATTTTGAATGGAATATTTTAAATTTAAAGAATAAGATACATAACGAGTAAATTTAATTAAAAAAAAGGGGGTAGTTTAGACATCTTAATATTTATTATTGCGGGAAAATTACTTCTCATAATATTGTTAATTTGATTACATCTCCGGCATTAAAGTTAACAAGACTAATGAAACGTGTAAGGGTGTTGACTTTTTCTATTGATCCCAAGTGGAAACGAAAAAACCCTATTTTGACAAATAAATAAATAAATAAATATTTGGGAAGTACGGAACGAACTCCATAAAAGCCCAGGAACCCCATTTGCCTCCTCCAAAAGAGAGAGAAAGAGGGAAGGTAGGAAAGAAGAGAAAGGGAGGGATAACTCTGAGGAGGGGGGGGTGAATAACTTTATCCGGCCTCTTATTCTTCTCTCAATGGCTAACCATAGCAACGGCAGCTCCAAGGATAGCTTCACAATACCGGAGATAAAGTTCACCAAGCTATTCATCAATGGCCAGTTCGTGGATTCCTTCTCTGGTACTTTTCTTCTTCTTCTTCTTCTTCTTCTTTCTTCTCTAAATTATATAATACAAAGAATAAATCCTCTTTTATTTTTTTAATAATTTAAACTTTTAGATTAACCAATTTTCTAGTATGTTATCATAGCAGTTTTCTATATTATATATTTATTTTGGTTTACATTTTCATACTTGTATTGTTTTCTAGAGTATAGGAAATGAACTATAATCTATATTTGATCAATAAGCTTATCTTAGTGGTTCCTTTTGTATAATATATATATATCTTTTCTCTTTTGTATAATAAACAAGTAGAAGTAGAAGAAGTAAAACAAAGTCCAAAATAAACATCATTATTCTGTCTGATAGACTCGGATGATGAACACAAAGTTTGATACTTAATTTGTTCACAATATCATGAGTAATCCAATTAGCTGAGTGATAATCTTCTCAAAGACAAATCTAGATTTGCCTTCTTCTTGCTTAATTCTTACCTTGTTACGTTGACTCCCAACTCCGTAATAGTTTATTTATTATATGTAGATTTCCCTTCTAGAGAAGTCTTATTATCCTCTTTGTTTTCTTTTCCTCACTTTGTCGCCGTGTGCATACATTATGTCCATAACTTTCTCCTGGGAAATTGTGTTTTGACTTTTAAGTTAAATCAATACTGTTCTAATCTTTTCTTAATATTTTATTTTTAAATAATTTAGTATTTATTTTTTCTGATTCTAAAATACTGAACTGATTAACATTTTATGTATAAAAATCTCTTTGATAAAAGTATTTTTATATGCATATATTATGTGTTGTGTTCTATTTTATGTTACATAAAAAACTATCAAGCAATATTATGGCTGATCTACATATAAATATATACTTTTTGAAGATGCTGATGATGTGGATGGTTAATGGCTTGAATAGAATAGCCTTGTTTAATGACACTTTATTGTCCCAACATCCATAATCTTGTCAGTTTACTACATTTTAGAGCTGTCATTATTCATATTTTATTATATATATATATATTATTTTTTTCTAGAATTAATTTTAACCTAACAATAAAAATTTATATAGAATTTTGATTTCCCTTTTATTTTTACCTTGACATAAAATAAAATAAAAACCTATTCTAGATAGTCAACTTAGTTTATCGTCTGTAGTTAAGAAAACTAATGTGAAAGCATTTATGAGGTATTAAAAAAATTTAAAAACAAAATGTAAGTGTATATATATGATAATAATAATAATAATTAAAAGTTAGGATGTATTTTAATGGGGGGGGTTGCTTTTAATGAGATTGGATGCAGTTTCAATGGTGGGCATCAGACAATTAAACGCATAAATTTAGGTACCAACTAATTCTTCATTTAGTACCACAAATTTCAAGAGGAAGAGATAGAGATCAACTCGGAGACATCCATCTTATTGTCAGCAATAATTTAGTTTGCTGTATTCCAAGGACAAAACTAAGACAAGTCTTGGCCTATCCCTCTGTCCATATCCATGACGACCGACAGCAATTGAATCTATACATTCTGCGTTAATTAGTTAGGACGTAGCAATCTTTGTTCACAAAGATTTTATGTATATATATTTTATATTTAGAGAAATTTGTATGTAACATCCTGTTTTATAATATAATTATGATTTACATCTTATATTTTTACTATTTGTAAATCGAGCTTTATGATTTAGTGAATATGTGCAGAAAACACTTTGGATTAGATTTGAATTAACACCGTGAGAATACTTCGTTAAGTGTGGAGATATTTTATTTCTAAAATAACTAAAATATCCTTAGTATAACTTGGTTGAAGGTTTTAACCTAGAGGTTTAGTTATGTTTAATTAACTGATCTAACAGTAGAATTTTTTTTTTGTGTGCACATATTCACTAAATCATAAGATTTAATTTATAAATAGTGAAAATATATAATATATACTATAATTTCATTAACATGCATGGTGTTATATACGGATTTCTCTTATATTTATACATTGCTATCGAATAAGAGTATCTTAAATATGAAATTTGAAATGGTATACATTAAAAAAAAAAACCCTTTTAGATAATATAATAAATAAATTGTATGTTTTTATTCTACTAAAAATTAAAAATCAATAGAGATCAAAATTGTAGTGATTAAGGATGGTTATTTGTTTATTTAATTTTCTTTTTTCTTGGAATTTGATAGGGAAGACGTTTGAGACGATAGATCCAAGGAGCGGTGAGGTGATAGCTAAGATGGCAGAGGGAGACGTGGAGGATGTGAACTTAGCCGTGAAAGCGGCGAGAGAAGCTTTTGACCATGGAAAATGGCCAAGGATGTCTGGATACGTACGTATGATCCGATTTCTTCGTCCTTTCACTGAGCTCTCACTTTCTATTACTATATATGTTCACTGCTTCACGGTTTTTATGATTCATTTCTTAATTTATTTAGTTATTAATTGGTTGAGTAGCATGCCATGAATAATTAATTTGAAACCATGGATGATCAGGAGAGAGGAAGGTTGATGATGAAATTTGCAGACCTGATCGAAGAACACATAGAAGAGTTAGCAGCATTGGACAGCATAGATGCAGGGAAACTGCTCACCATGGGAAAGATCGTTGACATCCCCAGTTGCATACATCTGCTACGATACTACGCCGGTGCAGCGGATAAGATACACGGGAATACACTGAAGGTTGCAGGAGAGTACCAAGGATACAGTCTAAAAGAGCCGATTGGTGTAGTTGGCCACATCACTCCATGGAACTATCCGAGCACCATGTTCTTCTTGAAGGTCAGCCCGGCCCTCGCCGCCGGCTGCACCATGATCGTTAAGCCGGCGGAGCAGACGCCGCTCTCCGCCCTATTCTATGCTCATTTGGCTAAGCAGGTATAACTTCTGTCATTCTGACACCTCCTTTCCTTTGCTTTTATCCTCAAAATTATCCTGAGTTTAAAAAATCAAATTAAAATTAAAATACCTCTAGATAAAGTTGTCTATGGGAGAGGACAACAAGGTAAATTAAAAGAGGAGGTCAAATAATAAAAACTTGTAGGGTAGAGTGAGTGTTAAGGATAATGAAAGCAAAAGATTGAGTGGTAAACTTTCCATTATTTTAATTTCATACTGCAGGCTGGTATTCCAGATGGAGTGCTCAATGTTGTCAATGGATTTGGGTCCACTGCAGGAGCTGCCCTTTCCTCTCACATGGATGTAGATAAAGTAAAGTTTTGAATACCTACTAGAGTTTGTTTCACTTGTTTAGTTCTCAAAATTCACTCTATCTACCTTCTTGTTTGTTGCTCTCAGATAAGTTTTACTGGGTCTCCTGAAGTGGGACGCCTAATAATGGAGGCCGCAGCGAAGAGCAATCTGAAGACTGTCTCACTTGAACTCGGAGGAAAATCTCCTCTCATTATTTTCGACGACGCAGATGTTGACATGGCTGTTAATCTCGCACGCTTAGCTATTTTCTTTAACAAGGTAAATCGTCAAGCAAGATAATTTTTTTAAAGACATTCTTTAAAGACATCGATATGCATTATTAGTTTGTTATCTAACAACTTAAGTTTTTGAGTCAATTAATTATCTAATATTAGTAAGTTAAAAAGATAAGTTTGATGGTTGTGCGGATATTCAGGGAGAGATTTGCGTAGCGGGTTCTCGTGTTTATGTTCAAGAGGGAATCTATGATGAATTTGTGAAGAAAGCTGTGGCGAGTGCCAAAAGTTGGGTGGTTGGAGACCCTTTTGATCCCCAAGTTCAGCAAGGTCCTCAGGTAATTCATCATCTCTTCCATTTTACTTGTTGATGAGTTTTAAATGAACCTAAACGAAAAAATAAACATAGAAGATGCTTCATAATTAATTGAGTTTATTAGATAGTTCTACTTGTACACTTCTAACATTGAACTCTTTGAAAATTGTCTTCATCTTACTAATATTTCCCCTTCATCTGAAGGTTAATAAGACACAATTTGAAAGAGTTCTTAGATATATTGAGCATGGGAAAAGAGAGGGAGCTACACTACTAACAGGAGGAAAACCCTGCGGCGAGAAAGGTTACTACATTGAGCCTACTATCTTTGCTGATGTAAAGGTAATTAGAGAGAAAGATCACTTCCAGCTCTACTTCATTTTTATTTTTCATCTACTGGTATGTATACATAATATTTTCCTGCAAATTTAATTTTCTACTAGTATGCTTAACAACACTCAATAATGCTGCCAGGAGGATATGCTGATCGCACAAGATGAGATATTTGGGCCTGTCATGTCCCTTATGAAGTTTAAGTAAGCCTTTTTTTCACTTCATTTGAAGAGATTACTGAAAAATTTGCATCTGACTGTCAAATATCTATGTAGTTTAATGTGCAGCATTCATAAGTTGCTTATATAATCTCAAATAATCTTTATCCAGAACAATTGAAGAAGCAATAGAAAGAGCAAACTGCACAAGGTATGGTCTAGCAGCTGGAATCGTCACAAAGGATTTGAACATAGCAAACAGAGTCTCGAGATCGATTCGAGCTGGCACTATTTGGGTCAATTGTTACTTTGCTTTCGATCCAGATTGCCCATTTGGTGGATATAAGATGAGTGGATTTGGAAGGGACCAAGGATTGGATGCTATGGAGAAGTACCTTCAAGTCAAGTCTGTGATCACTCCCATCTACTCTTCACCTTGGCTGTGATTATGTCGTAAACTCGATAAGCGAAGCCAGTTTGATGTTGCAGTACATATTCTTCAGCTGTATTGATGTGCCAGTTGCTGAACTATGAATCAATTGCGTTTGAGTTAGCTGTATAAATATTTGTTCTACGTTTCTAATAATCGCTTCATGGCAAAGTGTAGAAACAGTCGCTTTCTTTTATTTCATATCCTTTATAAAGTGGAAAGTTAAATGTTTGGAATCAGAAGGAGAAGGTGAGACAGGTTTGTAACCATTTATAGAACTTTATAAAATACAACTGCTCATTTATTCATTATTAAGTTCTCGACAAATCATATTCCTTTAGTTGGTATTAAAGAAAAGAATCAGAAAGTGGATTCTCCTGTCAGAATACAAATTAATGCATGATAGCAATTGACACCAGAAATAGGAAGCACCACCAGTAATGAGATCGAGATGCCTAATGTTTTGGTAGAACTGCATTTTTATTTGGAGAATGAACATTCTAATGTCCCGAAAATTTCATTTGTGTATGTATAATGATGAAGAATTAACAATCCAGAGGTGCAATCGGAGAAAACGTGCAACATTTCTGCTACTGCTGACTCATATCCTAGTTCTTGTGATCAAGTCAGAAACCTACAGCAAAGCTGCTTAAAGAAATTAAAGTTTGATCTTCAGTCCAACAGCTCATGGTTGATGTTGTTCCAGGGGTGCTGATGATTAGGTACATTTCTCAGCTTGTTACCCTTCTGCATTATCTAGTCATCTCCATCTTTGTCTGAAAATTTTCCAGCTAGCCAACAGAACCAGATTTAAGGAATTATAGTGTAACTATTTCCCAGGCTTCTAGTTTTGGAGTTGGATTAAAGAACTGAATATTACTCCAGCACCAACAATAGGTCCATATGGATAGTGATTACGAGATTCTTTTGCTTTAACTTTGTCCAATACTGATTCTACTTCTTTGTTGAGCAAATGTGGCAAGCTTAAAATCTTTGAACAACTTCATTCACTCCATAATCTCAATTTCTACAATATATTCTGCTGCTGTAATTTTGTCCAATAGGAATTCCACTTCTTCACTGAGCAACAAGCCAACAATCACATGGAGCCAACTTACAGAATCCCTGAATAACTCAATGCACCTGAAATCTCAGTTTCTCACTTTGAGCATCCACGAACTATATCACACCTATAATTGGATACCACAGATCAAATCTCTTACCAGTAGTCCCCGCACGAACATTTTCCATTCTCAAAATGATGGAATCTGATAGAATCTCGTAAAATTATTTGTCGTCCAATTATCTCCGAAATGTACCGGAATGCTGAGTGGCAATCACCACAAATCCGAAGATTCTTCATGATCCTTATAGGCAGTGCTGAAGTGCGGGTGAGAACAAATGCAACTGCAAGCTTTTCGCTGTGGTAGCTCAACAACTCTTCTTTGTTCTCCACTTCAAGATCATATAAAGCAAACTCTATCTGAGGAACATAACCAGCATCCTTCATCTTCTGATTCAGAACCTGTAGCTTGGTGTAAATTTCTTCAGTATTCGGATGTGATCTGTCTCCAGCTACAAAAACATGAACTCCATCACTTAAGTTGACCCAGCTGCAACCAGCTTCTTTCTTTATTGCGGCCCCCCTCATGGCAGCCCGGGTTTTTGCCACATCTTCCCAACTCCCTGCGGAGGCGTGCAAATTAGATATAAGAACATAATTTACAGGATTCTGAGGTTCTAATTCTAAAAGCATCTTGGATGCTTGTTTAGCTAGATCTGTCCTCAAACCATCTTTTAGTCGGCGACAAGCAACTAACACAGTCCTCCATATTAGAATGTTAGGTCTCACAGGCATTCTTTGGATTACTTCTTCCATTTTAGTCAGCTTGCCAGCTCGACCTAGAAGATCAATAACACATGAATAATGTTCCATCTGAGGAAGTAAACTATAGTTCCCCATCAACTCAAAATAGTCTAAACCCTTCTCCACCAATCCAGCATGACTACAAGCAGATAGCACCCCAACAAAGGTGACATGATCTGGGTGATGATCTGCACTCTGCATTTCCTTGAAAATATCCAATGCTTTCTCAGCAAGTCCATGTCTTGCGTAACCAGAAATCATAGAGTTCCATGAGAACTCATTTTTAATATTCATAATTCTGAAAACTCTAGAAGCATAATCTATCCTTCCACACTTGGAATACATATCAACAAGTGCACTCTCCACTACAACATCTGGTTCCAAATAGGACCTTATTCCAAAAGCATGTATTTCCATCCCACGTCCTAATGCTGCAATGGAGGCACATGCACTTAGAACTGTAGCAAAAGTGAAGCAGTCCATTTTCTGGCCACTATGCATCATGAGCCAAACAAAATCCATCGCTTTCTGCAACAGCCCATTGTGAATGTATCCTGCAATCATAGAATTCCAAGAAACATCATCTCTCCTATCAGACATTTTAGTGAACAGAGACTCACATGAATCCATATCACCCGATTTGGCATAACATGATATAAGGGCATTGTCTATGGCATTGCTCTCTGAAATTCCATGTTTGAGCATCATAGCGTGAACTTGCATTACCAAGTCAAGAACTGATAGTGGAGACAGAGCAGCAAGAAAGTTTATGAATGTCACTCTATTTGGGTTGCATCCATTTCGCATCATATCTAGGAAAACCTCTGTTGATTCAGCCACAGATGCTTTCGAAGTGGCCAGTGCTCCTATCATTGAGTTCCATGATATCTGATCACGTTCAGACATTGAATTGAAAACTTTCCAGCACTCGGACAAAGTACCACATTGTCCATACATTGCCACAAGGGCATTTGAAACAGAAACATCCAAATCAAGTCCCAACTTAATAGAACCGCAATGTACCTGCATGCCTGAAGGTAAAACTCTCAAGCTTGCACAAGAACTCAAGGTACTAATAGCTGTGAAATTTGATGGCATGATACCATTTTGTATCATCATACGGTAATTCATCAATGCCTTCTCCCAGTGAGAATTCTGATCAAGACCAGCAATCAGTGTATTCCATGAGATTTGATCTCTCATGGCTATAAGCTCAAAAACCTTAGAAGCATCATCAATGGCTCCACACTTGGCATACATATTGACCAACCCATTGCCGACAGCAACATTAGAGTTGACTAAACCAGTTTTAAGCACAAACCCATGAACTTCCCACCCTTTTCTCCTACCTTCTTCCTTTACTGAGAACTCAGCAAGTGCACTGAGCAATACTACATAAGTATCGGTATTTACAACAACTGACTCCTTTGTTTCCTTGAAAACCTCAACTGCTTCTTCACCAAGACCTTGCTTGACCAAGCCCACCATCAACCCGTTCATAGAAACAGCATTCCTCCCATCCATACCTAGAAAGATCTTCTTAGCTTCGTTGAGCATACCAAATCTAGCAAATGCACTAACCAGAGCACTGCTGACATAAAGATCACTCAAGAAGCCGGACTTTGAAACCATCGCAAACACTTGATCAAGAAGATATAAACTTGAAGAGGAACAAGTCGCAGCAATCAAACTACCAAAAGTATATTCCGTTGGTTTAGAACTCAACCCTGAATCACCATGCTGCATTTCTGAGAACAGTTCAAAAGTAGAAAAAGCATCCCCTTTCTTAGAGTGTACAGAAATGATAGCATTCCATGTAATCGAACTCCTAACTTGTGTAGTATCAAACACTCGTTGAGCCTCGTGGACTGAACCCAAGCAGCAAGACCCATACATCGTTATCAGCGCATTGCACACCATGCTATCCAAAGCAAACCGACTTTTCAGAATTAGTCCATGGATTTGGGTTGCAAAGCACAGCCCGTCCACGCCAGAGTCCTGGCAAGCCCTGAGGACAATGCCAAAAGTGAATTGTGTTGGCTGATAACCACAAGATACCATCAACCTGAACAACAAGAAAGACTTATAGGTAAAACCTCTCTGAGTGTAACCGGTGATCAAGCAAGTCCAAGAAACCACATTTTTCTCCGGCATTTGATCAAATATTTGTTGTGCACCTTCCAGGTTTCCACCTTTAGCATATAAATTGACCAAATTGTTGGTTAAAAACAAGTCAGAATCAAATCCTTTCTTGACAAGCTCAAGATGGAGGTTTTCAGCTGCATAAGGGTCGCCACAACCCATATAACGGCCCACGATATCATGGTAATTTGAATCACGGCAATGAAAAGGTTGCTGTGAGGAGATATTAGAGGATCTTGGACTCGAGGGGACATTACGAGATGTTTTAAGCTCGGATAGCAATTCCACCAATGGGATAGGAGGAGAGAAACGGGATTCGAAGTGGGCTTTGGTCGTTTTGCGCTCTTGGGGAAGGAAACGAGGGCAAGCGAAAGAGAGGCTGATGTCTGAGATTTGAAATGGAACCTTGGAGGAACCCAAGATTTGGAGGCGACGATTCATGGTAAGACGAGCGACAAGTTTGGTTGGAAATTGGCGGGCATTGCTCGTGAAGACAAGAAAGACGAGGGAGGAGGAGAGTAAACGGGACGACAGAGACAGTGATGATGCGGGTTTCTTCCCAGTGGTGCAAACGTATCTAATTCAACAGACTAGTACGTGAATTATAAAATCAGGTCTGTAACTAGGGCAATCGGGCCCAGCTTGATCGAGCCTAAATTTACTATCAAGTTTGAATTAAAATTATTACATTTCGAGCAGCACTGGAGCAGAAATTAGATAAAAAAAATTAATCGCACTTCTCAATAATAATAAAAAATGGTATTCTCATATTTGCATAAATATTTGTTATTTCATTGATGCGTCCCGTATACATATCACAAACAGCTTTGAGCTAAAGCCTAAATAGGCTGAAAATATAACATATGATCCTTTCCTCTGGCAACCAGAAACAACACTAACCATTGACCAAGTGCATATGATGGTATGGTCAAGGAGCAGGCATTACAAAGTGTCATTACATTTGTGAACCTTAATACATATCATAACTTACTTAATAACATGCAACTAATATATAACGCGACTCAAAAGCCTGAACAATCTGGATGGAACATTTTGAAGAGATCCATATTCTTCAATCTCACACCATAATTGAATCTTCCGTGTCTGAAACTGCACATAATGAAGCAAGAAACCTGCACGGCCAGACAATAAGTTGCTCATGTAACATAATGACCCACATAATGGATGTATTTGTGATTGGTTGAGGTATACAAAATAAATTGGCGACAAATGACAAAAATACCCTGTAAAGAAATTGGAGTGTGTAGAGGCTAAAGGCTAGAGCAAGGGTATATTGGTCAAATAACATAGAGTGACTTGCGATTGCACTGTCAATAGTGCCTTTCGCTCTGTAAATATCTACTCACTCTTTGAGTATCTGCAGTGGGTTGTCACGTACTTTCCTTATATTGGTCACACAAACTCCATACTATTGCAACTAGACCTGATTGCATAATTTACAGTTGCCTTGCCTGCTGGTTATATTCTGCCGAACTCTTTGTTCTCAAGCTCTTTGAGAATCCATCTGGCACGCAGGACAGGGCATGAAGAATAGCATTTCAAATAAGATTATATTGAGAGGGCACTCCATCCTTATCATCTGCAGGAGAATAAATCAATAAGATGTAATCAACAGACGGAACATAAAATGTACACATAACCATAAAACTACAGCTACATCACTAAAAAAGTAGTGTTGATAATTATTGTTATGTTTTCATTTAAGCAAGTGAGCCGAATTTACAAGGAAGAGAAAAGTGTAAACGTAAGCAAATTAATGGAGCACAAGATGTCAAGATGCAGGTTCTTGTGACAAATGCCAGTGTTACAGAGCTCACCTATGCTAATACAATTCTCAACCAGAAAAAGAGAACATTAATGTTGCTGATAAATTTTGTACAATTAGTATCAAGAAAAGTTCCCATTATAAACTATTGACTCACTAATTACTCTGAAAATCTGAAGTTATAAGAGAAGGATTATTTTTAATCTTTTCTGTTCTAATTATAGGTCCAAGAAGTGGATTTGGATTAGATGGCTGGTTTTATTTTTTAAAGTCCAAAAAGGTCCAGCAGGATTCAAACTTAGAGACTCATATGCTTTGATACCACATTATGGGAGAAAGACAACTCAATTTTTAACCCGTTAAATCAGGAATTGTCATATCATGTCTGCCGCATAACATTCAATATCACCATCATCTGAAAAATGTAATTCTATGACCCAGGTACAGGTTCACATGACAATCCACGAATCATATTTGGTATACTCGTGTGAAATTTAATTTTACAATAAGGTTCTTTTTGCACCCACTATATGATTCACTTTCCAGAGAATTGTTATATTATCATAAATAAAGCATGGTGAGCAGATACAATCAAACATAAACTCTACCAGCATTACTAGCATCAGCAAGTACTATTGTGAGTTCAGTTAACATGTGAAATTTGCATATAGCCAGAAAAAAGCAGTTAAAGTAGCAATACTTACCTATCATCTGCCGCACCATGAGTTTTAAGAAGCTGCTCATAGATTGGATAATATTTTGCAGGGACAAAATCCTTGAACCTGCTCAAAATGCAATGATGAGATGAATATAGTAATGCACTGCAATTGCTTCAAAAGTCCATCAAAAACCGATTGTTAAAGGAAAGAATAAATAATTTATAATAGCATGAGATATGTTTCTATAACATCTAATTCAATCAAAGATGAGTGTATTTGCAAGAGAACTTTGATTGCTTAAGACTAGAAAAGAAGAGAGAAGAGCAAAATGTGGCTGTCTCTGTCTTGATATTTGTGTGTTTGAAGATTCACCTCCAAGTTTTATTTCCATCCATAATTGTCAGTTTATAGCAGCTTCCTGTTTCATCTTTAGGTGGCCCTCAAGGTCAGTACTGGTGCACTGAGCAATACTCTGTGTGTGTGTGTTTGTCTGACATGTGTGTGACTTCATGTCTCCAAAAAGAGACAAAAAGAAAACAAGATATTGGCTGCAAGGCAGACACATGTTGTAAAACCAATCAGTACCTTTTAAGAAGTAAATGCCTCCCAGGATCAGAGAACAATCTTGAAATTGACTCCAGAACTGGTGTAACTTTCATGGTTTTCAATTTCAAGGCCTTCATGAGTCCTACAAACTCTTTATACTCTGCAATAGAAAGTTTTTCTTGAACCTACAAAAATAAAAATTAAAAACAATATTGTCTTAGTTAGAGAAGAAGTAATCTTATCAGTTTTCTATATGCAACCATCGCCGGTCAAAAAACCAATGCTCTCAAAGGTGGCCACAGTATGTGGACTGTAAGGGAATCCATAGCGTAATACAGAATGCAGACACATGTGAGAATACATATAAATTCAATACTTATAATGATAAATATATTACCATTGCGAACATTTCATGATCAAGATAGATAAGGGAACAAATGCATAGGGATGAGATGCTTGCCTTAGTTGCCTACAACTGTACTGGATTTCAGCAATAAACTTAAGTGCACTTAATATTAATATTTTCCATCTCCATAAGCTGATAAAAACCCTAATATCCAAGTGATGAGAATGCATTTCCTACTAATCGCCAAGTAAAGCAATGGAGTGGTAAAAGCCTCATGTTTACAAATTAAAAAAATAAAAATGGAAGATAGTAACATTATCAAGTAATATATGCTTACATGCATGCATAAACACATATCTAGAAATATTATACATATACATACAAATTTATATACAAAGCCATCTAGAAAAAAATAACAATTTAAAACTACCTGCATCAAGAAAGTAGAACCTCTGGATTCCTCATCACCACTAGGAAGAGTAGTTTTCTTTATATCCTCTTTCTTTTCAGATACTTGCTGAGTGGTACTTTTCTCAAATTGATAATATGATGCTTTTCCATCTTTGCCATTATTCTCAAACCCTTTGGATTCACAAGATGAAAGCTTTGATATTTGTTTACAATGTCTCTCCGAACTACTATTGCACAAAAATTTTTCTAGTAAGAGGCTCGGATCAGCATTATTCAACATCTTTGAAGTAGAAAGATTCCCAGAATCAACCGCATCAGGCCTTCTTTCCAAAAGCTTTTGCTTTTTAACAGAAAAAAATGACCCAACATCCTCAGCTAGGCGTTCACAATGTGCTGCATCACTAGTTAAATCAATCACTTCATCATCCCTCTTGTTATCTTCAACTGGTGATTTGTTGCTAAAGCAAAACGGTTCTCCTAAGTGCTGTGAGGTTAGACTGATTGGCAGTTGTTTACAATATGGTGCATTGCTAGTCAAATCAATCACTTCATCACTCCTTTCATTAGTTTCAACTTGTGAGTTGCTCCTCAAGCAAAATTGGTCTCCTGATTGTCGTGAGATTAAGCTGCGTGATGGTTGTTCAGAGTTCAGTGCACAGCTGTGTCTGCTAGAAAGAGTTGAGCGATTGGCAGGAACTATGTGAGATAGCTGAGGACAGTTGCTTCTGATAGTTGCATATGATGCTGACGATGACCTTTTGGAGCAATCTTCAGCACTTGAAGCCTAGTGAAAGAGAAGATGAGAATACATGCTTCAGGTTAACATGAAAATGAAAGAATGTACTACAATAGAACTTTTATAATTTGTATTATATCATATCAGAGATATACCATAGAGGTAACATATTTTGATGATGAAGATTTGTCCTGAGATAGAATGCACTTATCTGCAAAAGAAACATGTAAAAAAATTTAGTGCGTAAGGAGAACTAATTAGAGAGTACAGAGGAGTGAAGGCTCACTTACCAAATAAGTTTTTCTAGCTTAGATCAGAAAGAGAATAGGAAAGAACGAAATCAGAGAACCTAGTAGGAGTTTTAAATTGTCCTGTATAACTATTTGATTGAAATGTTCTCAACTCTTGGAATAATGCTGTAGATTTTGATGAGTCACTTACTGCAATGCTAGTGCAGATAAAGTTTACTAGAAACAGAAAGAATAACCAAGTTCCAAGATTAAATGAAGGTAACCAACCATGAAACAGGCTAAGGACTAGAATCAAAATCCTAAAACTTTGTTTCATATTAAATTAAAATTTTTGAACCATATCATGAATCTACTATACCGAGATCCATGGCAAGGTGAAACCCTGTAAGACTGGAAAGAGGATTGCACAAGTGAAGGGGAAAATAAAAAAAATTATATGTACCAAAAGGAAAATCACATTTCAATATTTCATTATAAATGCCATTGTAGAGAGCTTGCATGACCTTTAAAAGGAAAGATTATCAGCAAATCAACTGAAAGAATATTGAGATGGAAAAATAGAGCATCCTATCCTAGGGTGATTTTAAATGGCTATTTTAAGTAAATCACAAGGCAAGAAGAAATACATATTAACAAAAGGGCCCTTCAATGACGGGGAAACAATTATTAGGATATCATTAGACATTCTGAAATTTTGAAGAGAACACTTCCAACAGTACAAGAGATGAGATTGTCTTCATAGTTCAGACATGATGTGCCAAATTAGGCACATGATAGAGCAACTTGTTTTGCTTATATTAGAGATAGAATGATATAGAACCATATATAACGATGCACTCAAATCATTCTACTATAACAGCTAAGCAGAAGTGAAAAGGAAAAAAAAAAAAATCAGCCTGTGCACTACTGTAGATCTTACAAGCTTGCTAATAAGGAAGAACAATGGAATAACTTTGATATAGACAAAGTCCTTACAGTCAAACCATCAAATGAAAAGGAAACTCAAAATTAGGAGTCACACATAACCAAGTTTTGCACTAAATCAAGATTGGAATGATTGATTCTAAAAATCCAAGAAACTGAAAAGAAAAATTACAAGACAGCTAACTGTACTACAAATGAACTATTGGCTCCCCAACAAAATGATACACCTAAATCATAGTATGAAAAGAAATATTCAAAATAACACACAAGTTATCTTCTTGAATTGAAAATGTACTACAAACCAGCAAAGCTCCCACGGCATTTTATAAGAGGTTGTCAAAAAAAGAAAATCAAATAACTCCATTAAAAAAACTAGATGGCCATAAAAAATGACATTTTAGAGCAACTGCACAACTATCAGACAACAATTAAGAACATCAAACAATTGACATCAAGAAAAAGAAAATTCGGCTGAACGACATTCTTACCATCGCAAGCGCTTACTACTCGATTTGGTTTCAAAGAACCAAAACCTTTGTCGCGGAAAAAGCTAGTCAATGTAAAGACTACTTCTCCGAATTTCTGGTAGCACTGCAAGGACAAATAAACTTAAGCTTACCATTTGCAAAATAAAGATGCAAAATAAATCCAAGAAATAACCTTTGTATATGGCCGGATCCAGTATGACATTTGATTTTGACGACTTTGTTGTGCAAACCTACGTAGAAAATTACCAGATTAACAAGAAAGATCGATAGAGAAGCCAGATTGTAAAATTAAGAGAGAGAGAGAGAGAGAGAGAGAGAGAGAGAAAGAATAAGTGCTGACTAAAATACTATTACTTCTTTAAATGGAGTTAGATCAATAATATCCTTGTTAACAGACCATCCACTGTTCAGATTTTTGAAAGAAAATTCCCTCAACAATGTAACATACAAAAATGAGAACAATAAATTGTACTATTTACTAAGTATTATAGATGCTGTATATTCCAAGAAAAAAAATTGATTTATCTAAATTCACATAAGAAATGAAAATGCTTAAAAATACATATAGCAAAATTGGAGCAAGAGAAACTATCTGAAACCTCCTTTAAATGTAAGAATAGTCCAGATGGAAGAGACCACTCAATTTCTGATATAAACTTACATATTAACCTCTTAGAACAGTTAATGCCAAGAAGAAAATGAAGCTAAAAGATAAATTCCCAGTATATGGACAACTTGCTAATGATCACACCTTTCATCACAGAAAATTATTGCTCCATAATCATGGCGATGTCTAATGACACGTCCAACAGCTTGATTGACAGCCCTTGCTGCTTGCTGGGTATACCATTCCTCCCCCGTCAAAGCCTACAAAATAACAATGTTTTGTTGCTTATCTTTAGGTGTAGAGAAAATAATTAATTTATCTGTGCACACTTCTAACACATGAATATCAAACATTGACTTTATCATAACAGCAAGAGATAAGTTTAAGTAATTTTACTACCATGGAGACTTTATTCAGTGATAAAGCCTGGTGATCCAAGAATTCACGCTTAAGACGAACCTGCCAACAAAATTTCATTTGTCCATTCAAATACTGCCATGAAATTCCAAGAGACTACATAACAAGCGTTAACAAGGAAGTGAACCTTAGGATCAGTCTTCATAGAAAAAGGCATGCCGGTGATTACCACAGCTCTCCCAGCCTGGTCAGCAAAATCAAGACCCTCACTGACCTGAAACCATGAAAAAGAATCAGATAAAGTACGAACAAAATTTTTTAAGTGATGCTAAATGAAAGTAGCTCACATATGCAGCAAGTTGATAAAGTACTAAAAGACAGGTCTATCTGCAGAAGAATCCCCAACAAGTAGGGATAAAACTTCATCCATCATGGTTTAACCGTAAAGCATACTCGGTTACAGTCTTACATAATTGTAAGGCCACTTAAGGCTCCAGCATCTTAAAATAAATTCTTTTCCTAAAAACTCCACATTGAAGATGTAGTATTGGCAGAGTCAAAAGTGAGAATTCTCAAAATATCAAAAATAGACCAAGCAGTGCATGCTCTCAAGTCTCAATCTCCTGAAGTCAGTGTCTTATTAACAAATTTTAAGTTAAGAAATGCTATAACTCTGAGCGTAAACTAGAAACATATCATTAACTTTCAGAATGATGAAGAAATAAGGACAGACTTTGCCACGACAAACTGCAAAAAATATTGCCCCAGAAGTAGAACTATCACGTAACTTTGCCTGAAAATCCTGCATGAAGGACAACTGGTCCTTGTTAGTGAAGTAATAGATGAAAAACAGTAATGCTAGTAAAACAGCTTGGAAAAATACTGAGGTGATTATAATGGATTAAATAGAATTAAAACAAAAGTTCATTCTTTCAACCTAACCTGAATTGCATGTGGAAAGTATGATGACTGCTTAGGTTCTACAACAGGATGTTTGTATTTACACACTCTTTCCCAAATAGTATTGAAATCTGACGATCTTGAATGACTCTGTAAGAGATTCAAATTTGTTTAAAACTGAAACATTTTACATGTATAAAATTTCAAATGCAGAAAACTATTTTCATACCATACTTTTCCAGCACTCAATGCATTGGTTCATCATATAGTATGAGGGAAAGAACACGAGTAGCCCATCAGGCACAATTCGAGCAAAATTAACTGCATTGGGTCCATATATATACTTCTATAATTCAATTAATGATGATAAATTAGATGTCAGTAATATTCAGAATCTCAACTTACCAATGGCATTGCCAAGTTCTTGCTTATATTCCAGCGAATCACGATTCCTGTATGATGAATTAAATGGATAACCAGATGGACCAACAGGTGCAACTCCGACCCAGATTTGGTTAGCAGATATAACATGAGGGTTCTCTAATCTGATTGGAAACTCTCTACAATAACAGAAACAATTAAGTCACAAAGAGAATACCATCAAGTAACAGAAGAAAATAATAGAAGTAAGAAATTAGATTTACAGGTTTAGCTCCATGGCAAATGAATCCAGGGGAGACAAAGTGCCGGATGTCAATATTATAGAGCGGACACCCAACTTTACAAGTTCTTGCATAGCAAGCCCAGGGTTAAAACACCACCAACTAAGTATCCTTGAACCCTTACCTACAATCACATAGAGATCATCTGTGAGGAAAATCTATGATCACTTTCCAAGTATCAGACTATAAATTCAATGAAGCTTGACAGGGTACATTCACAGGAAAATAAAAGCATTTTGTTGCTTTCAACTAAAATAGACCAATCAACTATTTGCAACAACTGGGATACCAGTGCATCAGTGACAGCAGATCAGGTTAAAAGTCATAAGGAGATGCTTGTTACCACCGATGTACTTGGGCAGTGGATCACTCGTGGGTTAGCTTTCTGAGAAAGCCTGACCGTAAATCATATACAGGATATGCAGCTCCCGCTCCGTTGGGAGAAAGGCCCCTCAAGTTTAAGAGGGCATGACAGCAGATCAGGTTAAAAGTCATAAGGAGATGCTTGTTACCACTGGTGTACTTGGCAAGTGGATAGGGGTGAAAACGGATCGGATACGAATCGGATAGTGCTCAACCCATATCCGGATCCGTATTTTTAGTTTGGATACGGATTCGGATACGGATATTAGACGGATAGTAAAATTTAAAACCATATCCTGATTAAACGGATACGGATAATTTTCGGATAAAAGATCGAATCTTAAACGGATATTAATTAAATTTAAAATAATTATAATATTTTATTTAAATATAATTAACACAAAATTATTAAGAGTTTTACAACAAAATTTTTTTTGTATGTCGAATATATAAAATTAGAGAAATTAATCTATATAAATAATATATAACGCATTATTAGTAATAATATTAATACTTACTATTTAAATAAGCAAACTAAAAACTGTAAATCATTTAAAAAAATATGCGGATAAACGGATATCCGATATCCGTATCCGAATCCGAAAAATTTATCCGATCCGTATCCGAATCCGTATCCGAATTTTTTTCAAAAATTCTATCCGTATCCGAATCCGAATCCGAGTCGGATAGAATTTTTTTATCCGAATCCGATCCGAGTCGGATCGGAGTTAATCCGACCCGTTTTCACCCCTACAAGTGGATCACTCATGGGTTAGCTTTCTGAGAAAGCCTGACCGTAAATCATATACAGGATATGCAGCTCCCACTCCGTTGGGAGAAAGGCCCCTCAAGTCATAAGGAGATGCTTTTTTTTTTCATCAAAAAAAATAAGGGGGCATGTTTTCAGTTTCTACAACTAGGAACCAAACAATCATAACAGATGGAATATCAAACTGTTGCCCCTGAATACTTAGGAAGCTTTTCTAGAGAAGCCTGGTAAGGCATAACTGAAATTCAGCTCAAATATATATAATAAAAGAAGCTCAACTGAAGCATTCCACCTTCACCAAACATAACACTGACCAAGTTGTGAAATTCTCAATAATCTTTAACCCTTTCTTTCCAAGATAATTTAATTGTTTAGTGATAGATGCATGTTGTAATCAAATGGCACTTAAGTTGTATATTTGCATATCAAATCATTCTCAGTACCCACAATTAACACTATTACCTGAAACATGTACAGTATCGAGAGATTTCAAAATGCCACTTTTCCGAACCATATAAAATATGTATAGAAAGAAACAAAAAAAAAGGCATAGTCAAAATATGAATATGCAAGGAGCATATCTGGAACAAAAATATGAAAAAAAAAGATGACAGTAACCTTCACAAAGAGAATCATCACACCTTTTGTGGAACTTGTTTGAGACTCTTGCACATGAAACTGAAATAAGAAAGCAATAGTTGGTTCAGATATTAAATTATCAGAAGATAGAAAATTCCAAAGAAAGTAGGTGTATATACTCATGTCTAGAAAATAAAGATAAACAAAAAGAAAACTGTCAACCAAAGAAACAAAATATAGATTTTAACAGTACTAAAAATATGTAAGAACAACTCACACGATAGAACTTTGCATGGTCTTTACTGCCACCTCTGAAAATAATGTCGAGTATATCTCTTATGCTTTCTAGTCTGCATATGGTGCCCCTTGACTTGATTGGTATCCCAGTCTCAGATGTACCTAATATTTTAGGTAAGAAACATATAGGATATTATTTTCCATGGAAATTGGGGTATACATGGTACATATAATAAGGTAGCACAAAGACACCATCTTTTGTAATAATCTAACAGTAAGACATAGCTATGAGAAACAGATTTTCGTAAATCATAACTTTACAGACCAGAAAAGAGAAGAAAAACAGTGAAAAAAACTGGGGCTTTTAGAAATTTGAACAAAAGCATTACCCTCCTCAAGGAGCAGAGAAGCATTGTCAATCGTCTCGATAAGCATACTGGCTGTTTCATATGTGATATTCAGGTCAGCGAGAAACTCATATACATAACTCCCAGGTCGGGTGAATCCCAACTCTTTGGATTCAATAGTAACCTCAGCAATCTGTTTCTCAAGCTTCTGTAAAAGGGCTGCAAGATTATCATTGTTATACACAGAAACAAAACATTTTCTCAAATATATGAGGAAAAAAAACTTAGAAAAAGCCAATAGGAACCCACATATGATAATTGCGAGCTAAATTATGTTGATTCCCTAGCTTTGATAAAATTCAGCAATCACAAATCACCAGATAAACTCACTTATCCAGACAGAGAAGAACATCTGAAGAATAATAGAAACTAACCTATCTTATTGATCCATCTATATAAAGGAAAACATAATGCATGAATTAACTCAAATGAATGTACAGATAAGTTACCACAAAGCAATTAAAATAGTACTTATGCTGGATTGAACAGGAGGCAAGAACCATGGTAGAGAAAGAACCAGAAAAGACCAAAAGAGAAATACTAAAAATTGATGATCAAGAAAAGATACTAACAAAGAATCTTTCAGTGACCACAAACGACTATCAGGAACAGGCGAACAGCATATTAGAGGAGTATGCTGTACATTCTTTTGAACAGAAAAAAACAACTGAGATGTTCACCTGACTGTTAGTGCACACGGTGATGGTGTATCATCAAGCATAAAGCTAATAACGGAACAAATAAGCACTGTTTTTAAAGGCGGCTGTTGCAGCTGCCATGGTGGGGCAGTGAGCTAGCCACCCCACAATGCACCTAGGCGGCCTTCTAATGACGGGTAGGACGCTGTTTGTCATTTGGCGGGCCGCCTTGTTGTTTGGCGGCAAGAGAGAGGTTTATGAAAGTGAGAGTAGAGAGGCCACGTGCTTGCCTCAATCATGCGCTAGAGAAATGGAGAGTATAAAGGTCTCAGATTCCTCCTGCTCTTCTTCTTCACTTCTTTTCTTATTTTTTCTCCTCCTTTTTCTCTCTTTCTGTCTTGAAAACCCATTTCTTCTTTTCTCTCCTTATTTTGGGAACCCACTACTCTTTTTAAACATTGTGAGTTCGCAATGCAGAAAGGAGAAATGGTGGGATATGTTGTCATGCTCTATACATACATGCATATATATATAGTTAATTTGTGATTTTTTTTATTATGGTTGTAAATTACTATTTAAAATTTTATATATGCTATGTTAATATATAATATATATCATATATAATTATTTTATATTTTTTATATATTAAAAATCCTAAACCATCTTGGCACTAGTTGAGGTGACCGCCCGTCATTCGCGGCCACCTTTCATAACACTATAAATAAGGACTTTTCAGATTCATGTATTTAGAAAAACTGCATCTACACATTCAGAGTGCAATATCAAAATCAGGTTGTAGTTTATAGATTCCATGATGTATCATTTCCAAGTGCCAAGTTGGGATCCTGTGCAACCCCTTTACATTCACCTTAATTAAGTGGATGTCAAAACATAGCCTCTAAACCTTTGATGAGAAGGTTTCTCACTTAGGACTACATATGCAGCATCTTGAAATGCATGACACCAAACAGTCCAATACTATCCAATTAAAAGCAGGTAATATATACAGAATACAAATTGGCATACACAGTGGAGGCACCTTTAAGAATAGCATAATTATCCGGATCAAGCTTCTTCTCAGCAGATTTTTCAGTCATCCTCTTCTCTATGCAAAGGTCAATACATTGTTTTGCTTCAGAAATGCAAGCAGTAAGACTACTAGAAGGCAAGTCAAATGAGGCTGCATCTGCACATATGCTCTCCTGCATGTTTATGTAATTAGAGGTCATCTCTGATTCTCTGACAAACCAAAGTACCAAAAAGATAAGAAAAGTCACATAATAGATCTAACAGTACTACAATAGATAAAACTTAATGTTATTTATCTGTTCTAAAATATCTCCAGTGATGGAAGTCAAAATAGCATAAGATGAAATTGAAAAGGAATGGTGATCCAGCCAACTTAAGACAAAATCAAACTTCAAATCTGTGGTACTTCTTAACATGCATTAGCTTGAAAGCCAAAGAAACAACCTAATATCGATGCAGAAAAACAAAACAAAACAAATTATAAGCAGAAGCAGTGTTAATTTCCATTACCAGGTTGTGTGCTTCATCAAATATGAAGACAGCATTGTTCCATGGTATACCAGTTAAAGAGCGTCGCTTTCCAGGATCAATAAGATAGTTGTATGGAGCAAACAAAATATCAGCAGCCTTGTGAAGTTCCCGAGATATATAATATGGGCATCTATAATATTATTCAGTATTGTGAGCTAAAAGAAATATTGCCTTTTATGCTGAAATTGGAAACTCAGATATCAAATACAAATGATAAAGTTCTAAAGACCTACGGTCCTTTGCTTCTTCCAATATTAACCAAGTCTTCAATGTCAAAAGGCTCATTTCCAAGTCCATGATGGTTCTTCATGTACTCTGCAAAAACAAAAACAAAAAATCCACACATATTAGAAGAAAAGGGAGCAAAATCTCTAGTTTACCAAGATCGAAAAAATCTAAAAATTATGCAAAATTGTAAAAGTTAAAAAAATATACTGCTTAGTTAGATGCCACAGCACAAATTGATTGTTAGAACTTAGCAGTGCACTTGCCCATAATAAGCACTTGAGTTCAGTCCAAAGTTCTGATTGACTTAGAAGTGAGAGAAAGAAAACATGGAACAAAACCTCTAAGCAGAATCACAGTGGATCAATTTATTAGTGCAACTTTCCACTTGTTTTCCTTTCAAGGGTCAAATAACTTATCAATGAACTGTGAAAAACTGATAATCATTTTGGATGACCGCATTCTTCAGTAACACATTTAGCAATCTATCAACATGTTGAGCAAACTTGTGAACTCCAATTATTCTACAGCATGAAAAATCAAACCTAGTAATCATTTTTCCCTTTATAACATAAAAGTGTTTCAATCATTTAAGTAGCCCATTGTGTAGTTATTAGAAATGATTGCAAGATCAAAATTGTCAGACAGCTAAAGAGAAGGCAATGTAACTTAAATATGGACTAAAATCACAATTTCTACATGGGCTTGTATAATACACTGCAACTGATGCAATAAACTGTACTAGCCAGACAAAAGAAGAAATTATAACAGAGATTCCAATATACCAGCCATATGCAGGTGTCAAATCAACAGAAAAGCGCACAAAAGTAACTATAAAAAAATTAATTTGAGAAAAAAAAAAGTATATGATGATGCTAACAAACATAATCTAAAAATTCACAAAATAATTTAGTATTCTAACACCTGCAAAGTACATAGTCCAAAAATGTGAGTCCAACACAGCACATCAGTTATAAAAGTTCTGAGTTCTTATTTGAAAGAAGCAGATATTGTCATATAAAATTTTGAAGTTTATCACTTGCAACAAATGAACTATTACATCAGTGAAACACAAGTACCAGAAACACGGGAGTGATGGCGGCACAAGCGCTTTCTACAGACGTATTGGCAAGCACTGTTTTGTGCTCTACCTTGAATCTGGCGCACTTCATCGTGAATGCACATCTGCTCACGAGAACCTAATACTGTCATTTTGGGCCTGCAAGCTTGTAGAATCACTAGAGTTAATAATCCAGAGGTTGCTACAAATCTGTGTTATAACCAGCATACTTTGAAAAAAGAAATAGACACAGAGATAATAAAATGTCAACAAAGCCTTTATTCCCACTATTGATTGCATCTCTCATCAACAAAGAACAAGAGGAGCTCCACAGTAGGGTGTCAGTGCATTATCTTTCAACAACCAGTCTAAACCAGAAAAAAGGAGGGTTGCATTAGGTACAACTGTCATTTGTCAAGACAACCATGCAAAGGTCAAGCTTATTTGAAATACTAATCATGAAGAAATAACTCACTTCATGGAAGAGAGGAAAACAGATAAACAATGAAAATATCAGCGCTGGCATGTCCAACAGGCAGAATAGATTCCAGATAAAATATCAAGATGGAGATAGTTGACATAAAAATGGAAAATTGGATGGAGCAAAAGGTTATGTTAATGGAATATCCAAGACATGACACTGTTTAGTATATCAAGTCAAACAAATTGGAGGAAGAACAAGACAATAGAGAAGGATAATGAAGAATCAAGCTAATCTCAACCAGTCTGCAAAAGTATATTATAAATAATGAAAAATAAAATCAAGAACATCCAATGTAGAAATCAGCAGTACGCCAATAAGAACATCACATAAAAATTTAAATTGCAAAAGAGAAGAAAAAGAAAAAGAAACATAACCTGTAATTGCTTGTCTTCAGCTCTCTTATAACCTGCTTCAGCTGGCTATGAGTGCGTGAAGTGTATACTATCACTGGTAAATCCGACCTAGGATGCTCCGTCGACTGACTGCTGGATGGCTGACTTCCAGAAGCCCAACTCTTCTCTTCACCACCACCAGTTGAAAAGCCCCCCAAACTCTTCCTCCAAGCCAAGGTAGCACAAAGAAGGCACAGCGTTTTCCCCGTTCCCGTGGGACTCTCAAGCAAAGCATTACATCTCTACGTCAAAAGAGAAATAACAATAAAGCTTTAGGGTGTCAAACCGAGAAGATCTAGAACAAATCTAAAAGCGAGCGGAATGATAAAGATTAACAGGACGGAATGGGATTACTTCCCTACTTCAAAAGCGAACAAGAAAAACTTTAGAGTTTCTAAACAGGAAACGAACACCGCGAGACGAAATAAGGTTCTTAAAGCATCAGGAGCAGAGATCAAACATGTGGAATCGGGTGGAAGAAAACTAACCTCTTGCAAGGACTGGATGACCTTCTCCATGTAGACGATCTGGGAGTCGTACGCTTCGAAAGGGAAATCGACATCGACCCCCTTAATCTTGTAGATCGGCATCTTGGATCGAGCGCGGAAGAGAAGATGCAGCGGATTGAGCTTGGCAGATTGACAGGCGGAGGAAAAAATATAAACCCTAGAAAGCTTCTCGAGGAAGGAGATGCGGTGACCAGAAGTAGAGACCGGAGCGTGGAAAACGATCTAGTTTTCCCGCCATTTTGCGGAAACAAATCTCCCTCGTTCACGATAAGTCGCCACTTCTCCCACATAAAAGTCAAAATTCGGCGATGGTACATAAAGTAAGCGCCGAGTTTAGCGATAACAACAAGCCCACTGTCCCCTTGAAGGTTAAAGCCTGATAAGCAAGTGGATGTTGTTTTTTGATAATTTTTTCTTTAATTTAGCACGTATTGGTGCCGTATGTGTGCCCCCCTCGCATTACTCCTGTAGGTTTGACAAGAGCCCTACGTTTTCCCTGCAAGTCCGCAACCTAAGCCTTTGACCCACTCGAGAGTTCCCAATTCTTCCCTCTCCTAACCGTTTTTCGCGGGCGCAATAACCGTTTTTCATAGACCGTCAAGTATTATCCCTTCCTCTTCCCTCCCCTGCTCCCCCAAATGGACATCCACCCATAATGGCCGGAGCCAGCGAAACCTTCTCCGACGACGACGTCAAGTATGACGACACCGCTGTCTCCCGGCGCCGCGACCCTCGTCTCAAGGAGCTCGGCGTCTCCTGCATGCTCAATACCGAGGTCGGCGCCGTCCTCGCCGTGATCCGCCGCCCCCCGGACCCCACCTCCCAATTACTTCCCCCGGTCCACGAAGATGCCGCCACCGCCCACCTCCTCCGCTCCCTGAAATCCCTCCGCTCTCTCATCTTCCACCCCGACCACGCCGACTGGCGCACAGTCGACCCCTCCGTCTTTCTCTCCCCCTTCCTCGACGTCATCCAGAGCGATGACGTCCCCGCCGTCGCCACCGGCGTCGCCCTATCCGCCGTGCTGAAGATCCTCCGCCTCGACATCTTCGACGAGCGCGCCCCGGGGGGTCGCGAGGCCATCCACTCCGTCGTGTCCGCCGTCACCAACTGCCGCCTCGAGCGCACCGACCCCGCGTCCGAGGACGCCGTCCTGATGCGCATCCTCCAGGTCCTGACAGCCGTCATGCGCGCCCGCGCCTCTGCCCTCCTCACCGACCACGCCGTCTGCACCGTCATCAACACCTGCTTCCAGGTCGCGCAGCAGTCCGTGCACCGGATCGACCTCCTCCAACGGAGCGCTCGCCACGCCATGCACGAGCTCGTCCAGGCCGTGTTCGCCCACCTCCCGGAAGTCAAGGTAGCGGAGGGCGACGACTTGGGGTCCGACGTCGAGGACGACGGGCCGGTGACCGGGTACGGGGCTCGATGCATGGTTGATATCTTCCACTTCCTCTGCTCGCTGCTCAACGTCGGGGAGATGGACGACACCATCGAAGGCTACGGTTCGATCAGCTCCGACGAGGACGTCCAGCTTTTCGCCCTCGTGCTGATCAATTCGGCCGTCGAGCTAGGCGGCGAAGGGATCGGCAAGCACCCAAAGCTTCTTAGGATAATCCAGGATGATCTCTTCCATCACTTGATCCACTATGCAACTCGATCAGGCCCATTAGTCCTATCCATGATCTGTAGCACTGTGCTAAATCTCTACCATTTCTTACGCCAGTAAGAATTACTATCATTCTCTTAACTGTGAAGAAGAAGGAAAGAACCCCCAATAAGGATTAATTTATCTTTTGCAGGGGTCTCAGGCTCCAGCTTGAAGCATTCTTCCACTACGTGCTCTTAAGGATTGCAACGGGAGTAAACGGAATCCAGCTTCAGGAAGTTGCGATTGAAGGGATAATAAGCTTCTGCAGACAACCGACGTTTGTCATTGAGATGTACGTCAACTACGACTGCGATCCCCTCCGGCACAACGTGTTCGAGGAGGTCGGTAAGCTGCTCTGCAAGACAGCGTTCCCGGTGATCAACCCGATGACGGCGACGCAGGTCCAGGCGTTCGAAGGCCTAGTGAATGTGATCACTACCATCGCTGACAATGTTGAAATTGATAGGATCCCGGAACGGGACTTATACAACATCGACGTCTCGGAGTATCAACCGTTCTGGATCGAGAGGTGCGATGGGTGCGATAACCCGGAGACCTGGGTGGAGTTCGTCCGGACGAGGAAGCTGAAGAAGAAGAAGATCATGATAGCGGCCAACCACTACAACAGAGACGAGAAGAAAGGACTAGATTTCTTGAACATTTGCCATCTAGTACCAACGCCGCCAGAGCCCAAGAGCCTGGCCTACTTCTTCAGGTACACCCCAGGTTTGGACAAGATCAAGATAGGGGACTTCCTTGGTGATCCAGATGAGTTCAACATCCAAGTGCTCAAGGAATTCACGGAAACCTTTGATTTCTCCGGCGTGATCCTCGATACGGCATTGAGAACCTTCCTCGAGACGTTCCGGCTGCCGGGAGAGTCGCAGAAGATACAACGAATCCTCGAAGCCTTCTCGGAGAAGTTCTACGAGCAGCAGTCCTCGGAAATCTTTGTCAGCAAAGACGCGGTCTTTATCCTCTGCTACTCGCTTATCATGCTAAACACCGACCAGCACAATCCGCAAGTGAAGAAGAAGATGACCGAAGAGGAGTTTATAAGGAACAACAGAGCAATCAATGGAGGGATGGATCTCCCACGGGAGTACCTCTCCGAGCTCTTCCATTCCATCTCCACTCACGCGATCACGCTCTTCGGCCAGGCGGGGTCGCCCACCGAGCTCAACTCGAACCAGTGGGCCGACCTGATCAAGCGATCGCGAGTCGTCGAGCCGTTCGTCACCTGCGACTTCAAGCACAAGCTGAGCAGGGAGGTGTTCGTCGCCATCTCCGGGCCCTCGGTGTCGACGCTCGCTGCCATCTTCGAGCACACCGACGACGAGGAGATCCTCAATGAGTGTGTCGAAGGGCTGATCTCCATCGCGAGGATCGCGCGCTACGGATTAGAAGACATCCTCGATGAGCTCCTTTCATGTCTCTGTAAATTTACGACCCTTCTAAATCCCTACGCAACCGCAGAGGAGATGCTCTTCACCTTCAGCAATGAGCTGAAGCCGAGAATGGCTACATTAGCCCTCTTCACCATTGCGAATAAGTTCGGCGAGTCCGTCCGCGGATCGTGGAAGAACACGGTAGATTGCTTGCTCAAGCTCAAGAGGCTAAAGCTCCTGCCGCAATCCGTAATCGAGCCGGAGAACGCCGCGGCCTCAAAATCCGAGCTGGTGCCGCACGCCAGGTCGGAATCCGGCGTCATCTTCCCCTCGTCGCACCAAGGGTCGGGCACCAGCCGCTACGTGTCCGGGTTGATCGGCCGGTTCTCGCAGTTCCTCTCGCTGGAGAGCGGCGCCGAATCGATGCTCAACGCCGGGAGCGAGTTTGAGAACAATCTGAAGATAATCCAGCAGTGCAGGATAGGGAATATATTCAGCGAGAGCGCGAAGCTACCGGACGAGTCATTACAAAACCTCGGACGGGCTTTAATATTCGCGGCGGCGGGTAAAGGCCAGAAATTTAGCACGCCGGTGGAGGAGGAAGAGACGGTGGGCTTTTGCTGGGATCTCATCTCGATGATCGTTTCCGTAAACCTGCACAGATTCACTTCGTTCTGGCCGCCGTTCCACGACTGCTTCGCCGTCGTTTCCCAATTCCCGCTCTTCTCGCCTTGCCCGTTCGCCGAGAAGGCCATCGTCGCGCTCTTCAAAATCGCCATCAAGCTCTTCTCCGACCCCCCTCGGCTCGACAAACTACCTGAGGAGCTCCTCTTCAAATCAATCAACCTGATGTGGAAGCTCGACAAGGAGATCCTCGACACCTGCTTCGAGAGCATAGCGGAATCCACGGCAGAGATTCTAAGCATGCATCCCGAGAACATACAAACCATGCTCGGATGGAAGACTCTGTTGCACCTCCTCTCTGTAACGGGGCGACACCCCGAGACCTTCGACCAGGGAGTGGAGGTTTTGGTCAAATTGATGAGCGAAGGCACTAATATAAGTAGATACAACTACCCCTACTGCATCGAGGCGGCTTTCGGCTTCGCCGCGCTTAAGATTAGCCCTTTGGAGAAGAGCTCCGAGATACTAGACTTGATGTCGGAATCGGTGAATTGGATAATTCAATGGCATAAATCGGGATTCTCGGATCCTGGAAACGCCAACAGTAGCTCAAGCAGCTCATCCGCCGAAGAGGGACACAAGACAGGTGCCAGCGCCGGCAACCTCGCGGCGAACTTATTCATGAAGCTCGCGGAGTCGTTCAGGAAGACAAGCTTAGTCAGGCGGGAGGAGATCCGGAACCAGGCGGTGGCGGAGCTGCGCAAGTGCTTCGCGGCCACCGAGGAGCTGGAGTTCCCGCCGGCGAACTGCCTCGCGCTGTTCAACCTCGTGATCTTCGCGATGGTGGATGACCTGCACGAGAAGATGTTGGAGTACTCGCGGAGGGAGAACTCCGAGAGGGAGATGAGGAGCATGGAGAACACGTTGAAGGAGGCGATGGAACTCCTTGTGGAGGTGTACTTGCGCTACTTGATACCTTTGTCGCAGAACCCCGGGTTTCGAACCTTCTGGCTCGGGGTGATGAGGAGAATGGACACCTGCATGAAGGCCGATCTCGGGAACGGAGGCGAGGCGGGGCTGTTACAGGAGGCAGTGCCGGCGCTGCTGAAGAAGATGATAGTTGAGATGAAAGAGAAGGAGGTCTTGGTGCAGAAGGAGGGGGATGAGCTCTGGGAGACGACAAACATTCAGATACAGTGGATAGCTCCTTCAGTGAAGGAGGAGTTGTTTCCTGAGGAGTTTTGAGTGACAAAGGTATGAAAACTTACTGGCAAATTACTGTACAGAAGCAAACGTATTTAAAACAAAAACAAAAAAAAAAAAATCCTCTTTGTATGGTAATTCTGATGAGAGATACTTATGATCTGGAAATTACATTTGTAATTTTTCTTTTGTTGAGAACCAAATAGAGAGGTTCCATTGTGTTTGAGATGTATCATTTTCAATCTTTTAATTTGTCTATAAGTGCATTAAAAAAAAAACGAAAAGAAGAATGGCAACAACTTTGCCCGGCCTTTACTTGCTTAACAATCATGTGGTTGCTTTCACTGAACCAATGCTTCCAGGTTGGTGAGCACAGGGTAATTCTTTTTGACTAACTTCCTCCTCTCAAAAGAAAAGAAGAATAACAACTTATTACATTTCATAACCTGTTTCCTATTTAGTTCTGAAAATATTTCTTGGAGTAATCTTTGATCTAACTAGATGGAAGATAGGAAATAGAGGATAATTAATTGAGACTATCTTCTGGAAAACACCTTTCTTTTAAAATTAGAATAATCAAAGGCCTCCTTAAATATAAAGATTACTGGAGCTTTGGGCTTCGGCCTATGACGTTGGGCCACCTTCCATCTACGTACTCACCTTTTCCGGGCCTTTGTCAGTTTCCAGCCGTCCGATTACATCCTCGTTCACCGCACACCGTCAGATTATTCTCTCACCGTCGCATAGAAGTTTCTAAGCGCGCGGCGTAGCAGAACGACATATCCTCTCTCTCTCTCACACACGCGCGCACACACACACACACAAACAAGCGTCAGAAAGAAAACGAGATCCAGCTTCGAATCTCTCGAGGAGACTTCGAGCGCAGCGGTTCCCCTTCCCTTCTCCGCTTCGCCTCCCGATACCAAAACTCGGGATCCGGTTGGACTCTCGAAATCCCTCTCATCGCTCTTGACCGAAGGAAGCATCGTCGACGAGATCGGGAGGTCGCGATTAGGGTTTGGATTTGTTGATGAAGCTTGGATTCTTGCTTTGAAATCTGAGAATTAGGTCAGAGATTTATGGATTGGGTTCAGATTTGAAGGTACTAGGAATTTGTGGTTGGAGGTGGAAAGGGTAAGGAAAGGATTAGAGTAGTTTCCTCGATAGAGT
Source organism: Typha angustifolia (assembly GCF_048772165.1). Taxonomy (NCBI): domain Eukaryota; kingdom Viridiplantae; phylum Streptophyta; class Magnoliopsida; order Poales; family Typhaceae; genus Typha; species Typha angustifolia. The sequence continues at coordinate 619,100 of NC_133239.1, forward strand.
TGATTCCGAGATGTTCTATGGGGCGATAGTATGGGATCCATGGCTTATAGTGTCGCAGATCGTGTGCCTGCAGTGCTTGTATTACCTGACACTTGGATTATTCCTGTCTATTCTTGTCGGTACTCGAGTCTCGCGGCTGAGTCTTGTGTATTTATTTGATTTCTCGACGCTCACTGCTTCGACGGTGACCGGTTGGTGTGCGATCGTCTCGTTTCTTCTCAGCTCGCTTGCAGGGTATTGCGATCGTTCTTTCTCTTCCTCTTTGTCATAGTTTGGTTAACTTTATGTTACTATGACGTAATTTTCTTATGAAGTGATATAACCTTGACCTACATCTTACTTTGGTAGAATATTTTTGTTGATTTATCAATTCCTGTAATTTTATCTTTAGTTGAATAAATATTCTTCTTTCTGCCAGATGTTTACCTGAATTCCTAGTGCCAAATAATATCTGGAATGTCTATGATGTAATAGGCTGTTTGATTTGCATGGTCTCTCCATCTCTAGAGTTATTTGGCAACTTTTTGACTGGAATAAGCTCTTATTCCACTCATTCTCCTCAAGACAAAATGCAACCTAAATTTGCAAAACTGTAAACTATATAGTCTAATAGCTACTATCACGACATGATTTGAGTTTAGATAGTATGTATGCTAAGAGCAAGTTTGAACCTTGGTTCACATCCCTGTTGTTTATGATGGATTTGGATTTTGTCAGTTATCTGATCGAACAGCCACCCTAGCAAGTCAAAACCTATGTTAAGTTCTCAGTTAGTGGTCGGACCAATGAACCTGGATTGCTTCTTTGGGTTCTGTTTACCATGATCAGCTTGGCAATATTTTTCTGTGGAAACTATTTGAGGCACCGGTTTGATAACAAAAATATTTCATCCACTTTTTAAAGTATTGTATGATCTGATATGGCATTAGAAACTCTTGATTTATGATATGTTTGACTGTGGTACGAAGACACCAATGGTCCATGATTAGTTTGACCATGTCATTAATATTCTATTATCATCATCATATTTTTTGAGTTTTTGCTTGGATATGCAACAACAGGAGCAGCATATTTGCATTTCTATCACCGGTTAGTTATTTGTACTCTTGCACTGTCAAATTTGTCTAGTTTGCTTTTAGGCTATAAAAGTATTGAACTTTATTGGTTGCATGACTAGATTTTCTGAATCTTATTTTATTGTTTGGCCTTAGCAGGGCAGGTTACATGCTTTATTTGATCGAGAGAGCCAAAAAGTGCCTCGATTTCGCAGCCACTCTCTATATCATCCATCTTTTTATATGCATAATCTATGGCGGCTGGCCTTCCTCTTTAACATGGTGGATTGTTAATCTTACTGGTCTAGCAGTGATGTCTTTGCTTGGTGAATGGCTGTGTATTAGGCGTGAGCTGCGAGAAATTCCTATTACACGACTTCGTTCAAGTAAGAACTCCTACACTTGCTTCTGGTTGTATTAGTCGACGCAATCTTTATTAAATTATTAAAGAGAAGTTCTTTGCACTACATTATGTTACTTCTTGAGCAGATAATCTTATTCTTCTACTTCAGAACTTTTTTTGGGTGTTCTGTCATGAGATATTACATGTCAAAATGAGAAGTTAAGAAATAGATAGAATACAATGATTGTTAATATGTTGCTATTGAAGCTGCAAGCGACTGGAGATAATTATAGTGAAGCAAATATTTTCTTCTTATTGTTGGAATGTTCCTTTCTTTCATTACACTTGTTGTTCCATGATTATTATCGTCGTGAGATCCTTTTTGTTCTTTCCTTCCCTATTGAAATAATTTGCAGCTTAAGCACAAGGCTCATTTTCTACAGGTGTTTGACCACAGAAGCTAAGAGGTGTAGGTAATTTCCAAATGTTGTTACAGCCGAAAGATGTTTTTCCTTAAAAGTTCGAGTAGCATGTGGGAATGCCACATCATGCCAGATTCTTTCATAGTTACAGCAGAAATTTTGAAGCTTGCAGATCTTTCAAGATTCCGATGCTGTGATCTTTTAGGAGGTCAAGGGAAGCTTTGTAATTATGGAGACAGATTCTTTGCCATCTGCACTAGTTTGGGATCCCACATGTTGGTTTTTATGGTTACTCTTCCTTATTAATCTTATTATTTGGAAATTCTAGCAGGAAAGTTAAGACACGGCCTTCCAACTTGTATACGATATTGATTGATATTCACAATATTTGCTTCCTTTCTTTTGATCGTTTTCCAGCAATATTTTACAGATGAAGGAACTAGCACCTATATACGTAGATTACCTTGAGTGATCCACTAGCTTTATGAATTTGGTATTGGCAGACATTTGTATTTTAAGAAAAACAAGTGGGGAAAGAACTTTTCTAATATTTTGTATGTTACTTGTGCTGTTTTAGCCCTTTTAGCTCCAACCTGAGTCACAGGTTCTTGTTCCTGATTATTATTGATGGCTTTCTCCCATAAATTTTGCACTCAAAGTTGAATGTGATTATTGCTGTTGGTCTGCTCATGGGAAGTGTCGGATCTCATTGGCATCCCTTGTTCTGGCCTATTTCATCTAATGTGAAATTGCATATTTGGATGGTTTTGGACCTTCTGGTGATAAGAAGTGAAGACGAAAATAGTCTCTGAGATGTGCTGCTGCTCACAAGTTACATTTTTTGGTTGTGTTTACATGGAAATTTTGTGCTTTTCTAGTTTTGTTGTAATATTATACTCACTAATGGAAATCTAGTTTTCATTCAGAAGTTTGTTTCTTAGTTTGTAAATAGATGGATGTGATAGTTCAAGAGCTGGTCATTTTCAGGATCTCTAATTTGTATGTAAATTAGCTCTTCTGGTACAGTCCAAAGCTACAAAATTCTACGTCAGCTATTGGCGTCATTTCTACCAAATCGATAAAAATCGACTCCTAACCGTATCGAATTGCACTAACATGGCTACTGACCACTTTAATTTCGCCGCAGAAAGGATTAATTTAACAGGCCGAGGCCTGAGATCGCCCTGAACTAAATTGGACCGCGTAAGTACAACGCCAAGCCCATTTCGTAGCGTGGAACCACTGAACACCAAGCCTCTTTCCTTTCTTCCTCCCCTTTATTCCTTCGAGCGCGCGCTATTACGTGGAGCAGCTAGTGGTTCTGGAGTTTCTCTACCCCAATCTACTTCATTTTATGCATGGAATAGCGTTATTCTCGTTCCTTATTCTTGTGGTTGTAAAACAAGTCGGTGGTTGACTAGTTCTCTCATTCCTAATGTGAAATCTAAGTAAGATCAACTGTTCTAGTTGTATATTTTTTTTTTGTCGAGTAGATTCGTGGAATTTGGATCACAGCAATTCTTTTACCTTAACCCCGTTGTACAAGCTTTTCCCGTCAGCTATGAGATGTCCCAACGAAGGAAGTAGGCATTCGTCGTGTCTAACAAAGTATTCAACAGAGCTTTCCTGCCTGGCGTATCCGCGTACTCTGCATACGTAGCAGTAAAACTCACCCCCCCCCTGTAGCCAACTCCTCTTCACATTAAATACTTCTGGAAAGCGGGAAAGTCAATATCCTTGGAGAATACTTCTTTAACACACCGCCATTTGCTCCATCTTACATTGGGTATGAACAATCGAAATTAGGTTTAAGCCTAGTCTTCCTTTAGCTTAAGAGTAAGACAATTGTTGCGGAATAAAATGGTTAGATTTTCTCTCCCTAAAACGGTGCAGTAAGATAAGAGTAAGAGGGTTCGTGGTTGTGTCCGTTCCAAGTAGCACTTCAACTCTATCGGGCCCCACTCACATGGCTGGGCTTTTGTCGCAATTCTCCTCATCACCTAAACCGGACTTCCGACGCCAACTACAACCTCATCCGCTGCTCTTAATTGGCTTTATCTCTCCAATCATTCCTATTGCTTATCCATCTAACTAGCCACATTTCATACGCGATGCCACCCCCCAAACAAGGGCAAAAGGGTCATTCCGTAAAGACTAGGTGGCAGCCACTCCAACGAACCCCATTAACAATATTATTATTATTTTTAAAAGAAAAAAACCACCACCAAAACTAAACCAAATCCGCTAATAAAATCCACTCGTCGGCGAAGAAAAGAATAACTATATATATATATATAAAAGAGTATAAAACGAGCTTCATAGCCTAAAGGCTAGAGTGGATTCCCACTAAGCGCGTTTTGATAGTTTGATACATCCACGTTCTCTACGGGCCCCTCACTAACTTGGATTACTCTATCCCTGGTCTCCTATTTCATTCCAGACTTTACCTTCCAAGTTTGAATAGAATAAGATTCAAACCCTGGGAATGAAGTCATCCCCAAAACCCTGATGAATAAATTAGCGGATAAAGAAATGTTAATGGGAGGCAACTCCGACCCCCGCGAATAGAGTTATATAGGGAATAACAACACTCAGAGCTGTGTCATAGCTGTACCCGTCCCTCGCTCGCGTCTATTTCCTCCCTTCCTCCTCCTCCTCCTTTCTCAATCAAACCCAACAACGACTACTCCTCCTCCTGCATTGTATGAGATGAGGGGGAATAAGCCGAGCCAGATATTCCTCCTATTCTCCTCTATCCTCCTCCTTATCCTCCCCCTCTTCGCCTCGGCATTCACCAGCCGCGGCCTAACCGAGGCCGAGGCCGGCTACATCCGCCGCCGCCAGCTCCTATACTACCTCGACGGCCAAGGAGAGCGTGGCGAGTGGGTCTACGTGGACCCCACCTACTCCTTCGAGAACCCCCGCCTCCGCGACGCTTATATCGCGCTCCAAGCCTGGAAGCACGCCATCCTCTCCGACCCCTACAACCTGACCGTCACGTGGCAGGGCCCCGACGTCTGCAACTACACCGGCGTCTTCTGTGCTCCCTCCCTCTCCGACCCCTACATCCGCGTCGTCGCCGGGATCGACCTTAACCACGGTGACATCGCCAGTTACCTCCCCGTCGAGCTTGGCCTCCTCGCTGACCTCGCCGTCTTCCACGTCAACTCCAACCGTATCTGCGGCACCGTCCCAGCCACCTTCGAGAACCTCCAGCTCCTCCACGAGCTCGATCTCAGCAACAACCGATTCGAGGGCAAATTCCCGTCCGTCCTCCTCCGCCTCAAATCCCTAAAGTACCTCGACGTTCGATTCAACGAGTTCGAAGGCGCCGTCCCCAAAGAGCTCTTCGACCTCCCCCTCGACGCGCTCTTCATCAATAGCAACCGATTCCATTTCGAGCTCCCGGATAACTTCGGCAACTCCCCTGTCTCCGTCATCGTTCTCGCCAACAACCGCTTCGGCGGGTGCCTCCCGGCGAGCATGGCCAACATGTCCGACACCCTCAACGAGATCATCCTGATGAACAACGGGTTGAACTCCTGCATCCCGCCGGAGATCGGAATGCTGAAGAATCTAACCGTGTTCGACGTGAGCTTTAATAAGCTAATGGGGCCTCTGCCGGAATTCTTTGGGGAGATAAAGAGCTTGGAGCAGTTGAATGTGGCGCATAACATGCTTACTGGGGAGATTCCGGAGTCGATTTGCCGCCTTCCCCATCTCAAGAACTTTACCTACTCCTATAACTTCTTCTCCGGCGAGCCGGTTGCGTGCTTGCACATCCAGGCGAATAGCGACCGCCGGAACTGCATCCCCGGCCGCCCCGCCCAGCGGTCTGAGAGCCAATGCAGCTTCTTCTCCAACCACCACGTCAATTGCGACTCCTTCCAGTGCAAGAAGTTCTTCATCCCTCCACCGCCGCCACCGCCGGCCTGCAACTTCACTCCCCCGCCGCCGACCTACGACGTCTCCCCCGAAGACCGGTACCTCTCCCCGCCGCCGCCGTCCCCATCTCTCCCGGTCTATAACTACGCGTCTCCACCGCCGCCTTCTGCCCCTTATTGATTCTTTTATTAAAATTCCAATTACTTCTCTAAGCTTTGTTAAATTCTTTGTTGGGTTTTGGTTCGTCCCGTCCCATCCCATCCTCGTGAATCTCTCATGCGAAATTTGGCGAGACGACAAGCATGGATTAATTGGAGAGATGAAGGCGATCGAGGATGGGAAGAAGGTTCCTTCTCTCTTTGACTCTTGGGTTTGTTTGCGTCGTAATTAATAATAAATGGCTCCAAATATGTGAATCCTTTTTCTACACACACACACACACACACACACACACACACACACACAAAAGAGAGAGAGGTTGTTACTTATTAGATGCAGGGTATGTAGAGCGTGAGATATATACTATACTTTGTAATTTATTTGTTTTCATTTGTTAAAATTGATCGTCTTGATTCCTCAACTCTTCTTGTTTCTGTTCTTCTTCTTCTTCTTCAAATTTTCTTCAATATTTATTAAAAATGTTCATTTTTTGGATTTGAAAAGGAGGCAAAGTAGTTTATGAGCAGCATGTGGGCTTGCGCTTCTATTCTATTAGTCGTCGAGCTCTCCTTTTCATTAAATATAATATTAATGTGGCTTTAAAGGCTGTCGTCCCGCCGCGCCGCCGCCGATAGCGACGAAACTCTCTTTCATCTTTTGCTTCTTATCATCGGTTCTGATGAGCGTTAATTATGCGTAGACTTCTCCAACTATTTTTCTTTTTCTTTTTTATGTCGAATATTTTGTATTTTGGTATCGATGTTAACGTAAGAAATATTAAATGCCTATCTTATCATTATTCTCTCTCTAATATAAATAAAAATAATTCTTAGATTGCCTAATCTTAATCACATAACTGGATACTTGAGATGATTTAGAAGTGATTTAGTCACAAAAAAATAAATAAGTAGGCCTAGGTAAACATTCACATAGACGATAATTTAGAAATTCTATATTTAATATTTTATTTTCTTTATAGAAGAAAGATTAATATTTTAGTAAGAGAGAGAAAAGCAAAATAATAATAATAATAATATTTTTTTTCCATTTTTTTTCCTTCAAAATTTCAACCTGTTGCTATATATCTATATATGTGTATATATATCACCATCAAAACTTTCCAAAGTACAAACCAAGGTCAAGAGATGGCTTTTGGGCATTATTTGGTTATATATCTCCTCATCATAATTGGATAAGACAATGACAACTCATGCATATATGCAAGCAAGATCCCAATTAATTTTGAGGTGGTGTTGCATAACAAAGGACCAATGTCTCGGCTGTTCTCATCTATAGTTTGGTTGGATATGAGCTGAGACAATGATAGGGAGATATGAGCTGAGACAATGATAAGGATCTCCCAACTACCTCTACTCCTGGAATTTCCCAACAATTAATTATTCTTGCAGAATTATAGAGTCATTAGATTATGGAAGAAGACAGCTGGACTCATATTGTATACATGGTAAAATATTTATTAAAAACATCAGGTTATCTTGCATTTACACTTAATTTAATTTGTCTCTAATCTCCTCTATTATGGTAATAGGCCATTACGAAATACAAGACTTGGGAGTGTTCTTCTTAAAATAAATTTTCTCAAAAATGAAACTGGGATTCATAATTATTCTGTAACACAATGACGTAGAGCTCACGGTATAGTGAAATGTGTACTGATAAGATTAGTATTAGTATATAATCTTGGTATTTGGGCGATTATATCAGGGGAATAAACAAAGGATAATTGGCAACTCCAACAGATAAATGATATTATAGGCCTTTGGATCTGCAGCTCCTGAACAAAAGTTTTTCTTGAATAATTAGCGAGCTTCAATTGACTAATAACTCCAGCTCCATTTCCAGGAGAAGCATGCAAGTAGTTTTCAGCTTGTGACCCACAGAAAGCCACAAATTAGCAGCAAACTGCCGTTCGAGGCGAAGGATATTTTATGCCTCTCCAGTCAACTGAGATGGAGATTATAACAATACAAGAGATAGTACAACCTAAAGTCCAATTCCTTCTCTTGGTGAAGGATAGCATTATTCTTAGTTTGTTTTTGTTAGAATATTCAAACAACAGTTTTGAGTTGTTGGAAGATCTATTACCTGCACCTGCACATGACACAAGGAGTTGAACTTCAATTTAGCAGAAATGGCAGTTGGAAAAGATATAAATTAAAACAAAAATAAGTCAAATGCTTTAAGGACAAGAGCAAAAGATACTCTTATACTGATTCAACCACACAAACATGTAACAACGTCTCAAAATTTGTCCAACTCCATTAATAACAACAATGACCAATGGTTACAGAAGAAAGAAGAATTTACAGAAGCTAAACAAAAGCACACGCATGCCATATTGGAGGCACAAACAAAGACAAGATTTACATACTTCTAACTCCAAAATAACGCTCAGATCCCTCATGATGACACCACATGATATGGACAACTTTAAGATACACAGACCTATCCGTTCTCTTATACGACTTCCTTCCAGCCAGAATTATGTTCTTATTTGTCACAATATTAGTCGTGCATTAGAGCCTCTGCTTTTAGTCCCAACGGCTGCTTGAAGATGGTCTCTCATTAGAGCTGCCCAGTTTTCCTGAGTTAAGCCAGTTTATCTGTTGGAGGTTTTCAGGTGCTAACAATAAATATCTGCTAAGACATTAACCATAAGAAGTGAGAATCTAGAATCATTTCTTCCATCTATGATCTATGCAAAGGGATTTCCTCCAACATGGGTGAAACTATTTGGGGTCGAAGGTCGTGCATTTCTAGCAGACAAATGCTGATCTAAGCTTGATAACCCATATGCATTTCCCTCATTACCAACACCTCCAATTGCTTGTTGCCTGCAATTAAAGAAAGATCAATAAAAACTATATTATGGATTATATATTCTATAAAAAAAACTAAATTATGGATCTTAGATGTATCATGATTTTATAATTCTCCAAATGCTACAGTTTGATGAATCTAGTTGCAATGGTAGTCAAGAACATAGAATTTTATAGAAGTATTAGCTAGGAGTGTGTCTTCAATTCCCAAATCTTGGTCAAGACAAGCTAGAATAGTATATACTTCCTTTATAACAAAAGAATAACTGTTACTTTTATAAGATATTAGGCAGCTCTACTAGTCAAATCAAGATAACGTAAAACAAATTATACCCGACAACTTACCCCAAAGGGAAACTATTTGTATGCACTTGGTGCGACAAATTACTTCCATTCTGCTGAAACATGTAGGGGCCTGATATATAATTATTTTTAATTAGAACCTTTAAAGACAATTAGACAAACTAAACCGTTCAAGCAACAAGCCAAGAAAAGAAAACTGAAGTTACTTGGATTCACAAATGGTGCATAAGAAGGCTGCTGTGAGGGCACCCATTGTGGGGCAAGGGATCCAACACTGGCAGCATGTGATAAGGTTACAGCGTTATTCACATTTGGTAATGCTCCTTGCAAAGATGACAAAGATGGGAACTGCATAAAAAAGAATAAACAATAAAAAAATCATCATTGGATTCTCCAGAAAGAAAATTTGACCAAATACCAATATATATATAAGAGTGCATCTTGACTTGAATAGTCCAACATAAAACATATCCACAAAGGCCTAAAAGCATACAAGAATTCTACAGGCACATAAAACTATATGTGGATATGTATCGTGAATATAGGAGAAAGGATATAGACCAAATAACATGCAAAATGTATCACGCTTTTTATCTATTGAACTCAAGAAGGCTTGCAAGTCTGTAATCCTGGCATTCAGCCTGAATAGTGACTATAGAAAGAAAAATAATTAAAAGAAAAAACAATTCTTTCTTGTAGAAGTTTGCAAGCTGGAGCGGGAGCATGAGCCAATTACATACCGTGGAAGCATGCATCAATTTAGTCTCGTTAGCAACATCAAATGGGTTTGCAGATTTTGTTGAATGAGCAAAAGCTGCCACTGACTATAGAGTGAATCGAACAAGTATAAGTTAACAGGAAAGTTGAGATATCCAAAGATCAACTAATATGAGAAGAGGCCATAGCACATACATTTGCATTAGGATATTGCATCCCATACCCCATAATGGCAGGATAGGGACTTGTTTGCCAAACTGTGACTGGAGAAGTTACTGGTGGATAGATCATGGCAAAAAGATCCTGCAATAATTTGATACTCATTACAATTTGTAAATAGCAACAAATGTGGGAGCATCAACATGATAATTTTTACTTCTGGGAGTGCTTTTCTTCCGCTAGGTTTTGCCTCAAATGGAGGATGTGACGTAACTCCAAGAACTGCTTCATGAGGTCCTTTTGTCACAACTTGAGAAACTTGACCAGATGGGGCAGTAATATTTCCTTGGATGTTTGGTACAGTGGGAGCAACCCATGACTAAAAAAGATCACCACAAAAGATTATCACAAGTTGGATTAATTGTTGAGGCTTCATTCTCTTATCCTGTTTACATTAAGATTACCTGATTGTTTAAAGCTGCAACAACAGGCATGTTGGATGATTGAGGATTATTAGCTTGAGAACTAGCTACTGGGAACATAGAAAGCTGATGCTGTTGCGTGTTTGACCATTGACCTCCATCAGTAACTTTGGGAAAAAAAGTAGCTTCTGTAACTGGCTGGGTTGGAAAGCTGGTCCCAGGAGTAGATGCACCAGGAGCCGCCCATTGGCCAAATGCAGATGCCAGAGTGTTTGTGCTTGAAGTGACCTCTGGAACTTTTTGTGGACCAGAAGTATCAAAAGAAGCCCAACCACCATCTACAACTGGTTGAGGGTTGATTTGTTGAGACACAGATTTCGCTACCCCAGCATGGAAAGGTTCAGGATCTGAATCAAAGTCGATCAAACTTTTTGAATTCACCATTTTGGCATCCACTGAATTCACTTGACTGGAATCCTTGTTACTGGAAGATGGAGCAGTCTGCAATATATAGAACCCATCTAAATTACTAGAATACCATAATATATGTCAGCTAGCCACTGAAAAAGAGACATAAAAAGCTTTAAAGCCAAAAGACCAAAGTTTAAAGCTGAATCAAAGAAATATCAGCTCATCAGTCAAGTACTGATGCCAAAAGAAGTCCACGTGACATCAATAATCTTCTTGTATTTTACTCAACTATAAGTCACAGTTTACAAAAATGAGGATACAGAGATCTTACGTAACAACTAAAAATTCATAGCAACACAAAGTACCATAAAATATGAACAAAATCTAACTTCCACCCAAATCATGAAAGTGAGTGGCCTTACAAAAAATTGCACATGGACATAAAGAAACTATAGCAAAGGGTTGAAGTAAGCAAGGTTATGTTAACTACATCTTGTCACCTCTCAACAGCCTTAGGATTACTGAATCCAGTGATAAGCAGAAATTGGACTTCAGAGCTCAGACACAATTAAATATGTGAGCAAGGAAGGTTTCACTCAAACTAGCACTCAAGGACCAACAAGTCTTCCATAAACAAAGACACCTTACCTGTGCCTGAGTAGAGAAATTAATGGTTGAATTGCCATTTGACTTAGCAGTCTCACCCACTCGGATGGGTGGGACACCCCTGAGAATATCTCTGACAGGTTGCACCATGGGGGCACTGGATGCACCGAGATCCTTCTGATTATTCGGTGACCTGATACCTAGCTTCATAACTCCACTATGATTCCCATTTGAAATGCTATCATCTCGGCCCCTCTCAACTGCCACCTCAAAGCGTCCGGGACTTCTCCTATTATCAGCTTGACCATATCCAGGATCTCTAGAACCAGGCCGTTCGCCATAACTATGTTCGTAAGTGTCATCATATGGTGGACTTCTTGAACCGCCCATATGTGAATCCGTCCTGTTGCTTTCATAAGAATCTTCTCTATCACCCTGCACAGTTCATATAGTATACAATTTCAACAATGTTAGATAATGCAGAATAAAGAAAAACTACAAAGTTTCACTATATTAATACTAGCTGAACTATGAAAAAAAGAACTTGTCCCATGATACTTAAAGAAGCTAAATACCACCTTCACCCTTGGAGGCCGGTCGATACTCCTCTCTCCAGCATATCTTCGATCCACATAAACATGCTTAATGAACTCCCTGAGTCTATCGACGTCACTGAGATAAAAAAAATTCTGCATCAGAATATCTGCTTACAGCAGATACATTAGGTGGCTACAGAATATTTAGCAATAAACCTGCTATCAGGAGCTGAGTGACGCTGAGAATCCCACTCTTTGAGATAAATCTGCTTAGCCTTCTGTATGAGGAAAACAAAGAAAGGAACACAAGAAGATAATCATTTACCATGCCAGTCACAAACAATAGATAAGCTAAAGGAAAACTTAGATTGACTTATCCAGGTTGATATGCATGTGTACCTCATTTCCCCCGTCTTCGAGAGCAGAAACTTCCAGGGAAGTAAATTTGGCCATTGATATTGATTTCACACGGTGAGTGAACTCCCGACTAAAAGACAGCATAACACTCAATCAGCATAAAAGCAAATTAAATTTGCCAAAGACAATCAGTCAAAAGAAATGTTACTTATCGTTGATAAAATCCTATGAACATAAGACTAATTTTTCCTTGCAACAGATGAATAGACATCAAAAGCAGAAAATAACATATCAAGGTGATGCTGATTAGGACTTACTGTATCCCGCTGCAGTTTATACAGATGAAGGTTGAGAAGTTTGTGCATACATATTGCGGGCCCTGTTAAAGGGGTAAATTAATCATCATTGTCCATGTCAACCATCTTATCCACATGCAGATTAAATAAAAGCTATACATCTAAACGGCAAATTTCTGCTTAACTGAAACAAGCAAAGAACAAAGGAAACGACTGAAAAACCTATGATCATCTGCCCAGGCTATAATATATGCACAATTTGGACAGTTAAAAGCTGATATAAAGAGAATTTAACATGCTCTCTATTATTTAACGTGCAGTTGTGGACTAGTCTCTTGCTTTACTAAGATTATTACCTCTGTGAAACAGGGACAAAAGAGGAGAAAAGCCTCAAGAATGATATATATTTTTTGCACCTAGATTGGGCCATGTGGCACGTCAATACGAGTTTTACTTTTCTTTTCCTTTTTTAGTTAAGAATATAGTACTCAACATACGCATCTAACATCTCACATTCTTTGGCAACCTTCCCCGCCAGAAAAGAAGATAATTGATTACTAAAAGCTTTTGAGGGGAATATGCTGCTTTCATATATGAAATAAATCCAACTTAGAAAGAGAGGAAAGAAAAAACAGCGAGATCATAACCCCTGCACTAATTGGTCACCATTATAACAAGTAAAGATACTTTTACTTTCTATATACTAAGCAAATGGAGGAATCTCTCAGAAGCACGAGTGTAAACTTGAATCAAGAGCTCAGATTCAAAGAGGGTGAAAGAAACAAGCTTAAAGAGGAATCGCCAAAACTTTACCAAGCTGTTGCAATTGATGCATCTCCGATTCGCGGGAAGCTTCTGCAGCCCTCGAATAACCTTCTCGTTCTTCTCGTCCTCCTTCTTCCGACTCGCCATCAATTCCTCCGCAGGCAAGATCCAAAACCTACAAGACGAAATGGAACTCCAACGAAGCTGAGAACGAAGTAACACCCAGTATCCACCAAGAATCCAGTAAACCAAGCGGAGCTCCCGGAGATCTGCGGCAAAACCGAGCACCGAAGTGGGAACTTTTAGGATCTGAGAGCGAGAAAAGAGAAATTTTGGGAAGCAGAGAGAGAGAGAGAGAGAGAGAGAGAGAGAGAGAGAGGAGTTTAAGCCTGTTCCCTGTTCTAAGTTTGTAGTCCTAGTCAAGCACATGCGCAGCCCCCCCGGTTCTGCCGGTGGGCGACGGGGAACTGCCGGTCCATTTTGGTCTCTTTTCGATATCAATCTACTAAAATGCCCTCGCATAATTACGAACGTACGAAGATGCCCCTCAGCAGCCAACTTTATTTATTACCATCTTGCTATTAACATCATAAAAGAATTTAAAAATTAAATAATTATAATATTAAAAATGGCCAAAATAACTTTAGGACAACTATTATGTGACAAATGATCGTAAAATCATTATAATGTAATAATTTTGAAATTTAAAAGACATAACTTTGAATAAGATAATAAGATATACTATTTATTTCTAGAATCTTATTAGTTAAAACTTAAAAGTGGAGTGAATTAAAATCACCCAATGAGAACAATTGTCGTAAATGAAGTTTCAACTCATAAAATGTTCATATTCGAGGGGTTTATTGTGCAAAAATTTCTCTTTACTAATATTGCTGGTCATCAGGGGCATTACCGGAAAGTGAATTTAAGAGGTGCTTTGTCGGCGTGAGAGGGTGGGGGTGGGGGGGGGCTCGGGACTCTAGATTCGTCGTACGGGTCGTAAACTGGGAAGAGCTCGATGGGGTTGGCTAAGGCTTGACGAGATTTCCACCCCCTTCTTCTAGAAAGAAGAGAGAGGGCAAGGCTCCCGTTTCCACGGCAAGAAAAATTATTACGCTTTAATTATTAACCAAAAAAACGTCCCTTAATTCGTGTTATTTTGCTAGTTAGTCTCTTTGCCAGCTAATTGATGTAGAAATATAAAACCCTTTTCGGTTCTTTTTCTTTCACATTGCTTAGTTAGTTATATATATATATATATATATTGGGGTTTTTGTTTTAACGACGAGCTAGGTTGGCACTTGGCGCAGCCCTATTGAAGACCGATTGTTATTGGGCCGTTCGAGCCTGACATGCTTTAATGTGATCTACCAGCCCACCAAAGAATGACTCGGAGAAAGAACTCCGTAAGGCCCAAGCCCATTTAAACGATCTATGATGTCTCGCAAATGGACGGTCGTGATGCCAGCAGAGGAATATTCCTTCAAGTGACGGTCGTGATCCTACCAATGTACAAGTGACATCACAACGCCGGAACCAATGGTGGTTCGCCGGGTCATCGAAGTTGGTGGTCCCTACATGTCCACGGTCAAGAACTTTATGTGCACGTTGTGCGGACTCCGGTCGCGTTTTAGGTCCGATAACAATTCGTAATTTTGGCAAGACGAAGGCACCAAAATGTGGACTCATTCATCATGGTCCATGGACCATAGATTTGTGGGTCTGATCGATGATGTCTGATCGTCTGCAATCCCATTGTGCAGGAAATCTCTACTACATCCGGGGATTTTTAACCGCTATACTATGCGACAGCCAATAAAGAACTGCCAAGTACCCCTTTAAAAGAGTGGCATTGTCCGCATTAACTCCTTAAACCGCTGTAGAGATTTCGAAGATTCCGTTGCATTATTCCAAAATCTAAATTCGTATCCGATCTCTCGTCTCTTCCATTCGATACCTCAAAGATCGCGTTCTTTACAAACCCTAGATCCTTCCGATCCACGTAATCGAAGGGTTTCAACGTCGAATTGTAGCGTTAGGGTTGGGGTTTTGTCCCCAGAATTCGAGTTTTTGAGCCTTTGAGGACTAGGGTTTGGGATTGGGAGGCGATCGATCGATGGCGGGCACGGGGGAGGAAATGGAGTACGAGAGCGATCCTGAGGACGTGCCTCTTCCTTCGATGCGGCGGAGGGAGGCGAGCGACGATGAGGACGGGGAGGGGTCGGACGGGAGGAAAACAGCAGGGAAGGACGGGATGCATCCGATTGGATCCGATGCGGAGTCGGATGGACAAGGAGGAGCGCAGGTATACGATGAAGAGGATGCGGAATATGAAGAAGAAGAAGTCGATGAAGAATTGGAGGAGGAAGAGGAATTGGAGTACGAAGAAGGGGTTGGCGCGGACAGAGGGATGCACGTCGCTGCTTCGAAGGTGGATAGCACGATGGAAGGGGGGAAGGAATCCGTTGGTGCAAGCTTGTCCGGAGAGGCATTGGGGGAACCCGGCAAGGATCAACCGGGAGAGGAGGAGAAGAAGGAGAATGAACCATACGCTGTGCCGACTTCTGGGGCTTTCTATATGCATGACGATAGGTTTCAGGAGAATGGCAGAGGACGACACAGGTGGGACATTTTCACGTTCGATCCTCGTTATGATTTCTTAGTCCTGTATGCTCTGATGCCTTTCTTGCTTCTTAACCTGAAAGGAATAGGATTGAAAAAAATTATCTTTTGAGTAATTTATGCCATTTATACTTTTAGGCGAGTCAAGAGTGTGTGGAAAATATAATATCAGTCTTATGCCAGACACATGGCCATTATCCTTTGGGTTTCATAACATATTCAACAAATTAGGTCTGCATAACAGTCTTCGTCTCCTTTTACCTGGCTGTGAGGTTAATGTTAATTCACCAAAAGTTTTACTTGAAATTATTGTTGCAATAGTGTACTTTATGTGTATGTGAAAAAACATGTAAAGATGTGAAGATACCTTTGAGAATATTTCACATATACAGGGCCATCTTAATACACATTAGTGTACAACTGTACATGTGGGTTCCCTTAGTAAAAGTTTCAAATTGCGTCCTGAAAAACCTTTGAGAATATTTCACATATACAGGGCCATCTTAATACAGATTGGTGTACAACTGTACATGTGGGTTCCTAAGCAAAAGTTTCAAATTGTGTCCTGAAAATATAATTCAGGGATGGTTGCATTCATTAGACAACAATTTCTTGACATAGATCTAAAGCAAATAAAATTGAGTTGATTGACTGGGATGACTTTGAAAGATGAAACACATATGATTTTAATAATTTGAAGATGACGTCCCATACACATTTTGGATGAAGTGAAGGCATTGTTCATGTTGAGGTACTTGTGATGTCACTGGAAAAGACTTCTTGTTAATGTCCTTATGCACTAAGCCAGTGACAATATGAGGTCTGAGGAACACAAGATGTATGCAACCCTATATCGTTACTGGCAAGGATGTTCCTTTCTTTAAGCAGTTTTGAAAATAATATCCCATCGACATCTGAAAGATCCTCAAAAGAAGGCTCTTACAAGAAGCTGTTGATAGTTCTTCAATGAGTTATATTTGATGTTCGACATATCAGAGAAAAACATGTGGGTATTGCCAGAACATGTTGTCCACGAACAAGATATCGACAATAATCATGTTTATACTTTATGTATCTTTGCCTGTGATGTCAGCCTCTAAGCACTTTTGGAGAACATAATCCAAGCCCAAAAGGATGAAATTAGTCTCAAATTATATTATTTAGACATTGATGCTTAATGGTTCTCCTCTTCATCCTCACTTGATGAATATTCTCTTACAATTAAACCAGGCGAACATTTGGTGGGCAGAAGCTGTGGGATACGAAAGATGAACGCGCTTGGGTACATGATAGGTTTGAAGAGATGAATTTGCAAGACAAGCATTACGATGAAGTGGGCCCCCGATATCTTGTCACATTTTATTCCCTCAACATTCTATTGTCCTACTCTTTTAATATTATTAAAGATGGATATGATGTTTGTATCTTAGGAAAGGCGAAGATCAAAAGGTCGTTTTAGAGGACGAGGTGGTGGTAAAACCCGAGGAACTGATCATGGTTATTTCAGAGGTAACAGATCTCACACTCACTATGATGATGGCAACAACCAAAATCAAGCTCCAAGGACTGTGAGAGGGAGAGGACCTCGCCGATATGAACCACTCGCAAAGAACAACCGCGAGAGTCAGGCAATGAAACACAGACAGTAAGTAAAGACTTATCTCTTGTGTTATTCGAGAAAATAGAAATTATTCCGGATTTAGTAGTAATAGTTATTATTTATCTGATTATATGTTCAGGTTTGCTAAGTCTCAGGAAGTGACTTCAAATGCTACTGTAGTGAGGCAGTCCATCCGGACTTCAAATGCTCATCCTGAACCTGTTGTCCAGAAAAAGCATGTATTTGCGTCAAGCTTAAATTCCGCTTCACCGCCATTTTATCCCTCTGGGTCATCCAACCAAGAAAATTCTGTTGGTCAAAGAAGGGATGCACAAATTGGACGTGGCTCTAAGGGTCCAAGTTCCTTGCATATGGAGAACAATTCCCCGATGCCACAATCTGGTCCAATGTTAAGAGCAAAAACAGTTGTTGAGTCTGTTGTGCACGATAGGTCTTATGATGACAGTTCTCTTCGATCAGTTTCTGTGAAAACCACGACCAGTTCTCCAGTGCATTCTTCTGGATTTACATTGTCGCCAACTAATGCCGATCAATCTTCTAATTCTAATGTTCAAGGGAGAGGTTTAAACTTTGGGGGATCTCCAAATAGTCAATCCACATTGTTGCATCACCAAGTTGCAAGAGTTTCTGCATCTCAAGCCCCACAAAGTCAAATGACAGTTGTTCAGCAGAAAGTATTTCAGACGCCTACTAGGCCTGCAGTGCTGCCAACCCAGCAGTTGAGTCATGGATCTGTTAGTGGCAGCAAACCAATGCCACCTCCACAGCCTTCGTCTGCAAATTTAGCTGAAGATGGAGGGAATGATTCGCCTCCAGGAAATAAGTCTAAGACTCCACTTGTTGGAAAGGGGAAGCTTAACAATCAAGTAACAGGAAGTGGCTCCTTTCTTTACAGTGGAGCTCAGGTTATTGGAGCTTCTGGAGTCATGGGCCTTGCACATGGTGATCAAGGTTTTCCTGGCACTCCAGCATTATTGCCAGGTTTGGTGAAATAATTATTAACTATTTTTTTCTAAAAAGTTTATGCTTCTCAAATAAGTACTTGTAGGACTGTTGCTTATGAAAACAAGTAACTTATTTTGACTATATGTGTCTATGTGGTACAGTTATGCAGTTTGCTGGTCAACATCATGGTGGTCTAGGGGTTCCTGCTGTTGGTATGGCTCTACCAGGATATGTGGCTCAATCACAGCTTGGTTTTGGCAATTCTGACATGGGTTGGTAAGTATCTCAAAATTATTTATAAAAGTCATTACGGGTGATTGGTAGTTTAAGGTTTCAGAGCATTTTTTATTAATGGATTCTTCTTAATTTTAGTGGTATTTTCTGTTCACATTATAAATACTAAATAGCTTATTGATGGCATAGTCCCATGTCTGAAATATTTAATGCAGAATTCATGTGATGGGCTATTGTCTTGCTTCTCAACTTCTCAATTTTGTGGTTGTGCATAATTTTTCTATTCACTACTGGTCAATTGATTTTAACCTAGTTAATGGTATCAAGGTAGACTGAGCCGCGAATTGGTTCTCTTTATTGGTCTAATCGCAGTTGATTAGTTGGTTGAGAAGTTCAGATTGATCTTGCTTCTGCCAAATAAACTCGTGACAGTTGTTTTCCGCCAAAAAATGGGATAAATGAAGCTATTCTTTTTAGCACTTTTGGTGATTTTATTTAAGCTGATATCTTTCCCCTATTGAATTTAGGGTGCCAGTACTGGCAGGTGCAGCTGGTGGTTTAGGAGCATCTTATTGTCCACCCTACATAGCTCTTGATAGTAACTATTATACCCGACCTTCAGGACATACATCCTCATCAGCTTCTTCCAGGTAAACTTTTCTATGTTAATCTGTTTCACAATGACTTTTTTCCTGAAAAGGCCTTTGTTATAAAAAAAAAATTCCCTTTAAGTCAGTTCTTTTCTCATGTAGGGAATTAGTACTTTTCCACCTTGTTTTATTTCTTCAGTTACCTGAAAATAGACTACCACTTAATTATATCCTGTTTATTTATTTTCCTTAATTATACTAGACTAGTTTTTTCCTTTGTCTCTGTATTTTCATCACATCATGAAGAGTTTTTGGCTCATTATTTTTTTCTCTGTTCAACCCTCTAATCTTCATTGGCCTTCTAATTCTAGAAAGTTGTTTGTCTGAGTTGGCAATTAGCATCCTTTTGTAGGATTGGTCTCTGTAAAACTGATGATACTTATGACATAAATTTTTACAAAAATTATCTGAAACTCTGAAAGCTCTCCTTTAATTATGATAGTGATCTTGATAATTATTGCTATCTAAAAGATTGTATATTTTTATGATTTAGTTGTTTTTCTGGTAATTTGGTATAGGTTATGCAACATATCCTCTTTCATCTATCTCTGTCCCTTGGTTCAGTTTCTTCTTTGTCAAGTTTGAATTACACATTTGTAGACCTTGTATGACTATTTACTTGTAAACAGACCAATTTTTAGAAGCTTCACTGGGATGAAAGCTGATATTTATGTTTTCTTTTAACACATTTTTATGCACTAGTTATCTACTCAATTGTTTGCTGTTCTTACAGAGAATCTGGTACGATTAAAACTGCTAAATCACCACCTAGACCTGGTATAGTACTACTTGATAGTAAAATCTTAGTTCAACTTATTTTCTTCACAAAAAATTTAATAACTTGACTATAATTCCTGTCCATATAGCAGAGCTTGTAAATGAGGAATTTGGGCAGCGGCAGAACAAGCCTCGTAGGCAAGTCAAGTGCCTTATCTGATTCAATTTGTGTGTTTTTCTGTATCTTCATGACACTTGATTTCTTTTAGCTGATTTGATATAGTTATTATTTTTAACTTATTTATTCCTTGTTTGCCAGATACTCAGAAATGAACTTTGGCCAGTGAAGTGCATATATAAGATTGAGCATATCTGAATAAACAGCTTAAGTTGAGTACGTTGTTTTCTTGATGTCGTGCTTCATCTGTTCTGTTCCCTTTGTTTCTTTGGCCATGGCTTCTTTAAGCGTACACCTGCAGGCTTATTCGTCAAGCCCTTAGTGATCTTCAGCTTTTGACCTGGAGCACTTTGGGCTGCTTAGTGTCCCAAAAGTATGTTAGGTATATTTCTTTTCGTCATTCTTTGTCTCTGTCGCTTATCAAATTTGCATTTATCACTTTGCTCACGCTTTTGATATTTTCTATAAATCTATATGAACTGAAATATGAAGATTTGCTAGAATTGGAGTTGCTTCATGTAATGACTGAACATAGCAAGGTTACTGATGAAGTATTCATGGACTGTCATGATTTATATGAAATGCTACTATGGTATCTCTCTTCACACATAATTAGTTACTGCACAGTTCATGGTTTCTGAGCTCATATATGTGTCCTGCATTGATGGGAATCTTCTATACTCCTGTTATGATCATTAGTATTCAACATATGTAAATTATCTTCTTATATATATATATATTCAAATTGCTTGATTTTATTTAATTGGTCTTACCTGATTTTTCTTGTTTCACTAGTAGCTTGAGGATGACTTTTTTCTTTTCTTTTTCTTTAGGTATAACTTATTTGCTTGCTGTAGTTGTTTGAGGAGACCATCTTGCAGCAGGGCGAGTGGTTGTTCTTCTTTGAATCTATGTGAGTTTCTCGATTATCTCTTATCTGTGGAGAGCCCACTATGTTTATATAGCTTGAAAGCCGATTTACCTGTGTTGAAACGCCATTTGATTGGCTGGGTTTTTTATTTGCAGATATTGCTTAGTCGTGGAGTTCTGGCGAGTTCTTGTTAATTGACGAAGGCCTGAAGATATAATTTGGTTTATTAGTGGTTCATTTTGTAGCTTCCTTTTCAGTGGTTTGCGGAGTTTTCACCTTTGTTGGGTGGAACTGCATATTCTACCGGAGTGTCAGTTTAGTCCAGGTTCATCACTTCAATGTTATTTGGTAACTCAACTGGGTTCTGTATCATGATGCTTTGCTATTGATCGTTTTAAAGAAATGTGAGTGATAGTTTGAAAGAAATTTCACTCGTTTTCAACAGCTTGTAATATATGAAACAGGCATCTTCTTAACTGTCATCTCTCAATCACCAGAGATTTCCAACCTTGTCCTTCACAGAAAACTTACCCATTAGAGCTTTGATGTAATAATCTATAGCTATTTGGAACAGCAACAATAAAAAAAATTATCTTATATATTTTTTGGACAAAAAGGTCATCTTTTATCCAAATATCCATTAAAACTTTGGATAATTTAACTATAAAAGATGCATCTTTACTCAAAGTAGTATTTTTTTTTATCTGAGCTCACGTTAATGTAAAGCTTGTGAAGGGTACTTTAGTAATTATAGAAAAATATAGTTATCTAATTTTTGAAGTCCATAATATAAGAATTGTGTTTATGTACTTATTTACTGCAAATTTCCCTAATCTATGTTATATGCCTCCAAGATCCACCTATTGCTTTTTTCTCAAAAAAAATAAAGAAAATAGTATTAATCAAACTGGAAGAGTTGCAGCCGAGGACAACCGTAACCACCTTGTGCTGGCATAATTATAGCCATTAACACTATAATTAATGTTATTGATAACCATTAACAGTATAAATCCCAAGAGGCCAAGAGTTATCCAACCGTAAATGTTAAAAAGGGGAAGCCTGACGCTTACACAGTTACACCTCTGACCTTTCAAACTGTTCAGGAATCAAGTGGCACACATGATGATTAAATTGGACTTGATGCTCACCACCCAGTCAGCCACCGAGCATTAGTTGTTTCTAACTTTCGGATTTTTAATCATGTCTTAGGTTTGCTTATTTATGTATGCTTAAATCCATTGTATTCATTTCTATGATTAATTAGAACACTATTCACCAACCTAAATTATTTGACTGTATTATGACGATGCTACAATGATCAGTAAATTACTCACATTTTCCCCTTTGAAAGGTAGTTATATTAGCCATTGGGTAGATCCAAATCTGCAACTTGGAGACTCCTCTTTGGTTGTTGAACACTACCTTAGGCACATTCTGACATGTCTCCAACTTGTCAACTATAATTTGACCTGCTCTTCTTTAAGATTAGTCCAAACTCCCATGATGGTAATTAAACTTCTCAATAGTTAAATATATTCCAATAATTTATAACATGTTGAACCACTCCGGACCCTAGAATTTGACCTCTTCATTTAACATGATAACAAGTGGGTGTTTCAGGAGATCTTCCCTTACCTTAAAAAAGAAGAAGAAGAAGAAGAAGAAGGGGTTATATAAGGACTTTGGCTACTTTTAAGTTGTTCATTCCCTTGTAATCTACATATATAGATAGCATTAGAACAAATGGGTAGGCTGGGCCTTGATAGAGTTTTAGATTTCCTTTCTCTTCCCATCTCTCCATGTTCTTGTACTTGTTTTAGTCCTGCGGAAGAAGATGAATACATTGAGAGGAAGGCTTTGTTGAGAAGCCATCTGGATCAGATGCTAAAGCTTAGAGACATTGTTGATGGTACCAAGACACTGGCTTTTCATCTGGAGCCAAAGGTGATATTTGTGAAGCTTCGTTTAGTCTTTGTTTTGCTTCTATGTTCTAAAGAGCCAACTAGATTAATGTGATAAAATATCAAGTATAATTTTATGAATTCTTCATACAAGGAAGACTGTGGTTCTGAGGGTGTCCATGCATTGCAATGGCTGTGCAAGGAAAGTCCAGAAGCACATTTCAAAGATGGAAGGTATGAAGAAGAGTTTGGCTCTCTGAATGACTGCTAAGTTTCTGTACACATGCTTGTAGATTGTCTTTTACTAAGTACTAGTGACTATCAAGGCTAATCTGTTAACTAGACATAGAGTACAATTTGAGAAATAAGGTTTATGAAATTAAATCATATAGATTTGGAGCTTGAAATCATTTTCTTAATAACTATCTGTAGGCCAACTTCTCTCTTCTCTTTCTCTCTCTTGATTACTCTGTTACTTTATTCTTTTAATACTGATAGGAGTGACCTCAGTTGAAGTAAGCTTGGAGAGCAAGAAGGTAGTTGTAATTGGAGACATTACTCCATCTGAAGTCTTGGAAAGGGTTTCTAAGGTGAAGTTTGCAGAGTTATGGAAGACTCCTTGAACTAGCCTGAACCAAGAGATTTAAGCTTGAAGGCATCAATATACCTACCAAGAGTGCTGCTGATTGATTATTATAACAGTTCCCTCTATGTCACTGGTTTCATACTGATGAAAGATCTTGTCATCTTTACTACTCTCTATGAATAAGGATAACTAGATGATACCTCTTTCACATTGTTCTCCATTTCCATTTATAACTGAGTCTAATTGCAAAAAAGAACCAAGTATTAGGAGAAAGGCATCTTATTTGAAGTGAATGGCATCCAAAGTCCATCATCTTACAATGTCAACCACTAACTCTTAGTAAGTTTGCCCCGTTCCTAACCATGCAACTCCATATGCTTCATTTGTTAATCTTCTTACCTTGAATTACCGATAGTACTATGATTCCAAGAGCACTAAATCCCCACTATGACAAGCCCACATGACATGTATGGTTGATGTCTCCAACTGTAGCAAAGGTCCCCTGTTTCCTTAGATAATTAAAATCCTTTGACCAATTAAGGACAACCATTAACACCAATGGCTTTGAAGAAGTGATATCAACTCTAATATCAACCATTACTGGAGTAATTAAATCCATAACCTCTGTCGTTATTATAAGACGACAGAACACGATATCTATGTGCCCACAGGAACAGCCAAAATCCAAGCTTACATGAAAGCGAAATAAGTGTCAAAATTTAAATGAGGACGAAAGGTGTTCTTTTTCGACCAAGTCCTCCAAACTAGATGATCAAAGGAGTTCTCGGGGGGAACTATTGGGTAGTTTCCACGAGTGCTCCTTTTATCCGTAAGCCAAACACTATAAACGTTAGAGAGAGCGACACCTTTGGTTTTCTGATAGCCACGTGTAACGCCTGACTCCCCACGAGTTAAGAGTCAAATTTTTGGGTAGCTTTCTCACGTCCAGGTAGTGAATAGGAGAAGATGACTTTGTCTAATGATATTTCATCCATCTCTTTCATGATTACACATCGTGACGGAATTTTACTTATAAACCCTTGTAATTGTTTAGAATTACAATCTACACCGCTTTCCTGTGTGATTTGATTTCAAAATGAATCATGACGAGATCAAGAAGCATGATTTAGTAAGCAACTGTGAGGTAAATTAGACCAATAACATGGAAGTAAGCGTATTATTTAAGGGGTCTATTTGCAAAATCTTTATTCTATAGATGGTAGGCTTTGGGATGTGGGGAGTTTGACGTAAATATGCTAAGTTTCAGGAATGCAGATGCAAAATGCATCCAAGAAAAAAAAAAGTATTCAGACGTACTTCTTCATGAAAAGACGGTGTGAATTTATCAAACCGCCGCTTTAATATAACGACTCTTTGTTATCTTCTCCCAAATCCAGTTCTTTTTTGGCGCAAACATGGCCAAAATCCTTCTCCTCCTCGTTGTATCGCTCCTCTCCCTCTCCTCTCCCATCCTCTCCCTTTCCCAAGACCCTAACCCTAGCCCTACTACAGCCTACGACGAACTCAAAGAGAGCGGCTTCCCGGTCGGCCTCCTCCCGACCAACGTCCTGCGCTACTCCCTCAACCGCACCTCCGGCGACTTCGCCGTTGACCTCGACGGGCACTGCAGGATCACCCTCCCTCCCGACAACTACCTTGCCTCCTACTCCGAGAGGATCACCGGGAAGCTCGTCGAACGTCGGATCTCCGATCTCGACGGGATCAGGGTCAGGGCTTTCTTCCGCTGGTGGTCCATCAGCGGGATACGATCCTCGGGAGAAAACCTCGTGTTCGAGGTCGGCGTTGCGTCGGCGAAGTACGCATCCAAGAATTTTGATGAGATTCCCGATTGCGAGAACCGCAACCCTAAAAAGGCCGCTTCTTGAGGTAATCTAAGTTGTCCCGGTGGTTGAATCTCGCTTCTTTTTTTTTGTTGAAATTCGGTTAAATTTGTTGTTTATTGAACTTTTTTTTTGTCTCAATTCGTTTATCTACTTGTTTTTAGATTTGGTTATAAATTATGGGTTCGTGATTGTTATCCGATGAGGCCAATGTCTTTTGGGAAATTTTATTTTGTGCTTTGGTTTGACTTGCTCTATTCTTTTACATCTTTGGGAATGGATTGAGTTTTCGAGGTCTTCCTTAGGTACAGGGGGGCTGAGTTTGGTGAGAGCGTGTGTGCGATCAAGTTCGGTTTGAAATTTGACCAAGCAAGCCATAGGATCATAATTTGGAATGCATAAAATGAAATATTAGCGCAGATTAGGTATATACATTCAAATAATCTCTTCACTTATGGAATATGTGTTACGTATAAATATCATCTACTTTAATGTAATGCATATAAGGTTTGACTTAAAATTAATTTAGACCTTAACTATGAGGATCCAGCTCAGCTAGGTTAATATAACATGAGCATCATCAAGCTTACAACTGAAGTGAACTGAATGTGAAGCATTATATGATTTCTTTAGATCAATTGATAGTAAGGGTAAGATGTCTGCTACTTTTTGTTTACTTTGTTGCAACAACAATGTCCTCTTTTGATTAAAGTTGCGATGATGCGTTGCATATATATTCCATTAATCTCTTATAGACTGAGGTTCTTACATGAAAGAAGCTTTAGAAAGAGTAAACCTATCTGGAATGATCATAAGTACATGTCAAATTGCATTCCGGAGGAATTTCAAGTGCACAAACGCTGAAATTGAAGTCTGTAGTATAAGTTTTTATTTAGGATAATTGTATACCTAAAGAAAGTTTGATGCTTTTTGCCGATTCTTGTGAAAACTCATTTGTCCTTTTACATCTTTGTACATTTAGACGTCCTCAAAGCTGTTCTTTTTCGGTTCTCTCATATGGTATATCTTAATGATCTTTGAACTTTCAATCTGAAGAGAATACTTATTCTAGTAAGTATTATATGAGGAACATCCTATGTGATTGGCGGGATTTAATCTGTAGGTAATTATTTAAATACTATAACAATAATGGTAGCGAGAAACTAAAGCTAGATATATTTATAAATAACTCGACACTGTTCCTTAACTGATTGCTTGATTGTTTAGAAACTAAAGCTAGTTGTTGACATGCGGTTTCTGATTGCTTGCATATATACTCTGCCCAACATTCAATAATTCTAGTGTACATTTAAGCAAACAAATTTCACAGGAAAAATAAGGCCCCTAGATGGGATAATTTGGAAGATTCTTGGTGGTTATAAATATGGAATGAGTGCATGTTATTTTTCTGGTTGGTATACTTCAGTAATTTGGTAACATAAACACTTTATGATCATTGCAGGATTATATTTGTTCTTCATCAATATGGAGGCATGCTGTTAGCTTCTCCTCTTGGAGCACTATATCCCATGAATTACTTGTTACTACTTGTAAAGAACTTAAATTCACACTCGCGGTTGTAACTTTTTTATAATCTTCTAGTAATAATTCGTATCTACTTCTGATTCCAGCAAGATGCTATCAGAATTGTATTCCACGTACTTATAATTTAGTGTAATACCTTCTGGATTTCTATCCCTGCTCTGTGATGGATTGAATGATAGGTGCTTTCTCACATCCAGTTTATGATCTTGACCACTCTGGGTATATAGAATAGCTAATGTTGGCAATACAAACTTGAACGAGAATCTAGTTTATTCTTTGGATCAACAAGAATAACAGTTCTAAAACTGTGATATCTTTTCCTCATTTAGGCGTTGGTACTATATGGGAGGAACTATTTGTTCACAAGAATCTCCAGCTCATGGTGAATTGCTCCAATACACTTTGATAAGAAGTTATGCACATAGTTAACCCACATAAGATGCTATATAAATACAGTTATTCATATAATAAAATCTAAAAGCTTCAGCTATACATTTGCCTACATTTATACCAGTCTAACTCATCAGGCAAGCATCAGAAGGTGATTAGATATGAAACCCTGAACTCCTCATTACTATTTGCAGCCCAATGAAGCGTCATTGGCAAACTTTTGCAATAACAAAAGGAAAAGAAAAAGGAAAAAGAAAGAAAGAAACAGAAGAACATGAAGAAACTGTACATGGTGTAAGTTAAAAAGAATCAAGGAGTTACAGACCATCTCCTGAATTGTGTACAATAGTAAGTGGAGATACGCTACAACAGGAAAGCCAAAACTTTCGAATCAACTCTGGCGAAATCTTCAAGATTGACTTCTCTGGTATTGCAAGTCCGAGCACTAAGACTTAAAGTGGAAATTCACTGTAAATATTAACAACTAAGAGGCGCCGCAGATGATCCCATCTACTATAATATTCTTCCAACATAATCTGAAACTCAGTCATGATAACCCATTGCACACTACATCCTTCTCAGATGCTTCTATTGCCTCCGCAATCATAAGAGCATATACTGCCTTGTCGAGGGCAAGATCAGCCTTATGCAACAACCACTGAGCTTTCTCCCTCTTTAACTTGGCCATATTTGATGCATGCTGAGCTGCACTTGCTGCGTCGCGCAGTCTGAACTCATTGATATCAGCCCTTCGACTCTGAAGCCCATGAGGCTGTGATTTCTTTGTGTCAGGCCAGTCACTGCTATCATTACTCCACCGAGCTCTATTGTTCTCCTGTTTTCCATCGTATGAGTATGATAGAAAGGAAGAATTCCTTGGAGACAGCAACGTGCTATATTCCGCATCATTCTTTACTTTTCGATGCCAACTTCTATATGATCTGTTGGCCGTCGCTGATATCATTCCTATCCTCGGAGAATCTCTTGGTGAGAAACTAGACGAATACTGATTAAAGCGAGGGGAATAAGACAGTTCATGGTTTGAAACAGAAAGTAAACCCTTCTCGCCTCCAGCTTGAAGGTCATTGGATTTTTGGGCTGATACACACAGAAGCATTAGTAAGACACCATCCCAAATAGAAGGGGCAGTAAAAACATCTATATCAAGATACCAAAGATGGAGATGTACCAAAAACATAGAGTGCATCCGGTTCTCTTGCAGTAGAACAATGATGGTTAGTGAACATGAACTTCTTATGAGATCTCTGTTTTGAACCTTTGTTAGGTACTTCCAGTCCCCGTGGCCTCAAGCAAAAAGCAAACATGGGAGGTTTTTCTACGGGACAAGTCCTTTCCAAACCCAAATCTGATGATCCCTGAATCTTAGTAGTACCCAATTCCCAATCTCTTAACTGCTTCTGGTAATTCTCCCATAGTGCAGGCTGACCCAAGCAAAGCAAAAAAAAGAATAAGAGGTCGGGTAAGATCAGATAATAGAGGAAAAAAGAGTGCTACATCAACTTCAGTTACATATTGTTAAACTATGAGAAAAAAGTCCAAGTAGGTCATTTAGTTCAAATCAACATTTGCAAATACTGGCTGTGTTAAGTATCTAATTTATCTTAAAGGAACTACTTAACCCAGAAAAAAATGAAGTTTATGGAACTGTGGAAGGAAAGTCATTCTTACTGTAAAAATAGTTGCTTAACTGAAAAGATTAGTGTCTTAGTTTATGCAACTCATGAAAATGTAAAATCAAAACCAGAAGGTTGAAGGAACTTATACAACAGAACGCAATATAGATAAACATTCACCTGAAGTTGTCGAATCAGAGGTAAACCCTTCTTCTGCCTCTTTTGACGCCAATGGTCATATATTGCTTTAATGATGCCCATCGGACCAAACTCAACCATCAATTCCTCTAATTCAGCAGTGGTGAACTGGTCACAGTTTTTTAAATATGCAACTTTCTCAAACATGTCCATCGCCCTCTCAAACATATCATCAGTAATCTCAGCATCTGAAGAACTATTAATATTTTTAGTCAATTCCTCATCATCACTGTCCATATCGTATAATACATGAGATGGATCCAAAGCCCTATCAACCTCAGTTCCATCCTGTAGGTGATAATTCAATGGATTGCAAGTGAAAGGAACTTCAGCAATTACCTCATCAGCATCATCAATCAAGCGGACGCCAGGGATAGGAATATTTTTGAGAGAAGCTGCTCTAAGGTTCCTATTGTAGCACTGTTCATGTATAATTTTGAACTGTGACCATTGGGTCCTGTCACTGAACTCCAACATCCACTCCTTCCCCCCTTTCCACATCATAGCATGAGTAAAGCGATTTGAAATTCCAGGCTGCAGAAACTGGTATGCCTTATGCACATATTTAGTAATTCCAGAAAGCTTCACTGATATCCACCAGTCCTTTTGATCATGAGAGTCAAGTGCAACCAGTGCCCCAGGTTCTCTCCAGCATCTGTCCCCCAAAGTAACCAGAACATTCGCAGAACATGCCAATGATTCTAAATAGCTTGCAGGATCTTCAGAACCGCAAGGTAGCTTCTCAGCACTATTGATTTTGATTTTCTTGCAGAATTGCCGCTTCCTATGATGAATTTGTTGACTTGAACCACGATGCTGAAACCCATCTTGTGACAAATATGAAACCCGAGTTCGAGGCTTCTTAGAGGCAACAACAAATCCATTCTGGAAGAAACTTTCTGGCCACAATTTCAAGCAAGTGCCAGATCTAGGTGAAGCCAAACTAGGCGAGTTGTCATTCCATATGCTCAATAAATCTGTTGTAGTAGGGCTCCAGACATCATTGTCGTTCATTTTCTGGTCCATTCTTGATGCAGATTGAGATATTTGGCCTTCGCTGTCATGTAAATGTTCGTCAACTTGACTAAATTTGGTCTTCTCTGGTCCACTTTGTATGTTCATATTTTGTGGGAAGGACTTGTGGAGAACAAGCTGCTCCATGGTGTCTTCAGAGGAACCCTGCATATGACATAAAAAACTCATACCATTTAACTCCATCCACAACAGTACTCCAATGAAGTCATGAGACAGCAATCAAACTATAACAGCAAAATCAATATAGGAATCAATATGGCAATAAAAATGCAAAACAGGCAGGAATGGCATCATAGAAGAATACATTGAAAGTCACCAAAAGGTTAACAAGTGAGATGATGAAGGTAATTTAGCTCATGAAGGCACAAGGTTTTATATTTGTTGAATCATATGACATGAGAAAGAAAAACCTTTAGAAAGAAAAGGGAAGAAGAGAAAGGGTACGCAAAGAAGTATAGAGATCGAACCCAAGGAAGAAACCAAAATAAACAGTATAAGGACAATAGTTCAGATAGTAAATTCTCAGCTCTAAGCAACAAAAATACTATGTTACCGAAAATAAAATTGGGTCTTCACAAACCAAGGAATGTAGCAGGCAATTTTTTTCAGTTGACAGCTCCTTGACATCAACATGTGTGAGATCAGCAATAGAAAGCTCCCTCATCAGTAAAGAATGCTGTTTAAACTTCTTCTCCAGGCATCTCCATTTTGAATTCCCCAGTTCCTGAAGACTGTACATCATAAAAATAAACTGCCTTCTCCCATCACACAAGCTTGAAAGCTTAATTCCAATTGTTTCAGTAGGCACTTCCCTTTCAAACAACTTGCTGCATATTTTGTGTTGGCTGAATGTACCCATAACGAAACACATAAGATCAACCAACCTCCTTAAACACCCTTGAACTGACAAAATCCTTAAAGCCAGAACCTTACTGACAAAAGTCATTTCCATGTGAACTATTGGCCAAATAAGCATTAACTTACAATGATTAGAGAGGAAGTTTTGCCTACATAACCAATTGCTTTCTGTTGCAAATGCAGAGTGATAAATGCCTTTAATTGAAATCTGCAACTCTAATGTCACTCTTGTAAATTCTGTTGGCTTGAAAGCAACAAGTAATTCTTCTAAGGGCAACTCTCTATCAAAGACAGAACCTTTCAAACTGAAAGGGTCAGTTGAACTTGTTGAGACTGAATTTCCCCTCACCTTCTTGTCCAAAGCCAACCCCATCTTCCGAGACCTTTTCCTGAAATAAACAAATGAAATATCCCTACTTTTAGAGTAATCCTTGCTCAACAGTGGAGACACTTGATGTATATTCCCATTTGATGGCCTCTCAGGAGCAGTACTTCTAGAAAATGGTATGGTGGGAACCATATTAGTGTGGCTAACAGGCTTGCAAACTTCAGACATTGACAAGATCTTTTGTTCTGAGCCCTTATGTAGAGTTTTCTGTTTCTTTTTATGGGTTCTATGGGGGGCTGATCTCATACGCTGTATGGAGCAAGCCAACCATGAGATAATAGGAACCGACTCCATAATGCTTCCTTCGCAACTATCATCTATTGCATTTATATTGGAACCCTCATTTTTCATTTTCATTTCCAATCCTGAATTTCTTTTGCCATATGTACTTGCAATTTCACTAGGAAAAAGCAATAATTTAAATCTCTCATTCTGAAGATTGATCCATTCTTCCTCCCGGCCATCATATTTGATAAGATGCAGCTCCGTCACAGGATCATATTCTTTAACCACGCCAAAATACCAACTTTTATCAAGAGGCCAGAAGATTCTTATCCTCTGCTTTACTACCCAATAGGGATCAATATCACTGGAGAACACTTCATAGAAATGGCGACGCTTCTTGATGAAATCTTTACCAGTTTGCTTCCTCGGCCGTAAAACTCTACCTGCAGCATCAACTGATGCCATTTTCAAGACTGAGCCGTTTGCCGGCCTTGAAGGTGTCATATTATCGTCAGAGAACCTAGTGCAACCCGGACTGAACCGAGAGGAGAGCATCATAGCAGCATTCTGTTCAAGATTCCCTTCATCGTCATCTAAGAATTCTTCATAAAACTTCCTGTCATCCTCATTCAAATGGGCTTCATTTTCTGCATTTCCCCTACATTTCAGTGCAGAATCATGGCTCCTCCTGCCATGAATCTTTCTCCTGCTAATCCTAACAGGAATTCCATTTTCATTCTTGAAGTTAGAATCAGGGCATCCTATATTTGAGCCATCCTCCACAAAATCATTCAACTTCTTCCTCTTTCTCTCAGCAGATAATGAAATGGGTGTAACTGGATCATCAGATAACGTACTCCCCTGAATTTCATGGGCCCCTTTTGGTTTGCAAGTAGAGTTGCCTGCTGCATTAGTTCCAGTAACAGAGATTTCATTTTTCTTTCTCCTGGAGATGCACCGAGGGCGTTTTGGAATCAATATATTGTTAGTTATTTGATTTGTGTTCCCTGGATCACTGGCCCTGATGGTCCTATTGTTTTCACTCTTCTGTGAAGACCCATTTAAATGGCTCCATTTAACTAACGGATCACTTGCGTTGCTATTGTTCTCCTGCTTACCCTCACCAGAAACAGACCCATTTGGTTTTAATCTCGAATCATCGTCAGCATTCTTATTGCAGTCACTGAAACTGCTCAAAAAGACCTCCTTCTTGTTCCTTCCCTTCCTCGATTCCCCAACAGATGACCCTCCATTACCAACCGCCAATTTTCGTCTTCTCTTCAGATCCTTTGTTTCCTGGATCCTACCAAAATCCCGGCTCACTGCACTCTGTTTTCCAGCGGAATATCTAGATTTCTCGACATAGGAGCTCTGGAGGAGCAAACGTCTCGATTTTTTGGAAAAGACGGATGCACCAGGCTTATCATGGCTCAATTCCATGTAAATTCCCTCAAAAGGAAGGGATAAATCAAAAGCCCCAAATTGTAATCTTCAGTCATTCATACTCTCAGATAGAAACCCTAATATAGATCCAAAAACAAAAAATTCCGATCATTCGACCCCAATCCTATGAAGAATTGAGCCCTGGATGAGGAATGATCGATTAAAACACATTTCTAACCGATCGCCTAAAATGGATCAAATAGATCAATGCAAAATGAGTGGAGGAAGCACATACCTGGATCTAAAGGCAACACAAACAGACAAAATTTCCACCCATCGGCAAGAATAGCTTGAGGGCAATCGATCACAGCGTCGAAATCTACGCTTTGAGAGCAGGAATCTTTAGAATCGATGGAAAATTTCTCCCGTAATTCCGTAACCCTAGAAAACGACGAGCTAGGGTTTCCTCGATTTCAAGACGAAATAAAGCGCTCCTCTTTCTCTCTCCACCGCCTTGATCGATTCAAAACGTCGGATTTTAATCGAACGGCTTCTTCTTTTCCAGCGACAACAGAAACAAGTAGACAATTTAGACGGTAACCGATATTTCGGAGCAAATAAGGATGGAATCGACGGCCGTGATTTCTTTGTCGGATAACGTTGATGGACGTGATGCCTCAGAACGTTACACAATTAACTTTTTAGTAAAAACTCCCCGTCTTTTTAGTGAATTTACCGCATCAACTACCTTTCCTGTCCACAGACTATTTTTTTGAGAATTTTACAAATCACACCCTATAGTTACGTATTTTATAGTTCATATTTCATCTTGTTTTAAAATTTTATAATTCAATTCATATTTTTTTCTATAATTATCATTTAACACCCTAATATTTTTCTTAAATAAAATACCTCTCAATTTAATCTTTTCCAACCACCTCCTCTACTTATCATTGCACCAAACCGAAGGTCCGCTAGAGGAGCTTTTAGTTCTCTTTCTCTACCTCTCTTTAATAATCGTCTAATTATTTTTTGATTGATTTATTAGATGGTTATTAAAAGGATGAAGATAAAAAGAGAGAATAAAGAAAACAAGAGTAATTTAAGTATTTATAAATTATGTTGTATATTATAATAGAATATTATTTTATTAGTACCGTGTAAGTTAATCCAGTGTGTTAAATAAAAATTATAGTAAAAAGAATAGGAGTCTGAATTATAAAATAATTAAAATATAGGGTGTGATTTTGTAAAATTCCCTCTCTCTCTCTCTCCTTTTTAAGTAATAACCCCTGGAACTTTTATTAAGTTACAATTTGCACCCCTGACTTTTTAGCCGAGGGTTGGCGTGGTCTAGTTGTCAATCACACTTTATATGGGCCAAAAGATTGGCAAGATAAGCCCGCTTAGTTATGAATGTTTGGCCCTAATTAGACAAGTCATCAACCCAATCTTAGATTAAGACCATCAAAAGCATTTTAATTTACTTATATTTAATGCAACATCGTTAACTAATACAAATTTCCCAATCTTTTCCTTTGGCCAGTAATATTATTGGCCAAAAACATTGGTCAAAGTAGTATCTGTTGAGTTGAGACGTGACCTTTTCTTCCAAGCATGCCTTCATTGACCAAATTACTTGATAGATTTCATGTCAATAAGCTCAAACTAATAAACGATTAATCCTCTACATGCATGCATTCGTAGGTGTGTGATATGATTTAAATTTTCCGTTGGAATAGCATACAAAGACCGGCATTTGACATGGCAATTCTACTTATTATATTATAATTCTAATCAAATTGATATAATTTAAACAAACCTCATCCCAAAAAAATCTAATGTAATCAAAAGGGTCAATTAGGGGTGAAAACGGATCGGATACGGCTCGAATAGTGCTCAACCCATATCCGGATCCATATTTTTTATCCGGATACGGATTCGGATACGGATATTTGACGGATAGCAAAAATTAAAACCATATCCTAAGAAAACGGATACGGATAATTTTCGGATACGGATCGGATAGTTTTCGGATACGGATCGGATAGTTTCGGATACGGATCGGATAGTTTATATATAAAGTACTCAGTTAAACTAAAATACTTAAAGATAAAATATTGAAATGTTAGACACTTTCTCTAATTGTGAAATAATAATTTAACATTTTACTGATAATATAAATTGATAAACAGTTCAGTTATTCTCTGAGATAATAGTGATATAGAGACCCTGTTTGCTAATAAATTTGCTCAATAGTTTATAAGGAGGTTTATTTTTGGTCAAGAACTTGTTTCTTCAGGACATCAAACAATACCACCCCAAATTACTAGAAAGAATTAGCAATAGAATTTGTCAACAAGCTCCTACTCAACACCATAATGCAAACAAGCACTAGCAAATTTTGTTTTCTTTTCTATCCAGTTTATAATTAGCCTACAAACTTATAATCTATTAAGAAATTTTTTTATATTTTTGTTAAGAAAACATTGCATCACTGCCGAATTATAAATTCAGGCGATTCAATTTTTAATTTTAAAAGAAGATTTTAAATATAAAAAGGTAATCATTTGGAATTTCTAATCTGAGTGAGATAAGAGCATATTGGATAAATGGATAGGTAATGAGGTTAAAAATATTATAAAAAAATAAATGAGAAACTAATTAACACTAATATGAACTAAAAATTGGTCAGGTTTGGATCTGGGTCCAAATGTAGAACCACAAGTAGTTATAAAATATAGATCTTGGACCTCTGTCTACTCTATATGAGTGGCACAATTTTATCTAGAACCCATCACCGTGACGGGATTGCGGAAGATGAGCACGGAGACGACGGCGGCGACGGCGGCCTTGGCGTTGCCGAGGACTTGAAGTGTGAGGGCGCTGGTGTGCTTCGTGACCAAGAAGTTGGTGAGGTTGACGAGGTAGGCGACGGTGGCGTTCCCGAAGAGGAGTAGGGCGAGGCTGGGCTCTTCTCGGATCTTGGAGAGGGTGGCGGCGGCGACGCCCGGCTCGGAGAGGAGAGCCGAGGTCGACGAGGGAGGGCTGGTGGAGGAGAGCCGAGGTCAACGAGGGAGGGCCGGTGGAGGTGAGCCGAGGTCGACAAGGGAGGGCCGGTGAGGCCGTGAGGGCTAGTACTGAGGGCGGCGCCGCGGGTAGCAGTGCGGTTGATGGAGATTTGGGGGAGGAGATGGTGAGTAGATGAGAGATAGAGGTAGGGTTTAACTTTTGTTGGGTATTTATTAAGCGGGTAAACGGATATCCGTTATCCGAATCCGTATCCGATAAAATCAATTAAACCCGTATCCGTATCCGGATCCGGATTTTTTTCTAAAAGGCTATCCGTATCCGGATCCGGATCCGGATATTTTTGGAAATAGCTACCCGTATCCGTATCCAAATCCGGATCGGATAGGATTTTCCTATCCGTATCCGATCCGGATCGGATCGGATAGCGGGTCGGGTCGGATTTAATCCGACCCGTTTTCACCCCTAGGGTCAATGCATGGCAAAGGCCACTATATGAAAATAGATACGATCTCTTTCTCTCATTTTTATGTATCTCTACTATAAAACTACTTGGGAGAATTAAAAAGTCTAAATATAGCATGCGTGAAATACGTTTAGAATAGTTCGTGCATTTTTTAATTTTATTTTTTTACATAATAAGCTTGATTTGATAAATAATTTATAAGTTGCAATATATATATATATACTAAGAAGGGGGCCAATAGTACGTATGGTAATAATACATAAGTTAATTACAGTTACAACTTAGCATTAGATCCTCACTTGGTTAATTGGGAGTTGGTTCACTGAACACAAATCATATTAAAGAGGCATCATCATGATCATCATGCATAATAAATATCTAAGATTCCAACAATCCGGACCAACTTGTTTTATTTTCTGGCAAACCGTATATATATATACACGTCACTTAATGGCTATAATTTATTAATACAACCAGGCCAACCACTGTAATTAATTGGCGGTAGTCATGAAAAGAGAGCACGTGCTCAAATTATCTATAAACTATTCACTAAGGACGAATAAAATCTATTTATACTTGAAGTCCTTCCTATTAATCTGAATTAAACTGTAGCAATCAATTTTTTTTATTAGAGATAAAATCGTGAAGAATTAGATATTTTTTTTTAATACATCTAAAATAATATCAAAAAATATAATAAATATGTATATATTTTTGTATTTAAAATTCTATCGTTATCTAAGATTTAGGGAGGGGGGGTCACGGTACTCTGGATCCGTTAAATTTGGATAAGTGATAGGTTATTAACATCCCTCGTGATGATGTCGAGGAAATTTCTCCGACGTGCGGTCAAAGGAACCAAACTAAGTACGAACGAAGTATTCCAAGTGGTTGGTGGAGACTAGGATAAATAATACTAACTTTGAACGTCTTCTTTCTTGGCCTCAACCTTGATGGGGAGGAGTATGTAGTTAAGAAACCGGAAGTGGTGCAGTCTTACTCATCTTTTCTACCAGGTAATGTCAAAATTGACTAGCTGGAACTTATCATTTGTGAACATTCTCTATAAATGTTATGTGCACTTTGCCTCTTTCTCACAGCTACCGAGAATTTCCTTGAGCTTCTAAATCTTCTGCAGAAGAAATTGACAAGAGAGAATGTCTTCTGAAACATTTGTTTCAGGAAAGGATGACTGCACTGCCTCCTCTTTAGAACAGCCTCTCTTGTTCCATGACAATGAGGATAACATCAAGGATTTGGAAGGCCAGCTTCCTCCATTCAATGGTTCTTCTTTCTCCAGGACCTGTCTAAATTTAACCAATGCTGTCTCAGGTTCATCGTCTCTCTGTCTCTGTCTCTCTCTCTTGTGTTAAAAGTTATTTCCTTCATTTTGCCATGGAGTAGGCCTTTTGTAACTTTGTATTGTCTGCAGGAATTGGAGTGCTATCAATGCCATATGCACTTTCACAAGGAGGATGGCTTAGCTTAGCACTATTCTTCTTTGTTGGCATCGTATGCTATTACACAGGGATCCTCATCCAACGATGCATGCATGCTGATCCAATCATCGCTACTTACCCCGATATCGGGCAGCATGCCTTCGGGTCGAAGGGTAGGAATGTGATTGCGTTCTTCATGTATGTCGAGCTTTACCTCGTCGCGATAAGTTTCTTGATACTAGAGGGTGATAACTTAGACAAGCTGTTCCCTGGTGTATCTATCGAATTCGCATCGATAAGGATTCAAGGGAAGCAGTTGTTCATAATACTGGCTGCTGCAATTATTCTGCCGACTACTTGGTGTAGGAATTTGAGCATTCTCGCATTCGTATCGGCAGGAGGGCTATTGGCATCAGTAATCTTGACAGGTTCTTTGCTATGGGCTGGTGTTGCTGAAACTGGATTTCATCAGAAGGGTGATGTTTTTAATTTGAATGGATTGCCTACAGCTCTAGGCTTGTACTTCGTTTGCTTCACTGGTCATGCAGTTTTCCCTACCATATTTACTTCGATGAAGGAACGGAGTCACTTCTCCAAGGTAAGAATTGAGAATTGATTCAGTTCCAAACTAAATTTATGCCACAAATTTTATTGAACAAAAAACTATTTTCTGAATCAGTGAGTGTGGAAAAGTTTAATAAGACTGAATATTGCGGTGGTCGATAACTCGATATGCGAAAATGTGGTTCATGAAGAACCTTAGCTGACCATCTCTTGTAAATTTTTGTTGCAGGTACTGCTGATTTCTTCTGTACTCTGCACTCTCAACTACGGTTTGACAGCGGTTTTGGGCTACCTAATGTATGGGAAAGACTTAGAATCTCAAGTGACATTGAATCTTCCTATGAGCAAGATCTACTCTAGGATCGCAATTTATACAACACTTATTAATCCGCTTGCGAAATATGCTCTATTGATCTCACCGATAACTACCGCTATAGAGGGACGCATATCTGTTCTTGGTAACAGATCCGTAAGCCTTGTGATTAGAACTCTTTTGTTGATCAGCACCGTGATAATAGCGTCATCGGTTCCGTTCTTTGGCTATCTTATGTCATTCATTGGATCTTTTCTAAGTGTCATGGCGACCGTCTTATTTCCGTGCTTATGCTACCTCAAGATTTACAAGGCTGCAAGAGTATGGAGTGTTGAGCTAGTAGCTATAATAGGAATTTTGGCAATTGGAGTTCTTGTTGCAGTCATGGGTACCTACACCTCTGTGCAACAGATCATTGACAGTTTATAAAGTGATAGTCATATGTAGATAAAACGCCGAGAGGTTTTTTGTAATCAAGAGATGGCTGAATTAGTCATCACAAGAGTATAAAAATTCATTGGGATTAATTAGATCGTAGCCTTCTAATGGAACTAGTACCAGATCAATATGATTGATTATTTTCTCTGCCGTTCTGGCATGCTAATCACTTTATTAATGAGGAAAACCTTCATTACAAAACAAATCTGTCACATAATTCCATCAGAATCAGAGTAACAAGATTATTG
Source organism: Typha angustifolia (assembly GCF_048772165.1). NCBI lineage: Eukaryota > Viridiplantae > Streptophyta > Magnoliopsida > Poales > Typhaceae > Typha > Typha angustifolia. The sequence goes on from NC_133239.1 coordinate 658,696, forward strand.
ACACAAACAACCTAAACCGAGTGCTCCAAAGACGAGAACGGAAGCAAAACTGAAGCAGTTGGAAATTGGAATCAGCGCATGGGCTAATGGTTGGTGGTTGAGCTGTTGCCTTCTCCCATCCCCACTGCATTCTTGACAGCATCAGTAGCTCCTTGTGCCATGCTCTTCACTTGCTCTCCAGTCTACACAATTGTCATCAAAGATCTCTAAAATTATCTAATACAAATTTGTAAACTAAATCTTTGTGGGTTCTCTCCTTTACCTGTTGCATGAATCCTCCAGCCTGCTCTTTGCCTTGCTGACAAGTCTCAGATGCCTTGCTCATCATCTCATCTTTCTTCACCTAAGAATTTCCACAATCACAAACCATTAGCATTAGACATGTAAAGAAAGTTATTAAAGAAGACTCATATATATCCATAGATAAACAAATGATCAGTTTAACTCACCTGAGCTTGGCTTGCGGTCTCGCTGGCTTTGCACCTCATATCGGATTTGTCGGCCATTGCTGTTGCCTCTGATCTGGTTGACGAGAAAGGTCTGAAGAGTAAAAGTTGAAATGCAGAAGAAAGAATGAGTGCAAGACTTGGTGAGGAAGGAGTTAGTATTTATAGAGTTATGTATGTCCTGCTTGTATAGTTACACAATTATAGCCCTTTGACGAGGGGCATTCTTGTGATCCGGTTCTAAAGGATTGAAGCTTTAGCCCGGTTCTTATGGATTCTAAAGTAGCAATCTTAGTGCAAGGTGATCAAAATGGTTTAAGAATAATTTGGATTTGGACCAGAGTTTGTTAATAAATAAAAAAACAATTTCGAACTAGTGAATGCAATTGCTCTTACTATTAAGTGGGAAGGTCTAATCTTATACAATATTATCAGACATATTATTTTTGTGATCATAATAAGCACATCAAGGACATAGGGCAAGCCCTTCTAAACTAAGAACCTGATGATGAGAAGATTTAGAGAGTAAATCCATCTCTTCTATGCCTCTTTTTGACCATTTAACTCTTAATATAGATCGTGACTTCTATAAGGGTTCTGTAAAGCTATGATCATCTCTCTACCTTACCTCGTTGTAAGTCCAGAAAGCAAGAATGACACAATTGATAGTTTCTATTTCTTACCAAAGAAAATAATGACAGAGATATATTTGTGTTCTATTTTTTGGTCTAATAAATCTGCAGGAGTTAGATTTTATGTTGTAAGTCAATTTATCTTTCGCAAATAAATGTGTCCACTTTTAGATTCCAAATTATAAGGACTATATACTTGTTTGAAAAGTACAGATTAATCCCACATAATTGGATACAATCACATTCGCCAGTTCTTCCTGTTGTAGTTATCCAAATGATTATCCAAATGATCAGCAAATGATGCACAAAATATTTGGGAATCGACAGGATTACCACATACAATAAGATCCCATATTTATTTATAATATAGATCACCATGCGTTTCAATCAACACAAAGTTTTCCAGAATTATACTAACAGAAGAGTGTAGCTTTCTCTTCGTCCTTCCAGCATTGCACTAGTATTTTAAACAGCAGGGTGATGACAAGAGCTGTAGCATGAGGTTTCAAGTTCCTCTGGCCTTTGGCAGCAAGGTCAGTACAACTCTCATCCACGGATCATAATCCACATACATTGGCATATACATACACATATATATATAGTCATGTTGATGGTTGTTTACTGTACTATATAGTAAGTTCATCAAGACGGCGATCCATGATTTCAGAAACAAACTCCAGGAATGCAGTTTCACTTGATCCTGGAAGAGCCCTTTCCTTTGCTTCAAGGATGATTTCTTCAATCTTGGATTTTTTCTTGATAGTTTCTCTGCATAAGATGCTTCCAATATCATATGGAGTAAGCCCTCGTTCTACACCCTTCTTCAGAAGCATTGTTGCGATGCGAAGAGTGCGCGCACACTCGAGAGATAATTTCCAGCCATGGAACTTGAGAAGAGCAAGATCTTCCTCAGCATCCAAAGATTTGATGTAGTCAACAGTCTCTTGATTAAAAGGTTGGCGGGATTGAGGCCAGTAGAGCCACTCAAAGGTGCAATCTTCAAACTGCAGGAAGCACAGGCATCCACAAGTGAAAAACTAACAGTCATACTTTGGCACAAAGAATTGGAAGAACCGCAAACGTTGTGAATCACTTTGTTTTATTATAGAATTTTAACAGTATCTGGTAGATTTAAAGAAGCATAAAAAACTTAGAATTAATGTCTTTGATTGTTCAAGAAAAGAACCTGTAACAAAACATCAAGATATAAGCTTGCATAATTCATAGTTTAACAGAATCAGATCTGAATTTCTACATAATATAACTAAACTCAAATGTTCCGGTAAGTAAAATGCATACTTACATTCTCAGGTAGGCAATAACCATGATCAATTGGAACCAGCTTCATATGGCCTTCTTCTTCTTCTTTGCAGATCAAGATATTCCCACCATGCCTGTCTGCATTTGCCATCCTTATATCCAACACACAGATCTTGTGAACCTCCTGCACTGGAAATGCTTTAGGTCCCATATCCTCACAACTCCCATAGTTCTTCACAAATGCCTGCAAGGATCCAATCTTGAAACCCTGTCCTGCAGACTCAAACTCTTCGGGATTTTTAAAGCCCCCATGCAGGCACTGGACCAGAGCAGTTGGAGGAACACCAGCAAACCCAATATCATCGCCAGAGAATGACCTGCGACCACTTAAAGGATGATCAAGAATGTAAGCTGCGACTTCCCTAAGAGCACCCTCTCCAACTCGTGTTCCCCTTTTCAAACCTTCACCATTCAATGACAATGGAAGACCTCGAGGATTATTTTCAGCCATAGGCTCCTCATCAATTGGCTTAAACACTGCAACATATTCTTGACCTGACATGTCCTGCATAAAGTATGCTCCCCCTGTACCTTCAGAGGACATGATTGGGGGTTTCCCCTTCTCCAGTCCAGCAAAAGTGGCACGAATTAGATTCCTAATCACCAATGGCAATTCAACTTTGGGATTGACAATAACTGGCTCAACCCAAACATCTCTATTATGTGGTTTCCTTTTAGTTAACTGAAGTTCACCTGAGCCCTTCCTCTCCACAGTCGGTGCTACAACTGACAGCTCAAAGTCCTTCTCAACAGGCTTCGTCCTAACCTTCGCTGATTTTTGAACCAACAAGTGAATTACTGAGTCATTGCTCTTGCAAATGTCATGGATTAATCTCCGGTCATCAAGCTCCTCACCATCAAAAATGAGTTTTTGATCGTCGAGATTCACGAGACCCTTTCCCCTCTTAACAATCTGCTGCTTGACATAAGCAACAGTCCGACCACGCTCAACATTAAACTTGAATTTCTTCCCACAGACAGTCTTTACAGTTATCACACGGAGATCCGAGAACCTGATAACAAGATGGAGGATGTTTCCATTACACACGCCATAGTCTCGGATGAGGCAATCATTCCGGGCAAGCTCCCTACCATCAAACACCAGCTTCTGCTTCCTCACCACAAAGCCCCTGCAGGTCTGGATTCTAAGCTTCACAGATGCAATTGAGTCAGTATCGAGGACCCTCATTGGGATCAACGACAAGCCGGGGACCTCCAGGTATATCATTATAGACTCTTCCAAGCAATGCGGTGATCTGGCACCATTAGAGCGGAAGGGGAAGTGCGCAAGATCTTCCCTGATAGGGCTGAGAGTGGCTCCGCCAGACGACATTTTCCTTCCAAGATGAGATCTTAGAGAAATTTCAGTTTTATCCAGAAGTGTAAACCACAAAGAGGACGATGGGCGTACTCAAACCCTAGAACCCATCTGTGATTCCGCTCTGATTCTCCTGAAAACGTCTAGCAATTAGACCTACAACAAGCCAATCTCGCTCTAATTCTACATTCCCTTGGGGAATTCAACGGAAGAAAAATCTCTAACTTTGGAAGAACACAACAAACTAAACAGTGCAATCAAGCCCTTAAGATTGGAAAGGGGCTTCCTTTCCAAGCTTAGGGTTCGATTCAACAATGAGAGCGATTCGGGGACCAAAAAGGGATCAAACGAAGTAAAGGTCAAGGGATTTCTTCGAGACGAAACTCAAAGAAGGAGAAAGAAATGGATTCTTACCGGGAGGGGAAGAATCGAAGGCGGATGGACGACGGATGCGAGCTTAAATCGGGCGACAAATTTAGGATAACGAAGCGATCGATCACACCTATCTTAGGGTTTTCGGTTTCGGCTGGGATAGTTATCCATCCTCGGTTGCAACTTCCATTTGCCCGCGCTTTGCTCCGTGTTATTCGAATCGAGTCGATCCGCTAGGGTTTAAAACAGGAAACGAAAGTGATGGAATTGGAAGGAGACCACGGGATCGAAGCCGGACCCGCAGCCGTTATAGGCGGTTGCTTCCGAACTTAACGGCTAGTTGGGTTTTGACGGCGTTAAGTGCGGGGATGATTAACTGTAGTCTCGGATTGCCAATATTTCCCTTCTACCCTCCTCTAACTACCTATTTATCTTTTGCCATGGAAATATATTATGGTCTGAAATGAAATTATTTGGTGAAAAAATAGCCAAATATAAATAATATTTGATCCAAATTTGACTTTTTTTTTTCTTTTACTGGGAATAAATCCATTTTATCTTAAGATAATTCTCACCCTCCTCCTATATTTTTCATGATTGAAAAAGTATTGGGGCAAAATAAAATATTAAAAAAAAAAAAAACCAAGAGCTTCTACTAAATAAGCAATGTCAACTGCATCCATAATGTTCATCTTTATATTGAAGAATAAAGTCATTCACTATGAGGAGTCATAGAACTGAAGGTAACAACAATACAATAAACTCATACTACAAAATTAGAAACATATGTGCAAGCCATAATATACATCATCAACTAGATCTGAACTGCAAACGAGCAACATCTTCCAGGCAGCTTACATGAATGGTTGTGCCCTGGGGGGGTAGAGGTGGGTATTGTCTCTCCATAGAACTCTCTCTCATTTACCCCAGCAAAGAAGATCAGACTTTTCCTAGGAGTAATCAACCATCTTTGATGCCCTGTCGGTAGGTATGGATCGGTCCCTCACCGGCACCAAGTTTTTCCCAAGGGGCATTAGTTTGTTCATGGAACGTCGAGCGGTAGCAACTCGGGTTGCATATATTACATCATAATATTTAGATCATCAGCTTCAGAATACACCACGAAGCTAGGAAATGCCATAGTAATGTCTCTGAAAATGACGAATGTAAGCATGCAAAGCAATCAAGATGAGGTGGAGAAAATAAAGAGTTAGTTAAAGAAGGGAACGGTAATGTGCTTTCATCACTCACTTTAAATAAGGAAGTGTCATGTTCCTCAGTAACGATGGATTTCGTTTGACAAAATCCTTCCATTCTTCTTGATCTATCTTTCCATCATCTTTTGCATCTGCCAGACTGAATGTCTGCATGAAAATTTTAAACAAAGTTAAACGACCACGCCAAAATTAGAGCATGGAGAAAGGAATTACTCGATAAAGGCTTCTCACCTTATCGACAATAGTTTCAATTACTTCATCTGAAAGATGGAGATCGGATTCATTCAAAAGAGCCAGCACCATCTCTTTCAACTGTTGAAGGGAAACATATAATGAGATTAATATTACTATCTTATTCTAAGGAGTTATGGAAACATCATTTAGGAGATATTGGCCACTATGTATCAAGAAGTTTATAGTCACTTGTTCGATTAATAATTAAGCCTACAACTTCTTGCAAGTGATGAATGCTCTGACTACGTATATGCACTTCAACGGTAAGATAAATCTTTCCAAAAGCCTTTTAATAATTTAAAGAAAAGGAAACCTTTACAAATGCTCATCTTGCTCGCCACATGCGCACTTTGAGTGTTCTATATTATTCAAAGAACATAGGATACTTAGATATCTCCATTGTTAATGAAGAATGAGAAATAAAAAACACTCTCGCATGTCCTAGTAGTCACAATCAGCAACAAGTAGACCAAAAGTGTGACTGTGTCGGCTATTTGTTGCTTATTTGTGGTCACTCAGCTCTATCTAGATTACCTAATGATCTTAGAGAACCATAAGATACTCACTACTTCTATATAGATTATTGATAGCATCTAGGGGGATGTGATCACTAAATATAATAAGAATTGTGCAGCTGTTTGTTTGTTTGCTTGCATAGAAAGAAGAGACTAAAACAAATATTATTTGATTATTTTTTTAGCTGTCAGAGCATAGTATATTGTCTGAGGATAGTTCTAATGACCTCATCCTTGACTTTCCACCTGTAGCATGCAGACCTAAATGATACCATCTCCGTTCACCCTCCACAAACACACACATACCCCCAAAAAAGTCTTGTCAAATCACTCTTAGCCGAGCTTTCTGGAGCTTGCAATGGACAAATTTGCAAATATATATAAATGCGTGTACAAATTACAGATGCATAAACAAATACTCATATCATGTCGGTAGATCTACCACCATAGATTGATCAGCACAAGAGTTGTAGCTGCAACATACTATGTTACTAAATCCATGAAGGTTAATTGATGTCCGAGATTACAAACAAGTTGTATAAGAAATCGTCAGTGAGCACAGAAGTTTACCTCTTCTCGCTCGATGTAGCCTGTGTTCCTAAGATCATACAATCTGAATGCAACTGTGGAATAAGAAGAAGATGTCAGTGTTAGTTATCTATACTTCTGTACTGAAAAATACCAGCAAATTCTACTCTACACATACATGCACTCTTTTCTTCTTCTGATGCATTAGGGTGGAAGATGCTAAGGGACCGAACAAATTCGCCAAATTCAATGACCCCGTTGCGTTTGACATCGAATAAATCAAATATCTGCAGAAATTTGCCCAAGATATACAGGTAAAAGTGAGTCCCAGAGTTGTTGTATGCACTGTAACTAAGATCAAGACTGTTAGTGATAGAAGGAATAAAGTTCTCACCCTGTCTGCAAAGAAATTCTCCTTGTTACTGTTCCTGAATAGTGCAAGTTGGAATTCTTCCTGCACACATAACATGAGTTTTGAAACTAAAATAACCATAAGAAAAAGAAAAAAAAAACAAGCAAACACACAACAAATTCCTTTTAATTGTAACTAAATAGGAGACCTTGTGAATGAGCCCATCTTTGACAATCGAGAAGCTGAGCTTCTTAAACAGCTCGTACAGAGCTTCTACCTCGCTGATTGTGACTGCCATGAGAAAGAGAGGAGATTAAGATGTTATCGTGTGAAAGGGAGGAAGAGGTCTTCTCTAGTAGCAAAATCACACTTGACCATCTAATATTTTGCAACTTACAAGCTGTCTCAGAAGCAAGAACGGCAGGATCTTCGTATCCTGGTGTCTTCTTCTTGACCTGCCTCGAAGGCACACAACCCATTTGCCAAAGAGCACGATAAGAAAAGGAAATGAGATGAGAAGAAAGCCTTCAACTTTCCCACCTTGGTGACGAGCAATAACCTGCAGAATAACTGATGTAAAGAGATTCGCATTAGCTAGAGTCAAATTAGGAAAACTATTCTATTTAGTATCGGTAAGAGAGCTAAGAAAATCATCGATACCATCGACACTAATTTCAGTTGGATTTTTTTTTTCAAAGACTCCTAATGGTTTACGCAATCCCAATAACTCCACGGAGCGAATTCTCCGCAATGATTTCTGGTTTTTTTTTTCTAAAAAAAAGCTAAAGAATCATAAGAGAAAAGCTGCGATTACGAAAAACCAAAACCCAAATCCCAATTGCGCAACAAAATCTCTTCTTTCCCTTCTTTCGTATCGGGAAACAGGGGAAGGACATTAATGGAGAAGTGCGAGACCCAACTCGAGAAGGAGATAGAGAGATAGTGAGAGGTGGAGAGATATAGGAAACATTACCTTAGAATAGAAATCTTTGATCTCTCTGAGTCTCTCTCTCTCTCTCTCTCTCTCTCTCTCTCTCTCTCTCTCGTCTCGCTCTCTTCGATACTTCGGCAGGGGCGACACTTGTGGCCTCTTTATACCCGCAAAGCTGCGCAAGAAACCCGGGGAAGTCAAACGCAATTTTTTTCGAAATACTTTTATAACAATAAAGTTATACACTGGAGTGTGAATTTGGTCTTTATTGTTAGATTGTTGCTCTCTTTTTTATTTCTAGTTTCGAAAGGATTTTACTTTCTTCTGATGGCTTTTCTGCATATAGCCGCCTGCTCTTTAATTAAGGACTAATTACACCTTGGCTCCAAATTATCTCCTAATTTATTTTTTTTAGGCACATTGACACCCTCCTTGTATAAAAATACTCCACCTTGTAGATTAAATGGTGATTTCAGATGATAAACTGAAATAAACTCACCTCTTTGTTCATTTCACGTCAGGGCCAACTGTCAGCTGACATAGATAAACTCCACTTAACTAATTAAAATCCAAATCTCATGCTTATTAAAAAAATTGGATTAGTGAGCTCACCTCTTTGTTACTGATGGAAAGTCTAAAACATCAAACTCAACAGGAGCAATTCATGTTTTAATATTTGATTCAGGTTAAATTATCATTTAAAATTTCTCTCCATCTTTGTACACATATGGGTTATCGGCAAAAATAATTGTTTTGAAGATGTTGAGTTAGTAATTAACCATCCATTTGTGTTCTTTTCAATCACTTTCATTCACTGAGTGGATTAGAAGAGACAGGAGGAGGAGGAGGAGGTTGATCATAAAGACAATGGCGTATTATGACATTTACTGCATAGATATTAATTTATTACTAATCTCTAACTTTGGACTTGGAGAATAACCCATCCAACTTGTTATGGGCTTGTGCCATTCCATTTAATTAAAGATAGAGACATCACTTGGTATACATCCTAATTATTTTGTCCATTTCTTTTCTTTGTTTCCCCTTCAAAATCTGTGTGTGTTCCTGATGATTCTAATGGATCACATCAAAGGTGATAAGAATTTAGTGAGGTTTCTGAGGTTAGTGAAATCCATCAAATCTTAGTGATGGCCATTTCCCAATCTCCTTGTCAGCTTCCCAAAGCAAATGATGGCTATGTGCAATGCACATAAAGTGGCAAAAAGTTCAAAGGGAGGAGAAAATTACAACTTAGTCACAATATTCTCTAAAATGGACCAAACTTAGTGGAAGTTTCTTCCAAGTTTCCCCCCAAAGTTGAGACCACACTTTAATTGAAAAACATCTATTATAATTAGGAAAATCACTTATATAATTACTAATGACTGTAATAAATCTCATGGGTGGACCACTTACAAACAAAATTTAGCCCTGTCAGCCGAATCTTGTGAGCATAACAAATAGTTAGATATTTATCTACTAATTTATATATCACTCTAGAGTAAGGATAACGCCTAATGACACTTTAATATATAGGTACCTTTCCTGGCAAGGAAACACAGAGGATCGAGCTACTCCATCCTTATAGTATGCATCAAAAAAATGAGCACAATTTGCTTCCATTATCTTAACCTATGAAATTCTAAAACATCCTTTGATGATATTATTGTCTCAGAGGTGTGTGAGATAGGTTAAGTTAGTTTTAACTATCTAGATAATGATTTTAAATTAATTTATTAAAGAGAGAAAAGGGAAGAAAAAATTGCTTTAAAAATAGTAACTATATTTGAACTGACGGTGGCGTATATGCCACGTATCATATCCAAACGTGTCCACAGCTCAGCAAGTAGCTGGCTCCAAGAAGAATAGTTGTATGAACAAGCTGAGGTGGAAGTGCAACACCTCTCCTGGTCCAGAGATGCCAAATGTTGGGTTATTTGTTTGCATGATCATTACGTATTTCCATTTTATTAGTCCTGGTCTAAGATTGTTCGTGTTATAAGTTGCATAAGGAGACAGAGAGAGAGAATCCAATCTAACCTTTGAGTTATGTAACATATATATATATATATATATGGATTAATTGGTATTAGTGATGTCATAATTAATCTGGATTGGATAGATAGAGCAATAGACTTATCTGGGTTGATATGTGGATAAGCGCAGGATTAAAAGGTGCTTATCGATGGAGCCATCGTTTTCAATTTCATGTCCAGTTGCTGTTAAGCTGGCAACGGGAGGGGCTGTGGACGTTGACTGGAAACCTTATCTTCGCCTTCCGTTGGTCAAAGGGTTGATGATCCGGATCGTAAATAAGATCCGGGTTCAGAGATAAAGCTGCGGCTGCCAAGACACGAGTACGCATGACTTTTTCCACCGGTAGATCTTGCGCACTGCTGGATTCTCGAACTCTCTCAAGTTCGGTACTCGACAGCTCGCCATGGTGTCTAACGATATATTTAAGGATTTTTTTATATCAGAAATTCCCTTATATTTTTTATTTTTATTATTATTTAAATAATTTTACATATTACATCCTATATTATATTTATTTTGTTATTTGTACTCATATTTAAGAATTTTATAACTCAATTCTTTATTTTTTTAATAATTTACTAAATAATTTATAAATATCTAGATTGCTTCAATTTTTTCATCCTCTAGGAGAGAGAGAGGAAGACGTCTCTTTAATTTTTTATATCTTAAGTTAAACAATTTATTTAAAAAATATTAAGGAAGCAGCATTGAAGTTACGAAAACAAAATATAATTGATATAGAAATTTCATGTAGTGGATCCGGAAGCAGCAAAGCACTGTCACCTCTCGGAGACTGGATCTCTTCCATTTAGGGGTGAAAACGGGTCGGAGTTAGGACCCGCTATCCGACCCAACTCGGATTCAGATTCGGATTCGGATACGGATAGAATTTTTGAAAAAAATTCGGATGCGGATTCGGATATAAGTCGGATAAATTTTTCGGATTCGGATACGGATATCGGATATCCGTTTACCTGCATATTTTTTTAAATGATTTACTAGTTTTTAGTTTGCTTATTTAAATAGTAAGTATTAATATTATTACTAATAATACATTATATATTATTTATAGAGATTAATTTCTCTAATTTTATATATTTGACATACAAAAAAATTATTTGTTGTAAAACTCTTAATAATTTTGTGTTAATTATATTTAAATAACATATTATAATTATTTTAATTTTAATCAATATCCGTTTAAGATTCGATCTTTTATCCGAAAATTATCCGTATTCGTTTAGTTAGGATATGGTTTTAAATTTTGCTATCCGTCCAATATCCGTATCCGAATCCGTATCCGAACTAAAAAAATGGATCCGGATATGAATTGAGCACTATCCGATCCGTATTCGATCCGTTTTCACCCCTACTTCCGTAGCATCCACTAGTATTTTAGTGCATCCTGTTGTACTTCAAATGTGATATTATTTTCTCCTTTTCGTTCATAAATAAATAATATGCGCGAAATGAATAAAGTCTCTCCTATTTGAGACAATTTATTACGCAGACGAAATTATCATACAGTAGTAGAAGGTTTATATATATAAATCTGCACTGTTTTTATATATAGGCCCCTTTTATTATAGATAATTATACAAGTAAAAGTCTAATTGGTCTCCTCGACGTCGGCGGACTACTGTTATTTGTTAGATATACGTCCTTTTATTTATATTGTCCTGCATTTGAGGTAGCAAAATGTTTACGTTGCACGTTATTTTAATTTTTTTAAAGAAAAAAATAAGGACTGCGTCCAATAAAAATATGTAGCACGTCATTGCACGTGCAAATAGTATAGTTGTTATCATTAGTGAGATAATTGTTATTAAGTTCTCCACATTACACGTGCCATCTCTGTTGCCGGATTCCCTCCGTCATCTCGCACATCGAGGGGTTCCACCTCCGCGAACATCTCCTCCACGTGTCCACTAGAATATGTCCCCTAAAATACACGTGGAACGTCTTAACGTGATAATTCATGTGCCAAGATTAATTTTTATGGTCTTATTGAATATTTTCTCACTTTAAAAAATAGTAAATCTAATTAAAATATAATATAGGTAGGAAAATACTATTTAGCTGTCATATAAATTATTAAATATGATTTAAAAGCTATCCAAAATTTTAATACGAAATAAAATAGTTTACACTAAATCTAAAAAAAGAGGGTATTTTACTAATTTACTAACTTTAAGAGTATTAAATTACAATGGTAATTTTGAAAGAGTAAAAAAAAAATAGTGGTAACTTTAATAGTTTAAAAATCTTTGGGTGTCTCTAATACATGAGGTTAACAACGGCCTAATTAGGTCATATGTAATCTTAATGGATAATGACAGGATCAATTATGGACCACTCTTACCAACTAATTACCAAGAAACGTTTTCTAGTGTCCTTACCATTACCAATGACAAGACAATGGACTGTGCTAACCTACTAATATGATCTGAAAGAAACCAAGAAAGATAGATAAAGAAGGAAAAGTTATTGGATACTCGTTTGACATTCATTGCTAATCTATCCGATAGATTAGACAACTGCATGCCCAAAACAAAGAAGGGAACTGTTCATCTTTGTCATCAAAGGCTCCTTTTAATTATAACTAAATGTAAATATATATGTACAACTTTTCACTATGCATGAGGCATAAGTTGGCTACTTGCATTACTAGTTGGGTTGAGTCATTTAGTAGAAGCTTCTACGATTCCTAAGCGAGTAGTTTATAAACAGTAGATCATATAAAGATGTGCTGTTCGACGTGGCCACCATTGTTGAGCCTAAGAGAGGCTTCATCTCGTCTGCTTACTCTTGGGTAGGTAATCGGCTCTGGCTCTTTGTTAAGGACAAGTTGCTTGTTCTTATCTTCGGCACAGGCACTACTTTTGATGCCTGACCAAAGAAGTTGATTATTGGGAAGATAATGCCCAATTGATCTGATCATTGGTTCCAAGAGTGGTGTTTGTGTCATTTGGAGTCCCACCAACCTTGTAGGCATGCATGGAGATCGCCTTGCAGTCTTTAAAATAGAAGCAATAAATGGCATCTTGTGCTTTGTTTAAGTTAAGTTTCTTGTGTGGAGAACTCCCCCAGCCTCAGCTTCCCTGGTAGCATCGATCCCATTCCCTTTTCATAATCTTTACGAGGACACAAAGCGAAAAAGAAGTCATTAAATATCTGGGACACTGGAGGCTGAATCAAATTGTAACAAAAGTATCAATTAATAACTCAATTATGCAAAGCATTCTTCTCACTACCTACCTAACAAAATCTTCACCTTTATTGTGTCATTCTTTTCCAACATTCCAAAGCTGATCTGATGCAACTCTTTACTTTGTTTTTTTACCATTCAATTCGGTAAACTTATCTCTGGACCTCAGTTAATTTTGTGAAGAAAGTTGCTTCAAGTTTTGTTTTGATGTTGTTGGAATAGTGCGAACTAACTTCCAACTTTAGACTTTGAATAGATTTGGAAATTTAAAATTATAGTTGGAGCAGCCCAATTTAGTCTCGACGTCATGAGGTAGGAATTATGCTTTTCTTTTGAGATGGGTTTACATTGTGGCTTTTGCCTTTTGGTCGTCCACCCAAGTGAAGACTAGAGGTGGACTAACAGTCGGTGGTAGATTATGTTTGATTAAATTAAGTGTAAGTGGATCCTCTGCAACCTAAGTTGCAGGAAACATGAAAGGGATGTCTGTGCTGTGGGACCTCTCAAGAGACCCAACAGAAGCAGAGGACAAAGGAAAACAAAACTTTGGCCCCCATGAAATTGGTGTCATGGGGAGTTGTTACAATGTCTCATCAAATAAACAAGAAGAGGTACAGTAGCTATATAATTGAATTCAAACTCAAAAAGGGTACAATAGTTGTATTGATTTATTTCTTCCTGTCATTGTAGTCAAAAGGATATATACTCCTGGTTATACACCACAGAAGCAATTACAGACTCTGTTTATCTGACTGAACTAATTTTACATTCATAGAGACCACAATCTTTGTGAGTTTAACTGATTTGAAGTATACATAGTAGTAAGACAAAAGGAGTCTTGAGACTTGAGTCAATGTAAAAAGAGGACTGCTCTCTCAAGAGGCACACAGTTTTTCCTGGACAACTGGCTTTTCTGCGGCGCAGAATGCTGATAAGGTTGTCTTCCTCGATTCCAGGTACATGGCACCGCAGATGTCCATGCACAGGTTTGGTGCATCTTTCTTGATGTTGAGTAGATGGCCAAGGCAAAATTGAAGTGCGCATGCCAGAGTAACATGCATTGCATTAGGATCTCATGTCCGCCTCGTTTACTTCGGAGTTCATAACGAAGCTAGGGAATGAGACTGTGATGTCCCTGAGAAATATCACAATTATGCAATTAGTCAAAAGATCAGATGAAGAGATGAGATAGCGAGCATGCTCTACAAGAAGAGGTATCGAGTTTAAAAGTAAAATAGCAAGATAAGAGCAAAATATTACAAGAACATGTTTCAGCAGGGACATGGATGAGTTAAATGGCCGTGGCAAGAGAAAAATCTACAAATATTATAAAGGAAAAATCTACAAGTAAAAGCATGAAAATTTGCTTCAAAATAAGACTCACATAAGGTATGGAAGGGTCATATTCCTTAACAAATATGGACTTCTTTTAGCAAATTCAATCCATTCTTCTAGGTCAATCTTTCCATCACCTTTTGAATCAGCCTGGGCAAATGTCTGTAGGAAATCACGTAAACATCAGAAAGAGTGAAGAAAAGTTGCTACTGCATATATTACAAGCAAATTAGAGCACACAGATATAAAAGGTTCATTCTCACCCGATCAACAATTGTTTGAACAACTTCGCCTGTAAGTTCTAAATCTGATTCATTTAGTAGAGCCAGTACCATCTCTTTCAGCTGTTGACACAGATCCCATTCATTAGAGTTCTCATATAGCAGCTAGAATTTCAGTGCGGTAAATAGTCCAGAGGTTAGCATTCTAAAACTACTTCAAGATTATGTAGTAAAGCAATTTCTGCTTCACATTATGCAATCACTGAAGAGGCAAATAATATTGCTGCGGAATGGATTATCAACAATCTGTTCCTTTTAATGATGAAATTTTGAAATATGTACTTTTATTTAATCTCCTTGATTATCAATAAAGAACCTTGATAGGAGAGATACTTACCTCATCAGGTTCAATGAAGCCCGTGCATCTCAAGTCATACAATCTAAATGCAACTGTCAAAAAAAGAATCACCACATTATTAGTCATCGTCCAAATTCCTAATTTTGACACATGCCTAAACTCATCCTAAGACCAAACTAATGGCTAACAAAAGCTGTGAGGAACCAAAGGCACAACAAATTGGCAAAATAAATATTGCATAGAAACAAGGTATGAAAGTAAAGAGTTCATACATCCAATTTTTTCTGATTCAGGTGCACGCGGGTGGAATACACTAAGAGATCGAACAAATTCACCGAAATCAATAGCACCATTTCTTTTAATGTCAAACAAGTCAAATACCTGCATAGATTAGCCAAGCCAAATCAAGAAATTTAGTAACTGAAAATGTTGAGATTAAGTGCACATCCATAGATGTATACGTAATAAATTAGATTTAAGGCATCCAATTCAGTATCAATTATCTAGCACAGACCAATGCTGAAACGAAAACATAGATGTTAACTGAATGCACTGAAAATTCTCACCCTGTCCACAAAGAGATTTTGCTTGTTGCTGTTCCTGAACAGAGCAAGTTTGAACTCTTCCTGATCAAAGAAATGCCACAAAACACACACAATATAAGATGTGAAATCTCCATCAACATAATATATAACAAAAAATTTAACCCTATATCACCTTGTTAATGAGGCCATCTTTACTAATTGAACAGCTCAATTTCTTAAACAGCTCACCCAATGCTTCGACTTCATTCACTGTAACTGCCGTTATACCAAAAAATAAAAAGTCATATAAGGAGGGCAAATATTTTCAAAAATGTTAGGACTTAAGACAGCTGCACTGATGAGTTTCTAATTCCAAATAATTATAATTATAAGCACAGAAAAAAGGAAATTAGTAGCCCTAACTCAAGCATGTTATTTTTTTCGAAAAAGGAAAAAGAAAGAAAGAAAAAGATGCTGATGGCATGTTCAAGAAGCAGGAATAATAAAATCTGTAGATAATCTTCCTCAAAAAAGAAATGAAGAATGATGATAGCTGCTCACAAGATGTTTCATTAGCAAGAGCAATAGGATCTTCACATCCCTCTGTCTGCAAATGCTTGATATGCTTCGAAGGGAAACAACCCATCAAAGGATACTCCTCCACTAACAATTTGTCAAATAAGCACCTGCCATTCAAAGACCGACAAGAATATAATCCCAAGTTGACCATGATTTCAAAGTAACAAAGGAAAATGGAAGAATATCTCAAGACTGCTTCATACTAAATTCTATGTTCCAGTACTGACTGATTCGATAGAGAATTATTTGGATAGCAACCAAGTCAGAGATCAAGCGTCAACCCCTGTAGTAGAACTTCCGAACGTCGTCAAAATTTATCTTCTAGAGTCAATTAAAATTCACCTGCAGTAGTCACCTAATTCAATTAATTGATGGAATGGATTAAAGCTCCAGAATCAAATTAGACACTAAAAACTCTCTCATTCTTTTGATTAACAAAAGATCGATAGAGAAAAGTAACAAAAAGGAAAAGGAAAAAAAAAAAAACTCGGATTTGTCCACTAATTAACAAGCGCTTCTTAGGTTTGATCAAGCATGGAGTCACAACCATCATAATTCAAACAATGATACCATAAAAACACCAAAAAGAAAATTTCCGCCCCAATCCCAATTGCAGAGACCAACAAAAATCACTTTTGCGCCAATTCTAACAAAACCCAGATAGAAATTCTTGCCAAACCATAATAAAACCCCAGAAGGAGGCTAATGTACCACAAATTATAACACAAAAGAGGGCAATTTCCGAATCCAAGCGGCACACTTTCTTATACCAGGGCTTTGATTTCTGAAGAAGAGAAGAAAGAAAAACAAAACCCAAATCAAGATCAACAGCATCGACTTATATAAAAGAGAAACACGTGAAACCTTTAGTTAAAGTAGCCGAAAGTTTACAAAGCGGTCTTCTCCTCCTATTTTTCCTCTGCCCCTCTCTTCAGGCCAGTGTTTTTGTCGAAGAAGGCTAGCCAGCCATGTCTTCATTAATTATCACCCTCCGCATTCATCTTTATTACGATAACACCCCTTAGTTGACTTATAAAGAGAGCATCTATTGTTTGACCTCTTGGTTAAAACTGTAGAACAAAAACCCATCACGTTTCTAATTCTATCCATACTTCGCAGTTGGGAAATATTGAAATGCAATCAAATGCAGATGGCAAGCAAATAGAATTAGTTTGACACTGGTGCGCTTCAATTTATATATTTTATTTGGAAGAACAACACAATGCCAAGAGATGAACAGAGCAAAGTTGTCCTCAGCCTTACAGAAGATAGATATGAAGTGCAGTAACCTACAACTTAGTAGATATATATATTAAAAAAAATACAAGTTGGTAGATATACGACGAATGTTAATAACTTGGTATATATATATATATATAGCTGGAGTGTTTAAGCTGCTTATCCATCCTTATCCAACCCTACCGTGTATGAAAGTGGAATAAATGGGCTTGGGAAGTTGGATGGGGCTTAATAAGTCAAACTTAATCGGATCTAAGTCCACTAATCTTATGGGCCATTTTACTAGCCCAATATCTACTCCTCGGCCCACGAGAGAGCTTCTTCGCCTAGATTCGTGCATTCTATCACTATGACTCCTGCTGCTTTACGATCACCGTCGAATCTCACTCTAAAGATCGATCTCCTTCTCCCTCTAAATCCCTAAACCCTTCGATTAAATCGTTCCCTTCTCGAGTTCGTGCTTTCTCCTCACGAATCCGACGCCATGTCTCTCTCTAGACCTCTCTTCTCCCACCTCAAATGCTTCAAACCCTTGCCTTTCTCCTTCCCCTTTCTCCTCCCTGGCCGCCGTCACTTCCCCAGCCCCGTCGCCATCCGCTACTTCTCTTTCGCCACGCCGGAGGAAGCCGCTGCCGAGCGCCGCCGCCGCAAGAGACGCCTCCGCATCGAGCCACCCCTCTCCCACCGCCCTGCCCAGCAGCGCGTCCCCTCCTCTCCCATCCCCAAATCCCCCAACTCCCCCAAGCTTCCGGAGCCCGTCTCCTCGCTGTCCGGAAACCGCCTCGCGCTCCATGACCGCATATTAAACCTGATCCGTGTCAACGACCTTGACGAGGCATCCCTCCTCACCCGCCACTCTATCTACTCCAACTGCCGCCCCACCGTCTTCACCTGCAACGCCGTTCTCGCCGCCCTCCTCCGGCAGGGTCGGTACGCCGACCTCCTCACCCTCCACCGCTTTGTCACGCAGGCCTCCGTCGCCCCTACCGTCGTCACACACAACCTCCTCCTCCAGGCCTACTGCGACTGCCGCAAGACGGACACCGCCCTCGAGCACTTTCGCCTCCTCCTCAAGGAGGATTCGCCCGTCCTCCCATCGCCGACCACCTACCGCATCCTCGCCAAGGGACTCATCGATAACAAGAAGCTCGAGCAGGCCGTCGAGCTCAAGGACGGCATGATCGAGCGCGGACTCGTCGCCCCTGATCCAATCGTCTACAATTTCCTCATGTCTGGCTTTGTCAACGCCAATGATCCAGAAAAGGTGCTGTCTTTATTCGAGGAGCTTAAAGATAAGCTCGGCGGTGGGATGATACTTGACGGCATTGTGTATGGCAACCTCATGAAAGGCTACTTCTTAAAGGGGATGGAAAAAGAGGCAGTGGATTGCTACAATGAGGTCCTGGGGGAAGGCTCCAAGGTTAGATTCAGCGCAGTCAGCTACAACTCGGTTCTCGATGCTTTGGGGAGGAACGGGAAGTTAGATGAGGCTATCAACCTGTTTGACAGAATGATGAATAAGGAGCACGAGCCGCCAAGGAGAATCGCCGTGAATTTGGGCAGCTTTAATGTGATGGCGGACGCATATTGCCTTGCGGGTAGGTTTGACGATGCGATTGCTGTGTTTCGGAGGATGGGGGAGAAGAATTGCATCCCTGATGTGTTGTCGTATAATAATATGATTGACCAGTTCGGGACGCACAAGTTGGTTGGGGAAGCAGAGGAGTTGTATAAGGAGATGGGAGAGCGTGGGATTAATCCCGACGAGTACACATATGTTCTTCTAGTGGAGGCGTGCTTCAGAGTGGATAGAGTGGACGACGCTGTGGGATACTTCAAGAAGATGGTGGAGGTGGGTCTGAGACCGAATGCCAATGCGTACAATAAAATTATCAGTGGATTAGTCAATGTGGGAAGGATAGACGATGCTCAGGGGTTCTTTGACCTGATGCCAGAGAAGGAGGCAAAGCCGAACATCACAAGCTACGAGTTGTTGCTCAAGGCATATGTTGACGCAGGGAGATTGGATGATGCAATTAAGGCGGCTAAGGGTATTCTCTTGGACGAAAATGTGGCGCTGAGTGATGACATGAAGGAGCTTCTGGAGGGGACACTCAAGAGAGAGGGGAGGGAGGAGGATATGGGGAAGTTGTATGAGGATGTCGAGAGGGAGAAAGCCGAGGCAGCTGCTCGCGCTGCAGAGGAGAAGGCTAGAGCTGAGGCTCTTGCAAAGGAAGAGGAGGAGAGGAAGAAGGCGGAGGCTGCTGCAAAGGAGGAGGCTGCTGCCCGAGCGAGTAAAGCGGCAATCGAGGCAGTCCTTGGCCGGAAAAAGGAAGAGGCTAAAGAGGATTTCCCCACTGGAGGTGTCAGTGCTGCTGATACCGGGTTTCTTAAAAGACTAGGCATTGGGAATGAAACAGCTGAGGAAAAGAAAGCTGATGTTGTTGAAGCCCGCAGTGTTGATGAAGATATTCTGAAGGAAGAGAAGCAAGATGTTTTGTTGAATGATGAAACAAAGGAAGGAGATGGAGATGCTTCTAAGCAAATCACAGTTTAATGAACTTGATTCCTTTTTATGAGTTTCGTATGGCAAAGTAGCTGTAACTTATAGTGGTATCCTGTGGTTATCTATAGGAGTTTATAAGCTTTTTTGGGATCTGACGATTTCATATCACCATTTTCTCATCAATTGTACTTTTTAACTGGATTTTACATGACGCTGTTGGAGCTTAAATGAAAAATTCTTTCCTCTGTAGCATCAAATTGTGTTTAAATTGATGAAAGATTTTCTCCGTCTTAAAGTGTAAATATTGAGTTTGATAATTGCAGTGTGCAGCAGGGAATTGAGTCAAAATACCTGAAGTTATGATACTAGATTAAAAGTATCAGTGGCTTATATGACCAGGATCCATAAAACTTCCAGATTTAAATATTATTCAGCTATTAACCACATTATATATGGAGCAATCTAAGTAACTCACATTTGAACAAAAACCAATGTCCTGCCTTGGTTTGTGAAAATAAAGGGCTTTTTGTCCACGCCTTACTTGTTATAAGATTCGAACTACAAATTTTGAATGTTAATCTTGAGTCTGGAGTCTGGTTTCTGATGTTCAACCTTTACATTTGATGATCCTGCTTGTTGAGCTTTTTGTTGCAATATTCACACTCAAGTTTCAGAAACTCTCCATCAAGCTGTAATTTGTTTGTGCAGTAGGAGCTCCTTTTTTTTTTGCCTTACCCTGAAGAGCTACATTCCTTTGGAGATCTGGA
Source organism: Typha angustifolia (assembly GCF_048772165.1). Classification (NCBI taxonomy): domain Eukaryota; kingdom Viridiplantae; phylum Streptophyta; class Magnoliopsida; order Poales; family Typhaceae; genus Typha; species Typha angustifolia. The sequence continues at coordinate 679,335 of NC_133239.1, forward strand.
ATATAACTTTTGTGCCTTTTTTCCTTATCTTCTACACTGTAATCTCTCAGATAAGATAAATTTTTGTACCAATTTGGTGAGGCATCTTCTGCTATACATCTTTAATATACAAACAGTCCCTGGCTTTTTTGCTTCAGTTTGCTGCCAAATCAAATTGAGGTTGGGATGAAAAAAGAATGATTCAAAAGCATTGATTATTTGAGTAAGTTGGTTGGTGAACTAAAATGCCGACTTTACTAACGCTTAGGAATAAATTGCCGACTAGATTTACGAGAAGACGGCAACGCCTTCACCGCTTGTCTCCGACTTCAGATGAAGGCTATCTCTTTGCCGTTGCAGTGCAGGCCCCCGCCCTAAAACCCTCGAATTCGGATAAACCTATGAACCTATGAGATCACTCTCCCTTCCGCTCCAGCAATCACCGTTTCCCTCCCATTCGAAAACCCTAGAAATCCCAAATGCTCTCCTCCAATCTCCTCTCCGGCGAATTCCATCTCTCTCCTAGGGTTTCCCCCTTCTCTCATCGCCGCGCCTCCACCACCGCCTTCTCCTGTCCTGTTCCCCTCCGCGTCCAGTTCAATCCCCTTCAGCTCGGTAGGAGAACCCTCGGAAGGTCCAGAGTCCGTCGCTCCGTCGTCGTTTTCGGCAAGCTCGATGCGGATACCAATGGCGGGGCCCCCTCCGGCGACGACTTCGTTACAAGGATTCTGAAGGAGAATCCTAGCCAGGTCGAGCCCAAGTTCCTGGTCGGGGATCGCTTCCTTACTCTGAGGGAGAAGCAGGGGGCCGGTAAAGCTTCAACCCTTAGGGCAATTCAGCTCGTGAAGCGGCTTTTGGGTGATTCCGGGGTTAAAAAGGAAAGAAATGAAGGTGATCGTGAGGGTGATGCATCGAGGAACGTGTACCTTAATGACATTTTGAGGGAATTCAAGGGCAAACTTTATGTACCCGAGGAAGTGTTCAAGGCAGACTTGTCTGAGGAGGAGGACTTTGAGAGGAACTTGAGGGAGCTTCCCATGATGGGATTTGAGGACTTCCAGAAGCATCTGAAGGCTGGCAAGGTCAACCTTTTGACGTCGAAGTCCACAACTGGGAGTCCTCTGGAGTTTGGTTATTGGGATTTTATCGTCGACTTGAAGGAGATTCCTGGGGACAAGAGCATACAGAGAACCAAATGGTGGGAACAAGAATTCTTGCTGAAATTCATCTTTTTATATCATTGGATTCTGATCTTCGTTGTAGTTTGGTAATTACTTTCTATTTATTGCTTATGGCAGGGCTATTAGATTAAATGCGAGTCAAGCACAGGCAGTCATGGAAGAGTACACAGGGCCGCAGTATGAGATTGAGAAGCACACAACGGTCAGCTATGCTACTGTTTTTCTCTTCAAATATATCACTGACATAACTTGATGCAAATTGAAGGATTATAATCCTGCAGTAGATTGAGCATGGGCTGAACTTCATGTCAACATTTGGAGCTTTTGAAGTCCTTTATATTTGTAGTTACTGATGCTATGCATTAGACCATAACAGAATATTGATGTAGAAAGAAAGTCAATATTTTGGTGTGTGCCCGAAATTGGATGGTCTGGCAACTGAACTCATATATATCTTTTATTTTGTGGCTTCTGGACTCCCAGAAATTTTCCAAGTTTCTTGTTATACATAGAATATCACTCATCATCATTTTCATGGTAAAGGTTCATTTATCAGACATGACTGACATGAATTCACACATTGTGGCTCTGGTGAAATATTTTAATCTGAATTGGGCACCCAGATCAATATCTTTTCCTTCATGATGCATCAGACTCTTTATTGATGTTCATGTATCATGTATCAGTCATGGTTGGCTTAAGGTATCAGGAGATGTAATTATCTCGTATCAGATTTATACATGAAGAATTAGTAATTATCTCTTATGAACTTGCTACTAGGCGTGTTCCTCCCTTGTGAATCATTAACATTCCAGATGACTAAAGTTACGGAGCCTCTATTAATTTTCCCTCATGGCGTTTTGTATTTCAGCCTCTGACAAGTGCTTTATGGTTATGCAGTCTTATATTGCAAAATTACCGGAATACCCTCATCCTGTGGCATCCTCTATCTCAAGCAGAATGATGGTTGAACTTGGTATGGTGACAGCATTAATAGCTGCTTCTGCTGCAGTGATAGCTGGTTTCATGGCATCTGCAGCTTTTGCGGTTACCAGTTTCCTGTATGGTGCTACCATATATGTCGTGTGGCCCCTCACCAGACCACTTCTTAAGATTGTTCTCAGTATAGTATCCAGTATCACGGAAAGGATCTGGGATTACATTCTTGATATCTTCAGTGATGGAGGGATCTTTTCAAAAATGTATGAATTTTACACTTTCGGTGGTGTCTCTGCCAGTCTTGAGATGCTGAAACCAATCATGCTTGTGTTTGTTACCATGGTCCTTCTAGTTCGGTTTACTCTGTCAAGGAGGCCAAAGAACTTCAGGAAATGGGTATTCCTTCTTCCTTCTCTTTTTTTCTTATGAAGTTATGTCTTGGCTTATGGCTGGAAGCTACAAGTTGACCCAATAGTAGGCTGCTTGGGTAGATCTTTTACAAGTGTTCAGGCAAGTTTCTGCTCAATGCAAGCATTAGTCCAACTGCTCAAGATTTGAGCTGGGGGCACTCTTAATAAGCTGAACAGCTACACAATCAGCTCTAACTTATATCTTAAATCAAAGTTCATACTCAAACTCAGGTTGTGATGAACCAGCCTATAAATCGAGTCAGATTGGATTCTTTTTTAAAACAGCGGAGCAGTAGCCTAGATGAGTCCAAGCTGCTCGTTAAATCCTTAGGATGTCAAAATCCCTAACTAGTTTGAATTGTTATGTAATGTGTGGCTTTGATTTCTTTATTATTTAGTCACTTGTCTACATATTTTGAGCAGGATATATGGCAAGGTATTGAATTTGGCCAGTCCAAGCCACAGGCCCGAGTTGATGTAAGTCCTTAAGCGTTCAGTTCTGTGTATTATATTATTGTAAAGTTATTTGTCACAAATCATTCTGATTTCTGCCCATCATGAATCCACCGCTGGTGTTAGCTGATGCAAACATATGGCCTCCTTTACTATAGCCATAAATTTGTTTTCTTGATCACAGGGCTCTACAGGTGTGAAATTCAGTGATGTTGCTGGGATAGATGAAGCGGTTGAGGAACTCCAGGAGGTCTGATATTGTGCTAATAATCACTTTGAGAATCTAGTGTGGTATTATCTTGTACTGCAGCTTTGTTATTTATTGCTCTGCTCTGATGGGTTTTAATCTGAAAATCCAGATAGTAGATGTTCTGACTCTGCCTTAGATTCATTTATTGTTATAAGTTTGTAGGTCTGTCAGCTGTCGTTTCAAGGAGATTTATATGATTCTTTTTCTTGATTTTATACATTATCAGAAATAAAACCCAGTATTTCCTTATTTGTTTATTCTCTCTATCTGATAAAGAATGTTTCTAGCCGTGCTTTTCATATTGAGAGTTCCACCAACTGAGATTTTTCTTTATTTCTGATATTTTTCTGTACTATTGATAATGCCTTATTATGAACCTCATTTTCTTTGTATAGTTGGTAAGATATTTAAAGAATCCAGATTTATTTGATAAGATGGCAATCAAACCTCCACACGGTGTCCTTTTGGAAGGTCCTCCTGGATGTGGGAAGGTTAGTTGTTTTTGTTTATGTTGTGGTCAGTTTGATTTTTTTTTTTTCTAATTGGCTTAGTATGACATTTTACAATTATTGACTTGAGTCATTTCTATGCTTCTTCTTAAGACCCTCGTTGCAAAAGCTATCGCTGGTGAAGCTGGTGTACCATTTTATCAAATGGCTGGCTCTGAGTTTGTTGAAGTTCTAGTTGGTGTTGGTTCTGCTAGAATCAGAGATCTTTTCAAGAGAGCCAAGGTTATGATGCGATCCAAGTCTAATCTCTTTTATGAATTTTCCATGCAAGGACAGTAGAATGACTTCTCAAAGGAGTTCTATACTTGTTGGGTTATTTATGTCCTATTTAACCATGCCAGTGCGTGTGACTAGCTAACTGCAACATTTTTTTGATGAAATTTGTTGGACTTTAATTTAACGTGTTCTATTATGTTCCCTGGTACATAGGACATTATTGGTAATTTCTTTTGTTATGTTTCTGTTTACACATTATAGCATCTATTGATCTAGTTATTGATGGGTACTATCTAACTAGTTATTGATGGGTACTATCTAACTAGAATGTTTGTTTAACCATCTCATCGCTTTGTGATTAATCATGTGGGTTGCATGCTTTCCATGACAAGATTTTCTTTCTGTGATCTTTTCATTTTCTCAAATATGCAACATCACTTAACCTTTAGGCCTGGATCATTATGTGAATAGTTGGTAATTCTACACTTTGGAGAATTTTCAACTCTTCATGCTTTATGGAGTATGTAGGAACCTATGTTAATATACTGTACATATTAAATGTGTTTAAATTTATGCAGGTAAATAAACCATCTGTTGTGTTTATTGATGAGATTGATGCGTTGGCGACCAGGTATGTCAATACCTTAGTTGTCTAAATAACACCAGCCTGCTTCATCATATTTAGTCAAGTAATCTTGGTTCTTCATTTTTGTTTATATATCACCATTTATATGTTCCAGATAGAGATCATATATTTCATTGCCATGAAGTATTGGATAGTATTAGTTCTGTTATGATAGCAAATTGATGTTTTGCATATGATATGATCAGACGCCAGGGGATTTTCAGTGAATCAACAAACTACCTCTACAATGCTGCAACACAAGAGAGAGAAACTACGCTCAACCAACTCCTCATAGAGCTTGATGGCTTTGATACTGGAAAGGGTGTTATATTTTTGGGTGCAACTAATCGTATGGATTTGTTAGATCCAGCACTTCTTCGACCAGGTCGCTTTGACCGCAAGGTTGGTCTCTAGGTTTTATAGCTTAAGAAGAAATGTGAAAGTTAATCTTCAGATGCAGGGCCCTACTGTTTAGTATCACTGGAATCTTATTGTTTCACTGTTCACCTGTTCTACTTTCATAAGAAGCTTATTTCATCTTGCTATCTAAGCACACGTGATTTATGTACACTATGCTAGTAGCTTACTTATCTTTGACATTTTTGTATATACCTCTGATGAATTTTGGAAATACTAGATCATTTTAAGCGACTATTATGATGACAGGTAGTCATGGTTATATTTTTTTACTTTGTGAAGCTGAAAGAATGTAATATATTTTTTTTTTTTTTCATTTCACAGCTTACATTATATTTATTGATGTACTTCATTATAAATCTTTATTTCCAGATACGAATTCGTCCATCAGGGGTGAAAGGGCGTTTAGACATTTTGAAAGTTCATGCTCGCAAAGTCAAGATGTCACCATCCGTTGACCTATCAACTTATGCTCAAAATTTGCCTGGTACTCTGCTTCTTACATTTCATAATTTATGTTGTTAGCAAGAATACACTAAAGAAACCAAGGTTTCAAAAATCGGTATCGGGATCGGCCGTTCAGAAAAACGATACGTATCGGCTGTATCGGCCATATGTTTCGGCTGCCTGTATCGGATCGGACTATTTTAATTAAATAAAATTTTAAATATTATTAAAAATGTCAAGAAATTTCTAAAAATTTAGAAAAAAATTATAAGAAAATAAGAAATAATAATTACTCACATATAAAGCTTAAAAAGTAAAAATTTCTATCTCTCTAACTGTTAGTTTAAAGTATCCATTCTCTTCCACACTTTTTTTTGAGACTAAAGTATCCATTCTCTTCCACACTTTTTTTTTTATCTTTTTCTCTCTTTTTCTCATCCTCTTTTTTTTATCTTTCCCTCTCCCTCACTCTTTTCCTTTTTCCCTCTCTCTCTCATACCCTCTTTTTTTTTAATCTTTCCTTCTCCTTCACTCTCTCTTCCTTTTTCCCTCTCTCTCTCTCCCCCTTTCTCTCTCTCACTCTCTCTTCCTCTTTTCTTTTCTCTCTCTCTCTCTCTCTCTCTCACTCTCTTCCTCTTTCTCTCTCTTCCTCTTTCTCTCTCTCTCTCTCACTCTCTTCCTCTTTTCTCTCTCTCTCTCTCACTCTCTCTTCCTCTTCTCTCTCTCTCTCTCTCTCTTACTCTCTTCCTCTTTCTCTCTCTTCCTCTTTCTCTCTCTCTCTCTCCCTCTCTCTGCAAGCAGCAGCTGCAGCAGCTAGGCTAGCAGTAGACAGTTGCCAGCTCCAGCCGCCTGTGTGGTTTCGGCTTGGATCGAGATCGGCCGAAACTGAAATCCTTGAAAGAAACTGTTCTCATCTTCAGATAAATTTGGGCCTATTACTTTGTCTCTATTTATTGGAGTATCCATAGGATGCTATATTGCTGGAAATGAATTATTTGTTTAATTTAAAGTATTTCCTGGGAGAACGATTCTGATCTCACTGAGAAATTAATGGGGAAAATTGGTCCATGGTAGAGGATTTGGCTAGTTGATGCCAGTAAGACATTGGACCCTCACCAAATACAGGATGAAACAGATATGGATAATTTGTTTTTTCATACGCTGATTTACCTACCTTCTGAAATAATTGCTTATGTGCAGTTTATTGAGTTGGTTTGTCTCTTAACATTAAGTACAATCTAGGTTGGACGGGAGCTAAATTGGCACAATTGGTCCAAGAGTCTGCTTTAGTAGCAGTAAGAAAGGGGCATCAATCAATTCTTCAGTCAGATATGGATGATGCAGTTGATCGGCTCACTGTTGGACCCAAGCGATTGGGAATTGAATTAGGTCATCAAGGGCAATGTAGGAGGGCTGTGACTGAGGTTGGAGTTGCAATGACATCTCATTTGTTGAGACGATATGAGAATGCGAAAGTTGAAATCTGTGAACGTATTTCAATTATTCCTCGTGGCCAGGTCTTCTCTCTGCTCTGCTTACCTCTGCTAGCACTTCTGAGTACATTATTCTATTGCATGCTGTTCCATTTATTTTTCTCTTATAATGAAATTTCTGTTCTTTATGTTTTGATTTTTGAAATAAACCTAAATTATAATCTATTCTGGCAGACGCTCTCTCAAATTGTTTTCCACCATCTTGATGAAGAGTCATACATGTTTGAAAGGCGGCCTCAGTTGATGCATCGCCTTCAGGTACTATTTCTAGTTTTATCAGGGATTAGGTTTACACTGAGCTGCCGAATTATTTCTGAGCGCTAATATGTGATCTTAACTGTAAAAAGGTTCTATTAGGGGGCAGAGCTGCTGAAGAAGTTATTTATGGACGAGATACATCAAAAGCCTCCCTTAAGTATCTTGAAGATGCAACTTGCCTTGCTCGTAAAATGTTATCCATGTAAAGCATCTTACAGAATAACTGTCGAAAGTTTTTCTTCCATTTGATTTGTATTCATCTACTATGATTTTTCCTTTAACAGTTGGAATTTGGAGAATCCTATGACAATACATGGAGAGCCCTTTCCTTGGAGAAGAAAACCTAGTTTTATTGGACCACGTTTGGATTTTGAAGGATCACTATATGATGACTATGGCCTCATTGAACCTCCTATTAACTTTGACTTAGATGATCGTGTTGCTCAAAGAACTGAGGAACTGATGAGAGATACATATGAGAAAACTACTTCTCTGTTGAGAAGACATACCGCAGCTCTTCTGAAGACAGTGAAGGTATTCTCTTATCTGGAACTTATCTGAATGTTATCTCTGCTATAGATTATTATTTGATGTATCACTTTGGCATTGGAATCCTGTACTTCTTGAATTACGTATGATAAGAGAGCAAACAAACAGACTTCAGTAGTAGGACAGAAGTTGGGTCCATCACTTGCCATCTTCTCCTCGATTGAAGTTCTCCTACTTGTTACTTGAAAGCTAATCCACTAATAGCAAAAGCAGGAATGGAAATGGCCACTTGCTGAACAAGTTCTGTAGCCTCTCTAGGAGACCTAGATGATTATGCTTAAAGTGCCAGTTTTTAAGTGGATGTCAACTAGACTTTCATGATTGACTCTTTGCCCTTTGCAGGTTCTATTGGACAACAAGGAGATCAGTGGAGATCATATCGAATATATTCTGAATAGTTATCCTGCAGATACTCCTGTAAAGCTTGTTCTGGAGGAGAAAGATCCAGGAAGCTTACCATTGTTCGAGGTGGATGGCGATGCCGATATGGTTTTGCAACCACTACTCCCTGTAAAAGAAGCAGCAGGTGATATTGCTGGGGCGAACTAGATGATTTCTTCACCCTTTACTCGAGACAGAGCAAGATATGTCGCCATGATTAGCCTATTGCAATGCCCAGGATTTGCAAAATACATCTTTCTCCTGTGCAGAAATTGGAAGTGAGTCGCAATGATTTGTTGCTGCGACCAGCCATTTTTTTGACAATACTACCTGGCTAATTGGCGAGGGTCAAAGGAGTTCATGGTTAGATCATCACTCCTTGAAGAGAAAAAGATAAGCCTTAGTGTGATTGTTCGCCAAGATTTTATTCTTTTATTTATTTTAGTTACCATGTGAAAACCCATCGGCTTGTGTATTGGAAAACGTGGTGTATTGTTTCTCTGGCGGATATATATATTTTGCTGATATACTCAGCGGTGTATTGTTTGAGCAGCCGATGTTAAATTTGTGTCTGGCTCTCTGCCAAATGAATCCACATAACAAGTTGCAGATTGTCCAATGACACTACTGAAGCCTTCCCTCTGCTGTAAGTATGATGAGACAGCTAGTGTAACAGTGACCAATGATTACAGCTGGGGAAAAAGGCAAATCATAAGGCTAAGCAGCTAATGAAGTTAGATCGTCTCTCTTTTTCTCTTTAGAGCAAAAGTTAATATGCAGAGCAGCTATTAATCGTTTCAACTCAGTTGACACTGCGATGCTCGGAATTATCACACTATCTACTATCAATCTTTTTGGAAGACAAAACGATTAATTAGCGGCGTTGGAATGGAATATTTTGAACCACGCCGGACAAGCCAAAGAGAAAAATAAACGATGACGATGCATAGCCCAAGAACCAAGGTAGGCAGTAGTCACTGTGGTTTCCGAGGCATGGAGAAAAAGCAAAAGAAAACAAAGACGACACGCGTAGGAGTCAAAATCCCTCCCGGTCCCCCATGTGCACCCCTGCCGACCGTTCTCCCCCCACCTCCTCTCAGAACGACAGCGACGCTCTCTCTCTCTCTCTCTCTCTCTCTCTCTCTCTCTCTGTCCATCCCATCCCATGACTACTTTCCGTCTTATTAGGAGTTTTATTAGAGAACTAAACGCCCCCACTAGCAATTTTCACTTTTCACCGTAATGTGCTATGAGAAATAAATAAGAGATCTCTTTTAACTATATAAAATTTCAGTAAAAAAATTCATGTGACTTTTGATCTATTTTACTCTCTCAAAATAATTTTACCCTTCTAAAGAGGAAAGAGAGGAAAAGGTAGAGCGAAATAATATTATTTACCGTTTCTATGTACACCGTCAAGTATAGTGACGAATATTTATTCAAGTGTCATTAAAAAATTGTCTACGCAAAAATAAGATATAGAGTTTAGGAATCTTTAAACAAATGTAACATTAAAATGGCTCAAAAAAATTAAACGAGATAATCTTAATGAACAGTTCACTAATAACTTAATATTACTTCATTAGTCAGTCGAAACTACCGCAAGAGAGGCCTTCGCCCACACCATCAACAACAGAGACAAATAGAGAGAGAGAGAGAGAGAGAGAGAGAGGAATTAAAAGCACACTATCCAACTAAAAACCCGGATAACTCGAACTTATCAGCATCCTTTGGGAACAAATGCAAGCTTCTCCTTGTCCCCGTCGAACACCACCCTGAACCCCTGCTGTTGTATATTCCCAATTATCGACACCCCGCTATCCGTCCCGGCGAATGCGAAGCAGAACGTCCCCTTCGTGTCCACCGGGATCAGATAGTTCTCCGCCGGAAGAGCCACCTGCGCCCCGCCGGCGAAGTGCATCACCACCGTCGGTACCTTCACCTCCGTTCGCCCGCTCAGGTCGTAGCACGTGTCGAACAGCGAGAACCCCCCTGCAGCCGCCCTCAGATCTGCCGCGCCGGACTTGAACGCGTCCCGCACCGCCGCGTACGCCGCCTTGGTCAGCCTCGTCACTGACGTCCCCGAGTCGATGATCACGCCGCCCTTGCCCGTGGCCGGGTCGAGCTTGAGGTTCGACGCCGCCACACCGGGGACGCGGGTCCCGCCCACGCTGATGGCGGTCATCTCTACGTAGTAGAATGTCTCCATCTTGGGGTTCCTAACCATGGGAGTGTACGCGATTCCCGAAGCCGGCAGGGCGGAGTCGCCGAAGACGACGGAGGAGGAGCGGGAAGTTGAGGGAGAGGAGGTGCGGTCCACGAGGCAGTAGGAGAAGCGCCTCCCGAAGCGGCGGCCGGCCTGGGAGGGGAAAGAGAGGCGGCCGCGACCAAGGCCGAGGAGCCCCGCGGCAGCGACGAAGAGGCCCTCGTTGTCGTGGCCACAGCCGAGGGCGATGCGGCCGACGCGGGCGCCGCCAGAGAAGGTCAGTGTTTCGGTGGAGAAGTCGCCGGTGGTAATGGATCCGTCGCCGTAGGAGACCTCGTAAAGGCAGGATTTGGTCCTAACATTGCATCCGCCGGAGGCTTCCAGGCGGCGGCAGAGAGGAGCGTCGCAGGTCACTGAAGAATAGGATCTGGATCGCCGGGGGTCGAAGACGGGGTCGGATTGTGTGTAGCAGCGGCGGCACGGGGCGCATTGGATCCAGACCACGTCGCTTCCCGTGTCAAGCACCATGTAGGCGCTCGACGGAGGCGTCCCGATCCCGATACGGGTGAAGTACTCGCCGCTCCCTTGCGCAAGGCCAGAGACCACCGCACTGCTGAATCCACCGCGGTGGTGGTGGCCAGTGGCGTTAGATCCGGTCGCCGCGGCGAGAGATCCATGGAGACGGGAGACTCGCGCCGCATCCCGGTCGAGGCGAAGGCGGAGGATCTCGTCAGCAGTGGCTTTGGAGTTGGACGATAGGAGGGAGTCACGGTGGGCGACGCGGAGGTGGAGGTAGGAGGTGGCAGCGTCCTCGGCCGACTCAGCCAGTGTCCCGGCGAGGAGGTCATCGTCGCCGGCTAGGGAGGATGGTTTCTGGAGAGGGCTTACTACTAAGGTTTGGTACTCGATGGGCTTCGCAGCGGCATTGGAGACGAGGAGGAGGGAGGAGGAGGAGGCGAGGGAGGAAGAGGTGGGGTGTGGTCACCGCCATGTGAGTGGAAAAGAGTAGTGGGAGAGAGAGAGTAAAGAGGGAGTGGAGTCGCCTATCTATACAAAACGGGAAGGGCGATTCCGTAATTAATGAGAGGCGGTGGGCCGTTTGGGATTATTTCCTTCCGGGGGTTGCGGTGGAGTACACCCGGAAATTACTATTTGTTTAAGACGAAAATAACCTTGAATACTACTTTATGTTATGTATGCATTACTAATTTATTATATGTCGCGTTAAACTATAGAGAAAGTGGGACAAACGGTTGGAATTATCGGCATTATTTACGGAGTAATAAATAAGGGAGATATGATAATGTTTTAGTTGTAATTAAAGCCTAAGGTGAATAATAGCTGTTATGGGTTCTAGATAAGTCGATTTATCTACTGGGGCATGTCTGTCGATAATTCTGGGCAGTCTTTTTGAGGAGGAATCCAATAAGAATTAATTGTTCATTGTATGAATATTTTGTTCTTAATTCCCAAAAAATTTGATAGTCTCTACCAATATTGAATGGAGATTTCCAGTAACATATGATAAACGCCTTGATGTGAAAACTATTCCACATCTAATCGGAAAGCTTATATTAATTAGTAAGATAACAAAAGTTACAGCATCTAATAGATTGGAATTTAAGTACGTACTTTTCAACCGCACTAGTAGAAAAGCAGCATGTTGAAATGTAAAGACGATTACAAGTCTGATATATAGATTACATGTAAGACATCAAATGACCAACATATTTGATACATATCTACTTTCTATCTATTATAAGGTGTGATCAAGATTTGGATCTTGATAGCATACAAGCAGTGACTAATCTCCATGATCTGAACTATAGAAACTCCTCCTGTTGCATTTAGGACCACGCGTCTGCTTTATTTCTTCTTGATGCTGGCAATAAGTCTAGCCCAACTGAGAACCATAATTATATATATTCCATCATAGATATCGTCAATTAAGAGAAAATACGATACTCTCCATGTCCTCTTGAGCAGTAATGGGCCAAAAATCACACAAAGCCCCACTGCAAATCCTAGACCCATGCTAAGATAGAAAGATGTCATTGCAGCTTCATCTTTGTATTCTAGAGGATCACTTGGAGTAGTTTCATCTCTCGGACAATCTTTGGAAATAGGAGGCCCACAAAGATTGTTGTTGCCTTCATATATTGATGGATCGTCTAATGTTTGTAGTTGCTGCCCAGAAGGTATTTTTCCTGAGAGATTATTGTAGGACAAGTTCAAGTAGCTCAAAAAAGTTAAATCTGATAAAGTTGAAGGAATTTCACCATAAAGCTCATTGTTTGATAGGTCAAGAGATTCCAATGATTGTAGACCACCGATTGTCTTTGGAATTTCTCCAATCAATCGATTCCTTGACAAATTCAAAATTTTCAATGTAGCAAGGCCTCCTATCTCTTGAGGGATCTTTCCGGTTAGATAGTTGGCTGATAAGTCAAGGCTCAATATGAAAATCGTCGTGTTAGGATAATATTCTAGAGCTTGTCCTTTTGTGACCACTAACAGGCTAATGAAATCAGGGAGATAATAACTTATATATGAGGAGACTGTAGTCATTGCTTTGAAGTTCACGAGAGATGGAGCTATGGTTCCTGATAGATTATTGTGAGCAAGGTCCAAAACATGGAGATAGTCTAATTTTGCAAGCTGAATAGGTATATAGCCAGAAAACATGTTAGACCTTAATAAGAGAAAAGCTAGCTGTGGTAATCTTTTACCTATCCATATCGGCAAGCTTCCATAGAAGTTATTATAAGAAAGATCAAGAAAATTAAGATACTGGCAACCTCGGAAGAACAAAGGGAATTCACCGGAGAGGCTGTTATTGCGGAAGCTTACTATTGAAAGTTCAAAACCTATCGGTGTCAAGTCGCTAGGATCAGCTCTAAAAGATTTTCTGCTTGTCAAACATTGAGGAAGTTGTCCTGATAGACGGTTGTGTGATAGATCCAAAATTCCTAAGGACTACACCTGGTTGCACATAGATAATGGGATGGTACCAGTAATACTGTTGTTTGAAAGATCCAACACTTGAAGACTGGTCGGTAATTTTGGGACCCCACCATGGAATCGATTTGAATTCAGATTTATTTCATTTGCTGCTGACAGGAACTCCAGAGTCGATGGTAACACTCCGCTGATTTGGTTTAGAGAGAGATCAAGATATTCAACCGAAGAAATTACATTCCAGAACCAATCGGGCAACCTATCGAGTATTCCCGAATTGGACATTGCTAAATCGATCATATCAGTCTGCGATCGAATCCATGTAGGAAAATGAGGTCCCAACTTGCAGGACCTCAAGTGTACATATTTCAATTTAAATGGAGGGTGCCAATTTGGGCCTACTACCATGGTCAGGTTGCTGTTGTTGGACAAGGATAAATATTCTAATTTCATCAGACTTGCAAAATGATCTTCTGATATAATCCCAACAAAGTGATTGGAACGCAAAGACAAATCTCTCAAATTAGTGAGCTTTCCAATCCCGAAAGGTATGTGACCGCTGAGGCTGTTGTAATCGAGATTAAGATACCTTAGGCTGGTCATGTGCTCGAGCCAACTTGGCAGACTTCCGGTCAAGTTATTTCCAAACAAATCCAACTCCTCTATCTTGGGCGGCAACCTTTTCATCAATTCTGCTATGTCCCCGCTGATTTGATTTTCCCATAGGCCAAGGATTTTCAAGTTGTGTAGATTCTTCAAAGTCTTTGGTATCATGCCGATGAGATCATTGCCTCCAAGCCAAAGAACTTCGAGGGAGGTCATGTTTCCTAGCAGGCCATTAGGAATAGAACCATGAAAATAGTTGTACCCAAGATCAAGGCTCACAAGTGATGTGAGATTAGAAGAGTAAAGAGGTAGAGAAGAGAACGACGCGTTGAGATTGCAATCAAATAGATACAGATCTCTTAGAGAAGTTGGAAGCATGCTCATGACCTGCACCCCATCCACAGCAGCACTGAGGTTTACCTCATTCATATAGAGATACTTCAAGGAAGAGAGACGCGGTAACCAAGCTACATAATCGACCGACTCCAAAGAGTTATAAGAAAGATCGAGATGGAGCAACTTAGTGAGATTACCGAGCTGAGGAGGTATGCTTCCACCGAAGCCTGCATCAGTGAGGTCGAGATACTTCAAGTTCTTGAAAGAGCCAATGAATTCTGGTATCCGCTTATGTCCGAAGTCGTTGTAGCTTAGGTTGAGGTAGTTGAGATGCTCTATAGCCAGCAGAGAAGGATTGATCTCACCGCCCAACGTCCGAAACTTATAATTCATCACGTCAGTGTTGTAGTCATAGTTGATGTCGGTGAAGTTGTTATGGAGGTCGAGCTTCACAACATGGCCAGTCCTGTTGCTGCACACGACGCCCCTCCATCGGCAGCAGTCTTGGCCAGTCTGCCAAGAAGATAGGACATCACTGAGATCTTTAATGCTTGCTTTGAAGGAAAGAAGTGCGTCCCTCTCTCTCTCGATGCAACTCCTTCCTCCTCCTTTGGGCTCCACAGATATGGAGGAAATGGGGATTTGATATTGGGCCAGTAGAACCCATATCATTATTAGGACGATACGACAACATTGGATAGAGGATCTTGTCGCCTTGGCCATTAAACTTCTTTTACTTCTTCTAGCTTCCAAACACCTGGGATTAATAGGATCATATAAGCAGCTCTCGCAATAGTCAAGGCCTAAAGGCAATATTAGTAGAGAACATTTCTTCTTCTTCTTCTTCTTCTTCTTCTTCTTCTATGTACCACATGTTACTTACTTCAATGGTGGAAAGAGGCATTTGAGCTTCCAAGTACGAAGATTACGATGGCTGTGGAATTCCACGGAAGGAAACAAGAAGAGTATGGAAATTGTAAAGGTTGGGGAATTCCAGAGTCTAGATTGTCACTTACTCTCAAATAATAATGGTATATATTTCTTTTATTTTCTTTTTCTCAAATAAATGAAAATTTAATAATGTTCTAATTAAATTAGTGTCGCTGAGATTTGAACTCTAGGAACACTTATATAGCATAATCCCATTTTAACAATCTGATCACTATCCCATTGGCATGAAATATCATCTCCACTTTTGTCTATACATTATTCTTTTCTCTATTTTTAATACGACTCAAAATTTTCTATGAGTTAGTTATCTAACGTGATAACAAAATCAATTTGATTAGGTCATCAATTTAAACCTGGTCGAGCCTAACAACTTAAGCTTCTAAATCAGTTGATTATCTATCTTACAACAATGGATGATAGCTAAGCGACCTTTGATTTGTGGAAACAAAAACATTAGATGTCCATTTTATTTCAACCGAGCAATAAATATTTTAAAAATACGTCCAAAGCATTAGGGTCCATGGTAGTTTATTCTACAGTAAGTCCAAGAAACAAAGTCCTGAATGAGATAGCATTTAAAAATAATGTTGTCCGATATGATACGCTCAAAATTATACTCATTTGTGAAATTCGAGAAAGAAAGGGAAAAGACTAAGACAGTGGACTTAGAAAATTATATTAATGGTTGTTTAATTCCAACATTACGATTCTCTCTAGTCCAATTTAAAGGAAAGTGACAATCTCCTCTCGGATTATTAAAACCTAAGCTTGATTAGATTTTTCAGCGAATTTATAAAACTTACCGTATATTTTGTTTTTATTATCACTGATACTCTATCATATGAATATTTTTTATTCGATCATTGTGTTTTGCTTAAAATATCTGGAAAGTGGTCGACTGTTAGTTTTCTTAACAATTAGTTATTATATAGTTAAATTAAAGTAATTATAGATGTAAAATAAACTTAATAAATAAGTACTTTTAGATTAAAGTAAAATTAAATGAAATTATATTGTAAAGTCAAATTAAGAGGTTTTTTAATGGTTTTATTTTCAAAGTTAATAAAAATATTTTCTATTCTAGATTGATATTTTTAAAGTCTAGAATGAGACCGCGTTTGAAAAATAATGTTGCCTGTTATAAGACACTAGAAATTATATTTATCTATGGAATTCTAAGAGAAAACAAATAATGAGGTAGACTTAGAAAATCTACTAATGGTGCTGAAATTTCAGCATCAAGATTCTCTCTAGTCAAATTTAAAGAAAAATGACAATTTCATCTTGCGTTATCCGAGCCTAACCTTGTTAGATATTTATGAAAATTTATTAAAAATATTTTATGTTTCACTTTTATTATTATTCACATTACTCAGTATCACTTTCAAACCTTCAAGAATCAAAAATAGGCACATATAACCTCTAAACTATTGAAATATATCACTAAGCCTTCATAGCCAATATTTCGTTGGACAAATCAATATAAACTTGTCGTTCTGGCTTCCTCTCAATTACCGATTGGAAAAGTCGCTGCCGACCGTCCGGATGCGCCGACTTTACGGAAGCAAAAGATAATTGTTGCCGAATTCAGTTATATCTACGTAGATGCCTTCTCACCCCCGTGGGAAAGCACTATATATTCAAACGAATAACTGTGCACGCGGTTCACCGGCCACGTTCCCGAGTTTCCCAGTCATTAACCCCACGATCTCGAGAGTCGAGACGTTGCAAAGAAAAAAAAAAACCCTAACCCTAATCCTTTCCCCCCAAAACTCTTCGAATCGAAATCCCTACGGTCGAGAATTCTAGGGTTCCTCCGCTTTGTCTTCTCTTCGCGCTTGACCATCGATTGATCTTCTCAGAAATCATAATGGATTCCGTGCTCCTCGAATCCCCCTCAATGGCGAAATCTCTCGGTTACGGCTCTCTCGGCGGCCCTAGCTTCCAATCCATGCTCAAAGAACTTGCTCTTCGGTGATAGGATCTTCCAATCCGAAGTATATAATTCCAAGGGCGATCAAGGCAATTCCTATGAAAAACAGAAGACCGGAAAACAAATAAAATGCATATGGAGAACGCGGAGACTTCTATCCTGAAACACATGAACAAGATTAATATGTTATATCTTCTTTAAAGAAGAAGGTTTTACATAACCAATGCGTCAAAACATATTACAAATGAAATTGCAAATAAAGGCATTTGCTTGTTTGTAAGATACAACCTGCAACCATGCACGAACTGTACTCTGCATAACATCTTGAATTGTAAACAAGCGTCCACGAACAGCTTCCTGCTCCTCGAGCATTTCCCTTGTGCTTTTATTGATTCCTTCAAGCAGAGCTTTGGTGGCATTGCCTCTCAAATGCTGGAGGAGCTCAAAGATGATCTCCTCTCTTGCATGAAGTGACCATTTAACTCTAATAACCTATCAAAGAGAAGAACTGCATTAACTCTTTTACAGTATTAATAAGACAAAGTTCAATATCAGATGTCCAAACTTAAAGGACATATTTCTGACAATTGCTAACCAGAGTGGCCAGTCTCCTAATTTCTTGGTTAAAGATTATACAGAGTAGATTCAAGTCTTCATGATTTCTCCTGGAAAGTGGAAACAATATCCTTACATGATGTTGCTCCTAGAGCACCTTATATAAGTCAAAAGAGGTATACGAATAAGACAAATTACCTATTTACAAACTTTAACTCTATTTCATCTGCTCCTCCAAGTACATACTTGCGGAACAATCTGCAGCAAAATACAGAGGAATATGAAATAAAACCAAACTCCCTAAAATAATGCAAGTATAATTAAGAAAACCATAAGACTTGTTCAGAGGTACAACGAAGCAGATGAGGCTCTCTGTTCGTATAAGTAAAAATTGGTTTACAATAACCTGGTAAAAACAAAAGATTTGTTGCTAAACTAGAGGTAAAAGCCAGCCATAAAGCTCATTGTTTGAGGACAAGTTCAAGTAGCTCAGAAAAGTTAAAGCTGATAGAGTTGGAGGAATTTCATCATAAAGCTCATTGTTTGATAGGTCAAGAGACTCCAATGACTGTAGACCACTCATCGTCTTTGGAATATACCCAATCAATCGATTCCCAGACAAGTTCAAATTTTTCAATGTAGCAAGGCCTCCTATCTCTTTAGGGATCTTTCGGGTTAGACAGTTGCTTGATAAGTCGAGGCTCGACATGAGAGACATTATTGTATTGGTATAGTATTCTAGAGCTTGTCCTTTTGTGACCACTAAAAGGCTAATGAAATAAGGGACATAATAACTTCCGTACGAGGAGACTATAGTCATTGCTGTGAAGTTCACGAGAGATGGAGCTATGGTTCCTGATAGATTGTTGTGAGCAAGATCCAAAACATGGAGATAATCTAATTTTGCAAGCTGAATAGGTATATAGCCAGAAAACATATTAGACCTTAATAAGAGAAAGGCTAGCTGTGGTAGTCTTTTACCTATCCATATCGGCAAGCTTCCATAGAAGTTATTATAAGAAAGATCAAGAAAATTAAGATACTGACAACCTCGGAAGAACAAAGGGAATTCACCAGAGAGGCTGTTGTTGCGGAAGTTTACTATTGAAAGTTCGGAACATATCGGTGTCAAGTCGCCAGGATTAGCTCTAAAAGATTTCGTGCTTGTCAAACATTGAGGAAGTTGTCCTGATAGGCGGTTGTGTGATAGATCCAAAATTCCTAAGGACTGCACCTGGTTGCACATAGATAATGGGATGGTACCAGTAATACTTTTGTTTGAAAGATCCAACAACCAAAGGCTCGTCGGTAATTGTGGGGCCCCACCTTGGAATCGATTTGAATTCAAATTTATTTCAGATGCTGCTGACAAGAACTCCATAGTCGATGGTAATACTCCACTGCTATGGTTTAGGGAGAGATCAAGATATTCGACCGAAGAAATTACACTCCAAACCCAATCTGGCAACCTATCAGCTACTCCTATATTAGACATTATTAAATCGATAATGTCAGTCTGCGATCGAATCCACGTAGGAAAATGGGGTCCCAGATTGCAGGAGCTCAAGCCTGCATATTTCAATTTGAATGGAGGGAGCCAATTTGGGCCTACTACCATGGTCAGGTTGTTGTTGTTGGACAAATATAAATATTCTAATCTTGTCGGACTTGCAAAATGATCTTATGATATAATGCCAACAAAGTGATTGAAACCCAAAAACAAACTGCTCAAATTAGTAAGCTTTCCAATCCTAAAAGGTATGGGACCTCTGAGGCTATTGTTACTGAGATCAAGATAACTTAGACTGGCCATGTGCTTGAACCAACTTGGCAGACGGTCAAGTTATTTGCAGACATCCTGAATTGTAACATCCTGAATTGTAAACAAGCGTCCACGAGCATTTCCCTTGTGCTTTTATTGATTCCTTCAAGCAGAGCTTTGGTGGCATTGCCTCTCAAATGCTGGAGGAGCTCAAAGATGATCTCCTCTCTTGCATGAAGTGACCATTTAACTCTAATAACCTATCAAAGAGAAGAACTGCATTAACTCTTTTACAGTATTAATAAGACAAAGTTCAATATCAGATGTCCAAACTTAAAGGACATATTTCTGACAATTGCTAACCTGAGTGGCCAGTCTCCTAATTTCTTGGTTAAAGATTATACAGAGTAGATTCAAGTCTTCATGATTTCTCCTGGAAAGTGGAAACAATATCCTTACATGATATTGCTCCTAGAGCACCTTATATAAGTCAAAAGAGGTATACGAATCAGACAAAAGATTTGTTGCTAAACTAGAGGTAAAAGCCAGCCATAAAGCTCATTGTTTGAGGACAAGTTCAAGTAGCTCAAAAAAGTTAAAGCTGATAGAGTTGGAGGAATTTCACCGTAAAGCTCATTGTTTGATAGGTCAAGAGACTCCAATGATTGTAGACCACCGATTGTCTCCGGAATATCTCCAGTTAATTGATTCCCAGACAAGTTCAAAATTTTCAATGTAGCAAGGACTCCTATCTCTTCAGGGATCTTTCCGGTTAGACAGTTGCTTGATAAGTCCAGGCTCGACATGAGAGACATTATTATATTGGTATAGTATTCTAGAGCTTGTCCTTTTGTGACCACTAACATGCTAATGAAATCAGGGACATAATAACTTCCGTATGAGGAGACTGTAGTCATTGCTGTGAAGTTCACGAGAGATGGAGCTATGGTTCCTGATAGATTGTTGTGAGCAAGATCCAAAACATGGAGATAATCTAATTTTGCAAGCTGAATAGGTATATAGCCAGAAAACATGTTAGACCTTAATAAGAGAAAGGCTAGCTGTGGTAATCTTTTACCTATCCATATCGGCAAGCTTCCATAGAAGTTATTATAAGAAAGATCAAGAAAATTAAGATACTGACAACCTCGGAAGAACAAAGGGAATTCACCAGAGAGGTTGTTGTTGCTGAAGCTTACTATTGAAAGTTCGGAACCTATCGGTGTCAAGTCGTCAGGATCAGCTCTAAAAGATTTCCTGCTTATCAAACATTGAGGAACTTGTCCTGATAGGCGGTTGTGTGATAGATCCAAGATTTCTAAGGGCTGCACCTGGTTGCACATAGATAATGGGATGGTACCAGTAATACTGTTGTTTGAAAGATCCAGCACTTGAAGATTGGTCGGTAATTTTGGGACCCCACCATGGAATTGATTTGAATTCAGATTTATTTCATATGCTGCTGACAAGAACTCCAGAGTCGATGGTAATACTCCGCTGATCTGGTTTAGAGAGAGATCAAGATATTCAACCGAAGAAAAGACATTCCAAAACCAATCTGGCAACATATCGACTATTCCTGTATTAGACATTATTAAATTGATAATGTCAGTCAAGCGTACATATTTCAATTTGAATGGAGGGAGCCAATTTGGGCCTACTACCATGGTCAGGTTGTTGTTGTTGGACAAATATAAATATTCTAATCTCGTCAGACTTGCAAAATGATCTTCTGATATAATGCCAACAAAGTGATTGAAACCCGAAAACAAACTGCTCAAATTAGTGAGCTTTCCAATCCCGAAAGGTTGGGACCTCTGAGGCTATTATTATTGAGATCAAGATAACTTAGACTGGCCATGTGCTCGAACCAACTTGGCAGACGGTCAAGTTATTTGCAGACAAATCCAACTCCTCTATCTTGGGCGGCAACCTTTTCATCAATTCTGTTATGTTCCTGCTTATCTGATTATCCCATAGAATGAGCTTTTTCAAGTTGCGTAGATTCTTTAAAGTCCTCGGTATCATGCCAATGAGATCATTGCCTCCAAGCCCAAGTTTTTCGAGGGAGGTCATATTTCCTAGCAGGCCATTAGGAATAGGACCGTAAAAGTAGTTGCCCCCAAGACCAAGGCTCACAAGTGATGTGAGATTAGAAGAGTAAAGAGGCAGAGAAGAGAACGTCGCGTTGAGCTTGCAATCAAATAGATAAAGAACTCTTACAGAAGCTGGAGGCATGCTCAGGGCCTGCACTCCATCCACAGCAGCACTGAGGTTTACCTCGCTCATGTCGAGGTACTTCAAGGTAGAGAGACGTGGTAGCCATGATACCAGATGAACCGAGTGCAAAGAGTTAAAAGAAAGATCGAGATGGAGCATCTTTATGAGATTACCGAGCTGAGGAGGTATGCTCCCACCGAAGCCTGCATCAGTGAGGTCGAGATACTTCAAGTTCTTAAAGGAGCCAATAAATTCTGGTATCCGCTTATGTCCGAAATTGTTGTAGCTTAGGTTGAGGTAGTTGAGATGCTCTGTAGCCAGCAGAGAAGGATTGATCTCACTGCCCAGCGTTTGAAACTTATAATTGATCATGTTAGTGTTGTAGTCATAGTTGATGTCGGTGAAGTTGTTATGGAGGTCGAGCTTCACAACATGGCTTGTCTTGTTCCTGCACACGACGTGTAACAACCCATAATTTTGGAACATAAATAAATAAAATAAATAGAAATATACAGTTTAGATAATGATGAATTTTATCTCTTTTATGTTTTAAGATTTTTATTAAATTAAATTAAATTTTTAGATATATCTTTAAGATATTAGAATTCTTATTCTAGTAGGACTCTTATTATATATATTTTTTCTGTTATAAAAAGGGGGACTAGAAGAAAACCTAGAGGGATTTTTCAGGAGAGAAATTAGGCGCTACAGTACTGAGAAATAAAAATGAGAGAGAAAAAGATATTATTCTTGTGGGAAATTAGAGAGAAAAAAATAGAAAATAGAGGAAAAAAAATTTTATCGTACCAAAGAGAAGAAAAAAGAAAGAGAAGATAATCATGGAGTGCTTTGAAATTCGTGCAGATTACGATTAGGACGAGAAAATCAAATTATTTTAGATTGAGCGATCAAGGCAAGTCTCCACTCATATTTTCTTAAATTTTTATTATATAAAAATAGAATTGATGAATTATAAATATCTTTATGTTTATTCTTATCCCGTTTGATTTTATAAGATAAGAAATTTTGCAATATGATGATGTAAGAAATTCATTGTTTTAAGGATTTTTAATAAAAAATTAGAAATATTAAGATTTTGTATTTTATAGAAAATTCATATTTATCATTCTTGGAAAAAAAAAGGGATTTTATTGTTTATTATTTTTCAGATTTCAAAGTATTTATTTTTATTGCAGAAAATAAGAAATAAAACTTCGTTTGCCTCTTCTTCTTCTTCCAAACACCTGGGATTAGTAGGATATAAGTTGTCGTGGTAGTGAAGGCCTAAAGGCAATATTAGTAGAGAATGTTTATTCTTCTTCTATATACCACATGTTACTTCAATGGTGGATTGAGACATTTGAGCTTCCAATTCCACACTACCTTGCCCAAGTATGGAAATTACGATGGTTGTGGAATTTCATGAATGGAAACAAGAAGAGTATGGAAATTAGATTCTCACTTATGCTCAAATAATAAAGGTATATATATATTTTCTCTTCTTTTCTTTTTTGAATAATGAGAATTTAATAATGTCATAATTAAATTATTAGATTTGAATTCAGGAACACTTAATATAATATAAGTCATTTGAACAATCTGATCACTATCCCATTGGCACTGATTTTTTAATCTTCTACACTCCTTTTTTGGTGTTTAGTATTGTCTACACTCTATACACCAGTGCTTTCTCTATTTTTAATATGGCTCAAGTTTTTCTATGAATTAGTTATCTAACATGATAACAAAATCAGTTTTACTAAGTAATCAACTTACACCTCATCCAGCCCAACTTATGCTTCAAAAATTAGCTTATTATCTTACAACAATTAATGGATGATATAGAGCTAAGTGACTTTTAATTTGTGGAAACAAAAATATAGTTATATTTAGGGATAAATCAATTATAAATGTGGTAGTGCATTATTACATCTCCATTTTATTTCAATCAAGCAATAAATGTATTGAAGTATCCATTGAATACGTCCAAAGCATCAGTTGCATGGAAGTCTAGTCTACAATAAGTCCAAAGAAACAAAGTCTAGAATGAGACACTCAAAGTTATACTCATTTGTGGAATTCCAGACAATGAAGGGAAAAGACTGAGACGCTGGACTTAGAAAATTATATTAATGGTTGTGGAATTCTAAAATTATGCTAAACTAGAGGTAAAAGCCAGCCATAAAGCTTATTTTTTGAGGACAAGTTCAAGTAACTCAAAAAAGTTAAAGCTGATAGAGTTGGAGGAATTTCACCGTAAAGCTCATTGTTTGATAGGTCAAGAGACTCCAATGACCGGAGACCACCCATCGTCTCTGGAATATACCCAATCAATCGATTCCCTGACAAGTTCAAAATTTTCAATGTAGCAAGGCCTCCTATCTCTTCAGGGATCTTTCCGGTTAGACGGTTGCTTGATAAGTCGAGGCTCGACATGAGAGACATTATTGTATTGGTATAGTATTCTAGAGCTTGTCCTTTTGTGACCACTAAAAGGCTAATGAATTAAGGGACATAATAACTTCCGTATGAGGAGACTGTAGTCATTGCTGTGAAATTCATGAGAGATGGAGCTATGGTTCCTGATAGATTGTTGTGAGCAAGATCCAAAACATGGAGATAGTCTAATTTTGCAATCTGAATAGGTATATAGCCAGAAAACATGTTAGACCTTAATAAGAGAAAGGCTAGCTGTGGTAATCTTTTACCTATCCATATCGGCAAGCTTCCATAGAAGTTATTACAAGAAAGATCAAGAAAATTAAGATACTGACAACCTCGGAAGAACAAAGGGAATTCACCAGAGAAGCTGTTGTTGCGGAAGTTTACTATTGAAAGTTCGTAACCTATCGGTGTCAAGTCCCCAGGATCAGCTCTAAAAGATTTCCTGCTCGTCAAACATTGAGGAAGTTGTCCTGATAGGCGATCGTGTGATAGATCCAAAATTCCTAAGGACTGCACCTGGTTGCACATAGATAATGGGATGGTACCAGCAATACTGTTGTTTGAAAGATCCAACAACCAAAGACTCGTCGGTAATTGTGGGACCCCACCTTGGAATCGATTTGAATTCATATTTATTTCTGATGCTGCTGACAAGAACTCCAGAGTCAATGGTAATACTCCACTGATCTGGTTTAGGGAGAGATCAAGATATTCGACCGAAGAAATTACATTCCAAACCCAATCTGGTATTCCTATATTAGACAATATTAAATCGATAATGTCAGTCTGCGATCGAATCCACGTAGGAAAATGGGGTCCCAGATTGCAAGAGCTCAAGCCTACATATTTCAATTTGAATGGAGGTATCCAATTTGGGCCTACTACCACGGTCAGGTTGTTGTTGTCGGACAAGGATAAATCTTCTAATTTCGTCAGACTTGCAAAATGATCTTCTGATATAATGCCAACCAAGTGATTGGAACTCAAATCCAAACTGCTCAAATTAGTGAGCTTTCCAATCCCGGAAGGTATGGGACCTCTGAGGCTATTGTTACTAAGATCAAGATAACTTAGACTGGCCATGTGCTCGAACCAACTTGGCAGACGGTCAAGTTATTTGCAGACAAATCCAACTCCTCTATCTTGGGCGGCAACCTTTTCATCAATTCTGTTATGTTCCCGCTCATCTGATTATCCCATAGAATGAGCTTTTTCAAGTTGCGTAGATTCGTTAAAGTCCTCAATATCATGCCAATGAGATCATTGCCTCCAAGCCCAAGTTTTTCGAGGGAGGTCATATTTCCTAGCAGGCCATTAGGAATAGGACCGTAAAAGTAGTTGCCCCCAAGACCAAGGCTCACAAGTGATGTGAGATTAGAAGAGTAAAGAGGCAGAGAAGAGAACGTCGCGTTGAGATTGCAATCAAATAGATAAAGAACTCTTAGAGAAGCTGGAGGCATGCTCATGGCCTGCACTCCATCCACAGCAGCACTAAGGTTTACCTCGCTCATGTCGAGGTACTTCAAGGTAGAGAGATGTGGTAGCCATGATACCAGATGAACCGAGTGCAAAGAGTTAAAAGAAAGATCGAGATGGAGCAGCTTTGTGAGATTACTGAGCTGAGGAGGTATGCTCCCACCGAAGCCTGCATCAGTGAGGTCGAGATACTTCAAGTTCTTAAAGGAGCCAATGAATTCTGGTATCCACTTATGTCCGAAATTGTTGTAGCTTAGGTCGAGGTAGTTGAGATGCTCTATAGCCAGTAGAAAAGGATTGATCTCACCGCCCAACGTTCGAAACTTATAATTGATCATGTCTGTGTTGTAGTCATAGTTGATGTCGATGAAGTTGTTATGGAGGTCGAGCTTCACAACATGGCTTGTCCTGTTGCTGCACATGACGTGTAACAACCCAGAATTTTGGAACATAAATAAATAAAATAAATAGAAATATACAGTTTAGATAGCGATGAATTTTATTTTATCTTTTATGTTTTAAGATTTTTATTAAATTAAATTAAATTTTTAGATATATCTTTAAGATATTAGAATTCTTATTCTTGTGGGACTCTTATTATATATTGTTTTTTCTTTTATAAAAGGGGGGCCTAGAAGTAAACCTTAGAGCGATTTTTTAGAAGAGAAATTAGGCGCTACAGTACTGAGAAATAAAAATGAGAGAGAAAAAGATATTATTCTCGAGGGAGATTAGAGAGAGAAAAAATAGAAAATAAAGGAAAAAAATTTTATCATACCAAAGAGAAGAAAAAAAGAAAGAGAAGATAATCATGGAGTGCTTTGAAATTCATGCAGATTACGATTAGGATAAGAAAATCAAATTATTTTAGATTGAGCGATCAAGGCAAGTCTCCACTCATATTTTCTTAAATTTTTATTATATAAAAATATAATTGATGAATTATAAATATATTTATGTTTATTCTTATCCCGTTTGATTTTATAAGATAAGAAATTTTGCAATAGATGTAAGAAATTCATTGTTTTAAGGATTTTCAATAAAAAATTAGAAATATTAATATTTTGTATTTTATAGAAAATTCATATTTATCATTCTTGGAAAAAAGGGATTTTATTGTTTATTATTTTTCAGATTTCAAAGTATTTATTTTTATTGCCGAAAATAAGAAATAAATTAGGAATATTTCAATTTAAATGAATTTTTAGATTTATGAAAATAATTAATAACTATTTCTATTGTAGAAAATAAGATATAAATTAGTAATATTTCAATTTATATGGATTTTGGATTCCTGAAAATAAATAATATTATTTTTTTAAGAAAATAAGATATAAATTAGAATTACTTCAATTCAAAGGAATTTCGGATTTGTAAAAAAAATTTATTATTATATTTTATTTTCAGAAAATAATAGAGGAAATCTTTATGCTAATATATTTTATTTTCTATAAATAAAATATAAGAGATCTTTATTTTTTTTAGAATATGATCAAAAATAAAATATTATTTTTGAGACGTGAAATTTTGCAAGATTAAATATTAGATTATTATTTATTTGTGTTTTCTGACTTATTAAGAATGATTTATATTATATATATATTAGAGGAAATAGTAGTATTTGAATTTATGGATTATTCGTGTATATATTGTATTTTGAAGATTGAGAATTTTGGTGATTGAGGAATTTGATACTTGAGATTCATAATGAATCAATATAAATACTAATAAAAGTGAGATCTAAAACCCAATTTGTTTTCAAAAAGATAAGTCCAAGGAAAAGATCCTTGGAATGTAACGTTGCGACGTGCTACCAAGTGACTCTAGCGGGATTAGGGAAAAGATTCCTGGATTTTTGTTCTGGTGACTCTAATCTTTCTCAACGGTTAGTGAAAAAGTCAATAGGGCACTGTATAGTACCTACTGTGACCCTAGACGGATCGACTATCTAAAAAAGTCTCGGGCGCCATCTCGATGGTGACTAGGTAGTGCGATGTGGCCACGGGTCAGAGTACCCATTAATGAGATAATATGGTATTTTATCAGTTTTAACGGGTTTCCATGATAGTACAATTTTGGTAGAGATCGACTGCTTTTATATTGATTTATTCAAATTAAGATATTATGAATGATTTATGATTCGATTCCCATGATAGTACATTTTCACTAGAGATTGATTTGTGTTATATTAATTTATTTAAATTGAGATATTATAAGTGATTTATAATTCGATTTCCATGATAATACACTTTAGTGGAGATTCGTTTTATACTGATTTATTCGGATTGTGTTAATATGAATGATTTATTATTTGATTTCCATAAAAAAAACACCTTTAGCAGAGATTGATTTATTTTATATTAATTTATTTAAAATGAGTTAATATGAATAATTTATGATTCTAATTTGGTATATATGGATTTTGAAATTCAATATAAGAGACAAGAAAACTATTTATTTTTCAAGACGGCTTATATATTATTATTATAATTCTTTTTCTGCTACTATATGTATCACATGTTGATTTTTGTCATTAGACATATTATTAGTAGAGTGGGTTACTTGCTGGGCGTCTAGCTCATGAGGACTTATTATTTTTACAGTAATTTAAAAAGCCACTTAGTCAGGACTCTGAAGACTGAGTACAATTTTCGCTGTGTCAATCTATTTTAGGATTTAATTTCTATTTGAGTTTTCATGTTTTCTTCGGATTTTATTCTAGAGATTTACGACCATCATGTTTACGGATCGCAACATGACACGACGCCCCTCTATCGGCAGCAGTTTTGGCAGTCTGCCAAGAAGATAGGACATCATTGGGATCTTCAATGCTTGCTTGGAAGGAAAAGTGCATCCCTCTCTCTCTCTCTCTCTCTGCAACTCCTTCCTCCTCCTTTGGGCTCCACAGCTACGGAGGAAATGGGGATTTGATATTGGGCCAGTAGAACGCATATCATTATTAGGACGATACGACAACATTGGATATAGGATCTTGCCGCCTTGGCCATTAAACTTCGTTTGCCTCTTCTTCTTCTTCTTCCAAACACCTGGGATTAATAGGATATAAGTTGTCGTGGTGGTGAAGGCCTAAAGGCAATATTAGTAGAGAATGTTTATACTTCTTCTTTCTCTTCTTCTATATACCACATGTTACTTAAACGGTGGATAGAGACATTTGAGCTTCCAATTCCACACTACCTTGCCCAAGTATGGAAATTACGATGGTTGTGGAATTTCATGAAAGGAAACAAGAGTATGGAAATTAGATTCTCACTTATGCTCAAATAATAAAGGTATATATATTTTTTCTCTTCTTTTCTTTTTTGAATAATGAGAATTTAATAATGTCACAATTAAATCATTAGATTTGAATTCAGGAACACTTAATATAATATAAATCATTTGAACAATCTGATCACTATCCCATTGGCACTGATTTTTTAATCTTCTACACTCCTTTTTTGTGTTTCGTATTGTCTACACTCTATACACCGGTGCTTTCTCTATTTTTAATATGGCTCAAGTTTTTCTATGAATTAGTTATCTAACATGATAACAAAATCAGTTTTACTAAGTAATCAACTTACACCTCATCCAGCATATCAACTTATGCTTCTAAAATCAGCTTATTATCTTACAACAATTAATGGATTATATATAGCTAAGTGACTTTTAATTTGTGGAAACAAAAATATAGTTATATTTAGGGATAAATCAATTATAAATGTGGTAGTGCATTATTAGGTCTCCATTTTATTTCAATCAAGCAATAAAAGTATTGAAGTATCCGTTAAATACGTCCAAAGCATCAGTTGCATGGAAGTCTAGTCTACAATAAGTCCAAAGAAACAAAGTCTAGAATGAGACACTCAAAGTTATACTCATTTGTGGAATTCCAGACAATGAAGGGAAAAGACTGAGACGCTGGACTTAGAAAATTATATTAATGGTTGTGGAATTCTAACAATAGGAAGAAGAAAATAGTAGGATTATTTGAAATCTAATCTTAATTAGATTTTTCAGCAAATTTATAAAAATTACCATATATTTTACTTTTATTATTATTAACTCTTTATCATATGAATATTTCTTATTCAACCATTGTGCTTTGCTTAAAATGTCTCACAACTATTCAGCCCATTAGTTTTCTTAGCAATTAGTTATCATATAAATGAACTAAAGTAACTAAAGAT
Source organism: Typha angustifolia (assembly GCF_048772165.1). Taxonomy (NCBI): domain Eukaryota; kingdom Viridiplantae; phylum Streptophyta; class Magnoliopsida; order Poales; family Typhaceae; genus Typha; species Typha angustifolia. Next base: position 709,083 of record NC_133239.1, read on the forward strand.
GTAGAATGAACTTAATATGCTTAATATAAGTAAACTTTTAGATTAAAGTAAAATTAAATGAAATTATATTTTAAAGTCAAATTAATGGTTTTAATTCTAAAGTTTACAAAATAATTTTTATTCCATAATGATATGTTTTTAAAGTCCAGATTGAGATGGCATTTGAAAATAATATTGCATGTTGTAAGACGCTAAAAATTATGGAATTCCAAAGGAAGTGAGAAGAACAAGAAGGTAGACTTAGACAATTCTATTAATGGTGGTTAAATTTCAGCATCAAGATTTTCTCTAATCAAATTTAAAAGAAAATGACAATTTGACCTTGAGTTATCCGAACCTTAAATTGATTAGATATTTAGCAAAAAAGATTTAAAAAATATTCTATGTTTCACTTATATTTTCATTCACATTGCTCTGTGTATCACTTTCAAACCCTTGAGAAGAAAAAAAAATAGACATATACAACCCTAAACTACTTAAATATATCACTAAGCCTCCTTAGCCAATATTTCATTAGCTAGCATTTGAGCCACCTTGTTGTGATTGCTACTGTGGCATTGAAGGAGACATTAATAGACATATATAGTTGTTCTTGTTCATAGGATATGATGCTCTAAAACTGCCTGCATTGTTATTTTAGATACAATGCATTTTGGCCCTCAGTAAAGCTTAATTAGACCTCTTTAATCTGCCCTCCATTCCAGTGTTTCTTTCAGCTAAGTAGCCTTAGATTTCTTCATGTTCTTAATTTCATACAAGAGAGAAAAATAACCAGGAAGAAGAAGAAGAAAAGGAATCATTAAGCATCATAGGCCTAGTTAATTAGGAGGCCTTGATTATTTTTAATTTTTAATTTAACCATGAGATGATGAGCCCTAAATCACAAAACCTCAAACAGAGCATCATGGTGTAGTCTAATAAATGAGTAGTAGAGAAGCTTGATTAATTGTATAGGATATACCCTGTTTACATATGAATAGAAACACATCAATAAGTTCTTTGGAGGTAGAACACCAACTTCATCTTTAGTACTACCTTCCACTCCATGATGACCCATGAGTGAACTCATTCGATCAATTCATGATTGATTAGAGCCTTGTTTCCATCACAAAGATGGCTCTGGAGAATTGGCATCCACTGTAAAGCACTTAAAAGCATTATTATTTCGAAGGAAAAAGATAGAGTATGAAAGTAATATTAATGATTGTGGAATTCAGCTGGTGCCATAAAAGAACCAAACCTTAGATTACACTTTATGAAATATTTTTAAATCATACCTTATATTTTCACTATTTTTTTAATAACTAGCTTTTTAATTTTTTTTTCTCTATAATTTTTGTATAACACCCTCTCGCTACTTTGTATAACTACATAACTTACCCTGATTCACTTGAAAATGATTGAATTTATTTAACCCAAAATGCCGTAAGGAAAAATAAAGGGTTTAGTTATAAAATCCTCAAAGAAGTGACATTAATAAAAATTAGTCGAAATGCAGGATATATTTGGTGAATAATTCTTTTTTTAATCCTTAAGAAGTGGGAACTTACTATTTTCTAAATTAAATAAGTGCCGCTGAAATTTGAACTAATTACACTCATATAACATAAACCTCTTTAACAATATGATCACTATCCCATTGGTATTGATATCTCATTGTTTATTATTGTCTACACACTATTGTTTTTCTTATTATTAGTATGACTCGATTTTTTTTTCATTAATTGGTTATCTAACATGATTAACAAAATAAGTTTGACTAGGTCATCATTTAAACCTACTTAAGCTTCTAAATAAGCTGATTACCTTACAAAATGGATGACAGCTAAGTGACGGTTTGATGCTAAGATACAACTAAATGCCAACAGCAAATTAGGATATCTCCCATTGTTATGTGTTCAACTGAACTGTATTCCTGAGCATTGGTCCTACGCGGGTGGAATTATTGGCAACTAAAATTTCTCCTCCATCAAGCCATAGAAGGAAGGAAGGAAGAAAAAACATTCTTATATTTAGGGATTGGTTTATAGAATTCTAAAGGAGGAAAACGAATAAGAATGTAGACTTAGTAAAATATTAAAAGTAAGATAGAAAAAAAAGTTATGTTAATTACCAAAGCTATGTAAATTAGTAAAGTTGTGATAATTTGTAAGGTAACAAAAGTTGCTGCATCTGATAGATTGGAGTTTTAACTACTTTTCAACAACACAACCTTAATAGAAAAGCAGCATGTTGACGATGTGAAAGACAATTACAAGTCTGATATTAGATTACATGGAAGAGATCAGATGACCAACATATTTCATACATATCTACTTCTTTTATCTATTATAAGATGTGATCAGCATTTGGATGTTGATAGCATAATCACACAATATAGCAATAAACAGTGACTAATCTCCATGATCTGAACCATGGAAACTCCTCCGTTTGGATAACCACGCCTCTGCTTTATTTCTTCTTGATGTTGGCAATGACCCTAGCCCAATTAAGAACCATAAACACATAGATCTTATCACAGATGTTGTCAATGAAGAGGAAATAAGTTGCGCACCATGTCCTCTTGAACAGTAATGGACCAATGACCACCCAAAGCCCCACTGCAAATCCTAGACTCATACTGAGATAAAAAGATGACATCTCGTTTCCATCTTCAAGTTCTAGAGGATCATCTAGAGTCGTTCCATCTCCTCCTGAACAATTCTTGGAAATAGGAGGCCCACAAAGATTGTTGTTGCCTTCGTAAATTGACGGATCGTCAAATGTTTGTAGTTGCTGCCCAGAAGGTATTCTTCCTGAGAGGTTATTATGGGACAAGTTCAAGTAGCTCAAAAAAGTTAAAGCTGATAGAGTTGGAGGAATTTCACCATAAAGCTCATTGTTTGATAGGTCAAGAGATTCCAATGATTGAAGACCACCGATTGTCTCCGGAATATCTCCAGTCAATCGATTTGCCGACAGGTTCAAATTTTTCAATATAGCAAGGCCTCCTATCTCTTGAGGGATCTTTCCAGTTAGACGGTTGCCTGATAAGTCGAGGCTCGACATGAGAGACATTATTGTTTTGGTATAGTATTCCAAAGCTTGCCCTTTTGTGACCACTAAAAGGCTAATGAAATCAGGGACATAATAACTTCCGTACGAGGAGACTGTAGTCATTGCTGTGAAGTTCACGAGAGATGGAGCTATGGTTCCTGATAGATTGTTGTGAGCAAGATCCAAAACATGGAGATAGTCTAATTTTGCAAGCTGAATAGGTATATAGCCAGAAAACATGTTAGACCTTAATAAGAGAAAGGCTAATTGCGGTAATCTTTTACCTATCCATATCGACAAGCTTCCATAGAACTTATTATAAGAAAGATCAAGAAAATTAAGATACTGACAATCTCGGAAGAACAAAGGGAATTCACCAGAGAGGCTGTTGTTGCGGAAGCTTACTATTGAGAGTTCAGAAGCTATCGGTGTCAAGTCACCAGGATCAGCTCTAAAAGATTTCCTGCTTGTCAAACATTGAAGAAGTTGTCCTGATAGGCGGTTGTGTGATAGATCCAAAATTCTTAAGGACTGCACCTGGTTGCACATAGATAATGGGATGGTACCAGTAATACTGTTGTTTGAAAGATCCAACACTTGAAGACTCGTCGGTAATTTTGGGACCCCACCATGGAACTGATTTGAATTCAGGTTTATTTCAGATGCTACTGACAGGAACTCCAGAGTCAATGGTAATACTCCGCTGATTTGGTTTAGGGAGAGATCAAGATATTCAACCGAAGAAATTACATTCCAAAACCAATCTGGCAACCTATCGTCTATTCCTGTATTAGACATTATTAAATCGATAATGTCAGTCTGCGATCGAATCCACGTAGGAAAATGGGGTCCCAGATTGCAGGAGCTCAAGCCTACATATTTCAATTTGAATGGAGGGAGCCAATTTGGGCCTACTACCATGGTCAGGTTGTTGTTGTCGGACAAGTATAACATCTTTAATCTCGTTAGACTTGCAAAATGATCTTTTGATATAATGCCAACCAAGTGATTGAAACTCAAGTCCAAAATGCTCAAATTAGTGAGCTTTCCAATCCCGCAAGGTATGTGACCGCTGAGGCTGTTGTATCCGAGATCAAGAAAACTTAGACTGGCCATGTGCTCGAGCCAACTTGGCAGACTTCCGGTCAAGTTATTTCCAGACAAATCCAACTCCTCTATCTTGGGTGGCAACCTTTTCATCAATTCTGCTATGTCCCCGTTGATTTGATTATCCCATAGCATGAGCTCTTTCAAGTTGCATAGATTCTTCAAAGTCCTCGGTACCATGCCAATGAGATCATTGCCTCCAAGAAAAAGTTGTTTGAGGGAGGTCATGTTTCCTAGTAGACCATCAGGAATAGGACCGTGAAAGTAGTTGTCCCCAAGACCAAGGCTCACAAGTGATGTGAGATTAGAAGAGTAAAGAGGCAGAGAAGAGAACGTCACGTTGAGATTGCAATCAAATAGATAAAGAACTCTTAGAGAAGCTGGAAGCATGCTCATGACCTGCACCCGATCCACAGCAACACTGAGGTTTACCTCGCTCATGTCGAGGTACTTCAAGGAAGAGAGACGCGGTAACCAATCTATATAATCAACCGACTCCAAGGAGTTAGAAGAAAGATCGAGATGGAGCAGCTTAGTGAGATTACCGAGCTGAGGAGGTATGCTCCCACCGAAGCCTGCATCAGAGAGGTCGAGATACTTCAAGTTCTTGAAAGAGCCAATGAATTCTGGTATCCGCTTACGTCCGAAGTCGTTGTAGCTCAGGTCGAGGTAGTTGAGATGCTCTATAGCTAGCAGAGAAGGATTGATCTCACCGCCCAATGTCCGAAAATTATAATTGATCATGTCAATGTTGTAGTCATAAATGTCGTCGGTGAAGTTGTTATGGAGGTCGAGCTTCACAACATGACCTGTCCTGTTGCTGCACACGACGCCCCTCCACCGGCAGCAGTCTTGGCCAATCTGCCAAGAAGATAGGACATCACTGGGATCTTCAATGCTTGCTTTGAAGGAAAGAAGTGCGTCCCTCTCTCTCTCGATGCAACTCCTTCCTCCTCCTTTGGGCTCCACAGATATGGAGGAAATGGGGATTTGATATTGGGCCAGTAGAACCCATATCATTATTAGGACGATACGACAACATTGGATAGACGATCTTGTCGCCTTGGCCATTAAACTTCTTTTACTTCTTCTAGCTTCCAAACACCTGGGATTAATAGGATCATATAAGCAGCTCTCGCAATAGTCAAGGCCTAAAGGCAATATTAGCAGAGAATATTTCTTCTTCTTCTTCTTCTATGTACCACATGTTATTTACTTCAATGGTGGAAAGAGGCATTTGAGCTTCCAAGTACAAAGATTACGATGGCTGTGGAATTCCACGGAAGGAAACAAGAAGAGTATGGAAATTGTAATGGTTGGGGAATTCCAGAGTCTAGATTGTCACTTACTCTCAAATAATAATGGTATATATTTCTTTTCTTTTTCTTTTTCTCAAATAAATGAAAATTTAATAATGTTCTAATATAAATTAGTGTCACTGAGATTTGAACTCTAGGAACACTTAAATAGCATAATCCCATTTTAACAATCTGATCACTATCCCATTGGCATGACATATCATCTTCACTTTTGTCTATACATTGTTCTTTTCTCTATTTTTAATACGACTCAAATTTTTCTATGAGTTAGTTATCTAACGTGATAACAAAATCAATTTGATTAGGTCATCAATTTAAACCTCGTCCAGCCTAACAACTTAAGCTTCTAAATCAGTTGATTATCTATCTTACAACAATGGATGATAGCTAAGCGACCTTTGATTTGTGGAAACAAAAACATTAGATGTCCATTTTATTTCAACCGAATAATAAATGTTTTAAAAATACGTCCAAAGCATTAGGGTCCATGGTAGTTTATTCTACAGTGAGTCCAAGAAACAAAGTCCTGAATGAGATAGCATTTAAAAATAACGTTGTCCTGTCCGATATGATAGGCTCAAAATTGTACTCATCTGTGGAATTCCAGAGAAAGAAAGGGAAAAGACAGACAGTGGACTTAGAAAATTATATTAATGGTTGTTTAATTCCAACCTAAGCTTGATTATATTAATGGCAATCTCCTTTTGGATTATTAAAACCTAAGCTTGATTAGATTTTTCAGCAAATTTATAAAAATTATCATATATTTTGTTTTTATTATCACTGATACTCTATCATATGAATATTTTTCATTCGATCACTGTGTTTTGCTTAAAATATCTCCAAAGTGATCGGCTGTTAGTTTTCTTAACAATTAGTTATTATATAGATAAATTAAAGTAATTATAGATGTAAAATAAACTTAATAAATAAGTACTTTTAGATTAAAGTAAAATTAAATAAAATTATATTGTAAAATCAAATTAATAAAAATATTTTTTATTCTAGATTAATATTTTTAAAACCTAGAATAAGACGCCGTTTGAAAATAATATTACCTGTTGTAAGACGCTAGAAATTATATTTATCTATGAAATTTCAAGAGAAAACAAATAATGAGGTAGACTTAGAAAATCTATTAATGGTGCTGAAATTTCTGCATCAAGATTTTCTCTAGTTAAATTAAAAAAAAAGAAAGATAATTTTATCTTGCGTTATCCGAGCCTAACCTTCTTAGATATTTACAAAAAATTATTAAAAATATTTTATATTTCACTTTTATTATTATTCACATTACTCAGTATCACTTTCAAACCTTTATGAAGAAAAAATAGGCACATATAACCTCTAAACTAGCGAAATTATATCACTAAGCCTTCGTAGCCAATATTTCATTAGACAAATCAATATAAACTTGTCGTTCTGGCTTCCTCTCAATTACCGATTGGAAAAGTCGCTGCCCACCGTCCGGATTCGACGACTTTACGAAAGCAAAAGATAATCGTTGCTGAATTCATCTATATCAACGTAGATGCCTTCTCACCCCCGTAGGAAAGCACTATATATTCAAACGAATAACTGTGCACGCGGTTCACCGGCCACGTTCCTGAGTTTCCCAGTCATAAACCTCACGATCTCGAGAGTCGAGACGTTGCAAAGAAAAAAAAAACCCTAACCCTAATCCTTTCCCCCCAAAACCCTTCAAATTGAAATCCCTATGGTCGAGAATTCTAGGGTTCCTCCGCTTTGTCTTCTCTTCGCGCTTGACCATCGATTGATCTTCCTAGAAATCATAATGGATTCCATGCTCCTCGAATCCCCCTCAATAGCGAAATCTCTCGGTTTCGGCTCTGTCGACGGCCCTAGCTTCCAATCCATGCTCAAAGAACTTGCTCTTCGGTGATAGGATCTTCCAATCCGAAGTATATAATTCCAAGGGCGATCAAGGCAATTCCTATGAAAAACAGAAGACCGGAAAACAAATAAAATACATATGGAGAATATTCAGCCCCCGGTATTCCGTCGACGTTTATGCCGAAGAGTCCTGTGATTATGGACAGAACCAAGCCGCAACCACCGAAAATGGTCAAATTATGCGTCACGTGGAGACTTCTATCCTGAAACACATGAACAAGATTAATATGTTATGTGTTCTTTAAAGAAGAAGGTTTTACATAACCAATGAGTCAAAACATATTACAAATGAAATTGCAAAATAAAGGCATTTGCTTGTTTGTAAGATACAACCTGCAACCATGCACGAACTGTACTCTGCATAACATCCTGAATTGTAAACAAGCGTCCACGAACAGCTTCCTGCTCTTCGAGCATTTCCCTTGTGCTCTTATTGATTCCTTCAAGCAGAGCTTTGGTGGCATTGCCTCTCAAATGCTGGAGGAGCTCAAAGATGATCTCCTCTCTTGCATGAAGTGACCATTTAACTCTAATAACCTATCAAAGAGAAGAACTGCATTAACTCTTTTACAGTATTAATAAGACAAAGTTCAATATCAGATGTCCAAACTTAAAGGACATATTTCTGACAATTGCTAACCTGAGTGGCCAGTCTCCTAATTTCTTGGTTAAAGATTATACAGAGTAGATTCAAGTCTTCATGATTTCTCCTGGAAAGTGGAAACAATATCCTTACATGATATTGCTCCTAGAGCACCTTATATAAGTCAAAAGAGGTATACGAATCAGACAAATTACCTATTTACAAACTTTAACTCTATTTCATCTGCTCCTCCAAGTACATACTTGCGGAACAAACTGCAGCAAAATACAGAGGAACATGAAATAAAACCAAATTCCCTAAAATAATGCAAGTATAATTAAGAAAACCGTATTACTTGTTCAGAGGTACAACGAAGCAAATGAGGTTCTCTGTTAGTATAAGTAAAAATTGGTTTACAATAACCTGGTAAAAACAAAAGATTTGTTGCCAAACTAGAGGTAAAAGCCAGCCGTGGTCACTGAAAAGTAACATACAGAATGAAGATTATAATGCCCATCAGGCTAACTAAATCACCTACCAACATACTATAAATACATTAACACATCTCTTTTTCTATTGACAGAAGTCAAAAAACATTAGCTTATAAATGACTATTACAAGAAAAAATTATTGACAGTACCTATCATCCCACCGAGTGAGTCGGCAAGCTAGTTGTGCTATAACTTCATGTATACTTTTAGGAGCTGAACTTCCAGCAGCAAGAAGCAGCTCAAAAGAGTTAAAAGCTGATAGAGTTGGAGGAATTTCATCATAAAGCTCATTGTTTGATAGGTCAAGAGACACCAATGACTGTAGACCACTCATCGTCTATGGAATATACCCAATCAATTGATTCCCAGACAAGTTCAAATTTTTCAATGTAGCAAGGCCTCCTATCTCTTCAGGGATCTTTCAGGTTAGACAGTTGCTTGATAAGTCGAGGCTCGACATGAGAGATATTATTGTATTGGTATAGTATTCTAGAGCTTGTCCTTTTGTGACCACTAAAAGGCTAATGAAATAAGGGACATAATAACTTCCGTACGAGGAGACTGTAGTCATTGCTGTGAAGTTCACGAGAGATGGAGCTATGGTTCCTGATAGATTGTTGTGAGCAAGATCCAAAACATGGAGATAATCTAATTTTGCAAGCTGAATAGGTATATAGCCAGAAAACATGTTAGACCTTAATAAGCGAAAGGCTAGCTGTGGTAATCTTTTACCTATCCATATCGGCAAGCTTCCATAGAAGTTATTATAAGAAAGATCAAGAAAATTAAGATACTGACAACCTCGGAAGAACAAAGGGAATTCACCAGAGAGGCTGTTGTTGCGGAAGTTTACTATTGAAAGTTCGGAACCTATCGGTGTCAAGTCGCCAGGATCAGCTCTAAAAGATTTCCTGCTTGTCAAACATTGAGGAAGTTGTCCTGATAAGCGGTTGTGTGATAGATCCAAAATTCCTAAGGACTGCACCTGGTTGCACATAGATAATGGGATGGTACTAGTAATACTGTTGTTTGAAAGATCCAACAACCAAAGACTCGTCGGTAATTGTGGGACCCCACCTTGGAATCGATTTGAATTCAAATTTATTTCAGATACTGCTGACAAGAACTCCATAGTCGATGGTAATACTCCACTGATCTGGTTTAGGGAGAGATCAAGATATTCGACCGAAGAAATTACACTCCAAACCCAATCTTGCAACCTATGAGCTACTCCTGTATTAGACATTATTAAATCGATAATATCAGTCTGCGATCGAATCCACGTAGGAAAATGGGGTCCCAGATTGCAGGAGCTCAAGCCTGCATATTTCAATTTGAATGGAGGGAGCCAATTTGGGCCTACTACCATGGTCAGGTTGTTGTTGTTGGACAAATATAAATATTCTAATCTTGTCGGACTTGCAAAATGATTTTATGATATAATGCCAACAAAGTGATTGAAACCCAAAAACAAACTGCTCAAATTAGTGAGCTTTCCAATCCTGAAAGGTATGGGAGCTCTGAGGCTATTGTTACTGAGATCAAGATAACTTAGACTGGCCATGTGCTTGAACCAACTTGGCAGACGGTCAAGTTATTTGCAGACAAATCCAACTCCTCTATCTTAGGTGGCAACCTTTTCAACATTTCTGTTATGTTCCCGCTGATTTGATTATCCCATACAATGAGGTTTTTCAAGTTGCGTAGATTCTTTAAAGTCCTCGGTATCATGCCAATGAGATCATTGCCTCCAAGCCCAAGTTTTTCGAGGGAGGTCATATTTCCTAGCAGGCCATTAGGAATAGGACCGTGAAAGTAGTTGCCCCCAAGACCAAGGCTCACAAGTGATGTGAGATTAGAAGAGTAAAGACGCAGAGAAGAGAACGTCGCGTTGAGATTGCAATCAAATAGATAAAGAACTCTTAGAGAAGCTGGAGGCATACTCATGGCCTGCACTCCATCCACAGCAGCACTAAGGTTTACCTCGCTCATGTCGAGGTACTTCAAGGTAGAGAGACATGGTAGCCATGATACCAGATGAACCGAGTGCAAAGAGTTAAAAGAAAGATCGAGATGGAGCAGCTTTGTGAGATTACCGAGCTGAGGAGGTATGCTCCCACCGAAGCCAGCATCAGTGAGGTCGAGATACTTCAAGTTCTTAAAGGAGCCAATGAATTCTGGTATCCGCTTATGTCCGAAATTGTTGTAGCTTAGGTCGAGGTAGTTGAGATGCTCTATAGCCAGTAGAAAAGGATTGATCTCACCGCCCAACGTTCGAAACTTATAATTGATCATGTTAGTGTTGTAGTCATAGTTGATGTCGATGAAGTTGTTATGGAGGTCGAGCTTCACAACATGGCTTGTCCTGTTGCTGCACATGACGTGTAACAACCCAGAATTTTGGAACATAAATAAATAAAATAAATAGAAATATACAATTTAGATAGCAATGAATTTCATTTTATTTTTTATGTTTTAATATTTTTATTAAATTAAATTAAATTTCTAGATATATCTTTAAGATATTAGAATTCTTATTCTAGTAGGACTCTTATTATATATTGTTTTTTCTTTTATAAAAGGGGGGCCTAGAAGAAAACCCTAGAGGGATTTTTTAGAAGAGAAATTAGGCGCTACAGTACCGAGAAATAAAAATGAGAGTGCAAAAGAGATTATTCTTGAGGGAGATTAAAGAGAAAAAAAAAATAGAAAATAGAGGAAAAAAAATTTTATCATACCAAAGAGAAGAAAAAAGAAAGAGAAGACAATCATGGAGTGCTTTGAAATTCGTGCAGATTATGATTAGGATGAGAAAATCAAACTATTTTAGATTGAGCGAATCAAGGCAAGTCTCCACTCATATTTTCTTAAATTTTTATTATATAAAAATAGAATTGATGAATTATAAATATATTTATATTTATTCTTATCCCGTTTGATTTTATAAGATAAGAAATTTTGCAATGCGATGATGTAAGAAATTCATTGTTTTAAGGATTTTCAATAAAAAATTAGAAATATTAATATTTTGTATTTTATAGAAAATTCATATTTATCATTCTTGGAAAAAAGGGATTTTATTGTTTATTATTTTTCAGATTTCAAAATATTTATTTTTATTGCAGAAAATAAGAAATAAATTAGGAATATTTCAATTTAAATGAATTTTTAGATTTATGAAAATAATTAATATCTATTTCTATTGTAGAAAATAAGATATAAATTAGTAATATTTCAATTTATATGGATTTCGGATTCCTGAAAATAAATAATATTATTTTTTTTTCTAGAAAATAAGATATAAATTAGAATTACTTCAATTCTAAGGAATTTCGGATTTGTAAAAAAAAATATTATTATATTTTATTTTCAGAAAATAATAGAGGAAATCTTTATGCTAATATATTTTATTTTCTATAAATAAAATATAAGAGATCTTTATTTTTTTAGAATATGATCAAAAATAAAATATTATTTTTTGAGACGTGAAATTTTGCAAGATTAAATATTAGATTATTATTTATTTGTGTTTTCTGACTTATTAAGAATGATTTATATTATATATATTAGAGGAAATAGTAGTATTTGAATTTATGGATTATTCGTGTATATATTATATTTTGAAGATTGAGAATTTTGGTGATTGATGAATTTGATACTTGAGATTCAGAAAGAATCAGTATAGTTGAATATTAATAAAAGTGAGATCTAGAACCTAATTTTTTTCAAGAAGATAAGTCCAAGGGAAAGATCCTTGGAATGTAACATTGCTACGTGCTACCAAGTGATTCTGGCGGAATTAGGGAAAAGATTCCTGGATTTTTATTCTCGTGACTATAATCTTTCTCAACGGCTAGTGGAAAAGTTAGAAGAACACTGTATAGTACCTACTGTGACCCTAAACGGATCGACTATCTAAAAAAGTCCTAGGCGCCATCCCGATGGTGACTAGGTAGTGCGATGTGGCCACGGGTCAGAGTACCTATTAATAAGATAATATAGCATTTTATCAATCTTTGCGGGTTTCCAACACTAGAAAGAAGAAAATGGTAATCTTGGCAGGGATTATTCGAAATCTAATCTTTACTAGATTTTTCAACAAATTTATAAAAATTATCATATATTTTGCTTTTATTATTATTAACGCTTTATCGTATGAATATTTCTTATTCAACCATTGTGTTTGCTTAAAATGTCTCACAACTATTCAGCCCATTAGTTTTCTTAGCAATTAGTTATCATATAAATAAACTAAAGTAACTATAGACGTAGAATGAATGCTTAATATAAGTAAACTTTTATATTAAAGTAAAATTAAATGAAATTATATTTTAAAGTCAAATTAATGGTTTTAATTCTAAAGTTTACAAAATATTTTCTATTCCATAATGAAATGTTTTTAAAGTCCAGAATGAAATATTTTTAAATCATACCTTATATTTTCACTATTTTTTTAATAACTGGACTTTTTATTCTTTTTTCTCTATAGTTTTTATATAACACCCTCTCGCTACTTTGAACAACTACGTAACTTACCCCGATTCACTTGAAAATGATTGAATTTATTTAACCCAAAATGCCATAAGAAAAAATAAAGAGTTTAATTATAAAATCATTAAAGACGTGACATTAATAAAAATTAGTGGAAATGCAGGATATATTTGGTGAATAATTCTTTTTTTAATCCTTGAGAAGTGGGAACTTAATATTTTCTGAATTAAATAAGTGCCACTGAAATTTGAACTAATTACACTCATATATAACATATACCTCTTTAACAATATGATCACTATCCCATTGGTATTGATATCTCATTGTTTATTATTGTCTACACACTATTGTTTTGCTTATTCTTAGTATGACTCAAATTTTTTTTCATTAATTGGTTATCTAACATGATTAACAAAATAAGTTTGACTAGGTCATCATTTAAACCGACTTAAGCTTCTAAATAAGCGGATTACCTTACAAAATGGATGATAGCTAAGTGACGGTTTGATGCTAAGATACAATTAAATGCCAACAGCAAATTAGGATATCTCCCATTGTTATGTGTTCAACTGAACTGTATTCCTCAGCATTGGTCCTAAGCAAATGGAATTATTGTCAACTTAAATTGCTCCTCCATCAAGCCATAGAAGGAAGGAAGGAAGAAAAAACATTCTTATATTTAGGGATTGGTTTATAGAATTCTAAAGGAGGAAAACGAATAAGAATGTAAACTTAGTAAAATAATAAAAGTAAGATAGAAAAAAGTTATGTTAATTACCAAAGCTATGTAAATTAGTAAAGTTGTGATAATTTGTAAGGTAACAAAAGTTACTGCATCTGATAGATTGGAGTTTTAACTACTTTTCAACAACACAACCTTACTAGAAAAGCAGCATGTTGACGATGTGAAAGACAATTACAAGTCTGATATATAGATTACATGGAAGAGATCAGATGACCAACATATTTGATACATATTTACTTCTTTTATCTATTATAAGATGTGATCAACATTTGGATGTTGATAGCATAATCACACAATTTAGCAATAAACAGTGACTAATCTCCATGATCTGAACCATGGAAACTCCTCCGTTTGCATAACCACGCCTCTGCTTTATTTCTTCTTGATGTTGGCAATGAACCTAGCCCAATTAAGAACCATAAACACATAGATCTTATCACAGATGTTGTCCATGAAGAGAAAATAAGTTGCGCTCCATGTCCTCTTGAACAGTAATGGACCAATGACCACCCAAAGCCCCACTGCAAATCCTAGACCCATGCTGAGATAAAAAGATGACATCTCGTTTCCATCTTCATGTTCTAGAGGATAATTTAGAGTCGTTCCATCTCCTGAACAATTCTTCGAAATAGGAGGCCCACAAAGATCATTGTTGCCTTCGTAGATTGACGGATTGTCAAATGTTTGTAGTTGCTGCCCAGAAGGTATTCTTCCTGAGAGGTTATTATAGGACAAGTTCAAGTAGCTCAAAAAAGTTAAAGCTGATAGAGTTGGAGGAATTTCACCATAAAGCTCGTTGTTTGATAGGTCAAGAGACTCCAATGACCATAGACCACCCATCCCATCTGGAATATCTCCAATCAATCGATTTGTCGACAGGTTCAAATTTTTCAATGTAGCAAGGCCTCCTATCTCTTGAGGGATCTCTCCGGTTAGACTGTTGCATGATAAGTCGAGGCTCGACATGAGAGACATCATTGTCATGGTATAGTAATCCAGAGCTTGCCCTTTTGTGACCACGAAAAAGCTGATGAAATCAGGGATATAATAACTTCTATATGAGGAGACTGTAGTCATTGCTGTGAAGTTCACGAGAGATGGAGCTATGGTTCCTGATAGATTGTTGTGAGCAAGATCCAAAACATGGAGATAGTCTAATTTTGCAAGCTGAATAGGTATATAGCCAGAAAACATGTTAGACCTTAATAAGAGAATGGCTAATTGTGGTAATCTTTTACCTATCCATATCGGCAAGCTTCCATAGAATTTATTATAAGAAAGATCAAGAAAATTAAGATACTGACAACCTCGGAAGAACAAAGGAAATTCACCAGAGAGGCTATTGTTGCGGAAGCTTACTATTGAAAGTTCAGAACCTATCGGTGTCAAGTCGCTAGGATTAGCTCTAAAAGATTTCCTGCTTGTCAAACATTGAGGAAGTTGTCCTAATAGGCGGTTGTGTGATAGATCCAAGATTCCTAAGGACTGCACCTGGTTGCACATAGATAATGGGATGGTACCAGTAAAACTATTGTTTGAAAGATCTAGCACTCGAAGACTCATCGGTAATTGTGGGACCCCACCTTGGAATTGATTTGAATTCAGATTTATTTCATATGCTGCTGACAAGAACTCGAGAGTCGATGGTAATACTCCGTTGATCTGGTTTAGGGAGAGATCAAGATATTTGACTGAAGAAATTACATTCCAAACCCAATCAGGTAACCTATTGGCTATTCCCGAATTGGACATTGCTAAATTGATCATGTCAGTCTGTGATCGAATCCACGTAGGAAAATGAGGTCCCAGATTGCAAGAGCTCAGGTCTACATATTTTAATTTGAATGGAGGGAGCCAATTTGGGCCTACTACCATGGTCAGGTTGCTGTTGCCGGACAAGGATAAATCTTCTAATCTCGTCAGATTTGCAAAATGATTTTCTGATATAATCCCAACGAAGTGATTGAAACTCAAAGATAAATCTCTCAAATTAGTGAGCTTTCCAATCCAGGAAGGTATGTGACCGCTAAGGCTGTTGTAACCGAGATCAAGATACCTTAGACTGGTCATGTGCTGGAGCCAACTTGGCAGACTTCCGGTCAAGTTATTTCCAAACAAATACAACTCCTCTATCTTGGGCGGCAACCTTTTCATCAATTCTGCTATGTCCCCGCTGATTTGATTTTCCGCTAGGTTGAGCACTTTCAAGTTGTGTAGATTCTTCAAAGTCTCTGGTATCATGCCAATGAGATCATTGAATTCGAGCCCAAGTTCTTCGAGAGAGGTCATATTTCCTAGTAGGCCATCAGGAATAGGACCGTGAAAGTAGTTGTACCGAAGATCAAGGTTAACAAGTGATGTGAGATTAGAAGAGTAAAGAGGTAGAGAAGAGTACGTCGCGTTGAGATTGCAATCACATAGATGAAGAACTCTTAGAGAAGCTGGAAGCATGCTCATGGCCTGCACCCCATCCACAGCAGCACTGAGGTTTACCTCGGTCATGTCGAGGTACTTCAAAGAAGAGAGACGTGGTAACCAAGCTACATAATCAGCCGACTCCAAGGAGTTAAAAGAAAGATCGAGATAGAGCAGCTTAGTGAGATTACCGAGCTGAGGAGGTATGCTCCCACCAAAGCCTGCATCAGAGAGGTCGAGATACTTCATGTTCTTGAAGGAGCCAATGAATTCTGGTATCCGCTTATGTCCGAAGTCGTTGTAGCTTAGATTGAGGTAGTTGAGATGCTCTATAGCCAGCAGAGAACGATTGATCTCACCGCCCAATGTCCGAAACTTATAATTGATCATGTCAGTGTAGTAGTCATAGTTGAAGTTGGTGAAGTTGTTACGGAGGTCGAGCTTCACAACATGGCCTGTCCTGTTGCTGCACACGACGCCCCTCCATCGACAGCAGTCTTGGCCAATATGCCAAGAAGATAGGACATCACTGGGATCTTCAATGCTTGCTTTGAAGGAAAGAAGTGCGTCCCTCTCTCTCTCGATGCAACTCCTTCCTCCTCCTTTGGGCTCCACAGATACGGAGGAAATGGGGATTTGATATTGGGCCAGTAGAATCCATATCATTATTAGGACGATATGACAACATTGGATAGAGGATCTTGTCGCCTTGGCCATTAAACTTCTTTTACTTCTTCTAGCTTCCAAACACCTGGGATTAATAGGATCATATAAGCAGCTCTCGCAATAGTCAAGGCCTAAAGGCAATATTAGTAGAGAATATTTCTTCTTCTTCTTCTTCTTCTTCTTCTTCTTCTTCTTCTTCTTCTTCTTCTATGTACCACATGTTATTTACTTCACTGGTGGAAAGAGACATTTGAGCTTTCCAAGTACGAAGATTAAGATGGCTGTGGAATTCCACGGAAGGAAACAAGAAGAGTATGGAAATTGTAATGGTTGGGGAATTCCAGAGTCTAGATTGTCACTTATTCTCAAATAATAATGGTATATATTTCTTTTCTTTTCTTTTCTTTTCTTTTCTTTTTCTCAAATAAATGAAAATTTAATAATGTTCTAATTAAATTAGTGTCGCTGAGATTTGAACTCTAGGAACACTTAAATAGCATAATCCCATTTTAACAATCTGATCACTATTGCATTGGCATGACAAATCATCTTCACTTTTGTCTATACATTGTTCTTTTCTCTATTTTTAAATCGACTCAAATTTTTCTATGAGTTAGTTATCTAACGTGATAACAAAATCAATTTGATTTAAAGGAACAAAGTCCTGAATGAGATAGCATTTAAAAATAACGTTGTCCTGTCCGATATGATAGACTCAAAATTGTACTCATTTGTGGAATTCCAGAGAAAGAAAGGGAAAAGACTAAGACAGTGGACTTAGAAAATTATATTAATGGTTGTTTAATTCCAACATTACGATTTTCTCTAGTCCAATTTAAAGGAAAGTGACAATCTCCTCTCGGATTATTCAAACCTAAGCTTGATTAGATTTTTTAGCGAATTTATTAAAATAACCATATATTTTGTTTTTATTATCAATGATACATATGAATATTTTTTATTCGATCATTGTGTTTTGCTTAAAATATCTCAAAAGTGATCGGCTGTTAGTTTTCTTAACAATTAGTTATTATATAGGTAAATTAAAGTAATTATAGATGTAAAATAAACTTAATAAATAAGTACTTTTAGATTAAAGTAAAATTAAATAAAATTATATTGTAAAGTCAAATTAAGAGGTTTTTTTAATGATTTTATTTTCAAAGTTAATAAAAATATTTTCTATTCTAGATTGATATTTTTAAAGTCTAGAATGAGGGGACGTTTGAAAATAATGTTGCCTGTTGTAAGACGCTAGAAATTATATTTATCTGTGGAATTCTAAGAGAAAACAAATAATGAGGTAGACTTAGAAAATCTATTAATGGTGCTGAAATTTCAACATCAAGATTTTCTCTAGTCAAATTTAAAGAAAAATGACAATTTCATCTTGCGTTATCTGAGCCTAACCTTGTTAGATACTTACAAAAATTTATTAAAAATATTTTATGTTTCACTTTTATTATTATTCACATTACTCAGTATCACTTTCAAACCTTTAAGAAACAAAAATAGGCACATATAACCTCTAAACTATCGAAATATATCACTAAGCCTTCATAGCCAATATTTCGTTAGACAAATCAATATAAACTTGTCGTTCTGGCTTCCTCTCAATTACCGATTGGAAAAGTCGCTGCAGACCGTCTGGATTCGCCGACTTTACGGAAGCAAAAGATATTCGTTGTCGAATTCATCTATATCTACGTAGATGCCTTCTCACCCCTGTCAGAAAGCACTATATATTCAAACGAATAACTGTGCACGCGGTTCACCGGCCACGTTCCCGAGTTTCCCAGCCATAAACCCCACGATCTCCAGAGTCGAGACGTTGCAAATAAAAAAAAAATCCTAACCCTAATCCTTTCCCCCAAAACCCTTCGAATCGAAATCCCTATGATCGAGAATTCTAGGGTTCCTCCGCTTCGTCTTCTCTTCGCGCTCGACCATCGATTGATCTTCCCAGAAATCATAATGGATTCCGTGCTCCTCGAATCCCCCTCAATGGTGAAATCTCTCGGTTTCGGCTCTCTCGGCGGCCCTAGCTTCCAATCCATGCTCAAAGAACTTGCTCTTCGGTGATAGGATCTTCCAATCCGAAGTATATAATTCCAAGGGCGATCAAGGCAATTCCTTTAAAAAACAGAAGACCGGAAAACAAATAAAATGCATATGGAGAACGCTCAGACCCCGGTATTCCGTTGACGTTTATGTCGAAGAGTCCTATGATTATGGACAAAACCAAGCCGCAACCACCGAAAATGGTCAAATTATGCGTCACGCGGAGACTTCTATCCTGAAACACATGAACAAGATTAATATGTTATATCTTCTTTAAAGAAGAAGGTTTTACACAACCAATGCGTCAAAACATATTACAAATGAAATTGCAAATAAAGGCATTTGCTTGTTTGTAAGATACAACCTGCAACCATGCACGAACTGTACTCTGCATAACATCTTGAATTGTAAACAAGCGTCCACGAACAGCTTCCTGCTCCTTGAGCATTTCCCTTGTGCTTTTATTGATTCCTTCAAGCAGAGCTTTGGTGGCATTGCCTCTCAAATGCTGGAGGAGCTCAAAGATGATCTCCTCTCTTGCATGAAGTGACCATTTAACTCTAATAACCTATCAAAGAGAAGAACTGCATTAACTCTTTTACAGTATTAATAAGACAAAGTTCAATATCAGATGTCCAAACTTAAAGGACATATTTCTGACAATTGCTAACCTGAGTGGCCAGTCTCCTAATTTCTTGGTTAAAGATTATACAGATTAGATTCAAGTCTTCATGATTTCTCCTGAAAAGTGGAAACAATATCCTTACATGATATTGCTCCTAGAGCACCTTATATAAGTCAAAAGAGGTATACGAATCAGACAAATTACCTATTTACAAACTTTAACTCTATTTCATCTGCTCCTCCAAGTACATACTTGCGGAACAATCTGCAGCAAAATACAGAGGAACATGAAATAAAACCAAACTCCCTAAAATAATGCAAGTATAATTAAGAAAACCATATGACTTGTTCAGAGGTACAACGAAACAGATGAGGCTCTCTGTTCGTATAAGTAAAAATTGGTTTACGATAACCTGGTAAAAACAAAAGATTTGTTGCTAAACTAGAGGTAAAAGCCAGCCATAAAGCTCATTGTTTGAGGACAAGTTCAAGTAGCTCAAAAGAGTGAAAAGCTGATAGAGTTGGAGGAATTTCATCATAAAGCTCATTGTTTGATAGGTCAAGAGACTCCAATGACTGTAGACCACTCATCGTCTATGGAATATACCCAATCAATTGATTCCCAGACAAGTTCAAATTTTTCAATGTAGCAAGGCCTCCTATCTCTTCAGGGATCTTTCAGGTTAGACAGTTGCTTGATAAGTCGAGGCTCGACATGAGAGATATTATTGTATTGGTATAGTATTCTAGAGCTTGTCCTTTTGTGACCACTAAAAGGCTAATGAAATAAGGGACATAATAACTTCCGTACGAGGAGACTGTAGTCATTGCTGTGAAGTTCACGAGAGATGGAGCTATGGTTCCTGATAGATTGTTGTGAGCAAGATCCAAAACATGGAGATAATCTAATTTTGCAAGCTGAATAGGTATATAGCCAGAAATCATGTTAGACCTTAATAAGAGAAAGGCTAACTGTGGTAATCTTTTACCTATCCATATCGGCAAGCTTCCATATGGAATTCACCATAGAGGGAATTCACGAGAGAGGCTGTTGTTGCGGAACAAAGGGAATTCACCAGAGAGGCTGTTGTTGCGGAAGTTTACTATTGAAAGTTCGGAACCTATCGGTGTCAAGTCGCCAGGATCAGCTCTAAAAGATTTCGTGCTTGTCAAACATTGAGGAAGCTGTCCTAATAGGCGGTTGTGCGATAGATCCAAAATTCCTAAGGACTGCACCTGGTTGCACATAGATAATGGGATGGTACCAGTAATACTGTTGTCTGAAAGATCCAACAACCAAAGACCCGTCGGTAATTGTGGGAACCCACCTTGGAATCGATTTGAATTCAAATTTATTTCAGATGCTGCTGACAAGAACTCCAGAGTCAATGGTAATTCTCCACTAATTTGGTTTAGGGAGAGATCACGATATTCTACCTAAGAAATTACATTCCAAACCCAATCTGGCAACCTATCAGCTATTCCTGTATTAGGCATTATAAAATCGATAATGTCAGTCTGCGATCGAATCCACGTAGGAAAATGGGGTCCCGGATTGCAGGAGTTCAAGCCTGCATATTTCAGTTTGAATGGAGGGAGCCAATTTGGGCCTACTACCATGGTCAGGTTGTTGTTGTTGGACAAATATAAATATTCTAATCTTGTCGGACTTGCAAAATGATCTTATGATATAGTGCCAACAAAGTGATTGAAACCCAAAAACAAACTGCTCAAATTAGTGAGCTTTCCAATCCTGAAAGGTATGGGAGCTCTGAGGCTATTGTTACTGAGTTCAAGATAACTTAGACAGGCCATGTGCTCGAACCAACTTGGCAGACGGTCAAGTTATTTGCAGACAAATCCAACTCCTCTATCTTGGGCGGCAACCTTTTCATCAATTCTGTTATGTTCCCGCTGATTTGATTATCCCATACAATGAGCTTTTTCAAGTTGCGTAGATTCTTTAAAGTCCTCGGTATCATGCCAATGAGATCATTGCCTCCAAGCCCAAGTTTTTCGAGGGAGGTCATATTTCCTAGCAGGCCATTAGGAATAGGACCGTGAAAGTAGTTGCCCCCAAGACCAAGGCTCACAAGTGATGTGAGATTAGAAGAGTAAAGAAGCAGTGAAGAGAACGTCGCGTTGAGATTGCAATCAAATAGATAAAGAACTC
Organism: Typha angustifolia; assembly: GCF_048772165.1. Classification (NCBI taxonomy): domain Eukaryota; kingdom Viridiplantae; phylum Streptophyta; class Magnoliopsida; order Poales; family Typhaceae; genus Typha; species Typha angustifolia. Next base: position 730,708 of record NC_133239.1, read on the forward strand.
TTAGAGAAGCTGGAGGCATGCTCATGGCCTGCACTTCATCCACAGCAGCACTGAGGTTTACCTCACTCATGTCGAGGTACTTCAAGGTAGAGAGACGTGGTAGCCATGATACCAGACGAACCGAGTGCAAAGAGTTAAAAGAAAGATCGAGATGGAGCAGCTTTGTGAGATTATCGAGCTGAGGAGGTATGCTCCCACTGAAGCATGCATCAGTGAGGTTGAGATACTTCAAGTTCTTAAAGGAGCCAATGAATTCTGGTATCCGCTTATGTCCGAAATTGTTGTAGCTTAGGTTGAGGTAGTTGAGATGCTCTATAGCCAGCAGAGAAGGATTGATCTCACTGCCCAATGTTTGAAACTTATAATTGATCATGTCGGTGTTGTAGTCATAGTTGATGTCGGTGAAGTTGTTATGGAGGTCGAGCTTCACAACATGGCTTGTCCTGTTGCTGCACACGACATGTAACAACCCAGAATTTTGGAACATAAATAAATAAAATAAATAGAAATATACAGTTTAGAAATATACAGTTTAGATAATGATGAATTTTATCTCTTTTATGTTTTAAGATTTTTATTAAATTAAATTAAATTTTTAGATATATCTATAAGATATTAGAATTCTTATTCTAGTAGGACACTTATTATATTTTTTTTTCTTTTATAAAAAGGGGGCCTAGAATAAAACCTAGAGGAATTTTTTAGGAGAGAAATTAGGTGCTACAGTATTGAGAAATAAAAATGAGAGAGAAAAAGAGATTATTCTTGAGGGAGATTAGAGAGAAAAAAAATAGAAAATAGAGGAAAAAAGATTTTATCATACCAGAAAGAAAGGAAGAAAAAAAAAGAGAAGACAATCATGGAGTGCTTTGAAATTCGTGCAGATTACGATTAGGATGAGAAAATCAAATTATTTTAGATTAAGCGATCAAACAAGTCTCCACTCATATTTTCTTAAATTTTTATTATATAAAATTAGAATTGATGAATTATAAATATCTTTATGTTTATTCTTATCCCATTTGATTTTATAAGATAAGAAATTTTGCAATATGATGATGTAAGAAATTCATTGTTTTAAGGAATTTCAATAAAAAATTAGAAATATTAAGATTTTGTATTTTATTGAAAATTCATATTTATCATTCTTGGAAAAAAAAAGGGATTTTATTGTTTATTATTTTTCAGATTTCAAAGTATTTATTTTTATTGCAGAAAATAAGAAATAAATTAGGAATATTTCAATTTAAATGAATTTTTAGATTTATGAAAATAATTAATATCTATTTCTATTGTAGAAAATAAGATATAAATTAGTAATATTTCAATTTATATAGATTTCGGATTCCTGATAGTACACTTTTAACAGAGATAGTACACTTTGCGGGTTTCCATGATAGTACACTTTTAACATAGATCGACTGCTTTTATATTGATTTATTCAAATTAAGATATTATGAATGATTTATGATTCGATTCCCATGATAGTACATCATTTTCAGTAGAGATTGATTTGTGTTATATTAATTTATTTAAATTGAGATATTATAAGTGATTTATAATTCAATTTCCATGATAATACACTTTAGTGGAGATTTGTTTTATACTGATTTATTCGGATTGTGTTAATATGAATGATTTATGATTTGATTTCCATAAAAAAAAATACTTTTAGCGGAGATTGATTTGTTTTATATTGATTTATTTAAAATGAGTTAATATGAATAATTTATGATTCTAATTTGGATATATAGATTTTGAAATTCAATATAAGAGACAAGAAAACTATTTATTTTTCAAGACGGCTTATATATTATTATTATGATTCTTTTTCTACTACTATATGTATCACATGTTGATCTTTGTCATTAGACATATTATTAGTAGAGTGGGTTACTTGCTACTATATGTATCATGAGGACTTATTATTTTACAGGAATTTAAAAAACCGCTTGGTTAGGACTCTAGTATTGTTTTCGTTGTGTCAATATATTTTAGAATTTAATTTTTATTTAAACTTTCGTGTTTTTTCTGAATTTTATCCTAGAGATTCACGATCATCATGTTCCAGATCGGGGCGTGACACGACACCCCTCTATAGACATCAGTTTTGGCCAGTCTGCCAAGAAGATAGGACATCATTCGGATCTTCAATGCTTGCTTTGAAGGAAAAAGTGCGTCCCTCCCACTCTCGATGCAACTCCTTCCTCCTCGTTTGGGCTCCACAGCTATGGAGGAAATGGGGATTTGATATTGGGCCAGTATACGACAACATTGGATAGAGGATCTTTCGACCTTGGCCATTAAACTTCGTTTGCCTCTTCTTCTTCTTCTTCTTCTTCCAAACACCTGGGATTAATAGGATATAAGTTGTCGTGGTAGTGAAGGCCTAAAGGCAATATTAGTAGAGAATGTTTATTCTTCTTCTTTCTCTTCTTCTATATACCACATGTTACTTAAACGGTGGATAGAGACTTTTGAGCTTCCAGTTCCACACTACCTTGCCCAAGTATGGAAATTACGATGGTTGTGGAATTTCATGAATGGAAACAAGAAGAGTATGGAAATTAGATTCTCACTTATGCTCAAATAATAAAGGTATATATATTATTTCTCTTCTTTTCTTTTTTGAATAATGAGAATTTAATAATGTCACAATTAAATCATTAGATTTGAATTCAGGAACTCTTAATATAATATGTCATTTGAACAATCTGATCACTATCCCATTGGCACTGATTTTTTAATCTTCTACACTCCTTTTTTGTGTTTCGTATTGTCTACACTCTATACACCGGTGCTTTCTCTATTTTTAATATGGCTCAAGTTTTTCTATGAATTAGTTATCTAACATGATAACAAAATCAGTTTTACTAAGTAATCAACTTACACCTCATCCAGCATATCAACTTATGCTTCTAAAATTAGCTTATTACCTTACAACAATTAATGGATGATACATAGCTAAGTGACTTTTAATTTGTGGAAACAAAAATATAGTTATATTTAGGGATAAATCAATTATAAATGTGGTAGTGCATTATTACATCTCCATTTTATTTCAATCGAGCAATAAATGTATTGAAGTACCCATTGAATACGTCCAAAGCATCAGTTGCATGGTAGTCTAGTCTACAATAAGTCTAAAGAAACAAAGTCTAGAATGAGACACTCAAAGTTATACTCATATGTGGAATTCCAGACAAGGAAGGGGAAAAAGACTGAGATGCTGGACTTAGAAAATTATATTAATGGTTGTGGAATTCTAACACTAGGAAGAAGAAAATGATAATCTTCACAGGGATTATTCGAAATCCAATCTTGACTAGAATTTTCAGCAAATTTATAAAAATTACTATATATTTTGCTTTTATTATTATTAATGCTTTATCATATGAATATTTCTTATTCAACCATTGTGCTTTGTTTAAAATGTCTCACAACTATTCAGCCCATTAGTTTTCTTAGCAATTAGTTATCATATAAATGAACTAAAGTAACTATAGACGTATAATGAACCTAATATGCTTAATATAAGTAAACTTTTAGATTAAAGTAAAATTAAATGAAATTATATTTTAAAGTCAAATTAATGGTTTTAATTCTAAAGTTTACAAAATATCTTCTATTCCATAATGATATGTTTTTAAAGTCCAGAATGAGATGGCATTTGAAAATAATATTGCATGTTGTAAGACGCTAAAAATTATGGAATTCCAAAGGAAATGAGAAGAACAAGAAAGTAGACTTAGACAATTCTATTAATGGTGGTTAAATTTCAGCATCAAGATTTTCTCTAATCAAATTTAAAAGAAAATGACAATTTGACCTTGAGTTATCCAAACCTTAAATTGATTAGATATTTAGCAAAAAAGATTTTAAAAATACTCTATGTTTTACATATATTTTCATTCACATTGCTCTCTGTATCACTTTCAAACCCTTGAGAAGAAAAAAAAATAGACATATACAACCCTAAACTACTTAAATATATCACTAAGCCTCCTTAGCCAATATTTCATTAGCTAGCATTTGAACCACCTCATTGTGATTGCTACTGTGGCATTGAAGGAGACATTAATAGACATATATAGTTGTTCTTGTTCATAGGATATGATGCTCTAAAACTGCCTGCATTGTTATTTTAGATACTATGCATTTTGGCCCTCAGTAAAGCTTAATTAGACCTCTTTAATCTGCCCTCTATTCCAGTGTTTCTTTCAGCTAAGTAGCCTTAGATTTCTTCCTGTTCTTAATTTCATACAAGAGAGAAACATAACCAGGAAGAAGAAGAAGAAAAGGAAGCATTAAGCATCAGAGGCCTAGTTAATTAGGAGGCCTTGATTATTTTTAATTTTTAATTTAACCATGAGATGATGAGCCCTAAATCACGAAACCTCAAACAGAGCATCATGGTGTAGTCTAATAAATGAGTAGTAGAGAAGCTTGATTAATTGTATAGGATATACCCTGTTTACGTATGAATAGAAACACATCGATAAGTTCTTTGGAGGTAGAACACCAACTTCATCTTTAGTACTACCTTCCACTCCATGATGACCCATGAGTGAACTCATTCGATCAATTCATGATTGATTAGAGCCTTGTTTCCATCACAAAGATGGCTCTGGAGAATTGGCATCCACTGTAGAGCACTTAAAAGCATTATTATTTCGTTTGTGGAATGAAAGAAAAGAAAAGAAAAAAGAAAAAGGAAAAAGATAGAGTATGAAAGTAATATTAATGATTGTGGAATTCAGCTGGTGCCATAAAAGAACCAAACCTTAGATTACAATTTATGAAATATTTTTAAATCATACCTTCCTTATATTTTCACTATTTTTTTTATAATTAGACTTTTTTTTTCTCTATAGTTTTTATATAACACCCTTTCGCTACATAACTTACCCCGATTCACTTGAAAATAATTGAATTTATTTAACCCAAAATGTCATAAGAAAAAATAAAGGGTTTAATTATAAAATCCTCAAAGACGTGACATTAATAAAAATTAGTGGAAATGCAGGATATATTTGGTGAATAATTCTTTTTTTAATCCTTGAGAAGTGGGAACTTAATATTTTCTGAATTAAATAAGTGCCACTGAAATTTGAACTAATTACACTCATATATAACATAAACTTCTTTAACAATATGATCACTAAGATACAATTAAATGCCAACATCAAATTAGGATATCTCCCATTGTTATGTGTTCAACTGAACTGTATTCCTGAGCATTGGTCCTACGCGGATGGAATTATTGGCAACTAAAATTTCTCCTCCATCAAGCCATAGAAGGAAGGAAGGAAGAAAAAACATTGTTATATTTAGGGATTGGTTTATAGAATTCTAAAGGAGGAAAACGAATAAGAATGTAGACTTAGTAAAATATTAAAAGTAAGATAGAAAAAAAAGTTATGTTAATTACCAAAGCTATGTAAATTAGTAAAGTTGTGATAATTTGTAAGGTAACAAAAGTTACTGCATCTGATAGATTGGAGTTTTAACTACTTTTCAACAACACAACCTTAATAGAAAAGCAGCATGTTGAGGATGTGAAAGACAATTACAAGTCTGATATTAGATTACATGGAAGAGATCAGATGACCAACATATTTGATACATATCTACTTCTTTTATCTATTATAAGATGTGATCAACATTTGGATGTTGATAGCATAATCACACAATATTGCAATAAACAGTGACTAATCTCCATGATCTGAACTATGGAAACTCCTCGGTTTGCATAACCACGCCTCTGCTTTATTTTTTCTTGATGTTGGCAATGAGCCTAGCCCAATTAAGAACCATAAACACATAGATCTTATCATAGATGTTGTCGATGAAGAGAAAATAAGTTGCGCTCCATGTCCTCTTGAACAGTAATGGACCAATGACCACCCAAAGCCCCACTGCAAATCCTAGACCCATGCTGAGATAAAAAGATGACATCTCGTTTCCATCTTCCTGTTCTAGAGGATCATTTAGAGTCGTTCCATCTCCTGAACAATTCTTGGAAATTGGAGGCCCACAAAGATCATTGTTGCCTTCGTAGATTGACGGATCGTCAAGTGTTTGTAGTTGCTGCCCAGATGGTATTCTTCCTGAGAGATTATTATAGGACAAGTTCAAGTAGCTCAAAAAAGTTAAAGCTGATAGAGTTGGAGGAATTTCACCATAAAGCTCATTGTTTGATAGGTCAAGAGATTCCAATGATTGAAGACCACCGATTGTCTCCGGAATATCTCCAGTCAATCGATTCCCTGACAAATTCAAATTTTTCAATGTAGCAAGGCCTCCTATCTCTTGAGGGATCGTTCCACTTAGATAGTTGCTTGATAAATCGAGGCTCAACAGGAGAGACATCATCTTGTCGGTATAGTATTCCAGAGCTTGTCCTTTTGTAACCACTAAAAGAATAACGAAATCAAGAAGATAGTTACTTTCATACCGCGAGAGTGTAGTCATTGCTGTGAAGTTCACGAGAGATGGAGCTATGGTTCCTGATAGATTGTTGTGAGCAAGGTCCAAAACATGGAGATAGTCTAATTTTGCAAGCTGAATAGGTATATAGCCAGAAAACATGTTAGACCTTAATAAGAGAAAGGCTAACTGTGGTAATCTTTTACCTATCCATATCGGCAAGCTTCCATATAAGTTATTATAAGAAAGATCAAGAAAATTAAGATACTGGCAACCTCGGAAGAACAAAGGGAATTCACCGGAGAGGCTGTTATTGCGGAAGCTTACTATTGAAAGTTCAGAACCTATCGGTGTCAAGTCGCCAGGATCAGCTCTAAAAGATTTTCTGCTTGTCAAACATTGAGGAAGTTGTCCTGATAGACGGTTGTGTGATAGATCCAAAATTCCTAAGGACTGCACCTGGTTGCACATAGATAATGGGATGGTACCAGTAATACTGTTGTTTGAAAGATCTAGCACTTGAAGACTCGTCGGTAATTGTGGGACCCCACCTTGGAGTTGATTTGAATTCAGATTTATTTTAAGTGCTGCTGATAAGAACTCCAAAGTCAATGGTAATACTCCGCTGATCTGGTTTAGGGAGAGATCAAGATATTCGACCGAAGAAATTACATTCCAAACCCAATCTGGCAACCTATTGGCTATTCTTGTATTAGACATTACTAAATAAATAATGTCAGTCTGCGATCGAATCCACGTAGGAAAATAGGGTCCCAGATTGCAGGAGCTCAAGTCTACCAATTTCAATTTGAATGGAGGGATCCAATTTGGGTCTACTACCATCGTCAGGTTGCTGTTGTCGGACAAGTCTAAATATTCTAATCTCGTCAGATTTGCAAAATGATCTTCTGATATAATCCCAACAAAGTGATTGGAACTCAAATACAAACCGCTCAAATTAGTGAGCTTTCCAATCCCTGAAGGTATGTGACCGCTGAGGCTATTGTTATTGAGATCAAGAAACCTTAGACTGGCCATGTGCTCGAGCCAATTTGGCAAACTTCCGGTCAAGTTATTTCCATGCAAATACAACTCTTCTATCTTGGGCGGCAACCTTTTCATCAATTTTGCTATGTCCCCAATGAGATCATTGCCTCCAAGAAAAAGTTCTTCGAGGGAGGTCATATTTCGTAGCAGGCCATCAGGAATAGGACCGTGAAAGTAGTTGTACCCAAGATCAAGGCTCACAAGTGATGTGAGATTAGAAGAGTAAAGAGGCAGAGAAGAGAACGTCGCGTTGAGATTGCAATCAAATAGATAAAGAACTCTTAGAGAAGCTGGAAGCATGCACATGGCCTGCACCCCATCCACAGCAGTGCTGAGGTTTACCTCGCTCATGTCGAGGTACTTCAAGGAAGAGAGACGCGGTAACCAATCTATATAATCAACCGACTCCAAGGAGTTAAGAGAAAGATCGAGATGGAGCAGCTTAGTGAGATTACCGAGCTGAGGAGGTATGCTCCCACCGAAGCCTGCATAAGAGAGGTCGAGATACTTCAAGTTCTTGAAGGAGCCAATGAATTCTGGTATCCGCTTTTGTCCGAAGTCGTTGTAGCTTAGGTTGAGGTAGTTGAGATGCTCTATAGCCAACAGAGAAGGACTGATCTCACCGCCCAACGTCCGAAACTTATAATTGATCATGTCAATGTTGTAGTGGTAGTTGATGCGGGTGAAGTTGTTATGGAGGTCGAGCTTCACAACATGGCCTGTCCTGTTGCTGCACACGACGCCCCTCCACCGGCAGCAGTCTTGGCCAGTCTGCCAAGAAGATAGGACATCACTGGGATCTTCAATGCTTGCTTTGAAGGAAAGAAGTGCATCCCTCTCTCTCTCGATGCAACTCCTTTCTCCTCCTTTGGGCTCCACAGATATGGAGGAAATGGGGATTTGATATTGGGCCAGTAGAACCCATATCATTATTAGGACGATACGACAACATTGGATAGAGGATCTTGTCGCCTTGGCCATTAAACTTCTTTTACTTCTTCTAGCTTCCAAACACCTGGGATTAATAGGATCATATAAGCAGCTCTCGCAATAGTCAAGGCCTAAAGGCAATATTAGTAGAGAATATTTCTTCTTCTTCTTCTTCTTCTTCTTCTTCTTCTTCTGTGTACCACATGTTATTTACTTCAATGGTGGAAAGAGGCATTTGAGCTTCCAAGTACAAAGATTACGATGGCTGTGGAATTCCACGGAAGGAAACAAGAAGAGTATGGAAATTGTAATGGTTGGGGAATTCCAGAATCTAGATTGTCACTTACTCTCAAATAATAATGGTATATATTTCTTTTCTTTTTCTTTTTCTCAAATAAATGAAAATTTAATAATGTTCTAATATAAATTAGTGTCGCTGAGATTTGAACTCTAGGAACACTTAAATAGCATAATCCCATTTTAACAATCTGATCACTATCCCATTGGCATGACATATCATCTTCACTTTTGTCTATACATTGTTCTTTTCTCTATTTTTAATACGACTCAAATTTTTCTATGAGTTAGTTATCTAACGTGATAACAAAATCAATTTGATTTAAAGGAACAAAGTCCTGAATGAGATAGCATTTAAAAATAACGTTATCCTGTCCGATATGATAGGCTCAAAATTGTACTCATTTGTGGAATTCCAGAGAAAGAAAGGGAAACGACTAAGACAGTGGACTTAGAAAATTATATTAATGGTTGTTTAATTCCAACATTATGATTCTCTCTAGTCCAATTTAAAGGAATGTGACAATCTCCTCTCGGATTATTAAAACCTAAGCTTGATTAGATTTTTCGGCGAATTTATAAAAATTACCATATATTTTGTTTTTATTATCACTGATACTCTATCATATGAATATTTTTTATTCGATCATTGATCATTGTGTTTTGCTTAAAATATCTCGAAAGTGATCGGCTGTTAGTTTTCTTAACAATTAGTTATTATATAGATAAATTAAAGTAATTATAGATGTAAAATAAACTTAATATATAAGTACTTTTAGATTAAAGTGAAATTATATTGTAAAGTCAAATTAAGAGGTTTTTTTAATGGTTTTATTTTCAAAGTTAATAAAAATATTTCTATTCTAGATTGATATTTTTAAAGTCTAGAATGAGACGTTTGAAAATAATGTTGCCTGCTGTAAGACGCTAGAAATTATATTTATATGTGGAATTCTAAGAAAAAACAAATAATGTGGTAGACTTAGAAAATCTATTAATGATGTTGAAATTTCAGCGTCAAAACTCTCTAGTCAAATTTAAAAAGAAAATGATAATTTCATCTTGCGTTATCCGAGCCTAACCTTATTAGATATTTATAAAAATTTATTAAAAATATTTTATGTTTCACTTTTATTATTATTCACATTACTCAGTATCACTTTCAAACCTTCAAGAATCAAAAATAGGCACATATAACCTCTAAACTAGCGAAATATATCACTAAGCCTTCATAGCCAATATTTCGTTAGACAAATCAATATAAACTTGTCGTTCTGGCCTCCTCTCATTTACCGATTGGAAAAGCCGCTGCCGACCGTCCGGATTCGGACTTTACGGAAGCAAAAGATAATCGTTGCCAAATTCATCTATATCTACGTAGATGCCTTCTCACCAATGTGGGAAAGCACTATATATTCAAACAAATAACTGTGCACGCAGTTCACCGGCCACGTTCCCGAGTTTCCCAGCCATAAACCCCACGATCTCGAGAGTCGAGACGTTGCAAAGAAAAAAAAAAACCCTAACCCTAATCCTTTCCCCCTAAAACCCTTCGAATCGAAATCCCTACGGTCGAGAATTCTAGGGTTCCTCCGCTTCGTCTTCTCTTCGCACTCGACCATCGATTGATCTTCCGAGAAATCATAATGGATTCCGTGCTCCTCGAATCCCCCTCAATGGTGAAATCTCTCGGTTTCGGCTCTATCGGCGGCCCTAGCTTCCAATCCATGCTCAAAGAACTTGCTCTTCGGTGATAGGATCTTCCAATCCGAAGTATATAATTCCAAGGGCAATCAAGGCAATTCCTATGAAAAACAAGACCGGAAAACAAATAAATTGCATATGGAGAACACTTAGACCGCGGTATTCCGTCGACGTTTATGTCGAAGAGTCCTGTGTTTATGGACAGAACCAAGCCGCAACCACCGAAAATGGTCAAATTATGCGTCACACGGAGACTTCTATCCTGAAACACATGAACAAGATTAATATGTTATATCTTCTTTAAAGAAGAAGGTTTTACATAACCAATGCGTCAAAACATATTACAAATGAAATTGCAAATAAAGGCATTTGCTTGTTTGTAAGATACAACCTGCAACCATGCACGAACTGTACTCTGCATAACATCCTGAATTGTAAACAAGCGTCCACGAACAGCTTCCTGCTCTTCGAGCATTTCCCTTGTGCTTTTATTGATTCCTTCAAGCAGAGCTTTGGTGGCATTGCCTCTCAAAAGCTGGAGGAGCTCAAAGATGATCTCCTCTCTTGCATGAAGTGACCATTTAACTCTAATAACCTATCAAAGAGAAGAACTGCATTAACTCTTTTACAGTATTAATAAGACAAAGTTCAATATCAGATGTCCAAACTTAAAGGACATATTTCTGACAATTGCTAACCAGAGTGGCCAGTCTCCTAATTTCTTGGTTAAAGATTATACAGAGTAGATTCAAGTCTTCATGATTTCTCCTGGAAAGTGGAAACAATATCCTTACATGATCTTGCTCCTAGAGCACCTTATATAAGTCAAAAGAGGTATACGAATCAGACAAATTACCTATTTACAAACTTTAACTCTATTTCATCTGCTCCTCCAAGTACATACTTGCGGAACAATCTGCAGCAAAATACAGAGGAACATGAAATAAAACCAAACTCCCTAAAATAATGCAAGTATAATTAAGAAAACCATATGACTTGTTCAGAGGTACAACGAAGCAGATGAGGCTCTCTGTTCGTATAAGTAAAAATTGGTTTACGATAACCTGGTAAAAACAAAAGATTTGTTGCTAAACTAGAGGTAAAAGCCAGCCATAAAGCTCATTGTTTGAGGACAAGTTCAAGTAGCTCAAAAAAGTTAAAGGTGATAGAGTTGGAGGAATTTCACCATAAAGCTCATTGTTTGATAGATCAAGAGATTCCAATGACCGTAGACCACCCATCGCCTCTGGAATATCTCTGGTCAATCGATTCCCAGACAAGTTCAAATTTTTCAATGTAGCAAGGCCTCCTATCTCTTCAAGGATCTTTCGGGTTAGACAGTTGCTTGATAAGTCGAGGCTCGACATGAGAGACATTATTGTATTGGTATAGTATTCTAGAGCTTGTCCTTTTGTGACCACTAAAAGGCTAATGAAATAAGGGACATAATAACTTCCGTATGAGGAGACTATAGTCATTGCTGTGAAGTTCACGAGAGATGGAGCTATGGTTCCTGATAGATTGTTGTGAGCAAGATCCAAAACATGGAGATAATCTAATTTTGCAAGCTGAATAGGTATATAGCCAGAAAACATATTAGACCTTAATAAGAGAAAGGCTAGCTGTGGTAGTCTTTTACCTATCCATATCGGCAAGCTTCCATAGAAGTTATTATAAGAAAGATCAAGAAAATTAAGATACTGACAACCTCGGAAGAACAAAGGGAATTCACCAGAGAGGCTGTTGTTGCGGAAGTTTACTTTTGAAAGTTCGGAACATATCGGTGTCAAGTCGCCAGGATTAGCTCTAAAAGATTTCCTGCTTGTCAAACATTGAGGAAGTTGTCCTGATAGGCGGTTGTGTGATAAATCTAAGATTTCTAAGGATTGCACCTGGTTGCACATAGATAATGGGATGGTACCAGTAATACGGTTGTTTGAAAGATCCATCACTTGAAGACTGGTCGGTAATTTTGGGACCCCACCATGGAACTGATTTGAATTCAAATTTATTTCAGATGCTGCTGACAAGAACTCCAAAGTCGATGGTAATACTCCGCTGATCTGGTTTAGGGAGAGATCAAGATATTTGACCGAAGAAATGACATTCCAAAACCAATCAGGCAACCTATCAGCTACTCCTATTTTAGACATTATTAAATCGATAATGTCAGTCTGTGATCGAATCCACGTAGGAAAATGGGGTCCCAGATTGCAGGAGCTCAAGCCTGCATATTTCAATTTGAATGGAGGGAGCCAATTTGGGCCTACTACCATGGTCAGGTTGTTGTTGTTGGACAAATATAAATATTCTAATCTTGTCGGACTTGCAAAATGATCTTATGATATAGTGCCAACAAAGTGATTGAAACCCAAAAACAAACTGCTCAAATTAGTAAGCTTTCCAATCCTAAAAGGTATGGGACCTCTGAGGCTATTGTTACTGAGATCAAGATAACTTAGACTGGCCATGTGCTTGAACCAACTTGGCAGATGGTCAAGTTATTTGCAGACAAATCCAACTCCTCTATCTTAGGTGGCAACCTTTTCATCAATTCTATTATGTTCCCGCTGATTTGATTATCCTATACAATGAGGTTTTTCAAGTTGCCTAGATTCTTTAAAGTCCTCCGTATCATGCCAATGAGATCATTGCCTCCAAGCCCAAGTTTTTCGAGGGAGGTCATATTTCCTAGCAGGCCATTAGGAATAGGATCGTGAAAGTAGTTGCCCCCAAGACCAAGGCTCACAAGTGATGTGAGATTAGAAGAGTAAAGAGGCAGAGAAGAGAACGTCGCGTTGAGATTGCAATCAAATAGATAAAGAACTCTTAGAGAAGCTGGAGGCATGCTCATGGCCTGCACTCCATCCACAGCAGCACTGAGGTTTAACTCGCTCATGTCGAGGTACTTCAAGGTAGAGAGACGTGGTAGCCATGATACCAGATGAACCGAGTGCAAAGAGTTAAAAGAAAGATCGAGATGGAGCAGCTTTGTGAGATTACCGAGCTGAGGAGGTATGCTCCCACCGAAGCCTGCATCAGTAAGGTCGAGATACTTCAAGTTCTTAAAGGAGCCAATGAATTCTGGTATCCACTTATGTCCGAAATTGTTGTAGCTTAGGTCGAGGTAGTTGAGATGCTCTATAGCCAGTAGAAAAGGATTGATCTCACCGCCCAACGTTCGAAACTTATAATTGATCATGTCTGTGTTGTAGTCATAGTTGATGTCGATGAAGTTGTTATGGAGGTCGAGCTTCACAACATGGCTTGTCCTGTTGCTGCACATGACGTGTAACAACCCAGAATTTTGGAACATAAATAAATAAAATAAATAGAAATATACAGTTTAGATAGCGATGAATTTTATTTTATCTTTTATGTTTTAAGATTTTTATTAAATTAAATTAAATTTTTAGATATATCTTTAAGATATTAGAATTCTTATTCTTGTGGGACTCTTATTATATATTGTTTTTTCTTTTATAAAAGGGGGCCTAGAAGAAAACCTTAGAGCGATTTTTTAGAAGAGAAATTAGGCGCTACAGTACTGAGAAATAAAAATGAGAGAGAAAAAGATATTATTCTCGAGGGAGATTAGAGAGAGAAAAAATAGAAAATAGAGGAAAAAAATTTTATCATACCAAAGAGAAGAAAAAAATAAAGAGAAGATAATCATGGAGTGCTTTGAAATTCATGCAGATTACGATTAGGATGAGAAAATCAAATTATTTTAGATTGAGCGATCAAGGCAAGTCTCCACTCATATTTTCTTAAATTTTTATTATATAAAAATAGAATTGATGAATTATAAATATATTTATGTTTATTCTTATCCCGTTTGATTTTATAAGATAAGAAATTTTGCAATAGATGTAAGAAATTCATTGTTTTAAGGATCTTCAATAAAAAATTAGAAATATTAATATTTTGTATTTTATAGAAAATTCATATTTATCATTCTTGGAAAAAAGGGATTTTATTGTTTATTATTTTTCAGATTTCAAAGTATTTATTTTTATTGCAGAAAATAAGAAATAAATTAGGAATATTTCAATTTAAATGAATTTTTAGATTTATGAAAATAATTAATAACTATTTCTATTGTAGAAAATAAGATATAAATTAGTAATATTTCAATTTATATGGATTTTGGATTCCTGAAAATAAATAATATTATTTTTTAAGAAAATAAGATATAAATTAGAATTACTTCAATTCAAAGGAATTTCGGATTTGTAAAAAAAATTTATTATTATATTTTATTTTCAGAAAATAATAGAGGAAATCTTTATGCTAATATATTTTATTTTCTATAAATAAAATATAAGAGATCTTTATTTTTTTTAGAATATGATCAAAAATAAAATATTATTTTTGAGACGTGAAATTTTGCAATTATTTATTTGTGTTTTCTGACTTATTAAGAATGATTTATATTATATATATATTAGAGGAAATAGTAGTATTTGAATTTATGGATTATTCGTGTATATATTGTATTTTGAAGATTGAGAATTTTGGTGATTGAGGAATTTGATACTTGAGATTCATAATGAATCAGTATAAATACTAATAAAAGTGAGATCTAAAACCCAATTTGTTTTCAAAAAGATAAGTCCAAGGAAAAGATCCTTGGAATGTAACGTTGCGACGTGCTACTAAGTGACTCTAGCGGGATTAGGGAAAAGATTCCTGGATTTTTGTTCTGGTGACTCTAATCTTTCTCAACGGTTAGTGAAAAAGTCAATAGGGCACTGTATAGTACCTACTGTGACCCTAGACAGATCGACTATCTAAAAAAGTCCCGGGCGCCATCTCGATGGTGGCTAGGTAGTGCGATGTGGCCACGGGTCAGAGTACCCATTAATGAGATAATATGGTATTTTATCAGTTTTAACGGGTTTCCATGATAGTACAATTTTGGTAGAGATCGACTGCTTTTATATTGATTTATTCAAATTAAGATATTATGAATGATTTATGATTCGATTCCCATGATAGTACATTTTCACTAGAGATTGATTTGTGTTATATTAATTTATTTAAATTGATATATTATAAGTGATTTATAATTCGATTTCCATGATAATACACTTTAGTGGAGATTCGTTTCATACTGATTTATTCGGATTGTGTTAATATGAATGATTTATTATTTGATTTCCATAAAAAAAACACGTTTAGCAGAGATTGATTTGTTTTATATTAATTTATTTAAAATGAGTTAATATGAATAATTTATGATTCTAATTTGGTATATATGGATTTTGAAATTCAATATAAGAGACAAGAAAACTATTTATTTTTCAAGACGGCTTTTATATTATTATTATTATAATTCTTTTTCTGCTACTATATGTATCACATGTTGATCTTTGTCATTAGACATATTATTATTAGAGTGGGTTACTTGCTGGGCATCTAGCTCATGAGGACTTATTATTTTTACAGTAATTTAAAAAGCCACTTAGTCAGGACTTTGAAGACTGAGTACAATTTTCGCTGTGTCAATCTATTTTAGGATTTAATTTTTATTTGAGTTTTCATGTTTTTTTCGGATTTTATTATAGAGATTTATGACCATCATATTTACGGATCGCAACGTGACTGGACGCCCCTCTATCGGCAGCAGTTTTGGCAGTCTGCCAAGAAGATAGGACATCATTGGGATCTTCAATGCTTGCTTGGAAGGAAAAGTGCATCCCTCTCTCTCTCTCTCTCGATGCAACTCCTTCCTCCTCCTTTGGGCTCCACAGCTACGGAGGAAATGGGGATTTGATATTGGGCCAGTAGAACGCATATCATTATTAGGACGATACGACAACATTGGATATAGGATCTTGCCGCCTTGGCCATTAAACTTCGTTTGCCTCTTCTTCTTCTTCTTCCAAACACCTGGGATTAATAGGATATAAGTTGTCGTGGTGGTGAAGGCCTAAAGGCAATATTAGTAGAGAATGTTTATTCTTCTTCTATATACCACATGTTACTTAAACGGTGGATAGAGACATTTGAGCTTCCAATTCCACACTACCTTGCCCAAGTATGGAAATTACGATGGTTGTGGAATTTCATGAAAGGAAACAAGAGTATGGAAATTAGATTCTCACTTATGCTCAAATAATAAAGGTATATATATTTTTTCTCTTCTTTTCTTTTTTGAATAATGAGAATTTAATAATGTCATAATTAAATCATTAGATTTGAATTCAGGAACACTTAATATAATATGTCATTTGAACAATCTGATCACTATCCCATTGGCACTGATTTTTTAATCTTCTACACTCCTTTTTTGTGTTTCGTATTGTCTACACTCTATACACGGGTGCTTTCTCTATTTTTAATGTGGCTCAAGTTTTTCTATGAATTAGTTATCTAACGTGATAACAAAATCAGTTTTACTAAGTAATCAACTTACACCTCATCCAGCCTATCAACTTATGCTTCTAAAATCAGCTTATTATCTTAAAACAATTAATGGATGATATATAGCTAAGTGACTTTTAATTTGTGGAAACAAAAATATAGTTATATTTAGGGATAAATCAATTATAAATGTGGTAGTGCATTATTACATCTCCATTTTATTTCAACCGAGCAATAAATGTATTGAAGTACCCATTGAATACGTCCAAAGCATCAGTTGCATGGTAGTCTAGTCTACAATAAGTCTAAAGAAACAAAGTCTAGAATGAGACACTCAAAGTTATACTCATATGTGGAATTCCAGACAAGGAAGGGGAAAAAGACTGAGATGCTGGACTTAGAAAATTATATTAATGGTTGTGAAATTTTAATACTAGGAAGAAGAAAATGGTAATCTTGGCAGGGATTATTGGAAATCTAATCTTGACTAGATTTTTAAGGAAATTTATAAAAATTATCATATATTTTGCTTTTATTATTATTAATGCTTTATCATATGAATATTTCTTATTCAACCATTGTGCTTTGCTTAAAATGTCTCACAACTATTCAGCCCATTAGTTTTCTTAGCAAATAGTTATCATATAAATGAACTAAAGTAACTATAGACGTAGAATGAACTTAATATGCTTAATATAAGTAAACTTTTAGATTAAAGTAAAATTAAATGAAATTATATTTTAAAGTCAAATTAATGGTTTTAATTCTAAAGTTTACAAAATATTTTCTATTCCATAATGATATGTTTTTAAAGTAATATTATATGTTGTAAGACGCTAAAAATTATGGAATTCCAAAGAAAGTGAGAAGAACAAGAAGGTAGACTTAGACAATTCTATTAATGGTTGTTAAATTTCAGCATCAAGATTTTCTCTAATCAAATTTAAAAGAAAATGACAATTTGATCTTGAGTTATCTGAACCTTAAATTGATTAGATATTTAGCAAAAAAAGATTTAAAAAATGTTTGTAATTTCATGTATTTGATATGAATTTTTTATTAATTTTGAGCTAAGTTTTAAGTGGGGACCACACATTATTAATGATGGTTTAATGGTTGAATTAATTTAGCTCAAATTGTACTTTATTGTCAAATATTTACTTAGTCAAATCCATGAAGAGAAGTGAATGAAAATTGGCTCTAAAGTGGGTATCATAACAATGGAAAATAAAAAAAAAAGTTTAGTACCATATTGGATATTTGAGAAATGTTAATATGGTATATTAGATACAACATCAGAGAAGAAAACTTGGTTCATTCCTTCTAGAGTCGAGTCTTTAAGTTTGAGTCTGCATTCGAAGGAGAGTATAGCACGGTTCAGGTTCAATCAAGGCATTAGAAAGCTGCTTCCTTTCCAGCATAAGACAGTCGTTGTATCCTAAGAGACCGATGTCTACTGTTCTAGAAGCAATCGGTGAAGGGCGAATTGATCTTAAGGAGATAGTGTCCAACACTAGACTCGACTATTCAGAATTTTATTCTGTAATCTGTAAGTTTATTTAATTTAATTTGATCGAATTTTTTGTGACTCTTTGGAATCAGATTGTTACCTACAACAAAAAATACTCTATGTTTCACTTATAGTTTCATTCTCATTGCTCTCTCCATCGCTTTCAAACCCTTGAGGAAAAAAAAAACCAGGAAGAAGAAGAAGAAAAGGAAGCATTAAGCATCATAGGCCTAGTTAATTAGGAGGCCTTGATTATTTTTAATTTTTAATTTAACCATGAGATGATGAGCCCTAAATCACGAAACCTCAAACAGAGCATCATGGTGTAGTCTAATAAATGAGTAGTAGAGAAGCTTGATTAATTGTATAGGATATACCCTGTTTACGTATGAATAGAAACACATCGATAAGTTCTTTGGAGGTAGAACACCAACTTCATCTTTAGTACTACCTTCCACTCCATGATGACCCATAAGTGAACTCATTCGATCAATTCATGATTGATTAGAGCCTTGTTTCCATCACAAAGATGGCTCTGGAGAATTGGCATCCACTGTAGAGCACTTAAAAGCATTATTATTTCGAAGGAAAAAGATGGAGTATGAAAGTAATATTAATAATGATTGTGGAATTCAGCTGGTGCCATAAAGAACCAAACCTTAGATTACACTTTATGAAATATTTTTAAATCATACCTTCCTTATATTTTCACTATTTTTTTTAATAACTAGACTTTTAATTTTTTTTTCCCTATAATTTTTGTATAACACCCTCTTGCTACTTTGAATAACTACATGACTAACCCAGATTCATTTGAAAATGATTGAATTTATTTAACCCAAAATACCGTAAGAAAAAATGAAAGGTTTAATTATAAAATCCTCAAAGACATGACATTAATAAAAATTAGTGGAAATGCATGATATATTTGGTGAATAATTCTTTTTTTAATCCTTGAGAAGTGGGAACTTAATATTTTCTGAATTAAATAAGTGCCACTGAAATTTGAACTAATTACACTCATATAACATAAACCTCTTTAACAATATGATCACTATCCCATTGGTATTGATATCTCATTGTTTATTATTGTCTACACACTATTGTTTTTCTTATTCTTAGTATGACTCAATTTTTTTTTCATTAATTGGTTATCTAACATGATTAACAAAATAAGTTTGACTAGGTCATCATTTAAATCTACTTAAGCTTCTAAATAAGCTGATTACCTTACAAAATGGATGATAGCTAAGTGACGGTTTGATGCTAAGATACAATTAAATGCCAACAGCAAATTAGGATATCTCCCATTGTTATGTGTTCAACTGAACTGTATTCCTGAGCATTGGTCCTACACGGATGGAATTATTGGCAACTAAAATTTCTCCTCCATCAAGCCATAGAAGGAAGAAAGAAAAAACATTGTTATATTTAGGGATTTGTTTATAGAATTCCTAAGGAGGAAAATGAATAAGAATGTAGACTTAGTAAAATAATAAAAGTAAGATAGAAAAAAGTTCTGTTAATTACCAAAGCTATGTAAATTAGTAAAGTTGTGATAATTTGTAAGGTAACAAAAGTTACTGCAGCTGATAGATTGGAGTTTTAACTACTTTTCAACAACACAACCTTAGTAGAAAAGCAGCATGTTGAAGATGTGAAAGACACTTACAAGTCTGATATATAGATTACATGGAAGAGATCAGAGACCAACATATTTGATACATATCTACTTCTTTTATCTATTATAAGATGTGATCAACATTTGGATGTTGATAGCATAATCACACAATATAGCAATAAACAGTGACTAATCTCCATGATCTGAACCATGGAAACTCCTCCGTTTGCATAACCACGCCTCTGCTTTATTTCTTCCTGATGTTGGCAATGAGCCTAGCCCAATTAAGAACCATAAACACATAGATCTTATCAAAGATGTTGTCAATGAAGAGAAAATAAGCTGCGCTCCATGTCCTCTTGAACAGTAATGGACCAATGACCACCCAAAGCCCCACTGCAAATCTTAGACCCATGCTGAGATAAAAAGATGACATCTCATTTCCATCTTCATATTTTAGAGGATAATTTAGAGTCGTTCCATCTCCTGAACAATTCTTAGAAATAGGAGGCCCACAAAGATCGTTATTGCCTTTGTAGATTGACGGATCGTCAAATGTTTGTAGTTGCTGACCAGAAGGTATTACTCCTGAGAGGTTATTATAGGACAGGTTCAAATAGCTCAAAAAAGTTAAATTTGATAGAGTTGGAGGAATTTCACCATAAAGCTCGTTGTTTGATAGGTCAAGAGACTCCAATGACCATAGACCACCGATTGTCTCCGGAATATCTCCAGTCAATCGATTCCCAGACAAATTCAAATTTTTCAATGTAGCAAGGCCTCCTATCTCTTCAGGGATCTTTCCGGTTAGACAGTTGCTTGATAAGTCGAGGCTTGACATGAGTGATATTATTGTATTGGTATAGTATTCTAGAGCTTGCCCTTTTGTGACCACTAACATGCTAATGAAATCAGGGACATAATAACTTCCGTATGAGGAGACTGTAGTCATTGCTGTGAAGTTCACGAGAGATGGAGCTATGGTTCCTGATAGATTGTTGTGAGCAAGATCCAAAACATGGAGATAGTCTAATTTTGCAAGCTGAATAGGTATATAGCCAGAAAACATGTTAGACCTTAATAAGAGAAAGGCTAGCTGTGGTAATCTTTTCCCTATCCATATCGGCAAGCTTCCATAGAAGTCATTATAAGAAAGATCAAGAAAATTAAGATACTGACAACTTCGGAAGAACAAAGGGAATTCACCAGAGAGGCTGTTGTTGCTGAAGCTTACTATTGAAAGTTTAGAACCTATCAATGTCAAGTCGCCATGATCAGCTCTAAAAGATTTCCTGCTTGTCAAACATTGAGGAAGTTGTCCTGATAGGCGGTTGTGTGATAGATCCAAGATTTCTAAGGATTGCACTTGGTTGCACATAGATAATGGGACGGTACCAGTAATACTATTGTTTGAAAGATCCAGCACTTGAAGACTCATCATTAATTTTGGGACCCCACCATGGAATTGATTTGAATTCAGATTTATTTCATAGGCTGCTGACAAGAACTCCAGAGTCGATGGTAATACTCTGCTGATCTGGTTTAGAGAGAGATCAAGATATTCAACCGAAGAAATGACATTCCAAAACCAATCTGGCAACCTATCGACTATTCCTGTATTAGACATTATTAAATCGATAATGTCAGTCTGCGATCGAATCCACGTAGGAAAATGGGGTCCCAGATTGCAGGAGCTCAGGTCTACATATTTTAATTTGAATGGAGGGATCCAATTTGGGTCTACTACCATGGTCAGGTTGTTGTTGTTGGACAAGTATAACTCTTCTAATCTCGTCAAACTTGCAAAATGGTTTTCTGATATAATGCCAAGCAAGTTATTGAAACTCAAATCCAAACCTCTCAAATTAGTGAGCTTTCCAATTCCGGAGGGTATGTGACCGTTGAGGCTATTGTTATAGAGATAAAGATACCTTAGGCTGGTCATGTGCTCGAGCCTAATTGGCAGACTTCCGGTCAAGTTATTTGTAGACAAATCCAACTCCTCTATCTTGGGTGGCAACCTTTTCATCAATTCTGCTATGTCCCCAATGAGATCATTGCTTTGAAGCCCAAGTTCTTTGAGGGAGGTCATATTTCGTAGCAGGCCATCAGGAATAGGACCGTGAAAGTAGTTGTACCCAAGATTAAGTCTCACAAGTGATGTGAGATTAGAAGAGTAAAGAGGCAGAGAAGAGAACGTCGCGTTGAGATTGCAATCAAATAGATAAAGAACTCTTAGAGAAGCTGGAAGCATGTTTAGGGCATGCACCCCATCCACAGTAGTGCTTAGGTTTACCTCGCTCATGTCGAGGTACTTCAAGGAAGAGAGGCGCGGTAACCAAGATACATAATCAACCGACTCCAAGGAGTTAAAAGAAAGATCGAGATGGAGCAGCTTAGTGAGATTACCGAGCTGAGGAGGTATGCTCCCACCGAAGCCTGCATAAGAGAGGTCGAGATACTTCAAGTTCTTGAAGGAGCCAATGAATTCTGGTATCCGCTTATGTCCGAAGTCGTTGTAGCTTAGGTTGAGGTAGTTGAGATGCTCTATAGCCAGCAGAGAAGGACCGATCTCACCGCCCAACATCCGAAACTTATAATTGATCATGTCAGTGTTGTAGTCATAGTTGAAGATGGTGAAGTTGTTATGGAGGTCGAGCTTCACAACATGGCCTGTCCTGTTGCTGCACACGACGCCCCTCCACCGGCAGCAGTCTTGGCCAGTTTGCCAAGAAGATAGGACATCACTGGGATCTTCAATGCTTGCTTTGAAGGAAAGAAGTGCGTCCCTCTCTCTCTCTCTGCAACTCCTTTCTCCTCCTTTGGGCTCCACAGATATGGAGGAAATGGGGATTTGATATTGGGCCAGTAGAACCCATATCATTATTAGGACGATACGACAACATTGGATAGAGGATCTTGTCGCCTTGGCCATTAAACTTCTTTTACTTCTTCTAGCTTCCAAACACCTGGGATTAATAGGATCATATAAGCAGCTCTCGCAATAGTCAAGGCCTAAAGGCAATATTAGTAGAGAATATTTCTTCTTCTTCTTCTTCTATGTACCACATGTTATTTACTTCACTGGTGGAAAGAGACATTTGAGCATCCAAGTACGAAGATTACGATGGCTGTGGAATTCCACGGAAGGAAACAAGAAGAGTATGGAAATTGTAATGGTTGGGGAATTCCAGAGTCTAGATTGTCACTTACTCTCAAATAATAATGGTATATATTTCTTTTATTTTCTTTTTGTCAAATAAATGAAAATTTAATAATGTTCTAATTAAATTAGTGTCGCTGAGATTTGAACTCTAGGAACACTTAAATAGCATAATCCCATTTTAACAATCTGATCACTATCCCATTGGCATGACATATCATCTTCACTTTTGTCTATACATTGTTCTTTTCTCTATTTTTAATACGACTCAAATTTTTCTATGAGTTAGTTATCTAACGTGATAACAAAATCAATTTGATTAGGTCATCAATTTAAACCTCGTCCAGCCTAACAACTTAAGCTTCTAAATCAGTTGATTATCTATCTTACAACAATGGATGATAGCTAAGCGACCTTTGATTTGTGGAAACAAAAACATTAGATGTCCATTTTATTTCAACCGAATAATAAATGTTTTAAAAATACGTCCAAAGCATTAGGGTCCATGGTAGTTTATTCTACAGTGAATCCAAGAAACAAAGTCCTGAATGAGATAGCATTTAAAAATAACGTTGTCCTGTCCGATATGATAGGCTCAAAATTGTACTCATCTGTGGAATTCCAGAGAAAGAAAGGGAAAAGACAGACAGTGGACTTAGAAAATTATATTAATGGTTGTTTAATTCCAACCTAAGCTTGATTATATTAATGGCAATCTCCTTTTGGATTATTAAAACCTAAGCTTGATTAGATTTTTCAGCAAATTTATAAAAATTATCATATATTTTGTTTTTATTATCACTGATACTCTATCATATGAATATTTTTCATTCGATCACTGTGTTTTGCTTAAAATATCTCCAAAGTGATCGGCTGTTAGTTTTCTTAACAATTAGTTATTATATAGATAAATTAAAGTAATTATAGATGTAAAATAAACTTAATAAATAAGTACTTTTAGATTAAAGTAAAATTAAATAAAATTATATTGTAAAATCAAATTAATAAAAATATTTTTTATTCTAGATTAATATTTTTAAAACCTAGAATAAGACGCCGTTTGAAAATAATATTACCTGTTGTAAGACGCTAGAAATTATATTTATCTATGAAATTTCAAGAGAAAACAAATAATGAGGTAGACTTAGAAAATCTATTAATGGTGCTGAAATTTCTGCAACAAGATTTTCTCTAGTTAAATTAAAAAAAAAGAAAGATAATTTTATCTTGCGTTATCCGAGCCTAACCTTCTTAGATATTTACAAAAAATTATTAAAAATATTTTATATTTCACTTTTATTATTATTCACATTACTCAGTATCACTTTCAAACCTTTATGAAGAAAAAATAGGCACATATAACCTCTAAACTAGCGAAATTATATCACTAAGCCTTCGTAGCCAATATTTCATTAGACAAATCAATATAAACTTGTCGTTCTGGCTTCCTCTCAATTACCGATTGGAAAAGTCGCTGCCCACCGTCCGGATTCGACGACTTTACGAAAGCAAAAGATAATCGTTGCTGAATTCATCTATATCAACGTAGATGCCTTCTCACCCCCGTAGGAAAGCACTATATATTCAAACGAATAACTGTGCACGCGGTTCACCGGCCACGTTCCTGAGTTTCCCAGTCATAAACCTCACGATCTCGAGAGTCGAGACGTTGCAAAGAAAAAAAAAACCCTAACCCTAATCCTTTCCCCCCAAAACCCTTCAAATTGAAATCCCTATGGTCGAGAATTCTAGGGTTCCTCCGCTTTGTCTTCTCTTCGCGCTTGACCATCGATTGATCTTCCTAGAAATCATAATGGATTCCATGCTCCTCGAATCCCCCTCAATAGCGAAATCTCTCGGTTTCGGCTCTGTCGACGGCCCTAGCTTCCAATCCATGCTCAAAGAACTTGCTCTTCGGTGATAGGATCTTCCAATCCGAAGTATATAATTCCAAGGGCGATCAAGGCAATTCCTATGAAAAACAGAAGACCGGAAAACAAATAAAATACATATGGAGAATATTCAGCCCCCGGTATTCCGTCGACGTTTATGTCGAAGAGTCCTGTGATTATGGACAGAACCAAGCCGCAACCACCGAAAATGGTCAAATTATGCGTCACGTGGAGACTTCTATCCTGAAACACATGAACAAGATTAATATGTTATGTGTTCTTTAAAGAAGAAGGTTTTACATAACCAATGAGTCAAAACATATTACAAATGAAATTGCAAAATAAAGGCATTTGCTTGTTTGTAAGATACAACCTGCAACCATGCACGAACTGTACTCTGCATAACATCCTGAATTGTAAACAAGCGTCCACGAACAGCTTCCTGCTCTTCGAGCATTTCCCTTGTGCTCTTATTGATTCCTTCAAGCAGAGCTTTGGTGGCATTGCCTCTCAAATGCTGGAGGAGCTCAAAGATGATCTCCTCTCTTGCATGAAGTGACCATTTAACTCTAATAACCTATCAAAGAGAAGAACTGCATTAACTCTTTTACAGTATTAATAAGACAAAGTTCAATATCAGATGTCCAAACTTAAAGGACATATTTCTGACAATTGCTAACCTGAGTGGCCAGTCTCCTAATTTCTTGGTTAAAGATTATACAGAGTAGATTCAAGTCTTCATGATTTCTCCTGGAAAGTGGAAACAATATCCTTACATGATATTGCTCCTAGAGCACCTTATATAAGTCAAAAGAGGTATACGAATCAGACAAATTACCTATTTACAAACTTTAACTCTATTTCATCTGCTCCTCCAAGTACATACTTGCGGAACAATCTGCAGCAAAATACAGAGGAACATGAAATAAAACCAAATTCCCTAAAATAATGCAAGTATAATTAAGAAAACCGTATGACTTGTTCAGAGGTACAACGAAGCAAATGAGGTTCTCTGTTAGTATAAGTAAAAATTGGTTTACAATAACCTGGTAAAAACAAAAGATTTGTTGCCAAACTAGAGGTAAAAGCCAGCCGTGGTCACTGAAAAGTAACATACAGAATGAAGATTATAATGCCCATCAGGCTAACTAAATCACCTACCAACATACTATAAATACATTAACACATCTCTTTTTCTATTGACAGAAGTCAAAAAACATTAGCTTATAAATGACTATTACAAGAAAAAATTATTGACAGTACCTATCATCCCACCGAGTGAGTCGGCAAGCTAGTTGTGCTATAACTTCATGTATACTTTTAGGAGCTGAACTTCCAGCAGCAAGAAGCAGCTCAAAAGAGTTAAAAGCTGATAGAGTTGGAGGAATTTCATCATAAAGCTCATTGTTTGATAGGTCAAGAGACACCAATGACTGTAGACCACTCATCGTCTATGGAATATACCCAATCAATTGATTCCCAGACAAGTTCAAATTTTTCAATGTAGCAAGGCCTCCTATCTCTTCAGGGATCTTTCAGGTTAGACAGTTGCTTGATAAGTCGAGGCTCGACATGAGAGATATTATTGTATTGGTATAGTATTCTAGAGCTTGTCCTTTTGTGACCACTAAAAGGCTAATGAAATAAGGGACATAATAACTTCCGTACGAGGAGACTGTAGTCATTGCTGTGAAGTTCACGAGAGATGGAGCTATGGTTCCTGATAGATTGTTGTGAGCAAGATCCAAAACATGGAGATAATCTAATTTTGCAAGCTGAATAGGTATATAGCCAGAAAACATGTTAGACCTTAATAAGCGAAAGGCTAGCTGTGGTAATCTTTTACCTATCCATATCGGCAAGCTTCCATAGAAGTTATTATAAGAAAGATCAAGAAAATTAAGATACTGACAACCTCGGAAGAACAAAGGGAATTCACCAGAGAGGCTGTTGTTGCGGAAGTTTACTATTGAAAGTTCGGAACCTATCGGTGTCAAGTCGCCAGGATCAGCTCTAAAAGATTTCCTGCTTGTCAAACATTGAGGAAGTTGTCCTGATAAGCGGTTGTGTGATAGATCCAAAATTCCTAAGGACTGCACCTGGTTGCACATAGATAATGGGATGGTACTAGTAATACTGTTGTTTGAAAGATCCAACAACCAAAGACTCGTCGGTAATTGTGGGACCCCACCTTGGAATCGATTTGAATTCAAATTTATTTCAGATACTGCTGACAAGAACTCCATAGTCGATGGTAATACTCCACTGATCTGGTTTAGGGAGAGATCAAGATATTCGACCGAAGAAATTACACTCCAAACCCAATCTTGCAACCTATGAGCTACTCCTGTATTAGACATTATTAAATCGATAATATCAGTCTGCGATCGAATCCACGTAGGAAAATGGGGTCCCAGATTGCAGGAGCTCAAGCCTGCATATTTCAATTTGAATGGAGGGAGGCAATTTGGGCCTACTACCATGGTCAGGTTGTTGTTGTTGGACAAATATAAATATTCTAATCTTGTCGGACTTGCAAAATGATTTTATGATATAATGCCAACAAAGTGATTGAAACCCAAAAACAAACTGCTCAAATTAGTGAGCTTTCCAATCCTGAAAGGTATGGGAGCTCTGAGGCTATTGTTACTGAGATCAAGATAACTTAGACTGGCCATGTGCTTGAACCAACTTGGCAGACGGTCAAGTTATTTGCAGACAAATCCAACTCCTCTATCTTAGGTGGCAACCTTTTCAACATTTCTGTTATGTTCCCGCTGATTTGATTATCCCATACAATGAGGTTTTTCAAGTTGCGTAGATTTTTTAAAGTCCTCGGTATCATGCCAATGAGATCATTGCCTCCAAGCCCAAGTTTTTCGAGGGAGGTCATATTTCCTAGCAGGCCATTAGGAATAGGACCGTGAAAGTAGTTGCCCCCAAGACCAAGGCTCACAAGTGATGTGAGATTAGAAGAGTAAAGACGCAGAGAAGAGAACGTCGCGTTGAGATTGCAATCAAATAGATAAAGAACTCTTAGAGAAGCTGGAGGTATACTCATGGCCTGCACTCCATCCACAGCAGCACTAAGGTTTACCTCGCTCATGTCGAGGTACTTCAAGGTAGAGAGACATGGTAGCTATGATACCAGATGAACCGAGTGCAAAGAGTTAAAAGAAAGATCGAGATGGAGCAGCTTTGTGAGATTACCGAGCTGAGGAGGTATGCTCCCACCGAAGCCAGCATCAGTGAGGTCGAGATACTTCAAGTTCTTAAAGGAGCCAATGAATTCTGGTATCCGCTTATGTCCGAAATTGTTGTAGCTTAGGTCGAGGTAGTTGAGATGCTCTATAGCCAGTAGAAAAGGATTGATCTCACCGCCCAACGTTCGAAACTTATAATTGATCATGTTAGTGTTGTAGTCATAGTTGATGTCGATGAAGTTGTTATGGAGGTCGAGCTTCACAACATGGCTTGTCCTGTTGCTGCACATGACGTGTAACAACCCAGAATTTTGGAACATAAATAAATAAAATAAATAGAAATATACAATTTAGATAGCAATGAATTTTATTTTATTTTTTATGTTTTAATATTTTTATTAAATTAAATTAAATTTCTAGATATATCTTTAAGATATTAGAATTCTTATTCTAGTAGGACTCTTATTATATATTGTTTTTTCTTTTATAAAAGGGGGGCCTAGAAGAAAACCCTAGAGGGATTTTTTAGAAGAGAAATTAGGCGCTACAGTACCGAGAAATAAAAATGAGAGTGCAAAAGAGATTATTCTTGAGGGAGATTAAAGAGAAAAAAAAATAGAAAATAGAGGAAAAAAAATTTTATCATACCAAAGAGAAGAAAAAAGAAAGAGAAGACAATCATGGAGTGCTTTGAAATTCGTGCAGATTATGATTAGGATGAGAAAATCAAACTATTTTAGATTGAGCGAATCAAGGCAAGTCTCCACTCATATTTTCTTAAATTTTTATTATATAAAAATAGAATTGATGAATTATAAATATATTTATATTTATTCTTATCCCGTTTGATTTTATAAGATAAGAAATTTTGCAATGCGATGATGTAAGAAATTCATTGTTTTAAGGATTTTCAATAAAAAATTAGAAATATTAATATTTTGTATTTTATAGAAAATTCATATTTATCATTCTTGGAAAAAAGGGATTTTATTGTTTATTATTTTTCAGATTTCAAAATATTTATTTTTATTGCAGAAAATAAGAAATAAATTAGGAATATTTCAATTTAAATGAATTTTTAGATTTATGAAAATAATTAATATCTATTTCTATTGTAGAAAATAAGATATAAATTAGTAATATTTCAATTTATATGGATTTCGGATTCCTGAAAATAAATAATATTATTTTTTTTTCTAGAAAATAAGATATAAATTAGAATTACTTCAATTCTAAGGAATTTCGGATTTGTAAAAAAAAATATTATTATATTTTATTTTCAGAAAATAATAGAGGAAATCTTTATGCTAATATATTTTATTTTCTATAAATAAAATATAAGAGATCTTTATTTTTTTAGAATATGATCAAAAATAAAATATTATTTTTTGAGACGTGAAATTTTGCAAGATTAAATATTAGATTATTATTTATTTGTGTTTTCTGACTTATTAAGAATGATTTATATTATATATATTAGAGGAAATAGTAGTATTTGAATTTATGGATTATTCGTGTATATATTATATTTTGAAGATTGAGAATTTTGGTGATTGATGAATTTGATACTTGAGATTCAGAAAGAATCAGTATAGTTGAATATTAATAAAAGTGAGATCTAGAACCTAATTTTTTTCAAGAAGATAAGTCCAAGGGAAAGATCCTTGGAATGTAACATTGCTACGTGCTACCAAGTGATTCTGGCGGAATTAGGGAAAAGATTCCTGGATTTTTATTCTCGTGACTATAATCTTTCTCAACGGCTAGTGGAAAAGTTAGAAGAACACTGTATAGTACCTACTGTGACCCTAAACGGATCGACTATCTAAAAAAGTCCTAGGCGCCATCCCGATGGTGACTAGGTAGTGCGATGTGGCCACGGGTCAGAGTACCTATTAATAAGATAATATAGCATTTTATCAATCTTTGCGGGTTTCCAACACTAGAAAGAAGAAAATGGTAATCTTGGCAGGGATTATTCGAAATCTAATCTTTACTAGATTTTTCAACAAATTTATAAAAATTATCATATATTTTGCTTTTATTATTATTAACGCTTTATCGTATGAATATTTCTTATTCAACCATTGTGTTTGCTTAAAATGTCTCACAACTATTCAGCCCATTAGTTTTCTTAGCAATTAGTTATCATATAAATAAACTAAAGTAACTATAGACGTAGAATGAATGCTTAATATAAGTAAACTTTTATATTAAAGTAAAATTAAATGAAATTATATTTTAAAGTCAAATTAATGGTTTTAATTCTAAAGTTTACAAAATATTTTCTATTCCATAATGAAATGTTTTTAAAGTCCAGAATGAAATATTTTTAAATCATACCTTATATTTTCACTATTTTTTTAATAACTGGACTTTTTATTCTTTTTTCTCTATAGTTTTTATATAACACCCTCTCGCTACTTTGAACAACTACGTAACTTACCCCGATTCACTTGAAAATGATTGAATTTATTTAACCCAAAATGCCATAAGAAAAAATAAAGAGTTTAATTATAAAATCATTAAAGACGTGACATTAATAAAAATTAGTGGAAATGCAGGATATATTTGGTGAATAATTCTTTTTTTAATCCTTGAGAAGTGGGAACTTAATATTTTCTGAATTAAATAAGTGCCACTGAAATTTGAACTAATTACACTCATATATAACATATACCTCTTTAACAATATGATCACTATCCCATTGGTATTGATATCTCATTGTTTATTATTGTCTACACACTATTGTTTTGCTTATTCTTAGTATGACTCAAATTTTTTTTCATTAATTGGTTATCTAACATGATTAACAAAATAAGTTTGACTAGGTCATCATTTAAACCTACTTAAGCTTCTAAATAAGCGGATTACCTTACAAAATGGATGATAGCTAAGTGACGGTTTGATGCTAAGATACAATTAAATGCCAACAGCAAATTAGGATATCTCCCATTGTTATGTGTTCAACTGAACTGTATTCCTCAGCATTGGTCCTAAGCAAATGGAATTATTGTCAACTTAAATTGCTCCTCCATCAAGCCATAGAAGGAAGGAAGGAAGAAAAAACATTCTTATATTTAGGGATTGGTTTATAGAATTCTAAAGGAGGAAAACGAATAAGAATGTAAACTTAGTAAAATAATAAAAGTAAGATAGAAAAAAGTTATGTTAATTACCAAAGCTATGTAAATTAGTAAAGTTGTGATAATTTGTAAGGTAACAAAAGTTACTGCATCTGATAGATTGGAGTTTTAACTACTTTTCAACAACACAACCTTACTAGAAAAGCAGCATGTTGACGATGTGAAAGACAATTACAAGTCTGATATATAGATTACATGGAAGAGATCAGATGACCAACATATTTGATACATATTTACTTCTTTTATCTATTATAAGATGTGATCAACATTTGGATGTTGATAGCATAATCACACAATTTAGCAATAAACAGTGACTAATCTCCATGATCTGAACCATGGAAACTCCTCCGTTTGCATAACCACGCCTCTGCTTTATTTCTTCTTGATGTTGGCAATGAACCTAGCCCAATTAAGAACCATAAACACATAGATCTTATCACAGATGTTGTCCATGAAGAGAAAATAAGTTGCGCTCCATGTCCTCTTGAACAGTAATGGACCAATGACCACCCAAAGCCCCACTGCAAATCCTAGACCCATGCTGAGATAAAAAGATGACATCTCGTTTCCATCTTCATGTTCTAGAGGATAATTTAGAGTCGTTCCATCTCCTGAACAATTCTTCGAAATAGGAGGCCCACAAAGATCATTGTTGCCTTCGTAGATTGACGGATTGTCAAATGTTTGTAGTTGCTGCCCAGAAGGTATTCTTCCTGAGAGGTTATTATAGGACAAGTTCAAGTAGCTCAAAAAAGTTAAAGCTGATAGAGTTGGAGGAATTTCACCATAAAGCTCGTTGTTTGATAGGTCAAGAGACTCCAATGACCATAGACCACCCATCCCATCTGGAATATCTCCAATCAATCGATTTGTCGACAGGTTCAAATTTTTCAATGTAGCAAGGCCTCCTATCTCTTGAGGGATCTCTCCGGTTAGACTGTTGCATGATAAGTCGAGGCTCGACATGAGAGACATCATTGTCATGGTATAGTAATCCAGAGCTTGCCCTTTTGTGACCACGAAAAAGCTGATGAAATCAGGGATATAATAACTTCTATATGAGGAGACTGTAGTCATTGCTGTGAAGTTCACGAGAGATGGAGCTATGGTTCCTGATAGATTGTTGTGAGCAAGATCCAAAACATGGAGATAGTCTAATTTTGCAAGCTGAATAGGTATATAGCCAGAAAACATGTTAGACCTTAATAAGAGAATGGCTAATTGTGGTAATCTTTTACCTATCCATATCGGCAAGCTTCCATAGAATTTATTATAAGAAAGATCAAGAAAATTAAGATACTGACAACCTCGGAAGAACAAAGGAAATTCACCAGAGAGGCTATTGTTGCGGAAGCTTACTATTGAAAGTTCAGAACCTATCGGTGTCAAGTCGCTAGGATTAGCTCTAAAAGATTTCCTGCTTGTCAAACATTGAGGAAGTTGTCCTAATAGGCGGTTGTGTGATAGATCCAAGATTCCTAAGGACTGCACCTGGTTGCACATAGATAATGGGATGGTACCAGTAAAACTATTGTTTGAAAGATCTAGCACTCGAAGACTCATCGGTAATTGTGGGACCCCACCTTGGAATTGATTTGAATTCAGATTTATTTCATATGCTGCTGACAAGAACTCGAGAGTCGATGGTAATACTCCGTTGATCTGGTTTAGGGAGAGATCAAGATATTTGACTGAAGAAATTACATTCCAAACCCAATCAGGTAACCTATTGGCTATTCCCGAATTGGACATTGCTAAATTGATCATGTCAGTCTGTGATCGAATCCACGTAGGAAAATGAGGTCCCAGATTGCAAGAGCTCAGGTCTACATATTTTAATTTGAATGGAGGGAGCCAATTTGGGCCTACTACCATGGTCAGGTTGCTGTTGCCGGACAAGGATAAATCTTCTAATCTCGTCAGATTTGCAAAATGATTTTCTGATATAATCCCAACGAAGTGATTGAAACTCAAAGATAAATCTCTCAAATTAGTGAGCTTTCCAATCCAGGAAGGTATGTGACCGCTAAGGCTGTTGTAACCGAGATCAAGATACCTTAGACTGGTCATGTGCTGGAGCCAACTTGGCAGACTTCCGGTCAAGTTATTTCCAAACAAATACAACTCCTCTATCTTGGGCGGCAACCTTTTCATCAATTCTGCTATGTCCCCGCTGATTTGATTTTCCGCTAGGTTGAGCACTTTCAAGTTGTGTAGATTCTTCAAAGTCTCTGGTATCATGCCAATGAGATCATTGAATTCGAGCCCAAGTTCTTCGAGAGAGGTCATATTTCCTAGTAGGCCATCAGGAATAGGACCGTGAAAGTAGTTGTACCGAAGATCAAGGTTAACAAGTGATGTGAGATTAGAAGAGTAAAGAGGTAGAGAAGAGTACGTCGCGTTGAGATTGCAATCACATAGATGAAGAACTCTTAGAGAAGCTGGAAGCATGCTCATGGCCTGCACCCCATCCACAGCAGCACTGAGGTTTACCTCGGTCATGTCGAGGTACTTCAAAGAAGAGAGACGTGGTAACCAAGCTACATAATCAGCCGACTCCAAGGAGTTAAAAGAAAGATCGAGATAGAGCAGCTTAGTGAGATTACCGAGCTGAGGAGGTATGCTCCCACCAAAGCCTGCATCAGAGAGGTCGAGATACTTCATGTTCTTGAAGGAGCCAATGAATTCTGGTATCCGCTTATGTCCGAAGTCGTTGTAGCTTAGATTGAGGTAGTTGAGATGCTCTATAGCCAGCAGAGAACGATTGATCTCACCGCCCAATGTCCGAAACTTATAATTGATCATGTCAGTGTAGTAGTCATAGTTGAAGTTGGTGAAGTTGTTACGGAGGTCGAGCTTCACAACATGGCCTGTCCTGTTGCTGCACACGACGCCCCTCCATCGACAGCAGTCTTGGCCAATATGCCAAGAAGATAGGACATCACTGGGATCTTCAATGCTTGCTTTGAAGGAAAGAAGTGCGTCCCTCTCTCTCTCGATGCAACTCCTTCCTCCTCCTTTGGGCTCCACAGATACGGAGGAAATGGGGATTTGATATTGGGCCAGTAGAATCCATATCATTATTAGGACGATATGACAACATTGGATAGAGGATCTTGTCGCCTTGGCCATTAAACTTCTTTTACTTCTTCTAGCTTCCAAACACCTGGGATTAATAGGATCATATAAGCAGCTCTCGCAATAGTCAAGGCCTAAAGGCAATATTAGTAGAGAATATTTCTTCTTCTTCTTCTTCTTCTTCTTCTTCTTCTATGTACCACATGTTATTTACTTCACTGGTGGAAAGAGACATTTGAGCTTTCCAAGTACGAAGATTAAGATGGCTGTGGAATTCCACGGAAGGAAACAAGAAGAGTATGGAAATTGTAATGGTTGGGGAATTCCAGAGTCTAGATTGTCACTTATTCTCAAATAATAATGGTATATATTTCTTTTCTTTTCTTTTCTTTTCTTTTCTTTTTCTCAAATAAATGAAAATTTAATAATGTTCTAATTAAATTAGTGTCGCTGAGATTTGAACTCTAGGAACACTTAAATAGCATAATCCCATTTTAACAATCTGATCACTATTGCATTGGCATGACAAATCATCTTCACTTTTGTCTATACATTGTTCTTTTCTCTATTTTTAAATCGACTCAAATTTTTCTATGAGTTAGTTATCTAACGTGATAACAAAATCAATTTGATTTAAAGGAACAAAGTCCTGAATGAGATAGCATTTAAAAATAACGTTGTCCTGTCCGATATGATAGACTCAAAATTGTACTCATTTGTGGAATTCCAGAGAAAGAAAGGGAAAAGACTAAGACAGTGAACTTAGAAAATTATATTAATGGTTGTTTAATTCCAACATTACGATTTTCTCTAGTCCAATTTAAAGGAAAGTGACAATCTCCTCTCGGATTATTCAAACCTAAGCTTGATTAGATTTTTTAGCGAATTTATTAAAATAACCATATATTTTGTTTTTATTATCAATGATACATATGAATATTTTTTATTCGATCATTGTGTTTTGCTTAAAATATCTCGAAAGTGATCGGCTGTTAGTTTTCTTAACAATTAGTTATTATATAGATAAATTAAAGTAATTATAGATGTAAAATAAACTTAATAAATAAGTACTTTTAGATTAAAGTAAAATTAAATAAAATTATATTGTAAAGTCAAATTAAGAGGTTTTTTTAATGATTTTATTTTCAAAGTTAATAAAAATATTTTTTATTCTAGATTGATATTTTTAAAGTCTAGAATGAGGGGACGTTTGAAAATAATGTTGCCTGTTGTAAGACGCTAGAAATTATATTTATGTGTGGAATTCTAAGAGAAAACAAATAATGAGGTAGACTTAGAAAATCTATTAATGGTGCTGAAATTTCAACATCAAGATTTTCTCTAGTCAAATTTAAAGAAAAATGACAATTTCATCTTGCGTTATCTGAGCCTAACCTTGTTAGATACTTACAAAATTTTATTAAAAATATTTTATGTTTCACTTTTATTATTATTCACATTACTCAGTATCACTTTCAAACCTTTAAGAAACAAAAATAGGCACATATAACCTCTAAACTATCGAAATATATCACTAAGCCTTCATAGCCAATATTTCGTTAGACAAATCAATATAAACTTGTCGTTCTGGCTTCCTCTCAATTACCGATTGGAAAAGTCGCTGCAGACCGTCTGGATTCGCCGACTTTACGGAAGCAAAAGATATTCGTTGTCGAATTCATCTATATCTACGTAGATGCCTTCTCACCCCTGTCAGAAAGCACTATATATTCAAACGAATAACTGTGCATGCGGTTCACCGGCCACGTTCCCGAGTT
The DNA here is from genome assembly GCF_048772165.1 of Typha angustifolia. NCBI lineage: Eukaryota > Viridiplantae > Streptophyta > Magnoliopsida > Poales > Typhaceae > Typha > Typha angustifolia. The sequence continues at coordinate 766,875 of NC_133239.1, forward strand.
TCCCAGCCATAAACCCCATGATCTCCAGAGTCGAGACGTTGCAAATAAAAAAAATTCCTAACCCTAATCCTTTCCCCCAACCCTTCGAATCGAAATCCCTATGATCGAGAATTCTAGGGTTCCTCCGCTTCGTCTTCTCTTCGCGCTCGACCATCGATTGATCTTCCCAGAAATCATAATGGATTCCGTGCTCCTCGAATCCCCCTCAATGGTGAAATCTCTCGGTTTCGGCTCTCTCGGCGGCCCTAGCTTCAAATCCATGCTCAAAGAACTTGCTCTTCGGTGATAGGATCTTCCAATCCGAAGTATATAATTCCAAGGGCGATCAAGGCAATTCCTTTAAAAAACAGAAGACCGGAAAACAAATAAAATGCATATGGAGAACGCTCAGACCCCGGTATTCCGTTGACGTTTATGTCGAAGAGTCCTATGATTATGGACAAAACCAAGCCGCAACCACCGAAAATGGTCAAATTATGCGTCACGCGGAGACTTCTATCCTGAAACACATGAACAAGATTAATATGTTATATCTTCTTTAAAGAAGAAGGTTTTACACAACCAATGCGTCAAAACATATTACAAATGAAATTGCAAATAAAGGCATTTGCTTGTTTGTAAGATACAACCTGCAACCATGCACGAACTGTACTCTGCATAACATCCTGAATTGTAAACAAGCGTCCACGAACAGCTTCCTGCTCTTCGAGCATTTCCCTTGTGCTCTTATTGATTCCTTCAAGCAGAGCTTTGGTGGCATTGCCTCTCAAATGCTGGAGGAGCTCAAAGATGATCTCCTCTCTTGCATGAAGTGACCATTTAACTCTAATAACCTATCAAAGAGAAGAACTGCATTAACTCTTTTACAGTATTAATAAGACAAAGTTCAATATCAGATGTCCAAACTTAAAGGACATATTTCTGACAATTGCTAACCTGAGTGGCCAGTCTCCTAATTTCTTGGTTAAAGATTATACAGAGTAGATTCAAGTCTTCATGATTTCTCCTGAAAAGTGGAAACAATATCCTTACATGATATTACTCCTAGAGCACCTTATATAAGTCAAAAGAGGTATACGAATCAGACAAATTACCTATTTACAAACTTTAACTCTATTTCATCTGCTCCTCCAAGTACATACTTGCGGAACAATCTGCAGCAAAATACAGAGGAACATGAAATAAAACCAAACTCCCTAAAATAATGCAAGTATAATTAAGAAAACCATATGACTTGTTCAGAGGTACAACGAAACAGATGAGGCTCTCTGTTCGTATAAGTAAAAATTGGTTTACGATAACCTGGTAAAAACAAAAGATTTGTTGCTAAACTAGAGGTAAAAGCCAGCCATAAAGCTCATTGTTTGAGGACAAGTTCAAGTAGCTCAAAAGAGTGAAAAGCTGATAGAGTTGGAGGAATTTCATCATAAAGCTCATTGTTTGATAGGTCAAGAGACTCCAATGACTGTAGACCACTCATCGTCTATGGAATATACCCAATCAATTGATTCCCAGACAAGTTCAAATTTTTCAATGTAGCAAGGCCTCCTATCTCTTCAGCGATCTTTCAGGTTAGACAGTTGCTTGATAAGTCGAGGCTCGACATGAGAGATATTATTGTATTGGTATAGTATTCTAGAACTTGTCCTTTTGTGACCACTAAAAGGCTAATGAAATAAGGGACATAATAACTTCCGTACGAGGAGACTGTAGTCATTGCTGTGAAGTTCACGAGAGATGGAGCTATGGTTCCTGATAGATTGTTGTGAGCAAGATCCAAAACATGGAGATAATCTAATTTTGCAAGCTGAATAGGTATATAGCCAGAAATCATGTTAGACCTTAATAAGAGAAAGGCTAACTGTGGTAATTTTTTACCTATCCATATCGGCAAGCTTCCATATGGAATTCACCATAGAGGGAATTCACGAGAGAGGCTGTTGTTGCGGAACAAAGGGAATTCACCAGAGAGGCTGTTGTTGCGGAAGTTTACTATTGAAAGTTCGGAACCTATCGGTGTCAAGTCGCCAGGATCAGCTCTAAAAGATTTCGTGCTTGTCAAACATTGAGGAAGCTGTCCTAATAGGCGGTTGTGCGATAGATCCAAAATTCCTAAGGACTGCACCTGGTTGCACATAGATAATGGGATGGTACCAGTAATACTATTGTCTGAAAGATCCAACAACCAAAGACCCGTCGGTAATTGTGGGAACCCACCTTGGAATCGATTTGAATTCAAATTTATTTCAGATGCTGCTGACAAGAACTCCAGAGTCAATGGTAATTCTCCACTAATTTGGTTTAGGGAGAGATCACGATATTCTACCTAAGAAATTACATTCCAAACCCAATCTGGCAACCTATCAGCTATTCCTGTATTAGGCATTATAAAATCGATAATGTCAGTCTGCGATCGAATCCACGTAGGAAAATGGGGTCCCGGATTGCAGGAGTTCAAGCCTGCATATTTCAGTTTGAATGGAGGGAGCCAATTTGGGCCTACTACCATGGTCAGGTTGTTGTTGTTGGACAAATATAAATATTCTAATCTTGTCGGACTTGCAAAATGATCTTATGATATAATGCCAACAAAGTGATTGAAACCCAAAAACAAACTGCTCAAATTAGTGAGCTTTCCAATCCTGAAAGGTATGGGAGCTCTGAGGCTATTGTTACTGAGTTCAAGATAACTTAGACAGGCCATGTGCTCGAACCAACTTGGCAGACGGTCAAGTTATTTGCAGACAAATCCAACTCCTCTATCTTGGGCGGCAACCTTTTCATCAATTCTGTTATGTTCCCGCTGATTTGATTATCCCATACAATGAGCTTTTTCAAGTTGCGTAGATTCTTTAAAGTCCTCGGTATCATGCCAATGAGATCATTGCCTCCAAGCCCAAGTTTTTCGAGGGAGGTCATATTTCCTAGCAGGCCATTAGGAATAGGACCGTGAAAGTAGTTGCCCCCAAGACCAAGGCTCACAAGTGATGTGAGATTAGAAGAGTAAAGAAGCAGTGAAGAGAACGTCGCGTTGAGATTGCAATCAAATAGATAAAGAACTCTTAGAGAAGCTGGAGGCATGCTCATGGCCTGCACTTCATCCACAGCAGCACTGAGGTTTACCTCACTCATGTCGAGGTACTTCAAGGTAGAGAGACGTGGTAGCCATGATACCAGACGAACCGAGTGCAAAGAGTTAAAAGAAAGATCGAGATGGAGCAGCTTTGTGAGATTATCAAGCTAGGAGGTATGCTCCCACTGAAGCATGCATCAGTGAGGTTGAGATACTTCAAGTTCTTAAAGGAGCCAATGAATTCTGGTATCCGCTTATGTCCGAAATTGTTGTAGCTTAGGTTGAGGTAGTTGAGATGCTCTATAGCCAGCAGAGAAGGATTGATCTCACTGCCCAATGTTTGAAACTTATAATTGATCATGTCGGTGTTGTAGTCATAGTTGATGTCGTTATGGAGGTCGAGCTTCACAACATGGCTTGTCCTGTTGCTGCACACGACATGTAACAACCCAGAATTTTGGAACATAAATAAATAAAATAAATAGAAATATACAGTTTAGAAATATACAGTTTAGATAATGATGAATTTTATCTCTTTTATGTTTTAAGATTTTTATTAAATTAAATTAAATTTTTAGATATATCTATAAGATATTAGAATTCTTATTCTAGTAGGACACTTATTATATTTTTTTTCTTTTATAAAAAGGGGGCCTAGAATAAAACCTAGAGGAATTTTTTAGGAGAGAAATTAGGTGCTACAGTATTGAGAAATAAAAATGAGAGAGAAAAAGAGATTATTCTTGAGGGAGATTAGAGAGAAAAAAAATAGAAAATAGAGGAAAAAAGATTTTATCATACCAGAAAGAAAAGAAGAAAAAAAAAGAGAAGACAATCATGGAGTGCTTTGAAATTCGTGCAGATTACGATTAGGATGAGAAAATCAAATTATTTTAGATTAAGCGATCAAACAAGTCTCCACTCATATTTTCTTAAATTTTTATTATATAAAATTAGAATTGATGAATTATAAATATCTTTATGTTTATTCTTATCCCATTTGATTTTATAAGATAAGAAATTTTGCAATATGATGATGTAAGAAATTCATTGTTTTAAGGAATTTCAATAAAAAATTAGAAATATTAAGATTTTGTATTTTATTGAAAATTCATATTTATCATTCTTGGAAAAAAAAAGGGATTTTATTGTTTATTATTTTTCAGATTTCAAAGTATTTATTTTTATTGCAGAAAATAAGAAATAAATTAGGAATATTTCAATTTAAATGAATTTTTAGATTTATGAAAATAATTAATATCTATTTCTATTGTAGAAAATAAGATATAAATTAGTAATATTTCAATTTATATAGATTTCGGATTCCTGATAGTACACTTTTAACAGAGATAGTACACTTTGCGGGTTTCCATGATAGTACACTTTTAACAGAGATCGACTGCTTTTATATTGATTTATTCAAATTAAGATATTATGAATGATTTATAATTCGATTCCCATGATAGTACATCATTTTCAGTAGAGATTGATTTGTGTTATATTAATTTATTTAAATTGAGATATTATAAGTGATTTATAATTCAATTTCCATGATAATACACTTTAGTGGAGATTTGTTTTATACTGATTTATTCGGATTGTGTTAATATGAATGATTTATGATTTGATTTCCATAAAAAAAAATACTTTTAGCGGAGATTGATTTGTTTTATATTGATTTATTTAAAATGAGTTAATATGAATAATTTATGATTCTAATTTGGATATATAGATTTTGAAATTCAATATAAGGGACAAGAAAACTATTTATTTTTCAAGACGGCTTATATATTATTATTATGATTCTTTTTCTACTACTATATGTATCACATGTTGATCTTTGTCATTAGACATATTATTAGTAGAGTGGGTTACTTGCTACTATATGTATCATGAGGACTTATTATTTTACAGGAATTTAAAAAGCCGCTTGGTTAGGACTCTAGTATTGTTTTCGTTGTGTCAATATATTTTAGAATTTAATTTTTATTTAAACTTTCATGTTTTTTCTAAATTTTATCCTAGAGATTTACGATCATCATGTTCCAGATCAGGGCGTGACACGACACCCCTCTATAGACATCAGTTTTGGCCAGTCTGCCAAGAAGATAGGACATCATTCGGATCTTCAATGCTTGCTTTGAAGGAAAAAGTGCGTCCCTCCCACTCTCGATGCAACTCCTTCCTCCTCGTTTGGGCTCCACAGCTATGGAGGAAATGGGGATTTGATATTGGGCCAGTATACGACAACATTGGATAGAGGATCTTTCGACCTTGGCCATTAAACTTCGTTTGCCTCTTCTTCTTCTTCTTCTTCTTCCAAACACCTGGGATTAATAGGATATAAGTTGTCGTGGTAGTGAAGGCCTAAAGGCAATATTAGTAGAGAATGTTTATTCTTCTTCTTTCTCTTCTTCTATATACCACATGTTACTTAAACGGTGGATAGAGACTTTTGAGCTTCCAGTTCCACACTACCTTGCCCAAGTATGGAAATTACGATGGTTGTGGAATTTCATGAATGGAAACAAGAAGAGTATGGAAATTAGATTCTCACTTATGCTCAAATAATAAAGGTATATATATTATTTCTCTTCTTTTCTTTTTTGAATAATGAGAATTTAATAATGTCACAATTAAATCATTAGATTTGAATTCAGGAACTCTTAATATAATATGTCATTTGAACAATCTGATCACTATCCCATTGGCACTGATTTTTTAATCTTCTACACTCCTTTTTTGTGTTTCGTATTGTCTACACTCTATACACCAGTGCTTTCTCTATTTTTAATATGGCTCAAGTTTTTCTATGAATTAGTTATCTAACGTGATAACAAAATCAGTTTTACTAAGTAATCAACTTACACCTCATCCAGCCTATTAACACCCTCTCGCTATTTTGTACAACTACATAACTTACTCCGATTCACTTGAAAATGATTGAATTTATTTAACCCAAAATACCATAAGAAAAAATAAAGGGTTTAATTATAAAATCCTCAAAGACGTGACATTAATAAAAATTAGTGGAAATGCAGGATATATTTGGTGAATAATTCTTTTTTTAATCCTTGAGAAGTGGGAACTTAATATTTTCTGAATTAAATAAGTGCCACTGAAATTTGAACTAATTACACTCATATAACATAAACCTCTTTAACAATATGATCACTATCCCATTGGTATTGATATCTCATTGTTTATTATTGTCTATACACTATTGTTTTTCTTATTCTTAGTATGACTCAATTTTTTTTTCATTAATTGGTTATCTAACATGATTAACAAAATATGTTTGACTAGGTCATCATTTAAACCTACTTAAGCTTCTAAATAAGCTGATTACCTTACAAAATGGATGATAGCTAAGTGACGGTTTGATGCTAAGATACAATTAAATGCCAACAGCAAATTAGGATATCTCCCATTGTTATGTGTTCAACTGAACTGTATTCCTGAGCATTGGTCCTACGCGGATGGAATTATTGGCAACTAAAATTTCTCCTCCATCAAGCCATAGAAGGAAGGAAGAAAAAACATTGTTATATTTAGGGATTGGTTTATAGAATTCTAAAGGAGGAAAACGAATAAGAATGTAGACTTAGTAAAATATTAAAAGTAAGATAGAAAAAAGTTATGTTAATTACCAAAGCTATGTAAATTAGTAAAGTTGTGATAATTTGTAAGGTAACAAAAGTTACTGCATCTGATAGATTGGAGTTTTAACTACTTTTCAACAACACAACCTTACTAGAAAAGCAGCATGTTGACGATGTGAAAGACAATTACAAGTCTGATATATAGATTACATGGAAGAGATCAGATGACCAACATATTTGATACATATCTACTTCTTTTATCTATTATAAGATGTGATCAAGATTTGGATGTTGATAGCATAATCAGACAATTTAGCAATAAACAGTGACTAATCTCCATGATCTGAACCATGGAAACTCCTCCGTTTGCATAACCACGCCTCTGCTTTATTTCTTCTTGATGTTGGCAATGAACCTAGCCCAATTAAGAACCATAAACACATAGATCTTATCACAGATGTTGTCAATGAAGAGAAAATAAGTTGCGCTCCATGTCCTCTTGAACAGTAATGGACCAATGACCACCCAAAGCCCCACTGCAAATCCTAGACCCATGCTGAGATAAAAAGATGACATCTCGTTTCCATCTTCCTGTTCTAGAGGATCATCTAGAGTCGTCCCATCTCCTGAACAATTCTTGGAAATTGGAGGCCCACAAAGATCATTGTTGCCTTCATAGATTGACGGATCGTCAAATGTTTGTAGTTGCTGCCCAGAAGGTATTCTTCCTGAGAGGTTATTATAGGACAAGTTCAAGTAGCTCAAAAAAGTTAAAGCTGACAGAGTTGGAGGAATTTCACCATAAAGCTCATTGTTTGATAGGTCAAGAGACTCCAATGACTGTAGACCACCCATCGTCTCCGGAATATCTCCAGTCAATCGATTCCCAGACAAGTTCAAATTTTTCAATGTAGCAAGGCCTCCTATCTCTTCAGGGATCTTTCCGATTAGACAGTTGCTTGATAAGTCGAGGCTCGACATGAGAGATATCATCTTGTCGGTATAGTATTCCAGAGCTTGTCCTTTTGTGACCACTAAAAGAATAACGAAATCAAGGAGATAGTTACTTTCATATCGCGAGAGTGTAGTCATTGATGTGAAGTTCACGAGAGATGGAGCTATGGTTCCTGATAGATTGTTGTGAGCAAGGTCCAAAACATGGAGATAGTCTAATTTTGCAAGCTGAATAGGTATATAGCCAGAAAACATGTTAGACCTTAATAAGAGAAAGGCTAACTGTGGTAATCTTTTACCTATCCATATCGGCAAGCTTCCATATAAGTTATTATAAGAAAGATCAAGAAAATTAAGATACTGACAACCTCGGAAGAACAAAGGGAATTCACCGGAGAGGCTATTATTGCGGAAGCTTACTATTGAAAGTTCAGAACCTATCGGTGTCAAGTCTCTAGGATCAGCTCTAAAAGATTTTCTACTTGTCAAACATTGAGGAAGTTGTCCTGATAGACGGTTGTGTGATAGATCCAAGATTACTAAGGACTGCACCTGGTTGCACATAGATAATGGGATGGTACCAGTAATACTGTTGTTTGAAAGATCCAGCACTTGAAGACTGGTCGGTAATTTTGGGACCCCACCATGGAACTGATTTGAATTCAGATTTATTTCATATGCTGCTGACAGGAACTCCAGAGTCGATGGTAATACTCCGCTGATCTGGTTTAGAGAGAGATCAAGATATTCAACCGAAGAAATGACATTCCAAAACCAATCAGGCAACCTATCGACTATTCCCGAATTGGCCATTGCTAAATCGATAATGTCAGTCTGCGATCGAATCCACGTAGGAAAATGGGGTCCCAGATTGCAGGAGCTCAAGCCTACATATTTCAATTTGAATGGAGGGAGCAAATTTGGGCCTACTACCATGGTCAGGTTGTTGTTGTCGGACAAGTATAACATCTCTAATTTCGTCAGACTTGCAAAATGATCTCCTGATATAATGCCAACAAAGTGATTGAAACTCAAATCCAAAATGCTCAAATTAGTGACATTTCCAATCCCAGAAGGTATGTGACCGCTGAGGCTATTGTTACTGAGATCAAGAGACCTTAGGCTGGTCATGTGCTCAAGACAACTTGGCAGACTTCCGGTCAAGTTATTTCCAGACAAATACAACTCCTCTATCTTGGGCGACAATCTTTTCATCAATTCTGCTATGTCCCCGCCGATTTGATTATCCCATAGATTGAGCTTTTTCAAATTGCTTAGATTCTTTAAAGTCCTCGGTATCATACCAATGAGATTATTTCCAGACAAATCCAACTCCTCTATCTTGGGCGGCAACCTTTTCATCAATTCTGCTATGTCCCCGTTGATTTGATTCCAGCTTAGATCTAGTATGTTTAAGTTGTGTAGATTCTTCAAAGTCCTCGGTACCATGCCAATGAGATCATTGCCTCCAAGCCCAAGTTCTTCGAGAGAGGTCATATTTCCAAGTAGGCCATCAGGAATAGGACCGTGAAAGTAGTTGCCCCCAAGACCAAGTCTCACAAGTGATGTGAGATTAGAAGAGTAAAGAGGCAAAGAAGAGAACGTCGCATTGAGATTGCAATCAACTAGATAAAGAACTCTTAGAGAAGCTGGAAGCATGCTCATGACCTGCACCCCATCCACAGCAGCACTAAGGTTTACGTCGCTCATGTCGAGGTACTTCAAGGAAGAGAGATGCGGTAACCAAGCTACATAATCAACCGACTCCAAGTAGTTAGAAAAAAGATCGAGATGGAGCAGCTTAGTGAGATTACCGAGCTGAGGAGGTATGCTTCCACCGAAGCCTGCATCAGTGAGGTCGAGATACTTCAAGTTCTTGAAGGAGTCAATGAATTCTGGTATCCGTTTACGTCCGAAGTCGTTGTAGCTTAGGTTGAGATAGTTAAGATGCTCTATAGCGAGCAGAGAAGGACTGATCTCACCACCCAACGTCCGAGTGTTGTAGTCATAAATGCCGTCGGCGAAGTTGTTATGGAGGTCGATCTTCACAACATGGCCTGTCCTGTTGCTGCACACGACGCCCCTCCATCGACAGCAGTCTTGGCCAATATGCCAAGAAGATAGGACATCACTGGGATCTTCAATGCTTGCTTTGAAGGAAAGAAGTGCGTCCCTCTCTCTCTCGATGCAACTCCTTCCTCCTCCTTTGGGCTCCACAGATAGGGAGGAAATGGGGATTTGATATTGGGCCAGTAGAACCCATATCATTATTAGGACGATACGACAACATTGGATAGAGGATCTTGTCGCCTTGGCCATTAAACTTCTTTTACTTCTCTAGCTTCCAAACACCTGGGATTAATAGGATCATATAAGCAGCTCTCGCAATAGTCAAGGCCTAAAGGCAATATTAGTAGAGAACATTTCTTCTTCTTCTTCTTCTTCTTCTTCTTCTTCTTCTTCTTCTATGTACCACATGTTATTTACTTCAATGGTGGAAAGAGGCATTTGAGCTTCCAAGTACGAAGATTACGATGGCTGTGGAATTCCACGGAAGGAAACAAGAAGAGTATGGAAATTGTAATGGTTGGGGAATTCCAGAGTCTAGATTGTCACTTACTCTCAAATAATAATGGTATATATTTCTTTTCTTTTCTTTTTCTCAAATAAATGAAAATTTAATAATGTTCTAATTAAATTAGTGTGGCTGAGATTTGAACTCTAGGAACACTTAAATAGCATAATCCCATTTTAACAATCTGATCACTATCCCATTGGCATGACATATCATCTTCACTTTTGTCTCTGCATTGTTCTTTTCTCTATTTTTAATACGACTCAAATTTTTCTATGAGTTAGTTATCTAACGTGATAACAAAATCAATTTGATTAGGTCATCAATTTAAACCTCGTCCAGCCTAACAACTTAAGCTTCTAAATCAGTTGATTATCTATCTTACAACAATGGATGATAGCTAAGCGACCTTTGATTTGTGGAAACAAAAACATTAGATGTCCATTTTATTTCAACCGAGCAATAAATGTTTTAAAAATACGTCCAAAGCATTAGGGTCCATAATAGTTTATTCTACAGTAAGTCCAAGAAACAAAGTCCTGAATGAGATAGCATTTAAAAATAACGTTGTCCGATATGATACGCACAATATTGTACTCATTTGTGGAATTCCAGAGAAAGAAAGGGAGAAGACTAAGACAGTGGACTTAGAAAATTATATTAATGGTTGTTTAATTCCAACATTATGATTCTCTCTAGTCCAATTTAAAGGAACGTGACAATCTCCTCTCGGATTATTAAAACCTAAGCTTGATTAGATTTTTCAGCGAATTTATAAAAATTACCATATATTTTGTTTTTATTATCACTGATACCCTATCATATGAATATTTTTTATTCGATCATTGTGTTTTGCTTAAAATATCTCGAAAGTGATTGGCTGTTAGTTTTCTTAATAATTAGTTATTATATAGATAAATTAAAGTAATTATAGATGTAAAATAAACTTAATAAATAAGTACTTTTCGATTAAAGTAAAATTAAATTAAATTACATTGTAAAGTCAAATTAATAAAATATTTTTAAAGTCTAGAATAAGACCAACGTTTGAAAATAATGTTGCCTGTTGTAAGACGCTAGAAATTATTTTTATTTGTGGAATTCCAAGAGAAAACGAATATTGGTGCTAAAATTTCAGCATTCTCTAGTTAAATTTAAAAAAAAATGACAATTTCATCTTACGTTATTTGAGCCTAACCTTGTTAGATATTTACGAAAATTTATTAGAATTATTTTATGTTTCACTTTTATTATTATTCACATTACTCAGTATTACTTTCAAACTTTCAAGAATAAAAAATAGGCACATATAACCTCTAAACTAGCCAAATATATCACTAAGCCTTCATAGCCAATATTTCATTACACAAATCAATATAAACTTGTCGTTCTGGCCTCCTCTCATTTACCGATTGGAAAAGCTGCTGCCAACCGTCCGGATTCGACTTTACGGAAGCAAAAGATAATCGTTGCCAAATTCATCTATATCTACGTAGATGCCTTCTCACCAATGTGGGAAAGCACTATATATTCAAACAAATAACTGTGCACGCAGTTCACCGGCCACGTTCCCGAGTTTCCCAGCCATAAACCCCACGATCTCGAGAGTCGAGACGTTGCAAAGAAAAAAAAAACCCTAACCCTAATCCTTTCCCCCTAAAACCCTTCGAATCGAAATCCCTACGGTCGAGAATTCTAGGGTTCCTCCGCTTCGTCTTCTCTTCGCACTCGACCATCGATTGATCTTCCGAGAAATCATAATGGATTCCGTGCTCCTCGAATCCCCCTCAATGGCGAAATCTCTCGATTTCGGCTCTATCGGCGGCCCTAGCTTCCAATCCATGCTCAAAGAACTTGCTCTTCGGTGATAGGATCTTCCAATCCGAAGTATATAATTCCAAGGGCAATCAAGGCAATTCCTATGAAAAACAAGACCGGAAAACAAATAAAATGCATATGGAGAACGCTTAGACCGCGGTATTCCGTCGACGTTTATGCCGAAGAGTCCTGTGTTTATGGACAGAACCAAGCCGCAACCACCGAAAATGGTCAAATTATGCGTCACACGGAGACTTCTATCCTGAAACACATGAACAAGATTAATATGTTATATCTTCTTTAAAGAAGAAGGTTTTACATAACCAATGCGTCAAAACATATTACAAATGAAATTGCAAATAAAGGCATTTGCTTGTTTGTAAGATACAACCTGCAACCATGCACGAACTGTACTCTGCATAACATCCTGAATTGTAAACAAGCGTCCACGAACAGCTTCCTGCTCTTCGAGCATTTCCCTTGTGCTTTTATTGATTCCTTCGAGCAGAGCTTTGGTGGCATTGCCTCTCAAATGCTGGAGGAGCTCAAAGATGATCTCCTCTCTTGCATGAAGTGACCATTTAACTCTAATAACCTATCAAAGAGAAGAACTGCATTAACTCTTTTACAGTATTAATAAGACAAAGTTCAATATCAGATGTCCAAACTTAAAGGACATATTTCTGACAATTGCTAACCTGAGTGGCCAGTCTCCTAATTTCTTGGTTAAAGATTATACAGAGTAGATTCAAGTCTTCATGATTTCTCCTGGAAAGTGGAAACAATATCCTTACATGATGTTGCTCCTAGAGCACCTTATATAAGTCAAAAGAGGTATACGAATAAGACAAATTACCTATTTACAAAGTTTAACTCTATTTCATCTGCTCCTCCAAGTACATACTTGCGGAACAATCTGCAGCAAAATACAGAGGAACATGAAATAAAACCAAACTCCCTAAAATAATGCAAGTATAATTAAGAAAACCATAAGACTTGTTCAGAGGTACAACGAAGCAGATGAGGCTCTCTGTTCGTATAAGTAAAAATTGGTTTACAATAACCTGGTAAAAACAAAAGATTTGTTGCTAAACTAGAGGTAAAAGCCAGCCATAAAGCTCATTGTTTGAGGACAAGTTCAAGTAGCTCAGAAAAGTTAAAGCTGATAGAGTTGGAGGAATTTCATCATAAAGCTCATTGTTTGATAGGTCAAGAGACTCCAATGACTGTAGACCACTCATCGTCTCTGGAATATACCCAATCAATCGATTCCCAGACAAGTTCAAATTTTTCAATGTAGCAAGGCCTCCTATCTCTTCAGGGATCTTTCGGGTTAGACAGTTGCTTGATAAGTCGAGGCTCGACATGAGAGATATTATTGTATTGGTATAGTATTCTAGAGCTTGTCCTTTTGTGACCACTAAAAGGCTAATGAAATAAGGGACATAATAACTTCCGTACGAGGAGACTATAGTCATTGCTGTGAAGTTCACGAGAGATGGAGCTATGGTTCCTGATAGATTGTTGTGAGCAAGATCCAAAACATGGAGATAATCTAATTTTGCAAGCTGAATAGGTATATAGCCAGAAAACATATTAGACCTTAATAAGAGAAAGGCTAGCTGTGGTAGTCTTTTACCTATCCATATCGGCAAGCTTCCATAGAAGTTATTATAAGAAAGATCAAGAAATTTAAGATACTGACAACCTCGGAAGAACAAAGGGAATTCACCAGAGAGGCTGTTGTTGCGGAAGTTTACTATTGAAAGTTCGGAACATATCGGTGTCAAGTCGCCAGGATTAGCTCTAAAAGATTTCGTGCTTGTCAAACATTGAGGAAGTTGTCCTGATAGGCAGTTGTGTGATAGATCCAAAATTCCTAAGGACTGCACCTGGTTGCACATAAATAATGGGATGGTACCAGTAATACTTTTGTTTGAAAGATCCAACAACCAAAGACTCGTCGGTAATTGTGGGGCCCCACCTTGGAATCGATTTGAATTCAAATTTATTTTAGATGCTGCTGACAAGAACTCCATAGTCGATGGTAATACTCCACTGCTATGGTTTAGGGAGAGATCAAGATATTCGACCGAAGAAATTACACTCCAAACCCAATCTGGCAACCTATCAGCTACTCCTATATTAGACATTATTAAATCGATAATGTCAGTCTGCGATCGAATCCACGTAGGAAAATGGGGTCCCAGATTGCAGGAGCTCAAGCCTGCATATTTCAATTTGAATGGAGGGAGCCAATTTGGGCCTACTACCATGGTCAGGTTGTTGTTGTTGGACAAATATAAATATTCTAATCTTGTCGGACTTGCAAAATGATCTTATGATATAGTGCCAACAAAGTGATTGAAACCCAAAAACAAACTGCTCAAATTAGTAAGCTTTCCAATCCTAAAAGGTATGGGACCTCTGAGGCTATTGTTACTGAGATCAAGATAACTTAGACTGGCCATGTGCTTGAACCAACTTGGCAGATGGTCAAGTTATTTGCAGACAAATCCAACTCCTCTATCTTAGGTGGCAACCTTTTCATCAATTCTATTATGTTCCCGCTGATTTGATTATCCCATACAATGAGGTTTTTCAAGTTGCCTAGATTCTTTAAAGTCCTCCGTATCATGCCAATGAGATCATTGCCTCCAAGCCCAAGTTTTTCGAGGGAGGTCATATTTCCTAGCAGGCCATTAGGAATAGGATCGTGAAAGTAGTTGCCCCCAAGACCAAGGCTCACAAGTGATGTGAGATTAGAAGAGTAAAGAGGCAGAGAAGAGAACGTCGCGTTGAGATTGCAATCAAATAGATAAAGAACTCTTAGAGAAGCTGGAGGCATGCTCATGGCCTGCACTCCATCCACAGCAGCACTGAGGTTTAACTCGCTCATGTCGAGGTACTTCAAGGTAGAGAGACGTGGTAGCCATGATACCAGATGAACCGAGTGCAAAGAGTTAAAAGAAAGATCGAGATGGAGCAGCTTTGTGAGATTACCGAGCTGAGGAGGTATGCTCCCACCGAAGCCTGCATCAGTGAGGTCGAGATACTTCAAGTTCTTAAAGGAGCCAATGAATTCTGGTATCCACTTATGTCCGAAATTGTTGTAGCTTAGGTCGAGGTAGTTGAGATGCTCTATAGCCAGTAGAAAAGGATTGATCTCACCGCCCAACGTTCGAAACTTATAATTGATCATGTCTGTGTTGTAGTCATAGTTGATGTCGATGAAGTTGTTATGGAGGTCGAGCTTCACAACATGGCTTGTCCTGTTGCTGCACATGACGTGTAACAACCCAGAATTTTGGAACATAAATAAATAAAATAAATAGAAATATACAGTTTAGATAGCGATGAATTTTATTTTATCTTTTATGTTTTAAGATTTTTATTAAATTAAATTAAATTTTTAGATATATCTTTAAGATATTAGAATTCTTATTCTTGTGGGACTCTTATTATATATTGTTTTTTCTTTTATAAAAGGGGGGCCTAGAAGAAAACCTTAGAGCGATTTTTTAGAAGAGAAATTAGGTGCTACACTACTGAGAAATAAAAATGAGAGAGAAAAAGATATTATTCTCGAGGGAGATTAGAGAGAGAAAAAATAGAAAATAGAGGAAAAAAATTTTATCATACCAAAGAGAAGAAAAAAAGAAAGAGAAGATAATCATGGAGTGCTTTGAAATTCATGCAGATTACGATTAGGATGAGAAAATCAAATTATTTTAGATTGAGCGATCAAGGCAAGTCTCCACTCATATTTTCTTAAATTTTTATTATATAAAAATAGAATTGATGAATTATAAATATATTTATGTTTATTCTTATTACGTTTGATTTTATAAGATAAGAAATTTTGCAATAGATGTAAGAAATTCATTGTTTTAAGGATTTTCAATAAAAAATTAGAAATATTAATATTTTGTATTTTATAGAAAATTCATATTTATCATTCTTGGAAAAAAGGGATTTTATTGTTTATTATTTTTCAGATTTCAAAGTATTTATTTTTATTGCAGAAAATAAAAGATAAATTAGGAATATTTCAATTTAAATGAATTTTTAGATTTATGAAAATAATTAATAACTATTTCTATTGTAGAAAATAAGATATAAATTAGTAATATTTCAATTTATATGGATTTTGGATTCCTGAAAATAAATAATATTATTTTTTTAAGAAAATAAGATATAAATTAGAATTACTTCAATTCAAAGGAATTTCGGATTTGTAAAAAAAAATATTATTATATTTTATTTTCAGAAAATAATAGAGGAAATCTTTATGCTAATATATTTTATTTTCTATAAATAAAATATAAGAGATCTTTATTTTTTTTAGAATATGATCAAAAATAAAATATTATTTTTGAGACGTGAAATTTTGCAAGATTAAATATTAGATTATTATTTATTTGTGTTTTCTGACTTATTAAGAATGATTTATATTATATATATATTAGAGGAAATAGTAGTATTTGAATTTATGGATTATTCGTGTATATATTGTATTTTGAAGATTGAGAATTTTGGTGATTGAGGAATTTGATACTTGAGATTCATAATGAATCAGTATAATACTAATAAAAGTGAGATCTAAAACCCAATTTGTTTTCAAAAAGATAAGTCCAAGGAAAAGATCCTTGGAATGTAACGTTGCGACGTGCTACCAAGTGACTCTAGCGGGATTAGGGAAAAGATTCTTGGATTTTTGTTCTGGTGACTCTAATCTTTCTCAACGGTTAGTGAAAAAGTAAATAGGGCACTGTATAGTACCTACTGTGACCCTAGACGGATCGACTATCTAAAAAAGTCCCGGGCGCCATCTCGATGGTGACTAGGTAGTGCGATGTGGCAACGGGTCAGAGTACCCATTAATGAGATAATATGGTATTTTATCAGTTTTAACGGGTTTCCATGATAGTACAATTTTGGTAGAGATCGACTGCTTTTATATTGATTTATTCAAATTAAGATATTATGAATGATTTATGATTCGATTCCCATGATAGTACATTTTCACTAGAGATTGATTTGTGTTATATTAATTTATTTAAATTGATATATTATAAGTGATTTATAATTCGATTTCCATGATAATACACTTTAGTGGAGATTCGTTTTATACTGATTTATTCGGATTGTGTTAATATGAATGATTTATTATTTGATTTCCATAAAAAAAAAACACCTTTAGCAGAGATTGATTTGTTTTATATTAATTTATTTAAAATGAGTTAATATGAATAATTTATGATTCTAATTTGGTATATATGGATTTTGAAATTCAATATAAGAGACAAGAAAACTATTTATTTTTCAAGACGGCTTATATATTATTATTATAATTCTTTTTCTGCTACTATATGTATCACATGTTGATCTTTGTCATTAGACATATTATTAGTAGAGTGGGTTACTTGCTGGGCATCTAGCTCATGAGGACTTATTATTTTTATAGTAATTTAAAAAGCCACTTAGTCAGGACTTTGAAGACTGAGTACAATTTTCGCTGTATCAATCTATTTTAGAATTTAATTTCTATTTGAGTTTTCATGTTTTTTTCGGATTTTATTCTAGAGATTTACGACCATCATATTTACGGATCGCAACATGACAGGACGCCCCTCTATCGGCAGCAGTTTTGGCAGTCTGCCAAGAAGATAGGACATCATTGGGATCTTCAATGCTTGCTTGGAAGGAAAAGTGCATCCCTCTCTCTCTCTCTCTCTCTCGATGCAACTCCTTCCTCCTCCTTTGGGCTCCACAGCTACGGAGGAAATGGGGATTTGATATTGGGCCAGTAGAACGCATATCATTATTAGGACGATACGACAACATTGGATATAGGATCTTGCCGCCTTGGCCATTAAACTTCGTTTGCCTCTTCTTCTTCTTCTTCCAAACACCTGGGATTAATAGGATATAAGTTATCGTGGTGGTGAAGGCCTAAAGGCAATATTAGTAGAGAATGTTTATTCTTCTTCTTTCTCTTCTTCTATATACCACATGTTACTTAAACGGTGGATAGAGACATTTGAGCTTCCAATTCCACACTACCTTGCCCAAGTATGGAAATTACGATGGTTGTGGAATTTCATGAAAGGAAACAAGAGTATGGAAATTAGATTCTCACTTATGCTCAAATAATAAAGGTATATATATTTTTTCTCTTCTTTTCTTTTTTGAATAATGAGAATTTAATAATGTCATAATTAAATCATTAGATTTGAATTCAGGAACACTTAATATAATATAAATCATTTGAACAATCTGATCACTATCCCATTGGCACTGATTTTTTAATCTTCTACACTCCTTTTTTGGTGTTTAGTATTGTCTACACTCTATACACCGGTGCTTTCTCTATTTTTAATATGGCTCAAGTTTTTCTATGAATTAGTTATCTAACAAAATCAGTTTTACTAAGTAATCAACTTACACCTCATCCAGCATATCAACTTATGCTTCTAAAATCAGCTTATTATCTTCCAACAATTAATGGATGATATATAGCTAAGTGACTTTTAATTTGTGGAAACAAAAACATAGTTATATTTAGGGATAAATCAATTATAAATGTGGTAGTGCATTATTACATCTCCATTTTATTTCAATCAAGCAATAAAAGTATTGAAGTATCCGTTAAATACGTCCAAAGCATCAGTTGCATGGTAGTCTAGTCTATAATAAGTCCAAGAAACAAAGTCTAGAATGAGACACTCAAAGTTATACTCATTTGTGGAATTCCAGACAATGAAGGGAAAAGACTGAGATGCTGGACTTAGAAAATTATATTAATGGTTGTGGAATTCTAACACTAGGAAGAAGAAAATGGTAATCTTCACAGGGATTATTCGAAATCTAATCTTGACTAGATTTTTCAGCAAATTTATAAAAATTACCATATATTTTACTTTTATTATTATTAACGCTTTATCATATGAATATTTTTTATTCACCATTGTGCTTTGCTTAAAATGTCTCACAACTATTCAGCCCATTAGTTTTCTTAGCAATTAGTTATCATATAAATGAACTAAAGTAACTATAGACGTAGAATGAACCTAATATGCTTAATATAAGTAAACTTTTAGATTAAGTAAAATTAAATGAAATTATATTTTAAAGTCAAATTAATGGTTTTAATTCTAAAGTTTACAAAATGTTTTCTATTTCATAATGATATGTTTTTAAAGTCCAGAATGAGATGGCATTTGAAAAGAAGATTGTATGTTGTAAGATGCTAAAAATTATGGAATTCCAAAAGAAGTGAGAAGAAGAAGAAGGTAGACTTAAGACAATTCTATTAATGGTTGTTAAATTTCAGCATCAAGATTTTCTCTAATCAAATTTAAAAGAAAATGACAATTCGATCTTGAGTTATCCAAATCTTAAATTGATTAGATATTTAGCAAAACAGATTTAAAAAATACTCTATGTTTCACTTATATTTTCATTCACATTGCTCTCTGTATCACTTTCAAACCCTTGAGAAGAAAAAATAGACATATACAACCCTAAACTACTTAAATATATCACTAAGCCTCCTTAGCCAATATTTCATTAGCTAGCATTTGAGCCACTTCATTGTGATTGCTACTGTGGCATTGAAGGAGACATTAATAGACATATATATATTTGTTCTTGTTCATAGGATATGATGCTCTAAAACTGCCTGCATTGTTATTTTAGATACATGCATTTTGGCCCTCAGTAAACCTTAATTAGACCTCTTTAATCTGCCCTCAATTCCAGTGTTTCTTTCAGCTAAGTAGCCTTAGATTTCTTCGTGTTCTTAATTTCATACAAGAGAGAAAAATAACCAGGAAGAAGAAGAAGAAAAGGAAGCATTAAGCATCAGAGGCCTAGTTAATTAGGAGGCCTTGATTATTTTTAATTTTTAATTTAACCATGAGATGATGAGCCCTAAATCACGAAACCTCAAACAGAGCATCATGGTGTAGTCTAATAAATGAGTTGTAGAGAAGCTTGATTAATTGTATAGGATATACCCTGTTTACGTATGAATAGAAACACATCGATAAGTTCTTTGGAGGTAGAACACCAACTTCATCTTTAGTACTACCTTCCACTCCATGATGACCCATGAGTGAACTCATTCGATCAATTCATGATTGATTAGAGCCTTGTTTCCATCACAAAGATGGCTCTGGAGAATTGGCATCCACTGTAGAGCACTTAAAAGCATTATTATTTCGTTTGTGGAATGAAAGAAAAGAAAAGAAAAAAAAAGACGAAGAAAAAAGATGGAGTATGAAAGTAATATTAATGATTGTGGAATTCAGCTGGTGCCATAAAAGAACCAAACCTTAGATTACAATTTATGAAATATTTTTAAATCATACCTTCCTTATATTTTCACTATTTTTTTTATAATTAGACTTTTTTTTTCTCTATAGTTTTTATATAACACCCTTTCGCTACTTTGTACAACTACATAACTTATCCCGATTCACTTGAAAATGATTGAATTTATTTAACCCAAAATGTCATAAGAAAAAATAAAGGGTTTAATTATAAAATTCTCAAAAACGTGATATTAATACAAATTAGTGGAAATGCAGGATATATTTGGTGAATAATTCTTTTTTTAATCCTTGAGAAGTGGGAACTTAATATTTTCTGAATTAAATAAGTGCCACTGAAATTTGAACTAATTACACTCATATATAACATAAACTTCTTTAACAATATGATCACTAAGATACAATTAAATGCCAACATCAAATTAGGATATCTCCCATTGTTATGTGTTCAACTGAACTGTATTCCTGAGCATTGGTCCTACGCGGATGGAATTATTGGCAACTAAAATTTCTCCTCCATCAAGCCATAGAAGGAAGGAAGGAAGAAAAAACATTGTTATATTTAGGGATTGGTTTATGGAATTTTAAAGGAGGAAAATGAATAAGAATGTAGACTTAGTAAATTAATAAAAGTAAGATAGAAAAAAAAGTTATGTTAATCACCAAAGCTATGTAAATTAGTAAAGTTGTGATAATTTGTCAAGTAACAAAAGTTACTGCATCTGATAGATTGGAGTTTTAACTACTTTTCAACAACACAACCTTAGTAGAAAAGCAGCATGTTGACGATGTGAAAGACAATTACAAGTCTGATATATAGATTACATGGAAGAGATCAGATGACCAACATATTTCATACATATCTACTTCTTTTATCTATTATAAGATGTGATCAAGATTTGGATGTTGATAGCATAATCACACAATTTAGCAATAAACAGTGACTAATCTCCATCATCTGAACCATGGAAACTCCTCCGTTTGCATAACCACGCCTCTGCTTTATTTCTTCTTGATGTTGGCAATGAGCCTAGCCCAATTAAGAACCATAAACACATAGATCTTATCACAGATGTTGTCAATGAAGAGAAAATAAATTGCACTCCATGTCCTCTTGAACAGTAATGGACCAATGACCACCCAAAGCCCCACTGCAAATCCTAGACCCGTGGTGAGATAAAAAGATGACATCTCGTTTCCATCTTCCTGTTCTAGAGGATCATTTAGAGTCGTTCCATCTCCTGAACAATTCTTGGAAATTGGAGGCCCACAAAGATCATTGTTGCCTTCGTAGATTGACGGATCGTCAAGTGTTTGTAGTTGCTGCCCAGATGGTATTCTTCCTGAGAGATTATTATAGGACAAGTTCAAGTAGCTCAAAAAAGTTAAAGCTGATAGAGTTGGAGGAATTTCACCATAAAGCTCATTGTTTGATAGGTCGAGAGATTCCAATGATTGAAGACCACCGATTGTCTCCGGAATATCTCCAGTCAATCGATTCCCTGACAAATTCAAATTTTTCAATGTAGCAAGGCCTCCTATCTCTTGAGGGATCGTTCCACTTAGATTGTTGCTTGATAAATCGAGGCTCAACAGGAGAGACATCATCTTGTCGGTATAGTATTCCAGAGCTTGTCCTTTTGTAACCACTAAAAGAATAACGAAATCAAGAAGATAGTTACTTTCATACCGCGAGAGTGTAGTCATTGCTGTGAAGTTCACGAGAGATGGAGCTATGGTTCCTGATAGATTGTTGTGAGCAAGGTCCAAAACATGGAGATAGTCTAATTTTGCAAGCTGAATAGGTATATAGCCAGAAAACATGTTAGTCCTTAATAAGAGAAAGGCTAACTGTGGTAATCTTTTACCTATCCATATCGGCAAGCTTCCATATAAGTTATTATAAGAAAGATCAAGAAAATTAAGATACTGGCAACCTCGGAAGAACAAAGGGAATTCACCGGAGAGGCTGTTATTGCGGAAGCTTACTATTGAAAGTTCAGAACCTATTGGTGTCAAGTCGCCAGGATCAGCTCTAAAAGATTTTCTGCTTGTCAAACATTGAGGAAGTTGTCCTGATAGACGGTTGTGTGATAGATCCAAAATTCCTAAGGACTGCACCTGGTTGCACATAGATAATGGGATGGTACCAGTAATACTGTTGTTTGAAAGATCCAACAACCAAAGACTCCTCGGTAATTGCGGGACACCACCTTGGAATCGATTTGAATTCAGATTTATTTCATTTGCTACTGACAGGAACTCCAGAGTCGATGGTAATACTCCGCTGATCTGGTTTAGAGAGAGATCAAGATATTCAACCGAAGAAATGACATTCCAAAACCAATCAGGCAACCTATCGACTATTCCCGAATTGGCCATTGCTAAATAGATCATGTCAGTCTGCGATCGAATCCACGTAGGAAAATGGGGTCCCAGATTGCAGGAGCTCAAGCCTACATATTTCAATTTGAATGGAGGGAGCCAATTTGGGCCTACTACCATGGTCAGGTTGTTGTTGTCGGACAAGTATAACATCTCTAATTTCGTCAGACTTGCAAAATGATCTCCTGATATAATGCCAACAAAGTGATTGGAACTCAAATCCAAACTGCTCAAATTAGTGACATTTCCAATCCCAGAAGGTATGTGACCGCTGAGGCTATTGTTACTGAGATCAAGAGACCTTAGGCTGGTCATGTGCTCAAGACAACTTGGCAGACTTCCGGTCAAGTTATTTCCAAACAAATACAACTCCTCTATCTTGGGCGACAATCTTTTCATCAATTCTGCTATGTCCCCGCCGATTTGATTATCCCATAGATTGAGCTTTTTCAAGTTGCTTAGATTCTTTAAAGTCCTCGGTATCATGCCAATGAGATTATTTGCAGACAAATCCAACTCCTCTATCTTGGGCGGCAACCTTTTCATCAATTCTGCTATGTCCCCGTTGATTTGATTCCAGCTTAGATCTAGTATGTTTAAGTTGTGTAGATTCTTCAAAGTCTCTGGTACCATGCCAATGAGATCATTGCCTTCGAGCCCAAGTTCTTCAAGGGATGTCATATTTTCTAGCAGGCCATCAGGAATAGGACCGTGAAAGTAATTGAACCCAAGATCAAGGCTCGCAAGTGATGTGAGATTAGAAGAGTAAAGAGGCAGAGAAGAAAACGTTGCGTTGAGATTGCACTCAAATAGATAAAGAACTCTTAGAGAAGCTGGAAGCATGCTCATGGCTCGCACCCCATCCACAGCAGCACTAAGGTTTACCTCGCTCATGTCGAGGTACTTCAAAGAAGAGAGACGCGGTAACCAAGCTACATAATCAACCGACTCCAAGGAGTTATAAGAAAGATCGAGATAGAGCAGCTTAGTGAGATTACCGAGCTGAGGAGGTATGCTCCCACCGAAGCCTGCATCAAAGAGGTCGAGATACTTCAAGTTCTTGAAGGAGCCAATGAATTCTGGTATCCGCTTTTGTCCGAAGTCGTTGTAGCTTAGGTTGAGATAGTTGAGATGCTCTATAGCCAGCAGAGAAGAACTGATCTCACCGCCCAATGTCCGAAACTTATAATTGATCATGTCAGTGTTGTAGTCATAATTGATGTCGGTGAAGTTGTTATGGAGGTCGAGCTTCACAACATGGCCTGTCCTGTTGCTGCACACGACGCCCCTCCACCGGCAGCAGTCTTGGCCAGTCTGCCAAGAAGATAGGACATCACTGGGATCTTCAATGCTTGCTTTGAAGGAAAGAAGTGCGTCCCTCTCTCTCTCGATGCAACTCCTTTCTCCTCCTTTGGGCTCCACAGATATGGAGGAAATGGGGATTTGATATTGGCCCAGTAGAACCCATATCATTATTAGGATGATACGACAACATTGGATAGAGGATCTTGTCGCCTTGGCCATTAAACTTCTTTTACTTCTTCTAGCTTCCAAACACCTGGGATTAATAGGATCATATAAGCAGCTCTCGCAATAGTCAAGGCCTAAAGGCAATATTAGTAGAGAATATTTCTTCTTCTTCTTCTTCTTCTTCTTCTTCTTCTATGTACCACATGTTATTTACTTTAATGGTGGAAAGAGGCATTTGAGCTTCCAAGTACGAAGATTACGATGGCTGTGGAATTCCACGGAAGGAAACAAGAAGAGTATGGAAATTGTAATGGTTGGGGGAATTCCAGAGTCTAGATTGTCACTTATTCTCAAATAATAATGGTATATATTTCTTTTCTTTTCTTTTCTTTTTCTCAAATAAATGAAAATTTAATAATGTTCTAATTAAATTAGTGTGGC
Organism: Typha angustifolia; assembly: GCF_048772165.1. Classification (NCBI taxonomy): domain Eukaryota; kingdom Viridiplantae; phylum Streptophyta; class Magnoliopsida; order Poales; family Typhaceae; genus Typha; species Typha angustifolia. The sequence goes on from NC_133239.1 coordinate 791,529, forward strand.
TGAGATTTGAACTCTAGGAACACTTAAATAGCATAATCCCATTTTAACAATCTGCTCACTATCCCATTGGCATGACATATCATCTTCACTTTTGTCTCTGCATTGTTCTTTTCTCTATTTTTAATACGACTCAAATTTTTCTATGAGTTAGTTATCTAACGTGATAACAAAATCAATTTGATTAGGTCATCAATTTAAACCTGGTCGAGCCTAACAACTTAAGCTTCTAAATCAGTTGATTATCTATCTTACAACAATGGATGATAGCTAAGCGACCTTTGATTTGTGGAAACAAAAACATTAGATGTCCATTTTATTTCAACCGAGCAATAAATGTTTTAAAAATACGTCCAAAGCATTAGGGTCCATAATAGTTTATTCTACAGTAAGTCCAAGAAACAAAGTCCTGAATGAGATAGCATTTAAAAATAACGTTGTCCGATATGATACGCACAATATTGTACTCATTTGTGGAATTCCAGAGAAAGAAAGGGAAAAGACTAAGACAGTGGACTTAGAAAATTATATTAATGGTTGTTTAATTTCAACATTATGATTCTCTCTAGTCCAATTTAAAGGAATGTGACAATCTCCTTTTGGATTATTAAAACCTAAGCTTGATTAGATTTTTCAGCGAATTTATAAAAATTATCATATATTTGTTTTTATTATCACTGATACTCTATCATATGAATATTTTTTATTCGATCATTGTGTTTTGCTTAAAATATCTCGAAAGTGATCGGCTGTTAGTTTTCTTAACAATTAGTTATATATAGATAAATTAAAGTAATTATAGATGTAAAATAAACTTAATAAATAAGTACTTTTAGATTAAAGTAAAATTAAATTAAATTACATTGTAAAGTCAAATTAATAAAATATTTTTAAAGCCTAGAATGAGACCAACGTTTGAAAATAATGTTGCCTGTTGTAAGACGCTAGAAATTATTTTTATTTGTGGAATTCCAAGAGAAAACGAATAATGGTGCTAAAATTTCAGCATTCTCTAGTTAAATTCAAAAAAAAAATGACAATTTCATCTTACGTTATTTGAGCCTAACCTTGTTAGATATTTACGAAAATTTATTAAAATTATTTTATGTTTCACTTTTATTATTATTCACATTACTCAGTATCACTTTCAAACTTTCAAGAATAAAAAATAGGCACATATAACCTCTAAACTAGCCAAATATATCACTAAGCCTTCATAGCCAATATTTCATTACACAAATCAATATAAACTTGTCGTTCTGGCCTCCTCTCATTTACCGATTGGAAAAGCCGCTGCCGACCGTCCGGATTCGGACTTTACGGAAGCAAAAGATAATCGTTGCCAAATTCATCTATATCTACGTAGATGCCTTCTCACCAATGTGGGAAAGCACTATATATTCAAACAAATAACTGTGCACGCAGTTCACCGGCCACGTTCCCGAGTTTCCCAGCCATAAACCCCACGATCTCGAGAGTCGAGACGTTGCAAAGAAAAAAAAAACCCTAACCCTAATCCTTTCCCCCTAAAACCCTTCGAATCGAAATCCCTACGGTCGAGAATTCTAGGGTTCCTCCGCTTCGTCTTCTCTTCGCACTCGACCATCGATTGATCTTCCGAGAAATCATAATGGATTCCGTGCTCCTCGAATCCCCCTCAATGGTGAAATCTCTCGGTTTCGGCTCTATCGGCGGCCCTAGCTTCCAATCCATGCTCAAAGAACTTGCTCTTCGGTGATAGGATCTTCCAATCCGAAGTATATAATTCCAAGGGCAATCAAGGCAATTCCTATGAAAAACAAGACCGGAAAACAAATAAATTGCATATGGAGAACACTTAGACCGCGGTATTCCGTCGACGTTTATGTCGAAGAGTCCTGTGTTTATGGACAGAACCAAGCCGCAACCACCGAAAATGGTCAAATTATGCGTCACACGGAGACTTCTATCCTGAAACACATGAACAAGATTAATATGTTATATCTTCTTTAAAGAAGAAGGTTTTACATAACCAATGCGTCAAAACATATTACAAATGAAATTGCAAATAAAGGCATTTGCTTGTTTGTAAGATACAACCTGCAACCATGCACGAACTGTACTCTGCATAACATCCTGAATTGTAAACAAGCGTCCACGAACAGCTTCCTGCTCTTCGAGCATTTCCCTTGTGCTTTTATTGATTCCTTCAAGCAGAGCTTTGGTGGCATTGCCTCTCAAAAGCTGGAGGAGCTCAAAGATGATCTCCTCTCTTGCATGAAGTGACCATTTAACTCTAATAACCTATCAAAGAGAAGAACTGCATTAACTCTTTTACAGTATTAATAAGACAAAGTTCAATATCAGATGTCCAAACTTAAAGGACATATTTCTGACAATTGCTAACCAGAGTGGCCAGTCTCCTAATTTCTTGGTTAAAGATTATACAGAGTAGATTCAAGTCTTCATGATTTCTCCTGGAAAGTGGAAACAATATCCTTACATGATCTTGCTCCTAGAGCACCTTATATAAGTCAAAAGAGGTATACGAATCAGACAAATTACCTATTTACAAACTTTAACTCTATTTCATCTGCTCCTCCAAGTACATACTTGCGGAACAATCTGCAGCAAAATACAGAGGAACATGAAATAAAACCAAACTCCCTAAAATAATGCAAGTATAATTAAGAAAACCATATGACTTGTTCAGAGGTACAACGAAGCAGATGAGGCTCTCTGTTCGTATAAGTAAAAATTGGTTTACGATAACCTGGTAAAAACAAAAGATTTGTTGCTAAACTAGAGGTAAAAGCCAGCCATAAAGCTCATTGTTTGAGGACAAGTTCAAGTAGCTCAAAAAAGTTAAAGGTGATAGAGTTGGAGGAATTTCACCATAAAGCTCATTGTTTGATAGATCAAGAGATTCCAATGACCGTAGACCACCCATCGCCTCTGGAATATCTCTGGTCAATCGATTCCCAGACAAGTTCAAATTTTTCAATGTAGCAAGGCCTCCTATCTCTTCAAGGATCTTTCGGGTTAGACAGTTGCTTGATAAGTCGAGGCTCGACATGAGAGACATTATTGTATTGGTATAGTATTCTAGAGCTTGTCCTTTTGTGACCACTAAAAGGCTAATGAAATAAGGGACATAATAACTTCCGTATGAGGAGACTATAGTCATTGCTGTGAAGTTCACGAGAGATGGAGCTATGGTTCCTGATAGATTGTTGTGAGCAAGATCCAAAACATGGAGATAATCTAATTTTGCAAGCTGAATAGGTATATAGCCAGAAAACATATTAGACCTTAATAAGAGAAAGGCTAGCTGTGGTAGTCTTTTACCTATCCATATCGGCAAGCTTCCATAGAAGTTATTATAAGAAAGATCAAGAAAATTAAGATACTGACAACCTCGGAAGAACAAAGGGAATTCACCAGAGAGGCTGTTGTTGCGGAAGTTTACTTTTGAAAGTTCGGAACATATCGGTGTCAAGTCGCCAGGATTAGCTCTAAAAGATTTCCTGCTTGTCAAACATTGAGGAAGTTGTCCTGATAGGCGGTTGTGTGATAAATCTAAGATTTCTAAGGATTGCACCTGGTTGCACATAGATAATGGGATGGTACCAGTAATACGGTTGTTTGAAAGATCCATCACTTGAAGACTGGTCGGTAATTTTGGGACCCCACCATGGAACTGATTTGAATTCAAATTTATTTCAGATGCTGCTGACAAGAACTCCAGAGTCGATGGTAATACTCCGCTGATCTGGTTTAGGGAGAGATCAAGATATTTGACCGAAGAAATGACATTCCAAAACCAATCAGGCAACCTATCAGCTACTCCTATTTTAGACATTATTAAATCGATAATGTCAGTCTGTGATCGAATCCACGTAGGAAAATGGGGTCCCAGATTGCAGGAGCTCAAGCCTGCATATTTCAATTTGAATGGAGGGAGCCAATTTGGGCCTACTACCATGGTCAGGTTGTTGTTGTTGGACAAATATAAATATTCTAATCTTGTCGGACTTGCAAAATGATCTTATGATATAGTGCCAACAAAGTGATTGAAACCCAAAAACAAACTGCTCAAATTAGTAAGCTTTCCAATCCTAAAAGGTATGGGACCTCTGAGGCTATTGTTACTGAGATCAAGATAACTTAGACTGGCCATGTGCTTGAACCAACTTGGCAGATGGTCAAGTTATTTGCAGACAAATCCAACTCCTCTATCTTAGGTGGCAACCTTTTCATCAATTCTATTATGTTCCCGCTGATTTGATTATCCTATACAATGAGGTTTTTCAAGTTGCCTAGATTCTTTAAAGTCCTCCGTATCATGCCAATGAGATCATTGCCTCCAAGCCCAAGTTTTTCGAGGGAGGTCATATTTCCTAGCAGGCCATTAGGAATAGGATCGTGAAAGTAGTTGCCCCCAAGACCAAGGCTCACAAGTGATGTGAGATTAGAAGAGTAAAGAGGCAGAGAAGAGAACGTCGCGTTGAGATTGCAATCAAATAGATAAAGAACTCTTAGAGAAGCTGGAGGCATGCTCATGGCCTGCACTCCATCCACAGCAGCACTGAGGTTTAACTCGCTCATGTCGAGGTACTTCAAGGTAGAGAGACGTGGTAGCCATGATACCAGATGAACCGAGTGCAAAGAGTTAAAAGAAAGATCGAGATGGAGCAGCTTTGTGAGATTACCGAGCTGAGGAGGTATGCTCCCACCGAAGCCTGCATCAGTAAGGTCGAGATACTTCAAGTTCTTAAAGGAGCCAATGAATTCTGGTATCCACTTATGTCCGAAATTGTTGTAGCTTAGGTCGAGGTAGTTGAGATGCTCTATAGCCAGTAGAAAAGGATTGATCTCACCGCCCAACGTTCGAAACTTATAATTGATCATGTCTGTGTTGTAGTCATAGTTGATGTCGATGAAGTTGTTATGGAGGTCGAGCTTCACAACATGGCTTGTCCTGTTGCTGCACATGACGTGTAACAACCCAGAATTTTGGAACATAAATAAATAAAATAAATAGAAATATACAGTTTAGATAGCGATGAATTTTATTTTATCTTTTATGTTTTAAGATTTTTATTAAATTAAATTAAATTTTTAGATATATCTTTAAGATATTAGAATTCTTATTCTTGTGGGACTCTTATTATATATTGTTTTTTCTTTTATAAAAGGGGGCCTAGAAGAAAACCTTAGAGCAATTTTTTAGAAGAGAAATTAGGCGCTACAGTACTGAGAAATAAAAATGAGAGAGAAAAAGATATTATTCTCGAGGGAGATTAGAGAGAGAAAAAATAGAAAATAGAGGAAAAAAATTTTATCATACCAAAGAGAAGAAAAAAATAAAGAGAAGATAATCATGGAGTGCTTTGAAATTCATGCAGATTACGATTAGGATGAGAAAATCAAATTATTTTAGATTGAGCGATCAAGGCAAGTCTCCACTCATATTTTCTTAAATTTTTATTATATAAAAATAGAATTGATGAATTATAAATATATTTATGTTTATTCTTATCCCGTTTGATTTTATAAGATAAGAAATTTTGCAATAGATGTAAGAAATTCATTGTTTTAAGGATCTTCAATAAAAAATTAGAAATATTAATATTTTGTATTTTATAGAAAATTCATATTTATCATTCTTGGAAAAAAGGGATTTTATTGTTTATTATTTTTCAGATTTCAAAGTATTTATTTTTATTGCAGAAAATAAGAAATAAATTAGGAATATTTCAATTTAAATGAATTTTTAGATTTATGAAAATAATTAATAACTATTTCTATTGTAGAAAATAAGATATAAATTAGTAATATTTCAATTTATATGGATTTTGGATTCCTGAAAATAAATAATATTATTTTTTAAGAAAATAAGATATAAATTAGAATTACTTCAATTCAAAGGAATTTCGGATTTGTAAAAAAAATTTATTATTATATTTTATTTTCAGAAAATAATAGAGGAAATCTTTATGCTAATATATTTTATTTTCTATAAATAAAATATAAGAGATCTTTATTTTTTTTAGAATATGATCAAAAATAAAATATTATTTTTGAGACGTGAAATTTTGCAATTATTTATTTGTGTTTTCTGACTTATTAAGAATGATTTATATTATATATATATTAGAGGAAATAGTAGTATTTGAATTTATGGATTATTCGTGTATATATTGTATTTTGAAGATTGAGAATTTTGGTGATTGAGGAATTTGATACTTGAGATTCATAATGAATCAGTATAAATACTAATAAAAGTGAGATCTAAAACCCAATTTGTTTTCAAAAAGATAAGTCCAAGGAAAAGATCCTTGGAATGTAACGTTGCGACGTGCTACTAAGTGACTCTAGCGGGATTAGGGAAAAGATTCCTGGATTTTTGTTCTGGTGACTCTAATCTTTCTCAACGGTTAGTGAAAAAGTCAATAGGGCACTGTATAGTACCTACTGTGACCCTAGACGGATCGACTATCTAAAAAAGTCCCGGGCGCCATCTCGATGGTGGCTAGGTAGTGCGATGTGGCCACGGGTCAGAGTACCCATTAATGAGATAATATGGTATTTTATCAGTTTTAACGGGTTTCCATGATAGTACAATTTTGGTAGAGATCGACTGCTTTTATATTGATTTATTCAAATTAAGATATTATGAATGATTTATGATTCGATTCCCATGATAGTACATTTTCACTAGAGATTGATTTGTGTTATATTAATTTATTTAAATTGATATATTATAAGTGATTTATAATTCGATTTCCATGATAATACACTTTAGTGGAGATTCGTTTCATACTGATTTATTCGGATTGTGTTAATATGAATGATTTATTATTTGATTTCCATAAAAAAAACACGTTTAGCAGAGATTGATTTGTTTTATATTAATTTATTTAAAATGAGTTAATATGAATAATTTATGATTCTAATTTGGTATATATGGATTTTGAAATTCAATATAAGAGACAAGAAAACTATTTATTTTTCAAGACGGCTTATATATTATTATTATTATAATTCTTTTTCTGCTACTATATGTATCACATGTTGATCTTTGTCATTAGACATATTATTATTAGAGTGGGTTACTTGCTGGGCATCTAGCTCATGAGGACTTATTATTTTTACAGTAATTTAAAAAGCCACTTAGTCAGGACTTTGAAGACTGAGTACAATTTTCGCTGTGTCAATCTATTTTAGGATTTAATTTTTATTTGAGTTTTCATGTTTTTTTCGGATTTTATTATAGAGATTTATGACCATCATATTTACGGATCGCAACGTGACTGGACGCCCCTCTATCGGCAGCAGTTTTGGCAGTCTGCCAAGAAGATAGGACATCATTGGGATCTTCAATGCTTGCTTGGAAGGAAAAGTGCATCCCTCTCTCTCTCTCTCTCGATGCAACTCCTTCCTCCTCCTTTGGGCTCCACAGCTACGGAGGAAATGGGGATTTGATATTGGGCCAGTAGAACGCATATCATTATTAGGACGATACGACAACATTGGATATAGGATCTTGCCGCCTTGGCCATTAAACTTCGTTTGCCTCTTCTTCTTCTTCTTCCAAACACCTGGGATTAATAGGATATAAGTTATCGTGGTGGTGAAGGCCTAAAGGCAATATTAGTAGAGAATGTTTATTCTTCTTCTTTCTCTTCTTCTATATACCACATGTTACTTAAACGGTGGATAGAGACATTTGAGCTTCCAATTCCACACTACCTTGCCCAAGTATGGAAATTACGATGGTTGTGGAATTTCATGAAAGGAAACAAGAGTATGGAAATTAGATTCTCACTTATGCTCAAATAATAAAGGTATATATATTTTTTCTCTTCTTTTCTTTTTTGAATAATGAGAATTTAATAATGTCATAATTAAATCATTAGATTTGAATTCAGGAACACTTAATATAATATGTCATTTGAACAATCTGATCACTATCCCATTGGCACTGATTTTTTAATCTTCTACACTCCTTTTTTGTGTTTCGTATTGTCTACACTCTATACACGGGTGCTTTCTCTATTTTTAATGTGGCTCAAGTTTTTCTATGAATTAGTTATCTAACGTGATAACAAAATCAGTTTTACTAAGTAATCAACTTACACCTCATCCAGCCTATCAACTTATGCTTCTAAAATCAGCTTATTATCTTAAAACAATTAATGGATGATATATAGCTAAGTGACTTTTAATTTGTGGAAACAAAAATATAGTTATATTTAGGGATAAATCAATTATAAATGTGGTAGTGCATTATTACATCTCCATTTTATTTCAACCGAGCAATAAATGTATTGAAGTACCCATTGAATACGTCCAAAGCATCAGTTGCATGGTAGTCTAGTCTACAATAAGTCTAAAGAAACAAAGTCTAGAATGAGACACTCAAAGTTATACTCATATGTGGAATTCCAGACAAGGAAGGGGAAAAAGACTGAGATGCTGGACTTAGAAAATTATATTAATGGTTGTGAAATTTTAATACTAGGAAGAAGAAAATGGTAATCTTGGCAGGGATTATTGGAAATCTAATCTTGACTAGATTTTTAAGGAAATTTATAAAAATTATCATATATTTTGCTTTTATTATTATTAATGCTTTATCATATGAATATTTCTTATTCAACCATTGTGCTTTGCTTAAAATGTCTCACAACTATTCAGCCCATTAGTTTTCTTAGCAAATAGTTATCATATAAATGAACTAAAGTAACTATAGACGTAGAATGAACTTAATATGCTTAATATAAGTAAACTTTTAGATTAAAGTAAAATTAAATGAAATTATATTTTAAAGTCAAATTAATGGTTTTAATTCTAAAGTTTACAAAATATTTTCTATTCCATAATGATATGTTTTTAAAGTAATATTATATGTTGTAAGACGCTAAAAATTATGGAATTCCAAAGAAAGTGAGAAGAACAAGAAGGTAGACTTAGACAATTCTATTAATGGTTGTTAAATTTCAGCATCAAGATTTTCTCTAATCAAATTTAAAAGAAAATGACAATTTGATCTTGAGTTATCTGAACCTTAAATTGATTAGATATTTAGCAAAAAAGATTTAAAAAATGTTTGTAATTTCATGTATTTGATATGAATTTTTTATTAATTTTGAGCTAAGTTTTAAGTGGGGACCACACATTATTAATGATGGTTTAATGGTTGAATTAATTTAGCTCAAATTGTACTTTATTGTCAAATATTTACTTAGTCAAATCCATGAAGAGAAGTGAATGAAAATTGGCTCTAAAGTGGGTATCATAACAATGGAAAATAAAAAAAAAAGTTTAGTACCATATTGGATATTTGAGAAATGTTAATATGGTATATTAGATACAACATCAGAGAAGAAAACTTGGTTCATTCCTTCTAGAGTCGAGTCTTTAAGTTTGAGTCTGCATTCGAAGGAGAGTATAGCACGGTTCAGGTTCAATCAAGGCATTAGAAAGCTGCTTCCTTTCCAGCATAAGACAGTCGTTGTATCCTAAGAGACCGATGTCTACTGTTCTAGAAGCAATCGGTGAAGGGCGAATTGATCTTAAGGAGATAGTGTCCAACACTAGACTCGACTATTCAGAATTTTATTCTGTAATCTGTAAGTTTATTTAATTTAATTTGATCGAATTTTTTGTGACTCTTTGGAATCAGATTGTTACCTACAACAAAAAATACTCTATGTTTCACTTATAGTTTCATTCTCATTGCTCTCTCCATCGCTTTCAAACCCTTGAGGAAAAAAAAAACCAGGAAGAAGAAGAAGAAAAGGAAGCATTAAGCATCATAGGCCTAGTTAATTAGGAGGCCTTGATTATTTTTAATTTTTAATTTAACCATGAGATGATGAGCCCTAAATCACGAAACCTCAAACAGAGCATCATGGTGTAGTCTAATAAATGAGTAGTAGAGAAGCTTGATTAATTGTATAGGATATACCCTGTTTACGTATGAATAGAAACACATCGATAAGTTCTTTGGAGGTAGAACACCAACTTCATCTTTAGTACTACCTTCCACTCCATGATGACCCATAAGTGAACTCATTCGATCAATTCATGATTGATTAGAGCCTTGTTTCCATCACAAAGATGGCTCTGGAGAATTGGCATCCACTGTAGAGCACTTAAAAGCATTATTATTTCGAAGGAAAAAGATGGAGTATGAAAGTAATATTAATAATGATTGTGGAATTCAGCTGGTGCCATAAAGAACCAAACCTTAGATTACACTTTATAAAATATTTTTAAATCATACCTTCCTTATATTTTCACTATTTTTTTTAATAACTAGACTTTTAATTTTTTTTTCCCTATAATTTTTGTATAACACCCTCTTGCTACTTTGAATAACTACATGACTAACCCAGATTCATTTGAAAATGATTGAATTTATTTAACCCAAAATACCGTAAGAAAAAATGAAAGGTTTAATTATAAAATCCTCAAAGACATGACATTAATAAAAATTAGTGGAAATGCATGATATATTTGGTGAATAATTCTTTTTTTAATCCTTGAGAAGTGGGAACTTAATATTTTCTGAATTAAATAAGTGCCACTGAAATTTGAACTAATTACACTCATATAACATAAACCTCTTTAACAATATGATCACTATCCCATTGGTATTGATATCTCATTGTTTATTATTGTCTACACACTATTGTTTTTCTTATTCTTAGTATGACTCAATTTTTTTTTCATTAATTGGTTATCTAACATGATTAACAAAATAAGTTTGACTAGGTCATCATTTAAATCTACTTAAGCTTCTAAATAAGCTGATTACCTTACAAAATGGATGATAGCTAAGTGACGGTTTGATGCTAAGATACAATTAAATGCCAACAGCAAATTAGGATATCTCCCATTGTTATGTGTTCAACTGAACTGTATTCCTGAGCATTGGTCCTACACGGATGGAATTATTGGCAACTAAAATTTCTCCTCCATCAAGCCATAGAAGGAAGAAAGAAAAAACATTGTTATATTTAGGGATTTGTTTATAGAATTCCTAAGGAGGAAAATGAATAAGAATGTAGACTTAGTAAAATAATAAAAGTAAGATAGAAAAAAGTTCTGTTAATTACCAAAGCTATGTAAATTAGTAAAGTTGTGATAATTTGTAAGGTAACAAAAGTTACTGCAGCTGATAGATTGGAGTTTTAACTACTTTTCAACAACACAACCTTAGTAGAAAAGCAGCATGTTGAAGATGTGAAAGACACTTACAAGTCTGATATATAGATTACATGGAAGAGATCAGAGACCAACATATTTGATACATATCTACTTCTTTTATCTATTATAAGATGTGATCAACATTTGGATGTTGATAGCATAATCACACAATATAGCAATAAACAGTGACTAATCTCCATGATCTGAACCATGGAAACTCCTCCGTTTGCATAACCACGCCTCTGCTTTATTTCTTCCTGATGTTGGCAATGAGCCTAGCCCAATTAAGAACCATAAACACATAGATCTTATCAAAGATGTTGTCAATGAAGAGAAAATAAGCTGCGCTCCATGTCCTCTTGAACAGTAATGGACCAATGACCACCCAAAGCCCCACTGCAAATCCTAGACCCATGCTGAGATAAAAAGATGACATCTCATTTCCATCTTCATATTTTAGAGGATAATTTAGAGTCGTTCCATCTCCTGAACAATTCTTAGAAATAGGAGGCCCACAAAGATCGTTATTGCCTTTGTAGATTGACGGATCGTCAAATGTTTGTAGTTGCTGACCAGAAGGTATTACTCCTGAGAGGTTATTATAGGACAGGTTCAAATAGCTCAAAAAAGTTAAATTTGATAGAGTTGGAGGAATTTCACCATAAAGCTCGTTGTTTGATAGGTCAAGAGACTCCAATGACCATAGACCACCGATTGTCTCCGGAATATCTCCAGTCAATCGATTCCCAGACAAATTCAAATTTTTCAATGTAGCAAGGCCTCCTATCTCTTCAGGGATCTTTCCGGTTAGACAGTTGCTTGATAAGTCGAGGCTTGACATGAGTGATATTATTGTATTGGTATAGTATTCTAGAGCTTGCCCTTTTGTGACCACTAACATGCTAATGAAATCAGGGACATAATAACTTCCGTATGAGGAGACTGTAGTCATTGCTGTGAAGTTCACGAGAGATGGAGCTATGGTTCCTGATAGATTGTTGTGAGCAAGATCCAAAACATGGAGATAGTCTAATTTTGCAAGCTGAATAGGTATATAGCCAGAAAACATGTTAGACCTTAATAAGAGAAAGGCTAGCTGTGGTAATCTTTTCCCTATCCATATCGGCAAGCTTCCATAGAAGTCATTATAAGAAAGATCAAGAAAATTAAGATACTGACAACTTCGGAAGAACAAAGGGAATTCACCAGAGAGGCTGTTGTTGCTGAAGCTTACTATTGAAAGTTTAGAACCTATCAATGTCAAGTCGCCATGATCAGCTCTAAAAGATTTCCTGCTTGTCAAACATTGAGGAAGTTGTCCTGATAGGCGGTTGTGTGATAGATCCAAGATTTCTAAGGATTGCACTTGGTTGCACATAGATAATGGGACGGTACCAGTAATACTATTGTTTGAAAGATCCAGCACTTGAAGACTCATCATTAATTTTGGGACCCCACCATGGAATTGATTTGAATTCAGATTTATTTCATAGGCTGCTGACAAGAACTCCAGAGTCGATGGTAATACTCCGCTGATCTGGTTTAGAGAGAGATCAAGATATTCAACCGAAGAAATGACATTCCAAAACCAATCTGGCAACCTATCGACTATTCCTGTATTAGACATTATTAAATCGATAATGTCAGTCTGCGATCGAATCCACGTAGGAAAATGGGGTCCCAGATTGCAGGAGCTCAGGTCTACATATTTTAATTTGAATGGAGGGATCCAATTTGGGTCTACTACCATGGTCAGGTTGTTGTTGTTGGACAAGTATAACTCTTCTAATCTCGTCAAACTTGCAAAATGGTTTTCTGATATAATGCCAAGCAAGTTATTGAAACTCAAATCCAAACCTCTCAAATTAGTGAGCTTTCCAATTCCGGAGGGTATGTGACCGTTGAGGCTATTGTTATAGAGATAAAGATACCTTAGGCTGGTCATGTGCTCGAGCCTAATTGGCAGACTTCCGGTCAAGTTATTTGTAGACAAATCCAACTCCTCTATCTTGGGTGGCAACCTTTTCATCAATTCTGCTATGTCCCCAATGAGATCATTGCTTTGAAGCCCAAGTTCTTTGAGGGAGGTCATATTTCGTAGCAGGCCATCAGGAATAGGACCGTGAAAGTAGTTGTACCCAAGATTAAGTCTCACAAGTGATGTGAGATTAGAAGAGTAAAGAGGCAGAGAAGAGAACGTCGCGTTGAGATTGCAATCAAATAGATAAAGAACTCTTAGAGAAGCTGGAAGCATGTTTAGGGCATGCACCCCATCCACAGTAGTGCTTAGGTTTACCTCGCTCATGTCGAGGTACTTCAAGGAAGAGAGGCGCGGTAACCAAGATACATAATCAACCGACTCCAAGGAGTTAAAAGAAAGATCGAGATGGAGCAGCTTAGTGAGATTACCGAGCTGAGGAGGTATGCTCCCACCGAAGCCTGCATAAGAGAGGTCGAGATACTTCAAGTTCTTGAAGGAGCCAATGAATTCTGGTATCCGCTTATGTCCGAAGTCGTTGTAGCTTAGGTTGAGGTAGTTGAGATGCTCTATAGCCAGCAGAGAAGGACCGATCTCACCGCCCAACATCCGAAACTTATAATTGATCATGTCAGTGTTGTAGTCATAGTTGAAGATGGTGAAGTTGTTATGGAGGTCGAGCTTCACAACATGGCCTGTCCTGTTGCTGCACACGACGCCCCTCCACCGGCAGCAGTCTTGGCCAGTTTGCCAAGAAGATAGGACATCACTGGGATCTTCAATGCTTGCTTTGAAGGAAAGAAGTGCGTCCCTCTCTCTCTCTCTGCAACTCCTTTCTCCTCCTTTGGGCTCCACAGATATGGAGGAAATGGGGATTTGATATTGGGCCAGTAGAACCCATATCATTATTAGGACGATACGACAACATTGGATAGAGGATCTTGTCGCCTTGGCCATTAAACTTCTTTTACTTCTTCTAGCTTCCAAACACCTGGGATTAATAGGATCATATAAGCAGCTCTCGCAATAGTCAAGGCCTAAAGGCAATATTAGTAGAGAATATTTCTTCTTCTTCTTCTTCTATGTACCACATGTTATTTACTTCACTGGTGGAAAGAGACATTTGAGCATCCAAGTACGAAGATTACGATGGCTGTGGAATTCCACGGAAGGAAACAAGAAGAGTATGGAAATTGTAATGGTTGGGGAATTCCAGAGTCTAGATTGTCACTTACTCTCAAATAATAATGGTATATATTTCTTTTATTTTCTTTTTGTCAAATAAATGAAAATTTAATAATGTTCTAATTAAATTAGTGTCGCTGAGATTTGAACTCTAGGAACACTTAAATAGCATAATCCCATTTTAACAATCTGATCACTATCCCATTGGCATGACATATCATCTTCACTTTTGTCTATACATTGTTCTTTTCTCTATTTTTAATACGACTCAAATTTTTCTATGAGTTAGTTATCTAACGTGATAACAAAATCAATTTGATTAGGTCATCAATTTAAACCTCGTCCAGCCTAACAACTTAAGCTTCTAAATCAGTTGATTATCTATCTTACAACAATGGATGATAGCTAAGCGACCTTTGATTTGTGGAAACAAAAACATTAGATGTCCATTTTATTTCAACCGAATAATAAATGTTTTAAAAATACGTCCAAAGCATTAGGGTCCATGGTAGTTTATTCTACAGTGAATCCAAGAAACAAAGTCCTGAATGAGATAGCATTTAAAAATAACGTTGTCCTGTCCGATATGATAGGCTCAAAATTGTACTCATCTGTGGAATTCCAGAGAAAGAAAGGGAAAAGACAGACAGTGGACTTAGAAAATTATATTAATGGTTGTTTAATTCCAACCTAAGCTTGATTATATTAATGGCAATCTCCTTTTGGATTATTAAAACCTAAGCTTGATTAGATTTTTCAGCAAATTTATAAAAATTATCATATATTTTGTTTTTATTATCACTGATACTCTATCATATGAATATTTTTCATTCGATCACTGTGTTTTGCTTAAAATATCTCCAAAGTGATCGGCTGTTAGTTTTCTTAACAATTAGTTATTATATAGATAAATTAAAGTAATTATAGATGTAAAATAAACTTAATAAATAAGTACTTTTAGATTAAAGTAAAATTAAATAAAATTATATTGTAAAATCAAATTAATAAAAATATTTTTTATTCTAGATTAATATTTTTAAAACCTAGAATAAGACGCCGTTTGAAAATAATATTACCTGTTGTAAGACGCTAGAAATTATATTTATCTATGAAATTTCAAGAGAAAACAAATAATGAGGTAGACTTAGAAAATCTATTAATGGTGCTGAAATTTCTGCATCAAGATTTTCTCTAGTTAAATTAAAAAAAAAGAAAGATAATTTTATCTTGCGTTATCCGAGCCTAACCTTCTTAGATATTTACAAAAAATTATTAAAAATATTTTATATTTCACTTTTATTATTATTCACATTACTCAGTATCACTTTCAAACCTTTATGAAGAAAAAATAGGCACATATAACCTCTAAACTAGCGAAATTATATCACTAAGCCTTCGTAGCCAATATTTCATTAGACAAATCAATATAAACTTGTCGTTCTGGCTTCCTCTCAATTACCGATTGGAAAAGTCGCTGCCCACCGTCCGGATTCGACGACTTTACGAAAGCAAAAGATAATCGTTGCTGAATTCATCTATATCAACGTAGATGCCTTCTCACCCCCGTAGGAAAGCACTATATATTCAAACGAATAACTGTGCACGCGGTTCACCGGCCACGTTCCTGAGTTTCCCAGTCATAAACCTCACGATCTCGAGAGTCGAGACGTTGCAAAGAAAAAAAAAACCCTAACCCTAATCCTTTCCCCCCAAAACCCTTCAAATTGAAATCCCTATGGTCGAGAATTCTAGGGTTCCTCCGCTTTGTCTTCTCTTCGCGCTTGACCATCGATTGATCTTCCTAGAAATCATAATGGATTCCATGCTCCTCGAATCCCCCTCAATAGCGAAATCTCTCGGTTTCGGCTCTGTCGACGGCCCTAGCTTCCAATCCATGCTCAAAGAACTTGCTCTTCGGTGATAGGATCTTCCAATCCGAAGTATATAATTCCAAGGGCGATCAAGGCAATTCCTATGAAAAACAGAAGACCGGAAAACAAATAAAATACATATGGAGAATATTCAGCCCCCGGTATTCCGTCGACGTTTATGCCGAAGAGTCCTGTGATTATGGACAGAACCAAGCCGCAACCACCGAAAATGGTCAAATTATGCGTCACGTGGAGACTTCTATCCTGAAACACATGAACAAGATTAATATGTTATGTGTTCTTTAAAGAAGAAGGTTTTACATAACCAATGAGTCAAAACATAATACAAATGAAATTGCAAAATAAAGGCATTTGCTTGTTTGTAAGATACAACCTGCAACCATGCACGAACTGTACTCTGCATAACATCCTGAATTGTAAACAAGCGTCCACGAACAGCTTCCTGCTCTTCGAGCATTTCCCTTGTGCTCTTATTGATTCCTTCAAGCAGAGCTTTGGTGGCATTGCCTCTCAAATGCTGGAGGAGCTCAAAGATGATCTCCTCTCTTGCATGAAGTGACCATTTAACTCTAATAACCTATCAAAGAGAAGAACTGCATTAACTCTTTTACAGTATTAATAAGACAAAGTTCAATATCAGATGTCCAAACTTAAAGGACATATTTCTGACAATTGCTAACCTGAGTGGCCAGTCTCCTAATTTCTTGGTTAAAGATTATACAGAGTAGATTCAAGTCTTCATGATTTCTCCTGGAAAGTGGAAACAATATCCTTACATGATATTGCTCCTAGAGCACCTTATATAAGTCAAAAGAGGTATACGAATCAGACAAATTACCTATTTACAAACTTTAACTCTATTTCATCTGCTCCTCCAAGTACATACTTGCGGAACAATCTGCAGCAAAATACAGAGGAACATGAAATAAAACCAAATTCCCTAAAATAATGCAAGTATAATTAAGAAAACCGTATTACTTGTTCAGAGGTACAACGAAGCAAATGAGGTTCTCTGTTAGTATAAGTAAAAATTGGTTTACAATAACCTGGTAAAAACAAAAGATTTGTTGCCAAACTAGAGGTAAAAGCCAGCCGTGGTCACTGAAAAGTAACATACAGAATGAAGATTATAATGCCCATCAGGCTAACTAAATCACCTACCAACATACTATAAATACATTAACACATCTCTTTTTCTATTGACAGAAGTCAAAAAACATTAGCTTATAAATGACTATTACAAGAAAAAATTATTGACAGTACCTATCATCCCACCGAGTGAGTCGGCAAGCTAGTTGTGCTATAACTTCATGTATACTTTTAGGAGCTGAACTTCCAGCAGCAAGAAGCAGCTCAAAAGAGTTAAAAGCTGATAGAGTTGGAGGAATTTCATCATAAAGCTCATTGTTTGATAGGTCAAGAGACACCAATGACTGTAGACCACTCATCGTCTATGGAATATACCCAATCAATTGATTCCCAGACAAGTTCAAATTTTTCAATGTAGCAAGGCCTCCTATCTCTTCAGGGATCTTTCAGGTTAGACAGTTGCTTGATAAGTCGAGGCTCGACATGAGAGATATTATTGTATTGGTATAGTATTCTAGAGCTTGTCCTTTTGTGACCACTAAAAGGCTAATGAAATAAGGGACATAATAACTTCCGTACGAGGAGACTGTAGTCATTGCTGTGAAGTTCACGAGAGATGGAGCTATGGTTCCTGATAGATTGTTGTGAGCAAGATCCAAAACATGGAGATAATCTAATTTTGCAAGCTGAATAGGTATATAGCCAGAAAACATGTTAGACCTTAATAAGCGAAAGGCTAGCTGTGGTAATCTTTTACCTATCCATATCGGCAAGCTTCCATAGAAGTTATTATAAGAAAGATCAAGAAAATTAAGATACTGACAACCTCGGAAGAACAAAGGGAATTCACCAGAGAGGCTGTTGTTGCGGAAGTTTACTATTGAAAGTTCGGAACCTATCGGTGTCAAGTCGCCAGGATTAGCTCTAAAAGATTTCCTGCTTGTCAAACATTGAGGAAGTTGTCCTGATAAGCGGTTGTGTGATAGATCCAAAATTCCTAAGGACTGCACCTGGTTGCACATAGATAATGGGATGGTACTAGTAATACTGTTGTTTGAAAGATCCAACAACCAAAGACTCGTCGGTAATTGTGGGACCCCACCTTGGAATCGATTTGAATTCAAATTTATTTCAGATACTGCTGACAAGAACTCCATAGTCGATGGTAATACTCCACTGATCTGGTTTAGGGAGAGATCAAGATATTCGACCGAAGAAATTACACTCCAAACCCAATCTTGCAACCTATGAGCTACTCCTGTATTAGACATTATTAAATCGATAATATCAGTCTGCGATCGAATCCACGTAGGAAAATGGGGTCCCAGATTGCAGGAGCTCAAGCCTGCATATTTCAATTTGAATGGAGGGAGCCAATTTGGGCCTACTACCATGGTCAGGTTGTTGTTGTTGGACAAATATAAATATTCTAATCTTGTCGGACTTGCAAAATGATTTTATGATATAATGCCAACAAAGTGATTGAAACCCAAAAACAAACTGCTCAAATTAGTGAGCTTTCCAATCCTGAAAGGTATGGGAGCTCTGAGGCTATTGTTACTGAGATCAAGATAACTTAGACTGGCCATGTGCTTGAACCAACTTGGCAGACGGTCAAGTTATTTGCAGACAAATCCAACTCCTCTATCTTAGGTGGCAACCTTTTCAACATTTCTGTTATGTTCCCGCTGATTTGATTATCCCATACAATGAGGTTTTTCAAGTTGCGTAGATTCTTTAAAGTCCTCGGTATCATGCCAATGAGATCATTGCCTCCAAGCCCAAGTTTTTCGAGGGAGGTCATATTTCCTAGCAGGCCATTAGGAATAGGACCGTGAAAGTAGTTGCCCCCAAGACCAAGGCTCACAAGTGATGTGAGATTAGAAGAGTAAAGACGCAGAGAAGAGAACGTCGCGTTGAGATTGCAATCAAATAGATAAAGAACTCTTAGAGAAGCTGGAGGCATACTCATGGCCTGCACTCCATCCACAGCAGCACTAAGGTTTACCTCGCTCATGTCGAGGTACTTCAAGGTAGAGAGACATGGTAGCCATGATACCAGATGAACCGAGTGCAAAGATTTAAAAGAAAGATCGAGATGGAGCAGCTTTGTGAGATTACCGAGCTGAGGAGGTATGCTCCCACCGAAGCCAGCATCAGTGAGGTCGAGATACTTCAAGTTCTTAAAGGAGCCAATGAATTCTGGTATCCGCTTATGTCCGAAATTGTTGTAGCTTAGGTCGAGGTAGTTGAGATGCTCTATAGCCAGTAGAAAAGGATTGATCTCACCGCCCAACGTTCGAAACTTATAATTGATCATGTTAGTGTTGTAGTCATAGTTGATGTCGATGAAGTTGTTATGGAGGTCGAGCTTCACAACATGGCTTGTCCTGTTGCTGCACATGACGTGTAACAACCCAGAATTTTGGAACATAAATAAATAAAATAAATAGAAATATACAATTTAGATAGCAATGAATTTCATTTTATTTTTTATGTTTTAATATTTTTATTAAATTAAATTAAATTTCTAGATATATCTTTAAGATATTAGAATTCTTATTCTAGTAGGACTCTTATTATATATTGTTTTTTCTTTTATAAAAGGGGGGCCTAGAAGAAAACCCTAGAGGGATTTTTTAGAAGAGAAATTAGGCGCTACAGTACCGAGAAATAAAAATGAGAGTGCAAAAGAGATTATTCTTGAGGGAGATTAAAGAGAAAAAAAAAATAGAAAATAGAGGAAAAAAAATTTTATCATACCAAAGAGAAGAAAAAAGAAAGAGAAGACAATCATGGAGTGCTTTGAAATTCGTGCAGATTATGATTAGGATGAGAAAATCAAACTATTTTAGATTGAGCGAATCAAGGCAAGTCTCCACTCATATTTTCTTAAATTTTTATTATATAAAAATAGAATTGATGAATTATAAATATATTTATATTTATTCTTATCCCGTTTGATTTTATAAGATAAGAAATTTTGCAATGCGATGATGTAAGAAATTCATTGTTTTAAGGATTTTCAATAAAAAATTAGAAATATTAATATTTTGTATTTTATAGAAAATTCATATTTATCATTCTTGGAAAAAAGGGATTTTATTGTTTATTATTTTTCAGATTTCAAAATATTTATTTTTATTGCAGAAAATAAGAAATAAATTAGGAATATTTCAATTTAAATGAATTTTTAGATTTATGAAAATAATTAATATCTATTTCTATTGTAGAAAATAAGATATAAATTAGTAATATTTCAATTTATATGGATTTCGGATTCCTGAAAATAAATAATATTATTTTTTTTTCTAGAAAATAAGATATAAATTAGAATTACTTCAATTCTAAGGAATTTCGGATTTGTAAAAAAAAATATTATTATATTTTATTTTCAGAAAATAATAGAGGAAATCTTTATGCTAATATATTTTATTTTCTATAAATAAAATATAAGAGATCTTTATTTTTTTAGAATATGATCAAAAATAAAATATTATTTTTTGAGACGTGAAATTTTGCAAGATTAAATATTAGATTATTATTTATTTGTGTTTTCTGACTTATTAAGAATGATTTATATTATATATATTAGAGGAAATAGTAGTATTTGAATTTATGGATTATTCGTGTATATATTATATTTTGAAGATTGAGAATTTTGGTGATTGATGAATTTGATACTTGAGATTCAGAAAGAATCAGTATAGTTGAATATTAATAAAAGTGAGATCTAGAACCTAATTTTTTTCAAGAAGATAAGTCCAAGGGAAAGATCCTTGGAATGTAACATTGCTACGTGCTACCAAGTGATTCTGGCGGAATTAGGGAAAAGATTCCTGGATTTTTATTCTCGTGACTATAATCTTTCTCAACGGCTAGTGGAAAAGTTAGAAGAACACTGTATAGTACCTACTGTGACCCTAAACGGATCGACTATCTAAAAAAGTCCTAGGCGCCATCCCGATGGTGACTAGGTAGTGCGATGTGGCCACGGGTCAGAGTACCTATTAATAAGATAATATAGCATTTTATCAATCTTTGCGGGTTTCCAACACTAGAAAGAAGAAAATGGTAATCTTGGCAGGGATTATTCGAAATCTAATCTTTACTAGATTTTTCAACAAATTTATAAAAATTATCATATATTTTGCTTTTATTATTATTAACGCTTTATCGTATGAATATTTCTTATTCAACCATTGTGTTTGCTTAAAATGTCTCACAACTATTCAGCCCATTAGTTTTCTTAGCAATTAGTTATCATATAAATAAACTAAAGTAACTATAGACGTAGAATGAATGCTTAATATAAGTAAACTTTTATATTAAAGTAAAATTAAATGAAATTATATTTTAAAGTCAAATTAATGGTTTTAATTCTAAAGTTTACAAAATATTTTCTATTCCATAATGAAATGTTTTTAAAGTCCAGAATGAAATATTTTTAAATCATACCTTATATTTTCACTATTTTTTTAATAACTGGACTTTTTATTCTTTTTTCTCTATAGTTTTTATATAACACCCTCTCGCTACTTTGAACAACTACGTAACTTACCCCGATTCACTTGAAAATGATTGAATTTATTTAACCCAAAATGCCATAAGAAAAAATAAAGAGTTTAATTATAAAATCATTAAAGACGTGACATTAATAAAAATTAGTGGAAATGCAGGATATATTTGGTGAATAATTCTTTTTTTAATCCTTGAGAAGTGGGAACTTAATATTTTCTGAATTAAATAAGTGCCACTGAAATTTGAACTAATTACACTCATATATAACATATACCTCTTTAACAATATGATCACTATCCCATTGGTATTGATATCTCATTGTTTATTATTGTCTACACACTATTGTTTTGCTTATTCTTAGTATGACTCAAATTTTTTTTCATTAATTGGTTATCTAACATGATTAACAAAATAAGTTTGACTAGGTCATCATTTAAACCGACTTAAGCTTCTAAATAAGCGGATTACCTTACAAAATGGATGATAGCTAAGTGACGGTTTGATGCTAAGATACAATTAAATGCCAACAGCAAATTAGGATATCTCCCATTGTTATGTGTTCAACTGAACTGTATTCCTCAGCATTGGTCCTAAGCAAATGGAATTATTGTCAACTTAAATTGCTCCTCCATCAAGCCATAGAAGGAAGGAAGGAAGAAAAAACATTCTTATATTTAGGGATTGGTTTATAGA
Organism: Typha angustifolia; assembly: GCF_048772165.1. Classification (NCBI taxonomy): domain Eukaryota; kingdom Viridiplantae; phylum Streptophyta; class Magnoliopsida; order Poales; family Typhaceae; genus Typha; species Typha angustifolia. Next base: position 814,083 of record NC_133239.1, read on the forward strand.
ATTCTAAAGGAGGAAAACGAATAAGAATGTAAACTTAGTAAAATAATAAAAGTAAGATAGAAAAAAGTTATGTTAATTACCAAAGCTATGTAAATTAGTAAAGTTGTGATAATTTGTAAGGTAACAAAAGTTACTGCATCTGATAGATTGGAGTTTTAACTACTTTTCAACAACACAACCTTACTAGAAAAGCAGCATGTTGACGATGTGAAAGACAATTACAAGTCTGATATATAGATTACATGGAAGAGATCAGATGACCAACATATTTGATACATATTTACTTCTTTTATCTATTATAAGATGTGATCAACATTTGGATGTTGATAGCATAATCACACAATTTAGCAATAAACAGTGACTAATCTCCATGATCTGAACCATGGAAACTCCTCCGTTTGCATAACCACGCCTCTGCTTTATTTCTTCTTGATGTTGGCAATGAACCTAGCCCAATTAAGAACCATAAACACATAGATCTTATCACAGATGTTGTCCATGAAGAGAAAATAAGTTGCGCTCCATGTCCTCTTGAACAGTAATGGACCAATGACCACCCAAAGCCCCACTGCAAATCCTAGACCCATGCTGAGATAAAAAGATGACATCTCGTTTCCATCTTCATGTTCTAGAGGATAATTTAGAGTCGTTCCATCTCCTGAACAATTCTTCGAAATAGGAGGCCCACAAAGATCATTGTTGCCTTCGTAGATTGACGGATTGTCAAATGTTTGTAGTTGCTGCCCAGAAGGTATTCTTCCTGAGAGGTTATTATAGGACAAGTTCAAGTAGCTCAAAAAAGTTAAAGCTGATAGAGTTGGAGGAATTTCACCATAAAGCTCGTTGTTTGATAGGTCAAGAGACTCCAATGACCATAGACCACCCATCCCATCTGGAATATCTCCAATCAATCGATTTGTCGACAGGTTCAAATTTTTCAATGTAGCAAGGCCTCCTATCTCTTGAGGGATCTCTCCGGTTAGACTGTTGCATGATAAGTCGAGGCTCGACATGAGAGACATCATTGTCATGGTATAGTAATCCAAAGCTTGCCCTTTTGTGACCACGAAAAAGCTGATGAAATCAGGGATATAATAACTTCTATATGAGGAGACTGTAGTCATTGCTGTGAAGTTCACGAGAGATGGAGCTATGGTTCCTGATAGATTGTTGTGAGCAAGATCCAAAACATGGAGATAGTCTAATTTTGCAAGCTGAATAGGTATATAGCCAGAAAACATGTTAGACCTTAATAAGAGAATGGCTAATTGTGGTAATCTTTTACCTATCCATATCGGCAAGCTTCCATAGAATTTATTATAAGAAAGATCAAGAAAATTAAGATACTGACAACCTCGGAAGAACAAAGGAAATTCACCAGAGAGGCTATTGTTGCGGAAGCTTACTATTGAAAGTTCAGAACCTATCGGTGTCAAGTCGCTAGGATTAGCTCTAAAAGATTTCCTGCTTGTCAAACATTGAGGAAGTTGTCCTAATAGGCGGTTGTGTGATAGATCCAAGATTCCTAAGGACTGCACCTGGTTGCACATAGATAATGGGATGGTACCAGTAAAACTATTGTTTGAAAGATCTAGCACTCGAAGACTCATCGGTAATTGTGGGACCCCACCTTGGAATTGATTTGAATTCAGATTTATTTCATATGCTGCTGACAAGAACTCGAGAGTCGATGGTAATACTCCGTTGATCTGGTTTAGGGAGAGATCAAGATATTTGACTGAAGAAATTACATTCCAAACCCAATCAGGTAACCTATTGGCTATTCCCGAATTGGACATTGCTAAATTGATCATGTCAGTCTGTGATCGAATCCACGTAGGAAAATGAGGTCCCAGATTGCAAGAGCTCAGGTCTACATATTTTAATTTGAATGGAGGGAGCCAATTTGGGCCTACTACCATGGTCAGGTTGCTGTTGCCGGACAAGGATAAATCTTCTAATCTCGTCAGATTTGCAAAATGATTTTCTGATATAATCCCAACGAAGTGATTGAAACTCAAAGATAAATCTCTCAAATTAGTGAGCTTTCCAATCCAGGAAGGTATGTGACCGCTAAGGCTGTTGTAACCGAGATCAAGATACCTTAGACTGGTCATGTGCTGGAGCCAACTTGGCAGACTTCCGGTCAAGTTATTTCCAAACAAATACAACTCCTCTATCTTGGGCGGCAACCTTTTCATCAATTCTGCTATGTCCCCGCTGATTTGATTTTCCGCTAGGTTGAGCACTTTCAAGTTGTGTAGATTCTTCAAAGTCCTCGGTACCATGCCAATGAGATCATTGCCTCCAAGCCCAAGTTCTTCGAGAGAGGTCATATTTCCAAGTAGGCCATCAGGAATAGGACCGTGAAAGTAGTTGCCCCCAAGACCAAGTCTCACAAGTGATGTGAGATTAGAAAAGTAAAGAGGCAAAGAAGAGAACGTCGCATTGAGATTGCAATCAACTAGATAAAGAACTCTTAGAGAAGCTGGAAGCATGCTCATGACCTGCACCCCATCCACAGCAGCACTAAGGTTTACGTCGCTCATGTCGAGGTACTTCAAGGAAGAGAGATGCGGTAACCAAGCTACATAATCAACCGACTCCAAGTAGTTAGAAAAAAGATCGAGATGGAGCAGCTTAGTGAGATTACCGAGCTGAGGAGGTATGCTTCCACCGAAGCCTGCATCAGTGAGGTCGAGATACTTCAAGTTCTTGAAGGAGCCAATGAATTCTGGTATCCGCTTATGTCCGAAGTCGTTGTAGCTTAGATTGAGGTAGTTGAGATGCTCTATAGCCAGCAGAGAACGATTGATCTCACCGCCCAATGTCCGAAACTTATAATTGATCATGTCAGTGTAGTAGTCATAGTTGAAGTTGGTGAAGTTGTTACGGAGGTCGAGCTTCACAACATGGCCTGTCCTGTTGCTGCACACGACGCCCCTCCATCGACAGCAGTCTTGGCCAATATGCCAAGAAGATAGGACATCACTGGGATCTTCAATGCTTGCTTTGAAGGAAAGAAGTGCGTCCCTCTCTCTCTCGATGCAACTCCTTCCTCCTCCTTTGGGCTCCACAGATACGGAGGAAATGGGGATTTGATATTGGGCCAGTAGAATCCATATCATTATTAGGACGATATGACAACATTGGATAGAGGATCTTGTCGCCTTGGCCATTAAACTTCTTTTACTTCTTCTAGCTTCCAAACACCTGGGATTAATAGGATCATATAAGCAGCTCTCGCAATAGTCAAGGCCTAAAGGCAATATTAGTAGAGAATATTTCTTCTTCTTCTTCTTCTTCTTCTTCTTCTTCTTCTTCTATGTACCACATGTTATTTACTTCACTGGTGGAAAGAGACATTTGAGCTTTCCAAGTACGAAGATTAAGATGGCTGTGGAATTCCACGGAAGGAAACAAGAAGAGTATGGAAATTGTAATGGTTGGGGAATTCCAGAGTCTAGATTGTCACTTATTCTCAAATAATAATGGTATATATTTCTTTTCTTTTCTTTTCTTTTCTTTTCTTTTCTTTTCTTTTTCTCAAATAAATGAAAATTTAATAATGTTCTAATTAAATTAGTGTCGCTGAGATTTGAACTCTAGGAACACTTAAATAGCATAATCCCATTTTAACAATCTGATCACTATTGCATTGGCATGACAAATCATCTTCACTTTTGTCTATACATTGTTCTTTTCTCTATTTTTAAATCGACTCAAATTTTTCTATGAGTTAGTTATCTAACGTGATAACAAAATCAATTTGATTTAAAGGAACAAAGTCCTGAATGAGATAGCATTTAAAAATAACGTTGTCCTGTCCGATATGATAGACTCAAAATTGTACTCATTTGTGGAATTCCAGAGAAAGAAAGGGAAAAGACTAAGACAGTGAACTTAGAAAATTATATTAATGGTTGTTTAATTCCAACATTACGATTTTCTCTAGTCCAATTTAAAGGAAAGTGACAATCTCCTCTCGGATTATTCAAACCTAAGCTTGATTAGATTTTTTAGCGAATTTATTAAAATAACCATATATTTTGTTTTTATTATCAATGATACATATGAATATTTTTTATTCAATCATTGTGTTTTGCTTAAAATATCTCGAAAGTGATCGGCTGTTAGTTTTCTTAACAATTAGTTATTATATAGATAAATTAAAGTAATTATAGATGTAAAATAAACTTAATAAATAAGTACTTTTAGATTAAAGTAAAATTAAATAAAATTATATTGTAAAGTCAAATTAAGAGGTTTTTTTAATGATTTTATTTTCAAAGTTAATAAAAATATTTTCTATTCTAGATTGATATTTTTAAAGTCTAGAATGAGGGGACGTTTGAAAATAATGTTGCCTGTTGTAAGACGCTAGAAATTATATTTATGTGTGGAATTCTAAGAGAAAACAAATAATGAGGTAGACTTAGAAAATCTATTAATGGTGCTGAAATTTCAACATCAAGATTTTCTCTAGTCAAATTTAAAGAAAAATGACAATTTCATCTTGCGTTATCTGAGCCTAACCTTGTTAGATACTTACAAAATTTTATTAAAAATATTTTATGTTTCACTTTTATTATTATTCACATTACTCAGTATCACTTTCAAACCTTTAAGAAACAAAAATAGGCACATATAACCTCTAAACTATCGAAATATATCACTAAGCCTTCATAGCCAATATTTCGTTAGACAAATCAATATAAACTTGTCGTTCTGGCTTCCTCTCAATTACCGATTGGAAAAGTCGCTGCAGACCGTCTGGATTCGCCGACTTTACGGAAGCAAAAGATATTCGTTGTCGAATTCATCTATATCTACGTAGATGCCTTCTCACCCCTGTCAGAAAGCACTATATATTCAAACGAATAACTGTGCATGCGGTTCACCGGCCACGTTCCCGAGTTTCCCAGCCATAAACCCCATGATCTCCAGAGTCGAGACGTTGCAAATAAAAAAAATTCCTAACCCTAATCCTTTCCCCCAACCCTTCGAATCGAAATCCCTATGATCGAGAATTCTAGGGTTCCTCCGCTTCGTCTTCTCTTCGCGCTCGACCATCGATTGATCTTCCCAGAAATCATAATGGATTCCGTGCTCCTCGAATCCCCCTCAATGGTGAAATCTCTCGGTTTCGGCTCTCTCGGCGGCCCTAGCTTCAAATCCATGCTCAAAGAACTTGCTCTTCGGTGATAGGATCTTCCAATCCGAAGTATATAATTCCAAGGGCGATCAAGGCAATTCCTTTAAAAAACAGAAGACCGGAAAACAAATAAAATGCATATGGAGAACGCTCAGACCCCGGTATTCCGTTGACGTTTATGTCGAAGAGTCCTATGATTATGGACAAAACCAAGCCGCAACCACCGAAAATGGTCAAATTATGCGTCACGCGGAGACTTCTATCCTGAAACACATGAACAAGATTAATATGTTATATCTTCTTTAAAGAAGAAGGTTTTACACAACCAATGCGTCAAAACATATTACAAATGAAATTGCAAATAAAGGCATTTGCTTGTTTGTAAGATACAACCTGCAACCATGCACGAACTGTACTCTGCATAACATCTTGAATTGTAAACAAGCGTCCACGAACAGCTTCCTGCTCCTTGAGCATTTCCCTTGTGCTTTTATTGATTCCTTCAAGCAGAGCTTTGGTGGCATTGCCTCTCAAATGCTGGAGGAGCTCAAAGATGATCTCCTCTCTTGCATGAAGTGACCATTTAACTCTAATAACCTATCAAAGAGAAGAACTGCATTAACTCTTTTACAGTATTAATAAGACAAAGTTCAATATCAGATGTCCAAACTTAAAGGACATATTTCTGACAATTGCTAACCTGAGTGGCCAGTCTCCTAATTTCTTGGTTAAAGATTATACAGAGTAGATTCAAGTCTTCATGATTTCTCCTGAAAAGTGGAAACAATATCCTTACATGATATTACTCCTAGAGCACCTTATATAAGTCAAAAGAGGTATACGAATCAGACAAATTACCTATTTACAAACTTTAACTCTATTTCATCTGCTCCTCCAAGTACATACTTGCGGAACAATCTGCAGCAAAATACAGAGGAACATGAAATAAAACCAAACTCCCTAAAATAATGCAAGTATAATTAAGAAAACCATATGACTTGTTCAGAGGTACAACGAAACAGATGAGGCTCTCTGTTCGTATAAGTAAAAATTGGTTTACGATAACCTGGTAAAAACAAAAGATTTGTTGCTAAACTAGAGGTAAAAGCCAGCCATAAAGCTCATTGTTTGAGGACAAGTTCAAGTAGCTCAAAAGAGTGAAAAGCTGATAGAGTTGGAGGAATTTCATCATAAAGCTCATTGTTTGATAGGTCAAGAGACTCCGATGACTGTAGACCACTCATCGTCTATGGAATATACCCAATCAATTGATTCCCAGACAAGTTCAAATTTTTCAATGTAGCAAGGCCTCCTATCTCTTCAGGGATCTTTCAGGTTAGACAGTTGCTTGATAAGTCGAGGCTCGACATGAGAGATATTATTGTATTGGTATAGTATTCTAGAACTTGTCCTTTTGTGACCACTAAAAGGCTAATGAAATAAGGGACATAATAACTTCCGTACGAGGAGACTGTAGTCATTGCTGTGAAGTTCACGAGAGATGGAGCTATGGTTCCTGATAGATTGTTGTGAGCAAGATCCAAAACATGGAGATAATCTAATTTTGCAAGCTGAATAGGTATATAGCCAGAAATCATGTTAGACCTTAATAAGAGAAAGGCTAACTGTGGTAATTTTTTACCTATCCATATCGGCAAGCTTCCATATGGAATTCACCATAGAGGGAATTCACGAGAGAGGCTGTTGTTGCGGAACAAAGGGAATTCACCAGAGAGGCTGTTGTTGCGGAAGTTTACTATTGAAAGTTCGGAACCTATCGGTGTCAAGTCGCCAGGATCAGCTCTAAAAGATTTCGTGCTTGTCAAACATTGAGGAAGCTGTCCTAATAGGCGGTTGTGCGATAGATCCAAAATTCCTAAGGACTGCACCTGGTTGCACATAGATAATGGGATGGTACCAGTAATACTATTGTCTGAAAGATCCAACAACCAAAGACCCGTCGGTAATTGTGGGAACCCACCTTGGAATCGATTTGAATTCAAATTTATTTCAGATGCTGCTGACAAGAACTCCAGAGTCAATGGTAATTCTCCACTAATTTGGTTTAGGGAGAGATCACGATATTCTACCTAAGAAATTACATTCCAAACCCAATCTGGCAACCTATCAGCTATTCCTGTATTAGGCATTATAAAATCGATAATGTCAGTCTGCGATCGAATCCACGTAGGAAAATGGGGTCCCGGATTGCAGGAGTTCAAGCCTGCATATTTCAGTTTGAATGGAGGGAGCCAATTTGGGCCTACTACCATGGTCAGGTTGTTGTTGTTGGACAAATATAAATATTCTAATCTTGTCGGACTTGCAAAATGATCTTATGATATAATGCCAACAAAGTGATTGAAACCCAAAAACAAACTGCTCAAATTAGTGAGCTTTCCAATCCTGAAAGGTATGGGAGCTCTGAGGCTATTGTTACTGAGTTCAAGATAACTTAGACAGGCCATGTGCTCGAACCAACTTGGCAGACGGTCAAGTTATTTGCAGACAAATCCAACTCCTCTATCTTGGGCAGCAACCTTTTCATCAATTCTGTTATGTTCCCGCTGATTTGATTATCCCATACAATGAGCTTTTTCAAGTTGCGTAGATTCTTTAAAGTCCTCGGTATCATGCCAATGAGATCATTGCCTCCAAGCCCAAGTTTTTCGAGGGAGGTCATATTTCCTAGCAGGCCATTAGGAATAGGACCGTGAAAGTAGTTGCCCCCAAGACCAAGGCTCACAAGTGATGTGAGATTAGAAGAGTAAAGAAGCAGTGAAGAGAACGTCGCGTTGAGATTGCAATCAAATAGATAAAGAACTCTTAGAGAAGCTGGAGGCATGCTCATGGCCTGCACTTCATCCACAGCAGCACTGAGGTTTACCTCACTCATGTCGAGGTACTTCAAGGTAGAGAGACGTGGTAGCCATGATACCAGACGAACCGAGTGCAAAGAGTTAAAAGAAAGATCGAGATGGAGCAGCTTTGTGAGATTATCAAGCTAGGAGGTATGCTCCCACTGAAGCATGCATCAGTGAGGTTGAGATACTTCAAGTTCTTAAAGGAGCCAATGAATTCTGGTATCCGCTTATGTCCGAAATTGTTGTAGCTTAGGTTGAGGTAGTTGAGATGCTCTATAGCCAGCAGAGAAGGATTGATCTCACTGCCCAATGTTTGAAACTTATAATTGATCATGTCGGTGTTGTAGTCATAGTTGATGTCGTTATGGAGGTCGAGCTTCACAACATGGCTTGTCCTGTTGCTGCACACGACATGTAACAACCCAGAATTTTGGAACATAAATAAATAAAATGAATAGAAATATACAGTTTAGAAATATACAGTTTAGATAATGATGAATTTTATCTCTTTTATGTTTTAAGATTTTTATTAAATTAAATTAAATTTTTAGATATATCTATAAGATATTAGAATTCTTATTCTAGTAGGACACTTATTATATTTTTTTTCTTTTATAAAAAGGGGGCCTAGAATAAAACCTAGAGGAATTTTTTAGGAGAGAAATTAGGTGCTACAGTATTGAGAAATAAAAATGAGAGAGAAAAAGAGATTATTCTTGAGGGAGATTAGAGAGAAAAAAAATAGAAAATAGAGGAAAAAAGATTTTATCATACCAGAAAGAAAGGAAGAAAAAAAAAGAGAAGACAATCATGGAGTGCTTTGAAATTCGTGCAGATTACGATTAGGATGAGAAAATCAAATTATTTTAGATTAAGCGATCAAACAAGTCTCCACTCATATTTTCTTAAATTTTTATTATATAAAATTAGAATTGATGAATTATAAATATCTTTATGTTTATTCTTATCCCATTTGATTTTATAAGATAAGAAATTTTGCAATATGATGATGTAAGAAATTCATTGTTTTAAGGAATTTCAATAAAAAATTAGAAATATTAAGATTTTGTATTTTATTGAAAATTCATATTTATCATTCTTGGAAAAAAAAGGGATTTTATTGTTTATTATTTTTCAGATTTCAAAGTATTTATTTTTATTGCAGAAAATAAGAAATAAATTAGGAATATTTCAATTTAAATGAATTTTTAGATTTATGAAAATAATTAATATCTATTTCTATTGTAGAAAATAAGATATAAATTAGTAATATTTCAATTTATATAGATTTCGGATTCCTGATAGTACACTTTTAACAGAGATAGTACACTTTGCGGGTTTCCATGATAGTACACTTTTAACAGAGATCGACTGCTTTTATATTGATTTATTCAAATTAAGATATTATGAATGATTTATGATTCGATTCCCATGATAGTACATCATTTTCAGTAGAGATTGATTTGTGTTATATTAATTTATTTAAATTGAGATATTATAAGTGATTTATAATTCAATTTCCATGATAATACACTTTAGTGGAGATTTGTTTTATACTGATTTATTCGGATTGTGTTAATATGAATGATTTATGATTTGATTTCCATAAAAAAAAAATACTTTTAGCGGAGATTGATTTGTTTTATATTGATTTATTTAAAATGAGTTAATATGAATAATTTATGATTCTAATTTGGATATATAGATTTTGAAATTCAATATAAGGGACAAGAAAACTATTTATTTTTCAAGACGGCTTATATATTATTATTATGATTCTTTTTCTACTACTATATGTATCACATGTTGATCTTTGTCATTAGACATATTATTAGTAGAGTGGGTTACTTGCTACTATATGTATCATGAGGACTTATTATTTTACAGGAATTTAAAAAGCCGCTTGGTTAGGACTCTAGTATTGTTTTCGTTGTGTCAATATATTTTAGAATTTAATTTTTATTTAAACTTTCGTGTTTTTTCTAAATTTTATCCTAGAGATTTACGATCATCATGTTCCAGATCAGGGCGTGACACGACACCCCTCTATAGACATCAGTTTTGGCCAGTCTGCCAAGAAGATAGGACATCATTCGGATCTTCAATGCTTGCTTTGAAGGAAAAAGTGCGTCCCTCCCACTCTCGATGCAACTCCTTCCTCCTCGTTTGGGCTCCACAGCTATGGAGGAAATGGGGATTTGATATTGGGCCAGTATACGACAACATTGGATAGAGGATCTTTCGACCTTGGCCATTAAACTTCGTTTGCCTCTTCTTCTTCTTCTTCTTCTTCCAAACACCTGGGATTAATAGGATATAAGTTGTCGTGGTAGTGAAGGCCTAAAGGCAATATTAGTAGAGAATGTTTATTCTTCTTCTTTCTCTTCTTCTATATACCACATGTTACTTAAACGGTGGATAGAGACTTTTGAGCTTCCGGTTCCACACTACCTTGCCCAAGTATGGAAATTACGATGGTTGTGGAATTTCATGAATGGAAACAAGAAGAGTATGGAAATTAGATTCTCACTTATGCTCAAATAATAAAGGTATATATATTATTTCTCTTCTTTTCTTTTTTGAATAATGAGAATTTAATAATGTCACAATTAAATCATTAGATTTGAATTCAGGAACTCTTAATATAATATGTCATTTGAACAATCTGATCACTATCCCATTGGCACTGATTTTTTAATCTTCTACACTCCTTTTTTGTGTTTCGTATTGTCTACACTCTATACACCGGTGCTTTCTCTATTTTTAATATGGCTCAAGTTTTTCTATCAATTAGTTATCTAACATGATAACAAAATCAGTTTTACTAAGTAATCAACTTACACCTCATCCAGCATATCAACTTATGCTTCTAAAATCAGCTTATTATCTTACAACAATTAATGGATTATACATAGCTAAGTGACTTTTAATTTGTGGAAACAAAAATATAGTTATATTTAGGGATAAATCAATTATAAATGTGGTAGTGCATTATTACATCTCCATTTTATTTCAACCGAGCAATAAATGTATTGAAGTACCCATTGAATACGTCCAAAGCATCAGTTGCATGGTAGTCTAGTCTACAATAAGTCTAAAGAAACAAAGTCTAGAATGAGACACTCAAAGTTATACTCATATGTGGAATTCCAGACAAGGAAGGGGAAAAAGACTGAGATGCTGGACTTAGAAAATTATATTAATGGTTGTGGAATTCTAACACTAGGAAGAAGAAAATGGTAATCTTCCTAGGGATTATTCGAAATCTAATCTTGACTAGATTTTTCAGCAAATTTATAAAAATTACCATATATTTTGCTTTTATTATTATTAATGCTTTATCATATGAATATTTCTTATTCAACCATTGTGCTTTGCTTAAAATGTCTCACAACTATTCAGCCCATTAGTTTTCTTAGCAATTAGTTATCATATAAATGAACTAAAGTAACTATAGACGTATAATGAACCTAATATGCTTAATATAAGTAAACTTTTAGATTAAAGTAAAATTAAATGAAATTATATTTTAAAGTCAAATTAATGGTTTTAATTCTAAAGTTTACAAAATATCTTCTATTCCATAATGATATGTTTTTAAAGTCCAGAATGAGATGTCATTTGAAAAGAAGATTGCATGTTGTAAGACGCTAAAAATTATGGAATTCCAAAGGAAGTGAGAAGAACAAGAAGGTAGACTTAGACGATTCTATTAATGGTGGTTAAATTTCAGCATCAAGATTTTCTCTAATCAAATTTAAAAGAAAATGACAATTTGACCTTGAGTTATCCGAACCTTAAATTGATTAGATATTTAGCAAAAAATATTTAAAATTACTCTATGTTTCACTTATATTTTCATTCACATTGCTCTGTGTATCACTTTCAAACCCTTGAGAAGAAAAAAAAAATAGACATATACAACCCTAAACTACTTAAATATATCACTAAGCCTCCTTAGCCAATATTTCATTAGCTAGCATTTGAGCCACCTTGTTGTGATTGCTACTGTGGCATTGAAGGAGACATTAATAGACATATATAGTTGTTCTTGTTCATAGGATATGATGCTCTAAAACTGCCTGCATTGTTATTTTAGATACAATGCATTTTGGCCCTCAGTAAAGCTTAATTAGACCTCTTTAATCTGCCCTCCATTCCAGTGTTTCTTTCAGCTAAGTAGCCTTAGATTTCTTCATGTTCTTAATTTCATACAAGAGAGAAAAATAACCAGGAAGAAGAAGAAGAAAAGGAATCATTAAGCATCATAGGCCTAGTTAATTAGGAGGCCTTGATTATTTTTAATTTTTAATTTAACCATGAGATGATGAGCCCTAAATCACAAAACCTCAAACAGAGCATCATGGTGTAGTCTAATAAATGAGTAGTAGAGAAGCTTGATTAATTGTATAGGATATACCCTGTTTACATATGAATAGAAACACATCAATAAGTTCTTTGGAGGTAGAACACCAACTTCATCTTTAGTACTACCTTCCACTCCATGATGACCCATGAGTGAACTCATTCGATCAATTCATGATTGATTAGAGCCTTGTTTCCATCACAAAGATGGCTCTGGAGAATTGGCATCCACTGTAAAGCACTTAAAAGCATTATTATTTCGAAGGAAAAAGATAGAGTATGAAAGTAATATTAATGATTGTGGAATTCAGCTGGTGCCATAAAAGAACCAAACCTTAGATTACACTTTATGAAATATTTTTAAATCATACCTTATATTTTCACTATTTTTTTAATAACTAGCTTTTTAATTTTTTTTTCTCTATAATTTTTGTATAACACCCTCTCGCTACTTTGTATAACTACATAACTTACCCTGATTCACTTGAAAATGATTGAATTTATTTAACCCAAAATGCCGTAAGGAAAAATAAAGGGTTTAGTTATAAAATCCTCAAAGAAGTGACATTAATAAAAATTAGTCGAAATGCAGGATATATTTGGTGAATAATTCTTTTTTTAATCCTTAAGAAGTGGGAACTTACTATTTTCTAAATTAAATAAGTGCCGCTGAAATTTGAACTAATTACACTCATATAACATAAACCTCTTTAACAATATGATCACTATCCCATTGGTATTGATATCTCATTGTTTATTATTGTCTACACACTATTGTTTTTCTTATTATTAGTATGACTCGATTTTTTTTTCATTAATTGGTTATCTAACATGATTAACAAAATAAGTTTGACTAGGTCATCATTTAAACCTACTTAAGCTTCTAAATAAGCTGATTACCTTACAAAATGGATGACAGCTAAGTGACGGTTTGATGCTAAGATACAATTAAATGCCAACAGCAAATTAGGATATCTCCCATTGTTATGTGTTCAACTGAACTGTATTCCTGAGCATTGGTCCTACGCGGGTGGAATTATTGGCAACTAAAATTTCTCCTCCATCAAGCCATAGAAGGAAGGAAGGAAGAAAAAACATTCTTATATTTAGGGATTGGTTTATAGAATTCTAAAGGAGGAAAACGAATAAGAATGTAGACTTAGTAAAATATTAAAAGTAAGATAGAAAAAAAAGTTATGTTAATTACCAAAGCTATGTAAATTAGTAAAGTTGTGATAATTTGTAAGGTAACAAAAGTTGCTGCATCTGATAGATTGGAGTTTTAACTACTTTTCAACAACACAACCTTAATAGAAAAGCAGCATGTTGACGATGTGAAAGACAATTACAAGTCTGATATTAGATTACATGGAAGAGATCAGATGACCAACATATTTGATACATATCTACTTCTTTTATCTATTATAAGATGTGATCAAGATTTGGATGTTGATAGCATAATCACACAATTTAGCAATAAACAGTGACTAATCTCCATGATCTGAACCATGGAAACTCCTCGGTTTGCATAACCACGCCTCTGCTTTATTTTTTCTTGATGTTGGCAATGAGCCTAGCCCAATTAAGAACCATAAACACATAGATCTTATCATAGATGTTGTCGATGAAGAGAAAATAAGTTGCGCTCCATGTCCTCTTGAACAGTAATGGACCAATGACCACCCAAAGCCCCACTGCAAATCCTAGACCCATGCTGAGATAAAAAGATGACATCTCGTTTCCATCTTCCTGTTCTAGAGGATCATTTAGAGTCGTTCCATCTCCTGAACAATTCTTGGAAATTGGAGGCCCACAAAGATCATTGTTGCCTTCGTAGATTGACGGATCGTCAAGTGTTTGTAGTTGCTGCCCAGATGGTATTCTTCCTGAGAGATTATTATAGGACAAGTTCAAGTAGCTCAAAAAAGTTAAAGCTGATAGAGTTGGAGGAATTTCACCATAAAGCTCATTGTTTGATAGGTCAAGAGATTCCAATGATTGAAGACCACCGATTGTCTCCGGAATATCTCCGGTCAATCGATTCCCTGACAAATTCAAAATTTTCAATGTAGCAAGGCCTCCTATCTCTTGAGGGATCGTTCCACTTAGATAGTTGCTTGATAAATCGAGGCTCAACAGGAGAGACATCATCTTGTCGGTATAGTATTCCAGAGCTTGTCCTTTTGTAACCACTAAAAGAATAACGAAATCAAGAAGAGAGTTACTTTCATACCGCGAGAGTGTAGTCATTGCTGTGAAGTTCACGAGAGATGGAGCTATGGTTCCTGATAGATTGTTGTGAGCAAGGTCCAAAACATGGAGATAGTCTAATTTTGCAAGCTGAATAGGTATATAGCCAGAAAACATGTTAGACCTTAATAAGAGAAAGGCTAACTGTGGTAATCTTTTACCTATCCATATCGGCAAGCTTCCATATAAGTTATTATAAGAAAGATCAAGAAAATTAAGATACTGGCAACCTCGGAAGAACAAAGGGAATTCACCGGAGAGGCTGTTATTGCGGAAGCTTACTATTGAAAGTTCAGAACCTATCGGTGTCAAGTCGCCAAGATCAGCTCTAAAAGATTTTCTGCTTGTCAAACATTGAGGAAGTTGTCCTGATAGACGGTTGTGTGATAGATCCAAAATTCCTAAGGACTGCACCTGGTTGCACATAGATAATGGGATGGTACCAGTAATACTGTTGTTTGAAAGATCCAACAACCAAAGACTCCTCGGTAATTGCGGGACACCACCTTGGAATCGATTTGAATTCAGATTTATTTCATTTGCTACTGACAGGAACTCCAGAGTCGATGGTAATACTCCGCTGATCTGGTTTAGAGAGAGATCAAGATATTCAACCGAAGAAATTACATTCCAAAACCAATCAGGCAACCTATCGACTATTCCCGAATTGGCCATTGCTAAATCGATAATGTCAGTCTGCGATCGAATCCACGTAGGAAAATGGGGTCCCAGATTGCAGGAGCTCAAGCCTACATATTTCAATTTGAATGGAGGGAGCCAATTTGGGCCTACTACCATGGTCAGGTTGTTGTTGTCGGACAAGTATAACATCTCTAATTTCGTCAGACTTGCAAAATGATCTCCTGATATAATGCCAACAAAGTGATTGAAACTCAAATCCAAAATGCTCAAATTAGTGACATTTCCAATCCCAGAAGGTATGTGACCGCTGAGGCTATTGTTACTGAGATCAAGAGACCTTAGGCTGGTCATGTGCTCAAGACAACTTGGCAGACTTCCGGTCAAGTTATTTCCAGACAAATACAACTCCTCTATCTTGGGCGACAATCTTTTCATCAATTCTGCTATGTCCCCGCCGATTTGATTATCCCATAGATTGAGCTTTTTCAAGTTGCTTAGATTCTTTAAAGTCCTCGGTATCATACCAATGAGATTATTTCCAGACAAATCCAACTCCTCTATCTTGGGCGGCAACCTTTTCATCAATTCTGCTATGTCCCCGTTGATTTGATTCCAGCTTAGATCTAGTATGTTTAAGTTGTGTAGATTCTTCAAAGTCCTCGGTACCATGCCAATGAGATCATTGCCTCCAAGCCCAAGTTCTTCGAGAGAGGTCATATTTCCAAGTAGGCCATCAGGAATAGGACCGTGAAAGTAGTTGCCCCCAAGACCAAGTCTCACAAGTGATGTGAGATTAGAAGAGTAAAGAGGCAAAGAAGAGAACGTCGCATTGAGATTGCAATCAACTAGATAAAGAACTCTTAGAGAAGCTGGAAGCATGCTCATGACCTGCACCCCATCCACAGCAGCACTAAGGTTTACGTCGCTCATGTCGAGGTACTTCAAGGAAGAGAGATGCGGTAACCAAGCTACATAATCAACCGACTCCAAGTAGTTAGAAAAAAGATCGAGATGGAGCAGCTTAGTGAGATTACCGAGCTGAGGAGGTATGCTTCCACCGAAGCCTGCATCAGTGAGGTCGAGATACTTCAAGTTCTTGAAGGAGCCAATGAATTCTGGTATCCGTTTACGTCCGAAGTCGTTGTAGCTTAGGTTGAGATAGTTAAGATGCTCTATAGCTAGCAGAGAAGGACTGATCTCACCACCCAACGTCCGAGTGTTGTAGTCATAAATGCCGTCGGCGAAGTTGTTATGGAGGTCGATCTTCACAACATGGCCTGTCCTGTTGCTGCACACGACGCCCCTCCATCGACAGCAGTCTTGGCCAATCTGCCAAGAAGATAGGACATCATTGGGATCTTCAATGCTTGCTTTGAAGGAAAGAAGTGCGTCCCTCTCTCTCTGGATGCAACTCCTTCCTCCTCCTTTGGGCTCCACAGATATGGAGGAAATGGGGATTTGATATTGGGCCAGTAGAACCCATATCATTATTAGGACGATACGACAACATTGGATAGAGGATCTTGTCGCCTTGGCCATTAAACTTCTTTTACTTCTTCTAGCTTCCAAACACCTGGGATTAATAGGATCATATAAGCAGCTCTCGCAATAGTCAAGGCCTAAAGGCAATATTAGTAGAGAATATTTCTTCTTCTTCTTCTTCTTCTATGTACCACATGTTATTTACTTCAATGGAAATTGTAATGATTGTCACTTATTCTCAAATAATATATTTCTTATCTTTTCTTTTCTTTTTCTCAAATAAATGAAAATTTAATAATGTTCTAATTAATTAAATTAGTGTCACTGAGATTTGAACTCTAGGAACACTTAAATAGCATAATCCCATTTTAACAATCTGATCACTATCCCATTGGCATGACATATTATTTCAACCGAGCAATAAATGTTTTAAAAATACGTCCAAAGCATTAGGGTCCATGGTAGTTTATTCTACAGTAAGTCCAAGAAACAAAGTCCTGAATGAGATAGCATTTAAAAATAACGTTGTCCGATATGATAGGCTCAAAATTGTACTCATTTGTGGAATTTCAGAGAAAGAAAGGGCTCAAAATTGTACTCAAAATTGTACTCATTTGTGGTATTGATTCCTTCAAGCGGAGCTTTGGTGGCATTGCCTCTCAAATGCTGGAGGAGCTCAAAGATGATCTCCTCTCTTGCATGAAGTGACCATTTAACTCTAATAACCTATCAAAGAGAAGAACTGCATTAACTCTTTTACAGTATTAATAAGACAAAGTTCAATATCAGATGTCCAAACTTAAAGGACATATTTCTGACAATTGCTAACCAGAGTGGCCAGTCTCCTAATTTCTTGGTTAAAGATTATACAGAGTAGATTCAAGTCTTCATGATTTCTCCTGGAAAGTGGAAACAATATCCTTACATGATATTGCTCCTAGAGCACCTTATATAAGTCAAAAGAGGTATACGAATCAGACAAATTACCTATTTACAAACTTTAACTCTATTTCATCTGCTCCTCCACGTACATACTTGCGGAACAATCTGCAGCAAAATACAGAGGAACATGAAATAAAACCAAACTCCCTGAAATAACGCATGTATAATTAAGAAAACCGTATGACTTGTTCAGAGGTACAACGAAGCAGATGAGGTTCTCTGTTAGTATAAGTAAAAATTGGTCTACAATAACCTGGTAAAAACAAAAGATTTGTTGCCAAACTAGAGGTAAAAGCCAGCCATAAAAGCCAGCCATAAAGCTCATTGTTTGAGGACAAGTTCATGTAGCACAAAAATGTTAAAGCTGATAGAGTTGGAGGAATTTCATCATAAAGCTCATTGTTTGATAGGTCAAGAGACTCCAATGACTATAGACCACCCATCGTCTCTGGAATATACCTAATCAATCGATTTCCAGACAAGTTCAAAATTTTCAATGTAGCAAGGCCTGCTATCTCTTCAGGGATCTTTCAGGTTAGACAGTTGCTTGATAAGTCGAGGCTCGACATGAGAGACATTATTGTATTGGTATAGTAAGTCGAGGCTCTGACTTATTAAGAATGATTTATATTATATATATATATTAGAGGAAATAGTAGTATTTGAATTTATGGATTATTCGTGTATATATTGTATTTTGAAGATTGAGAATTTTGGTGATTGAGGAATTTGATACTTGAGATTCAGAATGAATCAGTATAGTTGAATACTAATAAAAGTGAGATCTAGAACCCAATTTGTTTTCAAGAAGATAAGTTCAAGGAAAAGATCCTTGGAATGTAACGTTGCGATGTGCTACCAAGTAACTCTGGCGGGATTAGGGAAAAGATTCCTGGATTTTTGTTTTGGTGACTCTTATCTTTCTCAACGGCTATTGAAAAAGTCAGTAGGGCACTGTATAGTACCTACTGTGACCCTAGACGGATCGACTATCTAAAAAAGTCCCGGGCGCCATCCCGATGGTGACTAGGTAGTGCGATGTGGCCACGGGTCGGAGTACCTATTAATGAGATAATATGGTATTTTATCAGTTTTGGCGGGTTTCCATGATAGTACAATTTTGGTAGAGATCGACTGTTTTTATATTGATCTATTCAAATTAAGATATTATGAATGATTTATGATTCGATTCCCATGATAGTACATTTTCAGTAGAGATTGATTTGTGTTATATTAATTTATTTAAATTGAGATATTATAAGTGATTTATAATTTAATTTTCATGATAATACACTTTAGTGGAGATTCGTTTTATACTGATTTATTTGGATTGTGTTAATATGAATAATTTATGATTTGATTTTCATAAAAAAAACACGTTTAGCGGAGATTGATTTGTTTTATATTGATTTATTTAAAATGAGTTAATATGAATAATTTATCATTCTAATTTGGTATATATGGATTTTGAAATTTAATATTAGAGACAAGAAAACTATTTATTTTTCAAGACGGGTTATATATTATTATTATGATTCTTTTTATGCTAATATATGTATCATATGTTAATTTTTGTCATTAAATATATTATTAGTAGAGTGGGTTACTTGCTGGACATCTAGCTCGACTTATTATTATGCAGGAATTTAAAAAGCCACTTAGTCAGAAGACTGAGTACCATTTTCGCTGTGTCAATCTATTTTAGGATTTAATTTCTATTTAAACTTGGGTGTTTTCTCCGGGTTTTATTCTAGAGATTTACTCCCATCATATCATGTTCCCGGATGGGGGCATGACATGATGCCCCTCTATCGGCAGCAGTTTTGGCCAGTCTGCCAAGAAGATAGGACATCATTGGGATCTTCAATGCTTGCTTTGAAGGAAAGAAGAGCGTCCCTCTCTCTCTCGATGCAACTCCTTCCTCCTCCTTTGGGCTCCGCAGATATGGAGGAAATGGGGATTTGATATTGGGCCAGTAAAACCCATATCTAACGTGATAACAAAATCAGTTTTACTAAGTAATCAACTTACACCTCATCCAGCCTATCAACTTATGCTTCTAAAATCAGCTTATTATCTTAAAACAATTAATGGATGATATATAGCTAAGTGACTTTTAATTTGTGGAAACAAAAATATAGTTATATTTAGGGATAAATCAATTATAAATGTGGTAGTGCATTATTACATCTCCATTTTATTTCAACCGAGCAATAAATGTATTGAAGTACCCATTGAATACGTCCAAAGCATCAGTTGCATGGTAGTCTAGTCTACAATAAGTCTAAAGAAACAAAGTCTAAAATGAGACACTCAAAAGTTATACTCATATGTGGAATTCCAGACAAGGAAGGGGAAAAAGACTGAGATGCTGGACTTAGAAAATTATATTAATGGCTGTGGAATTCTAACACTAGGAAGAAGAAAATGGTAATCTTGGTAGGGATTATTCGAAATCTAATCTTGACTAGATTTTTCAGCAAATTTATAAAAATTACCATATATTTTGCCTTTATTATTATTAACATTTTATCATATGAATATTTCTTATTCAACCAATGTGCTTTGCTTAAAATGTCTCACAACTATTCAGCCCATTAGTTTTCTTGGCAATTAGTTATCATATAAATGAACTAAACTAACTATAGATGTAGAATGAACTTAATATGCTTAATATAAGTAAACTTTTAGATTAAAGTAAAATTAAATGAAATTATATTTTAAAGTCAAATTAATGGTTTTAATTCTAAAGTTTACAAAATATTTTCTATTCCATAATGATATGTTTTTAAAGTAATATTATATGTTGTAAGACGCTAAAAATTATGGAATTCCAAAGAAAGTGAGAAGAACAAGAAGGTAGACTTAGACAATTCTATTAATGGTTGTTAAATTTCAGCATCAAGATTTTCTCTAATCAAATTTAAAAGAAAATGACAATTTGATCTTGAGTTATCTGAACCTTAAATTGATTAGATATTTAGCAAAAAAGATTTAAAAAATGTTTGTAATTTCATGTATTTGATATAAATTTTTTATTAATTTTGAGCTAAGTTTTAAGTGGGGACCACACATTATTAATGATGGTTTAATGGTTGAATTAATTTAGCTCAAATTGTACTTTATTGTCAAATATTTACTTAGTCAAATCCATGAAGAGAAGTGAATGAAAATTGGCTCTAAAGTGGGTATCATAACAATGGAAAATAAAAAAAAAAAGTTTAGTACCATATTGGATATTTGAGAAATGTTAGTATGGTATATTAGATACAACATCAGAGAAGAAAACTTGGTTCATTCCTTCTAGAGTCGAGTCTTTAAGTTTGAGTCTGCATTCGAAGGAGAGTATAGCACGGTTCAGGTTCAATCAAGGCATTAGAAAGCTGCTTCCTTTCCAGCATAAGACAGTCGTTGTATCCTAAGAGA
The DNA here is from genome assembly GCF_048772165.1 of Typha angustifolia. Classification (NCBI taxonomy): domain Eukaryota; kingdom Viridiplantae; phylum Streptophyta; class Magnoliopsida; order Poales; family Typhaceae; genus Typha; species Typha angustifolia. Next base: position 835,209 of record NC_133239.1, read on the forward strand.
CCGATGTCTACTGTTCTAGAAGCAATCGGTGAAGGGCGAATTGATCTTAAGGAGATAGTGTCCAACACTAGACTCGACTATTCAGAATTTTATTCTGTAATCTGTAAGTTTATTTAATTTAATTTGATCGAATTTTTTGTGACTCTTTGGAATCAGATTGTTACCTACAACAAAAAATACTCTATGTTTCACTTATAGTTTCATTCTCATTGCTCTCTCCATCGCTTTCAAACCCTTGAGGAAAAAAAAAAACCAGGAAGAAGAAGAAGAAAAGGAAGCATTAAGCATCATAGGCCTAGTTAATTAGGAGGCCTTGATTATTTTTAATTTTTAATTTAACCATGAGATGATGAGCCCTAAATCACGAAACCTCAAACAGAGCATCATGGTGTAGTCTAATAAATGAGTAGTAGAGAAGCTTGATTAATTGTATAGGATATACCCTGTTTACGTATGAATAGAAACACATCGATAAGTTCTTTGGAGGTAGAACACCAACTTCATCTTTAGTACTACCTTCCACTCCATGATGACCCATAAGTGAACTCATTCGATCAATTCATGATTGATTAGAGCCTTGTTTCCATCACAAAGATGGCTCTGGAGAATTGGCATCCACTGTAGAGCACTTAAAAGCATTATTATTTCGAAGGAAAAAGATGGAGTATGAAAGTAATATTAATAATGATTGTGGAATTCAGCTGGTGCCATAAAGAACCAAACCTTAGATTACACTTTATAAAATATTTTTAAATCATACCTTCCTTATATTTTCACTATTTTTTTTAATAACTAGACTTTTAATTTTTTTTTCCCTATAATTTTTGTATAACACCCTCTTGCTACTTTGAATAACTACATGACTAACCCAGATTCATTTGAAAATGATTGAATTTATTTAACCCAAAATACCGTAAGAAAAAATGAAAGGTTTAATTATAAAATCCTCAAAGACATGACATTAATAAAAATTAGTGGAAATGCATGATATATTTGGTGAATAATTCTTTTTTTAATCCTTGAGAAGTGGGAACTTAATATTTTCTGAATTAAATAAGTGCCACTGAAATTTGAACTAATTACACTCATATAACATAAACCTCTTTAACAATATGATCACTATCCCATTGGTATTGATATCTCATTGTTTATTATTGTCTACACACTATTGTTTTTCTTATTCTTAGTATGACTCAATTTTTTTTTTCATTAATTGGTTATCTAACATGATTAACAAAATAAGTTTGACTAGGTCATCATTTAAACCTACTTAAGCTTCTAAATAAGCGGATTACCTTACAAAATGGATGATAGCTAAGTGACGGTTTGATGCTAAGATACAATTAAATGCCAACAGCAAATTAGGATATCTCCCATTGTTATGTGTTCAACTGAATTGTATTCCTGAGCATTGGTCCTACGCGGATGGAATTATTGGCAACTAAAATTTCTCCTCCATCAAGCCATAGAAGGAAGGAAGGAAGAAAAAACATTGTTATATTTAGGGATTGGTTTATAGAATTTTAAAGGAGGAAAACGAATAAGAATGTAGACTTAGTAAAATATTAAAAGTAAGATAGAAAAAAGTTATGTTAATTACCAAAGCTATGTAAATTAGTAAAGTTGTGATAATTTGTAAGGTAACAAAAGTTACTGCATCTGATAGATTGGAGTTTTAACTACTTTTCAACAACACAACCTTAGTAGAAAAGCAGCATGTTGAAGATGTGAAAGACAATTACAAGTCTGATATATAGGTTTTACATGGAAGAGATCAGATGACCAACATATTTGATACATATCTACTTCTTTTATCTATTATAAGATGTGATCAAGATTTGGATGTTGATAGCATAATCACACAATTTAGCAATAAACAGTGACTAATCACCATGATCTGAACCATGGAAACTCCTCCGTTTGCATAACCACGCCTCTGCTTTATTTCTTCTTGATGTTGGCAATGAGCCTAGCCCAATTAAGAACCATAAACACATAGATCTTATCAAAGATGTTGTCAATGAAGAGAAAATAAGATGTGCTCCATGTCCTCTTGAACAGTAATGGACCAATGACCACCCAAAGCCCCACTGCAAATCCTAGACCCATGCTGAGATAAAAAGATGACATCTCGTTTCCATCTTCCTGTTCGAGAGGATCATTTAGAGTCCTTCCATCTCCTGAACAATTCTTGGAAATAGGAGGCCCACAAAGATCATTGTTGCCTTCGTAGATTGACGGATCGTCAAATGTTTGTAGTTGCTGCCCAGAAGGTATTCTTCCTGAGAGGTTATTATAGGACAAGTTCAAGTAGCTCAAAAAAGTTAAAGCTGATAGAGTTGGAGGAATTTCACCATAAAGCTCATTGTTTGATAGGTCAAGAGACTCGAATGACTGTAGACCGCCGATTGTCTCCGGAATATCTCCAATCAATCGATTCCCTGACAAATTCAAAATTTTCAATGCAGCAAGGCCTCCTATCTCTTCAGGGATTTTTCTGGTTAAACAGTTGCTTAATAAGTCGAGGCTCGACATGAGAGACATTATTATATTGGTATAGTATTCTAGAGCTTATCCTTTTGCGACCACCAAAAGGCTAATGAAATCAGGGACATAATAACTTCCGTATGAGGAGACTGTAGTCATTACTGTGAAGTTCACAAGAGATGGAGCTATGGTTGCTGGTAGATTGTTGTGAGCGAGATCCAAAACATGGAGATAGTCTAATTTTGCAAGCTGAATAGGTATATAGTCATAAAACATGTTAGACCTTAATAAGAGAAAGGCTAGCTGTGATAATCTTTTACCTATCCATATCGGCAAGCTTCCATAGAAGTTATTATAAGAAAGATCAAGAAAATTAAGTTACTGACAACCTCGGAAGAACAAAGGGAATTCACCAGAGAGGCTATTGTTGCTGAAGCTTACTATTGAAAGTTCAGAACCTATCGATGTCAAGTCGCCAGGATCAGCTCTAAAAGATTTCCTGCTTGTCAAACATTGAGGAAGTTGTCTTGATAGGCGGTTGTGTGATAAATCTAAGATTTCTAAGGATTGCACCTGGTTGCACATCGATAATGGGATGGTACCAGTAATACTGTTGTTTGAAAGATCCAGCACTTGAAGACTGGTCGGTAATTTTGGGACCCCACCATGGAACTGATTTGAATTCAGATTTATTTCAGATGCTGCTGACAAGAACTCCGGAGTCGATGGTAATACTCCGCTGATCTGGTTTAGGGAGAGATCAAGATATTTGACCGAAGAAATTACATTCCAAACCCAATCTGGCAACCTATCAACTATTCCCGAATTGGCCATTGCTAAATCGATCATGTCAGTCTGCGATCGAATCCACGTAGAAAAATGGGGTCCCAGATTGCAAGAGCTCAAGCCTGCATATTTCAATTTGAATGGAGGGAGTCAATTTGGGCCTACTACCATGGTCAGGTTGTTGTTGGACAAATATAAATATTCTAGTTTCGTCAGACTTGCAAAATGATCTTCTGATATAATGCCAACAAAGTGATTGAAACCCAAAAACAAACTGCTCAAATTAGTGAGCTTTCCAATCCCAAAAGGTATGGGACCTCTGAGGCTATTGTTACTGAAATCAAGATAACTTAGACTGGCCATGTGCTCGAACCAACTTGGTAGACGGTCAAGTTATTTGCAGACAAATCCAACTCCTCTATCTTGGGCGGCAACCTTTTCATCAATTCTGTTATGTTCTCGCTGATTTGATTATCCCATAGAATTAGCTTTTTCAAGTTGTGTAGATTCTTTAAAGTCCTCGGTATCATGCTAATGAGATCATTGCCTCCAAGCCCAAGTTTTTCGAGGTAGGTCATATTTCCTAGCAGGCCATTAGGAATAGGACCGTGAAAGTAGTTGCCCCCAAGACCAAGGCTCACAAGTGATGTGAGATTAGAAGAGTAAAGAGGCAGAGAAGAGAACGTCGCGTTGAGATTGCAATCAAATAGATAAAGAACTCTTAGAGAAGCTGGAGGCATGCTCATGGCCTGCACTCCATCCATAGCAGCACTAAGGTTTACCTCACTCATGTCGAGGTACTTCAAGGTAGAGAGACGTGGTAGCCATGATACCAGATGAACCGAGTGCAAAGAGTTAAAATAAAGATCGAGATGGAGAAGCTTTGTGAGATTACCGAGCTAAGGAGGTATGCTCCCACCGAAGCCTGCATCAGTGAGGTCGAGATACTTCAAGTTCTTAAAGGAGCCAATGAATTCTGGTATACGTTTATGTCCGAAATTGTTATAGCTTAGGTTGAGGTAGTTGAGATGCTCTATAGCTAGCAGAGAAGGACTGATCTCACCACCCAACATTCGAAACTTATAATTGATCATGTCAGTGTTGTTATGGAGGTCGAGTTTCACAACATGGCTTGTCCTGTTGCTGCACACGACGCGTAACAACCTAGAATTTTGGAACATAAATAAATAAAATAAATAAAAATATACAATTTAGATAATGATGAATTTTATTTTATCTTTTATGTTTTAAGATTTTTATTAAATTAAATTAATTTTTTAGATATATCTTTAAGATATTAGAATTCTTATTCTAGTATTATATTTTTTTCTTTTATAAAAGGGGGCCTAGAAGAAAACCTTAGAGGGATTTTTTAGGGGAGAAATTAGGCGCTATAGTACCGACTACCAAGAAATAAAAATGAGAGAGAAAATGAGATTATTCTTGAGGGAGATTAGAGAGAGAAAAAAAATAGAGGAAAAAAGATTTTATCATACCAAAGAGAAGAAAAAAGAAAAAAAAAGACAATCGGTGCTTCGAAATTCGTGCAGATTATGATTAGGATGAGAAAATCAAATTATTTTAGATTGAGCGATAAAAGCAAGTCTCCGCTCATATTTTCTTAAATTTTTATTATATAAAAATAGAATTGATGAATTATAAATATCTTTATGTTTATTCTTATCCAGTTTGATTTTATAAGATAAGAAATTTTGCAATATAATGATGTAAGAAATTCATTGTTTTAAGGATTTTTAATAAAAAATTAGAAATATTAAGATTTTGTATTTTATAGAAAATTCATATTTATCATTCTTGGAAAAAAAAAAAAGGATTTTATTGTCTATTATTTTTCAGATTTCAAAGTATTTATTTTTATTGCAGAAAATAAGAAATAAATTAGGAATATTTCAATTCAAATGAATTTTTAGATTTATAAAAATAATTAATATCTATTTCTATTGTAGAAAATAAGATATAAATTAGTAATATTTCAATTTATATGGATTTCGGATTCCTGAAAATAAATAATATTATTTTATTTCTAGAAAATAAGATATAAATTAGGATTACTTCAATTCAAAGGAATTCCGGATTTGTTTAAAAAAAATTATTATTATATTTTATTTTCAGAAAATAATAAAGGAAATCTTTATGCTAATATATTTTATTTTCTATAAATAAAATATAAGAGATCTTTATTTTTCAGCAAATTTATAAAAATTACCATATAATTTGTTTTATTATTATTAATGCTTTATCATATGAATATTTCTTATTGAACCATTGTGCTTTGCTTAAAATGTCTTACAACTATTCAGCCCATTAGTTTTCTTAGCAATTAGTTATCATATAAATGAACTAAAGTAACTATAGACCTAGAATGAACCTAATATGCTTAATATAAGTAAACTTTTAGATTAAAGTAAAATTAAATGAAATTATATTTTAAAGTCAAATTAATGGTTTTAATTCTAAAGTTTACAAAATATTTTCTATTCCATAATAAAATGTTTTTAAAGTCCAGAATGAAATATTTTTAAATCATACCTTATAATTTCACTATTTTTTTAATAACTAGACTTTTATTTTTTTTCCCTATAATATTTGTATAACACCTACTTTGTATAACTACATAACTTACCCTGATTCACTTGAAAATGATTGAATTTATTTAACCCAAAATGTCATAACAAAAAATAAAAGGTTTAGTTATAAAATCCTCAAAGACGTGGCATTAATACAAATGAGTAGAAATGCAGTATATATGTGGTGAATAATTCTTTTTTTAATCCTTGAGAAGTGGGAACTTAATATTTTCTAAATTAAATAAGTGCCACTAAAATTTGAACTATGTACATTCATATAACATAAACCTCTTTAACAATATGATCACTATCCCATTGCTATTGATATCTCATTGTTTATTATTGTCTACACACTATTGTTTTTCTTATTCTTAGTATGACTCCATTTTTTTTTCATTAATTGATTATCTAACATGATTAACAAAATAAGTTTGACTAGGTCATCATTTAAACCTACTTAAGCTTCTAAATAAGCTGATTACCTTACAAAATGGATGATAGCTAAGTGACGGTTTGATGCTAAGATACAATTAAATGCCAACAGCAAATTAGGATATCTCCCATTGTTATGTGTTCAACTGAGCATTGGTCCTACGCGGATGGAATTATTGGCAACTAAAATTTCTCCTCCATCAAGCCATAGAAGGAAGGAAGGAAGAAAAAACATTGTTATATTTAGGGATAGAATTTTAAAGGAGGAAAACGAATAAGAATGTAGACTTAGTAAAATAATAAAAGTAAGATAGAAAAAAGTTATGTTAATTACCAAAGCTATGTAAATTAGTAAAGTTGTGATAATTTGTAAGGTAACAAAAGTTACTGCATCTGATAGATTGGAGTTTTAACTACTTTTCAACAACACAACCTTAGTAGAAAAGCAGCATGTTGACGATGTGAAAGACAATTACAAGTCTGATATATAGATTACATGGAAGAGATCAGATGACCAACATATTTGATACATATTTACTTCTTTTATCTATTATAAGATGTGATCAACATTTGGATGTTGATAGCATAATCACACAATTTACTAATAAACAGTGACTAATCTCCATGATCTGAACTATGGAAACTCCTCCGTTTGCATAACCACGCCTCTGCTTTATTTCTTCTTGATGTTGGCAATGAGCCTAGCCCAATTAAGAACCATAAACACATAGATCTTATCACAGATGTTGTCAATGAAGAGAAAATAAATTACGCTCCATGTCCTCTTGAACAGTAATGGACCAATGACCACCCAAAGCCCCACTGCAAATCCTAGACTCATGCAGAGATAAAAAGATGACGTGTCGTTTCCACGTTCCTGTTCTAGAGGATCATTTAGAGTCGTCCCATCTCCTGAACAATTCTTGGAAATAGGAGGTCCACAAAGATCATTGTTGCCTTCGTAGACTGACGGATCGTCAAATGTTTGTAGTTGCTGCCCAGAAGGTATTCTTCCTGAGAGGTTATTATAGGACAAGTTCAAGTAGCTCAAAAAAGTTAAAGCTGATAGAGTTGGAGGAATTTCACCATAAAGCTCATTGTTTGATAGGTCAAGAGATTCCAATGACTGTAGACCACCCATCGTCTCTGGAATATATCCAATCAATCGATTCCCAGACAAGTTCAAATTTTTCAATGTAGCAAGGCCTCCTATCTCTTCAGGGATCTTTCCGGTTAGACAGTTGCTTGATAAGTCGAGGCTTGACACGAGAGACATTATTGTCTTGGTATAGTATTCGAGAGCTTGTCCTTTTGTGACCACTAAAAGGCTAATGAAATCAGGGACATAATAACTTCCGTATGAGGAGACTGTAGTCATTGCTGTGAAGTTCACGAGAGATGGAGCTATGGTTCCTGATAGATTGTTGTGAGCAAGGTCCAAAACATGGAGATAATCTAATTTTGCAAGCTGAATAGGTATATAGCCAGAAAACATGTTAGACCTTAATAAGAGAAAGGCTAATTGCGGCAATCTTTTACCTATCCATATCGGCAAGCTTCCATAGAAGTTATTATAAGAAAGATCAAGAAAATTAAGATACTGACAATCTCGGAAGAACAAAGGGAATTCACCAGAGAGGTTGTTGTTGCGGAAGCTTACTATTGAGAGTTTGGAACCTATCGGTGTCAAGTCGCCAGGATCAGCTCTAAAAGATTTCCTGCTTGTCAAACATTGAGGAAGTTGTCCTGATAGATGGTTGTGTGATAGATCCAAAATTCTTAAGGACTGCACCTGGTTGCACATAGATAATGGGATGGTACTGGTAATACTGTTGTTTGAAAGATCCAGCACTTGAAGACTGGTCGGTAATTGTGGGACCCCACCATGGAATTGATTTGAATTCAGATTTATTTCAAGTGCTGCTGATAAGAACTCCAGAGTCGATGGTAATACTCCGCTTATCTGGTTTAGGGAGAGATCAAGATATTTGACTAAAGAAATGACATTCCAAAACCAATCAGGCAACCTATCAGCTATTCCCGAATTGGACATTGTTAAATAAATAATGTCAGTCTGTGATCGGATCCACGTAGGAAAATGGGGTCCCAGATTGCAGGAGCTCAAGTCTACATATTTCAATTTGAATGGAGGGATCCAATTTGGGTCTACTACCATCGTCAGGTTGCTGTTGTCGGACAAGTATAAATATTCTAATCTTGTCAGACTTGCAAAATGATCTCCTGATATAATGCCAACCAAGTGATTGGAACTCAAATCCAAACTGCTCAAATTAGTGAGCTTTCCTATCCCGGAAGGTATGTGACCGCTGAGGCTATTGTTACTAAGATCAAGAGACCTTAGGCTAGTCATATGCTCAAGCCAACTTGGCAGACTTTCGGTCAAGTTATTTCCAAACAAATCCAACTCCTCTATCTTGGGCGGCAACCTTTTCATCAATTCTGCTATGTCCCCGCTGATTTGATTCTCGCTTAGATCTAGTATGTTTAAGTTGCGTAGATTCTTCAAAGTCTCCGGTACCATGCCAATGAGATCATTGCCTTCGAGCCCAAGTTCTTCAAGGGATGTCATATTTTCTAGCAGGCCATTAGGAATAGTACTATGGAAGTAGTTGTACCCAAGATCAAGGCTCACAAGTGATGTGAGATTAGAAGAATAAAGAGGCAGAGAAGAAAACGTCGCGTTGAGATTGCAATCAAATAGATAAAGAACTCTTAGAGAAGCTGGAAGCATGCTCATGACCTGCACCCGATCCACAGCAACACTGAGGTTTACCTCGCTCATGTCGAGGTACTTCAAGGAAGAGAGACGCGGTAACCAATCTATATAATCAACCGACTCCAAGGAGTTAGAAGAAAGATCGAGATGGAGCAGCTTAGTGAGATTACCGAGCTGAGGAGGTATGCTCCCACCGAAGCCTGCATCAGAGAGGTCGAGATACTTCAAGTTCTTGAAGGAGCCAATGAATTCTGGTATCCGCTTACGTCCGAAGTCGTTGTAGCTTAGGTTGAGGTAGTTGAGATGCTCTATAGCCAGCAGAGAAGGACTGATCTCACCGCCCAATGTCCGAAACTTATAATTAATAACGTCAGCTTCGTAGTCATAGTTGAAGATGGTGAAGTTGTTATGGAGGTCGAGCTTCACAACATGGCCTGTCTTGTTGCTACACACGACGCCCCTCCACCGGCAGCAGTCTTGGCCAGTCTGCCAAGAAGATAGGACCTTACTGGGATCTTCAATGCTTGCTTTGAAGGAAAGAAGTGCGTCCCTCTCTCTCTCTTTGCAACTCCTTCCTCCTCCTCTGGGCTCCACAGCTATGGAGGAAATGGGGATTTGATATTGGGCCAGTAGAACCCATATCATTATTAGGACGATACGACAACATTGGATAGAGGATCTTGTCGCCTTGGCCATTAAACTTCTTTTACTTCTTCTAGCTTCCAAACACCTGGGATTAATAGGATCATATAAGCAGCTCTCGCAATAGTCAAGGCCTAAAGGCAATATTAGTAGAGAATATTTCTTCTTCTTCTTCTTCTATGTACCACATGTTATTTACTTCAATGGTGGAAAGAGGCATTTGAGCTTCCAAGTACAAAGATTACGATGGCTGTGGAATTCCACGGAAGGAAACAAGAAGAGTATGGAAATTGTAATGGTTGGGGAATTCCAGAGTCTAGATTGTCACTTACTCTCAAATAATAATGGTATATATTTCTTTTCTTTTTCTTTTTCTCAAATAAATGAAAATTTAATAATGTTCTAATATAAATTAGTGTCACTGAGATTTGAACTCTAGGAACACTTAAATAGCATAATCCCATTTTAACAATCTGATCACTATCCCATTGGCATGACATATCATCTTCACTTTTGTCTATACATTCTTCTTTTCTCTATTTTTAATACGACTCAAATTTTTCTATGAGTTAGTTATCTAACGTGATAACAAAATCAATTTGATTAGGTCATCAATTTAAACCTCGTACAGCCTAACAACTTAAGATTCTAAATCAGTTGATTATCTATCTTACAACAATGGATGATAGCTAAGCGACCTTTGATTTGTGGAAACAAAAACATTAGATGTCCATTTTATTTCAACCGAGCAATAAATGTTTTAAAAATACTTCCAAAGCATTAGGGTCCATGGTAGTTTATTCTACAGTAAGTCCAAGAAACAAAGTCCTGAATGAGATAGCATTTAAAAATAACGTTGTCCGATACGATAGGCTCAAAATTGTACTCATTTGTGGAATTCCAGAGAAAGAAAGGGAAAAGACTAAGACAGTGGACTTAGAAAATTATATTAATGGTTGTTTAATTCCAACATTATGATTCTCTCTAGTCCAATTTAAAGGAATGTGACAATCTCCTCTCGGATTATTAAAACCTAAGCTTGATTAGATTTTTCAACTAATTTATAAAAATTACTATATATTTTGTTTTTATTATCACTGATACTCTATCATATGAATATTTTTTATTCGATCATTGTGTTTTGCTTAAAATATCTCGAAAGTGGTCGGCTGGTAGTTTTCTTAACAATTAGTTATTATATAGATAAATTAAAGTAATTATAGATGTAAAATAAACTTAATAAATAAGTACTTTTAGATAAAATTAAATGAAATTATATTGTAAAGTCAAATTAAGAGGTTTTTTTAATGGTTTTAATTTCAAAGTTAATAAAAATATTTTCTATTCTAGATTGATAATTTTAAAGTCTAGGAGGGGACGTTTGAAAATAATGTTGCCTGTTGTAAGACGCTAGAAATTATATTTATTTATGGAATTCTAAGAGAAAACAAATAATAAGGTAGACTTATTATTTGATACATATCTACTTCTTTTATTTATTATAAGATGTGATCAAGATTTGGATGTTGATAGCATAATCACACAATTTAGCAATAAACAGTGACTAATCTCCATGATCTGAACTATGAAACTCCTCGGTTTGCATAATTACGCCTCTGCTTTATTTCTTCTTGATGTTGGCAATGAGCCTAGCCCAATTAAGAACCATAAACACATAGATCTTATCACAGGTGTTGTCAATGAAGAGAAAATAAGCTGCGCTCCATGTCCTCTTGAACAGTAATGGACCAATGACCACCCAAAGCCTCACTGCAAATCCTAGACCCATGCTGAGATAAAAAGATGACATCTCGTTTCCATCTTCCCGTTCTAGAGGATCATTTAGAGTCGTTCCATCTCCGGAACAATTCTTGGAAATTGGAGGCCCACAAAGATCATTGTTGCCTTCGTAGATTGACGGATCGTCAAGTGTTTGTAGTTGCTGCCCAGATGGTATTCTTCCTGTGAGATTATTATAGGACAAGTTCAAGTAGCTCAAAAAAGTTAAAGCTGATAGAGTTGGAGGAATTTCACCATAAAGCTCATTGTTTGATAGGTCAAGAGATTCCAATGATTGAAGACCACCGATTGTCTCCGGAATATCTCCAGTCAATCGATTCCCTGATAAATTCAAATTTTTCAATGTAGCAAGGCCTCCTATCTCTTGAGGGATCGTTCCACTAAGGTAGTTGCTTGATAAATCGAGACTCAACAGGAGAGACATCATCTTGTCGGTATAGTATTCCAGAGCTTGTCCTTTTGTGACCACTAAAAGAATAACGAAATCAAGGAGATAATTTCTTTCATACCGCGAGAGTGTAGTCATTGCTGTGAAGTTCACAAAAGATGGAGCTATGGTTCCTGATAGATTGTTGTGAGCGAGGTCCAAAACATGGAGATAATCTAATTTTGCAAGCTGAATAGGTATATAGCCAGAAAACATGTTAGACCTTAATAAGAGAAAGGCTAATTGCGGCAATCTTTTACCTATCCATATCGGCAAGCTTCCATAGAACTTATTATAAGAAAGATCAAGAAAATTAAGATACTGACAATCTCGAAAGAACAAAGGGAATTCACCAGAGAGGCTGTTGTTGCGAAAGCTTACTATTGAGAGTTCGGAACCTATCGGTGTCAAGTCGCTAGGATCAGCTCTAAAAGATTTCCTGCTTGTCAAACATTGAGGAAGTTGTCCTGATAGGCGGTTGTGTGATAGATCCAAAATTCCTAAGGACTGCACCTGGTTGCACATAGATAATGGGATGGTACCAGTAATACTATTGTTTGAAAGATCCAGCACTTGAAGACTCGTCGGTAATTTTGGGACCCCACCATGGAACTGATTTGAATTCAGATTTATTTCATTTGCTGCTGACAGGAACTCCAGAGTCGATGGTAACACTCCGCTGATTTGGTTTAGGGAGAGATCAAGATATTCAACCGAAGAAATTACATTCCAAAACCAATCAGGCAACCTATCGACTATTCCCGAATTGGCCATTGCTAAATCGATCATGTCAGTCTGCGATCGAATCCACGTAGGAAAATGGGGTCCCAGATTGCAGGAGCTCAAGCCTACATATTTCAATTTGAATGGTGGGATCCAATTTGGGTCTACTACCATCGTCAGGTTGCTGTTGTCGGACAAGTCTAAATATTCTAATTTTGTCAGATTTGCAAAATGATCTTCTGATATAGTCCCAACAAAGTGATTGGAACTCAAATACAAACCACTCAAATTAGTGAGCTTTCCAATCCCGAAAGGTATGGGACCTCTGAGGCTATTGTTACTGAGATCAAGATACCTTAGACTGGTCATGTGCTCGACCCAATTTGGCAAACTTCCGACCAAGTTATTTCCAGACAAATACAACTCCTCTATCTTGGGCGACAATCTTTTCATCAATTCTGCTGTGTCCCCGCTGATTTGATTCCAGCTTAGATCTAGTATTTTTAAGTTGCATAGATTCTTCAAAGTCTCTGGTTTCATGCCAATGAGATCATTGCCTTCAAGATAAAGTTGTTCGAGGGAGGTCATATTTCCAAGTAAGCCATCAGGAATAAGACCGTGAAAGTAGTTGCCCCCAAGACCAAGGCTCACAAGTGATGTGAGATTAGAAGAGTAAAGAGGTAGAGAAGAGAACGTCGCGTTGAGATTGCAATCAAATAGATAAAGAACTCTTAGAGAAGCTGGAAGCATGCTCATGGCATGCACCCCATCCACAATAGCACTGAGGTTTACCTCGGTCATGTCAAGGTACTTCAAGGAAGAGAGATGCGGTAACCAATCTACATAATCAACCGACTCCAAGGAGTTAGAAGAAAGATCGAGATGGAGCAGCTTAGTGAGATTACCGAGCTGAGGAGGTATGCTTCCACCGAAGCCTGCATCAGTGAGGTCGAGATACTTCAAGTTCTTGAAGGAGCCAATGAATTCTGGTATCCGCTTTTGTCCGAAGTCGTTGTAGCTTAGGTTGAGATAGTTGAGATGCTCTATAGCCAGCAGAGAAGGACTGATCTCACCGCCCAACGTCCGAAACTTATAATTGATCATGTCAGTGTTGTAGTCATAGTTCATGTAGGTGAAGTTGTTATGGAGGTCGAGCTTCACAACATGGCCTGTCCTGTTGCTGCACACGACACCCCTCCATCGGCAGCAGTTTTGGCCAGTCTGCCAAGAAGATAGGACATCATTGGGATCTTCAATGCTTGCTTTGAAGGAAAGAAGTGCTTCCCTCTCACTCTCGATGCAACTCCTTCCTCCTCCTTTGGGCTCCACAGATATGGACGAAATGGGGATTTGATATTGGGCCAGTAGAACCCATATCATTATTAGGACGATACGACAACATTGGATAGAGGATCTTGCGGCCTTGGCCATTAAACTTCGTTTGCCTCTTCTTCTTCTTCTTCTTCCAAACACCTGGGATTACTAGGATATAAGTTGTCGTGGTAGTGAAGGCCTAAAGGCAATATTAGTAGAGAATATACCACATGTTACTTCGATGGTGGAAAGAGACATTTGAGCTTCCAATTCCACACTGCCTTGCCCAAGTATGGAAATTACGATGGTTGTGGAATTTCATGAAAGGAAACAAGAAGAGTATGGAAATTAGATTCTCACTTATGCTCAAATAATAAAGGTATATATATATTTTCTCTTCTTTTCTTTTTTGAATAATGAGAATTTAATAATGTCACAATTAAATCATTAGATTTGAATTCAGGAACACTTAATATAATATAAATCATTTGAACAATCTGATCACTATCCCATTGGCACTGATTTTTTAATCTTCTACACTCCTTTTTTGTGTTTCGTATTGTCTACACTATACACCGGTGCTTTCTCTATTTTTAATATGGCTCAAGTTTTTCTATGAATTAGTTATCTAACGTGATAACAAAATCAGTTTTACTAAGTAATCAACTTACACCTCATCCAGCCTATCAACTTATGCTTCTAAAATTAGCTTATTATCTTACAACAATTTTAATGGATGATATATAGCTAAGTGACTTTTAATTTGTGGAAACAAAAATATAGTTATATTTAGGGATAAATCAATTATAAATGTGGTAGTGCATTATTACATCTCCATTTTATTTCAACCGAGCAATAAATGTATTGAAGTACCCATTGAATACGTCCAAAGCATCAGTTGCATGGTAGTCTAGTCTACAATAAGTCTAAAGAAACAAAGTCTAGAATGAGACACTCAAAGTTATACTCATATGTGGAATTCCAGACAAGGAAGGGGAAAAAGACTGAGATGCTGGACTTAGAAAATTATATTAATGGTTGTGAAATTTTAACACTAGGAAGAAGAAAATGGTAATCTTGGCAGGGATTATTGGAAATCTAATCTTGACTAGATTTTTAAGGAAATTTATAAAAATTACCATATATTTTGCTTTTATTATTATTAATGCTTTATCATATGAATATTTCTTATTCAACCATTGTGCTTTGCTTAAAATGTCTCACAACTATTCAGCCCATTAGTTTTCTTAGCAATTAGTTATCATATAAATAAACTAAAGTAACTATAGACGTAGAATGAACTTAATATGCTTAATATAAGTAAACTTTTAGATTAAAGTAAAATTAAATGAAATTATATTTTAAAGTCAAATTAATGGTTTTAATTCTAAAGTTTACAAAATATTTTCTATTCCATAATGAAATGTTTTTAAAGTCCAGAATGAAATATTTTTAAATCATATCTTATATTTTCACTATTTTTTTTAATAACTGGACTTTTTATTCTTTTTTCTCTATAATTTTTATATAACACTCTCTTGCTACTTTGAACAACTACATAACTTACCTAGATTCATTTGAAAATGATTGAATTTATTTAACCCAAAATGCCATAAGAAAAAAATAAAAGGTTTAATTATAAAATCCTTAAAGATGTGACATTAATAAAAATTAGTAGAAATGCAGGATATATTTGGTGAATAATTCTTTTTTTAATCCTTGAGAAGTGGGAACTTAATATTTTCTGAATTAGATAAGTGCCACCGAAATTTGAGTTAAGTACACTCATATAACATAAACCTCTTTAACAATATGATCACTATCCCATTGGTATTGATATCTCATTGTTTATTATTGTCTACACACTATTGTTTTGCTTATTCTTAGTATGACTCAATTTTTTTTTCATTAATTGGTTATCTAACATGATTAACAAAATAAGTTTGACTAGGTCATCATTTAAACCTACTTAAGCTTCTAAATAAGCTGATTACCTTACAAAATGGATGATAGCTAAGTGACGGTTTGATGCTAAGATACAATTAAATGCCAACAGCAAATTAGGATATCTCCCATTGTTATGTGTTCAACTGAACTGTATTCCTGAGCATTGGTCCTACACGGATGGAATTATTGGCAACTAAAATTTCTCCTCCATCAAGCCATAGAAGGAAGAAAGAAAAAACATTGTTATATTTAGGGATTTGTTTATAGAATTCCTAAGGAGGAAAATGAATAAGAATGTAGACTTAGTAAAATAATAAAAGTAAGATAGAAAAAAGTTCTGTTAATTACCAAAGCTATGTAAATTAGTAAAGTTGTGATAATTTGTAAGGTAACAAAAGTTACTGCAGCTGATAGATTGGAGTTTTAACTACTTTTCAACAACACAACCTTAGTAGAAAAGCAGCATGTTGAAGATGTGAAAGACACTTACAAGTCTGATATATAGATTACATGGAAGAGATCAGAGACCAACACATTTGATACATATCTACTTCTTTTATCTATTATAAGATGTGATCAACATTTAGATGTTGATAGCATAATCACACAATTTAGCAATAAACAGTGACTAATCTCCATGATCTGAACCATGGAAACTCCTCCGTTTGCATAACCACGCCTCTGCTTTATTTCTTCCTGATGTTGGCAATGAGCCTAGCCCAATTAAGAACCATAAACACATAGATCTTATCAAAGATGTTGTCAATGAAGAGAAAATAAGCTGCGCTCCATGTCCTCTTGAACAGTAATGGACCAATGACCACCCAAAGCCCCACTGCAAATCCTAGACCCATGCTGAGATAAAAAGATGACATCTCATTTCCATCTTCATATTTTAGAGGATAATTTAGAGTCGTTCCATCTCCTGAACAATTCTTAGAAATAGGAGGCCCACAAAGATCGTTATTGCCTTTGTAGATTGACGGATCATCAAATGTTTGTAGTTGCTGACCAGAAGGTATTACTCCTGAGAGGTTATTATAGGACAGGTTCAAATAGCTCAAAAAAGTTAAATTTGATAGAGTTGGAGGAATTTCACCATAAAGCTCGTTGTTTGATAGGTCAAGAGACTCCAATGACCATAGACCACCGATTGTCTCCGGAATATCTCCAGTCAATCGATTCCCAGACAAATTCAAATTTTTCAATGTAGCAAGGCCTCCTATCTCTTCAGGGATCTTTCCGGTTAGACAGTTGCTTGATAAGTCGAGGCTTGACATGAGTGATATTATTGTATTGGTATAGTATTCTAGAGCTTGCCCTTTTGTGACCACTAACATGCTAATGAAATCGGGGACATAATAACTTCCGTATGAGGAGACTGTAGTTATTGCTGTGAAGTTCACGAGAGATGGAGCTATGGTTCCTGATAGATTGTTGTGAGCAAGATCCAAAACATGGAGATAGTCTAATTTTGCAAGCTGAATAGGTATATAGCCAGAAAACATGTTAGACCTTAATAAGAGAAAGGCTAGCTGTGGTAATCTTTTCCCTATCCATATCGGCAAGCTTCCATAGAAGTCATTATAAGAAAGATCAAGAAAATTAAGATACTGACAACCTCGGAAGAACAAAGGGAATTCACCAGAGAGGCTGTTGTTGCTGAAGCTTACTATTGAAAGTTTAGAACCTATCAATGTCAAGTCGCCATGATCAGCTCTAAAAGATTTCCTGCTTGTCAAACATTGAGGAAGTTGTCCTGATAGGCGGTTGTGTGATAGATCCAAGATTTCTAAGGATTGCACTTGGTTGCACATAGATAATGGGACGGTACCAGTAATACTATTGTTTGAAAGATCCAGCACTTGAAGACTCATCATTAATTTTGGGACCCCACCATGGAATTGATTTGAATTCAGATTTATTTCATAGGCTGCTGACAAGAACTCCAGAGTCGATGGTAATACTCCGCTGATCTGGTTTAGAGAGAGATCAAGATATTCAACCGAAGAAATGACATTCCAAAACCAATCTGGCAACCTATCGACTATTCCTGTATTAGACATTATTAAATCGATAATGTCAGTCTGCGATCGAATCCACGTAGGAAAATGGGGTCCCAACTTGCAGGAGCTCAAGCCTACATATTTCAATTTGAACGGAGGGAGCCAATTTGGGCCTACTACCATGGTCAGGTTGTTGTTGTTGGACAAGTATAACATCTCTAATCTCGTCAGACTTGCAAAATGATCTTTTGATATAATGCCAACCAAGTGATTGAAACTCAAGTCCAAAATGCTCAAATTAGTGAGCTTTCCAATCCCGCAAGGTATGTGACCGCTGAGGTTGTTGTTACGCAGAACAAGATACCTTAGACTGACCATGTGCTCGAGCCAACTTGGCAAACTTCCGGTCAAGTTATTATTAGACAAACCCAATTTCTCTATCTTGGGCGGCAACCTTTTCATCAATTCTGTTATGTTCCCACTGATTTGATTATCCCATAGCATGAGCTTTTTCAAGTTGCATAGATTCTTCAAAGTCCTCGGTACCATGCCAATGAGATCATTGTCTCCAAGCAAAAGTTGTTCGAGGGAGGTCATATTTCCTAGCAAGCCATCAGAAATAGAACCGTGAAAATAATTGTACCCAAGATCAAGGCTCACAAGTGATGTGAGATTAGAAGAGTAAAGAGGTAGAGAAGAGAACGTAGCGTTGAGATTGCAATTATATAGATAAAGAACTCTTAGAGAAGCTGGAAGCATGCTCATGATCTGCACCCCATCCACAGCAGCACTGAGGTTTACATCGCTCATGTCGAGGTACTTCAAGGAAGAGAGACGCGGTAACCAATCTACATAATCAACCGACTCCAAGGAGTTAGAAGAAAGATCGAGATGGAGCAGCTTAGTGAGATTACCGAGCTGAGGAGGTATGCTTCCACCGAAGCCTGCATCAGTGAGGTCGAGATACTTCAAGTTCTTGAAGGAGCCAATGAATTTTGGTATCCGCTTTTGTCCGAAGTCGTTGTAGCTTAGGTTGAGATAGTTGAGATGCTCTATAGCCAGCAGAGAAGGACTGATCTCACCGCCCAACGTCCGAAACTTATAATTGATCATGTCAGTGTTGTAGTCATAAATGTCGTCGGTGAAGTTGTTATGGAGGTCGAGCTTCAAAACATGGCCTGTCCTGTTGCTGCACACGACGCCCCTCCACCGGCAGCAGTCTTGGCCAGTCTGCCAAGAAGATAGGACATCACTGAGATCTTTAATGCTTGCTTTGAAGGAAAGAAGTGCGTCCCTCTCTCTCTCGATGCAACTCCTTCCTCCTCCTTTGGGCTCCACAGATATGGAGGAAATGGGGATTTGATATTGGGCCAGTAGAACCCATATCATTATTAGGACGATACAACAACATTGGATAGAGGATCTTGTCGCCTTGGCCATTAAACTTCTTTTACTTCTTCTAGCTTCCAAACACCTGGGATTAATAGGATCATATAAGCAGCTCTCGCAATAGTCAAGGCCTAAAGGCAATATTAGTAGAGAATATTTCTTCTTCTTCTTCTTCTTCTTCTTCTTCTTCTTCTTCTTCTTCTTAAAGAGACATTTGAGCTTCCAAGTACGAAGATTACGATGGCTGTGGAATTCCACGGAAGGAAACAAGAAGAGTATGGAAATTGTAATGGTTGGGGAATTCCAGAGTCTAGATTGTCACTTACTCTCAAATAATAATGGTATATATTTCTTTTTTTTTTCTTTTTCTTTTTCTCAAATAAATGAAAATTTAATAATGTTCTAATATAGATTAGTGTCGCTGAGATTTGAACTCTAGGAACACTTAAATAGCATAATCCCATTTTAACAATCTGATCACTATCCCATTGGCATGACATATCATCTTCACTTTTGTCTATACATTCTTCTTTTCTCTATTTTTAATACGACTCAATTTTTTCTATGAGTTAGTTATCTAACGTGATAACAAAATCAATTTGATTAGGTCATCAATTTAAACCTCGTCCAGCCTAACAACTTAAGCTTCTAAATCAGTTGATTATCTATCTTACAACAATAGATGATAGCTAAGCGACCTTTGATTTGTGGAAACAAAAACATTAGATGTCCATTTTATTTCAACCGAGCAATAAATGTTTTAAAAATACGTCCAAAGCATTAGGGTCCATAATAGTTTATTCTACAGTAAGTCCAAGAAACAAAGTCCTGAATGAGATAGCATTTAAAAATAACGTTGTCCGATATGATACGCTCAAAATTGTACTCATTTGTGGAATTCCAGAGAGAAAGAAAGGGAAAAGACTAAGACACTGGACTTAGAAAATTATATTAATGATTGTTTAATTCCAACATTATGATTCTCTCTAATCCAATTTAAAGGAAAGTGACAATCTCCTCTTGGATTATTAAAACCTAAGCTTGATTAGATTTTTCAGCGAATTTATAAAAAATATCATATATTTTGTTTTTATTATCACTGATACTCTATCATACAAACATTTTTTATTCGGTCATTATGTTTTGCTTAAAATATCTTGAAAGTGATCCGCTGTTAGTGGAATTCCAAGAGAAAACAAATAATGAGGTAGACTTAGAAAATCTATTAAAGGTGCTGAAATTTCAGCATCAAGATTCTCTCTAGTCAAATTTAAAGAAAAATGATAATTTCATTCTGCGTTACTGAGCCTAACCTTGTTAGATATTTACAAAAATTTATTAAAAATATTTTATGTTTCACTTTTATTATTATTCACATTACTCAGTATCACATTCAAACTTTCAAGAATAAAAAATAGGCACATATAACCTCTAAACTAGCAAAATATACACTAAGCCTTCATAGCCAATATTTCATTAGACATATCAATATAAACTTGTCCTTCTGGCTTCCTCAAAATTACCGATTGGAAAAGTCGCTGCTGACCGTCCGAATTCACCGACTTTAAGGAAGCAAAAGATATTCGTTGCCGAATTCATCTATATCTACGTAGATGCCTTCTCACCCACGTGGGAAAGCACTATATATTCAAACGAATAACTGTGCACGCGGTTCACCGGCCACGTTCCCGAGTTTCCCAGTCATAAACCCCACGATCTCGAGAGTCGAAACGTTGCAAAGAGAAAAAAAACCCTAAGCCTAATCCTTCCCCCCCCCCCCCCAAACACTTCGAATCGAAATCCCTACGGTCGAGAATTCTAAGGTTCCTCCGCTTCGTCTTCTCTTCGCGCTCGACCATCGATTGATCTTCCCAGAAATCATAATGGATTCCGTGCTCCTCGAATCCCCCTCAATGGCGAAATCTCTCAATTTTGGCTCTCTCGGCGGCCCTAGCTTCCAATCCATGCTTAAAGAACTTGCTCTTCTGAAGTATATAATTCCAAGGGCGATCAAGGCAATTCCTATGAAAAACACAAGACCGGAAAACAAATGAAATGCATATGGAGAACGCTCAGCCCCCGGTATTCCGTCGACGTTTATGCCAAAGATCCCTGTGATTATGGAAAGAACCAAGCAGCAACCACCGAAAATGGCCAATTATGCGTCACGCGGAGACTTCTATCCTGAAACACATGAACAAGATTAATATGTTATAACTTCTTTAAAGAAGAAGGTTTTACATAACCAATGCGTCAAAACATATTACAAATGAAATTGCAAATAAAGGCATTTGCTTGTTTGTAAGATACAACCTGCAACCATGCACGAACTGTACTCTGCATAACATCCTGAATTGTAAACAAGCGTCCACGAACAGCTTCCTGCTCTTCGAGCATTTCCCTTGTGCTTTTATTGATTCCTTCAAGCAGAGCTTTGGTGGCATTGCCTCTCAAATGCTGGAGGAGCTCAAAGATGATCTCCTCTCTTGCATGAAGTGACCATTTAACTCTAATAACCTATCAAAGAGAAGAACTGCATTAACTCTTTTACAGTATTAATAAGACAAAGTTCAATATCAGATGTCCAAACTTAAAGGACATATTTCTGACAATTGCTAACCTGAGTGGCCAGTCTCCTAATTTCTTGGTTAAAGATTATACAGAGTAGATTCAAGTCTTCATGATTTCTCCTGGAAAGTGGAAACAATATCCTTACATGATATTGCTCCTAGAGCACCTTATATAAGTCAAAAGAGGTATACGAATCAGACAAAATACCTATTTACAAACTTTAACTCTATTTCATCTGCTCCTCCAAGTACATACTTGCGGAACAATCTGCAGAAAAATACAGAGGAACATGAAATAAAACCAAATTCCCTAAAATAATGCAAGTATAATTAAGAAAACCGTATGACTTGTTCAGAGGTACAACGAAGCAGATGAGGCTCTCTGTTCGTATAAGTAAAAATTGGTTTACGATAACCTGGTAAAAACAAAAGATTTGTTGCTAAACTAGAGGTAAAAGCCAGCCATAAAGCTCATTGTTTGAGGACAAGTTCAAGTAGCTCAAAAGAGTGAAAAGCTGATAGAGTTGGAGGAATTTCATCATAAAGCTCATTGTTTGATAGGTCAAGAGACTCCAATGACTGTAGACCACTCATCGTCTATGGAATATACCCAATCAATTGATTCCCAGACAAGTTCAAATTTTTCAATGTAGCAAGGCCTTCTATCTCTTCAGGGATCTTTCAGGTTAGACAGTTGCTTGATAAGTCGAGGCTCAACATGAGAGATATTATTGTATTGGTATAGTATTCTAGAGCTTGTCCTTTTGTGACCACTAAAAGGCTAATGAAATAAGGGACATAATAACTTCCGTACGAGGAGACTGTAGTCATTGCTGTGAAGTTCACGAGAGATGGAGCTATGGTTCCTGATAGATTGTTGTGAGCAAGATCCAAAACATGGAGATAATCTAATTTTGCAAGCTGAATAGGTATATAGCCAGAAATCATGTTAGACCTTAATAAGAGAAAGGCTAACTGTGGTAATCTTTTACCTATCCATATCGGCAAGCTTCCATATGGAATTCACCATAGAGGGAATTCACGAGAGAGGCTGTTGTTGCGGAACAAAGGGAATTCACCAGAGAGGCTGTTGTTGCGGAAGTTTACTATTGAAAGTTCGGAACCTATCGGTGTCAAGTTGCCAGGATCAGCTCTAAAAGATTTCGTGCTTGTCAAACATTGAGGAAGCTGTCCTAATAGGCGGTTGTGCGATAGATCCAAAATTCCTAAGGACTGCACCTGGTTGCACATAGATAATGGGATGGTACCAGTAATACTGTTGTCTGAAAGATCCAACAACCAAAGACCCATCGGTAATTGTGGGAACCCACCTTGGAATCGATTTGAATTCAAATTTATTTCAGATGCTGCTGACAAGAACTCCAGAGTCAATGGTAATTCTCCACTAATTTGGTTTAGGGAGAGATCACAATATTCTACCTAAGAAATTACATTCCAAACCCAATCTGGCAACCTATCAGCTATTCCTGTATTAGGCATTATAAAATCGATAATGTCAGTCTACGATCGAATCCACGTAGGAAAATGGGGTCCCGGATTGCAGGAGCTCAAGCCTGCATATTTCAGTTTGAATGGAGGGAGCCAATTTGGGCCTACTACCATGGTCAGGTTGTTGTTGTTGGACAAATATAAATATTCTAATCTTGTCGGACTTGCAAAATGATCTTATGATATAATGCCAACAAAGTGATTGAAACCCAAAAACAAACTGCTCAAATTAGTGAGCTTTCCAATCCTGAAAGGTATGGGAGCTCTGAGGCTATTGTTACTGAGTTCAAGATAACTTAGACAGGCCATGTGCTCGAACCAACTTGGCAGACGGTCAAATTATTTGCAGACAAATCCAACTCCTCTATCTTGGGCGGCAACCTTTTCATCAATTCTGTTATGTTCCCGCTGATTTGATTATCCCATACAATGAGCTTTTTCAAGTTGCGTAGATTCTTTAAAGTCCTCGGTATCATGCCAATGAGATCATTGCCTCCAAGCCCAAGTTTTTCGAGGGAGGTCATATTTCCTAGCAGGCCATTAGGAATAGGACCGTGAAAGTAGTTGCCCCCAAGACCAAGGCTCACAAGTGATGTGAGATTAGAAGAGTAAAGAAGCAGTGAAGAGAACGTCGCGTTGAGATTGCAATCAAATAGATAAAGAACTCTTAGAGAAGCTGGAGGCATGCTCCATGGCCTGCACTTCATCCACAGCAGCACTGAGGTTTACCTCACTCATGTCGAGGTACTTCAAGGTAGAGAGACGTGGTAGCCATGATACCAGACGAACCGAGTGCAAAGAGTTAAAAGAAAGATCGAGATGGAGCAGCTTTGTGAGATTATCGAGCTGAGGAGGTATGCTCCCACTGAAGCATGCATCAGTGAGGTTGAGATACTTCAAGTTCTTAAAGGAGCCAATGAATTCTGGTATCCGCTTATGTCCGAAATTGTTGTAGCTTAGGTTGAGGTAGTTGAGATGCTCTATAGCCAGCAGAGAAGGATTGATCTCACTGCCCAATGTTTGAAACTTATAATTGATCATGTCGGTGTTGTAGTCATAGTTGATGTCGGTGAAGTTGTTATGGAGGTCGAGCTTCACGACATGGCTTGTCCTGTTGTTGCACACGACATGTAACAACCCAGAATTTTGGAACATAAATAAATAAAATAAATAGAAATATACAGTTTAGAAATATACAGTTTAGATAATGATGAATTTTATCTCTTTTATGTTTTAAGATTTTTATTAAATTAAATTAAATTTTTAGATATATCTATAAGATATTAGAATTCTTATTCTAGTAGGACACTTATTATATTTTTTTTCTTTTATAAAAAGGGGGCCTAGAATAAAACCTAGAGGAATTTTTTAGGAGAGAAATTAGGTGCTACAGTATTGAGAAATAAAAATGAGAGAGAAAAAGAGATTATTCTTGAGGGAGATTAGAGAGAAAAAAAATAGAAAATAGAGGAAAAAAGATTTTATCATACCAGAAAGAAAGGAAGAAAAAAAAAGAGAAGACAATCATGGAGTGCTTTGAAATTCGTGCAGATTACGATTAGGATGAGAAAATCAAATTATTTTAGATTAAGCGATCAAACAAGTCTCCACTCATATTTTCTTAAATTTTTATTATATAAAATTAGAATTGATGAATTATAAATATCTTTATGTTTATTCTTATCCCATTTGATTTTATAAGATAAGAAATTTTGCAATATGATGATGTAAGAAATTCATTGTTTTAAGGAATTTCAATAAAAAATTAGAAATATTAAGATTTTGTATTTTATTGAAAATTCATATTTATCATTCTTGGAAAAAAAAAGGGATTTTATTGTTTATTATTTTTCAGATTTCAAAATATTTATTTTTATTGCAGAAAATAAGAAATAAATTAGGAATATTTCAATTTAAATAAATTTTTAGATTTATGAAAATAATTAATATCTATTTCTATTGTAGAAAATAAGATATAAATTAGTAATATTTCAATTTATATAGATTTCGGATTCCTGATAGTACACTTTTAACAGAGATAGTACACTTTGCGGGTTTCCATGATAGTACACTTTTAACAGAGATCGACTGCTTTTATATTGATTTATTCAAATTAAGATATTATGAATGATTTATGATTCGATTCCCATGATAGTACATCATTTTCAGTAGAGATTGATTTGTGTTATATTAATTTATTTAAATTGAGATATTATAAGTGATTTATAATTCAATTTCCATGATAATACACTTTAGTGGAGATTTGTTTTATACTGATTTATTCGGATTGTGTTAATATGAATGATTTATGATTTGATTTCCATAAAAAAAAATACTTTTAGCGGAGATTGATTTGTTTTATATTGATTTATTTAAAATGAGTTAATATGAATAATTTATGATTCTAATTTGGATATATAGATTTTGAAATTCAATATAAGGGACAAGAAAACTATTTATTTTTCAAGACGGCTTATATATTATTATTATGATTCTTTTTCTACTACTATATGTATCACATGTTGATCTTTGTCATTAGACATATTATTAGTAGAGTGGGTTACTTGCTACTATATGTATCATGAGGACTTATTATTTTACAGGAATTTAAAAAGCCGCTTGGTTAGGACTCTAGTATTGTTTTCGTTGTGTCAATATATTTTAGAATTTAATTTTTATTTAAACTTTCGTGTTTTTTCTAAATTTTATCCTAGAGATTTAGGATCATCGTGTTCCAGATCGGGGCGTGACACGACACCCCTCTGTAGACATCAGTTTTGGCCAGTCTGCCAAGAAGATAGGACATCATTCGGATCTTCAATGCTTGCTTTGAAGGAAAAAGTGCGTCCCTCCCACTCTCGATGCAACTCCTTCCTCCTCGTTTGGGCTCCACAGCTATGGAGGAAATGGGGATTTGATATTGGGCCAGTATACGACAACATTGGATAGAGGATCTTTCGACCTTGGCCATTAAACTTCGTTTGCCTCTTCTTCTTCTTCTTCTTCTTCCAAACACCTGGGATTAATAGGATATAAGTTGTCGTGGTAGTGAAGGCCTAAAGGCAATATTAGTAGAGAATGTTTATTCTTCTTCTTTCTCTTCTTCTATATACCACATGTTACTTAAACGATGGATAGAGACTTTTGAGCTTCCAGTTCCACACTACCTTGCCCAAGTATGGAAATTACGATGGTTGTGGAATTTCATGAATGGAAACAAGAAGAGTATGGAAATTAGATTCTCACTTATGCTCAAATAATAAAGGTATATATATTATTTCTCTTCTTTTCTTTTTTGAATAATGAGAATTTAATAATGTCACAATTAAATCATTAGATTTGAATTCAGGAACTCTTAATATAATATGTCATTTGAACAATCTGATCACTATCCCATTGGCACTGATTTTTTAATCTTCTACACTCCTTTTTTGTGTTTCGTATTGTCTACACTCTATACACCGGTGCTTTCTCTATTTTTAATATGGCTCAAGTTTTTCTATCAATTAGTTATCTAACATGATAACAAAATCAGTTTTACTAAGTAATCAACTTACACCTCATCCAGGATATCAACTTATGCTTCTAAAATCAGCTTATTATCTTACAACAATTAATGGATTATATATAGCTAAGTGACTTTTAATTTGTGGAAACAAAAATATAGTTATATTTAGGGATAAATCAATTATAAATGTGGTAGTGCATTATTACATCTCCATTTTATTTCAACCGAGCAATAAATGTATTGAAGTACCCATTGAATACTTCCAAAGCATCAGTTGCATGGTAGTCTAGTCTACAATAAGTCTAAAGAAACAAAGTCTAGAATGAGACACTCAAAGTTATACTCATATGTGGAATTCCAGACAAGGAAGGGGAAAAAGACTGAGATGCTGGACTTAGAAAATTATATTAATGGTTGTGGAATTCTAACACTAGGAAGAAGAAAATGGTAATCTTCCTAGGGATTATTCGAAATCTAATCTTGACTAGATTTTTCAGCAAATTTATAAAAATTACCATATATTTTGCTTTTATTATTATTAATGCTTTATCATATGAATATTTCTTATTCAACCATTGTGCTTTGCTTAAAATGTCTCACAACTATTCAGCCCATTAGTTTTCTTAGCAATTAGTTATCATATAAATGAACTAAAGTAACTATAGACGTATAATGAACCTAATATGCTTAATATAAGTAAACTTTTAGATTAAAGTAAAATTAAATGAAATTATATTTTAAAGTCAAATTAATGGTTTTAATTCTAAAGTTTACAAAATATCTTCTATTTCATAATGATATGTTTTAAAAGTCCAGAATGAGATGTCATTTGAAAAGAAGATTGCATGTTGTAAGACGCTAAAAATTATGGAATTCCAAAGGAAGTGAGAAGAACAAGAAGGTAGACTTAGACGATTCTATTAATGGTGGTTAAATTTCAGCATCAAGATTTTCTCTAATCAAATTTAAAAGAAAATGACAATTTGACCTTGAGTTATCCGAACCTTAAATTGATTAGATATTTAGCAAAAAATATTTAAAATTACTCTATGTTTCACTTATATTTTAATTTAACCATGAGATGATGAGCCCTAAATCACAAAACCTCAAACAGAGCATCATGGTGTAGTCTAATAAATGAGTAGTAGAGAAGCTTGATTAATTGTATAGGATATACCCTGTTTACATATGAATAGAAACACATCAATAAGTTCTTTGGAGGTAGAACACCAACTTCATCTTTAGTACTACCTTCCACTCCATGATGACCCATGAGTGAACTCATTCGATCAATTCATGATTGATTAGAGCCTTGTTTCCATCACAAAGATGGCTCTGGAGAATTGGCATCCACTGTAGAGCACTTAAAAGCATTATTATTTCGTTTGTGGAATGAAAGAAAAAAAAAGACGAAGAAAAAAGATAGAGTATGAAAGTAATATTAATGATTGTGGAATTCAGCTGGTGCCACAAAGAACCAAACCTTAGATTACACTTTATGAAATATTTTTAAATCATATCTTATATTTTCACTATTTTTTTAATAAATAGACTTTTAATTTTTTTTTCTCTATAATTTTTATATAACACCTCTTGCTACTTTGAACAACTACATAACTTACCCAGATTCATTTGAAAATGATTGAATTTATTTAACCCAAAATGCCATAAGGAAAAATAAAAGGTTTAGTTATAAATCTTCTGTTAGGTTTTAATTGTTGGCAATTATATACAAAATATTCTAATTGTATTTTTACATGTATATGAGCTTTATACAAGTCTAGACTATCTATGGTTTGAAGAATTGTAAGATTATTGGAGAATAGCTGTTGAGTTCACACCGCGTTCACAAACGCGTTTGAACGCGGGTACTTGCGTTCACACAGACCGAGAGCCACGTTCACAAACGCGTTCGAACTCAGATACTGCGTTCACACAGATCGAGAGCAGCGTTCACAAACGCGTTCGAACGCAACCTAAAGAATTCAAGCTATTGCGTTCAAACGCACTTGGGCCCGTTCAAACGCAACTGAGATCAAGTCAGGCTGTTCGAACGCACCCGGGTCGCGTTTGAACGCACCAACGAAGTTTGAAAATCTTGGACTTTCGTGAGTACGAATAAGACTTGGATTTGGCTCTATCTTGGAGATCATATATAAGGATTGTGATACCCTATCGCTAGGGTGGTTGAAGAAGTATTATTGAAGGAGACTTCTTGAGGCTACATTGGTTCTTCAACTAACAAGGTTCCACTCATCTACAAGAACTTAATCTTTCGTCTTAAGGGCTATCTAGACGAAAGATCAGTCTCGAAGTTTACTGAGGTTGGACATCAATCACAAGAAGTAGTTAATCGTGGGTTCTAGCGAACAAGACTGAGAGGAACAAATTCGTTTGGATCAACGGGTTATTTTGTGAGTCAGTCTTGTAACTGCTACTATCATAGTGATTGGTTTTGATCCGAGTTTGGATCCGTGGTTTTTTTCCGTTTGGGTTTTTCCACATTAAAATCTTGGCGTTCATCTCTATTTTTATTTTTAATATTTCTTTCGACTTTTACTTAAGCGAACGAGCGATATCATTGCCTAATGTTTAGATACATACATGTGTTTAGGGGTTTTTCATCTTCAAAAACGTGACATTAATAAAAATGAGTAGAAATGCAGGATATATTTGGTGAATAATTCTTTTTTTAATCCTTGAGAAGTGGGAACTTAATATTTTCTGAATTAAATAAGTGCCACTGAAATTTGAACTAAGTACACTCATATAACATAAACCTCTTTAACAATATGATCACTATCCCATTGGTATTGATATCTCATTGTTTATTATTGTCTACACACTATTGTTTTGCTTATTCTTAGTATGACTCAAATTTTTTTTTCATTAATTGGTTATCTAACATGATTAACAAAATAAGTTTGACTAGGTCATCATTTAAACCTACTTAAGCTTCTAAAAAAGCTGATCACCTTACAAAATGGATGATAGCTAAGTGACGGTTTGATGCTAAGATACAATTAAATGCCAACAGCAAATTAGGATATCTGCCATTGATATGTGTTCAACTGAACTGTATTCCTAAGCATTGGTCCTAAGCAAATGGAATTATTGTCAACTTAAATTGCTCCTCCATCAAGCCATAGAACTATAGAAGGAAGGAAGGAAGAAAAAACATTGTTATATTTAGGGATTGGTTTATAGAATTCTAAAGGAGAAAAACGAATAAGAATGTAGACTTAGTAAAATAATAAAAGTAAGATAGAAAAAAGTTCTGTTAATTACCAAAGCTATGTAAATTAGTAAAGTTGTGATAATTTGTAAGGTAACAAAAGTTACTGCAGCTGATAGATTGGAGTTTTAACTACTTTTCAACAACACAACCTTAGTAGAAAAGCAGCATGTTGAAGATGTGAAAGACACTTACAAGTCTGATATATAGATTACATGGAAGAGATCAGAGACCAACATATTTGATACATATCTACTTCTTTTATCTATTATAAGATGTGATCAACATTTAGATGTTGATAGCATAATCACACAATTTAGCAATAAACAGTGACTAATCTCCATGATCTGAACCATGGAAACTCCTCTGTTTGCATAACCACGCCTCTGCTTTATTTCTTCTTGATGTTGGCAATGAGCCTAGCCCAATTAAGAACCATAAACACATACATCTTATCACAGATGTTGTCAATGAAGAGAAAATAAGTTGCACTCCATGTCCTCTTGAACAGTAATGGACCAATGACCACCCAAAGCCCCACTGCAAATCCTAGACCCATGCAGAGATAAAAAGATGACATCTCGTTTCCATCTTCCTGTTCTAGAGGATCATTTAGAGTCGTCCCATCTCCTGAACAATTCTTGGAAATAGGAGGCCCACAAAGATCATTGTTGCCTTCATAGACTGATGGATCATCAAATGTTTGTAGTTGCTGCCCAGAAGGTATTCTTCCTGAGAGGTTATTATAAGACAAGTTCAAGTAGCTCAAAAAAGTTAAAGCTGATAGAGTTGGAGGAATTTCACCATAAAGCTCATTGTTTGATAGGTCAAGAGACTCCAATGACCGTAGACCACCCATCGTCTCTGGAATATACCCAATCAATCGATTCCCAGACAAGTTCAAATTTTTCAATGTAGCAAGGCCTCCTATCTCTTGAGGGATCGTTCCACTTAGATAGTTGCTTGATAAGTCGAGGCTTGACATGAGTGATATTATTGTATTGGTATAGTATTCTAGAGCTTGCCCTTTTGTGACCACTAACATGCTAATGAAATCAGGGACATAATAACTTCCGTATGAGGAGACTATAGTCATTGCTGTGAAGTTCACGAGAGATGGAGCTATGGTTCCTGATAGATTGTTGTGAGCAAGATCCAAAACATGGAGATAGTCTAATTTTGCAAGCTGAATAGGTATATAACCTGAAAACATGTTAGACCTTAATAAGAGAAAGGCTAATTGTGGTAATCTTTTACCTATCCATATCGGCAAGCTTCCATAGAATTTATTATAAGAAAGATCAAGAAAATTAAGATACTGACAACCTCGGAAGAACAAAGGAAATTCACCATAGAGGCTATTGTTGCTGAAGCTTACTATTGAAAGTTCAGAACCTATCGATGTCAAGTCGCCAGGATCAGCTCTAAAAGATTTCCTGCTTGTCAAACATTGAGGAAGTTGTCCTGATAGGCGGTTGTGTGATAAATCCAAGATTCCTATGGACTGCACCTGGTTGCACATATAGAATGGGATGGTACCAGTAAAACTGTTGTTTGAAAGATCTAGCACTTGAAGACTCATCGGTAATTGTGGGACCCCACCATGGAACTGATTTGAATTCAGATTTATTTCATTTGCTGCTGACAGGAACTCCAGAGTCGATGGTAACACTCCGCTGATCTGGTTTAGGGAGAGATCAAGATATTTGACTGAAGAAATTACATTCCAGAACCAATCAGGCAACCTATCGGCTATTCCCGAATTGGCCATTGCTAAATCGATCATGTCAGTCTGCGATCGAATCCACGTAGGAAAATGAGGTCCCAACTTGCAGGAGCTCAGGTCTACATATTTCAATTTGAATGGAGGGAGCCAATTTGGGCCTACTACCATGGTCAGGTTGTTGTTGTCGAGCAAATATAAATATTCTAATTTTGTCAGACTTGCAAAATGATCTTCTGACATAATGCCAACAAAGCGATTGGAACTCAAATCCAAATAGCTCAAATTAGTGAGCTTTCCTATCCCAGAAGGTATGTGACCGCTGAGGCTGTTGTAACCGAGACCAAGATACCTTAGGCTGGTCATGCGCTCGAGCCAACTTGGCAGACTTCCGGTCAAGTTATTATTAAACAAACCCAATCGCTCTATCTTGGGCGGCAACCTTTTCATCAATTCTGCTATGTCCCCGCTGATCTGATTATCCGATAGGTAGAGCACTTTCAAATTGCGTAGATTATTCAAAGTCCTCGGTATCATGCCAATGAGATCATTGCCTTTGAGCCAAAGTTGTTCGAGGGAGGTCATATTTCCTAGCAGGCCATCAGGAATGGAACCGTGAAAGTAGTTGTACCCAAGACCAAGGCTCACAAGTGATGTGAGATTAGAAGAGTAAAGAGGTAGAGAAGAGAACAACGCGTTGAGATTGCAATCAAATAGATAAAGATCTCTTAGAGAAGTTGGAAGCATGCTCATGGCTCGCACCCCATCCACAGCAGCACTGAGGTTTACCTCGTTCATGCCGAGGTACTTCAAGGAAGAGAGACGCGGTAACCAAACTACATAATCAACTGACTCCAAGGAGTTATAAGAAAGATCGAGATGGAGCAGCTTAGTGAGATTACCGAGCTGAGGAGGTATGCTCCCACCGAAGCCTGCCCAAGTGAGGTCGAGATACTTCAAGTTCTTGAATGAGCCAATGAATTCTGGTATCCGCTTATGTCCGAAGTCGTTGTAGCTTAGATTGAGGTAGTTGAGATGCACTATAGCCAGCAGAGAAGGATTGATCTCACCGCCCAACGTTCGAAACTTATAATTGATCACGTCAGTGTTGTAGTCATAGTTGAAGACGGTGAAGTTGTTACGGAGGTCGAGCTTCACAACATGACCTGTCCTGTTGCTGCACACGACGCCCCTCCACCGGCAGCAGTCTTGGCCAATCTGCCAAGAAGATAGGACATCACTGGGATCTTCAATGCTTGCTTTGAAGGAAAGAAGTGCGTCCCTCTCTCTCTCGATGCAACCCCTTCCTCCTCCTTTGGGCTCCACAGATATGGAGGAAATGGGGATTTGATATTGGGCCAGTAGAACCCATATCATTATTAGGACGATACGACAACATTGGATAGAGGATCTTGTCGCCTTGGCCATTAAACTTCTTTTACTTCTTCTAGCTTCCAAACACCTGGGATTAATAGGATCATATAAGCAGCTCTCGCAATAGTCAAGGCCTAAAGGCAATATTAGTAGAGAACATTTCTTCTTCTTCTTCTTCTATGTACCACATGTTATTTACTTCAATGGTGGAAAGAGACAGTTGAGCTTCCAAGTACGAAGATTACGATGGCTGTGGAATTCCACGGAAGGAAACAAGAAGAGTATGGAAATTGTAATGGTTGGGGAATTCCAGAGTCTAGATTGTCACTTACTCTCAAATAATAATGGTATATATTTCTTTTATTTTCTTTTTGTCAAATAAATGAAAATTTAATAATGTTCTAATTAAATTAGTGTCGCTGAGATTTGAACTCTAGGAACACTTAAATAGCATAATCCCATTTTAACAATCTGATCACTATCCCATTGGCATGACATATCATCTTCACTTTTGTCTATACATTCTTCTTTTCTCTATTTTTAATACGACTCAAATTTTTCTATGAGTTAGTTATCTAACGTGATAACAAAATCAATTTGATTAGGTCATCAATTTAAACCTCGTCCAGCCTAACAACTTAAGCTTCTAAATCAATTGATTATCTATCTTACAACAATGGATGATAGCTAAGCGACCTTTGATTTGTGGAAACAAAAACATTAGATGTCCATTTTATTTCAACCGAATAATAAATGTTTTAAAAATACGTCCAAAGCATTAGGGTCCATGGTAGTTTATTCTACAGCGAGTCCAAGAAACAAAGTCCTGAATGAGATAGCATTTAAAAATAACGTTGCCCGATATGATACGCTCAATATTGTACTCATTTGTGGAATTCCAGAGAAAGAAAGGGAAAAGACTAAGACAGTGGACTTAGAAAATTATATTAATGTTGTTTAATTCCAACCTAAGCTTGATTATATTAATGGCAATCTCCTTTTGGATTATTAAAACCTAAGCTTGATTAGATTTTTCAGCAAATTTATAAAAATTATCATATATTTTGTTTTTATTATCACTGATACTCTATCATATGAATATTTTTTATTTGATCATTGTGTTTTGCTTAAAATATCTCGAAAGTGATCGGCGGTTAATTTTCTTAACAATTAGTTATTATATAGATAAATTAAAGTAATTATAGATGTAAAATAAACTTAATAAATAAGTATTTTTAGATTAAAGTAAAATTAAATAAAATTATATTGTAAAGTCAAATTAATAAAATATTTTTAACGCCTAGAATGTTACGATGTTTGAAAATAATGTTGCCAGTTGTAAGACGGTAGAAATTATATTTATTTGTGAAATTCCAAAAGAAAATAAATAATAAGGTAGACTTAGAAAATCTATTAATGGTGCTGAAATTTCAGTATTCTCTAGTTAAATTTAAAGAAAAATGATAATTTCATCTTGCGTTATTTGAGCCTAACCTTGTTAGATATTTACAAAATTTATTAAAATTATTTTATGTTTCACTTTTATTATTATTCACATTACTCAGTATCACTTTCAAACCTTCAAGAATCAAAAATAGGAACATATAACCTCTAAACTAGCGAAATATATCACCAAGCCTTCATAGCCAATATTTTGTAAGACAAATCAATATAAACTTGTCGTTCTAGCTTCCTCTCAATTACCGATTGGAAAAGTCGCTGCCGACCGTCCGGATTCGCCGACTTTACGGAAGCAAAAGATATTCGTTGCCGAATTCATCTATGTCGACGTAGATGCCTTCTCACCCCGTGGGAAAGCACTATATATTCAAACGAATAACTATGCACGCAGTTCACCGGCCACGTTCCCGAGTTTCCCAGTCATAAACCCCACGATCTCGAGAGTCGAGACGTTGCAAAGAAAAAAAAAACCCTAACCCTAATCCTTTCCCTCCAAAACCCTTCGAATCGAAATCCCTACGGTCGAGAATTCTAGGGTTCCTCCGCTTCATCTTCTCTTCGCGCTTGACCATCGATTGATCTTCCCAGAAATCATAATGGATTCCGTGCTATTCGAATCCCCTCAATGGCAAAATCTCTCGATTTCGGCTCTCTCGGCGGACCTAGCTTCCAATCCATGCTCAAAGAACTTGCTCTTTAGTGATAGGATCTTCCAATCCGAAGTATATAATTCCAAGGGCGATCAAGGCAATTCCTATGAAAAACAAGACCGGAAAACAAATAAAATGCATACGGAGAACGCTCAGCCCCCGGTATTCCATCGACGTTTATGCCGAAGAGCCCTGTGATTAGGGACAGAACCAAGCGGCAACCACCGAAAATGGTCAAATTATGC
The DNA here is from genome assembly GCF_048772165.1 of Typha angustifolia. Taxonomy (NCBI): domain Eukaryota; kingdom Viridiplantae; phylum Streptophyta; class Magnoliopsida; order Poales; family Typhaceae; genus Typha; species Typha angustifolia. The sequence continues at coordinate 870,762 of NC_133239.1, forward strand.
GTCACGCAGAGACTTCTATCCTGAAACACATGAACAAGATTAATATGTTATATCTTCTTTAAAGAAGAAGGTTTTACATAACCAATGCGTCAAAACATATTACAAATGAAATTGCAAATAAAGGCATTTGCTTGTTTGTAAGATACAACCTGCAACCATGCACTAACTGTACTCTGCATAACATCCTGAATTGTAAACAAGCGTCCACGAACAGCTTCCTGCTCCTCGAGCATTTCCCTTGTGCTTTTATTGATTCCTTCAAGCAGAGCTTTGGTGGCATTGCCTCTCAAATGCTGGAGGAGCTCAAAGATGATCTCCTCTCTTGCATGAAGTGACCATTTAACTCTAATAACCTATCAAAGAGAAGAACTGCATTAACTCTTTTACAGTATTAATAAGACAAAGTTCAATATCAGATGTCCAAACTTAAAGGACATATTTCTGACAATTGCTAACCTGAGTGGCCAGTCTCCTAATTTCTTGGTTAAAGATTATACAGAGTAGATTCAAGTCTTCATGATTTCTCCTGGAAAGTGGAAACAATATCCTTACATGATATTGCTCCTAGAGCACCTTATATAAGTCAAAAGAGGTACACGAATCAGACAAATTACCTATTTACAAACTTTAACTCTATTTCATCTGCTCCTCCAAGTACATACTTGCGGAACAATCTGCAGCAAAATACAGAGGAACATGAAATAAAACCAAACTCCCTAAAATAATGCAAGTATAATTAAGAAAACCGTATGACTTGTTTGTTTAGAGGTACAACGAAGCAGATGAGGCTCTCTGTTTGTATAAGTAAAAATTGGTTTACAATAACCTAGTAAAAACAAAAGATTTGTTGCTAAACTAGAGTTAAAAGCCAGCCATAAAGCTCATTGTTTGAGGACAAGCTCAAGTAGCTCAAAAAAGTTAAACCGATAGAATTAGAGGAATTTCACCATAAAGCTCATTGGTTGATAGGTCAAGAGACTCCAATGACTGTAGACCACCCATCGTCTCTGGAATATACCCAATCAATCGATTCCCTGACAAATTCAAATTTTTCAATGTAGCAAGGCCTCCTATCTCTTCAGGGATCTTTCCGGTTAGACAGTTGCTTGATAAGTCGAGGCTCGACATGAGAGACATTATTGTATTGGTATAGTATTCTAGAGCTTGTCCTTTTGTGACCACTAAAAGGCTAATGAAATAAGGGACATAATAACTTCCGTACGAGGAGACTGTAGTCATTGCTGTGAACTTCACGAGAGATAGAGCTATGGTTCCTGATGGATTGTTGTGAGCAAGATCCAAAACATGGAGATAATTTAATTTTGCAAGCTGAATAGATATATAGCCAGAAAACATGTTAGACCTTAATAAGAGAAAAGCTAGTTGTGGTAATCTTTTACCTATCCTTTTCGGCAAGCTTCCATAGAAGTTATTATAAGAAAGATCAAGAAAATTAAGATATTGACAACCTCGGAAGAACAAAGGGAATTCACCAGAGAGGCTGTTGTTGCGGAAGTTTACTATTGAAAGTTCGGAACTTATCGGTGTCAAGTCGCCAGGATCAGCTCTAAAAGATTTCTTGCTCGTCAAACATTGAGGAAATTGTCCTGATAGGCGGTCGTGTGATAGATCCAAAATTCCTAAGGACTGCACCTGGTTGCACATAGATAATGGGATGGTACCGGCAATACTGTTGTTTGAAAGATCCAACAACCAAAGACCCATCGGTAATTGTGGGACCCCACCTTGGAATCGATTTGAATTCAAATTTATTTCAGATGCTGCTGACAAGAACTCCATAGTCGATGGTAATTCTCCACTAATTTGGTTTAGGGAGAGATCAAGATATTCGACCAAAGAAATTATATTCCAAACCCAACCTGGCAACCTATCAGCTATTCCTGTATAAGTCATTTGAACAATCTGATCACTATCCCATTGGCACTGATTTTTTAATCTTCTACACTCCTTTTTTGTGTTTCGTATTGTCTACACTCTATACACCAGTGCTTTCTCTATTTTTTATATGGCTCAAGTTTTTCTATGAATTAGTTATCAAACATGATAACAAAATCAGTTTTACTAAGTAATCAACTTACACCTCATCCAGCCTATCAACTTATGCTTCTAAAATCAGCTTATTATCTTCCAACAATTAATGGATGATATATAGCTAAGTGACTTTTAATTTGTGGAAACAAAAATATAGTTATATTTAGGGATAAATCAATTATAAATGTGGTAGTGCATTATTAGGTCTCCTTTTTATTTCAATCGAGCAATAAATGTATTGAAGTATCCATTGAATACGTCCAAAGCATCAGTTGCATGGAACTCTAGTCTACAATAAGTCCAAAGAAACAAAGTCTACAATGAGACACTCAAAGTTATACTTATTTGTGGAATTCCGGACAAGAAACGGAAAAGACTGAGATGCAGGACTTAGAAAATTATATTAATAGTTATGGAATTCTAACACTAGGAAGACGAAAATGGTTATCCTTGCAGGGATTATTGGAAATCTAATCTTGACTAGATTTTTCAGCAAATTTATAAAAATTACCATATATTTTGCTTTTATTATTATTAACGCTTTATCATATGAACATTTCTTATTCAACCATTGTGCTTTGCTTAAAATGTCTCACAACTATTCAGCCCATTAGTTTTCTTAGCAATTAGTTATCATATAAATGAACTAAAGTAACTATAGACGTAGAATGAATGCTTAATATAAGTAAACTTTTATATTAAAGTAAAATTAAATGAAATTATATTTTAAAGTTAAATTAATGGTTTTAATTCTAAAGTTTACAAAATATTATCTATTCCATAATAAAATGTTTTTAAAGTCCAGAATGAAATATTCTTAAATCATACCTTATATTTTCACTATTTTTTCTAATAACTGGACTTTTTATTTTTATTTTCTCTATAATTTTTATATAACACCCTCTTGCTACTGAACAACTACAGAACTTACCCAGATTCATTTGAAAATGATTGAATTTATTTAACCCAAAATGCCATAAGGAAAAATAAAGGGTTTAGTTATAAAATCCTTAAAGATGTGACATTAATAAAAATTAGTAGAAATGTAGGATATATTTGGTGAATAATTCTTTTTTTTTAATCCTTGAGAAGTGGGAACTTACTATTTTCTAAATTAAATAAGTGCCACTGAAATTTGAACTAATTACACTCATATAACATAAACCTCTTTAACAATACGATCACTAAGATACAATTAAATGCCAACATCAAATTAGGATATCTCCCATTGTTATGTGTTCAACTGAACTGTATTCCTGAGCATTGGTCCTACACGGATGGAATTATTGGCAACTAAAATTTCTCCTCCATCAAGCCATAGAAGGAAGGAAGGAAGAAAGAAAAAACATTGTTATATTTAGGGATTTGTTTATAGAATTTTGAAGGAGGAAAACGAATAAGAATGTAGACTTAGTAAAATATTAAAAGTAAGATAGGAAAAAGTTCTGTTAATTACCAAAGCTATGTAAATTAGTAAAGTTGTGATAATTTGTAAGGTAACAAAAGTTACTGCATCTGATAGATTGGAATTTTAACTACTTTTCAACAACACAACCTTAGTAGAAAAGCAGCATGTTGAAGATGTGAAAGACAATTACAAGTCTGATATATAGATACATGGAAGAGATAGATGAGCAACATATTTGATACATATCTACTTCTTTTATCTATTATAAGATGTGATCAATATTTGGATGTTGATAGCATAATCACACGATTTAGCAATAAACAGTGACTAATCTCCATCATCTGAACCATGGAAACTCCTCCGTTTGCATAACCACGCCTCTGCTTTATTTCTTCTTGATGTTGGCAATGAGCCTAGCCCAATTAAGAACCATAAACACATAAATCTTATCACAGATGTTGTCAATGAAGAGGAAATAAGTTGCGCACCATGTCCTCTTGAACAGTAATGGACCAATGACCACCCAAAGCCCCACTGCAAATCCTAGACCCATACTGAGATAAAAAGATGACATCTCGTTTCCATCTTCAAGTTCTAGAGGATCATCTAGAGTCGTTCCATCTCCTCCTGAACAATTCTTGGAAATAGGAGGCCCACAAAGATTGTTGTTGCCTTTGTAGATTGACGGATCGTCAAGTGTTTGTAGTTGCTGCCCAGAAGGTATTCTTCCTGAGAGGTTATTATAGGACAAGTTCAAGTAGCTCAAAAAAGTTAAAACTGATAGAGTTGGAGGAATTTCACCATAAAGCTCATTGTTTGATAGGTCAAGAGATTCCAATGATTGAAGACCACCGATTGTCTCTGGAATATCTCCAGTCAATCGATTCCCTGACAAATTCAAATTTTTCAATGTAGCAAGGCCTCCTATCTCTTGAGGGATCGTTCTACTTAGACAGTTGCTTGATAAGTCGAGGCTCGACATGAGTGATATCATCGTGTCGGTATAGTATTCCAGAGCTTGTCCTTTTGTGACCACTAAAAGAATAACGAAATCAAGGAGATAATTTCTTTCATACCGCGAGAGTGTAGTCATTGCTGTGAAGTTCACAAAAGATGGAGCTATGGTTCCTGATAGATTGTTGTGAGCGAGGTCCAAAACATGGAGATAATCTAATTTTGCAAGCTGAATAGGTATATAGCCAGAAAACATGTTAGACCTTAATAAGAGAAAGGCTAATTGCGGCAATCTTTTACCTATCCATATCGGCAAGCTTCCATAGAACTTATTATAAGAAAGATCAAGAAAATTAAGATACTGACAATCTCGAAAGAACAAAGGGAATTCACCAAAGAGGCTGTTGTTGCGGAAGCTTACTATTGAGAGTTCGGAACCTATCGGTGTCAAGTCGCCAGGATCAGCTCTAAAAGATTTCCTGCTTGTCAAACATTGAGGAAGTTGTCCTGATAGATGGTTGTGTGATAGATCCAAAATTCTTAAGGACTGCACCTGGTTGCACATAGATAATGGGATGGTACCAGTAATACTGTTGTTTGAAAGATCCAGCACTTGAAGACTGGTCGGTAATTGTGGGACCCCACCTTGGAATTGATTTGAATTCAGATTTATTTCAAGTAGTGCTGATAAGAACTCCAGAGTCGATGGTAATACTCCGCTGATATGGTTTAGGGAGAGATCAAGATATTTGACTGAAGAAATGACATTCCAAAACCAATCAGGCAACCTATCGGCTATTCCCGAATTGGACATTGTTAAATAAATAATGTAAGTCTGTGATCGGATCCACGTAGGAAAATGGGGTCCCAGATTGCAGGAGCTCAAGTCTACATATTTCAATTTGAATGGAGGGATCCAATTTGGGTCTACTACCATTGTCAGGTTGCTGTTGTCGGACAAGTATAAATATTCTAATCTTGTCAGACTTGCAAAATGATCTCCTGATATAATGCCAACCAAGTGATTGGAACTCAAATCCAAACTGCTCAAATTAGTGAGCTTTCCTATCCCGGAAGGTATGTGACCGCTGAGGCTATTGTTACTAAGATCAAGAGACCTTAGGCTAGTCATATGCTCAAGCCAACTTGGCAGACTTCCGGTCAAGTTATTTCCAAACAAATCCAACTCCTCTATCTTGGGCGGCAAACTTTTCATCAATTCTACTATGTCTCCAATGAGATGACTTCTCTCAAGCAAAAGTTCTTTGAGAGAGGTCATATTTCCTAGCAAGCCATCAGGAATAGGACTGTGAAAGTAGTTGTACCCAAGATCAAGGCTCACAAGTGATGTGAGATTAGAAGAGTGAAGAGGCAGAGAAGAAAACATCGCGTTGAGATTGCAATCAAATAGATACAAATCTCTTAGAGAACCTGGAAGCATGCTCATGGCCTGCACCCCATCCACAGCAGCACTGAGGTTTACCTCGCTCATGCCGAGGTACTTCAAAGAAGAGAGACGCGGTAACCAAGCTACATAATCAACCGACTCCAAGGAGTTGTAAGAAAGATCGAGATAGAGCAGCTTAGTGAGATTACCGAGCTGAGGAGGTATGCTCCCACCGAATCCTGCTTCAGAGAGGTCGAGATACTTCAAGTTCTTGAAGGAGCCAATGAATTCTGGTATCCGCTTTTGTCCGAAGTCGTTGTAGCTTAGGTTGAGATAGTTGAGATGCTCTATAGCCAGCAGAGAAGGACTGATCTCACCGCCCAACGTCCGAAACTTATAATTCATCTCGTCAGCTACGTAGTCATAGTTCATGTAGGTGAAGTTGTTATGGAGGTCGAGCTTCACAACATGGCCTGTTCTGTTGCTGCACACGACGCCCCACCATCTACAGCAGTCTTGGCCAATCTGCCAAGAAGATAGGACATTACTGGGATCTTCAATGCTTGCTTTGAAGGAAAGAAGTGCATCCCTCTCTCTCTCGATGCAACTCCTTTCTCCTCCTTTGGGCTCCACAGATATGGAGGAAATGGGGATTTGATATTGGCCCAGTAGAACCCATATCATTATTAGGACGATACGACAACATTGGATAGAGGATCTTGTCGCCTTGGCCATTAAACTTCTTTTACTTCTTCTAGCTTCCAAACACCTGGGATTAATAGGATCATATAAGCAGCTCTCGCAATAGTCAAGGCCTAAAGGCAATATTAGTAGAGAATATTTCTTCTTCTTCTTCTTCTTCTTCTTCTTCTTATGTACCACATGTTATTTACTTCAATGGTGGAAAGAGGCATTTCAGCTTCCAAGTACAAAGATTACGATGGCTGTGGAATTCCACGGAAGGAAACAAGAAGAGTATGGAAATTGTAATGGTTGGGGAATTCCAGAGTCTAGATTGTCACTTACTCTCAAATAACAATGGTATATATTTCTTTTCTTTTCTTTTTCTCAAATAAATGAAAATTTAATAATGTTCTAATATAAATTAGTGTCGCTGAGATTTGAACTCTAGGAACACTTAAATAGCATAATCCCATTTTAACAATCTGATCACTATCCCATTGGCATGACATATCATCCTCACTTTTGTCTATACATTGTTCTTTTCTCTATTTTTAATACGACTCAATTTTTTCTATGAGTTAGTTATCTAACGTGATAACAAAATCAATTTGATTTAAAGGAACAAAGTCCTGAATGAGATAGCATTTAAAAGTAACGTTGTCCTGTCCGATATGATAGGCTCAAAATTGTACTCATTTGTGGAATTCCAGAGAAAGAAAGGAAAAAGACTAAGACACTGGACTTAGAAAATTATATTAATGGTTGTTTAATTCCAACATTATGATTCTCTCAAGTCCAATTTAAAGGAATGTGACAATCTCCTCTCGGATTATTAAAACCTAAGCTTGATTAGATTTTTCGACGAATTTATAAAAATTACCATATATTTTGTTTTTATTATCACTGATACTCTATCATATGAATATTTTTTATTCGATCATTGATCATTGTGTTTTGCTTAAAATATCTCGAAAGTGATCGGCTGTTAGTTTTCTTAACAATTAGTTATTATATAGATAAATTAAAGTAATTATAGATGTAAAATAAACTTAATATATAAGTACTTTTAGATTAAAGTGAAATTATATTGTAAAGTCAAATTAAGAGGTTTTTTTAATGGTTTTATTTTCAAATTTAATAAAAATATTTCTATTCTAGATTGATATTTTTAAAGTCTAGAATGAGACGTTTGAAAATAATGTTGCCTGCTATAACACGCTAGAAATTATATTTATATGTGGAATTCTAAGAAAAAACAAATAATGTGGTAGACTTAGAAAATCTATTAATGGTGTTGAAATTTCAGCGTCAAGATTCTCTCTAGTCAAATTTAAAAAGAAAATAATAATTTCATCTTGGAGCCTAACCTTATTAGATATTTATAAAAATTTATTAAAAATATTTTATATTTCACTTTTATTATTATTCACATTACTCAGTATCACTTTCAAACCTTCAAGAATAAAAAATAGGCACATATAACCTCTAAACTAGCGAAATATATCACTAAGCCTTCATAGCCAATATTTCGTTAGACAAATCAATATAAACTTGTCGTTCTGGCTTCCTCTCAATTACCGATTGGAAAAGTCGCTGCCGACAGTTCCGGATTCGCCGACTTTACGGAAGCAAAAGATATTCGTTGCCGAATTCATGACGAATAACTGTGCACGCGGTTCACCGGCCACGTTCCCGAGTTTCCCAGTCATAAACCCCACGATCTCGAGAGTCGAGACGTTGCAAAGAAAAAAAAAAACCCTAACCCTAATCCTTTCCCCCCAAAACCCTTCGAATCGAAATCCCTACGGTCGAGAATTCTAGGGTTCCTCCGCTTCGTCTTCTCTTCGCGCTCGACCATCGATTGATCTTCCCAGAAATCATAATGGATTCCGTGCTCCTCGAATCTCCCTCAATGGCGAAATCTCTCGGTTTTGGCTCTCTCGGCGGCCCTAGCTTCCAATCCATGCTCAAAGAATCCGTTGATCGGTTCCTCGTCGAGGTCCAGAGGGCTTCGTGCGATTTCTCCGCATTCCATTCCATCTTCTTCCGCCTACTACAATCCAGTGTCGATCCCCCTCTTGAGATCATCTGGTTCTACTCCGCCGTAGGCTACCATGAGTCGATTGCTTCAAGAAAGGAGCTTATCAGTCGTCTCATGGCGGTCAAGGATCTCCTCCAGCTTCTCGGCGCTTGCTCCGCCTCCTGCGGTGGTACAAAGTGTATAGCGTTGCTCGCTCCTGTTGTTTCGGAGCTGTATTATTGTATTCTCGAGGCAAATAAGCTATCGGGGAAAGAGGCGAAGAAAGTAATGAAGCAGATTGAGTCTTTGGTCGAAGGTCTATTGAGCTACATTAGCATTTCTAGTAGCAAGAGTGGCAATGGGAGAGATTCTGCCGACGGGTTCTTGCTTCCGGGATTCAGGGATCTTGTTCGTGTCTGGACTGTGCTGCATTCGAGTAAAGGGAATGGTTTCGATCTTCTTTTTCCACTGGTGAATGAAGAGATAACGGATGGGTTGGGGAAAGATAACGGACGTGGGATTGAATATTTGGCTGGTGTTGTTATCACCGAGGCTTTTTTGCTTAGGTTATGTTTGAAGGTGCAAGGTGATGGGACTCCGAGGCCTGACCTGCAGAAGGAACTGAGGATTTGGGCAGTCAGTTCAATAACCGTGTTTCAGAACCGTGTATTTTTTGGTAAGTGGGTTGCCTGCCCAATTTGACATTTTATAAGAACATTTAGTGCTAGGGTACATGATGTAGTCTTGTGTCTTGCTTATAACTTCACACTAGGAAAATACAGATACTTTGAACCCTATAATGTGATCAGATTCAGACTAATATATGGTGGTAAACAGGGATTTTATTGAGACTGCTGCTTGATCCGTTACTGCCTGTTACCTCCCTCTTGGTAAGTAAAAATTATCTCTGAATTTCCAGATACTGAACAAAATATTTTTGGGTTCATTTTCAACTGTGCAAACTTGATATGATCTTAGCGATTTGACAATCTTAGCTGAATAAATCACTTAATACATCAAGAAGGTGGATTTGATACAAACTAATTATTATTCATGGTTGATATTATAAATATTATATTAGTACTTTTAGTTTAACATGTTCTTATTCGAGTTGTTATAATGAGTCGAAATTCCATCTTGGTTGTTTTGGAGCTTAATATTTGTGATATATGAAATAAATATCCTGCCATTTTGTGCTTCCAGTGTTAGAAAGCTCTGTGACTAGAGGATTATCTCTAGAACTCCATTGATTTGTTGTAAAAGCTGTATTCTACTGAGCAAGCAGTGAAAGTCCTGCTAGTTGAGCAAACATTGTTAAACTGGTTTTGAAATTATGCTGTGTTTTTGCACTCATGCTTGCCATCATAAGAAAAGAGTTAAATCAATTAGCTTCCATTATCTCATGATTCTTTTTGTTGTTGAGTTATGAAATGATTCTTTGTCATAACTTGCATTTGTTTGTATGCCATATTCAAGTAAATGATCTTTGCATATTTACTGAAATCAACAAAAACGAGAAGCTTGTCTGAGCTTGTTGAGCTGGGCACATGATAACTACCAAGGAGTGTTCTCCCTCATCAGCTAGGAGATATATAGTCAGCCCTCCTTAGCTTGGAATATAAGAACATCCTGTTCTTCTGCTCAGCTTTCTTGATATTTCAATGCTTCCTGTGCTGAAGGGTGCAATTATTTGTCTTGCAAGTTAATTTCAGGCCTAGAGTATGTGCAAGATCTTTTAGATAACTTTCCGTTAATGTGTCTTGTGACTCTTGTCTTATCATACTTATTGTGTATCTTCGCAGTTAAAACTATATCTAGATATTTTATCAGTCTCCTACCTAGAGATTGGCTGAATATCGATAATATGCACTAATCTTAGTTTGCTTAACTCAGGGTACAATGGATGAAAATGTGGTTCGGGACATCCTCTATGATGCTCTTATCTTGGTAGATTACTCATTTATTAATCCTGAAGTTGAAGTGGAACAAGCTGATGATTCCATAATTGGTATTGTCATGACAAGATTGATTGTTTCTCATGAAGCAATCCAAGTTGCCAGGTCAGGGGGAAATGGAATATGATTATTGTCTGAGATCTTTGGATTATTAGAAATTTTGTTCTGAAAGTCATTTTTCTTAGCAGGAATAAAGGAGATCAGGGAAGAGCCATGTCATATTTGAATGCATTCTCAACATCTAGTATTCCAAATAGTTTGATTAAATGGATCACTCATCAGGTTGCTTTGGGGAAACCTAACAGACCAAATTCTACCACACCTCAAGCTCTTCTTAGTGCGCCCATCTGACCTTCTCATATTGTTATTTTTTGTTCTGTTGCTGATATCTTCGTCCAATGCTTTCCAAGATATCTTTATGTTTTGATTTTCGACTCGTTGTATGCAGAGTGGGTCGTAGATCTTGAAGATAAGGGTATGAGGCTCTTCGGAGATAATCTTTCCAAACTTCTCAAGAGGTTGATATACAATGAGTCTAAAGTTACTTCAGAGGGCACGATATTCAATTCAGCCAGCAAAAGGACAGATGCTGATCTTTTCTTCTTCGATAAGCAAGGAGATGCTGTTGTGAAGGATGCAAAGGATGATGACATGGAAATGATGGATAATGCTTTTATGGTTGCTGCTAATTCCATGAAATTGACGAGTAATGGACGGAGAAAAAGAAAAGGTGGAAATGAAGGGGAGTTTCAGGCTAAATTTGTCAAGTATGATACTATAGGCTCAGGCAAAGATTATTTCTCACCTGTAGCTGATGATATGAGTAGCGGCAGTGAGGTAGAAAACCCATCCTCCGATGATGACATGGCAGAAACCGACTAACTGAAGAAGATAGATGGCTGTTGATGATAGTTATTTACTGGGAACAGTCACTTTTATCGAAGTTGAGATACATATATGGATTTTAGTGTTAATGGTTTAATGCAGGAGTAGGATGTTCCTTTGACTTGCTTTCTCTATGTTTGTTGTATGTCAAACCTTCTTGCAGATCATCTTTGATAGTTACTGTCCAACTGACTGGGAACACGACTCTGTGATGCTGGTGAGTAGAGTCACCCATCTTTTTGCAACGAGAGTAGACCTTGCAAGTATATTAGGGCATGTACTGTGACTAGAGTAACCGTCTCTATGCTTCTAGATACCTTTGAGGAAAAATAACCGACATATTGTATATTTTTGGATCAAATTTCTAAATGGCAAACTACTTATACTTTCGCAATTAAATGAATCGGTGATCTATTTTAGCAGACAGACCTTTCTTTGTGAAGTGTGTGATGTTCTTTTTATTGCTTTTCTTTTCTTTTTCTTTTCTTTCTGTTGCTTTTAGGTGCCTGCTTCATAACATCCGCAGTTACTCTGCAGAAACATATGCTCTTGTATGGTACGGTTTGATTTTATGGAGGAAACTATCTGTATATACTTTTTTTCCCAGAATTGCAACTTTGATACAAATGCTAAATGGGATGATTTTAGGAGGAGATAAACTCGTTTATATTATTCCGGGTATATAAATACAGACTAGGATAAGATAATTGACCGGAGAACAACTTTGCCAATACATTTGGAAGAGGTTTTATAAGAGATGGTGGCATGTTGTAAATTAAAGTAATGTTTCTTTTATATTTTTATCAGGTGTTGTTTGTAATCAGGAGGCTGATAGTTCTGCGGAAGAGGTATTGAGGGTTATTAAGGCTTAAGTGCATTTGAGGTGTTTGTAGCTATGCGTCACTGAGATTGAAACTACTTCTGGATGTCTTCTAAAAACTGCACACCGTGTAGCTTGTCTACATATAAAAAAACATACAAACGGACAAAAAGATTAAGAAAGTCCTTTCCCGTGCAGAGTTGTGATTCAGGGGACTTACAGACACTGATCTGCCTTGTAAAGCAAATTGCATGCAAAGTAGGCGTATCCAGTAGTTTCGTTGGCAGAGTAAGGGAAGCCGTGTTAGTTACTCAAGAAATTATCACTGCATAAAAGCTGTGGAGCCAAGCAGTAGACAAAAGAGACGGAAAATAATAATGATCCCACATGCTATGCACAGCACTTCAGCAAACTAATTACGTGCAATTACATGTATGCTAGTATGCATAATTACAGAAACAGAATACTATTAATTCGAACTAACTATTAAGATCAACAAAGTTAGCATAGCGTAGGTGCAATCCACATGGGCAATTGATTGAAATATACTCCTTCTCTGGGCGGCGGCGGCGCGGTGCGGCATGAAGTTTTCTCATTAGGCTTGAATTGTTTGACGTAATAACGAGCATTTTCATAAACTGGATAGTAGACGCAGTTCCCGTTGATAATTCCGGCGAACCGGCTAGCATCCATCGTTAAGAATTGCCCTCCGGCCCAGAACAATGCGTGCTCAGATAAGCTTTCATTCTCGCGCCATCCTCGTATTCGCATCCCCGTTTGTTTTGTAGCAGGATCCGGGACTGGGAGGCTCAGCATGAAAGCGTTAAAACTCTGAAAGCCACTACGTCTGCCTAATTTCTCAGTGTGGACGACCATTACCAACTCCGTGTTGTTTGGATCGGAACTCAATATGCAGCAGGACTCTATCAAACCAAAACTAACTGATGGGATTGAGCCGAATGGGCATCTCTGGATCTCCCCAATTAACGTGAAAGGGTGAGCCGCGTACCTGACCTCGCCACTCCCTTGAAAATCCATCACGTAGAACCGCCCGTCCTTATACGTTATTGACCAGATATTGTAGTGCAAAGTGGTTTGGACGAAAGTCCAGGCGTCGTCACCGGGACGACAGTAAGCAAACACATTTGAATTCTCCTTAATGGCCATCACCACGCAGTCGGACGACATCGTCGGGCTCGAAGACAATGAGACGCGACAGGTGTAGAAATTCCCCTCCTCCTCGGATTTCCTCTCATACTCCTCCTCATCGTCTTCGGATTCCCCATCATACTCCTCGCTGTCGGCGGCGTCGTAATGCAACTTGCGAGGGAAGCTGCTCAAGGAGGGCAGAGGGATCTGAACCCGAGTGAAGGGATTTAGTAAGGAGACCGCGCCGGTGGGGAGGCGGAACAGAACCAACCATCCGTGCGACGAGCCGGATATTTTGCATGCAACGGCCTCGGGCAAGAATAGGGTGTATTCTTCGCCGCTCGCAGGGCACAAGAAACGGCGGGTCTCGCTGAGAGGATTATCATTATTTAGCATCAACCAAGGGAGCTGTGTTGCCATCTTGGAAGGACGCTGCGCCGCACAACGCCACGACGAGCAGACCGCACGGAGCCGAACGAAGTCGGCAACGTCGACCGTCTTTTCAGATATCAGTTGTATGGTATCCCCTGGGAGCTCAGACCATGAACGGCAATAGCTGCTTCCGGAATACTCCATTGTTTAATCTCCTGCTGCCCTAGGGCCTCTCTCAATTTTAATTTATACCGATGCTACTATGTACGATACTAAATATCCGTAACCGAGAAGGATTAGGTTAATGTAGTTTAGACTTAAGCCGAGTCCAAGTCCAAGTCCGGCTTTAGAATATTACTACACTCTCTTCTTCTTCTCTCTGTTTTCTTTTTTAAACCCGAGTCCAAGACTGAGTAGGACTTCTGTGATTAATTAGTAGGACAATCTCTTAAAATATGACCGAATATTACTTATACTCCTTTTCTTTAAAAAAATCTAAGAGCTGCTAAACTATTCAAATGTTTCAAAATAATCTTTTCTTTAATGTTAGCCTTGTGTTAAATTTTTTTTTTCGTCCAAAATTAACATGAAAATAACACCCACGTCTGCAAAATACTTGATAATCATAGGAAAATTATACTTGCTAGACCTTGTCTCAGACTCCATCATCTTCTCGAAAAGCATTATAACACTTCTCTTATCACCCATCTCTCGGAATAAGCACTGAACCAGAGAAGACCCAACATACCAATCCGATAAAAATTACATCTTTATTGCTTCTCCGTGCACCTGCTTCGCAAGATCCAAGTCCAAACAGACCGAACAAGCTTTAAGTCCAGCTGCAAAAGCAAATCCATTTGGTCGAATTCCCTCCCTATGCCATCTCAGCGAACAATCTCAGACCCTCCTCGCTATCGTTCTGTGGCGTACCCTGCAATCATTGCCGTCCAACCTATGACATCCCGATCTCTGGCATTTCGTCAAACAGTCTTCGTGCATATGAAATGATGCCGCATTTTGAGTACATATTGAGCAAGCAATCATAGAGGAAGGTATCAGGCTCTGCTCCTGTCCTTAACAAGCGGGCACGGATGGATGGCATTCCCACTGGTGAGAAACCCTCTCGACGTGCACTCTTTAAGACTAATGGCGTCAACTTCGTCCGGCCTGCTCCTTTTCTCCTTTACCGACCCGCGGTGAACGTCGTAAACTTCAGAGTGCAAAACGATTAAAAAGCAGCAGGTCCAGGTCTAATCGGGTCTGACCCGACCCGTACGATCGAGGACCCAACCGTTCCGATTCGCCCATAACTGGATTTTAAATAATTCTACCGTTACCTCCCTCCTCTATATGAAAATTTTAGTTCTATCTGTTCTCTCTTCTCCCGCATACCAAAGAAATCACAAATCCTCTCTTCTCTCTGTTAAACTTTACTTCTCTCTCAAGAACAACGAGTTCTCGTCTCTCTCAGGTAACAGCTCTCTCGAATCTTGATGGCATTCTCCTCTCTCTTCCCCTCTCAATCCAAATCTTTGATATTGATTTCTTCTTTCTCCTTTCTTTTTTCTTTCTTTCAAGAACTCTGGGAGAACAATGAGTAATACCCATATAACCAGGAAGAAAAAGATTTCTTGGCAAATTTCAAGAAGGGTTGGAGCTGATTTAATGATGCATGTCAGGATGCTTCTCCAAGACATCCAGTTGAAATTTATACAACCAAAGGTTGACAAGGATGGCATCAAACTTTTTACACTCACCCAAGATGGAAGATCAAAGGTAAATTTATCTTTTTTTCTTTTCTATTCTTTAAATTATTGAATGTTATTACATATAAGAATTCTTTTATCAGGCCAACAGTTCATGCTCTGAAATTTTTGAATGCTTTCCTGGATTACCTGACAATTATATAGCATTGATGGGCTGCATACCAGAACAACACTATTTCTTAGGTTATTTTGATGGTTCAGCATCAAATCAGAGAGAATACATAGAAGGAGGAGTAGGTGGCTTGATACTAGATGGCCATGGAAATGTAGCAGCTTGTAGCTGCCTAGCACTACAGGGAATGTATTCTGGACAGAGTGAAGCTGCTGCACTATTAAATATCATTCTTCTTGCCCTCCAATATAAGCTATTTCCATTAATAGCAAGAGGAGCTCATCAAGGCATCATTTCAGCATTCAATGAGAACTCCCGGGTGCCTAGGATGGAGAATTTATTAATAAAAGAGGCTAAAATGTTACTTGCAGCAACTAGAGAGTATTTTCAGCTCGAGATAGGAACCTTGCAGACAGCTTTGCTAAGATAGCGCGAAGAAACAGACTTACTTTCATGTGTGGTCCTAACAGAGTAAGACATCTTATTGAGGGAAAGGAAAATCTCACCCAAAAAAGAGAAAGGAACCCTCATAAGGATTGATCAACTCTTTACAGAAGAATAGATGAATACATAGATTTAGTAGAAAATAGTCAGCTTTTCTCCTTCATCCATGTGCAGATCTTCTTCCAAATTAATGAAGCCATGCTGCATCACAGACTTACTGGAATTATTGCACTTTTGTTAAATAATTTTCTCTTTGAATTAACCTTCTTTTTCCGGACCAACCTCAATGTGATTTAGCAGCAAACTGAAGCAGAAAAGCCCAAACAATGGACTGCTGTAATCTGTATATTAAAAATGTAGTAGCTCACCAAATTGGTACAAAAAATTTATCTGAACTCTGCTATTCAATCTGCTGGTTTAAAAATGAAGTTGTCAAGAAAGTACTGCATAACAGTGCAGAATATGGAAACACTCCGACAACAAGAGAAGGCACAAGTTGTAACTCAAATTAAGGCATGAAGCCACATCCCAGATCTCCAAAGGAAATTAGCTTCGGAAAAGGAAAATAAAAAAAAGAGCTCCTACTGCACAAGCAAATTATAGCTTGATAGAGAAGTTTCTGAAACTCAAGTATGAAGAATGCAATAAAAATTTCATCAAGCATGTATCATCAAATAAAAAGGTTTAACACCAAAAACCAGGGTCCAGACTTTACATGATGTGAGACATTCAAAGAACCTGCTATTTCTTGTTCTATCTTACAACAAATAAGGAGTGGACACAAAGCCCTTTATTTTCACAAACCAAGGGAGAGACATCGATTTTGCCCAACTATGAGTTGCTTAGTTAATAGCTGAATAGTCTTTAGCTTTGAAAAATACTAATGTTCCTGTCATATAATCCATCAATACTTTGGCCACCTAGTATGTAATCTAGTATCACAATTTCAGGTAAGAACTTAATGCCCCGCTGCACATTGTACCTTTCAAGTTCAATGTGAACACTTTATAAGAGGGAGAAATGATTCCATGAAATTAAGCACAATTTGATGCTAAGGAAGAAAGAATTTCTCATTTAAGCTCCAACTGCATCATACACAATCCAGTTGAAAAGAAATACAATAGGTAAGCAAATGCTGAACCAAAGTTCATATGAAATCGTCAACTCCCAAATGCTTATAAACCCTTAAAGCTAACCACAAGATACTACTATGAGTTACAGGTAAGTAGGCAACTGCCAAATGAAAAGAGTTATGTTCATGAAGCAGTAATCTGCTTAGAAGCATCTCCATCTCCTTCCTTTCCTTTCATCATTCAAGGAACCATCCCACTGCATGCTTCAACAACATCTGCATCTTCAACTTTCTTATCCTCAGGTGATTCATTTTCAATACCTAGTCTTTTAAGAAATCCACATCAGCAGCACTGGCACCTCCAGCAGGGGAATCCTCTTTAGCGTCTACCTTTTTTGGACAAGGACTGCCTCAATAGCCGCTTTACTCCCTCCTTAGCAGCAGCTTTCACCTTTTTCCTCTCATCTTCTTCCTTTGCAAGAGCCTTAGCTCTAGCCTTGTCTTCTGCGGCCCGACCAGCAGCCTCAGTCTTCTCCCTCTCCAGTTGGCAATATCATGAAGAACATGCCCTCTATCTGGAGGAAAGCACTAAAAGTTGGTTCTTCTTTTAAGTACATTTCTTAAACTCATTCCCATCTTGAGAGAGGAACACATGGACCTGACCATTGACTTCGATCCAGCTACATCCAGGCTCCTTCTTAACCTTGTGACTGCTCAGCATTTTTCTAACCCTTGAAACATCACTCCACCTTCCTAAAGCTGCATATACATTGGACAATAGTATACAAGTAGAGTCCAGATGTGACTCTAATTCAAATAGCTTTCCAGCTGCTCTTTCCGCAAGCTCAACATTCCCATGCATTCTGCAAGCTCCAAGAATGGCCCTCCATACTGAAGCATCTGGTTTCACTCTCATCTGTTTGATGAAAGATTCAGCCTCATCAAGTTTACCTGCTTTAGCCAGAATGTCTATCATGCAAGCACTGTGCTCAATTGTAGGGTTCATTCCATAGACTTGGCTCAATGAATTAAAGTACTGCTGTGCTTCACTAAGCAATCCTGCACGGCTGCAAGCTGTGAGAACACCTAAGAACGTAGTCTCATCAGGTTTTTTGCCCTCATCTACCATTTGTTCAAAGGCTTCCAGTGCCTTAACCCAGTATCCATGATTAGAATACCCACAAATAATTGTATTCCATGACACTTCATCTCGTAGAGTTGAGCCATAAAACACTATCTCAGCATCCATTATGCTCCCACATTTTACATACATATCTACAAGAGCACTTGAAACAAATGCATTCCTCAGGCCTGATTTGATGACCCAGGAGTGGAACTGGAGACCGCAGCTTAAAGCCGCCAAGTTAGAGCAAGCTCTCAAGCAGCTTGCTAGTGTGGACTCATTGGGACTTACACCTTCTCGTTGCATCTCACGGTAATATATTATGGCCTGTTCACCCTGATCAGCCTTTGCACAGCCAGAGATAACCAGAGTCCAAGAAAAGACATCTCTTTCTTTCAGTCCAGCAAATATCAGAGATGCACTTGTGAAATTCCCACAATTTGCATACATATCCAGAAGTGCTTTTCCAACATGGGAGTCTCCTTCTAAATTGTGCTTCAGGATGCGGGCATGAACCTGGGCACCATAGCTAGAAGCAATCTGGCTGGTGCAAGATCTCAAAATGCTGACATATGTATACTTGTTAGGTACAAAATTTTCAGTAACCATTTGATTAAAGAATATCAGCCCTTGCTCGCAACAGCTTTTATTGTGAAATCCAGACAAAAGTGTGTTCCAGGAAACAAGATCACGGCTCAGTATAGCATCAAAAAATTTACAACCATCTTTAACAGCCCCAGTTTTCATGTACATATTTAAAATAGCATTACTCACTTCTCTGTCCATCATGAATCCACTTTTCAAAATACAAGCATGGAGGCTGCCACAAAGTCTTTGATCACAGATTTTAGAAACAGCACTAGCAATCGCTACAAAAATATACTGATTTGGCTTGATTCCCAAGCTCCCCATATTTACGAAAAGTTCAAATGCTTCCAGAATCATATCCTGCCTATCATAACATGAGATCATCACACTGCAAACTACAACATCAGGTTCAGTTATCGTAACAAAGACTTTCCATGCATCCTCAACAGATTCACATTTCGAGTACATGTCAATAAGACTACTGCCTAAAACACTATCAATCTCCAATCCAATCTTCACCAACAAACCATGAACCACCCGAGCATGTCTTGCAAAACCTAGTTCTGCGAAACACTTGATAACCATAGGAAAATTATACTTGCTAGGCCTTGTCTCAGACTCCATCAACTTCTGGAAAAGCATTATAACACCTCTCTTATCACCCATCTCGGAATAACCACTGAACAACGCATTCCAACAGACAGAATTACGTTCCCTTAAACTGAAGAACACTTTTTCAGCAAGCCCCATCTCCCCACACTTCATATAAACTTCAACCAGAGAAGATCCAACATACGAATCCGATAAAAGTTGCATCTTTATTGCTTCTCCATGCACCTGCTTCGCAAGATCCAAGTCCAAACAGACCGAACAAGCTTTAAGTCCAGCTGCAAAAGCAAATCCATTTGGTCGAATTCCCTCCCTATGCATCTCAACGAACAATCTCAAACCCTCCTTGTCATCGTTCTCTGTGGTGTACCCTGCAATCATTGCTGTCCAACCCACGACATCCCGATCTGGCATTTCGTCAAACAGCCTTCGAGCATAGGAAATGGTGCCGCACTTTGAGTACATATTGAGCAAACAATCATAGAGGAAGGTATCAGGCTCTACTCCTGTTCTTAACAAGCGGGCATGGATCGCTTTTCCACTGATGAGAGACCCTCTCGAGGTCCACTCTTTAAGGCTAATGGCGTAGTTTTTGAGGGTATCATCGCAATCATATTGGGCTATTCTGGAGCAACCAAAAAGTCGGAAATTGGCATCTGTTATTGGAAGAAGAGGTATGAAAGCAGAATTCTGAGGTGCGCGAGGCGAAAAAAAGCGCCTTTGATGGAACCCAACCGAGGATTCGATCGATTTGAACCTCCGGTAAGTTGGTATTTCGAGACTGCGAGAATTGATGGGATTTGCCTTCGGAGAAGATGGCCACGGGGTCGAGTTGAGAAGAGACGAGAACTCCAAATCCATGGAGTCCTCTCAGTTCCTCTGCCGTGCTCGTTTCTGCTGGAGACCGTGAAAGGATCCGATAAGCCGCTAAAAAACTTGTCTTATCGGGTTTGGATCCTTAACAATCACAACCAACTACGGTGTTAGAATATAAAATATAGCACTCTTTTGCGAGTTAATTATTTATTAATCGGTTTAATAAAAATTTATGATTAAAATTCTCAAGAATATAATAGAAATGTACAAAATTTAAAAGATATTATCAGTTAAAGAGTTAATTATTATTTTTTAAATATATTATTTTGTACATTATTTTTTGACAATAATATTTCCTTAATATTTTATCAATTAAAAGATATAAATATTGAGAGTAATGTGTGTGTATATATATATATATATCAAAATAAGGTATTGATATCTTTTTATAATTAACTTAATGAAAATTTAATTAATTTTTATCTCTTTGATTATTTTTTATTATTTTACATATATCTCTAATTAGTTTAAGATTAATTTAAATTAAATTTAATAACAAATAGAGATATTGGTTATTTTAACAGTTAGATTAATATTATAATTTTTAAAGGAATTATAATTTTTAAAAGAATATTAAAGTATTTGCCACGGTCAAGATCTTTTGTTTCAAAGCCACCGTTCTCTAATAGTTTTCTAACAACTCAAGTTTTTTAGCCGCCAAAGGTCGTAAGTTCAAATCTTATCATACCACCTTTGCTTGAAAATATGAAACTCTATCATTTAAAATAAAATTACTTCTTAGAGAGTGTTAGAATATGAAATACTAAGGACCATCAATTTCCGCTCTACCCATTTGAAATTCGATAATTATCTAATTTGAAACTTTGAATGCGACTCATAACAAACGCCATATCAATTTGGCCATATCAACAATAGGTTTAAAAGAGGTGGACAGTTTTAATTACAGGATACCAACTTTGTCTCTTTAGATGTTTATAAAGTTATGGGATTTGTTTTAAAGACTATATATATCTTCCTCTCCTTTTTCTGTGCAGTTGGAAAGCATATGTGCAGTTAGAAAGCATTCCAGAACTCTTTACTCATTGCAAGTTATAGCTGCCATCGCGTTCAAGTAAACCATACATGCAAACTTTGCATGATGAGAAGAGATCAGCAAAACCTCTATCTCCCTTCCATAGCATATAGTTTAAAGGAAGAAGAAAAAAAACAAGAAAAGGTGGCAGGTATCGTAGTGTTTGATCAAACGTCCTACGAATCAAGTCAGGTGATCAATGAGGAACGCGAAGAACCATGGGACGGCCTTCGTTGGCGGATATCGGACTCGTCTCATACTTGCATTCAGGCAACATTTGCACAGAGCTAGTATGATCAGTAATGATGGATTTGTTGATCAACTGCGAGAGAATTCTTTCGAGATCCTCGCCATTGCTCCATTCATGGATTTCAGCCTTGATCAAATTGGTGTCGTTAGAGATGAGATCCCATAAAGGGTAGTTCTTCCTTGGCATCACATAGTCTCTTTCAGTTAGCTTAAGGGACGGGCAGTAGTCTCCTTTGCCATCACCAAGATAGATGAAGTGAGTCTTTCCTGCAACTGCTGCAGATGCCTGGATTCGTTCAATGATCTTGCCCTGCAATTTACCCAAATTCCAGAGTAAGACACAGGATCAAAGAATTCAAAACAAACACCTTTATGACAACATTTTCTAAGAAAGAAAGAGTACCTTGCACATGTTTGGAGGACAGAGACCACTGCAACCATGAGGAGAATTGAGGAAGTCATGGTAGGGGAAGATCCTAAGCCTGCCATCCTCATCCACATAGCTAGGATTGGTGTTAATCTCAGTGAAGCACTCAAAAATCCCATGGTGTTTAAGGATCGTCTCTATGAAGAATAGATTGGCATCACTCACAACCCTCAAATCACACCTGCAACAATAATCGCCAAGAAATCAAACACCTGTTGGGAGAAAGATCTAAACGAAATACGAAATAAGTTAAACATACCCAAGTGCATAGGCTGATCTAATAGCAGAAACAACATGGGGATCCAAAGGAGCCCTTTTTAAACAATTCGCAATGTCTTCAATAGACCACCCTTTTGAATGCAACTCCTCCATCATCCTATCCTGAATCGATTCCAAACCCACCAAAGAAGTAAGAAATATATCTTAAACTCCTAAATAAGTAACAGAGAGAGAGATCATAAAATGGGTCGAATGGGCCAACCATTAGGGAGTTCCACGGCATGGTCGGGAGAAGTCGATCGAAAAGCTCGGTGGCGCCCAACTCGTCGATGACCCAGTTGTCGCTGTCGACATCGATGATGGTCTTGTCGAAGTCGAACACCACCACGATGCCTGCCATGGAGGAGATCTCGGAGTAGTCGAAGGCTAATTCGCTTAGTATTATTGTAGGAGAGCTGTGAGGACCCAAATAAATTTTGGGAGGTATTTATAGAGATTAATAAGGTGCCAAGGGAATATTACCGTGAGTATATACCGAGATTGAAACGTAAGGTGCATATAAGCACCCAATTTGTTGTGGAAAAAGATGCCAAAGGAATATTAGCATCTAATATTCGTGATTTTAGAATGGAATTTATGGATTTCTAACGCTGGGGGAATTTTTGCACTTAAGACCCTACTTTCAAGTGCATGTTTGTTGGGAAAACCAAAAAACATGCTATTTTAATGGAAAAGACAGTGGGATCTGCCAATAGTGAGAAAATGCGGGGTACAGATGCAAATTTCCGCTCTAAATTACTGCAGGTTAAATCATGGTTCCTGCGCCGAATAATGAGTCGACAAGCACCTGGATATCGTATAAAGAAATTGGAATAACTTCGATTCGCTGATTTACTCGTAGTTGGAATCGGAATGGCGAGCACTTATCGACTCTCTCTCTCTCTCTTCCTGGAAGTATCAGGTGAGGTACAAGAGGGGATATTCGAGTCTTGGTAAGAACGGAACTCTGGTGGATGACACGTGGTCTAAGACTCTATTAGTGCTATCCGGTGGTTGGGTCGAATAGCATATTCGTATCCACGGGAATCTTCGGATATCCTGTGACTCCTTGCCTGCCTTTGTTGAACCTCTTGTTCTAGAGTTTTGAATTGCATCTTCCTAATCTTTCTAGATTAATCAGAGTTTAATAATATCTTATAATTTTTAAATAATATTATGCAAAATATCCTGTATTTTAGCTATTTGTAAGATTCTTCTATTTCCATATTAATATTATGGCAAATACTTCAATGCAATTTTAAAAATTATAATCTTAATCCAACGGCTATAATAGCCATTACTTAAGAAAAAGAGTATATTAGTTAAGAAGATTAATTACGTGTGCTTAACTTCCCAATTTTCTTATTATATCCTTGAAGATCTTAACCATTAGATCTTCATTAAAGTAATTGATAAACAATTAACTTTACAATACGGAAGATTTCTCTCTTAATATAATTATGCCTTAATTATAGGAGATATCATTTAATATTAAATAATTTAAATTTGATTATTTAGAGATAAACTTCAATTTAAATATAATTCTCTATCTCTATCTATTAAAATTTAATTTAAATCAATCTTAAACTAATGGGAGATATATGTAAATAATAAAAAATAATCAAAAAGATAAAATATAATTAAAATTTTTATCAAGTTAATTATAAAAGATATCAATACCCTTAATTTGATATATATACATTACTCTCAATTAATGATATATATATCTTTTACTTAATAAAATATTAAAATAATATAATTATTAAAATATAATGTGTAAGATTATATATCTAAAAAAAATTACCTGTTGAACCAATAATATCTCATTCCTATTATACCCTTAAAGATCTTCATCAAATTGATCGATAAAGAATTAATTCTTGCACGGAAGAAATCCTCTAATATTATATAACACTATTCTTATTTTGACTAATATAACATAGTTTATTTTAACTTTTAAATTTACTAAAATATCCTCGAGAAAACTGTTATAAAAAAACTTGGGTTTTGAGATGAGAAAAAAAAAACGAGATAGTAAAAGATTAATTTATTACTACTTATGCAATACGTCTAATTATATAATGTTTTAAATCATAAAATAAGTAAAAGACAAGGTGTTATTTAAAAAAAATTCCGTATAAATGGATGACGTCCAGTAGAATAAAACTTGTTTCGAGGCATGTTTTATTTGCTCGGCAGCATTCGGCCAGAAATAGATTAATCGGAGCCATGTTTTTTGTTCTCATTGTCTTTATATCACTTTCCAACTGTTATCACGATGGCATAACAGTAATGGTTTCCATCTGCAGCACACGTCTGACTCAGCGCAGTGCATCGCTCGCGAAGGAATCAAATTTCGAGTCTCCTTCCACTCTATCGCTGTTCTAGATAAGGCATCTAATTAGATCGTACCTTTTAATTTACTCTATAGTTGAGAGTATATAACACGTGTCGCTCTAACTTATTAATCGTCTCACTAGAATGTGGAGATCCCATGTGCACTCTTCATCAACGCTGTCTAAGGATGAGTAAAGAATTATGCCAATGCAAACTTGGGAAGGAATAAAGCTTTTCTTTGCATCTAGTAGTAGCACACTGGGGCTAAACTGTAAGATCCAGTTGATAGCAATGAAGATAATAGAGTGAAGTGACACTGGTGTGATGTTGTTTTTGATAAGAATGAAGCAAACGAGATATATTTGTGAAGTTTCCTATTCTACCGAGAAGAAACATCATGCCATTGATATATATATAAATATATATACATTTGAGGGTAACTGGGGCAGTGCTCTCTTTTCACGTTTACTCTTGGAGAGATGGAGGTGGAGAAAAGTTATTATAAGATGTTACACTGATTTGATTTGTTTGAGGCGGAATTACTGAATAGTCCTAATGGTTGGGCCGGTCCAATTAAGGGTCTATCTGATCCATCCAAGAGACACGCGGCGTTACCTGATTGGACGAACCGATAGTAGTTAGAACAGTACGGATGTGTATGATAGCAAAACGCCAGGATCCAAAAACCAGCAAACTAGAGGCTAACAGAGTGCCAACTCACAGCTGACTCGTACAGTCCATGAATCCAGCAACCAATGAGAAGAAAGGAAGAGATACCGATAGATCCCTAGAGATAAGCACCTCTATCCTCTCTTATCCCATTTCCTACTATTTAACTACTACCTAACGCTCTTCCTCTCTCACACACCGCCCTCCAAGACCTTCTCATTTTATCAGTCCCACTACATCCCCAAACTACTCATAATGGCTGCCACCATGGCGCTCTCCTCCCCGTCCCTCGCCGGAAAGGCGGTCAAGCTCGCCCCGACCTCCTCCGAGATCACCGGCGATGGCCGCATCACCATGCGCAAGACTGCCGGCAAGCCCAAGCCCGTCTCCTCTGGCAGCCCGTGGTACGGCCCGGATCGCGTGAAGTACCTCGGCCCGTTCTCCGGCGAGGCCCCCTCGTACCTCACCGGGGAGTTCCCCGGCGACTACGGGTGGGATACCGCGGGGCTCTCTGCGGACCCTGAGACCTTCGCCAAGAACCGGGAGCTCGAGGTCATCCACTGCCGGTGGGCGATGCTCGGCGCGCTCGGCTGCGTCTTCCCAGAGCTCCTCGCGCGCAACGGCGTCAAATTCGGCGAGGCCGTGTGGTTCAAGGCCGGCTCCCAGATCTTCAGTGAGGGTGGTTTGGACTACTTGGGCAACCCTAGCTTGGTCCACGCCCAGAGCATCTTGGCCATCTGGGCCTGCCAGGTCATCCTCATGGGCGCCGTCGAGGGTTACAGAGTAGCCGGCGGGCCGCTCGGAGAGGTAGTCGACCCATTGTACCCCGGCGGGAGCTTCGACCCCCTCGGCCTCGCCGATGACCCGGAGGCCTTCGCGGAGCTCAAGGTGAAGGAGATCAAGAATGGCAGGCTTGCCATGTTCTCTATGTTTGGGTTCTTTGTGCAGGCAATTGTGACCGGAAAGGGTCCTTTGGAGAACCTGGCTGACCACCTTGCTGACCCAGTAAACAACAATGCCTGGGCCTACGCCACCAACTTCGTCCCTGGGAAGTGAGACCTATATATAGTGTTTGAATCCAGAGAGATGTGTTCATGGATTGTATATGTTTGTCTCTCTTGATTGAGATGGTCTGGAATTGGTGAAATGTTGTACAACAATTGTATTCAACAGTGTACTTTGATTTCTATATCTCTAGCATTTTGCAATTAGCCTCGTCTGCTGTTCTACTGCTTATACTGAGAGCTGTGCAATTAGAAAGACAATTTTAGAGAAGCTCCAAAATCAGCTTAGTTATTTCTCACAACGACTTTCATCAAATGGAGTAGAACGATGTTAAGACTAGATCAAGAAATGAGAAGATAGCTCTTCTCAGAGAGCACATCTGCAGCTCTGGGAGGCAAATTATGCCGCGAAATGCCTTCTCTGACCTTGGCATGGGTCTCTGCTTCATGCTGGAACATGGAGACCAACTGCTGAAGTTCCAGCTTTCTCATCTGAACTTGCTCTTCGGTGATAGGATCTTCCAATCCGAAGTATATAATTCCAAGGGCGATCAAGGCAAATCCTATGAAAAACAGAAGACCGGAAAACAAATAAAATGCATATGGAGAACGCTCAGCCCCCGGTATTCCGTCGACGTTTATGCCGAAGAGTCCTGTGATTATGGACAGAACCAAGCCGCAGCCACCGAAAATGGTCAAATTATGCGTGTCAAATTATGCGTCACGCGGAGACTTCTATCCTGAAACACATGAACAAGATTAATATGTTATAACTTCTTTAAAGAAGAAGGTTTTACATAACCAATGCGTCAAAACATATTACAAATGAAATTGCAAATAAAGGCATTTGCTTGTTTGTAAGATACAACCTGCAACCATGCACGAACTGTACTCTGCATAACATCCTGAATTGTAAACAAGCGTCCACGAACAGCTTCCTGCTCTTCGAGCATTTCCCTTGTGCTTTTATTGATTCCTTCAAGCAGAGCTTTGGTGGCATTGCCTCTCAAATGCTGGAGGAGCTCAAAGATGATCTCCTCTCTTGCATGAAGTGACCATTTAACTCTAATAACCTATCAAAGAGAAGAACTGCATTAACTCTTTTACAGTATTAATAAGACAAAGTTCAATATCAGATGTCCAAACTTAAAGGACATATTTCTGACAATTGCTAACCTGAGTGGCCAGTCTCCTAATTTCTTGGTTAAAGATTATACAGAGTAGATTCAAGTCTTCATGATTTCTCCTGGAAAGTGGAAACAATATCCTTACATGATATTGCTCCTAGAGCACCTTATATAAGTCAAAAGAGGTATACGAATCAGCAAATTACCTATTTACAAACTTTAACTCTATTTCATTTGCTCCTCCAAGTACATACTTGCGGAACAATCTGCAGCAAAATACAGAGGAACATGAAATAAAACCAAATTCCCTAAAATAATGCAAGTATAATTAAGAAAACCGTATGACTTGTTCAGAGGTACAACGAAGCAAATGAGGTTCTCTGTTAGTATAAGTAAAAATTGGTTTACAATAACCTGGTAAAAACAAAAGATTTGTTGCCAAACTAGAGGTAAAAGCCAGCCGTGGTCACTGAAAAGTAACATACAGAATGAAGATTATAATGCCCATCAGGCTAACTAAATCACCTACGAACATACTATAAATACATTAACACATCTCTTTTTCTATTGACAGAAGTCAAAAAACATTAGCTTATAAATGACTATTACAATAAAAAATTATTGACAGTACCTATCATCCCACCGAGCGAGTCGGCAAGCTAGTTGTGCTATAACTTCATGTATACTTTTAGGAGCTGAACTTCCAGCAGCAAGAAGCAGCTCCTGAGTGCAACTAAATCATTATGTTCAGTACCAAACAGAACAGACATGTAAAATTTTTGCATGTTCTCGCCTAAGTACCTGAACTTCAGTTATTCCCAACACATTAATATTTGATGCAGGGCCTTTGATGTGCAACGTGGTAATCAGAAAGTTCTGAGCTTGCCACGACCGAAGAACGATAGGTATGTCATCTTCATCATTCGATGGGTCGCCAGCAGATTGACCCAAGAGCTCAAATAATAAGCCACCTGCAACCCTGACTGGCACCTGAATAGATAACATCATACATAATATAGTATATAAATTGCCTTTAGTCTGCAATCTACTAAAAATATACGCTAGTGTCTAACAGCAAACACTTGGTTTCAACATCTAAATTCAAAATAACAATAAACAAAATGCTCGATCAGGTCCCCATAACATTATTTTACTTCCAAGTTGGTTATCAAAGTCAGGAATAAACATTTCTCAAATTGTGCTTATAAAATATTGGCAAATTGATACGATGTGCTTATAAAACTTTAAAAGCTATCCTTAAAAGCCAATATTAAATTCAAGAAAGCACTGATAGCATTGCAGCAGAGAACTACAGCTTGACAGTTAACATTATACAAATATTCCACGCAAAGAAATGGAGCAGCTCACCTCATATAAAAGATGCTTCATTCTTTCACTTATAAGGCGACTCTCATCTTTCAGAGCAATACTAATAGCAGGATGCAACCAATGAGCATTACTCAACCATGAATCAATGAATGGATGACCTGCAGTTACATGACACCACCACCTAGGTCCTGCCGGCCGCTCCCAATAAGGCGCGGCGACATCGGCAACAGTAAAATCTTCTTCATCCTCAATAAGATCAATTTGCTCCAACTCCCAGCTTGCATCGGTTTGCACTCTTTGGACCAGTTCTGAAATCCTAGTCCATCCAATGGGCACCCAATAGCTATCTGAAGGTCCCCTGACATACTTTGGCATTGCTTTACGATCATCAAATTGCGAAACTTCTTCAGTACACCCAATCCCAGTTTGCATCAACTTGCTTACATTAATGAGGGATGAGGAATCCAATGAGATGCTTTCACCCAAATTTTCTCCAGACATGCTATCCAATCCACATTTTGCGGCTTGCTTCTTTGGATTCAGCGAGGTCTGGGCCCTAGACAAATTTGGACTTGTCCAGTTGTGGCCTCGAATAAATTCGAATGCACAGATGAGGCCATCAGTCCATAGGTCATTCACAGGTGCACCATCTTTGTTGGCGTGCGAATTATTTATTCCTTGCTTCTTATTCTTACTACCTCTGCAAGGTGGAGGTTGCCCATCCATATCTCTAATTCACTATATTAGACAAGAATTATGTTTAAAAACCGCAACTTTTGCTATCGTTTTCCCACTATATGATCAAAGAGAACGAGAAAGAGAGAAGAGGAAACGTACTTCAAATTAATGCGCAGCACCCGCGAGACTAAAGAAACAGTGAAGAATAATTAAGAGAGGAAAGAACTCGAGATGGAATATAAAGAGGAGGGGTGGGAGTCGGAGAGCGGCGCTGTGGACGAATGACTCGCCCGTGATCATGGAGCCAAGTGGACCACCACCGACGCCCTCATCTTGAGTCTCGTGGCTGGCCGACGGCCGGGTGGATTCTCCGAATGGTGGACAGATGGCTTTCCAGGTTCTACGGCATTCCAGCTCTTTCGCCTAGTTGCGGATACGGATCCGTTTCCGGTTCGTTGAAGGATCCGGTCCGTCATTTGACTGGAGTGGACTGTGTGTCTGTGTCTGTGTCTGTGTCTGTGTCACGAGTCATGAGAGCTTAGCTCCAAAGTTAGGACGAATAGTTAATACCAACTTGGTTGTAATGATGACATTAGCAAAAGGCATAACCTGGTACCAGTACCACACTTCATTTTGCAGATTAATGGCATAAATTAATCTAAAGTTATCCTGCTAATCTACCTAACCATCTGAATGGGATTAGTAAACTCGCAATTTGACAATCCCTTAACTTGTGAGCCAGTAACAACTAACAACCCACCATACCCAATTTAACAATCGGTTGTTCAAAATCCAGATTCTAAGACAGAGTAGGCTTTACGGTTTATATAATATAATGAGACGAACAAAGAATAAGAATGTAGATACGAAGCACTGGACGGAGAGCGATGGTTAACCGAGTACATTTTTATCATTTTCATCACACTATTCTATTGGAACGATTGGAAGAATGTAATCGTACTCTTCTATAATAAAACTAGGACATGCAAAATAGATTAAATCTGCTAAATAGATAACATTTCCAGACGATTTGCAAAAGGTGAGAAAATATGGAGGAAAAAGAATTAACGCAAACCTCTGGTATTCCGATAGCCCCTCTTAGAAAAAAGGCTGCCGAAATAGCCGTTACAAGGGCAAGATGGTCAATTCGTAAAAGTGAGGAAAATGGACGCCTCCTTTTAAGTTTTAAGACAAAAGAAAAGGGGTGAAGTTGCATAAATGAGCTTGTGCCAGCCAGCCAGCAACAGCAAGCTAGATTTGGATTCTCTGTGTAAATATCAGATTGGATGCAGAACGGATTGCAGGAACGAACTGCAACCAATGGCACATGGAGATCATCGTGCACTTTTGTCAGCCAACGAAGGACTGAAAAGAACCCTGATGTAATATATTCATACATTTTGTATACACAGGGACAGCCCTCCTGTCCGCTCAGTTGACCTCATCCTTCCACTTCATCGTCCCCCACATTTACTATTCCCCCCCCTCATTTTCCCCATTTTTTATATTTTATCCTCTATTTACTACCCCAACTTTAATGCAAATCCTGCTCCTTCTCTTTGCTTTCCCTTTACTGTTCCCTTTCTCTTTCCCCCACCTCTCTCTCTCTCTCTCTCTCTCTCTCTCTTCTCTTTGAGGCTTTCCTCCATTGCAAACAAAGCTTCTCCTTTTTCCTGGCTTTCATGGTCCTTCTCCCCTCTCACCAACGCAAAAAGGGGGGAAGAAAAATATACCCACCAACCATTTCACCAAACCATTCCTTTCTTGCCCTCTAATCTCCCAGAGGTCGATGACAGTGATTTCTCCTCTTTCTCCTCTCTTTTATCGGGTGTGAACTAGTTCGTCTGCGCGTTCTTTTTTTTTTTGTTTGTTTTTTTTGTTCTCTATTTAAGCTATTTGACCCACATTTTAGTCTATCTCGGCTGGGAGCCTGGGAGAGTACTCTTACTACATTTTGTTGGATGGGTCTTTTTATAGTTTAGGAATAGATCTATTTGGGTTTCGATGGCTTAAAAGAATTTGCTGGAGGAAAGCCATTCGCTAGGTCAGGTTCCTTCCTTCCGAGGGTGAAAGCAAAATCAAATAGATCGATACCTCAAAAAAGGTAAGGTCTTTCACATTCCCGACTCTTTTTTCCCCTAAAATTTCCAATCGGGAGCTGCATTTTGTAGTGGGTATGATATGTTTTCCACAAATGCGTCGCTTGAAGGGAACGGGGAATAGATGAACATGGATCTGTGTCTTTTGTTCGTTCTCTCTTTAATTTTGGTGTTTTGATTGGTTCCATCACCTTTGAATCTTTATCGATTAATTTGCTGTGCTACTAGTGGTGTTCTCAGAATGTGCATTTTGTGAAATGTTTGGCCATTAGCGCTTCCCATGCACATTAAAGACATTACGAGAACCTTCTGTCTCTTATGTTATGCTAGAAACTATTATTTTTCAAGAAGAAATAGTATGTTATTTGTCAATCTCCTCTTTGCTATGTTACTTTTGTTGAAAGCGTGTATTTTGGTTTTTGAGTCCTTCTGTGGAACCTGTAAGATTGGTATGTGCTCATATATTTTATTGTTCTTACCAGATTGCTGCATGGTAGAATGTAGCTCATATATTAGAGTTGAGCCACTAATGTGACTCTCTTTCTGAACCCAGGAACAAAAGGATGCCATCTGAGGAATCTCTGAATGCAGAATTATCGACAAGGACACCACCATTTGGCTTGAGACTGTGGGTTGTGATTGGCATCAGTGTATGCGTATTAATTTTGTTGTTTCTATGTTTCCTGTGTATGTGGGCCACCTTTCGAAGGAAAACAAGAAGGACCTTTGAGAAGTTTCCAGTCTCGCAAATCCCAGATGTCTCCAAGGAAATTGCGGTAGACAGAGTAGGTGGCCATAGTCTCGCACAGAATTTCCGTCAGCATGAAGGTCCTATCCTCCCCTTGCATGACATGAATAGTGAGAGAGATTCAGAAAAGATGTTGGCACACTTGGTCAGAAGCAAATCAAGTGATGCGGATAACATAAGCCAGTGTAGCTCAATTTACCAAATTGACAGGGCTGGCAGTTCTCATTCTGGGGATGAGGGCAGTTCAGGACCCAAAGGGAAACCATATCCTCAATATGGGATTATATCAGCATCACCTTTAGTTGGTCTTCCAGAATTTTCACATCTAGGATGGGGTCATTGGTTTACTCTCAGAGATTTGGAGCATGCTACTAATCGTTTCTCAAAGGAGAATGTTATTGGAGAGGGTGGATACGGAATTGTTTACCGGGGGCGTCTCATAAACGGAACCGATGTTGCTGTCAAAAAACTGCTTAACAATCTGTAAGTATCTTCTAAGCTGATACCTGAAATAGGATATGTCCTTGGTTACTTAGGAACCATGTTCCTGAATTTCTGGAAATGATTGTATACAGGCATTTCTTTGTTTTTCACTGTGAATCACAGGGGACAGGCAGAAAAGGAATTTAGAGTGGAGGTGGAAGCAATTGGCCATGTTAGACATAAGAATCTGGTGCGGCTTTTGGGATATTGTGTAGAAGGAATCCATAGGTGAAGATTTGTCTTGAGTAGTTCATCTGTTTTTCCTTTAGTACTTACAATTTCTTTTGATTGCTGATATCATAAAAGAATAATCAGTAGCATTTTATGCCCTTGTTTACATGGAAATGTGAAGGTCTAACTACCATGAAGTGGCTGAAGAATCATGCCGAAAAAAATATCACCTCCTTCTGTGTTAGTACATGCACTTGAATATTTATGGTCCCAAAATTGTGGTGGATGGTGGTACTAGACAACTTCATGAACACAAGGTCATTATGAGATCTTTGTATATGTCATGAACAGTACTCCTACGCCAACTGTTTAAAATCAGGAATGAAATAGAGAGAAACTGCCAAAAGAACCACTTTAGCCAGAATGTCACCTTTTTTATAGTTACCATCTATATTCAAACTTCAGCAGAAAAGCACTTGTATTTTGAGGAAGACATGAAATATTAGCTTTTTAGCACTCATGGAGGTTAATTAAGACAGATAGGTGATTTAAATGAGAGGCAGCCTACCATGTAGTCAGAGATGCTCGGGGAAAACAAACAAAGTTTTAGTCCCAACTATTTGTGCAAACCATTAACTAAAAGT
Organism: Typha angustifolia; assembly: GCF_048772165.1. Taxonomy (NCBI): domain Eukaryota; kingdom Viridiplantae; phylum Streptophyta; class Magnoliopsida; order Poales; family Typhaceae; genus Typha; species Typha angustifolia. Next base: position 904,294 of record NC_133239.1, read on the forward strand.
CAAGTAAATAAAAATCTAGTAATTTTCTATTGCGGATATCTTTTTTAATCTTTTATATCTTAACAGGAAAGCTTCTAAAGGAGATTAACCAGTCTTTAGCTATTGAAGGAGAATTAATTATGATGTTGCATGTACCTCGGACAAACAACAGTTAGATATGGTTGCTTGGCAGGATAATGTAGATCTCCTTAATCACCAGTCCATAGTAGGAAAGATGATACTATTGTCGACGACTTCTAAATAATTGGAAGATGGGAGCTACTAATAGCTTTGGAGAAATTTGGGAAATGGAGTAGAGAAAGAGACTCAGTAGAATCCCATCCAAGTACCTAAACCATAAGATACACTCACGGCTGCTTCCATCTGCCAATTGAGATTAATTATAACTCTTCTTGAAGAACAAAAATATTCCAACCTTTGGATCAATTTGGCTGCTTCCATCTGCCAATTGAGATTAATTATAACTCTTCTTGAAGAACAAAAATATTCCAACCTTTGGATCAATTTTTGTTGTGAGTTTAACGAAATACTGTTGCCACATTACTAGTATCTGCTGTCTCTCCACTACTTTCAGTAGGTTATACGCAATTTAATGTTACAAGTACATAATTAGATGAAACTCACTTTTTTTTTAAATAGTGAAAAGAGAAATTTTTTTTTCTGTATTGTACATGCATATGATGCCTCATGATCTCGACAATAGCCATGGAGGGATATTTGACAACATCAATTTAACTTAGAGATAATGAAAAGCCATTGCATCCTAGTGCCTTGGTTAAGATTAGAAACTTGATTGTGATACTTTCTAAATTGGTCTTCTACGAGTTCACTCACTCATAGGTAATTACCTTTTTCATTTATGCCGTTTTCTGTACCAGCTTGTACTGTCCTCACTCTAGGAGTTAGCCTTTTCCTCTTTGATCATCCTGCTTTCATGACCAGCAAATATTCTGCTTAAATATCTTAATTTTTTTTATAAATACGTGCACGCACACACACACATATATTATATAAGAGACTCTTGACTGTGATACTTTCTAAATTGGTCTTCTATGAGTTCATTCACTCACATGTAATCACCTTTAGGCTAACTCGAGGAGTTAGCCTTTTCCTCTTTGATTATCCTGCTTTTGTGACCAGCAAATATTCTGCTTAACATCTTAATTCTTTTATAATGACACGCACGCGCACGCACATATATTATATAAGAGACTCTTGAGTGTGATACTTTCTAAATTGGTCTTCAAGCGCGCGCGCGCACACACACACACACACACACACACACACACACACACACACACACACACACACACACACACATATATATATATATATTGGAAAGAACAAGGAAATTTTAACATTGTTAGTATATCCTGCAGTCGTGACCAGCCAAATTTTGAAGTGTATTAGATCAACATTTATTGAAGTTATCTGAAAAGTTCAATCCAGAACTCTCTCCAAGATGGCATCCTTACTAGTATGACTTTTGTACAGATAAACTGGACTATTTTGTCTGACCAACCGAAGAGTCAGAAATTTAAAAAAGAAAGAAATGAAGGAAGTGGTATGGTCAGAAAAAATGACTCTTTTATTCCTATCTCCTTATCTTATTTACGCAAGAGTCCCTTGTAAGACTGAAGAATTAACAACTAAGTTATATACCGGGAAACAAGATAGATTGGGACCATTAAGTTAGAAGAATGGGCCCTTCAAGAATGAACATTATATTACTAAAAAAAGAAAAGAAAAAGGGGTGTTGCATTGCTCTGGGGTCCCGCCATTGCAGGGTCTGGGTAAGGCAATATACACACAACATTATTTCCATTTCTGGAGAGTTATTTCCAGGATCTTAAGACCGTATCAGCCAGCGACGCCATGTTACCCTTGAAGACATGGATACATTAAGTTGTTTTGTCCAGCCTTTTTGTTATGGATGAATAAAGAGATTTTTGTTAGAGGAGTTGAAACATCACATCATTTTCGGAGACTAAATATAAAGTCTTCTACATCTTCATACATGAATGTCGCGGCACCACAGAAACTAGGTATATACTTGAAAGAGTCCTTATAGGCATAGAAGTTGCAACAAAAAACACTATCTCGATTCTTTCGTCCATCATACTTGGTTAAACTGTAATATTATTCAAATCATGGAATACTTTCTTGAAAAATCTAAAAGCCAGTCCTCATAGCTAGACAATTATCTTTTATGTTAGAAAATACACTCTAGGTAGAATTATTTCCTTTCCATCTTAGCTTTATTAGCTCTGACCAATTGAGTTTATTGATCTTGAAGTTTTAGAACATGGAATTCCTGAGAAATACTCCAATCAGTTAATTATTGCACTTACCCCAACAAATTTACTTCTTCTATTTTCCCTTTGTTTAATCCATCAATTTGTAAGTCCTTTTATTAACTAAGCTGGAATATTGTTTGTCATATAGATTTATTAGTCTATTTTGGCAACTAATGCATTCATCATATTTTAGGATGCTTGTGTATGAGTATGTGAACAATGGGAACTTAGAGCAGTGGCTTCATGGTGCTTTGCGCCAACATGGCATTCTTAGTTGGGATTCACGAATGAAAGTTGTCCTCGGCATCGCAAAGGCGTAAGGGACCACATCTGTATTTTCTTACTTTAAGCTGATGAACATGAATGTCAAGTTTTAGATTTCTATTGATCACTTACTGTTTGGGTGACTAATGTCCTGCAGACTTGCTTATTTGCATGAAGCAATCGAGCCGAAAGTTGTTCACCGAGATATTAAATCAAGCAATATTTTGATAGATGATGAATTTAATGGCAAACTTTCTGATTTTGGATTAGCTAAACTCTTGGGTGCAGGCAAAAGCCATGTCACTACAAGAGTAATGGGAACTTTTGGGTAGGCCTACAGTCTCGTCTTTTAGGCTCTTATCTTGGTTATTTACCAGATAACTCAAGTTTGATGACCTCCAGACGAATCACACAGATGATTACCAATTTCCTGTCATCATTTCAGGTATGTAGCACCTGAATATGCCAATACTGGGTTGCTAAATGAGAAGAGCGATGTCTACAGCTTTGGGGTACTGCTGTTGGAAGCTGTGACAGGCAGAGATCCTGTTGATTATGGTCGGCCTGCAAATGAGGTAGGATTCCCTAATTAAAGGTACAATTTATGTTAGTACCTTGATTTGCATTTCTTGTGCCCTTCAGACTTGTGAACTGTCGGAGTCTGCTTGTTAAAGTTCACCAAGGCAACTAGCTGCAAATTCTCTCCCTGCGTGGGCTATGAATGTTAGCCTTGTACGCCTAAAATCACCATTATCATTTGTGTGTTTAGTTATCATATGTCTGGTGTGCATTTCAGGTACATCTCGTGGAATGGCTTAAGATGATGGTTGGCAGTAGGAGAGCTGAGGAAGTGGTTGACCCTAATTTAGAAGTCAAACCAGCTACACGGGCTCTTAAACGTGCCCTTCTAGTTGCATTGAGATGTGTTGATCCCGACTCTGACAAGAGGCCTAAGATGGGTCAAGTTGTTCGAATGCTCGAGGTGGAAGAAGTTCCATTCCGTGAGGTTTGTGCTCTCTGGTGTACAAGCTTTATTTTCTCCTTCAATTATTAACTTATTTCAAATGAAGTTATTATGGGATATGATTTGATCTGACAATAGGACCGGAGAAACCGAAGAAATCACATGGACAGCATGGAGGCTGAGTCCATCAAAGAGAAACCAAGTTCAAGCAATTTGGGAAGAACAGATGTTGGAACTTCTGCTCGATTTTGATTGATCTAATGAGGCAGGAAACAGCTTAAAATCTCTCCCAAGAAGACCAAAGCTTCAATGGACTTTGATCTGAAGGATTTATCGTTTGCGGATTATTTGCTGCAGTGTCATTGTTGCAGCATTGAGGGATGAAAGACAGGAAAGAACAACTCCAATCCTTGCGGAATTTTATCAGTATTCCTCCAGCCTTTGTTGTACAGAGATATGTTTTTGATTGGGAATTCTCCTTACTGTCACATACAATTTCTCCAAAAAGACCAGTCATCTCTTTTTTTTGCTTCTGTTCAGAAACTATGTAGTAGTGGGTATTTAATTTAAAATCTTAAAGGCATGGGATTGTTCCTGCTGCCTTTTGCAGTGATGGTATTATTACATTTGTGATGATAATAATGCTTTGGCCCAAACTTCCTCCCAATTCTTCAAAGTTCTCGTTCTTTAGTAGTTTGATTGATGCTCTTCCACCACTGAGTACTTCTTTAAGATGGTGGCCAACTTGCCATTAGAGCCCAACTTATGTTAAAATTAGTATATCTTTTCTCATATGTTTCACTGGAAGCTTATCATTTCAGGCACAAGTTCACTCTGGCGAGATTTTCTCATCGAACCGTCGTTAGATTCATGTGTTTTTAAAGAAAATTTTCCATTTTAGACCACGCAGTGTTGATTAATTTGAAATTTTAAATAGTGAATCTTTCGTTTCGCACCGTGCATTTTTTAGTTATTGTGCTTCAAACTTTTTTATAATTTTAATTTAACTTCAATGTCTATATATTAAGGGATTTTTACATGAAAACATTCAACATATAATAATCATCAATATATTATTTAAAATATAATAATTCTCACTAAAATCTTCTGATGCTTTTAGAATTGTTATTAGAGTTAATAAACACATGTATGGCTAAAATACAATTTTTTTTTTAAAGTTTAAAGTGTAAAATATTATCAATAATGTTTATTAAATAAAAAATATTTTATTGTACTATGATATTGGAGATGATATTGGGTAGCTTTTAAATTATTTTTAATAACTTATCGTAATAGCAAAATAGTTTTGTTTAGACGTAAGTTATATTTTAATCATAATTAGTTAGATTGAACTAATGAAATAATATTTTTGAATAATATGATATTTGAAAAAAAAACAGGGATAATTATGATATTTTGAAAGCTTTCGGTGGTAATTATATAAAAAAATCCATACACTGACACATAGAAAACTGCTCTCTAGACAGTGTATTCCCGTAATAACAGCAACACGAATAAGAGAAAGAATAGGGTGTTAAATAAAAGTTTATTAAACGAACGCAGATAAAGCGACTTAAACGGGCGGAGAGGTGGGATCACCGTCGGATCTTTAATCACGATAGGGAAAAGACCTCTCCTAGTCGCCTCGTGTCCGCCGCCTCTCTCTCCCTGTTCCAATTCTAGGGTTTCTTTGTTCTCCTCAAAATCCCTATACAAAATTCTCGTTTTCACTCTCATCTCGAGATCGTTAGTCTCGAAATTCCCCAAATCCCAAATCCGTAGCTCTTAAGCGCGCCAAGATTGGTCAAACTTGCAAGAAGATTCCCCAGATCTCTTAGATCTCGAGCGTGCGGCACTTGTTCGAGCATCTGAGCTTAAAGGTATCATCTTTATGTTGTTTTTCCTTTTTCCCTTCCCCTTCTTAGCTTGATTTATCGTGCAGGGAATCTAGATGTGTGTGTTTGTTTTGTATTTACCTGAATAGTGATGTAGATATAACTATAGTTTCAGAAATGACAGATTTTCTCTTGCTTTCTCGTTGATCTCATCAATTTGACTCATGCTATGTAGCTGATTCATGTTTATCCTGAAGGGGCTGGATGATTATGGAGTGTAAAATTGTTTGATTTATTGTTTTTTTTTTCTGTATATGGTAGGATTTCGTTATAGGTACTCTCTGACTCCTTATTCTTGATTACACTACTGTGTGCGTAGGTGACCCAGATGGAAAAGTCATACTTTCAAGAGGAACGGCAACAACAAACTGAAGCGGTAAGATTGGCATATATCTTGGTTTGGTTTGATAATTTTTGGAATGATCTACGAGGATGATTCTTCTTTTAAAATTTTGGAAGAACTAAAGCTAGGATTTCTTTTATTTCTTGATCTCTAGACATAATCTTACATAAGTAGAGAGATTCCCCTGACAGTTGTTTTTGGATGTGGTCAAAGAGCTATCTTAAGGGCCATACCAACCTGAATTGGCTTCTATTGGTGGCCTAATCCATGCCCGGAATTGGTCTCTATTGGTGGTGTAATCCATGCTTATGCTTTCTTGATCTGCCAGTTCAAGATATCATTTATTATAGTTTCAGAACTTGAGTTTGCATAATTGATAATGACTTATAGTTTATTGTTCAATCTCTCTCTCTCTCTCTCTCTCTCTCTCTCTCTCTCTCTCTTGAAGCAATTCCTTAAGTTTGAAAGTCTCGTTTTGTTACACCGATCATTAATCACCATGTTGGACACTGAACTTCAATTTTGATGATCCAGGCTTATTCTAATTCCCTTGCCGAGGAATCTGGGGAAGATTTCCGTTTGCCAATTTATCACAGGCCTACAGAAAATCTTGATACAGATGATTTGGAGCAAGCATCCTTAGATACACAATTGACATCATCCAACATAGGGTTCAGGCTTCTACAAAAGATGGGATGGAAAGGCAAGGGCCTTGGCAAAAATGAGCAAGGTATGTTCTTATAGTAAGGAAATTTTTTTTGCTGATTGCCATTGACTCTAGTGCTCTTGTTCTTTCCCTAGCTATACTGTTAGAACTCTGTGTCAGTGTGACTCCTGTTTGATATGCATGAATATATGGCTCTGATAACTTTTTGACATACCCTAATGTCGATTGCAAGTACTTCTTTTGTGGTGCTTTGGATACCTTGGTTATTTGACAAATCACAGAATTGGTAAAATTGAGTTACTAATTCTCAGTTGAAGCTCATGTCTATGATATACTAATGCCCAATACTAATACTGGCATATCCGTTGTAAGGGGATCGTGTTATCCAGTTCTTTTGGTTATGCAAGCCAATTTCTCTACCAGATGGATATTGATTGTCGCGGACTTGTTTTGATGATAATATGCAGGAATAGTGGAGCCAATAAAAGCTGGTATTAGGGACCCAAAGTTGGGTGTTGGTAAACAAGAAGAAGATGATTTCTTTACTTCTGAAGAAAATGTGCAGAGGAAAAAGCTAGAGGTTGAACTAGAGGAGACTGAAGAAAATATGAAGAAGCGGGAGGTATGTAAACCTTGTTCAAATAGTACATTAGTTAGGTTCTTTGAAGTTGATGCTTGACGTTTGCAAAACCTACATCTAGTAGTAGGCAGCATATAGCATATATGCGTGTCTTTTGACGGGAATGATATCATAAGGGAGCATCAACTTTCGAGGGTCTTGAGAATTTCGTGCACTTTTTATTATCTGGTGGCTTCTACTGCCTGCTTCGTGCAAATCATGACAATCCAGGTCATAGCAGAGCGTGAGCAGAAAATCCAAACTGAGGTGAAGGAAATAAAGAAGGCGTTCTTTTGTAGTCTCTGCAACAAGCAATACAAGTTGGCAATGGAATTTGAAAGTCATTTGAGCTCATATGATCACAATCACAGAAAGGTAAATGTACCTTGTTTTTGTCGTATGCTATTCTTCTGAGGTGCTTTTTCGCAGTTGCTGATTTCATAATGATGGTGCAGAGATTTAAGGAAATGAGAGAAATGCATGGAAGTAGCAGCCGTGATGACAGGCAGAAACGGGAACAATTACGTCAAGAGAAAGAAATGGCTAAATTTGCCCTATTGTATCCTTATGAATTTTTTTAATATATGATAATTACAGTATTTTGAAAATAATATAGACTATGTTGAAAAGTAGAGTAACTAAATTCTTTTGAAGTTCCTTAATCCTGTTTCAGGGCAGATGCTCAAAAGAAACAACAACAAGAGCAAGAACAATCAGGTGTCTCAGCAGAGACCGCTGCACCTAAGAATACTCCGACACTTATTGATCAGGATCAGCGACAGGCATTGAAGTTTGGCTTTTCTAGACCTGGTCCCTCCAAGGTTTGCTACATAATGATCAAGAATAAATTTCTAGTCTAGATATAATGACAGTAAATGGTTTTACCTTTTGAATTTTGATAGTTTAATTTGATTGGACAGAATAATACTGGCTGAGAGAAATATGTTCTGCTTACCATGTCTAGATATCTGTTATATTGGGTTCTTGTAAACCATCTTAATTTTGGTGTCATTACTTTTGTATGTCATACTATTACATATTTTTATCTGCCAGTCATAATGTTTGTGTCTGCCCGTCAGTTCATAGCGGTGATATAAGTTGAAAAATTCAATTCGTAACTGTCAAAGGTTTATATGCATTTATGTAAACGGTGAGGGTATGAAGTATCGTGATGTTTACAGTTATGAAAATTCAATTCATAACTGTCAAATGTATGTTGCTGAATTAACAAATTGGGAATCTGTCTCTCTAATCTTGTTAGTGCAAACTTCTTTACTTCATTAATATTAGTGTTTCATTTTCTGCACAGAAGACTTCAACTGGCAGCATCAGCAAGAAGCCGAAAGTTGCTGCAAAAGTGTCATCAATCTTTGGCAATGATAGTGATGAGGAGTCGTAATCTTCATTCTTGAAGGCTATCAAAAGCCCATGTAGCTTTTACTACTGAGAAGTTTCTTTGGAACATTGTAACTACATACTTGTATATTGTTGGTTTCCTGGTGATTGCGTTATTTAACTGAACTGGTGCATAGATGTAACACTTAAACAGCGTATCTAACACGACTTTGTCCAATTTGTCCTTTCTATCTGCAAATGCAAATCTGCAGTATATTTATCAGAAAGCAGGACATTCTTGGATTCTTTTGGCTGGTTTGATTAGCTATGGTTTGACTCATAATGTTGTTCTGTGCCTTGAATACGTTCCATGTTTTGAAATGCCAGAGAATTTTTTCTTACTGTCTTCCCTGCTAAAATGCAAATCATGGTTACAAGTTTGGATTGAAGTGCGTATGTTTCAAGCAATAGCGGTGTAGTTGGATAGTCGTTGGTTTTCGTGATATGGTTGTCATGCGTGATATAATGCCTGCTTCAGTATTAATGTATTATTACTTTCCTTTTGCTTTGATGAGTTGACTAGGAAAGTGGCATCATGGAAGAAACAAGTTGATGGTAATAGTATAATAATGCTGGGCTTAGACTGGCTAGTTTAAACGAACGGTTGGCCAAGGGATTACAAAAATATCTGTATATTTCTAGCTCAACAGTCTCTTATAATATGTGCTTCAATGAGTTGTCCATGTGTTACTGTTTCATTTGATAGTCGCACTTAATGATGCACAGGTCTTAGAGTGAGTTAGAAGTTAGAACTACTTCAGTCTTCATATCATTCTTGGACCATCGATTCACAGCTTAATCTGAACACGACTTTCTGGGTACATTCAAAGTTGACCAAGTCTTCCTCAGCTTTATTTTCCTCCTCGGCTAACAAAAGGTTCATTTTCCCTGGGCTATGATCGAAAGCTTCCACTTCTCTCATTGCACAAGTATATACTTGCATACTTGACAACCTCCAGTGTGAACGACCTGGCACTAGTCATTAGTCAACGGAGGCGTGTAAGACGACTCAACTCACAATACAATACAAATAACCTCCAAGCGGAGACCTTCTCCCTTATACCAAAGATTGAGTTGCAGAACACTATCCATGGCATCGCTGAAAGCCTCCTCGTCGTACCTATCTATCCCAAGGCTCCGAGTCAGCCTCCTATTCTCTACTTATCCAGGAATAAGGCTTGCTTCTATCCCTATCCTATCAAGAAAGATCAAGATGGAGCTTCCTAGACATAGTACTCAAACACAAGTCATGAAGAGCAAACTGCATGCCACTTGCATGTCCCAGATCCACATCATTGCCGAGGCCGCCGCAGACCGCGCGGAAATGCACGCGATCATCGGCCAACAGAGGAACAACTGGAATCATCTCTTCCTCAACTGCATCAACTCCATCAGCCTGATGGCATCCATCATGGCCGGCATATCCGGTATTCCGATCCTAGAGGCGAAAGCCGACCTCCTAGCTTTCAAGTTCGCGGCGGCTCTCCTCTTCGCCGCTGCCACCGCGATGATGCTACTCGTCAACAAGATCCAGCCTTCGCAGCTCGCGGAAGAGCAACGGAGTGCGGCGAGATTGTTCAGGCAGCTCGAGAAGTCGATACACACAACTCTCGCGATCCGAGCCCCGATGGAGGCCGACGTGAAGGAGGCTATGGAGAGAGTACTAGCCCTCGACAGGGCGTACCCGCTTCCATTGCTTTCAGGAATGCTCGAGAAGTTTCCAGAGCGCGTCGAGCCGACCAAGTGGTGGCCGCGGTTGGGTCATAACAAAAGGCAACGAATATCAGGAGCGGGGAGGGAGAGGAACGGTTGGAGCAAAGAGTTGGAAGAAGAGATGAAGGGCGTTCTGAAAGTACTAAAGGAGAAAGACGAAGAGTTATATTTGAAGTCTGGTGAATTAGCTTTAAGGATCAACATAGTGTTAGCCTTCTTAGGGCCTTCTCTTGCTGGTTTATCTGCAGTTGGAGCTTGTTTGATCGGAACTACTAGTCTTTCTTCATTTGGGTCATGGCCAGTCTTTGTCGCGGTGATCGGAGGAGTTCTCGCGGCGGTGACGAACTCGTTGGAGCACGGCGGGCAAGTCGGTATGGTTTTCGAGCTCTTCCGCAACTGCGCCGGATTCTACCGGCAGCTGGAAGAGGCAATTGAGTTCAACTTGGAGGAAGATGTGGAGCAGAGAGAGAATGGAGAGTTGTTTGAGACTAAGATGGCATTGCAGCTTGGAAGGAGTGTTCCTGAGTTGAAGAGCTTTGCATCATCTGCCTCTTCTTTGCCTGGTAAAGGAGATGGTGATCCAGAGTACGCAGGAAAGCTGTTCTGATTTTATCATTAATTTCTAGTTTGAATTATGAAAATGATTTCTTATGTAATAATCTCTAGTATTTTTGAGTTGTAATCGACTTTCTTCTCTGTGAGTATATGGTTTGTAACAAACTAACCAAAAGGAGTAGGCTTTTAACTCATCTTGCAAGAAAGATCAATTAGCCTATGTCGCTTGAACTTTAAGAAGAAGAATAATATAAGGGAGTAGGTTTCTAAATTCTACCTAAATTTATCAGGAGAAGAGTTGATTTTGTTTAATATGCGTTTGACATTGCATGATCCAAAGTAAATAAAGTCTAGGTCAACCATTTAAGTTGTTGACTTCTATCTTTCATTATTTCATACAATCTGGTCAAAGTACGAAATTAAGCGGATCTGGGCACAGGTTATTACTATCCGACCATATCCGACCCGATAACGATCCTTATTTATTAGTCACATCCAATAAAGAGAGCTTTATTTGAACCCTAGCCCCGTCGATATGTTCGCAACGGCGATGGCAAGTATAGAAGGAACGAGTTCCGCGGCGAGCCCTCGGTTCAGAAAACTTGCGTGTTTCTCCTCCTCTAAACCTCTTCTAGTAGAAGATTGGTAATATTTTTCCATAGATCTTGATCGCAAGTAGAGATAATGTCGAAGCTTTAGCTGCATTCATCTATATGACTTGATATGTGAAGTTTTGTGATCATTTGGTAGAGTTTGGTAATGGATCGTTTGAAAGCAATAAAAAATATATGTTGATTTTAGGGAGCAAAATAGGCACGGACAATTTTATTTTGGGGAAATGCTTCAAATTCTACGCATAACATTCTATTAACCTGCATAGCAGGTGCACGGACATCTAATTTGATAGAAAGAAAAAACTAAATCATAATAATGTTATTGTCATATTAGATATCAGCCACATCAGTTTGGGTTAATGGAATGTTTCGAGAGAGTTGTTATTGTCATGTTAGGTCCGTAATAATTCTACGGATTTAAGAAGTTTTAGACCAAACTAATTTTGCTATAGCAGATACTTTTTGAAATGCTACAGTTTTAAACTTATTCTAAAATTACTGCACTTTCTGCCAGTTTAGTGCCATGTGAGCAATCGTTATCCAAGACAACTATTTTTAATGGATTTTTAATTTTTCAATATAATAGAATATTGCTGTTTTTTTATAAATAAATCACTCTCATGAAAAGGGATTTATATTACAAAGGAATATTTAGAAAATTTTGTGAATGGGAGATGGGATTTACCTATAAATTGCTTTTCGTGGGAGCAATTTATTTACAAAAAATAACGGTATTTTAGTTTGCTGGTAAATTGATAAATTCATTACGAATCGTTGTCTTAGATAGCGACTTTTCGCATAGCGTTGAGTTGACAGGAAGTGCAGTAGTTTTTTAATATGTTTCAACAATGTAATACTTCTATAAATATTCTTTTTGTAGTAGTAGTTTGGTTAAAAACTTATTTAGGAGTATGGACTTACATTTTGAAAATTTGAATGGATGTAGTTATAAGGACATAGATGCCCTACTTGCCTTTATCTATATACTTGACAATTTATTTTAAGAAATGCTACATATTTCATAGAAAATATCTTCTCAATCTATGCAGATGCGTTGACATCTAACGTGGCATGGGTAAAAGTATAATTTTGTTTAGTATTATTATTAATAACTATACAATTTATATTTTTGTCACTGTCATGTCAGATGTCAGCGCATCAGCATGGGTTGAGAAATATTTTGTAGCGTTGCGATAGATCTCTTTTATATTTTTTATGCATACGGTGGTTTTTTTTATTGTAGGTTCATACATCATTCACTTTGAGCTATCCTATTTGCATAAAGGCTCATCCGAATGACTAACATAACTATAGTTCATTAAGGTACATTTTGGTTGCAAAGTATCTTTCAACTGGTTGGGTGAGGTTGTTTTTGCTTATGAGGATGTGAAAGAGATATTCGCATCTAGTTTTTGGATGAATTTGCACTCTCACATCCAAACAAGTGGTAATAAACATCTAGCTCAAGTAGTTTTCTCTACAGGCTGTGTACCAACTAAAATGCATGTTATTGTTAGTAAGAGTTAGTAAGAGATAGAGGCTGAGCCTGAAATGTATGTAAGGCACTACCTCAAATAAGATGTCACTCTCATGTAGGGTTTCTTGATCGATCTTCCTCCAAGGTTCAATCCCAGTTTTGAGCCTGTACACACCATTTCTAATATGTTTTGGCAGTGCAATAAAATGTCACTCCTTGATTGATCAAGAAACTTGCAAACAGAGGAAAATGGTCAGAGAGAAAGAGAGCTGTAGAATGATTATTAGTCATTTTTATTAGACCATACACACTATGTGGGTGTCACGCGTCTGACGCCCTTGAGACATGCTTTAAGAGTTTTCCCCATGCATGATAAATAACTAATGGTTTTCAAATTAGCCCTTTTGTTTCATTTGCCTAACAACATTTCAGTCATAGATGGATGATAATCCTCATAAAGATTGCTGTTCTGCTTCCGGATGATGGTCTTATAGCTTTTCTAATAGTTTTAAGGTACAAGTTCCTTATTAGAGGCTTACAAGGAAATAAGTCTGCTATTTTGGTCGAATGGAATTATGAAGTGAGCCAGATGGTCAAATGGAATGGAATGTCTATTTTGTTATAACCTGCATTTAAAACAATGATAATATATAGATAATAATAAAGTTGGAGACAATTAGAGAGTTAATTTCGTAAAGGTAGAATTTTGATCTCCCTTTTTGTTTAAAAAGATACCTAATAGATGAAAATTTTAATATAATCCAAATCAGAAAAGATATAGTGTCGAATTAAATCTCTAATTATCTCTATTTTTATTATTATCTATGTTTTTAATTTTAAATGTGGGTTATTACAACTTTCATGAAGGTGAGACATCAATTTTGTAATTATCAGAAAGCTAGTTAGTTGTCAATGGTTGTGTCATTGTTTACCTGAACATAATTGGAGGCTTTTTAATTCAACTGGATCCAATTGTGGTCCAGTTGGCTTAATTAGGCTTATCTGTTGTCTAAATTGATGTAATTGTTTTTTTTTTAAGTTTTAAGTAGTCTCAGTTGATGAAAGTTTTATATAATTGGTCAGTTGGATTATCTAATTGGCTAATTGGGCTATAGTATGGGATTATCCGCAACTGACTCAATTATGACACTTGGGTTAATATATAGGCTTGGAATCAATTATGAGAGAATTTATAGATCTACTATTAGCTAGGTAGTTGCATAATTTTTCAGCATTTACTCAACCCTCGTGCAACCTTGTTTAAGATTTTGGTGGAGAGTTAGATACATGACAGAACTAGAAACCAAGAAAATAAAGAATTTGTTGACTTGCATTACAGGAGAGGGTTAAAATCAGGACAACTATTAAGGGAGCATATAAAGTAGGCTAGACAAGCACTCTGCACTAATTCGTATCACAGGAATCATTTCATCGGCAAGCCACCATTATTACTTATCTTGCTCTACTAGTCAACAAAGAGGATCTTAAGAAACTTAGTGGAACTAGCCTTTGTATCGGGTGTTATATTTGCTTCAGTATAAAGACGTGGGCCTCTGAAATCCCCTCAAGCAGGTACTTCCAGGTTTAGAATCACAGATAAAATTGTTGCTAGTTCTACAGGATGAACAGAAGAAGGCCTATGTGGTTGCTAGTAAGCAGAAATTTACTACATCATTTAAACATCTTTTGCAATTACTTGAATAATTTTCATACTTTCTAATCTTTTCCCCAGGAAAATCTTCAGGGCTGAAGGCAGAGGCTGAATACTTCCAGGGATTTGAGGTGATACCAGGAACCGACATTCTTTCATGATGTTGACAGAAATGGATCACATTCTCGATATGAGGATAAGAGCAATTAGCAAGTTTCCATTGGAGTGTTGAAACCATTTGTCTGATGATCATAGAAGCAAATGGCTGAAATTTAAAGCTTCTGATATGTATATGATTTGTGGATCTTATCATTATTAGAGTTTGATCATGCTGTATGGAAATGTGATTGCAATTATCCCATTCATTTGCTCCAAGCCAATTAGATCTGATGTATGCAAAACTCGGCGTGAATATTAGTGAAAATTGTCCATTTCACATTGTTCTTTTGTTGATGTATTAATTTGCATTTCTTTCAAGGGTGGCAATATGGCATGGGGATGGGGTTGTAACCTTTGTGCACTCTCACTCTATCTACTACGTTTGTTGCATATATATTTAGTGCTTGCGTGGCAGCTGGTTGATGGATAGATAGGATATCTTGGAGGTTTTTTTTTTTGTGGAAAATTATACCTTGGAGATTTGAAGTAAATAATTCTCTAGTTTTATATTACTTGTTAAATATAAAGTTACTAATATCTTATCAAGCTTTAATTAATATACTAAGTTATTTAAGAATATCTTATCAAGCTTTAATTAATATACTAAGTTATTTAATTTAAGCTTGAAGTCTTTTGTATTGTTGCTGAGATAGTTACACGTGGAAGATAATATTTGTGATTAGTTGGAAAAAGAAAAACTACAAAACCCGAAATAAAAGCATATTACTATGAGATAGAGATGGACCGCTGTGATTCAAGTATAACACCGCTATATATCTCCGATAAACCCTATCCTAAATCCGATCCAAATCCTAGGGTTTCTCCTTTCTTCGAGCCATGGCATCCTCCTTCGCCGTGATCCATCGCACCTCCATGTTCGCCCTTACCCTCTCCAAGGTACGCCTCCTCTCCGCTTCCCATCTCCTCCTTCCCAAAACCTTAAATATCCCATCTTTCCCTTCTGGGGCACCTCGTCTCCTCTCGACCGCCACCAACAGCTTCCACCGCCAGGATTCGCCGCCGAGGCCTCCTCCTTCCTATCCCCAATCCCGCGGAAATCCTAGCAACTGGGGCCCACAGACCCACCAACGTCCTCCGTTGAACACGCCTGCACCGGCGCCGGCTCCGGCTCCGGCAGGACCTCCTCCTGGTCCAGTCGACCTCATGGCCCTCTGCCGTGAGGGCAAGGTCAAGGAGGCCGTCGAGTTCTTAAACCAAGGCGTCCGCCCCGATCCACCAACCTTCTTCGCCCTTGTTTCCGCATGCTCCAATCCAAAGCTCCTCGAGGAGCTCAAAAAGATCCACGATTTCTTCCTCCGGTCCCCGTTCCGTGCTGACCTCCAGATTAATAATAAGTTCTTGGAGATGTACGGCAAGTGCAACAGCATGGTTGATGCCCGCCGCACGTTCGATCATATGCCTGACCGAAATATGGATTCCTGGCATTTGATGATTGAGGGGTATGCGAATAACAACTTGGGAGATGAAGGGTTGCAACTTTTTGAGCAGATGAAGAATGTGGGGATCCGGCCTGATGCTGGAACTTTTCTGTTGGTTTTATCTTCTTGTGCCAGTGCAGAGGCCATTGAGGAGGGATTCATCCAATTTGATTCTATGTTTAAGGATTATGGGATTGCTCCTGGGATTGAGCATTATATTGGGATGCTAGAAGTGCTGGGAAAGTCAGGGCACCTTAATGAGGCAATGGAGTTCATTGAGAAGTTGTCATTTGAACCGCCTGCTGCTATGTGGGAGTCGATGAGGAACTTAGCTCGGGCACAGGGTGATGTTGATCTCGAAGACCAGGTCGAGGAAATCTTGGTCTCCATTGATCCATCTAAAGCTGTTGCAAACAAGATTCCAACACCACCGCCCAAGAGGCGGTTGGGCATCAACATGCTTGATGGGAGGAACAAGTTGGGGGAGTACAGATTACCCCCAAAGATTGAGAAGAAGGTTGTGAAGGAGCAAGGATATGTGCCAGATACAAGATATGTGCTTCATGACATTGATCAGGAGGCAAAGGAGCAGGCTTTGCTATATCACAGTGAGCGGCTGGCAATTGCTTATGGCCTTATCAGTACCCCAGCAAGGACACCCCTTCGGATCATCAAGAACCTCAGGATATGCGGTGATTGCCACAATGCAATCAAGATCATGTCGAAGATTGTTGGGAGAGAGCTGATTGTTAGGGATAACAAGCGGTTCCATCACTTTAAGGACGGGAAGTGCTCTTGTGGAGACTATTGGTGAAGTTCTACAAATGATTTATATGATTATATCCTTTGGATAGAGTATGTTACTGCAACCTTTTTGTTTTACTTCACCAACATAATGTAAAAATGCATGGCGACATTTATTGTGGTGGAACTGTATGTCCATATCTGAAGATATGTTTCTGTTGTGGTGTCCGCTTGACTGGTTGTAGACTTTACTGGTTGTAGACTTTATTAGAAGTAAAATTCTACTTTGATATCAAATATGGAAGTCTCAACTCTTTGAGTCATATAATTCCTTTAGCTTTCTTTGTGATATATGACATTAATAATTTTCCTTTAATATGTTAATTCTGGAGTAATTAATTGTTTGTTGATTCATACAGTCTTATCGATCCGCTGTTTCTGTAAATTAGTGCAAGCTACTTCATCAGCTCTTATAGATGCATGCCAGTTGCATTTCAAGTACCATTCTTGGTTGAAATGCTCCATTGATGTCAGTAGTGAGTAGTGGAGCTACTGGAGCATGATACCATGGAGAATAATACCATCTTTTGTATTAAAATGTTTTTAACTGACTGTCATGCTTTTGTTCCTTCGTTCTTTTTTCGTATTGTTTAGTTAAGAGAACAAGGGGTAGTAAAGACATAATTGTATTGTGTGCTACAAATGTTGTAAGTACAGAAACACCAATACAAAAGAGCCATTAGAGACCAGAGTGGGATGTGATAGATCTGATCAAACTTATGGATTGTGTAATATGGCTTAAATTTGAAGATGTGATTATTTGTAGACACTATAGGAGCTAGAAGACTATCAACTCTTTCCTAGATTGTCTAGTTATAGGGGGTAATCCTTCTCACATAGGAATTGCACCACTAACATGATGTTCGGCTGTCATGTAGTTGAGCTGCATATGCCATTTTGCGTATCTGATGTAGCCACATAATCATTGTTGTGGGCTTGCGGCAGCCAAGCTGAATAAGTGAGTCAGGTGTGTGGGCTCAGACTGTGGGTATTGGGTGACGGACTGGGATGTAGAGATAAATGGTTATATAATTGCATATTTGCATGCATTATCTGCTTTTGGCTTAGACCTTGAGTGGTTATATTTTAATATATGTTATTGCCTATTTGTTTTATTCATATTTGGATTGCTCATTCAAGTAAATTCAATGTATTGAACTACACATGAACAAAACATTCTCCATCACTCCTTTTGGATGTCTAATTAGAAGAGGGAGTGAAGAGGGATGTGGCCTCTCAATGAGTGTCTCATATCCACAAAGTATGGCACAACTATTAAACTAGGATGGGTAACTTTATTGTACATTAGAACTATTAAAAGTTGCTTATCACACCCTTGGACTCATATGGAAGTATATTTGATTTCAGCAAGTTGAATTTGTTTTTCAGGGTTCGGATGCTTGCAGTCGTGTTCATGCAGACTGATGACCATCTCTGATGAAAAATGCAGTCTCAGATAATATTAGAAACAATCTGGATCTATACATGAACAAATGATGAGTTAAAATGCCATGAAGTGATTGCATTGATATCAAAGAATATGGATTCTCTTGAGGCAAGATAAATCCTGTTGTCAATGCGCACCCTGCAATGAGTAATTCAGAGGCATTATTAGATTGCTGTATAAGTCTGGGAAAGGACATAATTATTATAGCTGTTTGTCAAATATATATATATATATATGTTCAAGCCAGCCAAGGTTCATGAATTTTTGTAATGTCCATGCCCATTTGTTACCATGGTGATTTTTCTCCAAAATGGTTCACTCAAAATAAATCAATTTTCTTTTTCTTAACTTTCCTTGTCGCCATTGGAACAATTATTTCCACAGTTGAAATGCTGGTCTAAAGCTGATTGGCCTGGATGATGTTTTGGGTTGTAATACTTCTAACATTATTGCATGAAATTACTGAAATAGTATCTCTGCTCTTGTTTTCTCCAAATGATCTAGATTGTCTCCCACTGTTTAGGCGTTTGGATCTTCTCTGCGCTAATCCTTTATTATCAGCTACTTTGTGGCTTCAAGTCTCTGCATGCAGTTGTTACAGTTGAGTCCTTCTGAGACAGTGTCAGTGTGCATAAATCTACAGAAACCTCTAAACATCCATGATTATTCTTTAGAGAACATCACAATGTCCTCCAATAACAATGGTGCTCATCCCAAAAGAACACGAAGCAATCCATCTTAACATGTGATGCTGATTGCTGAACAGAGATTGCCCAGTTGATCTGCTAGATTTTGGTGGCTGGCCAGAACTGTATGCAGATGCTCGTCTCGTTGTCTTACTTGACAAAAAGGCAAGTAAATAGGTCACAAATTAAAGTCTCCAAAAAGTGAATCTTTCAGCAGTCGGAAGGCATGATCCTGCATTTAGAGGGTAGATTGCTCTGAGGAAGGGGACACACAAGCTTCTGTTTGCCTTGAAAACCTCCAATTTCGCTGCACAAACCCATCATAGACTCCATATCCCTCAATAAGATTTACTTAGAGACGTTCGTAAAACTTCAGTTCATGCCAGGTATACTTGCATTACTCGACTATCTCATTTCATGGATTTATGGCTTCCCTTGGCGAATCTATTGTTCGTTTTCTGATCCCCCCCTTATTCAATGCCAACTTCAACTGGAGGCATCTTTGCACGTGGCGTTCATTTGGCAGTACAGCAGCCAACTTGCCGCTGGTTGATTGAGGAAACACGGGGGACACATGTTGCTGCCCTGCTTCTCCTGCATCCATTGCTTTCCCTCTATGCCAAGATTAAATTTTGAGTTCGATTTTAAATTTGAGTTTGAGTTCATATCCCTTCTGCTCCTCCTCCTATGGTCGGGCAGTTCTGCTGATGAGGGCCCCCTCAATTAAATTTGGTAGGTGACAGGCTTGTCACGTACTGCAGATGAGACTTGTAGTAGTAACTCAAACCATCTGCAGTAAATTTTGGCACACAGCGGTGGGCATTTAAAGGTGTCAACTTGGCATCTTCTCTAAATGTGAATGCTTATACCAGCACCAACTGTTTATTGCAGTACATCTTCACGTCACTTTTTCTTTTATATCAGTCGTTTGCCATTTTTGTTGTTAGAAATCAAGCATGTTTGCAAAGATTTTTGACATCTGACGCTTGTCAAATTGTGGCAAGTTGATCACTCCCAGGACAAAAGTAAAGCCAAAACTAGTAAAGAAAAAGCCATCTGATAACATTCAAATCTCAGGGGAGGGGAGAGGGAGAGGGAGGAGGGAGAGTGGTGGACCAGAGATATCTTTCTTGGATAAGTGTCAAGCAATCAGGATTTTTGACGACCTGAAAGCATCTTTCTTGAACTACGAATCACACACTTTAGCCTCACGAATTACGACCCTTATCATTTGAACCCCACTTGGCTTCTCGGGACAGTCGATACCGGCGCCAAGGAAGGAGGCATCTTGGATGCATTTCCCTGACCGTAATGAGCCAATCATTCATGCAGAGATGATGTTCTTTTCTTTAATATATATAGTTAGATTTGCTGAGGGAGAGGAGATTATCGAGCATTACGTGCGAGAAAGTAGACTAAGTAATTATAGGGATTAGTATATAATGTTATACAGGGCAGTCGGACTAACTTTAGTGCAACTGCTATTGTACCAAAATCCCACCCACAAAAACAAAAAGACCAGCACCCGAGACACGTGCATGAAGTGTTCTGCCGTAACTACTAATCAGACTTGCTTAGGTGGAGAAGAAGACAAATCCAGGGCTTCGGACGAGCATGCCAACGAGGACTCATTAATTCCCAACTCCCACCCACCTAACAAACGTTTTCACGTAACCCCCATTAATTAACTAAATAATTGCCCAATAAGGTCTTATTAAATATACGGCCGCTTCTAGTAATTTAACACTGGCTCTCATTAATTATGAATTGCGATGCACGGAAGAGGGACTAATCCCATCTATTATAAGATCACAACGAAACCCATTCTTTATTCTTGTTTATTTTTTTATTAGAACCTTCCGATCCTTGACCCGATCCGCGAGTGACGCCAACCACAGGATAACGCCGTAATCCGCCGTTCGAATTGACGTGCAATTATGATGACGGGGAGGTAACGGCGGCGGCTGGGGCCCATCCGTCCGCGGACCCCCCCCCCCTCCCACCACCCCCACCACGTGGGTTCGAGATGCAGAATTGCCCTCGTCTTGTCGAGTCGAGTTATTTACGAACGTAGCCTCAAAGTTACGACGTTTGCGACTTGCGAGGCCATGTGCGCGGGAATTAATGGGTGCGCAAGCGAACGTGACGGGAAACGCGAATCTCGTAAGAAGGCAATGAGTTTCCTTTTCTCTTGTCGTAATAAGGTGCCAACCAAATTTATGAAGAGGAGGTAGGTGCCATTAATTTTGCAAACCTAAAATGTTAAAAGGAAAAAGTTACATTAAAAATTCTACACTGTACGGATTTAAGAGTTATGGAATATAACAGATATGATATAGTCCTTCATCAGATTCACCGTTGCTATTCTCATTAATACATTTAAGATATTTATAGATCCTGGTTGAAGATATCATTAATACATACTGCTCTCTCTTTTTATTAAAAAAGAAAAACAAATCTTTTTGGTTTAAATGTCCGTTTCCCACACAGGCAGCCGCGTTTCCCGGAATTGTGATTATGAATTGCCTGCCCAAGTGCAGCCGCAGGTGACACGCAAACCGCGGTCTGAAGAGACGTACGAGCAATGGAGTACGTGTCAGGCTCTTGAGACCCAAAAAACGAAACTGACGGCTCTGATCCATGCTATCCTCTGTTCACGTGATTCAGATATCGAATCTGGACTACCGGTCTCCACCGTCCGATCTGAAAAGCCGAACAAGATTTCATAATGAGATGAAGCTGTATTACGACGTGTACCGGTGTACGTCATCTCTGGGCCGTCTGATCAGTGAGCATGACAAATCTGAAATCTGGCCTTAAGTGTGAACAGGACACCGGATTACTCCGGTCAAGTGGACACAATAACAACGCCAATCTGGAGGTTGTACCAAATGGACGTGAAAAATTTACTCAAGCGAAATTTCATTTCACACCCGGTAATTTCCCTTCCCTGAAATTGTTTTATAGAAACCCAATTATTAGTCTGACGAACAGCCTCTAACCTTAACCCTGCTCAGCTTAAAGCAACTTTGTCCTCAAATAATGCTCCATTTCTTTGTAAATAATGAAAAGGTAGGGTTCAAACGGAATAAATCAATAAAACAGGGTGAGAGAGGGAAATTTTCGTAACAACTCAAACGGCTGTGACTGATCCAGTTGTGCCGTTAAATATGGACCAGGGCGCTTTCGTAATAACGATAGACGTGGAGGGGTGCTGCTTTTGGAGGAGTACTGTTCGACGGCGATCCGCGGTATTATAGCTAATGGAGTAACGAAGGGAGAGAGTTCTTTTGTTGGGGGGAATTAGTGAGATCTCCATTTCCATTTGAAGATGATTAAGGTTAGAGTTTCTATATAGTTTTCCTGATCTGGAGGAAGGATCAAGCGCCGGTGATCTTCATTTGGAAGTCCTCGAGTTCGCGCCTTTTCTGCTCTTCTTCCTGGTCTTGGATCGATTTCAAATGGTACTCTTCTGAGGTAGTATTTGGATGCGTGGAGTGGTGTTTCTTAGCTCGGATTTGAGTATACCACCGGTCTTTTGGGTGCGTGAAGTAGAAAATTTTTGATTTTGTAAAGCTATCTGGGAGTTATCCAAGGAAGAAATCTTGAAGTTCTCCATCCTTGGTTCGATTTTAGCTTTGCTCGAGTTCTCTTATCAATTCGGTGAGCTGGTCGAAGGCCGATTTGGAGGTCAACTAAGCTTCTTACCGGTGGTTTAACTGCTTTTGGTTTCAAAATTTTCTAGGGTTCTATTTTGAAATCCTCTCATAACTTCCAAGGGCCCAAGGAGCTTGTTACTGTAGAAGCTGACCTGGTGCATTACTTTTCTTCTCCGTCGTTTTCCATCAACAGTGGTGGTACATTCACGAGAACAGTGCATCTGTTTGCTTGAATTATCTGTTAGCTGCTTTTACCTTTTCTACTATCAAACTGCATCACAAAGTTACAGCTTGGACATTTTTATTGGACTATAGCGTTTGATCGGGGTAAGAAAAAGAGGTATCTTCTTCACCATTTCAGCTACCAAACCGAGCGCCTGGGCTGGAGACAGTACAAGAAATAAGAAATGAAAGAAACTTCGAGGATATTAAATTTAGGTTGGTTGGAGTAAATGAGTTCTACTAACATCTGAGCAGTTTGAAAGCGTCTTTCTTCTACCATGATTGCTACAAATAGTGATTGCAACAGGTAGTTTTTGATTCCGATGTCGGTTTGCACGTCTGCCTGGAAACATTAGCAATTGCAGTGATGAGGAGTTTTGTCTCGCCTTGGTTCTCAACTTTCTTCTACTGCTGGGCTTCATCGTTCTCTTGTTTTGACTGCTTCGAAGTAGTTTAATTGAGGGGGGTATTTGGTCGGATCTTGAAGGGCGAGATGAGTTCTACTCAGAAGCAGAAGAAGGGGGAGGTAGACAAGGCCGGTGATCCCACCGAGAAGGTCGTGGTCGCAATTAAGGCTTCTAAAGAGATCCCGAAGACCGCCCTCGTGTGGGCTTTAACTCATGTTGTTCAACCTGGCGATTGCATCACACTTCTGGTTGTCGTTCTTCCACAGAGTTCTGGTATCATTTCTCAAAGTTCTCCATTTTTTTTTTTGGTTATAATTTACTCGGGTTTCTGTCGGTTTTTCTTAACTCCGCTTCTCTTGTGTTCTATTTTTCATGTTCAGGCCATAAATTGCTTGATGAATACTTAACATTATCTGTGTAACTTTTCTATTATTCTCTAGGTTGGTAGTTTCTGAGTTTGTCTTTGACTATGTCTAGGGTGTTACTAGAAACTAGGTTCTTGAGGCTTGAGCCTGCCGTGGAATTTCAATTTTGGAGCAGCTAACTAATTACATAGCATAGACGAGCACGAGTTTTCTCTTATCTTAAAATTGGAAATGCATGATGTGTCTTTCCATCATATCTTCTGGACCTCATTTTTAAGATTCTTTGTAATTTCTTTCTGTTCTTGATCTTTTATTGTCCTATTAGTCATCACATTAATGACCTATAACCTTATTAGGCTTTCATATTTCAGGTAGAAGATTATGGGGATTTCCAAGATTTTCAGGAGACTGTGCAAGTGGTCACAGGAGATCGCATTCTGGTACTATTTTGGAGCAGAAATCTGATATTACAGAATCATGTTCTCAGATGATGCTTCTACTTCATGATGTGTATGACCCTAATAAGGTTCGTGAATTATTGTTGCCTTTTGTCCTGCTTGATTTTCTTATTTGACTTGCAAATCAATTTCTTCCAACTGTCTTGTAGATCAATGTAAAGATAAAGATTGTTTCTGGATCACCTTGTGGTGCAGTGGCTGCTGAATCCAAGCGTTCTCAAGCAAACTGGGTTGTGTTGGACAAGTAATTGTTAACTTCTGACATTCTGTTCTGAAAGACTGAAATATTTTCTTTCTGAAATACTAAGATAACTTGTGCTGTTCATATTTTCTTAGTAGTTTCAGCTTTTCCTTTTTATTTTTAATCCATATTTTATTTTCAAAGTGGATGGCTCCTTGTATTTTTCTTATTTGCTTCAACTTCTTGAGAGAGGTCTGTCTTACTTATGTACAGGGATCTGAAACATGAGGAGAAGCGATGCATGGAAGAGCTACAATGCAACATTGTTGTCATGAAGCGTTCTCAACCAAAAGTTCTTCGCTTAAACCTGGTTGGGTCTCCCGAAAAAGAGTCCCGATTGCCCTGTCCATTAACGGCTGAGTTGGATAAGTCAATAGGTAAAATGTCAAAGGATACCAGAGAACCTCGGAAGTCCATTCGAGGGCCAGCAGTAACGCCATCTAGTAGCCCAGAAATAGAGACACCTTTCACTGGTACAGAAGCTGGAACATCCTCTGTCTCAAGTTCAGATCCTGGAACTTCACCTTTTTGTGCTTCTGAAATGAATGGATGCATTACGAAAAATGTGCCAGAAAGTAAGGATGAACTACAAAATTTAAATATAAATAGCTCAGATTCTGATAGTGAAAGTTTCAGCCCTCCGGCAACCTTAGATTTTCAGCCTTGGATGGCAGAGATCCTTTGTGGTGGATGCTCATCCTCAAAACGGGTCCCCAAAGTTTCGCAAGTACAAGATAGTAATATCTGTATCCCAACTTCCAAAGCTTTGGTGGAGAAGTTTTCTAAACTTGATCGGGAGGCTGGAATTGGTACTTTGAGCAGCAGATCAGACATAAACTTCAGAGGAAATGTTAGAGAAGCTGTGTCATTATCTAGAAATGCACCTCCTGGGCCACCTCCTTTATGTTCAATATGTCAACATAAAGCACCTGTGTTTGGAAAACCTCCGAGGTGGTTCAGCTACTCTGAACTGGAACTTGCTACTGGTGGCTTCTCAAAAGCAAATTTCTTGGCTGAAGGGGGATTTGGATCTGTTCATAGAGGTGTTCTGCCAGATGGTCAGGCAATTGCTGTCAAGCAACACAAACTTGCTAGTTCCCAGGGTGATCACGAGTTCTGCTCAGAGGTAGAAGTTCTGAGCTGCGCACAACATCGTAATGTCGTAATGCTGATAGGATTTTGTGTTGAGGATAATAGGAGATTGCTGGTTTATGAATATATCTGCAATGGATCATTGGATTCTCATCTTTATGGTAAGTAATTTTTTACTGTTCATGTGTTATATGCCTTGTTCAGGTTCTCATAAGCCAGATAAATGAAAATGGTTGATCCTACAGATGCTGAAGGAGCGCTCATGGGGTGATATCATGATCAGCTTTCTTCTTAGGACATCATAGTATAATAATCCCTTTTTATTACCATTTCTTTAATAATAGTTCGTTTTTGGAGTTTAATTGTCATGTCAATTGGCCAGTTATAAAAAATTATGTTTTTTCACTAGTCTTTTGGATGTAGTATATCGCGAATGTGGCTAATAGGCTGATTGTTAGACACAATGATACTCTTGGAGGAGTCTGCACAATAGAAGTGCCTGGATGGAGCACTCCAGTGCCTTCCA
Organism: Typha angustifolia; assembly: GCF_048772165.1. NCBI lineage: Eukaryota > Viridiplantae > Streptophyta > Magnoliopsida > Poales > Typhaceae > Typha > Typha angustifolia. The sequence continues at coordinate 930,253 of NC_133239.1, forward strand.
TCAGCCTGCTGATGTCTGAATCGCCAAATTGTTTATAGTTTAAATCAGAACCTTTCTCCTGAGGGTCGTCTCTAAGATCATTATTGTTTTGTGATATTGGATGTTTTGTAGGTCGTAATAGAGAACCATTGGAGTGGTCCGCAAGACAAAAGATTGCCGTTGGAGCTGCTCGAGGATTGCGATACCTTCATGAAGAGTGCAGAGTGGGTTGCATAGTTCATCGTGATATGAGGCCAAACAACATTCTTGTCACACATGATTTTGAACCACTGGTATGACCCTCTGCTCCTCTTTTGGATTTTATGGCGGTGTAGCTAGATTTTGTTTATTCTTTTGTACAATATTTTTTGAGGGATGTTGGATGGTCATTTCTGGAGCATGATAAAAACTTTCAAATCAAGTCTGGATATACACACTTATTTCTCTGTCCCAACCTTCTTGCCCTTTCAGCAGTTTTGGTTTCTTGAGTTAGCTAGGCCAGCGGTCTATTTTTTTACTGTAGGATTTGCTTTCTATTCTTGGAGGGCTTTTCTTTCTGCAAGATTAGCTTAATTAAATCTACTCCGTGTTGATCTCATTATGCCACATTCATGTTGATGATTTGTTAGAATATATCTTGTTCACTTTATTTCAACGACATTTTTCTAAAACATTCATCAATGGACAGGACAGTATAAAAATTGAGATATTTTCTTGAAGCGGCATTTGCACACGTTTGCATGAACAGCTGCACAAACTTATGGTTCTCATTAAAAATCATTAATCAAACAAAAGTTCCATTTGCATCTTGATTTTGAAGCAGTGGTTGAACTGCAAATTCTTATGCAATCTGACCTGTATCATTTGTTTTCCCAAGGTCGGAGATTTTGGCTTGGCTAGGTGGCAGCCCGATGGAGACATGGGAGTGGAAACTAGAGTAATCGGCACTTTTGGGTAAATGTTAAGATGAAACATGAAATATGCATCTATCTTTTATGGGAGGAAATGGAGTAATCTAATTTGTCAACTGATTCACAGGTATCTGGCCCCAGAATATGCTCAGAGTGGGCAAATAACAGAAAAGGCTGATGTCTATTCCTTTGGAGTGGTACTTGTGGAACTAGTCACTGGACGGAAGGCCATCGATATTAACCGACCAAAGGGTCAACAGTGCCTCACAGAGTGGGTAAGTTGATATGTTTTGTATGAGACAAACGAAATTCTGAGAAAATAAATTTATCCACCTCATCTACTCAAATCTCAGTTATTATATGTTGGTGAACTACCTCTCTATCTAACGATTACCAATAATGAAGAAGAGAATAATGTTTTGGTTTTGCATGTTCTGTTAATTGCAACAGGCTCGTCCTTTACTGGAAGAATATGCAATTGATGAGCTCATAGATCCACGTCTGGGAACCTCTTACTGTGAACACGAGGTCTACTGTATGTTGCATGCAGCGTTGTTGTGCATCAGACGCGATCCACATGCAAGGCCTCGAATGTCTCAGGTAAGTCTGAAGAATATTCATCGATAACATTTGATGATTGTTCTCTGCTAAAGTGCTGATATTGTTGTGGAATTATCTACCAAGGTTCTGCGCATATTGGAGGGCGACATGGTCATGGAATCTGGCTGCGCTTCTACACCTAATTATGAAACCGGAAATAGGAGTAGAAGAATTCTGCCAGACCAGCAGCATCATCGAGAGTATAGTGGTCCTGTGAGACAGGAGGCTCCAAATGCACTTAAGGCGGGATCTTATGAGGCTATAAGAGCAACTTGGGATCGAGAGAAGGAGAACCTCATGCGCAGATGTTGAAGATTCTCTTAAAGAGCATGTTATTCTCATAGACATGCGGAATTCAATGTGTATTCTTTCTCCAGTCTTCCTCTGTTCTTTTCCTTGTCTATCTCCTGTTATTCTCTCTTTTGTAACGCATCTTTTAGCAATCATGTTGCCGTTACATGGTTACGTACGTTCTAATTTATAGAAGAAATGTCATAATTATCATCAATTTACTAATCTCTGGTTCACTGTTTTTGCTGTGAATGCTGCAGCGCAAGTAATATTTTCATCAAAATAGTGTCAGAGTGTTATCTTTTACAGAGTACTCTTCCAGAGAGAATTAAAAGGAGAATCTGAAAGTAAAAAGGAAAAGATAAAATAATAAAACTGGTGTGATGTGATGCTACGTCCGACGAGACTTGGCATGCATTTGCTTGTCTTTGAAGCATCATTTCAGTGTTTATAAAATGTCAAATCATTACTAAGTGATGACTGATGCAACAATACGTCTCCTAGGAATCATCCTGCAAATCATAGCCTGAAGATTAATCAAGCGGCTAGCTCGGTTAAGCTGGGCACTCGAAATAAGTTTAAAAATAATTTTAAATTAAGTTTGATTATGAGCCGGCTCGATATTTATAGAATTTATTCTAAATGTTAAATTTATAATAATATATATTTTTAAATTAAAAATTATTTTAAGTTTGATTCAAATCTAAATTAAACTTAACAAATTTAATCAGACTTAAAACTAAACTTATTTTAAACTCAAATTAAAATAATTTCAATGTAAAATAAGTTCATATTAATTTCCATTCAAAGCGCGTCAAATTGTAGGTCCATATATTTCATGCATTCGTAAAGAAGCAATCGAACAGTATAAATTTACCCCCAAAAATGTATAGTTGTATCATCACGCCTAAAGAGACCACCGATGCAATTTATTGAACAGAACAAGATCAATTAAATTGATAAAAACTAGAATCAGCGAGGCGAGGATATTCTAAAAACATAATAACTAGCAAGCAACGGTCTGGACACATAATTAGACTCTAATGTTTCGAACACTTAGGTCAGATATACATCCCTGAAGACAAGAGACCGAATAAATAAAGAACAAGGAGCACGATTATTCTATCAAATCCTCGTGAGGTAGGAAATAACAAAACTGAAAGGGCGGGCAGTAAAGATGGAACACATGATGTTCTTTATTTTCCACCAAGCGTAGGAAATTGTTGTTGGTCTTCGATAGAAGGTGCGGCAGTCGGTCCTCTTGTGCTTCCACCAAAACCGCCTCCAAATGCTCCTTGCTCGCCTCGCCCTCTGCCACGACCGCGCCCACGGCCGCCTGGACCATAAGACCTTTCTCCTCCAGCTGGCTTTAGAAATTCATTGATGCTGAGAGACTAGCAAAGAAAGATGACACATTAGGAACACATTCAGGCTGACAAACTAGCAAATACAGACAATCCCTTCCACTAATATTATAATTGTTAACAGGCGAAGACTCTCAAGATATTGAAAAAAGAATTATGATGTTGATACCTTTTTTACTCGTTCATCACGCTCAGCATTTTCCTTCTTTTTCATAGAGTCCTTATCAGAACCCTAATAAGAAGACAAATGATTATTACAAAAAAGACACTAAAACTAATACATAGACAAATACCAGAACGATCTTACCAACTTCACAAAGACCTCTTCATTACCCTTCTTCAATGAAAGCTGCTGCATTGACTGCAACTCCTTATCTATTTCAACCTTCCTCTCCTCAGACTTCAGGGCAAGTAGCGCTTTTCTCTTCTCCTCCCTTATTTTCTCATACTCATCCAATGTCATCTCCTACACAATTTAACTTGAAGTAGTATGAGAGATAGAAAGAAAAAACTACTTAGTATGAAAATGACGCTTGAAATTCATAACTAAACGGATCTTCACTTCCACTAACAACTGAATTGTGAGAACATCAAGAGGAGGTTGAAACATGTTACAATGTAATTGTTCATTCTTGCGACAAGGTACTCTTAACATGCCTGTCCCTCAATACAAAGAGTTCCAAAAAAAAAAACCATTTTTAAGACTCAGTGGGCCAAATAAGAATCTATTCTATGAATGAAAGCTATCAAGAGATTTTAATAATTGAAAACTAACGTGTAGCAAGCAAGAAATGCTCATTCAGCCAAATTGTGCCTAAACAAAACCAATTCTCTAGTACAAATTTAACAACATAAATGAAGTAACATGTAGCACTTCCGAAGTACAATGAACACATACACACACACAGACAAGAAAAGGAAAGGCTGAGAGATTACAACACACATCCATACACATATTTATGCAATAAGTTTATTGTATGGCAGCTACTTGAATTGATACTGAAAAATAAGAGAAAGTCAATGCCTTGATCTGCCACAAAATAAAAGTAATTGCTATCGGATGGGTGAAATAAAGTCTTCCATATATTTAGCTTACACCAAGCAAGACCCATTGGATCAGCCTTGAAGAACATTTTGAAGATCCTTTGAGGATGAAGTAATATTCATTAACCAACATAGAGAAGTGAATAAAGCTTATCAGTTGAAATTATAGAGGGCAAGGAATGCATATAGGGTGGCCAGCTGAAGAAATACCAGGTCTAAAGAACTATATAGGAATTTAGTAGAAAAGTGGGATCTAAATTACGTGTCAACAATAGTTGTTTATCCAATGCCAAAGTTGTAAACACTAGTCACTAGATCTAGATGTAGTCCCACAACTTGATGCACACTACCATTCAAATGAACTAGCAATTGAGATGAATTACCTAATCAAAAGAGATAAAGAGATTACATGTCTTATTGAACCACACCGCCATTATTTCTACATTGATGGATTAAAATGAACATCAGAGACAACGGAATTGGCATTATCTCAAAAAGCACATATCTTCTCTAGAATATGCCAACTTGGACAAAGAATGACATTAAGATCTCTACTTTGCCATGACTGGAGATAGTATGTAAACACCTTTTCAGAGCTAGCAAAAACATGAAGCAACCAGGAATGAGGAAACAATACCTTATCCTCTGGTTCTTTTTCCCCTGCTTCATTTGCAATGCCCTCCTTAGTTATCTCGGGTGTTGGCACATCTTCCTGCTCTGTCTGCTTCTCAGAAACCACAATCTTCTCATCTGTGTTGATCGTTTCCTCAGTTTCCCTAACCAATTAAACAATACCATCATTAGATTTCTTTTTCCTTCATCAATAGCACAACAAAGTTTTTCCTCGCAAATAAATATCATCAGAAGAAGATAGAAGACTTGATGTTAAGGTCTTAACTGCAATAGTGTGTCATCAGTTGCAGTTCCCCAATTCCCCCTCCCGGAACCTTCACGTTTCATCTCATACCCACGACCGGTGCCACTGCGGCGCTCATAAATACGGCGAGGCGGCCCTTCAGAGTCACCTCCAGTCTCCCCATTCCCATATCCACCACGACGGCCTCCACGGTAGGGCTGACGAGGCGCACGGTCCCTCTCCAGAGGTCTATTGGCATCGCCATCTTCTCCTCCTATTCCACCACCCCCACCGCCACCATATCCTCCGGAAAACCTGCCACTTCCGTTCCCAAAATCTCGTCTTTGGCCAGCTCCACCTCCTTGTCCGCGTCCACCACGCCCGAACCCGCCTCGACTGGCCCCACCTCTTGTCGGTGCAGTATTACTCCTCGCCTCCTTAACTAGAAACGATGCCAGAAAAGGTAAATCCACAGAAAGATGTAAGAAGAAACCAACTTTGATAGTATAAATCTCTAAAATCTCATTAGAGAACACAACGAAATCACATGTTGAATAGTACCCATTGCAGAAATCATTCAATAGAAAAAAACGAACATTTTGGAACTCACCAGCTTGAGTAGGTGGTACAGGCTTGGCCGGCAGCTTAGCCACGGCTGGCGGCGGCGCCGCAGCGGACGCCGGCTTTTTCTCGGTCTTATGCTGCTGAGCCGCGACGAGGTGAGATAGGTCGTCGCTGTCGTCGTCTCCGAGGAGATCGAATGGGTTCTTCGTGGCCATCTCCACTGATAAGTCCTCACACAGGGATTGGTCAGACAGCTGGTGGAAACCTAGCACTAGAATAACGCTTTCCACAACTCGATCGCCATGGAGACTTCGAATCGATGGTGAGAAACCTCTATGGAGAGGAGAAAGCTAGGGTTTTGGGGGGAGCGATGATGAAGACAGAGAAGACCTCATCCTTTCCTCTTCGCTTCGGGTGCAGTAATCTATTCTTCCAGGCGTCTGAATGACGAAAATACCCATAATCCTAGAACAGATTTACTCTAATACCACCACAGGAACGCTTGGGGTACAGGAAAAAGGGTGTTTTCGTAATGCTACTTATCATGTACTGGTTGGCGGATCGGACGAACACCGTCAAAGCGAGATCGAACGGCTGATATTACTCGTATTATGGCAACAACCGAAATCGATTGATTAGAGTGTGGTTTGATTGATAGTGAGTGCAAATTTGCAAAGAAGGTCAGGTAAGGTAAGGTGAATGTATATATACCAACTTGGAAAGTGATATGGCAAACATAATTAACAGTACTAAAATGCAAATTTGCAATTCCATGCCCCCTAAAATGTAGCGAGTTTTGGGCCGTGGCCTAACGGGCTTTCTAACATTAGGATAGTGGCCTGCGTTTAGGTCTAATAGGAATGGTTCTTCTTTCATGCTTCTTGTTTTTTATTCGATCCGACCCGGTTGCCCGTCTAAGACCCACGCGCTTAGTTATATATTTACTTATTTAGGTCTCCTCCCTTGTGTGGGCACTGGGCGCCATGGCTGCTTCCTCTCGAGCTCTCCTCTCTCCCCTCATCTCTCGCTGCGTCTCGTCACTCTCTATCCGGCACTTGATCACTTCACGCCTTCTCTACGGAGGTCTCTTGGTTCATTCCTCTCTCTTTGCTATCCTTTTCTCTTGTTAAAATTTGTAACGAAAAATCTCGTTTTAAACCTCAGATGCCCTAGAAGAAGGCAGGAAAGGAGGCTCCGGTTGCATTCACCCGTCCGCTGTTGTTCATCCTGATGCGGTGCTCGGGGAGGTGAAGTTGGATTCTTGACCCTCTTTGTGTTATTTGAGTTCTCATTTAAAGAAAAATGGCTGGCAACGATTAAAATTCCTCCCAATTCTTGAAATTCCTTGTAGTATACTTCCTTTTGCGTTTTAAATGAAAGAAGAAGATTTGATTGCCCCCAGTGTAGTGCTCTACCTGAAGAGCCTTCACTCTTTCCAGGAGAGCCTTTAAAGAAAAGTTGAGTCCTCCGGAATTTACTATTCACTATTTCGGGATAGGATAAGAGGAGACATGCGTTTTGAGTTGTTTAGTTTCGCGCGCCTGTTAGTTCTATTGGTTTGAGCTTATTACTTGATAGCAGTACAATTTGATACTAAAGGAAGGAACTACTTATATCTTCTGGTCTTTGTAGGGGGTTTCAGTCGGGCCTTTCTGTACAATTGGAGCTGCTGTTAGGATTGGCAATGCTTGTGAATTGCACCCAGGGAGCCATATAATGGGGGACACTAAGTTAGGAGATCAATGTGTCATTCTCACGTAAGTGGGATGTAAATCCTTTCGTTTGTGTTATTTCTGTGTGTTATATTTGTCAAGGTACTTGCTTGTTATGTCCTTTTGACTCAGACCTTCTGTGACTAGGAAAAGAAGGAAAGAGGAAAAATTGAATGCACAAAAGAAGATGAACTGAACAAGATATCAATAACATTTTTCCTCCCAACATGTGCAAGGCACATCAAATAGTACTAGGAGGTTTGAAAAGAGTTTAATTCATCCTTCTTCAAAGATAAAAATTTCATTTGCCAAAATCATTTCTACCGGTCATCCTTTCCATATGCAATTATAATGCATTCACAATTTCCACCATCAGAAACTTGAAGGTAGCTTAGATTAGCTAGGTAAGGACTTGGGATCAATTTGAAGCTGGCTTTTTCGTTCTGAAATTTTTGTTCCCTTCCTTTTCCCCTATCCATTTTGGTCACATTTTGTCAAGCATCTTGATTTCCTTTGATGATGCACTTTCCTGCTTTTCTTTTATTTGTTATAAGGGTTAACTTTGGTTGGACCAAGTGTAATCATCTGCTGTTGATTGCATTTAATTATGCTTCTTAGTTCTTGCAGATTTGTTATTTGGCTAAATGATTTATCTGATCATGCATTCTAAAGGAGAGCTATAGATATTCTTTGTGTGATTGTTCATGAATTGGAATTTGAAATTGTCAGGTAGTGGTGCTATTGTTGGTGCGGATCTGCCCGGTCAGACAGTTATTGGAAGTAATAATGTTATCGGACACTATGCAGTTGTCGGAGCAAAGTGCCAGGATTTGAAATATAAGGTCTGTTATTCCATTATTGCTGATGACTTTACATCATGTCTTAGTGAGATGATATGTTGTCTTCCAATGTAGTGTGTTGGTTAGTTAATTTAGTTTCACGTTTTAAATTAGTGGACACTTAACTACTTAAGCCCTCACTAAGGTTGATGTTTATCAGGTTTACATATTTCATCAAGTTTGACCTAGTGAAATTTGGATCATTTCTATGAATATTGGTCTAATGGAGTATATCTTGTTTCAGCCAGGTGATGAGTGCTTTCTGCACATTGGTGACAACAATGACATCAGAGAGTATAGCTCCATTCATCGATCTTCTAAATCAAGTGAAAAGACGGTATTGAGATAATGTTTGTTCATTAATTTTAACAAACTTACTACCTTTCTTATGTTCATTCAATTGGTAGGCTATTGGTGACAACAACCTTATTATGGGCGCTTGTCATATTGCCCATGATTGCAGAGTGGGTGACAATAACATTTTTGCAAATAATACTCTGCTAGCTGGCCATGTTGTAGTAGAAGTGAGTGCTTCTTTTACTTGATTTACTTTTCTTTTGCTCTTTTATTAAGGATGCTTAATGAAATTCAATAAAATGCTACTGTTATAGGACTATACTCATACTGCTGGGGCTACTGTTGTTCATCAATTTTGCCATATTGGATCATACTCTTTTCTTGGGGGAGGTTCTGTGGTATGTTGGCAGTTGACCTTTGGGTTTATTCTTGTTGTGTTGTCACATTTTAATTCCATTTTACTCAAACAGATAGCGCAAGATGTACCAAAATATATGATGGTTTCAGGTGATAGAGCAGAGCTTCGTGGTTTGAATCTAGAGGGTCTTCGACGCAATGGTTTCTCTAGCATGGAGGTCAGCACTACGTACATTATAGCAGGGTTTGTTATATTGGAGACTTCTTATATTGCCATAATGGTTTATGAAGAAATTAGTAGTCGACTATGCAATTTGCCACTCATTTCATCTGAGTTTCTCTCTTAGAATTCCATCTACCCACTAGTCATGAATTCTCTTTGGAGTTTGGATCTGGCCATTTCCATCAGATTTTACCTTGAGCAGTGTGTATTGAACTGACTATTCTTCCATAAAATCAAGATTAGGAGAATGAGGAGAGCTTACCAACAGATATTCATGCGTGATGATACAAACTCAGGGAGCTTTATTGACAGACTCGCTGAAACGGTAATAATGTTCTACCTTTTCTATGTGGTCCTTATCATTCATGGAAGTAACTGCAACATGACAGGAACAGGAAAAGGAGTTAGCTGAATGTTCTTCTGTATCCTCAATGGTCCAATCCATTCGTGACTCCTTTGAGGAAGGTCGTCGTGGAATATGCAAGTTCAGGAATTGGAATTGCTCTTGAAGAAATTCAATTTTGCTCTTGAAGAAGTATAATCAATGAGTTCCCCTATGCAATCATTGCAAGATCTTAGACATGCATTACAAGAAAAACTTTGCTGAGGCCATGTATACTTAATCACTGTTGCCACATTTAAACATTCCGGAGCTATCAAAATTCTGCATGTATATTGCTTTCAACAATACATTTTATTTTTGGTGGTTTTTCTTTGTTTCTTTGTATTTTTTCGCCCACATCTGGAAGGGTATATAGTAGGGGGGGCTCGTGCGTTTAAGTCTGGGTATCTGGGCAAATAGCTGAAAGTAGCTTTTTTGCACAATTCCTGGTGTACTACTGTAGACGGGGATGATCTTTTCCTTCTTTTTTTTTTAAAAGGAAGGATCTCTCTTTGTACTATATAATTTAAGAAATTTTATAAATTATACTGTATTTTTGTGATTCACACTCGATCTTTAAATTTTTTTAATTAGTTTTTATTTTTTTTATAATTATATTTAACGTTCTCTATTAATTAAATAATATCTGAAAAAATAATATTTTAAATATATAAAATAATTTATAAATATATAAATTACTCATGTTTGCTTTATAAGAGAAAAGAGAATAGTGATGATATTTTAGTAATATGATTAATATCAGTTAGTTAAAAATAATGTTAGGATGTCAAATAAGAATTAAAAAAAAAATCTAGTTACAAAATTATTAAAAATAAAATATAAATTATAAAATAAATAAAATGTAAGTCCTGATTTATAAGTTATTTTATAATTTATTATGCCTTTTTGCCTCTACTCTACTGCTTTGGATTCTTTATTACTATCTTCTGAAACCTCCATTAAGTTGTCACCTATGTACTCTGCTTTTCCATCAAGTCTAAAGAAAGCCTGACGGTGGCATGATAGATCAACAGAAGACGCCATATTTTAGCAAATGATCTGTACTGAAAATTTAGCATGACTTGGCAAGGACTACTGATTCTCAATTACAGTAGTGGAGGATATAGAAGTTTAAATGTGAAAACAAACAAAACCAACGAAGCAATGGTGACTTATGAAACCTTACATTCAGTGGCCAAGATGAATATTAATCTTAACAAGTGATTAAAAATGTCAACCTCTTAGTAGGAAGATTCCTCTGTTCTTAGTACCAAGGAGCAATACCAATACGCAATTGAGTATTCTCTACTTTTTCGAGTTATCGAGGAAAGTGTTTTAAGTAATGGTGGTTACTTAGCTGGACCATGAACAGAAGCACCCCAAAGCTTTAGGCAAGGCAAGGACAAAAGTGATGCTATATCCACGCATAGTCAACTGAGATTGGATATTTATCAACACTGAGGATGCCATCCCACTTGTTATACTGCATCGATCAGTAGCTAGTAAAATACTACGTCTACGAACAATTTAATTTTTTCCCTTCAGTTGTTTAAGATGTATATATAAAGAGAAAGAAATATGAAGAATATATTAAAATGGGTATGCTAATTTAATGTGTGAAAAAAAGGGTTCAAGAATGTATCCTTTTGAGTGAGTATTAAAATACGTATACATGAATACACACAACAAAACAAGAAATACTCTGTACTCTCTAATCCACATATCAGATATCCCCAACCACTCCTCTCTTATTCTTGGCTATGTTGGTTTAAATCCACATCTTAATTCAGAGGACCAACACTAGCAGTAAAGGTCTGCAACTGTGCATGGTGTTCTCACTTGTGGATGCTAAACATGGGAAGGAAATGCTCTCAATGTGGGAACAATGGCCACAACTCAAGGACTTGCATTACTAGCCCAAGAGATGAATTGGGTGGTGGTGGTTTTAGGCTCTTTGGGGTGCAGATTCAAGTAGCTTCCCCTATGAAGAAGAGCTTTAGCATGGGTTGCTTAGCATCCTCTTCTCTTGCTTCTTCTTCGCCTTCCCCTACATCGTCGTCGACTTCTTCCTCCCTTGTTTCGATTGGTGAAGCCACTGAGAAGATTTCTAGTGGTTATATCTCTGATGGTTTGGTTGGAAGAACACAAGAAAGGAAAAAGGGTGAGATATTCTTAATCCCTTTTACATACTGCATGGATAATTGATGATAAGTTTCTATCCCAACAAGCATTTATTTCCCATTTGTTTCTTCTCCTCAAGTTTGTTTGAAATCAAATTCAACTCGATAAATTTTATCGGTGATTCAAGTGCGGTGTATATGGATTTTAGGTGTTCCATGGAGTGAGGAAGAGCACAGATTCTTCTTAATTGGGCTTGAGAAGCTAGGAAAAGGGGACTGGAGAGGCATCTCCAGGAACTTTGTGACCACAAGAACTCCAATCCAAGTAGCAAGTCATGCTCAAAAGTTCTTCTTGAGACAAAGCAACCTGAACAAGAAGAATGGCCGCACTAGTCTCCTTGATGTGGTAAAAATGGCTTTCTTCTTTGTTAATCTCTTTCCCTTCTTTGTGGTCAAAGAACAAATGCTTACATAATGGCAGTTCTATTTCAGGTAGCAAGTTGTCAGACAAAACTATATGTCAATGGACCATGATGCTTTTAAGTGCTTTAATTTGCAGTGGATGTCAATTCTCCAGAGCCATCTTTGTAATGGAAACAAAGCTAATTCACTCATTGGTCATAGACTGGAAGGTAGTACTAAAGATGAAGTTGGTGTTCTACCTCCAAAAAACTCATTGATGTGATTCTATTCATATGTAAACAGGGTATATCCTATACAATTAATCAAGCTTCTCTACTACTCATTTATCAGACTTACACCATGATGTTCTATTTGAGATTTTGTGATTTAGGCTCATCATCTCATGGTTAATTAAAAATTAAGAGTAATCAAGGCCTCTGATGCCTGTTTCCTTTTCTTCTTCTTCTTCTTGGTTATCCTTCTCTGTTTGAAATTTAAGAACATGAACGAAATCAAACCATAAATTTGTTGCTGTGGTGTAGTGGTTATCACGTCAGTCTTACACACTGAAGGTCTCCAGTTCGATCCTGGGCAGCAACAATAGTTAGTGTTGTTAATTTTATATATTTTTATATGTGCATGTCTGGAATTGAAAAGCTCAACGGTCTCTATATATTAATTAAGTAATATACACCATTATTAAGGTAGTCGGCAGGTAGCTTTAGCTAGTCGATCAGATGATATTCTTTGTGGGAGAACAGGACAACTGTTCGTACGAAGAAAACGAAGAATTAAATGTTATCTATTATTGCCTTTAGACCTTGTTGACTATCGTGAGAACTCATCATGTCCTGTGAACAATTAAATGTTCTCTATTATTGCCTCTCTTTTTTTCACTTTTTAAAGATAAAAGCATTAAAAAAAAAAGTAAAAAAAAAGGAACCAGTCTTAGTCATTTTGGGTTACTTTAAGCAACCACTAGAAGCGTGTTTTATAAGTTAAAAAAGAAAGAGAAAAAAAAGAACGAGTAGAAGTATGAGAAACACGAGGAAGAAGACTATTTTAGATGCTCGACTACCATCAGCAAATATATGAAAGCTAAAAAGGAGTGCCTTTTGGCCACCCCACTCTTCTCCTTTGATTTAGTGACTTGTTATTTTTACAGCTTCCCAAAGTTAAAATGTCGTGTCACCAGGAACTGGAAGCTCAAATATGTGTCTCTATCTATCCACCATTAAGGTCGCTTTATCTATGACTTATTTAATGTCCTTTGTGGGGAACATTTGGTATAAAGAAGAAGAGGAAGAAGAAGAAGAAGAAGGAGAACAAATTCTCTATCACTATCTCTCGTTAAAAGAAGAAAAAGAAAAATATCTATGGCTGTCTTAGGCCTTGATTCGGACACCGTCACTAGCTAACGTCGTAGATAGATCTCTAATGAAAGATATCTCTACGTATATCTAGATCTATGACGCTAAGCAGTGTAGTGATCTCTCATGAACGTGTATATACACCAACCGAGTAGAGGCAAAACGTAATTGATGGCATGTACGTATTGCATGCAATTTTTCACTCTCCAATGAAAATTAAGAACCAAAAACGAAAAGGCTAATGGAGGAAGAGCGAGGAACACGGGAATGAAGGAAGGCAGGAGAGATACACGAGGAAGACACTTTACAAGCCAGCTGGTCGGTCAACCACGTAGCAACAATAGATGCCGAGGTTCCTTGATTACTCTATTCTTCGTCTACCACCAATAAGAGAAGCACAAATTAATTAAGTAGTACTCTATGACTCATTGACTTGTTATTCTTACAATTTCCCAAAGTTTACAACTATTATAATATTACGACTCTCCATGCGCAGCAGAAGCAAGTGCCGTATCACCCTGGACTACCGCTAGCCACCAACAATTCTCCTGAAATATACCTATGCATATACATATTTACATAGGTACCTATGCAGCTCTCTCTCTCTCTCTCTCTCTCTCTCTCTCTCTCTCTCTCTCTCTCTCTCTCTCTCTCTCTCTCTATATATATATATATATATATGATATCCTCTTTAATCCCAGGTGTTTGGCTAGCTAAAATACACAGTAATCATTTCGCTTCGTCTTCCTGTTTACTTGTACCTATTCTCTATTAATATTGCCTTTAGGCCTTGACTATTGCGAGAGCTGCTTATATGATCCTATTAATCCCAGGTGTTTGGAAGCTAGAAGAAGTAAAAGAAGTTTAATGGCCAAGGCGACAAGATCCTCTATCCAATGTTGTCGTATCGTCCTAATAATGATATGGGTTCTACTGGCCCAATATCAAATCCCCATTTCCTCCATATCTGTGGAGCCCAAAGGAGGAGGAAGGAGTTGCATCCAGAGAGAGAGGGACGCACTTCTTTCCTTCAAAGCAAGCATTGAAGATCCCAGTGATGTCCTATCTTCTTGGCATACTGGCCAAGACTGCTGCCGATGGAGGGGCGTCGTGTGCAGCAACAACACAGGCCATGTTGTGAAGCTCGATCTGCATAACAACTTCATCGTCTTCAACTATGACTACAACACTGACGTGATCAATTATAAGTTTCGGACGTTGGGCGGTGAGATCAGTCCTTCTCTGCTGGCTATAGAGCATCTCAACTACCTCGACCTGAGCTACAACGACTTCGGATGTAAGCGGATACCAGAATTCATTGGCTCCTTCAAACACTTGAAGTATCTCGACCTCTCTGATGCAGGCTTCAGTGGGAGCATACCTCCTCAGCTTGGTAATCTCACTAAGCTGCTCCATCTCGATCTTTCTGCTAACTCTTTGCACTCGATTGATCTGGTATCATGGCTACCATATCTCTCTTCGTTGAAGTACCTCAGCATGAGCGAGGTAAACCTCAGTGCTGTTGTGGATGGGGTGCAAGCCATGAGCATGCTTCCAGCTTCTCTAAGAGTTCTCTATCTATCCATGTGCAATCTCAACGCGTCGTTCTCTTCTCTGCCTCTTTACTCTTCTAATCTCACATCACTTGTGAGCCTTGATCTTACGTACAACTACTTTCATGGTCCTATTCCTGATGGCCTGCTAAGAAATATGACCTCCCTCAAAGATCTTTGGCTTGAAGGTAATGATCTCATTGGTATGATACCAGAGACTTTGAGGAATCTATGCAACTTGAAAATACTCATGCTATTCGGGAATCAAATTAGCGGGGACATAACAGAATTGATGAAAAGGTTGCCGCCCAAGATAGAGGAGTTGGATTTGTCTGCAAATAACTTGGCCGGAAGTCTGCCAAGTTGGGTCGAGCATATGACCAGTCTAAGTTATCTTGATCTCAGTTTCAATGGCCTCACTGGTCCCATACCTTCTGGGATTGGAAAGCTCACTAATTTGAGCGGTTTGGATTTGAGTTCCAATCACTTGGTTGGCATTATATCAGAAGATCATTTTGCAAGTCTGACGAAATTAGAAGATTTATCCTTGTTCGACAACAACAACCTGACCATGGTAGTAGATCCAAATTGGATCCCTCCATTTAAATTAAAATATGCTGGCTTGAGCTCCTGCAATCTGGGGCCCCATTTTCCTACGTGGATTCGATCGCAGACTGAAATTTTTTATTTAATAATGTCCTATACAAGAATAGCCGATAGGTTGCCAGATTGGTTTTGGAATGTAATTTCTCAAGTCAACTTTCTTGATCTCTCCCTAAACCAGATCAGCGGAGTATTACCATCAACTCTGGAGTTCTTGTCAACAGCATCTGAAATAAATCTGAATTCAAATAGGTTCCAAGGTGGGGTCCCGCAGTTACCAACAAGTCTTCAAGTGTTGGATCTTTCAAACAACACTATTTCTGGTATCATCCCATTATCTATGTGCAACCAGCTACACTCCTTAGAAATCTTAGATCTATCACACAACCACCTATCAGGACAACTTCCTCGATGTTTGACAAGCATGAAATCTTTTAGAGCTAATCCTGGCGACTTGACACCGGTAGGTTCCAAACTTTCAATAGTAAGCTTCCACAACAACAACCTCTCTGGTGAGTTCCCTTTGTTTTTTCGAGGTTGCCAATATCTCAATTTTCTTGATCTTTCTTATAATAACTTTTATGGAAGCTTACCGACATGGATAGGTGAAAGAATACCACAATTAGTTTTTCTCCTATTAAGCTCTAATATGTTTTCTGGCTATATACCTAT
The DNA here is from genome assembly GCF_048772165.1 of Typha angustifolia. Lineage (NCBI taxonomy): Eukaryota > Viridiplantae > Streptophyta > Magnoliopsida > Poales > Typhaceae > Typha > Typha angustifolia. The sequence goes on from NC_133239.1 coordinate 946,392, forward strand.
TCAGCTCGCAAAACTAGACTATCTTCATGTTTTGGACCTTGCTCACAACAATCTATCAGGAACCATAGCTCCATCTATCGTGAACTTCACAGCAATGACCACAATCTCCACGTATGGAAATTATTATGTCCCTGATTATATTAGCATGTTAGTGGTCACAAAAGGGCAAGCTCTGGAATACTATACCAAGACAATAATGTCTCTCATGTCGAGCCTCGACTTATCAGGCAACTGTCTAACCGGAAAGATCCCTGAAGAGATAGGAGGCCTTGCTACATTGAAAAATTTGAACTTGTCTGGGAATCGATTGATTGGGTATATTCCAGAGACAATAGGTGGTCTACAGTCATTAGAGTCTCTTGACCTATCAAACAACGAGCTTTATGGTGAAATTCCTCCAACTCTATCAGCTTTAACTTTTTTGAGCTACTTGAATTTGTCCCATAATAACCTCTCAGGAAGAATACCATCTGGGCAGCAATTACAAACACTTGATAATCCGTCAATCTACGAAGGCAACATCAATCTTTGTGGGCCTCCTATTTCCAAGAATTGTTCAGTAGATGGAACGAGTCTAAATTATCCTCTAGAACATGTAGATGGAAATGAGATGTCATCTTTTTATCTCAGCATGGGTCTAGGATTTGCAGTGGGGCTTTGGGTGGTCATTGGTCCATTACTGTTCAAGAGGACATGGAGCACAACTTATTTTCTCTTTATTGACAACATCTATGATAGGATCTATGTGTATATGGTTCTTAATTGGGCTAGGCTCATTGCCAACATCATGAAGAAATAAAGCAGAGGTGTGGTTCTACAACCGGAGGAGTTTCCACTGTTCAGATCATGGAGATTAGTCATTGTTTACTGCTAAATTGTGTGATTATGCTATCAACATCCAAATCTTGATCACACCTTATAATAGATATAAAAAGTAGATAGGTATCAAATATGTTGGTCATTTGATCTCTTCCATATAATTTATATATCAGACTTGTAATCGTCTTTACCATTTGGGTAGCAATTACAAACACTCGACAATTTGTCAATCTACGAAGGCAACAACAATCTTTGTAGATTTCCTATTTCTAAGAATTGTCCGGGAGATGAAATGACTCTCTAAGTAATCCTCTAGAACATGAAGATAGAAATGAGATGTCATCTTTTTATCTCAGTATGGGTCTAGGATTTACAGTGGAGCTTTGGTGGTCGTTGGTCCATTACTGTTCAATAGGACATGGAGACTGGAGCACAGCATATTTTCTATTCTGTGATGACATGCATGACAGAATATATGTGCCAGTGGTTCTCAACTATTCCAGATTGATAAAAAAAAAAGCTAGAAATCAAGGGGAGTGAAGTAGTAGCAAGAGAACTATAGATTATAATTTGCTACTCTAGTAGTAAATAATTGCTAAAAGAGTGTTATTCTGCAGCTAACTAGAGGCAGGACTTGATGCGCATGTACGCATTTTATATCAATAAAATTTTGGTAATCCATTTATCACCATAGTTTCAAATGTCTTACCTTAGCATGTAATACAATTTTTTTGCTGAAAGCTACGGTAACATTTGGATGAAGAGAATAGGAGATAAACCAAGAGATGATATAAGGAGAGAAGATAAGAGAATGAAAAAGAAGAGAAAATAATTTTCTCTTGTCTTGTATAGATGTAATTAAGAGAAGAGAGAAGGACAAATACTTTTCTCTCATCTTGTATGGGTGTAATCTAGAGAAGAGAAGAGAAGAGAAAATGACATATTTACTATTATATTATTTATCTAATTATTAGCTATTAAAATAAACTAGTACAAGCTCTAATATCCATAATATTATTTTTTAAAATAAATAAAAGTAACATAAATAAAGCATAATATCTGACAAATGTATTATATTACCATTCTCATTTAAATTTGTAAATAAAATTTGAAAAAATTAAATAAAAAGTATAATAGAGTAAGAGTCAATACCTTTTTTTTTATCTATTTTTAGAGAGAAAAAAAGTTAAACATTTTAAGCTATTTTTTTCTCTCGGTTTCCCTTCTCCTAAAAATTCGACCTAAATAAGAATAATAATTATTATTAATTTTCTCTTTACTTTCTCTTTATCTTTCTCTTTATCCAGAAGCAACTTGCAATTAGGGCCACGTATCATCATCCCTTATCCTGTACTATATCCACTCCTGATCAAGGCCACCACGTTTTGTAGTATGCATCAAACTGTTCGATTCGAAATGCAGAAAGAAGGGTAATTTCGTAAACTTACCTTCCACGTGTGTGTCCTGGTGGAACGAACCGTCAAGAGATCTCGTCCGCTTATAATACACCGAGATACTTCCTTCCCATTCTTATTTCCCTTTCCACCGTCTCGTAAACCAAGCGGCGTCCGTTTCTATTCTTTTCCCCCAAGCATTAGCTCGTTTTAAATTCTCGGTCATTTCCAAATGCTTTATATACGACCGGCTCCTCTCGAAGCCACGAGAAGCAAGGCGATGGTATACGGAGACGCAAACCACCTCGATCCGACGGCCATGATGGACTACTACGCCCTACACTGCTTCCTCCCCTCCAACTCGGAGGCCGACTCGGCCTCGAGCGACGAATTCCGCATGTACGAGTTCAAGGTGCGACGCTGCCCGCGCGGGCGTCCGCACGACTGGACGGCATGCGCCTACGCGCACCCGGGCGAGAAGGCGGCGCGCCGCGACCCTCGCCGGATCCGGTACGCCGGCACGCCGTGCGCTGACTTCCGGCGGCGCGGAGCGTGCGGGAGAGGCGACGCGTGCGAGCTCGCGCACGGGGTGTTCGAGAGCTGGCTCCACCCGGATCGGTACCGAACGCAGCCGTGCAAGGACGGGGTCGCGTGCCGGAGGCGCGTCTGCTTCTTCGCCCACACGTGTGGGGAGCTGAGGGCGGCGCCTATGAGCCCGACGTCGACGCTGGCGGCGCCTGTGTCGCCGATGGCAGAGTCGCCGCCGTTGTCGCCGGTGGTGGGGATGAGGGAAATGGTGGAGGGGATGAGGAGGTTGAGGCTGGGGAAGACGAGGTCGATGCCGTGGTCATGGAGGTACCAGATGGGATTAGGGCTCGGATCGCCGACGCCTACGAGGGTGGCGGCGGCGGAGGAAATGGAGGTGGGACAGAGGCGAGAAGAGGAATCCATATCTGGTGATGAGATGGACTTTGGATGGATCTCGGATTTAGTGCAGTAAGAAGAAAAAATGGTTCCCGATGGTAAGTATTTTGAGAAGCGAAATTACTATTTGAGAAGTAGCATAATTAAGATAGATAAAATGTTCATAATATTGATGTAAATATTGATTGCAATTCATTATCCGAATTTTAATCCGATGTATAGTGTAATAATCTTGGTGATCAAAATAATAAGAGTAGTAATAGTTACTACTTTTTATCACTTGGCTCTGGTTTTGGTAGGATGGTGGATAGAATATATATGTATATAATAACACTCCTTTACTTAGTGGAAAAATGTTTCAGATATCCGAATCGAATCGTACGGGACGATGTGGATTCGGATGAGCATCTGTTATTCTGCTTAGAAAACAAGGGAGAGTTGCGCACATCGATTGCTTGCGACGTGGATGGAATATAATGAAGGCTCAAATATAAAAATTGAAAGATGTCTGCTGACTGGACAGCCCCATGGAATTAAAAAAGCTATAAATCTTGGCAGAGACCTTAAACCACACTAATTCTATTGAAATCCTAGGGGTTGAACGAGAAATGGTTAGAAGATACGGTATAAATCACAATAAACACATAGTCCAGGGTCTAAAAAAATGTCCCATAGATAAACTAAAAGATACAAAACCAAGAACCCAAAACCAACTGGAAAAGAAAATGGAAAGAGAAAGATAATGGGATCATGCGATTGGAGGAAAAGAAAAATACAGCATAAAATTGAAACAAATATAATAAAAGACAAAGGTAAGCAATAAGAAATTGGCATTGCCGTGTTCTTCTACAGCAAGCAGCCAACATGGGGGCTAAAAAAAATATCTGGCCTTAAACTATGGGTGCTTTGAATCTTTCCCTGAAGACAAAAGAAATAATAATTAAGAAGCAAAGGCAAAGACATTGGTACGATGATGCTGTCCTTTTACAAACCGACCATGGTTTTGCGACGATTTCTGTGTGTCAGAGAGACCGGCTCCCAAGGTTGAGGTACAAGTTATAATTTATAATCCGTAGTGGCCTAGTGGGACATGGGATTTGCCTCTCCTTGTAGGGTTTTGACCAAACTAGCCCTCTCCCAATCCACTGACTAATATTAGTTTTGAAGAACAGTAACTTCTCAGAGTAATTAAAAAAAAAACTATAATTTGAAATTGTTTGAAGTAACCAAAGTGATCTTTATGAAGCACTAAGGTAATACGTAATGAACCATGTCGATAATAATATATATGTTAGTGATAAAGGTCTAGATTGGAAACAATGTAATGTGTCATAGGGTTTGAACCAATGATGTCAAGGCATTTAAATGCATCCATATCGGAATGAATGCCATACCTAATTGTCAAAGGTTAGTAGATTATCTCTACAGCAATCTAGCTTCAAGCCTAAACAAGCCAAATAAATGATGTGATCGATGGTGTCGCCTTCCGAATAATTTGCCTTTCTTTTCCAAGTGGACTCTTTTCAGTATCTTCCATATATTGACAAATAACAATGTGTAAGAATCAAATTTAATGGATGGAGATGGAGCTCAAATGCACTCAACTGCTTATATATATATATATATATATATCTAGTTGATGCTAGAAATGTTCTAAACTTCGTCATAGCATGTTTAACTTTTTACAAATAGAATAAAGAGAGTTCAGCAACATCTGACAGAGAGCATTACAGGTATTGCATATCTAGAGAAAACATAAAATTCAAGTCTGTTGAAGATTTCAATGGACAAGCTCAGAGAAAGGCAAATCTTTACAACCAAACAATTGGTGAGGCAACTCGTAAGCTAGCAATCTTTTGAATTGTCTAGTTTCATGATAATGACATGCGACAATGTGTCTCTAGCCCACAGTTTCCAGTAGCTACAGTTCAAAAGTAGGCCATGGATTTTATCATGCTTTCTCTATCATGGACCATTGAGGTAAATGATCAATCGAACAGCATGGCCCACATAAAAACGACTGGGCAAATGAATAAACAAATACGTACCACTTATCGGCTGTCTTCGTATACCAGGGGAATGCAATCCAAGAATGCAACAATCGAAGAATGATCAACTTAGAAGCTGATAAAAGGTAGTGCTTCTGATGGAAACCAGATAAACATAGCTTCTTGTGCAGTTCTGTTGCAAATTTATAGCTTAAATTAATAAGGACAATATGGTTTTCCAAAAAATTGGTCATAGAAGATTATCATCATCGAGTATCATTATTCAAGCAGAAAGATATTCTATCAGCATTTAGCATGACAGTAAAAGATTTTAAAGAAAAAGAACATAAGAAAATTAACTGCAAAGCATTTAATGTTCTAATTAATCAGGCCATCATACACAGAACTTCTTGTTAAAGAAATGACAATGAAAAACAATGGAAAATAAAAACAAGAGTTAATAAGTAAACTGTAAATGGAGAACAGCAGAAGAACAGACAGGCTCATTAATCAGGGTATCAAAGAAGAAAGCAGTTTTACGAACAAAGGCAGTTAAGAATGCATTCTAGTTTTTAGCAGCATTGAAGTGATGACTAGTCAAATAAGTATACGGTAAAAGCAAGAATAGTAGAATACATAGAATCAAATTTGTTCTTCTCCATTCCTTGCATAACTATAATTTCAACCTGAGAAATAGACATCAACAGTAAAACGAGGTGCCACTGCAATTTTTCAGCATTTGCTTCCAAATTTATATAATTTTCTTATACAAATTTCACATCTACAAGAATTTCTGCAAGCTGACTAAATTTCTCGATTGTCTGCAGATAAATTCAAATCACCTGGGCTTTCAACCTCGAAATATGTAAGCAACCACGATTCCAGAAACGGTATTCCACATAATATTAAAAATTAATACGTCCAAAGACGACAAGTTCAAAAGAATTAAAGGTTAGATAAATCAAAAGTTAAATCGTTTCTGACCTCTTTTCCAATCAACATCAATCTTATCCAACCAATCTTATTCCCATTTATCATCCCGGAATCACTTTACCTGGTGATAAAGCACAACATTTCATCTAGCGAAGTAAATCATCTTCTCGTTGGTACATCGTCACGATCATTATGATTACACCACTAGGGCTTCTTCACTACCCTGCAAGTGCTGAAATTATCAAAATAACTATGAAAAAGGAAAGCTAAGTGGTTAGGATTAGAAGCTAGGGTTATGCGTCTGGCAATCATAAATGTAGAAGAGAGACGGCAACAAGATGAGACAGAGACAAGGAGAAGAGATCTGACCTCGGTGTATGATTCGACTCCAGCGGATAAGCATACGAATACGGCGAGAACTGGAGATAATAGGGATCCATAAGAGATAATGTTAGGGTAAATTACTACTGGGGATTCAAGCTCTTTACTTGTTGCTACTGTTTCGAATCTCATGTAAAAGAGTTCGAAATGGTATCTCTCTCCGCGGATTTGTAATTTTAAATAATTACGGAGTTGCTTCTCAAGTTCTATCGCATGAGCTCGTTTAAGAAGATGAAACTACCCCCCACCCTATTGCTCCGATTTTGTTTTACCTAACTGTTTTGTTTTCTCAAATAATTCTATAATTTACAACAAAATTAGTGCAAATCTAAAAGCTAATAGTAAAAATATTATCAGACCTTTTGATTCGTTTTCTAAATTTTGATATCCAAAGAGACAATAGGAAGGTGATTATGTTGATGGATACTATGACTGCATAATTCCACCAAGAGACATGATACATGCAAAATCCCTGTCCAAAATTCTGTAATGAAGGCAGAACTTTGATATTTGCTCTTTGCGATGGTACAAAAAGAAATTGGCATACATGATATATCCATTCATCAAAGTCTCACAATTTGTGGCGTAAAGAGATACTCATGGTACCTGGTCATGAGATACTATACAGTGGTAAAAACAATGGTCGTATCTTTTTGGGGCTAAAAGCTGAAGCAAAAGCCACTAGTACTTAAAGTCATAAATACACAACCATGTGTTTAGCAACACTCAAAAGCGTAATGTGACGGGTTTTTTTTTTGATAGAAAGCACACATACTGAAGCCACAATACACTAAAAGTAAAAAGAATAGAACACTGCTTAAGTATACAACACATCTCGGTCTGATTGGGCACAATTACAGGCTGCTGCAAAACGGCAGGGAGAGTTTTCAGGCCTCCAACTCACTTTTTCAACACGCTGCAATAGAAAGAATGAGATTAAGCCCTATGAAGCACAAAACTGTTATATGTAAGAGCACCACTGGTAGCAAAGAAAATCCAAACAATCTTCGGCCATAAAAAAATGAAGACGTGTAGATGCATCATTTACGTTCTCAAGCTAATAGCAAGCTGTAGATTAACCCATTGACCAGAGACAGGTCAGGCAATAAATTTATTTCGCATTCTTAGAATAAGGGAGATTGCCTTCTGCCAAGGAGCCTGCCTGCCAATTAGATCAGACTAAGAGAGGAGGATGAGACCTAGCTGTTGGTACTGCAGAGGAGAAAGGAGGTTGAGGAAGATAGGTCAGGGTTTTTGGTTGTTTTAATGCGCTAAATTAGGTCAAAGCTAGCATGAGTTAACCTAACCCGGTTAAATTAAAGGCCTAATCTGGCTGAGGCAGTTTGCCCTTTTGTCAAAAGGAAAAAAGAGGCAGGTTCTCCAATTATTTCTCAATGGCATGGCTCCGAGTTAAAACAAACCCAATGCACCCTTTTTCTTCCTTCAAAAAGAGCTGATCATGGATGGTGTCGACCTCCATATCGAATCTACTCTATGGTAGATGGAAAATCACAGATGAATGCTAGATCTGCCAATGGAAAGCAGCAACATTCACAAGTGGAGAGCAATGACCATTTACAGGAAGAGAGCAACAAGCATTGAAACAGTTAAGGCCACACATGTGAGTCAGCATAGCACTTGTCGCGGCACTATTTCTAACCTGGTCATCCTTGGTCAGTAAATTAACTGAGCAACCAAAGCTGCCAACTAGAAGTTCCCAATCAGGAGGTCAATAGTACCATAATAAAAATAATATCCTAATGAAGATATATTAACCCATATTTGGCTCCAAGAATTAAAGCATTTTCCAACACCTAAACTTACTGGTGTTGCGCAACTTATGTTAAGTCAGAGCAATTAAACTATATGAAGAGGTCATAAAAAACAAAGTGAACTTACTTATAGAGGTAAGCAGCAATGCCAAGAATAATACACAGCAAGATGATATCAATACAAAAATTGCGGCTGGATCTCAGCTGAGAAAGGTGGGGAAAAAAAAGTCATTAGAGATGAATGGAAGTATTGCGACTCAATATAGCATGCACATTTATAAAAGATCAAATCATATTCAGAAAGTGCGTAATCTATACCTGATTAACAGTCTCCTTTAGCCTCACATTAGTATTTTTCAGGTCTGCATTAGCTCTGTCTACCTGTATCCAATGTATATGGGATCACTCAACACCTAATGAGAACTTACTTGAATTCCTAATTTAACAAGAAAAATAAAGGTTTTAACAGAAACTAACCTTCGCATCAATCTCATCCATCAAAGGAACTTGTCTATCTACTTCCTGGACAGTTTGAATACAAGGTTAGCCCTATATTCATATGAATTTATCATTTGACAATAAGCAAAAACCTACCTCATTCATATCATGAGCCAAGTTTTTCAGAGTATCCAGACCTTCAGAAATAACATCCAGACCTTGATCCTGCAATAAGTTACAAAATTGAGCTTGTTAGTAGCTGAAGTCAGTATCACAATGCCTTTGTGCAAATATTATGTGGTACTGGAACTGGAATGTTGATTACCGCCAGCCAATACAGTTTGAGAAAATGAACAGTCCTGATACATTAGTCAGATTAAAGAAGGAAAGAAGGATAGACAATCTTTGAAAGTACAGTAAAATTAGGCCTGTGTTATGACTGTAGAGATACTTTAGATCATCTGAAAACCCTAATAAAGTGAACTGTTGGTTAAACAGAGGAAAGAGATGCATTGCAGCCTAAAATCATAGGTTATACCAATAGAGCTCCTTGCTCTCCAGGTAAAAAATGCCACTGAGAGCCCAACAAATCAGATTTAATTCTAAAGAACAATAAATATACAGAAATCACATTTTTGGTGCAGCAAAATGAGAAAAATGCCTAATTGTAAAATTCTCGACTGACAATTGTAGTCTGCAATGTGCATCACAAAAATGGAAATGCATTCTTCTGGAGTTGTAAAATGTGAAGAACGAGTTATCAAATAGAAACAAAAGACTTCAGCTAATAACTAAGTAGGCATCAAAATGGGAATGCTTGCCTGTTTCATTCTGCGCATCTCATATTCTTGTCTAAATTGATTTGATTCTTCAGTTTGCTGAAAGTACTCACTCTCAAATCTTCCATCTATATCCGTTCAGAAAAATAAGCAAGCAGTTATTTCATAAAGCATGGCACAAGGATAAAACACTAAGCACAGGCACTGTAAAAAGGGAAAAGTTTAGAGTTTAGGATAGCAAATAAAGCTTCTCCCCGATAAGTGCACCAAGGAGAACCTACTTTAAGCCACATGTGATCATGTGTTCATGCTTATGTACCTTAGTGCTTAAATTATCAGTTACTCTTGACCTATCTCGTAACCTAAAAAACACTATCCAATCTTAGCTACATGTTCTAGGAAATGTTAGAAAGGCTTCATCTCTCTTGGGCAATTGCCTCAGGATTCATGGTCAAACATGATCTAAGATCAGGTCATGACATATATTATTTTAACTATTTGCCCACTTACTTTAAAAGAACCTCTGCATTAGAAACTATCTGATCATCTTTGAGAATTGCTTTCATGGAACCGAACTGGTCGTCACAAAGCTTTATCAAACTCACAAATAAAGCACCCAAAAGTCCCAGATAGATAAATGGAAACCCATTAATTGACCTTATGAGAGCATTATTTATACCTGTAGTTGAGTCAAATCTAATTTCTGTGCGGGAAGCTGAAGCTGTCCAACTACCAGTTTGCTTTGTCCCAGTAGTGCTCCCATCTGGTATAGACTGAATTCTTTCTGGTAGCGCAGAAACCAAATCATTCCGAACGGCAAGTTCTTCTTTTGTAAGCCCTTTGACCTACAATAAATATGTTTTGGAGTACATAAATTAGATACACATTGTTAAAGGAAAGCCGGCTGCTTTCATTCATCTATCACTGCATAAAGCTATAAAATTAAGAGAAACCTAATATGCAAAAAAACAACTTAAAACGGAGCTGGGAGAAAAAAAAAACAGCCATGTAATAGTCATCAAAGTTGGAACTTGCAAACAACCATATAAATAAGTCAATATATTTCTGCATTGGGATTACCGGAGCTTTTTCTACCTCACTCCAATAAAATCAAATATAAAAATAAGGACAATGCTGGAAATAGCACAGTACCTAAAACTTATGCTAAAAAAGAAGAAACAATAACAAAATACATCTATCTTTTTACACATGCCAGATGCTGGAATAAAACAAAGGAAAGAAAAGGGTACTTTTTAGGTTTATTCTGTTATTGAACTTTGCAAACAGTTATTAACTAAACATAGGACTTTGTTGATTCAACCATTCAGATAACAACACTTAGCAGGCAGTAATCACAGAAACTGCAAAGTATACAAGACGAATACTTACAACATGGTCTAGAACATAGGCCAACAAGAATATCATGAAACTAACAAGTATGAAACAATGTGGGCTCAAGTTTTGTTTCTTGACAAGTGGAGGTTTTCTGCAGTCCCCATGGTGAGAGGGAAAGTTGTGCATGTCAAGAAGCAAGGGGGTTAAGTAGGTGATATCACCTCTTTAGCATGAAGGAAAGAAGCATGACATGACAAACAATGTCTCACCAAATTGAAATAAATTAAATCTCATCATTTAAACGTACCAAACAACAGATTTGGTTAAACTAGAATTCCATATCAATTGAATTCCACCAATTTTGTGATTCCAACTAGGGTGTAGTTTTATATGGACCAAAAATAACTCAAACATTCCCAGAGAAGACAAAAGTGTACGGCCATTCTTCTAAGAAAAGAAATACTGCTATCTAAGATCTGCCTCCTTTACCTTCCAATTTTTTGGCGTCAAAGGGAACCATTACTCAACATTTCTAAATCCTCATACAAACCCAACTTGGTCCTGCCAATTAACTTACTTTACACAACTAACCTAAATGAATCAAAATATACATCGAATATATCTCTCAAAAAAAAACTACATTGTTCCAAGAATCAAAGATCACGATTGCATAACCCTAAGTAACGCAAAAGATCATAATTTGAGCAGGAAAAGAAATCAAACATTAGGTAGAAATAACAAGACTTGAATAAAAAAACTTATAATCCACCGGATCGAAGACAAATCCACAAATTCAGACATTTTCAAAGGTTTCGGACCTTCTTAAGGGCCAATCTCTGGAGCTTGGGGACTTCCTCCATCAGCCGCGCCTTAGTCCGCCGGATCTCGGCGTTCATCGCGACCGCCGCCGCCCTATTCTTCTCATTCGCCGCCATCTCCGCTTTCTACACCCCGAGATCAACAAATCAAAACCAAATCAAACAAGCCCAAGACGAAACCCTAGGGAAGGCGACAAGGGAAGTGAAAGGGCCTGACCTCGAGGGAGGATTCGATGTCGGCCTCGACGGAGGCGAAGAGGCGGGCGAAGGGGTCATCGCCGGAGACGTTGTTCGCGTTGAGCTTCTCGACGTCGTACTTGTCATACTTCTTGCAGATCGAGTCGACCCGCGTCAGTATATCGATCACGCTCATGGATCCCCTCCCCTCTTCTCCTCCTCCGAGCTCTAAACGGCGAAATCGTCGTCCTAATTCTCACCTTAGGTTGGAATCTAGACGTGGAGGGGAGCGGAGAGCAAGGAGAAGAAGAGGAGACAGCCTGTCTATGCCCGGGATCGCCAATAAAGAATTGCTATTCACTTGGTGGGCCCAACTACCGATAAGTTATCAGCAATAAGCCCGATAAGAATAAGCCCAGTAGGCCTTTAACAGGATAGAGCTCCCAATTCCTCCCCTCCTCTGGATTAATCTAATGTGAGCCCATATCTTAGTTTAGAAGAGCAAATTTTGGGATAGGGAAGCCTCTTCTTCTGTTGTTCTAAGGCTTATAAAGACCCTGTCTCTGAGACTCTCTTACACCTCACTCGTTTCGAGAAAAGTTATTAGTGTTTCAGGAGGGTGAATACAAGCTCCTTTTAACTTGAATAAAAGGGTCCCACATGAACGCATCCAATGTGGAAACTTTTGAGGTCTTTATTTAAAGATGGAACTTGATAACGATAAGCTCACAGGGTGGCGATGATGAGAGCTTCATTAATAATATTATTTTGGGACCACGTTAATTCCAACCATATGAAGCTGAGAACAAAATAGTTTAACTGGATTAATTAAGACCCATTTTACAATGCCCATATGATTGTCAAGTGCTATAATGGTCTCATTAATAAGAATAAGAAGTCTTTCCTTTTGTCAATACGTTCTTTAATATATACTTTTATTTTCTATTCCCTTCTTATTTACTTACATACCCTTATAAACTCCATTTGCCTACTACGTACCCTTCAAAACCAAATGTTTTTATATCCTGTAATTTTCTAGTTTTTTTGGTACCTAAATGTTAAAATCTGATTCATTTATAATTAACGTATGTAAAACAGAATAAATATATATTTTTTTGGCGATTAAATGGATTCAATTTTAAAGAAATTTTTAGAGCATTTTTTATATATAAAGAAAAACTTAAGAGACTATAAAAAGAATATACACGTAAAGAAAAGGAAATTAAAATTTACCATGTCATAATCGAGCCGAAGTTGAGTTTTGATCGAGTCTAGTTGCAATCTTCATCAATAAAGTCAAAAGTTTAGCTTCATTAATAAATTTACTTAGAAAAAAAGGAGACAATCTTAAGCCCTCTTTGGTCTTAGCCGCCCTACATGTTCTTTGACTCCATTCTCGATTTATTAATAGACGAATTTTCTTTTAAAATAGTCGAATCTTAGTTGTACAAACAATATAAAAAGAACTTTTACTATTTCTTCGTCTGCGTTCAATTAATTCATGTGATCTGCGAAGAGATCAAACAACGATTATTTTGCATAAATCCAGCCGTTGCTTCAGTCGACTCGATTTAATTAATTAATAGGTTTAATTTCTCTAATCACGGATGAAGGACTAGAGTTCGCCCACGGCCCATCCCTTCTGAGCTCTCAATTATCAACGTGGGCCCAATCCGGCTCGAAATTGACTCGGTTTATTAAGCTCGCGGCACGGAGATTGGACGTTGGAATGGGTCCGGGATTTAGTGGCAGATAGACAAATTAGTGTTTTCTCTTTCTCTCTCTCTCTCTCCAAAAAATTAAAAAAGAAAAAGAAAAAGAAAATAGTGTTCGGACATAAGAGTCCACCTCACAAGATGATGGTTGTTGGGGGCCGTACACTTCCATTTTCTAATGTGAAGACTTTTGACAGCGAGCCTCAAAAGTCTTCTCTAATATAGCAATTGATGGTTTGATATCAGGTGAGTAATCCATTTAATGAATCGTTAAACTTAATCAATTAACGTTAATGTGAGAATCCTACTTATTTTCTTTTTCAGTCGGGTAATTTTGGGGTAACTATTTTTTTTTTTCGATTAATAAAATACTTATAATATGAAAAGGAGTAAGAAGAAAGTGGCACAACTTTAATGTCGTACATGGTCAAGCCTTTGCCTCTTGAGCTCTATAAATCGATACACTAGTCCACACCCCATTTGTCTCTCTCTCTCTCTCTCTCTCTCTCTCTCTTCTTCTTCTTCTTCTCTCTCTCTCTCTCCCCGTGAGCTTTACTCTTCTTGGCTTTGTATGCGAGATTAGGCTCTTAGGAATGGGAAGGGCGCCTTGCTGTGACAAGGCGAACGTGAAGAGGGGGCCATGGTCGCCAGAGGAAGATGCCATCCTCAAGAGCTATGTCGAGTTGCATGGCACTGGTGGCAATTGGATTGCTTTGCCCCAGAAAGCAGGTCAATGGATTGATTGATTTCCTCATTCTCTTCTAGTTTTCCTCAAGTTTAGTCTTTGCATGTAGCTCATCTGGTGTGTCATGAATTAATTTGTTCCAGGTCTCAAACGCTGTGGCAAGAGCTGCCGTCTAAGATGGCTCAATTACCTTAGACCGGACATCAAACATGGAGGCTTCACAGAAGAAGAAGACGCCGTCATCTTCTCACTCTACAACAAGATTGGAAGCAGGTACTACTACTGCTATTACTACTACTACTACTAAAATTAATTAAGTTGGAGATTGACCCAAATCTAGAATTCATCTTAAATTGTCTCTCTCTCTCTCTCTCTCTCTTAATTCTGGAATAGGTGGTCTGTTATTGCTTCTAAGCTACCTGGAAGAACTGACAATGATGTTAAGAATTACTGGAACACCAAACTCAAGAAGAAGGTGATGGGAGGACAAATAAGTCCCACTACTACTACTTCTCCTACTCCACCACCACCACCGCCTCTCGCTGCGGCCATCAAAGGCGAGGGCTATAACGGCGGCGATGCCTTCTGGATGCCACCAGCTGAATTCCTTGACCATACCTATGGATTCACTCATGAATCCCAGAAGGTGTACTACACCGAGTTCGCGCCGCCGCCGCCGCCACCGCCGCAGCCTATGGTCGTGTCGCCGTCCGAAGAGGTATCGATGGCCTCGTCGTCGACGGTCACAGTGGAGAACAGCAGCTCTACTAGCTATATAAACGATGCATTCTTCTCAGAGTTTGGATTCCCCAGTAGCTACGGCTCCCAGGAGAGCATGGGAGAATTTCCTCCTTACTTCTACTCCTCCAACTTAGCCAACATGTGGGCTGCTTCAGAGGTCAAGCCACAAGGATTGTTCCAAAGTCTAACACACTTGTAGTTGATTTCAGAACTTCTTAATGTTCTTCTTTAGCTTTTTCTTATTTCTTTTAGCTTGGTGCACTGGGATGGATTATCTACATGTAAATGAATAGAAGACCAACGGTTTAGCTTCAGATGGGAGTGGTTGGAGGATGACATTTTAACTCACTAACGAATGCATTACTACCATGTAAATGATTAATTAGAGAATAGAAATGGGTTTTCTGAGAAGTTATTATTTGTGACTACAGTTTAAATTTTTTATTTTATTTTTGTGGAGTATTAGTGAGACCTTCTAGTGTTTGGACTGCAGCAATGAAATGTGCATGGTTTTGGAGATGGTCAGCAAGACTGTTTCACCTCCTGCTTGTGCTCAGAGGTCACGAAGCTTGCATGGGTCCTGGAAGAATCAATGGCTTGTTCAAAGCCAACTGAGGAGAGAGAGAAAAAGAGAGAGGAAATGTAGCTATCATGCTCATTAAAAGCTTCAAGATTCCTTCCTTTATTTTATCAATTATTATGGCCACTTGGGTTATTATAATGGCCTACATGATGATATTTCCTTAGTTTATTTTTGAAGAAAAGTCTCTTAGGAATGGAAGGTCTAGTCTGTCTTCCATGGGAGGACAATATGGCAGTTTGAACATGTCAGAGTATCAGTTTCGGAGAAGCTCCCAGTCATGCCAATGGCACACCTTTCAACACTAAGACCTCCTTTTTGTAAGAAACTCTCACTTCTCTAAGGTGGGTCACTATTAATTAGCTCACAAGTAACCATACTATCTTAATGATTCAATAAATAAACACACACAAATATATGACATTAATATAACATAATACTTTAAAATTAGAGGTTTGTCCTGTGAGAAACAGACAAGTGGACTATTGAACCCTCATCAATGGTTGACATTGCTATCACTAAGTAAATCAAAAGACGAGATATATACAACTAGGTTTAGTCAAATTTTCCCACACATGTTCTTCCTTGAACTTTCAGCCTAGTGGACAATACATACCATACCCTCATAGTTGACAATTTACCTGAGTAATCTTATGACAATTATTAACTAGTGCAGGAGCTTGTGGTTTTGATGAAACCTAAAAGAATGGCATCATAAACCCTTATTATATAAAGCTGAAGTTATTAGAGCTTTTAAATTTCTGACATATAGTGATCAAATTTCTTTATTGATCATCATTATTCAAGTCCTTTCTGAAAATACTGTTCATTGCTTGTGGCCCAAAACCACCCACTAGGATTTACTCTATTCTATTCATGGATAAGATTGAGCTTAATATACGTTCAGAATCTATTCATTTCGATTTCATCAGAATAATAAACATGTTCATGATAAGATATTCAAATGAAATGAATAAGTCTAGATGATAGCTATAACATAACCATTTGCTTGATGGCAAGTGGCTTGGATCTTTCAAGTTCTTTTTTTTTATATATATAATTTCAGCATGGTGTCAATAGTCCATCTCCACCTCAAAATGTTCAGAAAGTAAGCAAATATCAAGTCATTTTATGCCTAAAATTCATAATTGTGTGTGTAAGTTTTCTACATACAACTAGTACTCCTCTTCACGGAAATATCCAAGGCAGAGCTAAGACAGAGACAGAAACACTAATTTGCTGAACTTAGCAATGAACCGATGTACTATTACTTTTTTATTCCTCGTCGTCGATGAATAAGACAGCAGACAAAGTAGCTGAGGATTTCTACAATCTGAAGAAGTTTGCTTCCATACTCCATGTTTCAGGAAACAATCCCCAACTTTTTGAAAAACTAGGAAATTTCTTAAAAAGCAAATGTCGGCTTCCATTCAGAACTAAGAGGATATTTAGTTGATAAAGAGTTCCCTATGTTCAGAGCTTAACTTCTGAATCAGGAATTCCAAAGCCTAACAAAAACTGAGAGGAATTTGAAAATTATTATATGAACATAGGTTATTTGATTAAGAGATAAAGTTCTTATTTCAAAGAAAAGAAACATCGACCGAGATTTGAATGTTAGACAACTGAGTACTCCAAGAACATAAGAGTTCAGTGAAATGGTAAGGAGTGGAAGCATGACATTGACATGCATTAACCTTATAATATTATTGATAAGTCCCGAAGTAAAAAATATTGAAACAATTAAAGAGATTTTTTAAGTCCCAGATATATAGTATGAATATAGAGGTGGATAATAAGCCTGGCATAACTTTACTTGTTAAGCTTGAAATACACTTTTCTTCCAATACAATAGAAGAAATTTAGTAGAAAGTACTTTATCCACTCCCATGACCTGCAAATTTCACTATGAAGTTGATGACAATGACAAGTATCTACAAATCAAGCATCTTTACAATCAGAAGATATCTCAACAATTTCTTCTAACAGGAAGATGTATAATCAAATCTTATACGAAACCGAATCTCTTTATAGAATAATTTAGGCTGCTGATTAGTCTCATGAGTCATGGGGGGCTTTTCTGGATGAAAAAGGGGCTTCTTCTACATCTATCTCCTTATCATAAGTAGAAATATATCTAGTGTGAAATAGACAATAACCTTTTGCTCTGTACTTTGTGCCTATTTTCCCCAAAAGTGTGGAGTCAAACAGTGAGAAGTTTTCTGAACTTTGGAAGGATAATACAATAATGCAGGTTTGCATACAATTCCTTCAGAGCAGCAGAAGGAACAAAATTAAGCAATACTTATGAAACAGTAGAGCAAACAGGAGGAGCATTTGTCTCGATAATTATTATTAATTACGTGTATGTCGAAACATGCATGTGGAGGGTATACGATGCTTACTTCGACCCGGTCCTACATAGATAATTATCATCTACACAAAATACACTATTCCTTGTTCTTTTCTCAAAGTCACAAAGTTTTTAAGGACCACAAATAAGTCCACTTCTCACAAGAATGCAATGTATATGGGATATAAAGACTCCATCACATGAGATTGATAGTATTGAGATGGCATTGGTGAGAACATCTCCTTAGATGGCAATTCAAGGATATTAATAATTCCAATTAATTTGACCATCAATTCTGTACAATTAAACATTTCATTCAGATAAATATCTGAATCAAAAAAAAGAAAGAAAAAAGAATAACTAGGAACTCAAAATTTCTACTTCATCATATCTTGTTTGTTGCTTTCTTTTTATATGCATTTAATTCTTGAAAGGCATTGTTTCTTAATTGAGGGTAAGTAAATATAGCCAACTTTTCTTCTTCTCACTCCTCATTTGGATAATCTCTTAATGCAAAGTTAGGTCAAGTGATTCTATATGAATGAGTTTTTACTTTTTAGCTGTTGTCTTACTATTTGTTTCAAGTAGTGTTCCATTCAACTGCCTTATTATCACTTTAACCAAAATATAGCAATCTTTTGTACATTTTCTCCATGGATTTACATGCAGGCTTATATTCCCCTCATCTTTCAAGGCATAAAAAAAAGAGTAATCCATTTACATGAGGCCTGTCACCATGTATAGAGAGATCTGGGAAATTTAATAAACTTTTGAGGTTGTGCTATCTATCAAATTCACTGTTGTAATAGAGAGAGAGAGCTCTAATCAAACTTGATTCAAAATAATTTTGAATCTTAATTCAGAATAATTCAATTTTAATTTGAGCTCGAGCTCTTAAACAAGCATAATCTTATCTGGATTAAGGTTGAATTAAATCAAACTTAAACTAGTACATAAAAATAAAGAACCAATACTTTCTTCTATTGCAGCCATAACATGGGTAAAAATATAGCTCTAGAGTATTATGAGCCATAACATCTTAATTATATATATTATATAATTTTAAAATATTATATTTTTATTTTTGAGTCTTAATTTCGAGCCTCGTTCAGCTAATCAAACTTAAATTTACTTAATTTTGAGTTGAACTTAATCAAACCTTAGTGAGCTAAACTCTAATAGAGGTCGATTATTTTGACAGCCCTATCTATCGATGGTTATTGGTTAAGTATACATGACGAAATGTTAACGCAATCTATGCAAGATATTAATTGCAATTACTGGACCGTCTTAACTAATTAAAATCATCTGAATCCATAACACTCGCAAATTAAGGAAATGTATATTGGGTGAATTAAAAACAATAACTTGCTAGAGGAAATTAAGTACTCCACTTGTTGTTTACTAGAGTCAACAAAATAATTTCTATTCCATCTATCAACTCATTAGCTGTCCTTTTAAATGCAACTTCGATGTCAGTCGATCTTATCGATACATCAACAGTCCCAAGTCAACGGACTAATTGTCTTTCTATAAGCTATTATATATGCAATTAGCTTAATGATAAGATGATGGGCTGTGAATGTTGAACTAGGAGATATAAACTAATGAATTCTTGCAGAATAATTTAGGGATAACATCCTCATATTGTTATTAAAAGTTCATACTCTCATTTAGAAGAAGTCAGTCAATTAAGTTGGCTTGTTCTTTATAGCTAAAAAATTTACTCTTTCTTATGCTGCAAGTAAGGATACTATCTAGATTGTCTCAGATTTGGGGCTTCAGATTTCTGTTGACCAACTTGGTACGACGACGACAAGCTGGAAATAATAAGTTGCTAATTGAAAATTTTTAAGTCATTTGTTGCCTAAGAAGCATTTAATTTGATGGAAGGAAAAAGGTTATAATACAAAGCATATGTTGGCAAATTGCATTAGCTGATCAACGGACACATTGAAGCAACAGAAGACTAAGGTCTTGTTTGGTTTGAAGTTAAATCTCGAATTTGATTAGATACGATAAAGATAAAATGGTGTTTGATTAACAAACTAGTGTAAGGGTTTCTAAACTCAAAAGAAAACAAGGCCTAAGAAAATGAACTAAATTTTCTATTCACCCTTTTCGTGTTTCAAGCTAAGTCATGCTATGAGCACAGGAAATGCTTGATAGATAGTATGTCCTTGCAGCCTTGCTTGCATCAAAAACCAAATTATGAGAGCAAATTGGGGACTAAGTAGTAAGAAATTCAAGAATTTGTTTAAAAATGTAAAGCAGAATTTGCTGGTTTTAACGGACGACAGAGTTTGTTCCCAGAAATCATTGCAATAGATAAGAATGATAACAAATTTATACAGCTTAACTTCAAGCAACAGAGTCCAAAATGAAAGAAGAAAACCAATTCAGACTATTGGGAAGCAGAATACACAGCAGCTTATCTTACAAATGGACTAAATAAGGTTGATACATCTCCAAGTGCACTCTTCTCATGTATGGGGATGCTTTCACTGTATGAATTCTCGCTTTCCTTATGAACATTCTCCAGTGTCAAACTCTCCCTTGGCTGCATTACCACTTCAGCCATTGTTGGTCTTTGAGCTGAGTTTTCTGCCTTACAGCTCATTGCTAGATCAAGAATCTTCTATACAGAATTAACATCACACTTTCCATGCAGCCTTCGATCAACAATTTCATCAATATCCTCTCAATTAAAGGGGGAGGTTGGCTTACCTCCAGTAAAACCACTCCAAAGCTTAACTATGTGAGAACCTTCACAATTAGCCATTTAATAGAAAGTTTTCCTGTGCAACTAGTTATAAAATCTTCATTTCTTGTTCTTCCATGAGAGATTTATCTTATGCCCGACTCCTTAGCAAAACAAAGAAGTTGCTTCTACTTCTTCCAGTTCTTCCTGAGAGATATATTGGCTATATCATTTATCTGCTGTTTCTCTAGTAAAGGCCTAACCCGTCAAATTCTACTGGCAGAAAAATAAATATTTGCAAAAGAAACATACTCTGGATCAATGCATCCTGATTATTGTTGACACACTCGTTTGTACATTACCAAGAACTGCCTTAGATAGCCCAAAATCAGCTATCTTGGCTTCGAAATTTTGACCTAAAAGAATGTTGTGAATCATTGGTAGCTTGCATCATTTGTGAAGATAATCCATTGAATAAGAAGAAATGAAAAGAACTAGAAATGCATTTTACGATCTAGGAAATTAAAGGGACAAGTAAAGATGGATGCATTTATATATTGTGACCTTGTGCAAGCTTCAGAGGACAATGTGGAGGCGCTCTCTCCAGCTCAATGCTCTACCAAGGCCAGTTCTACCTGTAAGAGCATAAAGTCAGTATGTCATCGCAATATCGCATGAACAATGTCTACTTTTACGGTTATTGGCTTCAACTAGACAAGATCATCACTCGGTTAATAGTGATCTGCTAACAGTTTCCACGAAGAGTGTAGCTTAAAAAAAAGCGCCAAAGACAAGTTATATAGAAGGTTGCATAGTTGGTGGTTCTTTTTAAAAATATATAAATTTCATTGTGAAGCTTTGGGAAGATCCTACATGGCACAAGGTACAAGATCTAGAACTGGTTACAAATCTTACACAAACAGAAGTGTAAATCTCAAATATTCTTTATCTAGATGCCAACTGAAGTGCGATATCTCTAAAAGCATGTTCCGGCTAAATTAAGGTACTAGTAAACTGAACGTTTCAAGTACACAACCAAGAAAAAAATTGCCAAGGATTAGATGCAATGCTTGATCACAAATGCATATGTTTTACATGCTCAAATGTAACAAGCCATTGAATAGTTGAGATTCCATTAACATGCTTTTGGTCATTCACCATCATGTCTACACGGGAATTAGTATGTAGATCCTAAAAGTGTTTGTTTTAACAATCAACTTTCTGAAAAACTGAAAAGAAATTAGCAGATATCACTTTTTAACAGAGAGCTAAAACTATTAAGAAAAGGTGGCTCGTGGACATACTCACAAAGTCTTAAATGCTTTCAAAATGGAAAATGAAATGGATAAGTGACCGGTCAATCCGCTGGAGGAAAGATTTCTGCAACATTTGAATCCATTAATTATCTTATCCTCACTAATTTCTAACAAAGCTATCCTTTTTAAAAGATTCATATATGATCCTTGAAGCATTCGCACCATAGCTACAGATAACCCCATCCCAAGCATACTTTTTTGGAGCACAGGGATCACCCATCCAATTTCTCTTCATCTGGTATTGCACCTTGATTGCCGTAATGGCATCAACTGATACCACAAAAGAATGGACGGATTAATAGAATAAGATTTCTGTAGCAGGAATTGTACATGACAAAGAATGCTCGCGACATGGTACACAGACAAAGAATATTTTGTGCATTAATAGAGTAGCTATTAATTTAATAAAGCAACAATCATATCTAATGTCCTTTCTTGAATGTCTTCCGAAATTTTGACATAAAAGCTTTATCAATAGCAAAGATGTTTTTAATTACCTCAACAACTCCTCTAGAGATAAGACTCAAAACAAGTTATAAGCCAAAAAGTATCAGCTCAAATCCGAAGAAGCAATTCACCGAACAGCTTTTGGTCATTCAAGATCAAAGACAACAATTACCGTCTCCGAGGTCGGTCATCATCTCGGGAAGCAGCATGCGCGAGTAGATCTCAAACGTGTTGATGAGAGGTGGGAGGGTGGAGTTGGCGGTGGCGTTAAACGAGTAGGTGTACCGACTAGAGCCGGAGTCAGGGTGGACGGTGCACACGGCGTCCGAGTAGAGATAGGTCGGGGACAAGTGGCCGTAGGCACGGAAGTCATTGCGGTAGATGTCGAACTCCCTCTTGTCGCCCCCGTCGAGGACTTGGATCTCGGCGAAGTAGAAGACGGCGTAGTACTCCGTCCAGGTGGCGCCGCCCTCGGGTTCCCAGTAGAAGGAAAAGGAGGTGGAGTTCACCGGAACGATAGCGGTCTGCAGGACGGCAGAAGGGGCCTCGAAGGAGTCCTCCGGGTAGTTGTTGACGGTGGAGGTGGTGGATATAGCGGTCCAGGAGGGGTCGTCGATGAAGGGATACCAGAATCGGTCGTACCGTACGGGTATCTGTTTGCGTTTGGTTCCGGTCCAGGGGGTTAAATGATAATAAGAAATAAAACATAGGGTGTCATGATAAAATTCCCCAAAAGCTTACTATTTAATGCGTCACCTTATCACCGGAGATGTTGCCGGTGCCACGTTGTATCGACCGTAAACAACGAGAGCCTGAGACGCATTAGCGTATTTATACATCCTGGTCTTGAACGTCCTCATCTCCAAAGAAGATACGAAGGGAATTCCACTGTCCGTCTTTATTAGACACACTTGTATGAAGTCCGCCATGGCAACAGTGACAGAGTGATGTTCACCTTTGCCCACAAGTGTACTCCTATATGGAGATCAAACATGACTGGCAAACTACGGAGTTCGTCGTAGTTCCCGTACATGAATCTAGCTCTGATATTGTATTTGTGATCTTGGATCACCGGCTTTAAGGTGTAGCAATTCCGAGCTCCATCTGGAAAGCTTCTGACGTTTTAAGTCCTGTACTGCAACTGAAGAGGTTACGTAGTTCCTCGCATTGTCGTTGTTTGTTCCAGTATCTATAAATTGTTCATCCGAGACGTATCGTAACTGTAACCGCTCGAAGTCCCACAATCTATACTTATGAAACCTATATACAAGAAGAGATTTTTTTTATAAATGAAGAATTCTCACATCGACCTGATATCTTTTGCAGCAAATTTCTATGCAATAAACAACTGAGGTTTATGTAATTGAGACCGTCAAATGATCCAAGGAAAGAAAGAAAGAAAAAAAAGTAGAGCTTTGAAGTTACCTTCAGAACTTGGCTGGCCTGAAACTAAGACACCCGAAAGAAGAAAACACCACAGTACTACCATCTTATCTGAGCTCAGGTCTAAGAACTCCATGGCTATGTATGCTTCAGGAGATCGTTTCGTTGCAACAATTGAATTAATTTCCAACTCTTCTACTTAAATACCAATCATCGAGCATTATCTCATACCTGGCAAGAACGGCCATCTGATTATTAGATTGATAAAATTATAAACCACACCCTACATATTGAATATATTATAAATGAAGTCCTCTGTTTTTATTATTGTTTAAAATATTGAGCAACACATTGAGTTAAGTTAAATTTAAAAAATAAAATATTTTATTCAGTTAAAATATAAATAGAGGGCTCTATTTATAAATAATAATATACTCAAAAAAATATGGAGCAGTATTTGTAATTTTCTCCGTTATCTATTTACATAGCAGTCCAACAGTGAACAATAATTATTATTACCTCCCCTCATGGCAAGTCAACTTAGGCCCAATTTTAGAGATAGCTTAATGGAGGTCAACAGGCGATCAGAGAGAAGTTAAGGGTCCCATCTTATCTGTTACTGCACTCATAATCTGTACTAATTAAATACGTTAAAGTGGTAGGTACGATTATTGTCACCTGTGAGACGTGAGTTTATAATCATTCTCTCGAAAGGAAGACAAATGATTAGTATATTAGTATACAAAGAATGAGAGATACGGTTGTTGACCAGGGTTAAAAAGAAATAAATTAGAAATTATGTACTCAATCAAAATAGTTTCCGAGAAAAAGAAATTATTAGTATTCTTTTGTTATTTAGAGACGGCCAGCAAGGAGTATTCTTGTTACATCCATCGTTTGATTAAATTAATTCGGATGAGCAGTTAAAGGCAGAGAAAGAGAAAACGGAAGGTCATTTTAGTAGAAATACAAGGATTAAACTGAGGAAATTCCTTTTAACTAATGGGAGGTAGTTTTCTCGACCTTTAACTAATGGGAAGTCAACTTGCAAATATGTCAAATGGAATTGTATACATACTAGAATGCATCTGATTGTATGCAAAGAAAAAGAAAGAAAGAAAGAAAAAACTAGCACCAAGAACAATGCTCCCCTTCCATTACTTGTACAGATATTTTATGTAAGATGCACATTAAAAGATGGGCATCGATCAGTTGAAAATCCTAGAAGAATCCCAATTTAGAATGATTGATTAACAGCAAAAGGCATGCAGAAGTTGCAGGTTTAAGGGAAGACGGGTTTTGTTCCTAGAAAACATTGCTATAGATAAGAATTTTTACAAATTACATAGCTAACTTGAAGCAACACCAGGCCAGACATGTTGAATGCTCACTTAAAATAAGAAAAGTAGAAAACCAGTTCAGACTACTGGGGAGGAATACATAGCATTATAGCAGAGCCAGCTTATCTTATAGATGGACCAAACGATGCTGATAGATCTCCAGATGCACTTTTCTCACTAATGGGGGTGCCCTCACTGTATAAATCCTCGCCCCTCTCACGAGCATTCTCCAGAGTCAAACTCTCCCTTAGCTGCATTACCACTTCAGCCATTGTTGGTCTTTGAGCCGAGTTTTCTTTTGTGCAGCT
Organism: Typha angustifolia; assembly: GCF_048772165.1. NCBI lineage: Eukaryota > Viridiplantae > Streptophyta > Magnoliopsida > Poales > Typhaceae > Typha > Typha angustifolia. The sequence continues at coordinate 971,719 of NC_133239.1, forward strand.
CATTGCCAGATCCAAAACTTTCCATACAGAGTTAACTTCATATTTTTCACATAGCCTTCCATCAACAATTTTTGCTAAATCCCCTCGGTTAAGAGCTGGCTTCACGCGTTCTAGGATGTGAACCATCCTTTTGCCTTCCACAATGGGAGGTTCACCAGTAATTATCTCCAATAAAACAACTCCAAAGCTGTATACATCACTCTTCTCACTGACTCGACATGACTTGTGGTACCTATATATGTAAAACTTCACAATTAGCCATCTGTATGCAGTTTAAAAGAAACTTTTCCTGTGCAACTAGTTATAACATCTTCATTTCTTATTCTTTCATGAGATATCTTATGCCATCTTCTTACCGAAGAAGTTACTTCAATTTCTTCCTGTTCTACCTGAGGAGAGGTATTGGCTATATCATTTATGTTATTGTTTCCCAATTGAACCAACCCGTCAAACTCAATAGGCAGAAAAATAAACATATGCAAAACAGACGTACTCTGGATCAATGTATCCTGGTGTGCCAACAAGTGCCATTGTTGACACATGTGTTTGTGCATCACCAAGAACTGCCTTGGATAGCCCAAAATCAGCTATCTTAGCTTCTAAATTTTGACCCAAAAGAATGTTGCTGCTCTTTATATCTCTGTGGATTATTAGTAGCTTGCATCCTTTGTGAAGATAATCAAGGCCTGCATTGAATGAACAAGAGATGAAATGAACTATGCAGTTTAAGATCTAGGAAAAAGAGATATAAAAAGATGCATTATGTATCCAGACCTTGTGCAGCTTCAAGAACAATGTGGAGGCGCTCTCTCCAACTAAATGCTCTACCAAAACCAGTTTTACCTGTAAGAGCATGGAGTCAGTGCACTTAAGGATTAAAAACACATTTGTAACTGCTTTAGGCCGAGATAGCCCTCTTTATCTAGGACCATTTTATATAATTAGGTACCAGATTATGGAGTCCATCAAATGGATTAAAAGGTTAACTGTTATTTCAATTAGCTAATATCTGGACCATTTGAAATAGCTCAATGATGACTTTGCGATCAACATGATCTAGACATCTCTTTTCATGGTGGAAGCTGATATAAAATAAAAATAAAAGAATTATAAAACTATGCCAAATTTATATTACTATGCCTTTCAATGATATATCCTAGTTGGAGCTGAAAAATAACTTCCACAACTAGAAAAACCATTTTACGCATCTATTTTCTACTATGTATGATTACTAAAATAATGGCAAAAGGTTTTCTATCAATGAACCTCTAAGATGATCATGAAGGCTTCCCTGAGCCATGTACTCATAGACGAGAGCCAGGTGTTCTCTATCGTTGCAATAGCCAACCAAAGAAACGAGGTTCTTATGGCGAACCTTTGTCAAATTCTGAGCCTGCAAAACAAAATCATAAACATTGTCATAACTCTCAGTAACTAACAGCAGAATTGTACTTTGTGATTGTCTGATGGGCTAATCAAAGTGTTTTGAAATTTTTTTGACATCCCAAATTAGTTACGCAAAATATTCAGAAAGAAAGACAACAAAAGGGTAATTTCTTTCTTTCTTGTAGAATGTAGGTAGTTGGTAACTAACAGAATTTCAGATGTGAGGAACAATTCACCACACAAGCAACATCAAAGCAGCCTAGGAACTCCAGCAACCATCACATTTCTAATTAGAGTTATTTCTTAATTGCATGATTTGTATAGGGAATTTGCAATCCTTGCTAGCATATGGAGTGCCTAGAACCTGTTATAAAAGCTATAGTCCAAAGATTTTCTTCCAAACTTCATTATCACTGTGCCAAAGCCGTATCATTCCTGAGGAACATATATGTCTAACACAGACCAAATTAGTTACCTCAGCCAAGAACTCCTTTTGTCCTTGTGCTGATGTTTCCGAAAGTAACTTGACTGCAACCTCAGAACCATCTTCCGTGTAACCATGGTAGACAGTCCCAAATCCTCCTTTTCCGATGATACGCTTAAATTTGTTGGTAATGTTCCCCAACTCCAAGTATGTGAATTGCATACTCTCAAATTGCACCTGATGGCCTTCAACACCCATTTTTCTCCCTGGAACTACCTCAATAAGTGGCGAGGCATTAGATACCAAAACTTCCATCAGAAAAGAAGATCATGAGATGCAAAACATGGATATTAGGGGTCAAGCATATAACTGGTATAACACTCCAATGAAATGAAAAATTAGCAGGGAACTATTGCACAGATAAGGCTCGCTTGTATGAGTAACAACCTTGTGGCCTTCCTCTCAATATCCACAAAGTGGATACCACTACTGCCAGTAACACCAGGGGAGCTACTGAAATGACTATAATGACTGGTGTAGTAATCTTCTTCTTCCTTGAAATATTGTCAGGTGAGAAACCATTGTCACATTTGTTTGTACTATTGTCAGATCTAGCATCAGGAAATTTTTATGATATGTCAGCTCGTAATAGCAATCGATCTCCAAACAAAAAGATAAAAATTAATGGACTGCAGATTCCAAAGTAAATGCAGTTGACTTCATGTTAAAGTACAACAAAAAGAAAAAACAATTGACCCTTTAAAGATATTTCAGCTCTGAATGAAGAGGGGCAGTAATTTTGTTGACTTCTTATTGCATCCTTCAGGTTTCATCTTCCTCTGGTATACAAACATCAGCTTCATTTACAAAAGCCAGTACCATCTCATTTGAAGCTTCTGAAAAATGGGCGGAACTTCTCCAATTTATTCTTAATATCACTAGTGCATCCTTCAGGTTTCTTAAAGTGGGCGGAACTTCTCCAATTTATTCTTATTGCATCCTTCAGATTTCTTAAAGTACCATCTCATTTGAAGCTTCTGAAAAATGGGCGGAACTTCTCCAATTTATTCTCAATTTATTCTTAATATCACTAGTGATATTCCAGGTACTTCTGAAGCCAAGATGATTAGCGTTATGGAATAGTTTCTCTTTTTGAGTAGATATCAGGGCATAATATAATTTATCTTTCTGAGCAAATATTAGGGCACATAGTTCATTGAATTAGCTGATTCACATAATACTCAAAGAGGAAAAAGTATTTGAGTCCTCGAAACTATTATTTAGTGGAAAGTAACAAAAGCCTCAGACTCATGCTTCCCGGGCCTGCTTAAATTGCTTGAGTTATAAAAAAGAGTTTCAATAATCAGATTATTGGCAGAAACATTACCCTCTCTTTCATTAACTTCCTAGGATGAGATCGAGAAAGATCTTCTCCTATCAAGTAATCTTTGACCATGGTTATGTTACTAAGGTGCCCCTACGGTAGCAGTATGTTATTGACTGGCCATACAATGCATACATCCAAAAATGTTTTGTTTGGAAAAGGCTCGGACAATGATGGTGCTACTTGTACTGACTCTTACCTAAGGAAATGATTTTCTAAATCAAATGAAAGTACACTATGCAATAGCTGATAAAATGTATATGACGTTACTCAAAAGAAATTGATGGAAATTGCAGACCTCAACGTAAGCAAACCAGAAGCTGATCTTTTAAGCAGCAGATCAGGGATTGGTTCAGTGAAGCAGTTGCCTGCCAAATTCCTGCACATATGCAGATAGCAATTGACCTCCAAATCTTTCTTTTTCCCCCTAAAATCTGACCCATAACCTTGAATTGACTACTTACAGGACCTGGAGGGAAGATATATTTGCTAGATAATCAGGTATTGTCCCATTTAACTTGTTGTAAGACAAATCCCTGAAACAAAATATCAACAATTTGGAATTGTCCGAAAGCTTTCAGTTGCAGGTCTGTCTAATTACTAAGGTACTTCATGCAAGCTTTACATCAAATACAATTAAATAAGAAAAGGTAAAAATGGTCATGAAAATAACGTACAATATGAATATACAAAGTATGCCAATTGCATCTTGATTAAAATCATTGTCAACCAATCGATCACAAGGTTTAGCACCATTTTACATCACATATATGCGTGTCTTAAAGATGGTTAGACTTGAGGAGTTATCGCTTACTTGCTTACTGAATGATATTTTTGATGTTCAGACTAAAAGAGGTTCTTAATAGGTCCAAATAACTAGACATATCTCAGGTGCCTCAAGAACAACTTTAGAAACTAGAAAAAGTAACAAACATATATAGCTCTAAAGTGACCAGTACAAGGAAATATGCCTTATCTATCCTGTCTAATATACCTTTCTATCTGAGATGCTGCTTTAAAGTTCATCACAAAGATATGCAATGAAGTAAAATATAATGACAATGTCAGATAAGGCCATAGTATTCCTACATCTTCTTTATTATGGAAGACAGATTGATTACTTCTATGCCACCTGGATCTGAAATATCAGTGAAAACCATGCAAGAACGAAACAGCTGAATCATGCCCAGACAGCTCAATATTATCACATACAAACAGTTTCAACTTTCAAATTTGTACAAAATTTGGTACGGGAGCTCTTTATCTACCAGACTACTATCCACTTACTCATAAAGAGACATCTTACATGCATGTACTGTTTATCTTTGTTCAATTTAGAGGGCAATGTATTAGACAGGCATGTCCTAATTATTAATGCTGGCAGATGCATACATTTAAACATGCTCAGATGCTTTTTTTTTAACAGTTGAGATTCGGTTAACAAACTATGGTGTTCTTCTGAATCATGCCTTCACAGAAATTAGTATGCAGATCCAAATTAGAGTTGCTAGCAAACTGAAAGAAAATAATGGGTATCACTTTTTGGTAGGGAGTGGAAACTGTTGGTAAACATCAACCATACTTACAGACTCTGGATTGCTTTGAGCATGGAAAATGAAGAGGACATTTGACCAGTCAATCCGCTGGAGGAAAGGTTTCTGCAACAGTCGAAACCCATTAATATATTTTATTCTTACAGATTTCTAATAAAATTGACCCCTTTAGAATCTACCATAAAATTTTCTTTTATGATATTACTCACATAGCTATGATCCTTGGAGCATTAGCACCATAGCTACAATTCACGCCATCCCACGCATACTTTTTTGGAGCACATGGATCACCCATCCAATTTCTCTTCACTTGATACTTGAGCTTGATTGACTTAATGGCATTAACTGATAACAAAAGAGGAAGATAAAAAATTGCAAATTAAAAGGCCAATAGGCTTAAGGATTTAATACCAGGAGCTATGCATGACAAGCAGTGTTTTTTTGGGGTGGGGGATTGACATTGAAATCATTGGACTATTTCTAAATTGTCGTTATGGTTATAATTTATAGGAAAATTTCTAACATGTGCTGTTAAATTAGATATTTTTAGAACATTTCAAACTAATAATATTAGCGTGAAATGGTCTTTGCACCATCTTAGTTAATTTTTAACATATGGAATTGGCCATTTAAAAAGTCAATAAACTGGGCTCTGGTTTTTTGTCCGAAAAAAAGAGTCCAATGATATGAATGGCAAGTTATTTAAAAGAATGCAGTGACAATTGTGATACCTTTCTTCTTCTTCTTCTTCTTTTCTTTTTTGATAAAAGCAATGGTGATAATTGAAATTTGACAATTGTGTTATAAAAGACCCTTCCTTATAAAAGACCCTTCCTGACCACATGGCATATAAACAAGGTAATCTTTGGAAGAAACTCATAGGAGAACAAATAGCAACAAGGAAATATCGAATTTTTATGGAAGGCAGAGTAGTCATACTCAGAGGAGGCAATTAAACAAACATCTATCTCGTGTAGCATTTTTAACTTACCGTCGTCAAGGTCGGTCATGAGTTCACGTAGAAGCATGAGGGAGTAGACCTCGACCGCTGTAAGGAGAGGGGGGAGGGTGGAGTTGGTGGTGGCGTTCAGCGAGAAGGTGTACCGAGCACTGACGTCCAAAGGTCTGTAGCTGTATAAGCTGCCCGTCATCAGGTAGGGTGGGGCAACGGACTTACCCCAGATCTGGCCGTTGAGGTAGATGTCGAACTCCCTTTTGGCGCTTCCCGTGAGGACTTGGACCTCGCCCATGTAGAGGGTGACGAAGTACCGGCGGGTGGAGGGGCCATTCTCGGGGTCCCAATAGAACGAGAGCGAGGTGGAGTTCACGGGGACGGCGGCGGTCTGAAAGACGACGGAGGGGGGCTCGAAGAGATCGTTGCCGAAGTTTTGGAATACGGAGGCTGTGGATATGATGCTCCAGTACGGCACGTTGTCCCAGGGCGTCCAGATTCGATCGTACGGGTCGTCCGGGTATCTGTTGGGTCTTCCAGTCACAATCCAAATTAAAAATAAAAAGAAATAAAGACAAAGGGGGTGCACCAAAGGTGTTTGATACATGGCCTAGCTCACGACTAATGGTCGGATTGCACTCAGGTCGTCGCATTAATGATGCGAATACAGCGATCTTAATAGTGACACAATTAGACCATCAACTTCATGCGCAAACGTGCATTTGACGATACAATCAGACCGACCTACGGGGCCATTTGCATTTAACCAATTAAAAAGATTAAACCCTTTAAATCCTTTCAACTCACCTTATTAATGGGGTGGTACTTGATGCAAGGTTGCTTCGACCAAAAAGAACAATAGATTGAGAAGCATTTGCAGTCGGATAAAGACTAGACTTGAGTGGCCTCATCTCCAACGAAGAAATGAAAGGAGTTCCAGTGCTTGTGTTTATAAGACACACTTGTATGAAATCAACCAAGGCAACAGTGACAGCCTCAAATCTATACTCTTTGCTTGCATCAGTTATGTTCACTGTCTTCCAGAAATTGACTCCTAAATGGAGATCAAATAGGATTGGATTGTTATCTTGCCCACTACGAAGTCCGTCGTAGTTTCCATACAAAAAACTTGCTCTTATAAGATACTTATTCTCTTGGATTGCTGGCTTTAACGTGTAACAATTCCGAACTCCCTCTGGGAAGCTTCTGACGTTCAAGTTCTGCATTGCAACCAAGGAGGTTTTGTAGTTCGTCGCGATATCATAGTTTGTTCCAGTATCTATAAATTGGTCATCGGAGATATACTCTAATTGTGTCTTGGTGTCACTGTAACTGGAACCACTCATGATGCCGCAATCTATGTATATGTAACCTACAAAATGGCAATAGATTTTTCATGTGGAATTAAAATTCAACCTCTCTCTCTCTCTACATATATACAGGATGTTTGCATGTATAAATGGAATTCTTATTTCTTTAGATAGCGTTATAAAACAGGTAACTTATTGCCCATATATATAAAGACTAGGAGAAATTTAGAGGCAAAACATATACATACATACATATATATATTCACCAGATATACAGGATGTCTACTAAAATCTTTTATGAATTTATGCAAACTATCTTATTTTCAGAAAAAAAATTGGCTGCATGGCATGAAGGATCCAACTCTAATGCGTGGCAATGAACAAGAGATAAGATGGTCAATTATCTCAGATTGCACGAGTATATGAGGAATAAAAGGAGGACAAAAGAGAAAAAAAAGTAGAAACTTAAGCCTAAGACCTTACTAATTACCTTCAAAACTTGGTTGCCCTGAGACCAAGATACCCTTTAGAAGAAGCAAGCACCATAACATAATCTTGAGTAAGCTAAGGCAGAGGTACTCCATGCCGTGGAGATCGTTTCCTTTGCAACTTTTGAGTTTATCTCCCAACTCTTCTACTTAAATACTAATCATCAAGCATTATCTCATATCAGCAACCGCGTTGTTCTAATTAATATACTAAGAAATTACAAATCATACCTTATATTTTAAATATATTAAAAATTACGTACTCTTTTTTTATTATTGCTGAGAATACTTGGCAATACCTTACGTTAAAGTTTAAAAGTTAGAGGATTTTATCCATCTTAAATGCAAAATAGAGGGCCGTATTTGTGAAGTTGACTTTATTTATAATATAGTCAAAAAATATGGGGCGTTAATTATAAATTTATTATTTATCTATTATATATATGTATTTGCATACCAGGCCAACAGAGAACACGAATTATTATTCCATCAATCCATCAACTTATGGCAAGTCAACGAAGCAACGTAGGCTCAATTTTAGAAATAGCTTAATGTAGGTCAACGGGCAATCAAAGGGAAGTTAATGGTCCTATCTTATCTGTTAGTAATGTTATTATTATTAATCTATCACTCTCAATCGGTACTAATTAACTACGTTAAAGTGGTAGGTACGATCATTGCCACCTGCGAGACGTGAGCGTCTAATCATTCGCTCCATAAGAAGACAAAAGATTAGTATTAGTAAAGAAGAGAATGAAAGGTACGGCTGTTGACTTATCGTTAACAGAAATATTTTAGAAAGTAATCAAAAGAATAATTCCTCCTGTAGAATTGTTAAAGAAATATTCTATGTAAGCTTCTCTAATCATTTGATCAAATTACTTCGGATGACCATCTAAAGGTGGAGAAAGAGAAAAAAATATAAAGGTCATTTTAAGACATACATGGATTATACCGAGGAAATTTCTTATAACTAATGGAAGGTGGTTGCCTCGACCTGAAAATGGGAAGTCAACTTGCAAATATGTCGAATAGAAGTAATAAAGACTAGACTGCATCTGATTGTATGCCGAAAAGAAAAGAAAAGAAAAGAAAAGAAAAGGAAAAAGCGGCTCTCTTCCAATACTTGCACAAATATTTTTATGTAAGATGAACACCAAAAGATGGGAAATAATCGGTTTAAAATCCTAGAAGAATCCCAATTTAGAATGATTGATTACCAGCAGAAGGCACGCAGAAGTTGCTGGTTTGAGGGAAGAAAGGTTTTTATGTTCCCAGAAAAAATTGCAATAGATAAGAAATAGTACAAATTACACAGAAAACTTGAAGCAAGACAGTCCAGACGTGTTGTATGCTCACTTGAAATAAGAAAAGTAGAAAACCAGTTCAGACTACTGGGGAGGAATACATGGGACTGTAGTAGCCAGCTTATCTTGCAGATGGACCAAATGAGGCTGATAGATATACAAATGCACTTTTTTCGCTTATGGGGGTGTCCTCACTGTATAATTCATCGCCCCTCTCATGAGCATTCTCTAGGTTCAAACTATCCTTTAGCTGCATTATCACTTCAGCCATTGTTGGTCTTTGAGCCGAGTTTTCTTCTATGCAGTTCATTGCTAGATCCAGAACATTCCATACAGAGTTAACATCATACCTTCCACGTAGCTTTCCATCCACTATTTTAGTAATATCCCCTCGGATAAGAGCTGGCTTTACGCGTTCTAGGATGTGAACCATCCCTTTGCCTTCCACCATGGGAGGTTCACCAGTAATTATCTCCAATAAAACCACACCAAAGCTGTACACATCACTCTTCTCACCGACTTTCCATGTCTTGTAGTACCTATTATATGAAAAAACTTCACAATTAGCTAAACATATCTGCAAGCAGCTCAAAAGAAAGTTTTCCTGTGCAACTAGTTACAAAATCTTCTTTCCTATTCTTTCATGAGATAATTTATCTCATGCCCATCTTATCATTTACACTGTTGTTTCCTTATCATTTAATAGCCCCAACCCTGTCAACCTCAACTGGCAGAAAATTAAATATATATGCAAAAGAGACTTACTCTGGATCAATGTATCCTGGTGTGCCGACAAGCACCATTGTTGACACTTGTGTTTGTGCATTACCAATAACTGTCTTGGATAGCCCAAAATCAGCTATCTTAGCTTCTAAATTTTGACCTAAAAGAATGTTGCTTGTCTTTACATCTCTGTGGATTATTGGTAGCCTGCAACCTTTGTGAAGATAATCCAGGCCTGCATTGAATGAATAAGAGATGAAATAAACTATGCAGTTTAAGATCTAGTAAAAAGAGACATGAAGATGCATTATGTATCCTGACCCTGTGCAGCTTCAAGGACAATGTGGAGGCGCTCTCTCCAACTCAATGCTCTATCACGACCAGTTCTACCTGTAAGAGCATGAAATCAGTCCACATAAGGATTTAAAACTAGCTTTAAAGTGGTTTAGGCCATGGGGTAGATCCATAGTTGGAGCTGAAAAAACGATCTTCCACAACTAGAGAAATAAACATATTTTATGCATCTATTTTCCACTATGTATGATTATTTAAATAATGACAAAGGGTTTCTATTGATGAACCTCTGAGATAATCGTAAAGGCTTCCCCGAGCCATGTATTCATAGACAAGAGCCAGGTGTTCCCCATCGTTGCAATAGCCAACCAAAGTAACTAGGTTCTTATGATGAACCATTGTCAAATTCTGAGCCTGCAAGACAGAATCACAAACATCATTCTGTAACTGGCATCAATAGGATTCTACCTTGTCAATGTCTGATGGGCTACTCAAAGCATTTTGAAATATCCTTTGACATCATAAAATATTCAGAAAGAAAGACAACAAAAGGGTAATTTCTTTCATTCTATATAACCTAGAAACTGGATAGGTGTTAACTAACAGAATTTTAGATTTAAGGAACACTTTACTACAAAAATAATATCCAAGCAGCATGGAAACTCCAGCAATCAGCACATTTCTACATAGAGATATTTCTTAATTAGTTGAATGCTTTATAATGCATTTGCAGTCTTTGCTAGCATAGAGTGCCTGGAACCCCGGTGATATAAGCTATGGTGCAAACATTTTATTCCAAACTTCATCGTCTAACTGTGACCAAAGCCATATCTTTGTGGGAAACATCTGTATAACATGGTTTAAATTAGTTACCTCAGCCAGAAACTCCTTTCGTCCTTGTCCTGATGTTTCTGAAAGCAACTTAACTGCAACCTCGGTACCATCTTCCAAGTAACCATGGTAGACAGTCCCAAAACCTCCATTTCCGATGATTTGTTCAAATTTGTTGGTAATGTTCGCCAATTGCATGTATGTGAATTGCTTACTCTCAAATTGCAGCTGGTGGTCTTGCACATCCATTTTTCTTTCTGGAACTTCCTCAATAAGTGGCAAGGCATCTGAAACCAAAAGTTCCATCAGAACAGAAGATCATGTGAATTGAGATACAGACGCATATAAAGGGGTCAAGCATATAACTAGTATATCATTCCAATAAAATGAAAATTAGCAATGCAATATTGCACAGATAAGGCTTGCTTGTACAAGAAACGACCTTGTGATCTTCTTCTCAATATACACAAGGTGGACAACGCTACTGCCAGTAAGACCAGGGGAACTATTGAAATGACTACAATGACTGGTGTAGTGATCTTCTTCTTCTTCGAAATATTGTCAGGTGAGAGACCATTGTCGCATTTGCTTGTACCATTGTCAGTCCTAGCATGAGGAGAATTTTATGAAATGTTAGCAGCAATCAATCACAATCACAAAGCACCACAAAAAAAAAAGGAAGAAGAAGAAGAAGAGAGAGAAAACAAGAGGACTGCATTTTTCAAAGTTTATGCAGTTGATTTCATGTTAGGTACAACGACAAGAAAAAAGATTGACCCCTGATTGAAGATAATTTCTGCCCTGCATTAAGACAGTATTTTTTTTTGGACCTCTTATTTGATCCTTTGGCCTTCATCTTCCCCTGGCAAATGAACATCAGCTTCATTTACGAAAGCCAGTATCATCTCATTTAAGCTTTTGAAGAATATGCTGAACCTCTCCAATCTATAATAATAAGTTTTATTTTTTATGAAATTATTCTTAATACTTTAAAATCCTTAGCTTTCATTCTCTTGAAGGCAGGGGAGACGGCATTCTTACCCACCAGACCTTTTCTGTTATTTTAAACTCCTTTTCACTAGTAATATTCAATCCTCAAGGTAATTTTGTAGTCAAGATGATTAGCTCTAGGCAAAGTTTTATCTTTTTCAGCATATATCAGGCATAGTTCATTGAGGACATCTGATTCACCTAACACTTGAAGGGAAAAATTTATTTGAGTCCTTGAAGCTATTCTTTAGTGGAAAGTAACAAAAAATTCTGATACTTGCTTTCCATGGCTTACTTAAGTTGCTTAGCTTATCAAAAATTATTTCAAGAATCTGCAGATTATTGACAGAAACATTATGCTCTCTTCCATCAACTTCCAAGGACGAAATCAACTTTTCCCATTAAAAAATCTAGGATCATGATAATGTTAGTCAGTGCCTCAACTTTAGTGGTCATGTTACTGGCTGGCCATACACCAAACCCATTTTGTTTGGAGAAGGCTTGGAAGAAGAAAGTAACTTTGGAGAAGGCTTGGAAGATAAGGCTTGGAAGATAATGCCATTTGAGTTGACTCTTGCATAAAAATTCAGGGGGTAATCAGATAAAAACATTACTCAATGGAAATTGCATACCTCAATGTAAGCAAGCCCGAAGTTGATCTTTTAAGCAGCACATCAGGGACTGGTCCTGAGAAGCAGTTTCCTGTCAAATTCCTGCACACATATAGATAGCTAATGACCTCCAAAGCTTTATCTCCCCCCTAAATTCCGACCCATGAGCTTGAATTGAGTACTTACAAGACCTTGAGGGAAGACAAGCTTGCTAGATAATCAGGTATTGTCCCATTTAGCTTGTTGTAAGACAAATCCCTGATACAAAATTTCAAGAAGAGAATTGCTGTAAAAACCTTTCCATTGCAGATTTATCTAGTTACTTGGTAATGTAAAAACCTTTCCATTGCAGATTTATCTAGTTACTTCATAATCTAAGCCTTTTGGCTTCTGAAAAACACTATATGATCTGAACAACTAAATTTATAAAATAAAAGATTGTCCTGAAAATAAGTAACGGCATGAAAATTTGCCTTCTTGTCTATAGGTTTTTCTGTATCATGTGAAACCTTTGGAAAGGTCCAACATGGAATGATGTATGGGTATGAAAACTGATCATGAGTTTTACTATTGGATCCTTGTAAATTCAAAAGTTTACACATGCATGTCAGCTCACCATGGTAACTCTGTTGTAAGCTGGTTTCAGTAAATAAATGACAATGACAATGACAATGAGTGATAGGGCATATTAGTACACATATCTCAAAAATATTTGTTCTAAAAATTAAATATTAGATAACTGAAAGAAAATGGCAGATATCACCTATTGGCGGAGAGTGGAAACAATTATCCATAAATGGTCATACTTACAGACTTGTGATTGCTTTGAGCATGGAAAATGAAGTTGATATGTGACCAGTCAATCCACTGGATGAAAGGTTTCTGTAACATTTGAATCCGTTAACTTTACTTATTCTGAGTGATCCCTAATAAAAAAATTCATAAATTTCCTTTCGTAGATACTCACAGAGCTGTGATCCTCGGAGCTGTAGCACTACGGCTACAACTCACGCCATCCCAAGAATACTTTTTTGGAGCACATGGATCACCCATCCAATTTCTCTTCATTTGATATTGTTCCCTTATTCCCATAATAGCCTCAACTGATATATCAAGAAGGAAAAGAAAGAATGTCCACATCAACAAAGCTATCTATAGAATGGCTAAACATTGTAACTATATAAATAGGTATCATGTTCGTTTTAATGAAACTTAGGGATTTCTATAATGATATTATAATATTGTGTAAGGACAAATATGATATTTTCAATGCCAAGCTCTAAACATAATGGCCATCTCTAGGATAAAACCCGAAGAAACCTAAATAATAATTAGATCCTAAAATTATATTGACACGGCAGAAATGTACTCAGCCTTCAAAGTCGTCATTAATCAACTTCTTAAATTCCTGCAAAATAATAAGTCTTCATGAGCTAGACGCCCAGTAGATAACCCACTCTATTAATAATATGTCTAATGACAAATATTAATATATGATATATATAGTAACAAAAAATGAGTCATAACAATATATATAAGCCATCTTGGAAAATAAATAATTTTTTTGTCTCTCTTACTGAATTTCAAAATCTATGTATACTAAATTGAATCATAAATCATTCATATTATCTCATATTGAATAAATCAATATAACAAGAATTAATCTCTGTAAAAATGTGCTATTATGGAAATCGAATTATAAATCATTCATAATATCTCAATTTGAATAAATTAATATAAATAAGAATTGATCTCTGCTAAAAGTGTATATCATTGAAACTCGACAAAATTAATAAAATGTCATATTGTCTCTTTAATAGGTACTCTAATCCGTGACCACATCGTACTACTAGTCATTATCGGAGGCATGTCCGAAACTTTTCGAGATAGTCGATTCTACTAGAATCACAGTAGGTACTCTGCAGTGCCCTACTGACTTTTGTTCTAGCCATTAAGTAAGATTAGAGTCATCAGAATGAAAATCCAAAAATCTTTTTCCTAATTATGCCAGAGTCACTTGGTAGCACGTTGCATCACAACGTTATATTCTAAGAATCTTTTATTTGGACTTATCTTCTTGAAAACAAATTGGTTTTCAATTTTTACTTTTATCAATATTCAATTATATTGTTCATTCTGAATCTCATATATCAAATTCCTTTATCATCAAGATTCTCAATTCTTCTAAATACAATTTATACATGAATTATTCATAAATATGAATACTAATATTTTCTCTAATATATAATATATATATATATATATATATATATATATATATATATATATTTAGTTCTTTTATATAAGTCATGTAAAGAAAACATGAAATAATCTAAAATTTGATCACATTCATGATTTCAAAATTCCTCATTATCTAAATGATTATCTCTATTTATTTATTTATTTTAAATTCCGGGTTGTTATTCTATTGACAATTAAAAAAGAGTCCCAAGAATTTCCAAGTATTATATTGATATTTTGAAGAACTCAGGGGTAATTATGATATTTTAAAATGTTCTAGTGGCAGGTATGACCTTGAATTAAGAACAATCCGATATGATTATATGGAGCTACCTCAGACACTAACACATCAAAGATCCTAAATCAAGAACAATCCGATATTAATACCAGGAGTTGTACATGACAAGTAGTGTTTTGGGGGGCTTTTTACATAATTGTCATTAGAATCTAAATGGTTTAAATGCTATCCAATATAATATCAATACCATAGTTAAAAATTATCTTATTTTATATGAGTTAAAAATCATCGATAAATATTTTACATTCTATACTGATAATATTATAATTGACATGAAATCACTGGACTCATTCTAAATTGCCATTATGGTTAAAATTTCTGAGAATATTCCTAATATGCACCTTAAATTAAATATTTTTAGACCATTTCAAACCATATATATAAAAGAGTGAAATGGTCTTTGCATAGTTGCAGTTAATTTTGAACTCATGGAATTGACAATTTTAAGAGTCCAATGATTTGAATGAGAACTATGAATGCAGTAACAATTGTGAATCTTGAAATATGACAATTTTGTTAACTTAAAAAAAAAAAAAAAAAAAAACCTTTGACCGCGTATAATATAACAAGGCAGAGTAGTCAATACTCTAGAGGCGGAAATCAACAAACATTTCTCTCATGTGGAATATTTGTGACGATCAAAGATATTTTTAACTTACCGTCGTCGAGGTCAGTCATGAGTTCAGGCAGGAGCACGAGGGAGTATGCCTCGAGCGCGTTGAGGAGAGGGGGGAGGGTGGAATTGGTGGTGGCGTTCAGCGAGAAGGTGTACCGAGCACTGACGTCTAAAGGTTTGGGACTGTATATGGAGCCTGTTATCAGGTAGGGTGGTTCGAAGGACGGGAACCAGACCTGGCGGTTGAGGTAGATGTCGAACACCCTCTTGGCGGTCCCGTTGAGGGCTTCGGCCTCGCCCATGTAGAGGACGACGAAGTACTGGAGCGTGGTGGGGCCATCCTCGGAGTCCCAGTAGAACCAGAGCGAGGTGTCGTTCACGGGGACGGCGGCTGTCCGGTAGACGGCGGAGGGAGGCTCGAAGAAATCTATGTCGTAGTTATTGAATGCGGAGGCTGCGGATATGACGCTCCAGTACGGCACGTTGTCCCAGGGCGTCCAGATTCGATCGTACGGGTCGTCCGGGTATCTGTTGGGTCTTCCAGTTACAATCCAAACAAAAGAAGAACAGAAAAGAAGACAAAAAGGTAGAGTGCACCAAAGATGTTTGATACATGGCCTAGCTCACGGCTAATTCTAGGAGTGCACTCAGTCCGTTAAATTCACGCCAATTATGCAAATCCAAAGATCTTAATCGTGCCCATTTTAATCCTACGTTAGACACAATTAGACCATCAAATTCATGCGCAAACGTGCATATGACGCTATAATCAGATCGACCAACCGAGCAACTTGCACTTAACCAATTAAAAAGATATAACCAGGTGTTCTATATCTCTCACCAAAATGCTTGAGGAGAGCTATTCGCAAAGTAGAAAAACGGACAAAGAAAAAAGAAATTCTATAATAGAGCGATTCTTGGGTGCCATAGGGTTAAGTATTTATTAATTAGGTCTAATGAATTATGGTTACGTGTTTAATCGGTCTAATGGAGATTTAACAGCTAAAATCCTCAATGATATAATAGAAACGCGAAAAAAAAAATCAAAAGTATTACCAATTCAATACGTAATTATTTAATTTTAAAACACATTATCTTGCAAGTTATTTTTTGATATTATATAATTTTAATAATTTTTCAAATAAAAGAAATATATATCTCTTTAATTAAGAGTAATATATATATATCATAATAAAGATAGTATATCTTGCATTAGTTTAAAATTAATTTAAATTAAAATTTGATAAAAGATAGAGATGAAAAATTAAATTTAAATTGAACTCAATTTCCTATAAAAGGTAAAGAATTAAATTTAAATTATCTAATATTAAATGATATTTTCTATAATTAATGCTTAATTTTAGAAATTTTAAACAAAAAAAAAAATCGTACAAAGACCTAATAATAATAGTACAAACATAATAATGATGACAATAAATATGGTTAAAGCTCACCTTATTACTGGAGTTGTTTCTGAGGCCATGTTGACTCGAAAGGTAAGAACAATAGATTGAGAAGCATTTGCGGCTGGATAAAGATTGGACTTGAGAGGCCTCATCTCCAACGAAGAAATGAAAGGAGTTCCAGTGCTTGTGTTTATAAGACACACTTGTATGAAGTCAGCCAAGGCAACAGTGATGGCCTCAAATCTATACTCTTTGCTTGCATCAGTTATGTTCACCGTCTTCCAGAAATTGACTCCTATATGGAGATCAAATAGGATTGGATTGTTATCTTGCCCCATACGAAGTCCGTCATAGTTTCCATACATGAAGCTTGCTCTTATAAGATACTTATGCTCTTGGATTACTGGCTTTAAGGTGTAACAATTCCGAGATCCATCAGGGAAGCTTCTGACGTTCAAGTTCTGCACTGCGACTGAGGAGGTTTTATAGTTATTCGCAATATCGTAGTTTGTTCCAGTATCTATAAATTGGTCGTCTGAGATGTACTCCAGTTGTGTCTTGGTATCGTTGTATCTGGAACCACTCGTAATGCCGCAATCTATGCTTATGTAATCTACAAAATGACAGTCGAATTTTCATGTGAAATATAAAAGATCTACTTGGTTCTTCTCTCAAGAAATCTCTATCTCTCTGTATAGGATGTATGCGTGCAGGATGCAACTCTAATTCATGGCGAAGAAAAGAAATTAAGCCTGAGGGCTTATTAATTACCTTCAGAACCTGACTGGCCTGAGACCAAGACACCCATTAGATGAAGCAAGAACCATAACATAATCTTGGGTAAGCTACGGTAGGAGTATTCCTCCATGGCTGTGGCTTCCAGTACCTCTTGCGCTTTAGGAGATCATTTCCTTCCAATTACTCAGAGGAGCCACTCGTGTATGTTTATACTAAACCAACCACCTTGTTCTTGTTACATATTATAAGCTCTTCTAGTTTCACACCTTGTACGTGCATCTTGTGTTTGTTATCGTTTAATAACAATAAACCATGCTGTGCCTTTGACCTTCATTTCATCGGCAGAAAACCTCAAAGGCACACGCTTTACCAATTCCAAGGGAATGGATTCATACAGAGCTGTTGCTTTCGTTGGAGTTGGAAATTACTCGCATGCAGCAACGTGGTAAACATGTGAGACTTTAGAGATGGAGAGATATCCTAAATTTTATATGAAAATATAGTTTAAACATGCAAGGGAATGATAAAATTGGAAGAAAGAAGCACTTTCCTTGCAAGCTTCATTTCTGACCCTGAATTCTATTTCTAATCTCTGACCCTGTTGATGATGATGCTAATATCCTTCGTAGTTTAAAGACAGATATTAGTCGTAGGTGTGTGCCTTTGACTAATATCTCTATTACTTCTACTAGAAAAAAAGAAGTGATTTTTAATTTTATCTCTTAGAGACAATAGTAATCCATGGCATTTAAGGCTGCCTTATCACTTTTCTACTTTAGCTTCACATTTCATTAGTATGATCTACATTACTAATATTAAATATTTGTGTATTTATATTGACCAAGCATATTGCCAGATTTAATTAGTATTGTATTTTATTTTTGAATCAGTACTCATATTTACGAAATAAAAGTGGATATGCAAATGATTATTGAACCTCAAATTGATATAACCCATACGAAACGAAGAAAAGGAAATGGTCCAAGGGATACAGAAAGACAATTGAATAAGAGATTGGGAAATTGGGAGAGCTAAAAAGTCTTTAAAAAAAACTAATATTTTGACAAAGTCAAGGAGAACTATGAGAGCAAATTGGTGACTAAGAACTAGTAAGTTACCAAGTAGAAAATGTTCCTTAAGGCCTTGAGGGTGTACGCCAATGCCAAATTTAGAAGGGTACAGATGTAAGGAAGAGATTCCTAACACTTTGGATTACTAAATATTCCTGATACTCATCATTTGACAAAGTTCCAGAGCATACCAAAATTATCTGGGAAGCCACAATATGCAACACGGTTTATGATTATAGCAATTAAACCAGGGAACGAAACTACTAGGAATTCACCATTCTTTATTTTGCACACAGATATTTAGAACTAAAGTACATATTACAGCGAGTGTAATGCATGAGGTAGAAAAACAATAATAGTGATAAACAAGAAAAGATAAGCAAAAGAATGATAGATGTAGTAGTGTTCTTCCAAGCCACACCTCAAGCAGGATAGGCATCGCATCCAAGCTAATCTCAAAGCTTAAGCCATTAATCTTGATTCAAACCATTTTATCATCACTTTGAAGATGGAAAACCTATGTCAATTGAGAAGAGCCAGACATGAAAAGCTTATCTTGCAGATGGACCAAATGTGCCTGATATATCTCTAAAATCACTGTTCTCACTTATGCCAGTGCGTTCACTGTATACACTATCGCCTCTCACACAAGAAGTCTCCAGTGTCAAACTCTCCCTTAGATGTACCACCACGTCAGCCATTGTTGGTCTTTGAGCGGAGTATTCTTCTGTGCACATCATTGCTAGCTCCAGAACCTTCCACACTGAATTAACATCACACTTGCCTTGCATCCTTCTATCGACAATTTCCTCAATATCACCTCTGTTCAGCATTGGTTTCACACGTTCTAGGATGTGAACCTTTCCTGTGCCTTGCACAATGGGAGGTTGACCTGTAACTATTTCCAATAGAACCACCCCAAAGCTATATACATCACTCTTTTCGCTGAGTTGCAATGTCCTATGGTACCTATATATGAAAAAGCTTCAATATTAGACATTTGTAAACAGCTCAAATAGAAAAATGTTTGCCTGCAGATATAATGAGTAAATCTATCTATTATCCTTTCATGAGACATTTTTATTATGCTCATCTTCTTAACAAATAAGTTACTTCTTTGCAAAATTGGATGAGAAAGATATGGACTCCTATTATTTACCCTGTTATTTTCCTAGTAGGCAAAACCCACCAACTTTAATTGGCAGAAAATTAAATTGTGTGGAAACAGGGACGTACTCCGGATCCATGTAGCCTGGTGTGCCTACGAGTGCCACTGTTGATACATACTGCGCATCACTGAGCACTGCCTTAGATAACCCAAAATCAGCTATCTTAGCCTCTAAATGATGGCCTAAAAGAATATTGCTAGGCTTTACATCTCTGTGAATTATCGATTGTTTGCATCCTTTGTGCAGATAATCCAGGCCTACACCACACAATAATAATAATAAATTAAAAAAAATTAAAAATAAACAAAAAGAAGGAAGAAAAGAACCGTGTAGCTAAGATCAAGAAAGAAAAAGACATATAGATACATTACGTATCCTGACCTTGTGCAGCTTCAAGGGCAATTTGGAGGCGCTTTCTCCAACTCAAAGGTCTAGTGAGCCCAATTTTACCTATAAGAGCAAGAAGACATTCTAACATTTTTTGCATGAAAAATGTCTAGCAGAACCTTATCATTAAAGTGATTTTCAGAACTCTTATGTCATTCCACAATTGATGACTTCCACCACAATTAATCTATCAGATATCTTTAACTGCCAAGTTGAAATGCTCAATGGTACATTCTAATGTGCAACAAAGTAGAGTCGATTTTAGATACCATTTGAGAAAGTTACTACATAATATATGACTTGGGAGAATATGTTGATGTGTGAAATGAGAGCTAGCTTAATTACTGTGGAATGCTTTAGCATTCTTTTTAATCTTTCTAACATACAACACTTCTAATTTGGAAAGAATTACTGTATTAGAGAACTCGAGGGGATGAAAGAATAAACAGATATGAAATGTGATTAACTGCTCTACAAAGGACAAAATTATACAACAGGGGGCTTTCCAATGTAACTCGACAGGCTCGTTGGCAAATGGAGTGATCTATTTCTAATTGCAGTTTAGGCTCATGCAATGGAAGAGCAACACTTTAAGAAGTCCTCTAGACATTGGAATAGTCAATGAAGGAGAAAGTCTATGATTTTAATTTAGGCTAAACTTACAAGCAAAAGCCAGGCCATTATTTAAACATCTTATATTAATCATGGCCATGTTAGCCCTCTATATATAATACCTATTTTATCTAATTAAGTTCTGAATCAGAAATCTATCACAGGGCTTAAAAGAATGTCTATTAGTCTAATTGTTCAATGTCTGGACCAGCTGAAGTGGCTCAATCATGACATGAGATTTTAAGGATAAAAGATCTAAGAACCTCCATCAGATGCCTCATTGTTGCATAAAATAGTGCTAATATGTATTTCAAAAGAACAAGGTAAAAAATGGTTGGTAGTTAGAGATAAAGGATCTACCAATGACCTGAAAAACATCAGGAAGCATCTACCCCCAACTATATACGAGTACAAAGGATTAAGATTTTAAGATAATGGCAGAGGTTCTTTCTCTTTGCAAACCTCTCAGATGATCATGAAGGCTTCCCTGAGGCAGGTACTCGTAGACAAGAGC
The DNA here is from genome assembly GCF_048772165.1 of Typha angustifolia. Lineage (NCBI taxonomy): Eukaryota > Viridiplantae > Streptophyta > Magnoliopsida > Poales > Typhaceae > Typha > Typha angustifolia. Next base: position 993,023 of record NC_133239.1, read on the forward strand.
CATGTGTTCCCCATCATTGCAAAAGCCAACCAAAGAAACTAGGTTCTTGTGATGAACTTTTCTCAAATTCTGGGTCTGCAAGAGAGAATCCTAAACATTGTCAGACAGAATACTGCATAACTAGAAGCATCAAGATTCTAGTTCAGTGGTGCGATAGTGCTACCACAGCATTTTGAAATATCTGTTTACATCTAATAGTTCATATACACCTTCAGCAAGAAAGAAAACTCTGTAATGTTTTCACTACTTCACATTGCTACAAAAGATTTTTTCTCAGTGGCATGCTTGGCAATTTAATTTTGGAATCCTTATACAGCATATGGAATGCAATCACCATTCCTATGATCCAATATAAGCTCTATACACGTATTTGCTTTAAAACTTCATCATTACACATTTACACTGTGCCAAAAGCCATTTCATTCCTGAGAAGCAGATGTCTAACTATATTCAAATTAGTTACCTCAGCGAGAAACTCCTTCATTCCTTGTGATGACCACCCAGAAAGCAACTTGACTGCAACCTCAGTGCTACCTTCTAGGTAACCATGGTAGACAGTCCCAAATCCTCCTTGTCCAATGACTCGTGTAAATTTGTTGGTAATGTTCTCCAACTGCAGGTATGTGAATTGTTTACTCTCAAGCTGCACCTGACAGTCTTCAAGATTCATATTTCTTAGCAGAAATTCCTCAGTATGTGACCTCCCAGCATCAGAAACTGCATCTTTTGTACAAAAGGAGATGATGAGATATGGACCATAAATGAAGGAGTAAATGTAAAACTGGTAAAGTACATAGTAAAACGAAAAAGAGCAAGGCCTTAGTTCAGTAATAAGGCTTATCATTACAGGTAGCAACCTTTCTGCCGTCTTTTTGATATCAACACGATGCATACCGCCACTGCCAGTGCTAATAACACCACAGGGACAATTGAGACAATTACAATGACCGGTGTAGTTAACTTCTTCTTTGTAATAGTCTCAGGAGTGAATCCGTTGTCACATGTGTTTGTACCATTGTCCATTCTAGAATCAGGAAAAGAATTTAAGGTTAATGCAGTTCACTTCATTGCTTCTAGAACATTTTTAAGTTAGCAAGCACAAAAGACATGATCTTAGTATTGTATTTGCCTCTTCTCCCAAAGTGTAAAGCTGAGTCTACCTTATGTATTATAATATGCAAATAACTTTTTGCCTCCTCCATGATCTTGGTATTGTTTCCTAACTCATTAAGTATCTAATAACAATAGAATATAAGGACAAAGTGATAGAATAGGCATTTATTTTCCTTTTTGAGTGAATGTTGAGGCATATTTCATATAAGATGTCTGGTCACATTATACCTCAGCACAACAGTAGAGACTAACAAGTGGCCTCAAATGCATGACTTCCTATGAATGACGAAACTGTTTAGCCTATAAACAGTATTTGTAGAAGGTGCAGAATTATTGAAAGAAGTATTACATATCTGCTGTTCAGCAATCCTTAAGCAGGGCTGACCACAGTTATGTTATTCAGTGCCCTGTGCCAGTGCTTATGATACTGAATGCCCATACAACAGTGGAATTGGATCTAGGACTATTCATAACTGATGTATGTGACCCAATATTATGGGCAAAAGGTTTGGAAAATGGTGATGGTACTACTAATAAAAAAAATTAGGTAGCGTTTTCTCAATAAGTGGATTCTCATACAGGATGACGTAAACTACAAAATAACTGATTAAACATTACTAAAAGTACTCAAGGAAAATTATAATTTACAAACCTTAATATAAGAAAACCTGCAGCTGATCTTTTCAGCAGCACATCAGGTATTGGCTCAGTGAAGCAGTTGCCTGTTAAATTCCTGCACAGATCAGATAGCATTAAACTATCAAATCATTTTTTGTGCCCTAAAATATAACTTCTAAGATTGGCTTGAGCACTTACAATATCTGGAGGGAAGATAAGTTTGCGAGAAAACCAGGTATTGTCCCATTTAACTTGTTGTAAGACAAATCCCTGAAACAAAATTTTACAAAGATAATAGTTGTAAAACCTTTCCGTTGTTAGTTCGCATTTAACACTAAATGATCTTAACAACTAAGTAAAGAAAATTAGGAGCAGTATGAATGTTTAAAAGCTTGTTTTAAAGGTTTGTCAGTATCATGCAAAACCTTCGGAAAGTTCAAACATGGAACACCATATGTGTATTGAAACTGACAATGACTTTTACTATTGGATCCTTGTAAATTAAAAAGCTTACACATGATGTGCCGGTTGAACATAGGAGTCTGTAGTTACTGGTTTCAGTACATAAATGACAGTGATTGGTAGTGAATCATTTGCGTGCAAAGCAAGCTTACAAAGTGATTGCGTTAACCTTACAGTTCTTGACTTCGAAATTACTTGGCTGTTTACAATTACAATGATTGGTAGTATGCATTTACATCACAAATGAATGATGCCCCAATAATCAATCTCGTTTAAGGTGAGTGCCAATTGATGCTAAATACTCTTAAGTAGTACATTTCAAGCATCTCTAGATGGCAGCAACTAAATTAAATATCAAGTGACTAACAGTCAGACTTCATGTGGTCAAGATTAATTATTTAATTTATGTTGACAAGAAAATTAGTATGCAGACCTCAAAAATGTTTGCTCTAGCAATTAACTACTAGAAAACTGAAAGAAAATAATACATATCATCAACTAGCAGAGAGTGAAAAACATTATCAATGGTTGGCCATACTTACAGACTCTTGATTGCTTTGAGCATGGAAAAAGAAGTTGATATGTAACCAGTCAATCCACTGGCGGAAAGATTTCTGCATCATTTAAATCTGGTAGCTTTACTTCTCCGATAAATCTATAACAAAAGTTAATCTGATTAAGAATTTTCATTTTTTTTACTTTCATGGATACTCACATAGCTGTGATCCTTGGAGCATTAGCACTATAGGTACAAGTCACGCCATCCCAAGCATATTTTTTTGGAGCACATGGATCACCCATCCAATTTCTCTTCATCTGATACTGTTTCCTAATTGCCACAATGGCCTCAACTGAAACCTCAGGAAGGAAGAGAAAGAATGTCCACATTAACAAAGAGAGATAGACTGGCTAAACTTTGTAATTATGTAAATAGGTATAGCGTTTTTGTGCAAGGACAGATGTAATATTTTAATGGTCAAAATAATGTATTGGTAAATATAATATCTTACAACATTACAGTGGGAATTATGAAAGAGTCGCAATAATCTTACGTAGTTATGATACTACGAAGAATCCTGGGGGTACTTATGATATTTTGAAATGTTTCCGTGCAAATATGTGAAAAAGCCTAAGGCAAGAACAATTCAATATGAAACTAGCTCCGGTAGTAACACATCACGATTCAAAGGAGTAATATCAAACATCTATCGCACATTCACGATCAAAGAGACGAAGACTCATCTTACCGTCGCCGATGTCGGTCATTGTCTCGGTTAGGAACATGAGCGAGTAGATCTCAAACGCGCTGAGGAGAGGAGGGAGGGTGGAGTTGGCGGTGGCGATAATCGAGAACTCGTACCGGCGATTCACCGCCAAATTTTCGATGCTATGTACGGGGCTCGACAGGAGATAGGGGGGCGAGTAGGGCCCGTACCACAGAGCGCCATTAACATATATGTTGAACTCCCTCTTTGACCTCCCCGTGAGGACTTGGATCTCGGAGAAGTAGAGGATGGCGTAGTACTTGGGCGAGGTGGCGCCATCCTCGGACTCAAAGTTGAACTGGAGAGAGGTGGAGTTCAGGGGAATGGCGGCGGTCTGGAAGACGACGGATGGTGCCTCGAAGAGATCGTCTGGGTAGTTGCTAACGGTGGAAGTGGTGGATATCGTTATCCAATCTTCGAAGATGAGGGGATACCAAATGCGGTCGTGCAGGTCGCGCGGGTACCTGGAAAGATTGAGTACACAAAAGCCAGACTGGACTGTTAAAGGCACATGCAGCAATGTTGTTCGATACTTGGTCAAACTGAGTTTTATTAGCAAGTTGATCAAATAATTAAATAAACAAGTGCAATTAAACAAGAAATCGAAGATTGGATCTTATTCAAGCCAACTGCTGGCCCAAAACATGCACGGATACCACTCCTAACAAACAATGTGTTGGAAAATAATATTAACTTTGAATAAATGGTTAAAGTAGACCTTATTACTGGAGTTGCTGAGGGTGCCACGTTTGCTCGGCCGTAAAGGGCAAGAGATTGAGATGCATTAGCAGCCTTGTAGATTGAAGTCTTGAGTGGCCTCATCTCCAACGAAGAAATGAAGGGAGTTCCAGTGCTTGTGTTTATAAGACACACTTGTATGAAGTCAGCCAAGGCAACAGTGATGGCCTCAAATCTATACTCTTTGCTTGCATCAGTTATGTTCACCTTTGCCCAGAAATTGACTCCTATGTGGAGATCAAATAAGATTGGATTGTTATCTTGCCCCATACGAAGTCCGTCGTAGTTTCCATACAAGAAGCTTGCTCTTATAAGATACTTGTGATCTTGGATTGCTGGCTTTAAGGTGTAGCAGTTTCGATCTCCAGCAGGAAAGCTTCTAACGTTGTAGTTCTGCACTGCAACAGTGGAAGATATGGAACTCGTGGAAAGGTTGTAGTTTGTTCCAGTATCTACAAATTGGTCATCCGAGACGTACTCAAAGTTTGTATCTTTGTCAAGGTAGCTGTAATCACTACTAATGCCGCAATCTATGCTTATGAAACCTACAACAGAGAGGATCAAGAAAAGGATGAAGAAGTTTTCCAGTGAAACGGAAAGTAGAAAAAGCAAGAAGAGCTGGGAGGTTAATTACCTTCAGGGGTTGGTTGGCCTGCGACCAAGAGACCCCAAATGAGAAAGGACCATGTTACCACTGCCATCCTAGCCAAGGTCGAGTTGTACAGGTGCCCCATGGCCATGGCGATGGCCTCCTCTAAGGAAATGTCGTACCCTTCTACTTCTATAGGAGGTCTCACACCACGTTGTTCTTAAAATTATTAAAATTTGGTAGTCTTCAAGTCACAACCGCATGCAAGAACATGACGAGTCAACTGTGCAACGTAGGCTCCACATGGATTCGTAATAGTTAAGTTGCTCCTTTCGTCACAGACTGACTATTGGAAGTCAACGGGTGAGAGAGATGGAGGAGGAACGGACCCCCAAAGGGTACACGTGTACGATTCGGATCCTCTCTAGTGAGACACCTCGTGGAGTTTTAATTAGTAATTGTTAATAGGTTGACTTATCTGTTAAGTATTTTTCAAAGTGATGTCGCATCGCAGATATAATCATATAAATATAATCTCTAGTGTGCTGTTTTAGAATCTAGAAATAGTCACCTAACTAAAATATTGCCAGCGTAACTAAGCGTAATTGGTTTCTTAAGTAAGCTTCTTGAGAGACAGAGTATGCTATTTGACAGAGTCAAGGGGTACAATGAGAGCAAATTGGTGACTAAGAACTAGTAAGTTCCTAAGTAGAAAATGTACCCGAGGCCGTGAGGGTGTACGTGAATGACAAATTTAGAAGGGCACAGATGTAAGGAAGAGACAAATAGCACTCTGAATTACTAAATATTCCTGATACTCATCATTGGTCAAAGTTCCAGAGCACAACAAAATTATCTGGGAGGCCGCAATATGTAGGATGAAAGAGTAATTATTTGTGAATAGGCAACACGGTTTATGATTATGGCAATTAAACTAGGGAACATAACCACTTGGAATTCATCATTCTTTATCTTGCACATATATTAGAGTATAAATTACAGCGAGTGAAGTGAACGAGGTAGAAAGACAAAAATAATGTAAGTACGAAATGAAGAAGTAATATTCTTCTCCGACGCACTTCAAGCAGGATAGACATCACACATAGTGAAATCTGAGCTAATCCCAAAGCTAAGGCCATTAATTTTGAGTCAAACCATTTTATCTTCACTCTAGATAAGATCAGCTTAGATTATTAGATTTCAAGTTGATATAAACCATGTGAAAACAAGAAAGGAAATGGTCTAAGTGATACAGAAAGACAACCGAGTAAGAGATCGATTAACTGGGAGAAGGCTAAAAGTCTTGAAAGAAAGAGTATAATATTTTGACGAAGTCAACGAGAACTATGAGATTAAATTGGGGACTAAGTTGAAAATGTACCTGAGGCCTTGAGGGTGTACGTGAATGCCAAAGTTTAGAAGGGTACAGATGTAATGAAGAGATTCCTGACACTCTGAATTACTAACTATTCCTGATACGCATCATTTGTCAAAGTTCCAGAGCATACCAGAATTATCTGGGAGCCACAATATGTAGATGAGAGAGTAATTTGTGAATAAGCAATGCGATTTACGATTATAGCATTTAAACCAGGGAAGATAACTACTTGGAATTCACCGTTCTTTATTTCGCACACATATATTTAGAACTAGAGTACAAATTACAGCGAGTGAACTGAAAGAAAGACAACAATAATGTAAACACGAAATAATAAGCAAGCCAATGCTAGATGAAGTACTGTTCTTCCAGCTACACTTCAAGCAGGATAGACATCTCACACAGTGTGAAGTCCAAGCTAATCCCAAAGCTAAGGCCATTAATTTTGAGTCAAACCATTTTGTCTTCACTCCAGATAAGATCAGCTTATCTTGCAGATGGACTGAATGTGGCTGATATATCTCCAAAAGCACTGTTCTCACCTATGCTGGGGCGTTCACTATACGGATTCTCCCCACTCATACAAGAAGTCTCCAGTGTTAAACTCTCCTTTAGATGTACCACCACGTCAGCCATTGTTGGTCTTTGAGTGGAGTATTCTTGTGTGCATATCATTGCTAGCTCCAGAACCTTCCACACTGAATTAACGTCATACTTGCCTCTCAGCCTTCTATCGATAATTTCCTCAATATCACCTCTGTTGAGCTTTGGTTTCACACGTTCTAGGATGTGAACTTTTCCCATGCCTTGCATAATGGGAGGTTCACCTGTAACTATTTCCAATAGAACCACCCCAAAGCTATATACATCGCTCTTTTCGCTGAGTTGCAATGTCCTATGGTACCTATGTATGAAAAAGATCTGCGATTAGACATCTCAAATAGAAGAACGTCTGCATGCAGATATAATGAGAAAGTCTATATATTATTCTTTCATGGGGCACTTTTATTGTGCTCATCTTATTAAGAAATAAGTCACTTCTTACAGTCTCGAATGAGAGAGATATGGACTTCAATTGGTAGAAAATTAAACGTGCAGAAACAGAGACGTACTCCGGATCCATGTAGCCTGGTGTGCCGACAAGTGCCACTGTCGATTCATACTGCGCATCACTGAGCATTGCCTTGGATAGCCCGAAATCGGCTATCTTGGCCTCTAAATGATGGCCTAATAGGATATTGCTGGGCTTTACATCTCTGTGAATTATCGATTGTTTGCACCCTTTGTGTAGATAATCCAGGCCTACATCACGTTAAGAAAAAACCAATATGGAAAAAACCGCGTAGTTTAAGATCTAGCATGAAAAGACATACAAATGCATTATATAAACTGACCTTGTGCAGCTTCAAGGACAATCTGGAGCCGCTCTCTCCAACTCAATGGTCTAGCAAGGCCAGCATTACCTATAAGAGCAGGAAGACACTCACTCACGTTTTCTTGAAAATATATTGCAAGGCCTTCTGGGTAAAATGGGTTTTAGAACTCTCAGCTATGTCATCCCACATTTGACGGCTTCCACAACAATAAAGCAATCGGATATACTTAACTACTAGAAACCTTTTTAAAATAGTATTAGTATGTATTTGGGAAGAACAAGGTAAAAACTGACTCGTATTTAGAGATAAAGCATATACCAATGACTAGAAAAACAACAGGAAGCATCTACTTCCACAATTACAAGGGATTAAGATAATGGCAAATATTTTCTTTTTCTTGCCAAACCTCTCAGATGATCGTGAAGGCTTCCCTGAGGCAGGTATTCATATACAAGAGCCATGTGTTCCCTATCATTGCAATAGCCAACCAAAGAAACTAGGTTCTTGTGATGAACCTTTCTCAAATTCTGAGTCTGCAAAGAAAGAATCCTAAATGTCAGACAGAATGCTGCATTTCTAGATACAACAAGTTCTAGTACAATGGTGTGATAATGCTACCACAATTTTAACGTCCAATAAGTCTCATACACCATAGACAAGAATGAAAACATGGAGTTAGTTTCATTTATAGTGTAGAATGTAGATAACTGCTAACTCATAGAGTTTTAGTATTAAGTAACAATCCACCAAACAAATGATATTCCGATGTAGGAACTTTGAAATGTTCACATTGCTTGAAAGATATTTCTCAGCGGCATGCTTGACAACTTAGTTTTGCAATCCTTGTACAGCAAATAGATTGCCTACTCAGTACTCATCCCTGCTATGCTCCAATATTAGTTATATACAAACTAATTTATTTAACACTTCATGGTCACACTGTGTTAAAAGCCATCTCTTTCCTGAGAAACTGATGTCTAACAAGATTCTAATTAGTTACCTCAGCTAGAAACTCCTTCATTCCTTGTGATGACCATCCAGAAAGCAACTTGACTGCAACCTCAGTGCTACCTTCCAAGTAACCAAGGTAAACAGTCCCAAATCCTCCTTGTCCAATGACTCGTGTAAATTTGTTGGTAATGTTTTCCAACTGCAAGTATGTGAATTCTTTAGTCTCAAGTTCTTCAAGACTGATTTTTCTCAGAGGAACTTCCTCAGCTTGTGGCCTCACGGCATCAGAAACCAAACCTTTCATACAAAAAGGGATCATGAGATATGAACCATATATAAAGAAGTCAAGCATATAACTGCTAAAGTAGACAGGTAAATCGAAAACGAGCAGGGCATTAGATAAGGCTTATTGTTACAAGTAGCAACCTTGCTGTCTTCTTTTCGTTATCAACATGTATCCGACCACTGCCAGTGCCAGTAGGACCACAGGGACAACTGAAATAGTTACAACGATCGGTGTAGTTAACTTCTTTGTACTATTCTCGGTAGAGAAACCATTGTCACATTTGTTTGTACTGTTGTCAGTTCTAGCATCAGGAAATTTTAAAAATATCAGAAGAAAATCAAGATCATGAGCTGAAACAAAGGTACAAGCTAGAAGGAAAACATTTTCAAACTTAATGCAATTCACTTAATGTTAAGTGAAACAAAAATGATGACAAATTCCACCTCATTGCTTCTGAAATTTTTAAAGTTCGCAAGCACTGAAGACATCATGATCTTGGTCTTATATTTGCCTCTTCCTCCAAAAATGTGGCGCTGAGTCTACCTTCTATGCATATATATCCACAACATAATCTTGTTTCCTAACTCCTCAAGCACAAATTGTCTTTGAGGAAATATAGGGTTATAGTTCATTCGATCCTTGAAGCTTCTGTTAAGTGGAGACTAACAAAAGCCTCTGTTGCATAACTTCCTATGAACTACCTGAACTGTTTGGCCTATAAAAAATATTTGTAGAGAGATGCGGATTTATTGAAAAAGAAGTATTACATATGCTCTGTCTGACCAAGCCAAAGAATGAAATCAAGATACTTCTACTTCTCTTAAGTAGCTCTGACCACAGTTCTATTACTCAGTGCCCTCTGGCAGTGCTTATGATATTGAGTGCCCCTACAACAGTGAAATAACGGGACATCAAACTGACATATACGACCTAATCTTGTTGGCAAAAGGTTTGGAAAATGATGATGGTACTTATAATGATTACAAGTAGAAATAGGGGAGCCTTTTCCCAATAAGTGGCTTCTCATTTGGAATTATGCAAACTATAGAAAAAAATAATATTACTCATAAGTACGCAAGGAAAATTACAAACCTTAATTTCAGAGAACCTGCAGCTGATCTTTTCAGTAGAACATCAGGTATCGGTTCAGTGAAGCAGTTGGCTGTCAAGTCCCTAAACAGATGCAGATAGTATTAGACCTCCAAATGTACTTTTACTCCTTAAAATATGATTTCTAAGACTGATTTGAGCACTTACAGGAACTGGAGGGAAGATAAGTTTGCTAGAAAATCAGGTATCGTCCCATTTAACTTATTGTAAGACAAATCCCTGAGACAAAATTTTAACAACAGAATTGCTGTAATTTCCATTGCAGATTTATCTCATTTTAATTTGCTGTAATATAAGTTTTTTTTTCTCACTTTATGCAAACACTATACGATCTGAACAACTAAACAAAGAAATCTAAAGATGATCATAAATGAAAGAACAATATGAATGTGAAACCTTCCGATTTCCGAAAGGTCCAACATGGAATAATGTATGGGTATCAAAACTGAAAATGAGTTTTATTATTGGATCCTTTTTTAATTCAAGAGTTTAGATCTGATGTTCCTTCTCAACATGGGAGCTCTGTAATAAACTGGTTTCACATATAAATGGAAATATCTGGAAGGGCATAATTTGCATGCAAAGCAAGATTACAAAGTGATTTGCGTTCGCATACAATTATTGACTTCTGAATTACTTAACACATATGCAATTCTCATGGTTGTTTGCAATTATGATGATTCGTAGGGCATCACATTTACATCACAAACAAATGATGCCCCAAAGATCGATGTTATTAGAGGTGAGTATCAATTGATGCTAAACACTTTTAAGCAGGGATGGTATCAAATTGTGACTTGTGAGCCGCTCATGATACATTTCGAGTGTCTCTAGATGGTGAAAACTAAATAAATTGCATGTTAATAACAGTCAGACTTCATGTAAGCAAGATAAAATTTTCAACACCTAACTATGATGCTAGCAGATGCATCAATCTGTTCATGCTCAAATGAATTATTTCAATGAGTTAAGATTCCATTAATATGCCAGGGTTTTTCTTTATCACGTATACAAGGGAATTAGTACAGAAATCTCAAAGGTGTTTTTTTTTCTGACAATTAACTACTAGCAAGAAAATAGCAGATATTGTCTCCATCACATCAACAAGAAGATAGCATATATCCCCTATTGGCGGAGAGTGAAAAGCATTATCAATGTTAGGCCATACTTACAGACTCTTGATTGCTTTCAGCATGGAAAACGAAGTTGATATGTAACCAGTCAATCCACTAGAGGAAAGGTTTCTGCAACATTAGAACTCCGTTAACTTTACTTATCCAGAGTGATTTCTAATAAAAATTTAATATTCCAAATGTTCTATAAATTTCCTTTGGTAGATACTCACAGAGCTGTGATTCTTGGAGCACTAGCACTGTAGCTACAAGTCACGCCATCCCAAGCATACTTGTTCGGAGCACATGGATCACCCACCCAATTTCTCTTCATTTGATACCCTTCCCTTATTGCCATAATGGCCTCAACTGATACCTCAAGAAGGAAGAGAAAGAATGTCCATATTAACAAAGAGAGATAGAATGGCTAAACTTTGTAATGATCGAAGACAATACTTACCGTCTCGGAGATCGGTCATACTCTCCGTGAGGAGCATGAGCGAGTAGATCTCGGCAGCATTGATGAGAGGGGGGAGGGTGGAGTTGGCGGTGGCATTAAGAGAGTAGTTGTATTCGGTAGACCCCCAAAAAGGGTCGACGGTGTAGACATAGTCATGGCTGAAATAGAGCGGGGAGTAGGACCCGAGCCTTAAATCCCCATTGCGGTAGATGTTGAACTCCCTCTTCTCGCTCGCTGTGAGCTCTCGGATCTCGCAGAAGTGGAGGAAGGCGTAGTACTCGGTGTTGACATCCTCGGAGTCCCAGGAAAATTCGAGCGGGGAGGAGGAGTTGGTGGGGACGACGGCGGTCTGGAGGACGGTGGCGGGGGCCTCGAAGATGTCGTTTGTGCCTTTCGCAATGTCCTTGGTAGTGTCGATCGCGGTCCAGGAATCGGTGAAGATGAGGGGAATCCAGATGCGGTCGTACGGGTCGTCAGGGTACCTGAGGAGAGACGCAAAGATGTAGCAGCATGCAAGATGTCTTATTTTAAATTTTTTCACCAAAATATATTACTGCTTGAGTTTATTACTAAATGGTCTAATTAATCGTAAATCTATTAAAAATGCTGAACTTATTAGTATTTTATATATATAACTTTTTTAAAATTTAATCTTTTAGCGGTTAAGTTAAAAAATATTTAATAATAAAAATACTGAATTGATCTACATTTTTTAAATAATTTCTTATGTTGCCGTTAGTTTTTTTTCTTCTTCTTGTCGTCTTTTTTTTTTGTTATTTTATTTTTTTTTCTCTTTTTATCTTAATTTTTTATATAAGCTTTTCTAAATGCTCTTTAATTAATACAGTGTTAAAAATAGTTTGAATAAATAACAATTCTTTAATTAATATTTTAAAATTAGAACTTAATCTGTATTACATTATCTACTTAAAAAACTGAAAATTACTATTAAAATTTAATACTTAAATTATAACTTCTGTACTAAATTATAAATTTTTCTTTCCAAGAAATTTCAAATTTGAAGAAACTCCAAATACAAAAGTTTTAGATTATGATATCACAAATTTTATTTAATTAATTTCATAATTTTTGGTCATCAGATGATTATATTTAAATACTTTTTTGAAACAGTGCTAAATTGAAATTTTGTACTTTAAGTACAAAATTTTTATTTAAATAATAAATTTAATACTTAAATTATAGAATTCTAATTTTACATAGTTTCGAAGAAATAATCTCTTGCATATTTAACTATTAAAATTTATATAAAGTAAATAATAATCATGCAGAATTATATTTTTAGTTATTTAATTAATTATATTACAATTATCTCTGATCAAATATCTTATTTTATTAATTAAAGAGTGATTAGAAATATTTATATAAATAAAAAAAAAGATTAAGAGATAGAAAAAGGAGCTGTAGTAGAAAAAAAATTAGCACTAGCATAGAAAATAGAAGATAAAAAGGATAAGTACTGAGCTATTTATTTCTCACTTATAGTGTCTGTCAATATTTAATGAAGTACTAAATGACAAAATGAGCCAAATTAAAAAAAAGAATAAGGCTTAAGTGCAAGAAAAATCAAAAATTGCCCAAATAAAAAACCAAGCAGATTTTTGGTAAAAAAAAACCATAATAATAATAGTAATAATAATAATAATAAAAATCCGATGGTTACTTAAAGCTCACCTTATTACTGGAGTTGTATCTGAAGCCATGTTGACTCGAAAAGCAAGAACAAGAGATTGAGAAGCATTTGCAGCCGGATAAAGAATAGACTTGAGCGGTCTCACCTCCAGTGAAGATATGAAGGGAGTTCCACCCCCAGTATTTATAAGACACACTTGTATGAACTCTGCCACGGCAACAGTGATGGCTTCGTATCTATACTGCCCACTGGCATCAGAGATGTTCACCTTCTCCCAGAAATTGACCCCAATATGGAGATCAAATAGGATCGGACTATCATCTTTTGCACTATTATTCCCATCGTAGTTCCCATACATGAACCCTGCTCTCAGAAGATACTTACGACCTGGGATTACTGGCTTTAAGGTGTAGCAATTCCGATCTCCATTAAGAAAGCTTCTAAGGTTACGGTTCTGCACTATAACATCAGAAGTAATGTAATTCTCGGCGATATTGTAGTTTATCCCAGTATCTATAAATTGATCATCCGAGACGTATTCTAGTTTTGTGTTGGGGTCGTTGTAACTGTCACCGCTGCTAGTGCCGCAGTCTATACTTATGTAACCTGCAAGATGATTACCAAAGAGTCCGACATCCACTATGAAAATTGTTCAAAAATAAAAAGGAAAGAGAGGCTGAGAGGTTACCTTCAGTACTTGGCTGGCCTGTAACCAAGATGCCCATGAGAAGAAGCAAGCACCATAAGCTAAGGTACGAGTACTCCATGGCTATGACTCTGGTTTCCTGTACCTCCTCTGCTTTAAGGTATTGTTTCCTTGCAACCATTCGAAGTGGCCATTCTTCTGCATTTATACCAAACCACCTTGTTCTTATTATCTAGTTTCACACCACGCCTTTTGCTTTTTTTATTATCGTTTACACCATTCTTTTTTTGTAATAACTAGTTTAAGACATCTCTATGAATTTAAACAATGGAGATGGTGTTTATAAAGTCCGGTGCCATTTAATAACGACAAACGAGAAGACTTTCTTTTTTAATCAAATAAACAAGAAGAACTCAAAGGCAGCGCCGTATGCTTGACCAATTCCATTGCTTTCACTGGAGTTGGAAACTAGCGCACACAGCGACGTGGTGAGCTGTGAGACTTTAGAGATAAGAGAGTTATCCAAAGTTGTCTAGATTTATATGAAAATGTACTTAGAATATGCAAAGCAAATATAAATTTGGAAGAAAGACTCACTTAACACTGCAGCTTCATTTCTGACCCTGAATTCTAATTTCTAAAAGATGAATGAGTGGATCTTGTTTATAGTGATGATGCTAATATCCTCCATATGTAGCTTAAAGACGATATCAGTAGTAGGTTTGCCTTTGACCTTGGCTAGTACTCAGGAAAGTTTTTAGAACTCCAAAAAAATCTCATACGCAATTACAAGTCATAAGTCAGAGCAATAAATAGAATAGTCTCCTAAATATTCCTTTTAGTTCTACTAGAAATAAGTGGTATAAGATAGCTTATAGTTTTTGGATATAAAAGTACTATTGTGGAGTAATTATTACACTTAATGTGACATAAAGAATAAAAGTACTTTAGTAAATAATTAAAATACTTACTATAGATGAAAGAGGTGAGAAGAAAAAGTGGCTAAAGAAAAAAGAGAGGAGAAAATAATTAAACAAATAATTGATTGAAGCAGTATCTTTTAAAAAAGAATTAGTAAATGATATATAAAAAAATTGAAAGGAGAAGATAGAAAAGTGGGTATCAATAAACTAAGATTGAGGAAAGCTTATGTTACTATACTGATAAAATAAGAGTTATAGTGGAATACACTTATTTACTCCACTAGTTACTCTTAAAGAAAGTTAGGCTAAGAATAGAAGTCCATGTATTTTGTTGCCTTTTCTATTTTAGCTTCACATTTCATTAGTGTGATCTATAAGAGTAATGTCACATATTGTGTATATACACATTGACCAAACATACTGCCAAATTTATTTTTAAATCTGTACTCATATTTATGAAATAGAAGTGGATATGCAAATGATTATTAAATTTCAAGTTGATATAAACCATATGAAAACAAGAAAGGAAATGGTCTAAGTGATACAGAAAGACAACCGAGTAAGAGATCGGTTAACTGGGAGAAGGCTAAAAGTCTTGAAAGAAAGAGTATAATATTTTTGATAAAGTCAAGGAGAACTATGGGATTAAATTGGGGACTAAGTTGAAAATGTACCTGAGGCCTTGAGGGTGTACATGATTGCCAAAATTTAGAAGGGTATACTAACTATTCCTGATACGCATCATTTATCAAAGTTCCAGAGCATACCAGAATTATCTGGGAGCCACAATATGTAGATGAAAGAGTAATTTGTGAATAAGCAATGCGGTTTACGATTATAGCATTTAAACCAGGGAAGATAACTACTTGGAATTCACCGTTCTTTATTTTGCACACATATATTTAGAACTAGAGTACAAATTACAGCGAGTGAAATGAAAGAAAAACAACAATAATGTAAACACGAAATAATAAGCAAGCCAATGCTAGATGAATTACTGTTCTTCCCAGCCACACTTCAAGCAGGATAGACATCTCACACATAGTGAAGTCCAAGCTAATCCCAAAGCTAAGGCCATTAATTTTGAGTCAAACCATTTTATCTTCACTCCAGATAAGATCAGCTCATCTTGCAGATGGACTGAATGTGCCTGATATATCTCCAAAAGCACTGTTCTCACCTATGCTGGGGCGTTCACTATACGGATTCTCCCCACTCGCACAAGAAGTCTCCAGTGTTAAACTCTCCTTTAGATGTACCACCACGTCAGCCATTGTTGGTCTTTGAGTGGAGTATTCTTGTGTGCACATCATTGCTAGCTCCAGAACCTTCCACACTGAATTGACGTCATACTTGCCTCGCAGCCTTCTATCGATAATTTCCTCAATATCACCTCTGTTGAGCTTTGTTTTCACATGTTCTAGGATGTGAACTTTTCCCATGCCTTGCACAATGGGAGGTTCACCTGTAACTATTTCCAATAGAACCACCCCAAAGCTATATACATCGCTCTTTTCGCTGAGTTGCAATGTCCTATGGTACCTATATATGAAAAAGATCTGCAATTAGACATCTAAAATAGAAGAACGTCTGCATGCAGATATAATGAGAAAGTCTATATATTATTCTTTCATGGGGCACTTTTATTGTGCTCATCTTATTAAGAAATAAGTCACTTCTTACAGTCTCGAATGAGAGAGATATGGATTTCAATTGGTAGAAAATTAAACGTGTAGAAACAGAGACGTACTCCGGATCTATGTAGCCTGGTGTGCCGACAAGTGCCACTGTCGATTCATACTGCGCATCACTGAGCATTGCCTTGGATAGCCCCAAATCGGCTATCTTAGCCTCTAAATGATGACCTAATAGGATATTGCTGGGCTTTACATCTCTGTGAATTATTGATTGTTTGCACCCTTTGTGTAGATAATCCAGGCCTACATCACGTTAAGAAAAAACCAATATGAAAAAAATCGCGTAGTTTAAGTTCAAGCATAAAAAGACATACAAATGCATTATATATCCTGACCTTGTGCAGCTTCAAGGACAATCTTGAGACGCTCTCTCCAACTCAATGGTCTAGCAAGGCCAGCTTTACCTATAAGAGCAGGAAGACACTCACTCACGTTTTCTTGAAAATATATTGCAAGGCCTTCTGGGTAAAATGGGTTTTAGAACTCTCAGCTATGTCATCCCACATTTGACGGCTTCCACAACAATAAAGCAATCAGATATACTTAACTACTAGAAATCTTTTTAAAATAGTATTAGAATGTATTTGGGAAGAACAAGGTAAAAAATGATTCTATTTAGAGATAAAGCATATACCAATGACTAGAAAAACAACAGGAAGCATCTACTTCCACGATTACAAGGGATTAAGATAATGGCAAAGATTTTCTTTTTCTTGCCAAACCTCTCAGATGATCGTGAAGGCTTCCCTGAGGCAGGTATTCATACACAAGAGCCATGTGTTCCCTATCATTGCAATAGCCAACCAAAGAAACTAGGTTCTTGTGATGAACCTTTCTCAAATTCTGAGTCTGCAAAGAAAGAATCCTAAATGTCAGACAGAATGCTGCATTTCTAGATACAACAAGATTCTAGTACAATGGTGTGATAATGCTACCACAGCATTTTGAAATATATTTTAACGTCCAATCATACACCATAGGCAAGATTTGAAAACATGGAGTTAGTTTCATTTATAGTGTACAATGTAGATAACTGGTAACTCATAGAGTTTTAGTATTAAGTAACGATCCACCAAACAAATGATATTCCGATGTAGGAACTTTGAAATGTTCACATTGCTATGAAAGATATTTCTCAGCGGCATGCTTGACAACTTAGTTTTGCAATCCTTGTACAGCAAATAGATTGCCTACTCAGTACTCATCCCTGCTATGTTCCAATATTAGTTATATACAAACTAATTTAATTAACACTTCATGGTCACACTGTGTTAAAAGCCATTTCTTTCCTGAGAAACTGATGTCTAACAAGATTCAAATTAGTTACCTCAGCTAGAAACTCCTTCATTCCTTGTGATGACCATCCAGAAAGCAACTTGACTGCAACCTCAGTGCTACCTTCCAAGTAACCAAGGTAAACAATCCCAAATCCTCCTTGTCCAATGACTCGTGTAAATTTGTTGGTAATATTTTCCAACTGCAAGTATGTGAATTCTTTAGTCTCAAGTTCTTCAAGACCAATTTTTCTCAGAGGAACTTCCTCAGCTTGTGGCCTCACGGCATCAGAAACCAAACCTTTCATGCAAAAGGGGATCATGAGATATGAACCATATATAAAGAAGTCAAGCATATAACTGCTAAAGTAGACAGGTAAAATGAAAACGAGCAGGGAATTAGATAAGGCTTATTGTTACAAGTAACAACCTTGCTGTCTTCTTTTCGATATCAACATGTATCCGACCACTGCCAGTGCCAGTAGGACCACAGGGACAACTGAAATAGTTACAATGATCGGCGTAGTTAACTTCTTTGTACTAGTCTCGGTAGAGAAACCATTGTCACATTTGTTTGTACTGTTGTCAGTTCTAGCATCAGGAAATTTTAAAAATATCAGAAGAAAATCAAGATCATGAACTGAAACAAAGGTACAAGCTAGAAGGAAAACATTTTCAAACTTAATGCAGTTCACTTCATGTTAAGTGAAACAAAAATGATGACAAATTCCACCTCATTGCTTCTGAAATTTTTAAAGTTCGCAAGCACTGAAGACATCATGATCTTGGTCTTATATTTGCCTCTTCCTCCAAAAATGTGGCGCTGAGTCTACGTTCTATGTATATATATGCACAACCTAATCTTGTTTCCTAACTCCTCAAGCACAAATTGTCTTTGAGAAAATATAGGGTTATGGTTCATTTAAGATGTCTGGTTGAATTAACACCTCAAGGGAACAAATTCATTCGATCCTTGAAGCTTCTGTTAAGTGGAGACTAACAAAAGCCTCTGCTGCATAACTTCCTATGAACTACCTGTAACTGTTTGGCCTATAAAAAATATTTGTAGAGAGATGCGGATTTATTGAAAAAGAAGTATTACATATGCTCTGCCCGACCAAGCCAAAGAATGAAATCAAGATATTTCTACTTCTCTTAAGTAGCTCTGACCACAGTTCTATTACTCAGTGCCATCTCTCAGTGCTTATGATATTGAGTGCCCCTACAACAGTGAAATAACGGGACATCAAACTGACATATACGACCTAATCTTGTTGGCAAAAGGTTTGGAAAATGATGATGGTACTTATAATGATTACAAGTAGAAATAGGGGGAGCCTTTTCCTAATAAGTGGCTTCTCATTTGGAATTATGCAAACTATAGAAAAAAATAATATTACTCATAAGTACGCAAGGAATATTACAAACCTTAATTTCAGAGAACCTGCAGCTGATCTTTTCAGTAGAACATCAGGTATCGGTTCAGTGAAGCAGTTGGCTGTCAAATCCCTAAACAGATGCAGATAGTATTAGACCTCCAAATGTACTTTTACTCCTTAAAATATGATTTCTAAGATTGATTTGAGCACTTACAGGAACTGGAGGGAAGATAAGTTTGCTAGAAAATCAGGTATCGTCCCATTTAACTTATTGTAAGACAAATCCCTGAGACAAAATTTTAACAACAGAATTGCTGTAATTTCCATTGCAGATTTATCCCATTTTAACTTGCTGTAATATAAGTTTCTTTTTTCTCACTTTATGCAAAACTAAACAAAGAAATCTAAAGATGATCATAAATGAAAGAACAATATGAATGTGAAACCTTCCGAAAGGTCCAACATGGAATAATGTATGGGTATCAAAACTGAAAATGAGTTTTATTATTGGATCCTTTTTAATTCAAGAGTTTAGATCTGATGTTCCTGCTCAACATGGGAGCTCTGTAATAAACTGGTTTCACATATAAATGGAAATATCTGGAAGGGCATAATTTGTATGTGAAGCAAGAATACAAAGTGATTTGTGTTCACATACAATTATTGACTTCTGAATTACTTAACACATATGCAATTCTCATGGGTTGTTTGCAATTATGATGATTCGTAGGGCATCATTTACATCACAAACAAATGATGCCCCAAAGATTGATGTTATTAAAGGTGAGTATCAATTGATGCTAAACACTTTTAAGCAGGGATGGTATCAAATTGTGACTTGTGAGCCGCTCATGATACATTTCGAGTGTCTCTAGATGGTGAAAACTAAATAAATTACATGTTAATAACAGTCAGACTTCATGTAAGCAAGATAAAATATTACCAACAAAGTGATTTGTGTTCACATACAATTATTGACTTCTGAATTACTTGACATATATGCAATTCTCACGGCTGTTTGCAATTCTGATGATTGGTAGGCATCGTTTACATCACAAACAAATGATGCCCCAAAGGTTGATGTTATAAAAAGGTTAGTATCAATTGATGCGAAAAACTTTTAAGCAGGGATGATATCAACTTGTGACTTGTGAGACACTCATGATACATTTTGAGGGTCTCTAGACGGTGAAAACTAAATAAAATCCATGTTAATAACTGTGCGACTTCATGTAGGCAAGATAAAATACTCAACATATAACCACAAGAAGATAGCAGATATCGCCTGTTGGGGAGAGTGAAAAGCATTATCAATGTTTGGCCATACTTACAGACTGTTGATTCCTTTGAGCATGGAAAACGAAGTTGATATGTAACCAGTCAATCCGCTAGAGGAAAGGTTTCTGCAACATTTGAACTCTGTTAACTCTACTTATCCCGAGTGATTTCTCATCAAATCTTCACATTCGAAATGTTTCATAAGTGTCCTTTCATAGATACTCACAGAGCTGTGATCCTTGGAGCACTAGTACTATAGCTACAAGTCACGCCATCCCAAGCATACTTCTTTGGAGCGCATGGATCACCCACCCAGTTTCTCTTCATTTGATAATCTTCCTTTATTCCCATTATGGCCTCAACTGATACATCAAGAAGGAAGAGAAAGAATGTCCACATCAAAAAAAGGAGATAGAATGGCTAAACTTCGTAATCACATATATTGACATAAAGTTCATGGTAATAAAACTTGGGGATTTCTGTTATGATATTATGCAAGGATAGATGTGATATTTTCATTCTTCTTACTAGCATTTATGGAAGAGTCCCAAGGATTTTTAAGTATTAAACTTACATTTCGAAGAACTCAGAGGGAAATAAGTAAAGATCCTAAATCAAGAACAATCCGATATTGATACCAGGGGTTGTACATGACAAGTAGTGTTTTAGGGGGCTTTTTACATAGTTGTCATTTAAATCTAAATGGTTTAAATGCTATCCACTATTATATCAATACCATCATAAAAATTATCGATAAATATTTTACATTCTATACTTATAATATCATAATTGATATGAATCACTGGACTCATTCTAAATTGCAATTATGGTTAAAATATATGAGAATATTCCTAATATGCACCGTTAAATTAGATATTTTTACACCATTTCAAACTATATATATAAAAGAGTGAAATGGTCTTCGCATAGTTGCAGTTAATTTTGAACTCATGGAACTGGCAATTTTAAGAGTCCAATGATTTGAATGAGAACTATGAATGCAGTGACAATTGTGAAACTTGAAATATGACAATTTTGTTAACTTAAAAAAACATTTCTGTCATGTGGAATATTTGTGACGATCAAAGATATTTTTACTTACCGTCGTCGAGGTCAGTCATGACTTCAGGCAGGAGCATGATGGAGTAGGCCTCGAGCGCGTTGAGGAGAGGGGGGAGGGTGGAGTTGGTGGTGGCGTTCAGCGAGAAGGTGTACCGAGCACGGACGTCTAAAGGGTTGGGGCTGTATATGGAACCTGTTATCAAGTAGGGTGGTTCGAAGGAGTGGAACCATATCTGGTGGTTGAGGTAGATGTCGAACACCCTCTTGGCGGTCCCATTGAGGGATTCGGCCTCGCCCATGTAGAGGACAACGACGTACTGGGGCGTGGTGGGGCCATCCTCGGAGTCCCAGTAGAACCAAAGCGAGGAGTCGTTCACGGGGACGGCGGCGGTCCGGTAGACGGCGGGGGGAGGCTCGAAGAAATCTATGTCGTAGTTATTGAATGTGGAGGCTGTGGATATGACTCTCCAGGACGGCACGTCCCAGGGCGTCCAGATTCGATCGTACGGGTCGTCCGGGTATCTGTTGGGTCTTCCGGTTAAAAAAAAAAATAATAATAAAAAAAGAGAAAAAAAAGAAGAAGACAAAAGGCAGAGTGCACCAAAGGTGTTTGATACATGGCCTAGCTCACGGCTAATGCTAGGATTGCACTCAGGTCGTTAAATTCGCGCCAACGATGCAAATCCAACGATCTTAATCGTGCCTATTTTAATCTTATGTTAGGCACATACGTGCATATGACGATATAATCAGACCGACATACAGGGCAACTTGCACTTAACCAATTAAAAAGATTAAACCCTTTAAATCCTTTAAACTCACCTAATCAATGGGGTGGTACTCGTTGATGCAACGTTGTTTCGAAAGAAGAGAGCAATAGATTGAGAAGCATTTGCGGCTGGATAAAGATTGGACTTGAGTGGCCTCATCTCCAACGAAGAAATGAAAGGAGTTCCAGTGTTTGTGTTTATAAGACACACTTGTATGAAGTCAGCTAAGGCAACAGTGATGGCCTCAAATCTATACTCTTGGAATGCATCAGTTATGTTCACCGTCTTCCAGAAATTGACTCCTATATGGAGATCAAATAGGATTAGATTCTTATCTTGCCCCATACGAAGTCCGTCATAGTTTCCATACATGAAGCTTGCTCTTATAAGATACTTATGCTCTTGGATTGCTGGCTTCAAGGTGTAACAATTCCGAGCTCCCTCTGGGAAGCTTCTGACGTTCAAGTTCTGCACTGCGACTGAGGAGGTTTTATAGTTATTCGCAATATCGTAGTTTGTTCCGGTAGCTATAAATTGGTCATCTGAGATGTACTCCAGTTGTGTCTTGGTGTCGTTGTATCTGGAACCACTCGTAATGCCGCAATCTATGCTTATGTAATCTATAAAAAGAGAAAAAAACAAAAAGGA
Organism: Typha angustifolia; assembly: GCF_048772165.1. Lineage (NCBI taxonomy): Eukaryota > Viridiplantae > Streptophyta > Magnoliopsida > Poales > Typhaceae > Typha > Typha angustifolia. The sequence continues at coordinate 1,015,809 of NC_133239.1, forward strand.
AGAAGAGTTATAACTCATAGTGCAGGCATGCCACGTACACTCTGAGTAACAAAAAATAGATATGTAAATGACCAAAATTCTCTAACTGAGATGTTACCTTTAGTTCTTGGCTGGCCTGCGACCAAGATACACCAAAGAAGAAAGCACCATATTGCTAACATCTCGGCCAAGGTTAAGAAAATGTGATCCATTGTCACGGCCTTCTCTGTCTATATTATCTCCTGAGCTTCAAGATTGTTCATTTGCAACTATGGAAAATGGCATACCCTTACTTCTGGAGGATATTCGGCAACCATATTGTTCTTATAATCATTGAAGCTGATAGTATTCCAGGTACAGAAGCAAATAAGAATATTTTATCTGAAAAAATTCAAGATAAGTCAACGAAGTAACCTGGGCCCCACATGGACTCGTTGGAAGTTATTCCCAAAGTCAGAAATAGCTTATTGGAGGTCAACTGGTGAATGCGATAGAGAACGGATCCGAAAAGGCTAAGGATCCGAAAAGGCTAAGGATCCGAATCCTCTCTCGTGACGAGTTCGTGCTGTCAGTTGCACCTCGTTGTGCGTGTAGATTTGAGTCTTCGTTTCGTCTACGTATCGCTCGCACACGCTCATAGGATATGATTGTTTCGGTCTATGCATGATTGATTAATTGACTGACGTATTGGCACACATTGGAGCAGCTGAAATGTATTGATGAGAGGGAAAGTCTTAATAGTTAATAAAGTCAACGAGGATTATGACACATCAAAATGTGGACCTATAACATTAACAATTAGGAAGTTTCTAATTCTATATTAAGCATTTAATAGCTTACTTAATTAATCGTACAGATATCTAGAAGGATTTCGTATGTTCATATCCTACCACGCTTAGTCCGTCATTCATTGTTCTCAATTAGCCTATCAACTTAATCTTTTGGAGGACATGAATATTTTCAAATGACAGGGTTACGTTTTCTAACTAAACAATCGAAGGCATAAGATGCATCAATAATAAATCGAGATGCATGACCGGCATGCTTCACGGATCACGCTTTCCCTACCGTAAACGCCATGTAGTGAAAAGTTTCAGGCAAATTGCATTTCTTCATCTTAGAAGCTTGGGTATTTGCTTCTTTCATACTGTGTGCTAGTTTATGATGTTACAATCTCCCAAGAGTAGCATAACTATCACACTGACGAATGCTTCTCTTTCATTGCACACCAAAGAAAATGTCACACTTCACAAAACAATGAAGCATGCAAAAGAAGTTTTGAGAGAAGGTTTACAGACTATTACATTAAAAAAAGCTATAAATTGAAGCAACAAAAAGCTAAATTTTATTTGACACTCACTTGAGGAGAGTAAAAAAAAGGAAAGAAGGAAGAAAACAACCGATTCGGACTTACGTAAGACAGATCAGTTTATCTTGCAGATGGAGCAAATGTGCTTGATATATCAACAAAAGCACTTGTCTCGCTTATGCTGGTGCTCTCACTGTATAGATTCTCACCCCACAAAAGAAGTCTCCAGTGTCAAACTTTCCTTTAGATGAATCACCACATCAGCCATTGTTGGTCTTTGAGCGGAGTATTCTGCTGTGCACATCATTGCTAGCTCCAATACCTTCCACAATGAATTGACATTACACTTGCCGCGCAGTCTTCTATCAACAATTTCTTCAATATTACCTCTGTTGAGCATTGGTTTCACACGTTCTAGGATGTGAAGCTTCCCTGCACCTTGCACAATGGGAGGTTCACCAGTAATTGTCTCCAATAGAACCACCCCAAAGCTGTATACATCACTCTTTTCACTGATTTTCAGTGTCCTATGATACCTATATACGAAAAAGCTTCAAGATTAGACATTTGAAACCAGCTCAAACAGAATAATGTTTGCTTGCAGATATAATGGGGAAGTCTATCTAGTATTCTTTCATGGGATATTTTTGTTATGCCCATCTTCTTAATAAATAAATTACTTTAAAGTTTATCATTTACCCTATTGTTTTTTTGGCAGGCCAAACCCATCAATTTTAACTAGCAGAATATTAAATGAATAAAAACAGAGACATACTCCGGATCCATATAGCCTAGTGTGCCGACAAGTGATACTGTTGACACATACTGCGCATCACTGAGGACTGCTTTGGATAGCCCAAAATCAGCTATCTTGGCCTCTAAATGTGGGCCTAAAAGAATATTGCTGGTCTTTACATCTCTGTGAATTATAGGTTGATTGCATCCTTTGTGCAGATAATCCAGGCCTAAATCACATGAAAGAAAGGAACACGATAAAAAAAATTATGTAGCTTAAGATCTACCAGAAAAGACATATAAAAAGTCCTATGTATGCTGACCTTGTGCAGCTTCAAGGACAATCTGGAGGCGCTCTCTCCAACTCAACGGTCTAGCAAGGCCAGTACTACCTACAAGAGTAGGAAGATATTCTATCACTTTTTCTTGAAAATTGTCTTGCAAGACCTTTTGTAAAATGATTTTCAGAACTCTCGGCTATGTCATTCCATGATGAATGACTTCCACCACAATAAATCTTTTTTCCAGGTTGAAATGCTCAAGGGTACTCTCTAATGTGCAAGAAGGTAGAATATTCTATTTCAGATACCATATGAAAAAGTTGCTACCTTAGTGACTTGGGAAAATACATTAATGTGTGAAATGAGAATTAAGTATTTGTGTGGAATGCTTTAGCATTCTTTTTAATCTTTTTGAAGTAGAACACTTCTAATTTGGAAAAAAAGTTACTGTATTAAAGAACTCACGAGGAAAGAAAAATATGCAGATGCATGAAATGAAGGTCAACTGCTCTACAAAGGACGTGATCATACAGGGATCTGCAGTAAAACTTGGGAGGCTCGTTGGCAAGGAAAGTGATCTACTTTCTAATTGCAGTTTATGCTCATGGAAAGCAAGAGCAACACTTTATTCAGCCCTAGACAGAGATGATATAGGTGAAGGAGAAAGTCTATAATTATAGTTTAGGATATTCTTGTGAGCAGAAGTCAAACCATTATTTTAAACAACTTATCTTAGTAAAAATCTTCTATAAACTAGTGTTAATATGTATTTCGAAAGAACAAAGAAGAAACTGATTGGCATTTATAAATAAGGCATCTACCAAGGACTAGAAAACCATATGTAAGCATATCTATATCCAACTATATATGATAACATGGATTAAGATAATGGCAGATGATTTTTTTTTCTTGCCAAACCTCTCAGATGATCGTAAAGGCTTCCTTCAGGCAGGTACTCATAAACTAGAGCCATGTGTTCCCCATCATTGCAATAGCCAATCAAAGAAACTAGGTTCTTGTGATGAACCTTTCTCAAATTCTGGGTCTGCAAGAAAAAAAAAATTCTAAACATTATCAGACAGAACAATGCATAACTAGAATGAACATGAACAAGATTCTAGTTCGATGGTGTGATAATGCCAATGACAGCAATTTGAATTATCTTTTTAAATCTAATAGTTCACATACACCTTCAGCAAGAAAGAAAACATAAAGCTAGTCCCTTTCATACTATAGATAGCAGGGAACTAGAAGATTTTTAAATAATATCGTGATGTAGGAACTATGTAATCTCCAGATTGCTAGAAAAAGGTATTCCTCAGTTCATGCTTTGGAACTTAGTTATCCTTGTACAGCATATGGAATGCCTAATCGACCTTCCTATGCATCAACATTAGCTATATATAGATATTTGCTTTAAAACTTCATCATCACACTGTGCCAAAGCCATTTCATTCCTGAGAAACAGATGTCTAACAAGATTCAAATCAGTTACCTCAGCCACAAACTCCTTCATTCCTTGTGATGGCCATCCAGAAAGCAACTTGACTGCAACCTCAATGCTACCTTCCAAGTAACCATAGTAGACAGTCCCAAATCCTCCTTGTCCAATGACTCGTGTAAAGTTGTTGGTAATGTTCACCAACTGCAAGTATGTAAATTCTTTACTCTCGGGTCGCAACTTATCTTCTTCAAGATCCATATTTCTTACAGGAACTTCCTCAACATGTGGGCTCACAGCATCAGAAACCAAACCTTTCATACAAAAGAAGATCATGAGATATGGATTTTATATAAAGAAGTGAAGTATATAACTGGTAAAGTACACAAGTAAAAGGAAAATGAGCAGGGTATTAAATAAGGCTTCCTGTTACAAGTAGCAACCTGGCTGCCTTTTTTTTGATATCAACATGATGGATAACACCACCGCTAGTGCCAGTAGCACCACAGGGACAACTGAAATAATTATAATGATCGGTGTAGTTAACTTCTTCTTTGGAGTAATCACATGAGGGGAATCACATTTGTTTGTACTGTTGTCAATTCTAGCATCAGGAAAATTTTACAATATTAGCAGAAATCAAGTTCATGGGCTGATAAAAAAGGTAGAAGTTATAAGGAACACATTTTCAAAGTTCATGCAGTTCACTTCATTTAAGTACAAAAAAACTGATGAAAATGTTCTACTTCATTGCTTCTGAAACACTTTGAGTTAGTAAGCACAGAAGATATCATGATCTTGGTATTATATTTGGCTCTTCCTCTAAAAGTGTGGAGCTGACTCTACCTTATGTATAATAATGTGTAAAACATTTCACCAGTAGTCAGTATTCACAAGAGAATCTTTTGTTTCCCAATTCCTCAAGCATCTAATAAATACATCATATACGGAAAACTGATAAGAAATAGGGGAAATTTTATCTTTTTAAGCAAATATCTGGGCATACTTCATTTATGATGTCTGTTAACATAACACCTCAGGGGACATATTCATTCTGACTCCTTGAAGCTTTTTTTTAGGGGAGACTAACAAAAGCTTCTAATAGATGACTTCCGATGAACTACCTAAACTGTTTGGTCCGTAAAAGGTATTACAATATGCAATTTACTGAAATAAGTATTATGTATGCTCTGTTCAACTAATTCCAAGGATGTGATCAAGATCAAGATATTTCTACTTCTTTTAAGTAGCTCTGACCACAGTTCTGTTACTCAGTGCCCTGTGGCAGTGCTTATGATATTGAGTGCCCATACAACAGTGAAATAATGGGACTATCATATTGACATATGTGACCAAATCTTGTTGGCAAACGGTTCAAAATGATGGTACTTATGTTGACTACTATTAGAAACAGAAGAGCCTTTTCCCAGTAAGTGCTTCTCCTATGGGATTATGCAAAGTACATAAGGAAAATATTAGTCATAACTACTCAAGGAACAAACCTTAATTTAAGAAAACCTGTGGCTGATCTTTTCAGCAGCACATCAGGTATTGGTTCAGTGAAGCAGTTGCCTGTCAAATTACTAAGCAGATGCAGAAAAGCATTAGACCTCCAAATATATTTTTGCTCATTAAAATCTGACTGGTAAGATTGCTTTGAGCACTTACAGGATCTGGAGCGAAGATAAATTTGCTAGAAAATCAGGTATTGTCCCATTTAACTTGTTGTAAGACAAATCCCTGAAACAAAATTTTAACAAGAGTATTGTTGTAATTTGCATTGTTATGAACATGAAAAATAAGGAGCAGTATGAATAGTTGCCTTCTAGTCCATAGATTTGTGTGTGTATCATGTGAAACCTTCCGAAAGGTCCAACATGGAATAATGTATGGGAATCAAAACTGAAAATGAGTTTTTATTAATGGATCCTTTTTAATTCAAGAGTTTAGACCTGCTTTTCCAGCTCAGCATGGGAGCTCTGTAGTAAACTGGCTTCAGATAAAAATGACAATAACTGCTAGGGCATAATTTGTATGCAAAGCAAGTGATGCGGACATCACTGATAGGACACGATGGCATGTGTACCAACGCAGGGGGTGCTGACAGTTGATGATCCCTCCTGTGCTGACAGTTGATGATCCCTCCTATAGGGATCTGGTTTTGATTTTGATTTATTTAGGATGTCTTTTATTTATTTCCTATGTAGGGTGTTTTTTGCTTAATTTCATTGTAATTCTATATATAGACCCGTTATATTTTCTTTGGAACTTAATGAAAGTTTATGTGATTTATTCTTTAGAGGATTTTGGTGTGAAACCATTTCTTAGGGTGGAGGTGTGAAACTCCATTCCTTCCTTTCTTATTTTCCTATTTCATCTTTCTCCACCACGTTTTGCATCATTTTGGTATCAGAGCGAAGGATACTAGTCTATGGACGTCCCTCCTCCTAGGTTCTACGCCACTCCACATTTATTCTTCACATGACCAATCGCTCCACGAACACCGGAATGTCAAGAAATCCGGCGTACGACGAGCAAGGAAATTACCGTCGACGAGGAACAAAAAGAATCTGTTGTCATCGCGGAATCACCACCACGTAAGATCCCAAATCCTTCAAAAAGTAATTATTGTTGCATTATTTAGTGATCTACTATTTCATCTTTATTTTTATATTTTTTAGATTGAAAAAAAAGAGAAAACAGCACATCTCTTTTGCTGTAAAAAAAAAAAAGAGAGAGAAAAATATTCAATGTTTCAAATTTTAGAAAATTTTCATTTTTGGCTCTTAATTTCTATTAAATCCCAACCAATTCCTTCTTTTCCTAAACTTCCTACCAAATTTTCTATTTCTTCTCAACATCCTAACAAATCCTATCTTTCCTAAACTTCCTACCAAATTTCCTATTTTTTTTCAACATCCCAACAAATCCTATCTTTCCTAAACTTTCTACCAAATTTCCTATTTCTTCTCAACATCCCAACAAATCCTATCTTTCCTAAACTTCCTACCAAATTTCCTATTTCTTCTCAACATCCCAACAAATCCTATCTTTCCTAATTCTTCTCCGTCAAATATTTCTAATTTTCGAATTCCCTTCCTAACTTGAAACCAACCCCTTCAAATTAGCTCCAAATCCTTTAGTCTAAAACCCAAACCCTGTTAGACTAAACCCACAACCCGTTACCCAACTTCATCCCCAACCTCCCCCTCACCTCACACCAAGCCCTAGCCCTTTCCCGTCGCTGGTGCCCCAACGCCACCCCGATTCTGCCCTGCCTCGACGCCGACGCCCGTGTAGTGATCTTCCGTGCTTCGTTCCCTGCCGTAGCTCTGACTGCGACCATCACTGCTAGATCGTCCGATCTCTCCACTGCCTCGGACTTTGCTGCCGACGTCGCCGATATTGCTGTTGACCACTCCCTGGTGCTGACGGGAAGGACATGTACAACAACACATTGTGGACGAAGAGGGGAGGAAGAAGAAGGGTGAAAACAAATTAATTAATTTCAATTCTTTTTTTCCTCAGATTGTCAGGTACATGCTCTTTTCAATGTATTAAATATTTTTGGGCCATTCTTTTATAGTATTATCTCTAAATTTTTATCAATTCTTGCTGTCCACATATAGTGAGGGAGAGATTACATAGAAACCTTATATGCTTTAGTCCTGATATGAAGAGATGAACTGTGCCGAATAGAATATTAGTATTATGTTAATTTTTTGAAAGAAATTTAATGGGTTTGGCATTTATGAAATGTGACTTTTGTTTAAAAAACCATTAAATCTTGACATTAGTTTTTGAATCTCCTGAATAGAAAATCTAAATTCAATTAAGTATTCATTTTTAAGATTTTCTTAACTGCATAGCATATCATCTCACATTATTTAGATCAAGACATTGGTATTAAATTAAATTTAGGAGACATCTGCATTCCATTAGGTTAGAACACTATTTAATTTTGTTTAAATTAGCAAGCATAAAATTAAAAAGGTAATATATATATATATTAAATATAAAAAAATAAATAAATAAATAAATAAAGCAATACCTAACTCACTTATTGCATATCTCCTCAGTGATTCTAGTGAGTCCAGCAGTAGCAGTATGGATCCCAAACTTATTAAGAAGCTCGACAATATTATGGGACAACTAGGTACCTAAGCTCAACAAGTCAGGGATACTCAGGATACTTTGCTTGGGTATCAAAGTGTGACTGATGAACGACTATATAGGATAGAAAGACCCTGAGAGCACACCGCTCTTCAAAATAATCACCGCCTCGACTTTGAGCGTGGTGAATCTCCCACTCCTTTACCTCGTCAACACTTTCAAGGGAATGAGCGAGATCCTAATGAACGGTACCTTCTAAGTATAAAAATTGATGCTCCGATGTTTGATGGTCGTCTAGATCCGCAACACTTCTTGGACTGGATCAAAGACATGGACCGTTACTTTAAATGGTATGATATGTCGGAAGTCCGTAAAGTCAGATTTGCTGCCATGAAATTGACTGGGAAAGCAAATCAATACTAGACCAACGTTAAGACTCTGTGAGATAAGGGGTGAGCTTCCAGTTGAAATTTGGGTTGACATGAAAAATGAACTAAAACGTAAATATCTCCCACCTTCTTATTACCCTAAACTTCTAGATAGATGGAACCGACTTACCCAAGGGAGTAAGTCAGCTAAGGATTACGTTGCGGCCTTTGATGAATTGCTTGTTAGGTATAGCGTTATCGAATCATAAACCCCTATGCAAATCTTGTCCAGATTTAGGGCTGGCCTATGTGAAGAATTGAGAAGCGAACTTTTTGCCCGTAATATTGATACTTTGGAAAAGGCCTACAGCTTAGTTCAAGACTTAGAGGAGTCTAGACCTAACCACAACTCAAGAAATTTTGAAACAAGACCACAAATCCATAAATCCTCCACAGGTCCTCACCAATCCAAAACTACCAATCAATCTTTTAACCGATCTACCCCTAGCCCTTCACAATCCAGGGTAGAATACAAGGGTAAGAGCGTCGAGAAAGACTTTTCTAAGGTTAATCATCGGGTCAAATGCTACAAGTGTCAAGGCTATGGACATGTTGCTGCAAATTGCGCGAGTCCGTATAAAATAAGTTTAATTGAGGAGCCCTTCGAAGAAGACTCCGAACAAGATTTTGATGGATATGTTCACCATGTAGATGGTGAAGAAGGAGATTTTGAGGATGAAGAGGAAGAAAATACCCTAGGATACCTGAGGCACATAGACTCCACCAGGTTACATGTTGTTAGATGTGCCCTCTCTCAACCTAAAGTCAATGATGATTGGAGGCGAAGCTCCATTTTCCACACGTTCACGAAAATTGGAGATAAAAATTGTAAAGTAATTGTGGATAGTGGCAGCTGTATAAATGCCGTGTCGTTCACCATTATTTCAAAACTAAACATGAGAGCGGTTTCCCATCCTAATCCTTACAAGATTTCGTGTATCAATTCAACCACACTGGAAATAAAAGAGCGTTGTTTGGTTCCAATTGAATTCACGACTTATAAGGATAAAATCTGGTGCGATGTATTGACCATGGATGTGGGCCAAATTATCCTTGGAAGACCTTGGCTATTTGATAATTATGTGCATATTTATGGTCGTTCAAATATCTGCATGTTTGAACACGAGGGTAAGAAAATCAAGATTCTTCCATCGCAGCCTAGAGGTGGTAAGATGGAAAAGAAGTCTGATCCCATCCACCCGGACAATAAAGTCAGCTTGATTAGTGCGAGAAACATTGAACGCGAGATGAGTAAAGGAACTTCTATTCTGATTCTTACTGTTCGAGAAATTCTGAATGAGCCTAGTGAATCGATTCCTTTTGAAGCCACTGCTGTGATTGAGGAATTCTCAGATGTCTTTCCAGAGGATCTCCCGGATGAATTGCCACCAATGAGAGATATTCAACATGCTATCGATTTCGTCCCGGGTGTATCTCTTCCTAACTTGCCTCATTACAGACTTAACCCAACTGAACACGCTGAATTCAAACGGCAAGTTGACAAGTTATTGAGAAAAGGCTTTCTGAAGGAAAGCCTAAGTCCTTGCGCAGTTCCCGCATTGTTAACGCCAAAGAAAGATAGAACCTGGCGCATGTGCGTCGACAGCCGCGCTATTAATCGAATAACGGTAAAATACCATTTCCCCATTCCTCGTTTGGATGACATGCTGGACATGATGGCAGGGGCCACGATCTTTTCAAAGATAGATTTAAAAGTGGCTATCACCAAATTCGTATACGCCCTGGCGATGAATGGAAGACTACGTTTAAAACAAAAGATGGGTTATATGAATAGACAGTTATGCCTTTTGGCTTGACTAATGCTCCGAGTACTTTCATGAGAGTGATGATTCAAATATTACGACCTTTTATGGGATAATTTTTAGTCGTATATTTTGATGACATCCTTATCTATAATCGATCTCGGGAGCAACATATAGATCATCTTCGTCAAGTCTGCGCTGTCTTGAGGAGAGAGCAACTGTATGCAAACCCTAAGAAATATACGTTTCTGACAAACAAAGTTATTTTCTTGGGTTTCATTGTTTTATCTGAAGGAGTGTCTGCTGACCCTGATAAGGTCAAAGCTATTAAAGAATGGCCTGAACCCCGTACCATAAGAGACGTGAGAAGCTTTTATGGACTCGCTACCTTCTATCGTCGGTTCATCAAAGGGTTTAGTACCATTATGGCTCCCATAACAGAATGCCTCAAGAAAGGTGAATTTAAGTGGTCAGCAAGTACTACTAAAGCTTTCACTGAAATAAAAAAGAAAATGGTGGAAGCCCCTGTCATGCGACTCTCCGATTTTACTAAAGTTTTTGAGGTCACTTGTGACGCTTTTGGAGTTGGTATAGGGGGAATCCTGAGCCAAGAGGGTCATCTGATTGCCTACTTTAGTGAAAAGTTGAATGAAACTAGACAACGATATACCACTTACGATAAGAAATTTTATGCTGTGGTTCAATCTCTTCGCCACTAGAGACATTATTTGCTTTCTCAAGAATTCGTAATCTTTTCTGACCATGAAGCTCTTCACTACCTTAACTCCTAGAAGAAGCTTAACGCTAGACACGGCAGGTGGGTCGAATTTCTCTAGGACTATACGTACACTTTGCGACACAAGTCTGGAGCAGACAACAAAGCGGCTGATGCACTGAGTCGTCGCATGATTCTTCTTTCAAGATGAACGCAGAAGTAATAGGATTTGATAAAATCAAAACTGAATATGAATCATGTCCGGATTTTCATGAAGTTTACAATTTATTAAGCAATGGAGCGACTCAAGAGATAGATGGTTTCATCTTGTAGGATGGCTATCTATTTAAGTCTCGAAGGTTATGCATTCCCAGCACCTCGTTAAGGGAATTTTTAATTTGGGAATTGCATGCTGGGGGTTTAATTGGACATTTTGGGCACGCAAAAACTATTGAAGCTACAAAACATCGAATTTTCTGGCCAAGCTTAAAGGGAGATGTTATAAGACTTGTCAGTCGATGTCATGCATGTCAACTCGCTAAACAGCGAAAGCAAATACAGGATTGTACACGCCTTTACCTGTTCCTTATTGCCCCTGGCAAGATGTTAGTATGGACTTCGTTCTTGGACTTCCAAAGACTACCCGAAAGCATGATTCTGTTCTTGTGGTGGTGGATCGATTGTCAAAGATGACCCACTTTATACCCTGTTCCTGAACTTTTGACGTCTCTCGAGTTGCTAAAATCTATTTTGATGAAATAGTTAAGTTGCACGGGCTACCAAAAACTATTGTATCAAATAGGGATGTAAAATTCACTAGCTATTTTTGGAAAACCCTATGGCATAAAATGAGAACTAAGCTTCAGTATTCAACTGCTTTCCACCCACAAACTGACGGGCAAACTAAAGTAGTCAATAGGAGTTTAGGTAACCTACTGAGAACTCTTGTCGGTGAGAATCTAAGAGACTGGGATCAAAAACTGCCAACTGTTGAATTTGCATATAATAATTCTGTTAATAGATCCATAGGTCTGAGTCCAACTGAGGTAGTATATGGTTACAAACCTAGACAACCTATAGATCTCATTCTTATATCCCATTATCATAGGTTGTCTGAGTCTGCATCTGCATTCGCATCACATATTCATGACTTGCATAAAAAAATCAGTAACAGAATTGCTCAAAATAATACTAATTATAAAATTCGAGCTGATCTAAGAAGGAGATTCAAAGAATTTAATATTGGAGACTTTGTGATGATCCGGATACGTCCGGAATAGTTTCCACCTGGAACTGTCAAAAAGTTGCATGCACGAAGTGCCGGACCTTTTAAAATTCTCAAGAAAATTAATGATAATGCTTATGTTCTAGATCTCGCTAGTGATTTCGGCATCAGCTCTACTTTTAATATTGAGGATCTAGTAGCTTATAAAGGTTCAGATTTTACTCCAGATAACCCACTAGATACTGAGCCTACCCATGAGCCTATTTATTAGAGACCCTCTTTACCTCCACTTCTCAATATTCCACCTAACACAGCAGATGAAATTGATAAAATTTTAGATGATGAAATTATTTCAACTAGAGAAGGTGGATCCCAACGGTATCTAGTACGTTGGAAAGGACGGCCTACATCTGATGACACATGGCTTGATCGTCACGATTTGGAGGTGCATCACCCTGATACCTTAGAGCAGTATGAGAGCAACAGAGCAGCACACTCGACGGAGTTGATTTCTCTCCCACCCGGGGAGAATGATGCGGACATCACTGATAGGACACGATGGCGTGTGTACCAGCGCAGGGGGCGTCGACAGTTGATGATCCCTCCTATGGGGATCTGATTCTGATTTTGATTTATTTAGGGTGTCTTTTGTTTATTTCCTATGTAGGGTGTTTTTTGTTTAATTCCATTGTAGATCTATATATAGACCCGTTATATTTTCTTGAACTTAATGAAAGTTTATGTGATTTATTCTTTAGAGGATTTTAGTGTGAAACCATTTCTTAGGGTGGAGGTGTGAAACCCCATTCCTTCCCTTCTTATTTCTCTATTTCATCTTTCTCCACCATGTCTTGCATCAGCAAGATAACAAAGTGATTTGTGTTCACAAACATATATTGACTTGTGAATTACTTGACACATATACAATGCTCATGGCTCATGGCTGTTTGCAATTATGATGATTTGTAGGGCATCATTTACATCACAAGCAAATGATGCCCCAAAAAGTGATGTTATTAAAGGTGAAAACTAATTGATGCTATACACTTTTAAGCAGGGATGGTATCACGTTGTGACTTGTGAGCTACTCATGATACATTTCAAGTGTCTCTAGATGGTGAAAACAAAATAAAATACATGTTAATAACAGTAAGACTTCATGTAAGCAAGATAAAATATTCAACACCTAACTAACGATGCTGGCAGATGCATCAATCTGTACATGCTCAAATAACTCAAAGATGTTTGTTTTAACAATTAACTACTAGCAAGAAAATAGCAGATATTTTCATCGTTGTGCCAACAACAAGATAGCAGATATCGCCTATTGGCGGAGAGTGAAAAGCATTATCAATGTTTGGCCATACTTACAGACTCTTGATTGCTTTGAGCATGGAAAATGAAGTTGATACGTGACCAGTCAATCCACTAGAGGAAAGGTTTCTGCAACGTTTGAATTCTGTTACTTATCCCGCGTGATTTCTATTAAAAATTGCATTAGAAATTTTCATAAATTTCCTTTAATGCCACTCACAGAGCTGTGATCCTTGAGGCACTGGCACTATAGCTACAAGTCACGCCATCCCAGGCATACTTGTTTGGAGCACATGGATCACCCATCCAATTTCTCTTCATTTGATACTCTTCCCTTATTCCCATAATGGCCTCAACTGATACCTCAAGAAGGAAGAGAAAGAATGTCTTTATCAGAAAAGAAAAGAAAAAATAGAATGGCTAAACTTTGTAATGATATAAATAGGTATAAAATTCATGTTAATAAAAGTTAAGGATTTTTATTATAATATTATGATATTATGCAAGGATAGATGTGATATTTTCAATCTTCCTATTAGCAATTACGAAAGAGTCCCAAGAATTTTAAAGTGTTAAACTGATACTTCGAAGAACTCAGCGGGAAATATGTTAAAAGATTCTAAATCAAGAACAATCCGATATGAAGCTACCTCAGACACTAACACGTCAAACTCAAAGGATCAATTCATCAAACTCTTTTGGTCACCCACGATCAAAGACAAAACTCACCGTCTACGAGATCGGTCATATTCTCAGTGAGAAGCATGAGCGAGTAGATCTCGACAGCATTGATAAGAGGGGGGAGGGTGGAGGTGGCGGTGGCATTAAGAGAGTAATTGTAGTTGGCATACCCATACATAGGGCTGACACTGTAGACGTAGTCATGGCTGAGATAGGGCGGGGAGTAGGATCCGATCCTTAAATCCCCATTGCGATAGATGTTGAACTCCCTTTTCTCGCTCGCTGTGAGCTCTTGGATCTCGCAGAAGTGGAGGAAGGCGTAGTATTCGGTGTTGACATCCTCGGAGTCCCAGGAGAATTTGAGCGGGGAGGAGGAGTTGGTGGGGACGACGGCGGTCTGGAGGACGGTGGCGGGGGCCTCGAAGAAATCGTCTTTTGAGTCTTTAATGTCCTTTGTGGTGTCAATCGCGGTCCAGGAATTGGTGAAGATGAGGGGAATCCAGATGCGGTCGTACGGGTCGTCAGGGTACCTGAGGAGAGACAAAACGACGTAGCATGGTCGCATTGAACATGTTTGATACTTGGTCTAGCTCAGATTCACATCTAGAGTTTACAATACGAATTTATCTAAATAAACCGTTTTGCTCCATACAATACGAATTTATGAAAAATCCGATGGTTACTTAAAGCTCACCTTATTACTGGAGTTGTATCTGAAGCCATGTTGACTCGATAAGCAAGAACAAGAGATTGAGAAGCATTTGCAGCCGGATAAAGATTAGACTTGAGCGGTCTCACCTCCAGCGAAGATATGAAGGGAGTTCCACCCCCAGTATTTATAAGACACACTTGTATGAACTCTGCCACAGCAACAGTGATGGCTTCGTATCTATACTGCCCGCTTGCATCAGAGATGTTCACCTTCTCCCAGAAATTGACTCCAATATGGAGATCAAATAGGATCGGACTATCATCTTTTGCACTATTATTCCCATCGTAATTCCCATACATGAACCTTGCTCTCAAAAGATACTTACGACCTGGGATTACTGGCTTTAAGGTGTAACAATTCCGATCTCCATCAGGAAAGCTTCTAAGGTTACGGTTCTGCATTATAACAGCAGAAGTATTGTAATTCCCAGCGATATTGTAGTTTATCCCAGTATCTATAAATTGGTCATCCGAGATGTATTCAAGTTTTGTATTGGGGTCGTTGTAACTGTAACCGCTGCTAATGCCGCAGTCTATACTTATATAACCTGCACGACGAACAATTAACGAAGAAAAATTTATGTGTACGTGTGTAAATGCAATAATATTGGCATAACCAATTAATAGTCCAACATCCATTAGGGAAAAAGTTCAAAACTAAAATGGAAAGAGAAGCCTGAGAGGGTGACCTTCAGTACTTGGCTGGCCTGTAACCAAGAAACCCCAAAGAAGAAAGCAACATATTACCACCTTTCCTAAGCTCAGGAACTCCATGGCCATGCCCTCCTGAAGCTTTTCTGCTCTAGGGGATTACCACATTGCATGTATGCAAAGGCTGATCACTTTTCTGCCTTTAATACTAATTTAAAAGAACAGTATCGCGTCACATAGGATATGTAGTAACCACGATCGATGTTCTTATTATTATGCATTTAATCTGTAGCATTTCGATCAGTACAACCATAGTTTCTGACCCTTTATTTAGTTCCGATATCCTAATTGGTTTTTCTCTAGCAGCGATCTCTGTAACAATTAGCTCCTTAGAAAGACGAATAAGTACTGCCATGCATGAATTTTAAGGAGAATTGAGTGGTACGGCTGTTGATTATTAGTATTTAGAATTAAAAAGTTAATTTCAGATGAGAGAGAGAGAAATCTTCCATAGATTTATACAGTCCTGGTATGGGAAAAACTAAACTAGACAGAACCCACATATATATATATATCTAATAAAAATAAATTTCCCTTTAAACACGCAGAGGTTGCGTAAATATATATATTGATAGCAAACTGGGGACAGGTAATTAGAAAAATGTTCTTTACTGGGGACGGGTCTCTTATTCGTCTTCCAAATGTTCTTTATTTGGCTTAAAGTTTCTAATTAGAAAAATTAGAACGAATCTTAGAGACGTGTAGTGCAACCAATCTTAGACGTGTAGTGCATTATGGATGATAAGCAGAGTCTTGATGCCCATAATGGAAACCAAGACAATCCCAAAGATTAAGCCATTAATTTTGTACCAAACCAATTTACTTTCACTTAGTAGTTAAAATTATTCCATGTAGGATGAATAAGAGACCATTGACTAATTAACCAAGACAAAGTTTTTTTTTTTCATATTTATCCTCCTCTATTTAACTTTAATAACCATGCGCCTTGCCTTCAATGGAAGAAACTAAAGAGAGAGAAGAGACCGATGGAGTTTTAGGTGATCACGAGTGAGAACTCGATATCAATTTCAGATTTGGTCCCAATTGTTCAGTGAGTCAAACAAGAGAGGATTATTATCTTACTATAGTAGTGCAATTATGGACTTTCTTGTTCCTTTAATTTGCCCATACGATCTGTCGAACGAAATGGAAAAAATAAATTGCATATCATTATTGCAGTAAAGTTGCAGACTCTCAAATTCTATATGTTTCCAAAATAATTCATAAGCTGCTTCATTATTCTGAAGAATGGTTCATTCTCGAAGAAATTAATTAATAGGTCATCACATTCAACACACCCAGGGTATTATTAATTTATTACTCACAGAAAATCATTTGCAACACATAGAGATCATCACACACTGCACACTATCCATTTGAAGATATATATAAATATTCAAATCATACTTGATAAGGCAGGAACAAGCTCAGTTCTTCCGTATTTGTCAGTGTTCCTGCTACTTGCACGAGCAGTCTCAAAGTGCCAAGCAATATCATGGATATTCCCTCTCTTAATTAATCGTACAGATATATATACAAGGATTTCTATGTTCGTATCCTACCACACTTGGTTGGTCATTTGTTGTTGTAGATCTTTTGCAGGATATGTGAATGCTTTCAAATCACAGAGAGTTACGTTTCCTAACTAAACATCGAAGGCATTAGATGCATCACCGGTATGCTTCAGGCAAATTGGATGGCTTCATTTTAGAAGCTTATGATGTTTGCTTCTTGCATATTGTTTGCTAGCTTATGATGCTACTATCTTCCACAAGTAGTAAACTATAACACTGACCAGTGCTTATCTTTCATTGCACACCAAAGAAAATGTCACACTTCATAAAACAATATAAAGTATAAACAAGAAGTCCTGAGAGAAGGTTTACAGATTATTACATATAAAAAAAGCTATAATTGAGGCAGCAAAAAGCCAAATTTCTTCAATACTCACTTGAGAAAAGGGAGAAAAAAGAGAGAGAAGAAAACAACTAACTCGGACTTATGCTGAGGAAGACGGGATCAGCTTATCTTGCAGATGGTGCAAATGTGCCTGATATATCTCCAAAAGCACTTGTCTCACTTATGGTGGTGCGCTCACTGTATAGAATCTCGCTCCTCACTCGAGAAGTCTCCAGTGTCAAACTCTCCTTTAGAAGTATCACCACATCAGCCATTGTTGGTCTTTGATCGGAGTAATCTGACGTGCACATCATTGCTAGCTCAAGAACCTTCCATACTGAATTGATGTCACACTTGCCTCGCAGACTTCTATCAACAATTTCCTCAATATTCCCTCTGTTGATCATCGGTTTCACACGTTCTAGGATGTGAACCTTCCCAGGACCTTGCACAATAGGAGGTTCACCTGTAATTATCTCCAGTAGAACCACCCCAAAGCTGTATACATCGCTCTTTTCACTGAGTTGCAATGTCCTATGGTACCTATGTATGAAAAAGCTTCGATTAGACATTTGTAACCAGCTCAAATAGAAGAATGCTTGCCTTCCAATATAATGAGGAAGTCTATATATTATTCATGGGACATTTTTATTATGCCCATCTTATTAAAAATGTCACTTTTTACAGTCCCGGATGAGAGAGATATGGACTTCAATTGGCAGAAAATTAAATGTGTAGATACAGAGACATACTCCGGATCCATGTAGCCTGGTGTGCCGACGATTGCCACAGTTGATACAAACTGCGCATCACTGAGCACTGCCTTGGAGAGCCCAAAATCAGCTATCTTAGCTTCTAAATGTTGCCCTAAAAGAATATTGCTGGGCTTTACATCTCTGTGAATTATTGATTGTTTGCATCCTTTGTGCAGATAATCCAGGCCTACATCACATAAAAAATAAGAAAAATGAAAAATGACCATGTAGTTTAAGATCTAGTAAGAAAAGACATATACAGATGCATTACGTATCCTGACCTTGTGCAGCTTCAAGGACAATCTGGAGGCGCTCTCTCCAACTCAACGGTCTAGCAAGGCTAGTTTTACCTACAAGAGCAGGAATACATTCTATCAATTTTTCCTAGAAAAACGTACTGCAGGACCTTATGAGTAAAATGATTTTCAGAACTCTCAGCCAAGTCATCCCATGATTGGCGGCTTCCACCACAATATAATTAAGTGCCAAGTTGAAATGCTCAAGGTACTTTCTAATGTGCAAGAAAGTAGAACATTCTATTTCAGATACCATATGAAAAAGTTAACATCTTAGAAGACTTGGGAGAATATGTTGATATGTGAAATGAGAGCTAATGTTTGTCTGGAATGCTTTAGCATTCTTTTTAATATAGATACTTCTAATTTGGAAAAAAAATATTGTATTAAAGAACTCACAAGGGAAAGAAGGAATATGCAGATGCATGAAATGAAGGTCAATTCTAATTTAATGCGTGGACCTTTCTTTATCAGTATCAATCAAGATGTGATAACTGAACAATAATTAGACTATTTGCTTGAATATGCAAAACGTTGGCTAGAATACTCAAGTTAGCATTATCTCATAGTTATAGAAGACCACTAAAAAATCCAGAAAAACTACAGCTACATTTCCAGGTTTTTCATGACATTCTTTCGGGACCAAATAATAAATCTACAGCCCAGCTCCAGATCTGTCAAACCACAAGCCTTGGAAGCTCAAACCTTGGGGACAGAACAGGAGGGCCAAAGATCGCGGAATGCCCACTCCTTTCTTAAGTTCTCTTACCTTGAAGCTTCAGTCTGGTTAAGTCTAGAGAACTCTTTTACTTGGATCATGACTGAGTTAGCCTTCTTTATCTACTACCTATTTCATAACATATCTTTAAGAACGTCTATTAATGTAACTGCTCAATGTCTGCACCAGCTAAAGTAGCTCAATCATGACATGAGATCATAACGATCTAAGAACCTCCATCTAACGCAGAAGTTCATCGAAAATGGTTAATAAAATACTAAAAGTGTCGTATAAATTAGTATTAATATGTATTTTGAAAGAACAAGGAAAAATAGAAACTGATTGATATTTAGGAATAAGGCATCTACCAAGGACTAGAAAAACCATATGAAGCATCTACGTCCAACTATATATGATTGCATGGATTAGTCTTTTTCTTGGCAAACCTCTCAGATGATCGTGAAGGCTTCCTTCAGGCAGGTACTCATAAACGAGAGCCATGTGTTCCCCATCATTGCAATAGCCAATCAAAGAAACTAGGTTCTTGTGATGAACCTTTCTCAAATTCTGAGTCTGCACGGAAGAATTCTGAATATTGTCAGACAAAACACTGCATAACTAGAAGCAACAAGAATCTAGTTCAGTATTTTTTTCATAATGCTACCCACAATATTTTAAAATATCCCTTTACATCTAATAGTTCACATACACCTTCACCAAGAAAGTAAACATAAAGCTAGTATATATTGTACTGTAGATAAATGGGGAACTAAAGATTTTTAGTATTAGGAAACAATCCACCGCAAATGATATCCCGATCTAGGAACACTGTAATATTCACATTTTCACAAAAGATAATTCTCAGTGTCATGCTTCACAAATTAATTTTGTAATCCTTGTACAGCATATGGAATGCCTAATCACCTACCTATGCTCCTATACAAGCTCGCTCCAGATATTTGATTTAAAGCTTCATTGCCACAATGTACCAAAAGCCATTTCATTACTGAGAAACAGATACCTGACAAGATTCAAATTAGTTACCTCAGCCAGAAACTCCTTCATTCCTTGTGATGACCATCCAGAAAGCAACTTGACTGCAACCTCACTGCTATCTTCCAAGTAACCATGGTAGACAGTCCCAAATCCTCCTTGTCCGATGACTTGTGTAAATTTATCAGTAATGATCTCCAACTGCAAATATGTAAACTGTTTACTCTCAAGTTGCACTTGCTGCTCTTCATGATTCATTTTCCTTACAGGAACTTCCTCAACATATTGACCCACAGGAGCATTAGAAACCACAACTTCCATAAAAAAGGAGATCATGAGATATGGACCATAGATAAATGATTCAAGCATAAAATTAGGAAAATAAACAAGTAAAAGGAAAATGAGCAGAGCATTAGTTCAGAAATAAGGGTTGCTGTTACAAGTAGCAACCTTGTTGTCTTCTTTTCAATATCAACATGATGGATACTGCCAGTGCCAGCAACACCACAAGGACAACTGAAGTAGTTACAATGATTGCTATAGGTGACTTCTTCTTTGGATCAGAAGAGGTTTCAGTCATGTTTAAACTCTTAGTTCTGGCATCAGGAAAATTTTACAAATATTAGCAGAAATCAAATTTATGAACTGAAACAAAGATACAAGCTAGAATGAAAACATTTCAAAGTTAATGCAATTCATTTCATGTTAAGTAAGAAGTGTGGAGCTTAGTCTACCTTACATATATGTGTGAAATAGGGCAAATTCAGACAACTTTTTATCAATATTCAATATCCACAACAGTCATCTCTATTTCCTAGATCCTAACTCCTCAAGCATCTAATAATTATAGCATATAAGTAAAAAGTGATATCAAATAGGGCAAATTCGGTCCTTTTGATCAAATATTGAGGCATAATTCAGTTAAGATGCCTGGTCATGTGACACCTCAGGGGAACAAATTCATTCGCTTCATGTTACAATATTAGCAGTAAGTTGATATCAGGAAGAATAATAGAACATTTGGAGTGCCCAAAAATTAATCTTTTTGTATAGTTCACTTCACATTACAGTAAAAGTGGAAGAAGATTCTTTCTTATTGCTGACAGAGCCATTTGTGTCAGCATGTAAAAAGACATCGTGTTTCATCCCGTCTTAGTCTAACAACTTGCAATTTCAAGCAAGAAAAAGAACCTATGTAACTATGTCAGGTCAAGAAACAGTAATTCCATAGGCTTGTATAGTATCCTTCCAGTTGAAAAAGAAAGGAAGAAAAGTGTACTTATAAGTGATAACATGCCAACCTTAATATTTATAGGTTTTATCTTTCCAAATTATACTACATAGCCTAAATGTATATTGAAAAATGAGAATGACTTGCACACTGACCAAAAGTATCAATTCCTTTTATGGAGAAGTGCTGAAAATCATCAATTACATCTTAAAAGAAAACAAATGATATACTTAGACATATTACAATGAAATCTAATTGCATACAATACCTGATAGGAATGTTCCTATATCAAATGCGCATTTTAGAACCTGCAAAGCTCTGTATAGTTTGTACAGACCCTTAAAAATGAACCTCTGATGTAGATAATTAACTATCCCTTTTTTCATGAATTACTGTAACAGAGGCAGAGCTAACCGAGAATTTAATCTGTAAAGTGTTCTTTACTTGCTATCCTACAGAGTGCCTCAAAAGAAATCTGGGGCTGTTTTTAGATTATAAGAATACAACAATTGATAAAATATTTTCTCAAAAGTAGTTGAATGCAATATGCTCTTTTGCTACCATAATTGGTTAAAAAGCGGAAGGGCTTGATTAGAAACAAACCTCAATACAAGTGATCCATCATTTGCTTTTCTAATGAGGCGATCAGGGATTTCTGTGATGTTGTTTCCAGTTAGATCTCTGCACAGGTAGAGATTGCATCAAGGACCTAAAATACTCATTAAGATAATCAGAACAGTCTATCTGACGTTAACACTTACAGGACTTGGAGGGATGATATATCCGCTAGAGAATCAGGGACTCTTCCACTTAAGTTGTTGTAAGACAAATCCCTAAAGAAGATAACATAATTAGATATGACTTTAGAAGTTCCTTGTACCTTTGTAACAATATTGATCTAAATTTTGCCACGGTTCATACTTACAGGGACTCGAGTTTTGTGAGACGGGAAAAGGAATTTGACACCTGACCAACCAATCCACTGGAGGATAAGTTTCTGCAGCACAGTTGAATCAATTAGGATATATATATACATTCATATATATATATATATATATATATATATATATATATATATATATGTATGTATCCTTTTAGTCAACAAAGTTTACCAGAAAACTTGGCTCCTAAGAAAATTTGCAAAATATTCTCTTTCTTGTATACTCACAGAGCTATAATCCTTGAATCATTACCACCATTGCTACAAGTGATGCCGTCCCAAACATACGTTTTTGGAAAACATGGATCACCCATCCAATTTTTCTTCAACTTATACTCTGCCTTGATCGCCAACATGGGCTCAACTGGTACCGCAAAAAAGAAAATTTTGTGAAGGCATGCGACAAATAGAGATTAGAGATGCAAGCACAATCCAGAAAGGTTTTTTTTTGCATTGTATTCACTGCGGAATTAATACGATACTCTTCATGCTATGGAATGTATCATGAGTAAACGTCTCAAAGTAGCATCATCCTTTCTTTAGTTTACATTCATCGATGGAGTCAGAGTCCAACTGCAGCAATTCGAGGAGAAGAAATATTCTATTTGAAGGAAGTAAACCCTAAGCGGACTTGGGTGGTAAAGAGAACAGAGATTCGGAGAAGGTATTGGAGAAGGGGTAATAATTAATGCCATTTACTAATAAATCCGTCTTCAGATCATCAACATTGTCTAGATTTTTACTGAAACCAAATGAAATGCCCTGATATTAAATACGACAAATGAACAGATTCCAGTTCCATCAAATTCCAACTTTAGGAGTTTACAAATAGGGTATAATTAAAACTAAAAATACATTTCAAGCTTGACTTGCTTATGCCCCATTATGAATAATAACTAGACGCAAAAAATTTAGGAAAATTTAAAAGGGGATTCGAAAAGTAATAAACATACCGTCTCCGATGCGAGTCATTGAGACATCTGCCCTGCTCCAGAGCGAATAAGCCTCAACCGCATTGATGAGGGGAGGACGAGTGGCGTTCTTGGTGGCACTGAAACTGAAATTATACTGGGCGTAGCTGCTCAATTGGGAGGTGCTATATATATAGCCGGACATGAGGTAGGGTGGCCTGTAGTGTTCCTCCCACGTCCTGTCATTAAGGTAAACGGCGAACTCCCTGACGTCCTTTTCCGGGAGGAGTTCGAGCTCACAGAAATGAAGGTTCACATAGTAGTACGGCCCGACGCTTCTGCTCTCCGAATTCCAGTAGAATCCCATCGTGGTGTCGTTGATGTTTGCGGCCACGGCAGCAGTCTGGTGCACGACAGAGGGGACCTCGAACTCGTCATCTTGGAAGTTTTTGACCTTAGATGCGGTAGTTAGCACGTCGTCGGTGATGTTCATAGGCTTCCAGATGCGGTCGTACGGGTCGTCGGGGTATCTGCAAATGAATTCACCTTAATTCTCTTATAGAAAATTTTTATTTCGACGTCTGCAGTATTATACGTCCGCTCGATCGATCGTCAATTATGTTCGATGTTGGACGCGTACTTACCGGATTATGTTACCTGCAGCCGCTCCAAAGTTGACCCGTGCCAAAAACACGATATAGTTGGAAGAGGTGGCGGTGGGATAGAGCGTGGACTTCAATTGCCTCATCTCCAGTAAAGAGATGAAAGGAGTGGAAGAAGAGTCGCTTCTTCTCGTCAGACAAACTGATACGAAATCGCCCAACGCAACACTTATAGCTTCGTACACATGAGTAGAGGATGTCGTCGTGATGTTCACTGTATCCCAAAGATTGACTCCAATGTTTAGATCGAACAGCAACGGACCGTTCGCCTGCACGCTGTTATTTCCATCGTAGTTCCCATACATGAAGCCTGCTCTTAGAAGATACTTATAACCTTGGATTGCAGGCTGTAAGGTGTAGCAGTTACGATCTCCGTCAGGAAAGCTTCTGACAGTCGTATACTGCTTGCGAATCGAGGAGTCGATATAATTGGAAGCAACATTGTGGTTTGTCCCAGTGTCTATATATTGATCATCTGTGGTATAGGGTATTCCTGTATCTCTGTCTGTATAATTACCAGCGGAGCCACAGTCTATGCTAATGAAACCTACATATAAAAGACGAAGGTAAATCAAATATTATGATCAATTCATATGCATAGAAGCATCTTCTTTTTCTTTTTTTGTTTAAAAAAAAAAGAATCTTAAAGTCCGATCTAAACTTGGTGATCTAGGACTACGTACTCTCAGTACTAGGAAGCTGGCCATGAACTTGAACTGCTGCAAGCAAGACACTCAGGAGAAGAGATCTGCACAATAACTCCATCTTCTTCTCTAAGCTCTCATGCCTCATTGCAACCAACGCCATTAATTCTTCGCCGTGGTTCATCATCCTTTATACTTTAATTGCGGCCGAATATAGTAACATTTCTGTATCACTTCGTGCACCCCACACAGAACGACCTCATAACTCCCAACCTTTGCCAGCCTTAGGTCAACGGTTGAATAAAGGTCAAACAGGGGCCTTTGTTAAACTCCGACCTGCTAATTGCGGGCTGGTTTCTGACCTTGTCTCGCATTTGAATTGGCGAAGTGTTGGAGCTCCCTCCTGTACTGAAAGGGAAACTGGATTCAATTATTTTAACTGGAAAGGTGATGGAAAACCTATTGTAGTATTGCTATTGTTTGCACGTCGCACGAGTTGGAAAACATAATATTAGATATGTGATGTTCTTATATATATATATATATATATATATTGAAAATAATGGACTCAATCCAGTTATATTTTGTTGTTCTTATATATTTATTAAGATAATCAGATTATGCCTTAACAAACGGAGGTACCACTGTGTAACTATCATATTTTAACATTTTATATGTCGATGCAATTAGGAGTATAATTGGAGCTCACGTCTCCTATGAGCCATTTCAATAATACAATTAGCAAGTTTCCAAACTGCGATATGAAAATTAAAGAACCAGATGCTTATTAATTATCACCTGTTCATTGGTATATATATGCCCATTAGAAGACATATTAATCAAGATGTCATGGGTTTACAATATACCAGAAATAAAGGAGTTCATCAGAAAACTACTTTTGGTACTACTAATAGCTGGTAGAAACAAACCTAAAATATAATAGTGACCCAACTAGCGAATTCTTTTTAACAACGCATCACTGCATTCCTGTCGGATTTCTGCACAAAAGAAGACTGAATCAAAACTCGAAAAGAACGTCATCCATTTCTTTTTTCCTTTGTAGAAAACTCATCCAAAATTAATTGGAACCATATACTTTATTTTAATACTTACAGGACATGGATGGATCTTATGCTTGCTGGAAAAACAGTATGTTCCGGTTAATTTTTTACGGAAAATCCATGAAAATTTTTTAAAAAATTGCACGACAACCATAGAAGTTCCATGTCGATTTAGTATCTTGGAGCTTCATCCTTAGGTAATATATGATGAAGGTAAATGATGAAATCCTCAGTACTCTGCCAACTCCACCTGAAAGGATAAAAAAAATACACAATTTGTCTGCCCCTGATTAACTATCAATATGAATCACACCACTGAGAGATTGAAATACTTATTCCATAATCAAACGAGACCTTAGAATCTAATAATGTTGATTCGTAGAGAAGATTGCGAACGACAAAATCATAGAAGAAAATAATGTAGGAGGAAAAAGAAAAAGAAAAAGAGCAATTTCACCTAAGCTCAGACTTCTGACCTTGTTCCAATAATTTTTAATTAGCAGTTGGGATTGATTCAAAATATGTTCACGATACTTACAGGTACACTTATAAGCTGTTCATTTCTCACGTTTTCTAGAATATGGAATCATATATAGATTGGTCTCCTATATATCTATGAGCCATATTTAATCCTAGTCACTAGAAGGAAGTTTGACAAGATCGAAATGAGTGGTATTAAGATCTTCTAATAAGTAATAAAATATTTTCAGGGTGAATGTGAATGTTTGAGCAACAGATGAAGAAAGATATGCATGCATAAGTTCTGGACTGGCTCAGATCCTGTTGATTGCTTCTTCCTTTACTTTTATATACGATCTCAGACCATATGTAGAAAGTGCATAACAATTTGCAAATACTCAGAGTTTCTACGATATCAAATGCATGGTCTTAGCAATCTCAGCAAGGCATAAGCTGCTTGATTATTCTGGAGAATGTTTCATTCTGCATTCTGGCAGAAATTAATTAATCGGAAACAGAGTGCTCATCACACAATATATACCACAATTAATTTAACAAACCTCGACTATACATCACAACATCGCAAAATATTGCAACGCATGGAGATCATCACACAATACATACCTTGTATTGGAAGAAATTCAACTCATTATTAGCTTATCTCGTAGATGAATCAAATTTAAGTCCCTGATGCTGTCAGTTAAGTCAGTGCTACCATTGTCAGTGTTCCTTCGACTTGCACGAGTAGTAGTCTCAAGTGCCAAGCACTCCCTTAACTGCACAATAACATCAGTCATTGTTGGTCTTTAAATGCTGGTGGCTCTCGACGTGCAAACCATTTCTAGATCGACAACTTTCCAAACAGAACGGACGTCGTACTCTACTTGGAGCCTTGCATCAGCAATATCATGGATATTCCCTCTCTTAATTAATCGTACAGATATCTACAAAGATTTCATATGTTCAGATCCTACCACACTTGGTTGTTCTAGATCTATTAGCTTATCAGCTTAATCTTTTGGAGGACATGGATTTCAAATCACGGGTTTACGTTTCCAAACTAAACATTAATTGAGATGCACCATCAGTCGAGATGCATGACCGGCATGCTTCAGGCAAATTGCATGAATTTCATTTTAGAAGCTTGGATATTTGCTTCTTACACAATGTTACTATTTTCCTCGAGTAGCAAACTATCACAGTACTGACAAATGCTCCTCTTTCATTGCACACCAAAGAAAATGTCAGACTTCACAAAACAATAAAGTATAAACAAGAAGTTTTGAGGGAAGATTTACGGACTATTTCATATAGAAAAGCTATAATTGAAGCAACAAAGAGACAAATTTCTCCAACACTCACTTGAGAAAAGTAAAAGGGAAGAAAACAACCAACTCAGACTTAAGTTGAGGAAGACAAGATCAGTTTATCTTGCGGATGGAGCAAATGCGGCTGATATATCAACAGAAGCACTTGTCTTGCTTATGCCTGTGCCCACACTGTATAGATTCTCGCTCCTCACACAAGAAGTCTCCAGTATCAAACTCTCCTTTAGATGTACCACCACGTCAGCCATTGTTGGTCTTTGAGTGGAGTAATCTGCTGTGCACATCACTGCTAGCTCCAGAACCTTCCACACTGAATTGACGTCACACTTGCCTCGCAGACTTCTGTCAACAATTTCCTCAATATTCCCTCTGTAGAGCATCGGTTTCACACGTTCTAATATATGAATCTTCTCTGTGCCTTGCACAATGGGAGGTTGACCTGTAACTATTTCCAATAGAACCACCCCAAAACTGTATACATCACTCTTTTCGCTAAGTTGCAATGTCCTATGATACCTATATATGAAAAAGCTTCGAGATCAGACAATTGCAACCAGCTCAAACAGAAGAATGTTTTTTGTGCAGATATAATAAGAAGTCTATCTACTATTCTTTCATGCTATATCGTCTACCAAGTTGTGTTCCTAGCAGGACAAACCCACCAACTTCAATTGATAGAATATTAGATGTATAGGAATAGAGACATACTCCGGGTCCATGTAGCCTGGTGTGCCGACAAGTGCCACTGTTGATACATATTGTGCATCACTAAGCACTGCCTTAGATAGCCCAAAATCAGCTATCTTAGCCTCTAAATGATGGCCTAAAAGAATATTGCTGGTCTTCACATCTCTGTGAATTATTGATTGTTTGCATCCTTTGTGCAGATAATCCAGGCCTACAGCACATAAAGAAAAAAAATTGCAGAAAACCATGTAGTTTAAAATCTAGCAAGAAAAGACATATAAATGCATTATAAATCCTGACCTTGTGCGGCTTCAAGGACAATCTGGAGGCGCTCTCTCCAACTCAATGGTCTAGCAAGGCCAGCTTTACCTATAAGAGCAGGAAGACATTCTATCACTTTTCTTGAAAAATGTACTGCATGATCTTTTGGGTAAAATGATTTTCAGAACTCTCAACCATGTCATCCCATGATTGACAGCTTCCACCACAATATAGTTAAATGCCAAGTTGAAAAACTCAAGGATACTTTCAAATGTGCAAGAAAGTAGAATATTCTATTTCAGATACCATATGAAAAAGTTACTTATCTCAGAAGACTTGGGAGAAAATGTTGATATGTGAAATGAGAGCTAAAGGTTCTTGTGGATGCTTTAGCATTCCTTTTAATCTTTTCAAAGTAGAACACTTATAATTTGGAAAGAGTTGTATTAAAGAACCCATGAGGGAAGAAAGAATATACATGCAGATGCATGAAATGAGGTGGCTGTATAAATTAGTGTTAATATGTATTTCGAAAGAACAAGGGAAAAACTTATTCATATTCATAAATAAGGCATCTATCAAGGACTAGAACAACCATATGATATATGATAAATGGATTAAGATAATGGCAGATTTTTTTCAAACCTCTCAGATGATCGTAAAGGCTTCCTTGAGGCAGGTATTCATAGACGAGAGCCATGTGTTTCCCATCATTGCAATAGCCAATCAAAGAAACTAGGTTCTTGTGATGAACCTTTCTCAAATTCTGAGTCTGCAAGAAAGAATCCTAAACATTGTCAGACAGAAAACTGCATAAATAGAAGCAACAAGATTCTAGTTCAATGGTGTGATAATGCTACCACAATATTTTGAAATATCTTTCTATATCTAATAGTTCGCATGCACCTTCATCAAGAAAGAAAACATAAAACTAGTTTCCTTTATACTCTAGATAGCTGGGAACTAAAAGATTTTTAGTATTAAGGAACAATCCCCCACAGAAATGATATCCCAATCTAGGAACTCTGTAATGTTCACATTACAAAAGATATATCTTACTGGCATGCTTTGCAAATTGATTTTGGAATCATTGTAAAAAATATGGAATGCCTAACCACCCTATCTATGCTCCAATATTAGTTCTATAGAACTTTTTGCTAACTTCATCATCTCACTGTGCAAAAAGCCATTTCATACCTGAGAAACAGATGCCTAACAAGATTCAAATTAGTTACCTCAGCCAGAAACTCTTTCATTCCTTGTGATGACCATCCAGAAAGCAACTTGACTGCAACCTCAGTGCTATCTTCCAAGTAACCATGGTAGACAGTCCCAAATCCTCCCTGTCCGATGACTCGCGTAAATTTGTTGGTAATGTTATCCAACTGCAAGTATGTGAATTGTTTACTCTCAAGTTGCACTTGCTGCTCTTCAAGATCCATTTTCTTTGCACGAACCTCCTCGACATGTTGGCTCACAGGAGCATCAGATACTAAAACTTTCATACAAAAAGAGATCATAAGATACGGACCATAGATAAAGGAGTCAAGCATATAATTAGGAAAATAAATACACAGGTAAAAGGAAAATGAGCAGAGCATTAGTTCACAAAGAAGGCTTGCTGTTACAAGTAGGCTAAGTAGCAACCTTGTCGTCTTCTTTTCAATATCAATATGATGGATACTGCCAGTGCCAGCAACACCACAAGGACAACTGGAATAGTTACAATGATTGCTATAGGTAACTTCTTCTTTGGAGTAGGTTCGGGTCCTTCGGGTTTGTCACATTTGTTTGTACTGTTGTCAGTTCTAGCATCAGAAATTTTTTACAAATATTATCAGAAATCAAGCTCATGAACTGAAACAAAGACACAAGCTAGAAGGAAAACATTTCAAAGTTAATGAAGTTCACTTCATGTTAAGTACAACAAAACTAATGAAAATATTCCACCTCATTGCTTATTAAACTTTTTATGTTAGCAAGGACAGAAGACATCATGATCTTGGTATTGTATTTGCCTGTTCTAAAGTGTGGAGCTTGGTTTATCTTATATACAATAATGTGGGAACAACTTTTATCAATATTCAATATTCACAACAGTCATTTTTATTTCCTATGTCCTACTCCTCAAGCATCTAATAACTACAGCATATAAGTACAAAGTGATATGAAACATGGCAAAATTGCTCTTTCTGAGCAAACATGGGGCATAATTCAGTTAAGATGCCTTGCCATGTAACACCTCAGGGGGAACAAATTCATACACGAATTATTATAACAGAGCTAGCCAAGAACTTAATCCATAAGGTGTTCTTTATTTGTTATCCTACAGAGTGCCTCAAAAGAAATTGAGCCGAGTCTGGGGCTGTTTTAGTTTATAAGAATGTCTTTTTCAATAGTAGTGGAAGTACTTGATTACGAACTAACCTCAATGTAAGTGACCCATCTTTTGAATTTTTAGTAAGGACATCAGGGATTTCGGTAATGCAGTTTCCTGTCAAATTTCTGTACAAAAAGGCAGATGGCATCAAGGACCTAAAAATATTCATTTAAGATCATCAGGACAGTAAATCTGATGTTGATACTTACAGGGCAACGAGGGATGATATATCTGCTACAGAATCAGGAAACTTTCCACTTAATTTGTTGTCAGACAAATCCCTAAAACAAAATAACGAAATTGCACATGAGTTTAGAAGTTCCACGTATCTTTGCACTACTATTTAGCTAAATCTTGCTTCTTACAGGGACTTGATTGCTGTGAGACGGGAAAAGGAATTTGACACCAGACCAACCAATCCACTGGAGGATAAGTTTCTGCAGCACAGTTGAATCAATTAGGATATTTATTTATCTATCCCTTTCGTCAATAATTTTGACCAGCAAACATGGCTCCTAAGAAAATTTGGAAAAATTCTCTTTCTTGGATACTCACAGAGCTATAATCCTTGAATTGTTACCACCATTGCTACAAGTGATGCCGTCCCAAACATACTGTTTTGGAGAACATGGATCACCCATCCAATTTTTCTTCACTTTATACTCTGCCTTGATCGCCAACATGGCCTCAGCTGATGGAATAGAAATGGAATAAAAATTAGATATGCAAGCACATTTTCAGGAAAAAAGAAGAAGAGATTTTTGCAGAATATTTACTTCGGAAATTACACCTGCTCCTTGAAATTTACCGAGAATTAAAAAACAAAAGCTATTTATTCAGAAAATACCCTCCTTGAAATTCGCAGTGGTTCATCCACATTTCTGCAGAAGAACTCGATTTTGTAATCGACAAAACCCTAAATTGTAGCCATTACCCCAAAATCTGGCAATATTAATAACTTTTGAATCAATTTAAAATAATTTATATAAGGTCAAAAAGGTTTTTTTAAATCTAAATTTGGTTTTAATAATGAGTAACTAGATTTAGTTAACAAGATGACAATTTAACATCTTGTCTTTCCACTATCTGTTTCGGTAAATTATAGGAAACGCCCTGCTTGGGTTGTTCTTTGAAATCCCAATTACCAAGTAAAGAAGAAGGGGGGATAAATCAAAGAAACTAACATACCATCCCCAACGTTGGTCATGGTGACATCTTCGATGCTCTCTAAGGAATAGATTTCGATGGCGTTGATGATGGGAGGAAGAGTGGAGTTAATCTTGGAGGTGTTAAGAGTGAATTCATACTTATCGCGGTGTTTCAACTGGGAGGTGCTATATATAGAATCCGACATCAAGTAGGGTGGCCTATAGTTCTCGAACCACATCTCCCTGTTGACGTAGACGTCGAACTCCCTCACATCCTTGGTCAACGACAGGTCGTCGAATTCGGAGAAGAAAAGATTCACGTAGTAGTACGGCCCGGCGGCGTTGCGGCTGATCTCGGAGTCCCAGGAGAGCACGATGCTATCGTTGATGCTGGCGGCCGCGATCGCCGTCTGCATCACGGCGGAGGGGGCCTCGAACGCATCCGTCTGGTACTTGCCGATCGTCGACGTAGTGGAGAGCACGTCCGTAGTCTCTGTCAGCGGGAACCATATGCGGTCGTGCGGGTCCTCGGGATATCTGAGAAATTTTTCTTTTTTCAAGGTATATCTTTGTACGAAAACCATACTAAAAAAATGGGTCTTAATCGCAAAATCACTAAACTTTATGGTGTTATTTGAAAATTAATATAGATTCTAACGAAATTTTCAAATAACACCCTATATTTTCGTAATTTTGTGATGAACTCACCGGATTATCTTATCTTTCTTTTCTCCGTAGTTGCCGCGCCAGAAAAACACGATATTACCGGAAGAACTCACAGCCGGATAAAGATTGTCCTTCAATGGCCTCATCTCCAACAAAGATATGAAAGGAGTCGAGGAACGGCTTGTTCTTATCACACAAACCGACACGAAATCGCCCGAGGCGACAGTGATAGCCTCGTACGTGAATCGACTGGATGCATCGGAGATGTTCACCGTCTTCCAAAGATTGACTCCAATGTGTAGATCAAACAAGAGCGGAAGACTGTTCTTTCCGTCGTAGTTCCCGTACAAGAAGCTCGCTCTTAGAAAATACTTGTGATCTGGGATTGCTGGCTTCAAGGTGTAGCAATTCCGATCTCCCTCGGGGAAGCTTCTCACAGTTTTATACTGCTTGGCAAGCGAGGAGTCGATGTAAGTCGACGCAATATTGTTGTTTGTCCCGGTGTCTATATATTGATCATCCGTTGTATAGGGGATAGTTGTAATGCTGTCGTTGTAACCGTCATTGGCACCACAATCGATGCTAATGAAACCTGTATATCAATGCATATGGGAAATTAAGGATATACTAGTGATGATCATGATAGATCAATCTGCTGCTGAAATTATTGAACTTATATATGTAAATAGTACCTTCAGTACTAGGAGATTGCCCATGAACTTGAAGTACTGCAAGCAAGATGGCCAAGAGAAGAGATCTGCACCAGAATACCATCTTCTTCTCTAAGCTCTCATACCCCCACTGCAAACCTTCTCCATTAATTCTGGTCTCCATATATTGGGATCGAATATATTACCTCTTCGTGGACATCATGATCTATTATACACAGCTAATATTTGCCAGCTTCACGTCGACGGCTTGAAAGGGTCAAACGAGAGCTGCTATGTTATAGGGAAATTTGCATTTATAATCCTGCTTTTGGACTTATTATATTTAATTCATGCATTGTCGCAAACCTGTAATGGAATTGATCGTAATATAACTTGCATTAATTCTTTTCTCTCCAGCTCATGGATGATGAGAAGAGATACAGACCACGTAATGTCAAATAGGGGGTTATTAAACTCTGACCTACTAATCAAGCGCTAATTTCTGATGCTCAATAATTCTAACTCAGATTTAGGAGTTAGTAAACCAAATATCATATACGTGCCACTCTGTAGCTGTCATTTTTTAAACATTTTATACATTGACGCAATTAGGAGTATAATTGGAATTCAAAACCCAGAATGCATAGATAGGATTCGAACTATCTGAGAATAGCTTTGGTAGAATTTTTTTTTTTTAAATTAAGTTGAGCGTTTGAATGCACTAAGGATAATGCACAAGTCTGCACCGAAAGCTACTATATATCTATGAGCTAATTTTAGTCTTACGTCACTAGAAGGATCTATTGACAAGATCGAGGTAAGTAGTATTGAGAAGGACCTCTTTGTTTTAGAGTAACAGGAACTAAATTTCCAAGAACAGTTCAATGAACAAACAATTTAAGATCTGCCAAATAACACTATTAATGAAGAGCGGTAAAGAGTCAATTTGACAATATGGAAATTAATCAGCAGGGGAAAAAGATGCATGCACGATGCAAATGCTGAGATTAATTGGGTGAAGTAAAGCTCCTCTTTTGCTTTGATTGATTCTACGACAAGACGGGTGAATGTGAATATTTGAGCAACAGATGAAGAAAGATATGCTTGTATAAGTTCTGGACTGGCTCAGCTCCTGTTGATTGCTTCTGCCTTTAATTTTGTATACGATCTTTCAGACCATATGAAAAATGTGCATAATAATTTGCAGATACTCAAGTTTCTACGATATCAAATGCATGGTCTTAGCAATCTCAGCAAGGCATGGAGCTGCTTGATTATTCTGGAGAAGGTTTCATTCTGCATTCTGACAGAAATTTAATTAATCCGAAGCAGATTGGCCATCACACAATACATATCCATTTAAAGCAACATACCTCGACTATTATTCACAAAATATTACGACGCATGGAGATCATCACACAATACATACTGTGTGTTGGAATAAATTCAACTCATTATCAGCTTATCTTGTAGATGAATCAAATTTAAGTGGCTGATGCTGTCACGAACTCGGTTGAGTCGGTGCTTCCATTGTCAGTGTTCCTGCTACTTGCACGAACAGTCTCAAGTGTCAAGCACTCCCTTAGCTGCACAACAATTTCAGTCATTGTTGGTCTTTGAATACTGGTTCTTGTGGTGCAACCCATTGCTAGATCGACAACTTTCCAAACAGAACGGACGTCGTACTCTCCTTGCAGCCTTGCATCAGCAATATCATGGATATTCCCTCTCATAAGACTCACCTCCACACGTTGAACAATGTGAACTACTTCACCCAGGCGCGAAATGGGAGGTTCACCTGTGATTATCTCCAGAAGAACCACCCCAAAGCTATACACATCAGTCTTCTCACTGAATCTCCAAAGATTACAGCACCTAAAAGAGTATCAAAAAGTAACCAGTTAGCCTGGGGTAAGATTCTTTCTATCAAGTCATATTCTTAATAAATAAGGAAATTATATACTTGAGTTGCCTTTGTGCTAGCAAAAATTTTCATATCAAACTTCCTAGTAGTCTCATAGATGCACCTGCCTTAAGCAATGAGATGTCCTAAACCATCTATTACATGTGTATCACAAGAAGGCATGGAGATGGACGTACTCTGGATCCAGATAACCTGGGGTAAAAGCGAGATCTGCTGACACGTGTGTCCGTAAATTTCTGTCAAAGGATTTGGAGAGCCCAAAATCTGAGACCTTTGCCTCTAGGTTTTGGCTTAACAGAATGTTGCTGGTCTTCACATCTCTGTGAATTATTGGTTCCGGCAATCCGTTATGCAGATAGTCCAGGCCTATATCATGACAAACACAATAAAAAGAGAATAAAATTTTATCTCGAGCACAGCAGAAAGACAGATCAAATGCATTATATATGCCCACAAACCTCGTGCAGCATCAAGAGCTATTTGAAGTCGCTCTGCCCAACTCAAGGCTCTACCAATGCTAGCTCTACCTAAATGATTCATGAAAACAATCCATTAATAAGCTTCTTAAAGTATTCTCATCCTCATCCTTTTCATAAAGTAGTATCTAGCTAGTTAATTAGAACTTGGTAGAATGATCACCTTCTTGGTTGCACTAGCAGCTCATGCAACCTAGGAGCAATGGCTCCTGAAAGTTCTTCATAGATAGGAATACTCTAAACAAGGTAGAATATGGTAGCATCCAGAAAAGCATAAATCTCAGTAATAACTAAAATAGAGGCTTTGTAGATAGATGGCATCATCATGTTAGCAAGTTTTTACCTAAACTTAGCAGTATTTGTGCAGGCAAGCTATCACTAACTGAGATCATCACGCCCAAATATCAAAGCAGAAAATTCAGGAGAGACAACTAAATGAAAGTAGATAAAGAAAACAAACAAGTATGAAATAAATCTTAGTTCTGCTATAATGAGTAGCACAGACATCCTTATTGTCAGTAATGAAAATTAATGAAAATTCTTCCTTCTAATGCAGAATCAGCAGATAGTGATTCAGTCTATTAATAAGAAAAAGACTATTGGAAGGCAGTAGATTGTTCAAACTGGATTCCCATTGACAATTTCTAACTTGGTATCATCCAGTGGTCACATGTGTTGAGAGAGAGGTGGAAAGGTCATTATGAACTCGGAGTTATTGACGCAAGATTATGCAAATTAAACAATCATTGAGATGTAAGGTTTGAAGTGACTACAACAAGATGAAGGAATAGGTGGAATTGCTAGTCCAGCTATCCAGCTAGCCAGTGAGATTGAACAAACTTTGGGGCCAGAACAAGATGTACCATTAACGGACCAGGATTACTGATTGAAAGAATAGACAATTGCAAAGCCTCGAGGGATCTACAGCAGAAAAAATTGACAATTGAAGAAGCATATATACGGATAATATTTTCTTACAATGAACATAAATTAGATAATCATGACAATTGCAGACAGGGCTCATATAGATACGAAGATATGTACCAGTATATTCTTTATATATCATATCATATATTGCATATCTAGTTTAAAAGTGTTTTGTCTTTTTCTCCTAGTATTTATGAAGTGCTTAGATAACATTCGCTTTTCTCTTTCTCTAGTAGATGGTAACAGAGATTCTCGTAAGATAATTATTTCATTTTGTTTTGTGTTGTTCACGTCTTGGATGAAGAAAATTTCTTCTTATTAGCTAGGATTTAATCTTGTGATTCAGCTGATAGTGAAAAAAAAAATGAATACCATAATACTTGAAATGAATCCCATATATTGGAGTATTAAATTTTTTGGGTAACATAGATGATATTAATGATCTTGAACAGCCAAGTTACTTGTTGACCAACCTATCAAATGATCTTCAAGGCTTCCTTGGGGCATGTACTCATAGACGAGAGCCAAGCATGTTATATCATTGCAGTAGCCAACTAAAGAAACAAGGTTCCTGTGACGAACTTGCGACAAACTTGAGACCTACAAAATTGAATACAAGATGTTGCTGAATAAAAAAATCTGTTGAGTAATATCACAAGAATCAATGGGAAAGTGATATGTTCTGATGGGCAATTCGAATTATCCAAACACAAACAAAGATATCCTCAATCATATGAAAGAAAAGAGGAGATAAAGATAAAGTGAAATCGTTGGAGTAATAGATTTTGTCAGGTAAACATCTACGTCATGCAATCATAACAATCCCAAGGTCAGACACGTTCAGTTTATCATTTGACATTCTAATCTAACTTTTTCAATGTTTTGACTTACCTTCTCTGTATAGAAAATTGAATGTTCAGGAACCTCCGCATTATGTAGTAAAAACTTCAATTAAGCCCTCACCCTCTATAAGCACTTCATTTTCCAAAGTGATTACCTGACGAGATATGGAATAATTACCTCAGCCAGAAATTCATTGGATCCTTGTTCTGAAGATGGAGACAACTTCTTGACAGCAACCTTAGTCCCATTTTCTAAGGATCCATAGAAGACGGTTCCAAATCCTCCTCCTCCAAGGGCTTGTGCAAATTTCTTAGTTATCCCCTCCAACTCTGCATAGGTGAATTGGTGACTCTCAAATGGCAGCCGACGGTCTTCATGATCCACACTGGATTGGTGATTCACGAATGGTGGGTTAGCATCTTGATTATCCACATTGGATTGACAACTATCAGAGCTCCTTTCAAAAGAAGCCTCAGCTGTTACAGTTGCAGCTCTCTTGTTATGAGTGCTTTCACTGTACACTTTCTTGCTCCTTTCACTAGCAGCTTTAGGTGTTACGGTTGAAGTTGTTGTGCTACAGCTTGAGTTAGTTCTTTCACTGTATAGTTTCTTGATCCTTTCACTAGCAGTGCCAAGTGTTATGGTTGATGCTGTCATGTTAGGGCTTGAGTTGGTGCTTTCACTTTCACTATACAAATTCTTGCTCATTTTGCGAGCAGTCTCAATTGCCAAGCTATCTCTTAGGTGGATCAATACTTCAGCTATTGTTGGTCTTTCAATAGATGCTTCTGATGTGCACCTCATTGCTAGATCGATAACTATCCAAACAGAATCAGCATCATACTCTCCTTGCAGCAAAGGATCAGCAATATCATCCACACTGGCCCCTCCTGCAATACAGGATGCCATGTGTTGAGCTATGTGAACGCTTGCAGCTTCAGCTAGCCGCCCCATGGCAGGTCGGGCTGTGATTATCTCCAAAAGAACCACTCCGAAGCTGTATACATCTGTCTTCCGACTAAATCTGCCATGTACCATGTACCTAGATAAGTCACAAGTATACATCTAGGTGAGCCAGATATAAATCAAGCCAACTGGTTAACTATTTCCTAAACATCACTTTGAGGCCTTTTTATTCTTTTACTTCTGTGGATAAATTTTTTTGCAATTTGGTAATGAAACAGAGCCTACACGCTTTTCTTTTTTAAAAAACAAAAAAGATTTCTGTGGATCAAAACAAATCTGTACTGAGACAGACATACTCTGGATCCATGTAGCCTAAGGTGCCACAAACCACTGAAAACAGTTCTGTTTCCAGATCACTGTCAAAGAGTTTTGCTATCTGGAAGTTTGATAGCTTCGCCTCTAGATTTTTGCCTAAAAGAATGGTTGAGGTCTTCACGTTTCTATGAATTATTGTTTCTGGGCATGTATTGTGCAGATAATCTAGACCTGTATCATGCCAAGTCCCCAAGAATGAGATATTGAAAAAATAAGAATCAATGCAGCTTAAGAAGTAGCAGGATGACGGACAAAATTTTGCATCCTGCCCACAAACCTTGTGCAACATCAATTGCAATTTGGAGGCGCTCTGCCCAGCTCAAGGCACTAGCAGATTTATCTACAAGACCAAAGAACAATCCATTAGTGCATATGCTTGGTAAATGTAGGTGCAGAAATATTATGCATTAAATGCTTTTTTTATGGATAATAATGCATGATATGCTCATCAGAATTCCATTCTTATGGCATCCCTAAGCTTCCTATAGCTCAGCCATCTTTTTCTTTTGTTCGTTAGTCTTACTCTTTTTTCACTATCAAATAACAGTTATGTCTTACACCAATATCCTTCTCTTTTTGTCACCTTAGACAATATTTACACCCCAATCATCCGTATCTTCCTCTTCTTCCCCTAACTAATATCTTATCTGTTATTGCCATAGCATAATTTATCCTTCCGTGAAAGGCTTACAGTAGACTGTTCCTCCTATTTGAAATAGGACTTTTAAAAGAAGAGCCTCTCTTCCTCAGAGGAAAACTCCCAAAAGGATTCCTGCAGTCGGATTATACCATTTCTTCGTGAGGTAGACCATCGCAAAAACGAGCATGCCTTGGTTGAATTTCATGCTTCCTAGCTAGTTGATATTATAAAAGCCCTAGCAGTTGATAGGCTTTGGGTCACAGGCCCTAGATTTGCCTTGTCTAAATGAGTCAATATTTTAAACTACTCCTAATAGTTGAATATCACATATAAGAGTTTAAGCTCACATTGAAAAGTGAGGAAAAATTGAAAAGGTTTATATAGCCTCTTGGAAACTCACTTAATAGTTTAAATTTTTAAGTTGAGTTGAGTTCTAATATTTATATCAAACTTGATGCCTACTGATGAGACTTGTTAATATATGCAGAACATAACATCAAAACTTAAAAATAAAATAAAAAACCATCCAAGAAAGTAACATCAAGAAGAAATGGAAATAAAATGAGATCAATTTGGCTACAACCTACATGCATGGTGGAGCAAAAGCCTGGCAAAGAGAGATAAGCCATCCTCTCACCCCTTGTGGTACATAAATTCTTGATTTTTTTTTTCTGAGAAATGCATAAATTCTTCGTAATCAACTCCAATCATATTCATTAATTGATTGGCCCCTCTTCATCACATCCTTCTTAATGTTCCCCTTCTCTAGCCGGGAATTAATTAGTAGCAACTCTTGAAATATCATTAAAATTTCTAATTAATTCCATTAGAAAGTACTCAGTGCAGTTTTATGAAACAGTTTCAAATTTAGAAACTAACTTGTTATGGATGTTAGTGTAAAAATACTATGAATGCATGATATATGGGAACTACTTTTAGACGAATTTTTCTTAGCCTGCTCTCCAGGAAAATCCTCAAATGTTAACACTTCCAAGAAGAGGGAAATTACTTTATAATTCCATATGCAGAAATAATCTGAGGGATACCTGACTAAACACCAGTAGGAAACTGAAAACAGACGGTCCTAAATTTGATAGATATTACATGATAGATTTGGACAGATGTGAAGTGTCTAGTTGGCAAACCTAACACTTGTTTATAACATCCTTGAGGCATGTACTCATAGACGATCGCAATGCCATCTCTATCCTTGCAGTAGCCAGCAAGAGAAATCAGGTTCCTGTGATGAACTTTCAATAAAATCTGGGCCTACAAAACAATCCAATAGTAAAATACTAAATTCATAACATCTCTACTGTTCAAACCATTTCCAAGCATCTAAGCACAGAAACAAGTTATTGATTGGTGATTATGTATTACCAGATGAATAATCAGGAAAGAAGATAGACTTCTTTTTTAACCTTTTCTTTCAAGCAATTCTCTATATTGTGAAATAAAAATAAGAAAAAGGCAAGAGACTACGTGTGTAAAAATATGATTTTTAGTAAACTTTTATCTTAACTAGTGTGACAATAGGAGGTCAGTGGTCACTAGAATTAGGGTCAGCTGGTCGCCCCTCCTCTAAATCTTCTCAATTTAACTCTAATGGCTCATTTTTTAATAGTGACCATAGCACGGAATTGGGATTTATTGGTCGGAATGATCAGGGTAATCCTATCCTCATCAGTGCTACTCGTGGAAACGCTCAAGGCTGCCCTAATCAAAGCAAGAGAGACAACCTCTGAAAAACCATAGTTGAATCAGATTCTCAAAACCTCGTCAACATTCTCTTTCAAAAGACTGGGTATCCTACGCAATGGCAGCACAACTTTTGGATATGTTTTATCTCTTACATGTATTAAACATTACTACTTTCTCTACTGGGGAGGGCTCAATCCTTCTCAGTGTGGTTTAACACTACACCCTCTAATCTCTCCAATCATTTATATGGGGATACTCTGTTATCTCACTAGATGCGTAAAGGGGTGTTTGATTGGTAGGAACTTAGGATAAACTGTCCTTTATACTAGAAATGTCATGCCAAATAAGGAATAAAGAATTGGGATAAGAAAATAGGACAAATCCTAGTTATCTAGATTTCTAGGTATCCTTAATAAATCCAGATATCTCACCCATTTATTCCAAATTACCGATTTGCCCTTCTTTAAATACAAACCCTAGCCAACTTTTCTTTTTCTTTTATTCCATTTTCTTCGTGTTATTATATGTGATGATATCTATATTGTGTAAGTTAGTCAAAATATCTTTTAACAAGAAATTCTAAAAATAACCATGAGATGGTAAATATAATAGTAGTAAATCAAAAGTAAAATTATATTTATTTAAACTTATTTCCTATCTTTTGTCATAAAAATATAACAAATATTTATTTACATTAAACCAGGAAAAAGATAATAATATCAATTTGTCCCTTATCCCAACCATTACAACCAAACTCCATTTTATCCCATAATTTTATTCCAATATTTATCCTTCTTTTTCTAACCAAACACCTTACAAAAAATTAAAATAAAAATTTTCTTTATCCAGGGATAAGATCTCATTTTGTCTTAATCCTAATTTTTTTAATCATCCTGCAATCAATGGGGAAAATTTTTGTGCCTATTTGAATTAATAAAATCTCCTTTTTTATAACCAAAGAAAAATGAAGAGGTCCAGTATTTTGGTTTGATCCCTCTCCATTATCAACTTTTTTTCTCTTACATGTTGCCTAATTATTCACTAGTTGAACATGGCTCAGTTAATCTTTTCTAGAAATAGTAAAATCAGGTTTCACCAAGTGATTTGAGCCTCAATAATCTTACTTGATTCATGGATCGTAGATCTCATGAGGAAGTCACACTGGACTCATAATTTAAATTATTTGAAAGTAATATTTAATTTTAAAAGGACCTTTCTAAAATTTCAATTACAGACACAATTTGTATTAGTTATAAGGACAGCGTTGGCTATGGTGTTATTGTTGTAAGAGATTGAGGATTAAAGGTGATCAAAGAAGAAGAGGCCTTATTTTTTAAAGAAGTGAAAACTTAACAATGCCCCAGCTATACCGATGTTGTTAGACTCAAATATGAGAATTCTCACAAAAAGTAAGCCTCTTTAACAGAAGGAAAAACACTATCTCATTGTTAACAGGCTCTTTTGTTATTATGGCAGGTGCTTAACAAACTTAGAGTTCCAAGTATCCTCATTTTCGACCTTAAGAAAAAAACCCATCTAATTGGGTTAGATTTTATCTAGGTCAGCCTCGTGCGGTAGCACGCGTCGGATGGATCCAATTGGGCTGGCTTACATCCTACAGCCCGTTTTTTTTTTTTTTGGCACTATTAGAGTTATTGGATATGTGTGACTCATTGGTTGATGTATATTCAACGACTGCCTAGATAGGCCCGGACAAGAACCTATCCCTAAACGATCCATCTAATCTCCCTAAAATGAGACAGTGAAGAAGTTACCTCATTTAGGTAGTACTTTTCAAAAGAATCAAAACTCTCCAAAGACTCAGTGCGTCTCATGATTTTGACTGCAACCTCAGTGCCATCTTCCAAAAGACCATGATACACAGTTCCAAATCCTCCTCTTCCAATCTCTCGTTCAAAATTTTTAGTTATGATCTCCAATTCCTTGTAAGTGAATTTCCGAGTCCGAAATTGCAGCTGAGAATCTGCATAATCTTCTCTTTGGAAAGAACGGTCTGCATAATCTTCTCTTTGGGAAGAACGGTCTGCATAATCTTCTCTTTGGGAAGAACGGTCTGCATAATCTTTGTTTGAAGAAAAATAAAATAAAAGAAGTAATAATCAAAAGGTATATTATAATAGAAAAGTACCTCGGCGTTTGCTCCAGAATTTCCACATAGTTTACCAACTATTAAAGAGAACTGCAATGAAATGGTTGTTATATTCTTCTTCCCAGCAGTCCGAGCAAAAGTTGTTACTGGTGCATTCGTTCGTATTGCATCCAATCTACAGTCACCATAAGTTTGTGAAATATAAGCAGTAATCTAAGCTCAATAAGGACATCAGAAACTTGAAGAAAAGCTATAAACGAATACAATTTTCATGATTAACTTGTAGACAAACATTTTTCTCCAAAAAATAAAAAATAAAAGGAAAAGAAGTTCCAAATTACATTCCTAAATGAGAAAAGCCAATCAGTTGAGAAAAATAAATCCTTGTTGGCCTATCATGTTAAGAAAACGTTCGACACAACAATTAATTGGTGATTTCTTCAATAAATTACCGCAGTGGAGAATCAAATCTGTAAACTTGCAATCGCTGTGATCAAGATGAACAAGAAAAGAAAACACCATCACATCATCTTCCCGAAACTTAATAAGCGCATCATAACAAAAGTACCTGATTCAACTTCACGTCACGCCACGACACGATTCACATCCATCAGGCACCGGAAGCCATAAAATCATATTCTCACGCCCACCCGTGGTATAAGATTTCTGGATCATCTCAGCGCTGGTTTCTGACCTTGTGTATGCTTGGGGGAGGAGGCAGGGGGAGTGGGCGACCACGCCGTTTAAAGAAAGAAACTAGAGGGTGTTTTGCAGTCAACTCCCTACATTTTAACCTTATTGCACGTAACCACCGCCGGTTAACTCCCCAAGGAATATTTTAAGCATGTTCTAATTTTTGACGAAAATACTTATTTTCTTTCTCTTTTTCTATCTTGCAAATAAACCTCAGTTTTTTTTTTAATTTAATTCACGTCCTTCACTTAAGAAGTTTAGGTGGATAAAAGAAGTTCATAAAATACATAGAAAACAATTATGTTATGATAATTTGGAGATTTAAACATAAAATTATCCCTCCTTTTGGTTAAAAGGATAGAATATTTTGACTATGAACTTATTGTGATAAAAGGAGGAGTCCATTTGCAAATATGGCAGGCCGCAATAAACTAAATTTATTTTCATAAATACCATTAAGAAAAATAAAAATAAAAAGTTTTCAACAGCAATTGGGATTAAACAGGGGGTACGACCAAATAGCTTTTTGAATATTTTTTTGATGTTCGATAGATAAATAATTTATTAAGCTTCAACGGTTGCATCTTGATACTAAAACAATAGTTAAAGAAATAAAATAATAATCCTGAAACAAACTCAATATTTG
This sequence comes from Typha angustifolia, assembly GCF_048772165.1. Taxonomy (NCBI): domain Eukaryota; kingdom Viridiplantae; phylum Streptophyta; class Magnoliopsida; order Poales; family Typhaceae; genus Typha; species Typha angustifolia. The sequence goes on from NC_133239.1 coordinate 1,060,145, forward strand.
ACTAAATATAAAAATAATAAATAATAAAACCAAGGTATCAAACATAAAACAAATAAATCGGTGCTCAAACAAAATAGAAAATGAAGAAAATAGGGTAGCAGCCCTCGAACAAGCCTCTGTTTTAATTTATGGAGGCAGCACATTAAGGGTTAGCGTACTACGACTTTTCTCGCTCATACTAGACCCAATACAACCATCAATCAACCCGCCAAATCAACCAACATAGTCACAAAAGAATCAATTAAAGCAAGTCACCTAGAGAACCCTATAGGAGTCAACCCTTCGACACCGACGACTAACCCTTGGCCATGACAACTATCCCACAATAGGGGTGGCAAGGGTGCATGAGAAACCTGATGAGACAGTGGTGCATAGCAAGGGACAAAGCAACTAGTAGAAAACAAGATTGTCGGTGGTCACAGGCTTGAGGTATGAGTAGATTGGATGAGCCAACAACTATAACTACAAAGGGTGGCAGTGGCGATAAAGGGGCGACGACTGCTACTGCCATATAGATCTTTACTGAATGTGATCTTAAAATATTTTCTTTTTCATATCCATTAAAGTTCAAGTAATTGCACTGGTATGATTTGAAATATCACAATTCAACAATTCACAACAGCGGACGCGAGGAGACAAGTACTCCAGTTAAATGAATTCCAATTTTAGGGGTTTTCAAACAGGGTGGAATTGAAAGCTAAAACTAAAATAAATAAAAATTACATTTTTGGGGGGCTTGACAATCTTTTCCTTTATGTCTCATCATGCACAATAAGCCCTTGATAGCTCGCAAACATTATAGTAAAGCAGGTTCTATGATTCCACAATGCTTTGGTTTAACAGTCTCAGACTCAGAGAGTCACAACTAACAAGCTTAATTATTCTGAAGAACGGTTCTCACCGTACAATTATTGTGATGCTCAGACATCACACACTGCACACCACATTGAAAGCAACACAACTACAAATTCAATTGAACAAATTCAACTCAGGCTTGATAGACTGAAGACGATATTGGCTTATCTTGCGGATGGACTAAATATGGTTGATTCTTTCATGAATGGCATGCCTTGGCTTTCAGCAGTTGTGCTCGTGCTCCTTTCAGCAATCTCACGTTCCAAGCTCTCCCTCAGATGGATCACAACTTCAGACATCTTTTGATCTCTAATCAATGTACAAGAGCACCTCATTGCTAGCTCTGTGACCTTCCAAACAGATTCGGTGTTCAACATCCCTTGCAGCCTTGCATTGACAATTGCACTGATATCCCCTGCCTCAAAACTCAGTTTGAATAGTCGGTGTACTTATGACATGCTAAATCTTAAAATTCGTCTGAGTTTCCTTCTCTACTGCCATATTGTATAGTCTATTATTCCTATCTCAAAATGAACTGGAACACCCACAAAAGTATTCATTTTTTCCGCCCAGAAGTGTAAAATATAGTCAATTACATCTTAAAAAAACTTAATTGCATTCAACACCTGCAAAGCTGTATGTTGTTTGTACTGGCCTGGAAAAGTAAACATGGATGTTACACTTCTCAACGATTCACTAAACTTATGCTAATAAAAAAAAGCTGAAGATAAATAACTATACTTTTCTATCTATAAATTAGAATAACAGAGCTAATAAACAACTCTACGCATTAGTTGATCTTAAATGGTAATACTACAGAGTGCCCCGAAAGAAACTGAATCGAATCTGAGGCTGTTTTTGTTTATTAGAACACAGCAGTTCTATGCAGTGAGGAAGGATTTAATTAGAAACAAACCTCAACAATATAAGTGAACTATCTTTTGTTTTTTCAATGAGGGCGTCAGGGACTTCTATGCAGTTTCCAGTCAAATTTCTGTACAAATGCAGATCGCATCACGGTCGTAAAAATCTCCATTGAAAATAATAAGAACAGTACATCTAATGCCAACACTTACAGGACCTGGAGGTTTGATATAGTTGCCACAGAATCAGGTACTTTTCCAGTTAAGTTGTTGTTAGACAAATCCCTAAATAAGATTGCAAAACAGGATATGACGTTAGTTTTCCTTGTACTTTTTAACACTATTCTGCTGAATTTTGATGCATTTCCTACTTACAAGGACTGGATTTCTGTGAGTCTGGAAAAGACATTGGATACCTGACCAACCAACCCAGTGGCGGATAAGTTTCTGCAGCACAGTTGAATCCGTTAAAATATATATATCCTTTTCATCATCAGTAATTTATCCTAAGACAATTTGCATAAGTTGACTTTCTTGGATACTCACATAGCTGTAACCCTGAAATCATTAGCACGTATGCCACAAGTGACGCCATCCCAAGCATACTTTTCTGGTAAACATGGATCACCCACCCAATTTTTCTTCAATTTATACGCTTCCTTGATTGCCAACATGGCCTCAACTGTGCCGCAAAAATGAGAATAGATTAGAGATGACATTGAATTATTATCATTGTAGGATAACAAACTTGAAAAAAATTTGTCAAAGATATATTGAAGTGTGTATATCCCTAAATTTGTTTAATATGTAATAACATTAGGGTAATTATATATCTTAACTAAATCCGACTTTCAAGCACTTCTATTTTTTCTTCCCCAAAAACCCATTAAAGTTCAAGCAAATGCACTGAGATTTCCATTGAGATATGAGAATTGAGCAGTTCCCAACAGCCGTATGAGGAAAATAGAACTGGAGTTTGAAGCAGAAAAGAAAATTCAAAGGGGGCATCAAGAAGTAACATACCATCTCCGACGTTAGTCGTTTCGTAACTTGTTTCTCCTATAGAATATATCTCAAAGGCATTGAGGAGAGGAGGACGAGTGGCTCCTTCGCTCGCATTTAAACTGAATGCATACCAAGCAGGCCATGTCGTATATGCAGAGTTCTCGAGGAAGGTTGGCGCATGCTTTGTCCCAAGCTGGTGATCGCCGTCGCTGTAGAAGTCGAACACCCTGACGTCCTTTTCCGGGAGGAGTTCGAGCTCAGAGAAATGAAGGATGACATAGTAATCCGTATTGGAGTCGGGGGTGTCCCAGTAGAATCCTACGCTGTCGTTGATGCCAGCGGACACGGAGGCGGTCTGGAGCACGACGGAAGGAACCTCGTACTCCTCCTTAGTTTTGTTGTGCTCGACTGTCTTGTCGGTGGTTAACACGTCGAGGGTAATGTTCATCGGCTCCCAGAACCGGTCGTACGGGTCGTCGGGATATCTAGAAACTCATATTTTATATGCATTATTTGTATTGATAAGGAAGGAGGAAGACATGTTCAATGCTTGCTAGCTAGTATATCTCTCACCGAATTATCTTATCGCCACTTGCTCCTAAGTTGCGCCGCATCAAAAGTACGATACTGTCAAAGAAAGAGGAAACAATGGGATAGAGTGTGGACTTTAATGGCCTCATCTCCAACGAAGATATGAAAGGAGTCGAACAAGAGTTGGTTCTTATCAGACAAACTGACAACCGTTGATTGGCCGAGATGCGAGTTATAGCTTCGTATGTGAAAGGATTGGTCGGATGGGAGATGTTTACTGTGGTCCAACGATCGATCCCTATATGGAGATCGAATAGGAGTGGGCTATTCTTTTGCACGCTATTCCTTCCATCGTAGTTTCCATACATGAAGCTTGCTCTTACGAGATACTTAGTATCATTGGTTGCTTGATTTAAGGTGTAACAATTCCGATCTCCGTCCGGGAAGCTTCTCACGGTCGAATACTGCTGGGGAAGCAGGTTTGTATAATTTGATGGATTAACCTTGGAGTTTATTCCAGTTTCTATGAATTGATCGTCGGTGGTATAGAGTATTCCTGTGATAAGGTCTGTGGAATTACCAGTGGCTCCACAGTCTATACTAATGAAACCTACATAAGGGACATGTAAGGTAAAAGAAGAATCATCAATTAATTTGTAATGAAACCTAGATGGAAGCACCAACGTAAAAGGTTTAAAAGAAAAAATCTCATAGAATTCGACCTAAACTTACCCTCAGTTCTAGGAGTGTGTCCATGAACTTGAACTGCTGCAATATTGAAGACAACAAGGAGAAGAAAGCTGCACCATGACACCATCTTTTTCTCCAAGGCCCTTAGATACCCCACTAAAACCTACATCTGTTATATATAGGTCTGATGGCCGGGTCTCAAACTGTGATCTAAAATGTCAACTCTTTATAGACTTCATCATCCTGTTACTTAATTGAGTAAATGTTTTGCAATCCCGCCCACCCCAACACACGATGACCTCTAAGTTGACATCACATATAACCTTTGCCAGCTTCATGTCAACGGTATAAATAAAGATCAACTAGGGGAATTTGTATTTAAATTATTATATAAAACCTTGTTTTACAACGTTTTTAACTCGTATGCATAACGATCTCTCTGTTTTCTTAGCTCGTACTCATAATCTTGCATATTTTGTTTACTTTAAGGCCCTGTTTTGGATGAAGTTTAGGCAACAGTTGAAAGACAACAAAGTTTTGAACTCAAGTTCGGCTCTGCCGGCTGAACTTTCTGCATCCAAACCAGTCAATATTACCTTCCTTCTATTCTGCCATGATCAGATGGTCGATGAGACAAAATGAAGAGATTGGCGTACTATTACACTGCACTTGTTTTAATAGTAGAAGTGTTGAAGTTTGGTTCAAATTTAATTTTCAGCAGTTTTTAGACTTCCTGTGCCGGGGTGTTTGAACGGGCCCCTGAGGGTGTTCGAACGCAAAGCCTTAAAAAGCTTTGCATACCAAAAGCGTCTGAACGGGCTTTTAGGGGTGTTCGAACGCGAAGTCTAGAGAAGTTTTGCATTATGCAGGCGTTCGAACGGACTCTGAGGGCATTCGAATGCATTTTTTCAAGAGGATTTACATTCTGCAGGCGTTCGAACGGCCCCACAGGCATTCGAACGCCCTCCTATGCTCCAGATTATAGTTCTGCTGGCGTTCGAATGGGATCTACGGGTGTTCGAACACTAGGTGAAATTTTCAGCTGATTTGCATGAGAAAAATTGTAGGAGAGAATCACCATTATTTAGAGTGATATTTGTATTTGGTGATTTGTATAGTGGATTAAAGATTGCTCTGCACGTAGATACAGGCACATCTTCAAACCACATAAATCTTATCTCTCCCTCTTTTTTATTTATGGTTTGTATTTACTTGGAGTTCCTTTTGTAATTAACTTGAGTATTAGAAGATCTCTACAACTAGCACCTTGATATTGGAGTTCTTATATTGGTATTGATATTAGCTTTGCTAATAATTGATTTGCTCTAATTATTGCTATTCCATTTGAATTTATTTAAGGGTGAAGGGTTTTGCTTCCACTATCTTCCACTAATTGGCATTTAGCACAACAAGAAGCCCGTGCTAGCTCGCAACAATGAAGAGACTGGCACACCTGCCTTCTATTCTGCTATACTACAACAATATAGCAGAGATAGAAGCCCTTGCTAGCTCGCAAACACTAGCAAGACAGGTTCTATGATTCCACAATGCTTTGTTTTTCATAATCTGAGACTCTCGCCGAGTCATAAGCAGCTCAATTATTCTCATGAAGAACGGTTTTTACCATATAGTTATTGCAATAAACAGATCACACACTGTGTACCAAACTCAAAGCATCACAACTGCAAATTCGATTAAACAAATTCAACTCGCACTTGATGGAATGAAGACGAGATCAGCTTATCTTGCGGATGGACCATATATAGTTGATTCCTTCACGAATGGCATGCCTCGGCTTTCAGTAGTTGTGCTCTTGCTCCTTTCAGCAATCTCAAGTTCCAAGCTATCCCTCAGCTGGATCACAACTGCAGACATTTTTGGCCTCTGATCAACGTATCTCGCCGTGCACCTCATTGCTAGCTCTGTAACCTTCCAGACAGATTCAGTGTTGTACATCCCTTGCAACTTTGCATCAACAATTGCATTGATATCCCCACCCTCAAAACTCAGTTGAACACGTTCAATTATCTGAACATCAATGTCACGTTGAAAAGGAGCTTCTCCTGTGATGATTTCCAAAAGAACAACTCCGAAGCTGTACACATCAGTCTTCTCATTGAATTTCCAAGATTGCAAACACCTTAATAAATATGGAAAAGCGTCAAGGTTAGGTAGATACAAATAACTTCAAAAGAATCATGATAAGAATTTGGAGAAATTTGTTTTTCTTTCCCTTTGTTTATCATGAGATCATTTATCTAGCGATATTCTCGAGTGTTCACAAAGCATGCATATTTTTTAAGTTGCAGTTTGGAGGCAATATTAATTCAAATCATTTCAGATCTTGACTAGAACCCCTCCCTTTAAATATGAAAAGTCCCAAAAGAAACGACTTCTAAAGCATAAAGAAAAGAAGGCAAGGAAGCATACATTGGATCAATGTAGCCCGGCGAGAAAGCAAGCGCTGTCATTGAAACGTGCGTTTGTTGATCACTGTGGAAGGCCTTAGAGAGCCCAAAATCAGATACCTTAGCCTCCAGATTTTGGCCCAAAAGAATGTTGCTGGTCTTTACATCTCTGTGAATTATTGGCATTGGGCATCCATTGTACAGATAGTCCAGGCCTATATCAAGTCAAAGGCCATCTAATGAGAGAAGGAAGAACTGAGGATTATTTAATTTAACACATAAGAGAAAGTGGACAAGAAAGATGCATTGTATGGCCCCAGAACCTTGTGCAGCATCAAGTACTATTTGCAGGCGCTCTACCCAACTCAAGGTCCTAGCAATGCCAGCTTTTCCTTTTAAGATCATAAAAAAGAAAATCCATTAATAATGCTTGCTATGTGAATGCAGAAACTTTTATGCATAGTATGCTCATCAGAACTTGCAATGGACATCCAACAATTAATACATTTCAAGCAATGGAACTATCTGATATCTTATGTGTTTCCTGTGCAACAGGTGAACTCTCTCTTTCTATTCATGCTGCAACAAGAAAGATTAAATTCACAGTTCATCAGATTCTGTTTTCTAATTTAGCCAACAAAATGTACTCTGGTAGGGAAATGCAAACTTTATAAGTTTCTAATATTGTCAGTCCTTTTGTAAATCTTCATAGCAGCCTAAATTTCAGTAATAATAAAAAATAATTATGCTTTACAGATGATATCATTCTGTTAGAAAGAATTTACCTCTACTTTTTAACAGCACACATGATGTGCAATGTATGCTGTGGTTCCATCATTGATGGAGATAATTTTTTTTCCTTTTTTTCTTTTTTTGACAAAAGGATTGATGGAGAACCTGATACCCAAAATTGTTAGAAGGGAAAATCAAGCCATATCAATCTAAGAATTGAAACAAAACAAAAGAAAGATAAGAGATACTTAAAGCCTAGCAATTTATATCTGAACTTCCATATTCAGAAACAATTCCTTCAGCCAACTAATTAAACAGAAAACTCTCATGGTGCAGTGAAGTCTTCTAAATGAATTTGATGTTCGGCATTATGTAAAGTTAGCAAGAAGGAAAAAAACTAGAGAACAGGGCTACTGCATAAGAGTGAGAACCGACAAGATTTGTTTTTTCTATTCTTTTGATTTTCAAGTTGCTTTGCACATACTTATGAATTTATGTGCTGTTAATACATATGTATCCTGTATGTGCCGGCAAAATGCTTCCACATTTTAGAAGATTGACTATCAGAAAAAAGAGAGGAAAAACAATGAAAAGTTGATGTTGGCTAGATCTGTGTTATCTTTTACTACAAATGAGGAGAAAAGAATGATGTACCCATATGGAGAAATAGCCAACGAGCAAATTTACCCACTAAACATACATAATTAGCTTTAAGTTTGATATGTACTATATGGTGGATTTAGATAGAGGTTAACTAACTCGTTCACCAACCTCTCAAATGATCTTCGAGACTACCAAGAGGCATATACTCATAAATGACTGCCATTCGACCTCTATCCATGCAGTAGCCAACCAAAGAAACCAGGTTCTTGTGACGAACCCTCGACAAATTCTCAACCTACAGAACATACTTCAAAATATTATCAAAGGAAGATCTACAAAATAGTATTCTAAATGAGTCAACTGAAATGTTATATTCTGATCAAAGAAATTATAAAAAATTCGAACTCACATTAAGGTAGGCCCAAGCTGGAGACAAGAGAAGATAAGGACAATTTAATTTTCTTCTAGAAATAATCAAGAAATTAGTTGATTTCTTTTGTGATTATAAGCAACCCACTTGTGTCACACAATCACAACAATCCCTGATAATTGAATTCTAGGTTGAAGTTTAATAGGTCCTGGTAGAAGTAAAAGTAGATTTTTGTGAGAGCATGCTAGGATTTTCTCATAGGACTATCAGAGGGCTGAAAATTATAATAGCCAATGGACTGATTAATGAAAAAAGAAAGAAACTTCTTTGTCCTGGTTGGATATTTTTATTCTCTCTCTAATTTCTTCCTCCCTAGAATCTTATTCCTTCTTCTTCTTCTACTTCTCTACTCTCTATGCTGCACAATTGCACCATACGAAATCTCATCATTTGTTTTTACATCACTCTTGAGGCAGATTCAAATTGACTTACCTCTGCCAAAAACAGATTAGGTGCTTGTTCTGACGATAGAGAGCACATCTTGACAGCAACCTCGTTGCCATCTTCTAAGAAACCATGAAAAACAGTCCCAAATCCTCCCTTTCCAAGGATACGTGAAAACCTTTTAGTTATGTTCTCCAACTCTGTATACATGAATTGGCGACTCTCCAGTGGCAGCTGACTATCTTTATGATCCACACTGGATTGGAAATTTGTGTATGGCAGCAGACTGCCGCCACTCTCCATATTGAATTGTCTGCTCTCAGATGGTGGCTGAATCGCTTCATGATTGACAACTGATAATAAATAGTATATAACATACAGGCCATAAGTATGATTTTTTTTTTTTCTGGTACTCAAGTAAAACTAAGCAGTAATGTGAAAGCAATAATTGTTGTTGGAAATACCTTGGGTCTTTCTTCTAAATCTCCACACAATTAGTATCACCCCTACTACCAACAGAATGGCAGGAACAACTGAAAGAACTATAATTATAGGCGTAGTTATCTTCTTCTTTCTACCAGTAGTAGGGTTGCCACCGGGAGGATTACATGAGTCAGTATTGTTGTCAAATCTAGCATCAGAAAAAAGTTCATCAAATATTAGCAGTAATTTGAGCCCAAGAAGAATAATAGAACTTTTAGAGTACTCGAGGAATTATCTTTTAATATACTTCTTCAACTCACGTTACAACCTACAAGTTCAGCAAAAGAGAAAGAAATACCAGTCTTATTGCTTACAGAACCATTTTATGATACTTCAACTCATGTTAGAACCAAGTTCACGCAAAAGAGAAAGAATACCAGTCTAATTCCTTACAGAACCATTTGTTGCAGCATGTAGAAAGACATTGTGTTTCATTACTATGAAGTTGAATCCATCTTATGTGCCTAATGTGCATGAAACACCCCTACCTCAACCATTCTCAAATCTAATTCCTTTCTTTGAGTTTACAGTAGAACGAATTACAAGAATGATTAAGCATCAAACTACTGTAGCTGCCTAAAAATTTGCAATTCCAAACAAGAAAAAAGATAAGTTTCAACGACTTCTCCAATTGTAATAATTTTTACTCCCTTGACCAAAATATTCATTTGTTTTGGAGAAAAGTGTCGAATTTAGTCAATTAGATCTTAAAAAAAAGTAAAGGATATACTTAACATATTCAGATGATGCTTATTTGGATACAACCCCTGCAAAGCTGTGTGTTGTTTGTACTGACCTTTGAAAGTTAATCAGGGATGTTATTCTCAAAAATGACTAAACTTGTTCTGCTTAAAATAAAATAAAAACTGCAGATAAATAACTGTCCTCTGTTTTCCATCAATTAGAAGAACAAAGTAAATAAACAACTTTACCCATAAGGTGATCTGGAATGGTTATACTACAGAGTGCCCCCAAAAAACTGCATCGAATCTGGGGTTTGTTTTTTGTTTATTAGAATACAGCAGTTCAGGGAGCCTTTTCCCAAAAGTAGTTGAACCACAACAAGATTTTTGTGCTACTATAATTGGTAGAGGAGTGGAAGTATTTGATTAGAAACAAACCTTAATATAAGTGAATCATCTTTTGTTTTTTCAATGAGGGCGTCAGGGACTTCTATGCAGTTTCCAGTCAAATTTCTGTACAAATGCAGATTGCATCAAGCACATAAAAATCCCCATTGAAAATTATTAGACCAGTACATCTGATGCTAACACTTACAGGACCTGGAGGTTTGGTATAGTTGCGACAGAAGCAGGTACTTTTCCACTTAAGTTGTTGTAAGACAAATCCCTAAAATAGAATAGCAAAACAGGATATGACTTTCGAAGTAACTTTGTAACATTATTCTGCTGAATGTTGGCACATTTCCTACTTACAGGGACTGGATTTCTGTGAGTCTTGAAAAGAAGTTGGATACCTGACCAACCAACCCATTGGAGGATAAGTTTCTGTAACACAGTTGCATCCGTTAAGATATCCCTTTCATCAGTAATTTCCAACAAAAACATAACTCCTAAGAGCATTAGCATAACTTCTCTTTCTTGAATACTCACATAGCTATAACCCTGATTTCTTTAGCGTAGTTGCTGCAAGTGACGCCATCCCAAGCGTACTTTTCTGGAAAACATGGATGACCCGCCCAATTTTTCTTCAATTTATACGCTTCCTTGATTGCCAACATGGCCTCAACTGTGCCACAAAAATGAAATAGATTAGAGATGACATTGAATTATTATCATTGTAGGATAACAGACATGCAAAAGTTTGTCTAAGACATCTTCTTATTAAAGATATTATATACATTATTAGTTTATTATCTAATGACTTCAGCTTATCAGGTTACATGGTACCAAAGCCTAATTTTCTATAGACTTTCATTTGTCACGTGAGATATATAGGGGCCATCACATAACGGAACGTATTAAATGTACGATATATATTATTGATTCAGTATCTAACAGTATAGATTTTTAGAGCAGTTCTTTCATAAATATGAAATAGAGATTATACTGTATCAAGAGGAAGTCTAGAAACTACTTAATTAGAAACTTCCTTCCTTCGGTTGATGTGCATCGAATCCAACTGCAGCAATTCGAAAGGAAGTAAACCCAAAATTGGTTTCATAATAACTTTAGGGTACTTTTGAAATAACAAAATGTTATATTGATGCCATATATATTTTTACTAAATCCGACTTCAAAACACTTCAAATTTTTTCCATATTCATTAAAGTTCAAGCAAATGCAGTGATATCAATTAAGATATGAATATTTAACAGTTCCAACTGTGGATATGAGGAAAATAGAATTGGAGTTCAATCGAATTCCAGTTTTAGGGGTTTCCAAGCAGGGAGTAATTGAAAGCTAAAACTACAAAATTTATATAAAAAAAATATTGAGTTTGATGTTCTTTTTTATGTCCCATCATACATGCAGGATAAGTAGAAGCAGAAAAGAAAATTCAAGGGGGCTTCAGGAAGTAACATACCATCCCCCACGTTAGTCGCATCGAATCTTGTTACTGCCATGGAATAGATCTCGAAGGCATTGAGGATGGGAGGAAGAGTGGCTCTCTTGGTCGCATTTAAACTGAATGCAAACCTAACATTCGATGTGGCATCTGCAGAGCCCTCGAGGTAGGTTGGCGAATAGTCTGTTGTCATCGATCGCCAATCGAGGTAGACATCGAACGCCCTGACGTCCTTTTCCGAGAGGAGTTCGAGCTCAGAGAAATGAAGGATCACATAGTAAAATATATGGGAGTCTGGGGAGTCCCAGGAGAATCCTATGCTGCCGTTGACGCCAGCGGACACGGAGGCGGTCTGGAGCACGACGGATGGGACCTCGAACTGGTCAAATTGGCCGGGCTTCACTGTCTTGTCGGTAGATACCTCGTGGAGAGTAATGTTCATAGGCTTCCAGATGCGGTCGTACGGGTCGTCGGGACATCTGCAAACTCAAAATATCATAGTATATACACGTTGCATAAATTGTATGGATAAGGAAGGACAGAGACATGTCGAATGCTCTCACCGAATAATCTCATTACCACTTCCTCCCAGGTTGTGGCGCATCGATAATACAAGATTACCCGAAAAAATTAAAGAAGAGGGAAAGGGCGTAAGGGTGGGATAGAGTGTGTCCTTCAATGGCCTCATCTCCAACAAAGATATGAAAGGAGTCGACGATGAGTTGGTTCTCGTCACACAGACTGATAACCGACGACCGGCCGAGATCAAAGTTATAGCTTCGTACGTGAAAGGAGTGGATGGATCCGAGATATTCACCGTTTTCCAAATATTGATACCTATATGGAGATCGAATAGGAGTGAGCTATTCTTTTGCACACTATTCTTGCCATCGTAGTTTCCATACATGAAGCTTGCTCTCACAAGATACTTAGTATCATTGATTGCTTGATTTAAGGTGTAACAATTCCGATCTCCGTCGGGAAAGCCTCTCACTGTCAAATACTGCTTTGGAAGAGAGGCGTTTATATAATTCGACGCAACATTGTAGTTTGTCCCACTGTCTATAAATTGATCGTCCGTGGTATACTGTATTCCTGTACTGTCGTCTACGGAATTACCGGTAGCGCCGCAGTCTATGCTGATGAAACCTACCAAACGATGAAGGTAAAAGGAAATCTATCAATTTGTAATAAGATCTACGTAGATAGCTGATCGATACAAAATCCATTTTTTCAAAAAAGAAAACTAAGTTTATTAATTAGCCACCACGGATACAAAAGGGCATTGCGTTAACGAGGTTACTAAGTAGTAAAAGCTTGAGGAAGAACATATATATATATATATATATATATATATATATATATATATATATATATGTAAGGTACCCTCAGTACTGGGAGACTGGCCATGAACTTGAACTACTGCAATGAAGACACCCAGGAGAAGAGATATGCACCATAACGCCATCTTCTTCTTTAAACTCTCATACGCCATTGCAACGTACGCATGTTAGATTAGATATAGTTCACCTGGCCGGATCCCCCATTGTATTCGGATTATATGAACTACCTGTGGATTTCATGATCCTACTTGTTCACTCGGTCCACAGGTTATAAGAGCTTCTCTACTTATCGTGCACTCAAACGCACAACTGCCTCATCACTGCCGTCATATTATGATCTTTGCGAGCTTTTAGTCAACCGTTTTGTAAAGGTCAAACAGGGGATTTCCTACGTTCTGATCTATCAATCAAGGGGGCTGGTCTCTGACCTTGAAAATTGACTAGTAACGGAACTATCTCCAGTATATTACAGAAACGGAATTAGTCAACTGAACTGGTAAAGATGTGGGAAAGCCTACACGGCTATACCTATTACTACGTTGTTGCAGTCCAAATGCCAAAAGAAGGTCGTGCGACATTGTCAGGTGCGAGTTGAAAAGCAACTCAAGAAATAGAAACTGAGGAACCGCTTATAGCTCTCAATTATTGATGCAATTGGGAGTTTAAGATTACAATTTGACTTCCGTATCTCTTATATATAATATAAGCCACTACGACAATCTAACACAACCAGCTATGAGATTTATGGAGATATCACATCAAAGGTGTTTGTGGAGTGTCTATGAACATTACATTATTCTTAGATGTGTCTACTTATGTCTTATAATCCAAGCCATATATTATATTTGTCCATAATTAAGTATTCTGAGAAGTGAGAACGACCAGTTGCCATAAAAATCATGTGATGCTTCCACCAAATGATTGAAAGCTCAGCTTGTGCTCTAACCGTTCCTAGCAGCAAACGACGACCTCTACTGCATTGTAGTGATAGAATTGTATCTACACGTAGCAGAAGGTTACAAGTTTGAACGCTTGTGAGCACACTTCGTGTAAAAATTTAAATAAATTACGCTTCCTTGCACTTGCTTTGGTTGTTACGGCTCAAGGTTTGAACAATTTATGATCCAGATTTCAGAAGAATTAGCTCATGTGTTTTAACTTATGTGTTATGAAACATTTGCCCATATGCCTTACTTATGATTAGCATATAAGCTCACTTATCAATTAAAAAAATGATCAATTTTACATATAAGTTTCTAAATGTGCAACAATTGAAAGACATTATTAGTTTTAATCTCAAGCTCGGCTCCTTCGGCTCAACAATTAAAATGAAGAGACTGGCATACTACAAGACTTTGCTAGCTCGCAAACACTTGTATGACAGGTTTTATGGTTCCACAATGTTTGGTTATAACAGTCTCATACTCTCAGTGAGTCATAAGCAGCTTAATTGAAGGGTACACAATTATAATGATGCACAGACATCACACATTGTATACTACTCAAACCAACACAACCAATTCGATTGAACAAATTTAATTCATACTTGATGGAACGAATATGGGATCAACTTATCTTGCTGATGGACCAAATATGGATCAACTACCAATTCGATTGAACAAATTTAACTCATGAATGGCATGCCTTGTTTTCGAGTGTCATGCTCTTGCTCCTTTCAGAAATCTCAAGTTTCAAGCTCTCCCTTAACTGCTTAACAACTTCAGCCATCTTTGGTCTATGATCAATAGCTCTTGCCGTGCACCTTATTGCTAGCTCTAAGACCTTCCAGACAGATTCAGTATTGTACGTCCCTTGCAGCCTTGGGTCGACGATTGCATTGATATCGCCCGCCTCAAAACTCAGTTGAACACGTTCAATTATCTGAACATCCCTGTCACGCCGAATAGGAGGTTCTCCTGTGATAATTTCCAAAAGAACCACTCCAAAGCTGTACACGTCAGTCTTCTCATTGAATTTCCAAGTTTCCAAGCACCTTATATAAGCATAGAAAGCATTAAGCTCAGGTAGATACAAAAAACTTCAAAAGAATCATGACAACTCGTTGAATTTGGAGAAATTTGTGTTTCTTTTCCGTTGTTTATCAATGAAATCTTTTATGACAAAATATTCTTGGCAAAGCATATGTATTATTTAAGTTGTGGTTTGGAGGCAATATTAAGTAAACTCATTTTAGATCTTGACTAAAATCCCCTCCCTTTAGCAGTAAGAAATCCCAAACCACTGAGTTCTACAACATAAAAAAAGGCATGGAAATATATGTACATAGGATCAACATAGCCTGGGGAGAAAGCAAGCGCTGTCATTGAAACGTGCGTTTGTAAATCACTGTGGAAGGCCTTCGAGAGCCCAAAATCAGATATCTTAGCCTGCAGATTTTGGCCCAAAAGAATGTTGCTGGTCTTAACATCTCTGTGGATAATTGGCATTGGGCACCCATTGTACAGATAGTCCAGGCCTAAGACAAAGACCTCATAATAAGCAAAGGAAACATTAAGGATTAATGTTTAGCTTAAAATATAAGAGAAAAAATGACAAGGAAGATGCATTGTATGGCCCAAAACCTTGTGCAGCATCAATTACTATTTGGAGTCTCTCTGCCCAACTCAAGAATCTACCCGTGCCAGCTTTTCCTATAAATAACATAAAAGAAGCTTTCAGTAATGCTTGCGATGCGAATGCCAAAACTTTTAATGCCTAATACACTCGGCAAAACACAATGATATCCAACAATCAATACTTTCCAAGCAATGGAACTATCTGATTTGATATCTATGTGTGTGTGTGTGTTTTCTTTTTTGTGACAAACTTTGATATCTATGTGTTTCGTCTGCAACAAGTGAACTATCTTTTTTTTATTCCTGATGCACTGAATGTTACATGCTTTTAGTAGGAATTCATAGTTCATCTGTTTTCTAATTTAGCCAAAAAAAATGCAGTGTACTGGGGAAATGCAAACTTTAAAATTTTCCAATATTGTCAGTCCATATGTAAAATCTTCATAACAGCCTAAAATTTAGTAATAATTTAAAAAAAAAATTATGCTCAGCAGATGATATCCTATGCTAGCAAGAATTTGCCTCTACAGTTTAACAACACATCTAAGTGCTATTAACCTGATTTAGTCCCCTTATGAAACTTCTGTTTTTTAGGTTAGCATACACTTCAGTACTTCACATGTTTCTAGTGATTCACATGGCATCATCAAGTGATACAAGTCATGGATAAGAATCTAGAATACACTAGAACACCCTATGTGCAGGCAGCAACCTATTTGGAGTAGGAAGTAGAAAGACATTGCAACAACAGCCGTCTCGTGCGGTGGAGGGTTGTCAATCCTCATGCTTTTGTCTTTGCTTTCTTTAAGGCCCATACCAATATGAGGTGACCATAAGACAATATGTAAGACTCATGATTCAGGCAAGGAAAGGCATACCCAGTTGTTCTACAATTGATAGAGATCTCATACCCAAATTTAGAAGGGAAAATCAAGTTCAGTCAATCCAAGAATCGAAGAAAACAAAAGAAGAATAAGAGCAATGTTCAGCATACTTAATACCTAGCAAATTATATCTGAGCTATTATTTCAGAAACAATTCCTTCGATTGCAGAATCACCCGGCAGTCAGGTCATTCAGCCAATTAATTAAAAAGAAAACTCTCATGGTGCGGTGAAATCTTCTAATCGGATTTGATGTTCGACTAGACTAGTTCATATGAAGTGAGAACTGACAATATTTTCTATTTCTTTGATTTTCAAGTTGTTTTGCGAATACCTATCAGTTTACTACATATGTGCCAACATGCCACATATGCTCTATGCAGTCCATTGATTGACTGCACAATGATATCACTTTTTAGAACATTGGGTATTAGAAAAGGAAACAAAGATGAAAAGATGATATTGAATAGATCTGTGTTACCATTCTAACAAAAGAGGAGAAAAGAAATGATAACCCATAGGGAGAAATAATCAAAGAGTATTTTATACACTAGAAAGAAAACACTAGCTTTAAGCTATGATATGCACTATATGATAGGATTAGATAGCTGTTAAGTTGCTTGTTCACCAACCTCTCAAATGATCATCTAGGCTTCCAAGAGGCATATACTCATAAATGATTGCCATTTGACTTCTATCCATGCAGTAGCCAATCAAAGAAACTAGGTTCTTGTGACGAACCCTTGACAAATTCTCAACCTACAGAACATACTTCAATATATTATCAAGAATGATCTGCATAATAGCATCCTGATGAGTCAACCGAAATGTTTTATCCTGCTCAAAGAAATAATGATAAAATTTAAACTCACATTAAGGTAACCCCAAGCTTGAGAAGAGAAGATAAGGACAATTTCATCTTCTATAAATAATAAAGTAGTTGATTGATTTTGTAACTATAAGAAACTCTCTTCATAAAAACACATATCTCACTCAATAACAACAATCCCTGATGAAGAATTGACTGAATATGGTAATAACCAATTGTCAGGTTGG
The DNA here is from genome assembly GCF_048772165.1 of Typha angustifolia. Classification (NCBI taxonomy): domain Eukaryota; kingdom Viridiplantae; phylum Streptophyta; class Magnoliopsida; order Poales; family Typhaceae; genus Typha; species Typha angustifolia. The sequence continues at coordinate 1,077,516 of NC_133239.1, forward strand.
CTTTTTTATCCTCTCTCTAATCTCTTCTCTTGTTCTCTCTTCATCTTCTGCTTCTATACTCTATAGTCTATTCACCTCTACTTGATGGTGCACAATTGCATCATAGGATAACCCCTATTTTTTTTTACATCACTCCAAAGGCAAATACCATTCAATGACACTGTCAATGTTTTATTTTATCCAATGTCTTAATTATCCATCTCTAGCAAATCTGAGTGTCTATGCAATATTTTGAGAGTTAAGCACCTTTATTTCTTTAGCATTCTAACTTCTATCATTATACTCTGACTAAAAGTAACCTAGCTAATTGTCAAATCATAGAAGCCTGATGACATAAAAAACTCGGTACCTCAGCCAAAAACAGATTAGGTGCTTGTTCTGATGATAAGGAGCACATCTTGACAGCAACCTCGATGCCATCTTCCATGATACCATGAAACACAGTCCCAAATCCTCCTTTTCCAAGGGTACGAGAAAATTTCTTAGTTATATTTTCCAATTCTGTATACATGAATTGGCGAGTCTCAAATGGCAGCTGACTCCCTTTATAATCTATATCAGATTGGAGACTCGTATATGGCTGCTGGCCACCTCCGTGATCCACATTGAGTTGCCAGCTCTCAGATGGCAGCTGAACCAATTCACAATTGACAGCTGGAATAATAGTACATAAAATACAGGCCATAAATATGAATATTGTTTAGTATTAAAGAAAAACTGAGGACGAATGTAGAAGCAACAATTGCCATTAGAAAACTACCTTGGCGTTTTATTCTAATTCTCCACACAGTTAGTATCACCCCTGCTACCAACAGAATGGCAGGAACAACTGAAAGAACTATAATTATAGGTGTAGTTATCTTCTTCTTTGTAGCAGTAGTATCATTGCCACTGGGAGTAGGGTTGCTACCATTACATGTGTCAGTATTGTTGTCAAATCTAAAAATCAGAAAAAGTTAATGAAATATTAGAATAGTAGCACTAATGAAGAACCTTGCCCGAAAGGTGATATTGAATGGTTATACTACAGAGTGCCCCCAAAGAAACTGAATCGAATTTGGGGCTGTAATTATTTATTAGAATACAGAAATTCATGGAGTTTTTTCTCAAAAGTAGTTGAACCACGACAAGCTTTTTTTGCTACTAGAATTGGTCAAACAGTGGAAGGTTTTGATTAGAAACAAACCTCAATATAAGTGAACCTTCCTTTGATTTTTCAACTAGGCCTTTAGGGACTTCTGTGATGCAGTTTCCAGTCAGATTTCTGTACAAAGACAGATTGCATCAAGGACCTAAAAATATTCACTGAAAATAATCAGAACTGTACATCAGATTAACACTTACAGGACCTGGAGGAATGTCATCGTTGCCAGAGAATCAGGTATCTTTCCACTTAAGTTGTTGTAAGACAAGTCCCTAAGATAAAATAACAAAACTGGATATGACTTTGGAACTTCCTTGTACTTCTGTAACACTATTCTGCTGAATTTCGGAACATTTCCTACTTACAGGAACTGGATTTCTTGGAGCTTGGAAAAGAAAATGGATACCTCACCAACCAATCCACTCGAGGATAAGTTTCTGCAGCACAGTTGAGTCCGTTGGGATATCCTCCAACATCAAAACATGACTCTTAAAGGAAATTGCGTAAGTTATCTTTCTTGGATACTCACATAGCTATAACCCTGTCACCATTACCACTATTGGCGCTGCAATGCAGACCATCCCAAGCATACTCTGTTGGACGACATGGATCACTCACCCAGTTTTTCTTCAATTTATACGCTTCCTTGATTTTAAACATGGCTTCAACTGGTGCCGCAGAAATGAAATAGATTAGAGATGGCATTGAATTACCATTGTAGGACAACAAACATGCAAAATATTTGTCAAGGTATGTGATGAAATAGAAAATAAATTATATCAAGATTAATACCAGGAACTATTCAAATTAGAAACTTTGTTCCTTTGGTTGATGCGCATCCATGGTTTCAGAGCCCAATTGCAGCAATTCGAGAAGAAGAAATGCTCTTCTTTTTTATTTTTTTGACGAAGTAAACCCTAAATTGGTTTCCATATTTATTAAAGTTACAAGGAAATGCATCGATTTAAATTGAGCTATGAGAAATTAACAGTTCCCAACAGCGGATATTAGGAAAATAGAACTGGAGCTGAATCGGGTTCCGGTATCCAAACAAGGTGTAATTGAAAACTAAATCTCTTTAGATATGTCCCACCATGCACAATAACTAGGGGCACGAAGAGGCTTCACGAAGTAACATACCGTCCGCGGCGTTAGTTCTTTCGTAGCTTTTCCTTTTGAGATGATAAATCTCAAAGGCATTGAGGAGGGGAGGACGAGTGGCTCTCGCCGTGGCATTTAAACTGAAATTCCGATGAGATACTCCGTAAATTGTACGAGATGAAAATTGCTGCTTGAGGTAGGTTGGCGTAAAGTTTGCGTAGAGGTAGTCACCGATGTAGACATCGAACTCCCTGACGTCCTTTTCCGAGAGGAGTTCGAGTTCAGAGAAATGAAGGATCGCATGGTGATCTATCTCGGAGTCGGGGGAGTCCCAGTAGAATCTAATGATATCGTTGACGCCAGCGGACACGGAAGCGGTCTGGAGCACGGCGGAAGGGACCCCGTAACCGTCCCTGGTTTGGTTATGCTCGACTGCCTTGTCCGGGGTCAACACGTCGAGAGTAATGTTCATAGGATCCCAGATGCGGTCGTACGGGTCGTCGGGATACCTATAAACTCATATTAATATGTACTACTGTATTAAGGAAGGAGAAAGACATGTTCAATGATATCTAGTCTAGCTCTCACCGGATTATCTTCTCGCCGCTTGCTCCCAAGTTGCGCCGCATCAAACATACGAGATAGTAGTTACCAGAAGCATAGGTCTCGATTGTGTCCTTCAATGGCCTCATCTCCAACAAAGATATGAAAGGAATCGAGGATGGGTTGGTTCTTATCACACAAACTGATAACCATTCATCGGCCCGGATGCTCGTTATAGCTTCGTATGTGAAAGGAGTGGATGGGTCGGAGATGTCCACCGTGTCCCAAAGATCGATCCCTATATGGAGATCGAATTGGAGTGGGCTATTCTTTTGCACGCTATTCTTTCCATCGTAGTTTCCATACATGAAGCTCGCTCGTAGAAGATAGTTAGTATCTTGATCTTGGTTCGCTGGCTTTAAGGAGTAACAATTCCGACCTCCGTCGGGAAAGCTTCTCACAGTCGAATACTGCTTGGGAAGCGAGGAGCTTAAATAATTCAACGAAACATTGTAGTTTACTCCTGTGTCTATAAATTGATCATCTGTGGTATAGGGTATTCCTGTAATGCTGTCCGTGGAGTTAACAGTGGCGCCACAGTCTATGCTAATGAAACCTACGTTTAGATTAAGGTAAAAGAAGAAGCATCAGTTTAGTTTGTAATGAGACCTGCATACGAGCTTTTAGTCAAGAACTAGCATATGTAACGTACCCTCGGTAGTAGGAGTCTGGCCATGAACATGAACTTGAACTGCTGCAAGCAACACACCCAGGAGAAGAGATGTATACCATAACACCATCTTCTTCTCCAAGGCTCTTAGATACCCCATTGCCACCTAGACCTTTTATATATGGTTCAGATGGCTGGGTCTCCAATTGTGATCGAAAATATTAACTCTTTCTATATATCACCATCCTATTACTTAATTTCATAAAAATTTTCCTGTCCCACCAGTAGACCATAAACATTTCTGAGTGCACCCCCAACACACAACGATCTCTGACCTTTGCAAGCTTCAGGTCAACGGTTTAATCAAGGTCAAACAAAGGATTAAAGTCCATGGATATTTTAGATTTATAACCCTGATATTTTCCATTATAAGCTCGTTTCCAGAACGACATCCTTAATCAAATTCTAACCAACAGTTACGAACGACAGACAGTGTAACAGAAGTAGAATTTTTTTGGCTAGTTTTAAGTGAAATATCTTATAACCAATAGTAAGTACATCATTATAGTACAGGATAATAGGATATATAGCTGTTGTTCATGCCGAAGAGAAGGTGCTGCCGTCTTGTCCCTCGGGTAATGCTTAATCAAACAGGTGGGAATTGAAAGCAACTGGTCAATTCTTGGTGGAATACAGCAATTGGGACAGTGGGCTTCAATGGCCGTTTGGAAATTCTTCAGGGTGTTTTGCAGTTAACCCCCTAAATTTTAACCTTATTGTAATTAACACCTCTTGTTAGCTCCTAAGGAATATTTTAAACATGTTCTATTTTTTTTTTCTCTTTTTCTACCTTGCAAATAAACTTCTTTAAAGGTTTTTTTTTTGGTTAAAAGGGTAGAACATTATGACTATATACCTATTGTCATAAAAGGAGGAATCCATTTGCAAATATATAAAAGGCAGGAGGTTTTCTGCAATAAATTGAAATTATTTGGAAAAATAGGATTAAAAAAGAAAAGAAAAAGTTTTAATCAGCAATTGGGATTTGAAAGCAATTCTAGAAACAGAGATATGGTCTAAAAGCTGGTTGAATATGACCAGGCAATTGGAATAAGAAATGTGTCCTATATGTCTTATACTCCAAGCCATAATCTATATTTTGTCTATATGTATTCTGAGAAGTGAGAGCGACCATCTTGCCATTAAAATTATGTAATGCTTTCACCAAATGATCGAAAGCTCAGCTTGTGATCAGACTGCTTCAGACAATTAACGTATCAGTTTATGAATGCGAAACAAACATTTTTCTTTTTGTTGAGGAAATTATACATAAGCGGATAATTCAATAAGATCCAAATCATGCAAACTTGATATAGAAGGAAAGTAGGGTCTAATCCATTACAAGTTCTAGCACTTCACAAATAATTGCCCAACAGAGAAAAAAGAAAAGATCTTGTTCCAACCAAACCAGTCGATATGGACGTCCTTCCATTCTGTCAGAGAGACAAAAAGAAGAGATTGGCATACTGTTACTGCAATAATGTAGCAGAGATATAAGTCCTTGCTACCTCGCAAACACTAGTAAGACAGGTTCCATGGTTCCACAATGTTTCATTATAGTCATTATAACAGTCTTAGACTCTCAGCTGAATCATAAACAGCTTAATTATTTCGAAATACGGTTCTCACTTCTCACCACACAATTATTACAATACACAAACATCACACACTGCATACCGCAATCAAGCCAACATATTGAATAAATTCAACTCATACTTGATGGACTGAACATGGGATCAGCTTATCTTGCGGCTGGATCAAATATGGTTGATTTTTTCATGAACGCCATGCTTTGACTTTCAGTAGTCATGCTCTTGCTCTTTTCAGAAGTCTCACATTCCAAGCTCTCCCTTAGCTGTGTAACAACTTCAGCCATCTTTGGTCTTTGATCAACATCTCGTGCCATGCACCTCATTGCTAGCTCTAAGACCTTCCAGACAGATTCAGTGTTGTACATCCCTTGCAGCTTTGGATCGACAATTGCATTGATATCCCCTGCCTCAAAACTCAGTTGAACACGTTCAATTAGCTGAACATCCCTGTCATGCCTAACAGGAGGTTCTCCTGTGATAATTTCCAATAGAACCACTCCGAAGCTGTACACATCAGTCTTCTCATTGAATTTCCAAGTTTTCAAGCACCTTGATAAGTATAGAAAGCATCAAGGTTAGGTAGAAACAAACAATTTCAGAAGAATCGTGATATCTCATTGAATTTGGAGAAATTTGTGTCTTTTCCTTTGTTTATCATGAGATCTTCTACCAAGCAATACTCTCGGCACAGCTTATGTATTTTTTAAGTTGTGTTTGGAGGCAATATTAAGTCATATCATTTCACTTCTTGAATAGAATCCCCTCCTTTTAGCAGCAACATAACCCAAACCATCGAAATTCTACTGCATAAAGGATAAAAGGGCATGGAAACATACATTGGATCAATGTAGCCTAGGGAGAAAGCAGGTGCTGTCATCGAAACGTGACTTTGTAAATCACTGTGGAAGGCCTTAGAGAGCCCAAAATCAGATATCTTAGCCTCCAAATTTTGGCCCAAAAGAATGTTGCTGGTCTTAATATCTCTGTGGATTATTGGCATTGGGCATCCATTGTACAGATAGTCCAGGCCTAATACAAAGACCATCTAATGAGAAAAGTAAAAGTTAAGGACTCTTAGCTTTAACACATTCGAGAAAAAAGGACAAGAAAGATGCATTATATGGCCCCAAAACCTTGCGCTGCATCAATTATTATTTGGAGTCGCTCTGCCCAATTCAAGACTCTACAAATGCCAGCTTTTCCTTCAAAGATCATAAAAGAATCCATTAGTAATGCTTGCTATGCGAATGTAGAAACTTTTATGCATAATACACTTGTCAGAAGCGCAATGACATCCAACAACTAATACTTTCCAAGCAACGAAACTAACTAATATGATATCTATGTTTTTGTGTGCAACAGATGAACTATCTTTTTTTATTCCTGATGCACCAAAATGCTACATGCTTTATGTAGTAATTCAAAATTTATCTTATTCTAATTTCTAATTTAGCCAACAAAATGTGTGGGATATGCAAATTTGATAAATTTCCAATATTGTCACTCCATATGTAAAATCTTCATAAGAGCCTAAATTTTAGTATAAATTTCCAATGATGTGCTGTTAGCCTGCTCCAGTTCCCTTACGGAACTTCTGTTTTGGGTTAGCCATGCACTTCACGTTTCTAGAGATTCACATGAGATCATCAAATGATACAAGTCTTGGATAGGAATCTACAATGCACTAGAACGCCACACTATTTAGAGTACACCATTTAGAGTAGGAAGTAGAAAGACATTGTAAGGAGCACCACCTTGTGCGGTAGAGGGTTGTCAATACTCATGCTTTCATTTTTGGTGATTGTAAGGCTCATGATTCAGGCAAGGAAGGATGCATCTTAGTGGTTATATAATTGATGGAGATCGCTTACCCAAATTTATTTAGAAGGGAAAATAAAGTTCAATCAATCCAAGAATGAAGAAAAGAATAGAAGAATAGGAGCAATCTCAAGCATATCCAAAGCCTAGCAAATTATATCAGAACTACTATTCCAGAAACAATCCTTTTGATTGCAGAATCACCAGACAACCTGATCATTCAGCCGATTAATAAAAAGATAACTCTCATGGTGCAGTGAAATCTTCTAATCAGATTTGATGTTCGATGTTCTATAAAGTCAGATAGGAAAAGAAAAACTAGAGAACTAGACTAGTGCATAATAAGTGAGAACTGAACATTTTTTATTTCTTTCAATTTTCATGTTGTTTTGCAAATACCTATCAATTTACTACATAAGAGCCTGCATACTACATATGCACTATGCAGTCCATTGATTGGCTGCACAAGGATTTCACCTTTAGAACATTGTCTATTAGACAAGAAAACAAAGATGAAAAGATGATATTTACCATTTTCCACAAAAAAGGAGAAAAGAATGACATACCCTTGGGGAGAAATCACCAAAAAGAGCAATTTACCCACTAGAAGAAAACACTAAGCTTTAATCTAGATATGCACTACATGATAGATTTAGATAGCTGTAAGGTTACTTCACCAACCTCGTAAATGATCATCAAGGCTTCCAAGAGGCATATACTCATAAACGATAGCCATTTGACCACTATCCATGCAGTAGCCAACTAAAGAAACTAGGTTCTTGTGACGAACACTTGACAAATTCTCAACCTACATAACATATTCAAAATATTAACAAGAATGATTTGCATCATAGCATTATGATGAGTCAACCAAGAACTTTATTCTGCTCAAAGAAATAATAAAAAATTTGAGGGAAAATAATATTTTAATGCACTGCGATTAGAAACTTAGACCTAAATTCGGTTCACCCATATAATTTTATTTATGTCAATTTATCTTTTCTTTAGTCTAGACTAAAGTGCAACCGTTACTATTTTAATATAATTAACCAAAATATATGTTGAATTTGAAAATCCTCGCTAGAAACAAAATTATAGAGAATTAAATAAGTTTTCCTATGCATCTAAAGATAATACCAATTAAATTTTAGATAATAAAGATATGACGAATATATTAAGTAGATGTATGTTTTTAATTTATCTTTGTCAACTAAAATTCAATTTCAATATTATTTTAATATGTCGAGAATATATTCAATCATTTACAACTTTGTCTCTAATGAGTATCTTTGAACTCAACTTATGGTATGATGATATATGATAAAAAAAAAACGCTCAGTTAAGAAAAGTGCATTCAGGTATAAGTGAAAGAAGTGAATTCTAACCTAACCAGTAAAATATGATTTTCCCAAAATTTAAAGACACATTAAGGTAGTTTGAAGCTTGAGACAAGAGAATACAAGGACAATTTTATCTTCTTCTATAAACAATCACGAAGTAGTTGTTTTATTTTGTAATGATAAGCAATTTTCTTGATAAAAGCACATATGTCACACAATCATAACAATCCCTGACGAAGAACTGAATTCTAGGTTGAAATTTTAAAAGTCCAATTAGTAGTAAAAGTGTTGTTTTTTTTTTTTTTGAGAGAGAGAGAGAGAGCAAGCTAGGAATTTCCAGAAACGACAATTAGAGGTCTGAAAAGTGTAATAGCCAATGGATTTGTTAAGAAAAGAATATATAAAGAAACTTCTTTGGGCAGGTTGGCTTTTTTATCCTCTTTCTAATCTCCTCTTATTCCCTCTGCATCTTCTACGTCCATACTCTCTATAGTCTATACACCTATACTTGATTGTGCACAATTGCTCACAGGACAACTACATTTTTCTACATCACTCGCAAGGCAGATATTGTTCAGTGCTGCAGTCAATGTTTTATTGCAAGTTCAATGTCTTAATTATCCATCTATAGCAAATTGAGTACCTATGTACCCTTTTTCTACATCACTCCCAAGGCAGATATTGTTCAGTGCCGCAGTCAATGTTTTATTGCAAGTTCAATGTCTTAATTATCCATCTATAGCAAATTGAGTGCCTATGTACCCTTTTATTTTTTGAGAATGTTAAGCACCTTTATTTCTTTAGTATTTCAACTCCTATTGTTATGCTCTGCCTAAGGTCCCAATATTCAAATAACAGAAGCCTGACAAGATACAAAATCTGTTACCTCAGCCAAAAACAAATTAGGTGCTTGTTTTGAGGAGAGAGAGCATATCTTGACAGCAACCTCGGTGCCATCTTCTAGCGAACCATGAAAGACAGTCCCAAATCCTCCTTTTCCAATGGTACGTGAGAATTTCTTAGTTATGTTCTCCAATTCCGCATACATGAATTGACGACTCCCAAAATGCAGTTGATTGTCTTTATGATCTACACTGGATTGGTGACTTGTGGATTGCAGCTGACTGCCTCCAAGATCCACATTGAATTGCCAGCTCTCAGATAGCGGCTGAACCACTTCATGGTTGGTAGCTGGAATAATACAGTACATAACATAATAAGTTTGAATATTGGTACTAAAGCAAACTAAGCATTAATGTAGATGCAATGAATGCTGTTAGAAAACCACCTTGGGTCTTTCTTCTAATTCTCCACAAAATAAGTACCACCACCACTAGCAACAGAAAAGCAGGAACAACTGAAAGAACAATAACTATAGGTGCAGTTATCTTCTTTTTTGTAGCAGTAGTAGAGTTGCTGCTGGGAGTAGAATTTCCACCAGGAGTAGGATTGCTACCATCACATGTGTCAGTATTGTTGTCAAATCTAGCATCAGTAAAAATTTATGAAATATTAGCAGTAGTTTGAGCTCAAGAAGAATAATAGAAATTTCAGAGTGCTCCATGAGTAAGCTTTTAATATACTTCAACTCATGTTACGACTTATAAGAACAAAGACTCCATCTTATTGCTGACAAGAACACTTTTTTCAGAATGTAAAAAGACACAGTCACATTACTACGAAGTTGAATCCATCTTATGAGTCTAATGTGCATGAAACACTCTTACCTTAACCATTCTCGAAAGTAATATTTTTCTTTGAATTTACAGTAGAACCAATTACAAGAACAATTAAGCGCCAAATTACTGTAGCTGCATAACAATTTGCAATTCCAAACAAGAAAAACAAACCTTTCATTTTCAAGTTTCACATGATCTCTGTTCTTGCAGAATAAACATTTCTCAATTGGATTTCAGTTTGCTTTAAAGTAGATCAGGAGGATCCATCATGATTCATGGCAGCATGAATTTTGTTTATCTTTGTTAGGTTTTTAGTATTCACAAATGTGTATAAAATAATCTAAGTGTTTTTATATATATTTATAAATATATTCACTTAAGCAAAGAGTTGAAATCATTACCTATGATTTAGATAAATACGTATGTCTAAATTTTTTTTTCCATTCTTGAAAGTTACATCTACTTATAATGCTTTTTTATTATGAAAATATATTCACTATCTCCATCCTTTCTTGTCTCAATCTTACCTCTTCTTGTACACACATGGCTAATAGTTCGTTAACTGACCTAATTTTATTATCTGTGCTATAAGAGGGTCTGTATTAAATTATCAAAGAGTTAAAGATGAAGTGCACCAAGATAAGTCCAACTTAGTCTAGTGTGTTAAATGAGAAGCGACATATCGCATCTCTATAATATGTTTACAAATAGAACCAAAACCAATACATTTCATGGAGAATAATTTATCCATTAAGGTGAGGGAAAATGCTTTATTTAAATTTACAAATTGCTCTTTAAATTGTTCAATTCAGATAGGGTTTTTTCACACTTAGAGACAGATCATCAAATATAATCTTTCTTATGTACACTTTAAAATTTTCAATTATGAAGACTGTCGATTAGAGCATTCTCATTTTTTGTGAGAAGCTTAATTGCATGCAACACCTGCAAAGTTGTATGTTGTTTGTACTGGCATTTAAAAGTAAACCATTGGATGCTACACCTTTCAAAGGCTGACTAAAGTTGTCCTAATTAAAATACCTGTGGACAAATAACTATCCACTTTTTTCCATAAATTAGAATATAAGAGCTAATATACTACAGAATGCTGCCACAGAAATTTGATCAGAAACAAACCTCAATATAAGTGAACCTTCTTTTGATTTTTCAACTAGGCCTTCAGGGACTTGTGTGATGCAGTTTCCAGTCAGATTTCTGTACAAAGACAGATTGCATCAAGGACCTAAAAGTATTCATTGACAATAATCAGAACAGCAGATCTAATGCTAACACTTACAGGACCCCAAGATATGGCATCCCTGCCAGAGAATTAGGTATTCTTCCACTTAAGTTGTTGTAAGACAAATCCCTAAAATAAAATAAAAACACTGGATTTGACTTTAGAAGTTACTTTTCTAACACTATGCTGCTGAATTTCGGTAGATTTCCTACTTACAGGACCCGGATTTCTGTAAGCTCAGAAAAGAAATAGGACACTTCGCCAACCAATCCACTGGAGGATAAGTTTCTGCAGCACAGTTGAATCCATTAGAATATCCTTTCATCAATAGTTTCCAATAAAACATGACTCTTAAAGGAATTTGTATTAGTTCTCTTTCTTGGATACTCACATAGCTGTAATCCTTAGTTCACCACCATCCTCAGTAATTTTTCTACAGCTCAGACCAGCCCAAGGAAAGCTTACTGGAACACATGGATCACCCACCCAATTTTTGTTCATCTTTTTATACGCTTCCTTGATTTTCAAGATGGCTTCAACTGGTGCCCCAAAAATTGAAGTGGACTTGAGATAACATTAAGTTATCATTGTAGGATAACAAACATGCAAAAATTTAACAAGGCATGTGATGAAATAGAGATTAGATTGTATCCAGAGTAAATCCAGAAACTTCTCGGCAAGCAACTTCCTTTCTAGGGTTTATTTGCATCCATGGTTTCAGAGTCCAACTGCAGTAATAATTGTTCTATTTTGAGGAAGTAAACCCTAAAATGGTTTCATAATAACTTTAGGGTACATTTGAGATAACAAAATTGTTATAATTGATGCCATATAGATCTTTACTAAATCTGACTTTAAAACATTTTCTTTTTAATATTCATTAAAGTTCAAGGAATTGCACTGACATGGTTTGAAATATCACAATTCAGCAGTTCCCAACAGCAGATACCAGGAAACAAGTACTCCCAGTTAAATGAATCACAATTTTAGGGGTTTTGAAACAGGGTGGAATTGAAAGTTAAAACTAAAAATAAATAAAAATTACATTTTTTTGGGCTTGACAAGAAATGTTAACGTCTCACAATACACAATAAGTAGAAGCAGAAAAGGAAATTCAAAAGGGCTTCAAGAGGTAAATAACGTCCGCGATGTTTGGAACTTGTGCATACGAGAGACATTCAAGGGGGCTTAAAGAAGTAACATACCGTCCGCGAGGTTAGATTGTCTGCCAAAACTTTGTGATATGCCAGAATAGATCTCAAGCGCATTGAGGATGGGAGGACGAGTGGCCCTTTTGCTCGCATTTAAACTGAATAGATACTGAGAGAGTACGACTTGTGGATGATATACAGAGCCGGACTTGAGGTAGATTGGCGTATAGCTTGCGGTGTAGTTTCCACTGAAGCCCTCGAGGTAGACATCGACCTCCCTCACGTCCTTTTCCGGGAGGAGTTCGAGCTCAGAAAAATGAAGGATCACAAAGAAAGCAATATGGGAGGCGGGGTTCACGTAGAATTGTATGCTGTCGTTGACACCAGCGGACACGGAGGCGGTCTGGAGCACGACAGACGGGACCTCGAACTGGTCAAATTGGCCGTGCTTCACTGTCTTGTCGGTAGACAACTCGTGGAGGGTAATGTTCATAGGCTCCCAGATGCGGTCGTACGGGTCGTCGGGAAATCTGTAAATTAAGTCATATTACAAGTAATTGTATTGGAGAACTGGAGAAAGGCAAGGAAGACACGTTGAATTAATGCTTTTAATCTATCTCTCACCGAATTATCTTATCGCCGCTTGCTCCCAAGTTGCGCCGCATAAACAATTCGATAAAATTGCCATAATCAGGTAAATCACCGGGAAAGAGTGTGTTCTTCAATAGCCTCATCTCCAACAAAGATATGAAAGGAGTCGAAGAAGAATCGCTTCTTATCAGACAAACTGGCAACAACGGATGATAGGCCGAGATGGCCGTTATAGCTTCGTATGTGACAGGAATAGATGGATCGGAGATGTTCACTGTGTTCCAAAAACCGCTCCCTATATAGAGATCGAATAAGAGTGGGCTGTTATCCCGCCCACTATTCTTTCCATCGTAGTTTCCATAGAAGAAGCTTGCTCTTAAAAGATATTTATTATCCAGGATTGCTGGCTTTAAAGAGTAACAATTTCGATCTCCGTCAGGAAAGCTTCTCACAGTTGAATACTGCTTGGGAAGCGAGGAGTTCAAATAATTCGTCGACGAAACATTGTATTTTACTCCAGTTTCTATAAATTGATCATCTGTGATGTAGGGTATTCCTGTAATGCTGTCCGTGGAATTAGCAGTGGCGCCACAGTCTATGCTGATGAAACCTACGTTAAGATTAAGGTAAAAGAGGAATCATCAATTCGTAATGACACCACCTACATATATAGAAGAACTCAAAAGAAAACTAAGGCAATAATGTGAAGTGGAAGTAGAATCATAGAATCCGATCTAAACTTGACGATAATGTTGCATGGAAGAATCAAAAGGCATTGCATCAACGAGGACTAGTAGAAGCTTTTAGGAAGAACATATGTAACCTACCATCGGTAGTAGGAGTCTGGCCATCAACTTGAACTGCTGTAATTAAGACACCTAGGAGAAGAGATCTGCACCATAGCATCATCTTCTTCTCCAAATTCAGATACCCCATTGCAACCTAAACCATTAGTTTTTCCTCCCACTTCAACTTTATTTTTCCATGCACCTTACATGATTCAGATGGCCAGGTCCCCGACTGTGATCAAAACATGTTAACTCTTAAATTATCATCCTATTTGTTAATTGCGTAAATTTTGTGCAGTCCCGCCCATAGATCATAAACTCTTTTGACAGCATCGCAACACACAACGAAGAGCAACGAACTCTTCGTTGCCACCACATCTAAACTTTGTCAGCTTCATGTCAACAGTTTAATAAAGATCAAACAGGGGGCTTATTAAATTCTATGAAAAGTTTGCATTTATATATAAATTCTAACCAATAATAAAGAACAACAAAAAGCATCGTAGTTGAAATAGAATATGTTGTGTCTAGTTTCAACTGAAATATTAGAATAACCGAAAAAACCTTCAAACGAATAGTAAGTAGGTACTCTAATTCCATTAGGGCTTGTTATAAGGGGAAGCTGGATTCAATAATTTGAAACTGGAAAGGTGTTGGAAAAACCTATTATTGTATTGCTATTGGTCATGCCGAAGAAGGTACTGCCATCTTGTCCTTTGGATAATGTTCAGTCAAACAGATGGGAATGGAAAGCTACTCAAGAAACAGAGGTGCTTCTTATATCTGTCGATTCTTGGTGCAATCTGGAGCTGAGATATTGTTGGACTTCCATATCTCATATAAGCCACTACAATAATCTAAGAAGTTTCAAACTTAGATAACCACTTGCTAATTATCTCATACTCTTTGATATTAAAATGAATTTGAAAGTTTATACATTGGAATAAAATCATATACTAAGCCACTACAATAATCTAATAACTTCTTCGATATCTCCTACAAGCCACCACAATAATCTAACAACTTCTTTGATATCTCCTGTACGCCACTACAATAATCTAACAACTTCGTTCGTGCCATCCAATTTAAATCTTGTACATTCTTCTTTTTTAACTTTCAAGTGCGGAATACTATTTGGCAGCCAGCAATGGGCTGACAACTGAAAGCCGTCGGAGGAAAGAGAAAGAAAGCAAACGAAGACAGACCTGAGTGACGTGTGTTAAACATATGAATCACCCTACACAGTGGAGAGATTAATCTACCTGATCTTCTTAAATCCGGCAACCTCATCAGATGAATGCAGATGGCAGTGCGTCGGCCGTGTCAGCCTCATTTTTCTCAGATTTTTCTATTGAACATTCTATATATTGATGCCGTTAGGGGTATAATTGTGTAAGGAATGTCAACATTCATCAGGCATCTTTAGAAATATCCTGCTGATTTGATGCCCTTCATTGTATAGAAGAATCTATCTTCTATACAAATTAATTGGACAACAGGACGACTCAAGATCTATGCAGAACACAGATGGTGAACCTGGGAAAAGCTCAGCTTGTGCTCAGATTTGTTTTACAGAAAACCACGTCCAGTATGGATTTTACATCTAAGTTTTCCAAATGTGCGGTTGAAAGGACTTTCAATAATTTCTGATCTGGCTCTCCGCTTTGCCAACTCAAGTGGCTCCAGCCAGGCCAGTCAATATGGGCTTCCTTCTACTGAACAAATAGTATGTGCGACAAAATAAAGAAATTGGCATACTATTATTCTGAAGTATGGTTCTCGCTTCACAATTATTGCAATACAATAGACATCACAACGTTGCATACCACACTCAAAGCCACAAAACTACATATTCAATCGAACAAATTCAACTCACACTCGATGGAACGAAGCTGGGATCAACTTATCTTGCAGATGGACCAAATGTGGTTGATTCTTTCATGAATGGCATGCCTTGGCTTTCAGTAGTCAAGCTCTTGCTCCTTTCAGTAGTTTCACGTTCCAAGCTCTCCCTTAGTTGCATCACAACTTCAGACATCTTTGGTCTGTGATCAACGTCCAATGTCGTGCAACTCATTGCTAGCTCTGTGACCTTCCAGACAGATTCAGTGTCGTACATCCCTTGCAACCTCGCATCGACAATTGCATTAATATCCCCTGCCTCAAAACTCAGCTGAACATTTTCAATTATCTGAACATCCCTGTCATGCCGAATAGGAGGTTCTCCAGTGATAAGTTCCAAAAGAACCACACCGAAGCTGTACACATCAGTCTTCTCATTGAATTTCCAAGTTTCCCAGCACCTAAATAAGCATGGAAAAGCATCAAGGTTAGGTAGTCACAAACAAATTTAAAAGAATCATGATATCCTATACGTGAATTTGGAGAAACTTGTTTTTCTTTTCCTTCATTTACCATGAGATTTTCTATCAAGTAATATTGTGTCTGGACAAAGCATGTATATTTTAAAGATTGTGGTTTGGAAGCAATATTACCATCTTGACTAGAGGTTTAAAAATGAGAATTCCCAAACCATTGACTTCTTCAATGTAAAGGAAAAAAAGAAGAAGGCACAGAAACATACATAGGATCAATGTAGCCTGGACTGAAAGCAAGCGCTGTCATTGAAACATGTGTTTGTAAATCACTGTGGAAGGCCTTAGCTAGCCCAAAATCAGATACCTTAGCCTCCAGATTTTGGCCCAAAAGAATGTTGCTGGTCTTTATGTCTCTGTGAATTATTGGCATCGGCATTCCATTGTGCAGGTAGTCCAGGCCTATATCAAGTCAAAGACCAACTCACGACTAAAGGAAAAGTTAAAGGATTGTTTAGCTCATAAGAGAGTGGACAAGAAAGATGCATTATATGGCCCCAAAACCTTGTGCAGTGTCAACTGCTATTTGGATTCGCTCTGCCCAACTTAAGGCTCTAGCATTGCCAGCTTTTCCTTTAAAGATCATAAAAAGATCCATTAGTAATGCTTACTATGCAAATGCAGAAAATTTTATGCATAATACACTCGTCAGAGCTCCTTGCAATGACATCCAACTATTAATACTTTCCAAGCAATAACTATCTGATATGTGAAATCTATGTGTTCCTCTGGAACAAATAAACTATCTTTTTCGATTCCTGCTGCAACAAGAAAAGATGCATGCATGCTTTACGTAGGAATCCACAGTTCACCTGACTCTGTTTTCTAATTTGGCCAACAAAATGTTCTCTGCTAGGAATAATGCAAAATTTATAAATTTGAAATCACTGGTCCATATGTAAAATTTTCATAAGAGCCTGAATTTCAGTAATTATTAAAAAAAGAACTATGCTTGACAAATGATATCATTATGTTAGCAAGAATTACCTCTATTTTAACAGCGCATCAGATGTGCTATGTATGCAGTAATTCTATCATTAATGAGATCCTCATACCCAAAATTAGTTAAAAGGGCAAGTCAAGCCAAATCTATCCAAGAATTGAAGTAAACAAAAGTAGGATAAGAGCAATATTCAATATAACTGAAGCCTAGCAAATTATATCTGAACTACTTGTTCAGAAATAATTCCTTTGATTGCAGAATCACCCGACAATCCGGTCATTCTGCTAATTAATTTAAACAGAAAAATCTCATGTTGCAGTGAAATCTTCTAATCTGATTTGATGTTCAATATTTTATAACCTACACAGTTAGCTAGGAAAGAAAACTACAGAACGGATAGTGCAAAAGTGAGAACCAACAACATTTTTTATTTCTTTCAATTTTCAAGTTGTTTTGCAAATACTTATCAATTTCTGTGCTTTTAAATATCAAACACATATGCATCCCCATATGTATCAGCATCTACATATACGCTATGCAGTTCACTGACCGATTAAAGAATGATTTCACCTTTTGGAACATTGTATATTAGAAAAGGAAACAAAGATGAAAATATTATATTGGCTAGATCTGTGTGACCATTTTCTACAAAAGAGGAGAAAAGAATGATTAACCCATAGGAGAAATAATCAAAGGGCAATTACCAACTAGAAGAAGCAAACTAAGCATTAAGCTAGATATGAACTATCTGATATATTTATATAGCTGTTAAATTACTTGCTAACCAACCTCTCAAATGATCTTCAAGGCTTCCAAGAGGCATATATTCATAAATGACTGCCATTTGACCTCTATCCATGCAGTAGCCAACCAAAGTAACTAGGTTCTTGTGATGAACCCTTGACAAATTCTCAACCTACATTACATAGTTCAAAATATTATCAAGGAGCTTGAGACAAGAGAAAAGAAGGAAAATTATAAGCAACTCTCTTCATAAAAGCATATGTCACACAATCACAACAATCCCTGAAGAAGAATTGAATTCTAGGTTGAAGTTTAAAAAGTCCAATTAGAAGTAAAAGCTTCTATTCGAGGGCTGAAAATTCTAATAGATGAATTGGTTAGGAGAAAAGAAGTAAAGAAGCTTCTTTGGCCAGGTTGGCCTTTTATCCTCTTTCTAATCTCCTCTTATTCCCTCTACATCTTTTATATCTATACTCTCTAATCTCTATAGCCTATTCATCTCTACTTGACTGTGCAAAATTGCATCATAGGACCCCTACTTTGTTTTACATTAGATACCTTTCAGTGGCATGGCCAATGTTTTATTGCAGATTCAATGTCATCATCCATCTATAGCAAATTGAGTGTCTATGCATCCTTCTATTTCTTGGGAATGTTAAGCACCTTTCTTTTCTTTAGCATTCTAACCCCTATCAATATACTGTGCCTAAAGACCTGATATTCAAATACTAGAAGCCTGACGAGAAACAAAATCGGTTACCTCAGCCAAAAACAGATTAGGTGCTTGTTCTAATGATAGAGAGCATATCTTGACAGCAACCTCCATTCCATCTTCCACAGAACCATGAAACACAGTCCCAAATCCTCCTTTTCCAAGGGTATGTGAAAATTTCTTAGTTATATTTTCCAATTCCGTATACATGAATTGACGACTCTCAAATGGCAGTTTATTATCTTTATGTTCCACATCAGATCGCGTACGCTTGCCAGCTGGAATAATAGATAGTAATAACATAATCATAACATATAAGTTCTAATTTTGGTATTCAAGTAAAAGTAAGCATTAAATAGGAGCAACAATTGCTGTTACAAAACTACCTTGGGTCTTTCTTCTAATTCTCCAAAAAATAAGTACCACCATCACCACTAGCAACAGAATGGCAGGAACAACTGAAAGAACTACAATAATAGGTGTACTTATCTTCTTCTTTGTAATAGTAGTAGAATTGTTACTGGGAGTAGGGTTTCCACCAGGGGTAGGGTTGCTACCACATGTGTCTGTATTGTTGTCAAATCTAGCATCAGAAAAATTTATGTAATATTAGCAGTGATTTGAGCTCAAGAATAATAATGGAACTTCTAGGGTGCCCCATGAATAATCTTTTAATATACTTCAACTCACATTACGAATTATAAGCAAAAAAAAAAAAAAGAGAGAGAGAGAAGATCCGCCTTATTGTTGACAGAAACACTTGTTTCATCATGTAAATCAATAACATGAGGTTGAATCTATCTTATGTACCTATTGTGCATGAAACACTCCTACCTCAACCATTCTGAAAACTAATTCCTTTAATTTGAATTTACAGTATAACCAATTACAAGTATGATTAAGCACCAAAATAGTGTAGTTGCCTAACAATTTGCAATTCCAAACAAGAAAAAAAGAAAACTTCTCATTTTCAAGATTCAACTATCTCAGAAAATGTAATAATAATATGATAGATTCATAGTATCCTACAATCCTTATAGTTGTAAAAAGGAAGAAAAGTAGAAAAGTATACTTATAAGATGGTCATATTAAAATTTAAAATTTCCTTCTCCACATCATAATATATAGAATACCGTTATCCTATTTCAGAATGAATTGGAACACTGAAAAAAATATTCAATTCTTTTGGAGAAAAGTGTAGAATATAGTCAATTAGATCTTCAAAAAATTAAGGATATACTTAGACTTATTCTGGAGAAGCTTAATTGAATACAACACCTGCGAAGCAATGCGTTGTTTGTTTTGACATTTAAAGGTAAACTGCAGATGTTACACTTCTCAAAGATTGACTATGCTTGTGCTAATTAAAAGAATCTGCAGATAAATAACTATTCGCTTTTTTCATAAATTAGAATAACAGAGCTAACAAATAACTTTATCCATAAGGTGATCTTGAACGGTTATATTACAGAGTGTCCACAAAGAATTTGAAACAAATCTGGGGCTGTTTTAGTTCATTAGAATATAGAATTTATGGAGATTTTTCTCAAAAGTAATTGAACCACGACAAGCTTTTTTACTACTATAATTTGTAAAACAGTAGAAAGATTTGATTAGAAACAAACCTTAATATAAGTGAACCATCTTTTGATTTTTCAAGTAAGCCTTTAGGGACTTCCGTGATGCAGTTTCCAGTTAGATTTCTGTACAGAGGCAGATTGCATCAAGGACCTAAAAATATTCATTGAAACTAATCAGAACAGTAGATCTGATGCTAACACTTACAGGACCCCGAGATGCGGCATCATTGCCAGAGAATCAGGTATTTTTCCACTTAAATTGTTGTAAGATAAATCCCTAAAATAAAATAGCAAAACTGGATATGACTTTAGATGTTCCTTGTACTTTGTAACACTATTCTGCCGAATTTTGGCACATTTCCTACTTACAGGAACTGGACTTCGGTGAGGCTGGAAAAGGAAGTGGACACCTGACCAACCAATCCACTGGAGGATAGGTTTCTGCAGCACAGTTGAATCAATTAGGATATCGTTTCATATATAATTTCTAACAAAAACATGACTTTTAAGGGAATCTGCATGAGTTCTCTTTCTTGGATACGCACATAGCTGTAATCCTTGATTCATGATCATTATTGGCGATACAACTCAGACCATCCCAAGTATAATTTTCTGGAAGACATGGATCACCCACCCAATTTTTCTTCAATTTATACGCTTTCTTGATTTTCAACATGGCTTCAACTGGTGCCGCAAAATGAAACAGAATAGAGATGACGTTGAATTATCATTGTCGGACAACAGACATGCAAAAATTTTGTCAAGGCATGTTACGGAAAAAGAAAGATTAGATTGTATCAAGAGTAAGTCCAGAAGCTACTCAATTAGAGACTTCCTTCCTTTGGTTGATGTGCATCCATGGTTTCAGAGTCCAAATGCAGCAATTCGAAGAGAAGAAATGCTCTATTTTGAGGAAGTGAACCTAAATTGGTTTCTGTATTTATTAAAGTTGAAGGAAATGCACTGATATCAATTGAGATCTGAGAACTTTAAAAAAAAAGGTGCATTTTTTAGCTTGACATTTTTTTTATGTGACATCATACACAATAAGTAGAAGCAAAAAATGGAAATTCAAAGGGCTTCAAGAAGTAACATACCGTCCCCGACGTTAGTCCTTGTGCGACCTCTTTGTGCGAGAGTATAGATCTCAAACGCATTGAGGAGGGGAGGACGAGTGGCCCTCTTGGTCGCATTTAAAATGGACACATTCTGAGAGGGTAATGGGAAATGAGGCCCATGTACAAAGCCCGACTTGAGGTAGGTTGGCGTATAGTTTAACCTGTACATGTAGTCATCGATGTAGACATTGAACTCCCTCACGTCCTTTTTTGGGAGGAGTTCGAGCTCAGAGAAATGAAAGATGAAATAGTATAGCATATCGGATTTGAAGTCCCAGTGCCACGGGAACCTTATGCTGTCGTTGACGCTAGCGCACACGGAGGCGGTCTGGAGCACGACGGAAGGGACCTCGAACTCGTCAATACTTTTGTTACGCTCGACTGCCTTGGTGGTGGATAACTCGTGGAGGGTAATGTTCATAGGCTCCCAGATGCGGTCGTACGGGTCGTCGGGATATCTATAAACTCAAATTTAATATGCATTTTGTATTAAGGAAGATGGAAGACATGTTCAATGCTATCTAGTCTTAATCTCTCACCGAATTATCTTATCGCCCCTTGCTCCCAAGTTCCGCCGCATCACTGATACGGGATTACCGAAGAAACTTTGCCTAAAGGTGGAAAAGAATGTCTCCTTCATTGGCCTCAGCTCCAACGAAGATATGAAAGGAGTCGAAGAAGAGCCGGTTCTTATCAGACAAACTGATACCCAATTATTGGCTGCGATAAAAGCTATAATTTCGTATGTGAAAGGAGTGGACGGATCGGAGATGTTCACCGTGCCCCAAGGATCCATCCTTATATGGAGATCGAATAGGAGTGGGCTATTCTTTTGCACACTATTCTTTCCATCGTAGTTTCCATACATAAAGCTTGCTCTCACAAGATAATTATTATCTTGGTTTGTTCGTGTTAAGGTGTAACAATTCCGATCTCCCTCAGGAAAGCTTCTCACAGTCGAATAATGCTTCGGAAGTGAGGAGTCCAAATATTTCGAGGAAATATTGTACTTTATTCCAGTATCTATAAATTGATCATCTGCGGCATAGGTTATTCCTGTAGTGCTGTCCGTGGAGTTAACAGTGGCGCCACAGTCTATGCTAACGAAACCTACATAAAAGAAAGGTATATAGAAGAAACTTTATCAATTTGTAATAAACCCTATATGAGAAGCAACGATAATGTGAAGTAACAGTAGAATCATAGAATCTGATCTCTAAACTTGATGATCTCCGTTGCGTCGAAGAATTAATGAAAAGGCATTGCAACAACGAGGACTGGTAGTAGAAGCTTGAAGAAGAACACATATATATGTAACGTACCCTCAGTACTAGGAGATTGGCCATGAACTTGAACTGCTGCAATGAAGACACCCAGGAGAAGAGATCTGTACCATAACACCATCTTCTTCTCTAATCTCAGATGCCCCATTGCAACCTAAGCCATTAATACCTCCTCATGGTAACTCTGTATAGACTCCATGCATCATCCTATTACTTATATTACATAAAAAAATTCCTCTCCCACCCACAGACAAACATTTCTGAGTGCATCTCCAATACACGACGACCTCTGACCTTTGCCAGCTTCAGGTCAACGGTTTGACAAATGTCAAACAGCGGGCGTGTTAAATTCCAGGGAACTTTAAAATCATAACCTGATTTTTGGACTTATTTTTTATTAAGATTGTATCTTGAACGATTTCTCTATTGTTATTCTGATATCAACAGGACATCAGTATTAAATATTTTGTCCAGTATCATGTGAAATATCGAAATAACCCAAATACGTTCTAAACAATAGTAATCTGGACGCTTTAATTTATATATTTAAATTATGAGGAGAGAAAATAGAGTAAAAGCCTATCATGATCGGGCTATTACAAGAGAATGAGAATAAATTCGACATTCCTTATCTCTTATTAAGTGAATCGAGCATGTGAATTAACTTACTTGTGTATTAAACAGAAGAGATTATTTGTTTAATGATAGAAAGAGGAGTCATCTGGCTACGATCAAAAACCATAGCGAAGAACGGAAGGCCTTGGAGGAGAGCATAAAATTAGATAACCTCCAGATTTTAGCCCAACTCAAGGTCATCAAAGAATCCATTAGAAATGCTCGCTATTCAAATGCAGAAACTTCCGCAAATAACTGATGAACTCTTGTAAAGCCAACCTGACAGAGGAAAATCAATTTCTCTGCACATGATGAACTGATATATGAATCAAACAACTGAGAGATGAAAACGTATCGAAAAGTTGACTATTTACAAAACAGAAATGTATTTTACAAACACAAGCCATCATTAAGAATAGTTCCATCCCCAGCCTACGTCCCGGAGTATAAAATCACAGTACAAGTGTACATCCCTGGTCAACTTGGACATCAGCCTCTGAGACAAAATCTATGCAGAACACAGATTGTGAACTTGGGAAAAGCCCACCTTGTGCTAAGATTGCTTTTACAACAAACCATGACCGAGATCGTTTCACAGATCAGTTTCTGAATGTGCAACAGTTGACAGACTTCAATAAGTTCTGATCTTGGGATCAGCGCTGCTGTCGACTCAAGTGGCTCCAGCCAAGCCAGTTAATATAGAATTCCTTCTCTACTCAGATCAAATGGTCCGTAATGAAGAAACTAATATATTATTACTACGACAATATAACAGAGATAGAAGCTCTCATATTATTAGCAAGACAGCGTTGCTTTGTTGTAGCAGTCTCAGTAAGTCATAAGAAGCTTAATTATTCTAAAGAACGGTTATCACTGCACAATTATTGCAAATACACAGAAGTCAAACTGCATACCACCCGCAAAGCAACACAACTACAAATTCAATGCAGGCTTGATGGAACGGAGACAGATCAGCTTATCTTGCAGATGGACTAAATATGGCGGATTCTTTCATGTATGCAATGTCTTGTCTTGAGGCAGTGTTTTCACCTGTCATGTTCTTGCTCCTTCCAGCAGTCTCAAGTTCCAAGATCTTTCTAAGCTGCGCGACAACTTCAGCCATCTTTGGTCTCTGATTAATGGCTCTTCCTGTGCAGTTCAGTGCTAGCTCTGCAACCTTCCAGACAGAGTCAGCATTGTACATCCCTTGCAACATTGCATCAACAATTGCATCAATATCCCCTGCCCTAAAACTCTGTTGAACACGTTCAATTAGATGAACATCACCCATACACCGAATAGGAGGTTCTCCTGTAATAATTTCCAAAAGAACCACCCCAAAGCTGTATACATCAGTCTTCTCATTGAATTTCCAAGATTGCAAGCACCTTAATAAGTACAAAGAGAATCAAGGTTAGGTAGAAATAAACTTCTAAAGAATCATAATATCCTATACTTTGAAAATTGTTTTTCTTTTCCTTGTGTTTATCATGATTTATGAAATCTTTTATCAAGATATATTCTTGACTAAACATATATGTATTCAAGTTGTGGTTACATTAAGTCAAATAATTTCCAATCTTGACAAGAATTCCTCCCTTTAGTAATGAGATTTCCCAAACGACCAAATTCTAAAGCATAAAGGAAAAAAAATGTACGGCGACATACATTGGATCAACGTAGCCTGGAGAGAAAGCAAGCGCTGTCATTGAAACATGTGTTTGTAAATCACTGTGAAAGGCCTTAGAGAGACCGAAATCAGACACCTTAGCCTCCAAATTTTGGCCCAAAAGAATGTTGCTGGTCTTTACATCTCTGTGAATTATTGGCATTGGGCATCCATTATACAGATAGTCCAAGCCTATATCAAGTCAAAGCCATCTAATGAGTAAGGAAATGGAAAAGATTATTTATCTTAATGTATAAGAGAAAAATGGACAAGAAAGATGCATTATATTGCCCCAAAACCTTGTGCAGCATCAAGTACTATTCTGAGGCGCTCTGCCCAACTCAAGACTCTAGCAACACCGGTTTTACCTTTAATGTCATAAAGACAATACATTAGTAATGCTTGCTACATGCAAATGCAGAAACTTCTATCCATAATACGCTTGTCAGTACTCCTTGCAATGACAATAAAACATTAATACCTTTCGAGCAATAGAACTTTCCGATTTTAGGTGCTTTGTCATTCCATGTGAAACAAGTGAACTATCTTTTCTTTTATTCCTGATGCACCAAGAACTACATGCTTTATATAGAAACTCGAAGTTCATCTAATTCTTTTTCTTGTCAACATATTCTTCAACAACCACATTTTATAAAATATACTCTACCAAGGAAATGCGAACTTCATAAAGTTCCAACACTGTGAGCTTGTATTTAAAATCTACATGACAGTCGATGTTTCAGTGCTAACTAAAACAAAAGAATCATGCTTGACAGCCATTATGTTGGCAAGAATTTACTCTAGTTTTTAACAGCTTATGTAATGTGCTATGCAATATGTATCAGTGATTCTATCATTAACAGAGATATACCCAAAATAACTTCGAAGAGAAAATCAAATCGATCAATCTAACTAAAGAAAAACAAAAGAAGGATAAGATAAATCTTAGCTATGCTTTAGAATTTAGAGCTTAACAAATTTCATTTGAAATACTAGTTGAGAAACAATTCCTTCTATTGCAGAATCGTCAGACAATAAAGTCAGACAGCTAATTAATCCAACTCAACTTTTGCAAAGCAGTGAGTGGATTTGATGTTCAATATTCTATAAAGCTAGCTAGGTAAAGAAAAAGTTTGGTTAGTACATAAGAAGTAAGAATCGACAAATTCTACTGGAAGAAAATGTTATGAAGCAAAGTTGGATTTACTTGACACTTCATTTGATGAATATTTTGGAAGTTCTAGATCTTAAAAGACAAGTTTTCCATATAAACAATAAATATATTTTGGATTGGTAAGGTCAAGGATGGTATAAAGGAGATGAAATTCAAAAAGGAAGTAGGATAGGTGAAATTGGAAATGAAAGAAACAAGGTGAGATTAGGTAGATTTTTGATTGATTAGTCATATATAGTAGGTTAATAAGTGATTGACAAAGGAGTTAATAGAGGAAAAGGAAAATACGGCTAGCAATAATGAAGTTAATGCCTAGATTAACGATATAAACCCCATGTACAAAAGAAGTGTTGTAAACAAAAGGCTAATACAGAACACATTTTTTAGGAAGTACTATATATTTATATAACAGCTCATGGGTTTAACTAGACGGCTTCACTTGTTGTGAGCTTGCACTTGGACCCAAGAGGTCATAGGTTCAACCGTTGGATACAATCTCTTCAGGAATTAAGGTAAAGTTACATACATCTTCTCTCCTTAGACCCATATAGGTAAGAGCCTTTTGCAGTTAGACTATATTTAGTTCATGGGTTCAAATTATCAAAAGAACCTCTTTAGAAATGAGGATAAGGCTGTATATATCTTCTCTTCTAGACCTTGCTTTGGAAGGAGCCTTATACATGGGGGCACCCACCTTTTACATATTCCATGCTATAAAACTATTCATGATAATATTAAATGTGCTACAAACTTTAATATTGAAGATAGTGGCAGTTGATTTTGTAATATTTCACATGTATGCAATCTAGTTAATTGAATACTGGTAGAATCATGACTGTTGCCAACAAAGAGAGAAACCTATTAGAAAAGGAAACAAAGACGGAATAATGTTATCAGCCAGAAGAGAAAAGAATTGTATACAAATTTGGAGACATAATTAAGAAAGCATTTAACCACTAGAAAAATAGACTAAGCTTTAAGCTAGATATACACTACATTATAGACTTAGATAGCAGTTAAGTCATTCGTTCACCAACCTTTCAAGTGATCTTGAAGGCTTCCAAGTGGCATATACTCATAAACGATTGCCATACAACATCTATCCATGCAGTAGCCAACCAAGGAAACCAGGTTCCTGTGACGAACTCTTGACAAATTCTGAACCTACAGAACATACTTGAAAATGTAATCAAAGGAAGCTCTGCATATTAGTATCCTAATGACCAATGAGTCAACTGAAATCTTATGTTCTTGTTGAATAAATTATAAAAATCTGAACTCACATCAAGGCAGCCCTAAGCTTGAGAAAAGAGAAGACAACAACAATTTTGTCTTCTATTATATATAATCAAGGAAGTATATTTTTTTATGGTAATTATAAGCACCTCTCTTCATATAAGCACATATGTCACCCAATGTCACAATCACAACAATCCCTGAATAAAAAGTTGAAGTCTAATTAGATCTTACATTTTTTTTCTTAATATATTTATCTACAAATTATCTACTGAATTTGCTGTATCAATACTGTTTAGTGGTACTGTAGCATATACTATTCATTGTTATAGTAATCACGAGCTATTTTATTATTATTATTTTAGTGATCCTAAAATGTCCAAATTAGGATTTGTTGGGTTATCAAAAGAGACATTAGGGGTGGAAATCGTTCCATCAGCAAGCTATGATTTTCATAAAAGGCCATCAGAGGGATGAAAATTGTATTGGTTGATTGATTGATTAATGAAAAAAAAAAAAAAAACAGAACTAAAGAAGCTTCTTTGGCTGGTTGGCTTGTTTATCTCTAGTCTCTTGACTCCTCCTCTTTAGAATCTTATTCTATATTCATCTTCTACCTTCTCTTCACCTCTACAAGAGGATCCGCGATTGCATCACAGGACACTCCTTACTTTGTCATACATCACTCTCAAGGGCAGATTAGCTTTCAGTGGCACAATCAATGTCTTTTTTTTCCTTTGATAAAGTTAATCACCTTTTATGTTCTTTATCATCCTAACCTACATCGTGCACTTCACTGAAAGACCTAAATTCAAAAATAGATGCCTGACGAAACATAAAATCAGTTATCACTTACCTCAGCCAAAAACAGATTAGGTGCTTGTTCTGATGAAAGAGAGCACATCTTTACAGCAACCTCGGTGCCACCTTCTAAGAAACCATGAAACACAGTCCCAAATCCTCCTTTTCCAAGGGTATGAGCAAAGTTATTAGTAATGTACTCCAATTCTGTATACATGAATTGACGACTCTTCAATGGCAGCTGGCTGTCTTTACAATCTACACTGAATTGGTGACTATCAGATGGAAATTGACTGCATCCACAATCCACATTGTGTTGGTGGCTCCCAGATGCCATTTCCAGCCGAACCTTTTCATGATTGATGGATGCAATAATAACTAGCAACATAACAAAGAGTACATAAGTATGAATATTATCCGATACTTGAGAAAGCTAAAACAAAGCACCACTGTAGAAGCAAGGATTTCTATTAGGAAACCACCTTGGGGCTTTCTTGTAACTCTCCACACAACATATACCGCAACTACTAGTAGAATGGCAGGAACGACTGAAAGAACAATAATTATAGGTGTAGTTATCTTCTTCTGTGTAGCAGTACTAGAGTTGCCATCAGGAGTAGAGTCGCGACCATTACATTTGTTGAAATTATCAAATCTAGCATCAAGAGAAGTTTATGGAATATTAACAGTAATTTGAGCTCAAGAAGAGCAATAGATCTTTGGAGTTCTCCAAGAAAATTCTTTCAGTATACTTCAGTTAACGTTACAACTTACAGGTACGAATAAGAAAGAAAATTTCATCTTGTTGCTGACAGAAACATTTGTATTGGCATGTATAGACATTGTGTCTCATTGCTGCAAAATTGAATCTGTCTTAAATGTGCCTAATGTGCAAGATACACTTCTACATCAACCATCCTCAAAACCAATTTCTTTCTTTAAATTTACACTAGAACCAATTACGAGGATGATAAAGCATCAAATCTAGCTTCCTGACAATTTGCAATTCCAAACAAGAAAAAGAAAGCATTTTATTTTCAACTTTATCAGTTCAAAGTAAGAATAATTACATAGATTTCTATAGTATCTTTCCAGTTAAAAGCAGAAAAGGAAGAAAAGCATACTTATAAGTTATAGCATGCAAACATTCAAATTTATTGGTTTTCTTTCTCCACACTATACTATATAATTGAGAAAGTAAACTTGGAAATCTCTGACCAAAGTATTTCTTTTTGGGGGGTAAAAATTGACAAAAATAGTCGATAAGATATTAAAGAAACAAAGGATATACTTACCCATACACTAAAGAAATTTAACAGCACATAACACCTGATACGAATATATCAAATGTGCATTTTAGCGAAGCTGTGTATAATTTGTCTGACCTTGAAAGTAAATCTCCAATGTTACACTTCTCAAAGACTGACTAATCTTGTGCAATTTGAAAGATCTGCAGATGCATAGCTATTCATTTTTTTCACAAATTAGAATAACAGAGTCAATCAACAAATTAACAAATAAGGTGATCTTCATATGGCTATACTACAGTGTTACCCTGAAGAATTGAATCGAATCTGGGGCAGTTTCAGTTTATTAGAATACAGCTTCATCTATTCATTGAGTCTTTCCTCAAAAGTAATTGAACCATGAGCTTTTTTGCTACTATAATTGGTAGAATAGTGGAAGGACTTGATTAGAAACACACCTCAATGTAAGTGAACCATCTTTTGATCTTTCAATGAGGGCATCAGGGATTTCTGTGAAGCAGTTTCCTGTCAAAGTTCTGTATGAAGACAGATTGCATCAAGAACCTAAAAATATTCATTGAAGATTATTGGAACAATACGTCTAATGTTAACACTTACAGGACCTCGAGGGATGATATATCTGCTAAAGAATCAGGTATTTTTCCACTTAAGTTGTTGTAAGACAAATCCCTAGAAGAAAATAACAAAACCGGATATGACTTTAGAAGTTCCATGCACTTTCATAGTACTAGTAAGCTAAATTTCGCGACGGTTCATACTTACAGGGTCATGATTGCTGTCAGCCTGGAAAATGAAGTGGATACCTCACCATCCAATCCACTGGAGGATAAGTTTCTGCAGCACAGTTGAATCCATTAGGATATCCCTTTCATCCTAGTTCCCAAGAAGACGTGACTCCTAAGGAAATTCGCATAACTCCTATATCTTGGATACTCACAGAGCTATAATCCTTGAATCATTACCACCATTACTACAAGTGATGCCATCCCAAACATACTGTTTTGGAAAACATGGATCACCCATCCAATTTTTCTTCACTTTATACGCCGCCTTGATTGCCAACATGGCATGAACTGGTACCGAGAAAAGAAAGAGAAGAATCACATTAAATATTCATCATAAGGTGAATAAACGTACAACTTGTCAAGAGTAACGTTAAAACTTTGCTGGAATATATGCGCATTTTACCACAAAAGATCGGTTTCTGACAAGTCTTTTTCAAGGAATCGGTTCCCTTTTCTTGGTGAATTAAACCCAAAACCCTACAGGTTAAACCGTAAACTTCCCGAACACACACCCTAAACCCTAAACCCAACGACAATAAAGAACAAGAACATACCATCGTCGAGGTTGGTCATGACTTCCACGAGGCTAACGAGGGAGAAGACCTCGATTGCATTGATGAGAGGAGGGAGAGTAGCATTGGTGGTGGAAACGAGCGAGAAGTTATAAGTAGAGGCCCTTCTCAATTCGGCGTAAACATAATCGGCCATGAGGTAGGGTGGCCTCATGTGGTCGAACCACAGTTCACCGTTGAGGAAGATGTTGAACTCTCTGACGTCATTGGAAGATAGAACTTGGAGCTCGGAGAAGTGGAAGCCGACGTAGTAGACCGGGTCAGCGGCCTCGGGGATCCAGTAGAACTGGATGCTCTTGTTGACGGCGGTGGAGGTGACGGCGGTCTGGAGGACGGCGGTGGGGGCCTCGATCATATCTTTGAGATAGTTGCTCACCTTCGAGGCTGTGGATATCACGTTCCGCCCAGCGTTGTCGGTGAATGGCTTCCACAACCGGTCGTACCGGTCGTCCGGATACCTTGGTCAAACGGATTATATTTGATTTTTTAATTCAATACATTAAATTCAGGATATATATTTTACATAGTGGACACTTATTTTGTTAGTAAAATTTATTATTATAAACAAAAAAAATTAAATTATAAAAACTCCTTAATTTCTTATTTTTATTATTATTATTTTTTAAAAACCCCATAATTAAACACAATCATCAAAACTACCTCTTACATTTTAGATTTCTTGTTAAAACTACTTTCAAGCCTACCATAATTTTTATCGGCTCAGCAAATTATTGTTTTAGACAGCAATTTTAACTAATTAATTACTAGACCAACATACTGAAAGAAAAAAGATTTATTATAAAGACAAATAGTAACTAAATTCTGACTATATATATATATATATACACCAATAAACCAACAAAGAAGAAGTGGATTTGCAAATATCTAAAAGGAAATAAAATCTAATTTTGTGTTAATTAGATCCATTTAAAGATTATAGTTCAATACTTTTGAGCAGAGATGAGGAAAAAAAAGATGCTGAACTTACCGAATTATCATATCAGTCGTTGATCCTAGGTTGGCTCTTCCAAAAAGAATTAAATATTCGGAATCATCAACCATGGGATAGATTGTGGCCTTCAATGGCCTCAACTCTAAAGAAGATATGAAAGGAGTCGAAGATCCCGTTTTTATCAAACAGACTGATATGAGATCAGCCAAGGCAACCATTATAATTTCAGATGTGTAACGATGAGCTGCATCAGAGATGTTCATCGTCTTCAATGTAGTGACTCCAATATGGAGATCAAATAACAGCTGACTGTTGGACTGCACACTTCGACGTCCGTCGTAGTTTCCATACATGAAGGTTGCTCTTACAAGATACTTGAAACCTTTGGTTACAGGCTTCAAGGTGTAACAATTCCTATCTCCATCAGGAAAGCTTCTCACAGTTGTGTACTGCTTTGGAAGCGAGAGGTTTATATAATTCGATGCGACATTGTAGTTTATCCCGGTGTTTATAAATTGATCGTCTGTGGTATAGGGTATACTAGTATTGCGATCGGTGTAACCATCGGCGGCGCCGCAATCGATGCTAATGAAACCTATAAATAGGTAAGAAAAAGAAGAATATGTTTAACTTTGTATAAATTGGCCGTGATATCTCCTGCTGAAATCATTGTGTTTTAGAACATATGTTAGCTTACCGTCAGTACTTGGTGTCTGGCCGTGAACTTGAACTGCGGCAATCAAGACACCCAAGAGAAGAGGCCACCATTTCACCATCTTCTTCTCTAAGCTCAGATACCACATCAAAACCTACGCCATTAATTCTTGTTTCCCTACTTCAACATCTTCAGATGGCCGCCATGCGCAGTTGCAAACTTGCAGCGGAATATATCATCTACCAGTTGGTGGACCTTGTCGTATTATTTCTTGCTTTAATTTTTCTTTCTTCTTTTCTCCAGCCCATAGATAATAAGCTTTTATTATGATTTCTTTCAACAATTGACCTTCATTCATGTTTGCAACCTTTAGGTCAACGGTTTGAGAAGAGATACAGCACGCTAATTAAAAAGTCAAACCGGACGCTATTAAACTCTATTCTCCTAATTAAGCTCTAATTTCTGATGTTCAATAGTTTTAACTCGGAAGAGGAGTTGGAAACATGTTAACACCCAGCCTTTTTCATGTATAAATGTACTTGCAGTCTGTTTCATGCATTTTTAATATATGCAAATTGCACCTTACACATTGTCATTAGAACAATTAATTAAACTCCTAAATTGAGTTAACTACAGTAATAACATTGTCAAAATAACTTAACCTAACATACACTACGAATGATTTGAACTAGATGAGGTACAATTTTTTTTATGCCACCTGTCTAAATAGTACTAGTGTTAACTTAATCCTTGGTGCATATATGAATATTTGTAAAAATCGCAGATTGAATTAAAACTCTAAAAAGACTTCATACATAATAGCTTCTTTTTTTTTGAAAAATAATTCACAGACTAATTCATTCCATACATATCATATTACAATGAAAATTAAGAGGAGGTTTGACTCATTCCTTCCTACATTGCTTTAGGTAAGAAAACCTAGCTAAGTTGTTAGCACTGCGGTTATTGTTTCTACTGGTGTAGCATACTCTTAGAAATAAGGACTTTGGAGATCCACTATAGGGATTTTGAGATTAGTGGCGCTGTTGTCCAATCCTAGTTAGAATCGTATATTTAACTTTAGTACTTACAGGACATTGAGGGATGCTATGTTCGCTATAAAATTAGGTACAATCTGATTAAGTTTGTTGTACGAAAATTTCATAAAATAAGGCATGTGTGAGACAAACCGATGAAATCGGCATACTAATACTGTAACAATATAGTAGAGATAGTAGCTCTGAAAACTAGCAGTAAGACAAGTTCTGTGATTCCACAATGCTTGTCATGGCAGTCTTAGCAAGTCATAAGCAGCTTGATTATTCTGAATAATGGTTCTCGTTGCACAAATTATTACAATACATAGATTTCACCGAATAGTACAATATCACACTCAAAGCAATACAACTACAAGATATTCTCCACTATTCAGTCGAACAAAGTCAACTAACATATGATGGAAGGAGGATAAGATCAACTTATCTTGCGGATGGACCATAGATGGCTGATTCTTCCGTGAATGTAATGCCAAGGCCTGAGGCAGTGCTTTCACCGGTCATGTCCTTCCTCCTTCCAGCAGTCTCACATTCCAAGCTCTCCCTAAGCTGCGTGACAACTTCAGCCATCTTTGGTCTTTGATTAATGGCTTTTGTTGTGCACTTCATTGCTAGCTCTGCAACCTTCCAAACAGAGTCGGTGTTGTACATCCGTTGCAACCTTGGATCAACAATTGCATCAATATCCCCTTGCCCAAAACGCAGTTGAGCACGTTCAATTATATGAACATCACCAACACGCTGAATAGGAGGTTCTCCGGTGATAATTTCCAAAAGAACCACTCCAAAGCTATACACATCAGTCTTCTCATTGAATTTCCAAGATTGCAAGCACCTAATAAGTATGCAAAAGCATCAGGGTTAGGTAGATATAAAACAACTTCAAAAGAATCTTAATATCCTATACTTTGGAGCTTGTTTTTCGGTTCTTCTTTTCCTTTTGTTAATCAAACAGTATTCTTGACTAAGCATGCATATCTTTAAATTGTAGTTATATTAAGTCAAATCATTTCCATCATGATTAGAATCCCCTCCCTTTGGCAATGAGAAGTCCCAAACCACCAAATTCTGCAGCATAAAGAAAAAGAGAGAGCATGGAGACATACACAGGATCAACGTAGCCTGGGGAGAAAGCAAGCGCTGTCATTGAAACGTGTGTTTGTAAATCACTGTGGAAGGCCTTAGAAAGCCCAAAATCAGATACTTTTGCCTCCAGGTTTTGGCCCAAAAGAATGTTGCTGCTCTTTACATCTCTATGAACTATTGGCATTGGGCATCCATTGTACAGATAGTCCAGGCCTATATCAAGTCAAAGAACATCTAATTAGAGAAGGAAAAGTTGTTATTTAGCTTAATAACAAGAGATAATTGGATAGGCAAGCTGTGGTTTATGCCCCCAAAACCTTGTGCAGCATCGAGTACTATTTGGAGGCGCTCTGCCCAACTCAAGGCTCTACCGATGCCAGCTTTACCTTCAAGGTCATAAAAATATCGATTAGTAATGCTTGCTATGCAAATACATATGCTCATCAAAACCCCTTTCGATGACATCCAACAATTAGTAGCTTCTGGGCAATGGAACTATGT
The DNA here is from genome assembly GCF_048772165.1 of Typha angustifolia. Lineage (NCBI taxonomy): Eukaryota > Viridiplantae > Streptophyta > Magnoliopsida > Poales > Typhaceae > Typha > Typha angustifolia. The sequence continues at coordinate 1,112,357 of NC_133239.1, forward strand.
GATTCTATATCATCATACTTGAAATTAACCATCTATTGCAGAATCACCAGACAATAAGGTCATTCAGCCAATTAATTATATGTTTAAATGATTATATCACTCTCAACTTTCACATCGCATGAAGTCTTCAAATTGGATTTGGTGTTCAATATTCTCTAAAGCTAGCTAAGGAAAGGAAAACTAGAGACTTGGGCTAGTGCATAAGAGATGAGAACAGACAAGATTATTTTTTATACTTTTACTTCTTTTGATTTTTAAATTGCTTTGCATGTACTTATCAATTTATGTATGGTTAAATATCTAACACATGCACTCCCATATGCATCCTCATATCACATACGTGCTATGTAGTCCCTTGATTACCTGCAAAGTAGATCCCGCCTTTTAGAGCATGATCTATTAGAAAAGGAAACACAGATGAAAAAACAACATATAGATTGGTGTTATCATTTTCCATAAAACAAGAGAACACAAATAACGAGAGCAATTTGTCCATTAGAAGAAATAGCTAGATATGCACCACATGATAGATTTACATAGCAGTTAAGTAACTGTTCACCGACCTCTCAAATGATCTTCAAGGCTTCCAAGAGGCATATACTCATAAACGACCGCTAAGCAACCTCTATCCATGCAGTAGCCAACCAAAGAAACCAGATTCCTGTGACGAACTCTTGACAAATTCTTGACCTACAGAAAATACTTCAAAATATTATCAGAGGAAGATCTACACAATAATATTCCAATGAGTCAACTGAAATATTATGTTCTGCTCAGAGAAATCCTGAAAATCTAAACTCATATCAAGGCAGCCTTCAGCTTGAAAAATGAGAAGACAAGGATAATTTTATACTTATGTACAAATAATCAAGGAAGTAGTTGATTTATTTTGCAATTACAAGCTACTATTTTCATAAAAACTCATATGTCATGCAATCATAACAATCACATATGAAATCTAGGTTGAAGTTTTATTAGATCTTAGTTTTTCTTTTTTCAGATTATTTATATACAAACTAACTTCTTCAGAACTCACTGCAATAATACTGTTTACGGAACTGTAATACCGGTTCACTGTTACAGACTTTCAGTAATCCTGAGCTATTCTCTTGCTATTTTAGTAGTCCTAAAGAGTCCAAATTAGGGTTTTTAAGTTATCTAAAATGTCCTATTAGGATGAAAGTCCTTTTTTAGAAAGGCAAGCTAGGATTTTCTACAAACGATCATTAGAGGGCTGAAAATTGCAATAGCTAGTGGATTGATTAATGAAAATTGAATAAAGAACTAAAGAAGCTTCTTTAGCCAGGTTGTCTTTATTATCCCTCTCAATATGTTAGAATCATATTCACTCTTCATCTTCTACCTTCTCAACTCTATGTTCACTTCTACTAGATGATGCACAATTGGATCATAGGATACCCCCTACTTTGTCATACATCACTCCCAATGGCAGATACCTTTCAATGACACAAACAATGTCTTAATACATATGCAATATCTTAATTTTCCATCTATTAAATCATAAGTTTCAAATCATAGATGCCTGACGATATATAGATTAATTTACCTCAGCCAAAAACATATTAGGTGCTTGTTCTGATGTTAGAGAGCACATCTTGACTGCAACCTCAGTGCCATCTTTCAAGGAACCAAGAAATACAGTCCCAAATCCTCCTTTTCCAAGGGTACAAGAAAATTTCTTGGTTATGTTCTCCAATTCTATATACATGAATTGGCGACTCTCAAATGGAAGCTGACTGTCTTTAGGATCCACGGATAGGTGACTCGTAATTGGCAGCTGACTGCTTCCGCGATTAACATTTAATTGCCAGCCCTCAGATGGCAGCTGAACCACTTCAGCATTGACAGCTGGAAAAATAGACAGTACATAGCATAATCATAACATAATAAGTTTAAACATTGGTACTTAAGTAAAACTGAGCACTAATGTAGAAGCAATGATTGCTGTTAGAAATCTACCTTGGGACTTTCTTCTAATTTTCCACACAATAAATACCACCACCGCTAGCAACAGAATGGCAGGAACAACTGAAAGAACTATAATTACAGGTGTGGTAATTGTTTTCTTCTTTGCAGTGGTAGTAGAGTTGCTACCATTACATTTGTCAAAGCTAGCATCAGAAAAAGTTTGCAAAATATTAGCAGTAATACGAGCTTAGAAGAATAATAGAACTATCCGCTTTTTTCATGAGGTAGAATAACAGATCTAAACAACAGCTTAACCAATAAGGTGATCTTCGATGGTTATACTACAGAGTGCTCCCAAAGAAAATGAATCAACTGTGGAGCTGTTTTAGTTTATTAAATACAGTAGTTCATGGAATCATATTTTTTTTTACAAAAGTAGTTTAACCACGAGAAGAACTTTTGCTGCTATAGTGTGGAAGGAGTTGATTAGGAACAAACCTCAATTTGAGTGAACTATCTTTTGACCTCTTATCAAGGCGATCAGGGATTTCTGCGATGCAGTTTCCAGTCAAATTTCTGCACAAGTATAGATTGCATCAAGGATCTAAAAGTACTCATTTAAGATAATCAGAACAGTAAATCTGATATAAACACTTACAACTCATTGAGGGATGATATATCTGCTAGAGAATCAGGGATTTTTCCGGTTAAGTTATTGTTTGACAAATCCCTAAAAGAAGATAACGTAATTAGGTATGTAGAAGTTTTTTGTAGGTAGGTAGAAGTTCCTTGTACTTTTCGAACACTATTGAGCTAAATTTTGCGAGGGTTTCATACTTACAGGGACTTGATTGCTGTGAGACGGGAAAAGAAGGTGGACACCTGACCAACCAATCCACTAGAGGATAAGTTTCTGCAGCACAGTTGAATCTTTTCATGAGCAATTTTTCCCAGAAAATATGACTCCTAAGAAAATTTGCACAAGTTATCTTTCTTGGATACTCACACAGCTATAATCCTTGAATCATTACCACCGTTACTACAACTCAGACCGTCCCAAGTATACTGTTTTGGAAAACATGGATCACCCATCCAATTTTTCTTCACTTTATAAGCTTCTTTGATTGCCAACATGGCCTCAACTGGTACCATGTACAAAACAGAGGGAGAGATTAAGAGATGACATTGAATTATAATTGTAGGTGAACAAACATTCGAAAAAGGCATGTGATGGAATGGAGATTAGAGAAGCAAACACATCTCATAAAGATAGGGTTATCTTTTTCCCCCACTGTATTGACTTGTTTATGCCCCATCATGAATTTTAAGGGGATTCGAAAAGTAACATACCGTCTCCGATGCGAGTCATGGAGACATCTGCCATGCTCCAGAGAGAATAGATCTCAATCGCATTGATGAGGGGAGGACGAGTGGCGTTCTGGGTGGCATTGAAACTGAAATTATACTGAAGGCTCTGCCTCAGTGGACTGGTGCTATATATATAGCCGGACATGAGGTAGGGTGGCCTGTAGTGTTCGTACCATAACTCGTCATTGTAGTAGACGTCGAACTCCCGGACGTCCGTTCCTGAGAGGAGTTCGAGCTCAGAGAAATGAAGGTTCACATAGTAGTATGGCTCGACGCTTCTCCTCTCGGAGTTCCAGTAGAATCCCATCGTGCTGTCGTTGATGTTTGCAGCCACGGCAGCGGTCTGGTGCACGACAGAGGGGACCTCGAACACGTCATCTTGGTAGTTCTTGACCTCAGATGTGGTAGTTAACACGTCGTTGGTGATGTTCCAAGGCGTCCAGATGCGGTCGTACTTGTCGTCGGGGTATCTGCAAATTATATCACCTAGTCTTTATATGTCCACTCGACCGATCGTGAATTATGTTCGATGTTGGACGGACTTACCGAATTATGTTATCTTCAGTTGCTCCAAGGTTGACCCGTGTAGAAAGGACGATATAGTTGGAAGAGGTGGCAGTGGGATAGAGCGTGGACTTTAATTGCCTCATCTCCAGTAAAGAGATGAAAGGAGTAGAAGAAGAGTCGCTTCTTCTCGTCAGACAAACTGATACGAAATCGCCCAACGCAACACTTATAGCTTCGTAGGTGAAAGAAATGGATTGATCGGTGATGTTCACTGTCTCCCAAAGATTAACACCAATCTGGAGATCGAATAGCAACGGACCGTTCGCCTGCACGCTGTTATTTCCATCGTAGTTCCCATACATGAAGCCTGCTCTTAAAAGATACTTATAACCTTTGATTGCAGGCTGTAAGGTGTAACAGTTACGATCTCCTTCAGGAAAGCTTCTGACAGTCGTATACTGCTTGCGAGTCGAGGAGTCGATATAATTGGAAGCAACATTGTGGTTTGTCCCAGTGTCTATAAATTGATCATCTGTGGTATAGGGTATTCCTGTAATGCTATCACTGGAATTACTAGTAGCGCCACAGTCTATGCTAATGAAACCTATATAAAAGATAGGAACAAAAGAAATTAGCAATCCATATAAAAGTAGAAGCATCTCCCACACAGGAAGCTCATATTAAGATGTGGAGACCGAATCAGAGCTTTCAAACGAGCCTCCGAGAGGTGCCATTTCTCGAGAGCGAGTGTTAGATATAGACATTCAAACTGGCATCGAACAGGTTGGATAAGTTAAGTTTTCTGAAAAACATATATATTGTTTGCATCTTTTTAATATTCTGTTTAGATGGAGAGAAGAGAATTCGTCAATGTCTAGATGTAACAGAGAGGAGGAAAGAGAAAGATAAATTTATTTATTTAATTTAATGAGAAAAAAAAAATTTAATAGAGAGTAGCTCTTTTTCATACCGTAGATTAAGATTATAAATTTAAAAAAAGATACTTAAGTAAATAAAAGTAACATATATAAATTATGATATACACAAACTATACTATTCCATAGGGGTGAAAACGGATCGGATACGGATCAACCCATATCCGGATCCATATTTTTAGTTCGGATACGGATAATTTTCGGATATGGATATATTGGAACAAAATTTAAAACCATATCCTAACTAAACGGATACGGATAATTTTCGGATAAAGGATCGGATCTTAAACGGATATTAATTAAATTTAAAAGAATTATAATATTTTATTTAAATATAATTAACATAAAATTATTAAGAGTTTTACAATAAATAATTTTTTTGTCTGTCAAATATATAAAATTAGAGAAATTAATCTCTATAAATAATATATAATGTATTATTAGTAATAATATTAATACTTACTATTTACATAAGCAAACTAAAAACTGTAAATCATTTAAAAAAATATGCGGATAAACGGATATCCGATATCCGTATCCAAATCCGAAAAATTTATCCGAATCCATATTCGAATTTTTTTCAAAAATTCTATCCGTATCCGTATCCGAATCCGATTCCGAATCCAATCCGAGTCGGGTCGGATAGCGGGTCGGGTCGGAGTTAATCCGACCCGTTATCACCCCTAACTATCCAGCAAAAGCTCTAATATCTAATATTTAATTATTCTCCTTCAAATTTCTTAATAGAATCCCAATAAATTAGATCAATAATTTAATAAAATATAAGCATATTACAAAAATTAAAAGAGTCTATGATTTCTTCTTGCCTTCGCATTTCATCTCGCAACAGCTCAAATAGCTGAGTGCAATAACAAGAACCGAGTGTCTTTTGACATACTTGCAATTCAACCTCTTTTGGGTAGTATTTAAGTTCATGAAAAGTTTGAAAAAAAAAAGAAAAAAGAATAATAAGCTCTGGTGATCTCATTGTATTGAAGAATCAAAAGGTATTGCATCAGATTTGTAACGTACCATCAATAGTAGGAGACTGGCCATGAACTTGAACTGCTGCAAGCAACACACCCAGGAGAAGAGATGTATACCATAACACCATCTTCTTCCCCAAGGCTCTTAGATACCCCATTGCCACTTACACCATTAATTCTTCTCCCTTACTGCAGCCATGTTTCTCTATCATACATATATATATATATCAACTCTTTCTGGACTTCGTCAATCATCATCCTATTACTTAATTAATTGCATTACAGTTTTTCCATTCCACTTACAGATTATAAGAGGTCCATATGATATCCAGCATTCTACGACGACCCAAGAACTGTCAGCACATGTTAGCTAGCTTCTCGTCAACGGCTATGTCAATGTCAAACAGAGTACGATATACCAACCAAGGGCACGTTTCTGACCTTGTCTGGCATTTTTTTTTTCATTTGGTTGAAAAAAAGAAAGAGTTAGGGAGTCGTTCCCACTATATTGAAAGGTGAAAATAAAATTAGAACGTGGAATATTATTTGCAACTACCAAGTTGACCCAACTTTGCCGAATAGTGCAAGATAAAAGAAATATTCAAAGAAATAATTGGTGCCATTGCCATACCATTTATTAATTATCACCTGCTCGTCGGTATACATATTAATCTACCCAACTTCCCATTGCATTTATAAAGGTCAGGAATTTCAATCAGATCAAATAAATTACTTCCCTAGGAGTTCATGGAGTCTTTTCTCAAAACGATTCCCAGTGCATTTGGTACTACATTAGAAACAAACTGCAGACCTTTTCTTTTTTCTAAAGAATGCATAAGGGATTGCATTCCAGTTCTGAACAAAAGCAGATTGAATCAGAACTATAAAAAGATTTCATCCATAATAGCTTTTTTTTTTAAAAAAAATTAACCCAAAAACTAATTCATTCCGTAGATATCAGATTATAATGAATATTAATAGGAGGATTGACTCATTTCTTTCTTCTGGTGTAGCATACCTTTATAAATGAGACTTTGGAGATCCTCTATAGGTATTCTGAGATTAAGGGCGCTATTGTTCAATCCAAACTAGTTGGAGCCATATATTTAACTTTAGTACTTACAGGACATGGAGGGATGCTATGTTCGCTATAAAATCAGGTACAATCTGATTAAGTTTGCTGTACAAAAATTCCATAAAATAAGGCATGTGTGAGAGAAACTGATGAAATCGGCATACTAATACTGTAAAAATATAGTAGAGATAGTAGCTCTGAAAACTAGTAGTAAGACGAGTTCTGTGATTCCACAATGCTTGTCATGGCAGTCTTAGCAAGTCATAAGCAGCTTGATTATTCTGAATAATGGTTCTCGTTGCACAAATTATTACAATATACATATATCACCACACACTACAATATCATACTTAAACCAACACAACTACAAAATATTCTCTACTATTCAATCAAACAAAGTCAACTTACACATGATGGAAGGAGGATAAGATCAGCTTATCTTGCGGATGGACCATATATGGCTGATTCTTTGGTGAATATAATGCCAGGGCTTGAGGCAGTGCTTTCACCGGTCATGTTCTTCCTCCTTCCAGCAGTCTCACATTCCAAGCTCTCCCTAAGCTGCATGACAACTTCAGCCATTTTTGGTCTTCGATTAATGGCTTTTGTTGTGCACTTCATTGCTAGCTCTGCAACCTTCCAGACAGAGTCGGTGTTGTACATCCGTTGCAACCTTGGATCAACAATAGCATCGATATCACCTCGCCCAAAACCCAGTTGAGCACGTTCAATTATATGAACATCACCATCACGCCGAATAGGAGGTTCTCCGGTGATAATTTCCAAAAGAACCACTCCAAAGCTATACACATCAGTCTTCTCATTGAATTTCCAAGATTGCAAGCACCTTGATAAGTATGCAAAAGCATCAGGGTTAGGTAGATATAAAAAAACTCCAAAAGAATATTGATATCCTATACTTAGAAACTTGTTTTTCAGTTTTTCTTTTCCTTTTTGTCTATCAAGCAATATTCTTGACAGCATGTATATCTTTAAGTTGTAGTTATATTAAGTCAAATCATTTCCATCTTTAAGTTGTGGTTATATTAAATCAAATCATTTCAATCATGACTAGCAACACCTCTCTTTAGCAATGAGAAGTCCCAAACCACCAAATTCTACAGCATAAAGAAAAAGAGAGAGCATGGAGACATACACAGGATCAACATAGCCTGGGGAGAAAGCAAGCGCTGTCATTGAAACATGTGTTTGTAAATCACTGTGGAAGGCCTTAGAGAGCCCAAAATCAGATATCTTGGCCTCCAGGTTTTTCCCTAAAAGAATGTTGCTGCTCTTTATGTCTCTGTGAATTATTGGTTTTGGGCATCCATTGTACAGATAGTCCAGGCCTATATCAAGTCAAAGAACATCGAACATCTAATTAGAGAAGGAAAAGTTGTAAATTGTTTAGCTTAAGAACAAGAGAAAATTGGATAAGAAAAAATGTGTTTTATGCCCCCAGAACCTTGTGCAGCATCGAGTACTATTTGGAGGCGCTCTGCCCAACTCAAGGCTCTACTAAGGCCAGCTTTACCTTTAAGGTCATAAAAAATACATTAGTAATGCTTGATATAAACTTGTATGCATAATATGCTAGTCAAACCTCCTTTTAATGACATCCAACAATGAATACCTTCTAGACAATGGAATTATGTGATAGTTATGTGTTTTGTGTGCTACAGGTGAACTATTATCTCTTTTGATTCCTGCTGCACCAAGAAAAGCTACATTCTTTATGTAGGAATTCACAGTTCATCTAATTCTGTTTTTCTGATTAAATCCATTTTCAACAAGCACATTTTAGGAAACAAAATACACTTCTAAGGAAATGAAAACCTTATAAATTTTCCAATATTGTCAGTTCATATTTAAAATCTTCACAAGAGCCCACGTCTCAATAAAAGTTACAAAAAAAAAAAATTATGTTTGACAGATGATATCACTATGCTAGCAAAAATTTACCTCTACTTAACAGCGCAAATATGCTCTATGTATGCAGTGATTCTATAACATCATGCTCAAAATTAATTGTCTATTGCAGAATCACCAGACAATAAGGTCATTCAGCCAATTAATTATATATTTATATGATTATATCACACTCAACTTTCACATTGCATGAAGTCATAAAATTGGACTCGGTGTTTGATATTCTATAAAGCTACCTAGGTGAAGAAAACTGGAGACTTGAACTAGGGCATAAGAAATGAGAAGACAAGATTATTTTTTATATTTTTATTTCTTTTGATTTTCAATTTGCTCTGCATATACTTATCAATTTATGTATTGTTAAATATCAAACACATGCACTCCCATATGCAACCGCATATCGCATATGTGCTATGTAGTCCCTTGATTGCCTGCAAAGCGGATTCCACCTTTTAGACCATGATCCATTAGAAAAGGAAACAGATGAGAAAAATGACTTTTACATCTGCATTATCATTTTATACAAAACAGGAGAAAAGATTGATGAGAGCAATTTGTCGATTAGGAGAAACAGACAAAGCTTTAAGCTAGATATGCTCCAGATGATAGATCTACATAGTAGTTAATTTACCGTTCACCAACCTCTCAAATGATCTTCAAGACTTCCAAGAGGCATATACTCATAAAGGACCGCCAAGCAACCTCTATCCATGCAGTAGCCAACCAAAGAAACCAGGTTCTTGTGACGAACTTTTGACAAATTCTCGACCTACAGAAAATACTTCAAAATATTATCAGAGGAAGGTCTACAAAATAATCTCAGTGAGAGCTGAAATGTTATATTCTGCTCAGAAATTATGAAAATCTAAAGGCAGCCGTCAGCTTGAAAAAAGAAAGACAAGGACATATTTTATCCTCGTGTATAAATAATCAAGTAGCTGATTTATTTTGCAATTACAAGCAACTTTCTCCATAAAAACTCATATGTCATGCAATCACAACAATCACTAATGAAGAATTGAAGTCTAGATTGAAGTTTAAATTAGATCTTAGATTTCTTTTTTTTTCAGATTATTTATCTACAAACTAACTTCTTCTGAAATCACTGCAACATACTGTTCATGGAACTGTAATACCTGTTGACTGTTACAGACTTTCAGTAATCCTGAGCTATGTTCTTGTTATTTTACTAGTCCTAAAGAGTCCATATTAAGGTTTTTGGGTTATCTAAAATGTCCTATTAGAAGTGAGTCATTTTTTTAGAAGGCCAAGATAGGGTTTTATTCAGACGACCATTTGAGGGCTGAAAATAGTAATAGCCAATGGATTGATTAATGAAAATTGAAAAGAACTAAGGATCTTATTGTCTTTTATTATCCGTCTCCATATATACATTCCTCTCTAGAATCTTATTTCTCTTAATCTTCTACCTTCTCTACTCTATGTTTCATTTCTACTGCATGGTGCACAATTGCATCACTCCCAAGGGCACATACCTTTCAGTGGCACAATCAATGCCTTAAATCATATGAAATATCATGATTTGCAATTTATAGCAAAAAAACTAATTTTCAAATCATAGATGCCTAATAATACACAACTTAAGTTACCTCAGCCAAAAACAGAGTAGGCGCTTGTTCTGATGATAGAGAGCACATCTTGACTGCAACCTCAGTGCCATCTTCCAAGGAACCATGAAATACAGTCCCAAATCCTCCTTTTCCAAGGGTCTGAGAAAACTTCTTGGTTATGTTCACCAAGTCTGTATACATGAATTGGCGACTCTCAAATGGCAGCTGACCATCTTTATGATCCACATCAGATAGGTGACTCGAATATGTCAGCTGACTGCTTCCGCGATCAACATTTAATTGCAAGCCCCCAGAAGGCTGTGACTGAACTGCTTCACCATTGACAGCTGGAACAATAGATAACATAATAAGTTTGAATATTCTCTGGTACTTATGTGAAACTAAGCACTAATGTAGAAGCAAAGATTGCTGTTAGAAAACTACCTTGGGTCTTTCTTCTAATTTTCCACACAATAAGTACCGCCACCACTAGCAAGAGAATGGCAGGAACAACTGAAAGAACTATGATTACAGGTGTAGTTATCGTCTTCTTCTTTGCAGCGATAGTAGAGTTGCTACCGTTACATTTGTCAAAGCTAGCATCGAAAAAAGTTTGCAAAACATCAGCAGTAATATGAGCTTAGAAGAATAATAGAACTATCGGCCTTTTTCATGAGTTAAACAACAACTTAACCGATAATGTGATCTTCGATGGTTCTACTACAGAGTGCCCCAAAGAAAATGAATCAATAGTGGAGCTGTTTTAGACTTTTGGTTTATTAAATGCAGTAGTTCATGGAGTCTTTTTTTTCCCTCAAAAGTAGTTGATCCACGTCAAGCTCTTTCGCTGCTATAATGTGGAAGGACTTGATTAGGAACAAACCTCAATTTGAGTGAACCATCTTTTGACCTCTTATCAAGGCGATCAGGGATTTCTGCGATGCAGTTTCCAGTCAGATTCCTGCACAAGTATAGATTGCATCAAGGATCTAAAAGTACTCATTTAAGATAACCAGAACAGTAAATCTGATATAAACACTTACAACTCATTAAGGGATGATATATCTGCTAGAGAATCAGGGATTTTTCCGGTTAAGTTATTGTAAGACAAATCCCTAAAAGAAGATAACGTAATTAGGTATGTAGAAGTTCCTCGTAATTTTCAAACTCTATCGAGCTAAATTTTGCGAGGGTTCATACTTACAGGGACTTGATTGCTGTGAGACGGGAAAAGAAGGTGGACACCTGACCAACCAATCCACTAGAGGATAAGTTTCTGCGGCAGAGTTGAATCTTTTCATCAGCAATTTTTCCCAGAAAATATGACTCCTAAGAAAATTTGCACAAGTTATCTTTCTTGGATACTCACACAGCTATAATCCTTGAATCATTACCACCGTTACTACAACTCAGACCGTCCCAACCATACTGTTTTGGAAAACATGGATCACCCATCCAATTTTTCTTCACTTTATAAGCTTCTTTGATTGCCAACATGGCCTCAACTGGTACCACAAAAAGAGATGACATTGAATTATACTTGTAGGTGAACAAGCATGCGAAAATTTGACGAAGGCATGTGATGAAATGGAGATTAGAGATGCAAAACACATTTTATAAAGATAGGGTTTTCTTTTTCCCCCCACTGTATTGACTTGTTTATGCCCCATCATGAACTTAAAGGGGATTTGAAAAGTAATAACATACCGTCTCCGATGCGAGTCATCGAGACATCTGCTATGCTCCAGAGAGAATAGATCTCAACCGCATTGATGATGGGAGGACGAGTGGCGTTCTGGGTGGCATTGAAACTGAAATTATACTGAAGGCTCTGCCTCAGTGGACTGGTGCTATATATATAGCCGGACATGAGGTTGGGTGGCCTGTAGTGTTCGAACCACAACTCGTCATTGGTGTAGACGTCGAACTCCCGGACGTCCGTTCCTGAGAGGAGTTCGAGCTCAGAGAAATGAAGGTTCACATAGTAGTATGGCTGGACGCTTCTCCTCTCGGAGTTCCAGTAGAATCCCATCGTGCTGCCGTTGATGTTTGCCGCCACGGCAGCGGTCTGGTGCACGACAGAGGGGACCTCGAACAAGTCATCTTGGTAGTTCTTGACCTCAGATGTGGTAGTTAACACGTCGGTGGTGATGTTCTGAGGCCTCCAGATGCGGTCGTACTTGTCGTCGGGGTATCTGCAAATTACATCACCTAGTCTTTATATGTCCACTCGACCGATCGTGAATTATGTTCGATGTTGGACGGACTTACCGAATTATGTTATCTTCAGTTGCTCCAAGGTTGACCCGTGTAAAAAGGACGATATAGTTGGAAGAGGTGGCAGTGGGATAGAGCGTGGACTTTAATTGCCTCATCTCCAGTAAAGAGATGAAAGGAGTGGAAGAAGAGCCTGTTTTTATCAGACAAACTGATACGAAATCGCCCAACGCAACAGTTATAGCTTCGTACGCATAACTAGAGGATGTCGTCGTGATGTTCACTGTCCTCCAAAGATTGACTCCAATGTGGAGATCGAATAGCAACGGGTCACCGTTCGCCTGCAGGCTATTATTTCCATCGTAGTTCCCATACATGAAGCCTGCTCTTAAAAGATACTTATAACCTTTGATTGCAGGCTGTAAGGTGTAACAGTTACGATCTCCTTCAGGAAAGCTTCTGACAGTCGTATACTGCTTGCGAGTCGAGGAGTCGATATAATTGGAAGCAACATTGTGGTTTGTCCCAGTGTCTATATATTGATCATCTGTGGTATAGGGTATTCCTGTATCTCTGTCTGTATAATTACTAGTGGCGCCACAGTCTATGCTAATGAAACCTATATAAAGATAGGAACAAAAGAATTTATCATTCTGTATAGAAGTAGAAGCATCTCGCATTCAGGAATCTCATATGTAAGATGCGGGGTCTCCGGGCATTCAAACCCCATTTCTTGAGAACAAGCGTTCTAATAGACATTCAAATGAGTTGGCAAAAGATGTTTTGATCTGGTGTTTGAATGCCCCCACTAATCAAAGTTGAATAAATTAGGTTTTCCGAGAAACATTTGTATTGTTTGCATATCTAAAAGAGTTATGTTGTGAAATAGATGAGATCTCCGTGGATGTAGCTCTAATCGGTGAATCACATAAAATCTATGTTTTCTTACTTTCTTTGTATTTCTTTTATCCTACTTGAGGTCTTGGATTATAGTTTAAGTGGGAGCAATGGAAGAAGAAAGAAAGTCTTAGATTGAAAAGTTCAATTGAAGTAATATTGCTTTATGAGATGTAGATAATAAATTACATCTACTAAATTTGCTCTTAGGTGAAGCACAAATACACCTAAAAATATTGATGATACTAAGTGGAGCAAACTAGATTTGAAAGTTCTAGGGATGATCTAACTTATACTTACTGTTTTTGTAGTTTTCAACATCTCCGTGGAGAAGCTAACTATATATTTTATGGCGGCTTGATGAGGATGTATAAAAATCCTTTGGCTTCAAACAAGGTTTTGTTCAATATGAAGATATCTGAAAGCAATAGTGTGGTAAAACATCTTAATGAGTTTAACACTATCATAAATGATTTTATTGTATCTATTAGATAGTTAAGACAACCTAATTATAATAGTAAATAACTCATGAGGAGCAAATATCTTAAAGTTTGACGATGTAGTGGGATTTCTTCTCAATAAAAAAAATCTAAAGGGAAAAATATCTCACTAGCGAAAAGAAAATGAAAAATAACTCACAAAGACAAAAAATCTATGAAGAAAATGATAATGATTAGACAAAAAAAATAGTTTAAAATTTCTACAAGAGTGCTAAAACTGCGCAATAAAAAACACATCACCATAAATATAGGGCACAAAAAATTAAAATAGGTGGAAAACACTCAGAAAAACTTTTCTAATGAATTCTCTTCAAATAATAATGATGCTCTTATTCTCTCTTTGTGATAATCAAATAAAATCTTGAGTATTAGATTCAACGGCCAACAATTCTAGTCAGATAAATTAGGTTTTTAAAAAAATCTATATATTATTTGTATCTCAAAAGCAGTTATATAAACATGAAAACAAAAAGGTCAAAACTTTACAGAGAGAGAATAGAGAGGAAAATTGTAAATTTCTTGGATGTAGGTCGAGAGGTTCTTCTCGTCTTATAATCTTTTTTATTTTACATAGTAAAATTGATGTGATTTCCATAGACATATTCCTAAATAGATGAACCACGCAAAATCTATATCTCCTTACCTTTTCTTTTAATTTCTTCTTATTTTTTTCCCGATCCATCATCTCCTATCAGCTCCAATAGCTGAGTGCAATAACAACAACCAAGCTGTCTTTTGGCATACTTGCAAACCAACTGCTCTTTTGGGTAGTCTTTAAATTCATGAAAAGTTTTTTTAAAAAAATTAAAATAAACAAGCTTTAATTGGTGATCTCATTGTATTGAAGAATCAGAAGGCTTTGCATCAACGAGTTGAGGATTAAAACAAGCTTTAGGCAGAAGATACGTAACGTACCCTCAGTAGTAGGAGATTGGCCATGAACTTGAACTGCTGCAAGCAACACACCCAAGAGAAGAGATCTACACCATAGCACCATCTTCTTCTTCTCCAAGGCTCTAATTAGATACCCCATTGCCACCTACACCATTAATTACTGCAGCCTTGTTTCCCTATATATCAACTCTTTCTGGACTTCATCAATCATCATTCTATTACTTAATTAATTGCACTACGGTTTTCCACTCCATTTAAAGATCATAAAAAACTCCGCATGATTTCATGCACCTACAACGACCCAAGAACTGCCATCGCATTGTTATCATTGCCAGCTTCACGTCAACGACTATCTAAATGCCACAGAATAAGATGTATACCGAGGGCCGTTTCTGACCTTGTCTGGCATTTCATTTGATTGAAAAAAGGAGGAGAAGAAGAAGAAAAAAAAGAGAGTTAAGGAGCTGTCCCAAGTATATTGAAAGGGAGATAAAGGTATTGGAAAACGTATAATTATATTGTTTATCCCAAGTAAGATACGTCTTATTATTCTGAATTATTGATGCAATTGGGTACTTCATATCTCCCATCAGCCACTACTATAATCTAGTAATGTTTCAATCAGAGATATTAATAAGAGCCAATTTCTAGTTATATTATGTTCGTTCCATATAGGTGGAAATAAATTAGAATGGTTCTGGCACGTTGACCCAACTTTGCCAAATAGCAGAAGATATTAAAATACTAAGCTCTTATTTGCTTTGAGTCATGGGACGATTTCTAAATCTGGTCTGAACCCTAGCCAAATTTAATAATATTTTTTTAATCTCTAACTAAATTCACTTTCCAATACATAAAATATAATTTAAATTTGATATGATTTAAATCTATTATTTTTAACATTAAAATTAAAGAATATTTTAGTCTGTTAATTTATATATTATTAATTTTTTATTTTTTTTATATCACATTAAAAGTAATAATTGAACGTTCACAACCAAATAAAATATTAGGGCCATGTTAAATAAATCTGGGGCTTACCCTCAAATGGATTACTTCAGTATTTTATGACTAAGCTTTTAGCTGAGGAAAAGAAAAAAATACTGATCAATTCAACATTTTTATTAAAATTTTAATAAATTAGACCTTATTTGATAATAGATTTAAAAATTAATTTATTTAGGTAAAAAAAAGTTAGGAACAAAACCTAGTTAGGTCAAAACTCTTGCACAACCGCATACTCCATTGTTGGTGGAAACAAAGATCATTGAAAAGGTCAAAAAGAATGCACATCAACGAGATAATGTTATCAAGTCATCATCAGAATAACGTTTGGTTTCGAAGGGCATCGATTATCCGATCGTTGTTTCCTTTTCCTTATTTTACCTCAAAACAGAAAGTTCTCACGACAAAATTTCGTACTACAATACGCTATCCAGAATAATATACAATTAGAAAAGGTCAACTTTGACATTATACCAAAATTTTATACTGCAATAAGCTATACCTTATAATATACAACTAGAAAAAGTCAACTTTGATGTTATTTGGGTTAAATATATTTTACCTCTAAAATCATTTTATCATTCCATATAAACAATTTTATACTAAACTATTCTCGGTTTTTACAACTACAGTAAAGTTGCTAGAATTTTCATCTTATTTTAAGCAAGGTTCCAAAAATCGGTATCGGGATTGGGATCGGCCGTCCGAAAAAACGATATGTATCGGCCGTATCGACTGCCTGTATCGGATCGGATTATTTTAAATAAATAAAATTCTAAATATTATTAAAAATGTTAGAGAAATTTCTAAAAATTTAGAAAAAATTATAAGAAAATAAGAAATAATAATTACTCACATATAAAGCCTAAAAAGTAAAAATATCTTTTTCTCCTTCTCTTCTTTTCTATTCATTCTCTCCCACATTCTTTTTTTTATCTTTTTCTCTCTTTCTTTCTCACTTTTTTTTAATCTTTCCCTCTCCCACACTCTCTCTTCCATTTTCTCTCTCTCATGCCCCATTTTTTTTAATCTTTCCTCTCTCTCTCACTCTCTCTCTTGCTCTTTCCCTCTCTCTCTCCTTTTCTCTCCCTTCCTCTCTCTCCCTCACTCTCTCTCTCCCTCTCTCTCTACTGCTGCTGACAGCATGCTGCCTGCTGCAGCCACCTGCAGCAGGCAGCAGGCCAGGCCGAAACCGAGTGGTTTCGACCTGGATCGGGATCAACTATAGCCGATCCCGATCCGTTTCGGCCGATCCCACCCGGGATCGGCCGAAACTCAAATCCTTGATTTTAAGATATTAAAATGGTCCTTCGTATTTATTAGTTAGACTGATTAGAGAGAAATAAAAAAGAAGAATAATACTGAATGTGGAATTTCCTTTCTACCCTGCTCAATTGGCCTGTGAGACAAAATGGAGAAATGGACATGATTTACTACAACAAAACAGCAGAGATTCCACAAAGCTTTGCCATAGTAGTCTCACCAAAGTTATAAGCAACTTGATTACTCTGAATAATGGTTCTGCTGCACAAATTATGGCAACACAACTACGTATCAGTCACACTGCAATACCACACGCAAATCAACACAACTGCAGATATCTATCTTCACACTGCAATGCCACGCAAAAAGCAACACAACTGCAGGTATTCTTGCATGTCCAAATCGAACAAAATTCAACTCACTTGATGGAACAAAACAACAAAGTTGCAGACGAAGTAGAAGTTCCATGCATTTTTGTAATCTAAATTTTGCTCTGGTTCATACGCACAAGGATGTGATTGCTGTGAGACTGGACAAGGAAGTGGACACCAGACCAACCAATCCACTGGAGGATAGGTTTCTGCAGCACAGCTGAATCCATTAGGATATGTATCCCTTTCATCCATAATTTCAAAGAACACATTCTCCTAAGAAGATTGGCATAAGTTCTCTTTCTTGGATACTCACAGAGCTATAATCCTTGAATCACGAATTGAAATATAAAGAAGTATTGAATCAGCAACTTCCCTTCCAGGGTTTCTGTGCGCCGATCGTAGTTGTCAGGATAAACTCCAATGGTTTTAGCTTCAGTTGCAGCAATTTGTGTGGAAGAACTAGATTTTCTCTAGTCAACGATAAAATCCTAGATTGTAAGCCATAACCCCAAATCTCGCAATTTAGAGCTCCCTTAAGACGATACGAACTATCTGGGTTCTTTAATCGGTTTGTTGAAAGATATTCAACAATCAGGCGCAGAACTGAAGGTAAAATTTTTATGGTTCAATTCACACCCTATATTATGTATTTATTATGGTTTACACCCTATATATTTAATGTTTTTAATTGAATTTCTGTTCTTTTATAACATACCAAAAAAACATCCTGAACAAATAAGATGTGTTTTGGAAAATACAATTGTGGAATTAAAAACAGCAGAAAAATAAATAGATTGTACATCATAATTAGTGCAGAACACAGTGTGCGATATTAAAACAATCCACATCTGGTTACGAAATTATCCTATCGGTAAATATAATGAGATTTTTCATTTCACACCTTATATTATATATTTATTTGGTTTTTATACCTGACATTTTAATTTCAGTAAATCACAGAGAGCACCCTTCCTATGTTAAATGTTTGGTGGTTCAGGGTCTCTTTTGATAATTTACCAGTAAAACCGTAATAAAAAAGGTGGTATACGTACCATCTCCGATGTTGGTCATGGCGGCATCTCCGATGGTCTGCAGGGAGTTCACTTCGACAGCGTTGATGATGGGAGGACGAGTGGAATTCTTGGAGACTTTCAGAGTGAATTGATACCGATCGAGGTGTTTCAACTCGGAGATGCTATAAATATAAGCCGACATCAGGTAGGGTGGCCTAAAGTGCTCGTACCACAACACGTCGCCGACGTATATGTCGATCTCCCTCACATTTTTCCCTGAGAGGACCTCCAGCTCGCAGATGAAAAGGCTCGCATAGTAGTACGGCTCGACATTGCTGATCTCGGAGTCCCAGTAGAACTCGATGGTGTCATTGATTCCGGCGGTCGTGGTCGCCGTCTGCATCACGGCTGAGGGCGTCTCGAACAGATCGGTATTGGTCGATATCAGGTTGGCCGTATTGGTCAACGGCTTCCGTATGCGGTCGTGCGGGTCGTTCGGATAGCTGTGTACGTATAAGTTCTCTTATCAGTTTTTTAAAGTTATTTAAGTAAAATTAAAAATCTCAAATTAACACACCGGAATTATCGCAAAACACGATATTACTTGAAGAACTCGCAGCGGGATAGAGTGTGGACTTCAATGGCCTCATCTCCAATAAAGATATGAAAGGAATCCAAGAGCCAGAAATCGCCCAAGGTGACGGTGAATCGACTGGGGATGGATCGGAGATGTTGTTCACCGTCTTCCAAAGGTTGACTCCAATGTACAGATAAAATAAGAGTGGAATTAATGTTATTTCGCAGACTATTCTTTCCGTCATAGTTCCCGTACATGAAGCTTGCTCTAAGAAAATACTTGTGATTTGGGATTGCTGGCTTTAAGACGTAGCAATTCCGATCTCCCTTGGAAAAGCTTCTCACAGTTGTATACTGCTTGGGGAGCGAGGCGTCGATATTTTGTGCCGGTGTCTATGTACTGATCATCCGTCGTATAGGGTATAGTTGTATTGCTGTCAGTGTAACTAACCATCAGTGGCACCACAGTCGATGCTAATGAAACCTACAGATAGGAAAGGAAATAATAGATTAGTGATAGCAAGATCTCTTGCAGATGAATTAAATATGAGAACATTTATATACCATCGCTACTAGGCGTCTGCCCATGAACTTGAACTGCTGCAAGCAAGACACCCAGGACAAGAGATCTACACCATAACACCATTTCTTCAACTTTAGTTTCCCATGCAACTTAATGGTTCAGATGGCCATATATAACTCCTAAGATCGACTTCATCATATATCCTATTACTTTATTGCATCTACTTTTTCCACTCCCACCCACAGAACATTGAAATTTCCGTATCATTTCTTGCACCCAAACGCATCTAATCTAATCTTTAAAGATGTCAAACAGGGGGTGTTTGTTAAACTCTGATCTACGAACCGTGGGCCTGTTCTGACCTTATCTGGCATTTTTACTCGCCTAGCTCCAGTATACTGAAATAATTGAATTGGTAAAGGTGTTGGAAAATTAAGCTACTATTATATTGTCACTGTTGCCGTATGGTCCTTCGGATAATTCTTAATCGACAGGTGCTAGCTGCAAGCAACACAAGAAACAGAGGTACTTCTTATAGCTTTCAACAAGTTTCAAACTGAGACATTAATAGGAAGTAGTTAAGAACCATTGGCTAATTATGTCATGTTCGTTGATATAGATAGGTGGAAGTAAAACAGAACGGTTCGCCAGTGGAATAAAATCAGAAGCTAATAAGTTGTTGTTCAAATTTTTTCTTATGGTTTTCTCATATATTTAGTCAAACAAGATAAGAGAAATACTCAAAGAAGTAACTGGGGCCATTCCATTTGAATTTCGTGCATCATTTACTTTTAAATCCCTGCAACTTAACTAGCCCAAAAGTAGATCAAGAACGGTGGAGGAATAATTCTCTAATAGGCCAGGAATCGATACATTGAGCCATATTAGCTTGATATATGTATGAGGATTTAGATTAGCGCAATTAAAACTTGCTGATTGATTCATTTTGTCACACAGTTAAAGCATTGTTTCCTTTTCCTTGTTTTGCCTCAAAAGAGAAAGCCCGTATTGCAAACAGTAGTTCCCTAGGAGTTGATGGAGCATTTTCTCAATAGAGTTCCCAGTGACAGAAAACTACACTTGGCAATACATTAGAAGCAAATCCCAGTATAAGTAATCCAGCAAGTGACCTTTTCCTTTTCTAAAGAAAACATAAAGGATTGCATTCCAGTTCTGAACAAAAGCAGATTGAATCAGAATTCGAGAAAGACTTCGTCCATACTAGTTGACACCATATATTTTAGTTTAGTACTTACAGGACAATGGAGGGACGTTTGGTTTGCTAGAAAATCAGGCACGATCCAGTTAAGTTGTACAAAAATTCCATGAAGTATGGCCTGTGAGACAAATTGATCAAATCCGTAGCAATATATCCGAGATAATAGCTCTGAAAACTACTAGTATGACAGGTCCTATGATTCCACCGTGCTTTGTTGTAGCAGTCTCAACAAGTCATAAGCAGCTTGATTATTCTAGATAACGGTTCTCGTTTCACAAATTATTACAATACACAGATATCATCACATACTACAATATCACACTCAAAGCAACCCAACTACAAGATATTCTCCAGTATTCAATTGAGCAAAGTCAACTCAAACATGATGGAACAAGGATAGATCAGGTTATCTTGCGGATGGACTAAATATGGCTGATTCTTTTGTGAATGTAATGTTAGGGCTTGAGGCATTGCTTTCACCGGTTATGTTCTTCCTTCTTCCAGCAGTCTCACATTCCAAGCTCTCCCTAAGTTGCGTGACAACTTCTGCCATCCTTGGTCTTCGATTAATGGCTCTTGTTGTGCAGTTCATTGCTAGCTCTGCAACCTTCCAGACAGAGTCGGTGTCGTATACCCGCTGCAACCTTGCATCAACAATTGCATCGATATCCCCGACCCCAAAACTCAGTTGAGCACGTTCAATTATATGAACATCACCAACACGCCTAATAGGAGGTTCTCCTGTGATAATTTCTAGAAGAACCACTCCAAAACTGTACACATCAGTCTTCTCATTGAATTTCCAAGATTGCAAGCACCTTAATAAGTATACAAAAGCAATAAGGTTAGGTAGATACAAACAACTTCAAAAGAATCATGAAATCCTGTACTGCAAAAATTGTTTTTCTGTTTTTCTTTTTCTGTTTTTTCTTTTTCTTTTGTTTGTAAGGAGATCTTCTATCAAGTGATATTCTTGACTAAGCACATATATCTTTATAAGTTGTGGTTATATTAAGTTAAATTAATTCCATCATGACTAGAATTCCTTCCCTTTAGCAAGAAGTCCCAAACCACCAAATTCTACCGGATAAAGAAAAAGAGAAAGTATGGAGACATACACGGGATCAACATAGCCTGGGGAGAAAGCAAGCGCTGTCATTGAAACATGTGTTTGTAAGTCACTATGGAAGGCCTTAGAGAGCCCAAAATCAGATACCTTAGCTTCCAGGTTTTGCCCCAAAAGAATGTTGCTGCTCTTTACATCTCTATGAACTATTGGCATTGGGCATCCATTGTACAGATAGTCCAGGCCTATATCAAGTCAAAGAACATCGAACATCTAATTAGAGAAGGAAAAGTTATAAATTGTTTAGCTTAAGAACAAAAGAAAATTGGATAAGAAAAATGTGCTTTATGCCCCCCAGAACCTTGTGCAGCATCGAGTACTATTTGGAGGCGCTCCGCCCAACTCAAGGCTCTACTAATGCCAGCTTTACCTTTAAGGTCATAAAAAATACATTAGTAATGCTTGATATGCAAATGCAGAAACTTGTATGCATAATATGCTAGACAAACCTCCTTTTAATGACATCCAACAATTAATACCTTCTAGGCAATGGAATTATGTGATACTTATGTGTTTCATGTACTACAGGTGAAGAACTATCTCTTTTGATTCCTGCTGCACCAAGGAAAGCTACATGCTTTATGGAGGAATTCACAGTTCATCTAATTCTGTTTTTTTGATTAAATCCATTTTCAACAAGCACATTTTAGGAAATGAAAACCTTATAGTTCATATTTAAAATCTTCACAAGAGCCCAAGTCTCAGTAAAAGTTTTAAAAAAAAAAAATTATGTTTGACAGATGAGGTCCTATGTTAGCAAAAATTTACCTCTACTTAACAGCACACCTAATGCTCTATGTATGCAGTGATTCTATATCATTACACCCAAATTATTAGAAGGCTAATCAAGTCAATCAATCTAAGAATCAAAGAAGACAAAAGAAAAAAGAGAAATCTAATGTATTCTTTAAAGCTTAGCAAGTTACAACTGAACCACTAGTTCAGAAGAAATAATGCCTTTTATTGCAGAATCACCAGACAATAAGGTCATTCAGCCAATTACTTATATACTTATATGATTATATCACACTCGACTTTTACATTGCATGAAGTCTTCAAATTGGATTCAGTGTTTAATATTTTATAAAGCTAGCTAGGGAAAGAAAAACGAGAGACTTGGGCTAGTGCATAAGAAATGAGAAGAGACAAGAATTTTATTTCTTTTGATTTTCAAATTGCTTTGCAAATACTTATCAATTGGTGCACTGTTAAATATCAAACACATGCACTCCCATATGTATCCGCGTATTGCATATGTGCTGCTCTCTTGATTGCCTACAAACCCATTCTGCCTTTTAGAACGTTGATCTATAAGAAAAGGAAGCAGATGAAAAAAAATGACATTTGATCTGTGTTACCATATTCTATGAAACAGGAGAAACGGATGATGAGAGGAATTTTGTCCATTAGAAGAAGCAGACTAAGCTTTAAGCTAGATATGCATCACATGATAGATCTATATAGCAGTTAAGTTACTGTTCCTGACCTCTCAGATGATCTTCAAGGCTTCCAAGAGGCATATACTCATAAACGACTGCCAAGCAACCTCTATCCATGCAGTAGCCAACCAAAGAAACCAGGTTCTTGTGACGAACTCTCGACAAATTCTCAACCTACAGAAAATACTTCAAAATAATATCAAAGGAATATCTACAAAAAGATATCCTAATGAGTCAACTGAAACATTATGTTCTGCTCAAAGAAATTCTGAAAAATGTAAACTCATATCAAGACAGCCCTGAGCTTGAGAAAAGAGAAGACAAGGACTGTTTTATCCTCATGTATAAATAATCAAGTAGTTGATTAATTTTGCAATTACAAGTAACCTTCTTCATAAAAACTCATACATCATGAAATCACAACAATCACTAATAATGAAGAATTGAAGTCTATGTCAAAGTTTAATTAGATCTTAAGTTTTTTTTTTCAGATTATTTATCTACAAACTAACTTCTTTTGAATTCACTGCAATAGTAATGTTTACGGAACTGTAATACCTGTTCACTGTTACAGACTTTCAGTATTCCTGAGCTATTTCCTTGTTCTTTTAGTAGTCCTAAAGAGTCCAAATAAGGGGTTTTAGGTTATCTAAAATGTCCTGTTAGGAGTGAAAGTCGTTTTGTAGAAAGGCAAGTTAGGGTTTTCTACAGACCATTAGAGGGCTGAAAATTGTAATAGCCAATAGATTGATTTACGAAAATCGAAAAAAGATCTAAAGAAGCTTCTTTAGCCAGGTTGTTTTTTCTATTATCCCTCTCAATATATATATTCCTCTCTAAAATCTTATTCTCTCCTCATCTACCTTCACTACTCGATATTCACTTCTACTGGATGGTAGACAACTGCATCATAGGACACCCCCAACTTTGCCTTGCATCACTCCCAAGGGAAGATACCTTTCAATGACAATCAATGTCTTAATACATATGCAATATCTCAATTTGCCATCTATAACAAAAACCTAATTTTCAAATCATAGATGCCGGATGATGTACAAAATAAGTTACCTCAGCCAAAAACAGATTAGGTGCTTGTTCTGATGAAAGAGAGCACATCTTGACAGCAACCTCAGTGCCATCTTCCAACGAACCATGGTAGACAATCCCAAATCCTCCTTTTCCAAGGATATGAGAAAAGTTCTTAGTTATGTTCTCCAATTCTATATACATGAATTGACGACTCTCAAATTGCAGCTGATTGTCTTTATGATCAACATCGGATAGGTGACTCGTATAGGACAGCTGATTTCCTCCGTGATCAACATTGAATTGCCAGCTCTCAGATGGCAGTTGACCCACTTCATGATCGGCAGCTGGATTAAATGATAGAACTTAATATACATGCCATAGTATGAGTAGTATGTGGGTACTTAGGTAACCGCTAATTTAGAACCAACAATGTTGTTGGGAAACTACCTTGTGTCTTTCTTCTAATTCTCCGCACAATAAGTACCACCACCACTATCAACAGAATGGGAGGAACAACTGAAAGAATTATAATGAGAAGTGTATTTCTCTTCTGGTCTGGAGGAGGAGGGTTGCTACTATTACATGGGTCAAAGCTAGCATCAGAAAAAGTTTACAAAATATTAACAGTAATTTGAGCTCAGAAGAACAAAATAAAATTACCCGCTTTTCTCACGGGTTAGAAATTTAGAATAACATAGCTAATCAAAAACTTAACCAATAAGATGATTTTCGATGGTTATACTACAGAGTGCTCCCAAAGAAAATGAATCAAATGAGGAGCTGTTTTGGGTCATTAAAATAAGTCTTTTCCCTAAAGTAGTTGAAATGCGACAAGCTTTTGCTACTATAATTGGTAGAAAAGTGGAAGGACTTGACTAAAATCAAACCTCAATTTGAGTAACCCATCTGTTGATTTTTTAACAAGGCGATCAGGGATTTCTGTGATGCAGTTTCCAGTCAAATTTCTGTCAAGTGCAGATTGCATCAAGGACCTAAAAATACTCATTAAAGATAAACAAAACAGTATATCTGATATTAACACTTACAGGACAACGAGGGATGATATATCTGCTAGAGGATCAGGAAATTTTCCACTTAAGTTGTTGTAAGACAAATCCCTAGAAGAAAAATAACATAATTAGATATGACTTTAGAAGTTCCTTGTAATTTTGTAACACTATAGACTTACAGGAACTTGATTGCCGTGAGTCTGGAAAAAAAAGTGGATATCTGACCAACCAATCCATTGGAGGATAAGTTTCTGCAGCACAGTTGAATCAATTCGGATATATATCTCTTTCATCAGTAATTTCCAAGAAAACATGGATCCTAAGAAAAATTTGCTTAAGCTCTCATTTTTGGATACTCACAATCCTGTAATCCTTGAATCATTACCACCGTCACTACAATTCACCCCATCCCAAATATACTGTTCTGGAGAACACGGATCGCCCATCCAATTTTTCTTCACTTTATACTCTGCTTTGATCGCCAACATAGCCTCAACTGGTACCACAAAACAGATCATACATTGAATTATAGTTGTAGGTATACTAAAATGCGAAAAATCTGTGAAGAGATGCAAGCACCGAAAACAACAATCCAATTCCATCAATTTCCACTCTTAGGGTTTAACAAATAGGATTTTATTGAAAACTAAAAATACGTTTCGAGCTACACTTTTTGTATGCCCCACATCATGCACAGTAGCTAGACGCGAAATAATCAAAGAAAACTTGAAGGGGATTCAACAAGTAACGTACCGTCTCCAACGTGGGTCCTCTTGACGTCTCCGATGCTTACAAGGGAATAGATCTCATACGCATTGATGAGGGGAGGACGAGTGGAGTTCGTGGTCGCGTTAAGACTGAATACATGACGGGGGTAGTTGCCCAATGGAGAGGTGCTATATATATAGCCGGACATGAGGTAGGGTGGCCTGTACTGTTCGTACCAAAACTCGTCATTGGAGTAGATGTTGAACTCCCTCACGTCCGTCGCCGAGACGGGTGTGAACTCAGAGAAATGAAGGCTCACGTAGTAATATGGTCCATTGTTGCTGATCTCGGAGTTCCACGAGAACACGATGCTGTCGTTGACGCTGGCCGACACGGCGGCGGTCTGCTGCACGATGGTAGGGACCTCGAACTCGTCGCCTTTGTAGTAGGTAATGTTCGAGGCGGTGATCAACACGTCGGCAGTGATGTTCTTAGGTTTCCAGATGCGGTCGTACGGGTCATCGGGATATCTGCAAACTGGCGTTATATGATGCACGCATAGATTTCAAAAAGAAAAGAAAAGGCATGTTCAATGCCAGACTAACCGAATTATGTCAGGCGTTGTTGCTCCCAAGTTGAGGCGCTCAGAGAAGACGATATAGTCGGACGGAGTTGCAGTCGGATAGAGTACGGACTTCAGTTGCCTCATCTCCAAGAAAGATATGAAGGGAGTCGAAGAAGAGTTGCTTCTTCTCATCAAACAAACTGATACGAAGTCGCCCAAGGCAACAGTTATAGCCTCGTACACATACGCATCGGACGTAGAAGAGATGTTCACCGTCTTCCAGAGAAAGACTCCAATGTATAGATCGAATAGCAACGGGTCACCGTTCGCCTGCAGGCTATTATTTCCATCGTAGTTCCCATACATGAAGCCTGCTCTTAAAAGATACTTATAATTTTTTATTGCATGCAAGGTGTAACAGTTACGATCTCCTAGGGGGAAGCTTCTCACAGTCAAATACTGCTTCGGAAGAGAGGAGTTTATATAATTCGACGCAACATTGTAGTTTGTCCCGGTGTCTATAAATTGATCGTCTGTCGTATACTCTATTCCTGTACTGTCGTCTATGGAATTATTGGTAGCGCCACAGTCTATACTAGTGAAACCTACAAATAAGAAAGGAGAAGATCGAAGAATTAACTTGAATAAATTGGTACGTGAATAATAGCTCTCTTGTTGAAATTATTTATAATGCATGTGTTAGAGAGCATATATATATATATATATATATTACATACCATCAATACGAGGAGACTGGCCATGAACATGAACTGCTACAATCAAGAAACTCAGAAGAAGAGGTCTGCACCATAACCCCATTGCAATCTGTGCCATTCGATATCCTCGCAACTTTATTTTCCCATGCAATTTAAGGTTCAGATGGCCATATATAGCTCTCGCGGACTTCCTCATCCTGTTATTTTATTCAATTACTTTTCCACCCCCACCCACAGATCATTAAGATCCTGCATCATTTCTTGCACCCAAACACACAAAACTATCGTCACAACCTGTTCTTTATAAAGGTCAAACAGGGAGTTTACTAAATTCTGATCAACTAGTTAAGGGCTGATTTCTGACCTTGTTAGGGGTTGAAAATTGGCAAAGTATTGTACTGCATGAGAAGGACGTGGAATTCATTATATTTGAACTTGTAATTTTCATGCCAAAGAAGGATCTTGTCCTCTGGCTAATTCTTAATCAGCAGGTGGGGTTGGGAATAGAAAGCCACACAAGAAACAGAAGTACTTCTGAGATATTAATAAGAATCACTTGTTAGTTACCTGATATGGATAGGTGAGCGAATTAAAACCGGTCGTCATGCACTGGAATAAAATCAGCAACTAATAAGTTGACTTTGAGGTGAGTGAACAGCTGATGCTCGTGATTTTCCTTGAGGTTTTCTCTTATCTTATATTTAATCAAACACATGAAGAGAAGTATATATTTAAAGAAGTAATTGATGCCATACTATTTTGTTAAAAATTAGCTTAAATTCAGTTTCAGTAAAAATTCAGTATATATCAGTATTTCTGTGCCGCATGTTCGAACGGACCTTGGGGGCGTTTAAACGCGGACTCCAGACAGAGAGCAGTCTATGATGCAAGCATTCGAGCAGCCCAACCGCATTCGAATGCGAGCCAACCTAGAGAGCAAATTTTTGCAGGTGTTCGAACACCCCTTTGGTTCTGATGTATTAACATTGGGCGCATTCGAACGCGCCCCCAAGGGTGTTCAAACACTACACGAAAAATCCTCAAATCTGTACCTGACTATAAATACTAAAGCGGATATTTTAGAGTTAGTTGTTTGAAGAACATTTATGATGGTTGAGCCACTATTATATTGAGAGTGATTAGAGTTGTTAAACTCTTTATAAGTGAGGGATTTGCATAGTAAAGAAAATTGTTCTGTCTGTGGACGTAGGCACATCGTCGAACCATGTAAATCTTGTCTCTCTTTCTTTATTGTCTCCATTATTTTCATTGTTGATGATTGCTTACATTAGGGTGTTAATATGTGATTAGAACTTGCTTATGACTTTTCTATCACCATTAACATTTCTTTATATTAGTTTTTCTTTTACTATTTCTATTTGGAGGTGAAGTTCTTGCTTCCGCTTTAGAGGAAGAAAGCCTCAACGAGTAAACTTTGTATTGCTGCCTGCTATACAGAATATATAACATACACTTATAAAGGTCAACCTTGATTTTATTTTCTTAGAATTGTTTAAATTATTCAAAAGATAGAAAAAGGAACGTACAACTAGTAAGAAATTTGAGTTATATTATCCTTACGTGTACCAAATTGACAAATATAAAAGGTCTAGTATTTTCACTTTCAAATCTTTTGCAGCTTGGAAGTCTGAAGTTATCCCCTCTTCCCAACTCAGATCTCTGACGACCGATCTACAATTCCTGGACAAATTTAACAATCAAAAGATGGCGAAAGCTTAACCAACTAGTTTGAGTAAAATAATTTCTTACAGAATTCCAGATGCAAAGAACAGAGAACAAGCTCTGTGACTACAATTTGCCATGCAGTTTGATATAGCTCACAAGTACAGTGAAGCAGAATGAAGGTTTCATAGTATTGCTGACAAAATTATTTATATTAGCACGTTACTTCTGTTAGCAAACAATATATTTTATATTTTATATTAGAGTTCTATAATTTTAGATAAAGATGAGCATAATAGAGTTATAACTCATGACTTCTAACTTTAATATCATGATAATTCACTGGCTACTCTAAATATTTAACTTCTTAGAGAATGATAGTTAGATATTTTATATCTCTTTTTTTCTCGGCTTAGAAATAAAAAAGAAAAAATATAAAAATTACAACCAACTGCAAGAATGATCGAACATCGATTACTTTAGCTGTCGAATTATCTTTACATGAGAGGAAATCCATGGCCCATGACACAAGCAAAATTTCCTTGAATATTAGTTGCGCAATTGAAATCCAACTCTAGTATATAAATTATCAAATAAGCACAAACCGAGCAAGAGTTTATTTATCATTTTTAGACGGTCAACCACTTATTACAAGGTTCCTAAACTAAACAATTTCTAGATAGTCGACCATTTATTACAAACTCGAAAAGGCAGATCTTCATGCTGAGAAATTGTAATCCAATTTCTTGGCATGCACATTCTTCTCCTCGCACACTTAGGCAAATTCTTCAGTATCTGAAAAAAGATACAAAAGTGTCTCATGAACTCACAAAACAGTAGAAAGATAATATTTGATGTAAGTTAACATACTAGCAACATTTCATATTTAAGAAAAGGAATATAAACTTAGCCATAAGCTGGTAAAATAGTAGATGAACTTGACTGGAAACAAACCTCAATATAAGGGATCCAGAAAGTGACTTTTTTAACAGTGCATCAGGCATTACGCCAGTGAAGTGGTTTCCTGTCAAATTTCTGTATAAAAAGAGAAGATTAAATGAAAATTCTGAAATAATTGGAACCTTAAATTTAATTTTAGTAATACTTACAGTACATGGAGGGATTGAATGTCTGCTAGAAAGTCAGGTACTGATCCAGTTAAGTTGTTGTAAGACAAATCCCTGAAAGAAAACACGGAATTGCGTGATCACGTCCAAGATATAGATAGATGCATAGATCTCTCTATACAGTTCAAAGGACTAAAGTCTTCTACTGCTTATGCTTACAAGAAGTTGATGGCTTTGAGCATGGTAAAGGAATTGGATATTGTTCCAACCAATCCACTGTGGGATAAGTTTCTGCAACATAGTAGAAGTGTATAACCCATTAGGATATCCTTTTCATCAGCAAATTTTCCCAGAAAATATGACTCCTAAGATAATTTGCATAAGGTATGTTTCTTGGATACTCACACAGCTAAAATCCTTGAATCGTTACCACCATTGCTACAACTTAGACCATCCCAAGCATACTGTTTTGGAAAGCATGGATCACCCATCCAATTTTTCTTCAGTTTATAAGCTTCCTTGATTGCCAACATGGCCTCAACTGGTACCATGAACAAAACAGAGAGAGAGAGAGAGAGATTAAGAGATGACATTGAATTATAATTGTTGGTGAACAAGCATGCGAAAATTTGACGAAGGCATGTGATGGAATGGAGATTAGAGATGCAAACACATTCCATAAAGACAGGGTTGTTTTCTCCCCATTGTATTGACTTGTTTATGCCATCATCATGAACAATAACTAGACGCAAAAAATTAAGGAAAATTTAAAGGGGATTCGAAAAGTAATACATACCGTCTCCGGTGTGAGTCATCGAGACATCCACCAAGTTCCAGAGTGAATATACCTCAACAGCATTAATGATGGGAGGACGAGTGGCGTTCTTGGTGGCACTGAAAGTGAAATTATACCGGGCGCGTCTGCTCAATTCGGAGGTGCTATATATATAGCCGGACAAGAGGTAGGGTGGATTGTAGTGTCCGAACCACAACTCGTCATTGAAGTAGACGTCGAACTCCCTGACGTCCTTTCCCGAGAGGAGTTCGAGCTCAGAGAAATGAAGGATCACATAGTAGTAGTATGGCCCGACGCTACTGCTTTCGGAGTCTTCGGAGTCCCAGTAGAATCCCATCGTGCTGTCGTTGATGTTTGCGGCCACGGCAGCGGTCTGGAGCACGGCGGAGGGGAACTCGTAATCGTCACTTCGATAGTTTTTGACCTCAGATGCGGTAGTTAGCACGTCGTCGGTGATGTTCATAGGCTTCCAGATGCGGTCGTACGGGTCGTCGGGGTATCTGCAAATGAATTCACCTTAGTTCTTTTATAGAATACCTTTTTCGACGTCTACGTCCGCCCGATCGATGTTGGACGTACTTACCGAGTTATGTTATCTGCAGTCGCTCCAAAGTTGACCCGTGCATAAAATACGATATAGTTGGAAGAGGTGGCAGTGGGATAGAGCGTGGACTTCAATTGCCTCATCTCCAGTAAAGAGATGAAAGGAGTGGAAGAAGAGTCGCTTCTTCTCGTCAGACAAACTGATACGAAATCGCCCAACGCAACAGTTATAGCTTCGTACACATGAGTAGAGGATGTTGTCGTGATGTTCACTGTCTTCCAAAGATTGACTCCAATGTGGAGATCGAATAGCAACGGACCGTTCGCCTTCACGCTATCATTTCCATCGTAGTTTCCATACATGAAGCCTGCTCTTAGAAGATACTTATAACCTTTAATTGCAGGCCTTAAAGTGTAACAGTTACGATCTCCGTCAGGAAAGCTTCTGACAGTGGCATACTGCTCAGGAAGCAAGGAGATGATGTAATTGGAAGCAATGTTGTGGTTTGTTCCAGTGTCTATAAATTGATCATCTGTGGTATAAGGTATTCCTGTAATGCTATCATTGGAATTGCCAGTAGCACCACAGTCTATACTAATAAAATCTACACAAAAAGAAGGTAAAAGAACATTCATCAACTAATTAAGCTTTTAAAAAAGGCAATGAATTAATATGGTATCGGAGCAGAAGGTAACATACCCTCCAAATTTAGACGCTGGCCATGAACTTGAACCGCTGCAATAATCAAGAAACCCAAGAGAACAGAGCACCAAGACACCATCTTCTTCTCTAAGCTCAGAATATACCCTATTAATTATTCCCTCTTACTTCAAATTTAGCTCGGTACCTCTTGCTTATGCTTCAGATGGGCAGATATATATATATAAACTCTTGTGGATTTCACTTTGCCTATTACTTAAACTGCATTACTTTCTTTAATTTCACTTTCAGCCATAGATCAGAAATACTTCTTTATCATTTCGTGCGGCCAGCAGCACACCGGACTCATAAACTGTAATCACATTTGATCTTTTCTAGCTTCAGTTCAACGGTATTCCCTCAAAATAAAAAACAAAATAAAAGTTCAACGGTTTAATAAAGGTAAAACAGGGGCTTTTTAAATTCTGGTCTAATAATTAACTGCCGGTTTCTGATCTTATCTTGAATTTAAAGTTAATATATTCGAAGTTTTGAACTGGTACTGGTCATGCCTAAGAAGGATATTGTCCTCTGACTAATTCTTAATCAATAGGTGGGAGTTGAAAGCAACTCAAGGATCAGAGGTAACAGTATCAGTCATAGCTCTCAATTTTTGATTGAATTGGGAATTGAGATTACTATCGGACCTTCATGTCTCCTATATATAAACCAATACAATAATCTAAACGAGTTTCAAATTGGGATACTAATGTTGGTGGATATAGAAAGGTGGATGTGAATTAGACCAGTTCGACAGTGGAATAAAATTTGCTACCGATGAGTTGACCAAACGTCCAAGTGACCTCGGCAGAGGCTTACTCCTCTGGCTCAGAAACAGGTTCAACATCAGATGGTCCCATGTCCCTGGTCTGATTCTTGAGAATCCTCTGTGTCCTTGTCTCTCATTGCAGTGGAGTTGAACCCATCCTAGATGTGCAATCTGGTCAAGTGACTTTTCTTATCCAGTAGCATCTATGACCGGATCTCTGAGTTCATTCTGTAGACAAGATAAGTCTAGTGGCATATCATGGGTAAGTTTTACGTAATGCAAAACTCTGCCTTTTGGATCATCGACATCATATCACAAAGGTCCTATGTAAAGATCCTTCTTTTGATGCCTTAAATAGTTAAATATAAGCGAGGAAGTTGACAGATAAGATAAGATACCTGAGAATGCCGAAATAAATCGAGTTAACAAATACAAAGTTTCCTAGAAATTCTGTAGAAGATCATAATCTCATATATGCTATCGTAACGTACGAGATATCCATCCTCTAACTCAATCTTCCATATATATAAATATATATATATATAGAGAGAGAGAGAGAGAGAGAGAGAGAGAGAGAGAGATACACCTCGTCATCTTATAACTGTTAAGAAGTTGATGTTTGCCACGTTAAAGCCAACAAGTTGACCATTTGAGAAGTCATGCAATACCGTTAAAGAAAATGTCAACTATAGGTTTCGTTTTGCCGTTTGGATAAAGCTTATCCAACAGGGTCGACTTTTTCTATTTTATATATAAAGAGGAAACAGAGAGCACCTACCACTAGTTGTAGGGGTGAAAACGGGTCGGATTAACTCCGACCCGACCCGCTATCCGACCCGATTCGGATCGGATTCGGATAAAAAAATTCTATCCGACTCGGATTCGGATTCGGATACGGATAGAATTTTTGAAAAAAATTCGGATACGGATTCGGATACGGATCGGATAAATTTTTCAGATTCGGATACGGATATCGGATATCCGTTTATCCGCATATTTTTTTAAAGGATTTACAGTTTTTAGTTTGCTTATTTAAATAGTAAGTATTAATATTATTACTAATAATGCGTTATATATTATTTATATAGATTAATTTCTCTAATTTTATATATTCGACATACAAAAAAAAATTTTGTTGTAAAACTCTTAATAATTTTGTGTTAATTATATTTAAATAAAATATTATAATTATTTTAAATTTAATTAATATCCGTTTAAGATCCGATCTTTTATCCGAAAATTATCCATATCCCTTTAATCAGGATATGGTTTTAAATTTTACTATCCGTCTAATATCCGTATCCGAATCCGTATCCGAACTAAAAATACGGATCCGGATATGGGTTGAGCACTATCCGATCTGTATCCGATCCGTTTTCACCCCTAACTAGTTGCCAATTCGTAACCATCTCGTACAAGCAATTTCAAGAAGCTAGTAATCTTCAAATTGAGATATTAAAAGGAATCACTCTCTAACATGGAGATCTTCTAAAGAGGAATGGGATTTAAGCAGGTTAAACTTACAAAAACAAAATTGGCTAGCGTAGAGGTATATATTATCCAAAAAATCCAAAACAGAGGACAACCATCAACTAATTTGAGCAAACTTTACAGGATTGCACTTCAATTGTTTGAAGTGCTAGTTGTGGTTTCGGAGGTAAGAGATAGCATAAATAGAGAACTTAATAAAAAAGGGAAAATAAAAAACGAAAAGAAGTTATTTTACTGCTTGTATACCCATTTGACCCCCTTAATTCTGACAAAGCCGCCAAGATAAGAACTCGTACAACTCTGTAGAGTATACAGGATGAGAAATGCTTGCAGGCCGGCCTTTGATAAATTCTCGCACGGATTGTAAAATATTTGTAAATTATTTGTTCGTAACGCTTATCAGATATAGAATTACCTTTCTGATCTATTATTCAATGGGTAGAGAAATAGGCTAATAACGTCTCTGTTTTTATTTTTATTGAAATATCTGAATTGTTGGCTAATTATAGGTTAGACCAAATGACTAGTTTTTTTTTTCGATGTATAAACTACAGATTTATGTCAACCTTCTCAGGAAACAGGCCAAAAACTCACTGGTGCAAATCCACCAATTTTTCCACACATCTACAGTATCGGGCGTAAATAACGGCTCTGAAACAATAGGCTTTTCATAGCAGTTCAGATTAAGATGGTGCTGAACTTTTAATATAAGCAGGAACAAGGAATCATTTCGGTGAAGAAAGACACGAAACTATTGGAATACATGACAAGCTTAGGTCTTCCTTTACAACTGGATGCAAATAATAACATCCTTTTACTGCAAGTAGGGAGGATAAAAACAAACTTTGCAAATACCACAGTTTGATTTAAGTAGCACACTCAATTTTATTATTCTTACATACTAGATGTGCATCCAATGCACACAGATTACAGACAAGTCCAAAATATCATTTCAAATTTATTCAAGATGCACTCAAGGAGAGATAACTGGGATCTTATTTTATCTTGCGGAGGGAGCAAAGGAGACGGATATGTTATCAAAGGCAACACTCTGGCTTGTGTCAGTAGCTGCAACGCTTATGTTCTCTCTGCAAGCATTCTCAAGTGCCAAACTCTCCGCTAACTGTGTCGCAACTTCAGTCATTGATGGTCTTTTAGCAGAGGCTAACTCTGTGCATCTCATTGCTATATCAACAGCAATCCAGAGAGAATTTGTATCATAGTCTCCTTGCAGCCTTGCATCAGTGATATCTTTAATATTCCCTCTAGCAACCTTTGCTGCGACACGTTTAACAATGTGAATGTTTCCTGGGCCTGGTATTATGGGAGGTTCACCTGTGATCATCTCCAACAAAACCACTCCAAAGCTGTATACATCACTCTTTTCATCAATACTCAAGGATTTATAGGACCTGCAAAAGTGCAATAGGATCTAGATTAGCCAGAGTCAGAGCATATTCAGCAGAATCAAATCTTCCTGCACATGCATATACACAAACTCACATGAATAATACGAAAAATTTCACTTATCTTTCAAGAATTTCTACTCTATCCATCTTTTCAAGTAATTTCTTTATTTATAAATTGGTGCTCCAGTGTTACTAAGTTGTATCATTCTCTTGTTCCTTAGAGACAATGTCCCAGACAACCTGTTTTTATATCACCAAAGAAAAAGAAAAGAAACTATATACTCGGGATCCATGTAGCCTGGTGTGCCAACAATTGACACCGATGGCAACTGTGTGTATCCAATGCCACCAGACACCTTAGACAGCCCAAAATCAGCTATCTTAGTCTCTAGTTTTTCACCCAAAAGAATGTTGCTTGTTTTGACATCTCTGTGAATTATTGGAGGATTGCATCCGTTATGCAGGTAGTCCAGGCCTACATCATGTCAAAGCACAGTGAATGAAGAAACAGGAAAACAAACGTTGTAGCTTAATATGTAGCAAACAGACAAATACACAAGGTGCACTTATTTGCCCTGCCAAACCTTTTGCAGCTTCAGAGGCTATCTGGACCCGTTCTCTCCAACTCAGGGTTCTAGCAACCCCAGTTTTACCTGTAACAACACAAATACAAAAATATGTGAAAATTGATTTGCTAACTGTAAATGGATAAGAAGTGGAAAGTTTGCCCAAGCAATAGATTATAATCCTGTCAAGTGCCAATATGGTGTTCAAGTGTTCTCTAACTACTAGACCTTAACACAGGACAATTCTAGCTTAGCACATTGATACCCTTCTTAGGATGTGCACTTGTTATAAATTCTCTTCCTTCCCATTGCCTTTTCATTGGTACATCTCTTCTAAGGGCACCGGCACACATTTCTTTAGTGATTTATTATTAGGTAGCAATTCACTTCATAGTTAATCAGCCTTCTTAGCTTCTACCATTCAATCCCTCAAAAGATTCAGAATAAAAAATTGATCCCTCCATTCCTCCCATATCTGACCCATCATAACAATGATAAAACATAAAAGAAGCGTAGGAATCTTAACTAAATTTTCTCCTCTGAATTTGCAAAGTTGGCAGAACAAATTTGTTCATTTCAGACAAGAGAATAATAGATTCATAATCATAGATGACCTCGGGAAAAATCAGACTTGATATATTTTTCAGGGTTGATAATGTTTATACGATAAATATAATAAACTTATGACTGACAAACCTCTGAGATGATCTTGAAGGCTTCCTAGGGGCATGTACTCATAAACAAGTGCAAGGTAGTCTCCATCCTTGCAATAGCCAATTAGAGAGACCAGGTTCTTGTGATGAACCTTTGTTAAACTCTTAGCCTGCAGAACAAGATTCAAAATACCGTCCAGTCAAGTATGAAATAAGAACGAGGAGAATATTGATTGTCTCATGCAAATATAAAATCATGCACAAGAGAGCCAGATGTTGAGGAAAAAAAAAGACAATGAAAATTTGCTTCATATAAGAAATAGTAAAATAGTAGACTTTTAGATTGTCTAAGTGGCTCAAATTATCTGCTTAAAGACATTAGCCATCTAATATTCAAAAGATAGATGCTTAGAAAGACAAAATGAGCTACCTCAGCGAGAAACTGTTTAGTGCCTTGAAGAAAATCTCGGGAGCACAACTTGACTGCAACTGCAGTACCATCCTCTAAGTAACCATGGGAGACTACTCCAAATCCTCCTCTGCCAAGGACCCTTGTAAAGTTCTTAGTTATGTTCACCAACTGGATATATGTGAATTGCCGACTTTCTACTTGTATCTGACAGTCTTTGTGATCCATGTTTTCCTCAGAAAAAGTTTCATCTTTTGGCCCAAGTGATGGAGCAGATAATTCTTCAAAAAGGAACAGGTTACCACCAAATGAGGCAAGAAATGGAGGAACCAAGCAGAGTTTTCATACAGCACATGCAAAGCAATATTTATTGCATAAGTCAAAAATTACCTGAGGCTGGAGTTCTTCGTCTTAAAAGCTGCACAACAAGCGCTACAACTACCAGAAGAAGAAGTGCAGGAACTACTGCAAGAATTGTGATGATAGGTCTACTTATATGCCTTTTCTCACTTCCAGATGACTCATTGTTCGGAGATGGGTTTATCTTGATGTCAACTCTAGCATTAGGAAGAAATTATGAAGTTTTAGCTATTATTTTATCTCAAGAATTGTAACAAGAAACAGCATCTTGAACTAGTACGTTTCCAAGGCAATGCTATTCAAGTTTATGTTAGAAATACAATAAAAAGGATCAAGGAACTCTTTGTGTTGCAGGACTGCCTCAAAACTATCCCTCAGCATGCATAAAAGACATGTTCATGGTGTTCATTCTACCTCACATGTGCAAATACTACTTGTACCTCAATTATTCTGCAAAATTGATGGTTCTTTCTTTCACGACTTGCAATAAACACTAGTACCATTCTATTCTAAAGAATGATTAACAACTACTGAACTACTTGTAGCAGACTATCAAGAGCATGCATTTCCTATTCTCTTAAAAGCTGACTCCTCTGGTTACTTCATTTCCTAAAACAGTCCGGTGAAGTTCTTGTTCTGTGCTTCCATATTCAAATTCCAACATAGACCCATATCAGTTCACTATGCAACCAAGTAAAGTCCACATTGCAGGTTACATATCTCCAATCTCCACATTATCCATATGCACAAGCACTGAAACTAATATCTTCTGATAATATAAGAAGTCCCCTTCATTAACCACATTCAAGTAAATCTTGAAAGTTTAAATAAAAATGGATATGCATTAGGCCCCTATATTAAAAAGAATTTCACTTGAAACACCTAATAGCTGGAGACCAAAACTTTGTTCTGGAATTCTTAAAACAGAATCACTTTGCAAACTACTCATGCACAATGAGCTTGCATGGTCAAAGGAAAAGAAGCTCTATATCTGCTGATAAGTTGGCAAATATGATGTTGACTATGCAGTTTATGATAATGCGCAAGGAACTATTGCAAAGTTCAACTGTGGTTGTGCCAACAAGTGCCATTATAAAGTTCAATTGTGGTTGTGCCAACAAGTACCCTTATACTCTTATAGTATTCAAATTGATTCCATGACTATCTTAATTGACAAGAAGACAGTAGAAAATGAATTCAGATAAATTTATTTTACTCTTAATTGTTAACACCAAAAATCATTGGAAAAACTCGAGCAAGAAAAACAAACCTTAATATAAGCAATCCAAAATTTGCTTTTCCCATGAGGGCAGCAGGGATATCTCCAGTGAAATTGTTGCCTGTCAAATTTCTTTATGAAGCAAAATAGTATTACACACAAAAATCATCTTTCCATAATTTGATCGAGGTTTGTCATGTAAACTTACAGGACCTGGAGGGATGATATGGTAGCTAAAATTTCAGGTATTGCTCCACTTAGGTTGTTGTAAGATAAATCCCTGAAGGAAAACATTAATAAGACATGCTTACACCAACGATGTAATACTAACTAGCAGTCTCTGAAACTTGCACCTACATTCTCATTTCTGTTATCTTGTAACTTCACAGAAAACAAGGAGATCACTTATAAGAAAAAAAAAATCAGTCTCTCAGACTGTCACAACACTGGAATAGCATCCTAATGATCCACTACTTCCAATGAAGTAGAAAATACATAACAGAAAATGACATCCACATTACTTTAAAGTTTAAACTGCTTCTACATCACAAGTTAAACCCTATGTCCAGAGTTTCCTACAGACGATGCTCAGCAAATATACTTTGTTTTCAACAGCAAGTAGGTTGCAAAAGAATGGCGGAAGCCACTTATACGAAGAAAGGAAACTAAAGATAGTTCAAAGTTAATCAGACTTACAAGTAGTTGAGAGTCTGAAGCTTTGAAAAGGAACTGGATATCTCACCAACTAACCCGCTGGAGGATAAGTTTCTGCATGAGAATTGTTTCCATCAATCATATTATTATTTAATTTCCCTAAATTCTGTAATTAATGACCCCAAGATTCTCCTTCATGAAAACTCACACTGCTGTGATCCTCGGAGGATTGGCATTATAGTTGCATTGCAAGTTATCCCAAGCATACTTATCTGGCTTACATGGATCTCCCATCCAATTTTTCTTCAGTTTATACGACCCCTTGATTGCCATAATTGCATCAACTGGGGAAAAAACATAAAAAGAAAGAGATAAGAAGAAAAAGAAGCGCAATAAACAGAGTTTAATAACCGTGTTTTGCTTGAAAAAAAATGATGATGTCGACAAAGAAAACTGAAATGCTTCAGGCATTCAATACATGAATTATATAGTATACCAGATGAAACAATGAATTATAGAAAATTGAACTGATAGAATATTATAAATTTTGTATGTTAAATTTATAACAAGTCTTCCTTTCAAGATGGAGAATTGAATAGGTGGAGTAGTCTGAATTATATCATTGAGATGTTTCTGACTTAGAACCACGTAAGACAACTCCTTTGAAGGAATATTTCACCGAACATCTTATGCGCATGCGGCAACTAAAACATTTAAACCGTACTCCAAATATTTTTTTAAAAAAAAAGATTTTTTTTCCTCTAACGTACCGTCTGAGAGATCGGTCATCACTTCCTGGAGTGGCATCCGGGTATAGATCTCCCTCGCATTCATCAGCGGAGGAAGAGTCGAGTTCTCTGTGGCATGAAGAGAGAAGTTGTGCCGAGGATACCCACTGAAGAAGCCGATGGAGTAAACGTAGTAGGAAAAAAGGTACCGCGGCGAGAAGGGTTGGAACCACGAGTTGCCACGGTAGTAGATGGAGAACATTCGCAACTGTTCCTCAGTGAGGACTTCGAGCTCGGAGAAGTAGAATACGGTGAAGTACTCGTCGCTGACGTTCGCGGCGTTCCAAGAGAAGGCTATCTCCGTCGAGTTGACTAGTTTCGCCTGCGTTGCGGCCGTCTGGAGGACGGCTGAGGGGGCCTCGAAATGATCGTACTGGTGCTCGTCGACGGTGAAGCTGGTGGACATCTCCGTCCAATCCTGGTCTTCTCCTC
Organism: Typha angustifolia; assembly: GCF_048772165.1. Taxonomy (NCBI): domain Eukaryota; kingdom Viridiplantae; phylum Streptophyta; class Magnoliopsida; order Poales; family Typhaceae; genus Typha; species Typha angustifolia. The sequence goes on from NC_133239.1 coordinate 1,153,270, forward strand.
CTAAAGGCAACCATACCCGGTCATATGGGTCGTCGGGGTATCTGCCTCACCGATTCAAATTTTGAGATTATAAAAGGCTTAAAAAAAGTGGGGTCGGTTTATAAATAGTTAAAATATAAGGTGTCAACTGTCAAATTATTTGAAATTTTCTAACTAAAATAACTAAACTTATCCACATGGCTTTTAATTTTATAGAATCAAATCTAACAAAAGATTTTGTTTGTATTTTAAAAATGTTATCCTTCTAATTATCTAATCTTTTAGAATTAATCACTTTTAACTTTAAGCTCTATGGAAGTTAAAATAAAACATAAGAACTAAACTGAAAAAGTATTACCTCACTCTGTTGTTAACCGAAAGAAAATCCAAGGCAATGATTGTGGAATTATATTTTAGTTTTTTGTTCTTCTTCTTTCAAGACATAATAAATTGCTCAACTCACCGAATTATTCGATTGGTTTTGACGCCCATATTGACCCTCTCCAAAAGAACAAGAGATTGAGATGCATCCACAGGTGGATAAATTTTGCTCTTCAACTCCCTCATCTCTATGGAAGAGATGAATGGTGTGCCATGATCAGTATTTATGAGACACACAGATATGAAGTTCCCCATTGCAACAGTGATGGCCTCAATAGTGTAAGTTAAAGATGCATCAGATATGTTCACTGTCTTCCACAAATTAACCCCTATGTGGAGATCGAACTGCAGTGGAGTAGCAGGTTGCACACTGTCTTTGTTGTCGTAGTTTCCATACATGAAGATTGCTCTCAATAAATACTTAGTACCGTTCACTGCTGGTTCTAAGGTGTAGCAATTCCGATGTCCATCTGGGAAGCTTCTTACTGTCAAAACTTGCTCTGGAAGTGCGGAATTTATGTAATTTGATGAGATATTGTAGTTGGTGCCAGTGCCAATAAACTGGTAGTCTGAGATGTAGTTTATCCCAGTTGTTCTATCATTGTAAACGTAGTTATCAGGAACGCCACAATCAAGGCTTATATACCCTGCCAAAAATGGTATTTGGAAGAGATTTTATATACAGTTCAGGTTAAATATTTTGTTCTTTGTCAAGTGAACTAATATCAAGAACAGGAAGAGAAAAAATGATCTTAAAGCGTGCCCTTTGTATATCTTTTTATGAAGATAATTGAGATAATATACTGAAATGAAGGCATGCTCAAACTCTAAGCAAGAATTGGAGAGAGGAACAAGCATCAATCTGCATAATGTTATGCAGAAGTAACCCATGGAACATGCTTTGGATAGAGCTAGCTTCATTACCTTCAGGACTACCTTGAGCTTTAATGCGTGCAACTAAGATGCTCAAGATAACAAAGCACCATATCACCATCTCTAAGCACAGAAACCCCATTGCCACAGCTCCAAACTCCTCCTTCTCTATTTGGTTTCCTAATCAATGTCTCAGATGGCTGACTTAATTTTATATGGAAACAGAGCGTTTACTTTGATAGCGCCTTCTTCGACGAATTATATATGAAATAGACAGCACTGATAGCTTTTCAATTTGCACAAGATACTAGTCTGATCAAGCATCAATTTTTTTTATATTCATATTAAGTCAGTCTTCTTATATTATAGATAGGATGCCTGGCCTGGTGCATTGGGGAGTTGAAAATTAGAACTATTTATGTCATAAATTGATAACTAATGATACAGATATTATACAAAATGCTGGAACCTTCTGCCATAATTTCTGTGGAGAAAAGAAAAATATTAGACTGTAAAGTATTGTTCAAGTACTCGTCATGATGTGAGGTCCAAAAACATAATGCTCGACTGTTTCAACAGCTTAATGGCTGGAAGTATAAGGTATAAACAAACCATGACTGCAATCACTTGGAAAGGAAGTGGGAACCAATCTTAATCATCTTGCTGTGGGTCCAGTGGCTATAGATGTCCTCCCCAGTTGTTCCATTTCAGATGCACTATTATGACTAACATTACTAGATTCTGAGTATAGGTTATCGCTTCTTGAGTATGGATTACTGCTGCCTGAGTATAAATTATGGTTCCTCTCGCCAGCTCCCTCTAATTCCAAGCATTCTTTTAACTGCATCACGACATCAGTCATGTCTGGCCTCTGGCTGGATGATTCAGATGTACACTTTAGCGCTACATCAGCAACCTTCCATACTGAATTCACATCATATTCTCCTCCCAGTCTTGGATCAATGATGCTCTCAATAATTCCTCTGGCAAGCCTTTGTCGCACCCAAGTAGCTATGTGGATTGTCTCAGAGCCACCTATTATGGCAGGTTGTGCTGTGATCATCTCCAGTAGAACCACCCCAAAGCTAAACACGTCGCTCTTCTCACTGAGCTGGAAGGTCCTATAGTACCTGTAAAATACACACCCTATTATCTGAACAGTGTAACAATATTGCCGTCTTTTTAGTACATTACTTTTATTACTAAAAGCTTATCTTGGTTTTACTTACTCAAGGCTCTCAAGAAATAATACAGGCTAACACCACCCATTTCTCTGGATCCTTATTTTTGAAAAGAAATATTTCAAGATAAAATGAAAGAGGAACATACTCGGGATCTACGTATCCTGGAGTACCAACCACAGCTGTGGATACGTGACTACTTGTATCACCAATATAAGCCTTGGACAACCCAAAATCAGCAATCTTGGCCTCTAGATTTGCATTCAAAAGAATGTTGTTAGGTTTTACATCTCTGTGAATTAGTGGTGGCGTGCATCCCTTGTGCAGGTATTCCAACCCTGGAAGTCAATGACAATAAATATCATAAGATGGAGAGAAATGAAGTCCACGGATGTGCTAGAGTGTGCTTTGATCACTGCCAAACCTTGTGCAGACTCAAGTGCAATTCGAAGTCGCTGCCTCCAAGTCAAAGGTCTAGCAGTATGACCTCTACCTGCAGAATATCATAACAACAAACCATTAGATATTTCCAACAATACAGAAACTTCAAAGATTATTTGATTCACAGAATCTTGCCATAAGATTCAGCAGACATATATCTCCAAAAATACAATGGAGGATGTCAACCTGGGCTTTGGAGGCTCTGTGGCAATACAGAGTACCCAAATGGTACTTATATCAGTTATGCATCAGATGTGAACTCATGTTCTCCATGGTATTCTCAGGATTCTAAATTACATTACCCATCCTATTGAATAGTAGGCAACTTCAAATTTTGAAATTTAAACTCCACTATCTAGATACAAAAAGCATCCTTTACTTAAAAACCTCAAATTAAAAAGTTCATTTCTGGATCCTATGACTGCATTCTATCACTAGGTTCCACAATGTTACTGTAAGTTATTTATCTACATTACATTATGCTTTTCTTTTTTCTCCCTGAAGTATGAGAGTTTCAAATTGTCAGCACCTGAGCCGTGAGAAAACCAAGATCAGCAGACAAAGTTGTCAATCAATTTATTGTCACTGACTCACTGGAAAAAGCATATACTGTTTAAAAACTTAGAAAATTTAGGACCTCTCAGATGTTCTTGAACGGTTCCTTCAGACATGTACTCGTAAACAAGTGCCAAATAGGCACCATCCTTGCAGTAGCCAATCATTGAAACAAGGTTCTTGTGGTGAACTCTTGTCAAGTGTTGGGCCTGCAACATCATTCAAAATATTGTCAAATGTCAGATAATAATTGATAAGTATATCAAGTCAAGGTGGGAGCATGCATTCCCCTAATAGCCTTAGGGACTTCATGGATTTCATGTGCACAATGAAATAGCATATCAGACAAAGGACTTCAACTATAAGTCGCGGAAACCACATGAAAATAATGTCTGAGAATCTCCATTTTATACTAGATATAGCACTCAGAAAATAATATGCCGAATTTGTGTTGCTGTGGGTTTTGTTTCTTTTTTTCTCTCTTAAGTGGTCATCATATTATGATCTCTAAGAAATATTAAACTGTGCGCCAAATCTGATTCTTGGATTTTCTTTCCATGGGAAAACAACTCAATATGAACCACCATTATTACATGGCTCTCTCTCCAATACCATCACTAATATATACAATAAACCACTTGATTCACAGATATTAAGAGATGAGTTGATTGGAGTTGATTACCTCGGCCAGAAACTCTTTAACCCCTTGTGAAGATGACTGAGAACGCATCTTCACTGCAACTTGAGTACCATTCTCTAAGAAGCCATCATAGACAGCACCAAATCCTCCTTTCCCTATTTCTCTTTGAAAATTATTGGTTATTATTTCCAACTCTCTATATGTAAATTGACGATTTTCAAGTTGCAATGAACTGTCTCCGTATTTGTTTGGTGCTCCGGAGTGACCTTCATTCTGAGGCTTCACAGATATGCCATTGGCTAAGCCTTTCAATGAAAGCAAGAAAAAAGATGAGACACAGTCATGGTTGGATTCATATATCCAAGTTAAACCAGGGAACAACTGAAAAAGATGTAATTTTTCAAACAAAATTTACCTGTCCGTTTTTTAACTATGCAGAAAACAAGTATCCCCACTACCAATAGCACCACGACAACAATTGGAACTATTACAATAACAGCTGTCTTGGAACTCTTCTTCTTTGATTGCAGCTGACATGAATTCCCATCACCACACAGATTTGCATTATCTCCAATTCTATCATTACAACCAAATGACCATCAGATTTTACCTAATCTGTGCTTAAATAAAAGAAAAAGGAAATTAAGAGCTTACTACTAATCTAAATCCTTGAAACATTTCAAAATCTTCTCCCATAAGGAAATAAAGGATATAAACAGAAGGACGAAATCTTCAAGGTACAATTTACATTTTACATATATAGGAATAAGTTCAAAGAACAAATCGAACCTTAACATAAGTGACCCATCTTGTGATTTTTTAAGGATACCAGAAGGAATTGATCCATTTAGTTGGTTGCCGGTCAAATCTCTGCAATAAGCCAGGTAATTTTGATACCATAAAACTACTTATAAACCAAATCACCAGTATATTATTGATACTTACAGGAGGGTGAGTGATGGTAATTGCGATAGAACGTCAGGAATTGACCCTGTTAAGTTGTTGTGAGACAAATCCCTGAAATGACAAGTTCCATTAGTTAGAATACTAATACAAGAGAATTAAACATGGTTGAAGTTCATGGAACTTACAAGTACTGGATTTCTTTCAAATTGCCAAACACTGTTGTCAGATCACCAGTCAAACCACTGGATGATAAGTTTCTGCACCCAAAAGAGGGGAGATATAAATCAATGCATCAGAAATCAAATGGACATTGTTTATACAATTTCCGAACAAAAGAAAAGCACCTATCAGATACATAAAAATCATAATTTCTTCTCTAGGAAAAAAAACTTACAGAGTTGAGATCCTTGGAGGGTCAGAGATACCATAAGTACATTTCAATCTATCCCATGCAAAGGCTTTGGGGGAACAAGGATCACCTGACCAGCTGCTATTCACCTGATACTTAGCTTTGATTGCCATGATTGCACTAACTGATATTGTCAGCAGAAAAAGTCAAGGACTACTACTACATATCATTAGTTTTTCTATCAAAAAACTCAAAACACCAAACTAGAAGAAACAAAGGAGGCCAAAAATCTTGCAAGCATAAATTCATATCACAAGCATTTTTCCCCTTTTCATATGGGAGAAAAAGAATCTTTACATTGGAAAGCATAAAAACCAAGATACTTTTATACAGATTTAACCAAAGATCGGTGACGCAAATCTCTACATTTTAGCCACATTGCAAAAAGAGCTACTTATTATACTAAAATTTGTAAGATGAAAATTACCGTCTCCGCTATCCGTCGGGATCTCGGGGACCCCCAAAACCGTGAACACCTCGACAGCATTGATAATGGGCGGAAGAGTGGAATTGCTCGTCGCCTTGATGGATACGTTATACCGGCGACTCCCCCGGAGGGGATTAACGGAGTACACCACATCGGAATAAAGAGGTTCCGGAGTAAATGGGTGGGCGTACCATCGGTTGCCGTTGATCAAGATCTCGAACTCCCTCAAGTCGCTGCTGTTATGGATTTGGATCTCGGAGAAGTGCATAACGCCGACGTATCCGGGGTTCTTATCCTCGGGGTAATCCTCCCAGTAGAACTGAATCTCGGAGGAGTTCACCGGTATGATCGCCGTCTGCATAACGGCCGTCGGCGCCTCGAAGAAATCGCTGTTGAGGTTCTGGACGGTGGAGGTGGTGGTTATCTCAGTGCAGAAGGGGACGTTATTCCACGGTATCCAAATCCGGTCGTGGGAATCGTCGGGGTACCTTGTTTCAATTCCATCGGAAATTAATCCTTTAGCAAAGTGTTTATTTTTTTTTCCTTCATTTCACATATATACCCCTCAAAATCATAATTTTCTGATGATACCCTTCTAATTTAAGGTTTAAAAAAATAACCTTAATATCTTTCGCCTGTATATTTACTTATAGATAATTAATTTCAAATTTTGCTTGGATATCAGAATCACTGAAAATAAATTAAAAATACAAAAGTTCTTAATATATTTCTTTTTTACTTAAAAGTAGTTCAACCTTCAACTCCTAGGTCCCAGTTGTCAACTGTCAAGGAAAGAATAACAGAAGGGTGTCTGTGTAACTATCAAGAGTTTTAAGGGCCTATATGCATAAATTAAGAGAAATCATCACCTCCTCCTCTCAAACATAATTTTTTCAAATTTCAACAGTAATATTTGCCACTTACGTTAGGATGTCAAACAAAATAAATAAAAGTAGTCAATTAATTTAGTCACCTGATTAGAGTATTATCCGTTGGTCCCATGTTAAGCCGAGCAAGGTTGACTATATTTTGAGTGGCATTTGCAGCTGGGTAAAGACTAGTCTTTAAAGGCCTCAAATCCAGCCCAGAAATGAAAGGAATTCCACGCCCAGTATTCACCAAACAAACATATAAGCGATCAGATTGTGCAACTGTGATAACTTCTACCAACTTAGCAGTATCTGCGGCAGAAATATTGACTGTCTTCCAAAAGTTCACTCCAATATAAAGATCAAATATAGGTAATGCATTCTTGCTATCGTAGTTCCCGTACACGAACGAACCCCTAACCAGGTATTTCAATCCTCTAGTTAAGGATTTTAAGGTGTAACAATTCCGAGTGCCGGTCGGAAAACTTCTGACGTTCAAATTCCGCTTTGAAAGACTGGGACTTATGTACTCCGGCGCGATGTTATGGTTTATTCCGACGTCGATAAATTGTTCATCCGAGGTGTATGGTATTTTTGTTGTACTATCTACGTAGCTGGTATTTTCTGGAAGGCCACAGTCAATACTAATAAAACCTGCACACAGAGAAAAAAGAGAAAGAAAAAGATTTAAACGCACTTTTGGATTATATCTATGCATGTATAAAGGATTTACGGAAGCATTTTAGAGCTTACCAAGACTATCAAGCTGGGCATGAACTCGGATAGTTATGGCGGATAAGCTCAGAAAAGCTAAGCACCACCACATCGCCATCGTTATCGAGCTGAAGCATCTCATCGTCATAGCCAAACTCCTTATTCTCCCCCTTGAGACTAATGGATCCAATGCTAGTCTAAGAGGGACGATATCTACCCTTATTATATGCATGTGGATAAACTAAATGCAGCTTTCTATCCCCCCCTTATCCCGTCATTAATCCCATCGATATTATTCCTTCTTCCGAACAGCGTCCCGTGTCCCAGCGAATGAGCGAAGAGCACGTGGATAAAGCAGGCATAGACGACAAGTGGACTCGAGCAAAAACGGTGTGTCTTATTCCCGGTCGGATAGCCCGCGTCGGATAGATAGAATCTTGCCAGCTATCACTCGGAAAATAAGAGGTCAATTATTTTGGAGAGAAGCTGGTAATATTTTCACATGGGTGCCCAGTTGACTTCGAGTTAGTCTGCGGCCACGACTTGGAATTATTTATGGCCATTTAATTGCTATCAGGGAGGAGAAGACTTTGACTTCCAGGTAATGCGTGGTTGCATGCATGTGCCGACAATTAGGGGACAATAATATATTCGTAGACGTAAGGACTTATCCAATGCCTACTTGCTATCAAGTCGTCATCTTGGGACAACCCAGTGGAATAAGTTAAGGACTTAGTCTTCCGAATTATATCCCACAAATGGAGTAAGTAGATATTTAATGGTTTTCAGGCAAAATCCCACCACTTTGCTTCCTGCCATACTTTGATGATTTATTGTCAACTTCTACTTAATTCGTAAAAGTAAACAACCTGTCTTGTAAATTGTAATCCAATCCCAATGAGCTTACTTGGAGCCTTTTAAAATAGACCTCAATAGTTATTGAGATATTCTTAGATCTCTTAATTTGGACTTTTAGTACTCTCCCATGCACGGAAGAAGCCAATTGCAGAGTCAGCAAAGACGACATGGTAAATATTATGAATTTTGTTATGTTATATTTATAACAAATCTTCCCCTCGAGACATGAAGAATTGAATAGGTGGAGGAGTCTGGATTATTTCATTAAGATGTTTCTGGCTTATAACCACGTAAGGCAACTCCTTTGAAGGGATATTTCACCGAACACCTTATGCGCATGGGGCAACTATACCATTTCAACCGTACTCCATATAATCTTTTTTTTTTCCGCTGACGTTTCGTCTGACAGATCTGTCATCACTTACTGGAGTTGCATCCGGGTATAGATCTCCCTCGCGTTCATCAGCTAGCGGAGGAAGAGTCCAGTTCTAGGTGAAGTTGTATCGAGGATACCCACTGAAGAAGCCGTAGTAGGAGAAAAGGTTCGGCGGCGAGAAGGGTCCGGACCACGAGTTGCCACCGTAGTAGATGGAGAACATTCGCAATTGTTTCTCGGTGAGGACTTCGAGCACGGAGATGTAGAATACGGTGAAGCACTCGTCGCTGACGTTCGCGGCGTTCCAAGAAAAGGTTCGGCGGCGAGAAGGGTATGAATGATGTGCCATGATCAGTATTTATAAGCTCACACAGATATGAAATTCTCCAATGTAACAGTGATGGCCTCTTCCTGCACAAAGATCATAACGACAAACCATTAGATCTTTCCAATAATACAGAAACTTCAAAGACAATATATCCCATCAGTAGGCATTTATAGAGAGCAGTGCATTGAAATATTGCTTCACAAGACGTTGCTTAAATAGAATAATAGTGCAAGAACATCCTACTTAACTAGCAAAACAGAACAAAAGAAAGAAACCACTCATGTATAAGAATATTCTGGATTCTACCTTAATCTTCTGAGATAACCATGGCACAATATCAGGATGTGTCCTACTTCCAGAAGCATTTTCATGGCCCATGAATTACATACTTTCAGCAATTAAATTTTGCCAACAATAATGAGCATGAGGCCATTCTGTTTAATTGTCTTTTTTACATTATCAAAAAGTGCACCTTTGCCTTCCACAAAACGGTGATTCTGGAATTAAGCAACAATCCTCAAGGAACATCACAAAAAGAAAGAAGTATAAATTCTCCGAGAAAAAGAAGAACATTATTTTTAGTTCATCATAAATATTGATTGTCCAAGCAAGCAAAATATAATTTTAACAATAAAGAAAGTACTGAGTTAGCAAATTCCAGAAAACATACAAGATCTCACACCTACCACATCTCTGCTGGCAAGGATAGCATACATTGTAACAAACCTGTGCCTCCTCTACAGCAATATCAAAACCGAAGGACTTGTCAATGATCTAATCAACAAGAGATGACAAAATTCACTGATGTATTACAATTTATTTTCCAATTTCCAAGGTAGAAAGATGAGACTTGTCGATGAGATGGAATAAATGAGGCTATAAAGGGTCAGGGTATACAGCAATATCATCATCTATTGTATCAAGCAACAGCAACTTTTAAGGCAACGACTTCAATTTTTCTGTCAGTTACGATTTCAAAAATAATAAAAATCAGCCCATTGTCAGTTCTGTAATTCGAACTTCATCAGATGTGTAATTTTTTTACATAGGAGATTCAGAGGAATCAATAAAATGGCTCTGCATCATCTCACACATTATCTGTGTATCAGCAATTAAAAGGTAACTGCATTCTTTTCTTGTCTCAAAGGGAAATATTCATCGCTGATATCAGAGTATAAGTACCTTAAAGTTTTCAGAAGCGCCTTTCTGAGTTCCATTTCCTCCAATAATGTAGACCTAGAGAAAGTAACTACAGTATAAATTATTGTCTGCTCTCTGCAAATCAAGAGCTCATTAGCAGGTAATGCAATTTGAACTACAAAATGCAACCATTCTGTTTACCTGATTAATCCTGCGATCCTCGATATTGTTGACCATCCTTTTTGTGTCATGACCTCTATGTGATGTGCCAAGGATGGTGCCACCCCTTTTGTGGATCTCTGTGAGACATTCTCAGGACCTAAGAAAATAGTATCGGATAGTGTCAATAATGGAAACTTGGAAAGTTATCTCGTGCAGATAGAACCAGATAGTGTGAAACATCTGCCAGAAAAAAATATATATATGAGGATTGTTTTCCTCTTTGCATCTCAACATTGTGGTAGAGATTTGCTAATTCTAACTAATTTACTGCGAGATTGTAAGAGTTAAAACAGCATTATTAGACCATTGTGAATGGAACTCCGTACCCTTGCTATGATCACGGAAATTCACATAGCCTGTATCCTTACTATGATGTAGGAAATCACATAATAAACATAACCAAGTCCACCAGAATAGATATCTGCGTGATCAGAAGTAGTGCAAGAAGTTCAGAATTGCAACAAATCCCAAGCCCTAAGTGCTCAATGCTAGAAGTAGTACCTTAGAAAGGAAAAAAAAAAAACACACACTAACACACTTGCACACGAAAATGAAAATGATAAATTAGGTTAAAGAAGAATTGTCTGATTTCGGACCATAAGATCCAAACAAACTGCATGGAGAACAATTAGTGTCGTTATCAGTTGCCGAGAACCGTAGTCGGATTCCACGGCCACTTCCTCCTCCTCATCCTCCTCCTGAGAGTAACCAACCACCTCCATTCGAACGAGAAGAAGCAAAGAGGTTTTAAGGGTTTAGTGAGAAAGAGGGCGTTATTTGCGAATGGTTAGAGAGGAAGAAGAAACGTCGGACTTGGGTGAAATATTGGGTGCGAAAGAAACGAGTGGCTTTAGGCTCCGATTTTTTTTTTTGTAACCTTTTGAGAAATGCAACTGCCAACGGATTCCGGTGCCGATTTGCTACAACGCAGATAGTAGGAATCCACTACGACAGCGTTATTTTTATGTACAATTCAATCAGACAATTCATCTTTATGATATATGAATAATAAGTTTTGAAACTGGAACTAGGAATTGTTACACGTAAAAATCCTTGACAAAAGGAGTGAAGTGCCTCATAAATGCAGTCCAATCCCAATGAGCTTACTTGGAACCTAAAATACCTCGTTAATTATTGAGACATTCTTTGATCTCTTAATTTGGACCTTTTGGTAGTCCCATGGAAGAAGCGAATTGCAAAGTCAACAGAGACGACCAGTTTAAGCATCTGTCTGACACCCTTCGACTTCAAAGAGGAAAATGAAAGAAGGATTCAGGAAAGAAGAAGAAAGATTCGTTCACTCTGTACTTGGTATCATACAGCATTCCTTATTTTTATGATAAGAAACAGAGCAGATGCTGAAGCACAAACACAAAGTTTACACAGAGCATGCACACACACATACACACATGCGAACGTCTGATGTATATAGGTTACAATTAATGTATCAAACATCACCAAGTAAAGCTTGCTGTAGGTCCCAGAAAGCTTGGTCGATGACAGCAGCTACACAAAGAGAAGGAAGAGGGAATCAAATCTTATCTTGCTGCAGGTCCAGCGCCTAAAGATTTCCTCGCCAGTTCTTCTGTTTGGAATTCATTATTATGACTAACATCACTAGGCGCCTTGTATACGTTATCATTTCTTGCATATGGATTTCTGCTTCCAGAATATGCACTAGCTTCCTCCAGTTCCAAGCATTCTTTTAACTGCATCACGACATCAGTCATGTCTGGCCTCTGGCTGGATGATTCAGATGTACACTTTAGCGCTACATCAGCAACCTTCCATACTGAATTCACATCATATTCTCCTCCCATTCTTGGATCAATAATGCTCTCAATAATTCCTCTGGCGAGCCTTTGTCGCACCCAAGTAGCTATGTGGATTGTCTCAGAGCCACCTATTATGGCAGGTTGTGCTGTGATCATCTCCAGTAGAACCACCCCAAAGCTAAACACGTCGCTCTTCTCACTGAGCTGGAAGGTCCTATAGTACCTATAAAATACACACCATATTATCTGAACAGTGTAACAATATTGCCATCTTTTTAGTACATTACTTTTATTACTAAAAGCTTATCTTGGTTTTACTTTCTCAAGGAGAACTGCTATAGGGTAACACTTTTATGATTGCATGTTTGATCTAACCATTTCCCTCCCTTATTTTTGAAATTCAATATTTCAAGATAACAGTAAGAAAGAGAGGAGGACCATACTCAGGATCTACATATCCCGGAGTACCAGCCACAGCTGTGGATACATGACTACTTGGATCACCATTATAAGCCTTGGACAACCCAAAATCAGCAATCTTGGCCTCTAGATTTGCGTTCAAGAGGATGTTGTTGGACTTTACATCTCTGTGAATTATTGGTGGCTTGCAGCCCTTGTGCAGATACTCCAGCCCTGGAGGTTAATGTCAACAAAAATTGCAATATGAATAGAAATGAAGTCCATAAATGTTCTAGAGTGTACTTTATGTCACTGCCAAACCTTGTGCAGATTCACATGCAATTCTAAGTCGCTGCCTCCAAGTCAAAGGTCTAGCAGTGTGAGCTTTACATGCAAAATATCATAAAAATAATCCATTAGATCTTTCCAATAATACAAAAACTTCAAAGGTAGTATTACTTCATGCACAGACATAACTCTCCACAAGAGTCACAAGGTTCAGCAGACATTACTCTCCACAACAATGGAGAATTTCATCTTACAAATGACGGCTTTGGAGGTTCTGTGGCATTCTAGAGTACCCAAAAAGTAGTAATATCAAATATGCAAGAATTATGAGCTCAAGTTCTCTATAGTAATCATCGGGTTCTGTTGGATGAATTCGATAAAAATAATATAAGGAAGTTACTTTTAATCAGAATTGATTCTACATTGCATTAGCCATCCTATTGAATAGTAGTACAAAAGGCATCCTTCACTTGGAAATGTCAAATAAAAATTTCAATATCCTTTCTTATGGAAGAAAATACAAAAGCATGCTGGTTTCTCACAGATGCTTGCATTTCTTTGCTGATGGTTTAAGGATATATGATTGCATATTATCACTAGGTTCCACAACATTATTGTAAGTTAAAATATCTATTCATGAGTATGCTTTCCTTTTTTTCTCCAGAAGTAGGGGAGTTTCAAAATGTCAGCAGCAGAAAAGCAAGATCAGAAGGCTAAGTTGTGGATCAATTTATGGTCACAGGATAAAGCATGTACTGTTAAGAACTTAAAATTTTAGGACCTCTCAGATGGTCTTGTAAGGTTCCTTCAGACATGTACTCGTAGACCAGCGCCAAGCAGTCTCCATCCTTGCAGTAGCCAATCATTGAAACAAGGTTCTTGTGATGAACCCTTGTCAAGTGCTGGGCCTGAAACACCATCCAGAATATTGTCAAATGTCAGATAATGCTTGATAAAATATCAATTCAAGGTGGGAACATGCATTCATTTCATATATTAATATCATGAATACATTTGGAGATATCACTTAAAATATCTGATCTAGTTGATAAAATGTGATGGGAGATAAGGCATCTCAATTACTGTGGTCAGTGACACTACACCTTTAAAGAACTTGCCATCTATCCGTATCAACTTTTCATAGAGTATGCAGATAAAGTTGGCAAGTCAGAAGCAGACTTCACCACTTTTCTCCAATATCAGAGCCTCTGGAACTTAGATAAATTAAACAGTTCTGCATGAGGAATTCTACTATTATCTTTAGGGGCTTTATGAATGTCATTTGCATACCAAGACGGCATATTGGACAGAGGACTTCAACTATAAGTGGACTACATGAGAATAATGTTTCATAAACTCCATATTATACTAGATATAGCTATCAGAAGATATTATGCTGACTTAGCCTTGCTATGGGTTTTGTTTCTTTTCTTCTTCCTTCAGTGGCCATACCATCTTTACAAACTATTAAATTTGTGTGCCAACTCTGATTATCAGATTTGCTATCCGTGAAGCCATATAACTCATAAAAAATCACCATAACATGGCTCTCCGATTCCATCATTAATAGACACATAAATGATAAACCACCAGATCTGCTGATAATAAGAGATGAGTTGATTGGAGTTGATTACCTCAGCCAGAAACTCTTTAACCCCTTGTGAAGATGACTCAGAGCGCATCTTCACTGCAACTTGAGTACCGTTCTCTAGAAGGCCATCATAGACAGCACCGAATCCTCCTTCCCCTATTTCACGTTGAAACTTATTTGTTATAACTTCCAACTCACTATATGTAAATTGTCGATTTTCAAGTTGCAATGGGCTGTCTCCATAATTGTTTGATGTTGCAGAGTGACCTTCACTCTGAGGCCTCACAGAGATGCCTTTGGCTAAGCCTTTCAATGAAAGTAGGAGAAAAATGAGACAAGATCATGAGTGGATTTATACATCGAAGATAGTGCAGGGAACAAATGCACAATCCGTGGTTTTTGTACTATGAAATATGAATTACCTTTCCGTTTTTTCATTATAAAGATAACAAGTATCACCACTAACAATAGCACAACGACAACAACTGGAACAATTACAATAACAGCTATCTTGGAACTCTTCTTCTTTGATTGCAGCTCACATGAACTCGCATTAGCACACAGATTTACATTCTCTCCAATTCTGTAATTTGAACCAACTGACAGTCAGATCCAACTAATCCATCTCAAAAAGAATTAAGAATAAAAACTAAGAGCGTACTAATAATTTAAATCTTTAGAACACTTCAAAATCTTCTTTCTCATATAGTTAAGGAATAGCCGACAAACACACAAGGATGGAAATCTTGAGGCACAATTTGCATATATATATATATATATATAGTACGCTCAAAGAACAACTCAAACCTTAATGTCAGTAACCCATCTTGTGATTTTTCAAGGATAGCAGAAGGAATTGATCCATTGAGTTGGTTGCTTGTCAAATCTCTGCAAGAAGGCAGATAATCTTTATACCATAATTCTAATTATGCAGTTGATAGACATAATCACCAGTATACTGTCAATACTTACAGGAAGGTGAGTGACGGTAATTCTGAGAGAAAATTCGGAATTGATCCTGTTAAGTTGTTGTGAGACAAATCCCTGAAATGACGAATTCCATGAGATAGAACACTAGCAAGTAAAGAATCTAAGTTAAAGTTTGTGGAAGTTACAAGTATTGGATTGCTTTCAAATTGCCAAAAGCTGTTGTTAAGTCACCAGTCAATCCACCGAATGATAGGTTTCTGCATCCAAAAGAGGAAAGAGAAACCAATGCATTAAACTATCAAAAATTACATTGTTATGCAAACTCATCTATGAGAATATAAAATTGAAAATTTCATGTCTATGCAAACTCACAGAGTTGTGATCCTTGGAGGGCTAGAACTAGGATAACTACAATTCAATCCATCCCACGCAAAGGATTTGGGAGAACATGGATCACCTGACCAGATTTTCTTCAGCTGATACTTAGCCTTGATTGCCGTGATTGCACTAACTGATATTATCAACAGGATTGAAAAATATATATATATTATTGCATATCACAAGCCCTATTCGGAAAAAAAATTCAAAAAAACAAACTAAAGTACTAAAGGACGCCAGAATTCCTGCAAGCATTCTAGTTAACATACAGATTAAACGAAGAACTTCACGAGATAAGACAAAACAAGCTTATCCACAACAATTAAATATTACTTCAATTACTACCAGCGTTTACATGTCCTTGAAGAAAAAATCCCTTAGATCATCCAAAGTGGCCTAATTTCAGCATTACTGCAAAAGACCGGGATAAACATTAGAACAGGGGCAAGAGTTATCTTATTACCGTCTCCGCTATCGGTGGCGATCTCGGTGACCCCCAAAACCGTGAACAACTCGACAGCATTAAGGATGGGCGGAAGCGTGGAATTGCTTGTCGCCTTGATGGATACGTTATACCGGGGACTTCCCCGACTTGGAGTAATGGAGTATATCACGTTGGACCAAAACTTTTGCGGAGTAAATGGGAGGGAATACCATGGCCGGTCGTTGATGAAGACATTGAACTCCCTCACGTCACTGTCGTTGTAGATTTGGATCTCGGAGAAGTGCATCACGACGACGTATTCGGGGTTCTTATCCTCGGGGCTATTCTCCCAGTAGGTCTCGATCTTGGAGGAGTTCACGGGGATGATCGCCGTCTGCATAACGGCCGTAGGCGCCTCGAATAAATCGTTGTCAATATTCTGCACGGTGGTGGTGGTGGATACCTCGGTGTAGTAAGGGACGTTATTCCACGGTATCCAAATCCGGTCGTAGGTATCACTTGGGTACCTGTTACAATTCCATCGGAAATTAATCTCTTTGTATAATGTTTTTTTTTAATTTTTTTTTATGCACCCTCAATATACCCACTTCTCTAACTAACAGTGAACCATTTTAAATTAAAAAGACAAAAATCGTTGATCATTTCTCCTTATATTATTCTCAGCTAATGCTGTTTTTTAAAAAACTTTTAACTTTTTTTTTTACAAATTACACTCTATATTTTATCTATCTTATAATTTACTCATCATCTTTTAGGTTCTTATAATCTAACTTCTACTTTTTTTTATAATTCTCATTTAACACCCTCCGATCAATAAAAAACTAATCCGTTATAATATATAAAATATTTTAAAATATCTAAACTATCAATGAATTCTTTAGAGGAGAGGCAGAGAGAAAGAAAAAAAATAGTGAGGATATTAAACGAGAATTATAAAGAAAAATAAAGAGTCGGATTACAAAATCGTTAAAGAATGAATGTAAATCATAAAATAGGTAAAATATAGGATCTAATTTATAAAATATATAATTTAAAAAGGCTAATGATTTATACAGTGTTATGTGTTCGTCAAGAGCTTCAAATTTTGTTAATATATAACCTTTGTCGTCTAACCAAAAGAATAAGGTAAGGTGTGAACCATAATTCAGGGCGTTAAAAGAGAATAAATAAAATTAGTCGATTAGCTCACCTTATTCGAGTATTATCAGTTGGTCCCATATTGAGCCGAACATAATAAACTAAATTCTGAGTGGCGTTTGCAGCTGGGTAAAGACTTGTCTTTAGATGTCTCAATTCCAGACCAGAAATGAAAGGAGTCCCAAGCCCAGTATTCACCAGACAAACATACAACTGATCAGCTTGTGCGACTGTTATGACTTCAACTATCTTACCAGAATCTGCAGCAGAAATATTGACTGTCTTCCAGAAATTAACTCCAATATAAAGATCAAATATGGGTAACTTATTTAATCCGTCGTAGTTCCCGTACATAAACGTAGCTCTGACCAGGTACTTCAATCCTGTAGTTAACGATTTTAAGGTGTAACAATTCCGATCGCCGGCCGGAAAACTTCTGACGTTCAGATATTGCTTGAAAAGAGTGGACGTTCGGTGCTCCGGCGCGATGTCATGGTTTATTCCGTCGTCGATAAATTGTTCATCGGAGGTGTACGGTATTTCTGTTGTACTATCTACGTAGCTGGAATTTTCTGAGAGGCCACAGTCAATACTAATGAAACCTGCACCCAGGAAGAAGAAGAAGAAAAAGATCTCAACTTTTCTGGAAATATCTATGCATGTATAAAGGATTTACTAAAGCATTTTAGAGCTTACCAAGACTATCAAGCTGGCCATGAACTCGGATAGTTACGGCGGATAAGCACAGAAAAGCTAAGCACCACCACATTGCCATTGTTATCGAGCTGAAGCATCTCATCGTCATAGCCAAACCCCCTTATTCTCCTCCTTGGGATTAATGGATGCAGTGTTAGGTTAAAGGGAGGATATGAGCCGTTATATAAATCTGGATAGAATAAACACGGTTTTCGTATTCCCACCACTTATTCCGTCATTAATCTAATCATTCCAATGACCTCTCCTTCTCCCAGACGGCATAAAGGTATCCCAGCGAATTGTCGAACACCACGTGTATGTTGTTGGCAGGGCCCAACTGGGTCATCTTATAGGCGAGGAGTTACATGGGAGTCGAGGTATATCCTAGACAAAATCTTCCCAACTATGACTAGGAGAAAGAAAAGGTCAAATATTATAGAGATGCTTGTTATGGTAATATATATAACACGACTTAAAAGTATATATATATATATATATTGAGAGGACTTTTATGTCCCGCGACGATTAGGAGAGAATAGTTTATCCGTGGTGGTATGAATATTTTCTTCACCTGCTTCCTATCCGATCCGTCTTTATCCTTGGGATTAGCACGCAAGGGAAAGAATTAGAAATGAATAACTCTCGCATTCGATCCGGCCAGTCCATATGACAAATTACCAATGGAATAAGATAATTAAGTTAGTCCTCCAAATAAATTATTTGCCACTAAGGAACAGGTCCATGCAAAGACAAATAATAATTTCATGAGATGTAACACTTGCCTGTCCTTTGCACTGATGTAGGCAACCTTTTACTAGCTTGCTCATTTATTAAATAGTTGTCTTATAAGTCTAGTCTCTTTGGTTGCCACTTGCTAGTTAACCAAATGCTTAATAACTTGCCCTCCATAAGAGTTGACCTTAACACAAGAGGCGCGGTAATTACGTACGTGGAGACTAAAGTACCTCATTAGGTTTTTGAGATCACGTAGCATGGAAGAGGCCAACTCCGAAGTCAGAGAAGACTAAGATATGCATCTATATGTCCTGCAAGTTGAGCATTAACGACTGAGAGAAGATAGTTACAAGAGCCTTGAAGGAGTCTCCTATATAACAACTGTACGTAACCTAGATAAGAACTGGAGGAACATTCATGTGAACCTTAAGAGTCTTTCATTTGGCATGTCTTTCTGTGCGTTGATTTAATACGAGCCGTATACGATGTCAATTTACATATAGCCTACAAGCTCTTCCTTTTTTCCTCTACTTATCATCAAATTTCTCATCTTTTATGTCGGAAATTGAGATGAAGCAAGATGATTACAGAATTACTCCTCATTTACCACTCTATGAAGAAACCGAAAGGATAAATATCATATTAGAAAGGAAGGAAAAATATACACCTGAGATCAAATTTTTTTTTCCCAATAACAATTCTCAAATACATAACCAAAAACACATATAAATGGTCTTCTCCAACGTGCTAATATATTAATTGCGTCAACCCTGGATCTTTTTGTGACAAGGGTAGCACACATTGCATCAACCCCTGCATCAGCAAGACTTGTTAATTGTGTGTGAGGTAAGATTACATGGCACAATTATTAGAGTTATTTGATTTTATTTTATTTATCTATTTAGATATATGGTGACTTTGTATAAATAGGGCTTATGCCCCTTTATCATTAAGATGAGAAATACATTCACCAAAATCCTCTCTTCTCCTCTTCTCCTCTTCTCTTTTCTCTTCTCTCCAAACCTATTCTAGATTTAGATCTTCTATTGTTACATGGTATCAGAGCCTCTCGATCATTAGGGACATTTCTTAAGATTGGATCTCTCCTCCAACAATCTCTCTCTATCTCATTGCTCTCTCTTTGGATATATATATATATTTTTTTTTTTTTCTTCTTCTTTCCTTCACCCTCTTCGAGCTCGATAGTTCTGCAGCAGCCTCTTCCTCTCACTTCGACATCTTGTCTACAGCAGCCACCATTGCTGCAACAGCAGCAACCACCACTGCTGCAGCAACAATAGCAACAACAGCCACCGCCACTGCAGCAGTAGTAGCCACAGTCAGCGGCAGCAGTCAGTCACAACTGTGCTTCTCCTTGGCGCGAGCTCCTCTCCTTACCATCACCACAGTCGTAGTTTTTTTTTCCAGCAACACTGTTTTCAGCGAGTGCCCACCAAGTGTTCGACGAAAGTTAGAGTGTCCACAAACCTCTTTTTCTGCACGGCAACCCATTTCTCAGCTAGTGCCTATCAAGTGTTCGACGGAAGTTCACTTGTTCTCAGCTCTTTCATTCAGCAGCACTATTCAGCGTTTTCGCTCAAAGTGTTCGACAAAAGTTTAGTGTGTCAAATGCAGCAACAGCACAGTAGCAGAATTGGTTTCCAGCAAGTGCACACATAATGTTAGACGAAATATTAGTGTGTCGAGCTCTTATTCTTTAGCAGTTCTGTTTTCAGCTATTGCTCACCAAATGTTCGACAAAAGTCCACTGTGTCGAGCCCTCAAGTTTTCAGCAGACTTGTCCAAGTTTGACATCTATTTGGTAGCGTGTCAAGGTTAACAGCACTGTTCACCGGGTGTTTGACGAAGGCCTATGTCAAAAAAAAAAAAAATCGAAACACCCTCAAGGTGTTTGATAGGTTGTCTCTTCTAATGGCACCTTGTGTTTTGGTCAGCCGTGAGAGCCTTAGCTTCACTGGTGCCTCTATTTGTGCCTCTGTTTTTTCTAGTATGACAAAATCCTAGATTTTTTATTCTGGCGCCTCATATCATATGACTGGTGACTCATCCATTTTCACTAGTCTCGCCCCTACCCCCACCGCTCTTCCTCATGTTCATACTGCTGATGAGACTCATTATCCTATCTCTCACATTGGTTACATCACCCCGACCACGGATCTTACTGGTCGTCTTACTTTATTTGATGTTTGGCTTGTTCCTGATCTTACAATGAGCCTTATTTCTATTACTCAGCTTTCTGACTCTGGTTACACTATGTCCTTCTCTTCTACTTCGTGTGTTGTGCAGGACACGTTAACAGGCCAAAGGATTGGGACCAGTAGTCAAATTCATGGGCTCTACTATCTAGACCAGCTTCATCTTCCTCCACCTAGCCCCAGTGTTTGTCCTGTCACTCCCCTATCTCCTTCAGATCTGTGGCATCGGCGTCTAGGTCATGTATCGAGTCAACGTCTCAAGACATTATCCAAGTCTGGTTTCTTAGGCAGTAGTCAGTTTTCTTGTTCGTCTCCTTGTACTGGTTGTAGGTTGGCAAAACATCGGGCTCTTTCCTTTCCTCTTAGTGAAAGTATCTCTGATTCACCTTTCGATCTTGTGCACTCTGACATTTGGGGTCCTGCCCCCCTTTCTTCTGGTCTTGGTTTCCTCTATTATGTATGTTTTATTGATGATTTCTCTCGTTTCACCTGGATTTACCTTATGCGTCAGCGTTCTGAGGTGTGTCAGATCTATCGTGATTTCTCTTCTATGGTTCGTACTCAATTCAGTCGATCTATTAAGATCTTCCGATCTAACAGTGCTCGGGAGTACCTTTCCTCTGAGTTTCGTTCTATTCATGCTTCCGCCGGCACTTTACCTCAGCAGTCGTGTCCATATACCCCTGCTCAAAATGGTGTTGCCGAACGAAAGCATCGTCATCTTCTTGAGACCACTCGTGCTCTTCTCTTTGAGGCTTCTGTTCCTCGTTCTTATTGGGCTGAGGCCCTTCTTACTGCTCTTTATCTAATCAATCGAACTCCATCTTCAGTCTTTGGTGGTGTGACCCCGTATGAGCGTCTCTATGGTACTTCACCATCTTATAGTCATCTTCGTGTCTTTGGGTGCACCTGTTTTGTTCTTCTTCCTCTGGGTGAACGCAACAAGTTGTCCTCTCGTGCAGCTAAATGCGTATTTCTAGGATATAGTCCTAAGCATAAAGGCTATCATTGTTATGACACTTATGCTCGTCGTTTAAGGATATCACGCCATGTCACTTTTCTAGAAGAGATACCTTTTTTTTACCTCCGATACTTTGGCTCCCTCAGACTTATCTTTTCTAGATCTTCCTACATCTATCCTATCTTCCATCCCCTCAGATGTCCTTGCTTCAGCCCCACCATCAGCCCCCCACTTGCCTGATACTCCTCTACCCATTGACACTCCTTTACTATCACTTCTACCTACCACTCCAGACCGCTCTCTCACTGAGGTTCCAGCTCTTTCAGAGGAGTACCCCCCTCCCATGACGAACTTCCCATACTTCTACACTCGTAGGTCGCGTCCCCCTCCTACAGTTGAGCCTCCCTCTACAGGTAGTATCCCTCTGACCATCCCATCCTCTACTGTGACGGCTTCTGCACCCGCTCGTCGTTATCCAGAGCGTGAGCATCGCCCTCCCGATTGGTATAGCTTTCTGATGTCTTCCGCTACATACTCTCCCCAGTTTCACACCTTTCTTGCAGCCATCCACTCTACCCCTTAGCCCAGGTCATATCGTGAGGCCGTCCAGGTTCCAAAGTGGCAGCAGGCTATGATAGATGAGCTTCAGGCCCTTCAACAGATGCATACTTGGGATGTTGTCCCCCGCCCACCCGACATCGTGCCTGTCAGCTGCAAATGGATTTTTAAGATCAAGTATCGGCCTAATGGATCCATTGCTAGGTACAAAGCTCGTCTGGTTGCTCGGGGCTTTACTCAGGAATACGGGATAGACTATGAGGAGACCTTTGCTCTGGATGACCTCCGTCCGTACTATTCTTGCTGTTGCTTCTAGTTGCCAGTGGCCTCTTCATCAGATGGATGTGAAGAATGCTTTTCTTCATGGTCTTCTTGATGAGGAGGTGTACATGGATCCTCCACCTGGTTTTCCGCTTCCCCCAGGTCACATCTGTCGACTACGACGAGCTATCTATGGGCTCAAGCAGGCTCCTCGTGCATGGTTTGATCGATTTCGTAGCGTTCTCACAGCCTATGGATTTCAGGAGAGTCCTTCTGAGCCATCTATGTTTCTGCGGTCTTCTGCTCAGGGTCGGGTCCTCCTTCTTCTATATGTCGATGATATGATTATCACCGGAGATGATTCGGCTGGGATTTGCTCTCTTCAGCAACATCTTCAGAGTCAGTTTGAGATGAAGGACCTTGGTCCTCTTCGATACTTTCTAGGTATCGAAATTGCTCAGTCATCTCATGGTCTTTTGCTGTCCCAGCAGAAGTATATTACAGACATTCTCAGTCGTGCTACTATCACTGACACTCGTCCCGCTGCTACCCCAGTTGAGCTTCATGTGAAGCTTCAGCCCGATGACGGTCAGCTTCTTCCAGATCCGACTAGATATCGTCAGCTGGTCGGGGCACTCGTCTATCTAACTATTACCCGGCTTGATATCTTTCATGCAGTTGGTCTTGTCACTCAGTTCATGCAGGCTCCTCAAACTGCTCACTATGCTGCTCTTATTCGTATTCTTCGATATCTTCGTGGCACCATTATCCGCTCTCTTTTCATGCCATCGACTTCCATTTTAGCTCTGCGGGCTTATTCCGATGCAGACTATGCTGGTGACAAGTCTGATCGGAAGTCTACGACTGGCTTCTGTATTTTTCTGGGAGACTCCTTAATTTCTTGGCGCAGCAAGAAATAGAATGTGGTGTCTCTCTCTAGTACTGAGTCAGAGTATCGTGCTATATGTACGGTGACTAAAGAGATTGTTTGGCTCCGTCGCCTCCTTAATGATATGGGTGTTCCATTGCCCCTCCCAACTCCTCTTTATGTCGATAATGATAGTGCTAAGAAGCTCGCTGAAAATTCTGTTTTTCATGAGAGGACGAAGCACATTGAAGTCGATATGCACTACACTCGTCAGGAGTATCGAGCTGGCATCATTTCTCTCCATCGCCTTAGCACTGAGGAGCAGATTGCTGACTTCTTCACGAAGTCACTTCCTCTTCCGCGTTTTGAGTATTTAGTTAGCAAACTCTCAGTTTATGATCCACCTTGAGTTTGAGGGGGGTATTAGAGTTATTTGATTTTATTTTATTTATCTATTTAGATATACTGTGACTTTGTATAAATAGGGCTTATGCCCCTTTATCATTAAGATGAAAAATATATTCACCAAAATCCTCTCTTCTCCTCTTCTCCTCTTCTCCTTTCTCTTCTCTCCAAACCTATTCTAGGTTTGGATCTTCTATTACAACAATGAAAAAGGATAGCAAATAATTACAAAGTACAGAGCCATATATGCAGTGCTAAGTGGACAGGGTTTCTATTCATCCCCGCTGCAGATAAGTACATTCTTATTCTCTCCTAGTTATTGGCACATCAGATCGTGGTTGCCACTAACTGCACATATTCTGATGGCATCCCTCTATAGTCTATACCCATTGACCTTCTTATTAATTTTATCCAGGCCAATTGGCAAGTTATAAACTTATCCCTCTCAACCGTAGCACTGCTTCCATTATTCTCCATGAGATGAAGAGGCCATCAGTTACGAGCTATACGTGACAATGGCATACTTCATCTCGACGATGCTTGCGGCTTGGTGTTTACTTCTTCTCTTATTCCAACTTATTCATGGCCAGCTTGATAATCTTGGTAATTAAGTTCTATCCAAATTATAATGCCCACTATTGTTCTCTTATTCCGACCTATATATTCATCAATAATGCATATTGTTATCCGCTTCAAGTAAGCTTATTCTCATTTGCAGGTTTCATAAGCATCGACTGTGGACTTCCAGGGAATTCTAGCTACACCGATAAGATCACAAAGATATCATATACCTCTGACACACAATATACTAACACTGGGACGAACTATAATATCTCAGCAAAGTATATAACACCATCCATCTCAATGCAGTATTGGAGCTTAAGAAGTTTTCCAAGTGACACACGAAGTTGTTACACATTAAGATCTCTAACGAAGGGTCTTAAGTACCTCGTGAGAGCTACGTTTTTGTATGGGAATTACGACGGATTAGATAAGTTGGTCTTATTCGATCTCTATATCGGAGTTAATTTCTGGAGGACGGTTAATATTTCTGATGCAGCTTCTACCATTGTAGCCGAAATAATCACTGTCATCCAAGATGATTACGTACAAGTTTGTATGGTAAATACGGGGATGGGGATTCCTTTTATTTCTGGATTGGAGTTGAGGGCGATGAACAAGAACGAAGTTTATCCATTTGTGAATGTTACTCAAGCTGTAGATCTTCATAGGCGTCTCAACGTTGGGCCGACTGACAATGGATTATTGATCAGGTGAGTGGAAGCAATCTTAGTCAACTTGCAATCTTTATTCAGGTATTATTATCAAGGATCTATGTTTTGTTAGGGACATTTGCACTGTTCTTAGAAAATTCACGATTTAAACCCTGAAATTTGCTATGAAAATAGAAGATTTCTGTAGCTGATTCCGGTAACAAAATAGGTACCCAGATGATCCCTACGACCGTATCTGGGAGCCATGGAGCAACGTTCCCTACTGGGCCGAGATATCCACCAGTTCCGCTATCCAAGGTGCCGATAACGACTTATTCGAGGTGCCTTCGGTCGTTATGCAGACCGCTATCCAACCCGTGGACTCCACCGATATCAAATTCTACTGGGCTCCAAAACCCCAGGATAAGGATCCCAAGTACATAGCCGTGATGCACTTCGCCGAGCTTCAGAAACTAAAGCGCAAGGATTTGCGGCAATTCGAGGTATACCTCAATGGTATTCCATGGTATGACCAGGCCATAAACCCAAGGTATCTTTATCGGGATACGGTGTATAATTCCAATCCTAAACGAGGATATCTCCAGTATAACATCCTCGTATCCGCGACCAGCAATTCCACGCTTCCGCCTATCATTAACGCCATGGAGATATTCATGGTATTGCAGACTGCCGAGTTGGCCACGGATAGTGAAGATGGTATAGCTTATTCCAAGTAGATCTTTTATCTGCTCATTTTGTTGGTTTTGTTTAACAATTCAATTTTTTTTGGTATTTTGCTGAAAAAATTTTAGTTATTGCTATTAATGCAATCAAGAGAAGCTACCAGGTGAAAAAAAATTGGATTGGTGATCCATGTGCTCCTAAGATTTATGCATGGGAGAGTGTGAATTGTAGTTATGCTTTCTCTAACCCTCCAAGAATCACAACTCTGTGAGTTTTCACAAGACAGAGTTTCATAATTATCTTCGATGTGATGGTATATGACAAATTCAGTTAAATTTGAAATGTTTGGATTTTGTTCTATGGCAGAAATCTATCATCCAATGGATTGGTTGGTTCCATATCGACTGCTTTTGCGAATCTGACAGCAATTCAGTACTTGTGAGTTTTGTCGGATTTAACTAAACTTAATTCCCTCATAATATATCATCGAGATGTCACAAAGTCTGTAATCTTCTTCTGTTCATTGAATTCTGTTAAAAGTATAGAATTGACTTGAAGGAAGGAAAATATCTTCAACAACCTAATAGAAGATTCTTCTGTCATTTCAGGGATTTGTCTCACAATAACTTAACAGGGTCAATGCCTGATGTTCTAGGACAATTACCATCACTCATTTTTCTGTAAGTTTTCATATATTTTTTGTGATCTTCTTCATTGACTGTGAAATAGATTTGTGGTATCAGTTGTACCTTGCTTCTTGCAGAGATTTGACAAACAACCAACTCAATGGATCAATTCCTGCTAATCTCCTTAAAAAATCACAAGACGGTTCACTTACACTGAGGTTTGCTTTATTCTTTGTACTTGTGAATTTTTGAAATAATGCTCGTGCATAGAGACTGTTGAACATTTCAATGATAGAAATCTATGTATGATACAACTAGGAAATGGTTTGTAGATTCTTTTTTCCGGGTACAATGAGGCAAGACTTGATTTCTGAATTCATTAAGCTGACAGTACTCCAGGAGTTTTCTGCTAAGCATAAGTTTAGGCCGTGGATGATGAAGGTGTGAACCTCCAAAATTATCTCACATGGATGGAAAAAAACAGGATTTTAGTCTTAAATGTAACCTTGAAGAAACTTTATGATCTCTTTCACATGCTTGAGTTTGCTCTTGCTAGTATGGAAAGTGAGTTCCTTATAATGTTGTTGTCATAATTTTTCCAAATTATATTTAGTCTGCATAAAAGCAAAATTCTCAACATAACTGCACAACAAATTGTAGCTTGCTTATCTGGATAAAAAACTGAGACTGTCCTCTACTGTAGAGAGATGTAAATTACCATGAAGTCCCATCAGGTTGGAGTAATGAAAATATTATGCAAACGACAACTCATCTTCTCTTCTTCAACTATAGTACGAGAAGATCTTGAAATGTTTGAAAGATTGTACACGGACTATCATTTTTTTTCTATTCTATTGGAGATTTAATTATGGTACAATTATTTTACTGACAGAGTTGGAGATAATCTGAATCTTTGTGCAAATGGGACTTCATGTGAGCTGCCGCCAAACAAGAAGAGTTCCGCAATCTCTGCTGTTATAATTGTTCCAGTCATTGTTTTAGTGCTATTGCTAGTTGTGATATTTGTTCTTTGCAGAATGAGAAAATGGCGAGGTAAGTCTTACAGTTATAACATGCTTATGCATTCCTTCCTCTTCTAGCTCAGATAAAGTGAGTCATCACTAGCTATTCCAATGACAGTGTTTCATTTTGTTTACTTTTGAAGCCTTAGCCGCAAATACCTCTGTGAGGCCACAGTCTGAGTATAACTTGAAAAGAAGAAAAGATTATGCAGATAATTCATTGCAACTAGAGAATCGCCAATTCACATACAAGGAGTTGGAGGTTATCACAGAGAAGTTTCAACGAGTCCTTGGTGAAGGAGGATTTGGAGCTGTCTATGATGGCTTCTTAGAAGATGGTACTCAAGTTGCTGTCAAGATTCTCTCTCAGTCATCTTCTCAAGGTTTTAAAGAGTTCCTGGCTGAGGTAATTCACTTCTATCAACTTATCTCTTTCATATATTATGGTGGTTCATAAGCAAATCCCTTTTGACGCTCATATACGCTATATGTGGAAGCAAAACAGAGTCTAATTTGGCACAGTAAACCTACATGGTCATAGGTCTCGCAAAAAGGTACTCAATCATAAAAGGTGTTATGACAATTTAGGTATGGAAAAAAAAACAAAAAACAAAATCAATATTGAGATGGTAATGACATCTTATTCTTTTCAGAAATGATGTGTCAGTAGATGTAAGCTAATTAACCATTGTTCCTTGTACTTATTGCCACTTTACGTTGATGGTTTTCTTTGATATATTATCTCAATGTCCATAATGACGCATGTAGAAGACTCAAAGTATCTCTTGGGGTTCCTTTTGCTGTGCCAATGATTTACTTAGAGCAGTTCCTAAAGCTCTCATGTTGGAAAGGATAATGGAATTTAGAGCCTTGCCACTTTATGTACAGAATATTTGGAGTTATTCCACACAAGCAGAATCTTCTTTTCAGATTGTGGTATCACTGACTACAATGATCAGGTCGTGTTCTTTTCATCATTCATCCACGAGATTGAATGATTGCAGTTATATCTAATCCATTTGTATTGTATTGCATAGCTAATGGGTGCTGGATATTGTCCCACCTTGAAGTGATGTGCCTCTTAAGCATTATCTTGACATTTCACTAATCTAAACTAGTGTTGCAGGCCCAGCACTTGGCACGGGTTCATCACAGGAACCTAGTTTCGATGATTGGCTACTGCAATGATGGAGATAACTTGGCACTCGTCTATGAATTCATGTCTGAAGGGACCCTACAAGATCATTTGAGAGGTTTTAAATTTATCTTCACAACAACCTAAGAGATTACAGAGAACCTTAAATTCTTCTTGATAATTCATGTGTAACTAACAGTAAAGTGGCTTCTAGTCTTCAGAATGCCTCTTTACAATTTGAACCAATTAGTAGGTAGCAATTCTCATTACTGGCACTTGGCTAGATATGTCCCCTAAATGCTATGGCAAAGTTCTTTACAGAGAAAACTATGTTTATCCAATTCATCTTATAAACCACATCTTCTATTTGTATATGATGATGATCTCTTACAGGTAGATCTGAAAGAGCTAGACCTCTGACTTGGAGGCAGCGGCTCCATATTGCACTCGAATCTGCACAAGGTTTGGTAGTGGTTTGAAGAGTCTCTGCTCTTACCAGTTTCTAGGACATTTGTTCGCATCGTCCTTACACATAAAATGCTTGTCATTATTGACATACAGGGCTGGAGTATCTGCACAAGGGCTGCAAGCCACCGCTAATTCATAGAGATGTAAAGACCAACAACATCCTCTTGAATGCAAAATTAGAGGCCAAGATAGCCGATTTTG
The DNA here is from genome assembly GCF_048772165.1 of Typha angustifolia. Classification (NCBI taxonomy): domain Eukaryota; kingdom Viridiplantae; phylum Streptophyta; class Magnoliopsida; order Poales; family Typhaceae; genus Typha; species Typha angustifolia. The sequence goes on from NC_133239.1 coordinate 1,182,562, forward strand.
GGTTGTCCAAGGCTTTCAACAGTGATATCAATACTCATGTATCCACTGCAGTCGTTGGGACGCCAGGATATCTAGATCCAGAGTACGTCCTTTCTTCATATTTGCCAAGTTTTTTCTAATTCCTATTAGGTATGTATCTTGAATAAAGGACAAGAAGACTCTAATTGCATGAAAGGAAACTTTTCCCGTTTACATAATAAATTGAATGAGATTGTGTAACAATATATGTTGCAGGTACTATTCTACCTTCCAAATCAGTGAAAAGAGTGATGTGTATAGCTTTGGAGTGGTTCTTTTGGAGGTGATCACAGGACAACCTTCCATATTGCCTGGAGCTGAAAGAGTTCATGTAATTCACTGGGTGCGCCAGAGACTCGCAAAGGGATTCATCGAGACTATTGTCGATGAAAGGATGGAAGGAAAATGTAACGTAAATTCGGTGTGGAAGGTTGCTGATATAGCATTGAAATGTACTGCTCAATCTTCCAACGAGAGGCCAACCATGACCGATGTTGTGATGCAATTAAAAGAATGCTTGGAACTGGAGGACGCTGGTCAAAGGAGCGATAACCTGTACTCAGGGAGTAGTAACCTGAATCCAAGAAGTGATAACATATACCCCGAGCCTAGCGAAATTAGCCAGAATAGTGCATTTGAAATGGAACACATGGCAATGTTAGCACCAGCTAATGGCCCTGCAGCGAGATGAGAATGATTTATTTTTCCCTCTCTCTTGGTGTAGTTGCTCAATTCGTTTGTTCTTTCATTCATAAGATTTTTCGACTGAGAACATGCTTTGATATGATTTGTATGTAGTCACTTGTACAATATGTAATGATGAAATACTAATTTCTTCTTCATTTATACACTTGTTTCAGTTGGACTTCACAAGGATGTCTCGATGAAACTCTGTCTATGCATGGGTAGCTTTATTATTTTCTCAAGAGAATAACAAGATGATGGCAGCCATTTATATGCAACAGAATGATGAGACTGGCCTGATCTATAATCTACACCCACAGTTTATTTCGACTTTCTCAAGCCCATCGATTTCTAAATCTAAATTACTTGATGCTGACTTTTATCAAAACATATACACAGTGATTAGTCTTCTTTTTAATTCTAATGAAATCTAAGTTACTGCTTAGTATCTCCTATTCTCAAAAGAAAGCTAGCAATATCACAGAATGAAACATGCTTATAACTCGAGATCCACCTATATAGCCTTCCTCTCAGTATGTTGAACCATTCAAATATGTCATTTCCTCTGTTTCATTTGGTTATAGTACTTTTAATATGTCCATTAGAAACATTACCAACTGTTTTATTCTATGCAACTAGTTGTCTTAATACCCACTCCAATGCAATAATGACATCTAAAAACAAGGTATAGAATATAAGATCGAAGAATAATCTAATATCCTATTCATTGGGAAAAGCCAACTCATAATGAGCTAATTAAAGTCGCAAGCACTTTGGGTTATTATTATAACTACTATCGTGGTTCCAACTACTCCAGTCTATCTCCACTTCCAAGCATTGCCATGTCTCTCGGCCAAAGGGGCCAATGACTTCTAAATCTGTATCTATTAGCACTGCAGGACTGCAACAAAGAGAAATCTCTTATTTTTGAACATGATGCAACTACTTCTACTTGAGGGCTGATTATTCCTTAATCATTATCTAAGTTGCCCGAAGAGGCAAGATTAACAAGTCAGAGTAGAGAATAAGCTATACAGCATTCTAGGAGCCCATATCCAATGTATAAATACTACTACTTATCCATCTCCACAAAGCATTGCATCCATAACTCCCTCAAGAGGTGATGAAGAGGATGATCATCTGGTGCTTAATCTTTCTGAGCATTTCTGGAGTTCATAGCCAGCTCGATAGTATTGGTAATTAAGCTCTAGCTCGTGTTCTTATTCTTGTCCATATGTATCCAGATAAAAGAATCACAATCCGATACTCTTATGCAGGTTTCGTGAGCATCGATTGTGGCTATCCGGATAACTCTACCTACGTGGATAGCACCACTGGGATAACGTATACCTCTGATACGCTATTCATCGACACTGGGGCAAACTACGATACATCAGCAGAGTATAGAGGAGCATCCCTTTCGAAGATATATCTAAATGTGAGAAGTTTTGAAACTGGAACGCGGAATTGTTACACGTTAAAATCCTTGACAAAAGGATTGAAGTACCTCATAAGAGCGTCCTTCTTGTACGGGAACTATGACAGATTAAATGATCTTGTTACTTTTGATCTCTATATCGGAGTTAATTATTGGAAGACGGTCAACGTTTCTGATCCAGCTTCGACCATTGTAGCTGAAGTGATCACTGTTATCCAAGATGATTATATACAAGTTTGTTTGGTTAATACAGGGATGGGAACTCCTTTCATCTCTGGCCTGGAGCTGAGGCCGATAAACTACGGACTTTATCCGGCTGCGAATAAAAACCAGTCGATAGTCCTTCACAACCGGGTCAATGCGGGGCCCATCGACAACGGGGTGATGAGGTGAGTCAATTTTATCCTACATTATATACACGTTAGTTTAAAAGTAACATATAGTTACTACACAGAGGAGTTAATCTAACTATAATTTAACATGACTTTAATATTCTTTAATAGGAAAATTCGACTGAGGTAAACGTAAAAGGAGAAAAGATTCTTAAAAAAAATTAACTGAAATATTTATAAGTTATTAAAAATAAAATATAAAAGCCGTATGATAAATACTAATAAAGTAAAGTGTAAATGATCGTTGGTTTTTTTTTTCTTTTCTTTTTGATTAATTTTACAAACAAAAGACGTTGCATAATGAAAAATCTTAAAAAGGCCCAAACTACAGGATAGAATGTATCTAATTTTTTTCCCTTTAATTCGTGAAGGGGAAAAAAATTATACATTATTAATTTCCGACAGGTATCCCGTGGATCCGTACGACCGGATTTGGCAACCATGGAATAACGCGCCATTCTGGACCGAGATATCGACCAATTCTGCCGTCCAGAATCAGGAAGACGACAAATTCGAGGTGCCTTCGGCCGTCATGCAAACCGCGGTAACTCCGGTGAACGCATCCGAAATCCAATTCAACTGGGCTCCAAAACCCCAGGATAAAAATCCCGGATTCATAGCCGCAATGCACTTCGCGGAGTTCCAAATCCTCAGCAGGAAAGACCTGAGAGAGTTCGATATCTTCCTCAACGATTGGAAGTGGAATAAGGAGCCCTTATCCCCGCCCTATCTCTATTCGGGCTTCGTATACGGTCTCAACCCCTATTCACGATATTCCCAGTATAACGTATCCATCACAGCGACAAACAACTCCACACTCCCACCCATCCTGAATGCGCTGGAGGTATTCACCGTACTGTATACCACCGAAATGTCTACGGATAGCGGAGACGGTAACGTCGTATCTTTGCAAGATAATTTCGCTTTATAATCACATTTTCAAAATGGGAACTCATCCAAGTTCAACTAACAGTTAATGGCATGATGGCGATAAAGGCGTGGTATGGATTGAAGAGGAACTGGATGGGCGATCCATGCTCTCCTAAAGCTTTTGCATGGGATGGATTAAATTGTAGCTATGCCACCTCCCACCCACCAAGGATCACATCTCTGTGAGTTCTTAAAAGAGAAAATTTCATTGAAGTTAGTCTTATATATGTTTGTTTCTTCCAAGGAATTAAAAAAGAACATTTCGCCATTGTAATTTTATTGCAGAAACCTTACATCCAGTGGATTGACTGGTGGAATAACGACATCTTTTGTTAATCTTACATCACTCCAGTACTTGTGAGTTCCATCAGATTCTACCTAAATTTTGTGCCAAGAAATTAGAGCATTGCTCTTGTTGGTTATTTACTTTGATGAACTACGCATAGCAGACTAAAGATTGAGAACCTTTATTTGGTAGTTGTTTGTGTTTCACAAGATTTTTCATTCCAGGGATTTGTCTCACAACAACTTAACAGGGACAATTCCTGATGAACTATCACAGTTGCCATCAATCATATTCCTGTAAGTTCACTCATATTGGGCTTGCTATTCTATCTATTAATCGCGAAATAGATTTGTTGTATCAAGTATCAACTTCACCTTCTTCTTGCAGAGATTTGACAAGCAACCAACTCAATGGATCAATTCCTGTTGGTCTGCTTAAGAGATCACAAGATGGGTCACTAACACTAAGGTTTGATTATTTATTTATTTTTTTCTCTCTTTATATTGATGTTTCTTCAAATTATGCTTCATGCAGTATGTTTTGATGCAAGAAAATTCAATTTTGAATTGCTCAGCTAAAACCATTTGTATTTCCCTGGGATTGAAGATTCTGAAATACTCATGAGTTTGGATTAATTGTAGAGTCTTAATTCTGTTTCTTTCAATCTTATTCTGGTTGTCATTTAATTTTTCAAATGATAGGATTGGAGATAATAAAGATCTTTGCGCCAATGATAATTCATGCGTGCCAGCGGAAAAGAAGAAGAGCTCCATAATTCTTATTGTTGTGATTGTTTTAGTAGTTGTCATGGTGCTATTTCTAGTTGTGGTACTTACTGTGTGCATAAGGAGAAATGGTATAAAGAAAACAAAGGCTTTTGTACTTTCTATTTCATTAATTTATGACTCTTATTTATTCATTTATTCTTGCTTTCTTTGAAAGGCTTATCTAGATACATCACTGTGGGACCAGATATTTATAATCCCTTCAAAGAGATGAGCGATTATGGTGACAGTTCATTGCAACTTGAGAATCGACAATTCTCATACAAGGAGTTGGTTGCCATAACAAGCAACTTTTCGCGAGAAATTGGGAAAGGAGGATTCGGTAAAGTTTTTGATGGTTTCTTGGAAAATGGCGCGCAAGTTGCAGTCAAGATGCGCTCCCATACATCTTCACAAGGGGTTAAAGAGTTTCTAGCAGAGGTAGCCAATACTTAATATGAACCAGTGTAGAGCAAACATGATATAATAGCATCTTGAGCAACTTGAGTGCCATATATTTAGTGATATGATGCAATGATATGTTTCCTGATAGCAAAATATCATGTGTAAACTGTAAAGCTTATTAACCATAACTCTTATGTTCCCCATCACCTATGCTTGATGTTCTTTTTGTTGTTTCCTACTATATACTTCACAAATGTGCATATATGCCATAAACGAGCATCCATGAAACCTGCAAGTTAGGGAACTTTCTTGGAAGTCTGTGGTTTTGATGAGATTGATTTATAGAAGTCAGATTCTGAACTCTACTTTTCTGCATGCTCCTTAAGTGTTTGTCAACTATTCTTTAGAATGTGACGTCTCAGACCAAAACTGTGAAGCTTTGTTTTTCTTAACATTTTATCCACTGGATTCAATGCTTGAAGCAATAATTCCATCCCACATTGCGATTGATATTTCAATGATCTTTCTGCTGCATATATGCTGACACCCAGAATTAAGAGTTGTGATTCTTAGTCTTGTCTACATTTGAGAACATTCTGAATGCGGTTGCAGGCCCAGCACTTGGCGAGGGTTCATCACAAGAACCTGGTTGCAATGATCGGCTACTGCAAGGATGGAGATTACTTGGGCCTTGTATACGAGTACATGTCTGAAGGAACCCTACAAGATCATCTGACAGGTTGTTAATTTTTATGTTTTTAAATAAGATATTCTTAATCCTTTAGCCTCAACTGTGATATGCAGTAAATCCCTTCTGATCTGACTTTTCCCTATTGATAAAAGCATCTGATTCTTACTGTTATTTCTTTTGTGAAAAACTAAGGAAAACATTTCTTTCACCTTACAAAAACCTTGTGCCGAGATTCTAGTTTGAATTGTTAAACTATAAGGTTAGAAAGATGACGGGATATTACAAATTATGCTGAGTGTAGACCTCATTATCTTTTTAAGGTTGAATTTCTCTGACGCAGTCCAAGATGTATTACAGATGGTGTTGCAATTTTAAGGTTTTGCCTCAGTATTTGCACTCTTGATGATCCTTTTTAGGCAAAGCTCATGGTGGCAGACCTTTGAGTTGGAAACAGCGGCTTCGCATTACACTTGAATCTGCACAAGGTATGCCAGCACTATAAAGTGCAAATTGTATTTGTTCCCGCCCTTTCTCACCCCACTGCTACTTTTTCTACAACTTATCTCATGGCCGACATGCAGGGCTAGAGTATCTGCACAAGGGATGCAAGCCACCACTAATTCACAGAGATGTGAAGACCAACAACATCCTCTTGACTGCAAATTTAGAGGCCAAGATAGCTGATTTTGGTTTGTCAAAGGCTTTCGACTCTGATAGATACACTCACGTATCCACAGCAGTGGTCGGGACTCCAGGTTATTTGGATCCTGAGTATGTTCTCTCCATCTTTCTAATCTTTTTCTTATTAGACTACAGCAATTATTTAAAAGACTAACTTTTAAATAAAGGGTGACCCACAAATAAACAATTTGCTCAGAAACCAAAACTAATGTATTACACTAAAATCTTGACCTACCTTATTGCTCTACATAGTTAACTAATAGAAATACTGTGCTGCATTAATTTTCATTGTATTCTGTTATGATATTCGATGCTGTATTCAAGTAAGTGAATGAAATTGACTTATTTAGCATATATGATATACCATATCTGCAGGTACTATGCTACATTTCAGCTCAGTGAGAAGAGCGACGTGTACAGCTTCGGTGTGATTCTCCTGGAAATCATCACAGGGAAACCTCCAATATTGTCAGGCACCGAACCTGTTCACATAATTCACTGGGTGCATCAGAGGCTTGACAGAGGAATCATCGAGAGCGTCATTGATCCAAGCATGCAAGGTGAATACAATGTGAATTCTGTCTGGAAAGTTACTGATCTTGCACTAAAGTGTACTGCACAATCCCCCAATCAGAGGCCAACCATGACTGATGTTGTGGAGCAGTTAAAGGAGAGCTTGGAACTGGAAGGCACTGATGAGAGAGGTCATGCTATGTAATTTGCTAGATTGTAATGTATCCAATATTATTGTAATGTATCCAATAATACCAAAGTACGAAATCCTTTCTTTTATGAGGTTAGAGGAGTTGATATATGCGAAGCTCAATGTACGGTATGTTATTGAGGATCATGATAGAGCCAGGAAAGATTTTTATCCTTTCAATTTTGGTCTTGTGTAGTGCAAAGGATGAATAGGAGGTTGAAGGCTTTTTCAAACGATCATATAGTTGGTAGGATGTAGATCTTTCATAACAATGGAGCTTGATGAGTAGGATACTCATTCGTTCAAATTAGTTAGGTCTTAGTACTGATGTTGCTGCGAAGCTCAAAGGTAATATGTTTGTCAGAAAGTGAAAGTTTAGCAAAAGTACATCTGATTGCAGCAGAAATACCTGCCTTAATTCTGCAACAAAACCACTCATTGCCTTGGTTATTGAGTTATAATTAAAAGATTCTTCTCTTGCATTACCCTTCGGATTGCAGGCTGCAGCTTGCCTGCATGAAGCCGGAATCGCTAGTAATCGCTGATCAGCCATACGGCAGTGAATACGTTCCTGGACCATGCCCGAGGTCGCTACCTTACCACAAGGAGGGGTAATGCAAGAGAAGGCAGGGTACCCTTGCATCTTTAATTGTATCTCACCATGTATCCATGTCGTACTGAATAACTAATCCTCAATATATTATAGTATGATATGATATGGATTTTAGTTAAGTTAATGACATTTAGTGATTATGTTATACTATTTCTGTCGGAGATGATTATAAGGAAAATTCTTGTATTGCCAGACCAGAAACAGTTTACGTAGTTAGATGGGTTTGGCAGGTGCTGGACAGAGAAATCATTCAGATATCGTTGATCCAAGGATGCACGGGGAGAACAACATGATTCTGTTTGAAAAGCTGCTGATCTTGCACTTGTGTACTGAAATCTTCCAAACAGATGCCAACCGTGACCATTGTTGTTAAGTTAGTTAATTGAGTTTGGAGAAAGCTAGTGAGAGGAGCCATTACAGAAATTCAGGAAGCACCGAAGCAGTAAAAGCCATACCCATGGGGTGGTAGGTGGTTTAACCTCCACAATAGTGCATTTGAAACGGAGCATGCGCCAAATAGATCAGTATATATTTTGTTCTCTTGAGTGTGTTCCAGATGCAATGTGCACTGGATACTAGACTGACAGAAATGCCGACAGAAGATGTTTTCTGCTTTATTCGATGCAATCAGTTACCTTTAGTTTGTTCTCTTGCTTGTTATCCCAACTTGAATAAGATAGTAACAGCTAATACGAAGCACAGGATATCATCTGTCGTAATCATCGGTACAAGCATGCCTGGATTAGAGAAAAAAAAAATTATTTGGGCCAGATGGTGGTTGCCACGAACTCTTATTAGTTAATCTATATGAGGAGTTGACGATCGATTATTGTATCATCTCTCTATGCCCATTGACCTTTGTATTTTGACCCTAGAACGAATCTGGCATAGAAGTCGTACGGCTCACTATTCCAGAACAAGGCCCTACCAAATGGCTCGATAATGGGCCTTATCCGCGCATAAGGTTCTTTTATCGGAGCATAAATATACTTCGAGAGTATACCATAGGATGGTTTTAGAGAAGTAGAGACCTACGTGACGTGGTATCCTTGACAAGCATCAAATAGAGAAGAGAGGGAAGAATAGTCATAACAATTCTTATATATTCATCCGTACATCGTATTCCCTCTCCATTATCCTCGAAGGAAACGAAGAGCGGATTAGCTGCAACTATGGCAAAGTTCTTCCGGACGACGAAGGTGGTAGGTTGGTGCTTAATTCTCATGAGCTTCTACGCCATCACCATTCGAGTTCATAGCCAGCTTGATAGTCTCGGTATAAAGGCGCTATCCAATTCAAAGTTATCGACGGTTAATTCACATCGTAATGATACTATTCTTCTCTTGTTTCTTTGCAGGTTTCATAAGCATCGATTGTGGTTATCCAGATAATTCTAGCTACATCGATAGTAGCACCAAAATGCCGTATAACTCCGATACGCAATTCATCGACACGGGAACAAATTACCGCATTGCAACATTGTACATAAAACCCTCACTTGACAAGCAACTTTTGAGCCTCAGAAGCTTTCCAAACAGTACTCGGAATTGCTACACTCTAAAATCCTTGGACGCAGGATTGAAGTACCTGATACGAGCCACATTTTTATACGGGAATTACGACGGATTGAATAAGCTACCTACATTTGATATCTACTTTGGCATCAATTACTGGAAAACTATCAGCATAAGTACTGCAGATGCACCCGTCGCAGCTGAAGTTATCGCCGTTATCCCGGATAACCAGGTACAAGTTTGCCTGATAAACACGGGGTTGGGGACTCCTTTCATCTCCGGATTGGAGTTGAGGCCCCTAAAGAGCGTTCTTTATCCGGCTGCGAATGCAACGCAAGCTATAATTCTCTTCTCTCGGGTCAACGCCGGGCCGACCGACAATACCGTCATAAGGTCAGTGCAGCATTGCTTTACCTCATGGATCGATAATTAAGTGCATGCTTTGATTTCCGATCGTAACCGAGCAGGTATCCCATCGATCCGTACGACCGGATATGGAGACCCTGGAATACACCCCAAGTGTGGACCGAGTTAGCCAGCACCTCCACCATCCAGAATCTCCCCAACGACCACTTCGAGGTGCCGTCCTCCGTTATGCAGACGGCAGTCACGCCGGCGAACTCCTCCAGACTCCAATTCTACTGGATTCCCGATCCCAAGGACAAGAGTCCCGGATACATAAGCGCATTCCACTTCTTCGAGCTCAATAAGAGCAAGGCCTTGAGAGAGTTCAATATCTACCTCCACGACAAGCTATGGTACGCAAGCCCCGTTACCCCGGATAACCTCTATTCGGGTTCCATATACGGTGCCGACCCCGCTCCACAATACTCCCAGTATAACGTATCCGTCATCCCGACAAGCAAATCCGAGCTTCCGCCCATCATAAACGCGTTGGAGATATTCAGCGTAGCGTACATCACCGGGACGGCGACGGATAGCGGAGACGGTATGTCGTTTTCATTAGTAGCATTATTCGTGTTTTTCCGATGGTTTTGGTTTCCAGGATAAGAAAGATTCCGCCGTATGGTTTTGGGTTTATGTAGTTAATGCGATAATGGCAATCAAGGAGAAGTACAAGGTGAACAGAGGCTGGATGGGCGATCCGTGTGCTCCCCAAGCTTATGCGTGGGAGGGATTGAATTGTAGCTTTGATACCTCTAACACTCCGAGAATAACCACCCTGTGGGTTCTTTCAAGATATTGTTTATCTTGTAATTTGTTTCTTGTGGATGAATTGGAGAAATTTTTCACATTATTTCGTTGAAAATTGCCGCAGAAACCTATCTTCCAGTGGACTAATTGGTGATATAACGACATCTTTTGCCAATCTAAAAGCAATCCAGTACTTGTAAGTAACACCAGATTCAAACCTAACTTTATTCTCATGTGAATAAACGAGTTCACATTATCAACCTTGTATTTTTCATTATTTGCAAATTGCACGGTGTTTTGGCCAGGGATTTGTCTCACAATAGCTTAACAGGGTCAATTCCTGATGAACTGTCAAACTTACTATCTCTCAAACTCCTGTGAGCATTCATATTTGGCTATGAAATTCAGTTTATCAATTATTTTGCGAAATAGATTTCTTGGTATTGGCTTGACCTGCTTCTTGCAGAGACTTGACAAGCAACCAACTCAATGGATCAATTCCTGCTGATCTCCTGAAGAGATCACAAGATGGGTCACTTGTACTAAGGTTTGCTCTTCTCTTTAGTTTTTTTGTTTGCTCAATCATGTTCCATGCAGTGAAATTTGATAAAAGAAAAGTAGATTGTTGAAAAGGGCTGGTGTCCTGATGTATGATATAATCAGGAAACGAGACAGATGGTTCTATAGTTATGGATGGAACTTCAGAATGCTGTAGTCCCATTATCCAGAGTAGCCAATGTTTGTGCTAGTCAGGGAACGAGGTCTAGTTTGTAATCTACATATGGTTGATTTCATATAGTTGATTCAAGAATTCTAGCACCTAACTAAGCTCTGCTACATTCATATTATCATATACTGACCTTTTTCTCGATATGTGGTCTGCTTGAGAACATACTCATTAACATAAGTATGAAGCTGAAAATATGATGAAGTGCTTTGCCTTATGAAATTAGATAAATTCATTAACTTGAAAGTTTGGGAGGTTGATCTGTGTTAACTGGTTACCTCACCATGTTATTCTCTTTGTTCTGTCAAGAAAGCTACTTGTGAAAACAAGTAGATGTTCTGGCTTATCCCAATTTTATGCTTTATTCAGTTGAATGGACTATTATTAGACTGTTAGTTCTTTTCTTTCACTCTTTGTAAACTTATTGTCGCTGAATGTAATTGTCATTCATTTTTGTTAATGACAGAATTGGAGATAATAGAGATCTTTGTGCCAATGAAAATTCATGTGAGCTGCCGCCAAAGAAGAAGAGTCCCATGATACTAATTATTGTAATTGTTGTAGTAGTCATCCTTGTGCTATTGATAGTGGTGATACTTGTTCTGTACATTAGAAGAAAATGGCAAGGTAACTTCTAATAACCAAAACGGCAGATTGCGCATTCTCTAAGTCAGATATGTTGAAGAATGCTAGCTATCCCTATACCTTCATTCATGACCTCATGTTATCTTTTTATACCTTCATTCATGACCTCACTTCATGTTATCTTACTATCTTTGAAAGGCGTGTACAGAAAAATCATGGTGGCTCCATGTATTGACAATCCACAGGAAGAAGGAAGCGATAATGCAGGCAGTTTATTGCAACTTGAAAATCGACAATTTAAATACAATGAGTTAGTTGGTATAACAGAGTGCTTTAGACGGGAAATTGGGAGAGGAGGATTTGGAAAAGTTTATCGTGGTAACTTGGAAAATGGCACTGAAGTTGCAGTCAAGATGCTCAACGAGTCATCTTCACAAGGGGTTCAAGAGTTTCTAGCTGAGGTAATCAACTCCAGTTGATGCTGTTAACATATGCAGTTTTGTGATTCATACTTCTTAAACTACTATTATGGGACCATGGTTTGACGGTCTTAATATGATTTGATGCACGAAGTTTCTTGATAGCATATCAGGCATCAAATCATAGAGATGATACGGCCATTTGAGGGAGGAAAACCCCATAACATATAATATAATGATAAGAATAGCATGTCTTTGAAAGCAAACTTTTGGCTCAGACACTATTTACCATTATACCTTGGAATTTCTGCCTCTTATTTTTGAAGTTCTTATGTCTCCTGTCATTTTGTTGATTTTCATGAAGACATGAAACCGCAATGAAGTTTCTCAGAACTCTTTCTGGCTCCAATCAAATTGATCTATACAAGATCATTACATTGGAGAGAGAATCTGTATAAGTTGCAACTGTTTTTCCCATTGCTATATCACTGTCCACAATAAAAGAATCCATTGCTTGATTCACCCTTTATCTTCTAGATTGCATGCTTGAATCCCTAACTTCAACCCAAATTTGTGATATTTTATACTGAAATTGTGGTTGCGGCTGCATATATATATAAATATATATTGCTCTCACCTGAATTCTAAGTAATGTGATTCTTAGCCTTATTTACATACAACAACATTCTGAATGGTGTTGCAGGCCAAGCACTTGACAAGAGTTCATCATAAGAACTTGGTTTGTCTGATTGGCTACTGCAAAGATGGAGATCACTGTGGACTTGTCTATGAGTACATGTGTGAAGGAACCCTAGAAGATCATCTCAGAGGTTATAAATTTGTGTTCTTAAATGATGTATTATTTATCCTGTACCCTCAAAAATATCCATATTCATGCATGCTGGTCTAGCTTTATTTCCTTGGCTGAATTAAAGCTCTTATAGGGATATTTCTTTAGGGAAATAAATTGAAGCAGAATACTTTTAAATATATCAAGTTAGTGCACGTTGTTGATGGTTGGGAAATCTAGTGGTAGCAGTCACCATTAGGTACTTATTTCAGGTTTGAGGTCTTTCAATGAGGGTTCCTGAGTGAACGGAGTTAAGATTTGAGTACCTAAGCTATTCAATTGGAATAAGAAATTAAATGTTGAAACCAGACCTGATTAGAGAAACTCTATTTCTTGTCAAACTTCTCGAACACAATCTAAGAAGTATCACAGAGAATCTTAAGTTTTTTCCTCATAGTTCATGCATAATAAACATCAATGAAGATTCTGTGTGCTCCAAAATCTACCAAGCTATCCACAATTAGCATTAGTAGTTGAAACCATCATCAGGGAATAATTTTCTGCTCATATTATGGCAAGCTTTTGTGAATTTTAAGTTTTTTTTTTTTTTTTTGCATTAGTTTTTCTAGCAGATATTTTATTGAGTTGTTGTAATAGGTCAAGCTGGCAATGATAGTCCTTTGACTTGGAAACAGAGGCTACGTATTGCTCTTGAATCTGCTCAAGGTTTGGTAGTAATATGAAGTACACGTTTGTTTGTTGGCAACCTTTGTTTCTCTTCACTCTACAATTTCTTCACTCACATGCAGGGCTGGAGTATCTGCATACAGGATGCACACCACCATTAATTCATCGAGATGTGAAGACCAGCAACATCCTCTTGAATGCAAATTTAGAGGCAAAGATAGCTGATTTTGGTTTGTCTAAGGCTACTAGCAATGACACTACTACTGGTATATGCACAGCTGTGGTTGGTACACCAGGATATTTAGATCCTCAGTATGTCCTTTATGCCTAGTATTTTTATTATCTACTTGGCAAGCACCTTAGAATATAGGCAAATAATATTCGATCATCTCATATCTCTATAGGTACTATATTACCTTCAAGTCCAGTAAGAAGAGTGATGTATACAGCTTCGGGGTAGTCCTCTTGGAGATGGTCACTGGAGAAGCTCCCATATTTCCTGGACCAGTTCACATTATTGAATGGGTGCAGCAGAGGCTCGCTGAAGGAGACTTTGAGAACGTTTTGGATATGAGGATGGGAGAATACAATGTGAATTCTGTACGGAAGGTTACTGATTTAGCTATGAGTTGTACTGCACAAGAGCCCGGCCAGAGGCCAACCATGAGTGATGTAGTGGTGCAGTTAAAAGAATGCTTGATTCTGGAACTTGGAACTGCTGGTATTAGGAGCCACAACATGTACTCAAGAAGTGATCACTCCAGTAACTCTAACTCAAGGACTGTATACATGGACGCTAGTGAGAGTATCCAGAGCAGTGCATTTAAAGTAGAACATGTGTCAGATGTATCAGAATCTGCTGGTATTAGGAGCCACAACATGTACTCAAGAAGTGATCACTCCAGTAACTCTAACTCAAGGACTGTATACATGGACGCTAGTGAGAGTATCCAGAGCAGTGCATTTAAAGTAGAACATGTGTCAGATGTATCAGAATCTGCTGGTCCCACTTTGAGATGAAAATTGATTTAGACTTTCCTTGCATTCAGATGAGCCTCAAATGTTTGGAGTAATTGATTTCATATAGAGTGTGCTTTGCTGTTTGTAATTGTTTCCAAACATATCAATGGTGTTGCTGGGTATCTATTTGCGCAGAGTATACTTACTATTCCTTGTATGAATCTTCCATTTGTTTTGGATGTTGATTGAACCATATAAGGTCAAGCTTGGTATATTGTGAAGACAGGATTTGTTCGTGAGCACAAGCAATAAATGGGGTTCGTTCAGATGGAGGCATTATCTTTTTTTCCTTCCATCCTGTGTGTTTATCAACTGAAAAATTAAGGCATTGAACATAAATAACATGTAGAACTTTACTGCATTTACGGTGAATAAGTATATGGAGTTCCTTTGAGCTTAATTAATTTCATTATTATCAAATATATATAATTTCTTAGCTCCTAGGAGTTCTCTTTTATTAGGGAAGGAACAGTTGGTTTTCTGCATCGTGGTTGCTACTAACTTGAAGTCAAATCTCAGACGACTTATTCTTTATATTATCTCTTAGAGGAATAGTAGAGTTTTCTGAGCACTCGAAAACTACACTGTGCATTCTACAACTTACATTACTATGTGAATCCTCCATCAGAGGAAGTTATTTTATACTCTGAATACTCTGGCAAGCTCCAGCAAAGTTATTTTTTAAACTGATCTTCTAGTGGGTTGTCCTGATAATCTCTTAACATTTATCTTGCTGCCAGCGGCTTCATATTGCACTTGAATCTGCACAAGATTTTGCTATAATAGTAGTAAAGTAACATTAGGATATGAAGATTTTGCTTACTTTGTCATATGAGGCCCATTTATGAATAAAACTGCAAGTCCTAAAACCACGAATCTCGCTTAATGCATTACAATTCTGAGGATACACATTTGACTATACTATTTGGTTAATTCGCATATTTATCCGATATGAGCAACGACTGGAATTAGCGACAAAATTATTCGCATAACTATCAAGCAATACCAACTCAGTCTACGTTTATCGACGTGCAGATGCGGGTTTTATCCTTGGCGAATTCATAGACGTGGGATAAGGATTTAATTATTCCCGTTTCTTGGAATAGAATAACCAACGTTATACAATATATAACTGCAACTTGTCTCTCTCAAACCTCCACTATTCTCGTTGCTTTCAAGAGGGCGAATAACTCGGCGCAAAGATGACGGTGATGCTCGTCTGGTGGTTAATTATTATGAGCTTCTTGGCCGTCACTATCCGAGTTCGTTGCCAACTTGATGATCTCGGTAAGCTTTATCCAATCCAATGCCTCTATTCGTCCGTGTTCTTTGCTTCTTATTCCGGTTCATGGATAAGTACCCCTAGTAGATGGGCGTAGCTCGTTTCTTCGGTTACTTCTCTGTACATAATAATTTTAAATATCTAGAGATAAAAATAGCTTTTATGAACTCCAAGAAATCATAGGATGATAGTATGAGTATTTTTCTGGTTCAAATTCCAAAACATCATCGGTTTAGTTGGGACACCATAAAATTATTAATTTTTCTGAAGAATTTATCCTTCCCATTTGCAAAATATTTGGGTGTAAAATTGCAACAGAAGACCTCTGATGCAATTGTTTAAGGACAAGGATGGGCCTGTGAGTTAGTGCTAGACAACAAATGTAATTAAAAGATAATTTACTAATCTATGGATGCTTAGAATATGAGATGTATAATTTCTAAATAATATATTTAGATTAAACAAACTTCATTCAACTTGTACCTGGTTCTGAGAATAAGATAACAACTATTTATATTTCAGCAAACAAGAGAAGTATTCAAATTTTTTTTTTCCTTCTTTGCAGGTTTCATAAGCATAGATTGCGGCATTTCCAAAAATTCTAGCTACATAGATGATACGACTGACCTAACATATACATCCGATATGCAATTTATCGACACCGGGGCGAACTACAACATTTCAAAACAGTATATATCACCTTCTCTATCCAAACGATATTTGACGGTAAGAAGTTTTCCAAACGGTACTCGAAATTGTTACACCCTAAGATCGCTATCAATTGGGTGGAAATATCTCATCAGGGCGACATTCTTTTACGGGAACTATGACAAATTAAATAAGCTAGTAGTATTTGATATTTATATTGGGGTTAATTTATGGAAGACGGTGAATATTTCTCAAACACTTTATTCTATTATGGAAGAAATTATTATAACTATCCAAAATGATTTCATACAAGTTTGTTTGGTGAATACTGGAAATGGGATTCCTTTTATATCGGGATTGGATTTGAGGCCATTGAAGAATACTCTTTACCCAATGGCGAAAGGCGGACAATCTATAGCTCTCTATTTTCGGATCAATATGGGGCCCAAGGATAATGTGTTTGTAAGGTGAGTATAACATCTATTCAATTTGAATATATGTTTTTTTTAAATCATTCATGAGCCCAAAAACTAGATATAAATCGGACAAATGGTCAACCCTCCTTACATATAGAAACACTTAGGTCTCACTAAGCTTTTAGCTGTCTAGTCTATATGCGTCGGCAAATAATTGCTCTGAACCAAACGCCACTAAGATCTGCTCTAAGCCATCACGTTGTTAAGTTGTTTCTCCAAGCTAACTGTACTATCAAATCATTAACCAAATCGAGTCATGCTATTAAATCACAAAATAACTTTTTCATAGTATTATTTGAATATCCGTATTTTCTTTTCTTTTAACTATAAAGAATTGACTATTATAACCGTTTTATACTCTTGGAATCTGTGAATAGGCATCCAAACGACATGTATGACAGGATATGGATGCCGTGGGGAGCCAATAAACCACAAGAGTGGATGGAGATATCCAGCAATTCGACTATTCGGAACTTGGATTCGGACTTATTCGAGGCGCCATCCGTGGTTATGCAAACCGCATTCACGTCCTTGACCTCCTTCTCTAGGATCTCTTTCCTGTGGATTCCCGAACTAGAGGATAAGAATCCGCTATTCGTGTCCGTGCTCTATTTCTCTGAATTCCAGAATCTTGTCGAGAATAAAGCCAAGCGAGAGTTCTATATAGACCTCAACGGTCGGCGAGTTTCCGACCCCATGTCCCCGCAATACCTCTATTCCAACATCATATATAATAACGACCCCTTTCCACAAACCGACTTGTATAACTTCTCCATTGTCGCCACGGATAATTCCACGCTTCCGCCGGTAATTAACGCGGTGGAGGTATACCGCGTATTGTATACCACCGTTAATTCTTCTGATAGTGGAGATGGTAGGTAACTTATTCGTCGGATTGGATATTCCACCGGAAAATTTTCACTGATCTCGATCTTATTGATAATACCAGTTACTGCGATGACGACGATCAAGGACGAGTATCAGGTGAAGAGGAACTGGATGGGCGATCCGTGTGTTCCTAAAGTTTATGCATGGGATGGATTAAATTGTAGTTATTCTATCTCCAGCCCTCCAAGGATCACCACTCTGTAAGTAATTCTAACTCAACACTTAATATTGGTAAAAGAAAAAGATTAGTACTTTGATAGATTGGAATTTTTGGAACTTTATTGCAGAAATCTATCAAATAGTGGATGGACTGGTGGTATAACAACAGCATTTGCCGATCTTAATGCACTCCAGTACTTGTAAGTCATAGCAAACTTAGATGAAACCTTAATTTAGTAGCTCTTCCGTTTCACAAGACATGCCATTCCAGGGATTTGTCTTACAATGGCTTAACTGGAGCAATTCCTGATGAACTATCACAATTGACATCACTCAAATTCCTGTGAGTGCTCATGTTGGACTTGCTATTTGGTTTATTTGAGCACGTAACAAAGTTGCCGGTATTAAAGTCTCCTGGTTATTGTAGAGATTTGAGAGGCAACCAACTCAATGGATCAGTTCCTGCTGCTCTCCTTGCAAAATCACAAGATGGGTCACTAATACTTAGGTCAGCTTATCTTTTATTATAATTTATAGCAACACTAGTTGAATTCTAATTGAATTGTTTAGCATTTTCGATTATAGAATTGATCCAGTTGGAGATAATGGCAACGAGTTTTCACCAAAGAAGAAGAGTTCCATTATTATTGTGGTTGTTCCAGTTGTTGTTATTGTCCTATTGCTAGTTATCGCACTTGTTCTGTTCAGAAAGAGAATATGGCAAGGTAAGTTTTGAAAACCATGACACATGCATTCCTTGTCTAATTTAGACATAATCATTTGAATTCCTTGAGAGAAGATCACAATGGGAGAGCAAGCGATAACAGAGACAGTCCAGTGCAATTTGAGAATCGACAATTCACATACAAGGAGTTGCAGCTTATAACGAATAACTTTGGAAAACTAATTGGAGGAGGTGGATTTGGAAAAGTGTATGCCGGTTACTTGGAAAATGGCACTCAAGTGGCAGTTAAGATGCGCTCCCAGTCATCTTCACAAGGGGTTAAACAATTTCTAGCCGAGGTAATCAGAATCCTTGTTATAGATAGGAAAATATTTTTATGAAATATTAACAAAAGCCTTGTTTAACAATATTCTGAATGGTGTTGCAGGCCCAGAACTTGGCAAGAGTTCATCATAAGAACTTGGTTTGTCTGATTGGCTACTGCAAGGATGGAGATCACTGGGGACTTGTCTATGAGTACATGTGTGAAGGAACCTTGGAAGATCATCTCAGAGGTTCTAAATTAAGTGTTGTATTATTTATCTTGACGATGGTTGAAAATCTAGTGGTGGAATTCATCAGAGAGAATCTCTTTATGTCTAGTCGAATTTCTCAAAAACAATCTAAGAAGTATTACAGAGAACCCTATGAATCTGTTCTTCACATGATTTGTGAATTTTTAAGTTTTTTGCATTAGTGTTTTAGCTGATCTTCTAATGGTTTGCTGTAATAGGTAAAGCTGGCATTGATAGATCTTTGACTTGGAACCAGAGGTTGCGTATAGCACTTGAATCTGCTCAAGGTTTGGCAGTAATAAGAAGTATAAATCTCTTTGTTTCTCTTCACTTTGACAATTTCTAGTCATTCTCATGCAGGGCTGGAGTATCTACATACAGGATGCACACCACCATTAATCCATAGAGACGTGAAGACCAACAATATCCTCTTGAATGCAAATTTAGAGGCAAAGTTAGCCGATTTTGGTTTGTCTAAGGCTTCCAACAGTGATACTAGTAGTTGCATATCAACAGCTGTGGTTGGTACACCAGGATATCTAGATCCTCAGTATGTCCTTTCTTCCTCGTTTGCTTTTTTTTAACTATATATATATATATATATATATATATAGATATATAGAAACAAGAAACATAAAAGGACAGTGCTAACTTCTTAACCTGCATAGTTTGATGAGTGTGACTAATAAGATGAATAATAAGCAATGGTGTTGTATGTCTCTAGGTGCTTTGTGACCTTCAAGTCCAATGAGAAGAGCGATGTGTACAGCTTCGGTGTGGTCCTCTTGGAGGTCGTAACAGGGAAAGCTCCCCTTTTTTCTGGATCTGAAGGAGGTCACATTATCGATTGGGTGTGGCAGAGGCTCGCTAGAGGAAATATTGAGAACGTTTTGGATGCAACAATGCAAGGAGAATGCAACCTGAATTCTATATGGAAGGTAACTGAGTTAGCTTTGAGTTGTACTGCACAAGACCCCAGCCAGAGGCCAACCATGAGTGATGTAGCAGTGCAGTTAAAAGAATGCTTGTTTCTGGAACTGAAAACTGCTGGTAGTGATCACTCCAGTAAGTTTAATTCAGTATCAGTATCTACCGGTCCCATTTTGAGATGAAGATTGATTTAGGCTCTCCTTGCATTCAGATGAGCATCACATGTTTGGAGTAATTGATTTCATATTGAGTGTGCTTTGCCGTTTGTAGTTGTTGTTGTTTCCAAACATATCAATGGTGTTGCTAGGTATATCTATCTATGCAGAGTGTACTATTTTTTGTATGAATTTTCTATTTGTTTAGAATGGAATTTGTTCATGAATTTCAACCTTTATGTTCATTAACTGATAAATGGAGGCATTGTTTCATTAGAAGAATAGTTTTCTATTATGGATCAGAGAAGGTTTTCGTTTACATAAGCAAAGATAAATTTATATCAGATTCATAGAACATAAATAACATTAGAACGTCACTGCATTTCTGATGAATTAATTTCATTACTATCTAATATATCTAATTTCTTAGCTCTTAAGATTATTTTTCTTTTATTGAAGGAGGAATAGTTGGTTATTTAATATGGCATCAGAAGTTCTGTGCTGAAATTCCAACATACCCATATACCATTTCAATTTAAGTAGATCCAGATTCTAATAATTATCCAAAGACAACAAAAATATATAACTATTTATTTCACAGGAACTCCTCCAAAGTTAAATCATTAAATATTAAGAATGGAAGTACCCTTACTCTAAGAACTCTTATGAGATTCTTTTATTGAGAATTTCTCCTTCTTTAGAAATAGAGAAAAAATTTCGACAATGGGAATCTATGTCTTAACCACTGGGATATCAAACAAGAGACTTCAGATCATACGTTGGTTGAATTGTTCTTCTATAATCATCAGCAAATTGGCCTCAGAATAAATCAGAAGTCATTATCGTGGTTGCTACCAACTTGGAGTCAAATCTTTTATTCCCATTGACTTCGTTATTAAAAACTTTCCCCTTTGCAAAGATGGCAGGATTAGACCTCGTATTATTTATCTATCCTGTCCGTGAGCCTGGCCAACTTTATCCACGTCCTATCGCTGGTTTTAAGAGGGGCTACTTAATTACCAGTGACATAGTATATATTCTTGACGAGATCAAAGGTTGGATAAGTAATCGGCGTTTAATTAGTCCAACGATCGATATCCAACGTATAAGTACAACTTATTCTTCTCCATCACAACACGGTGTCCATTAATTATTCTCAAGGAAGAGGAACAGAGGATTCATATCGATGGTTATCTGGTGTTTAATTCTTCTGAGCTTCTTTCCCACCATTGTACGAGTTCATGGCCAGCTTGATAACCTCGGTAAGCTCTTAACTTATTCCTCTATTTGATGTTCTTCAAAACTCGTAGTACTAAACCAATGATTGCAGGTTTCATAAGCATCGATTGTGGCCTTCCTGAAAAATCTAGCTACGTAGATAATAAAACCAATCTAGAATACACCTCCGACGAACAATTTATCGACACCGGGACGAACTATAATATCTCGAATGAGTACGTAAGAGGTGCATCCCTGAAGCAATTCTTGAACGTGAGAAGTTTTCCGACGGGAACTCGGAATTGCTATACCTTGAACTCCCTGGTGGCAGGATATAAATACCTGGTAAGAGCGATATTTTTATACGGGAACTATGATGGGTTGAATAAGCCCCCCTTATTCGACCTCTATACCGGGATAAATTTCTGGAAGACGGTGAACGCATCTAATGGAAGCAGCAGGGAAGAAGTTATTCTTGTGGCCCAAACGGATTACTTGCAAGTTTGTTTGGCAAATAAAGGATTAGGGACTCCGTTTATCTCTGGATTGGAATTGAGGCCACTAAGAGAAAATATTTATCCGGCAGTGGATCCCACTCGATCTTTAGCTCTTTATGCACGCCTAAACATGGGACCAACCAACGACGTGGTAATTAGGTGAGTCACGTTATTAGTTTTACATTTCACTACCTAAATAATCAACAATTTAGACAATTCTATGGACCCAATAACAAAACAGGTATCCAGACGATCCGTACGACCGGTTTTGGATTCCCTGGAATAATGAGCCCGGCTTGACCGAGATATCCACCGGTTCGGCTATCCGGAGTTCGCCGAACGACCACTACGCGGCGCCGTCGTCCGTTATCCAGACCGCCGTCACGCCCAAGAAATCCTCCAAGATCGAATACCACTGGATTCCCGACCCCCAGGATAAGAATCCTGGATTCGTGGCCGTTTTGTACTTCTCCGAGCTGGAGATCCTACGAGGCAATGCCAAACGAGAGTTTGATATCTACCTCAATGGTATCTCACAGGCCGTCGTTCCCTTTTCCCCCGACTACCTCTATCCCGATGCCCTATACATTGATAAACCCGCTCCGCGATACCCCCGGTATAACTTATCCATCGTTGCGACGAGCAAATCCACGCTTCCGCCGGTTATCAATGCGCTGGAGTTATTCCGGGTGCTGGATATCACCGGGAACGCCACGGATAGCGGAGACGGTATGGCATATCCACGATACGCTATTCCTATTTTTTCCATGGATTAGTTATCCTAGTTGATCCAAATTCCACTCTTTTTTACCACAGTTAGTGCGATGATAGCTATCAAGGATGCGTATCGGGTGAAGAGAAGCTGGAATGGCGATCCTTGTGCTCCCAAAGCTTTTGCATGGGATGGATTGAATTGTAGTTATCCTATCTCTGGCCCCCCAAGGATTACGACTGTGTGAGTTTTTTTATCTTACAGATGATTTTTTTTTAATTCCCCGAAGAAAGGAGAAAACTTCGACACCCTAATCCGTTGGAATTTTTTGCAGAAATCTATCATCTAGCGGATTGACCGGTGGCATAACGACAATTTTCGCGAATCTTACTTCACTCCAATACTTGTAAGTTCCATGGGATTCAACCTTACTATATTTTCTAATACTTGTAAGCAAAAAAATAAAACTTTCATTTGGATAGTTTGGTTCCACAATTTGTTTTTCCAGGGATTTGTCTCACAACAATTTGGTAGGAGAGATTCCTGGTGTTCTAGAAAGGTTAAAATCACTTGTACTCTTGTAAGTACCCATATTATCCTATTGGTTTGGATTACTAAATGTGAAATAGATATGGGGAATCAAATTACCTTCTTCTTCCAGAGATCTGACTGGTAACCAACTCGATGGACCAATTCCTGCTGGACTCCTTAATAAATCTCAAGAGGGGTTACTTATATTAAGGTTTGCTAATCTTCATTAACCTGTCTTCTTCTAATCTATGTTTCCTCCAACAGAATTTAATGAAAGATAATAAAGGACCACTGGATTGATGTAAATAATGTCCTGATATATAGTCTGGATGATGAGGATGTGAACATGCCACTTCTGCATTTGTGGGCACTGAAGTGGAAATCATGTTTCTCCTTGGTATGGTGTCAGAGCTGAAACTCACTCTAGTGAATCTTGCCATCACAATCCTATTAGGCTCGCATGATGGATTTGAATATTTATACACACACAAATGTATGCAAACTTTACCAGAAAGATTACTCTTTCTATGTATCATGATGAAGAATAATTATACACACGCACACAAATGTATGCAAACTTTACTAGAAAGATTACACGTTTTGGATGTTTCGAAGATTGAAGTATTATTAAGCTCGTAGTTTTCTTCTTTTGGATTAAATTAGATGAAGTCTAATCTTAGTTCAATTTTCTTTAAAATGATAGGTTTGGGGGTAATGTAAATCTTTGTGCCTACGACAACTCATGCGAGCTGCCACCAAAGAAGAAGAGTTCCATAACACCAATTATTGTAATTGTTCCAGTAGTTGTAGTTTTATTGATAGTGGTGATATTTGTTCTGTACATAGTGAGAAAACGGCAAGGTAATTTTTAGTGATCTCTAGCATGAAATGAATACAAGCTACACGTACCTCCATTTTGTGGCAGTGTTTTATTTTATATCCATATGTATAATGCTTTTCATTGATAGGTTTTGGCAGAAGTGTCTCTGTGAGGCCACAGAATGAATATTACTCCACTGAAGAAAACAACTATGGGAGCAACCCATTACAACTTGAGAATCGACAATTCACATACAAGGAGCTGGTGGTTATAACGAGAAACTTTCAGCGAGTCATTGGGAAAGGAGGATTTGGATCTGTTTATGATGGATTCTTGGAAAATGGTACTCAAGTAGCAGTCAAGATGCTCTCTCAGTCATCTTCACAAGGGGTTAACGAATTTATAGCTGAGGTAACTAAATCCCATTAACTCCTCTTTGATATCCACAGGTCATGTGCTTACTGTCTTTTTATTAATGATCCCACTGTGGGTCTCGTAATGGCAGTTTAGAAGATATATGGACTCTTGAATTCTGATATGCATGAGATACAAATTTTCCAATATAACAAAGCAAATGTGTGGCCATTGATGGAAAAGAAATTTAAACCTATATTTTGATGATAATCGGTATCTTATACTCTCCCAAAGTTTGTTATTCCCTCTGACATAGTTGAAGGTTGTTCAGCTGTATACTTTCTTAAGTCGGATTATGACATTCCAACTTTATCTGGAAACTAGAGTTAATCAGCACAAGTGGTGACTATTATTTAGATTGCAATATCCTTAACATAGTTGAGCCTTGTGTTCCTTCACCTTTGTATCCATTAAATTAAAGGTTTGAAGTTTTATCTCCAGTCCACATGTTCTCTATTACATGGTGAGAGTACAGCTGGATATATCATACCACCTTCAATTGATGTTCTTCTTAAGGCTTTATCCCCATTTGAAATTCTGAATGGTGTCGCAGGCTCAGCATTTGACAAAAGTTCACCACAAGAACCTGGTTTCACTTATTGGCTATTGCAAGGATGGACATCATCTGGGACTCATCTACGAGTATATGTCTCAAGGAACTCTACAAGATCATCTGAGAGGTTTTAAATTTATTTTTGGACTTGCGTTTTCCTGATTGACTGGTTTTATAATGTAAATGAATAGAAAAGTCACTTGGAAAAGTATTACAATATCAGAAAGTGTCCTGATCATAGACAATCGATCTGCTTATACTTTTCTTGTCATATCTTAAGTTTATTATTTATAGTTCACACGTAATTAATTACATAGGCCATAGGCCGTTGAGCTTTCCACAACTAACATCATAGGCAAGATCCAACATTATCTGAAATTAACTGTGCAGTTCTCTGAATATATCTTCTAATGGCTTCTCGATGGCTTCTAGGTAAAGCTCGCAATGGTACACTTTTGACTTGGAGACAGCGTCTCCAAATTGCACTTGAATCTGCACAAGGTTTGGCAGTAAAGTAGATATCTGTCTTCTTGGACCGTTGTTTCCCCCTTCATCCAGCAATATATTGTATAACTGTGCAGGGCTGGAATATCTGCACAAGGGATGCGTGCCACCACTAATTCACAGGGATGTTAAGTCCAGCAACATCCTCTTGAATGCAAATCTAGAGGCCAAGTTAGCCGATTTTGGGCTCTCAAAGAATTTCTACAATGATACAGATACTCTTGATGTATCCACAGCACTGACCGGTACACCAGGATACATAGATCCTCAGTATGTCTTTCTGATCTCTTTCTTCAGATATTTATTTGGTAATACGCAAGAACAAATAAAAGGATATTGCTAACTTCCTGGCCTTCTCTATTGCTGAAAGATAATTCACTAATCAATATATAAAGATATTTCATCTTTCATGCTTCTAAAATGTTGCAAAGTGATTTTCAGAAATCAGAATCTTCTGCCACATAAACTTAGTCAGAGAAGGACCCTTTGAACTTAAATATAACTTAGTATTACGTCTCTGCAGGTATCATGCTACTCGACGAATCACTGAGAAGAGCGATGTCTACAGCTTTGGAGTTGTTCTTTTAGAGTTGATCACAGGACAACCTCCGATATCGTCTGGACCTGAAAATCTTAACATTGGTCGATGGGTACGTCAGAGGCTCGCAGAAGGGATCTTTGAGAGTGTGATAGATAGTAGGATGCAAGGAGAATATGATCTGAATTCAGTCTGGAAGGTTGCTGATCTAGCGTTGAAGTGCACTGCAAAAGGTGCCATTCAGAGGCCGACCATGACCGAAGTCGTGACGCAGCTAAAGCAATACTTAGAGCTGGAGAGCTCCGGTGTGAGGAACCATAGAATGTACAGAGGTGGCAGTAGCAGCAGGGCATTTGAAATGCTTCGTTTGCCAATAGCTACTTATGGAATGACAGGAAGATAAATTAGAGTTACCTCCTATTCCTCTGTTTCTTTTCATCTAGTTGTCCCAACAGCTTGCTTTATCTTTAGATTCATAATTTCACATCGAATGCACTTCGCAGTTTGTAATTTTTTTTCCAAAAAAAAAAAAAAAGATGATATTTCTTGGAGAATCTCCGGAGAAGAATAACATTCTTTTACACCTGATCTTAGTACTTTGCATACTCATGTCTGTAAGTGAGCTGTGTGCAGAGCCCTCGATAGCCCATTTTCTCAAATTTCGGGTACTATTTTGCAAATAAGAACCTCGTTTTTTATTTTACAAGATTGGAATTTTCGTTTGGTTCACTAATAAATTGGATTCTAGACCAGCTCGAATGGTCAAAAATCGTGGCTACGACTAAATAAAATGTGGGTTTTTTTTTCAATAACGGCCTACTTTTTGAAATTATTGCATACCACCACCTCTGACTATGTTTTGCAGTTAAAAAAAGTATAATATTTTCAAATGTTTCTAAGGAAGTAGTTTTTTTTTTACAAGTATATCTATAAAAGGAGTCTATTTGCAAATTATAAAACAGAGGAGGGGTTTATACTTTTCACAATGTCTCAAGTAAAGGTGGCACAAAAAAAAATCGAGTCAATCTTGCACGACTATTCTGATGTAATCTCTCTCTATTCGTTGACTTTCTTATTTTACAAGTATATCTATAAAAAGAGTCTATTTGCATATTATAAAACAGAGGAGGGTTTATACTGTACACAATACGTCTCAAGTAAAGGTAGGTAGCGAAAAAAAAAACTCGAGTCAATCTTGCAAAACTATTCTGATGTAATCTCTCTCTATCCGTTGACCTTCTTATTTTACAAGTATATCTATAGAAAGAATCTATTGCAAATTATAAAACAGAGGAGAGTTTATACTTTACACGATACGTCTCAAGTAAAGGTGGCGCAAAGAAAAAAAAAACTCGAGTCAATCTTACACGATTATTCTGATGTAATCTCTCTCTATCCGTTGACCTTCTTATTTTACATCTGGATAAAGCTGGCGAATTAGCTATCCGCATACGGTATTCCATCTTTGGCCTCACTCTATCCTCGTGCGGCTGCTGGATAATCTGGTCGGATACCGTACGCTATTCCAACGTGGTATCCTTAAAAACATCAGAGGTGGCACAGGGATATAAGTTCGATAACTTATCCCTCTCTCAACCTTAGCATTGCGTCCACTAATCTCAAAAACTAAGGGAGGAAGAGGAGATTGGCTGTGATAATTGGAAAACTCAGCTCGACGATGACGATGGTGGCGTTATTCTTAGTTCTCCTGAGCTTATCGGCCGTCACTATTCGAGTTCATGCCAAGCTCGATAATCTCGGCAAGTTCTTGTCCTTATTCGTGCCTTGATATATCGCCACATACGTTATAATTTTGGCAAATTACACCCTATACAATCAAATTTTCGTTTTTTCTTTTTCTTTTTGCAGGTTTCATAAGCATCGACTGTGGCCTTTCTGAGAATTCTAGCTACACAGAGAGTGTAACCAATCTAGTATACACCTCCGACGAGCAATTTATCGACACCGGGACGAACTATAACATCTCGAGCGAGTACGTGAAAGCCGCATTCTGGAAGCAGTTTTTGAACGTGAGAAGTTTTCCGACGGGAACTCGGAATTGCTATACCTTGAAGTCTATAGTGGCGGGAAAAAAATACGTGGTAAGAGCGCTATTTTTATACGGGAACTATGATGGGTTGAATAAACCACCCTTATTCGACCTCTATATCGGGATAAATTTCTGGAAGACGGTGAACGCATCTGATGAAGCTAGTGGAGAAGAAGTAACAACTGTGGCCCAAACGGATTACTTACAAGTTTGTTTGGTAAATACGGGATTAGGGACCCCTTATATCTCTGGATTAGAGTTGAGGCCATTAAAGGACGTTCATTATCCAGCTGTGACTGCCCTTCGATCTGCAGTTCTTTATTCCAGGCTCAACATGGGGCCAAAGGAAGACAGCGATTTGATAATAAGGTCAGTTTTGTTCTCATATCACCTCATATAAGAAATTCTGCTCATCAAATAATACACTAGAATAATTCCATGGACCTGTATATAATATTATGGTTTAATTAACAATTCCGTAGAATAATTCCGTTGACATCTGTAATACTATGGTTTATTAATGATTCCCCGTCGGAAAACGTACAGGTACCCAGACGATCCCTACGACCGTTATTGGATACCCTGGAATAAGGTGCTATCCAGGCCACCCGGCTTAACCGAGATATCCACCACCTCCCCTATCCGCCATCTACCCGTCGACCACTACGATGCGCCTTCTGCCGTTATCCAGACCGCGCTCACCCCCAAGAACGCCTCCAAGATCGAATACCATTGGACTTCCGACGCCCAGGGAAAAGACCCCGGATTCTTAATCGTGTTATACTTCTCCGAGTTCCAGACCGTACAGGGCGATGCCAAGCGAGAGTTCGATATCTACCTCAACGGTATCCAATGGGCCGATCCCTTTTCCCCGGATTACCTCTATTCCGATGCCCTATTCAATGATAAACCCGCTCCGCGATATCCCCGGTATAACTTATCCATCGTAGCGACGAGCAAGTCCACGCTTCCGCCGATTATTAATGCGCTGGAATTATTCCGTGTGTTGGATATCACCGGGAACGGGACGGATAGAGGGGACGGTATAGCATAACCACGATACCCTGTTCCTCTTTTATTTTTCTATGGATTAGTTATCCGAGCTAATCCAAGTTCCACTTTTTCCACTCTTTAACAACAGTTAGTGCGATGATAGCAATCAAGGAGACTTATCAGCTCAAGAAAAGCTGGAATGGCGATCCATGTGCTCCCAGAGCTTTTGCATGGGATGGATTGAACTGTAGTTATGCTATCTCTACCCCTCCAAGGATTACGACTGTGTGAGTACTTATAAGACAAAATTCCGCAACAATTTGTCTTAAAATATGAACTTCTCGTAGAACATTTCTCTTAAATGCATTGGAATTTTGCAGAAACCTATCATCTAGTGGATTGACTGGTGGCATATCAATATCTTTTGGAAGTCTTGCAGCGTTACAATACCTGTGAGTTTTGTCAGACTTGCCCTTACTTAATCTTCATTACTAGTGCCCATAAATCAGAATTTTGTTTATTTGTTTGGGTTGAATCTTGACAATTCTGGGACTGTCAAGGCTCAAGACAAGTCATTGTACATCAGCAGAGTAAGTTTTCACTTAAAAAGCATGCATACATGTATAAGAAACGAGAGAGATGTATAAACAAGCGCTTAACCCCTGTTAACCTTCTAAGGGGAGGTGAAATCCATAAATAATATTAGTATTTGCAAGCAATGTCTTAAGTTATCTTGGTTTCGATTTCAAAAGTACTTGAAGAACGCTTGTATGACATAGCTTACATTGCTCCTGTGCAGGAATACTAGTCGTATGTGGTCATGTTGTTTTAATTGTTATCCTCTCTCTCTCTCTAAACTATACCTTTTTTTCCTTTTTGTTGATTTTTTTTCCTTTTCATTTTGTTGCTCTAGTTGCCGAATTCATGTTGTTATAACTATTGTCATTTCCTTGGATGAAGTAGCACATCAGCGAGACAAACTAATTATATTAAACCTTCGATAGTCTTTGTGTTTCACATGAGTTGCCATTTCCAGGGATTTGTCTCATAACAACTTAACAGGCTCAATTCCAGATGTTCTAGCACAATTATCATCACTCGTATTCCTGTAAGTACTCTTATTATCCTTTCTATTTGGTTTTAAATGTGAAATAGATCTGTGGTATCAACATACCTTCTTCTTGCAGAGATTTGACAGATAACCAACTGAATGGATCAATTCCTGCTGGTCTCCTTAAGAAATCCCAAGATGGGTTACTTACACTAAGGTTTATTGTTCTTCTTTACACATATGTTAATTTAAACTATACCTCCTGTAGTTTGATTTCATGCAAGAAGGGACTGCTGGATGGATCTGATAATGACCTGATGTAGGAAATAAACAGGAAACCTGACAGATACTTTTATGTTTATAGACCTTTAAAATGGAGCCTGTGAGCTAATGTAGGCAAATTTTGTTCTCCGGTGATAGGGCTCCTAGAATTTTTGTTATAATCATAAGAAAGCACTACTCTAGATTAAAAAAATAAATATCAAATTATCTCTACTCTATATTAGGAAGATTATTCAAATTATTCCACACATAAACCCAATTACAATTTCTTTTTGACTTAACTAAAATTGTCTTAAAAATCATTTCATCCCTCCTACTACCAACCTATCTCATTACATACCTACAAGTATGCAATACGTATCTACAAGAAATGAAAACGCTTTAATTTAAATATATATATCAAATCAAATGCATTTGAGTTAATTTTTACTTCTTATTTATATTTTATCTCAATTTTATGTTATACCCATATTATGGTGTACAAGTAAACATTAGAATACCCTACTCTAAATTAGAAGTACAATTCTAAGAGTAAGAATCTAGAATAGCTATTCTAGATTTTCTCTTAGTATAAACAAAACAAGGCCTTGGTCTTTTCTTCAAAATCTGAAAATAATTGATTAATTGATGAGCTTGTGAGATTCTTTGCCAGATCAATCAGTCAGTTAAAGCTAACTGATTGCTCTGCTGAAAGCATGCAATACTTAAAACAGAATCACAGAGGTCAATTGAGCAAAATTTGATGGAAATGATGCTGAGTGATACAACTAACAATTTATAATCAAATTAGGATTTAGAGTAGCCACTTAATGGAATCACTGTATCTGGAGAGTGGGGGCTAACCATATTTCTATATTCATTTGGTTTTAACATGAGAATTCTGCTGCTTATCACTTGGTCTAGTTTCAGAGAAGAGACTGCCTCTTATGAAATGATCTGCTACCATCACAATCTCGTAAAAGTGTTAAAGATATATATATATATATATATGCAAACAAAGCAAGCAGGATATCCTTTTTCTATGTTAACTTATATTCGTTAACTATATGAGAAAGAAGGTTTTATAACATTTCAAGACTTAGTTATTATTTACCTTTTGATTAGATTGGTTGAGGTCCAATTGTGATTCGATTTCTTTCCTGATAGAATTGGAGAAAATCTTTGTGCCAACGACAGTTCATGCATGCCACCCTCGGGGGAGACGGATTCCATGAATCCTAGTATTGTGATTGTTCCCGTAGTTGTGTTGCTGTTCCTAATTGTGATACTTACTATATATATAATGAGAAAACGGAAAGGTAAATTTGGTATGGCTTTTCCTTTCCTTGCTCTAGCTTGAGTACAGTGAATAAATACTAGCTATTAATACCTCCATTCATGGATGCGCCTCACATTAGTTTGCTTTACTCAGCATGCCATCAACAGGACACTTCTTTGAAACTTGAGATTCGGCGATTCAGATACAAGGAGTTGGAAGTTATAACAAAAAACTTTACCCAACAAATTGGGAAAGGAGGTTTTGGAAAAGTTTATGGTGGTTTCTTGGAAGACGGCACTCAAGTTGCAGTCAAGTTGCACTCTCAGTCATCTAAACAAGGGGTTAAAGAGTTCGTAACCGAGGTAATCAACTCCAATCAACTCTTTTCTTTGATATGCACCTTGTATGGATTTATCTTTCTATTAAATATTAATGGGGGATTGAAGGGTGATATCGTTATTGTTCATATGATGGTATTTGGATGTTTGAATTTTCTATATATGAGTGGCAAAGTTAGCATCAAATAAGCAATATACGTGGGTATCGAGATGATATGGATATTTGAGTGAGAAAGAAGTCAAGAAGTAAGGTATTGTTGGTTGGTGCATAAGCCTCCATTATTTGTAAATAGCAATCAAACACTACTCTCTCTCTATAAGTGCGCTTACTGCTTAGATATGGTCAACGTGCATAACTTTAGGGCTCATTCACTTTAGGAATAAAAGAAATTCTAGAATAGGTTCTTATTTATTATTCACAAAATGAAATCTTTATTCCAGTAATAACTATTTTTATGTTTACTTGTATTCTAGAATAAGGGTGTAATAATTATCTTTGATGTGATATAAAAGAAAGAAAAAAATAGAAACAAGTTTTTTGTCTTTTATAAAACTACGACAAATGTCCTTTGATTTAATATAAAGTAGATTGATATGATAGATATCAAAGGTAAATTAGTAAATGAGTTAATGTGTGGTATAAGATATAATTTTGATAAGTAATGTTTGTATTTTAGAATAAAACTATTGTGATATTTAGTTGTTATTCTGAAATAAATGGTTATATTCCAGAATAAGAAAAAAATTATCCTTGAAGTGAACGGGAGCTTTAAGTGATGCATGTTTTTTATTTCAAGTGAGTGGATATGATAAAATTATCACCTCTCTTTCCTTACCAAAATGCACATAAACTCTTTTCACATTTAAGCTTTATACACTAACCAAATGTTGTCCCAAATTATATTGATGCATTAATTTACTTAAATATATTCTCCAACAGTTAAATGTCAACAGAATACAGAGATTATTAACCATTATCCCCAGTGATTCCTGGCACAAAATTGAAGGTCTTGCATCTATCTGCTGTATTTTTGTACATATGAGAGCCCCCGTGAAGCCTCTAAAGGTTATTCTTGAGCTTTATGTGGGGTTTCAGTTGGATTGATTTTTTATAAGTTCATAAAATCTCTACAATCGAAGAAAGATCATGAAGTCAGGTTCTTACCAACTTTATCTGGAACTCTTTTGGTGTTTATCCGAAAAAATGACAACTATTTTTTCAGATTGTGATTTCACTGACCCCAATAGTAAATCCTGGTGTCCCTTAACCTTTCCACCATAGACTGACTGCTGAAAGTATATATCACTCCATATGTCTGATATTGCAGTGTTGTGATTCTTATGTTTTATGACTTTATTTACATTTGATATATTCTGAATCCATATGCATCCATATGTCTGGTGTTGCAGGCTAAGTACTTAGCAAGGGTTCATCACAAGTATCTGCTTTCTATGATTGGCTACTGCAACAATGGTGGACACTTGGGACTCGTTTATGAGTACATGTCTGGAGGAACACTAGAATCTCATCTGAGAGGTTCTAAACTTCATGTTCTTAACTAATATACTCTTTTATCATCTAGTATCAAATTGAATTATAGTACATGGCTACGTGCTGGCTGATCTGGCTCTTCCTATGGATCAACTGCTAGAAACTTAGAATAGTCACACTTGTATTTCTCTAGGAAAGAGAACTTAAGGGAATATTTTTTAATATATTAAATTTTAATGAATGATAGTGATATTAAACGAATGCATGATAGTGAAGTCATTGAACCTAGTGGTGAATTCAGTATTAGATCATGTCAGTCCAAAAAGGCAAGACACTCGACGGAAAGATCCTCGATTGAATGGAATTAAAATTTGAATAGGTAAACAAGTCAATGGGAAATATAATAAGATATTGGAATATGTCCTGATTTAGAAATCTCTTTTATTTGTCCTATCAATGCAGTATCGAGAACCTTAAATTTATGATTCATGTTCAACTAATACCATGTGTTCCTACTTCCTAGTACTCCAAAATTTGGAAGGTTGGCAGTGATACTATCTTCAATGTTGACTGCAAAGAAAGTATTGTATTCTAAGTTTCTGCATTACTCTTTTGAGCAAATATTCTAATGGGTTATCGCAATGATCTTTTAGGTGCTTGCAGTACTAGTCCTTTGACTTGGAAACAGCGGCTGCATATTGCACTTGAATCGGCAGAAGGTTTGGCAGCAACAGAGAACATCAGTTCTAGCACATTTTCAACCTTTTTCTTGTCTTCATTCTATAACTTTTTCCATAATTCACGTTTAGGTCTGGAATATCTACATAATGGATGCAAGCCACAAATAATTCACAGAGACATCAAGACCAGCAACATCCTCTTGGATCAAAATTTAGGGGCAAAGATTGCTGATTTTGGGATGTCAAAGGATATTGGCATTGAATCTTCTGTCAATGCAGCCCCAAGAGTAGTCGGCACAAAAGGATACTTAGATCCTGAGTATGTCCTTTCTATGTCTTTGTACATCTTCCCTATAAACTTATACGATCGTCTTGAA
This sequence comes from Typha angustifolia, assembly GCF_048772165.1. Lineage (NCBI taxonomy): Eukaryota > Viridiplantae > Streptophyta > Magnoliopsida > Poales > Typhaceae > Typha > Typha angustifolia. The sequence continues at coordinate 1,217,149 of NC_133239.1, forward strand.
ATATTTACTTCTGAATGGAAAGCTGTCCAGATAAATAATAGTAAAAGGGTGGTACTAATTTCTTAACATACACAATCAATCAAGAGATAATTTGCTACTCTAAATAATAAGCTAATTTTCATTTCTATGCATCTGAATTAAACAGTAACTATGCATTCAATAAAGGCAATGTCATTCTCTTAAGGAAAGTACATATGAAAATGCAAGCTTTCTGTTTAGGAAGGACAAATTTTTTTGTTATTCTAACCTAACGAATTCAAAAGACAATCTTTTGCAAACTGAGCTTGGTCGGACCAGGCTACTTCATTGAAATTAGTTATGATTTTCAAGGATATGAGTGTCATAATACTTGGCAACTTGCTAGTGTGTCAACCCAATCCAGCAGTTATGCAAACAATTGAGAGAGAGAGAGGTGCAAGGATGGAAGGTGGATGAAGAGAGTGGATAGAATCTGGGTGAGAGGAGAAGAAGAAGAAGAAGAAGAATGATTGTTCAGGTCAGTTATGGGATTGATGTAATCCATATGCTCAAGTTCAAAGTTTTTTCTGGGATTCTAGGAGCCTGATACTGACCTCAAGACCTTTCTTCCTTAATTTATATCCTTTGGGAGGTTTTCATATTTTTAAATAACAAAGTCTGGCAGGGTTCGAACTCAGGGACTCTGTTATGATATTATATTAATTCACTAATTATTTTAAAAGTTTAAGTTTTTATAGAACAGCGATTTTTATATTTATGTTCTAACATATAATGTCATTGTCGCTCAACATATCAAAAAATGTCACTGCATAAAGCATCATTTCTTCTGCAAGCAAATGCAGATCATTGTTGAAAAACTATTACATTGCTGCTCATCCAAACATGTACATTGAGATGTGCCTTTATTTCCTTAAAGCTGCTGAAAATATCATTGTCAAGGTTCTAAATCTCATGGCACAACATTGGGCCACAAGCTTGTTGGCAGCATGAGGGTATTGGATAGCATGTCCTGTGCCTTCCGGCACTGGCTTCATGCCGAGGAAGAAAGATAGGTAAAGGTAGGAGATGGAGGAGAGGCAGAGGGATGGAAAGGAGGGAGAGTAAGAAGTAGCAGAAATGGTAGCTGTGGGAGCTTTTATTTAATTTTAATTCATTTTTTGGGCCTTCCAAAATATATCAAGCCCACAAGTGAGTTAACAAGATAACTCTGCAGGTACTGTATTACGGGAATAGTCACCGAGAAAAGTGATGTGTACAGCTTTGGTGTCGTTCTCTTGGAGATGATCACAGGACAACCTCCTATACTAGACCAATCCGAAGTAGCTCACATTACTCAATGGGTGAACCAGAGGCTCAATAGAGGAACCATTGATAATGTCATTGATATAGCGATGAAAGGAAACTATAATCCAGATTGTGTCTGGAATGTTGCTGAATTAGCATTCGAGTGCACTAAAAGGGCCCCCAGCCAGAGGCCAACCATGACTGTTGTTGTGATGCAGTTACAAGAGTGCTTGGAACTAGAGAACTTTGTCGAGAGGAACCATCACATGCCTTCAGGAAGCAGAAACCCACACTCAAGGATTGATGAACCAAACAGAGATTAACAATGTCAGGCTCGAATACAACATTTGAGGTGGAACATTCGGAAGAGATCACAATAAGATAAGATTGGTCTACCCTTCCTGTTCTCTTGGTGCAGTTGCTCACACGGTTTGCTTATCCTTTCATTCATAAGATTATCTAGCAGAGCATTACATGTCTGGATTCTATCTCATGTTCGAGTGTGGTTTGCAGTTTGTAATTATTTTGGAACATACCAATAATATGTAATTTTTCCAGGAGAATCGCTGAAGCACAAATGACAAGATTTGTACTCAAACCTTAATTCTTGTGTACTCGCACATTTCTGAATTGATTTCTTCCTGATATGATTGCATTCAGAAATCTTGATCTTTTCTTCTTTTTCTGCTTACATCATCGTTCAGGGACCGTGCTAATTTTCTCTATGCCGTTCCAATTTCATCTGATGTCTACGAAGAGACAGGTCAGTTCCTTTGCTCCTTTACAAAGCTAGTATCCATGATTTGAAGATTTGTTTGTATGATATGTAAATTATAAACTATTACTTAATACCTTGCATTTGACAATAGTGATGCCAATCTCGATTTTGACATATTTTTCAAATGAAACTAGTCCATAAGGACAAGGAACAGGACAATTTTAGAATCCATAGTGACCTTCGCATTTCTACAATTAGTAAATCAATGACTCAAAGATGAGAATTTGCATAAAGAAACCTATAAACAATGGCAAAAGGACGGTCAATGTAATACTCCTTGCATGCATTCATTTCCTCAGCTTTTGAATATTATACATATTGAATGGCAAAAAAGAAACATCAACAATAGATGCATCAGGAACAACATCCTCTATGAACAAAGCTATCATACTCTAATTGATAAAGGAAAAAAAAAATTTGTAGTGACAACTGAAAGATAGATATTTTCTATCTGCCATGAAGTCTAATGGTTGCAAAAGCTCTTGTTCACAGGAATTGCAGGTGGTCTACATAGAATGCTCTTGCTATTGCTCCTAGCCATCAGATTACCACATGATCCCCTCGAAGGCTTCTTGGATATGCTCTTGCTGTTAAGACAAGGAGCATGGTTTGTTCTCTGGCCTTCATCAAGCCCTCCTGCATAGCTCTTGCATGTCTTAATATTCTTTTTGTAAGGAATCTCCTTCTTAGGCAAATCCTCCAAGCATCTTGCATCAGAGAGGGATGTGAAGGACTGAGATTTCCCTTGATAGTAGTTAGACAATCCTCTCCTGATATATCCCACAACTTCGTCAGATAGATATCTTGGTACATGAGTAACATGACTATAGTTTTTATGTCACCCACAGATGATGTTGTTAATCAAAGAAGAGTCTATGAATACTCACTTGACAGGGAGCTGTGCAAGAAGTGATGATAACTCATAGAGAGGCCCATCTGAATCTACTGTGGATCGGCTTTGGTTTGTCCTTGCATCCTCTGTGCAGTCTGATGAAGAGGACTCGGCGTTGTCGGAATCGGAGTCGTCGCCGAAGATGGAGGAGGACTCAGATAGCTCATCATCATCTTCATCATAAGAGGTTGGAATTCCATCAAACATTTCCTTCTGCTCCTTGCCCATGCCCATGCCCAAGCCCAAGCTTTTGTTAGCTAGTTCTTTCATACAATGTCGCTAGTCCTTAAAGTGGTATGAGAGAATATATATAGCTTGCTTGTTTGGAATAAGTCTATGTGCTTGCTGCTAGTTACTGTTTTAGTCAAGAAGGTATGTGGCAGTAAGATCATGTGGACTTGGTTTTTGCTGCATTTTTCAAGGTTTCATATTTCTATAAAGTTGTGCAATACTTTGACCATGGAAATAAAGAATGGAAGTGTAAATAGTGGTGGCCGAAATTATTAATGGTTGGAATTAGTGTGACAAAGTGGAGAATCATATTAATATGTGAACTTTGTTGCTCCACTTGAACCATTGCCTGCCTAGCCAAAGATTCCACCTTATCACCTTCCCTATGGCTTGGGTTGTACAAATGGATAAGGCCGAAAGCCTAGAATATCCAACTTTATTTTAATTTTAATTTAATTTAATTTAATTTATATTCTAAAGTTTATTACCCGAGAAGAAGTTTCATTTACATCAATATTCACGAGCTGAAGTAATATCTTTTATTAAAAAAAAAAAGGAATTTTGATTGAAAATGATATTTACAAAATATTACTATGTAAATTTCAATTACCTACTATTTTTTGCTACACTTTTTGTTGTAAATAATCTCAATAATCACTTTCGATTAGCGTAAATTTTTAATATTGTCAAAGGGCTTTTTTTTTAATTTATTTATTTTTAATTAAAAAAAAAGACTGTAGAATGTTTATGACTAAATATATTCCTAGGTGGATTTAAGGCGTGTTCCCCTTCCCCTTTCCTTGAGACAGATATCTAACAATATTTATTCTCCGGAATTAAGAGAGTCGTGGCAAATAATAATGTTTCATGTGGCTTTCCTAGGATAGAAGGTCAATTTATGTTAGGGACATTTCACATTGCATCGAAGGACATAAGTTGGTGACCGAATCCAGCAAATCTTATCCGGAAATTAAATAATTTTCATGATCTCTAGTTGCCAGCCATGGATATTAAATGACTAATTCAAAGCTCTGCTGGTGTGGAAGGTGAAGCTTCGCGATAACACGTATGAAGACTCGAGACCAAACACCTGGTCCTCATGGTGGAAATTTGAATCGGAATTATTCCACCAGAGTTACACCACCGTGGATAAATTCTAGAACAAACCAGGATAAGAATTAAGTCCCAAATATGCTAAACTATTATCATTATTATTTTTTTTCTATCAATTTTAGTAGTATTTTATCTATGGACCAGGTTGGTGAAACTTGTCCAAGATGGAACGTGGAAAGGAAAGAAAATATGGTCAGAGGGGTTGGAAATTGGAGATGTAGGGATAAGGGAGCAAGAATAGTGGGCATGTATGTGGGGTCGATATATTTATTCTTCCCACTCTCTTATCCGCCCTTATCCAAAGACGCGGAGGCACGATGAGGACAAGCGACTGAGCGGCGTATGAGGTCGGCTATCCGCGTGATGGAATAGGAAATTATGGATAGGATAAATAATCCGGGGTTAGAATAGATCGAGAATACGCCAGCCGACAGTTGATAAATAATGCTAATCTTATCCAACTGGATCGCAACCGATCTTATTAGCTTTCACATATTAAAACTAAAGCATGCACTGCTTATATAGATATAATTAAGGATTACAAACAAAATATACATACTGGAAAACCAAAGCCACCCTTATTATATCGAGTTTCTCTTTTTTAATAAATATTAAGGAAAAAAAAAAGGGTCTATACTTGCTAATATGATTAGGAAGTAGAATAATTTTGCAAATCATTCGATGGTGATAAGTTAGGTCTACTCCAGATCGTGCTGAGATAAATGATGGCCCATCAGGGGCCCATGGTGGGATATTGGCAGTGATATACTGATACATGATCTTGGAATAAGCTTGGAGAACAAGGAAGAAATCCAAAAGTTCATACAAACATAACAATAATTCATAACTTTCGTCGTAGAATTGAGAGCATAAGAAGAAAAGCGAAGGAACTGCGATTGTTACTGCGAATTGCATTTGCGTTAAACTGCAGATGCAACTAGATCTTTTTCATGGTATCGGTAATAGTTCGGAATCAGAGGAGGTTTTCCATTATGTAGATTTCTCAAACTTTTCGAGAGAATTCCCCCTTGCACTTTCCAGAATACGCCTATCTGCAGCGATGAAGAAACCGGCTACTGAAGCTGCAAAATAAGATCTGAGAATAAGTTGAAGCAAATCTAGAAAAAAACAAGCAGATTAGAGTTCTTTTATGAGACCTCGAATGCATGATTTACTTCAGTATATCCACTTCCTCAAACATATTTTTAGAAAGACAAACTATACAAAATTAAGATATTAAAGAGGTACAAAGAACTCTAAATATCTGCATTGTAGATAACAAAAACTATGAAGTTAGGAAACAACTCTTTAGGCCAATTTTAGACCTACTGAACTGTAGGATAACTTGATCAAGAGACTTACTTCAAATAAGTAAGACAATCACACATTCCTGTTATGTCTGAAAAGCCACTCAGTATATTTTCTCACACAATTGGATCAATCATATTGACAGAAGGGGACTACTACAGTTGAGCAGGTAGTGACCATATTGGAAGCAAATCAAGAAAACAAAGGGACATATGCTTCTGGCAGAAATCAAGAGCTGTTCTATAGTCTTAACTGTGTGGATCTAATATTATTTAAGACAGACAGTAACTAGTTTGAAGTGCAGCAGGGAGCTCGTGCCTAAAGTACCGGAAGAAGATTTCAGTGAAACAACTGGTATGTGGCCAACGGAAACAGTAGATCAAGCAATGCAAAGGTCATAGCTCTTAGTGAGTCAGAACTCTCATATAAGTCAAGTTCCATACCAGCTGATCTCAAGATATCAATTAACACGTCTCAAAGCTCACCTTGTTGAGTTGAGAAAAGAATTAACTAGATAACCAAGAGGCACTATTTCCCAACCCTCTTGAGACACCATTTACTTCAGAAAATCACTTCTCTTTGGCCAATAAGATGCAATGTCAATAATTCTATTGATGATGCTACATGACATCATACTTTATGCATTTGATAAAAGAAAGCAGTTATACTATCTCAACTACCAGCAAAACCGACATCAACTAATACATTACCTGACGAGATGATGAGCGCCTGTGCAGTGTAATTGAGGTTAGCCTTAGCCCACGGGATAACACGGCAGCCAATTAACTGAATCACAGAAGCAATTTAACGAACATATCATAACCAAGGGTTAAAAATGTTGCCCATTGTAAGAAGAAGCTTAAACTGCAGGAACACTTAGTTTCATAATAGAGCATGAAGCAAAGAAAAGCATCAGGCATTGTTGTGTAACCAAAAAAAACAAAAAAATCCATCTTGTATAATATTATCTCCTTCCAACTGCAGCTAGATAGGTCCAAATTATCATGGTAAGAAAACCTGAAGTACTAAAGCGAAGGAGAACTGTAAAGAAAGCTTACTGTTGGAACTGCAGCTACCGCACCAGCAACAACAGCTGTTATGAACCCTGATTGAACTGCTTCTGCAAACAACAAATGAGTTGAAAAGGATAGTTAGATATTCAGGTCCATCATTCATTACAGTATAACAAAAACTGCACATGAATTTATAACAAATATGGAATAAAGGGCAGAAGCTTTAAGCATCAGATGAAGAAAGCATGTCACAACTCCGAAATTCATTAGTACATTACCTTCGGCAACTTATTGAATATATTGTTCATCGGAAAGAATAAGGAAATCGAAAGAGGAACATCAGAACATGCAACCAGAATCAATCACAGGGGTAAATGCGATAAGAAAAGAGCATGTTGACAATGCATCAAGATTGATTGGAGCATTAATGACGATGTAAAACAATGTCATAAGAAACAAATTTGAAGTTTTCCAAGGCTTACATTTTCCTTCTTCTGATCTTATGAGTCCAGTTATAACCAAATGGAGAGCGAAAATATGCCAGAATGAAAGACAAAAACAGAAGAACATCAATTGAAATTGTGATATAAGTAAGGAAAAACGATTAGACTCATGTAATCCAAGATTACCAAGCTATAAGCCAAAGGGTCAAGAGTTGCACAAGAAATCCTTTCACCACCTCAATAGTCTACTTTTGAGGTCTACCATTGTTGCGATTGACAAAGATCACGATTTACAGAAAATAATAGCATGATTTTAGTTCGATTGCAATAAAAACAGAAAAGATTATTCATCACTGAATCCTTCTTCTCAAAATCATCATACATTTCTCACTGCAAACAACAAAAATCAATTCATGGCTTCTCATGAAACTTCCACAATCCTCAGGAATACCTATTTACACAAACAAACAAAAATAAAAACCTGAGATGATCAAAGTAATCTACCTTTGACGTGGCCCTTGCGATGGACAACAGTCGGTTCACTGGGAGAAGCAACCATGAAAGACTTCCTCTTGCTCGTCCACGCATCTCTCATCTCCGAAATCGTAACCATCTTCCTCTCTCTCTCTCTCTCTCTGGATCCAGATTAGCGGAAAATTGAAGGTTGCCTCTTCCTCTCCACCATGAGCTATTTTAGTCATCGAGGAAGGAGTTCGCTTCGCAGCGAAACAGCCGTGGGTTTCCGAAACGGCGGCATAGTTTGGACACCCATACAATTTCTTATTCGGTGCTCGATCCGCCGTACGTGACGCTGATGTGGAGGTTTGTATGATTGATACAACGGAGACGAGATGGACCCACGAGGGATTCCTCCGCCCACAGCTTGGTCGGTCAACCGTCAATCTGGGTTTGGCTTCATCGGGCGAGGAAGAGAACAGGCTGTAACCCGTTAACCCTATAAACCAACCTGAATCCGACCTCGGAATCGGAGCCCATTGTGTACGAACCATTGCCGATCATCGACTCGAAGTCTTTGAAAGTTTAGACTAGGAAAACAAGATTGGATTTATATTTATTACTTTTATCGAATTTGAACTCAAATCAAATTTTAAATGCTTAGGTAATTTATCATATATATTTAGTCCATTTATTATTAGATTTTATCTGACTCAAATCAGATTTAAATTCGATTCGGATAATGAGTCAGATTCAAATTTTGTGAATAACTAATATAATATAAAATATATAATAATCATATATTCCACAGCAATAAGTCATAGTTTTAACTCCAAAATTCTTAAATATACCTTCACACACTAAACCTTAAATAACTTGTTTTTAGAATAATAATAATAAGGCCCATAGCCCATCTCAAAACCTTTGTGATGGTGTTCTACTTCAAAATCTCTTTAGAATTCGACAAAATTGTAAAAACATTCTATTCATATGATAATAAAAGAAAATAAATAAAAAAGTCAAAGGAAGAGATGAGAAGAAGTCACTGTTTTCTTAAAGGAGAAATTCATTAAATCAAAGACAAAAAAGCCTAAAAGGTTACAACCCATTTTCTTGTCGGTATAAGGTGCCAATGATATCTTTATACAAAATTAAAGTGAACTCAGAAAAATCTAAGTCTCTCCACAAAAAATTAGTATACGTTGATCATGTATGGTTAGCTAGCCAGTCGGCTGCTAGGTTAGCTTCTCTATAATTGTGTTTAATGATCGTATTGTCAAAAACCGATAATAAGATCATGATATTTATTATCAGATTTCGCAAGGTCCAAAAATTCACACTATTTTTTATGGAGTTGATCAAAATCTGCAAATTGGTTTTGATATAGAGATTTTATATGTTTAGACCCTTGGCTTGTATTAAAATCTATCTTATAGCCCAAGCTTCAGCCATGATAACACTATTGCATTTTACCGGCACCTCACCTGCCAATAAAATATCATAGTTAGAATTTCTGAATATCCAACCTCCTCCACCTCTATTGGCTAATTAATCCACAGAACCATCGCAGTTAAGTTTAACCCAACCATGATTAAGCCGAGTCTAGCCAATAGCAAGTGGAGAAGGATGGTTTGCATTAGTAATACTATTACTGTTTGGTCATAGGTAATCCATAATCATAATGATCATTTTCCTCCAATAAATATAAGTAAATATCGTTGAGTAATTATATTTACAGTCGCTCCTGTGTTTCCAAAGCTGCCAAAAAGAATTTACAGTAATAACCAGCAAAAGATTGCGTCTATTTTTAGGAAGGTTTTTAACTTCCTTAAGCCAATCATCATTTATCCAATTGCCATCAAAGGAGACATGAAAACCAAAAGTGGACATAGTGAGATCCCACAGTTGTTTGGCCATTTCACAATCCATAAAAGAGATGCTATGTAGTTTTAACATTCATTTTACAGATGTCACACAGAGGGCTATCCAGCATACCATATTTGATCAACCTATCTTTGATTAGCAATTGATTCTAAATCATTTTTCATATAAAGGTCAAAATTCTCATGGCAATAGGTAGAGAGACCATACTATCTATCTCCCATCCTCTTGGTAATGTGTCCATATCTGTTGGATGAGTCACAGAATAACTTTAGGGGTACATACATACATACATACATACATATATATATATATATATATATGAAATTATACTGTATCCTTGTTTTAAATAAATTATACTTTATCAGATCCATCTTTGGATCTTTCCTCTCTTTTTTTAAATTTTTTTTCATCCTCTTTTATAATTTCAAACACAGTGGTTTTGTCGGAATCGAGATGCCATCATTCTAGGGTAAAAATCTAATTTTTATTGGCATACTGTAGTTTCATCAAGTGGAGTTAAAAATATATATAGAGACAAAAGGAAGGACACTTCTTTGCCAAAAGGGACTCTTATTATTATATTTATTTCTTCAAAAATATTTTATTTATTTATACATATATTTTAAAATTAATATTTGTATATACACTCATCAAAACACACAATTTTACTTTTTTATTTCATGAATACCTTGTCATAGTAAATATTGAGAAACTATATTTTACCCATGTTGTTCGGCTTTAAATTCATTTCACTCGTCCCTTATAGTTATACTAAAATTAAAACTATTATTTCTATTATATTTAATCAATTTATAAATTAAATTTAGAAATACTCATTAGAATTAAATTACAGATAAATAAATAAGTTTTCGAAAGCATAAAAAACAATAGCAATTAGATTTTAGATGACAAAAATAATATATATGTATAAAATCTAAAATCAAATAAAAAGTTTAATATAATAGACATATTTATTCTATATTTATTATTTAAATTTTGAAATTATATCAACATTCTTTTAGATGAACGAGAAAGTTTATTCAATTATCTATGTATTTATATTTAAGTTTTAACTTAGTCAAATATAATTAAAATGTTAATTTTACTTTAAATATAAAATTAAGAATATAAAATCTAAATAAATTTGCCATCCAAGCATAAAACTATAGAAAATAAATCTAAATCTAAATCTAAATCTAACGACGGGGATGGAATATAATTTGCCAACCAAATATTCAACTACATATTTTTTTATGGGTATACATTCATGCAAAAAATAACCCTTTTAAGAAAACTTGGGAAACGCCATCCGAATCCATCCACGAAAAGACAAAGGCTGCTTTATTTTCTTTACCGTTGGAAGGGAGGGGGGGGGGCATGGAATAGAGCGCAAAATGTCTGTCTCTCCTCGATATCCAGCAAAAACATCTCCCTGTCTCCGGACGCCAGACGTCTCCTTTCAACTCCATTCCATAAACCCACTTCAAGTCCGTCTCCTCACTCCACTCTCTACTCTCCTCTCTTCTCCACTCTGTTCTCCGTACGTCCTCCACCTTGAGCTGCGGAGGCAACGGTCGAAAGGGAGGAGGAGGCCTTCGGATGCGTGTTATTAGTGGGAGGAGAAGAGGAAAAGAAGGAAACTTTGAAGGCGTTGGAAGGATTCTTCTGGTTCCATGGCGAGAGATCTTTTTGTGGTTCCGCTTCTAATCCTCTCTATCTTCGCTGGTTAGTGGACTTACTCGGTTCGAAAAAGAAAAAGGAGCTCTCTTATTTGTGCTCTCTCTTTTAAGATGCTTTGCTTTGTGTGGAGTTTTTGATTTGTTCTGGGTTTTCCCAACTTATTTGAAGAAACTGGGGGATACCCATCTGCATTTTCGTATATCTCATTGTTAAAGTTTTGATTGTTATGGTTGCTTTGGGTTATTTTGGTAGTTCTTGCTAGAAGATATAGGCAATGTTCTTAATGGCATTAAGAAGTGACTACTCGTCCAGTAGCATTTGCTACTGTGTGCAATGAGCACAATATTTGATTAATAAACAAATGGGCGTTGCTTGCTTCTCTCGTCTTGTTTTCTACTTGTATAGTCTTCATAAGATCCAAAGTTTAATATTCTGAAGTTACCCAAAAGTTTTGTTTTTATGGTATGTTCGGTTAATGTGGTCGTTCTTGGTGAGCATTCACAAAGAAATGCATTTGCTTTTATGAGCACAAATATTATAACTAAAATGAAGTGGTAGTTGCTTCGTCATTTTGCTTTCAACTGTCATGAAATCTTCATCAATATCCAAAGTTTGAAAGATCAAAGTTGCCATTTTCTCTGCAGGGGTTTGCAGATGCAGCAAAATCGGGGTCTGTTATGGTCGTAATGCGGACGACCTTCCGACACCTGACAAAGTAGCCCAATTGGTCCAGCAACATTCCATTAAGTACGTAAGAATCTATGACACCAACATCCAGGTTATCAAAGCCTTCGCAAACACCGGCGTGGAAGTCATGGTTGGAGTCCCAAACTCAGACTTACTTCCCTTTTCTCAGTACCAATCCAATGTTGATACTTGGCTCAAGAACAGCATTCTACCCTATTACCCAGCGACGATGATCACCTATATTACAGTAGGTGCTGAAGTCACTGAGAGTTCTGCCAACGTGTCTGCTCTCGTTGTCCCTTCCATGGTCAATGTTCTAACAGCTCTCAAGAAGGTGGGATTGCATAAAAGAATCAAAGTTTCGAGTACCCATTCACTGGGGGTTCTGTCTAGATCCTTCCCGCCATCTGCCGGAGCTTTTAACAGCAAGTATGCGTACTTTCTGAAGCCCATGTTGGAATTCCTTGTGGAGAACCAGTCCCCTTTCATGGTGAATCTATACCCATACTATGCCTATAGGGACTCTCCTAGTAATGTCTCATTGGACTATGCATTGTTCTCGCCATCAGCTCAAGATGTCATTGATCCAAATACTGGTTTAGTTTACACGAACATGTTTGATGCGCAGCTGGATTCTATCTTCTTCGCGCTCATGGCGCTGAACTTTAAGACATTGAAAATCATGGTTACTGAAACTGGGTGGCCTAACAAGGGTGCAACTAAAGAAACTGCTGCAACCCCAGATAATGCTCAAACTTATGACACCAATCTTATACGCCATGTAATCAATGATACAGGAACTCCAGCAAAGCCTGGAGAGGAGATTGATGTCTATATATTTTCATTGTTCAATGAGAATAGAAAGCCTGGAATAGAATCTGAGAGGAACTGGGGGCTGTTTTATCCTGACCAGACTAGTGTTTATAGCCTCGATTGGAATGGTAGAGGGAATGTGGATATTGTGACAGGGGCCAACATTACAAGTTCTAATGGGACATGGTGTGTTGCTTCTACTAATGCTTCAGATGTGGATTTGCAAAATGCCTTGAACTGGGCTTGTGGTTCCGGCAATGTTGACTGTTCGGCTATACAACCTAGCCAGCCCTGTTATCAACCCGATACTTTAGCTTCTCATGCGTCATTTGCATTTAACAGCTTCTTCCAGCAAAACGGTGCTACTGATGTTGCTTGCAGCTTTGGAGGTGCAGGAGTGAGAACTACGAAAGATCCAAGTAAGTAGCTAGACACACTATATAATGTACATCTGCAGTTTTCTCTAATTCAGAGAATGTATATAGATGTCTCTAAAGCTTAAGCTGATCTGTAATCTATGCTCCATTATTAGCCTCGAATTCAAGTTTCGAACTAGATTCTCCCGCCCTATTACGACTTGCATCAATCAACCATGTTATCCAAAACATCTATAAAACATCTCTAATATCACACTCGATTTGTTTGTCGACAGGTTATGATTCTTGCATCTATCTGACCTCTGGGTAAGTAGAAGTTCACACTTTTGTCAGATGTGCTACAATCCTATTCAAGGAATTATTTTCGCTAACAAAGTCTACTGCACTTATCTTCTGACAGTAAAATGAGCAGTGCAAATTCAACGGCGTCGGCAGTTTCGTCGAGAGGATATAATTCTACCCCGTTGCACTTGGTTGAAGCTCTGACTGCAATGCTGTTTTCAACCTTTGCAATTGTCTTGGGCATCCTTTGAGAAAGAATAATTTTGGCTGAGGAGATATGAAAAAGTTCTTCATGGTCCAATGTGTAATGTAGGATGCTTCTAGTTATAAGTAGTGGATGGTGATTTACACTTGTGTCAATATATTTGACTCCATCAATGGTCCACTTACAAAGTTTCCTCGAATCAAATAGGTCATATGTGATTAAAATAGCTCAGCTTCCATATTATATTATGGTGGGCCATGTAATGGTAGTGTTTCACTATAAGAAAACAATCAAATGTACTAAACCATCTCCATCACCATCATCACATATTTCTTTACCAAATTCTACACTAATTATTTCTTTTTAAATCTCTAATTTTTTTCAATTTAAATGTAAGGAAAAGATGGGGCATATCAATAATGGGCCTAAGATATCGAGACCCAAGCTGTCTATCCTTCCTTTCCTTCAGACCTTCCTGTCGTGGGGCCCAACGAAAGTGGCCAATATCTGTAAAGCGGATCTCCACCGTCGGTCGTACGAATCAACCTGAGCCGTCGGATTCATCAGGACGGAGAAGGCTATCTGGGTAAATAAGTTTGAATCCGGGGGTAAAGCGGTAGGGGGAGTAGTAAATTTCGGCTAAACTATAGGCGGACTTGAAGGGAAATTATTCAATCGGGTTGAATGGGTGGTTGAGGAGGAGTGGTGAGGCACCCAGAGAGATCCATCCTCTCCTCTCCCCGGCCCACTATTTATTCTTCTCTCTCTCTCTCTCCTAAGATTTACAAGCGCGATAAGTTTAAATAGCGAGCGAAGCGAGCGAAGGAGACGAAGGAGAAGGAGAAGGAGAAGGAGAAGGAGAGGAGAAAAGAGAAGAAGGAGAAGAAGAGGAGACGAGATGTCGTGGCAAACGTACGTCGATGACCATCTCATGTGCGAGATCGAAGGCCATTACCTCACCTCCGCGGCCATCGTCGGCCAGGATGGTAGCGTGTGGGCGCAGAGCGCCTCGTTTCCCCAGGTATATTTCCTTTCCGTGATATCGTTAGATCGGTGTGCTCTTCGATCTTTGTGATGTCTTCTGGTGGATCTGATTTGAGATGATCAAATGTGGGAAGCAATTGATCCGTTAAACTTTGCTTGTATTGGTGTCTATTCGATTACATTGTGAACCGGATATAGATAATTGATGTAGTTTGATGCAACTTAATGGGATTTAGTTTTGATCTGGTATTGGCAATGCTAGGAATGTGGTTGGTTTCCTTATATTACAATTGGCGTGTTGAAAGGTCTCTTAGATGATGGTCTGCAACTTTGTGCAGGCGTGTGTATACGGTAATCGTTCCCATCTGATTGTCTAACCTTATATTTTTTATTTTTGTGCGATCATTTAGGGGCCTAAGCTGGTGATCCGGGCCGTTTTTTTCTCATTGATGAAGCTTTCGTTGACCCGTTTAATCATCTATTTGAAATTTAGAGCAATTTGGATTAAATGATAGGCTGTACCTTTATGCATGCATAGATTATGGCTTTTATATTATATTATTGTAATAAACTGATGTCAAGTTTAAATGCCATAGTGAGATTGTTAGTATCATGGAAATTTGGATATTGTCTTAGATGATTTTAATTGTGTTATCTGATGGTTCCATGGATAAATTATTCAAAAGTTGCTAGTTTGAGATAGATATATGAGGTCAACTTTAACCATTGCGTGCTCAAAATCTGTCTCTTACATCTTTTCTTTTTTGCATGTTATGATGCATAAGAAAGGACCTAGAAAATTCATAATTTTGTTGCTGTTGCTGAATCTGCAACTCTTGTTATGTGTACATGTATGTAGGCAAATAGATAAGTATGTATGCATTAATATATTCTTCACCCTTTGGCAAAGTGACACGATTTTCTTGTTTCTGTAGTTTTGAACTAAATTTTTTGAAGGTTTTACTCTCTTCACTTGAAGCCCATAATAACGAAAAGCACTATTGGCTGTAGTTTGATGTTTCATCTTTTGTTCTCTACTTGTTATAACTGTGTCTTCTTCTTTCCTATGTGCAGTTTAAACCTGAGGAAATCTCTAACATTATGAAAGATTTTGATGAGCCTGGATCACTTGCCCCCACTGGCTTATTTCTTGGATCAACAAAGTATATGGTAATCCAAGGAGAGGCTGGAGCTGTTATTCGTGGAAAGAAGGTGACTGATTCCTGTCTTTTATATGTTTCTTCCCTTCTCTATCCAGAAGGGATTTCATTGTGCTGGAATCTTTTCTTTTGTTTAATACACAATGCTAAGTTTCTTTTTTCTTCAGTTTATATTGACCTATTGCAGACATGATGTATAGTTGATGCTAGAGACAGCATTTGGTATTGCTCAACAAAAGCTTTGTATCACAAATTTAGAATTTCGTATCAATTCATAATATCTGGAGAACAGAATGTCTTTTTATTTTTCTGCACCCATGCTTATCTTTTGCAAACTTGATTTCAGTTTTTGTGTTGAATAGCATCATTGATATGTTTGTGCATTTCCATCCTACTTTCTGCTCATTCACAGCTCTATGGAGTCTAATCTTAATGGCCTTACTTCATGAGAATAGCACAATCCTGATCTATCAATTCTATCTACTTTTCCTTCTTCCCCGTTTTGCTAATAACCATGCGAAACTTAAATATAGTCTCTGAAGTTCACTTTAATCTACTCATTGAAGTTTACTTTGCCACTGACTTAATTACCTATGCCCAGATTTATATATATATATATATATATATCAGGGTTATCATTAGCATGGCTATCACCAAGGCCAGAAACAGAAATTTCTTTTACAAGGGACCATAGTACTTTTGTTACATAGTTGAAGTTTAGAGGAGCCCAAGTATTGCTTCCCTCACATAATATCATGTAACAGAGTGTTACCTTAACTAAGACTTCTTTATGATTTCCAAGGTCTGGGGATCCATATGTGCACTATTTTGTTTTGCAGTCATTAGGAAGAGACCTCACTATTTGTGACCTACTATTACATTTTGAGTATATCTCTGTTAGTCGAAGGTCTCCGTATATTGCTCACTCAGGTTCAACTTGAGTAATTTTAACTGCAAATGACCTCAAGGCATTTCACAGGGAGAGAACAGAGATTATTTCTGCTTTTCCTGAGTACATCTAAAGAAGTGAAACATCAAGAATGACCGCCGATTTTTCCATTTGCTAGTGTAGTAGTAGTGCCTTCTAAAGCCCTTCTCTTTTGTTCTGCAGGGTGCAGGAGGAATCACTGTAAAGAAAACCACTCAAGCACTCATCTTTGGTATATATGATGAGCCCATGACTCCCGGGCAATGCAACATGATTGTGGAGAGGTTGGGAGACTATCTCATAGATCAAGGCCTCTAGTCCACAGAACACAAGCAATCCCTCCATATTTCTAGCTTCAGTGGGATGTGATCTTTTCGTCGATTCCTGTACTCTGTGCATGTCTGAGAACCTGTCTTTTTGCATTTGCTTTGGGCAATAATCTTGTCGCTCGACAAGATCGTTTGGTTGCTTAAGCTTCTTTTTTGTTTCGATTGCCTTTGATGGTTCTTATATATTCTTTTGGTTTCTTTTAAACCTGAGCCCCCTCTTCTTTAAATTTACTTTTGAGTAAGTTGGATTATCTTAAGAAAGAAGCTCTGATCCGTTCCTGGTGGTATTATTATGTGCATCCTGAGATTATTCTCTTTGCCATATGATCAAGAATTACTATATCTTCCTTGTACCTTGTTGTCTTTTTCTTTTTCATTTAAATAAGTGGTGCTTGGTATAAAGTGACCAATTTCTTTTGGGGTGCTTTTTCTCAGAATGAGATGTATAAGTGCTATGGATTCCCCTGCTAGAAAGAAATCTGAGTTATTAAACCTTAATTATATGATAATTAAAATGGATTTGAAAATTAGTACTGATTTTACTACCTCAAATTGGCTCGAATCCTGGAATACACTATCGAGTTCATGGCCAACTTGTGTTTTAGATTACATTTTAGGTGAATTATTTTCTGCAGCTGCTCAACGATCTCGCTCTTCTACAACTACTGCATCAATGTTAAATGTGTACATTCGCGTTTCAAATTAACAATAGAGTATGGTGATAAGAAAAGTTCATCGCAACTCACATCGACCATCCAATCCATTTTATATAAATTAAAAAAAAAAAGGAAAAGGATCTTTTTGGCATAAATCACCATTAGTATATTTACTCTTTCATTTAACTCCTGCGCCACGTGACGGCTCTTCAGTGGCGGCAGCCGGCGCAGCTGCCAAATACTCAGATGAAGGAAATTCATGCATTCGAGGTTGGAGATGATCCGCTACTCAAAGGCTACCAAAGTTTGAATACGGCCAACTATCGCACGTGCCACCAGGCACATCCATGCAACAGTATGGGCACCATCACATGCCGACTGATACCATCGGCTCGCGGGACCCATCCATGGACCATACACATCATCCATAGATGCCGCCGATAAGCAACAGCATACCAATATACCATCATGATTCATGCATGGGCACATGCATCTATCCGGTCAAACAAGGAGATGCGGGCACATATAACATGCATGTGAGATGAGTTGGATATCTCAACAATCTCACATGCATCCGTAATCCCAGTGGACCCAGACTTGTTCTCTAATGATAAGAAGCAGCAATCGATACAAATTTAAAACCCCCACCCTAATCTCCTCGGGATTCTAATGCCCACGAGCTGCATGCATGCATGCAATATTGCATACGATTCGACTGTCGTCTCCTCTCTCAAACTAAACTAACCATTGCTACTACTATGCTACCTCTCTTAGACTCTAATCAATTCATTCAAAGGTCCAAACACCGTTTTATGTTAATAATATACGTTCAATAACCTTCTCACTAATGCATAATAGAGGAATCTATCCATGCCAATTTCAACTATAGATGGTTATATGTAGTTGTATAGCATTATTTGGAACATTCATGCATGCTTGACTGAAAACGACACGACGACATGCCCATATGTATGTACCACATCTGCAAGGTTGCATCATATGCCAAAATAACCATGGACATGTGTCACGTAGTGTGCTGGGGACCGATGCTTTTGTATGTGATTTGCTTGGTAGTGTGCATGTGACGATCTTTGTCGTGGATGTAAGACAAACACTAAACTCTAAAACAATTACGTGACGTGTCTTTCTTTTCCAGAGATATGCATGCATGGCAGCATGGGTGCGGGCATGCATGCCATGCAGCATATTATGTTACGTATCTAATACATGTACATTAGAATCCATTAATTCTTTACACCTTTTGCCACACTTTAGCATTCATATCTAACTTTCATACATCACTGGCTAGTAGGATTCATTCTCTCTTTTCTAGTTAGATTTCTTCATGGTTGTTTGTATTGCTATATAGTTTGACCTAATATTATCAATAGTAAGAATAATTAAGATTCAAAGTAGCTTTCCCCTTTCCACTAACCCTAGCTCTACTAGCTAGGGATGGGTCTCCTTCTTCTTCTTCTCCCTCTTAGAAGGCTCTTCTCTCATAGTTGTCAGCGATCTCTTTCTTCTCTCCTCTAGCTCAAGGGGCTAGAAGAGTGGAGGGTTTTCCTTCCCTCCTAGTCTCCTTTCTCCTCCTCCTCCTCATCACCATCATCTTCTTCTTTCTTTTCCCTAATTTTTTTCTCTTCCTCCTCTCTCTCTCTCTCTCTCATCAACGACTATCATTTTCTCTGATTGTGAACCCTAGTTGTGCTATCGCCTTCACCCTTTTTGTCGTTTACTTCTTTGGTTGTCTATTGGTTAGGGATTCTTCTCCTACTTTTTGGAAATTCAAAGGGTTATGTACCTTCAACAGTATGCCGGATCTACCTATATTATTTTTTGAATTACTTTTGCTTAATTTGTATCCTAGGAATCGATATCTTGTATACCTTTATTGTGATGTTTACTATATAATCAATGAAAGACTTGTGTCAAAGAATAGTCACTCTATATCAATTTATATATTATGATATTTCCTACGAATGCATAGAACCAGCATTGCGGGAAGAAGTATACATTTGTAACCTTAAAGTGGAAGAGTAAACAACAAAAGGAGTAGTAGCATCATAACCTCACCTGGCTTTGCTCTTAGTGGTGGAGTCACACTAGAACTCATAAGATAATATGACCAAGTGCTATGATATGGGCAAGTGCAAGACTCACATGCTAAGACAGCAAAGAGCCAGCTGCTTGTAGGACCATGCCAGATCACCCCAATTATATCTAACCAACACTTCATTAATTATCCACCTGTCACATACCTACCTATATGTATATATCTCGTAAACAACCATTTTACTATCTATAATTTTAAATAACAAATATATAGGACCATGAAACGTGGGTCGAGTTCAGAAGATGACAACCCTAACAGTATCCAATACATACATTTCTACTAGCTCCTGCTATATGTGTGTCATTTTTGAACTTATCCTTTTTTCTTTTAGGTATCTCTCTCCAAATGTTCTCAATAATCTACACCTTATTTCAAAGATTCTAAGCTGATATTAATTAGCATGAAAAGATAATCTCGGGGTTTTCAATTTGAATATTTGTATGAACCATGCACATCCAGCACACTACTATTTAGCAATACTCTCTGGGGTTTCAAATCCAATCCTTTTCAATTTGGATATCCAAATGGAACTTCATTGATGAATGACATGCATGCCTAAACGATCATACAGTACTTTCTCCATAATACTCTCAGATTTAACTGGAAAGAGAGAAAGCTTCAAGATAACCATCCTTCTACTTTCCAACTCGAATTAATGCTCATATGAAATATAAGAAGGCATAGGCAGTTTGAGTCAGTTCTCCTTAATTGTAAAGACAACTAGGTTATCATTTTATTTATGACTTGCGCACCTAACATAGTATAATAAGCATCATGTACTAGGAGGGGTTTCAAAGCTCCCATTAATCCACATGAAAAATTAAGAGTTAGAAAAAAAAAGATTTATAGGAATAATATTAGTATACATGTTATCATTCAAAAGATTAATCCGTAGGTCCTACGCATACTATTTTTATTGGATGCGATTCTTTCATCCAAATTTTATATATTTTTTGGTTATTCATGAATCCAGAAGTTAAATATAGACTAAAAAAATAACTAATATCGAGAATTGTTTTAAATCGTCGCGTTGTTGAACTATTCCTTTAAGCTAATAATATTGTCGAGTCATCAACTGAATCAAGTTAAGCCACCAAACCATGAAATAAATTTCTTATAATATTATTTAAGTTTGGAGTCGAATTCATCTCCGGAAAGATACCTACTATTCTACTATTCTAAGAGTAGTTGGTTATATATATACTCCAAAGCAAACAAACAACCGTCTTTATATCCATCCCGTTCCCTTCCTCCATTATCCCGCCATCGCTACCAATTCGCTCAAATGGATCCCTGCCCCTTCGTCCGCCTCATCGTCGAATCCCTCGCCTTAAAGCTACCGGCGGTGTCCCGATCGCCCGGTAACCACACCATCCACCCCTCCACCACCACCCCCTGCTTCGCCTCCCTCCACCTCCAAGACTTCCCCTCCCTCTCCCAAACTGCCCCTCTCCCCCTCCTCCCGGCCGATCCGACCACCCCCGACATCGCCTCCACTTCACCGCCGCCCGTCGTGATCTCGCTCGATCCAGCGGCGCTCCGCAAGCTCTCCGCCAAACCGGCGGCCCTGACCGTGGCGGTCCACTCGGGTCGGGGCGGGGGCACGTGCGGCGCGGGCGGGGGGCGGGTGTTGGGGAGGGTTAGGGTCTGGGTGGACGTGGGGAGGGCCGCGGCGGAGGAAGAGGCTGTGGTGGCGCAGAGCGGGTGGGTGGGGTTGGGGAAAGGGAAGGGTAGGCTGCATCTGGTGGTCCGAGCCGAGCCGGACCCCCGGTTTGTTTTCCAATTTGGGGGAGAACCGGAGTTGAGCCCGGTGGTGTACCAGATCCAGGGGAGCGGCTGCGTGAGGCAGCCGGTTTTTAGCTGCCGGTTTAATGCCGACCGGAGGAGAACCACCAGATCAAGGTAAATTTATTCGTTCTCTTCCCTTTTTACAAACAAATAAAAAAAAAAGGGTTTTATATACATACATATATATCGTAGCAGATTCGAGTTTTTAAGATTATATTTCTCACCAGATCAAGGTAAAAAAAAATAGATTTTTATTTGCTTACCTTTTTAGATGGTATAAGAAAGAAGTACGTAAAGCGCAACTTCTACTCGTTGGGGTTGTCAAGTGGCATAAAATTATTGCTCAATAGTACTTGGAAACTCTAGAGTACTGCTCGGATCTCTAGGAACTACTGCGCAAGCTAACAGAAAGAAAGAATACTATGCTACAAATTACCACTTTTCTAATACTATCATTCGTTGAACAACACTTGCCACTCTAATATTCTACACCACTACTAGCTGGAGAGGCATCTTTTGCGACTGTAATATTCCACCGTGACGGTTAATATCGACCAACTATTACTTGGTCAAATGAGATCAAAACAAGCAATTGTTACTAATGAGACAGTGTTCAAATGGTTAATAAAAAGGTTGTAAGGGTTTGAAGTTCCTACTAGAGAGCGCAAAATGCACACTTGTTCTTTGTCTTGTACTCGCTTATTATCTAACGATTATCTTTTGTCACATATTAAACTATTTAATTGTTTTGAACTAGTTTTCTTATACATCTTATCTAATTCCAGATCACTTCCGTCCAACTCCGCATCCATATCCACTAACCCGATTAAATCCTGGCTCGGCTCCTTCCGCGCCGACGGTGACTATTACAACCCTCGGCATAGCCAGCGCAAGGGATGGACGGTCACGATCCACGACCTCTCCGGCTCGCCCATAGCCGCCGCCTCCATGGTGACGCCGTTCGTGCCCTCCCCCGGCTCGGGCCGCGTCTCCCGTGCCAACCCCGGCGCCTGGCTCATCCTCCGGGCCGTCGGCTCCTCCACTGCCAGCTGGAAGCCGTGGGGCCGGCTCGAGGCCTGGCGTGACCGCGGCCCGGTGGACGCGCTCGGCTACCGGTTTGAGCTCGTAACCGACGCCGGCCTCTCCGACTACAGAGGCTTCCCGATCGCCGAGTCCTCTCTTGGCGTCCGAAGAGGGGGTAGATTCGTCATCGACAAGAGTGACGTGGCGGGGTTCGTGATGGGGTCCACGGTGGAAGGGGAGGGCAAGGTGAGTAAGCCAACGGTGGAAGTCGGCGCACAGCACGTGAGTTGCATGGCTGACGTGGCGCTGTTCGTGGCGTTGTCGGCAGCGGTCGATTTAAGCATGGACGCATGTAAGTTGTTCTCGCATAAGCTGAGGAAGGAGCTTTGCGTGGACCAGCAGGAGTAGCTGTGGTTCTCTCTAATCTTTTCTTCTTGCGAAGTGATGAGCAATGGCTTTTGGGAGTAGCCTTGGTCTGATCATGAGAGGAAGGTATTGTTGTTCCTCTCTTGATTTAATTATTAATTTATAAATTTTTTTTATTTGCCACTGTGGCTCCAAATTGATGGTGGTGTGGGGGGAGGATTGTGATTTTGGTTGAGGATGACGGAATTTGGTGATTATGATTAGATTGATCTTTATGAGTTTCCTAACTTGTGTCGGATAGTGGCTAAAGTTTCCCATCTTACGTAAGAACGGTCAAACTGATAGGGAAAAAAAAAATTATTACGTTGGTATCGTGGCAGTTAATGCCAAATGATCATAATGACAAGTGAGGAACGGTTGAAATCCCTGCGAAGTTTGATTGATGGTGAACATGTCAGATTAGAAACTCGTGTCATTAGAAATTGGTGCAAAATTGGGGTCTCTGGTGAAGTCTTACATAGGAGAGAACAAATTTTCGCTACTTTTAAGGATGACAAATTTATATAATTCAGAAGAATAACTAGCTGATGAATTTGTACAAATTTTTAAGCATCATTTATTTCAGAAATAATTTTTTTATTATTCTACAATACTACTCTTTATTTTAAAATAAGGACTAAATATCATAATAACCTAATTCTAAAATACAAATATTATTCATCAAAATTATATCTTATATCAACACATTAATTCAATTACTAATTTTATCTTGATATTTATCTCATCAACATACTTTATATCAAATTAAAATAATTTTATAAAATATAAAATACAATTTTATTTTATTTTATATTTTATATTATATGAAAAATAATTATTGCACTCTTAGTTCAGAATATAAGTGAACATAAAAACAGTTATTCATAAAATAAAATTCTTATTTTAAAAATAATCAAGAGAATATCTATCTTAAAATTAACTTTATTCTTAAAATAAACTAGGCCTAAAAGTCTCGTTCATTTGTTTCATGTCAATTTTCCAGAAAGGACTCGGGCTGCCTGGCTCACAGCCCTGGCAGCCCTCCACACCTCATGTTGTAGAAGAAATCTTGATTCCGAGGTGTTCAAACTAATCGCCTTCTCAATGGCATCATCGATACCTGGATATGCTTTAGATCCATAGTCATCATGCTGCGAAGGTCCGTAAATCTGGAAAATTGAAGATCCTTATCAGTAACATATAATTGAACATACAAAAGGGAAATTAAAAATGAATGAATGAATGAATGTTTAAGAATCTGATGCAAGAGCTCACCAGATGTTTGTACCATTCTCTTTCAAAGAGCCCCTCCCGATCAGTAAATGCCCGTTCTGTCATCATCAACCTATCGTTGAGCTCCCTAACTTTCAATGGGTCATTTCTCAACTTCAGGCCCCAAAGTTTGCTTTTCAATGCCTACGAGTATGCAATAATTTTGCTCAGCAGAGTGATGATACATCCTAAGATATACCTGGCAATTATCTCTATAGTCTATTAGATACCTTTCTTTCGCCATCTACTTTGGTGGCTGCCCTTTTGAGCTCTTTGATTGACTTATATAATGGAGAGAAGCTGACACGCATCCCCAGTGCCTCATCTTTAATAATTTTTGCACTCCTCTGTTCAAAAGGATATATATGTAATACTGGAACAGGCATATCGATGTGTTCATTCAAAATGTAAGGCCAGAAGTATGTAGATTTGTAATAAACAAAATATTGCCTTGAGCTCCAAAGCATAGGAGGTATAATCGAAAGGTAAGATTTCCTCATCTGCAAGCTTTAAAGCAATTAATCCCCAGATGCTCGCAGCTACGTGAGTACACCAAAATATCTTATTATGGCATCAACAAAACCTTAAGGTGTTGAAAAGAAATTATTGACATAGTATGTGCCTAAAAAATTAACAGAACATACAAGACTACCTGCTACATGTCTATGGAACATAGGGTCTCCAAATTTCTCCATCCACATGAAGTCATCATACAAGGAGTGGTAAACTGGGTATCCTGCAAGATAATTTAATAATTTGAGTTCTAGAAAATGCAAGCCTTCAATATTAAAATTGTAAGATTTCTACAAGTGATACATAGAACACCTGACAGGTGGCAAAATTAAGGGATGACAACGTATGCACAGACTTGCAGGTGAGACTACATTACCTTTAGTACCAAACAATTGGAGGAGAAAAGCATTAGTTAAGAAATTTTGAGGACTTGTAAATCCATTATGCAACTTTCTAATAGCCACTTTCAATTATTTGCTCAAAATTAAGACAATAAGATCTAAACATGATACCTACTGATACTTTCAGCATCAAACCAGGAAGTGCAAGTCATATCACTCATTTAAGAAAGAAATGGTTGGCAACGTTTTACCAAATTTAGTGCTACAAATTCTCTCTTGAATATACAGTGTTCATAGAATAAAACTTTCAAAAGTACAGAAATTCCTAAAGGTCTTCATATAGAATGGAATTCAAAATATTGTAATCCTACAGATAATCTAATTCAAGGGAATTCAAATTGGAGTGTCAAGCAACAAGGTACTTACCTTCTCCAAATGACATGTCAATGGAAGGAACACCTACATGTTGGACAAAAGCAGCAAAATCTGTCCCTCCACCACCTAACCTCCCAATCTTCAAAAAGAAGTTTTGCAGCAGCTAATCAGAACTTTTGAATTTCATTCCCAAAAAGGTGATGGTTTCATATTAATTAGAATAAAGAAAGGAACACACACACACACACACACGTAATACTTATTTCTTGGCACAGGCAGTAATGCATTAATGATACTCACGTTTGTCTTTTCACACAAGATATGCACCATGTCTAGCAACTTACAAGTAGGGAATCACCCGATGCAATCCATGATTCATATAAAGTTCGAGATGAGTTGTCAGGATCTTGAACCTTCACAAAGAACAAGAAAAAGTACATCATATTATTTAAAGAATGAATTACATTAAACCATCCAAGCCTATTCAAAACAATATAAGGTCAGCTACAGTACAACTCAAAAATGAGAACGCTACAAAGGAGATCTGACAAAGATATAAACTGAAGAGCTTGTATCTCATCCATGGACTCCATGACACCTGCAATATTTATAACATCTTGTATGTCTATAACTATTTTATTATTACCTATATATTACATACTGCATAAATTTGTTTATATAATCTCCTGTCAGTTTTTTTTTCTTCTTAATGCCAATTATGCTGTTTGTTCTGGACATTCTGGTGTTACAACTGTAGTCCAATATCTACTGCATCTAATTTACCTAACAAAATAATGATTGTTGTGAACCTTTCTACTTCTCAAATAATGGCGTAAAGATAGAAGAAGTACATCTTTACTTGCTTCTTTAAGCATCTCATCAAGTTGAGGAGTTGCAGCAGCCCAGAATCCATGACCAGTTACGGCAGAGTCAACATTCAGATAAGCAACAGCTCTAGAAGCTAACATTTCCCTGTTGTCTTCAACCCATTCTGTAGATCCTATCTGAACAACATTAAATAATATGAAGTAAGAAATGATGCCTGAAGTTAGTTGTATGTGCGCACACATGAAGAGAGAGAGAGAGAGAGAGAGAGAGAGAGAGAGAGAGAGACCAAGCCATATTCTTCTGCATCCCAGTTACACAGAACAATGGTTCTCCGAGGTCTCCATCCCCTTTTTTGCAGCTTCCACAACCTTTGAGCTACCTACATTGGACGAAACGATATAACAAGTAGAGAATCATGATGTGAAGTGTGTGAAGTGATAAGAAGAAATTAAAATGAGGATGCAAGAAAAACTTGGCAGCTTCAAGGAGTTGTGTGAAAGGAAGAAGCTATTTACACCATGTATGTTTAGCACCTATTATGCAAAGCATCTAAAATTATACAGAGTGAATAAAAAGGCTACAATTTTTTATTTGCTTGACGAAGCCAACTACATCTGACTTGTATCATAGATAACTGTAGCATCTTTTAAGCGGACTTCCACAGTGAAAAACTAGAAATCTCTGTAGTTCCTTATGTCAAGGGCACAGCTGACTGTTCACCAACATTTATCTACAGCTTGAAAATGTAGAGAATTTGATCATCCAAACCTCGATGCATTGAATGGTCTATGTCGAATTTAGTTTTACCTCAAGCAAAGCTGCAGTCCCACTGTTTGGATCAACTGCCCCAAATGTCCATGCATCACGATGGTTACCTAGAAGTACATATCTGTAAATATAACAGAAAGCATTTAGTCACTTCTAGCAAGCGAAAATTGTGGTTTAAGAAGTCATCACTTTTTTGACAAACTAAGTATTCATCACTTGAGATGCCTAAATTCACAAAAGTCTAACAATACTTTTGTGCTAGACAATGATATATACTACCTACCTACCCGAATGGTTTAAGGAAAAACTTCAACTCACGTTCAACTCAAAGAAAAAGAAAGAAAAGGACAACCTTGATTGATTTCGTTTTATCGTACAATATCTTTCAAACCATCGAAGAAACGGGACAAATCCCCTGGGCCACTACCAACCTTCGCATATAGTGAAATAGTATACAACCCAGGAAATATTTTTCATATTAATAATTCTCAGAGAGGTGCAGAAAAGAACTACTGCGCACATTAAATGCAAAATAAAATAAACACAAATTTTAATACAAAACATGAATTACCTATCAGGCTCTTCTTTGCCTTCGATCACAGCAAATACGTTTTGGATCGTCACAGTAGTTTCATTTCCCTAACATTATCATCCCACAAAAAAGAAAAGGTAAACCATCAATCACATGGAAACAACCTGCTCGATAGTGACTTACAGAGTATGTCAGGTTAATGATTCCCGGGCCAGGCCCGAGCCGGTAAACCGGTTCTCCATCCCCTCCCTGCCAATCATCAGGCGCCGCGTGTCCACCTATCGTCTGGTGGATGGCCTCTCCGTCCTTGGCCGAGACCGGCAGCGACGGTATCCCCGGCACGAGCCCGCTCGCCGCCACGTCAGCCTTGCTCAGCCGCTCGCAGGCGGCGCCGTCTCCGACGGAGCAAGCCCACCCTGGCGTTGTCGGATCGCCGAGTCCCCGATACGTCGACCCTATCTGGACCCCACTCGGCGGCATCCATGGCCCTTGTGGGAAGAAGTTCCTACCTCCGCCGCCGTAGTCCTTCGAGTCCGTGTACACCACCGCCGCCGCCGCGCCGGCGTCCTGAGCGTTCCTTACGATATCCCCGCGGTATATCTTACCGTATCGCGCTAAGATCACCGTACCGGTGAGGTTAACCCCCAAAGTCCTCAGCGCTTCGAAATCCTCCACCCGGCCGTAGTTGGCATAGGCGACGGGGGCGGTGACCGCACCGGAGGCGGCGTAGGCGTGGAAGGTGGGGATTACGTCCGCAGCAGCGTCGGCGTAGGGGTCGCCAGGGTAGGTCTCCTGGGCGAGGTTGAAGTAGATAGTGGGGTTAGGGTTCGAGGTGAGGGAGAGCGATCGGTGGATGGGGTAGGAAAGGAGGACGGAGTAGTAGGACGAGTGAGTGGGGAAGGAGAGGGAGGAGAGGACGGACACGACATAGGCGGCGGCGTCGGAGTTGGCAGCAGAGCCGGCGACGTGGGGAACGCGAGTGAGGGCGCGGAGGTGGTCGGCGGCGGTGGAGTTAGAGGAAAGGGAAAGGAAGAGGGAGTGATAGGTGGGCTTGGAAGGAAGAGAGGTCGTGAGGTAGAGGAAGAGGAGGAATAGGGCGGTGACAAGAACCACCACGAATGAGGCGGTGGCGTTGGATATGGTAGGATAAGGAAGGAGGAGTGGGGTGGATTTATTTCTCATTTCTAGAATTGGATATGGATTTTGGGGAAGAAGAGCAAAATGTAGGAAATAAATAGTTCGTATTAAAAAACTTGAGCCTAAAGCTTCCGACATAGATCCGTGGTGGCAAGACAAATTAATTATCATCTTTGTTAGGTTTCTTTGTCATTGTGTAATTAATAAATTATATTTTAAAATAAATTTATATTTATGTAATATATTTAGATTTTATTTATGAGCATGACATAATATATTTGATAAAAAATATTAAAATATAAGATTAATTTTAAAAATCAAAATATGCAGAACGATTTTACAATTATTATTGAAGTGCTTAAACGATGTCATAACGATTGAAAAGGTATAAAGTTTTATCTAAAGTCATAAGAACAGACACTCTATATTTAACTGTTTACATTGGTGTTTGAATGCACTCTGAGCTTATTTGCATCCTATATCCGTTCATACTATATTTGTATATATAAAGAGTTTATTTTGACGCGTTTACGCATATAGCTTGTTTTGGATCAGAAATTTTTTATGCGGTTTAAGACTTTTCCACGTAAAAACTTTTGTGTTTTGTGTGATCGTCTTCTTGACACTTTATATTTCGCATATTATTATCGATTAGCGTATAATAGATCACTATCTTCTAGAACATTTCTATTCTTCGATTGGTATAAAAGCATAACTAAAGATTAATATAAGTTTAAGTGTTTTTTTTCTCTAACGAGTAAAATATCATTTTTGTGGGATAATTTTGGAGCTGAGCCTGAGCATGTAAATTAATTGATCATCATGGGCTCATTTATTGCTCTTCAAAGAATTCCGCCCACTAACTCGCCGATCGTGGGCTTAAGCCCACACGAAGACCTTCATGGTTACCTCATTATCTCAACGGTAAATAGGCCAGTCTTTGGAAGCTAAATTTTATTTATTTATATTATAGATATCCTTCCAATATAATTAATAATTCAATTTTATCAAGATAATTAACTTTATTATCACTGCATATGTTCAGTTAAGGGTCCCTGTATGTCTTTTACTCTACTAAATTACTAAGATTATTTTTATTAAACTGAAAGGTTTTTTTTAAGGGTGTATCTGTATATATGCAGATAAGTACAGCAAAAATAAAAATTTATGGCTATGGACCATCCACACGATTTCACCAAAATCTAATGCAAAAGTGCAAATCTCACCAAATCATGGCTGGTTGCTTTGACCCGTCTCCAGTTCTTTGCCTTCTGACATAGTTGTTGAGATTTAGATTCAGATCCAGATCAAGTCAACTGATGTGACATGAGAATTAGATCCAATAAAGAAAAGAAAACTAAAGTCAAAGTCACTGCAATGTATGATCCAGTTAACAAAAACAACAGGGATAATATTTACATGTAGCCTAATATTTTTGATCTCTTTTTTCCATCTATACCGCGAAAGACATGTAAACTTCTTCCAGATTTGATATACTAGGATTGGTAGATTAGCATCTCTACTCTGAAACTTACGCTAAGATCACCACAAACTATCCAAGTAGTAATCTCTTGCTGAATTCTCAATCCTGTCTAACTCTGGGATCTTAAAACTGTAAGCATCTTGAACTCTTGAGCAAGACTTCCTACTTCCAATTCCACTAAAACTAGCTCTGGACTCCACCATCTCATTCAATGCAGCCCTCCGCCGCCCCCCGGTCGGCTCCGGCCGTTGCCTCGGAACGCTCTGTGATCTCTCCTTCGCTACCGACGACCGGGTGCTCGCCATATAATTTGGCCGGTTTCGGAGGTTCAAGAATCGCTTCAGCACGCCGTCGACTGCTGGGCTTACGCTCTTCGCCATCGCCGGCGAATGTGCAGTGTATCTTGGCGTGTTCTGCGCCGTTTTCGAGCACCGGCATTTGTCGCAGTTCGGTATTGACACACGAAGCTGAAGCTTGCACGGAAGTGGAGAGGAAAGTGAAAGGGAATGCAACTCCTCTGTTGATTTAATCAATGCGTACGGATTGGTCATTCTAGATGATCTTGATCTCGATTGGCAAGTATCCATCTCTACAATCTTCGGGCTCCTCTCGAAGCTAGAATTTGGGCTTTCGAAGCTTGCAGATAACCTCCGGCCATGGCTTGGCGCCAAGTGTTTGATCCTGGTCTCATCGCTGAATCTCTCCTGCAAACAAGTAAAGAAGTTAAAAACTGCAAGTTTTATAACATTTGATGATGTGGGTATTTGAGGATTTATTCCTACAAATGAGCTCGTTAGACTGCGAGATTTTTGGACTCTCATTAGAGCTTGCAATCTATGAAGAGTTGTGGCTGCTTGCTTTCGGACAAGGTAGCCTCGAACCAGAGCTTGCAACTTGACGAGAGATTTGAGAGCACGTAGAGCTTTCCTCGCCTAGAACAAGAACAACCCAAAAGAATTTTAGCATAAAAAAACATCAAAACCAAATTAAATGAAAGTTGTAGCAGAGTAATCTTACAAGATAACCCCTGAAAGCTTTTTGGATTGTGATAGCTGCCTCAGACTCAGTGATCTCATGAGTTTTCGCATTCTGCGCTGTCTCAGGTAAGGTTGCTGAGTTGTGAACAAGCTCTTCGGCACAGCTCTTCCTTGGCTTGCCAAAGCTCCACCTTTTCTTCTCTCCTGCTTCTCTTCCATTGGATTTGGGATTGACCTTTGGACCCTTAGCTTCCTTCTTCCCGGTCAGAAGTTTCTTTATCCACCTTATAGCTTGATCCATTTCCCAGCCACTGTTACAAGACAATGGTGTTAAGGAAAGGACTTGGGACTACATATTGTTCGAAATTAAGCAAGAATAAGTGCCAAGCAATACCCCAAGAGAGGAAACGTATCAGCTTTCAACCTCTACAAAAGTCTAAAAGAGATGGAGAAGGAAAAGGACAGTGAGAACAGTGAAAAGAAGAAAACAGGAACCATTCACAGTTCAACACATGGAGAGATGGAAGAAAGGAAAAGAAGAGAAACAGAGCAGAACAAAACAAAACAAAACAAAACAAAACAAAAGGATCAAAAGAAAATTTCTCAAAGAACGCCAAAGCTGGGAGCTTTTCTACGCAAATGAGTCCGATGAGACTCACACACCAAGTTCGAAATTTTCTGGATTTGGGTAGTGGAACTGTGCAGTAGATTGAAGTAGAAAGCAATCAAACTTGCACCAAGCTCTTACACACCTTGCATCAGAATGAATACTATCCACCGTTCTATCTTTCTGGAGCTATATATATCTCTCTCTCTCTTCTCTCTCTCTCTCCTCGGGAATGATATATATAACTCTTCTACTGGCCTTACTCCTTCCACCACCTGACAACCTCGTGAATCCCCCCTCTGCCCTTTTCTTTCTCTCTACCTTTTACTTCTCAACTCTCAAAAGGTCTCAGCTTTTCTCTTTTCAGTACTCTCTCTCCATTCAATGCTTCGCTTTTAATCTTCTCCGAGAGCTAAGACCCAGTCACCCAGGTGATGAGGACCAACCAAGTTAATATAAGATCTTGGGTTTGATTAGCCGTATCTTGCTCTGCTCTTGCGATTGAGATCTCTGAGAAGCAATTGGGTTTGGTCAAAATGGCCGGTTTTTGCAGCGGATCCGAAAGATACGGCCTTTTTGAAAGTTGCACATAACACCCGGATGTTTAATCGATTTGCACTTTGACCCTTCAATTATTAGATGAATATTTAGTTTGGATATTGCATTAATGCAAGTGGTGAAGTCGTGGTGTGGAAAAAGTCAGAGAAGGCATTTATATTACGAAAGAGGTACTTGAGAGAAGTCACAAAAGTCTACGTGGTGACGAAAGCGCGGTTAATGAGGCCTGCGTACGAAAGTACTACGCGAGTTACGAGGCGCACTTCGAGAGGCCTCGGAGCATCTCGCCTTCTCCACGCGAGAAATCGGATGCTATCAATGAAGGACGAATAGATCGGGGAGAAGGTATAATAGCCATATAAAGCAATGTATTTATTCGAGTTTGGTCCTCCTATCCGCGTAATTTTATGAATAAGAGATGATTAATTTATCCCAAACGTGACTCTATTTGTTTAATCGTCGAATTTATCACCAGACTGTCCTAGAAAACCATTCAGCTACTCGATCTGACGTGGATGCTTTAAGATTTTGTTTTTGTCCACGTGGGACAAAATTTAGGACAAAGAATTATTAGATCTATATCGCACGTGTTGGGACAACAAAAATAGTAAATTTTGAGGTTTTTAGGAAGGAAAAAAAAAAAAGAAGCAGTTATATTGGAATAGAGTTTTCCTTAGACCCCAACCAAATAAACCGTCTATTTTGGGAGAAACTCCGAAATCTAATCTACGCTCTTCTGCCTCCGTAAATCTCTCGTCGTTTTCGTCGCGCTGCCCCGCAAACCCCCAATCCCAAGTAGTAGAAAGCCGAAGCCTTCAGAGATCTTTCACCTCCACTCCTTCGTGTCTTGGATTCCAGGCAAAGCAACAAATCCATCCAATCCTAGGGTTTTCCCATCATTATAATCCTCCCATTTCGAAGACGAGGAAGACAGAGGAGCCCTAATTGTTGGATCAATGGGGAAGGTGGCGGTGGGAGCGACGGTGGTTTGCTCGGCGGCGGCGTGCGCGGTGGCGGTGCTGTTGTTGCGGCGCCGGATGAGGAGGTGGGCGTCCGCGAAGGCTGTGCTCAAGGAGCTTGAGGAGCAGTGTGCGGCGCCGATCCCGAAGCTGCGGCAGATCGCCGACGCGATGACGGTGGAGATGCACGCTGGGCTCGCGTCCGAGGGCGGGAGCAAGCTCAAGATGCTCATCAGCTATGTGGATAACCTCCCTACTGGGTAAAATCGATTTGATCTAGTTTAAAAATTCGATCTTTTCTGGGTTATTAGAGAAGTTATTCGCAGTTGTGCTTTCTGATAGGTGGTACACGAATAATATTTGAGTAAAGATGAATGAAGTTGATTGAGTAAAGAAATGCACGTCACGTCCCTCTTTTTTTTTTGTGTTATATGTATTGCGCACTCATCCCCAAGTTTGTTAAAAAGGTTATCTATTTGAGATCTCCTATTTTTAGATGTTATCTTATCTTGGCCGTTTTCTCTTTGCAAAGAATGGATTGACAGATTTATTTATAGGCAAGTCTATGTTTTGAGTACTTGGTATTTATGCCACTCGCTTCTTCCTTAGTCCTAACTTTGTTCTTGTTCGTTTTTCCAATAGTTTTCAGAATTCAAACTTCATTTTCTTCTGACTGCTTCTTATATGTTATTCAGTTTCCTGAGAAAGTGGATTTTGGTCTTAATGTTCGTATATATTTAGATGGTCTGCATATCCATGGTTTCTACAGTGGCCAATAACTTCTGATAGTTGTATGGTTAAATGCCAATTTGCTAAATGATCGATTTCTAAGTTTTATGTAGATAAGGAGCACAATAGTTTTGTTTTATGTACTTTAGCTGAATGTTATAACTTAGAGGGAACTCTGTCAATATAATACCTATTTCTTACATTAATCTTAGAATTTTCTTTTTCTTTGTTATTAGAGAAGTTATTCGTTCATTTGACATATAGTAAGTGTGTGAATAATATATGGTTCATATGCTTTAATTGTCAATTCAAACTCTTAAATCACGATCTTCGATATGAGTTTTCTTGTAGATCGTCCTATGCAGAGCAAGAGGTTTTCTAAGCATAATCATTGTCTAAAGACTTGCATGTTTTGGTTGAGAGAAGAAAGGGATAAAGAAACAAATGCAATAAGCAAATGCTACTCTACCTACCTATAGACTGTTATCTCGCATCAGACAGTTTAACACAACATATTTTCAAAATACAAAGTAGTCAACTGCAGTAGTGGATGGTGTTTCACCAGGTTGCTGTGCAAAATTTTCTTTTCCATCAAAAGGAAATAGAGAGTGATACTGAATTGTTTAAGTACTCCCACAGGGATGAGAAAGGATTATTTTATGCATTGGATCTTGGCGGGACCAATTTCCGCGTCCTACGTGTACAATTGGGAGGAAAAGAAAGGCGTGTTGTTAAGCAAGAATATGAAGAGGTTTCCATTCCACAAAATCTAATGGTCGGAAGTTCCGGTGTAAGTGCAGTCCCCTATATATTATTATTTATAAACTTTTGCTAAACTTTGTGGTTTCCTGCTATGCTTACTTCATTTAACTATGCTTTCAGGAACTATTTGATTTTATTGCTGCTGAACTAGCGAAATTTGTTGCTTCTGAGGGTGAAGATTTTCATCTTCCTGAGGGCAGACAGAGGGAGCTTGGTTTCACCTTTTCTTTCCCAGTGAAACAAACATCAATTGCATCTGGCACTCTTATTAAGTGGACTAAAGGCTTCTCAGTTGATGGCACGGTAACTTCTTTTTACCTACAGTAGACTTTACATTTTCTTGTAAGAAGTAGTAATTATAAGCATTGGCTGCAGTAGAGACATTTCTGTGGCATTTTGTTATTACAGTTTATTCTATCTTCAAAAGAATGAAGTACCTGAGGCAAACTGCCTTTTTCAGATGCTTAACACAAATCTGAGCTTTCTTTCATTCCATTATCATCTGTTATTTTATATATCTAGTGGCAGCTAGATACCACAATTAGTTTATTTTATAAACTAATTCTTCCCACTGCTCTATTGTAGAAAAGTTACAATAATTATCCTGTGCACTTGGGTTACTCTTATGTGGAATCAGTAAATTTTTCACTAATAAAACTATCATATTCTTTGGGAAAGTGTAATTTCTTCTGTACTTAAAGCATGTCATAATTTGTACTGTGCATCCTGAGTCCATGAGTTCTGGTTCTGAACAACCTCCCTGATACTGGTGGTAAGGTTGTGAACATCTTTGTCTCCCTGAACCTCACACAACGTGGGAGTCTTCTCCAGTGGGATACAGTTTCTTAAATGCTGCATTTGCGGTATTCAGTCATTGGGTATATCAGATGAAGAGCTAGGTATTCTAGACGTTTTGGTTTTGACCGTCTGCTGAGTTTCACTTAATACCATTTTTTCTGATTTGACTTCTTTATTGTTGTGAAGCCAGGTAGGGGAAGATGTGGTGGCTGAACTGACTAAGGCTATGGAAAGGCAGGGACTTGACATGAAAGTCACAGCATTGGTCAGTCTCTTATCGTACTTGTCCATCGTTGACTTCTGAAGATTTAGTAAAACATTTGATTGATGTGTCAGATGATAAGAATCTGACTAAAATGGAACACCGTTGTCATGACTATATGACATTGATATTGTTCGACAGTCTGTCCTTGAATCCGAATTTCGAGAGTTGCCTTTTAATTTTGGATGTGGCATCAAGTAGTTTGGTTTTGTAATGTAAAACATGGATCAAATTCTTACAGCACAAACTGAGAAGACAGCTAATTCTTTGATGTAGGTCAATGACACAATTGGGACGTTAGCTGGAGGTAGATACGATGATAGTGATGTTATTGCTGCTGTGATATTGGGTACTGGTACAAATGCAGCATATGTAGAGCGGGCACATGCAATTCCTAAGTGGCATGGTCTATTACCTAAATCAGGAGAAATGGTAAGTAACTATCTTTATGCTTAATCTCATAAGGTAATTTTTTGATAAGCTCTATGTAAAGGCACTAAGGACATATATGCGGATGCTTATGCTAGCAATTTGTCTAAAGCAGACCTGCATTGTGGTTTGCGTTGTGGTTTAGGTAATCAACATGGAATGGGGAAATTTCAAATCATCTCATCTTCCTATGACAGAGTACGATCAAGCATTAGATCTTGAAAGTTTAAATCCTGGTGAGCAGGTAAGTTTTGCTTTGAAAGGACAACTATTAATTGTTTGAATCACTAATATAATACTTTAAATCATGTGTTTATGTCCACAGATATATGAAAAGTTGATTTCTGGAATGTATCTGGGAGAGATCCTACGAAGAGTCCTCTTGAGGATGGCAGAAGAAGCGTCCCTTTTTGGGGATACTGTACCACCAAAACTAAGAGTTCCATTTAAATTGCGGTATATTTTGTAACTCCAGTTCTTTCTAGTAACCCTTGGTTTGCATGCCATGATAGTTTTAAAGGTCCCAGTTGGTCTCAAAGGATAGCTAAGGGGACTGAATGGAAAATCCTTGATCTTTGTCTTATATTACGATGATCCATAATCCTTTCAACAATCTGATTAGAATCAACTGCATCTTGTCAAACTAGCACCTTATTTTGCAGCTCGCAAAGCATTTAAGGAACATTTGTGAACATTTTTTTTAACTCTAGTAGCATCACCACAAAATAATTCGTCTTAAATGACACGACAGCATGGGAGGGGGAAACGTGTGGATATCTGTAGGAGAACCATCAGATGACTCCACAATTTTTTAACGGTATTAGTACAGATGGAAACAGAAATTACTGTTTTTTTATGACAAAGTTGATCATAATGAGGAACAGATATTTTAAGATAGTCTCGACTTGTCCAATGATGCAAAAAATTTGGAGCTCTAGTGATTTACTATGTGAAAAGTCAATATTCAGTGTAATAGTTGCTTGATTTTTGAATACTTCTGCTGTATTCTGAATTGGTTTTGGCTGCTGGTTCTTGCTCTCCTTCAACAAATTTGGGGCTTAAATTATGCAGGACGCCAGTCATGTCAGCAATGCATCATGATGCATCGCCAGATCTCAAAATAGTTGGAACCAAGCTGAAGGAAGTCTTTGGGGTGTGCTTCTCTTGTCTTTTTTTTATAGTATTAATAAGCAACTGTTATTCTCTTCCTCATATTCTTTCCAATTTTAGATTCCTACCTCCCTAAAGACAAGGAAAATGGTAGTTGAAATTTGTGATATCATCACCAAGCGTGGGGCACGCCTTGCAGCTGCTGGTATATATGGCATCCTGAAGAAGCTGGGGCGGGACACTATAGCAAATGACTGTGTCGCCAAAAGGACAGTAATTGCCATGGACGGTGGGCTTTATGAGCATTACAACATATTCAGCGACTGTGTGAGAAGCACTCTTAGGGAGATGCTCGGAGAAGAGGCCTCAGCCTCCGTCGTTATCAAGCTCTCCAATGATGGCTCTGGCATCGGTGCTGCTCTCCTTGCAGCTTCTCACTCACAATACCATGAGGTTGAAGAATCTTAAAAAGTCCTTTCATGGACGAATCAGCGCAGAGTTCTTGTTTGTTCCGCACCTGGTAGCAGAACTTTTGGTGCCTGCGCGGAAACATATATGCTAAAGAAAAAGGACGGGGAAATCATCTCACAAGTATATAATGGCATTATCTGAAATTGGATATGTGGGTGCTGCCTTCCTGGCCTCTGCCAATTCATTTGCTCTGCATAATTTGCGGCAAACCTATTGAATTTGCAATTTCCACAGTATTAACTTCAAACTTTACAATAAAGAGGCGAATGTAATCAGCCTCCTTTTTCTTATGAATGCTGCTAATTATATCATATATTTGGACAAACTTGGTTATGGGAGTTGCCCTGCTTCGAGGGCCTGATAATCTTCCGTGCTTTCATATTGGTGTCCATTTCTGTTTAATAAGATCTGAGAATGCAATAAAATTGGCGCAGCTTATACGCAATTTAAGGCTTGCTCATTTTTTGTAGTGCTGGCAAAGACTAAATTAAAGTGCCTTCATCAAGGCAACTGATTATTAGCGAATGCATTTTACTTGAATAGACTCGTCTGTATGCATGTCTGGAGCATCCATTTACGACTTCATTCCATTTAGCAGAGTTGCATTATAAAATCAAGGAGCTAATGTATATTTAGAGCAATTAGAAAAATGGTAATGCTTATTCAATTTGTGTCTTTCTTCTCTTATTTATACGATGAGACTACCTCAGTGCTAATCTATCCTATCCCACTCTCAGGTGTTTATCATACAACGTGTGACGTGATTGTTCCATCTATGCTTCACTATATGTATAACCTTGTAGCTTTGCTACAATTAAACCACAAGCAAATCACTGCACCCCCCCCATCACACATTGCATTCAAAGCTTTTGTCATTATCATCAGCATCAGTTGATCCTTTCTTTACTGCTACGTTTTTCTTTTTGCAAGAGTGGAGTAGCATCACCCTCTGCAGATCCCTTCTTCCCTATCTATTCATGCATTTGCTCACACCTTAGCAACATCTGCAAGACTTCCTTCATGGTTGGTCTAGCTGAAGGCAAAGTGCCAGTGCATATGATGCCCAACTTGAACATGACCTCGATCTCTGCCAAGTAGGTCGGATCTCTGATTTCCTTCGCTGTGACGTCCGATATCTCGCTGCCGTCTTGCAAGTGCCTCCATGCCCACTCTGCTAGAGATCCATACTCACCGCCGTCAGTGGCCTCTCTTCCAGTAGTCAGCTCTAGTAGAACAACTCCGAAGCTATATACATCGTTTTTTTCGTTCACTTTTCTGGTATACGCACACTCTGCAAGATAGCATAAGATGCTCTATGTTAGAATAAGTAGGCTATATTCTTGATAATTTGTTTCCTAATGTTGTCATTAGTAATGGCTACAAATAATGATAAGTGTAGTAGGAATGGAGTAATTACTAGTTAATATATCCTCACTCACCTGGAGCCATGTATCCAAAGGAACCTGCTACGGCCGATACGGTATCGGGTTCTCCAGCCTTGACCAGCATCCGTGCCAACCCGAAATCCGCAATCCGTGCTCTAAACTCCGAATCCAATAAGATGTTACTCGACTTCACGTCGCGGTGGACGATAGGCGGGGAGATCTCGTGGTGCATGTAGCACAGCCCCCTCGCCGCACCGACGGCGATCTGGACCCTGGTGGGCCAATCCAACGGTCTGGATTGGCCCCACATCGTCTGATGGATCCACCGGTCCAAGCTCCCGTTCCCCATGTACTCGTACACGAGCAGCTTCGAATCAACGCTCGAGATGCAGCAGAGCAGCTTGACGATATTCGTGTGCCTGATCGAGCCCAAGGTCTTGACCTCGGACTCGAACTCGCGCTCCAATTTCGAGTCTGATTTCCTCGCGTTGTAGATTTTTTTAACGGCCACGATCTCGCCCCCGCGACTTCCGAGGCTGATGCGGAACACCTTGCCGCCCCCGCCGCACCCGATCAGGTTCTCGTCCACGAGGCCGCGGACGATGACGTTCTCCGAGAAGTTTAGCATCTGGAAGGAGGTGAGCTTCCACGCGGCGGGATCCGACCCCTCGGAGCGCTTTCGGTATTCCCTTACCACGATGAAGGCGAAGGCAACGGCGATAACAAAGACGACCGCACCGAGGACGAGGAATAGGATCCGCAACCCCCGCGAGATCCCCCCAGAGCTGCCGGATTGGCGGTCGCAGGATCGGACGACTAGCGTTGCGTCTGAGGAGCAGAGACGCGCGTTCGAGAGGAAGCTATTTGAATACGCGGGGCTCTCGAGCGAGGCTGGGATCTCGCCGGAGAGGTCGTTGGAGGAGAGGTTGAGGTTGTTGAGCTTGAGGTTTCCGATCTGCGGCGGTATATCGCCGGAGAGCCGGTTCGACGAGAGATCCAGCGAGGTCAGCACCGGAAGCGATCCGATCCCTGCCGGGATCTCGCCGGAGAGGCTATTCCCGCTCAGATCCAGCTCGGTGAGTGACGTCAGCGTCGAGATCGATGCCGGGATCCCGCCGGAGATCCGGTTCCGGGCGAGCTTCAGGTTCTGGAGGCTGGAGATCCGATTGAGGTTCGCCGGGATCTCACCGGAGAAGAGGTTGTCGGTCGCTGTGAGCACGACAAGATTCCCGGCCGATGACGGGATGCTGCCGGTGAACCGGTTTCTCTCGATCTGTAGCCTGGTGAGATTCCCAGGCAATTTGTCCGGTAGTGTGCCCGATAAAGCATTATCGTGCATGAGCACTGTCGTCAGATACGTCGCCGACCAAATCCCTACCGGAACATCGCCGGAGAACCTATTATTCTGTATCTGGATGTCGTTCAAGGTAGCACAACTCCCGAGCGATTCCGGAATCTTTCCGCTCATGTTGTTATTAGACACAACTAGAGAGCCAAACACCCCTTTCGCGCACAAATCCCTCGGTAGTTCGCCGGAGATCATGTTGTCAGCCACCTCAAAATTCGAAAGCGGGGAGTTCTTCCCCAATTCCGGCGGCAAGACGCCTGTCAAGCTATTGTTGAACAGCCGGAGATCGTAGAGCGACGGGAGAAGGCCGATGCTTGCTGGGATCTCGCCGGAGAGCCGGTTGTTGTACATTATAAGATGTGAGAGGTTCCGGAGATCGCCAAAGCTCTCGGGGATCGATCCGTTGATCTGGTTCGTGGAGACATCGATCTCTTCCAATCCCTCCGCTCCGATCGAGCCATTGAGATTGATACTTCCGGAAAGGTTATTTTGGGAAAGATACAAGAATCTCAAATTCTTGAGATTCCAGATTCCGGCGGGGATGCTTCCGTTCAGCGAATTCCTCGTCAAATCCAGGTGCATCATCGCCGGCAGCCGCATCAGACTCTCCGGGATCTCGCCCTCGAGATTCGTGCTCACCATCCATAGAAAGCTCAGCTTGCTCAGATTGCCGAACCTCGCGGGGATCGCCGTCTGGGCGAAGTTATTGTACGCGAGTGCGAGGGATTCAAGATTGGAAAGGTCGCCGATCTCCGCAGGGTAGGTGCCGTTGAAGAGGTTGGAGTAGAGCCACAAAGTTTGGAGCTTGGTGAGGCGGCCGACGGCGGGGGGAATGTCGCCGGTGAAGTTGTTGGAGCCGAGATTGAGGTATGTGAGGCGGGGGGAGAGGCTGTCGATATCAGCTGGGAGACCGCCGACGAAGAGGTTGAAGGAGATGTTAAGGAATCCGAGGTTCGAGCAGTTGTAGAGCGAGGTGGGGAAGGTGCCGCCGATGTTGTTATCACTGAGATCGAGATAAGAAAGGTTTTTGAGATCGCAGATAGATGGTGAGAAAACTCCAGATAACCCTTGATTAGATAAGGCGATACTAATAACTGCGCCATTGGAGGAACACTGGATTCCAGTCCACTTGCAGTAAGAGGTTGAGTTGCTCCAGGAGGCGAGTGACGTTGGATTATCCCAATCACTCTTTATTCTTACAAGTGTTTGCCTCTCCACTTCATTTGGTGTGATTTGAGATATAGATTTAGAAGGAAAAGAGATGAGACTTAGGAACAAGAGGAGGTGATGCATAGAGGCCATCTTGGCGGCCTCTTTTCTTCTTCTTCTTCTTCTTTTTTTAATTTCTTTTTCTAGTATGAAGGCCAACGTAACGGTTTTATTTGGCGGGTGGTCCTACGTTGTGGTCATAGACGGCAGTTCAAAGTCGTAGTGGTGTGCTAAAGGGATGGTGGTGGACCCAGGCACTGGAAAAGAAGACTTTCTTCTAAAAATAACAGTATAAATGAAACAATATATAATAGTTAATATGAGTGGTGGATATAGGGAGTTTTAATTAATACGATAGAGAAACAATATAATAATAAGCAAGCAGAGTACACGTGCGAACGTGTCTTTTGTTACAGATTGTTGTACCACAATATAGTCTTAATATGAAATGTGGAAATTTCATAGAAACTAACCAAAGTGAAAGCACGAGAGGAACCTTCCCTGTAGTTGCCAAAAAGAGCAGTTTCAACAGCAATCGATATGCTTCGTTGTGCCCACTTTGTCTGACTATGGAGGAATGAAAGGTATTATTAGTAAATGCAATACTCCTCCGACACCTTACACATGGCCTTTCCACAGGCAGGATAAGGAAAGGGCGAATAGAAGCTTCCTCTTCCTTTCGAAGTCTTGGCAACGAGTTTTCTCTTCCAACCACTTGAGAAGCATCTTTTATGCAATGATTTAACGTAGTAGTACAGATAGAATCAGAAAATTAATGTTTTTTATGATAAAGTTAACCATATTGAGGGGCAGATATTTTAAGAGAGTCTCGACTTGTCCGATGGTGCAAACAATTTGGAGCTCTAGTGCTTTACCGTGTGAAAGTCAATATTCAGTGTGACAGTTTCTTGTTTTTTGAATACTTCCGCTGTATTCGGAACCGGTTCTTGCTCTCCTTCGACAAGTCTGGGGCTTGAATTATGCAATACGTCAGTCATGTCAGCAATGCATCATGATGCGTCGTCAGCTCTCAAAATAGTTGGAACCAAACTGAAGGAAGTCTTTGGGGTACGCTTCTCTTGTCTAATTCTCTTCCTCATGTTCTTTCTAAATACAGATCCCTACCTACCTGAAGACAAGGGAAATGGTAGTTGAGATTTGTGATATCGTCACCAAGCGTGGGGCACGCCTTGCAGCTGCTGGTATCTATGGCATCCTGAAGAAGCTGGGGCGGGACACTGTAGCCATGGACGGTGGGCTTTATGAGCATTACAATATATTCAGCGAGTGTGTGAGAAGCACTCTTAGGGAGATGCTCGGAGAAGAGGCCTCAGCTTCCGTTGTTATCAAGCTTTCCAATGATGACTCTGGCATCGGTGCTGCTCCCCTTGCAGCCTCTCACTCACAATACCAGTAGGTTGAAGAGACTTAAAGAGTCCTTTCATGGACGAATCAGCACAGTGGGAGTAGCCCTGCTTCAAGGGCCTCATAATCTTGCGTCCTTTGATATTGGTGTTCATCTCTGTTTAATGAGTCCTTGAGCAATGAATAAGATGTGAGAATGCAATAAAATTGGCGCAGCTTATATGCAACAGGGTCAAGTTATAGTGCTGGCAAAGACTGCATTAAAGTGCCTTCATCAAGACAACTGATTATTAACGAATGCATTTACTTGAATAGAGACCCATCTGTATGAATATCTGGAGCATCCATTTACAAGTTCATTCAGTTACCAGAGTTGCATTATAAAATCGAGGAGCTAATGTATATTTAGAGCAATTAGAAGTATGGAAGTCTTTATGCAATATGTGTCTTTCGTCAAACCTTTTTCTTCTCTAATGTGTACAATGAGACTACCTCAGTGCTAATCGATCCTATCCCACTCCCAAGTGTTTATCATACAACGTGTGACGTGATTGTTCCATCTACGCTTCACTACATGTATAACCTTGTAGCTTTGCTACAATTAAACCACAAGCAAATCACTGCACCACCCCCATCACACATTGCATTCAAAGCTTTTGTCATTATCATCAGCACCAGTTGATCCTTTCCTTCTGCTGCCTTTTTCTGTTTGCAAAAGTGGAATAGCATCGCCCTCTAGAGATTCCTTCCTCCCAACCACTTGATGCATTTGCTCACACCTTAGCAACATCTGCAAGACTTCCTTCATGGTCGGTCTAGTTGAAGGCAAAGTGCCTGTGCATATGATTCCTAACTTGAACATGACCTCGATCTCCGCCAAGTAGGACGGATCTCTGATTTCCGTCGCTATGGCATCGGATATCTCGTTGCCGTCTTGCAAGTGCCTCCATGCCCATTCTGCTAGAGATCCATGACCACCGCCGTCATTGGCCTCTCTTCCAGTAGTCAGCTCTAGTAGAACAACTCCGAAGCTATATACGTCGACTTTTTCGCTCACTTTTCTGGTATACGCACACTCTGTAAGGTAGCAATAAGATGATCGATGTTAGAATAAGTAGGCTATATTCTTGATAACTTGATTCCTAATGTTGTCATTAGTAATAGCTACAAATAATGCTAAGTGTAGTAGGAATGGAGTAATTACTAGTTAATATATCCTCACTCACCTGGAGCCATGTATCCAAAGGAACCTGCTACGGCCGATACGGTATCGGGTTCTCCAGCCTTGACCAGCATCCGTGCCAACCCGAAATCCGCAATCCGTGCTCTAAACTCCGAATCCAATAAGATGTTACTCGACTTCACGTCGCGGTGGACGATAGGCGGGGAGATCTCGTGGTGCATGTAGCACAGCCCCCTCGCCGCACCGACGGCGATCTGGACCCTGGTGGGCCAATCCAACGGTCTGGATTGGCCCCACATCGTCTGATGGATCCACCGGTCCAAGCTCCCGTTCCCCATGTACTCGTACACGAGCAGCTTCGAATCAACGCTCGAGATGCAGCAGAGAAGCTTGACGATATTCGTGTGCCTGATCGAGCCCAAGGT
The DNA here is from genome assembly GCF_048772165.1 of Typha angustifolia. NCBI lineage: Eukaryota > Viridiplantae > Streptophyta > Magnoliopsida > Poales > Typhaceae > Typha > Typha angustifolia. The sequence goes on from NC_133239.1 coordinate 1,261,789, forward strand.
CTTGACCTCGGACTCGAACTCGCGCTCCAATTTCGAGTCTGATTTCCTCGCGTTGTAGATTTTTTTAACGGCCACGATCTCGCCCCCGCGACTTCCGAGGCTGATGCGGTACACCTTGCCGCCCCCGCCGCACCCGATCAGGTTCTCGTCCACGAGGCCGCGGACGATGACGTTCTCCGAGAAGTTTAGCATCTGGAAGGAGGTGAGCTTCCACGCGGTGGTATCCGACCCGTCGGAGCGCTTTCGGTATTCCCTTACCACGATGAAGGCGAAGGCAACGGCGATAACAAAGACGACCGCACCGAGGACGAGGAATAGGATCCGCAACCCCCGCGAGATCCCCCCAGAGCTGCCGGATTGGCGGTCGCAGGATCGGACTGCTAGCGTTGCGTCTGAGGAGCAGAGACGCGCGTTCGAGAGGAAGCTATTTGAATACGCGGAGCTCTCGAGCGAGGCTGGGATCTCGCCGGAGAGGTCGTTGGAGGAGAGGTTGAGGTTGTTGAGCTTGAGGTTTCCGATCTGCGGCGGTATATCGCCGGAGAGCCGGTTCGACGAGAGATCCAGCGACGTCAGCACCGGAAGCGATCCGATCCCTGCCGGGATCTCGCCGGAGAGGCTATTCCCGCTCAGATCCAGCTCGGTGAGTGACGTCAGCGTCGAGATCGATGCCGGGATCCCGCCGGAGATCCGGTTCCGGGCGAGCTTCAGGGTCTGGAGGCTGGAGATCCCACTGAGGTTCGCCGGGATCTCACCGGAGAAGAGGTTGTCGCTCGCTGTGAGCACGAGAAGATTCCCGGCCGATGACGGGATGCTGCCGGTGAACCGGTTTCTCTCGATCTGTAGCCTGGTGAGATTCCCCGGCAATTTGTCCGGTAGTGTGCCCGATAAAGCATTATCGTGCATGAGCACTGTCGTCAGATACGTCGCCGACCAAATCCCTACCGGAAAATCGCCGGAGAACCTATTATTCTGTATCTGGATATCGTTCAAGGTAGCACAACTCCCGAGCGATTCCGGAATCTTTCCGCTCATGTTGTTATTAGACACAACTAGAGAGCCAAACATCCCTCTCGCGCATAAATCCGCCGGTAGTTCGCCGGAGATCATGTTGTCAGCCACCTCAAAATTCGAAAGCGGGGAGTTCTTCCCCAATTCCGGCGGCAAGACGCCTGTCAAGCTATTGTTGAACAGCCGGAGATCGTAGAGCGACGGGAGAAGGCCGATGCTTGCTGGGATCTCGCCGGAGAGCCGGTTGTTGAACATTACAAGACGTGAAAGGTTCTGGAGACCGCCGAAGCTCTCGGGGATCGATCCGGTGATCTGGTTCATGGAGACATCGATCTCTTCCAATCCCTCCGCTCCGATCGAGCCACTGAGATTGATACTTCCGGAAAGGTTATTTTGGTAAAGATATAAGAATCTCAAATTCTTGAGATTCCAGATTCCGGCGGGGATGCTTCCGTTCAGCGAATTCCTCGTCAAATCCAGCTGCACCATCGCCGGCAGCCGCATCAGACTCTCCGGAATCTCGCCCTCGAGATTCGTGCTCGCCATCCATAGAAAGCTCAGCTTGCTCAGCTTGCCGAACGTAGCCGGGATCGCCGTCTGGGAGAAGGTATTGTACGCGAGTGCGAGGGATTCAAGATTGGAAAGGTCGCCGATCTCCGCAGGGTAGGTGCCGTTGAAGAGGTTGTTGTAGAGCCATAAAGTTTGGAGCGAGGTTAGGCGGCCGACGGCGGGGGGAATGTCGCCGGTGAAGTTGTTGGAGCCGAGATTGAGGTATGTGAGGCGGGAGGAGAGGCTGCCGATATCAGCTGGGAGACCGCCGACGAAGAGGTTGAAGGAGATGTTAAGGAATCCGAGGTTCGAGCAGTTGTAGAGCGAGGTGGGGAAGGTGCCGCCGATGTTGTTATCACTGAGATCGAGATAAGAAAGGTTTTTGAGATCGCAGATAGATGCTGAGAAAGCTCCAGATAACCCTTGATTAGATAAGGCGATACTAATAACTGCGCCATTGGAGGAACACTGGATTCCAGTCCAATTACAGTAAGAGGTTGAGTTGCTCCAGGAGGCGAGTGACGTTGGATTATCCCAATCACTCTTTATTCTTACAAGTGTTTGCCTCTCCACTTCATTTGGTGTGATTTGAGATATGGATTTGGAAGGAACAGTGATGAGAATTAGGAGGAGGAGGAGATACATAGAGGCCATCTTGGCGGCCATTTTTGTTTCCTTTTTTTCTTCTTCCGTCTATTGTGAAGGCCGATCAACGATTTTATTTAGCGGTTGAATTAAACAGTCCGAACGGATAACTTTCAGTCTGCTCTTCTCGTGGTCAAAGACTGCAGTTCAAAGTCGTAGTTGGAGTAATAAGGGGTGGTTAGGATTGGCGGCCCCCGGCGACCGGAAAAGAAGACTTTCTTCTAGAAATGATAGTATAAATAAATGATATATACTAGTTTCTAGAACCTAAAGGTGGATTTAGGGAGCTTTAATTATCAGGATCTAGAAATAAAAAAAAATAAGCAAGCAGAGTGCACGTGGGAACGTCTCTTTTGTTTAGAAATTATTGTATCACATAATAAATAGTCTTAATATGTAAAATAATGCCAAAAAGAGCAGTTTCAACCGCGATCGATGTGCTGCCCACTTTGTCTGACTACGGCGGAATGAGAGGTGTATTTGTAAATGCAATACTGTTGAATGTAGACGCTATTTGTAATTCTAGATATCCGATACCTTACACATGGCCAGCATAAAGTCGATGATGCTTGTGGAAAATGGGGCAGGATAGTGTGAATAGAAGCTTCTTCTTCCATTCAAAGTCTTGCCGTCTTTTTTTAATCTCCCAACGACTTGAGGAGCGTCTTTTGTGGCGCAATAAATGTCGTAAGGAACACGTACACGACAAACCCTTTCCCTCGACTTAACGGGGGAATGATGGTTATGCCTCAGAAAGATGAGTTTTGATGAGGAGATGGACCGGTGGAGACTAATTATAATCATTTCTCTCGTTACAAATTCATGTTATGATTTTATTCAACTGCATCATACAGCAGAAAGCAACAAGGGGGCAATCCTTGTGTTATAGGAGCTCTTTATCCCATCAGATTGAAGTAGATGAATAAAACCAAAAAGAGGAGTCGTAAGCTGAACGTATTTATACTTCTACGTTTTATAAAGTACAAAATAAAGGTATTACAAAGAGAAATCTATTTCTCATTACCGTTTGACAACTGCAAGTATCTAAGAAGATCCACGTACATTGTGATAAGAAAGATTAGATCTTGTCTTCGAAATCAGACAGTGGGGTCATCTGCTCCTTTAGGCCCTTCCTCTTGCGAATTTCTGTCACAAGCTGTTCTGCCTGAGAGCCAGGCTCCATAGGATCAGAAAACATCATTTCCCAGTGATCAAACACGGACTGGGGGAAAGCCTGGCCGGACGTGGCGGCCCTCAGATCAGTGGAGAAGCCAAAAGACTCGATGACTGGGAGATAGGCCTTGATGTTGTACAGAGGAGTGCCTGGCCTCTGCATCTCTTCAAAGACGTGACCACGTTTCCGATTAAGAACGCCGTAAATCCCACCGAGTGCATGCTCAGGAGCCTGGATCTCTACCAGGCAAACTGGTTCCAATAGCCTAGGCTTAGCAGTAAGCTGCGATGCGTAGATGACTCTTCTCGCAGTTGGAATGACCTGGCCACCTCCTCTGTGGACAGCATCTGCGTGTAGAACAACGTCGCAAACCTCAAAGCAAATGGCCCGCATGTTTTCTTCAGCCAATGCACCTTCCTTTGACGCCCACTGGAAGCCAGCCACCACGGAGTCCTTGATCTCGTTAAGGTACTGAACTCCTTTGCACATGTCGACAACCATGTTAGGTCCGGTTGTTTCGGGCCCGAAGCACCAAATCTTCTTGGCAAGATCCTTGTCCCAACCGAACTCTTCAGAAAGGATCTTTGCTCGTACCTTTGGATCATCACGTGGGCCAATGCGGCCTTCGTCGATGGCCTCGGCGAGTCCGTCTTCCAGTGGACGTGCTTCCATGTAGAGGCGGTTGTGCTTGTTTGGGGACTTGCTCATCACAGTCCTACAAGATTTCTCGAGCACGGTCTCGCGGAAAGAAACAACTGGAGCCGACCAAGAAATCTCTGCTCCTCCCATGAAATCTTCCTGAAGGTCCTTCAAACAAATCTCAAGGTGGAGCTCCCCAGCACCAGCAATGATATGCTCCCCGGATTCCTCCATGGTGCACACGACCATGGGATCGGATTTCGCCAACCGCTTCAGGCCTTCGACGAGCTTGGGGAGGTCAGACGCAACCTTGCATTGCACGGCAACACGCACGACAGGAGACACGGAGAACTTCATTGCTCTGATTGGATGAGCATCGACTTCCTTGTCGTTTGTTAGAGTGGCATTCTTCGTGATGAACTGATCTAAGCCAACCATAGCCACCGTGTTTCCACAGGGAACATCCTCCACAGACTCCTGCTTCTTGCCCATCCAGATGACGGTTCTCTGCACACTCTTCACGTATAAATCTTTCTTCTGGCCAGGGACATAGTTGGGTCCCATGATTCTGACCTTCAGACCAGTAGAAACCTTCCCGGAGAAGACACGTCCGAAGGCAAAGAACCTACCTTTATCGGAAGCCGGAATCATCTTGGAGACATACAGCATAAGAGGGCCTTCTGGATCGCAGTTTCTGATGGCATTGGCATATATATCATCCAGTGGGCCTTCGTACAAGTTCTCCACACGGTACCTTTGTGCCTTGGAAGGTGATGGGAGGTGGAAGATCATCATCTCTAGTAGGGCGTTGCTTGCAGGCAACCAAGTTTGCATCACTCTCTTCATTAAAGCTTTACCAACTAGTTCCTTCTCTTCGGATTTCATGTTCACGCCAAGTTTTTGCAACACGGGCCAGAGTTTGTCTTTCCGATCGCTCATGCAAATGGAGATTATTTGCTCGATCGGTTCATAACATAACTGGACGAAACCACGCTTGCAAGTAGGAGAGCCAGTGTGCTCACTAGTCCACTTCTTAGTAGCTGGATCAAAGAAATTCTCACCCCAGAGCCTCTCCATCATCTTGGACTCATCAACGCCGAATTTGGCAGCATACATTTTGGCAAAACTGGTGAGGGTAAAAGCCCAACCATGCAGTCCAGCAGAGAAAGCAACGGTTCCCTTCACTGGGTAGACTTGGACATCACCAAGAAGAGGATCTTCGTATGTTGCCATAATAACATTTGCATTCTCAATCACACGTTGAAAGGTTTGATAAGCTTCCTCACCCTCAACTTGAAGCTCGAGAAAGCATCGATCAAGTTTGTTAACAGTCAAGACAGGTCTGATCCTCTCACCTAAGGCTTGCCGTAGAACAGTTTCAGTCTGAACGCAGACCCCCTCGACACAATCAACAACCACCAGAGCTCCGTCAGTGATACGGAGGGCTGCTGTAACCTCAGAAGAGAAGTCGACGTGCCCAGGAGAATCAATAAGGTTGATCAGATACGCGTTTCCGTTTCTCTCGCCTTTGTAGTTCTTCAGTGCATCATCGCTCATCTCATAGTAAAGAGAAATCCCAGTTGATTTTATTGTAATACCACGTTCTGCTTCATCCTGGCGAGTATCAGTCATCCTTACATCCCCAGCAACTTCTTGTGCAATAATTCCAGCAGCAGCCACAAGGGAATCAGTGAGAGTGGACTTTCCTGAAAGAAAAGAGAGAAAGACAGAGAAAATTGTCAGACATTTCATGCTAAACTTTGCTTGGGCGATCAATACAGAGACAGCTAAAAGCAGAGGAACCGTAAATTTTGAATTATTGAAAGAGCAATTCTCAAAATACTTAGTAGTGTTTACAATCAAATAATTGGTTGGGTAGATGAAGATGGAAATCCAAGTATACTAGGAACAAGATTAGATGTGATTAGCCTAGAAGATTTAACGCTTGGCACTAATAATAAGAGAGGATATCTGGCATATTGAAAAGAAAAGGGAATGACTATATTCTTCAAGTTATGTGATAAATTCTACTACACTGTTGAAGGTAAAACTATGAATAGAAATAGAATAGAGAATCGACAGAGTTTAGTGCTTGATGTCCCATACCATGATCAACATGTGCAATGACGGACATGTTGCGTATGTTGTGTTTCAAGTCCATAATCCTGCGGAGCTCTTCCGCTGTGAACTTCACCATCTTGACTGCTTTCTCAAATCACACAAACAAACCTCAAATATGTTCCTGTTAAGCACAAACAACAGCTCTGTCAGAAATTAAAAACTAAGTTTATTGCCATTAGGATGGAGAAATTTAAAATAAAAAAAACAAAAACAGAAACAGGGGCAAACAGAAGGACTGAATCTTGAAGCACCTTTGAGGCACCACTACATCTATGATATAACTACTGAAAGACTAAGTTTCATCTCAAAACTCACAGCATACATCCTGCTCTATCACAGATAGCAGCAAATAAAAGTTTCAAAACATGCATCGAGCCTATAAAATTATTAACTAGCACCAGCTACTAGTAAAGAACAGAAATAACAACAAAACGCCCTACTAACAAAACACTAAGATACTAATAGTAGCACAAGAATTACAGACATCGACAACAAAATAAGAATCTCTTCTCGCAACCGCCCCAAGCCGCTATTTGGATCCCAGCAGCATCATTTTGGCTCTCTTATATGTCTCAACACTCTTGGTTATCGTTCAGTAGATAAACATAAAATAAATATGGTGAATTAGATCTGCTGGGACGGCGATGTATAATTGGTTGGAAGATTTTGTGATTTCTATCCAACCAAGTACTATAAATACAGACTCCTTCTAGCAACTCAGATATCACTAAGGGACTTCTGGTCTTAAAACCACCCCAACAACAAATGGGCAATTATTTCTTTTGCTTAGCAAAGGCATCATCTCATTTATCAACAGACCTAGAGTACCCTGCAGACAAGGCATTCAGCGGGTTCACTGCCAAATGCCACAAACTTCATAATGTTGCACAACCAGTTTCCATAGACAAGATGCAGTATGTTAGTCAACCAAGAGAGGTCTGCTGTGGTAATATTAGAAAATTATGTAGTAGGTGCAAGTATAAAACTCAGAAGAATACATGATTACATAGTTTATAGAAGTTTTATTTTGCCAACTGACCAAGAAAAGAAAAACTCATAAATTGTCTTGTCCTTGAGGATAAAAAAATTCTCAATATGATAGAAACTTCTCAGTAAGACAACCATGATTTTATTATCTTATATGTCGCATGTTAAACGCAAAGGATAAAAGAAAGAAAGAAAGAAAGAGACAAACACATATGATTCTCATAACATCACAACGCTTCGGATTGAGTGGACTTTCTGAAATAAACTAGTTAAACTACAACGTATGCAACTGAGAAGTCATAATAAATCAAGTAAATATTTACGAGTAATAATCTTGACTATTTCTACGAACATACTAACTCAAAAATCTATATTAAAAAAATAATAATAACGAGACTATCACAAGATACAGATCAACAAGAACAACTTATCTTAACAATCAAGCATCAATATCATAAAAATAAAAATAAAAGTCCCGATGATCTCATCAACTTGATCATTGACCTACTACGGTCAAAAGGTAATGTTGATCACTAGAAGAACTCTAGATTTCAAACTAAATCAAGCGAGGACGAAGGAATAGCAAGCATAAATTTCCTCAGATCATGCAGAGCGTAAGCAAAACCTAGGGCTTCTACCTCCTCCTCCGCTAAGATGATGACCACCTCGGCGAACCTCGGGAACCCTGCATACTTTCTCTAATGGCATGAGCTTATTTATAGCTCTCGAGTGGCATTCGTCATGGTGATATACTCGAGCAGTACACGGATCTTGATGCGTTCGATCGAAGAAAGACGTCTCTATCATTCCATCACAACCGTTGGCTCGAGATGGCAATAACGAGTTGGATGGCGTGATACCAAACATGGTCTCAGATCCGTACCCGGATCCGGATTGTTTTGGGTATTGGTTGATGGTTTTATCTGAACCATACCCGTTAAGCTTGGCTCCATCGAGACACCAAGGGGAAATCCCACCCGCTCGTTCCTTATCATTCACAAAGGGCAATTTAGTAACTCCACCCAATCTAAGCTAAATTTACCAACCTACCACTGCCTTCTTCCTCTGATGCTCCTTCCTTCCCTTCTCCGCTCCTCCACCCGCCTTCCCCACCTCCTCCGCTTCACCACCGCCGCAGCCATGGGATCCTCCTCAACCATAACGCCATCCAACACCCGCGTCGGCTGGATAGGCACCGGCGTCATGGGCCGGTCCATGGCGGGCCACCTCATCTCCGCAGGCTTCTCCCTCACCGTTTTCAACCGCACGGCTTCCAAGGCGCAGCCCCTCCTTGACCTCGGTGCGAAGATCGCCCCCTCCCCTCATGCCGTAGCCGCCGCCAGCGACGTCGTCTTTCTCATCGTCGGGTACCCCTCCGACGTCCGCGCCGCTGTCCTCGACCCCTCCTCTGGCGCCCTCGCAGGCCTCTCCCCCGGCTCCGTCCTCGTCGACATGACCACCAGCGACCCAGCCCTCGCCGCCGAGATCGCCGCTGTTGCATCCCCCCTGGGCGTGTCCGCCATCGACGCCCCCGTATCCGGCGGCGATCGTGGGGCACGCAACGGAACTCTATCCATCTTCGCTGGGGGGGACGAGGGGGTCATCCGCCGACTCAATCCCCTCTTCCAAACCATGGGGAAAGTAAACTACATGGGCGGGCCCGGATCAGGGCAGAGGGCGAAGCTGGGGAACCAGATCGCGATCTCGTCGACTATGGTGGGATTGGTGGAGGGGATGATGTACGCCCACAAGGCGGGGCTACACGTCGGGAATTGGCTGGAGGCTATCTCGACGGGGGCGGCCGGGTCGAAATCGTTGGAATTGTATGGGAAGAGGATCCTGGAGAGAGATATGGAGGCGGGGTTTTACGTGCATCACTTTGTCAAGGACCTCGGAATCTGTTTGAAGGAATGCCAAGCTATGGGATTGGCATTACCAGGGCTCGCATTGGCGCAGCAGCTATATGTTTCGCTGATGGCTCACGGGGAAGGTGGGTTGGGGACGCAGGCACTGATCCTGGCGATCGAGAGGCTTAATAATACTTGCCTTAGCAGCACGCCGGTGGGGGCCCTGAACTGAGGTCCGGTAATTGCCACTTAGAATTCATACACTATGGTTCTGAAGCACTCTGGATATGTTGATATCTGGAACCTGCTTGCCTTCCTAGATTATGCTTCAATTTGCAGTTAGTAATGTTGTTGGCCCTGTTTGTATAATGCTTCCATACTTCCTTGCAGTTTCCTTGTCTAATATCTAATAAGTTCTTATTCTCTTTTTTATTATGCTAAATTGGATCAGGATAAGTTGGATAGTGTAGGGAAACAATAAATAACTGGTTCGGCCTTTTATGTTCATACAATATGTTCTGTAATATCTGCAGTAAATAAGTTCCATAGCACATGCAGTATTTCAGCTGATTTGAGTTATTTTTTCATCATTTGTCAAGTATCTGTTGCAATTGATGCTTTGATCTAATTTCTTGTATATGAATGTTCCCTTGTCACATCATTGAATTGAATCTGAACATTTTCCGTGATCTGTCTTTCCATCTCATCCATGGGATAGGTTCTGGCAATGTTGTTGATGATATTTGTTATGTTAGTTAAAATCTTCTAGGTGCGTGAGATACTTGAAATTTTTGGTTTGTTGTCAAATTTATGAATTATCAGGCACATTGCATAATATGGATTGTGAAATCACTAGTAATTTCATTCAGCTGAACATTTTTTCAAGTACAAGATTTGCCTTTTTTCATAAATTTCTTATTTGCAGTTGGACTGAAACTGCTTTCAGCTTTTTAGCACCACCTGTCATGATTTAATAATCAGCTGTTTTAGTGTTCCTGTGAAGTACAACACTATCTCTCAAATTGATCTGGAGCAATTGTCAACTGTTCCACTATCTTGCATGGAATCAAAACGATTAAAGCATTCCTTTTCTTGCTCAGATTCTATTATCTTTTACATATCTATCTTTCTTATAGTTCTGCTGAAAGGTCTAGTAGCCACTATGCTTCTTTGAATTTATGGTGCCCTCCTTCCTTACTAATTTGGAGATTTCCATAATCATTTGCCAAACGGTAATAGATTTCTCTGGACAGATATGCTAGATTGTGCAGCGCAAAAGCAGTAGAAATTTTTCCTGCCTCCCCCTTAATGCTTTAAAGTCTCAGTTTATCAAATTCATCTGTGGTCTTTTAATCATCTAGCAATGTGAAACACTAGTTGCAACTGGTGTAATCTATGGCATGAAGGAATATTTCCTTAGACTACTTCCCGCTTACGCCGGAACAAGGTGAGTACTTGGATGAAGAGATTGATTTATTGATCTTACCTTATAGTCCATTAGCATGTACCGGAAAGATCATTAACAATTTTGCTGGTTAGAAATAGACATTGCTACATTGGATATATGCTGGAATTCACATCACCGAAAACGGCGGCTGTTATGCTCGATTCAGATTTGATTTATATCTCAGGCTATGAGACAGAATTTTCATGCTTTGATGATTGAATCAGAGACTTGGAGGGTGCAAAAGCAGCTATGTTTTGTTTAGCTTGTGTGCGCTCCTAATTGTTGTTCATCCTTCTAAAGCTATCGAAATATTTTGTTTTCCTGCATCGGTTGTGAAAATTAACTCAAAATCTGAGAAAGAATGGACCAGGACAGGATGAACTCAACTCTGTCGTAGGTCTGTGGCCTATGAATCTTATGTTCTCTCTCTCTGTGTTTTTAAGAATTGAGGAATGAGGAAAGTTGGAGAGAAAAATTCACACCAAATAATTTTATTTTATTTTATTATTTTTTTTTTTTTGCTCGTTTTTCACTCTACGTTAATTTAAAATTTCTATTTAGTTCCCAAAACTTTATAGTGAATGATGTTAGCACATATAATTTTAATATTTTTAAAATACTATTATGCATAAAATGATGTGAAGGAAAACTATGTAATATTATCTGTAGTTTGGAAAAGAAAATTGTGAGAGTGGAGGTGGGGTGGAAAGTAGACTGTTCTTAATTTCGATCAACTCTCTCAAAATGTTTGCAACATTATTGTGTGAGAGAGATATGGGAGAAAGTAGCCGTTATACCCTCTTGTTCTTTTTACTTACTGTACTTGTGGCAAAAACCATCTGTCGAAGTGATGCAACCATATGTCTATACATGATACAGCAGCATTATTAGAGTAACGCAGACGGAGCTCATCTTTCAGTGGGGCATTTAGCCAAACATCTCTCGGGCGTGTTGTCGATAAGTTACAATCTCTTTCCTTCGGTCATTCCGCAGCGTGTATACTCCTTGCTGCCTCTCATCTCCCGTCGTCTCCACTATGTCCTACTGCCACCTTGCCAAAACCCCAGCGCTCCCACTCTTCTCAAGAGTCTCCCCAGTTCCCAAATTTTCCAATATTTCAGATGGCTTTTGCTTGCGAGCGCCGGAGGGTAGCAGTGGATCGAAATTTTTATCTGGGTACTGTTGGGAATCGCTAGGCGGTGGAAGTAGAGAAGTAAATGAAAACTTTGCTGAAGAAAGCAGCAGTTTGTGGAAAGCCGGAGGCTTTCCTTGCGTTACAAGTGGATTTGCTCCAAAACCCAGAAGTTTCTCTAGTTCTTGTATGCGACGGAAGAGCTCGAACGGGTCTTACTCGAGGTATGTAGACAGAATGAGTGGACTGCGTACTAGGTTTTTCTTCTCCACTGTGTCTGGAAAGGTGAGTTTGGATGACGGTACCAGTGCTAAAGCTGGAAAGGCGCTTCCTTGGATAGCTGCATATGGAGGCAGAGGAAGAAATCGAGGAGAGGATAGGGCTTCATTGAGGACTAAGCGTTCGTCGTGGGAACAGTCGGCGGATAAATTTTTTGCTAAAGATAGTGGAAGTTTGGTAAAAGAGAAATGGGACAGGACAGAGAGGAACACAGAGGAGTTAGAACATAGGAATTTTCATGTGGCAGACAGAGTTGAGCGGGAAGAGGATGAGGAAGATGCTGACCCTGTAGATAACCCAAAATGGTATAAGATTAAGGATCGGTACAAACAGTTTGGTGATCGAGAGTCTCGGTTTGAGAAACCACAGGTCCGACAGTGGAGTAAGCAGGAGAATTGGGGTAAAAAGACATGGAAGGAGGGCACTGAGTCGAGCGTGCCGAGAATGGTCGGCCAAGGTGTTTATGGGGTCGGCCCAGTTTTGGCAGCTTTGACGGCAGGAAGGAGGGAGTTTTATGCTCTATATGTTCAGGAAGGGTTGGATTTTAGTCTAAACAACAAGAAGAAGAAGGACAAGAAGGGAGTGGAGAAGGTCTTGAAGATGGCCGAGAAGATCGGTTTGAAGGTTGTGGAAGCTTCAAAGCATGATCTGAACATGGTGGTTGATAATCGTCCGCATCAAGGTTTGGTTCTTGATGCTTCTCCCTTAGAAATGATTAACATAAGGGAATTGGAGCCAATTGCGCTAGGGACTCAAAAGGCTCCTATTTGGGTCGCTTTAGATGAGGTTACCGATCCTCAGAATTTAGGAGCCATTGTCAGATCTGCTTACTTCTTTGGTGCGGACGGAGTGGTCTTGTGTGCAAAGAATTCTGCTCCTTTGAGTGGAGTAGTTAGCAAAGCGAGCGCGGGCTCTCTTGAACTGATTGAACTGCGGTCTTGTAAGAACATGATGCAGTTCTTGTCTTCGTCAACTGAGAATGGGTGGCGAGTTCTTGGAGGTTCTGTTGCTCCTAAAGCTATTCCTTTAACTGAAGTTGAACCTGGGGAGCCTACTATCCTTGTGTTAGGTAGTGAAGGCAGTGGATTAAGACCTCTGGTGGAGAGGTCGTGTACACAATTAATCAGAATTCCTGGTAGTATTGATGGATATGCTGGAGGAATAGGAGCAGATATAGATGAAGGAGATCAGAGTCAATTGGGGCAAGATCTTAAGTCCTTTCTTGCTGTGGAGAGCTTGAATGTTAGTGTGGCAGCAGGTGTGTTACTTTTCCATTTAGTCAAGGGGAATAGTCATGTGATAAGCGAGAAGCCTAATAGTTCTCTTGCATGAGTTTGATGTCCTTTTATTATGTTCCTTAATATTTGGAATACATCTTTAATTTTAACTATTAGCAATCAATGTTTCTCATTCAAAAAATCATTCTTCTTGCTGAATTATAACTTTACTTAATAACCTTGGTACCTTTGGACCTACCAGTATCTTGATGAGGTAAGAGCTAGTAGTAACAATGTGAAGAATTAGCTTCCATATTTATGGCTTGATTCATAGTAGCCATGACTTGTCTGTTAGAGAAGAAGAGTTAGTCACATTGGTTAGAATTAGAAATCCACTGTTGGTAGCTATAGGTTGTGTATTTGCTCCATTTTTTTCATGCATATGGATCTTAGAGGAAATACCAGTAGCATAGGCAATAACACGAAATAGGTGAAGTTTTTGGTCATTGTAAATTTGAATATACTACTGCTTTTTTTCTTAGTTGATCTTGTTATCTGCTTCAACAACAAGTCATTGATTCAAGTAGATTTTACAGTAATATGGCAGTTCAAAGATAAAATTAAGTAATTAACTCGTTGCCTCCTCTTGCAATGTTACATTAGCTTATTTTGGTGGACTTGGTGGATGTAGATCCTACCCTACTTTTAGATTAATGTATCCACTATAGTCATCTCCCCAGCTTGTGATTTGGATTTTCATCTTAATATAAGATTTCCTGTGTAGCCTTAATCAGTCAGGGATTCAGGGCCCATGAGTTTAAATGTCTTATATTTTAAGGAAGATGTCATTTTTTAACCTCTTTGCGGCACTTCTAAAGAGGCCTGATTTAGTTTATCATTCCCGCAATAGATTAGGCTATCCTTGTAGAACAGGCAGTGTATATAGTATCTTTTTGTACGAAGCATAACATCAGGAATATCAACAGAAATAATAAACTAAGAATTTACTGATATGTAATTGGCTAATTTTCATGGATCTGCAATATTTATTTATGAGCTAGAGCAGGGGCTGGGCTTGGCCCCAGATTGGGCAGTTCAGATCACACAGAGATCTGATATTGATCAATAGGGCAGAATGATACCTCTATATTGGGTTAGGCTGCAGTGGGCTTGAATATTTCTTTTTGTTCAACTTTTCTCTGATGTTATACTCTTTTCATAGGAAAACATTAACTTGTTCAAAATTGGATGAGGAAGCAGGACTCTGCCATTCTTCAAACTTGTATGCCATTGAGACAATAGAGTGAAATACAAAATTTCCAAAACATCAGCAATTCTTATTCTTTGATTTGAAGTAGTAGTATTATTATTATGTTTCTGTTCTTGCTTAATCATGAAAGCACTCTTGATGCCTCTTCATTTCAGCTACAAGTAGTATGGTTAGAGACTAATAAGCATCTTGTCTTGGAAAACCCAAGAGTTATCATCTCCCTATGAGGTATTGAGATGTCATCTGCAGTATATACCATTTGCATGTACAATAATTGGTTAGTTTTGTTAGTCTATAGTTTCTTGCACATGATTGGGCTCTCATTCTTTAGCTTGAAACTTGCATCTATAAACTCTATTATATGTGGAAGAATATTCTGTCTTTTTTCTTGTGTTATGTATGAGAATATTATGCATGTTGATATGATCACATGTAAGGAGATTCTAAACTCTGCTTTATGCCTCAAGTTTGCTAAACAATCAGAGATGTAAGTATTGTTAAAGTAGATAATTCCACCTCCAATGGTACTACTTTTTCTCTTCTGGGACCATGAATCTAGTCCACACCTAGCAACAAATGCATTGATGGAATTCATGAAGGATGTGGACCTCATAGGTGAACTCTATATCAAAATAAAGAATGATAATAATAATAATTATTATTATTATTATTATAATAAGCCACCTTATGATATGACTATGTGACAATTGAGATCATCAGACCCTCTCCTTGGAATCCATCTTTTGATAAATTCTATATTATTTATTAGGTACATGAGTCCTTTATCTAGTGGCAATACATTGAAAGAAGTGTTAACTATGCCCTAAACTTAGGTGGCATCATGCTTTTAAACATGTCGTTATGCTACTTGCCCCTAATTAGATGATATATTATAGGGATTTTTTCTACCACCCTACATTATGTATGTTTGCTGCTGTATAGACCCTATCTTTTGCAATCCAAACAGGGCGTTTACCACGATTTAGTGAAAATTCCCCTGTAATTATATGTTCTTTTAACGAACTATCCATTGGCCTTTTAAAGAAAAAAGAGATAAAAGGGTCAACTAACTAATAATAGTGAAATAACAGAGTCTGAATTGGAATAAATAGATAATTTAGGGTGTGAAATGAAAACAAAAAAGCTTCTATATAATATAACAAAAAACTTCGGGGACTGGTCCGCTTAATTTTGGCGGCCTTTCCGACCTACTATTCCGCTTTCCACCCTCAAAGGAAAGCTCGTCGCACGCCGTGGAATATATTTTATCCTGTCTCTAAAAGAGAGAGACAGAGAGAGAGAGACAGAGAGAGAGAACAGAGCATGAGCATGGGGAGGAGCACATACAAAAGAAAAAAAAAAGAACTATTATAGAGAGATAAGACGCGAACTGCGAGCATATTGCAATCAAACAGTGGCTTATTCTTTTCGTATTCTACCAAAACTCTCTTCTTCCTTTCGGCTGTCTCCGAATTTATTTAGAGCGTGGCCCAAATGAAAGGGACCACTCTGTTATTCCCCCCTCGCGCGAATATTAAAGAAACCTCCCCAACTGGGGGGTCAGCTGATGGGAAAAGGGCTCTCAAATTTTTGACTTGGATATATTATTTGTAGAGGAAGGTAGACAGGTAGGCCTAAGTTTTCAGATGGCTTTAACTTGATTAGAGAGTTTATGAAGTTATAATTGATCTTGAAACATATAGCAAATGAATAACTTTCGATAGATAAGCTGATCATCAGGAATGTGCATCGACCTTACATTGTGACCAGTCTTTGAAGATCAATTGGATGTCCAGAAATGGGTAGCAAATTTGACTACAGCTTTTTCTGTATAAATGTCAGACCAAGATCATATCTAACATTACCAGCTCACATATGACTTTAGTTGGAGGGAGGTGGGGCTACTAAATTTCTTTTGCAGCAATTTGTATGCATCCTTTGGGTGGCGTCCAGGTTTGGCAACTGGAGCTATCAGAAAGAGGCAATGGTGAGCTAAAAGGTTTGTCTGATTCGTTGAGAGACAACCAAAGTTGGGGCAGCATCTTGTGTGGTCACATTCGCACCACTATTTGGAATAGTTTGACACCACGCATGCAAGCAAGCTGCAAAGGTCCTACTTGGTGGATAGGGACCAGTTCTAACTTCCTCAATGATTGGATCTTGCACAAGAACTAGTAGTCGAAAACCACCGAATCTTTCGGTTTCTGAGGAGAAAGCCTTATCGTGATCACACGAGCTAATTTCTGTTGAACTGAAAGTTTAGTAATGATCAGCATGACCTTGTTTCAGTTGCTTTATAGTGCATAGAATTTCTGGTCTAGAGAAGTATTCTATTATTCTAGCTTATGCATCTCAAGCTTGCAAGTAAACATTTGCATTTCTACTTGGTGCATTTACATAGGGCTTGGTATGCCATTCCCTGCTATCCTCTAGTTTATCGGTTGTCTCTACAGATCGAAAAGAAGCAGCAAAGCTAAACAGATCGAAAACAAGTCATTCTTCCAGAAGAAAGTAAATGTTAGATTGATGACTCAAATGATTAAACACTCCTTGTTGCCTCCCTCAACACAACACCTTGTTGTTGTCGGTGGTGGTGGTGGTGGTGGTGGTGGTGTTCCTTTTCCTGCAGACTCCTCCCAGCTGGAGAAGAAACAAAAAAGATTACTGAAGTGAGCTCAAGCGCGATAAGCAATTGGTTAATTCGAGTTATACTACTGAAATCTATGAAGGACATCCGTTTGAAATCAAAACAGGAATCAGATTAGACTCTTAGAAAATCAAGAACATACCGATAGTCCAGAAAGCTCTGAAGTCTTTAGCACCCTCAACCGCCTAGCGGTTGCAAGAAACATGCTGCAAGTGTCAAAAACAACAGTGTTTCAGAATGATAATCTATTGTTCTTTGCGTTTGGCTGCTGAATTTTCTGTGTCAGAGTTTAAAACTTGCAACAAGGGATCCAGGATGAGTATTGAAGTCATGACGTGAAATTTTTCACAAGGGAATAAGAAAGCTTACTCCCAAGGTACATCACCCACCAGCATCCTGTCTCCTTCTCTGTCTTCATAAACTAGAGTATATTTACCAGTCCCATCTAGCAACCCTGAAAAGGTTTGTTCTTCCTCTCCATGGTTTCGACTTTCAACAACAGAAGGATCCTTTTGAGCTAGACATAAAGAAATTAAACATGTGAACAAAAAATCGAGCGATGACATTTAAGTTTATAGCCTAAAAACTATATTTTCACAAACAAGATGAAGATGTCGACAAAATCATCATAGAAATGGGTCCAGAAATAAGATTTGTCTACTGCATATTACAGGCTGGAGAATTGCTACCATGTGTAGATATGCTACTTCTACATACATGCAACTTAAGATTCAAACTCTCTATGAAATGAGAAAGAATACCTTCAAGAAGGCCTCGAAAGAGCTCTTCGACAGCCAAAGGAAGTTTCTCATAGCTGTCGTAGATCTTCAGATCTACTTTCCTTCCAATGGGAATCCCATCCATATTAATTTTAACTAATAAGCCCTTCCTGAAGCTAAGCTCTGCTTTGACCTCTCCTTCTTCATTTTGTGATCCAAGAAGAGAAGGTTTTGATGAACTACTTGCGATATTCTTTCTAAACGACCGGATGGGAGGCCAACCAACCACAGGAGCAGTGCCAGTTCTGCTAGTTTTATGGCAAAATAAAAGTAAATTAGATGATGCAAAACCAATCAAATTATCTAGCAAATATAAAGATTCTCAATGACAAACATAGAAATAATTAATTCAGTCACAAATTACTGCAAGAATAAGAGCCTTCAAATACTAACGCAATTGAAATGATATAACATTTCAGATATCAAAAGAGAGTAAATGAGAAATATTTTTCAGCAAGGAGATGATCAAAGGAAGTATGTTATTCTTTTTGAAATAATTTTCTCTCAGCAAGGCTCCATTTGCAAACATGCATTAAAAGCTGATTTTTTTTTATTTATTTTTGCAATTAGTGGAAAACTCCAGAGCTCAATATTTTCAAACTAAATGTCTAAATACATTAAAAGTATGCAGAGCTTTGCAGGGACTAAATAATAATATATAAAATTCCAAAAAGTTTGAATCAGTGGTGGGATAGGGTTATTATTACCTTGTCTGAGAGCATGCCTTTCTCTCTAGCCTGAGCTGCTGCTCTGCCTTGCCACTTGTATCGATAAAAACTTCTTTTCCCAGTCCAGCTCTATCATTCAGCTGAAACAGCCCATTCTGCTGCTGTTGATGGTGATCTAAGAAAGAAGAAAGGCATAAGAAAGAAGAATAAAACTAATGGAAATCAAGGAAGAAGATAAAGAAATCCACACCTTTTGGTTTGGTCTCCACGGTGTCTAAAAATCCCCTTTTAGCTCCAGAATAAAGATTATAGATGTTGGTGGTGGTTTTGGAAGCCTTAGAAAAGTAGCCAAGAGATAGAATAGAGGGTTCTTCTTCTCTTCCAGGAGGACCAAGCTTTAGCTCGAGCTTTCTCTCCTCTTCAGCTCCTAAACCACTCTTTCCTCCTCCGCCACCAGGATCTCTCACCATCCAGTGCCTCTCATTCGGGATCAAATCGAGCAACTTAGGACAAGGATTAACTCTTCTCTTAGAGCCTTCTTCCATGTTTGCTATGATATGAAATCTTGTATCAGAAAACCACTGCCTGGTTTAGCTTCTCTGGGGTAATAAAATAGATAAGAGAGGACTAAAACACCCACCTCTTATATTTCAACTCTCAAACTAGGAAATGAGAAAATGTCAAAATCCAGGTCAAAACAAGCACCACAAGACCCGGATGAGAAAAAGGTAAAAGAAAAAGAAAAAAGAAACAAATGTTACTCCTCATTGAAAGAGAGAAGGTAAGCAAACCTTTTAGAAAGAGAGCTCATTATGGGAAATCCCTATCAAACATTACCAATGTGTAGGACTTACCTTCTCAGCTCTGCGAAGAGGCCAGGAAACGACAAGCCAAAAGAAACCCTGTTCAAGAACAGAGGAAAAAGATGCAGCACTTCTCTCTTTCTCAACTCTCAACCTCAAGACGAAAGTTCTCAGACCCAGTTGTTAAATTACGAATACAACAAAACCCAAGTCCTCAAAATGATATCTTAGAGAGATGAGAAGGAGAGGAAGGGTTACCCTGGCCTTTGATGCGCTCACGTTGCTCTTTTTATATCTTTTAACGCCTTCTCCTTTTTCTTTTTCCTTTTGTTTTTTTTTTTTTGTTCTCCTCTGGATTAGCTGTGGCTAAGAAAAGGGACAAGATTTAACAAGGCCACTGTGATAGATTCCATTGTCTCAAGTCGGAACAATGGATCCAGGGATGGAATTTAGAGCACGACTCACGCAAGTCTATTGGATGTAGTGGGCTCTCTTGCAGAGAGGCGTGCTTCGATTACACCACCTCACTTTGCCCAGCCAAGCAAACAATGGTGATGGATAACTTGTCCTGTTCTCTTCCTCTCTCTTTCCCTCCATATAATATGTATTATATATATATATATAGGAAAATGTTTTGGCTCTACGAATATTCTGTGATGGAATAACTTTACATATACATTCTCTTAGGAGACAACCACGATGTTATCTTTAGACGTAATATACTTCTTTCGTATGCAATATGAATCGAGAAATAAGAAAGCAAAGACCGGACTACTATGTCAAAATTAAGCTCAGTTTGTACTTCGAGGGACAAATAGGGATGTGGAAAGTTTCTTAATTTGCGTGTAGATTTAGCATTACTCGTATCAAATTGTTTGATATTGGTAAGCCACCTATTCTTGTTTTTTTTTTCTTTGCCTACTTAAACAATAATTCGCTCCTAAGATAAGATACTAAAATAATATAACTTCTATTCTTTCCCATAACTAAAGTACCAATATGAGTGAGCTAATGGTTATATATGTCTTGCATCTTAAAAGGGTTGTTAAGTGTGCCTTTCACAGGCTATTAGTTTCATAATAAACTAGTGTTAGCTCTACCCATAGTATATTATTACTAAATAACGGGTAATATTTTAGTATACTTTCTCATTATGTTCTTATGCATGACACTTTTATGTACAAGTGAAGCTAAAATGGTATCAGTATTGTATAAAGACAAACTCGTAGGAGGAATACAAGTTGGTTGTGATGCCTACGTCCACTAATCGTAGACAGTATAGCTGGGGGACCTCTAGCCACGGGTTATGTAGAAAAAATTCAAAAGTTGGCATTGGATTGAGCACTATATTCAATCTATTCGAGCTACTTAGACCATAGCAGAGAGAGAGAGATAGATGTGGTCCTTCTACACCAGTGGCAGTAAAGTGGAGGTCAATATTGGACACAGAGGATGCTCACATGACACATGCGCTTTCCCCTGTTTTTTTTTTTTTTCCTTACTCTGTTTTGGACTATGGAGATAGGAGACCAAGTCGGCTGGATAATAGATTAGAACGATGGATGCGAGCACTAAATTTGAAGGCATACAACATCTCTTTAGATATATGAAATCTATCGACTAGCTATGTGGAGGGAAGGAGGGAAGGGGGGGGGGGGGGGGGGGGTAAGCTTACCGAGTGCGGTTACAGGAATCGGAACCGTCGAGTTGAGTTGGTCGGTGGAAGGGTTGGTACGACCGAGTTCCACTTGGTTAGCTGAATGACGGCGCGTGCCTACGACTACCGATGACATCTCGCCACGTAGGACGTTGGACTTTTGTATTTGCGTAGCGCGCATGCGCACGTGTGCCTCGTATTGTTTCTTAAAAAGTCTTCGAGTTTTTAATTGAAAAACTATGAACCAATTGCGAGTGCCGTAGGTCTTCTCGTGGCCAATCCAGCCTTTTTGCAAAAATAGGTCAATTGCAAGGGCCCAACTTGCAAGGTCTGGTTAAATGTTAATGGGCTTCAAATGTGGCCCACGTTAAGCTCGTTATTTTCTAGGTGACAAAGTGTCGAGTGCTTTGCACGTGATATGGAAATACGAATAGGAGATGATGTGTGCCAATTTAAGCTGACAAGAATGATGAGGAGAGGACTATTCCCCCTTATTATGTCTCCTTTCTTTTTGCCCCTATTTAAAGCCACAACATTGATTTGTTGGATTAGTTGCATGGTGATGATGAGCTAAAGCTTTGTTACGTCTCATTTGGCTTCAATTTTTTTTATTAATTTATTAATTAATTTTTCCTTTATATTTTTGTATTTTCTCTCATCCCCTACCTGAATTTTCTTTTAAGTTTTCTTTTTTGTTGGTCAAAAGCTTGCTCGCTTTGCATAGATGCTCTTCTAGTTTTTTTTTTAAATAACTACGTGTCAGAATTAGAATCATTTAATAGATAAAAACACAAAGAGACCCTTTATTGATAATATATATATATATACAAAAAAATTTAGAGATTTTTTAAAATATTTCTGTTAGTATATTTAGAAGGGTAAATATTTACAATAAATTTTTAATACTTTTTTTATCATTCGTAAGCCCTTGCAAACCTTTAGCTATCTAGTCCAGGTTTCAAATCATATGCGTCGCCGAATAAATGTCGCCAAGACTTACTTACTCCAAGTCGTTGCATTGCTAAGCTGTTTTTCTAAGCTAATCGTATTATCGAGCCATCAATCAAATCGAGTCAAACTACTAAACCACCAACAATTAAATAATTTCTTCACAATATTATTTGGGGTTAGAATTGAACCCACGCCCTCCTCAGTCTTGGTCAAGGTACTTATCAACTATAATAAATTTTCAAGATTATCACAAGACAGATTTGAACTGGAAATTTACTATCAGTTATATGGGTTAAGTTTGTAAAAAAAAATTAAATATATTTAACTTTTATGTATTTATAGCTAAATTTATTTTAGCCCTATGTACTTTAAAAAGTTTCAAACTAGTCCTTATACTTATGATTATGATTGAAATGAGACCCTTTAATTAAACTTAACTGAATAATATCAAAATAACTAAAATATCACAATCGAAAAAGACATACATATTTTAATATAATATAGTAAACTTATCAAAATAGTCCATACAGTCTTAATTTAATCATAAATATAGGGACGGGTTTAAGATTTTTTTTATTATAAGAGTAAACTTTGTATTATTGAGATTAAAAACAAAACAGGAGATAAAGTAATTTTGAAAGTAAGTAAGATAGTAAAATATATTCAATAAAACAAAACTAGTTTATATTTTAAAAATTAGAATCATATAGAGTCACATCAAATCATGTATGATGATGATACACAGGATAAGCATTAAGAGCTGTAACGCATGTGAGCAGACAATAAGTACGCACGAAATAGTATGCACTGCCTCGCAAGCTACACTACGACGAGCCACGTGGCAGAAACATCTAATAACTACCACATGAGTCATGACTGAACCCACCTACCATGCTCATCTGCCACATGCTCGACGCCGCCACCTTCACATTATATTGCGTATTTTTTCACATTAGTCCCTCCCTTTCCTTGAAATCATATATGTTATGGAAAAATACGACAACAAAGACAGTGTAATGTTGGTTTGGCTAAGAGTATACTCCTTAACTTAGAAGTCCAGACTGGTATATTGATTGCTTTATCTAACAACTTCTTCCACCATCTCTTTTATCCCTTTATTTAGATAAAGGTGGGGCATGCATGCATGCATGTGTACATGAACCCCCATAACAAGCCCATCCTCATTGTGTTCTCGAATGATTGCCCAATTAATGCGATCTGGCAACTTGCCAGGTCTGCCGGGAGTCTCGGGTGTAGTAAATTCCTCCATTAGGGGGGTGCAGCGAATCAGGATGTTGCTAAAAGATCCTTCTCTATGTTCGCTCTTCTGCTGATGGCTTCGGACGGTCCGGATTATTTCAGAGCTCTAAGATCGCCGTTTCGCTCTCTTCGCTTAAATGACGACACTGCCCTCACTCTCCCTGTTTTGGATTTTACACTTCACGTCCTATCTTTTCGTTAATTATATTTTAAACCTTTGTTTTGGATTTTATGTTCACAAAAAAGAAGTGTTCTTTAGAATCAAATTTGAGTTTTCATATATAAGATATTTTACTTACAAAAGATCCTAGTGAAATAATTTTTTGTCATCAACGACGATTAATTTGGAGTGCAAAAATGAGGTTCGAAATGTAAGATGTGAACTATTATATTTAAGAAAAAAAATATAGGGGTGTTAGATGTAATATCTCATAATGACAAGAGCATTTAGGTAAAATTAATCACGCAAGCCCACTAATCTCCCCGCCCTTCCCCTTGATACACTTCTCGAGTATTTACTCTTTTCGCTTAACTGTGAGTGAGTTCACTCTCCACTCCACGGAGCCCCCAAGCCTCCCTCCATCCTCTCTCTTTTAACCACCTCGAATCCCATCTCCTTCTCAGATCTTTCTTCTCCTCTCTCGTTTCTGGATCCAACCTCTCGATCTCTCCCCTTCTATTTCCAATGGATCTACTGCAAATCGCTCTCTCGCTCTCCTTTCTCCTCCTCGTCAACTCCCTCTTCTCCTACTCTTCTTCTCTTCCCACCCCTCTCGGTTGCACCGACGCCTCTCGCCTCTGCACCTCCTTCATCGCCTTCAAGACCAATCCCGGCGCGACCCTCCCCAAAATCCAGAGCATGTTCGATGCTTTCCCCGAGGACATCACCGCCGACGAGGGAAGCAGCCCGGGGTACGTGTTCGTGCGAAAGAACTGTTCTTGCTTGTACTCGAAGAAGTATTTGACCAATACAACCTTCACGGTTCAATCCGAGGAGGTGCAACCCGTGTTTCCGATGGTCACGGCGGCGTACGGTGGCCTTGCGTTCTTGCCGAATTCGACGAGGACTGGTAGGGCCGGAGCAGTGGTGTCGTTGCACTTGGTGTGCGGGTGCTCTAGTGGGCTGTGGAATTATCTGATGAGTTATGTGATGGAGGAGGGAGATACGATTGCGTCGCTGTCGAGTAGATTTGGGGTGAGCATGGATAGTATTGAGACGGCGAATGGGATGTCGGGGCCGGATGCGGTGGTTGTTGGCCAGGTGTACTACATTCCGTTGAATTCTGGTGAGCGCCGCCCTGGAAATTATTGTGAAAGATTCGATTTTTATTCAATTAGTGTATATTTCCTTGGTTAACAAGACGTAATAATATTTTTAGTCAACTATCATTTAGTTGCTTCTTAGTTTTTCACTTATCAAAGGGAGATATACTCAAATTTAGTGTTCTTGACTATATCATTGAAAGCTATGGCATAATCGCGTTATACTGAAAGCTACTTCTCATTTATGAGCTGTTACAAATTTTTCTGATCAATGAACATTTTTTTTTATATGCTTTAGTCATGCTTTCCTCAGTAATCCATTATGAAGCTTCTCCATCTTCCTAAACTATAAGAGTATCACTTATTTTCATCATGAAATCCATCTTAGATCTCTAAAATTTACTTCTGCCATCTGTAGTTCCTGGACAACCCTATTCGTTGATGTCTTCTGCTCCTGCACCTGCTCCAGCAGCTACCTTTGACACACTCTCAAGTAAGTATTGTTATGTCTTTGTAGTTATGCAGTCTTTACTCTTTAAATCTTGATATAAATCTTCTAACTGAATATAGTTCTGCTTCATTTTTTATGATTGACTGCTTAGATTTGAATCCAAACCATATCTAGCTAACTTCAGAATTCAGATTCTTTTGATGGTTGATTCTCTGGTAGGATTTAGGGATCTGGATGTGGTAATTGTTCGTGATTTGTTTGCTAGTTGGTTTAATCTCAGCAATGTGACAGTTGATGTCGAAAGAGTTTTTGATGTTTGTTGGCTCATGGCTGAGTGGATGATGCCCAGGTTGTTAGTGTTGTAATATGATAAGTGAGACTATATACTTCTAGTTTGGTGGCAGGACTGCTACAGCAGATGTTAGAGCATATATTATCCAGATGATAATGTCCTCAGTTGTGAAGGCCTTTCATAACTTATCTTCTATTGAGAATGGGACTGCTACTCCAGATGATTCAAAGTGAGGCACTAATGCTCTTAAGCTAATAGTTGGATTATCCCTGAGATGAGAACTTAAGCCATTATTTTTATAACAGCTGCATTCTACACACTTGCAATACTTATTTCAATTATCAATTAGTTCTATACTGTTACTAAATAGCACTGGTATTCCAGTAGTACTAGATAGGTTATTTGCATTTTACTAATCTTTATTTATATAGTATTTTCTTATGAGTGTTGTACCAAGACCTAAATACTATGAGAGGTATGTGCAATTTTTTTTATCTTTTGTATGTAATTTTTGTACCTTTTCATTCATACCTAACAAATCCTTGTTTCAAATTGTATGACCTGTAGTTACTGACTACTACGTAGTACATTTGCAGAGAAACTAGAGCATCGTCCTGCAAAATTTCCATATGGATGGGTTATTGGTAGCATGGGTGTCGCCCTTGCTTTGATTGCTGTGGCTCTCCTTTTATTCATTTCAATAAAATTCTTCAATTCCCATGCCCAAAATTCAAGGAGCCAAAGAAAGGACCCCAATGAGCCAACCTCGCATAAGTTTCACATCCTTAAAAGCAGGAGTTTCTGTTATGGTTCTGGAAGATACTTCTGCTGTACAATTGGGAATCTGAAGCCATCAAGCGGGGTTGCAGGCAATCACCATATCAATAATCCCAAAGGTTATTAAATTTGTCCAATGTCCATCATTCTTTCTTTCTTTTTCTGCCATGTATAGTTATATAAGTATCTTATAATACAATTCCTATGATTTCAGGGCAGTCGAAAATATTCCTGTATTTTAAACTGATTTTAAAATTTAAGAGTATTTAGAGTACTAGACATGTAAACATTTAAATTTCTTATGATAACCGTCCTACAAAGTCATATTCATCACTAGTAAAATATTATGTCCAAGTAGGAAGCTTACATGTGAAGAAAAGAAACTGGAAAATGTGAGAATTCTTTTTTTCTCAAAAGCATAGCTGTATTCATTTAATTGATTTAAAAATCATACAAGTCATTTTAAGTAGGATACGAACAAAGCTATCAATATAAAACTGACTAACCTGAAGTGGAAGCAGATTCATGGGTACAAGGTATCAGCAATAAATTCTGCAATCTTTCTACGTCTATCTAATATATAATTGGGCTGCCTGATTGCTGGCAACCAGATCTTAAATTTCAAAGTGAAGTTAAGCACTTTGTAATCTAATTTGAGGAGACATTTGTTTGTCAATGATAGCATCTTTTGCGGTCTCATACAAGTGCAACTAATTAAAATACTAAGCACACACATCTTGCTATAAATGATGTTTGTTGTTTGAGTAATGCTAAATATTAGAATATGTCTCCTAATGGCACCTTCTATACAGGGATGGTAGCTGAAGCATTTGATATGGAGAAACCTATCATCTTTACACACGAAGAGATTCTCTATTCGACTGATTCATTTTCTGATTCAAATATACTTGGTCATGGGAGATATGGCTCTGTCTATTATGGAGTTCTTCGAGACCAGGTTTGTATGGCCAGTGTGCCTTCTCTAAAGAAAAATTATGGGCCACTGCCTCACAAGTGATAATGATTGTCAGGAGGTTGCGATAAAGATAATGACTGCTACAAAAACTAGGGAATTTATAGCTGAGATAAAAGTTCTTTGCAAGGTTCATCATGCTAGCCTGGTATAAATCATT
This sequence comes from Typha angustifolia, assembly GCF_048772165.1. Lineage (NCBI taxonomy): Eukaryota > Viridiplantae > Streptophyta > Magnoliopsida > Poales > Typhaceae > Typha > Typha angustifolia. The sequence continues at coordinate 1,288,785 of NC_133239.1, forward strand.
ATAAGAACGAGTATTTACTACCTTTTCAAAATGCATTTTCTAGTTACCTTTATTTTTTAACCTTTCTCTGCCACCTAAATTTTGTCAAGGTAGAATTGATGGGCTATTCAGCAAGTGATGATGAGCTCTTTCTTGTTTATGAGTATGCTCAAAAAGGTTCCCTTAAAAATCATCTACATGATCCACACAACAAGGGTGAGTATAGTCTTTGATACTGCTCTTTGCCGCTCATTGCCATAACTGTTTTTAGTGAGTGATCCATTTTCTATTGAATTCATGCTGATCCTTTTTTTGTTTGCCAGGCCATACATCACTATCTTGGATCTCTAGGGTTCAAATTGCACTTGATGCTGCTAGAGGTCTTGAATACATTCATGAGCACACAAAGAACCATTATGTTCATAGGGACATCAAAACAAGCAATATCTTGCTAGATAGTTCTTTCAGAGCAAAGGTTTCGATGATCCCAATTCTTTTTGCATAATTGATATTTATCTTGTCTATTTACATATCATAACTCCTTGTTTCTGTAGATTTCTGATTTTGGGCTTGCAAAGCTTGTTGTGAGAGCTAGTGAAGGCGAACCTTCTGCTACAAAAGTTGTGGGTACTTTCGGTTATCTGGCTCCTGAGTAAGTATATTTAGAAGCAGCAGATGCAGAATCTCTAGACTATGGCTTTTTTGTCACGCCACTACTTTTATATTCTTAGATACTTGCGTGATGGGATGGCAACTACAAAAAGTGATGTTTACGCCTTTGGTGTTGTGCTCTTTGAGCTAATATCTGGAAAAGAAGCAATTACAAGGACAGAAGGAATAGTCATAACCAGTTCAGAAAGACGTTCATTGGCATCAGTTGTAAGTTTTTAGTTCCATGAAGCCATATCCCAATCTAAAGTAGCCTACAGCTAAGGAATATATGTAGTTCAACGATGTAGTTGAGTTAGGATAGCTCAGTTTTTTTATGCTCATAATTTGCTCTTCGGTAATTTCATCTCATTATATATTTTTACCTTTCTTCCTTCACGTTGTTCCAAATATTTTGTTTGTTCAATTCAAGCTTCTCTAATTCCGAGCTGCTGGAATTCTGCAGATGTTGAATGCTCTAAGAAACTGTTCTAATTCAATGAATATGGCAAGCTTGAAGGATTGTATCGATCCTAATCTAGCAGGCTTATATCCTCATGACTGTGTATATAAGGTGAGTATTTTTAGTAAAAGATGAAATGAGTCCAGTATCATCTCTATGTGCTCTTATTGATATAATTGGATTTTTTTTCTTGTCTTTCTCAACAACACACTAGATTTGCATGTAAAAAGGTTAATGTACAAACTATGGATCTTCACTTTGCTGACTGACACTTTTTTTTTGTGTGGGTATCTTAAGATGGCCATGTTGGCAAAACAATGTGTGGATGATGATCCTGTTCTGCGGCCAGACATGAAGCAGGTAGTAATTTCCTTGTCCCAGTTACTGCTGTCATCAGTGGAGTGGGAAGCTACCCTGGCTGGAAACAGCCAAGTCTTCAGTGGGCTTGTACAAGGAAGATGAGCAACCCATTCTCCTCCTTCTACCTCAACTCATCTTGTCTTCTCCATTTTCCTTTGTTAATCCATTCACCAGTGTGTATTAGTTGTTATCTCTTGGTTTCGTGTTTTGAATTAAAAAATTTTATGTAGCTTGATTCTTTTTCATGTCATTCCCACATGAATATATTTGGGTAGTGAAGAATATTATGTATATCAGAATCTATTCGTCAATGAATGCTTTACCTTGTATTTGTTTGTTCACTCTCCCAGGGTGTTCATCCAACTCTTTAACAGATTGCATTAATTGCTAAACAAGTTTCTCATATTTCCAGCTAATTAGGAGAAAATAATAAAGGCATTAAAATAGTTCCATCTTTTCTATAGAACTATTATACCCAATGATAAAATCATTTTCTTTTATACTTTTCGTATGGGCAAATTCCACTTTACCCCTTTTTGTTTAGTTCGATTGGCTATACCGAATTTCAACCGCTAACCTTTTGATTCAAAACTAACTGTGTTTGTTGTTTGTTGGCCGTTAATAAGTGGCAAATCGATGAAATTATTTAAGTGCTTCAGTTTAAAATATATACGAGTAAGTTCGAGCCAAATTATAAAAATTACACTATAATTTCTTCTAAGAATATTCTTATTTTATTTTTCTTAAGTGCATTCCGCCGTTAGAAAATAAGAAAAGAAAGTAATCTTTTCTCTAAAACGTTTTTACTTTTAATATTTAGTTATAAAAATAAATATAAAAAGTGGCATCAATATCTATTAAATATAATTTTACTTGTTTGTCTTGATAATCCTTTCTTTAAAAAATAAAGCTAATTAATTTATTAAAATATAACATTTTATTAAATTTTACTTTCTAGCGTCTAATATACGGCTACTTCTACTTCAAAAATAATTACTTTTTTTTTTTATAACTGACTAGATGATATAATAACCAGAATTCTCTTTTATATTACTATTTAACTCTGGTTAGACTAGCTAACTCAATCCTTACCATTTTAAACATAATCCTTCGTTCTTTTCGCGGCATCTGTTTCTTCCCGGCTCGGTCGGTGATCGGTCTCCAGAAGCCTCTCTTTGTTTGTTCTCTTCCCCGAAACTCCTAAAACCCTAAACCCCCGCCCCTCGTCCTCCACGCTCTAATGGCGAATCCGAGCTCTTGGATCCCCCACGTCGAGGCCTTCGTCGACACATCTCGCCCGAAGAACGAGCATGTCGTGTTCTCTTCTTTGCTGCCGCTCCTCCTCCTTTCTCTTTATGTCTTCTTTTTCCTGTTGAAATGCTGATCGGCATAAGGGTTTCTTTTGCTTGGATCTTCTTAAAGTAGTTTTCATTATTTTTTTCTTTGTTTTTTTGGGACAATTCTGAAACTAGGGTTTTCATCGTTGTATACCGAATTCTTTATCGTTATGTAGAAATTTCGAGCACAGCTGTTCTTTCTTTTGCGTTTCAATGCGATGTTAAGGTTTTCAGCTTGATTTTTAACAGGCGGCTAGTCTTGAGGCGATTGCAATATTGGTGAAGAAAGACATGCTATCCCTTTTGGAATTGGTGGGTTACCTGGACAAATTTTCTCATAATTATGTTCGTATATGTCTTAGAGATTCACTTTGTTCCCCCCCCCCCCTTTTTTTTTCGTTTATTAAGGTAAAAGAGATGGGGATGTATCTAACCACCACAGACCATGTCATTCGCTCAAGAGGTACGCATTCACGTTGTTGAACATTGATCTTGTCGTGCTACTAGTTTTTCTGACGTATGTGTGATGCTAATCTGATCCATGACGATGTCTAAATTATTAGTGGAAATGCGCACTAACGTCATACGTCCTCAATACTTGATTCTTTTTTGCTGTACTAAAACTATCTAGGCCGGGATGGTCTTTAATCAGGGTTGATGTCCTCTGAGCACTGGTCTAATCCAATGTATGAGCTTTTTAACATTATTTTTAATTAAAAGTGCAAGCATAATTTTATTGTTTTGGTACAAAATAATGGACAGTTCACATAATAGTGTGTATTTAATGCCAACCACATTTTTATTCAGTGTTGCAGGACATGTTCTGTTTGCTTTGAAAATTAGCTTTTCGTTTAGCCACCAAGTCTAATAGGACCATATTCTAGTTTATAAGCATGTTTTTGTCATTTATATTACTAGTAAATGCATAAATTTATTATTTGATTATTTTAGGATTTAGAGTGTCAGTGACATGTGTGTTTATTGCCAAGAGAATTACATGGTTTCACTGTTGTTGCAGGCATCCTACTTCTAGCAGAAGTTCTTACTAGTATTACTTTGAAGCCATTGGATAGCACCACCATAAATAGCTTGGTAAACTTCTTCACATCAAGGCTGGTAAGTCTTGAATCTTGCATCTGATATTTCTGTCTGATTATATTTCAGTGTTTTACGTCATTGCCTTTTCCTAACTATTAATGAAGTCATTTCATAAATTTCTAATTTTATAAATAATGAACCTTCTCTTTTTTATATTTTTCCTCAGCCAGTTACACTTCTTTGTTTATTCCTTTTTAACCAGTTAGAAAACTAGATATTACAATGTTGCCTGGAAAATACATACTCCTGAGGAATGATGTAAACAATTATCATTTCACCTAGCAAAAGGAGTGATTAGTAAAGTAATATTTCAAGATTTTTATGTCCTATCTTCTAGATAAAAATTTGGAGGACATGTATCCTGAAAACTAGGATATGAAGCACAAAATAAGGAGCAATTTGCTAGTGATCTGGTGATATCATCTTCTCTTGTTTAAGTAAGAAAGTTGAAAGATTGATAATTATATAGATTGAGATGACCTTGTTGCTACTAATTGTTGGTCACATGATTAATATAATTGGTGACAAACTAGTCTAAATTTGTCTGATGATTGAAAAGAGAAGGGGAACATCCACTGGGCTAAGGAGGAGAAAGGAGAAGGAAGAATACAGCCCACCTGGTTTGTGGGAGGTTAATGAGAGGAGAGAGGAGAAAAGATTAATGCATCCGACTGTAGAGAGAAGTATAAGAAAAGTGGAGAAGAGACTAATAAAAGGGGTCGTCAAGTTTTTATGTTGGGAACTGCTCTCAGAAAATTGGATTTTGTTTCGTAGCTTCACTGTTTCTTGAACTTCAATTCCTGATATTGAGATTTTCTGGTTGAGAACTGGTTGTTCCTCTAATCAGCCAACCTTATCAATTAGTTAGATCTATTTCCGTTTGTCCTCAAGCAATACTGATGGATTTGAAACATATGCTTGCTGAATTTATGCATTCCCTGTTTTTCTATTCAATCAGCAAGTGTATCGTACTTGTAAACTACTTTCCCTTGTTCAATCACCCAGTGTGTGTCACAACTTATTGGTCCAACTTAGCAATTTATGACAAAGGATAATTTCTTTTAAAGCATGCTGCCTGTTAAATTGCAAAACAAGTTAAATCTTTAATTATCAAATGCAACATATTCTAAGTATATCCATGTCATCTTGCAAGTTGTCCTCATACTTCTTGTGCCTTTCTGAGCTGTATTACTCTAGTTCTTTTATGCCCGGGCATATAAATTTTATGAATATGTTAAGTCACACCACATTTGATGATACCAGTCAGATTGGCAAGCTTTACATGGAGCACTAGTCGGTTGCTTGGCTTTGTTGCAAAGGAAAATCAGCACATGTAACATTTCAATCAATGATGCAAGAAAACTTGCTGAATCTTTCCTCACAAATGTTCAAGTGCAGTCCCTGGCAGCAAACGATCGCAAGGTTAACCTCAAGAATCTTCCTGAAGTATAGAGGCATTTGAGAAGCTTATTTAGTAGATATGTTTCTTTAGTAAATGTAATGCGTGTCTGATATTTGGTTACAATTTTTCAGCTATCTTTTGAAATACTTCGTTGCCTGTTGGATTACTACCCTGAGGCTGTTGTGATGCTGGTGACATGTCATCTTTTGCTTCTAACTTAGAGTTACAACATTCAATCTTTTGATTGGCCCACTCTTCACATTTTCCTTGTTATTACATATAATGAAATTTCTTCGAACAGGGTGACAACCTTGTTTATGGATTATGTGAAGCAATTGATGAAGAAAAAGATCCTCAATGCTTGATGCTTTCATTTCATCTGGTGGAAAGTGCAATGCGATTACTTCAAGATCAATCTGATTCAGTAGCGCACTTTGCTGGTGATGTCTTTGAGATCTTGAGTAAATATTTTCCTGTCTATTTTACTCATGTAAGTTCAATAGTGACCCATATTGTTACTATATTGACACATAATAATTTGTTTGCAGTTGATCAAGATGACTTATAATTTTGGGATTTTTTTTTTCATCTGACACCCTATATTATGTGTTTATTGCAAATATAAGAGTGGCTCAAGGTATTTTTGATGGTTATCGAAAATACAGGGATCATTACAAATAGTGCGGAGATGGGGTGTAAACTGCAATAAACAATTTAGGGTGCAAAATGAAAATGTTCCTATGATTTCATCCATATGAAGTCATGATTTTACTATTTAAAAATGGTGCAAAAGGCTCGACATTCCCTGCCCTTTTAAACCTTGCCATAATATGTGCTATAATCTTGGCATCCTATATGACTATCTATATCAGTTCTTCAGCTGGCGACTTTTTTTTTTTGGGTTAACTGCTATTTTCACTTGAGCATTTTTGAATGGTGCACTTGTTCCCATATAGTTGTTCACTTTTTCATTAACTATACATTAGGAGTGCAAACCTTCTGATCTTTAATGTGCCTAGGTCTGATCAAGCTTGGCATGAAGCTGATCTTGATCCTAGAAGCTAGAACTTAGAAGCAAACTTTATTTGCTCAATTTCATGTCTAGGCTGAATTAGGTGTAATTTTGAAATGACCTAAACTCGATCTTGATGTGAGATCGTGATCCTCTTGGTATGATAGTCTTAAATCTTAATTGTCTGGTAGAAAATCAAGTTTCATTCAATTGGATCAAACACAATTTAAATTTGATTAAACATCAAGGCAAGCCCAAACTTTAGCTCATCTAAGTTAAGCAGTTAGCACTAAACACAAGGAAAATGGTACTAGCTCTTGGATTTAGGTACATGATAGTTTTCTTCTTGATCTTTATCTTTATTTGATTTCAGGGTGGAGGCAATGAGCTAGGCGTTTCTAGAGATGGCATTTCTAGGGCATTAATGGTATGTCTTGTTCCCTTTTTCTCTTGCTTGGATGTTGCAATGTTCTTCCGTAATGATTTACTAATTTGGAAGTTATGCAAACTTGGCCAATTCCTGGTGCTATCAAAGCATGGGATAGTGATTTCAAACCATGAGGCTCGTCCTTTTTTATGGGGGAGATTAACTCTCAACTAGTGCTTCTTACGTGCAAGAAAAATAGCACAAAGTACAAACAAGCAATTAATCAGTCTGTTCAGCTTGGCTATGAGAAAATAATGACTGAATAGTTCTCTAGAAGTAATTACATTTTGTGAGCTTAGACTTTAGAAACACTTGAAATTACTATCTGATATGCCTATACCTCTTTATATCTGCAATTCTTCTATAAACGCTGTTGTTTTCTGGATGTACTATTTTATCTGCAGTTCTTTTTTCCTTCATTTTGCTACAAGATGGTCCTAATCTTGGAGCTTGCCGAAAAGTCTTCTGATCATTTCATATATGCAACATTATCTGCTTCTAAATGTTGCAGGTTGCCTTCTGTTCTACTCCATATTTTGAGCCATTTGCCATCCCATTGCTTCTTGACAAACTTACCTCCTCTCTTCCATTAGCAAAGGTTTGTAATATCAGATCATGATGCAAATTGTTTACAAGATGAACTTAGTTAGTGAAACATCTCCTCTGAGAGCTTCTAGGATTGTATTTATTCTGATGACTTGTCTTTACAGCTTGATTCTTTGAAATATCTTAATAATTGCATCCCCTCTTATGGAGCTGATAGAATGGCCAAACATTCCAAAGCTATTTGGTCAAATTTAAAAGATGTAATTTTTAGTTCAGCACAAGGATGTTTCTTGTCGACTTCAGAATTTGCTCAAGATATAGAAACAGAGGAGTACCAAATTGGGAAAGAAGCTCTAAATTGCTTGCAAACTGCCATTTTGTATTTAACTTCTCCAGATAAAGATCTTCTCTTAAATTTGATTTTGGATGATGTGGATATTGCAAGCAAATTTCAAGTTGTAATGAGCTCCATAGATATTTCAGAAGAATGTAAAAATCATTTAAATGCTCTTGGAAGCATCTTTTCTGTGCTGCTGAAGAGCTCCACTTATTTCTGCAATAGAGTGTTTCAAAAGTATTTTCCTCATTTGATGGATATCTTGGGAATTCCTGCAAGCAGTACGTCTTCTATTGTATCTATAGACAGCACCACTGGAATGAATATTGGAGCTCTTTATCTATGTGTTGAAATACTTTCGTCATGTAAAGAATTGACTTTGGCTTCTCGAGAGGTCTCCAAAGTTAGTCCAGTGCAAGAAACTTGGTGGCATGTCCTGAAAAAAATTTCTGACCCTTTAAGCCATTTTTTTCGAGCACTCCTAGATGCAAGCTCCAAAACTGTGAATAACAGGATCGGACAAGAACATGTCCTATGTGGTGGTAAAGTTTACTATCTTTAACATTTCTTCTGCATTAGATTTTAACATTTGGAACCAAAATTTCACTGCTAATATTAATCATGTTCGACTAGTAACACATATTGTAGTATTCTTGGAAGCTAAATTTCATCAATCAATGATGATCAGCTTACATAAGATGGTATTTGTTTACACAGCTCTTATCCATCTTGTTTTTTTCTTTCACTATTATTTATCTAATGTAGCCTTATTTTAAGTATATTGTGCCCTGTTGGAATGCTGGCATTCCATGGTGCTTCAACTGTATTCTTTTCCACAACATTCTTTCTCAAGCAATTTTATGAAGAAATGTACAAGTTCAAAATACTTGTTTGCCTTCTATTTTCTACAATGAAAGTAGAAACTGACATCTGCATCCTTCATCTACATTAAAGAAATATGCTTTTGAAATTCTTGTTGCTAGTCTCTTTTCTGTTCTCATTCCATTGCTTAATCATTGTCTGAGGTGAAAATGAGGAGATGATACAAAGCTTTTGTTGAGTCTCATGATGGATCGAGCATATAATTGCCTATGTAGAAAGGAGGGCATTTGATGATGGTCTAAGGATCCATCTCTTTCTTAACATTGAAAATTGTAGCGGGCAGGAATTGTAACTTATGTGGCTATTTATGCACAGCTGTGTACTGAGGATTTGTGTATTATCTTCATAACATGGCTCTGTGTGATTTTTTTTAGATAGAATGTAGACAATCACATGTCTTATTGTTCATAATTGTCATGTAGAAAAGAAAGTAAAAGGTGGCCTTGATTGTATTTTCATCTTAGTTCAAATTGATGGTCTCTATATTATCCTACATTTTAGCAGTGATGTTCTCAATAATCTGATGAATCATTTTTTTTTATCTATTGTTTGCAGTAAGGGGTTTGCAGGTGCTTGCAACATTTCCAGGGCACTACTTACCTATATCTGAGGATGTTTATCGAGATATTCTATCAATATTCATGTCAGTCATCACTTGCAAATATGAAGATGCATACCTGTGGAAATTGTCATTGAAAGCATTAGTTGAGATTGGTTTATCTGTTGACAAGTTTCACGATTTTGAGAAAGGAATAATTTACAGCAGAACTGTTGTTGGAAGTATCATATCTTTGCTTCAACTTGATAATCCTACCATGCCCCTTACCCTAAAGCTTGATGCAATTTGTGAAATTGGTGCTGTTGGGCTGGATCATATGTCAAGAGTAGTTCGAGCACTTGAGGAAGCTATAATTTTCAATATTTCCAGAGCCTGTGTATGTTCTTGAGTTTAATTAACTTCTTATTGCTTGTAACCTTCCAATTTTGTTATACTGCATAACATGGTGGATGGAATCAATCATCTTTTCCCATTCAGATTGATGGAAGAATGGAACTTGTGGAGATTGTAGTTGCTCTGCTCACATGCTACTCAAGTCAAGTGCTTCCATGGTATGATCACATTTATGTCCAGTTCCCAGTACTGTCTTAAAATTGCTGGAGTAAAAATTTTCTTAGTCGTATGATTACATTGTTTTGGAGGAGTGGTGGATGCAAGACAACTTCTTAGTCATGGATGCAATGGACATCAAATTGTTGTATGAAGATTTCCACAAAAAAAGCTGATTTTGCATTTCCCAAACTATGTTCCAATGAATATTAAAATAAAAGGGCATAAGTAAGATAATAATATCTAACTCGAAGTAAATGCAATTTTTGTTAGACAGATAGCTTGATAAATCTAATACTGCTTTTTTCTAGCTGACTTACACTAATTATCAGTTTCCATCAAATTTTAAAGTGACTCTAATTTGTTTCATTTTATTCAATGTTCTTGTTGCTATTTTTGATATAACCTGTCTCCGACAATCAGGTTATACACTCACGGAATCTTCAATGAAATTGCAACAAGATTTGCTATCTGTATCTGGAATGAAATGGAAAATTTAAGAGTTCCAAATGAAAAATTAAAAGATCAGGTAACAGTTGTTATCATTGCACTTTTGTTTCCTCTGTTACTCCATTGTGGTCTCAAAGCTACTGACTTAAATGTTGCATTGTATTTCTAGATTGCTTTGGTGTTCTAAAGCTTTAAAAGTTTCGGACAACTGAGCTGTATGCGAATAGGCAAATTTTTTTTGTAAAATCTATAATTATGTAGTTGGATTTTAGAAGTCTGCTTCAATATCTGGATGGCTGCTATTGTGAAGAATATTTTACATGCTCTGTTGTACAGGGTTTTCTTGATTCACTAATGAGGACAATGAAGCTTTTAGTTGCGGGCTGTACTGAAGAACATCAGTCCTTAATTGTAAAGAGAGCTTATAGTATTGTATCGTCAAGTACTTCTCTTCTAGTCGAATCACTGCCTCGTCCTTTCTCTAAGATAGAAGGGGTAGAGCTTCCTCCAGATTTCCTTCGAAATGAATGGTTTGTATATCTCTTTTCATCAGTAGTGATAGCACTTCATCCACAAACACTTCTGCCAGATGTTAATGTATTAGTGAACCTTTTTATGGGCTTCCTCCTTGAGGGACATGTACCACCAGCTCAAGCATTAGCTTCTATTGTCAACAAGTGGTCAACTAACATCAATATATCAGAATGTTCAAGTGTGCATTCCTTGGATAAAGCAATTGAAGTTGTTCTTGAGAGGTGCTTTTCAAGTGTACTAGGCAGCAGCCATTTGAGGAAGTTGAACTCTTCTGATGACAGCGAAGGTGATACAAGTTGCTTGCATCTCTTAAAGAATGATGCCTGTTCCAAAATAAATGCCGTGAGTGGTTTGGCATGGATTGGGAAAGGTTTGCTTATGAGAGGTCATGAAAAGTTGAAGGAAATCACTATGTTCCTTCTAAAATGCTTAATTTCAAGTCAAAATATTGAGGTCATGCCTTCACATCTAAAAGAATCTGGAAATTGTGATGAACTGGATACATGCTTTCTTCTTGCAAAAGCTGCAGCTGATGCCTTCAATGTAATTATGAGTGATTCAGAAGTTTGCTTGAATAAAAAGTTCCATGCCACAGTAAAGCCACTTTATAAGCAGCGTTTCTTCTCAAGCTTGATGCCTGTGCTTCTGTCTTCAATCAAAGAATCTATTACATTGAGCACAAAGTATGTATTAGCATTCTCAAAATTTCTGTGTTCTATCTCGATTTTGGCTATGTTATTTTTCTTCGCATTTCTTTCATCTCTCCATATTTGGTGCTTTATTGAAAAAAAGTTGACTGTAATTTAAGGTCTCATTGGTTATTAATGTCATAAATCCTTGTTGTGACAAGGCCCTAGAACTGACTTTCAACTGTCATTCAGTTACAGAATGGTACTGTATCGAGCTTTCGGGCATGTTATTTCTGATGCTCCACTAGCTGCTGTTGTTGCTGAAGCCCATAAGGTTTGTTCTATATAGCAATGCTACATATATAACATACATGATACAGAAGCATGACATTACTGGTCTTATATATGGGACACCATGCCGTGCCAATATTTCTGTGTCAGTACAGCACCATCCTGCTTGATACATACCGTGCTGGCAAGCTTGCATGCACGCAGCTTTTAAGATCTTGCATATCCTTACTGTTTCTTCCTGCTGATTTTGTTTGAAAGTGAGTTTGCTTGAAAGTAAAGTTTGTGCCCTGTTGGTTTTTCTTTTGCAGATCATACCTACACTGATAGATAGCTTAGCTGTACTTAGTCTGGATGCTTGGAATAAAGATCTGATGTATAGCCTACTTCTTGTCTTATCTGGAATCCTAATGGATGTCAATGGTGAGATCTTCTAAACATTAGACAGTATTATATTATTTAGATTATTAAGCTGTGTTTTTGCATGTGAATGCAGGAAAAGAATCCATCATAGAGAACATTCATATCATCATTAGACTCCTTACACAACTTGTTTCTTACCCTCATATGATGGTAAATTCTTCTCTTTAGAAACTAATTTGTTACTATCACTGTTACTAGCGCTATACTATTGGTCTTTTACTATTTGTCTTTTGCTTTCAAAAGCAACAGAAATACTATTTAGCGTCTTTTCAGCGGGTGTTATATCCATTGCTAGTAATACTTGCCCATTCAACACGGTCTGATTTGAATTTTACATGCTTATTTTTTTCCTTCATTGCTGCAACTTTGAGAGAGGAACTATTGTTTTGAAAATGAGATTGGAAACCTCTATTTCCTGATCTTCCTAATTCCTATGGTGTAGATGACAGTATCTGATATAAGCAGGCTGTGTCAAAATATGTTGATCACCAATTTATTCTGTTGCGAACTACCAATATTTCCTTTCTGACTCATTTCTTGGGTAACTTAACCTTAATCCAAGATTTTGCTGATTTTCTGGATTGTTCTCTTTTGTTTCTAGCTTGTTCGGGAAACAGCAATTCAATGTCTTATAGCCATGTCAGGTCTTCCTCATTCAAGAATTTATCCCATGCGACCACAGGTCAGTTCGGATATTCTTGTTGTAGAGGTTCAATTCATCTAGTTCTAGTACATTGTTGTTTTTTCCTTAAATTTTGTGTGTCATTTCCTGGAGGATCTCTCCAAAATTGAATATAAAATGTATATTAAATCTGCTTGCAGGTCCTACGAGCTGTAACCAAGGCTCTTGATGATAAGAAAAGGGCTGTCCGTCGAGAGGCTGTTAGATGTCGGCAAACATGGTTTGATATTCATACCATTTTTTGATACATTTCTAACAAATTATTTTGTTATACTTGTAACCCCCACTTCCACACATACAAACACACAGGGCATCAATTGCTTCAAGAAGTCTGCATTATTGAGGAAGATGAAGTGAAAGCAATCCCTAGAAGTATTTAGAGAGGCTCTTCTCATAACTGTCTTACCTTCCACATGTACACGCATATCAAGCTGATCTCGTAATATAGATTGAAATGAGATGAGTTTTTTTTTTGGAGGTGATTATTTCAGATTCTGCGCACTTAAATGTAAATTGCTTCTTTGTTTTTTTTTATTTTAATTATTCAAGAGCTCAAAGGTTAAATATGTGCTAGACAAAAGACAAGACTCTAGATACAAAGATGAGATTCTTAACCTCCATCAAGTTTTCACATGCAACTCATTTAACAGATTTCTTATCCCATCTACTAGCAATCAAACAATTCGCAAAGGGGACCTTTCTGTAATCATCAATAAGCAGATGCACCTCGTAAACCAGTATTCTCACTGAAATATAAAAGAAACAACCATTAATCTCAGAGTACTATAATATTATTTCACAATTCTAACAATTAAACCTTGGATGGTAAAGAAACTAATCATGAAAAAATAGAAGACAAAAGAAGAGTTGTAACAGAAGACAAGTACTTTCGATCAAATATATCAATGGTGCCCCACTTCAAATAACCGTTTGGAATTTCCAAGGGGCTATAACATTCGATAAGAAAAGAAAATTGCAAAAAAGGTGGCTTAAAACTTGCTGTCTCGGGATGGATAAACTAAAGGGTTTTGACTTGCTTTTGGTAGTGACAAATCACTTCAACCACGAACTACACTATCTCCGCAAGAAACCCATTGCTTGGTAAACATTACTGAGTGTGGCATCAGCAATATCAGCTGCTTTTCTTGCACCGTCGGCAAGAATGTTATCCAAGTAGACAGGATCAGAGGTGATCTCCTCATACCGAACCTAAAAGAGACGCACGAGTTCTTATTTTGAAAAGGAATCTAATAAGCAGTTAAAGAACATGAAAAATGAACTTCAAAAACTACACCAATGAAGAAACTCAATGTATTTGAACAGTTATCATTAGCACAATGCCATCAGAAAGTATACGAGTAAGATCTCATATAAACACAAACCCAGATGATCTCAAAATTGTATTTAACCTGAATCGGATGCAAATGATCGATTAAAGCATCTGTAAGGTTTGATTTGAATGTCCCCCAGTTCATATCTTGGCATTCCAGAGCAACTTCCTGGGATAAATAGTGCATGAGGAGCTAATTAAATGAATAGGTAATGTAAACAACAAAAAAGAAGATGATGGGCCATGGATCAAGAAGCCAGTTCAAACTAGTAAAATAGCACACAGCATAAATGTACAACAGTAATAAATGAAGGATCATAATTAGGTAAGCATCATGGCCTGAACTAGGCATGAACCCATCTAGATAATTGCATTCAAACCATTACCTCCTTTGTCCTTCCAGTTATAAGCTGGTATACTGAAAGAAGGTTGTTGCATTCAGGCCTCTCTGGGTTGTCGAACTCCAAGCTGCAAGTTGTGAAGTCCAAGAACAGAAAAAGGGCTTATCTTTGATATAGAAGAAAGAAAACTATCTTGAAGCAGCTACAAATACAAGTTAAAAATACCAGAAAAACTAATAAGGGTATTCAATATCTATAACAATATTTTCTGACAAATGCTTCCAGATTTAAATGCCATCAACTTTTCCCACCATTCAGCTTGTGAGCTCACTGTAGTGACAGTTCCTCTGCATTCTTAGGCCAATAATATCATCTCTCATTGATTTACCAGAATTACTTTATGTAATCCATTTTGTGGCAACCCCCAATAGTATCTTACTTTTTGTATGACATGCTGGAACTAACTAAAATTTAAACTTCCATGCCTGCAAGCAACAGAAGATATATTGCTGTAGTATGGGTATGGTCCATCAAGTATTGCTAGCATGCAGACATGAGCTAAGGAAAGATGAATATACACACTGTGTAAGCATAACACATGGCCAACAAATGGATGATAGAACATGTGAATCGGAAAGTCATACATGAACAGATATTTATAAACAAGCAAATTGTCAACTGCTCCTATGAATAGAGTAGAAAGTGAAATGAAAGGAAAAGAGATGGAGAAATTCATGATTACAAACCCAGGAAATGAGTCAGTTTTGCATCGCTTAATCTTGTTCACAATTACCTAGAAAACAACAAATAATGTTAGTACAATAGCAATAGCAAAGATGAGATATAGATTCAGGAAAATATTAACGAAAATATTACGGCACAGGGATAGCAAGGCAAGGTTCGCTAATAATGTTTCTATATACGCTTAGATGATCTTTTGACACAACCAATTAGCAGAAATGAGAACCACGGGTTCCACAAGTTTCAATAGCATTCCATCCATTTCTAGTATTGGTCCTCTGCATTGTATTTAACATTTGCCAAAGATACAAATAGAGAACAAACTACAGAATAATGATCCAAAAGTTCATCTAATAAACCTTTTAAAATCTAAAGTGTGGTGAGGTCGTGATATAACAATATTCACAGTCTGTCAGCACAGTTTAATGCTGCAATATCCAACAGAGAGAGAGAGAGAGAAAGAGAGAGAGAGAGACCCTTGATTGGACTGGCAAGCAATATGGAGTATTTCCAGCTACCAAGAAAGCAAAGCAGCATAAAGTTCTGAATCATACTGTAACACAGGTTTTGTCCAAATTCTAAGGTACATGTATGTGAGTGCATCATGCACGAATATTCTTACATCTTTTGGGTCAAGCAGGTTGATTCGAGACTGATCCGAAGGAGCAGACTTCGACATCTATCAAACATAACCAGAAAAACAGTCAGTAGAACACCGAAGCATACAGGATGCAACAGTTTAGTGGAGGAGCAAAAGGGTTTAAATGCTTCATCCGATTATATGGGATAATGCATAATGCATTATGAGAAAGATTGACAGATTAATTATTTCATTAGTATGCACTCAAATATGACAGTATTTTGCAATCGAACTATTCGTAAAATGAATATCCTCAAGTACCTTAGAAAGTCCATCAGTCAAGGACATCACTCGAGCCCCTGTAGGTGGAATAAGGGCTTCTGGAACCTTAACGAGAAGATGAATACTGGTAAGAACAAACTGATTTGGTTGGATCTTAAAAGGAGGAAAGATAAAATAGGTCTTAGAAAGTGAAATATGGAAGGCACACCTTAAAAATTGCACCGCCTTTCCTGCAAACAGGAATATGCTATGAGATTAAAATAGAGCAATTAAACTACCAAATGAATAGACAGAAAGTTGAAACAAAATAAATCCTGTTACCCTCCCATTTTTTTCCACTTCCTTCCACCGTACAGATAATTTACTCGTTCAGCAAGTTCGCGAGTCAATTCCAGATGTTGTTTCTGGTCCTCACCAACAGGTACCAAATCAGACTGCATTCATGAGCGAGCATTATCTATCTATATGGATAGAGATTATCAATTCAACAGTAAGATCTCAATATCCAAAATGTGCATTAGACTTGACATAATCCATAAATGTGAAATGATGATGATGATGATGATGATGATGATAGTTATACTTATAATTGTAGTAGTAATAGTAGTAAAAGAATAAATAATAATAACAATAATTATTATTGTAATTATAATTATAATAAAGGAACTGGCAACACTTCTTGTTTCGATTTCATGGTGAAGAAAAACATAAAGTGATGCACAGATTTACCTGATACAAAAGGATATCAGAAGCCATGAGAACGGGATAAGTAAGAAGTGCTACTCCAACATTTTCATCACCCTATGGATCCAAGAATTAAAAAGATAGTTTCTCAAGATGAAGGTCATATTTGACAATTTTTCGAAAAAAGAAAACATAGAAGGTTTATGATATATATGCTTAGTATTGACATTTAACAAGTTCGCTGCCTCAAAATGCTGTTCTGAAAAACCAAGAAAAGTATAAAATGAAAGAAAAGAAGTGTAAGGCCTATGCATATTGCCTAGGAAAAATATTCACATGATCGCATCTTATATGCATATACTGCAAAGAAATGTGAATACCAATCTAAAGAATGGCCTAGTGATTGTACTTGCTGCATCATGAAGATCAAACTAACAGAGAAAGGATTGAAGAAACATTCTGTGTCAGGATGATCTCATACTCGAAATGTAAACCTTGAACTAAAACATAAGATCATAGTTTAAGGCGAAAAGGTAGCATCTGGAATCTGTTCTGGTATGGCTTGGGGTCACATGTTTGACATTGTCTCCTAACCTTGTTCTACAACAGAACTTTGAAGGGCTATCCTCAATCATGAATTCAACAATTCTCACAACTTTGATCAATACTGCACAACTTTCAGATTTAATAGCAGAACTATCACTTTCAGGGAAATGCCTTGTAGATAAGTTAACAACACTGGCCTATGTGTCTGTGAAGTGTTCATTTCCAGTATGGCCAATGAAATCTAATCCAGAAAGAAGGCTTGAATAGGCACAGCATCACTGGATCGAAATCAGATATGCACTATCACTCAACCAGATTAGGAACCATCAAAACAAAGTATACAGATATGATATAAGTCAGAATATTTTAGTATGGAATAATTTGACAACTACGAAGGAAGGCTACTACAGATACAATATGCACGAAAGGTAAAGAAAAGGTGATGGTGAAGAAGCTGTCATACAGCGATGACGCACCGCCTTGCGTGATTTTTCTTTAAACTGAATCATTTTGTTCAGCCAACCAAGAGGGGTAGCAGAACTAAGTAGCCACATCAGCTCCACATGGGCACGAACATGAGATTGCACAAAGACAGAAGCCTGAAAAACCAAGAGATGTATTTCTCTTCTTATTTCAAAAACAAAAAGAAATTCAAATGAAAATGCTGATTTAATGGAAAAACAAGCTGCAAGTTTGGACCTTGGAAGTGTCCACACCACATGCCAGATATATAGCAGCTGTACTTCTTGTTGCTTTAGATAGCTCTGGGGCATCATATGGTAAAGTTATCTGTACATAGTCAAATCAGAAAGTTGAAGATATAAATAAAAAATATGTATGCAAAAAAAAAAAAAAGGCAGCAAAAGTGTGTAACTAATTATTATATTTGACTGACCATTTTTTGCTTTCCCATGAATGATCACTCCAAGATTATAAGAAGTAAATTGGACCTTTACCGAGTTAACTGCCACACCTTTAGAGTGGCATATTCATATATGAAAGGTTCCACAGAAGCACTTTTCAAGGTTCTTGAATCTCCTATCTATTAAGGAGAAATGAGGACCAAGCATCACACTCATAAGTAACTCTAACAGTCCTCAACTCCAATAGTCCAATGTAGTTAACAGGTGGTATACGCACAAAAAAAAAAAAGCATATGCTCTAGTTAAACAGATCAGAGTACATTCATTTGGCAAAAGAAGTAGAAGGCAAGTATGCAACAATATGACTAAATGCATGCTGCCCTTAGTGCAAATCATGGCAGCATTTGTGGCTTCATATTTCTCTACATGCCTATATGAACATTGTAGCTGTAAGGAAGCTTACCGCATGTAAGTCTACAATGAAGAAGAACGTTTCATAGATATTCTGCAAGGAATAGGAAAATGCAAGTCAACATATGAATTCTACAATGTGAGTACAAGGACTGCACAGGTGCTAACTTTTTTAACCTGAGACCTTGACACTTTGACCCAATGAAGGATAATTCAACTCCACATAGTGGTCAAAAGACTCAAAATGAATATAAAAATTGTGAAATATGAATTTTTATGATTAAAGGAAGCAATACAACCTGAAGCGAAATCCAATTCTTAATGGCACCAAGATAATTTCCAAGGTGTACCGATCCTGTTGGTTGGACACCAGAAACAACCCTTTTCCTGTACGATAGAAGTTTGAATACAAGATTATCATAAATAAAGCAGCAATTCAAATGTGTACAAGTTCCGAGCACAAATAGATGAAAGTAATAGCATAGTTACATTATCTGCCTCTGACTATTTAGAGTTTATGCAATTGCAAAAGTAAATTTTCAACTCAAAATTGGTCCTTAGGTCACTCAGACAAGGAGTCAAACATATTGCGTGCAAGTAAAAGAAGGGAATTTCGGGTTACCCTTCGCTTTTTACGTCAAAATAAAGACTACTAAAAACATCGCAAAGGTTACTTTTTCGCCGGAGCGGATGAAGTTTCGGAGCTCTCCGCTTCCGACACAGAGACGGTACAGTTGCATCGGTGCGGCGTAACGGGGCGGAGATGGAAGCGAGAAGGAATGTCTCCTCGGGTTGCTTTCGCGTTGCGACCGCGACAGCTGTTACCAACGAAAGAAGAGGAAAATAGCGGGGTTAAGTGTCGGAATCGGAAGGATCGTATCAGTGGGAAGTGAAGGAAATCTCCGTTACGGACGTGATTGAATTGCCCAGGCGAGAAGAGCGGGAGCTACAGGAAAGCGTGAGGAAGTGGGAGAGAAGAGAACGACTCATCGCCGACGAAGTCTTCTCTCTCTCTTCTCTCTCTCTCTCTCTCTCTCTCTCTCTCTCTCTCTCTCTCTCTCTCGCTCCTCTATTTCTTTGTTTCTTGTTCGCGATTGGGCTCTGAGAGGATGACGAACGAATGACGAGGGAGAGGAAGATTTTAGATTATGATCATATGATGCTCAATGGTTTTGAAGCAATTGACGTGGACGATTAACGACGGATGTGATTGAGAGGATAGTGCGGGGATAGTAATTAGTCTTCTTGACCTTTATTTGACCAAAATCAAATGCACACAAAAATAAAGCAATAAATAAATAGTAGAATTACTCCTCAGAATTATCTAATTCTGTGTAGGTAATTACATTTCATATAAATTAAAATGCAAAATTTATACTTCTATTCTTCCGGATTGAATTAAATACGATGCTGGGTCATAATTCGGGAGTGAAATTGTGATTTAAACATTGTTAATGTCTCAAGAGAGCTGAAACAGTGCTCAATCATACCCCCCCATACTGGTTTCAGTGTGGTCAACGCTGTCGATAGCTTCGTCTTTCCTATGTTCTCCTGCATCAAGAATTCAAGATTCTCTATACCAGCAGAGTGAACAACACCACTGCACGTAATATTCTGTCAGGCTTGCTCTTCGAAGCAAATCATGTAGCCAAAGAATGGAGCCACGTTGGGATTACGCTTGTAAGTTGTAACCCTTCTCGATGGATGGTCTACGGACTGCCTTGGGTTAAGTGTGCAGATGGGTCAGAGAAGATGGATCTCCATGATTATGATTCGATCAGAAGAGCTATTTTCATTTACAGAAAAGAAAGAAAGAAAAAATCTTACTACCAAATAGAGACTATGTACATTTGAGCAACACAATGACGACGTTGCTTCGCTTGATCAGAAAATAAAGACAGTAACGGTAATAACAATTGCAGGGCATAACTGCCTTTGCCTTTTGTGATTTTGTCCTTTGAAGGATTACATGCTGGACTTACAAGTTTCTACCATGTTGCAGAGATGCTGAAAAAATATATTTGATGGATAGATAATCAAATTTTGATGGTAAAGGCTGTTCAAATGCTACAGAATTCTGACTCTGTGATATCGTTGTTTTTGGTATCACAGGTGTTGGTTTTCATAGGTGAAGTATCTGGAAAAAAAATCTGATATTTATACTGGTAGCAACAACACTACAAATTCCAATTGGATACTGGTGAGATGTAACCTCAATAGCTGAAGACGGCAAATACTATATGAATCATTCAATAGAAGCTATGAAAATTGATATAGGAGAATGGAGAGGATAACCTCAATTTAGCGGTCACTTGCACCTTCTGATACCTCTTAAACCAACCCAGTATTTCACCAGCAACAAAAATCTCTCATGGTAATATGTCCAGCACTGATGTTTATCTGTGTATCAATTGTGGGACATGCTCTAGAAATTTGCCATGGCACTATTAAGGAAAGATCATTGAGGTGTTTTCACTGATCGAGCATACATTTGCAGGTCCCTTGAAGTGTGTCTCAGGATGCGAGCAGCATTATCCGCAATATTTAAGCATCCCTTGTGGCTGTGCCTCCGGACAAGCAAGCAACAAAAATAAATTTGCCTACATGCTTCGTAGGAGCATCAGACAATAGTTTGAAGCACCTGACTCACATACCAACAATATTTCAGGTGAAATTAATTTCCCCTTCAGGAATATCTCCTTAGTGACTTCCATAGATCCAAATATCATACACAACTTTCCTTCAATGCCTTGGCCTTCGCCTATTCTTAGTCTTCAAATCTACAACAATCACAGAGATATTGTCTGAACTGTTTTTTCTGTAAGCGATCCTCACAAGATGATCCGCAACTGCTTGTGCAGGAGCTGACAATAACACATCCTCCACCAGGCCATTACGGCGATGTCGCCTTAAAAGACGACAAGCCAAATCCCCAATTTCTTCATTGGAAATCACATCCCAAAGTCCATCACTGGCCACTATCAGACACTCATCATCCTCATTTCGAGATAGAAAAGTGACTTCAGGTACTGGAATTATCCAAGGTCTCATATATCGATCACCTTAAGTCAAAAGAAGATTACTGTAAATTATCAAAGAGAATGAAAAATATATATTTTACTATATCATTGTCATAGGGAGTTCAAGAATTTCGGAAGACCCACAGTGCATTAACCAGTTTTCTGCAGGTAATAGTTTTATGCTCTTTGAGCAAAACAATTGTGTTGGTATGCATAAAGAAGGGACAATATAAATACAGTTGCTAACAGACTCCACAATCATGAGAGGCAGCAAACTGCAAAAAGAAGATCCTTCAAATCGCTATTGGAGATATTTCAACAGGTATTCTTACGAGAGATCCCAGATTGCTTTATTTGAAGACCAAGTGGCAAACATTAGGAAGGTTGTGACTACAACAAGAAATCCAAACATACATAAATGGAGCAGATAGGCCATACAGCATAACCACTGGAAATAGTAAATATGCTAAACTAGGTGCAAGAGAGAACAAACCAATGGATCTAGACATGGCAAGAACCCCTAGCACCCTTGGCCCTTTCCAGTTCATGACTCTTCCACCGGCACTTTCAATCCTTGCAAGCTCATCCTCTCTATCAGGCTGTAAGAACTACTGTTAGAAGTCAGATGGGAGCAGGCCAAAATAGAAATCATGTTTACATTAATAATAAAGAGAGAAGTTATTTTTGGGGAAATCTCAATGATCCATCATTGCATATGTCAAGGAACTCATATCGCTCAAGAATAAGCACTCTGTCATTAGGATTGGCACATATTCACGTGGATAGTAAGTAGAAGCTCTCTTGAAGTTCTACATAACACCTTATTGCTCCTTCTATAATGCTAGACCAATTTCTAAACCAACTGAGGTATGATTTCTAATAACAAATGCTAAGTGATAACTTCAATGAAGTAGCTAGAACATGGCTGAAAGCAGAATTAGGTAAGTGTAAGTAGACATAGTCATGTAGATGACACACTTTGCCAGCCCGATATTTCGTGACATGACCTACAAACTAGTCATATTACTCAATTCAGCAACTCCAAGAGAAAATTTGAGAAGGCAAAACCTCATTCACCAATATGCTCAATTTGTCAGCATTTGTCTACAGGATCAGATTACTAATATTTATTGTATATGCTTCCCACTAAAAGAAATTTGAATGTTACTCAAGTGATAACGAGATGTATAATCGCTAGACCTTGTGATCGACGGTTAACTGTATTGTTTGGTTTCCACGACAAAGTACTGCTCTTGAGTCACCACAATTAGCAGCAATGATTTGACATCCAGACACAACGACAACTACAGCAGTAGATCCTATGATATCAGGGGCTATGCCATCTGCTATGACCTCATTATCGACCTTATCAAAACCATCATTAAACGCCACCTCCCACCTCCTTTTCCACCCCTGCTCATCATCTGTTCGCGCCCATTCCTCTGCCAGTACTTCATGGATCCTCTTTGCACAGTAATTTGCCACCTGAATTGAACAAAAAGGCACCACAAAGCTATGTTATCCAATTTGTAAATCAGAAGGAAAAGAAAAAAATAAACATTCTTAGTTAGTGTTTTTCAGCAATTTGCTATTCCAATAATGTACATGCGGCGAAAGAATGTTGCCAAAGAATTTCCTATGAAAATCAAAAGGGAAGTTTTTTTTCACCGTTAAGGAGTTCTATTAATAAATAATTCCTCATCATTAGTGCACAACAAAAAGAAATACACCCTCTCTGCTAATGGCAATAAATCCTAGTCAAAGAGAATTTATCATTCCTGAACTCCAGTGTTGTACAAGCAATAAAACCCAATTATTGAAAATTCTCCAACTTCTCCTTTTACCTGTTTCTTTCAACAGTGACACTTTCCACGACAATAAAAACGAACTTCGGGAAGTAGTTGTTACAACTTCTTTTACGAACTCTTACTACCAGAGGTCAGTCGTGAATAAAATATCACTAGTACAAAGGATACGGCCATTTCTTATCTATCACCAAATGAGGC
Source organism: Typha angustifolia (assembly GCF_048772165.1). Classification (NCBI taxonomy): domain Eukaryota; kingdom Viridiplantae; phylum Streptophyta; class Magnoliopsida; order Poales; family Typhaceae; genus Typha; species Typha angustifolia. Next base: position 1,312,194 of record NC_133239.1, read on the forward strand.
CTACTAGTATTCACAATAGTACTTTAATGATGCATCACCTCGTCGTACGCGAGCAGAGTCAATACCATCCTACCAAACTTATATCGAAAGTTAAATAATCATGGATTCAAAGGCTTGTCCCTAATTCTAAAGAAAAAGAGTTATATAATCGTAATTAATTATATTCAATACACACTTTGGGTCTGCTATTTGATCGCGATAGTTTGTCGAATTAGTTCATTTACTTTTCAAAAATAGGACAAGTTTTTCTATTTCAACAAAAATATTATATATGTATATATATATATATATATAGCGGGAAAAGTGTATAGATAAAAAATTACGGCTTACGAAGCCAAATGGCACAAATCCATTGGGTGAATAGAAGATGGAGCATCTTCAGGCACTCACACGTGAAGCCCCCCAACAAAACGAACCACTGGAAAGAAGCCACGTGTGCTATACGAAGGTACAATACCTGTGAGCCCCCATGGCCATCGTAGACTCCAAAGAACCGCACGTGCGAGATCTCGCCTGATCCCGGCGCCGCGCACCCGCCCACCCCCTCGCACGTGGCCGACATGAACTCCGGCACCACCGCCACGGCGTCCTCCATCTCCCGCCGCCTGCCCACCGCCGTCGCCGACCCCCACGTCATCATCGCAGCGCCGCCCCGCCGCCACAAGCACCTCGCCCTCCTCCTCTCCGCCGCCCCCTCCGCCACCTCTACCTGACCAGAGCTGGATGCCGCGCCGTCATCTTCCACCACGTGTTCGGCTTCGACAATTCCTAACTCTGGATCGCACTCCATCGCAAAGGAGAGGAGAGGGGAGAGAGAGGAAGGAGGCGAGAGTTGGGGGGGTGGGGGGGAATAAAAGGAGGTCGAGAAGGAAGAGCCGAGCCAATAAGGAAGTGACTCGTGGGAGATGACGTCGGCAGGAGACCGGAGGGGAGTAATTGATGTACCACTTCACCATGGGACACGTGTCGTCAAGGAGAGCGACAGAGGGGATGTATCCTTTCGGTGGGGTCAGCAGGATCAACTTTCTGAGCGGAATGAACTACCACTTGCAAGCGTACTAACAGGTTTAAATACTTATGAACTCAAAAATCTTGCTGAGAACTTCAGGATAAATTACACATGTTTTCTAATTTACACATTTATAGTCCTTTCTTTAAAAAAAAAATATATAGCTCTATGTGTAATTTATAATTAGTCTACGAACTCTCTGTCAAATATTAAAAAAAAAAATTAAGTGGGTGGGTGAGAGCTAAAACGAGCTTTGGCGGTACAGCCAGAGGCCCGGAGCTCTTTCTTTAATTCTTTTTTTAAAGACGTGCCACGCATCCAGACACATGGTAGAATGCGGGTGGAGGGGGACTCCAAGCTCGACATACTACATCATGCACCGCTTTTGATCATCACAGAGCAACAGGTGTTGTGTACCCGAATAAGTCGCGTGAGATATCGATCATGCGATCCGGATTTGAGCGGGACACTGAGGCACCATGCGGCCGCAGCAACTTTCTACACGTGGAGAGGAGCTCTCGTGAAGGACCGGAATGCGTTCTTTCTATAATTTTGATACTGATTGATTCGATGCGTCAGACGATAAAGTAATGACGACGTGGAAAGAAATAAAATTTTTGAGTTTACTATTACAACTACAACTACAACAAATCTAATCTATTCCTGATTTCCTTCTCCATAGTTGCGTCAGTTTTCGAACATAAAAAACTGGCCAAGCTCGGAGGAAGAATATGCATATGCATGGCTAGTGCAAGAAACAAGTACTAGAAACATTAATTTTTTCTTTTAGCAATAATCGAAGCTATATTAGCAAACCAACAGCAACCAGTTATACAAAAATCATTTAGTCTGAAAATTTGAAATAATTTACTCAAGATGATGAAACTCTAAGACTAGATTCTCAAACCAAACTGAAAATGTTAAATAGATCACCTCAAAGTTTCGTCGTACGCTTTCATTAGCCCAACTAACCACAGAAAGCAGTAGAATAAAGGCAGGCAATGAAGGACTCCATTATCTTCTTCTTCCCAGATTTGACAGCATCCCCTGCCTTAGTCTGCACAATAAATAGCAGCAGTCAGCACATTCGTTAAGAACTCTAGTAGTAGGATGGATAAACGCTCATAAAACTAGAGACAATAATAAGCAGCCAGCTAATCATAAAGTATTTCCACTCACTTTCTTGACCCCCACCAATTTTCCTTTCCTTCGTCTGCTTAACTTCTCGAGTTTAGTAGCAAGAACGTTGGGCCAAAAGAGCAACACACCCTAGTTTACACAACGCGCGGAGGAAAGAGTTACTGAGGTGGAAGCATTTATGAAGTATCTAATGCAAAATGGCTCCGACAAGAGAGATAATCTTGATGATACCAAACAGTGCAGCAGGTAATATTTGAGGTGCTAAATAATCTAAGTAAACATCTAAGAACTCTCAGGATTTAAATACGCCAATCTTCTAAGAAAATAGTTTGAAACTTAACTTGTACATTGTAAGCAAGCATTATGACAACTAATAAAATTTCTCAATCCAGAAAACTCGCTTTATATAAATATTTTTTTTTCAAATATCATATTACACCTAATATTTTTTTAAAAGAAAAAAATCTAATATCCTGTACTAATAAGTATATAACATCGAATCTGAGTTCCAAGTTCTAACCTAATAGTAAGTAGAGAAGTATAAATGAATTAAAAAATTAGAAACAGTACAGGAATAGAAGGAAATGTAACTGGCAGTACTCTCCTAAAAAAGAATAGTACTTACAATAATAGAAGATAAGCCTTCATCTCAGTTCAGGTGTTTTCCAACGATGAGAAATTATTAACTATACACAAAGAAATCTTTTTTATCTTTCTTAAATCTCCGCATGGATAATTTTTTAAATACTACAAAATTTGAATCTTTCTTTTTTCTCCCTTTCTTTTAAAATAAAAGAGGAGCTAAAAGCCGGGTAAGTTTAAATTAAAATTTATGTGAGTTTGTGCTCCCGAGTCAAGAATAAAAGTGAGGGAAGAAACCTCAACTCCTAGGTAGAGAAATTGCTTATCCCTGTCAAAATGGGCAGCCTAGTTGGTTGCCCTAAAAATTTGAATACTTCACATGATTACTGGATAACTTGTTTTTCCTCAGAATTAACCTGTCCTTATGTTCCCACTCCTTTTCAACCCCTGTCTCTCTCAAAGGGCCCTCTGTTCAGATACACTGCACTTGAATACAAGGAAATGAAAGGAAAAAGGACATTTTTCCTTTCAAGAAGATCTTATCTGTCCTGTTGTAAGATGTACCTCTCATAATGGATATTACCTCCGTGCAGTGCATCTGGTGTAGCTCAGGCTGTTTAGTTAGTCTTTCCTCTTGTAATGATAGCAAGTGCACGATTGAAGCTGTAAAATGTTGGAAGTAAACGAAAGCAGCATGCTCCTCTATATGGTGCTCTTTTCCGACACTGTTTCAGAACGCAAATTATGAACTGGCTCTTTGGAATGGGGTAAAAACATGTAAAAAACTGAGGATCATAGTCTACTGGTAAGTTCAATATAGGACACCTTACTTTATTGGATCCGGTTATAGAATATGTACAAAAACCTTGCAAAACAATAAATATAAAAGAAATAAGGATTTTTACATAATTGTCATAATTTTTTTAAAATATTATAATTGCTACCGAAATCATTTAACTCTTTAAAAATAACATTATCGGTTAAATCTAACTAATCACTATTAAAACTGACGTTAGAATAATATAAGACCATTTTGTCTTTATATAAATCATTTTAAATGGTTTTAAAATTTAAAAGTATCAAATGTTACCCAATATTATAGTACAAGAAAGAAAAATCTCTCTTTCTCATAAGAAAAAAAAATCCTTGATAAAATTTTATGCTCTAAACAGTAAGAAAGAAGGCTATTTTAGCCACATATATATTGTTAACTTTAAAATTCATCTGTTTGGTGGAATGCGCTATAAATATTTCGTTGAAAGCTAACTATAATTGTAATTATGAAAGAGTTGGAAGATAAAAAAATAATGTCCACTACGATATTTTAAAAGTAACTGGTAATTATATAAAAAACTCAAAGAAATATATTTGAATATTGTGTTTGTTTGGGTTTTGTTTGATTTGAGGCTCAGTTCCGAACCAGATTAATTAGTCTTATTTTTTTAATTTTATATTTTTTAAAAATAAATTTGATTAGATATAAAAAATTTTAAAAAAAATAGTCGAATTTAGGAGTCTTGAAGCTGGGAGAATTTCTAAACTCAAAGAAAACATGGCCTTAAATTTGTGTTTGCGTAATGGGTAAGGCCCGGTCAATAGTTGCCACTAGTAGATCATCTTTGATTTCATTACTCTACCAAAACAGTGGAAAGCACTGTAGAGAAAATCCGACATGCCAACTTTCGAATGAAGGAACATAAGCTACTACAGGGTAACCATAAATGATCATCGGATCAACATATGAATATTTAGATTTGAAAAAGAAAAAACCTAATAAAACCGACCTCCCGCCATATCGGCAGCGTATATGATTAGCCTCGATCAATAACTCTTAACCAATTTTGACATATAAATCTAGTAACCTTCTATGCACATGATCGCAAACAATAGTTATACTAAGTATCACATTGTTTCAGACAAAAAAGAATCACATGCAGTTCGAATCCATACCCTAATCAGCCGATACTTGGGCTCATACTTCTTGGCGGAAACGTGTAAACGAAGATCGAGTTGGGATCCTTCACATCGTACAACTTCGCCAGCTTATCCTTCAACTCGGCCCTCAAATTGAACTGCAATACCCCCCAGCAAAAGAAGGAAGAAGTAATGGAGATCGTACCTTGGAGAAATTGGCTCGTCCAGGATGGAGAACATCGCTGACCTGCAAGGAATCGCAAGAACGGATCAGATGACTAGGGTTTGGCACAAGAGAAGGGCAGAACTGGAACGAGCATTTAGGATCTCACGAATTGCTTGCGAGAGAGAAGACGTTTGGCCATGAATTTGCGGGTCCTGATGGTTACCGGCTTCGAATCCGCCATTTTCTTAACTAGACGACGCTGTAGCAAGATCGAGCAAGGAGGAGCGGCCTCGCGAGAACTGTTTCTATGAACCCTATTCCTAAACAACCGTTACTTGAAATTTAGACGTTTATATACGGAGATAATATACGTAAGGCTTTATTCATTTCATATTAATTAGGAATGGAGCAGTGATTTGATACTAAATAATTAGTTATTAAAAATAATTTCCATCAGTTAATAAATTAAGAACACATTTTATATATGTGACTAAATTTATCAATAAGTAAACTATGAATTTAAATATTTTCTATTTTTGGTTTATATGACCCATACTTTCTATTAGGAGAGAAAAATTAATAATTTTTCTTGAATTATTTATCTAATTATTTTACACCCTAATCTCTCTGCCCATATCAACTACAAATGCATAGCTTCTAAATTATAAAACATATTTCAAATTATTCTTCTTAGCTTACTCTCCTTTCGTTAGTTTTCTATCAAAATTTTCATTCATAAATTGTTACTTAATTTACACGTGAGTAAATTTGTGATATTTATATTCTTATTTTTATTATTAATGACGTTTGCCGTTAGAAAGAATGATGGTTTGAATTAATTAGAAGGATCTATGCATTACCAAAATATTTATAAAATTAAGAGGTTTAAGTAGAATTATGTCTACTAATTACCATAATGCATGAGAGGTGCCAGTTGCCAAAATAACACTCAAGTCTTTCTCAGTTATATTAGCTTTTTGATCTTAAGAATTGGAACCAAACCTTGAGAGAAAAAAAAAAAAAAAAAAAAACTTCTATAGGTTTATAAACAATACAGACAAAACGAAGTCAAAGAAGTGGAGAAAAAGCCCACGATGAATAGCATTTTATACGAGGATGCAAAACAATTGGCTCAAAGGAGTTCTTACATTTGGCTGACCCAAATAGCTGCTTCTTCTGAGCTCTATTTGGCTCCACATACCAAATCAATTTATTTCGGACTACTTCTAAGTGGATCTTTAAATCGATTCCTGTTTTCCCTTGATTTTTTTTTTATATTTTTTATTGGCTAGCCGGCCAGCTCTTCTAAAGTTATGCATCTTCTTCTTTACATCATGAGAGTTTGCCCTGCAAATTATTCTGTCCGCGCTTTCCCCCTCTTATCCTCGAAAATGGTCTTTCTCCTCTCCTCAATATTTTCCTTTCTATTTCTTGGTCACCTTTTTATTATTGCTAATTTTTTGCCATCTCTTTGATCACTTCTCTTTAATTTTGTTTGATCCCCGTCACTTCTTTCGCTTCTCTTTATTGATCTTTGCCTTTCTATCCCTTTTCTTTTTTTGTCGGGTGATTGGTGTTTCTCTTTCAAATATTATATGCATGGGGAGTTTGGTATTTTTTTTCTTTTATTTTTTATTAATAGGTAGAAAATTTATATTAAATTACTATTTGTGAATACATAGGAGCACAAGTGGTACTAATAGGGCCAAAAAAGCTCCTTGCTTGGTACACCTGAAATCATCATATCTAGCTAAAATAGCTGGCTAGTCTGCTACTTTATTAGCTTCCTTATCTATATATTTTAAAGATATGTATATGGATATTAGATAAAAGTTATTTGCAATGTTCAACAATAGATGAGATTGTCGACGGAGATTGGTGCTTCCCGTTCGAGGTATTTACCAGCAACTCAGAGTCAATTGCGACACGAGCATAAAAAGCCACTATTTCAGGTCGATAACTTTTGCTGAAATTATTGATTGGAATCGAGCATAGACAGCGGATAATTATAGAGAAGCTCTTAAAAATATCTCTCATTTTACACGTGTATCAAGCTTATAAATCATGATTAGAATTAATAAAATAATCTGCCTACTGACTATTCCTTAGAAAAAGAAACGTCCGGATAATTTTGAGAGTTCACATCGAGGAATGGTCAATCCAATGTTAGCAGGCCTGTTAGAAAAATTAGGCCTTCCAATTGTTTATTAGTACTTTATGTCCAATTTCTTTGCCGCAATTATTGGCCTCAATTGCAAAATCCACCCATCTTTGTCGCTCCGAGCTTGACAAGCAAATATCTCATGGGGATACTTGGCACCCTTTCAATGGCTGCGATGGTTCTCGCTGCGCCAAACTCGTGCAGTCGTGGCTGCTAACAACACCACCGGTTTCCTCCCTGACACGCGCGTCAACTGAGACGACGACCATTTTGTCGCGTGCTCCCACGAAGTGCGACACGACTCGAATCGCCACTTTCGTCCTTTTTCTTTTTCTTATCGTTTATAAGTCTCACCGAGCTACTGAGTTTTTAGCTATCTAGTTTAAGTTTCAAGCTATATGCATCATCGAACACTTATTTCGAACTAAACATCGCTGAGACCTGCTCCAAACCATTGCGTTGTCGAGCTGTTCTTCCAAGCTAATCGTACTACTAAACCATCAACTACATTGAGCCAAGCTACCAACCACCAAATAATTTTTTCAAAATATTATTTAGGGTTAGAGTTAGACTCATGACCTTCTATAATCATGAGCAAAAGATTTGTCATTCATGAACCCGAAGGCTAGATATAGGTTGAACAAAGGGCTAACTCTCCCTAGATACAAACACACTTTAGGCCCCACCAAGATTTTAGCTGTCTAGTCTAGGATTTAAGCCATATGCGTCGTCGAACAATTATTTCGAATCAAACATCGTCAAGATCTATTCAAAGCTGTTCTTCTAAGCTTATTGTACTGTCAAGCCATCAATCTAATCGAGCCAAGTCACCTAACCATCAACCACCAAATAATTTCTCCATAATATTATTTAGAGTTGGAGTTGAACTCATAACTTCTTTGATCATGAGCAAGGTACCTATCAACTATACTAGAGTTGAATGGTAATAGGTTAGTAGAGTTGATCGGTACAAGGTTGGTATTTTCGTCCATCCTTCCGAGGTACAACTGATATTAAATCTATCTCAAAGGGTGAGGGATTGGCTGCAGCTAGAGTTGTAGGAATTTCGTCCGGTCGAATGAAACCTTGCCGTTCTGGTCCGATGGATTCATCCTTCACGTTCTTCACAATTGTTGTCACGCATACTGGAATCTATTTTGAAGGGAATTATTTGACCCCACGCATATTTTTGCCTTTAATACCTAAAAAATATATTGAGTTAATGTTAACCTAAAAGTGGCTAGTAGTCGACGAAGAATGCTCCATTACTTTTAAACAAATATTTAAACTACCTCCTATTTTATTTTTAAAATTTGGTTTCCCTTTTATTTTTTATCTTAACTATAAAAGATTTATTCAAAGATATTGAGGTTATTTTGACGCATTTATACGGTGACCGACGGTAGAAAAAAAAAATAATAACAAAGAGAAATATAAGATTTAATTGATAAATATTCATATAGTTGGATATTAATAATATTAAAAATAGATGATTTTGATAACTTTCTTTATATTTAAGCCGACGAGAATCCGATACCCGAGCTTACCATGGCCTCTAGCTAATATAATTTATGTACTGGAAGTTGTCTTCCAGATAATAATTGAGAAAGTGAGGGGTCTAGCAAAGCAAAGGCCCCAAACGAAAATAGAAGAAAATGGAAGGGCTGAAAAGAAAATTTCCAACTTCTTCTGAAGATTTGGTAGCCAATCAAGGACTGCTAACTAAAGATGTAGGAAAATTCTTCCGGTCTTCGGTCTTGGCTGTGGCTGCACAAGGTGCGCTTCCTTTTCAGGAAGGTTCACTCCACGCGGCATGATCTCGCTCAAGCAAAGGAGCAGCTGCTCAGAAATACACGGTTGTTCCAAGTTTACACATACTGATTTCCTCATTCGACGGCCACTTTGACCAAATTGCCACGAATACGGGATATTCGTCCATATATTTTCCTCTCCAGAAATTGTAAGCGGCGCCATTGCTTGCGATCGGTTTCCCTCTCTAGAAGTGCGAAGAGAAGAGCGAGGAGGATAGCGATGGAGAGCACCATGAAGGAGGTCAGAGGAGATGGGCCGTCGGTGCTCGAGCCCAAGAGCATGATCGGGGGCGGCGTCGAGGACGTGTACGGCGAGGATCGTGCCACGGAGGAGCAGCTCGTCACCCCGTGGACCGTCTCCGTCGCAAGGTTTGATGGCCAAATTCCCTTAAGCTACGTCGCTTCTTGGACGAATACGATCATAGTAGGATAGTTTCCTTTGCTTGTGATCAGTTTCGCTGGATCTTAGTGTGTTGTTGAGTTTTTTTTTTTTAAGCCTCTTTACTGGAAATCTTGAGGTGATCGATGAAGTGCTGATTATTGTATCCTTTAACTTGCATGTGATTGTTTTCGCTGGATCTTGATGTTTGCAAATTTTGGTGGATTAATTTTTCGCTTTTCTATCTTCCTAGTGTAGTGAGAAGCTAATCACTGTATGTTTCCTGTTCAATATAATCAGTAAAAGGTCTTGTTTTATCATTTATGTTATCTAGTTTTTCCATTATCCTCGCAATATTGTCAGCAAATTAAACTATAGTGCAGATTTCAGCCAGAGTGAGAGCTGGGTACATTCGGATCGATCAAACTTTTTGTTTGGTTTTTGACAAGCTTGTGCTAATATATTTTGCTTATTATCTGATCTATATGAGATTATTTCATCCCCTCAGCGGTTACACATTATTGAGGGATCCACACCACAACAAAGGGCTCGCCTTCACGGAGAAAGAGAGAGATGCTCACTATTTACGAGGCCTGCTACCTCCAGCTATTATTACTCAAGAGCTTCAGGTTTTCCCTTTCTTCCTCATTGGAAGATATTTTAGCTCATTTATGCCCAGTAATTCTAATAATTGTCCACTCTTCAGGAGAAGAAGCTTATGCGCAGTATTCGCCAATATCAAGTTCCCCTGCAACGTTACATGGCCATGATGGACCTTCAAGTAAGTAGTTCTGCAACTTAAAGTCTATATGGTTGAGGACAACTAACCATTTTGTTATTCATGATCTATTTATCAGGAAAGAAATGAGAGGTTATTCTACAAGCTTCTTGTCGATAATGTTGAGGAGCTGCTTCCGATTGTTTATACGCCAACTGTCGGTGAGGCTTGCCAAAAGTATGGATCCATCTTCAGGCGTCCGCAGGGTCTTTATATCAGTCTCAAGGAGAAGTAAGTGTCATTTCTTGTGTTGCCTTTATAGATATCTGTCTCCTTTTCTTTTCAACTTAGAAGCTTGATGGATTTTAGGGGGAAGATCCTGGAGGTGCTTAAGAACTGGCCTGAGAGGAGCATTCAGGTTATTGTTGTCACTGATGGTGAGCGTATTTTGGGGCTTGGAGATCTTGGCTGCCAGGTAAGTTTTGAACGTTCTTTGAGAATATGACGTGATAAATTTACTCTACGAATTTGTATTGGTTGCTAATCTGGCTGGGAAATTATTGGATAAATTTTTTTCTAGGGAATGGGAATCCCTGTAGGCAAGCTTGCACTTTACACTGCTCTTGGAGGTGTTCGTCCATCTTCTGTAAGAATTTTATACTCCATCTGCTGTGATCATGTATTCAGATTTCTTTTGCTTTCCGGAGTAGCTCAGTGGTTAACTTATATTCTTCAGTGCTTGCCGATCACAATTGATGTTGGGACAAACAATGAGGAGTTGCTGAAGGATGAATTCTACATTGGATTAAGGCAAAGAAGGGCCACTGGCCAGGTTACATGTCGCCAGATTAATTTCACACTACCTGCTACTATGCAAATTATGTTGCTTGAAATACTGATCATATATTCTCATATCTAATTAATCAGGAATATAGTGAATTTCTTGATGAATTCATGACTGCTGTTAAGCAAAATTATGGGGAAAAGGTTCTCATTCAGGTGCAGATATGTTTGCAAGATATCAGATCTTTTTAATTTGCTGATTAGTTATTAGAGTTTTATTTGCTTTTCTATTGTTGGACACCTTTCATCATTTTACTTGAGAAATTTTTGTTTCTTTTCAAATTTCAGTTTGAAGATTTCGCCAACCACAATGCCTTTGACCTTCTTGCAAAGTATGGCACGACCCATCTTGTATTCAATGATGATATTCAGGTAGCATAGTAGGATCTTTGTTGTGCACCTCACAGCTATCTGCAGATCTTTTCTTTATACTATTTGAATTGCAGGGAACAGCCGCTGTGGTTCTTTCAGGGCTTGTTGCAGCATTGAAGTTAGTTGGTGGATCCTTAGCAGAGCACACTTTCTTGTTCCTTGGTGCTGGAGAGGTCTCTCTCTCTCTCTCTCTCTCTCTCTCTCTCTCTCTCTCTCTCTCACTTTACTGTATTCCTCCCATTAGCACCTATAGCGTACTCTTAACTTTTATTGCATCTCTATTTTAGTTTTCCCCTATTTCATTATTAGCCACAGCAATATTTTGAAGACCATCATACCCACCCTGTCAGGAATCTCATTCCTTCAGGTGTTCAATGTCTTGGAGTATTACCTTCCAGAGGGAAGGGCACTTGATATTATATGTAACCATATATGAGTATTAAACTGTGTTCCAGCATTTATACTTAGACCAATATGATGGTGGAATTTCAATTAGGATCTTTAAGTAGCTTTTCTGATTGATTAATGTAGCGTTTATACCTTCATATACATGAAAAATTGAAGTGGTTTGCCGTTAAGGCAACAGGAAATTTCATGTCAGATTATTGGACAGTAGTATATGTTTCTCTGTTAATAGTTCTGTAGTTCTCATTTCTTGTTGAGGACAACGATTTTTCTCCTCTATCTTTTGCCATTTCCTTTTACCTATCATAAGTTCGATGCAAATGCATGCTCTTTTGTGGTTGCAGGCTGGGACAGGTATTGCTGAACTCATAGCTCTTGAAATGTCAAAGCAGGTAATTCAGCTTATTTTTTTATCTCCAAGAATTTTTAGAATGATTGTACTTTGACCAAGATTTATCTGTTAAAAATAAATGATTGATTGCCTGTTACAGGTAAAGGCTCCGCTGGAAGAGACTCGGAAGAAGATTTGGCTTGTGGACTCTAAGGTTGATAATTTGCGAACAGTTTTTTCCCCTCTCTAAAGCTAGGAAGAATTTCTTCTTTGATCATTTTTAAGTTAAATAAGGATAAATTTAATGCATTGTAGGGATTGATTGTGAGGTCACGCAAGGAATCTCTCCAGCAGTTCAAGAAACCTTGGGCGCACGAGCATGAACCTGTCAAGAACCTCTTAGATGCTGTCAAGGTGCAACATCGTACCAAACTTAAATAGAGAAATTGCATAATTTTGTTCTGTCTGAATTTTAATGTGAATATATGAAATGCTTCTTATACTCAACTTAGGGGTACTAACATTAGTATCTGCATATAGATATCTATAGTTCAGCTCAATATTATACCCAGCATGGGCAAAAATAAAAGGTCATCAGCCCTGGGCTTGTGCTGAGGATGCTATATGTAGGAGCTTGTGCTCCTCAACTTGCTAATCCTGAATGCTGGTATATGATTTTAGGTCATTGGAACAATATAACGCATTAGAAATTAGGGTGATCTTTTCATTGTATTTATTATTGTAAAACTAGTCCGCATTAATAGATCGTCCTTTGTTGCTTGCAATATGTACACCTGTGAACAAAGTAAATCAGTCTTGTCAGTTGCCACATAATGCAGGCATGAAATTTTAGATGGCGGCAATGCCCCCTATCACTTTCTCTTAACAGCTATGTGCATCATAAACTACTTTCTTTTCTCTCTCTTTAGGCTATCAAACCGACTGTGTTGATCGGATCATCTGGTGTTGGTCAAACTTTCACAAAAGAGGTAGTTGAAGCCATGTCTTCCTTTAATGAGGTAATTCCATTTCTTAGAACTTATTTATTCATCTGTGTCTTCATTCAACTAGTTGGGCTCGTAGATAGTTGAAAGATTTGCAGCAACAGACAAATTTGAGTGATAACAATTCTCCTTTTATCAAATGCAGAAGCCCATCATTCTTGCTCTGTCAAACCCAACCTCACAATCTGAATGTACTGCTGAGCAAGCATATACATGGAGTAAGGTATGATTAACCTTTCTCTTCATTCCTATTTTTTCTATATAGTTATAGACTATTCTTGACTTGGAGATTTGGTAAGAAGTAGGTTTTACCTTCCCCTTTTGGCACTAAATCATTATTTACAGGGTCGAGCAATATTTGCTAGTGGAAGTCCATTTGATCCAGTTGAATATAATGGAAAAATCTTTGTGCCTGGCCAGGTTTGAATGTTGCTCTCCCTTTATCTCTTTCTCTTGAGGAGATATTCAAAGGATAAATTCGCACTAATGTTGTTATTTCTTGACATGCTGCCAGTCAAACAATGCATACATTTTCCCAGGATTTGGTCTTGGTTTGGTCATCTCAGGAGCAATACGTGTACATGATGAAATGCTTCTTGCTGCCTGTAAGTAAATTTTTTTACGGAAACTAACACACCAATTTCAGTGTTGTATAGTATTTTGGTTCAGAATTAAATGTTTCAGCATTGTTTCTAGGACGAGAGGGGTTTAAGGCTTCAATCCTTATCACAGGATACATATACTTGTTCCCTCTTGTATAAAATCTACTAGCTAGACATTTGTAAAACTACCTCATTCTTAACCTCTTCCAATGGAACAGCGGAAGCTCTGGCACAACAGGTTACACAGGAGAACTTTGACAAAGGGCTGATCTACCCACCCTTCTCCAATATCAGAAGGATATCTGCCGAAATTGCTGCTAATGTAGCTGCTAAAGCATATGAACTTGGTTCGTATTCCTCGTCTGCTTTAATTTGGATTTCTTCAAACGTATTTCTACTTCGTCTTCTGCATCGGTATCTTATTTTTCATGCATCTTATACATGTACAGGTCTGGCAAGTCGACTCCCTCGTCCACAGAACCTGGTGAAATACGCAGAGAGCTGCATGTACACCCCTCTCTACCGTTCTTACCGGTAAATTAAGGTTATTTCCGATCTTGTAAAAGAAGTACAGGTACCACTACGTTTTGTATGTTGCAATAATGCAGTTACTGCATCTGTACTTGTTTCTGTTACTTTTAGCCTCTCCAGATGAATCTGGGAGTAGTGTGTGTAAAATAGATACTAGTAACAAGGCCATTATGTTGAATAAATTGAGAGGTACGTGCTTCTATTACTTGTCCTCGACTACTCTGACATTTGTTGAAAGCCCTCTCCGTTTATGGAATACTGCAGCTGTCGTGTCCGGCTAGACACTGGATTAGAGGTTGCTCGTGCGTGGATCGGATCATATACTAAAACAGAAACTTGGCCATTGAACTATTCCCTCCAATTGATATATTATTATATAATTTGGAGCCCATTTGAGTCTAGTGAGTACGGACTGTAGGCTCAAAAATTATTCTTTTTCAAAAATAATAATAAAAAGATCAGAGACGCAAAAATGGAACGCAAAAGGCCACGACCCAGAGAGGAGTAACGAGTACAATTCATTCACCGTATTATTGGAATCAATTCTACGCTAAGGATACTATGTCTTGAGATTAAATAATATATTGGCCTGCATTATGGATGTACACAAGCGAAGGAAAGTATTATGCTGCACTATGACTCTTTGAGTGTATGAGACGAGCTTCAACCCCGATAGGGTACACAAAATAGTCACAATTTTCTTTCAAGATTTCAAGTCAACCCAGCATACCAACGGTTGGATTATGCGTGCTGACAGGTACTAGTACCATTATAATACACATCACATTATTCTTCCATTACAAGCGGCTTTACTATAGAAGTAGAAGATGAACCATAACAAAGATGCACTCAAGAAAAAGGCTCAGCTAGTTAGCTGTCCCATACAAGCATCGATCACCCACGTTTAAGATTTTAAGGACCACTGAATTGGACTTCTATTTTGCTATCATATTCCTCATCTTGCTCGAGATTGTGTATCATCTGCAACCTGGGAGCTGCGGATCCCCCAAAAGGACTTGGGTAGTAAATTCTTCCTGGTGGCCGTAAATAACCAGCCCATGTTGCTCTCGCATATGGCGCAGTTTGTGATTGTCCATGCATAACTGCAAACAAGAAGTATTACAGCTTAAACCGATATAACAGAGCAGCTCTGTTATAAGATCATATATTTGGTAATCAGTTGCAACTTATCATTCTTAGAAAGCAAAAGAAAAAAATATCATCAATGAAATCCTCGAAAATCATAGAGAACAGCTTTTATGACAATATTAAATATTCATATGTGAACTTCTTGATGATCAAACTTAACAAGAAACTAGTAATTCATAAGCTGATTTCATACCCTGGAAACCAGCTATGCTCTTTTACAGGAGTACCAAGAAGTGCCAGCCCCGTTGCATTGTGAACAGTTATAACCTCGTGGACATAACCACCTGGGTTCACGTAAGCATTAAGAGGTCCATCACTTGACATCACCACCATGTCACTGCGCTTTGCAATAAGGGTCTATAACAAACAAAATCATGATCAAAGTCACCACCAAATGAAAATATTTTGATGTCATCTAGCAAAGCAAAACTAACTTTAAAGGTTGTAAGATTACCAGACAGTTTTTACAGTGTAAGAGATTAAAGTCCCTGAGTAACTGGATCTCCCTCCGCAATCGATATGAAATTCCATCGATTTCTAGCAGCTCCTGCCTTGTTGATTCTGACATAGGTAGTTTGCTTCCAATATAGAAAGACAAGGGACCTGGTTTTTTTACATAGTCATCCATGCTTGGGTTTATGATTATTTGCCTCCATAGATCTGCAGCAACAACATGAGATTACTGACATTGTTTATAGAGTACTATTTAAAAATCTATACGCCATGCATACTCGAGTTACCAGTAATATTGCGAATGCAAACATACAATGCATAATGCATAGCAACCAAAATATATTATTTTCAAGTTTCAAGATACTTCCTTTGAAGTACATATAGAATTTACACAACTATTCTTGAGTCAAGATGTCCCTATCAAGAGATGACAAAGAGAATAGCATAGAAGTACCTGATCATTAAGCTCTCAAGAACACTGATACACTTGCTTTTAAAAGCTCATTAACCAATCTCAAAATCTAGATAGCCAAAACAATGGTCCAGAGTCCAGAGATCAGACCATCTGAAACTGCTATCAGGCTCTAAGATGCCAGATATATAATAATGTTTACAGTGATGTGCTAAAAAAGATGAGAACTATATACTAGAATACTCAAGTGAAGGACTACAAAAGGGCATTAAGTGCACGAGTTTAAAGCCATGAGGACTAAGTAGGGCTAGATTATGCAGCCTCAACCTATCACTGAAGAGTCAGATTCAGTGCTTCAAACAAGCACCACCAGGTAAAAGACACCCTCAAATGTAAGACCTGGAAATATTGAAACAACTCTGCTGTCTAAATCGAAAAGCAAGATCTTCTTTAGCACATAAAAGCA
Organism: Typha angustifolia; assembly: GCF_048772165.1. Taxonomy (NCBI): domain Eukaryota; kingdom Viridiplantae; phylum Streptophyta; class Magnoliopsida; order Poales; family Typhaceae; genus Typha; species Typha angustifolia. Next base: position 1,328,642 of record NC_133239.1, read on the forward strand.
GTATTCCCATAAGAACAAACAAGTCATATGGAAATCTCATCAGAACTTTGTATGTTGAGTTCAAATGAAACAAGTCGTGCTAGGCCAAAACATGGAAAATGATATCCGTACCTGCAGCCGTTTGAGCAAGTGAATATGAGTCATACATTTGATAAACCCACCGAGGCCAAAAAGACATTGGAGCCTGGAATGCCTGTTTTGAATCACTGGCTGCCCAATGCATTTTCCTTTTCTCATTTGCACCAATTTTTTTCCCCAGTGGATACTCCTCAATAGAGTCCCACGCAAGCTTATCTTCCTCATTCATTTTATCATGCTTATAAAATTGACTTGATCCATGGAGCTTTTTTGAACAACGTTTTTTCTGCCTCCGAAGCCGCCCATGTCTTAACTCTTCATCACCACTTGAGTACTCATTAAGCATCTCATACGTATCTGGGGAATCACTGGAAGCAGAACCCCAATCACATATTCTTGTGTCTGCTGCTGAATGATCACTAATAGATGATATAGATTCCCAATCATTATCTACATCTGCACATCCATGATGTTTAGCAGGAGAAGCACCTGAACTAACAGCAGGTGGAAAACTACATTTCTGAAAGTTATTAACTGCTGCCAGCTGTCCAAAAGCATCCTTTGGGGTTCTCAGAGGAGTATCCTCCTGAACAATTTGGACTTCACCACATGGCTGTCAAAAGAAGAAAAGAATACATATTATCTCGTTCAATGCTCTTTGAAAGACCAAACTGATTTAAAATCAAACAGAACACCAGACTCACTGCTCCTTCAACATCTATCCAACGGCGTTTCAAACGAAAGCGCTGCTGACCTCGAGTAACCACATTTACTGAACCATCTTCCAGCCGTCGATATTGACGTATCTAGAACAGAAAATTGGAGACATCAGCGGGACCTCTGGCTGATGCCCAAGAGCAGATATTAAGTACTAAAATGAATTTGTTTGTTTCTCCAACAACATTAGAATAACAAATAGTGATGATCATTAAACTTGTTCCACTACGTTCTAAGTTGCTAGTCCCTTGACTAATAAGATTAGTCTTCAGCAATATACCAAGCATAGCAGCCAAAAGAATATACAAAAGATGAAGATTAAAAAACTAGTATAGTAAGATGAATAAGAACTGTCAAAAGGCATCAGTCACAGAACATGTTGGTGGGGATGAAGTAATCACAATGATACATCACAAATTTCCAAATTATACAAAAAATCATATGAACTAAGATTAAAGCAACCAGTTTTCCTAAATATTGGTCAATTGTAAATATATCAAATGTTAGTGGCATGGATGAACTTGCATCTTAAAGGAAGCCACACCTCTGCCGTTGTTCCAACTGAAGCAAAAGAAAGCCTCCCATCATCTGGATGCCTATAAACACGAATCTGAACCAAGTCCGGAATCATTTCTTATTAAATAGAAAAAACAAGTTAGTAAAGTGCATGAAGTCAAAGTGAAGATCAACATACCACACCTATAGTGTATGGAGCATCAACCTGATTCAGAGCTTTTTCCACGGCTGCTATGAATCTAGGTTGTATTACTCTAAGAGGTAGAGTCGCTTCGGGGAACAAAACAACTCCTGATAATTTTTTGTGGCCAAATCATTAAATCTTATATAATACAATTATACCAGCAAAGTATGGTCTTAATCTAGGGAAATTCAAAAAATGAAAACAGTAACAGTCCCAAAAAAAAAGATAATGCATTATAAAAAAATTGGTTGAAAAGAAAAATGTTGGCCTCAAGGGGTCTATAGCTACACTTTAGATATACCTTCAAGATAGAACATTGGCAAGTTTAAAATTGCACCACCATCCAAGAATGAGAGCCTACCATGGGTATCATCAACCTCTGTTACATGAATGAAGTAAATGAAAAGTGTTCTGCTAGTAAAGATATAATCACCGAAAGAAAAAAAAAAAAGAGGAAAAAAGAAAGGACAATACCACCAAGATATGTATGCAAGGAAGCCAAACATGTATTGAAGGTAAAGCCACCCGATGGACCAGCGCCTCCATCTCCATGACCACTTCTACTAAGAGGAAAAGAATCCATAAGAAACAATGACGAAAAAGTATAAAATATGGACCAACTTTGTATGCATGACCTTTTTTATCTCCTCCCCCAATTTCTTTGATTAAATATGTATATAATAGACATTAAGGAGAAGAGGATATCATAGGGTAAAGGTGTATCTGAAGCTGCAGAATTAAGTACAGAAGGCATCAACAAGAACCAACAAAATAAATTACACTTTAAGATTCTTAGGAGAAGATATTGTACTCGCATGATATAAGATGCTGCAAACCAGTCACTTCAGCAGGCAAATCCCACATTAGAACTTAGAAGTAAGTTATAACGATCCCAAACCAAATCGAATCCATAACAACCTAAACAAAGATCAAGAGAGACTATAACCAGAATAAAGAATAGGGAAAAATACTAAAATCAAGTCCGGGAGTAAGGATAATTAATACTTTTTTTTTCTCTCTATTTCTCCTTTCTCGTGTCACCAAGCACACCAATCATCCAGTTTCACCCTTTCAAATCCAAATTATACTAACAATAACGCAACAAACGCATCATTTTCCCACTATCTTCCATCGTTGACCAGATACGACTCTCGCCTACTTGACCTAGCGCGAATCAAACAAAATCTATGTCACTTCTGAACGCAAGGGTCATTCCGTTACCAAAGGACAAAACAAAACCCTAGATGGCGATCATGAAGAGGGATGGGAAATCACAAGAAGGGAGAGATAGAAACCTGAGGAGGGTGTTCTCGTCATCGGATGAGAGCTCGAAGTCTTCGTCGACCTCTTCGATCTGGAGCTCCTCCATGTCGAGCTCTCGGATCTGCTCCATCTGAAGCCGCTCGCTTTCGAGAAGGCGGTCCTCCTCCTCCTCCTCCATTGCTCGTCCTTTCGCCGCTGCGAAACGATAAATGACAAGAGCTTGCCTCTCGAAAGCTCGCAACAAGATAGAAGAAGGGAACGAAACCAGCAGGCGGTGTTTATTTTACTTTTTGCAATTTCACCCCTCAACTTTCTATAAATTTGCTGCTACATCTTTTTCATTTCACACCCAGATTATATCCTATGTTTCACTATTTTTAATTCAAACCCTGCATTTTAAAAAGATTACCAAACAATCATCCGAGACTTTTGGGAAGAATGCCATATGAATATGTCTAGGTCGCGAGAATAACCTACAACCTGGTCAGTACGAAATCCTCTCTCTCATTCCTGACATCTGCTTCAGCGTTCTTACAATAACGGATACGGTTAGCTCCCAAACGAGATCCATGCTACCTTTCCCGCCATTAAATAAATAAATAAATAATTAATTAATTAAATCCACCCGTCGCTGGCCCAGTAGCCTCTCCATTTTATTGCCGAAGCGACCACTCGGCAAACAGCAAGCAACGCCCTCAAAAGCCGAGCTTTCTTGCTCTCTTCCTTTCCCTTCTCTCCCAGCCATTACTTATTACTTCGATCTCTCCGCCCTCCACTGCTCTCTGCTTCCCTCCTCCTCCTCCTCCTCCTCCTCCTCGGTTCGCGCGCTAACCCGAAGATTCTTGATCGGTTCCAACTTGGGAAATTTTCCATCAGGGATGAAGTCAAAGAAGAAGGATCGCGAGAAGTGTGCGGCGACGAGGCACCCTCACTTCTTTAAAGTGCTCCTGGGAGACTTCACGCAGCGCCTGGCAAGTCAATCTTTTCCGTTTTCGGGATGCATCTTTGCATTAGTGGGACATTTCTTCGTGCATGTTGTGGTCGTTCTTTAGAGTGTTTGTTTATTGAAAGTACATTCTCGAAGTAGAGATTGTATAAGATAAGCACATAGATAGATGTTTTCTTGCTGTGAGGAATCCATTTGTTGATGTACTGGCCTTTGTTGTATAGTAAAGCTGGATTATTAGTAACATTTCAGTAATTTTCACAATAATTTATGTTAGATTAGAAAAAAGGAAATCAATCCATACTTGTGCTGTTTCTTTTTTTTCTTCTCAAATTCAAATTAGCTTTTCATTTTTATGTACAAAAGAGTTATTTTGTTGAAGTAGAAGGTGCCCTGAGAGAGACAAAGAATTTGATGCATATGGGAAGGAAGTAATAAAAGTACATTATAGGATTTAATTTTGGCAAAGAACCATATGTTATATTGATTTGAATCAAAGAAAAGTATTCATACAGGTAACCTTAATAGTTGCAACTGGCAGTGTATTATTGTTTTTGCTGTTGTCATTAGTTATGGTGGCTGCGGTGGTGGTTATACTTTTATTTATGAACTGATCCGACTATAAGATGCCAGCTTCATGGCATTTGGCTTTGTTAGAATATAAAATATAAAAATTATTATTGTCTAACAGTTTAAGCTTTTAAAATAATTGGCGAGTTAATATGCTATTAGAGCCGGAGTTTATGAATTCAAAACCTGTCATATTCATCTTCGCCTGAAAATATAAAACCATCTGTTTAGTTAAGTTCATTTCTTGGGCCTATCATAATATCTCAAAGAGCATAATAGAATATAAGATGTAAAAAATCACTTTTCTTTAGTAATTCAAAGTTTTAAAATAATTAGTGAGTTGACAGGTTCAGATAGAAAAATTAATCTAGAAAGTGCTAGAAACTTGGTGCTACATAGCACATGTTTAATTTTGCTGTATGATTTCCTCATTACTCTTCCATATGCAGAAAATCCCCCCAAACTTCTTGAAACATATCTTCAAAGAGGCAGCCATGCAAGCTACCCTTAAAGGTCCCAGTGGTCGTCATTGGCAAGTTGAACTAGTCAAGGATATGAAAGGCACATTCCTTGCATCCGGATGGGAAAACTTTGTAAAGGACCACACTTTGAAGGAGCATGAATTCCTGGTCTTCCGATATGATGGAGACTTGAATTTTACTGTTCTAATTTTTGATACAACTGCATGTGAAAGGGAAGATGTCTTCTCACCTAAATGCAATGGAACATCCACAATTGGTGAAGTGAAAAAGAAACGAGGAAGACCACCAAAGCAATCATCTGATGTTGTCCGTGTAATTAAGACTGAACCAAGTGAAAGTGATTTGACAGCACTTGCTATTAACAATTGTCATAGAGAAAATCAGTTACAAGTTGACTCTTCTAAATCGGTTCTACTGGAAGTTAGAAGTAAGCATTATATCAGATCTCCTGCATACATTTTTATTGGAAACAAGATTTTTAATAGAAAGTACCTACTGTTTTATCGAAACAAATTTTATTATTCAAGTAATTCTTCCCCGCCACTACCTTTGATGTAATACTTGTGAATACCTGTAGATTCCTTAACATATTATTAATGTATAGGAACAGAAAATGTTTCTTTCTAGAATGACTGATCCAATTCTGCATATGTTTCTCAGTTGAGTTAAAAAAAAAATTTTTTTGATTTAACTGTATTTCAGTAGCTCTAGCCCCAGTAAAGAATGAAAATTATGATTTCATTGTCATTATTGCAGGAAGTCGAATATCCTCTCCTCTCAAAATAAAACAGGAAACTGTTGAGCTCTCAACTTGTGTGGTTCGTTCACCTGCTCGCTCACGTAAAGGATATGTTTCGAAAAGGCGGCCTGTGACAGATGAAGAAAGGCTAAAAGCAAGTGAAGCTGCCTCCAAATTTACTTCACCATTCCCTTATACTGTCATGTGTATGACAACAATGCATGTTTCCAAGCCATATATGCTGGTGCGTTAATAACTTGATATAACTTGTCAGTTTAACTATTATAGTTTTATTTTTTGCTTCAGAGTTGGCTTGCCAATCTAACTAGTTGCAGTCATGCATAAGCTTAAATTGTTCTGTTGTGAACTTTGCATTCTAAGATAGAACTTGTAGGGTTACTAAGCTTATGCATTCTGTACTTCTATATGTATGTTATTTATCTATAGTTCGTGTTCCTCTTTACAATTTTCTCTGCGACGGTGAAAGCATAAGACAGTATTGGGCTAGAGCAGTTGCTAAAGTTATAATTCAGCATCTTATTTTTATATTTTTTTCATGCTTACAATTCATGGTCCAGCTAGCTGCTTTCTGTAGAAAGTCACAGCAATGATGTTTATGGAACTGTACATTTAACTGTTGCCTGGTTTTATCAAATGCAGAGGTTCCCCACTAGTTTTTCACGCCCGAACCTTCCTCGGGACAAAACCAAGATTGTTCTTCGAGACCCGAGCGGCAAAGCTTGGTTGGTGGTCTACATTCCCAGCACAAGAGATCGTTTATCCGGAGGTTGGTGTGCTTTTGCACGCGGTAACCATCTTGAAGAAGGAGATTATTGTGCGTTCGAGATCATTGGTCCAATGGAACTTCGCGTCCATGTCTTCAGGGTCGTTGAGGAGATTGGTTAATGCCCATGAATACGTTGATGGTAGTTAAATAATTTATATGGTCTCTAACTCAGCTACAGCTTTCCACATGTAAAGAAAGAATATGGCTCTCATCTAATCTGTAACCCTCTCAGAGATCCCAGCTGGTTTACTTATTTGATGTAACATACTAACATTACTTGGAGATATCTCTTGCTCTGTTTACTGAGTCATTCCCCCTTTAATTGTTGTGATATTATCTACTTCTACTTTCAGATGAGGCATCATCATCATAAAATGTCAGTTTTCTTTTCTAAGATGAACCTCTCAAAAGTAGCTAAGTTTCCAGCTATATAAAATTTTGGTAAGTCGGCTAGATTTTCATTGCTCTGAGGCAAGTGAACTAGTTTCGACATAAAAATTAGATATGGGAATTTAATGATTGAAGATTCCAAGCTAATTAAGGTTTTTGATGGTAAATACTAACAAAGAGAGTTTTTCCTCCTCCTTTTTTTTGCATATATACTCCTCAAAAGCTTGTTCTTTGCTTGTATACTTCATATTTGTATGTATATACCCTTTAACTAATATACGGTTAAATTATGACCAATACAAAGCGTTAACTATGTCTTATTAATCTTCTCACAGAAAGAAAAAATCTTATTAACCAAAAACAAAACTTGGTGGGCTATTCTCATTTCTTACATTTAGATAATATAGCTTAAATTGATTTAGTAATGCCATGATTATACTTGTTGTGATATGAAAAATTAATAAGTTAGATGATATTTTGTCAAATGATCAAAAGACCTTTTTCATAGTGGATGGGTGAGAAGAGGAATAGATAAATCAAAATGATTATTAATTAAAATAATGTCTTTTCAAAGACAAAATAATAATTAGATTTTGTTAATAAATATAAAATATTAGATAGAAGATGAGAGAAAAGAATAGGTTTAAATAGGTCACCCTAAATTAGTTTTGGGATAAATTTTGATATTAAACTAATTTAATGCTCACTAAATTAGTTTAAAGTTATATCCGAACCACATCTAAGCATTCTTCTACTTATTTTTTTTAAATAAACTACTATAATTTTGTTCAAATAAAAAGCCACAGTGACTTTTATATCTTATATTCTACATTAATTATGTTTGTCTGTGATACCATATTAACTCATTAATTACTCTATAAATTTCAAGCTTTATATAAAACAATAATTTAAATTCTAACGGGGAGAAAGAGATTTATAAAGTCCTCTTGAACTTTTGTTAATTTAGGACAACTACAGGACAATAAAAACATTCCACAATTTCGTCAAAAAAATATTCCATAAAAAAATATCTAAATCTACAAAACGAGACTATCATGTAAGGTATATTGCTGCACAAATCGTTATCTTAAATCACTTTTTGTTCGTGCTTTTATAAAGATTTAATGCTTTTAGAAAATATATATATATATATATTAAAAGGATAAATTATTTTATCAAGTAGGTCGGTTTAAAAAAATAAAAAAAATAAAAAAATAAAAATAAAAAACTCTAATCCCAAGTGGTCCCGAGGATAGAGGCGATTGATCCGTACCAAGATGAGGATGACAAGATCCCATTCCTCAGGCAAACTCTTTCCAAGGTGGGGTAAGCAGTGAGCATGTCCTCCAACTCTTGATGCGTTCTTTTGTTAGTATATACTTTGGGATATAGAAGATATTTATGGAATCTAATACCACTATTTTGACGCTTTGGATGATCTTGCGAGACTGCTTAAAATAATCATGCAAGGTGGAAAAGTGGACACGTACATTTTCTAGTACCTGAACTTTTTCTTTTTCTTTCTTTCTTGATGTGGATTCGTAGAAGTGTAGATAAATGGTTGGTAGATTTGGTCTCCTCAGATTAAGAAGAAGAAGAAGAAGAAGAAGAAGAAGAAATATAAAATGTTCGATCTTCTCCATTGTCTTGACCATTCCTATGCCTCTAGAGGATTTTTCATGCATTAGTATATTCTTTTTTTTAATTGTGGCCAGTAGTTAATTGCTGCTCTGAGATGTTGATCAATGATCCAGCAAGAGGAAGTTATTGATGATCGATTGGATTTCTATCATTCATATTTTTATTCGGTGGAAATTTGTTCCATCTTATGCTGAGGTTCTTTCCCAGATGTATCTAGAATTTTTTAGATAACTTCCTTGGGGAAATTGTTCATTGGGTTCTTCTAATCTGTGTCCCCCACCCCCTGGTGTTCTCAGTCTGGATTAGTTTGAGTTTCGAGATTTCTATGGTCAATTTGGGATAGATCTCCATGTTGTGATCTTAAAATTTGCATGCTGGAATGTGCCCCACGATTGCGACTCCTCAAAATAGTGTCGGTAGATTGATGGCTGGTGCTACTTGAGAAAGTTTTCAGAACAAATTCTTTGTGGGCATGCATCATCCAGGACGGGCATCAACTGTCGATCTTGATATCTGATTGATGGAAGAAACATGGTTCAGAGCCAATCTCCCTGTCATAATAATAACCGACTTGGAATTTTTATTTTTTCCCATCCTTTTCTATTGCCCAGATTTGGCACTGGGTTCTATCAATCCACGTTGGATTCTCTTATCGATATGTGATAGTAATGGGAAGATGGAAGTGCGATCATATCGGATCAATCATTGAATGAATCTTCTTACTCTTTTGGCAAAGGTTGTGAGCCGGTCCAAATGCTTGAAAGAACCGAAATAAACAAGTATGAAAACAGCTACTGGAAGTCCTTTTCTTTGTCCTACTCTAATGTGGCTGAGCCGCTAAGGAATAAAGGCAGCATCTCTTAAGTCTGTTCTCATTCGCTCCTTTCTTTTTTTACTTTTTACCATTATGCTTGAGCTTTGAGAAGCATGAGACTTGTTGTTCCATTATCAAATTTCTTCTTTGCCCATTGATCATATGATTCCTTTCATGGATGATTCATAATTTCTTATTCTCTCCTAGGGTTGGGAAATAACACTGACTTTGATCTCTTGCAAATATTTGTTTGTGTGATGCATGCAGAAGGATACAGAATCAAATTCTGCAGCATGTCATTTTTCTTTCCTGTTAAGATCTGCATGAGATTGGATTTTTTTTTTGTGTGTGTGGGACCATAGAAGACTCTAGCAGAAAAGGTCAAATAAATAGCAGCTCCACAGATATTCGGATGACATGGCATTTGTGTGATATTTGAATGTCCTCAGGCTAATATTTATCTCCATTTGGATAGGTCTTGTAAATAGCGGTGGCAGTCAGATATCATGATGAATTTATCTGCACATAGATTGTTGAATTTTGAAATTCTCTGTATCAATGGCGATATCATTCAAAAGGTTAAATAATAGTAGTTGCAATCAGATACTACTCACATGAAGTAGACTGATGGTTTTCTTAAACCTTGATATAAGATTGCAAGTTGCTTCACTAGAATGGAGCTTTCTTATGTGGGCCTATAACTAGTCAGATTGATTTGTGCTGCTTGGATAACTGTAAATGTTTCACTTATATCTGGGTGCACGTTCACATATGTTTATGTTCATCAATCCAAGGCAATTTATTTGTTAGTCATTTTTTCCTACTGCTGAGCATATGGAGATAAAAAGTGGTTATTTGTTTTATAAAATAAAAACAGTAGTGACTTTGTAAAATTATGGGCACCTTGATTGAATGGATTTTATAATTAAAATAATGCATTTATAAAGCCATTGCAGATATTTCGTCCGAAATTGCAAAGAAGAAATATTTTCTGGAATATGATGTGAAACAATGACTCACCTGGCCTTATTATGGTTTTCATGGATATTTTTCTCTTACAAAGTAGTTTATGATGGAACTTGATTGAAAATTATTAAGAGTAGTGATGGTTGAGGAAAAAGATATTTGGAATTTGGCCTCTTTGCTTCTGGCCTTCAACATGAGATGTAAAAGATTATAGCCGTATTTCTATATCATATTAAACTTTTAGACAATTGGTGAATTCATATGATAATATGGACGATAAATCAATTAAAAGATTATAGCCATCTTTCTCTTTCTTTTCTTTTTTTTTAAAGAAGGTTTACTTTCTCTTAGAGAGGGCTGACATATGTTGATTAAGGTAGGAAAGGAACAATCTCTCAGCTTTAAAATTTTATGATGATCATCTTCAATCATTTCTGACAGCTGGTTAAGTATTCTTTACTTGATATACCTACTGTGCTAGACCGGTGAAGATAATTCTAATCTCTTGATCAGATATGACTTTGTAATTCTTAGGAACTACTTTTGAGTTTTGATCAATTTTACAGCAGCAAGCCAGTAATTTCCTTAAATTATTGTTTAAGTGCAGACCCAGTTTCCTTACCACTAAGTTTTTATGTCTCTTAGCTCCGCTTTCAACTAATATTATTTTGATGAAGGAATGAATATGGTCGATTGCAGTGATTTGATACTTAACTATGATGATCTAATATTTCTTTTTCTTTTTTTGACAAACAAGCTGCAGCCTCTGTTTCTATTGAAACTTAATTAGTGATACAATCGGTCACCAAGTTCCCCAAAACCATATGAAATGATCTACTGATTTGATGTCTCAACTCACTACTTTTGACTGTCAGCTTGGCTCTAGAGAGAATTGTTTCGGTGAGTGCATCCCTATATTCTACTTCCGACATCTTCTTATTTTGTCTCCTAATCATTATCTGGAAGAAGAATGACGTGGGTAAGTAAGAAACTTAAAGACAATGATTTAAGAATTTTGCAACTTCAGCATTAGTCATTTATTCATTCATTCGGTGAGTGCATCCTTTTATTCTACTTAGATATTGCGGCTTGTCAATGCATGAGTTACAGAAGTCTTTTGTTTGAGATATTTTATTTTCTAAGCAGAGAAGGAATATAACTTGAGCAGAGGCGGTTGGTGGCTTAAGGAAGACCAATCCAACGGATGAGAGTGAAACCAAAAAATGCCAAGCAAGGATGGAGATCAGGACTGAAAAAGAAGGTAAGCATGCAGGGGAGAAAGCAAGGCCCTCAATGACTAAAAATGGAAGACTTACCTGGCTGTTCTCAGCTCTTCTAACCTGGTAATTCATTCCTACTTATTGAGCTCAAGTCTTTCATTTAAGATATTTTGTTTTATAAGTATTATATTGGAAGAACATACTAAAGTAATTCAACTGGCAGAAAAGGAAGCATCTGTTGATATTTTAAACTGAAGGTGAACTTACAATTCATCCTCTTGAATTTTCCTTTTAAGGCCTCTAAGTAGGCTGGTCCCAGACAAACCAAATGTGACCTAGTATAGACCGTGCCAGAAATGAATGCCTTTATTTATCGTGCAAGCTGCATATCCAGAATCTTCAGCCTTTAAGGGCTTGTGTTTTTGGCCAGAAATATGGCACCATTCAGCTCAAAGTGGAAGTAGTTTATATAATTTCAGACTTAACCTGAAACATGAGTCAGAGAACTTTGGTGACCCAACTCGGTCCATTAGCACACTTAATATCAAGGGTACTCATTTGGATTGGTTAACTCAAAAGCTTAATTCAGAATTTACCATACACCCTCCATAGAGCAGAGTTATAGGCATTAGTTATGCCAAGGAACTGTAAGAAAGTTTACTTCAAGTGAATAACTTTCTGAGTGATATAGAAATTAACATAAAGAGACAATTTGGATGGAACACTGAAGATAGAATCCTTCTTGCGTTGAATGCATGGCAACAATCTAAGATAGAGTGTTCTCAGAATCTTCTTCAATGGAGGTCACCATCCAAATAGATGGGCAATGCGCTTACCCTGGCAAGCAAATCATCTACATGCTCAAGATGCCCATTTCTTTTCACTGTTTGATTTCTGACACAGAAACAGGGGAGCAACATGATTCTGAAATATGCCATTCTCACTTCTTTTGGTTACCAGAAGCACAGTAACCTCCCTTCCCTCTGCTATATAAAGGTATCTCATGTTTGGAGTTGGAAATCTCAGGCCTTTCACGTGCAAGCCAACTTAAAATGGAGTATTCCAACTTGCAACGTCAGGCTGCATCTATGAAGAAGTCTCTCTTTGATCAGGTTTCCTTTTCTTTTAGACCTAGAGATCCCTCCTCTGCTGGAGTAGCAAGAGTAATCAGCAGTAGCACTGTTTGTGCTTCTTTTGCAATTCTTACCCTAATTTTCTTCCTCACATTGACTACTTATGTGCTTTCCTTAGTAAGCATGGATGAAAACAATTATCTAAGAATTGGCTAATTCCTTACCAACCTTGAAACCATGCTGCCAGAATAATGTAGCTTATACACTCGTGTCTCACTCTGAAATCAGTTCTGTATTAATTTACCTCCACATGCATCTTTTCATTGCTTACTGCTTCTTGAAAGAGTTGGATGATACCAGATTAATATGGGTTCAGATTTCTTGACAGGAGAAATAATCTCTAATTCCAATTTGCTTTCTAACTTTAAGAACAGCAGCAAATGTAATATTGGGCAACTGTTAATCTTCCAAAAATAAGCATATGATATCTTGAGTTTTACTGCTGTTGCAGTATTCACAATGAACTTTTTTACTAAATGAATATTCATGACTCATAAATCAGATTCTTTTTCCATTCTAATCTTGCTCTTTTGTGAATTTTAACACATGAAGTAGAAAAATACGATGATTTATTTGTGAGAATGACATTTTCGTATATACTGTATATATGAAAATGAGAAACTCGTACACATGATTACTAAATATTCTTACAAACTTCAGACTGGTTCCTCAGTCATCATTACTACTACGGGATGGATTCTTTAGATTGAAGTTTAATAAGTATGTCTATCCTGGTACACATGGGACCATAAATATCAAAGTAACCTAGCAACTTAATTTTGATGTTGCAGGGGTACTTGGATGAACAGTTTCATCAGCTGGAAGACTTGCAGGATGAAGTTAGCCCTAATTTTGTGGAAGAAGTAGTTACCTTGTTTTTCAGGGATTCTGCTAGACTAATGGCTAACGTCGAGCAAGCTCTGTGAGTCGAGAATCTTGTTAAACTGCACAAAAGGATTACTTTATTTATTTATGAAAAGAATTTCAAAGTCCTAAATAATATTTTTTTTCTTAATCCCTGCAGGGAGAAGAACCCCCAAAATTTCAGCAAGCTGGATGGCTACATGCAACAACTTAAGGGTAGCACCTGCAGGTAATGGTTTGTTTTGGTGTATAGACCAAAATGCCTCACAAGTGATATGAACTACTTCTGGTGTGACTTTCTGCACTCAAGAGTTTCTATCCGTATGTTATTTGGTTCATTCAATCAAATCCCAAGTTTAAGGATCCCTTGGCTTACTATTTATAATCTGAACTCTGAAGTACAAGTCAAGTCTTCATTTGCATTTCTCTACCATTTTCTCTTCACAGGTGGAACAGAGAGCACAAGATATAACAGGAGTGTACTTATTTTTGCCTTCTCTACTGTTCTATTTAGTGTGTAAAATTAAAACAAAAGGAGAGCGACAATTTTATCTTTATTAAAGCATGAATTTAATTTTTGCAAATGTTCTCCAGATACCATTTGATTCAGCTTTATTGAATGACATCCTAGAATCCAAGAATATTGCTCTTGTGCTTTTTGTTGTTAACTTACATTCATAGACTTCCTATGCTTATTTTGATGCTGGTAATAATTCAAAGGCAAATATTTTGTGCAGCATTGGTGCTTCTAGGATGAAGAATGAGTGCAATCTATTCAGAGAATGCTGCCGAGAAGAAAATAATGAAGGGTCTTTCTCTCTCTCTGTCTCTCTCTCCCTCTCCCTCTATTCTTCATAACTCTTGATTTGGTAACTAAGCTTCACTTGGCCTTTGATTAGTTTTACATGTATTCTCGCATTCCTAGTGAGCATGTCAATATCAGACTGAGCTATTCCTACCTATTGGTTAAGATTCGGTCCTCGATAACATTGCTAAACTGTGTCTCTTAGCTTTCTACAATGAATTTGAACTCAGTAAAGTTCCAAACCCAGGCACTAGCATGCTGTATCGCTTTGCTTTTCACGTCCACATCCCCTACAATTCAATTGTGTAAAGGATCCACTATTAACTATCGTCATTGGAAGCAGACACTCGTACTTTCTGTAATCTAGACGGTAAGAACTTGGGATCTGTCATTAAGCCATTCACCCATGAAACTGTCTTTGTCTCTGCAGATGCATCAGATCTTTCCAAAAAGTCAAAAGGGAGCATGCTGTTTTGAGACAAAAACTGGACTCCTACTTCCAGGTTCTCTTGTTATACATCTCTTTTTATTTTTATTCTTATCCCCATTGTTTCTCTGAGTGATATCTCTGAATTCTCACATCTTTGTTTTTCTTTCTTTTTTTTTTTGGTGGCTTCCTTGGCATTGCAGTTGCTACGGCAAGTTGGTCCTGCTGAAAGAGCTTCTGGGTCCAATAACTGAGACTAAGCCTGTGGGACTAAGTCTTCGGCCTATATATGGTTATTAGTTTGAAATAAAGAGATATGTTGTGTTGTAATATGAATTTGAACTTGAGATATATCAAGTAAATATACTTATGTTATTGATTTTGCAATCCAACTGCAACATCTGTTGGAATTGTGAGACAATTTAAGATAAAACAGTCTCTAGCTATGAGATGCCTTGTTCTTGGTAAGGTTCCTTTTCAAAATTTGAAGCCCAACAACAAGGTTGAAATAGATCTATTCGATGATTGATTAAGCTTGGCTGGTTTAAATTATTATTATTATTTTTTATTTTAATTTTCGAGTTTGAGAAGATAGAATGTTGACTATTTTTAGCATCATGGTGAGCTGACCGCGATCCGAACCCGATAAGTTGCGACGAACTACGAACAAACGCGAGACATGCGACGCACTTAGAAGAAGTCCAAAGGCGGGAATATATTGAAATAAACGCCGTCAAACCCGAACGTGCCGGCCAACAACTGGGTCCACCACCTCCCGTTTCCCAAGCGTTTCATACTACCCGGACTCCGCTCCTTAACCTCTGCCACCGTAAACCCCAAAAATTTACCTAAATACCAAGGCCCCATCTAAAAACTAGAGAGGAGCTCACGAGCTAAACGATGGCAGTATCGTAGATTAGGTGGAGTATTGGGTCTAGTTGTGGTGCTTTCAAAAGATCAAAAGTTTGAAACGGGCACGTCGTCCGTCGTTGGAGCCAATGCGGTCGGCAGTGGCGAGGTTAACGCCGTGAGATCACGTTATCGAAGAAGAAAAGGAAGAGAGAGAAAGAAGAGAGAGAGAGAGAGAGAGAAAGTGAAGCTCCCATTTTATCGAAGAGGATCCAAAAACCCCTCGCTTCCATTTCTCCACTGCTCTGTCTCTATATCTCTCTAATTCTCGCTTAATCTTACCTTAAATGCTGGCGAGCTTGAGTTAAGGCGAGGAAGAGGAGAGGAAGAGACAAGGAAAAGGAAGGAAAGGAAAGCGGGGTAGAAAGATAAAGTACCCACTGAGCTCGGGAATTTGGCGAATCCAGGAAACCCCATCTCGTTAGGGTTCTTCGCATTTCGGAATTCTTCTCCGGAGCTGAAAACTTCTTCGGGAGTCGTGAGATTTGGCTCCGGTCGAGGTTAGTGCTCGTCGATCTAGACGAGTTTGCGCTCGGATTTTGGTCCAGTTCGAAGATTTCAAAGATCTGTTCTTGATCGTCTCATCTAGTTATGCGATCGGTATCCACCTCGGATCTTTGAAATCTCGATAGGTAATACTCAATTTGGAGTGAGTATGCAGAAAATTTGCATTGAGTAGTATGGCATTCACCCCCAAGATGATCAATTTGATTCTAATTTGACAGCATTTGCTAGTATCTCGTCTCGCGGACTAAGTCTTGAGACGAATGGTGGAGTTGATCCGATGAGCCTTAAAGCGTTAAATCACAGAAGAGACGCCATGGGAAGTGTAGATAGTGATGTCGATGCAGGTGAGTTGATATGTTGTTCCATGTTCTTTGGCTTTTTCATTCAAGTGCTGGTGGAAGATTGTAGTCAGTCGCGGACTTTTGCCTCTTTTCCCTTGTTTTTGGTACCTTAGTCAACCGGCAAGCAGATGCGATAGAGTGGTTGAACAGCTTGTTCCCGGACTTTGATGTGCCCGCTGATGCCTCGGAGGAAGAATTGAGAGAACAGTTGTACGATGGTACAGTCTTATGTTGCATTTTGAACAGTCTTTTTCCTGGTATCATTGAGGTAGTTCTGGAACTAGTTGGTTCTTTTAGATTGCTTTAGTTTTAACTAATCTACAAACATCTTAATTTGTGATACCTCCCATTTCAGGCTGAGACTCTTTTGCAGAGTTCTCGGGTTGCTTACATATCCTCTGAACAGCGGTCGAAAAATGTTATGAGGTTTCTTTCGGTTATTGCAGAAATGGGTCTGCCTGGTTTCAGTATTATGGATCTGGAACAGGTAATTTCTCTTTTCAAGTGAAAGTTACTGCACTAAGCATAAAGGATTTTGATGGCACCTATGTATCAACTTCAGCAATCTGAGATTGTTGATAAGCGTTACTCCCTAATTGACTCCTTTAAACTTTTATACAATGATTTCAGGGATCCATGTCTGCAGTAGTGGATTGTCTTTTGATCCTCAGAGATCATGTGTATATTGAACCTGGGGAAGATGGTTTTCTTGACGCATCAAAGTCTGGAGTCCAGCTTAGAAAGAGATGGAGACTTCCGGAAACTGATAAATCTGTGGTTCGAGGCGCTGAACAAAGGAAAAACATTCAAATTCAGCAAGGCTCTACCACTTCTAGAGAGGAGAGAAGAAAGGGCCTCTCAGAATCAAAGTCGAAGCTTACCTCGCGAAGTCCTGTTACGTCTGGTATGCTTATAGTCATTGTTACTAGAGAAAAGATAATATCTATTTTCTTCTATTCGAAATTTCTGGGACAAGATTGGTTGCCACATTTACCATGACAACTTTGAGTAGATTCATTTCTAACTAGTCCTATCGAATTATTATTTGGTGTCGACACACTTACACGTTTTCTTCTTACCTGGAGATTTAGTCGCTTTAATTAGGAAAGATTTTCTGAAATCCTACCCATTCTCCATGTTATCTTAATGCGTCCCTCCTCATTCTGGACATCTTTATGGACTTGATCATGTCATATTCGTGCTGTCTCACTACATCTGCCCTAATCATAAGTCATTTTCCTTCATTTTGTCACCACCTGGCACTCATTATGTAGTAACAAGTCCTCAGGTTGGTCCGAGTGTATTTAATATAGAATAATCAAAGGGTTTTAGGAGCCAAAAGTAAATGTTCACCATGGCAGTGAAGCAAAACCTACATTCATTAATCATTGTTGTCATTAATCTTGGCACACTACTCTCTCTCTCTCTCTCTCTCTCTCTCTCTCTCTCTCTCTCCCCTTAGTTGAGAAAATCAGTGGCAATTTTAACATTAGAATGGCTACAGTTTGGTTTGCATATCTCTTCATTTATAAAGCCAAAATATTTAGTTCAATAGCTTATTCGTGAGCCGAGATGATTTTCAACATTGGTCTGATGTAGTTGTTTTCATAGTAATCAAATGCACCTTTACATCTTGCAGGACAGAAGTTTCGTGAAGTTTTCCAACTAAAGCGAGGTTCTTATTCTGATCTTCCTGCTGCCAAGATTTCAGAAATGATGCACTCCAATAGTTTAGATGTAAGATATTTTGTTTATGTGACTTCGTGGTGCTAATTTCTCAAGCTTGTAGTTTTTTTGGGCGGAATATGAGCTGCACATTTCTTACATTAATTGTTTGGTTAATTGTTTGGTTGCAGAATGCTCCTACTCAATCACTTCTAAGTGTCATTAATGGTATTCTGGACGAGAGTATCGAGAGAAAGAAAGGAGAAATACCTCATGTATGTTACTAGGCAAGACAATAGTTTCTTCGTTATATAAGCATTTTCAGATTTACCGGTCTCTTTCGCAATTTGATCTGTTGGTTTCCCTCGAGTTCGCAAATTCACATAAGATCTTCTAAGCATTTTTTTTATGCATATGATGATTATACAATTTCCTTTCCCTAGCGTGTAGTATATTTACTGAGAAAAGTTGTGCAAGAGATTGAGCGGCGCATTTCTACTCAAGCAGAGCATATAAGAAATGTAAGACATCTCCTGTATTATTTTACTCTGCATGTCTTTGATGCGGTTTTCTTATAGCTTGTTTTCTGCAGCAAAATAATCTCATCAAAGCTCGGGAAGAGAAGTATCGATCAAAAATCAATGTGCTTGAAACATTGGTCAATGGGACAAATGAAGAAAACCAGGTACGGATGCCATATTTAGTGGTCATTAGCTGATCTTGGACAAACTCTCCTTATGTGGCAATATTGATAGTATGCTTTTGTTTCAGATAGTTATGAACCGTCTCCAGCTAATAAAGGTTCGGTTCTTGTCCTGTAACCTTCTCATCCACAAGTTTATATTGAAATCTTGCTTCACAATGTACAAATTCTGATTTTCATTTACTGATGCTATCATCAAGGATATCAACCATTTTTATTTTCCCATCCTTATCGTTTTGTGACCACGTCCATTTTTGAGTATGTCATAAACTTACTTAAAGTATGTCTTCAAGTGCACAAACTACTATGTATTCTTAACCATGGGAATCAATTTCAACTGACTAACATGTCTTCAGCATAGAGGCAACCTGCTGGAGTTTTTTTTTCCATACTGATGCATGTTTTGCATGCTAACATAATGTGCTAAGCCAGCAACTTGAATAAAAATGTCTTTGATTTTGACATGTGTGCTGACATCTTTTATGGGTATACTGTCACTTATTTCAATTTCTTCTTATAAGGAAACTTAGAAATTATAACATTTTATCTGTATCGAAGGATGAGAAGTCAAGATTTGAAGAGAGAAGTAAACTGGGTGACGAGGATCTGGCTAGGTTGAAGAAAGAGAAAGAAAATGCAGACCATGTGATTTCAAAGCTTAAGCAAGAAATGGAAATGACAAATAAGATGTATGAACATCGTTGTGGGCAAATAGAAAGCAAGGCAAAAGATACGGAAACCCACCTAACTAAGAAAATCAAGGAGTTTGAGTTTCTCTTAGCGGAGTCAACAAAGAAAATAGAAGAAATTGAGGCTGCTTCAGAATTGGAATTACAGAGCTGGAATAAGAAAGAGCACATCTTCCAGAATTTCATAGATAATCAACTATACTCAGTGAAGGTTTGACAAGCGTCATATTATCTTAGTTTTTGTTTCCTTTTTTTATTTTTACCTTATAGGAAGAAACTACCTCAGGATCTGAGGGTGTCATCTGAGTGCATTAAGCAAGAAGTAATTATTTCTCAGAAGAGATGGAGAGAAGAAATATTTAATTTCGGTAAGGCATACTTGTATATGCTCATTTGTCTACTGTTATCATCTTTAATTTCTCCTTTGATATATAAACTGATCACTTTTTTGCAGGACTAAGGCTGAAAGAGTTGACAGATGCCGCTGAAAACTACCATACAATTCTTGCAGAAAATCAGAGGTTGTTCAATGAGGTTCAGGAATTAAAAGGTATGTTTTAGGGTACAACATGTCCTCAAACTTTGTTTTCTTCATTTATTTTACATTTTTGAATTCATATTGTTTACATTTTGATTAAGGAAATATCCGAGTATATTGCCGCATAAGGCCATTCCTTCCTGGACAAAATGGAAAATCAACAACAATTGATTATATTGGTGAGAACGGTGAGCTTCTTATTGCAAATCCTTTCAAGCAAGGAAAAGATGGGCATCGACTTTTCAAGTTTAACAAGGTGTTCGCTCCAATTGCTTCGCAAGGTTCTACTTACTGAATTTTCTTTTCCTATGTTATTTCTTGCATTACACTTATAGTTTTGTCTTCTTTTTAGAAGTTATGATTTACAATTTATATATTTAGTAGGATACGAAGCTAACTGAATAATAATTACTTTGTCCTTAGCTATCATCAACTTGTTTGACACTTGATTAATATACAGTGGAAGTTTTTGCGGATATTCAACCTTTAATACGATCAGTTCTTGATGGCTACAACGTATGCATTTTTGCATATGGTCAAACTGGATCTGGAAAGACCTACACAATGGTACATCTTTTTCCATCTCGACCTCAATTATGGATGTCATATGAACATTGTGTATACTATACCCTTATCCCTAACTGATAAAGAATATGATCTTTGCATTAGAGTGGACCTGGTACATCTAAAGAAGATTGGGGTGTCAATTATCGAGCTTTGAATGATCTTTTTGACATCTCTTCCAGTAGGAGGAATACTTTCTTTTATGAAGTGGGAGTCCAAATGGTTGAAATATACAATGAACAAGTTCGTGATCTCCTCTCAAATGATATGTCACAGAAAAGATATCCTTATAAATCCTTTTATGAGTCGGTATACCTTTAAATTCTGTGTCTTTCAAAAATATTATTAGGGATTCCTATTTAGATGGTCCTGATTCTCTTTGATCCTATTCAAATGATAGTAAAAAGGCATAATACTACTTTGATTTCTCAACTCTTGCATCATGAATTGCATTGTATTTGTACATCTATTCTAGATGTGAAATGTTAATGCTTCACTCTTGAACTTTGTATTCTCCTTAATATTCAAACGCTTGGGATTTGGAGCACTTCCCAACCAAATGGACTTGTTGTTCCTGAGGCAAGCCTACACCCTGTCAAATCAACTTCAGATGTTTTGGACTTGATGCAAATTGGACAAACAAACAGGGCTGTCGGTTCAACAGCTCTAAATGAAAGAAGTAGCCGGTCTCACAGGTCCTCTTAGTCATAATTTCTGTACAAAATATGAAGAAATCCACTATCCTATAATTATTTGAGCACATCTTTTTTCACTGCAGCATTCTAACCGTTCATGTTCGAGGTGTGGATTCAAAGAATGGATCTACTTCCAGAGGCTGTCTCCATTTAATAGATCTTGCTGGAAGTGAGAGAGTTGAACGCTCTGAAGCAACTGGTGATAGACTCAAAGAGGCACAACATATTAACAAATCTTTGTC
Source organism: Typha angustifolia (assembly GCF_048772165.1). Taxonomy (NCBI): domain Eukaryota; kingdom Viridiplantae; phylum Streptophyta; class Magnoliopsida; order Poales; family Typhaceae; genus Typha; species Typha angustifolia. Next base: position 1,350,037 of record NC_133239.1, read on the forward strand.
TGCTCTGGGAGACGTCATATCTGCTCTAGCACAAAGGAGTTCTCATGTTCCATACAGAAATAGCAAACTTACACAAGTTCTTCAAAGTTCCTTAGGTAACAAGTTTATTGTCTTTGCCAGAAAGAGTTGTATTACTTATGTTGATACCATATAATGTGACAGATGTATTGGGATATGCCATTGATACTCGTCTCATCTTGATGATACTCTTACCTTAACTTTCTTAAACTTCAGGTGGACAAGCAAAGACACTGATGCTTGTACAGATAAATCCTGATGTGGAATCATACTCAGAAACCATAAGCACCTTAAAATTCGCTGAAAGGGTGTCCGGGGTTGAGTTGGGGGCTGCAAGGAGCAACAAAGAGGGCAAAGACATTAAAGAGCTGTTGGAACAGGTTAACTCACCTCATCTCTCCAATAGTTCCCTATACTTTGCAAATTTTCTCTTATTGCATCACTTAATTTCAAGATAGGTACTAAAGCCCTTTGATAGAATGTCATCAAACATCTGGAATGGTAAGTTCAAACTTGACTGGAAAGTCTTAAAGCAAGTGTTACAGTGAATATTCAATATTACAGAAGCAACAAATTACCTCCTAGGAATAGACATGACTGTTGGACCTTCATAGAAGATATGTAATTTATAAATTACATATAGGTTCTATTACTAAACATGCTCATAATTTGTGATTAAATAAAATGGCACTTTTTCAGCCATCTCTAATTAGTGATGGTTGGCTATAATGAATGTTTTGCAGATAATCATTTCTAAGCCGCTTCTAAACATAATTTTGTCCTACCTGACTTTTAAATTTTGTTACTTAGCTCAAACATAATCGGATATCCCTATTCAAGAAGATCTGCTAATTCACGATAGGACTGCCATCTTTTATTAATAAGACAACAAGAGTTCTCTCTGGTCAGATTCTTATCAATTTGTAGTATGCTGTACATTTTGTGGTTTGGTGTCATCACACATTATGCTAATGTCAGTGCTGCATGAAGTTCGTACTTGAAAGCTGAATGTATGGATTACATTCTCTACTACTGTTTTGCAGGTGGCATCTCTAAAAGACACAATAGCTAGGAAAGATGAAGAAATTGAACAATTGCAACTGGTTAAAACTATCAAAGCCCAACCTCTGTATGCAAAAACTGAAAGAAATGGTGGAAACTTGCTAAGACAATCTTCCTCTTCTCCTGGTATTCTACCCCTTGGTGTGACCAACCAACAGGGCCAGTTATTATTAGGTGGAAGACTGATCAAGTCTACTGACAGGGTTTCTTCAGATCTTGATAGTTACACAGAATTTAATCATAAAGATTCTGAGCTAAATGGAGAGGATGGTCACACTTCACCTGTTGATTCGGAGCTTATGGCCTTAGGTGAAGGAGATTATGATGAAAGGTTGAGTGACATATCAGATGGCGCCTTTTCGACGGGAGAAGACATTGAGCCTTCAATAGGGAATGCTTTTGAGTTCAATCCATTCCTTCATTCAGGAAAGCCGGCAGATATGACATTGGAGAGCATGTAAGTTTTATTGTGTAGTTGCTCCATCTACTGATACAATATGGCTAATCTTTAGATAATGTTGGCACTACCAAATGATTGTCCTTTTAAAGAGTAACCTAGTTTTCTCCATTACTTCTTTAAGAAAATGTCAGTTATGCGCTTTTCAGTGTCCAGAACCACCAAACTAGAAAACACAGAAATTTTTAGTTTCATGCAAATGTGTTGCCTTACCTTTGTGATAACCGACAACATTCCTTTACTAAGGATGGTAAGACGGCATCACACTTGAAGATCAGAAAAGATCAAGCTATGCTACTGAAATAAGTTCCCAGTATTGTTTCTCAAGTTGTAAAGGTGGATTCTATGATAAAATTCTATGTAAGTTTGACATAAGTTTTCTAAAATGCAGGCGTAAAGTTCCACCACCTGCTACTAGATCAGTTCCTGCAAAGAGTGGACAAACAACAATGTCCCGGACAAAATTGAAAGATTCTTTAAAGTCTCCAAGTATGTACTTTTACTCATGCTTACCAAATATCAGTGCAATAAAATTTTTAAAATTCTCTAGGTCTGCAACTTTGGTTCTTGTTCTGCAAACTAACGAAGAAGATTATTTTCATAGTCACATAATATGTTTGTGATTTCAAATGTGATTTATACACTGCACACCCATGAAGTGGGTTTCTTAATTTGGAAAATTTCTAAATTTCAGCAAATAGATTGCTTGTGGAGTTAAAATATTGCCATAGGTTGATATTTATGCCAATAATGGAGTTTGTAGGATACGCCATAGGTTGATACTTCTGTCAAGTGAAATGTCAAAACTCAAGACCGCTGATTTAAAGAAATTTGTGGGGAAATTGGGAAAATGATGAAAAATGGAACGTGAACATGGTTGGATCCACAATCTAGGCATTGATCCACAGCTGCATCCACCTCTTAAAGAGACTAGCTAAAATTTTGCATTTTCCCATTCATAATTATGTTCATTGCTCCCTTTATATTTTGATGGAAATTTTTCCAAAAGTGTTCATTGACTTCTTACAAGTTATTCATTTGTTCCTCCTACTGAAACGGTTGGTGGTGGTTGGCATGTTTTTGCATGAAAGACCATCTTTGGCTTGGATACGGGAAACTATTCTAGATGGACAACTTAAGTGCATTCTCTTATGTACCGTTACATTATGTCATACTAATATGTACCACTTCTGCAGGCATTGTGAAGCCTACCGCGAGCCAAACAAAAGCTTCTTCAGCCAAGCCTGGAAAACGATGGCAATGAAACAAGTGCTTTTGCGGGAACCTCTCTTTTACAATACCACTGTTTTTGTATGTTAATTTTAAGCTGTAGCAGAGCTCTATTTCTCCAGTAATCTTTTGTATCCTAGTTAGTACACAAAACAGAAGAATAGAAACCTGTGGAAGAATGTAATATACGTACGATGCCTTATCGATAAATGGGTATAATTCACTGTGGTTGGATGGCACTCTCTTGCATAATACAGTTAATATGAATATCTTTATTTTTCTCAAAATTAGAAGACATCTCTGCAATCCAAGACTTCTATTTATACAATTGGAGGATTGGATTATATAATTATTGTTCATAAAAAAAATTTAGAATAATTCAATGGATATATGGACAGGATCCAACAAAACCCGAATCCGACTATATTGTTCGGAATTTCTCAACCAAAAAAAGAAAAAATGCAATGCGGTGAGCGTGGACCTTCAGATCTTCAGTCTGACGCTCTCGCAACTGTGAGCTATCCCCCCAATGAAACAGAGGAAACTGGTTCTTCAGATTTTTCGAAGGTCAACACTGGCTAGTTGCTATTAAAATATCTTAAAATTTTGTTAGTTTTCTACCAACTTTACTAGATAGTCCTCCTGGAAAGTAGGGACACCCTAAATTGTCTTGCTTATATTTGCAACCACAATTATCTTTTATAGTAATTCTACACATTTTAAGAGCATCTTTACTTCAGCAATAATAATAGAAATCCAACCTCTGGCCTCTTGCTTCCACACTTCGAGCTGAATTAATCTACTTGGAGCTAATATTTCCGATAAACAGAACATAATTTGGACCAAATCCATTCGTAGTTTCGCACACAGCTTGCCACACATTTGTCCTGCTAGGAGAGAAATTTCCATCACGGGATTCGACCCAACAAACTCTTGAGATTGCATACATCTACATTGCAAAAGTCCACCAATTTTATGTCTGCTGTGGGGGATATAAGCCTAAGTATATAAAATTCATCACACTAGCAGATATACAATCCATACATGAAAGTTCAGAGGTCCAGAGTTCTACTTCTTTTTCACAAAACAAAACGAAACCTGATCTCCATCTTTTGAAAAAGAAAAGGAACAAAGAGTGTAAAATAAAATGAGAAAACAAAAGGCCCTGATCTCTAACACCATAATCTCCTCAAATAGATCTGCTTTCAACATCAGCTTAACCGCATGAAAAATAATCTTGTCCTGCCAAAAGAAAACAATAAAACAACAGTGGCAATAAGAGTGACTGATCTCATAAAAATACCACAAAAGCTATTGTTGTTACAGAGACACAAATACTCTACCTCAGCCTTGTTATCCTGCTACAGAAAGATATTGACAAATTAAAGGGGCAAGAGGAGTTCCAAGATTACAGAACTCTTAAGAGAATATAAAGCTTACACGTTATCTAAAAGCAGTATACTTTTATCTTAATACTATAGCTTAAAAGAAATCATCAGATGAGTACTTCTTTATAGTTTATAGGCGTTAAGATAGCCTGAAACCAGATTTAGAATTAATATTATCACATTGGATCTAGGTAGGCTCAGTAAAAGATCAAGCTCCATGTATATCAAGATAGATTGTAAAAGATCAAGCTCCATGTGTATCAAGATACATTATAAAAGATCAAGCTCAGTAAAATCATCTTGACGCAGTATATGCTCTTAGTGCAAACAGCAAAGCCTTCCAATTCAGAGATGGATTTCATCCTTAAATATTCTCAGCTCTCCTTTTAGCTGCAATTCAAGCATGTCTTTGACCAAAATTGTAACACTAAATCTGCATCTTATAGTAATGTCAACCACCTGCAGCTCAAGTATCTGGGAATTTACATTTACTACAACAGAGTCCATGTACCCTGTAAATCAGAAGTTCATTACAACCACCTAACCACTAAACAAAGCTGCTATTCATAATCTGCTAGATACCTAACTCTAGCATAAGTACGTCTGATTGAGTTGGCTGCAATGTTTCTAGAAATATGCTCAAGCTACTGAATCTTAATATGCTAGCATCAACTTAGACATATAATCTAAGAAGTTCCCCTTTCTTCCAAGGAAGCTTCATAACTTGAGACTTGTCATTAACTGAAAGCAGACTCAAAGAACATGAAGAAAGGTGTACTGATGTCTGATATTGAGGTTCAGCAGACATACAAGATGAATTCTTTTGTGTCCATAACCCTAGAATTAAGACAAAAAAGTCTAAAAACATCAGAGAGTTGATCAAGTTAATTAACATATATAAGAAAGCAAACCTGCACTTTTGGAGCTTAGAGGAAGCTAAATTGTCAGCTCATCTAGTTGACCAATAAATGAAAATAAACCAATCGAGATGCATACAATATAAAAATGTAAATTATAAATCAAACAACAGACAAATAAAGCAATGGGCATAATAACAGAAATTGTACTAGAATAAAAAGTGACTTGCTACAGCTAGACAGCAAACTTAATTAATAGCTGAATAACTTCTAAAAAATGTACCAAACAAGCAACAGTAATATTCAAGTCTCTAAATAAATAATGAGTTTATGAGGAAAAGAAAAATATACTAGAAGCCACCAAATAACCCAACACTAGCTTAGAAAAAGGGATAAAATAGATAGGATGGATCATGTGCAAACAACTCATATTTAAACTTCAACTACAAAGCACAACACAAACATAGTGCAGGTCCAATAAAGTCATACCAAATAATGGCTTTGCTATCTCCAACTATGCTAACCCCAAATTTCCAATAGCCCATCTCCTGTTTTTAATCCTCCAAAGATTATAAGCTAGGGTTCTGCATTTAGGTACGAGCAGGACAATTAAAATCCATCAGAGATACTACTGAGCAACATGCTCTTCTAACAAGAAAATAAAAACTATGATGATTTGGTAATGAGGCACAAACTTGCAGATCAGAAGCTGACATCATTCTCCTTGATTTATGGAACTTGAAGAATTGCCATCAGGGTAATTATTCTAATATCCGAAAAAACACTGCATATTTTATAGCAGCATTCAAATGCAATTGATGCTATTACAAAATAGCAGCTTAAAAGGTCTCCTTGTGGGATGCTGCAAGTAACATGAATCATGTTTCTCATAATATTAAATCAAGCAACTCATAAGGTAGTCAGCAATAAGGATTTCACCACTAGTAATGAACCACTTCATCAAAGCTAGCACCTACTACACATCTACTCAGCTAAAACTGAGTAGACAGAAAAAGCAATACAATACAGACATATTTCTAATTATGAGAGAAAATAATAAATTAAAGTATATTTTGCCCGCAATAGATATTACTTTAAAAGAGATCTCAAATAATAAATGAATGAAATGGTAAATTTTTGACTGTGAGAAGTTCACTTTATGTGAAAAGAGGAAAAGAAGAAATTACACCTTCATTGGTCCACTTTTGTAGTACTAACAAACTGCTATAACAAACAAGAGTTTTCTCAGATTCTTCTTCAGAAATATGCAATACTCTTGCTTCTCCAGAAAGCTCTTCGAAAGGTCTGTCGGAAATAACATGAAAATCAATCTAATGTTTGACTAATCAGAAATGTAGTAATTCATAAACAGCCATCCAGATTGAAGATTGATATTCTTCTCCTTACATCAGACTTTCTAGAATGGTAAACCCAAATAGAGATAATATGACAGATAGCTAATGGCTTTCACTCGTGATATTGTTGAGTAGAGAAGAAAACTTGCTACCTAACAGAAAGAAGTCAAAACAATTGGATGTTTATTTTTGAAACTACAGGCTTGAACTGCTTCATATTCAAAAGACCTTCACTAACCGTAAATTTGTTTTGGCATATCAAACCAAAAGAAGAAAGAGTACAATTTCTCAGTTAATAACATAGTCAGACATTGACTGCCTAATAAAAGTTAATAACAGTGCTAGTGAAACATTTATTACTGTACAGATTTTATGATAATTAAGGAGGACCAGCAACCAATCCAAAATTTGACAGCTCATCTAAGCCATCTTTAAAACCTTGTAGGAATGCTGCATTATGTATCACAGTATCAGCTGTGGCTGATAATTGATATGGTACCAAGTCAAATTTGATATTCTGACTCACATACATAACAGCAAGCTGCAAAAGCCGAAGCAATAATAGCCTTGGGAGGAAAAGATATGGCTGCAAAAGTGAGTAATGGCTTCATCATCCCATGTAACAAGAGAACTTCATGAGACTGTACGGCCGTAACAAACAGATGCGATATAGAGGTTCTTTGCCCACTTCTCCTGCAAGAAACAAGAAATTCCATAATTCAACAAGAAACCAAATGTCCGTTCTCATCAATCATCAGCTGAAATAATTAAACATAATATATGTAATCTGCCTACCTTCACATGTTGACTCGGGAAAGCAGATGTTCTGAGTGTTTCTTGTGTTTCATCTGTAGGCTTCCTTCTTGGTATGCTTAAAACAAATGCAGCCTGGTCCCATGTTGCAGCCGTTGAAGTTATACGGTAACCACTGTCCCACCTCCGATGAATACCCTCACTAGGATACAAGAAGTCAAGTTCAACAACCTGGAGAAAGGGGAATTAATCAGGAAAATAATTATAAATCAATTCCATGCAGCATTTGCACAGCCAAAACAAATGGAAATTGAAGAAAGAAAGAAAGAACTGTAACCTGATCTGAAAATCCTGCAGTTCGGGACATGACAATTCCCCATCTACTTCCAGCAGTTGCCATAGCGGTCACGTAGAAGCCCTCTCTCCATTTCTTATTTATCCATTTGTAAGGAAATGAATCACTAACTTTATAGGACTGCTGTGCATACTGTGTACCTGGAAGAGGTTTCAAGAGAGAACCCGTATAGTAGAAAATATCTAAAAATTGTCAAAACTCCAAAACAATATAGGGTTTAAGGAATTCACCTTTGGACATTATTACCAAGGAACTCCCATTGCTTGCCCCAGCAAGTGCAGTAATGTAGTAGTTTCTCTCCCATTGTTCCATTATCCATTCCTTTGAGGATATTTTGAAGAAATATCAGAAGATATAGTAACAAATATACCAAGTGTAATCTAATATAACAATTCTGATGGGTTTTAATTAGCACTGAAGTGCAATTCTGGAACTTTAAAATGAAGGTTACTCACTTTATGAAGAAAATGTGGTGAAAGTTCATAAACTTGAGAGGAAAAACCAGTGCCTGCATCCATAATCAAGGCCCAAAGATTTGAACAAGATGCAACACAACTGATATATAAACCATCTTCTTTTCCTTTCTCAACGTGCTGACCAAGTCTCATATCTGCAACATTGTAATGATACCTGCAACAAAAGAGAGGTCAGCTATTTCTCAAACACCTAGATGAGAACATTGTCAGTACCTTTGCTTCATAGGTCGAGCAGAATTGTAAACACTTATCCACTGTGTTGCAGGCATTCCCATTCTAACTTTCTTCCTTGGTTGCTCATCATCCTCTTCCTCCATCATCAATCGACCTCTCTTTTGACCAACCTGGAATATAAGCTTCACAAAGTCCAAAATAAGATTAGGTTCTTATAGTACTGGAACCCATATGTTGCTGTCCAACTGGAAATTTCTCTTTCAATAAAACAGAGCTTTTGCCTTTTTTCCAAAAAAATAAAAATGTCCAACTGGAAGGGCATAAAGAGAACACTGGTATACCTTTTGAGCACCGTCCGTGTTAATTGGTCTGATATCCGGATTTGGGCCTACAATGCTATCAAAAAGGGAAATGCACCTTCCGTAATTAGGTTCCTCGTCAAACTTTAGGTTGACCACATACTCAACAAACTCGCGGAAGGGTTGTGGGCAAAAGCAACACAAAGACTCAGGGGATGTAGCCATCTTCTTTTTGCAGACAAGGAAACCTTTGTTTTCTCCCTGGATGCATAAAAAAAACTTCATGTTAAAAATAAGAACAAGCCAATCTATTTCAAATAGTATTTCAACTAGTCATACCTGATATCCTTGCCAAGGTAGACGACCACGAAGAAGAAAAATCAGAGTATAAGCAAGGGATTCTAAATCATCTCTCCTACTTCCTACTCTTCCTAGATGAGCATGAACACTAGCATAACGTACAGTTCCCCTGAAATGCCAAGATAAAGTATGAAACAGAACTTCAGTTAAAAGAATAAAAAATGGATCTACAATTCATATCTAACTCCATATACTTTTGCAGGAGTCCATCGTTCTGACAACAATGAAGTTTGAGGTAAACCTGAAAACATCTGGCCGTTGGTCATACTCAACATGCAGACCTGTTGAGGTATCCTTCCACCTGGTGGCTGTGGTTAACAAATTGTAAAGATGTTGATCCAAAAAAAGAAAAAAAAATTGACAAGATGATGATTTTAAAAAAATATTGGGCAATATAAGATATCAAAGATTCTCAGCTAATTGTCTGTAACATGTGTAAAGTATAGTAATGCAGAAAGAAAAGGAACATTATGTTGGTATGTAACGAATGAAAATCATTCATTTTACCTAAGCCGAGATCAACGAGAAAGAGTTTCTTTTCTTCAGAAGTACCAGGAGGCCCAAGTAAGAAATTCTCAGGCTTAACATCCCCATGAACATATCTGTAATTAACAATGCTTTGTAATTATAGAGTGAACATGGGAGGAAGTAGAACAGCAAACATTTGAGATAAGGAAATAAAAGCAGTTAATAGAGAAAGCAAGGTATTATATTGATTTACCCTTTAGAATGCATCTTCTCTAGTATAGAGATTGCTTCAATAGAAATACAAGCAACCATTTCAACAGACATTCTGCACAAGTTGGAAAGCAAAGAGGGGTCAACTTACATAAATGTTTATTAGAATTTTATGACCACTCTTATTCAAGGCAAAACAACTTACGTGTGGGAATTATTATTCCAAACATCCCAAAGACTTGGGCCCAACATATCCATAACCTGCAAAGGATTAGGCAATTAAATTAACATCTAGCAGCAAGTACGGGAACAATAACATTGCATGTCTAAAAGATTAATGATAATTTTCATATACCATAACATAATAATCCCCTTGGCGTCCTTTGTAATGAACTCGTGGGACACCATGAATGCCACCAAGAGTGCTACATAAGTGAATCAATCATGTAGATTAAATAACTATCATAATTTTATCTTGATTTCATGGGAAACATGAAAGTTAAGATAATAGATCCCCTCACTTGTAAACTTGCCACTCAAAAGGGGGTCCATTGTTGCATCCTTTGCTGCTTCTATGCTCAAATTTTAATGCCACCTAGCATATAAAGAAACCAATATAACTGTAAAAGAAGCACCATTTCCTTGAATAAAACACAAAGTATAATGAGTAATACCTCTACGGCACTGCAGCCAGTAGCTTTATCATTTGTATTGGTAGCTGATGTGCGACGGCCAACATAGACTTGGCCAAATCCTCCTTTGCCTAGCTTCCTTTCAACTCTATAATTTGGTGAATTGCCAATCTTGACCTGTAACAAAGAAGAAACAGAAAAAATGACACAATAAATAACAGTACTGCAGAAAGAAAGATATATCTTGGACAAATATAATAAGAAGATCATAACATGAACTGAAATGACAGTAAGAAATGAAATCAACTTGACCAGAAGAATGTAACATAGAGCTGATTAATGTATATCAGAAAAGTGATGTTATGCCTAACTCAAATGATAACAAGTAATTGATTTCCAAAACAGACAAACAAATAAAACCTATTATCTCAACTGAAGGGTTTAATGTCCTAACTCAGGAACTAATGCACATAAATCATCTAATCACATAGAAAAGTCAAGAAAAAAAATGTATAACTAGCAGAAAGAGAAGTATGACTATAAAGAACTACCGTTCCAGTAAAAGGATACCAATGGTTATCAGCAGAAAGAAAAAACATCATAAAGAAGGCGCAAGAAAGCTCCAAGTGATGGAAGTATATCCTAGATTATTTCGACATTTTTTCATTTCTAGGTCCCATCGAACGTCAAATCTCCAAAATTAAAAGGTTAAACAAATATCAAACCAAAACCGTATAAATTTCAAATGGTATCAACTTATTCCTCTTTTCCAAGAAATTCTTGCAGCTCCAGGAGCAAACACCGCAAGAATTACCTGATGATCATCAAAATGAGTAACACAGAGCAAGAAACCCGCACCTTTTCCGGAATAGGGGCTGTACTCCCCTCATCTTCACCGCCGAGAACCTTATCTCCGCTCTTCGCCCCACTTCCGTAATCATCCATCTTCCTCTCCCCAACCCCTTCCCTGTTCTCTTCCCGAACTAATCCTTCGTCTTCTCTCACTTCAATTTCCCTAATTACCGGCTCCTCATCCACGATCGTCTTCTTGTTCCTCGCTGCTCTCCTCCTCCTGGTGGTCGGCCCCTCGGCTTGAACTACAGGATTCGCCTGCGCACGCCCCCTGCGCACTCCACTGCGCAGCTCCGGCATCCTTCACCCATCAAATCGCATGCCTTGGAAACCCTAGATTTCGCCTCCGATTCTCGCAACACCGGTTGAAAGAAGACGATCGGGGTTGTCGCGGTAGATCTCGATCGAAGATTTGGTGAGGAGATCGGAAAATTAGGGTTAGGGTTACGAGGGTAGAGATCGAAAGGGAGAAGTGTAATGAACGAGGAGGGGGTGGAGCCCACGAAGAGGGAGGGTGGGAAGCGGAGCCTGTGACGTTGAGAGTTCTCTCGACAAGAAAAGGAGATACCAAGAGGCAAGAGATCATCATCAATTTCTCATGGATAAAAATATCTGACAGAGTACGTGATCATGGTCGTGATCGTATGATACGCGTCACCACGCGGACTTGGTTGAGTTTCGGTAGCGTCTATGCCTCCATGGATGTATGAAATTGCTGCATCGGACCTGCAGACGATCAAAGGGGCAAAATAATCTTCTTCTATTTTAACGAAGAAGCTCGCTTGGGATAGAAATAGAAAGTAAGCATCTCACTTACCCTTCAATGACAGCAGCATACAAGAAGCATGGCAAGAGACTCATCGAGCTTAAATTTTTTTAATAAATTCGCACCTGAAATGAAATACAGATAAGCATTATGTAAAGGAACCAATATTTGAAACACCTCAAACCATTTCAGAATCTCACACCACGGTCCAAACCTAATAGAACAACACCACTTCTATTGTTGCCACTATTGCACCAAAGGTTGGTCTAACGATTATTAATCCAACTGTCATAGTTGAGTCACAAGTAGCCGGTGGAGAAAAAGAGGGTGGCATAATCGGGGTTAAAGATATCGTTAAATTAAAAAAAAAAAAAAAAGAAGTAGTGGGAACACTGATATAAGAAAGACGACCGGCGAAGACGTCAAAGATGCTAATTGAGTAGGAGACGTACGGAACATGGTTATAAAAAGGATAGAGAAAAGAGGAAAAGAAAAGTAGAAGGGAAAATGAAGAAGAAAAAGGAGAAATAATTTAAATAATTATTTATCTAAAGTGGCTAGAGAAAGGGAGAGGAGGAAGGATTTGTAAATTGGATTTGACTAGGATTTGTAAATTTGACTTTGAATTTCTCTGGGTTAGCACTTAGCATAAACCGCGCCCTATTATTATACTATTACTCAGGAGAAAAGAGGGGGAAAAAAAAGAGCTACAGAGGGCCATAAGTTTTATCGAAAGAAAAAACATTGGGAGAAGATCATCTGCAATCTCAACTGCAGGAATTTTCAGGGCTGCGTAGGGTATTCGGCGGCCACTAGTTCGCCGTAAGCAGCCAATGCGGTGACAAGTACGTTCACTGAGGCAGGACAGGAGATCTGGTGCCTAGATATTGGTAAGGACACGTGGATGGATTTTTTGTTATCATGAATACTTGAATAGCAAGGGGACCAGGACTAGGTCGGATATGATCATATGACTGCGCTATTTCGCAATAAACGAAAATCAAGCAACTTAATAAAAAATAAATAAATAAAGCAAATCCCAAAAATGGAACAAACAAGTGCTCGCAAGATGCTCTACTAGTTCTGCAAAACTATATCTCAGTCAGAATGCGTCACTGTAGACTTTGAACTAAATATTGTAATGAAAGTCTGTGTACAGAGCTTTAATTTGTTACTTCATACTAGAAATATGCTGTGGAGAAATAAAATATTAAAAAATGGACAAAAGAATTTACACGGAAAAAGAAATATCTATATCGGCAGCATCGCCACTGCACCAGAGGAAAATATCAGGATCTCTATGGCAAGCCTGAGTTGCCCATCCCTAGAGATGCAGCGACTCCTTGAGAGGCAAAGTTGTCAGCTTGTTCCTGAGGTATTAAGAAGTAAAATTAATAGACTGCGATGTATGAGAGTGACCAGAAAACAGGGGGAAAATAAGAAATTCTACACATATGCAAAGAAATCCTCAGGTGTTGGATGAATTGCTAAGGCAAGCACATTTATAAACATGTATCTAATATGCTTGTATGCACATAGTAGTTTAATGCTACTGCTCTTCCTGGTGTCCATTTTGTGCCATCTAATTCATAGGAAAGAGATGTTGGGATGAATTGGCCTTTCTAGACACATCAGCTGTAAAAAGAAAAAGATCATTATAGAACTTACAGGTACATCGTTTTGGCAGTACAAACACAAGAAGGCAAACAGATCTGTGAGTCGATATGCACAGATGTGAACATGTTAAATTTACATAAATAGGCATATAATGTATTTCTACATATGCCCATTTCCTTGAGTATGTTATGGATTGTCCCAATCACGCAGAAAGACCTTTTTTCCAATTTATTATTGGATATAAAGGAATTCTGGACATATGAAAAGTGATTATCAGGTTGACAACCAATTATGAACTTCATACATGACCTTTTAAATCCTAAATTGCACTCTAGCAGAAGCCAGACTGATAGGAAAAGAACTGGACGATCATAATTTGTCTGTAACTTGAAAGTACATTTATTTATTCCAATGCTGGCAACTCCTTACAACTTAATGCTCCATTCAGCATGGTTACTAAGTTTTTTTTTCAGGAATTAACATCTTAGCTGACGTCCCTTGTTTTCTCAATGGTCATATTTTAATATGGGGGGCAGGATATGCTTCCATGAGTCAGCTAGATACAGTTGCACTTGATTTCCATATACCTTACTCTTTTTATAAAAATAAGAATAAGTACATTTCCAAAAAGAACGACTAATTGTTAGGATTTGATGTAATGACTCTTCAAGAAAATGCACCAAGTTATTCTACTAAAAGGAATCAAAGTGTATTGCTGATTAATTGTTGCATAAAAGCATGCATACCTGCAGGCGGTGCAATAGATACATCAAGAACAAATGCACAAATACCTGCATATAAGCATAGTCATGTTAATTTCAAGGCATCTCCAATGCTAACAATTTTTTTTTCTTTTGAGGAGGATGGAAATCAACCAGTTTGTACCAGATAGAAGAGTAGGATTACTCTAGCAACCGGATATCGCCACAAAAATCTAGTGGCGCGTACAGCTCCTGAATCTAGAAATTTTGCAGCTTTATGTAACTGCAAGAAATAGATACAAAAATGTAAGAAGAGAATGATAGGGTGTGGGGGTGTGTGTGGCACATACAGAGAGAGAGAGAGAGAGAGAGAGGCACCTGTATGTTTGCCGCAGCCATATGTCGGTGGTGCAAAGGTAGAGGCCTGCAGTCAACTCATTAGTTTTCTAGCAAATTTCCTTGAACCTCCACCATGTAAGGATGAAAACAAACAAAAGAAAACAAAGCAGATTATTCTGAACACTGGAAGAGGAGGCTGAGCTTACTCAAGCGCTTTTATATCAGTATCTTCTTCCCATGATGATAATGCTCGGCGGGCAGCTCTGCTCCTCTCTGCTTCTACCTATAAAATTTTGACAGTCATGACATGACATAATAAATACTTGCAACATAAGCAGGGAAACAGATTTTAGCAACATTAAATGCAAACCTGCACTTCTTGACGACGTTTTAACTCTTTCTCCAGTTGAAACTCTAATGCAGCTTTTTCACTGGCCACTGATTCCAGTTGTGTTTGCTTATGGTACTGAAACAAAACACAAAAAATGCAGGTAAACTCAAGGTAATTTCTAACAAAGTGCCAAACGAGAACTACATTTGCAGAATACAATCTAAAATATGGCATACTAGCAAGTCAGTTAGCTCACGGTATCGCTTCTCTAGTTCCATATGTTCCTGCAGAATATGAAAGTAGTAAGTACTATGTAAAACTGCAAGACCATTGAATTTGCCAAATTGAAATTAGGAACTGAAATGCTTCATCTAACGTGTGTAGCACACAGATGTGCCCTTACAATGTCTAGACAATTTGTCACTAATACAAATTAATGAATAGCATACATATGCCTCTCCAACTCAGGAGGCATACAACTTTCTAACTCTTCGACAGATTACTGATCTTCCTGCCATCATTTTGATTTGCAATAATCAATTCTGGATTTTCAGGATATCATAAATATCAGTCTCCAAAATAATACCAGAACTTGGAGGGTGCCGATGTGCTCCAGAGAAGGATGATAGTTAGAGAAGAAACTTACGAAATTTGCTAAAGATGTAAATTTAAGCAATTGTCCAAATTATGTGTTCTGTGAAAAACCTCATGTATAGTAACTACTATAACATCAAGCAGATTAGCAGAATATTGGTATCAAAGAAACTTACTTGTCTTGAATAATGTTCTGCATCTCTTTTCATACCAGACATCTCTACTCTCATCTTTTGCAACTCAGCCTGAAACATGATAAAAAGGATGTTGTCTAAGAAACAATCATAAGTCAAAGGTAAAAGCATAGACAATCTCTCATGTTCACTCGGACAATTTTAAAATGAGATAATGATATAAACTAGTTGTAGTCAGACGAGGACATGAGGCTACTCTAAAGATTTTCAAGCTATCTTCTTGTAATACCTAAAAGTTGAAACAGTTGTGCAATTCCCAAAGGATTTCTAATCTTCAAAAAAGTTAAAAACTGGACTAATTTTTCATAGTATAGGGTTGCAAAATATAAGTACCTCCAAAGACGAAACCTTATTTTCTGATTCTCTTTGACCTTGACGAGCACGGTCAACTTCTTCCTGCCATGCCTGCATCTTAATTTTCAAAAAACACCACAATAAAAGAAGTTACACATAAAAAAAAAAGGCAACAAAACTAATACTATAACAAAATATTTTCCCAGCATAGTTTTAGACTTTGATTACTAACAACAGCTGCATTTTACTTTTTGTAACATATGCAAGATAAGCAGGAATATTATGAAGTTTGCCTTCAGAGTCTTTGAGTGCAGTGAATAGCCATTTGTCACTTCAAAGAAAGGAAGAAAGGAATATCTACTAGTTTTCAAGAATTCAACCCCAATGAGATTAAGTTCCCAAGATATGGCATATAGTTGTTTGGTCACTGTTTTCTTGAATAACAATGGAGTAATTTTTGCTGTCTTTATCACCTGAAGTATTTGGTTAGCTTCTTCAGAAGGTTTCTTCTGGGCACGACGATTACGAGCTTCAACATCTTGTAACTCTTGTTGCAGTGATGCACATTCAACCTAATAGAGGTGTTTACAATACATGAAAAACTTAAACTAGATTAACTGCTTAACCTTGCTGAATTACAGGAGAAGACCAAATGACACAGTACCTCAAGTAAAGCCACTTTGTGCTCCAATTCCATTGCTCTTGATGTGCTTTCCTCTGCAGTTCTCTGAAAATAATGAACTTATCATGATCAGATCAAATTATACTGACTTACGCTAGCATAAACAGATTCTGTATGTTTCTTCAAGGGCCAAATGGATGCATAATTTTTAATATATTTCAAACCAGGTTCATCATTGCCAACGGAGCACATGGACATACAATTTACAACATCAAGGAATCAGATAATTCAAAGCTGTATCTCGCTACTAACGTGCTGTACATACAACGAGAAGCAACCAGAATTTCACCATAACATACCTCTCCTCAGTCCTGAAAGAATAACAAGAGGTTGAACAGGATAATATAGTACCTGGATTCTAGCAAGAGCACTGGATGCCTCGACAGCTCGGTGTTCTAGTTCTACCTCTCTATCTACTGCTGTCTGCATAATGCTGATTATTTAAAAACAAAAGAACTGAAAATGGGAAGATCACGAAAGGAGATCCAACAGTTCTTTCAGAGTAGTACCATCTTGGTAGCATTGTGAGCAGCATGCTCTTCTTCAGCTCTGCGCTCTGCAGAAGCAAGTTCTTCTCGCAAAGCCTATAACATGAGAAAGCGATAAAAATTGTTACTACAGGGAATATGATACAAACATATAATTAGTTCAGACCCAAAAAAAAAAAGATTCTCTCATTATTTAATCAGTGTACTTGAATCATTCGTGTCTCGGTCAATTCACGATTCCTCCTAAGAGTTTCCATGTCTGCCTGGTTGAAGAGAAAACAAATGTTAGCAGGATGCCAATTTGTAAGCTTCGACGGTATTCGGGCTATTCGTAATTATTCAGGTATCTAATAGGCAACACTATAGGTTTATCTAGGTAGCTTACTGCATCAACCAAGGGGGCACAATAAGAAAAAGGCACCTGTAGAGATGCAAGCTTTCCTTCAGAAGCAGTAGCTTGTTTCTTCAGAGCATCCATAGAAGTAAGAAGAGCCTCAATTTCTGAGTTTTTGGCGGTTAAAGCATCAGACATGTTTGATTCAGCACGCATCGTTTCAATCCTGTATTCAGATAAATCTTGCTGTAGTTGATTTATGTGAGCTTCATATGAACTACTCTTCTCTCTCTGGAACACATTTCAAATGTCAAATCAATTATAGTCAAAGTGACGAAAAAGTACAAAGTAATTTTCTTTGTGAAGTATTATGAAGCTTGACCCTATAGGACATAACCACACATAAAAGCAAGAGAATGCATGTAAAACAGTTTTACCTCTTGATGAAGAAGTTCCTCAAGCTGTGCATTCTCAGATTTGTACTCTTGAAGGCGGGATGAGAGACCAGCACAAACCTGTTGGTCAGTAAGAACATTTAATTCAAGATAAACAGGAAGGCAAAAATGCATGCAGGGAAGTAACTTAGACAAATGACACAAGCAAGCTGATATAGACACAAAGTCAATCATGTTTCTTACCCGTGCTAATCTGGCCTCTTTTGATTGACCAATTTTCACAGCAGTTTTAAGCAGTCCCTGGGCCTGTCAAACAAATTGATGAATCAAGTAATACAATTCCATTGACCAACACATACTTACATGCACACAACACTAGACATAAACAAGAAGAAGAAAAATCTAAATCCACAGTGACTTCTTCAACAATATGAAACAATTTACCTCCTCAAGTTGATCTTGATCTTTCATGAAAGAAGCTTTATGCTCTTGCTGATTGCTCATGGTTGATGAGGCTTCTAATAAAATTTCTTTCTCAGCTTCTTTGGGGTTTTTAGCGCTCTGTCTTTCAGTTGTTTCAGAATCAGTTTTGTCATGCTTAACATTCAAGGAGATCTCCCTATCCGCAGAACACACATTGAAATCAACATTAATCGATTGATCTCCACCGGCGGTCTCAGTCACTTTCTCCACCATTGGAGAGGCAGACATCTCAACCTCATCTCTTGGAATTACATCAGTACCATCTTTGTTTGCAGAGGAAGCTGTGCTGTGTACATCATTTTCTGCAACTGGGACTTCAACCATATTGTTGACAGCATTTCTACCTTTATCATTCTCATGATCTGAAACTGCTCCATCTCTATTATTATCAGGTATTGGTATTGATGAAGTACCAGCTTCATTAATATTAAGATCAAAGAACTGCTCAGAAGAAGCAGCCCCTATTTTGTCATCCTGCACATCTGGGAGCAATAATTGCTTGCTTTTCTGGTCTTCTTCAGGAATGGTGCTTTTAGATGCATCAATATTGAAGGACTTCAGTTGACTCTGCAACCAAGAGTTGCATAAAATTGTCAATACAGGATACTATCTGTTCCTTAAAGAAACGTTCAAGTCTTTTGTTCTGGGTCCGAGTGTTGCATTGATTAATTACCTTCTCCTTCAACTTTATCTTCCTGGATTGAGCTTCTTGACCTTTCGATGCTTATTAGTGGCAAAAAAGAACATTAAGGAATAGTACATTAGTGTGGTGGCCAAACCCAAAAGATACCAAAGAACTCGCAACAAAAGTTGTTTGCTAATAGGCAATGCATATGGGACATATTTGTCCAATAAAGAATGGGATGTACCTGAAGCCTGTGACTCGGACTGCTCATCTGAATATTCACTAACGACAAGTTTTGCTCTTCTGTCGACAACTTCTAGTAAGTCTGTTTGGAACATTTGACAATCTTAGGGACTTCATAGAATATAAATTATGACAGCACGGCTGTTAAAAGGTCAGTTTGCTAGTCAATTTCAATGCTTTAATTGACTAAGATAAACTGAAGTCAGCATATAGAGAAACACTTAGACCAATAGAATTTAGAATTTAAAACTACCACTGGTATTGATGCCAGCATTCATCTTTTCTCCAAAAATTACTTGTCTTTTGTACCTATAATTCAAGCAGTGCACAAATGTGCTAGGAATTTATAGTTGTAAACCTGTTCATTGGTTTCACCAGCTAAAATACACAAGTTTAATGCTCACTAGAATTCTTGGAATTAGCAAAGAACCTACACTGCCGCATAAAATTAAACGAAAATGCACGTAAGATTGGGAATTCTCCTACAAGATCAAGAATCTCGAACGTCTACTTCGTACATCGCAAACATCTCTAGTAAGTTTTGAGCTAACATGGCACGATCTTGTCTCTGGAACAGAATCCAAATCGGTTCCTCTACACATCGCCCGAACAGCGAAATACCGATCGAACCAATTCATGACAAGAAAAGCCATCAAATATTAATAAGTGATGAGATCGGTTGACGAGTTATAGCGCATCGACGCGAAATGGATCGAACTAGAGGAGATGCGAGATCGAGATCTGCGTACCTTCGGCGACTTTGAGCCAAGAAGCCATACAGATAGGGCAGATGGATTCGTGAGCCGCGGAGGGAAGGCTGCTTATAAGCGGAGGCGATGTGTGAGACTGCGCATCATCTGAAGCGATGCAGCCGGAGATCGGAGGGGTGGGAGATATATCTTTGCGTGTTGGTGGGCAGCCGGGAGCTTTATGAAAAAATGTATATATATAGAAATATTTATAATTCTTTTATTTTTATTAATTGGGCCAACTTAGCCCGTCTAGCTCAGTTGGTAGAGCGCAAGGCTCTTAACCTTGTGGTCGTGGGTTCGAGCCCCACGGTGGGCGTTTATAATTTTTAAATCAAGTTTAACTCGAATGGCCTTTCCCTGATTCAATTCATTTGTCGACAAATTCTTTTTAAACCTCAAAACTAACACTTGTTTTGTTACACTCTTATTAAGTTCATCCATAAAATAGGAAAATAAAATAAACTCCTGCCTCATTTCAAACAGTAAGATTAGATGGATTTCAGTTTAATTTCATTACTTTTGGAAAGATGGAATTTACTTTTAGATTAAATCAATTGAATTTTATCTTAGATTTGGTTCCAAACGTACCCTTGGATCTGAAAGCAGAAGAACTATCACAGATTTCTCAATCATCTCTATATAATTTCCTATTATCAAAATGAAAAGCAACAGCTTCATTTTGGTCAGCCTTACACCAACTCATCGTATCACGAACATGCAACAAATCCTTCCAATGAAGAATTCTCACTTTAGAGTGTCAAATTACAAAGCAAGAAGGAAAAGAGGATGGGAAGAATATTTAAACACCCTGCAACTCACACTGCAAAGATTCTTCTCACTTTCTTCATCTTCCTTCGGCAAATAGGGCACGTTCCTGCCTCTTCTGAAATTCTGCATGCTCAAAATTAACTTCAGATTAGTATCATTAGAATTTTTTTAATTGGTTGTCATGAATAAACAAACAGCTAGTTGATGTTCATGCCCTTCAAACAACTACTGTAATCAAACTTTCACCTTGTTCCACATGTATAACATGTCGCAGAATGCCCGCATGGAAGGAAGAAACAGTCCCTGTGAGCATTGCAACAGATTGCACAGAGTTGGTTGGAGTGATTAGTCTCAGGCTCTTCTAACGACTTCATTGCTGCTGCTGCTTTAAGGCATTCTTCAATATCTTCCTCATCATGCGACACAGATTCATAGGATGATCCCAAGCTCAAATTATCGTCTTCTTTGTTAGTGAGAAGGGGAGTTCTCTCATTAGTTGTATTCGCAGTCTGATGGCCAACACCATCTCCATGGATGTTGAATAAGGAGCTAAATATCTTGTAGACCAACAGAATTACTGCAGTCATTAGACCTACAGGAGAAAAAAATTAGGAAAATGAATGATATCAGATAGATAGGTAGAGAGATGAGAATCTTATTACGTGCGAACCTGATCCAACAAAATAAGTGATCCATCTAGGCCCATATGATAGCTTAACATACCATTCATCAGACTGACCATCCTGAAGCTGAAAATTCATCATATCACTAACATTAACAGCTATGATTTGAGAAAAAAAAACTCTAAAAGGATCTTACTATATACATTCATACAGGAAGATTGAAAAAAAAAATTGCAGACAATCAGCTAGATTTTCACCTTTCTAGGGCCTGATGCTAAGATTGCAACATTTGCCTTGAAAAAGAATAACCTTAATACACATAACTTGTGATCCAGCGAGCATTTGTGAAATGCTCCAGTTGTATTGTACAAGAGAGACTGTATCCTGAAGCTCAGTTGTACCTGCTTCATAAGCCTATATTTAAGTAACAAAATGGGAAGAGTACACAGGGTCTACATAATGAAAATCATGAACAAGGAAATAGAAAGGGCTGCAAATTAATTAAACTAATTATTTTCTCTCTTATCAGGAAGAGAAATTACGTTCATATCTGCAAGGGGGTAACAAGCTAAAGCACCAAAATGACAAATTAAGCTATGCAGAAATAGAACAAAAAAAACTATACACTTTACCTCGATATCTAGGCTGTTTAAGTTTCCCACAGCAACATAATAGTCATAAGACTTTTCGATATTCTTTTTAATCACACCATTCCCTGCAATTTTATGGTATAACTAAATAAGGCATGAATTACACAGGCCATCCAACATAAGAGCATCAATGTGATCCTTACCTTGTATCAGATTCCATGATAATGTGGTGTTGGGATGTGATGGGTTCTCAATCCATTGGAGAAGGCTTTCCTTACCTAAATAAAAGATCAGATAAAAATTAATCAAATGAACAACAGAATGAAAGAAAGAGAAACAGAACCTCAGAACCAACATACAAGTATAATACACTAACTCTCTAATCTCTACGCTTCACCAAGTAGATTTACCAAACATGTTATCTTGCAGTAGCTTAGAAACAAACTGAATGACAGGGTGATAGAGACATAGTAATTGCAACACTTAGCTCACAAAGAAATGTAGGTAAGCAGGCCTCAAATTAAATAGTAGTTAGACATGAAGCGATTGAACTGGCTAAACAACTAGTTCAATTTTAGGTCAAATATCAGTATACAACCTAAACCTAAAGTCCCATTTAAGAATGGAAACCAGCTATTCCTGTACATCTCATTCCTTTGGCCCAGTGGGGAAGAGCTGCACCCTAATTTTGATTTGTGGCCGTAGTGATGATTACTGATCTGCACACCAATACTAGTGCAATTGCTCACAATAGGAGGTTTATTTTACTCATTCATATTATCTGGGTGAAAGCATAATGTAAACCGACACCCACTATATTGTACTATTAACCATTTGTAGGCAGAAAAGTAAGTTAGAACCAAATAAAAAGTTCTGCTTGCCTTGGGCAATAATGAGGTTCAATGGAAAGGATTTTTCGGACTTCACATTATAAGCGATTTCAATTTGTGCACCTTTGTTAAGGTAATACATCCATTCCTGCCATAGAAGAGGTAATAAGCTGTCAACATTCTGAGATCTAACAGTAATTACAACAAACATATGCACGGCACAAAACAACGGCCAGTTTTTAATCTTAACCTTGTGGAAATTTGCCGGTACAGGTACATTATGACTCTCCGACCACACAATCAGTACATCAAGCGGCGGAGCTTCACGGAAACCGTAAAGCATCGGTGCATCCTTCGATCCCTCCTCTGCTTTCACCTGCAGTTGGAGAAGAACAGCTCACCAAACCACAGATTTAGTAGATAATTCCTTTGGAAGATAGAGATATCCATTTCTCATACTGACCTTGATATCCTGCACAAAGATGGAGTTTGCTTGCAAGAGCCGGGAGCAATAGGGACCCACTTGGAAATCCACCGAGGCATATAGTCCAAGTATTAACGTCATGGAAGCTGCTAGATTTGGAAAGAAACAATTGCAGTTTAGGAATCAAAAGGCGAACGTTACAAATTAAAAGGAACTTTGTAGACATACAAATGGAGTAAAGAGAGAGACCAAAGATCCAGAAGGTGAGAAGGATGACGAGGCAGGACAAAGCGTCGTCTCTCGCCTCGGGAGACGCAAAGCCGATGCGATCGGATATGGACGGAGATGGCTGCGGCGGCGTCTCTTGGGGCGGAGGCGAGGAGGGAGGAGGTGGGGTGGCGCTTCTGCTGCTTGATGCCTCCATTGCGGCCAAGAGATGAAGTCGGCAGTTTGTATACTAAAGAATGGAGTGTCGATGAGATGTTGCGGGATGAAGTCGGCACCGTCTTGCCTGTAGAGTTGGAAGGCCATGGAAGGTTAGTTGGTTCTATACTTCGGCAACGCTTCTTCTTGGAGGAAGAAGAGAATGGTAGGAGAAAGAGAGGACGAAGGGAGACGGTTAGTTGGGTTGACGAGGGAATCCAGTTTGTGCAAGAAGATCCGCTGCAATCCCGGTTGTATGAACATCCCCATTCATACTTTGGCGACATTTCATTGGATGGGAAGACAACCTCGGAGGCACCAGCACGGGAATTTTATAATTTAATTGTATTTTATCTTTTAATTATAATAATGAATAATAATTATATAGTATACATTATATATATATATATATATATATATATATATATATGTGTGCAATTTATTATAATAAAACATATATGCATTCAGCTTTATACGCTAAATTAAAAAAAATAAAATACACTTAAATTATAGAAAATAATTGGCAATTTTACAAATAGGAGGTTGATTTTGCAAATAATACTAAAAATAGAATGAGCAAATTCTTAAATATTTCAATAATAGTGGGTAGTGCAATTAGGCTAAGACATAGGTGGCAATTTGCGAAAGAGTATGGAAGAGATCAATAATATTATATATATATATATATATATAATTTTATACGCTAAATTAAATTTTTTAATATAATTAAATTATAAAAACCTCTTAAATAAGCTTCTCAATTATTTTTCACTTTGTTCATTTATTCCATGTATGAGACAATCCCACACTATATAAAGTTGCATTGATATAAAGAAAGCAATATATTCCTAAAACTCTCGCATCTTGCCTCCCTCTGATTGAGTTCAGATTGAATGGTTATGAATACTTCTAAAAATAAATTAATTAATATCACTTTCAGATATTAATGCCAATATGAACTTTGCAAGTTAGACATTAATTGCAAGAAAATTTGAAAGTTTCAACTCCATTATTTGTTGTAGGAAAGCAATCCGTGAAACCCTACTTGCTGTATTCCATTCTTTAATCTTCTGCACGTTTATATTTTTATATATGATATACTAATATATTGGTGATTATTTGGTCAGGTTGGTCTATTCAAAATGTAGTCATATTTGAGACAATAATTGTTGGAAATTTTATGATTTGAACATAAAATTAATATAAATTTTAAGCTCAAATTTAAGTAAGAACAGTATATTATTAATAACATATATAAAGAGCAATGTCATGTATTTACTTATCCAAATTATAAACTAAAGTGAATATACATTAGATTTAAAATAATTATCATAAAAAAAGTGAGTTTAGTAGCAAATTAATTATTTGTGAAATATTGGTAAAGTATATAATCCTAATGAATACTTATTTTGTGGGTTAAAAAAGATTATACAAATTAATTCAAGCCGTGGGTGAACACCAAAATTTATTTCTATGGCTTGAGTTGGTTGCCTAACTTTGAGAAAATGGCTTCATAACTAGTGGACATTAACTCAAAACTAAGGCATGAGAAAATCTAGTTTCATTTGCTAACTAATGGTAGGTTGGTAGTCATAAATGATTCAGATGTTAATGACTTTGCTACCTGTTTGAAGGAGGATTCAAGGACTTTTCTTAGAAATGGAGATGTCTTCAATGATTTATTATCCAATCAATTCGTAGACAATTCCAACTCTTATTCATACCAGACCAGAATGATTGAGGGCTTCTCATTAATTTTTTACTACCATAACTCAATATGTGTCAATATTAGTTTTTTTTCTTATTAAAATTAAGGCTTGAGTCTAAGGTATCTCATTCTGATGATTGTAGGCTTTTAAAGTAATTCCAATTATCATATTTCTATGTTGCAACCTACTATTATGAAATAATTGTCTAATAATTATATACTAACCATGACACCTCAATCACAAATCACCCACCATTTCTGCCACATTTAAATACCCCCTCCTCCCCCTTCCACCACCCCCACAACCCTGAAAGGAAACCAAAATTTAAACTCCTCTCTATCTCTCTCTCTCGCTCTCTCTCTCAGAATTTCTTGGAAGAAGTACTAAGTCCTCCAAGAAGAAGTAGCAACAAGATCAAGTAAAAGCCACAGCAATGGAATCAGATTGCCCAGAAGAAAGCCCAGGCAAGAGTCTATGCGACATCAAAGGCATCTCCAAGCACAAACTCTGGATGGAAGATCTCCAGTTCCTATTCAAACGTAGCAAGATTGTGAGAAAAATTCTTAGTGGGCTTCTGGCAGACCATCGTAAAAATAACATGAGAAGAAATAGCAACAGCAGCAACCACGACTATTTCTCGATCTTAACATGCCGCTCTATGGACTCTTCCACCGCCGTCTACGTACCTCGCGAGGTCGAGTTCAGCTGCAGTAACACCCCTTCTTTCCCTTCCTTATATCCATCGAAGCGAAAAATACGCCGCCGCCACCTTCACCACCACCACCACCACCACTATTATTACCCTGACTCTTATTGTTGCAATGATCCTTTTGAGATGCTCGATTCAGAAGACCTACAGTATGATTGTTTTCTTGCATCGCCGCCATCGCCAATGCCGGCGGCTGAGGGTTACGATAAGAGCCCGGTGGCGGTGCGGCAGCTGAGGGTTACGGACTCGCCGTTTCCGGCGAAGGAGGAGGAGGAGGAGGAGGAGGTGGGGGGAGAGGTGGATAGGAAGGCTGAGGAGTTCATTAGGTGGTTCCATGAGGAGCTACGTATGCAACGATTTGGTGCATGTCGTACTGGGTTGGATCGGTAGATGGGATGAGATCCAAGTCTGGTTGTTGTAATTGGGTTCGGTTGAGTTCGTGTCAGATTGAGAATTAGATATTAGTTCGAGTTTTTTTAATTTCTGAGGTTGTATTATGAATAATTCCGAGATCACGTATGTTGCATTCGCTGTTATATGTGATTTGGTGTATTGATGAATTGATTTGATTAATAACAAAAATATTCTCCACTTAATGCTCTATTTTTGTCAGTTTAATTTGGATTTATGGGCAGTGGATCGTATGCAGCGCTGGGCGTAGGTTCTTTCCAGGGCAGCACCTGGCAGCTCTCAATTAGCGGCCAAACGTGTTGTATTTTGCAACCAATCAAAGGCTGGCAACTAATCACTTCTAAAATTCCTGCAATACAGCGTCAGTATATATATATATATATATAGCTATAAGTGAAATTGTCCATTATTGTAATGACATCCCACGTAGCAAATCCAAATAAAGCAATACATATCCTGATCACAGGCAATCAGGCAAAGTTTTCTATGAAGTACAAAAATAAGCTATAGGAGAATCACAGTCATTCTCCATAACATATACAAAGAGGATACTACATGCATTCTCTGAAAAAAGATCCAACAAAGTATCAGGGGGAAAAGAAAAACTACCAACCCAATATGCTAACAGTTGAAATGCAGAGATCATATAGAAGAGAAATGCTTCAGTAAACGGCTTCGCCCAGATCACTGGGTTGCTGAGCGCTTGCTCCTACTGCCAATCACACAGTCCAGCTGAGAGTCCTTGCAACCTTGGAAGCACAAGAGTCAAAAGAGGTCCTACGCTTTGAGCTCTTGTTTGCTATCTCTCTCATTGCACCAGCTAGGGAGAGCTTGGGGTTGAGCCTGGTGGTCCTGTTGAACTTCTTACAGAGAGACATGTGGGACTCCAAAGCTTCATCCAAGGCGAGTGGTGGTGCTCGCTTCAGCTTCTCCTTTACTGCTTCAGAACAAAGTCCACAGACCCACTTGCCGCAGAATGTTTCCTTGATCCGAGATATGTAGGTAGGGGTACAGTCCTCAGACATCCCACAGCATTCACACACCACAACTTCAGCTTCATGAGCATTTAGGGTCTCATCCAGTTTCTTGATGATTATATCAGTCACTTGTAGGCTGTCAGAGTAGGCTCTTTGGATCCCTTGATGTTTCTGTCAAATGATCCAAATTACTAAAGTACTTAAGAATGAAATGATATAAACATAAGTAAAAGAGCTGGTAATTGAATAACATGAAAACCAAGATACACATACACATGTATCTACGTGCATGTGTGCAAACAAACATGCACCAACTGCAGACACAGACATATTGAGAGAGAGAAACAGAGGGAGAGGAAGAGGAGATAGATCCTGCTAGAATGAAGATCAGTTCACCAACTTGATGATTCAGCCCATAGGATTTGGTTTTATATTGTGAAAGTGCATTTTAATCGTACTCCAGCCAGAAAATATTTGTCCTTGTCTTTAGGGGTCTAAATTACACTGGAAACTCTACCACCATTTCTCTCTTTCTCAACCAAAACAATGCAAAGAACACATACACTTATCTTACAACCTGCCTACTATAAATTGTGAAGATAGTAGGAAAAGATAATGTTATAATCACCATAGATGGGAGGACGCCAGGTTCTTCTTCTCTGCCAAAAAGGTTGGACTGCATTGCTTCCTGAAGTTATTAAAGCTTCTTTGTGTCCTTTCTACATAAATGAGGTATGCTTGGAGGTCTTCCCACCCTTTTATACACATCACTTGGACACTTGTGTTCCAAAAAGCTAGGGGAATAGACATACAGGGGGGAAGAACCAGCAACTTAGTAAGTTTCCGTCAAGCAAAAGTTGCAAACAGTTCAAGTTATGCCTTTTTGGATAATTATGGCGGATGCCTTTTCATTTGAAAAGGGAAAAAGAATGGGTCTTGTAGATAGATAGGATTAGATCTGCCATCAATGAGCAAATTGAAATAGTTGCAACCATATTACTGAATGGAGACTGTTGAATGGAGTATACTGCAGGAAAGCATAAACCATGTATCTAAACTCAATACCTGGAAATGATCTGAACGTCTTGCTGAAAGGGATAAAAATGTTGAAGTTGTCTAAATCATGCCTTGTGATCATTCACGAGATGTAAATACAGGATCCAACCTTAAAAATATCAGTTTAGCAGATTTTTAAGGTTGATAATTTGTACGTGTAATATTTTGCTTCACATGAAAAAAGAAAAAAGATTCCCAAGTGATTATAACTCATCCTACAAACCATGCAATTCAATTGTGCAAGCGCATGTAAACTCAAAGACAGATAAAGATACAAAATCCTACATACAAAATTTCATGTGTTTACCTTAAACTATTAAACAGTTGCCTAAGCATGGCATATATAGTTCTTCATGTGAAAAGATCCTGGATCATGTGGTGCTAAATGCGGATAAAATTAAATTGAAATGTGAATTTAAAGAGAAAGTAAGTCCAAATGGATGGCACATAATTGTTAATTGGCTTAACCTATTAAGCCATCAAAGCCGTTGAGAAGAATAGTTTATGATTTCACTCAATGTTCCTGCTTAGATTTATGGTAAAGGCAGATATTTAACCTATGTGCTGTCTCCTCAATACTATGTGTTGTCAAGACTTGATTGAAATAAGACACGTAGAACTGGTTGATGGAATGTTATTCAGTGAATATAGATGTCTTTCTGTGCTAGTCCAACAGAATTACAGAATATTCATCAGTTTAAATTTTAATGGACTTTCCACGGAGAGAAATAGAAGTCAGGAAGAAATCTGAACCCTAGTTTGTTATTTAGTTTAACATCAATCACGATCAACTAATAGTTCCAAACAAGAGAAGGTGGTATCCAAGAGGTAACAAGTGTACAGATCAGATTAAACCAAAGACGATGATCAACAAAGGCAGAAGAGGCTTCATTCAGGACCATACATCAAGTATAACCTTAATTTGTTTTACTCTTAGTTCCTAATATGCCGCTGCACCAACTTGTGCAAATACAATGAGGAATGGTTTCTAATTGGGCAGCATCTTTACCCTGTACAAAGCCAATTAGAATTACACATTAATATATGTTGTCTGAAAATATTGAAAGAGACAGATACATGAATGGATCCATGTGAAAGGAGAATGAGCCTTGAAATTTCTAGCTATTATCTGATGTAGTTATCGTGACAATTGTTTCAGTAAAAAGCGGCTCTAAAGTTCTATAGATCATTTCTCACCATACACACATTAAAAAATAAATCTAAAATTAACTTCTAAGTCAATCTTTCTTTTGGTCATAACAGAAGATATTTATGGCTTGTAAGATCTGGTTTCTGTCCATCATGCATGAGGCTTAATTTGAGATACCATCCTAGTGGTTATAAGTCTATAACATAATGAACTAAAGATCATGACAGTTGCTACTGAGAGTACCAGTAAGATTAAAAAGACAGTAACTTCTACAAATTTGTGTTGACAATAACCTTTGCAACAAGGTACGAAACCTAAAATAGAACATAGTGTATCCATCAAGAATTCATAACAGAGGAAGATTCACGCTAGGAAAAAAATATCTAATAAAAAATAACCTGTGAATGGTCCCCCTGTAAACACCTCCTATTTTTCAGGACAAACAGTACCTTTCATGGTTTCACCATCCAATTTGTTACAAATGGTCCCTACCACAACTTTTCCACATTTTTGGTACGCTATTATGACTTTTAATTTTCAGATACTTGAAATATCAAAAAGAAAAACTAAGGGATGGGAGCATCTAGCCACCTTAGGGTGACGACAGAAGCTAACGGTTCAATTTCTTATTTTACAAAATATGAAACTACAAGCCCATCGAATGTAATTAGATAAAACGGACGCCTCTGAGATGCAGGTAAAATGCCGGAAATAAGTTTGGTCTGACCATACAATTCAAGGCTAAAGTTCAATGCTCCGATTTCTTTTAGGACAATGCTGAGCAATTAACATCTCAGGACCATAATCTATTATGATACAATCAGTCTAACAATGCCCCAGAAAGTTCTTACATATTTATGTTGCTTCTCTCCACTATGACTCCTAGCAAATGTCAATAATCCCGCTTTGGCATTTCTAGACTATGATATACACAATATATAAATATACACTCCTAATTCATCGAAATCAATTTCCCTCTGTTAGTGCGTTGACAACTAATAAGAATATGGCTTTCCCTATAGCTCCTAATATTAGAATATGTAAGTATAAATCATATATTTCTGTACAAGTAATTATCTATCTTTTAACTTGACCTAATGTTACGCAGGGAAGATCAGGTCTGGGAGTTGGTACGAGAAAAAAAACTACCATCTAACCCTCATCCACCAAAATACTATCCATGAATCACAGTAACAAAACTGTGTAATTTATTCTCTGAGGCATCCACCAAAATATCCAGCATGAATTTTTTTAGGAAAAAAAAAACAGTTACTTCCTTCGATCCAAAGAGGAGGCGATTCAAATGAAAACCCCAGAGTAACGAATCTTAAATAACATTAAGAACACGAAAATCTAAGAAGGGGACCATCGGAAGGCTCCAAAGGAGAGGATTCACCTACGAGACGTATTGGCGATCGAAGAGAAGCTTCGATGGCTTTCTTCTTCTTCTTCTTCTTCTTCTTCTTCGCCTTCCCGCCCTCGCCATCTTTCTCGATGCCGTAATGGGCCGCCTTTGGGCCGTGATTCACTAAAGTGGGCTACATAGCTAAATATAAGTGGTCTTTAATCTCATATATATATATATATGAAGTCAACGAATTAGGAGCAGCTACATCTGGATCCGTAATTATCTTTTGGTCCCCCGCAATGAGATTGATTCGTTGCATTTAGAAATACTGCAACGCATTCAAGTTGCTACCTCGATCGATTCAGATTTTGTTCTGAAATCTCCAAGCATCAAGCATGGCAGGATCAATTCATAAATATAAATTGTCCAAAAATAAGAAACAGAAATTTTAGTTACATTATGCCAATTCTTTTTGTTGGTATAATTTTGAACCCATAAGTTAATTAATTATTGGGTAGGAGAGTTTAAGTCTATAGAAGATTTGAATATGTGTGACATTTGTCGTTGAAGCCCTAGAGTTAGGTTAGGTATATCATAGATGAATCACGAACAAAGTATTTTAACCATTAATGGGTAAAGTCTTTTTTTCCATTATAGCAAAGTGAAACCTTGGTTGTTCATACCCCACGAAATGTTTCTACCAAGATAGAGTCAGCTGCACTCAAGCGAGATTCACCTACATCCTTAAGATTGGTCAAATTTTTATTATGCACGTATCAATCTTTTTGCTCCTCCATTATAAATTTATCAGCTAACGTAAATTTGATTTAAAATTTATGGCAATGGATCCATCTAAATATGATTTTTTTTTTAAAGAATAATGGTAAATTAATATCGTGCTAAGTTAAACGAATGCCACTTGAATTGGTTTAACTCTCATATAATATATAATGTTATCACTCAATAATTTAAAGCTTAGATATAGACGAAACAAAATATCAGCAAGTTTTTAGCCGGTAGACAAAATCATAAAGTATAAACTATAAGTCATTATATCGTCGAACCATTGCTTATAGTTGTTGTGATGCTGAGCTACTCCTTTAAGTCAACACACTGTTGAGTCATTAAACTGAGTCAAGCTAAACCACTAAACTAAGTTAAGCCATCACAATAAATTTACTTGGAGATGGATCTTGGCACGAGTGAGTATAATATCTCTAATTTCATATTAGGAGTTGTTTAACGTTAACTAATTAAAAATCTCATAAAAATATAAGCCCTTGATCAGCAACAAAATCCACTGGTGGGTGATGATGACCCAACCCAAAGGTGGCCTCCCACGCCTGCGCACGTGCTTCTCCGTGCGAGCACGTGCGCACTTGTGGTGGAAGACGTGAGCCGCACCATTTCATCTCATTCCATCATCCTCATCTCCCCCTTTCGAATGGAACAGTAAAAAGCGTTAAATAAGGTTGCTATTATGCGCCTTACCAACCAATTCAGAGCCCTACCCATGTGACCTCCGTTACGTATGTTCCCCTCTGCTGCCCACACCCCTAAATAATAATAATATCCTTCCCCTGTTTCTTTTTTTCTTTTTTTTCGCATATTACCACCTACATTTTAGCCTCGTTACAAAGAAGACCCTCTCTCTTCTTTGTGATATATTTGTAACTCGGCACCACGGCCTATTATTTTAGATTCTGTTGAACTGCAGGGTAATATGCAGAAAAGGACCTGAAAAGAAATAATACAATGCAACAGGACGAGGGGATATTCCAAAATTTTCTTTTGACTTATATCCAGAAATTTAATACTGAGTAGGAGGGAGTGGCCTATGGATCACCAAAGCCTGTCTTGGATCACGAGGACACCCATTCCCATATCAACGAGTCTTTTTTTTTTAAAAAATTAAAAAAGAAAAAAAATAATTAAAGAAGGCTTTTGTTTTCTATGTCTGAATTAGTCTTCATTCCTCCCTCTTGGGCTTCAACCCATGTGACTGCGTCATTGGGCGCCCATCTCGCTGAGTTAGTCCCCGGCAGGACCTCCAGTTTTCTAATAATTATATTCTCCCACCCCTAGGGGCTCGTGGTATTGAGTGACCGATGCGGACGGTGGGTAATCTTTCGTACAGCCCCCTGGAGTACGACTCGCGAGTTTTGGACCGTCGGATTGCGATAAGGGAAAAACGATCACGTGCATCCGATGGACAACAGGAATCCCATTCGTTTGTTTGGTTGTACGCAGCAGTTATGCTGTCACAACTCTAAAAACTAAAAATTGGGGTAAAATGAAATTTTGTGATAAGGTTTCATAAAAAGTGTCTGAGTTATAAGACTTGCGAGCAACTTTGTTCTAATTTCAGTACATTTTTAAGTTTCTCTGCAGAAAAGAAAAGTCTGCGATACATTGGCTTAAAATTCCCTAGAATTAATTTCTAAGGGTTAGAACTTGGAACGAAGAAGAGAAAAAATAACACGAAAATTTTGAACCTAAACTCGAACGCACAACAATCTGTCGGTACTTTTTTTTTTCCTTTTTTTCTTTTTGCAAAAAAGTACTCCTAAAAAGGATTAATTCTTACTGAGGGACCTTATTTTTTTTCTTTCCGCTCTCAAATTAGATGAGCTGCCGGAAATCGGGGCCTATACGGTGGTGGATCAGGAAGTCGTCTGCGGAGCTCCCTGGAGCTCCGTCGTACATGGTGGGGCCGCCGTGGATTAGCTGCTGCTGTTCCATCTCCTTCTGGCGGCGGAGCTCCAGCACCTTCCGATGAGAATTTGAGTGCTTTGAGAGCATGAAGGTCGGGCTCGCGGCCGGCCGGTACTCCGGCACGAGGCGGCCGGACTTGTACCGGACGCCGCAGGCGTTGCATAGCGTCTTCGGCCCCATGGGCCCCGTCCGCCACTGTGGCGTCTTCTCCGTCGCGCAGTGGAGGCACTTCCGGCCGTCCTGCCTCGCCGCCGCCGCCGCCGCCGCCGCTCCGATGCCCGGATCCCTCTTCTTCGCAGGCTTCTTGACAACCGCCGGGGCGATTATCTCGGCCTCAGGCGACGGCGTCGCTGCCTCCGGCGAGAGGACGAGGAGGCGCGACGACCAGCTACAAGGCGCCGCGCGGGAACGCTTGCTTCGCGCCTTGCCGGGGACGGGAGCCTCCGGGCGGAAGAGCTCCGGCTTCGCGCCGGCCGCGGAGGCGGAGAGGTTGTCTCGGGATTCGGAGCAGGAGGAAATGGTGGTGGCGGCGGTGGATTTGAACCCGGAGATGAGGTGAAGCTTCTGGAGGTTGTCACTCGAGAAGGATTCCTCCACGAAATTGGAGAGCCATTCGAGCTCCTTTAACTCGTCGTACTGCAACCATAAATGGCAAAAAATTCAAATTCAAAGCTTCTTCCAGAAGCGCTTCTCCGTCTTGTAACTTTCCTTTTTTGGACCGTTCGGAAACGGAATTCCGTTCACGAATGGAATACTAGATCTCTTAGCGCGTTTTTTTTCCCGGTAACCGAATTGAGACTTGAATGATAAGAATTCTGGCAGCTTAAAATACATATACATAACGCTTTTGTGAAAATAAACTGGAATTAATTCCTCCAAAATTCCACAATTTACCCGCTTTTTTTTTTTTTTTCTTCCGAGTAAAAACATTTTTGAAATTTAAAACCAAGTGGCCGAAAATGGGAAATGTCCGATGAACAATCGGATAACTTACAACTAAAATTCTAATAATTCGCGAGAAAATTACGTACCGGCTCGTGGAGGTCGTCGGAGAGAGTGGTATCCGCGAAGCTCCGGCAGACGAGGTCGCCGCGCAAATGCGGGTCGCAGCCGGAGAAGGAGGAGTTGCAGCTATCCACGGCGGTGACGGTCGAGGAATCTGCGGGCGAGTTCCCGGCTCCAGCGTCATCTCCTGCGCCGCACACCTCCTCCTCCTCCTCCTCCTCCTCCTCGTTGGAGAAGTCGAGGAGGTCGTCCACGATGAAGTGGTCCCCGCCTCCTCCTCCGGCCTTCTTCTCCGGCGCGCACTGGTAGTACCCGCCGGGGTAGTACTCGGGTGCTTCCATTTTGTACTATTTCGGGGTAGTTTTATGATTCCTCCAGAGAAGTTATAGAAAGAGAACAGAGAGAGAGAGAGAGAGAGAGTTAGGGTTTATTTGTGAGCGTTGAAGAGGTGAGAGAGAGGAAGACAGCTGAAACGAAGGATTGAAAGGAGTAATAAAGCAAAAGGGCGAGGTGAAAAAAAAAACAATTATATCGGTATTTATACGGCAGGGGAAAAAAGGAAAAGGAGACCTCTCATGTACCATGAGGTACTGCCTCTTTAACTACCCCTCTTTTACCGTCGTATTTACATCCCACCCTTCGCGGTGGTTTCTCCACAAATAAATATCACAGGGATAAGTTTCCATTCTGACCAAAACTTCCAAGTCGATGCTGTCAGTGTCTGGACATAAACGCCCTCGCAATTTCGTGGTCTCAAGAGGGCGTAACAGTAAAAGACACGATTTACTTTATGGCTAATTAATCTGGTAATTAAGAAGAGAGTGGGGGGTTATAATGTGAAATTTACTTTATAAGTGTTCAATTCAACTCTCCTTAGGAATCGATCTCACAGTGTTCGTCGCTATGACTCGTGCATTAGCCTCCAAGTTTACAGCCGGATTCCTCTCCCTAACCCAACTCTCCCCCCTCTCTTTCCTCGAGAAACGCGTCCACTTTATTTTTTTTTTTCATTTTTTACCCCCTCTTTTTTTTATATTATAAATTCCCCGTTTTATCCTACTGCCATTTCCGACCCCTGCGCGCTAACAAATATTCCCTAACCCACGTTTAAGCACGACGATTACAGCTCGACTCAGACGATCCAACGGGTGAGATGTAACCACGTGGGGAAGCTACAGAGGTAGGGTGGATTGTTTTTTTTCTACTTCTTACAACCCCGGGGAGGTTTTCCACGTTATGCCTCGTCTCCTTCCGCCACGTAGCCATTATCCGTTCGATTTAATACGTGTCATCCATCCGATGGGGTTGTTTAGTTATACCGTTTTCGTCAGTCTGCGTCCGGATTCCATTGGCCTCTGATCCCTAGGTTGATCGGGGCCCTATAGGTGCCTCCCTTTTACTGTTAATTTAGTCATCTATTATTATTTTTTATTTTAATCGTTATATTATTTAAGGACCGTCAGTACCCCCAGCTACACCAAATTGATACATCCTACTTGGATTATATCGCATGGGAGGGGTTGATGCATGATGGCTTGTACTTTTGGCCTTTTTTTTTTTTGCTTGGATTAAAAGGAAAGACTGCAAAAGAGAGAGAGAGAGATAGAGATAGGAGTGGGGAAGAGAACGTCTTGGGTCTTTGCTTGGCGTGGAGGTTTATTTATTTATTTATCTTTTTACGTTTTAGATTTATTCGTTTCATGGGCCTCTTTCACGTTCCTCTCGGCCCATTTATAATCTTGGGAGGGGGGTGGGGAGCAGCGGTGGGCCCGCAGGGAGCACGTGATGCGGAGCTGGATCGGGTGGCAGCGATCATGTGAGGGCGCCCAAAAGAAGCCCACTAGGATCGGTGGTCAATCACACGTGGCGAGATTCGATTGCGTCTTTGACCCCCTTCCCCGTGTTTCGCTGCCCCGCACGTGGTCCTTCGCCCCGAGCATGTGTATCCGGTTGGATCGCCGCTCACGTGCTTCGATCGCGTGAATAGCACGTGTGAGTTAACGGAGCGGATGGTGGAGGGGGGGTAGAATCTGCAATCCACTATCTGGATTGTATGGCTAATATAATATGGCAGCAGGGATCATTTGGTCATTGCAGTAAAATTAATTATATTTTGGTTAATTACATCCAACCAATAATAATAGATCCATTAATTTATAGAGTAATGATATGCTTATAAATTATTTTATAAACATAATTTATGCTAGCATATTAAATTCTTGCCAGTGTCTCCCTTCCTCTCAATCCCTTCTCTCTCATTTATAGTTTTGTTTGGATGTCAGAGTTGCCTGCGTCTATCTCCCTCTAAGTCTTTTGGAAATTGAATTCATCTGATGTCATTTATGAAAGGAATGGGAGTAAACTGACTGGTATATTAGTAATGATCCCGATTCAATGCGCACCGAAGTAGAATTATACATGCACAGTATAATTTATTGATTATCGACTGAAATATCTGCATATGATTTATATTTAATTATTATTTGCCACTATTTTTAATTTAGTGATTGAGTCTTATTATTATGGGTTTGATCCGTTTTACAAATATTGTGATTGATATTTGGTGATAAATTATATTAAATCTAATTATTTTTTACAAGCTTAATACACAAAGTAAAATGAGATATTTTGAAGAGACTTTCAATCGGCACTATAAGAAAAATAAGCATCAAGTCCTAAGGGCACACAACATCTGAATAAGACACACTGAATATATTCAATCATAGTAGATAAATTATTTTAAACATTTTTTTCATCATATTGTTATATGTCTATGATATTAGCTTATTGCAGTTTGCTAACTACAAAGATTAGTCGAGTTGTTTGATCTATATATATATATATCTCTCTCGAGAAGTACCGGCACTTTTATCTTATTTAAAGTACAGTTGAAGATAAAAAATAAAAATCATTTGCCCATCTGTTTATTTGCCAATAGATTTATTTCATAGTCATACTTGGTATTTCCGTAGAAAAGCCCAATAAAAGCCCAACAAAAAAAGCCCAAACTCCAGTAGCAAAACCCTTTTCATCCCGACCTCTTTCTCTCTCCTATTCCAATGTCCGAACTCATCCGAAGCGAAGCGAAGCAAGCAAGCAAACAAAGGGCAACGCGATGTTCCCCCGACGGCGAAATCCTTCTCAAGAAACCAAAAAGGTGAGCACTTTTTTGCACTACAGTTCTTTTTCCTTATCATTTCCTTAGTTTTTCATATAATATATCGTTCTTCTCTCTCCTTACACAGAGAGAGGAGCCATGGTTGGCCAGCAGCTTGAAACCGGAAAATTTCCTCCCTGGGCTCGTAATTGGTCTACTTCTGGGCTTGTTTATGGATCTATCTGCGTCGTATAGAGGCAGTTCGAAGAGGAATTCCAATTCCACAATGCCTTCGGCTTCGGCCAAGAAGCAATCCGCCGCTTTTGGCGGCGGAAGCGGAGAAGAACTCAAGATGGTATGCTCTCTGCAGCTCTCTTATATATATTTCAGTATTCTTAATTTTTCGACAGAAAGTTAGTAAAAATTTTGTTTCATTTTCTGAATACGATTTAATATGGGACTATGAAACCTTCCAAAAGTTTGTTAATTTTCCATTTAACGCCAAAACTTTACTGGTTTTGGTGATTTAATTTGGTGCAAGATCTTGCAGGTTTTAGTTGTTCGACAAGATCTGAAGATGGGAGTTGGAAAGATAGCTTCTCAATGCGCTCGTAAGTGTATCAAATGGTCAAACTATTTTTATTAGTGTCACGATGCATTGGTGTATAAGGATAGATTATGGAGTGTCAAAACAATGCTATGCGTCTGCTATTGCTTGCTCTAAGTTTCTTCATTGTGAATCAGTTTCCTTGATTCCTAATCATCTTATGTTTATTTCTAATGACAGATGCAGCAACTGGCATGTATGCGGAATTGTTGCAAAGGTTCTAATATGCTTTGAAGTCTTGTTTCATTTGGCAATTACTGTTAATGCATAATTGGATTCTCTTAAAAAATAATTTCAGATGCATTGAAACAGAACATTCACGTGTCACACATATATATTAATCTATAGGCATGCTGGTGCGTAGTAGTGATTTACATGTTGTAGTATGAGAGTTCCACTGAGGTCCTATCTTGTTTATCATACTCACAGTTATCCTATTCATGGATCCTCAAATATTACTCCCTACCAAATTAAAATTGACTAAGTTGAGCATGCTATCTCCATGGAGATTATCTAAACTTGATCTATGACTTTAGGTTTTATCTCTTTGTAGTTGATATACTGAATGGTATGATTATGAATCAAGATTGTATGATTACAGGTAACTAGGGAGCCGACTTGAGTTGCATGATAGTGAAAAATATGCACTCAAGGTCCAAAGGTGCTTTCTATTCTCTATATCACAAGTTCAAAGTGAAGGGACACATGGCAATCTTTTGCAAAACCTACTGAGATATAGATCTTTTTTGATAATCCATGACTAGCACTTTTCAGCTGATTATCTATTTTAAGAACACCCTTCCAAATACTCCCAGCAACAAATAACATATTTGTAGTACACATTTTGAGTTTTGCTGTAAGCTTTATCCCTTCTGTCATTGTACTCACTTCCTCTATTGATATGTCTTCTTAACAGAACTTTGTTGGTTATCTGATCTCTCTTTTTGCAGCCATCGTGCTCTTTTGAGACAATGGGAGCAATTTGGCCAAGCTAAAATAATTCTGTCATGCAAGAATCAACAAGAAATGTATGCAACAGTTGCTATTCCATTTTCTCCTCCATATTGCTTACTGAATATTTGTGTTGGACTAGTTAGTTTTCTTCCTAATGTAATTCCAATGTGATGTCTTTTTTTTTTCTTTTCTGAATATCACCAGGAACAAGCTGAAGGATGCCGCAGATCGCTGTGGCCTTCCAACTCATGTTGTTGCTGATGCAGGGCGTACACAGGTTTGCTTTACATGTTGTCACAATGCAATAGGAGGCACTAGAAGCAAAATTATAATTCAACAGCTCTTATAGTTCAGCATGATCCGTTTGGCTTGGAGTGTACTTTCTGGAAAAAAGAAATAATTATCATTCTAAATGCATAAACAGTCTTTAAACAACAGAATAGTCAGTATCCATTTTCAGAAATTTTGTTGTCTGTTGTTCTCCAGAGAGAGTTCATGGGTAACTGAGTATTTACACCTTAAATAATGTTCCTCTTTGCAGCTGGAATCTCCTCTCTTATCTCTAATCTGACAAACATAATCCAACTGGGCATTTCTTTTTCCTCCATTTTTATCTACTCTTTTTTTTTTTCTCTTGACAGTATCAATAGATGAAACCTAATGATTACGAACTCTTTTACAGGTTCTATCTGGGTCTAGGACAGTTCTTGCCATTGGACCAGGTTCGCTTCTTAGTCTTCTGATCTTGTATTTTGGATTCTTGTTTTATCTTTTCTTGCAGTTGAACAGTAAGCAGCCATGCTTTAATACTTGAAATAGTATGCAGGAAGGTCTGCCACTTTTTGTTAGTCTCGGAGCTAGGCCTTGATTAGGGACAATTAGCTAGCTTCTACTGAGATATTTTTTGCTGATTTATTTTGTCATTGATCAATACAAATACTATGCTACTTATCTGCGAGATGTTCTCACGTGTAATTTAACTATTTGGCAAATACAATTGGAGTTGAACTATTGCTATATGCTATAATCTGCTAACCCTTATCGTGTGCCTTTATACAGGGAGGAAGTCTGACATAGATTCAGTTACAGGAAAACTGCGGCTGCTGTAATATTGTTAAAGGTATCTTCGGCTTTTGACCTTTTTGGAAGTGCTTTGTTAGTGCAGAAAGCTGCTTCTTAGGTATGCAATAAACTGCATCTCCGTCTGCTTTATTTTTGTTGTTTAATCTAATAGTTAACCACTGGAGTTTGATACAAGTGCCTAGTTTTATTTGAATTTAGTGCATACCTAAGAAGCAGTTTTCTGATAGTGATGTTAATCCTGGAGTCTTACTTTGATCTATATGATAAATTTATCTACAAATAAAAAGTGATTTGACAACAAATTTAATTTAATCCATATGAAGAAAAAACAGCTATTCGCTTCTCTAGCTTTATGGTTGCATCTGCGGCTTTTTTTCTGCAGAAATTTGTAAGGCAGTAAGATGTGTTTCTCTGTGCAATGGACTGTCGAGAAATAAGGGGCCTGTTTGTGCACGAGATATTCTAATGTTTGGTCCAGTAAATATATTTTCTGGGTTGGTGATTTATAGGATTCATTATTGTTATTCTTTTTCAATTTTATAATATGATGAAGGTATCAGAGTTTTCCTTTTCTTGTGGCGAGGACTACATTGCTTGCATGATTTGCAACCACTTATTGTTCCTCTACATTCTTTTAAAGCTGTGGTTCTATACGTGCAGGATTGGGATAGTGCCAACTCTCTCCTTCCTGATTATTACGCGTGGTGTAATTAAAACTGCCTGATTACTCAAGAAAAAGGAGAAGATCCCCATCAAATGACAAATGCACTTCAAATTGTTGTATGAAATGTTCCTTCTACTGGTGCTCCGTCTATCTTCAAGGTGCGAAGAGTGCGGTGGAACTCCTCTTATGATTTCAGGTTTCACTAATTGATCTCGAGAATATTGAAGCTATCCCTCTGCTTGACCTGGCCAACTTAGGGCTCCCTGCAAAACCATGCATTCATTGTTTTCAGCCATACTGAAGAATTTTTGTTCTATATTGTAGTTCTTTATGGCTTGTTATAACTACTATTTGCAAAGCTCAGATGCTAATTACAGCAAGGTGATCTCCAAGACTTTTCTTCTATGTATTGGGGTGTTCTCTAACTATGTTATATTAGGCAGTAGAAGGCTAGAAGCAGCCTTTCTTTGTTTCATCTCTGGTAAAGAGGTTGTGAATCCACTAAAATATAATCTGATTGGATGTTGCAATTAAGGTCTATTAATTTAGAATAATTACACTAAAACTTTTAAATTATTGTCTATTCTCACATGCATTATTCCATCTTATACTTGGTACACATTGACGTTGATCTTACCAAAAGAATATCAAATGAATTAAGAGTAAAGTGGTTTATAAAAGACTTAAAATTGATTATATGATACTGATCAAATTAATCTGATGGATAACTAACAGGAGGGATATCTCAGAGGATTTTTTTTTACAATTAAGGAGTTTATGGGTATTTAGACGTAATTGTTCCTATTAATTTTTCTTCCTTTGCAAGAGTAGCCCGCGTAATTAGTGGATGTGCAATACTCACCTCTTTATCCGTCCGTTTTTGCCAGGCCCCAGCTTTGATGCGCATCAACGGCTATGGAAAGCTTTATATTGACGCCAAAACCCTCGTCTTTATTATTCATACGGCTACTTCGGACCGCCTCCACCTTCTGGGAGAAAGCAAAAAAACCAAAGCGGCAGATCGAAAAACTCAAAAATCCCCCCAATATTTCAAAAAATTTCCCCATTTCCGTCCCGTTGAAACCTTTCTTTGCTTCCAGGAAGAAGAGGAAGAAGAGGCAGAAGAGGACAGAGTTAGAGAAAGAGAGAGAGGGAGAGAGACGATGAGTTCCTCATCATTCTCGAGGAGCTCTCGATCTGCTCCTCGTCAATCCCTCTTCTACCGTGACCTCGCCTCTCCGATCTGCAACCACCACCGCGGCGGTGGCAGGTCGCCGCCGGCTACCTCCGCCCTTTGGCGAGATGGCCTTGCCAGCGGCGCCGACCCGCCTCCGCCGCCGATGTTCACCCTCGACGACCGCGCCGACTTCTCCCCCGACACCGCCGTCGGCGATCTTCCACCCTCCTCGCCGAGTAGCCGGACGCCGCCTCGTCCGGATCGGCGATCTTTTTCCCGGTCGCCTTCTCTCTCGTCTCCGTCCTCTTCCTCGGCTTTGCGGATTCGGGCGGAGGTGAGCGGATCGGGCAGTGGGGTCGGTAATGGGGGAGCGAGTTCGAATTGGATGATAACGCCAGCGAGAGAAGATGGATTGAGTTATTTGGAGAAGGGGAAGGGTTCTCCGGTTGAGGGGGTGGTCGAGACTGGCGCGTTGCTCGCGCTTCCCCCTCCCACGAAGGATGTTGCGAGGATGGAGGACAGTGAGATGACTAATGGAGCTGCTGACGAGGAGTGGGTTACTGTGTTCGGGTAT
This sequence comes from Typha angustifolia, assembly GCF_048772165.1. Taxonomy (NCBI): domain Eukaryota; kingdom Viridiplantae; phylum Streptophyta; class Magnoliopsida; order Poales; family Typhaceae; genus Typha; species Typha angustifolia. The sequence goes on from NC_133239.1 coordinate 1,392,715, forward strand.
GGAGATTGCTACTACTTGGTTGCTTTATTATCTTGCTTCTTTATGTTTTTATTATAGTTCTTGAGCTATCGGTAGGTAGATAGCAATAATTAACATGGCATATAGGAAAGATACGATTGAAATAAAAAAGAAAAATAATCCTTTTTTCAGAAAAATTAGATGTGGGTAGCGATATAGATTATGTCCTCCATTTATAAATTGTTAATATGTGAATCCGAAAATTTTCTTAGATAAATGAGTTATAAATGAAACTAAGTGTGATTTCCCTGATGATGGCTATTCTTTTCACTGTCTTTGTAGTGATTTTTATTAGTTTTATCTCTCTAGAAGATTGTATTGATAACTCTCATATAGTGGTCACTAATGTCTTTGTCAGTCGGTGAACTTCTCTTGCACAATTCTTTCTTGGTATGATCAACTCAGTGTCCAAGATATTCCAACAACTTGTGAAATGCTAACTGCATGATCTTTCTGTTGCATTTGTTAATGATGCCACCAGGTTTATAACATCATGTTTTGTGCTTGGTACTGCTCTTTGTTTTCATTTGCAGGTTCTTCCCAAGTGATACGAACCTTGTACTTCGCGAGTTTGAGAAATGTGGGGTGATAATTAGGCATTTCCCTGGCCCACGAGAAGCTAACTGGATGCATATATTGTATCAGGTAATCTCTAATCCTTTCATCAAATTCTGTATTTCCTTTATTTTGATGTGCAAAGAATACCATTAGCTGAACACCATCAGGTTTTACCTACAAGTGGTTGTGATCCTAACGATCATTTTCATACCATTCATAAGCTACTCTCATGCTGTGAAATTTAGGGGTTTTGTCCCTAATGTTAGTGAATCCAAGTTTGACCCATAATAACCCAAAAATCTCTTGTTATGTTTTTCATGCTGAAATAATCACCTGCTTAGGAACTCGGAACTTGATTTGGTGCTAGACTTTGTATTTGGGACATATTTTAATCAGTGAATTTCGTGCTTGTTCATGTCCTACTCATGTCCTGCCCAAGAGTATAACCCAGTTCAAGTTTCACAATTTTCTTGTTGCCTGATTTCATTCCATCGTTCTGAAATATGAAAATCAGGATTCTGTATAATCTAAGTGCTGCAATATATGGGTTCAATCTTGTGCATATCCATGCCGCAAGTTACTGGCATCTATTCCTTTTTGTTTCTTTGGTCAAAACTCTATTCTCCCTAGTTTCTTTCCGCAAGATAGGTCCCTTTTGTAGGGCCAAAACTACAAGATTTGTCCATTCCCCATTGGTTTAAAAATTTCACTTTTTTCCTAATGTATATATTAAGATCTCTTCCTAATATATTGAGTTATTTAGAACACAGCATGAATTTGGTAGACAATAGTACTCTCAAAAGAAGTGACAAATTGATTTAATGAGCATGTCCTGACTGGTTGTTTCTTTCTTCTAACGTCTTTCTATCGTCTTCTGGAATTAGTCTGGATTCAAACTGACTCTTTTTTTTTTTCTCCAATGCGTTTCTTATTGGGTTCTTAAAGCACCATTATGATGCTCGAAAGGCTCTAGAAAAGAATGGGACTCAGTTAAATGGTGCTCTCACAATAGGAGTGAAGCCTGTTGATCAGATACAGCGTCAGCTTCTGAATGAGAGGCTACAGAAAATAAATCGGGGGGGCTTCATGGTTAACTTGCCTCCAAAGATGCCTGCTGTGAAGAGCACTGCTGTGCCAAGCGCATTGGGAGCTTTCCCTCGCCCCTATCACCCAAAGGCTGACACCAATATTATCAGTGATAGTGGGCGCCGTGCGACTGGAAGCATTGCTTCCCCAGCAAAATCAGTTGTATCCAAGGTCATGGATCTAGTTTTTGGGATATGAGTTGAACAATTAGAAACAACATTGCCACTTGAGCTTCACCCATTTCCCAGGTGTCTGAAGAATTTCTTATAAAAGTCTTGGCAACTTGCTGTAGCTTAAAGGAAAATAACTGCTTCGAAATTGCCAAGGGGAGTATTCAAACAAATGAGTGCACCCCGTATGAGGACTCTAAATCATGCTAAAGTATCCATACTTTCCAACTTTGGTGTGTGATGAATTCTGAAGAAGTATTGCGGAAAACAAAGTGTTGAACTTGAGAGATTTTTCTCACTTTCAACTGTTACAGTCCACAGAGCCGCAGCTGGCTTTGCAAAACACTACTCCTTGATTAGGTATGCTGGCATCTGTCTGTCTGTCTGTTAGTCGATAGGAAAGTATAAGAAAAAAAAAAGGGTTGTATTGTATTACTCATATAAGAGTATTTCGTTGCTTCTTTTTTTTTTTAATTCAAATGCATGTTGAGAGAAACAAGTTCCATTTTAATCTATGTCGTCTCGCCTTTTGATCGTCATTTTTCTTGCAGCGTTCTTTTGCTTTCTTCTGAAAAGCTTTTGGAGAAGCTTGAGGTCTAAGCCAGGTTTCCCTCGACGTGGTTGCCTTTCTTATGGCCACTTGGACGTAATTAATAGACGTTACATTCTTCAATCTTGCAAAGTGATAATCCTTTGATTGCAATATCAAAGGAAGAAGAATAAAAGCGGCACACTTATTCCTGTTTTCTTGAAAATACTTCTGTTCTTATTCAGCAATATATCTTTACGTTTTATTTTTTAATCTCTTGCATGTATAACCCTCATATTTGCTTCTTTTTCCCAAAGAATATTCACATACATACAAAATTGATAGAGTATTTTACCCACAAACAAATAAGGAGCTTGCCTTGTAAGGGGCATACATGGAAAAAAATAGAGGGAGAAAGCTCGTACCTTTAACAAACCCTAGAATAATTTAGTTGGATTAGGCCCACTTTTCTCATTAAGAAAAAAACAAAGAAAGAAAAAATAAAATAAAAAAGAGAAAAGAAAAGAAAAGGAAAAAAAAAAAAAAACTCTTGGATGACTTCAGAGAAATTTCCGTGTCAAGCACTTCTGTGGAGGATAAATTATCTTTATTTGAAGCAAGCTAGTTTCCGTCGAGGATAAAACTTGGATAGCGACAAATGAACAATGATAGGGTAATCCTTTGTCGGTATAAGCACGCTTTATAAAGCAACACTCGATTAGTTTCCTACTGTCTCTTATCCGACTCGCCACGATAGGGCCGATAGCACTCTGAGAGGCCCTTCATAGTTCACCTTGACACTGTACACGCTCGGCGCCTCCCGATCTCATCGGGATCGGCCGATATGTCGGCTAAGATCGTATCAGTCGCGGCCGGAGAAGCCCACACTCTTGCCCTGACTGGTACTGCTTATTCTCCTCTTCACTCCGTGTAGCTTCTTATCCCAAGAGAAGGGAGATATTTATTTCAGTGCTTTGGTACAAATGGGTCAGGAGATGGACGCGTGTTCTCGTGGGGAAGGGGCACTTTTGGCCGGCTCGGGACGGAGAAGGAGGAGGACGAGCTCCTCCCGGTTCCCATCGCTTTGGGAGAGAGGAAGAATGGACAAGGAGGGCGGCCGCCAAAGTTCGTGGGGATTGCTGCTGGTGCTTACCATAGTCTTGCATTAGATGGTATGGGTTGTTCTACTTTTTTTTTTAAAAAATCTTTTTACACGTATGTGTTTATTTATAGCTTTGATTGGTTGACACATCCATCGCCACTTGGAAAAGATGCAAAAATTTTGAACTTTGTTTGGTCTTGCTCTCGGAATTAAGAAAATTTGTGTAATTTTAGGGTCTCTCTGGAATCATCAATTTGGGACTGCTTGATAATGTCACTTGGCTTACAGCTAAATTTTCTAATTCACTTGTAAGTTAAATTATAAAAAGTTCCAAAACCTATGGTCTTTTGGTTCTAAGTATTTCAAAATTTTATCTATGATCCATGCTGTTGATATTCCAGTAAGATGCTTGATCATTCACATCACATGCATAGTTTTTTGAATGGTTTGACACTTTTAACTCTTGAAACAAGATGCTCTGGAAATTAGTAGTCTAACTCTCTCTCTACATATTTAATTGCACTTCTCCACCTGGATCTTAGAAACTTGCTGTTTATTCCTTCATGTTTACTTGGCAGATGATGGATCCGTTTGGTCGTGGGGCTACAATATCTGTATCCTTTAATCTGCAGTTCTTTTTATTGTGTTTTGTCTTTGATATTTGCGGCTTGCTGCATAGATACAGTTTGTGAGCAACAGCATACTTTTCTGCCTTGACTATTTTATGGATGGCCAACTTGGTTACGGTGAGGAGAATTCGTTGATTCCCTCCACTGTAGAACAACTACAAGAATTGGGTTATCCGGATTCTTTGGCAGATGGATCAAGCATTTATGGCGGCCAAGTTGTTTTAAAGGTAGCGCAATACCATTCTTCTATGTCTTAAGAAACTCTTTCTGCAAGAGTGTGGTACTATGGTGGCATCAATTAAATGCTTGAAAAGCAAAATGTTATGTCTTAGTAAAGTCAGAAAAGTTGAATTACGTTCTCCCGAAAAATATACATGTGTACCAGAATGCTGTAGGTTCTCTTGATATTTCTAACTTTCAATGTGCTACAGATTTGTGCTGTCAAGGCTGGAGGGATGATGTCATTTGCAATAGATAATCTGGGGGCTCTATGGATGTGGGGTAATTGCCCGCAGCAAACTGATACTGGTGAGTTCTGCCTTTCGGGCAGTCTTGTTCCATTGCCTGTATGGGATTTCCATGGACATACAGTTGTTAAGGTGGCATGCGGTAATGAGCATGTCGTGGCTGCAGTTAGTGCTGGAGAAACGTATATTGCAGGCAACCTTGTATGTTATGCTTGGGGAAACAACAGCCATGGTCAGTTGGGATTAGGTGATAAGGAAAATAGATCACGTCCTGCGGTTATTCCAGTGTTCAATGAAGATTCTTCTTGGGTGGTCTACGAAATCGCTTGTGGGGCTTTTCATACTGCTGTTCTTACTCACAAGAAGACTTATGAAAAGAATATCGAATCTAAGTGCTGGACATTTGGTCTTGGTGAGAATGGGCAGCTTGGTCACGGAACTACGATCAGTTCATGCAAACCGGAACCTGTTAATGGACTGCCACATGATGCATTCCTGGTATCTCTTGATTGCGGCTTGTTTCACACAGCTGTTGTCTCTTCATCTGGTGAAGTATGGTGTTGGGGAATGGAAAAGGGTCTTGGGCTGTGCCCAGATGCTAGCTACACAGGAACTGATGTAGGGGATGCGCTCTATCCTTTAAGGATGCAATCTCCTGAGACAAATGGGCCCAACTTCACAGGTCCAGTACAAGTAGCTTGTGGAGCAGCACATACAGTTCTTGTTTCAGGTGAGGGGTACAGGGTTTGGGCATGGGGCAGAGGACGGTGTGGTGTTCTTGGGAGTGGCCATACAACTGATAGTTATGTTCCTTGTGCTGTTATGTGGCCACCTCTCGATGAAGATTCCAAGGAGATGCAAGGGAATTTAAACAGAGATGTGAAGGTGAGAGAAAAAGATGGCAATATAGCGGAGATGGAGCAAAAATTATCTGCTGCAATGGAGGAAATAGAGTTCCTGCGGACAAAGTTGACACGTATGGAGCGATATGCCAATGTGCTACATATATCAATCTTTAGGAAGACTCTAGATGAGCGAACACTTCCAAAGTCTTTACAGGATTCTGGTGTTTTTGATATGAGAAAGGAATTGGAGAATGTCATGGACTCAGCAGACAATGAGGAGCTTGTGCGAATGGAGATGTTCCATCGCAGTATGCTAAGCAGTGTAAAAGACAAGCAGATGAAGAGAAAGATACAAGAGATGGTAAAAGAATGTTTTCTCTCTCTTTCTTCAGGGAGGCAAGCTTGGTGAACTATATAAGAGACTACATTCAGAGTTCTTATTTGGAACCATGAGAATGCTGTGCATATACTGGTATTGTACTAGATAGTTGAATGTATATCATGTGTACTTAACATGGTGCGAGTGTTTTGCAATAAACTGAAGTGTACACCTTCCAAAGCTTGCTATCTTTATTCTTTACATCATGTGTGCCTGATACTCATGTAGCACGATGAGGTTGATCAGCTGAGTGGTGCATTGGGGCAAAACCAATAAATATCCTCTTTGTATCGACTGATGTCAAAGATAAGTGAATTGCTGCATTTGATTATGGTTTACTCACAAATATTCTGTGGCTATGTTTGTTTCTATCCACAAGTACTGTCAGAAGTCGGAAACATGTAGCATGCAGGATAAATTTGAGAGTGCGGCACTGCTATGTAACATGGAATATGAGATTTTCTGTATGATCCAGCATCTTCCTAAAGTGAGGGAAATTTCAGGAACAATTTGAGAACTTTGCGTGATAGAGTTCGATTGTTAAGTTAATAAAAGCTGCTCTTTTAAATAATAATGTCAACTGTCATGGCCTTGCATGATCTTGATGTACTTAGTAGGATATGAACATGTATTATGTAAAATACAGCTTTTATGGTTCATGAATTGAATTTATTTGCTACTTACTGATTGATGGTTGATTTATGTTCAAACCTACTCGGTACATGTCCCTCGATGTGATTGCTTGCCTGTTTCTTATGGAGACAGAATCTATATACATCACTTTTTTGAAGCTATAATACTATTCTGAATTTTTCTATAGGTGAATTTCTACAGGGGTTATCTTGGAGCATACTTGTCCTAACATTACTTACTATCTTAAAGTGTATTCTTTCTAGGAGCTCTTAGAAATACAACATTCTAAAGTTGTTAGTTACTTGTTCTTTTTCTGATGATATTAAGAGTTGTTGGTTGGTTATGGAAATTGGAACAGCATTTAGTGAGGCAAATAAATTGGCTGCTGTTTGATGTTGCATTTCTTTTATTCTCTCGTCTTCAATTAGTATTTTCTATAGGAAACTTGTATATTGCATATAGTGATATAGCATGTTCCATCTTTGTTCTTGCATCTTCTATGCTTAATATGGTGATCTGATGAATTCGGCAACGTTTATTGTATGACAGGACCACGTCAATTGAGAATCGACGTAGTCGGCCATGTGAAACGATTCGGCGTACTTTGAGCCGCCCTTTATGTACTTGTATTTAATAAGACGGCGATATATACTCTCTCGTTACCGGCTTCCCTTCAGGCTTTGCATTACTTGTTTGACGTTTTCGGTTTTCTTGTAGTCTCTTGCCAGTCACCGCCGAGTAGGTAGTAAACTATAGTTATTCCTCTTATAAACATAGAATTATATAAACAAACTATATGCATGTTTTCTTTCAATGTTCTAGTCTTGTGGTAAGATTTAATTGGCACGTATACCAGCAGGTAGTAGCAAACAAATTACTCTTTCTAAAGAGGGAAAAAAAGAGATGAAAAGAACTCATTAGATGGACAACACAGTATACGGCAAAACTGAATTAGTATGCACCGACTTTCTCGACTAGTGGGGAATGTTAAAGAGTCGGCGAGCAATGTCCACCATTGCAGAATGCTTTGCCGATTTTTTGGTAGCATTTTTTTGGGAGCCCGCCAATAATTTCATCGAGAGCCCTAAACCCCAAGTCGAACCCGCTCGCTCGTTCTCGAAACCCTTACCTTTCCTCCTTCCGTTCCGGCCAAATCTCCGGCGAAGATGCCTGGACGACCGTCCGATTCCGGGGACTCCATCGTCCCCTTCTCGCCGGGCGTCCAAGATCCGGTCGTCTACCCCATACGCCATGGCGTTAAGCCCCCGATCTTTCGAGTCTATGTCTCCTGGTCACGTGGGAACCTCCTCCATGTTACGTGCCTCCGCCCACCTCCGGATCCAGACACGATGGGCGGCTCTGGGGACGAAGGTTCCGAGGAGGAGATCGGCGGGAAGGTAGTGGAAGTGAAGCTTGGAACTGATGATGGAGAGATCAGCGAGGCCCAGAGGAGGAGGATTGCTTATGGCTCGGTTCCCCCCTTTGCGCTTCTGCAGAGCCGGAAGAATTCGCTGGCCGCCTTGTCGAGAATGCCGTCTTCTTCGATCCGCACTGAATGGTATTCTGAATTCTGACTCATTAACTTTACCTCTTACTTCATTTGAATTTTTCTGCATTCGAGTTTTTGTGAATCTTACATAATTTTCAGTTTCTAAATTTGGAGATCAAATTTCGAGTTTGTTTCCCATGGCAATACAGGTGGCAGCATGTTCTTGAGTACAGTAATAGCATAAGTAGCCTCCTCGGGGAGCCAAGTTCCCGTCCTACCGACGTAATAGAAGATCCAAAGATGGTTTTGCAGGTGGCCTAGTTTTTCATTCTTCATAAAAGAAACTGTTTCTTCTTACCATTTTGAATTATATTTGATTCTTCTGCCCTTAATTTGTCTTTTAAGTTCTCCTATTGCAGCCTGTTGAGGAGCCTACCAGTCTGAAGGCTGCATGGCAGCTCATGGAGATATTCTATGTTGATAAACAGTTATCAAGTTGGCTTCCGGAGCGTCTCGTTGATTGGTTAGCAGTAATGTTCTTTTCTGACCCTGTCTTATTATCCTTCTTAATTCGACACGAGTATAACATTCTTGGTAGATGTACTTTTCTTGGAGTTACATTTCTCCTTTTCTCCATCAGGATTACGATAGTCTCTTGTCTAGGACGGAAGGTACAATTTATTCAAGGCTTGCCCGTCTTCAAAAGAAGCTTGTCAACTTGCAGGTTTGATTTTATTATTTCTTGGCGCTGAATTAATTTCAGATTTTCAGCACTAGACATATTTATTCAGGAAATCTTCTGGATATGGGTATGGGCTTGTTATTTTATCCCTGTTATATTTGGGTCTTATTTTTCGTAACGGGAATGGCAGAATCTTTTTTTTTTTTTGCTATTATTTTCACTGCACATGTTTAATTTTTTAGTAAATGAACATTCATGAGATATTGGTATGTGGGCTTTCCAGAAAGAGTTCATTTTGAATTTGTTGCACAGGTTATAGAGGATGATCCTGACTACTGGGAAGGACTGTCTGCAGCACTCACAGTTGGATGGCTTGATATTGTGGTAATTTTGCACTTCTGAGTTTCTTTGCTGGAATTTGCTCTGTTTTATACTGAAAATATATCTCTTTAATTTCATTAGCCTGAAATAGACTAGTCACTCTCAGGTGAAGTTGTTGAGATTGCATGGATCTTATCGAGAGGACCAGCTAGACAATCGCGAGGTCTGTATCTTTGTTTCATTCTAGTTGGTGCTGTTTCATGGTGATGCTTTTATTGCAAATGCAGGAGATAATTTTTTTTCCCCTTTTGTGGAGTTTATGAATTGCTTAGCCTTCTCTTTGACATGCTTTGGCAGTGAACCTATAATTGTCATTGTTTCTCTGATATCTTATGACAGAAGAAAGATTTACTTTGTGGATTTTTTTCTCCAGTTTTATTATGCTTTGCCATTTTTTATGAAATCACTCATTGAGGAAATGACCTACACATCTTTCAAGTGAAGATTTGCATTATGCCATAAGGACTTGCATTAGAACTTCTATGTTATTCAAGCTCTCTGAATCTCACTGTCTCTCTGTCCCCTTCATTGATATAATCACTTTCCATGTCTTATTATTTATACTTTTCTTACTTACTATATATCCTCGGTACAGACAGAAAACGGGTTAGTAGAGGCAATTGCTGTTCTGGTTTCAATAATGCCACGTATGCGTCCTGATATTCCAGAAGGAAGACTAGGTCAATGTTGTAAAACTAAACCAGATTTTATGAAGGTATGCTCATTTAATCTGAACCCCCTTTTTTGATGTATTATCCATGGGCGCTTACCATTGTACTTCCACAACTAGGCCTGGGAAAAATGGCGGGGCCATATAAGTAAACTGGAATGCAGTGCATTTTGGGTTCAATGTGGTCACCACCGAACTCGGGATGGTTTGAGGAATTTACTTCAGATCATGCTGGGAAACATTAAGAACATTACTGCTGCAACTTGTCATTGGCTGGAGCTGTTTATCTCTCATTTTATTTTCATAAGGCCGTTCACAGTGGTAAGTTTCTATGAACTTGGAGTAGCATTTCCCTTTATTGAATTGTATATTCGCTAATATATTCCATTATTCTACAAACTTTCAATTATTTATCCAGCACTTTTCACCTTTTCATAATGCTTTATTTGATTATGCGATGTTGGGTAGCCAATTTGGCTTTCCGGTTTAGCCACAATCTTACATGTATGATTGTACCCCATTTGTCAAATATGTGCATGTTTGGGCAGTTTGTTGTTTTTCTAGTTTCTACCATACATTTGGTTGTCTAATACTACAGAGCTTTCTTTATATCTCCTTACTGTTTGGAAATATTTAATCATTACATGAAACTTATGTAGGGTTTAGAGGGAATGCACAACTTAGCTCAGAAATGTATGCAACTCAAACCATCCTCTATTTCCAACGGATTATTGAGCCTCCTTATTGGCATTCTTGGAGATAATCCGGAGGTGAGGAAGATGTACTCTCACTCTCTTAAAGGATTACATTGCCTATTGTTAATATGGTGGAGTTTTGTTGTTTTTATTTTGGGTAATGTTTCTTGTTCTTTGTTCATTAGGTCGTTTTAGCCGAGTGCTCAAAATCATTTGGATCATGGTAAGTTTATAATTATGTTTCTTTGTCTATTAGGTGGTACTCCTGATTGTTGTATTTCAGATTGTATTGAGATTTTTGTTCATCCAGGATGGTTGCTCATGCTATAGAGCTGCTGGCAGCTGATAGTGATTACACAGATGCTCTGTTGCATGAAGAGCTGTATAATTTAGGAGGTGTCAGCATTGAGGAACTCCACCGGCTTGTGTATGCTCAAGTTTTGTCTTCTCATACTTTGACTTGGCAAGTGAGTTTTAATCTTTTATTGTGAATAATTAGTTTGCGCACTTTCTTATAGTTATGTTCTGATAGCAGTTTTTGTCGCATTGTCTTAATCAAGTGATGTATATTGTTCGGCTGCTCTACATATTTGAGTCAACTTTACATAGTTTTAGCTTATTGATATCAAAATTCACCATATCTGAAGAAAATTTTAGATGCAAGTGCATCAAAAACTCACCCCGTGTTCTTATCCAAAAACACTTTTTTTCTTTTGGTCATGATTCATATGATGTCATCTTTGCATTGTCTGTTGTCAGATCGCACCAACTTATCTAGCATCATGCCCAAAGCAAGGGCTAGGACTGCTGGAGATTTTACTATGCAAGCAGCCTGTACAGAGTCATCAGATAACACTTAAGGTAATTGGACGTGTTAGTTTACTCAGTGATATCAAACGTGGTTTCTAATAATTTCTTCCTGCATCTTGATATCCTCCTAGTGGCATCTATTTAATGACATGAAACTTGTCTTCTCTGAGCAGACTCTGGAGATCTGCCGTTTATATGAGCTGGAGAACATCAGTTCAGGTATCATGAAGGTACATCTTGTTTCTAAAGCATATGATACTTCACTGTTCCTCTATCATGATAGCTCCTCCACTTAACAACCTGTACATAAACTGCTTGGGATCTGCTATACCTGAAGCTGTGCTAGTAGGATTCCTCTTCACAGAAAGCTTGATTGCAGCTTCCTTAAATGATAAACGGAACTCAAAAAGAAGCACTACTTCAGGCCTATAACTAAGCCAAGCTCATGCATAAGGAAGCTGAATGTTTTTAACAGGCTTTGCTTGATTTGAGGTCTCGGCTTGAAGTTGCTCACAAGTGAAAAAGTCAAAATGAGCATAAGTTTTAGATCTTAGTCTCAAGTTTGGCTTGAGTTGTTAAAGCCATATAAAGAGAAACAAGCTGCTGACTTGGATTTAGCTTGGCTTATCTTTCTTTTTTTCAAAAACCTTCATATAGTTAGATTGTATAGAAAAGTGAACATTAAATACTGATGAACTTGGTTTCTGTTTCATTCCTTTCTTTACACTTTAGATTGCTGGCATGTACCATTGGAAGCATGGTAGGAAAGGGTCTGGCATTTACTGGTTTCAGCAAGCTCGCGACATAGTTCGGCTCGACAGAATTGCTCAACAACTGTTCGAAAGTATTGGGAAGTCTCTATCTGATGACAGTTTCAAGGTATTACTTTTTTGCGTGGAATATGATTTTGTGCATGTGAGTTGTGTGCCCTTGGAAATGGGACTAACTACAAAGCAAAGTTCTATTGCTTCCTGTGGAGGATACTTTCAACCACATGTATCAGTATTTTCGCTGGGAAACTTATAAATTTTGATTTGAACTGCTGACAGCAATGGGAGGGATTGATCGAGTTACTTGGTTCTGATGTTGGGACTTCCAGAGGACTTGAGTTTCTTCATAAGTACTCCTTGTGTTTTTGCTTTCTTTTTCTGTTCTCTTTACATGAATTGCATAAAATACAGCTTGTGATTTATCTTTCTATGTTTGTTTACTTTACAACATGGTTGTACCACAGATATCGGGATTTTAAGAGATCGCTTCAGGAGGTGCTAGAGGGAAAGGATGCTAGTGCTGCTCGTCGGACCATGGAATCACTTATCCAGGTACTTATCCATATCTAATAAGAGCTAATTGCAATCAGATGTAAGTATCCTCATGTGATGTGTCTGACACCTACACCTTGTACTACTAGGTTAGAAGCTGAAGTTTTAGCATTTCAAGATTATTCTTGTAACTTGGTAGATTCAGTGAAAGAACCGACTGAAGCTTCTATATCTCTGTTTTATATAGAAGAACAATTGTTATATATTTGGTCTACTGGCTCTACGTTAGTCTTGTTACATGGAATCTGGCATTAACCTAGCCAATGATGTTATGTGTGTCATAGGAAGAAGGCTTTATCATATAAGAGATCTGTTGCTTTGCATGGTCCTCTTTATTTGATTGTGGATATTGATTAGTTTACTTTCCTCTTGCCTAGGTGCAACCATTTGATAGTTTTTGATTTGATAATCATGCTAAAATTATTATTATGTACAGAGACAAGTTCTCTGGTCATTTATTGCATCGCAAGGAGAAATTTATTAGTAGCTCGTGAACTTCTAGCCATCTAGGATATATATGTAGTAGTGATCTGCACTGTCAGTTATAAACCAACTCTGCATCAAACACATTGACATGTGCTGATATCAGGATATGTTCTTCCTAATGGTTAAAGGCTGTTACTGATCAGAGGGGAAGGCCAAGCACAAGTTGAATTGGCAATTTTGCTCGAAGTATTGATATTGTTAATCTTTTTGCAGCTTATGAGAAATCCATCCACACCGCAGCGCTTCTGGCTTCCTCTTTTGCATGACTCGGTAAGTCATCGCCATTGCAAGTTCTGCTTTTAGGTTGTTGCTCTCAATACATTTTCTATTGATAGCGTATCTGTCATTGCTTACAATCGTTAACATAATTATCAAAATATGGTTGCTTGGTTTATTTAATAGTTATTATTTGGGTATGGAATGAAATATTGCTGCAGACCTTAAAAAGCATTAAGGTTATTTAGGAACTATATTATGGAAGCTTGATTGTTGATTCAATTGTTTGTGAAGCATTGCAATAGCAAATAAAAATGACATTACCTATAACAGGCGGTGAATAATTATAACTTTTTAACTTATTGTTCATTTTGGATTTATCAATAGAAGTTATTACAAGGCTGCTGGAAGTATGAGTCAATGACTTGATTTTATAGCCATCTTTCCATGAAAGTGCTGAATATGTTAGAAAACCCACAGATGCATATTAGATAAGCAGCAGTGTGGTAGTATAGGTACTTCAATGGTTAATTGCTAACATACTAATACTGCACTATAAGGAGGTTGATACAGTACATCTGTTCTGGATGGTATATAGGTTTCTGCCTTTGGGTACTGAGGTAGTAGTTGAACATTTTGAAAGATCTTCTGTTCATCTTGCCCCTAGTCATACCAGGAACTAGGGAATAATTTGTTTTCTGGAATTTATACAAAACACTCCTGAAAACATTATGTCAGGAAACATCATTGCTGGCTGGCTATTCTATAGTTGATGGAGATCTCTTATTTCGTAACTTGTGATTGTATATGAATATATGTATCAGTAATATCATTGGATGCTTGGATTAAGTCCTATTGACTGGATATTTTTCCTCTCTATATGATTCCCAGGTTAAGTTGCTGAACTGGAAAGGCCATCCTCTGTTAAACGCTGCTGAAACAACTCTGTTGCTAAACAAGCTTCAGGAACTATCCATCGCTAAACTGCGGCCAGATTTCTGTGATGCTAACCTGCCGTCTCAATCCTTGAGCTCCGTCAGATTGGCTCTAGCCTCTAATCTTGGACGTGCTTTTCTTGAAGAGTCCTGAGAATTTGCTGTTTCGGCTTTTGCTGGTCTGGCAGTTTTCGTCCAGTGCAACAAGTCCATATTGCTTCTAATGAGGAATGAAGCAACAATACTGTCCATGTGGAACTTCCAACTCTACGGCTTGGTTTGTCTGGGATTATTGTAAAATTAGCTCTAACTATTATCTTGTACCCTCAATCCATCTGATACAGGCATTATGCCTAATGTACCAGCCAATGGAAATATTTACAACAAGATCTAGTGTACATTTTTGTCCATTTCGTAGCTTTAGTTGCTGTTAAGTTTTGGATTATGTCATTATGCATGATTATGAAGTTGCTTCTCTGTTTATAGAGGTAGCATAATGAGAGGTTCATAAAGTTGAATGTCTAGTGAAGAAGAAAACCAGATGGAAAATAGGGCATTCGTACTAAAAAAAAAACAAAAACTCTTTCAAGTTTTGACAAAAGTATTAAGTATACAAAATAAATACTCTTAATATTTAAGAGTTAATTTTACTACTACTAACACTTAACATTTATTTTTGTGCAATTGGCCCAGGAAAGCAACAACTATATTTGATCTCCATCATTTTACTCAGGTGAAGCGTGGTAAAATATACAAAGCGCTCATATAATGAATTAGGTTTCATAATGTAAAATATTCGATCGTCACATTTGCATTTCCTTTTCCTTTTCTCTTCATAATCTTTCTTGGTTCTAATACAGTTTTTTTCTCTTTCAAAAAAGGAAAAGAAAAAAGAGAGAAAGAAATGGAACTAATACCGTTTAAATCACCGATACGATTAGTTAAGTTCTCTACGCATGTCATATTGTTACGCGAGGGTGGTAAATGGATGGACGGTCCACATGAGGTGGTAAACTGTGACGGATCTTGATGAGATCGGTCCATTTTAGTGCGTGAAATCTACAGCTCGGGTCCAGGATCAGGATCAGGATCCGTTCAAAAACCCCTGTCTTCGAGAAGTCCTCGTCTTCGTCTCCGCCTCCGGACCCTCTCTCTCGTCTAGCAATGGTGGAGTCCATTGGATCGGGAGGCGGAACTCTGAGGAACGCCTTTGGAGGCGTTCTTGGCGTCTTCATCCTTCTCCTCATCGGAGTCCTCGCCTTCTCGATCCGTCTCTTCTCCGTAAGACTTCCATCAATTCGATTCTCGAGTGTCGGAAACCTAGATCGAGTCGAGAACGCAATCTGTCATCTCGATTTCGTTGCTGATTCGGTGTGGCGTTTCTTCTTGGGTGGTTTGTCTCGCAGGTGATCAAGTACGAGAGCGTGATCCATGAGTTCGATCCGTACTTTAACTACAGAGTCTCTCAGGTTTGGTTTCACTAATCATATTTACGTTTTCTTCGATCAAGAGCTGTTAAATGGAGGTAGTAATGATTTCTGCAGTGTGGTGGAGCGTGATATCTGTCTGTTTATATAGTTATGCGATCATAGAATTTTAATTGTTCATTTAACATAATAGATAAAAATTGGTATTATGAAAATTATATACATGTTAACGAATTGGTTTATTGTTTATAAGTAGGGCTAGCCTTTGGAAGATATACTAGTTGCTCAGTCGTCAGTTATAAATGCAACTAATGTGACCCTATAATTCACCTTTTAGGGTCATTGTATCAACATAATGCCTTCTGTTTGCACATCTTCAATTGTGCGATCAGCCATGTGCATAGATAACACCAATGTGCAGATACTTCTGGCACCAAGTTCATTTTTGGCTGGTTGCATTGGTTTTACAATGCAGTCATAGAAGAAGTTTCGTCAATATTCTTACATATATAACTTCTATTCAGAACTCAACTTATGTATATTGTATCTGCATTGACTCACAGTTTATCTGTTTCAGTTTCTTACAAAGAATGGGATTTATGAGTTTTGGAACTGGTTTGATGATCGAACCTGGTATGGCATCTAAAAAATGCTTAACCATGTTATTATGAAACAATAGGATGTTTTTTTTGTCAAATAATGCTGGCCTCACTTGTTTCTAGGTATCCTCTTGGTCGTGTGATTGGTGGTACTGTTTATCCTGGATTGACATTAACAGCAGGTTCCATTTGGTGGTAATGTTCATGCTATCCGTACTTTGCGTTATGTAAAAGGCCAATATCCTAGAGTGAATGGGAATGTATCAATAAGATGTCCTGATGTGGTCAAGTTGTCTGAATGCAGGTTTGTGAATTCCCTCAACATTCCTCTGTCTGTGGAGACCGTGTGTGTATTTACTGCTCCCATTTTCTCAGCTAATGCAGCTTGGGCAACTTATCTTCTGACAAAGGTGGATGGTTTTGATATCTATTTTTTCACTCTTATATGCACAGAAATCATCATATTCACAAGTCTGTCATGTATTTACAGGAAGTTAAGGGCGCTGGAGCTGGTTTGACTGCAGCAGCTCTATTAGCAATGGTAATTGATACAGCTAGTTTCACTCTGGAGTTTTTTTGGTTGCCTTTTCACTTCTTTACAACATCTAGGATCATTTATCTTGTTACTCTTCAATTGTTTTATGAATTTTAGAGCTTTCTTTATGATCTTATAATTTTACAGTGGCCTCTTTCGAAATATGTTACTGTTGTTGACCTAATGTGGATTTTCTCTTTTCATTAACGCAGGTGCCTTCCTATATCTCACGATCTGTGGCTGGCAGCTACGACAATGAAGCCGTAGCAATATTTGCTCTAATATTTACGTTTTATCTATACATAAAGGTAACTTTAGCTCAACTGTAGTTGTGAGTGATTTACAATGGTTATTTCATGTTTCCACGTTTCAGTTAGATTGTTTAATAGATGCTAACTAATCTTCGTATTTGTATCAACAATTTGCAGACATTAAATACGGGTTCACTCTTCTATGCTACTCTAAATGCTCTCTCATACTTCTACATGGTACTTATGACTATGTTACACTTCATGTGTTCAAAACAATTTTATGACTATATTCATAGGTAAATGTTTCTCTCTTCTAGGTTTGCTCTTGGGGAGGCTACACGTTCATCATTAACCTTATCCCGATGCATGTTCTGCTGTGCATTGTAACTGGCCGCTATTCTTCACGTTTGTACATTGCATATGCCCCTCTTGTAAGTGTTTAAGATATTGAAAGCAAAGCTGCACATTTTCAACTTTGAAGTAAGATAAGATTAAAGTAGAAACTTTCACAATAGTAATCTATATCTGAGGGAAGCCATCCTTGTCATATTACCAACATTAATGCAGGTTGTCTTGGGAACTCTTCTAGCATCCTTGGTGCCAGTGGTTGGTTTTAATGCAGTGATGACATCAGAACACTTCGCTTCTTTCCTGGTTTGTTGTTATATATAGATCATTATACAAGTTTCTTGTACTTCTTTTAACATTGTATGCAACTTTCATATATTTTTCAGTCACAGTAATTATGTGGTAATGTTGCTCACTTTGTGAAATTTGTCTTATTCAAATTTAAGCTTTCTCTAAGGTGTATAATTGCATGAAATGGATATATGGTATGAAAACACTAGTAGAACTAGTTTGTATGGTGGGAATGCTTGATTGATGCTTTTCCTCTAAGATCTATATCTACTATGTGGTAATGATTACAGCAAAAATAATGGATGCTATTTTTTATATGTTCCAAATAAGTTTCACATGATTTGAGAACTTCTTTCATTGATTTAAGTATAAATGTACAATATTATTGTCGTCAATACCCATATTTACCTATCAAATTTCACAATCTATTTGAAGCTTTAAGTTCTAGTGCATTCCATGAAGTTATTGTTGATTCTTCAACACAATTTTATATATATGACTAAGGATTCAAGTTTAGAAAGTTTAGACTTGCTTTAGAATGATCTGACTCAGACTCATAACTTAGCGTATATGCATAATCCGCTCTTTGTATATTTTATATTGTGTTGTTAAATTGCAGGTCTTCATTATTATTCATGTGGTTGCTATTGTGTATTATATCAAAGGGATCCTATCTCCAAAGTTGTTCAAAGTGGCTATGACACTTGTAATGATGGCTGGCATGTGAGTTTTGGCCTTCCTTGACACACTACATATATATACCTATTGTTAGGTTTCTAAAAGTTGGTTTTATTTTTAGTCAGAGCAATCGTTACACATATGAATTAGTTGCACCTAATTTAGTATATTCTTTTAAATATTGTGCGGTAACTGAGAGTTGGTAGAATTTTCTTCCAGGGCTGTTTGTTGTGCAGTGATAGCTATACTCATAGCATTGGTGGCTTCTAGCCCAACAAAAGGATGGAGTGGCCGCAGTTTGAGTCTACTTGACCCGTAAGTGCATGTCTTAGCATTATATAGGCACTAACTTTAGGAAGAAATAGCCTTTTATCTCATTTTGCATTGCTATACCATTTTGAGTGGAATTTATCATTGTAGTGATCTCTTGAATCTTGATATTAAAAGGTCCAAACAATGTATGTAATGATGTGAAGAAGAGCAGATTATTGTTGCAAGTTTTCCAAATAGTGATGTATTTATTTGTGTCAAAATGCAAGAGAATGTACTTTAGAGTTTGATAGACTTGCTGGTAGTGAAGAAAAGTTTATTTGCACAAAGCCATGGAACCATGGGTTTCTTCTCTTTTTACTTAAATTCGTTCTTTCTCTCTTCTTCCCACCTTCTCAAAATGCTACAGGAAGATATTTTTGTCAATATAGATTTTCCTTATAAAAACAAACTGGAGATAGTCTTTCTTTTCCAAATGTTGGTGAAAAAGTAAGTATGTGAAGAAAGATGCTCTGCAATAAGGATAAAATGTAGGTGGCGATATGCAAAAGAACCTGCCATATTCTGTTACAATAAAACCCCTGTGAAATACGAGTATAGAAGCATGTTGTAAAGCATCAATTAGCATTATTTTTGATACGGTACTTCTTTCAGATAGTATAACTACATCTTAACATCCTGATCCTAACTCTTTTGTTGGTGTGACAGAACTTATGCGAGCAAGTACATACCCATCATTGCTAGCGTCAGTGAACATCAGCCACCAACCTGGCCTTCTTATTTCATGGACATCAATGCGTTGGCCTTCTTAGTTCCTGCTGGTATTGTAGTAAGTAATCGTACATCTGTAAACAAAATTTAATATGGGAATTACAGTGAGGCCTTTATGGTGATCAAAATTAATTTTTGAACCTTTGTGAATTATGTAACATTATAATGATTTCCTTTATTGTTCACCAAAAATTTTAGATTTGATTGGAATCTCTCGTGCATTGTATGTGTGCTCTTTTTTTAAAACATTTTTTATTTTGAGGTGCAAAAAGATATCCTACAAGGCCCCCCTCCCGTGATCTTTTAGTAAGCCAATTCCCTATAAGCTGATTTGCTGGATATATGTTGCTCACAAGATCCAGTGTGGTTTATGAAGAGTTGTTAGATCCAACTTTTTATGATCTTCTTTGTTTGAGTTAGAGGCATTCCTAGGTGGTTCAGGTGACAGTTGAGTTGGTTGATCATTTAGTCCTTGCTAACTTGAGCTTAGATACTTTGTAGTGTTATTGCATTTGGCAACAAGAATGGGCTGAAGTTACTATTTGTCTTTTAAAGTGGAAGACTTAAGGTCCTTGAGAAGAGTCTCTGACATTGATGGTGTTTCAAGTACCATGGGGTTGAATTCCGTGGATCAAGCATATTATCTCTCCATACAACAAAGAGTTTCGTATGTTCCTTTTCATGAACCGAGTTAAATGGCAGCTATAAAAGGCATTCTAAGTCGATAGATTGTCTACTTAAATGCTCTTTTAATTAACTTTTATCCTCTTTATGTTTTCCACTCTATTATGAACTTGTCTTTGATGTTTACTTATCTAGAAGTATATAGTTAATATCTATAGTTTGTTGTGCACAATGATCAAGCTCTATGTTGTGGTTGAATTTGATAGAACTTTTCTGATATTAGGAACTTAATGAGAAAAAACTAAATCTGCCAAGTTTATTACACATCACCTGTATGATGTTTTCTTTTGTCCTGCAGGCATGTTTCTTACCATTATCTGATGCTAGCTCATTCGTGGTCCTGTATATAGTAACATCAGTATATTTTTCTGGAGTAATGGTGAGAAAGTGACAATGATAGCGAAGTTAATTGCTAACTTAATAGCAGGTCTTCATTTTGATAGTTGCTCTGTTGATGCCAGGTGCGACTTATGCTTGTATTAGCTCCAGCTGCATGTATTCTGTCTGGGATTGCTCTTTCTGAAGCATTCAATGTCTTAACACGATCAATCAAATTTCAGTTGCCAAAGTTGTTCAGCAGTCCTGGCGTATGCGCTTTTCTTGTTTTTTTTTTTCTTTTTCTATTATCTCTAAATTATCCTTGTTCTCTTACAGATTATGTTTGAGCTTCTAACAGTTATTTTGTGTTATGACATTCAAGCCAGAGGAAACTAGTACAGGGAGCTCTGTCTCTCAAACTGAAGTAAAGCATGCTAATCAGAAGACGACTGAGAAATCTGAAACTGCTGCAAAAGAAAAACCATCAAAGAAGAATCGCAAGAAGGAAAAAGAAATTGTGGAAAATGTTCTTGTTAAGCCTAAAACAGAAAGGCGGCTTTTAGTGTTGCCTCTAGAAGCATCTGCAGTTGCCATTCTTCTACTAATCGTACTTGGTGGATTTTATGTGGTATGTAACATTACTAATAGTAATGCTTTGGAACTAAATCATGCATTGGTTAGTTGCTGTCTGAAAATTGACTTGAATATGGAGAGGAAACAGTTCGATGGAATCTAGCATGGAAATTTTATGGGGTGTTATCTCACATCTCAAGTTGCATTTAATGCAGGTCTGTTATTCATACGGAGACAGACAAAGCTCATTGTTCTTTCTTTTTGCAGGTCCATTGTGTGTGGGCAGCAGCTGAAGCTTACTCTGCCCCTTCCATTGTTCTAACATCTCATTCACCTGACGGGTTGCATGTTTTTGATGATTTTCGTGAAGCTTATGCATGGTTACGGCATAATACCGACGTAGATGATAAGGTAAGACTGCCTCAATCCTTAAACTGATTTGGTTTTCTATGTAGGTTTCTTATTTATATACAATGGATTTTCTACTCCATTAAACAAGATTTTTAATACCTTACATCAAGTTATCTGAAAAATCAATGGTGCTTCAAGTGTTTTAATCCTTTATCAGCCAATGTAGACATGTGCCTGCGTGACTTTCTATCTGATAAGTTGGCTAGCATTTCTATGAGCAGATCTTATTACTACTTGAAAATGCAGAAGTTTAGAATAATTTAGTATATGCCATCACACCTATGGAGGATGTATAATTGAATAGAAGATGGCATGAAAGGTTGTTATATCTGAAATATGATGACTATCATTTCTTTTTCTTCCCGGGGGTTTAAAAAAAGAACAAAAAATCTCTCTTTCTAAGAATCTTGATGCTCAAGTACTTCCTGAATTCCTGAGGTAGAATTGTATTAGCATATGTATCATATAAACAATGTACTTGTACAAGCTCAACTGCTTATTAGCGAAAGAGGCTCACCAAAGGACGGTGTTGTTGCTCTTGACCTAAAGGAAGATCATCAGCTCATTAGTGAAGATGATCTCTCTACTTCTTGCATGAGTTATGCAGGAAAATACACTTGAGATTATTCTCTACTGTGATTTCGGTTGTTTGAAATGTGCTACTTTCCAACTCTTAGAAGATGATGTCCTACAGGTAGCCTCATGGTGGGATTATGGTTATCAAACAACTGCAATGGCTAACCGAACCGTCATAGTAGACAATAATACCTGGAATAACACCCATATAGCAACAGTGGGTACGGCAATGTCTTCCCCAGAGAAGGCCGCATGGGAGATCTTTAACTCGTTGGATGTCAAATATGTTTTGGTTGTATTTGGAGGTTTGCACTTGTATGACTGCACAGTAATTTGAAAGCTTGAAATAGTAAGGTTAGACATCTTAAAGTTGCATGTTTTCTTTCCAGGGCTCGTTGGATATCCTAGTGATGATATTAATAAGTTCCTGTGGATGGTTCGCATAGGCGGTGGTGTTTTTCCTCACATCAAGGAACCTGATTATCTGGTGAGTTCCAAAATCATATACTGCATTCAAATCAATTACTTGTTTCAATTGGTGATCCTATAAGCAATTAATTCCAACACAAAAAGATAATATTAATTTTGATACCAAAAGATGAGCAATGTATACAGTGGTATGTGGTTGTAGGCTTGGAGCAACTAGCAAGTATAAAAGTTAGGGTTCATGTCCTTAGCATAATATAGATGATATTTTGGTTAACTTCATGTTGCACATCATGTAGTCTCTTCGTTTGCAACTAATACTGATCCAACACTAGGAAACCAAACATGAATGGGTTTCATGTTTCGTATTTTTATTTTCCCCGTTAGAGTATATGGAGCTCTAATTTTCCTCTGATGTGTTACCCCTTCAACATAGAGGGATGGTCAATATCGTATCGATGCTCAAGCAACTCCAACGATGCTGAATTGCCTCATGTACAAGCTTTCTTATTATAGGTTCGTAAATCTCCTTTTATTTTACCAGGCAAAATTAGCATATCAGTGATGATATAACATTATGCTTCCTTTCCCTTGTCTCTAGGTTTGTTGAGACAGATGGCAAAGGCTTCGACAGAGTCAGGAGAACAGAAATAGGAAAGAAACACTTCAAACTAACCCATTTTGAGGAGGTAAGATCACTTTTTCTTAAAGGGTCACAACTGCGTCATGTCCAAATCTTTGTTTAGGACTTTTTCTACGACCCATTTATTGAAATTTAACAGAACTGGTTGATTGTTATGGACTGGATTGACCCTCTTGTTTATGTCTACTTATTTGCAATGGTTCTCTTTCATCGTCCTGGTTTAATTTTATCTTTTGATGCAGGTGTTTACAACTCATCACTGGATGGTTCGCATATATAAATTGAAACCTGCAAAGAATAGGATGCGAGGAAAGCTGAAGAAATCTAAATCAGTATGTTAGGCAACTCAAGAATCTTGACACAATTTTCGTTCTTCTAATGCATCTCTCAGCCGTAACTCATTTCTTTTTAATTTATTTGCTTCCTTGCAGAATTATAAATCAAGTTCCACGAGCAGTTCAAAAAGGGTTGGCAGTACGAAGAAGAACCCATGGCAGTAAATCAAGCGCACAGATTGTTTTGCAGTCAACTCAGCGTTCGGTTTGTGCTGATAACCTTTGGATCGCCCGCAGTCTTAGCAAATTATCATACAATGTGTTGGATGCTAGAGTAGAGATCTGGATATATTTATCTCACCCGTTTTCTTTTATCGAACAAAGGGGAGATCACTATCTTGAGATTTTTGAGAGTTGACAGAGAGGTAACATAGAGATTGCAGCCGATTGCTTTTTAATGTTTATCTGTAGTTTGTACTGCAAACGAAAGAAAATTCACCCATAGACACTACATATTACTTGTAGCAACATGAATGCCACTTGTCCCAAGTGGATTAATTTTAATCTGCATGCTTACTTGCTGTAGCCTTACCAGAATCAGATGACTCCAACCCCCATCTATCAGACTGCGTGTCCTTATCAACACTTGCAGGTTGTCACGACAACGAGGATAAGCAATTAACTTCAGGATCCTGGAAAGACTTTAGATCCAAATGGAGCATACGCAATCTTTACTGCTTGATAATAAGATTATTAAGAACCAGGATAAATTAAAGTTAGAATCAAGCTAGGATAAAAGCTTGAATTGAGAACTAAACTTGGCTTTAAATTTGCGGATAAACCTCAGATATATCGATCATGTTATATGCGCGAAGGGAGCTCATCCGCTCTCGGCGAGCTTCTTCGTTTAATAAGTTATCCCTCTACTAAGCTTTTATCGTCGGTCTCGTCCGGAATAGCGACAGCAGTATAGCACCTCAGGAGCGGGATAACTCGATCCCTTATCCCAGCGATCGCGAATAACGATGGGTGTGGATAGGGAGGCAATCGAGATGGTCTTCTCCATGGAGTTTTGGAGGATGGCCATCTTGTGGACCCTATCCCTCCTATTCTCATACTTCCACCTCCTATTCTCCAAACCCCTCTCCGCCTTATTCCCCTCCTTCCAGCCATCCCCCTCTTATCCACGCTGCCATTTATCCACCGACCCAGACTCTAAGGCTAAGAGGCCAATCTGCGTCATCACCGGCGTAAGCCTGTTATCTTATTCCGCAGTTATTCTCAAGTTGTTTACATTAATTTGTCGGGTTTGCAGGCAACGTCGGGTTTGGGTAAGGCCGCCGCGAAAGCGCTGGCACGAGAAGGCTATCACGTAGTTCTTGGTAAGGATAGTGTACGATTTATTTCGTTCAGGCATTTTACCGAGTATTTTCCGTGCATATAAGATAAAGTAGTGGATTGCGATGGTTCCACTTCGAGTTTTGCATGCGGTGATAGCAATGCTACTTATGTTATTGTTCTACCTAGTATGTGGTATTCTTCTGGTTGATTCGATAGGTGAATTTAATAACGTAAACATGGGAAAGACATCGAAGAAAGAATTTTCATGGCAAGTCCTATTGAAGCAATTAGAGTACTCATATTCACCGTGATCAATACTTAAACCTTCTTTTTAACCAAACTGACTGCTAGTATGGTTTTTATAGCAAGTCCTAATAATTTGTAGAATAGGATGCCTCCATTGTTTAGACTTATTTTGATCCTTATAAATTTTTTAATTAAGTTATTGCCTCACATCAATGTCTCTAATTAAAGGATCTTTCATTATGTCTCACTGCCAGCTGGACGTTGTCCCGATAAGCTAAATAAGGTACATTTGGGATCTTGAGCTATATATCTCCCTTCGAAGATTCAAGTGGGCTGTCTCAAATTTTTTTTTTTTCATTTTTATGTGAAACAGACAATTGAAGAGATCAAGCAGAAACAAGAAGATGCCCATGTAGATGCTTTTGAGGTTGACTTGTCATCCATTCATTCAGTTATGAACTTTGGAAGTTCCATAAAGCAGTGGCTTTTGGATTCGAACCTGCATCCTTCTATACAACTCCTGATAAATAATGCTGGTATCTTAGCGAAGTCATGTAGAATTACGGCCGACGGATTTGATCAGTAATCCCTTGGTTCTCTTTTGCTCATGTTTCTTTGATAATTTCTTTCACATATTTTCCAACAAATGATCAAGGAGTATATATTGGGGGATCAGTGATATTGAAATCTGGTAATTTTGTTAAAGTTTCCTATTCTGGTTTTGAACTCCACTTTTCCCTTAAATCTTATGAGTGCTAATGAGTAGGTTGAAACAAGAATCTGGCAAATCTAGATTGGAAAAGTGCAGATTGCAAATAGACCAAATCCTATGCTTTTGTCCCACCAAGCATAAACTGTTGGCCTCTATCTAAGTGGGTAATCATGTTCTCCGCATAATTATGAAATAGGGAATTATAGAACTTTAGTTCTTTTGTGTTCATCTATCAACTATATGAGTGTCATCTGTATTATTATTCCAACTTTTCTTTTTTCCTTTTCTTTAAGAATTAGTTCTGAGTTTTATCTCTGTGACCATACTGATTTCCCATTTCTGTATTCAGGATGATGCAGACAAACTACATTGGTGCTTTTTTCCTGACTAATATTCTCTTGCCACTACTCAAGAGCAGTCCTGTGCCTTCCCGAGTTGTTAATGTGACGTCTTTCACCCACCGATTCGGTAATTAATCTAAACAATTAAATCTTTGCCTTAAGACACCTGTATATCTAAAGTACAAACTTTACATGGAAAATCTTGTCATAGGAACCTAATTGCCTTTTACTGTGGTTCTTACTACTTTGTTTTTAAATTTTTATATTTACCACTTAAATATTTGACATTTTTTAAAAATTTGATAGCTCTCTAATCCCCTCAGGTTTAGTCAAGAATGAAATCCGAACATGTTAAATATAAATATTTTAACTTCTGAATCCCCAACTGATGTGAATTGGGATCTGAGCGATAGAGCTTACAAGTTACACATTTCTTGCCTACTAATTGGTGCAGTCTTCAAATTTTCATCTGTAGCATCATGTGAGGACTTCAGTGTGGAAACTCTAGGCAAGGAAAATCTGAGCTGCTCTTCAACACTGAAAGGATATCCTTTTGCTAGTACTTACGAATATTCTAAACGTATGTATTCTCTTAGGAAATTTAGAATAGAAACGAACCAATTTATGGTATCTCCTTGTTTTAAGTAACTATATTTTATCTATTGTTTTCCTCTTTTCCATACCAGTTTGCTTACTCCTGTTCTCATATGAGCTTCATCGGCAACAACTTTATGTGAACAACACATCTTCTGCTGTCTCTGTCATGTATGTATTTATAAATTACGCATGCCAATAATATGTGAAACCTTAGTAACTTCATATTTTAGGCCTGCTGATCCTGGAATTGTCGAAACCGACATTATGCGTGAACTTCCTCCAACTCTTTCTCAACTAGCTCTCATGGTTCTAAGATTCTTGCACCTTCTACAATGGCCAGAGATTGGTGTTCGCCCGATCATTGATGCTGCCTTGGCACCACCAGTAAGTTTTCTTCTCCGTTATCTTACTGATGAGGTTTAATTCATTAAAGGATAAAATCTGTCATAATTTTGCTTCAGGATGCTTCTGGGAAGTACTTCTTTGGTGGCCAAGGTAGGACCATCGAGTCCTCTTCACTTTCTTACAACACTAAACTTGCAGAGGAACTATGGTCAGTTTCTTCAACGTTGTTTCGAGAAGCGCAGTTTTCAGTGGTTGGATCCGGGAGTAAAAGTAGCTTATAATTTATCAACATCATTTCTTAGGACATCTACTCGAGATCAGAGGATACATGAAATTTATCGCAGTGGTCACAATTTGTGTCAGTTTAGACTTTCAACAGATATATGGACGTCAGATGATGATGTTTTGTAAAAGAAAACGTATGGTGATCTATATGATTACCTTTTAGAATCTCAAAAATCTCTCACCAAATAGGAAATTTACTAAGAAATTTGTGCAGTGTGAGACCAAGATTAGGCACAAATGTTTACTGGATCCGGAAACCCAAATAACTGCTGAGAGAAATTAATTCGATATATGACGTACTGATCGGTGATCAGTTTGAAATAAAGAACAGGGAGCATGACGTAAAATTTCTATTCATCAGTTAAATATTACATCTTTCAGACTTAATGGCACCCAAATAATGGTAGCAGATTAATTCAAACGGCGATCATGACCTCTTTTATTAATTGAAACGAACTTGGGCATGCTCAGTATATCAGCTTCTCAAATGTCCTCAGCCGTCACTTCAGTTCAATGATGCATCTAACAAGAAATGGGCATAAATTAGTTGTTCGAAATAAGGAATTTTAAGGCAAATTGATTGAAAATAAAAGTATTTGCCTCAGCCAAGTAGGAATCCTTTCATAGAATGGAACATTCAAGTCATAGCTGCCAAATATACAGGAAAGAATGGGGTCAAGGATAAATCAGATGGTTTATTCGGTTACCAGATGATAGATCAGATCACTTTTGATCTGAATAAACTGCATCAACGTCATCAAGTTCAAGTAACTTTGACATGAGTTCCTTGTTCAACTCCATAGCTTCATCGTCTACCTGTTTAGAGAACATGTTACATGGTTTTCTAAGATGTAAAATTGATCAAGATTGCACTTGAAGAAAGCTTTCAAGCCTCTTAACAGCTTCAAGTAATTGCTCAACGGATTACATATTTCATTGCTGTCATGTTATCATAGATGTGTAGTTTCCATAGATAACAACACAAAGTCATGAACACAGAACAACATTAATCTAGATCAGTGCAACTTTCCGGCCACAAGATTATCAGCAGTTCCTGTTATTGGTGCATGGGGAGTAATTTGATGATTTATTTGCCAACAAGAATTTTCATGGAAAGCTATGCAATGAAAAGCTGCATTCTTAAGATATCAAAATGGGGATCTGACTGTTCTTCTTTTCCCACTTTCCCATAACTTAACTGATTTTGAAATTACATCCAACCAAAAATGGTCTTAATTGCCAAAAAAATGTTGGTCCATATCAGTGAGGAGAACCGGCTAAGTAGCTAAGTCACCACTTACCAGTCATTCTCATTAGAATATCACCCAGATGACATTTTGTTGCAGTATAGAGTAGCTTATCATGCATTGCTTGTATAAGCTCTCTATAGTCCAAAGATGACACTCAGAAAGCTACATTGAGAAAATATTCAATCTGAATACCCACTTTCTAAACAATTTCCTCTACAACACGTCAACACCCATGTACATATGCAACCTTGTTATTAGGCAGTAACTACTGGATGAAGTTATATTCAGCCTGTCTGTATTCAAATTATCTCTCTTGTCAAGTGATTAGTGATAAAAGTATACTGAATTTAGAACATATATTCATTTGCATGAAAGTGAAACAAAATCCAGAAAAAGCACAGGATGTAAATAATGATAACATACCTCAAGGGGATTTAAGGGCAGTAGCTCAAAACCATTATCTGGTTCAAATTCTATTCCTTCATCCCGTAGTTTTGACAGTATGACAGAGTAGTTTTCTGCTGATGTAACTATCTTGTAATATCTACAAAAGTTGAATCAGCTATAAGAACATATTTAATAAGATACTTACCATTCATATAAAATAATTTTTCTGCTATAAACACCAAACTGTCAATAAATTTTTAAATTCAACACATAGTCAAAAGTTTTGGTCAAACACATTGAGATGTGTTGTGCACTAAGCAATCTTATCATGGTTAGTGGGTGCAAGTCGGGCCAAGGGTATTGAAACTGCTTCCCTACTTTGATCCAGATTAAATGCTGAGTCATGTGGACACAAATAGCTAGTATGGATAGTTTTTGTGGTTATGGGATGTATCTTGTATGATTTGCGTAACACAGAAGTGTAAAGCGCCATCTTTGGGACTATACAATTTCAAATTTAAACATGGACTAATATGATGGGCAAGATGAGATTATTTCAAGTTATAGTGAACATCAGCGTGCATCCACATGAAAGTTGACTATTAAGTAATAAATCAGCACAGATAGTCCAAAGCGTCAAATTAGTACCATAATAAGATCTCTAGATTTTCATTTTTCATTTGTTTCTTTTCAAGTATAATGCACCACTACTGGTAATTTCCAATCTCCTAATAGATAAATGACTTTTCATTTTAAGTCATATTAAAGAAAACTAACCTTTCTAAGGAAAGTTCGACTAAAATTAAATTATTTCACTGCATCCTATCTGGAAAGGTACCTTTCAGGACCATCTTCTTCCGAGTCATCATCATAAACTGTTGGTTCAATGACATCTTCAGCACCAGCATCTAAAGCAACAAGAAGCAGCTGATCCTTGTCGGCATCAGCAGCCTTTATATTAACAACTTGGGCACGCCTGAATTTGAATAAAATAGACCCCGGATCAGCCAACTTTGCCCCACAGTCCTTTACCACACCTCGGACAGCAGCCACTGATCTTGTTATTTTGTCTGTAAGGACTTCAACAACCATTCCAACTCCACCAAAACCATAGACCTGATTAATCGTAAGCAGCATAATCTCAAACACTGTCAGATTGCAAGGTTATGATACTGCATTGCCTACCTCATAGAACTTCTCAGTAAAAGTATCCTGACCCTTTTCTGACGCTTTTTTGATATTGCGCTCCACAATTTCCTTGGGGACTTCAAGCTCTCTAGCTTTCTCCAGTACAGCTGCTAAGACAGTATTCGATGTTGGATTTGGGCCTCCCTTTTTTATGCTGCACAATATAAAAGAAACAAGTGATGCATTGTATGCAAAACATTAAAAAAATTTGACGATAAGAATTCCAAGATCTCTGATAATCCAACACCGCAAAATCTGACGCAAGAATTCTCAGCCACATCCGATTTAATTTGATTTATATAGTTTATCACTGTTATGTTTGAAATAATGGAATCTGGGAAACCCCAACTCCATTTGTTGCAGAAGTAATTTTCCTCTCTCTCTCTCCGGGCTAGGGCTTTGATGCGTATCTCTCCTACCCTTCTTTTCCCTAAATAGATGTTGAGGGTAAATAAGGGTAGGGAGGATGTCAACTGAAGATAAAATGTCATAAGTAGTGCAACTATAAGAACTAAAACATAGCTTATGAACTTACGCAGAGACAATTTCTTTTCCAATTTTGCTATTGCGTTTCATCTTCTTCAGATTTTGAGCATCCTGTACCAAGGCAACAATGAGTGCATTCAACTGAAGAAATATATTCAAAATGTTCCCCATTATTGTTACTAATCAATCAGAACTTTAAGTCAGTACATGGATTAGACATGAGACGAGTACACACAGTTAAAACAAAAGACTGCATCTTTTACATGCGTTTAGATAAGAAAACTGAACTTAATGCAAACTCTAATTCGAGTGCTCAATTTGATCAAAGGAGACAAGGAACAAGACACGAATATAATTCAAAGTTTGAAAAGGACGCGCCTTTCTTCCAGCAATCTTACAAGAACGTCTTCCCATACAAACTGGCCGAGATGTACAAATCCTTCTCGCTCTCTCGGCGCGACCAACTTCAGATGACGGTATACGAGCCAAGTTTCTCTCCAACAAACCGATAGCTATCGAGGTATAAGAATAAGGCAAATTTTCTTGAGTTAAAGGGAACGAGAAAAAGATTGTGCGAAGAGAACATACTCTGGGTCGTGGCGGGATTCTTAAGGGAGGAGAAGGACGAGGAGAAGCCGAGATGTAAGAGTGTGGCTTTGTGAACAAGAGATCCAAAAGCCCTAGAAGCGGAAGCCATGAGAGGCCTCTTAGCAATCGCCAATCCACTACGTGCGCTCGAGATGTTCGAATAAATGCCTCTGTGCAGAGGAGTAAACCAGCAGCGACGGGCTGTAACGACTAACTTGTATTAGTTAAACGGGTGAACCCAAAAACGAATTCCACTCTATAATCACATTAGTAAATATGCACCAAAGATTAGATATTAGCCGAACAAAGAGACTAACTCTCGATTTTAATCTTATCAAATTTTTAACTAATATAGTAAGTTACTTAGTCTAAATTTCAAATTATATGTCGAATAATTATTCCAAATTAAACACCGTCGAGATCTGCTCTAAATCGTTACGCTGCCGAGTTGCTCCTTAAGTCAACCACACCGTATAGCTATTAAGTTAAGTCACCAAATAATATTTATTTGGGGTTAAAATTAAATCTATAATTTCCTTAGCTATAGAAAAGATCCCTATCAATTCCACTCTGTCGGTAGATAAAAGACATTAATTTGGAGACAAACAAGGGCTATGTTGGGTTTTTTTTTTTTAAATCTTTTAACAAAAGAGAGTCCGATCGCCAGTAACTTAGGTCAATGTTATTAAAACATTACATGTCTAATAAAAGAAATAGGAAAAATAAGATGACTGACTTCTGGAACAAACCTTATATTATAGCTCATCGATCGATCGTCGATAATATGATAAAAAAAACAATCGCATCAAGCTCAAAGATCCGAGAAAGAACATTGTATTCGATGCAGGCAGCGTACAACGGCTTCATCGTAACCATTACATAACCTTAGAATACTAAACAGTGTGTTCCATCGAGAGGATGGCATGAAGCGAAGAGAAGAAATCAAGAAGCCATTTTTTGGGGTTAATTAATGTGAACGGCATCACAGAATATATATATATAAAGGCATCTTTGAGCTAGTATTCTTATTGCCTAGAGGACGAGATTATATATAATAATGAGCATTGATGCTGCTTTGCTATTGTATAAATGATTATTTGTCTTTGCATAAACAAATAAAGATCTCTTGATCACTGAGCATTGTCACTTATGCTGCATAGTTACTGGGTTTCAAACTCAAATCTTGCTTTAATATATCATGTACATTCTAGGAGCAGTACAAACATATTCCAAAGGCTAGCATCTTTTTGCTAGAGAAAAGCTTCACAACTTTCCCCTACACTTTAAAATATTTATACTCCCCATATGTTATATATATATATATCACACACATCCTATGCATATACCAACTTAATTAGCCAAGTAGATTATGATTAACAAGATATTACATATATATACAAACAAGAACACGAGTAGTCTTTAATTTCTGGGAACCCAGCAACCATGCAATCCATAAGGAAGTCCATATGGGAATTTGGCTCTTGCTATCTCCTCAAACGTTGACCCATCCAGTACCAGAGCATAGCCTTCTCCATTTTTATCACTCACCATTGAGATAACCACACCTACCAATGTATCCAAAAAAAAAATAATAATTAATAATAATTTCTTGTGAGTTTTTATGTTCATCTTAACGTAGGATATATATTAATAATAATGATAATTACTCACCATCATCCTCCTTAATTGCTCCCGGTCTAGCCACAAAGAAGGGCTCAGATGGCACGGAGCCTTCTTCGTGCCAATTCTTAGCTCTCTTCTTAACCAAATCGATCTGTTAATCATCGTACTTAACACAAAATTAGCATGGGAAAAAGAGATTAATTTAGAGAGTAAAGTAATTAAGGTGGTAGTACCTTTGTGAGTGTATTAGGGAAGTTGCAAGGGCGTTGGGCTCCACAAGCATAAGCATATCTATACTTCTTGCCTAAGTATGCAGGGTTTATACTGCACATATCCATCCCTCTTCCGTGCTCATCTGGGTCTAATGCCGAGTCCAACTCACCTATCGGACTCCCATCCAATGGTATTCTAAATCTTCCCACCCTGGCCAAATTAAAACCCAAAGTTAATCAATTAATCCATGCAATTAAGTTAATTAAGTTAAGTTTAATCTACCTACCTAGCATCAGGTAGCACATCTTGGCCTACGGAAGATCTCAAATTCTTCAACCTAAGCTTCTCCAGAATGCTAGTATCGGCATTATGCTCACAGCAATCTGCCACAATTGCAGTCACTCTTCCATCCTCGTCTTCCTCTTCGTATGCATTGATGAAGTGGAACGTCACGTAGGGCGGTACCTCCACACTCGCCACCTGAAAGTAAGTGAATTAATGCGAGTTTCGATGATAACAGTTTAAGTTTTTAGAGTAATTGATGAGTTAAAAAGAAGGAGTTTGCTTACGATGTTGCCACTGGCTTTGCACATAACATGCATGTAACTCCCGGACTCTGGATGCCACTCGAACTTGTACAGTGGCGTGGGCTCAGCTCGTAGTAGATTATGGGCAGAATATCTCAATGGCATCTCAGGAACTATCACGTAGTGCTCAGACACCGGAAAGGAATGCACCCACCCCGGCGCCGGCCCGCCGCGGCAACTCACCCTGCCGACGAGCTTCCTCTCGTTGCTCCCCGGCTCCATCCTCGCGACGACGTATCCCGGCCGTGCCAAATCCGGCAGCAGAGTCAGAAACTCCGAGTCGGTGACTACCGGGTGGGCGGAGTGTATCAGCCCGCCTAGATTGTCGGAGTAGTCGAACTTTCCGATGGTTTCTAACGTGTCTGGGTCGATCTGGATGGAGCCTTTGGTGGTCTCGGTGAGGCATAGGACGCGGCCGTCGCCGAGCTGGACGACGCCGGTGTTGGCGTTGTCGGTGAGGGACGCGCCGGAGAAGAGGCCGGTTAGGTCGCCGACGAAGGAGAGGAAGCTGTCGGGCTTCGGGACCTCGGAGAACTCGCGGTAGCAGAGGCGCTTGTTCCGCATGGCGGCCTTGTAGGCCTCAGACTCGATCTGGCGGTGGCTGGCGGCGACGCGGCCGCGGCGGAACGAGAGGCGGACGAGGGTGGCGTAGCCGTCGAAGAGGTGGCGGAAGTTGTAGTCGTCGATGTTCCAGAGGCCGGGCCCATTTCTCAGGTAGGTTCCATTCTGCATGCAAATCATATACAATGATCAACAAATTGAACTTAAAAATAGCAATAATTTAATAAGAAATATAGAGGAATCTCTACCCGACTTCAACAAAATTTTTAAACTCCATTTCGTTAGCATTGAAAGCGACAATAAACAGAAATGTATCTCTTGGAAATTATCGCTTTTGTAATTATTATCTACGGATATTAAGAATGATGAAAATGGATCCTGTAAACATACCAGCCAAAATGGTATTTTTCCCTTTACAACCAACTCCCCTTCCCACCTCTCCTGTTTAATACTTGTCCAGGCGGCGAGCTTTCCGCCGCCGCTGCCGCAGACGTGTTCGGTCTCGACCGGCCGGCACGGTATGGCGATCCGTGACTCGGTCGCGACGCCGACAGTGAACGATTCTGACAAATTAGGTCGACTCCGAGGAGCCACTTGACCTAATTTGGTTAGTTCGAGCCCAATCGAGTCCGAGCTAGTCGGCGAAAAAGCAGTGCATCGAGGGAGAGCCAAAGAGGATAACATAGTAGCCATGAAGAGAGTTGGATGGTGATCACAGATTAATAATAGGAGGGGAGGTGAGTTGATGTTTGAAGTTTGGAATTAGGATGGAGGGGTATAGACGTATATATAGTCCAGTGGACAGCAAAAGGTATCTCATTCCTTGGAATTCTCATTCGCTAGAGGACGATTTTGGTTGGCCCCCCCAAGTTTTGCTGTGCAGTATGGCATAGTAAATTACCGAAATACCCTCGCCTTATTTGTTTGGTGCAATTGGAGCCGTGCATAAGAGTTCCAGCAATATATATATATATTATCCAACCGAGAATATGCCAGATCTCTCTTCCAAAACTAGTTCAAAGTTATAAATGAACTCTACCATGCTATGTCTCTTTATTTATAGAGTTAATCTAAGTCAAAGGTGGAGCCACACTATAAGGTATCCGGTAGCATTCTCGAGACGTTTAGTTTTATTAGTTTTGGCAACAATTTTGAAGTGTTCTTCTGAATAAATTTTGGGGGTTAGATTGGTAATTGGATAGGTGAATCTTTGAAGGTCTACAAGGGATGTTATGGAATCAACGGCCTTGCCTTAAGAGGGTGTATTTAAAATCTAGAAGGAATCTGGCATGGATTCCTTACCGCCCAAAGTGGAAAAGCTCGAAGGTGGTGGAAAAAGTATTAATGAGTAGTCTTCTTTGCTGGGCTCTTTCTCGGCAATGGCAATGATAGTGTTTGCACATCGAATTACTACTCTCCATTCCCATCCCCTCTATATAATATTTTAAGCCCAGCATCCAATCACTGCCCTCCTCCCTCACGATTATTTTTCCCTAGTGGACACCCCAAAAACCAAAAGTTTATTCGTTTTATTGTTCCATCCATGGACAACCAGCAAGGAAAAATATCATGCAGTGCCCAACTCTTCATCCAGCAATTTGCAAACATAGTTACTAATATAATTAGTTTTTCTTTTCCTTTTCCTTTTTCTCCAAATATCTCCACAGCCGTTGGTTATGATCAGTGACGTAGCAAGATTATGATGATGCCCATATAAACTTTCTAGTTTTTAGGTTTAGAGTTGTATTGGCATTTGTTGTTCTTCTCTTGGAATTTCTACTGAGCTGTTCAAAGAGGAGCTAAGAGGGGTTAGGTTCCATGAGAGAGAGATCTTGGAGTTAATGAATGGGAACTGAGGATTATAGGTAGCATTGAGGTAATAGTAATAGTAGTAGTAGTAGTAGTGTATCATGCCACAGGTGTTGTTGTTGTTGTTGTTCATCAAAGGAAGAAGACTGCAGGTGGGTGGTGTGTCTGTCTGTCTCGAGAAGGTTGATGCATGGGTCCCACTTCCTCTCTGGTTTGCCTCCATTCCACCAGGCAATTGCTTGTCAAATCACCCACTAGAAATCTAAATTTGTTTATAAAAACTTAGCCGTTGGTGGGTAGTGCATGCAAAGTGGCATCATCACCAAACTCATACCGACTAACTATGAAGAGGTCTGCATTGGGGTGGCAGACAACTTCTAAGTTAGACCATTCTTGGAGGTCCTCCTCTTTGCTACTAGCATTCTAATGAATACTAATAGCCCAGATACCTCAGTATGTAAGACTAGGGGCTTGCTCTTCTTGATGCCATGGTTCTAAGAAAAGTGTGCATGGTCATTCGTGGGGGGCCATGGCATATGGTCCACATGGCACTCTGGGGGCTTGGACATAACCATTCTTGTCCAGACAAAGCAAATGTTGCTGCCATCTCTCCTCTACTGTCCAAGTGCTGCATGCTCCTTCATAGCATGCCCATCACCATGTTGGAATCCAGAGTTGCAAATGTGCATGTCCAATGCATATGGACAGTAGTCAAGGATAGATATGTTTTAATATAGAAAAATGTGCCCCCTACCCCTCTCTCTCTCTCTCTCTCTCTCTCTCATGACTTGTATACATAAGTGTTGTTTAGTGGTTAGAAAATGAAATTTAATAAAATATCTTATTTCAGTGAAGTGACTATTTTTTAATTTTTAATAAAAGAGTCACTCTTTTCCTACACCAGCATGAAAAGTATGGTGATATTGTGAATAATTAATCACTTTGTTTTTGATAACATATTTAGTAACAGAGATACTTATGGGAACAAGGGCATCTTAAGGTTTGTGATAGTTTGTTTTTAAGTTTCAATAAAACCCACTTAGGGTCCATGAAGTGATAGGGCACTGAGCTGGATTCTAAGGCCTTGGCCTACTTGCCTTAGCTATGGAGAGGCACCATGAGTTGGGTTGTGCTCCTTGTGGACCCCTTGATTGATGTTAATGGCATACTTAAGCAAGGAGATACTTATGTAAACAAGGGCATCTTGGACTTCTATTAATCCTTGTAAATGACCTCATAGATTCCTATAGTTCAAAGATCCTTTTTGCCTTTGTTAGCATCTCCTTTCTATTGGACAATGATTAATTGCACTTTTTAGAGTTTCTTTCTCGAGTCTCAAACTAGTAATAATTAACATGGCTAATTAAATATAGAATTTAACGTAGAGAAAAACGCTAAGGTGACGTTTGATTCATGTATAAAAAAATACTTATTTATAAATTAATATTTTTAAATATATTTTATAATTAAGCACTTAAATATATATATATATATATATATATATATATATATTTTAGTTCAATTTTATATAAAAAATTATGTGACAAATTATGTATAAAATTTTATCACAAGTAAAACAGTGTAATAAATTTCTACATATTTTTTTAAGTATAATTTTTATTATAATTAACATTCTCATTCTCAGTTAGTAATCAAACATCAATTCTTGCTTAAATTTATTTAAGGTATTCATTATATTTTATAACAAATAAATTTATAGAAGTATCTAATTTATATTTAAAAGGTGTGCATAAATTTATTCTTAAAAGTAATCTTATGCACGAATGAAATGAGACCTAAATAATTATTTTAATTTTAACTTGGATTTTTTTTTTCATTTTTCAAAATAATTAGAGAAAAATAGATAATTAATCACATGATAGTAATATAATATTTTTTAAAGCAAAAAAGATAATCAAAATGACAACTTAAAAATAGACATTTAGGAGTTTTTGTATAGTGGAGGGGATTAATATGTCACTAAAAATAAATAAGAAAGTTTATATATAAATTGACAATAGTTGTGAGAATCTAAATGTAATTATCTCTGAGGCATAATGGAATAAAGTTTTTTTTTTTTTTTGGTTATATTAGGATTTTAGAAATCCTTCAATTTATAATTCACGGTCAAATTTTATATTGGGCCCATTGGTTTCTTTAAAGCCCATTACTAAGAATTAGGCCCACTTGGCCCATCGTTGCTCCCTTGACTTGTTGGGTTTAAGCCGTCGTCTTCCCGAGTTAGCGGCTTTCTTCCTTCCCTTCTCCAAACCCTAAACCCTAAACCCTAAACCTAGAGATCTCCGATCTCTCCCATCTCCCCGCCATGAACTTTCGCTTCCAGAACCTTCTCGGCGCTCCCTACCGTGGCGGAAACGCTGTCGTCTCCGGAGACTCTGTCCTCCTCTCCCCCGTCGGCAACCGCATCTCCTCCACCGACCTCATCAAGTCCCAAACTGTAACGCTACCCTTCGAGTCCTCGTCCAATATCTCCCGCATCGCCGTTTCCCCAGATGGCAACTTCCTCCTCGCCGTCGATGATGGCTCTCGGGCCCTCTTCGTTAACATTCGGCGCCGCGCTGTACTCCACCGTATGGCCTTCAAGAAGGCCGTATCCGCCGTCCGGTTCAGCTCTGATGGTGCGCTTATTGCCGTTGGCCTTGGAAAGCTCATCCAGATCTGGCGGTCCCCTGGTTTCCGCAAGGAGTTCTTCCCCTTCCATCTCGAGAAGACCTTTCCAGACTGTGCCGCCACTGTGACCTCGTTGGATTGGAGCTCGGACTCTAAATACCTCCTCGCGGGATCGAAGGATCTCACCGTGAGGCTCTTCGCTGTGAACAGCTCGAACCGATCGAAGAATAAGCCTTTCTTGTTTCTTGGGCACAGGGAAGCCATTGTTGGAGCCTTCTTTGCCATGGAGAAGAAGAGCGGTAGGGTTCATAGAGTGTATACTATTTCAAGGGATGGAGCCATCCTTACCTGGAATTTGGAGAAAAATGGAGATTTTGGTGACTCTAAAGGGAGCATCTTGGATCCTCCTGCTCCTGGGACGCCAGAACAGAAGGTTCCTAGAGGAGATCCTGATGAGATTGAGAATGACGGTCGGAAAAGGAAGACCCTGGAAAGTGTTGATGAGGACGAATTAGAGACTCCTTTGCATAAAGCGAGATGGGAATTGCAGAAGAAGGATTTCTTCATGCAGTCGCCAGCAAAATTATCCGCTTGCGATTATCACAGGGAGCTTGATATGGTGGTGGTTGGGTTCTCTAATGGAGTTTTTGGGCTTTATCAGATGCCGGATTTTGTATGCATCCACTTGCTTTCCATTTCGAGAGAGAAGATAACCACTGCAGTGTTTAACAAACTTGGGAATTGGTTAACTTTTGGTTGTGCGAAGCTCGGGCAGCTGCTTGTGTGGGAATGGCGATCAGAGAGCTATATTCTGAAACAACAGGGTCATTATTTTGATGTGAATTGCATTGCATACTCACCTGATTCGCAAATGTTGGCCACAGGAGCTGATGATAACAAAGTCAAGGTAAGCACAATTATATTAGAAAAATGACTTGTAGTTTTAGGTAATCATTGCCCAAAATTAGTATATACTCTTTATAGTCACTTTTTATTTCATGAGCTCTTTACTCTATGTTTGGATTCCAGGATCTAGAATTTTATATGTTCACCTGAATCTACATTGTCATACATCATTGATACTCTTTGGTTTTTATTTTGTCATTTATGATGTATAAACTTGTCGACCTTAAGCTAAACTGAAATCCATCTGTGAAACCAATGTGGGTGTAGATAAATGTACCCAAAAGACCGAAATAAAGTAGTTGCCATTCAAGAATACCTGCAGTTAATTTTCATTGAGAGCTAAATCAGGTTCTAAATTGCTAGATGACATTATTAAAGTTTGTTTCTGTCTTAGTTGTATCTTCTCTATCTTGCTTGAGCTTCTCGAGTAAGCTTATCAAAGGAAGTATATCAAACTTCTAAAACCTCATTTTTCTTGGGAAGTGAGGCTTGTTTCATTTAAAGAGGCCTTCCAGATCTTGCAAGTTTAGGAATGAGTTTAGCCTAGCTAACTTGAGAAAAAGCTCGCTAGAGTTACTTGCCTAATGTTTTATCGGTATTCAATTGCACCAGCTGATCTATCTTTCTTATAACTTTGTATTGTTTAAAGTTGTTCTTTTTCAATATATTGGTTGTCTCCAGCGAGGTTGAACTGTGCTGTTAATGTTTTTCAGGTTTGGACAGCTGCATCAGGGTTTTGTTTCATAACATTTTCGGAACATACTAATGCAGTCACTGCACTTCATTTTATGGCTAATAACCACAGTCTCTTGAGTGCTTCACTTGATGGTACGGTTCGTGCTTGGGATTTGTTTCGTTATCGGAATTTTAGGACATTTACCACTCCTTCTCCTAGACAGTTTGTTTCTTTAGCTTCAGACCAGAGTGGGGAAGTAATTTGTGCTGGAACACTTGATTCATTTGAGGTATGTACTTTTTATAACTAAATAAATGTATCGGTATGGTGTTTACATTCTTAGTAGTCTTGGTTATGTCTTTGACCATATTTCATAAATGTGGTTCAGATATTTGTTTGGTCAATGAAGACTGGGCGCTTGTTGGATGTCCTCAGTGGTCATGAGGGACCAGTTCACAGTTTAATGTTCTCACCAACAAATGTAAGTTGGCTTGCATCTTGAATGTTCTTATGCTTTTCCAATGCATCTGTGTAACACATTTAAAATAGGACTTTGTCTTGGACCAATCTTTTTTAAACATGTACTGTTTTTTTTCTTGAACGAAGTAACTTCTGCCATTATGCTGGTTGAGTGGGAACACTAATGACTTGTTTTCATAGGCTATTCTGGCTTCATCATCGTGGGATAAAACTGTGCGCTTGTGGGATGTATTTGAAGGAAAAGGTGCAGTGGAAACATTTCCGCATACACATGATGTTCTCACTGTTGTTTATCGTCCAGATGGAAAGCAGCTAGCTTGCAGTACATTAGATGGTCTAATCCACTTTTGGGATCCTTTGGATGGCCTGCTGATGTATACAATTGAGGGCCGCAGGGACATTGCTGGTGGACGTCTCATGACTGATAGAAGAACAGCAGCAAACTCAACTTCAGGGAAATATTTTACAACTTTATGCTACTCTGCTGATGGAAGCTATATTTTAGCTGCAGGGAACAGCAAGTACATATGCATGTATGATATTGCAGATCAGGTTAGAAATATTTTCTTTTCTTTCATCTGATAATTTATAGTCGTGTGCTTTGCTGGTATACCCCTAGTTATTTGCCAAGAGAGACTTTTGGTCAGATGCTGCCTAATGATCTCACTATGTTTTCCATGCATTTGCTGCTGTTAGCTGATCACCTGTTAAAGATGTGTAATCAGCAATATATCTCTTCCATATGCTGCTTGGAGCCACATATCTGATTAACTTGTCAAAATGTAGTAGTATGCTCTCCCAGCAGCTATGTAGTGTTATTTTACTAGAACCTTTATTTCATTTTGGTCCAATAGGAGAACTTACCAAAATATAATATATTTCCCCGGCAGCTATATAGTGTTATTTACTAATGTTGGAATGTACAATTGATTGATATTTGCTTATCAAGTTTTAAGCTGTTTGGTGCATGTCCTCTTTGACTTGTTAGGTACTGCTTCGTAGATTTCAAATTACTCGCAATCTCTCCTTGGATGGAGTTCTTGATTTTCTGAACTCCAAGAAGATGACAGATGCTGGCCCAGTAGATTTAATTGATGATGAAAATAGTGATATTGATGAAGGAATCGACCAACAAACAACAGAAAGGCTAGGACATGATTTACCTGGTTCTCTGCCAAACCGTGGACGCCCTATAGCCCATACAAAATGCTTGAAAATTGCACCAACTGGTAGATCTTGGGCAGCAGCAACTACCGAGGGAGTTCTAATATACTCAATTGATGAATCATTTGTTTTTGATCCGACAGATCTTGACATGGATGTTACTCCTGAGGTATTGTTTGTTATCCTCCTTGTTTTAACTTCTTGTTGAAGGTTATTAATTGATAATCTCTAGCATGATTATAATTGCTCTACAGAAAGTCGATGAAGCTCTTGCGGAGGACCAACAACAGAGAGCCTTGTTGCTCAGCCTCCGTCTGAATGAAGACTCGCTAATCAAAAAGTGCATTTTTGCTGTGGATCCATCAGATATACCTGCTGTTTCTTCGTCAGTACCATTTAAGTATCTTCATAGGTTGATTGAAGCATTTGCTGATCTTTTAGAAAGCTGTCCACATCTTGAATTTATCCTCCAATGGTGTCAGGTAAATTTAATGCTAGTGACTAGGTAAGTACTATAGTCATATGCAAGCTTGCATCTAAATGTGTACATTTGTTGTAGGAGCTCTGTAAGGTTCATGGTCATTTCATTCAGCAGAATTCCAGAAGTTTGCTTCCAGCACTGAAGTCCTTGCAAAAGGCAATAACAAAACTACATCAGGATCTGAGTGATACTTGTTCCTCGAATGAGTATCTATTGAAATATCTGTGCTCTACAGGAACAAAGATATAATTTGTGCTTGTTAGTGCTGAGTGCTGACTAATGTCTAGGTATTTTCGTCTGACCAGTTTAACATATGTTTTATATCCAAGCTATTGTTTTACTTCTCAAGAATGCCCAAGGCAATCGAGTATTTTGACGTTTTAGCATTTGCCATGAACATATGCCTACTGTTGCGTTATAGAACTAGTGAATCGGTAAGAGTGCAGGTGGGTTTACTTCTGACTTTGGATTCTTTTCTTTGACAGAAAATGCCTTTCAAATACTCCAGAAGCTGCAGCCGAGATTTTTGCGTGGTCAAGATTAGAGTATCTCCATGCAACATCTGCTAATGGTGTGAAACAAGATGAAGGTCTAACAATCTCAGAAAGGGCTCAAAGCCTCTCCATCTTGTGTATAAGGTAAAAATATTCGTTGATGTTGGAGAGATGTATCTAACCAGCACTCTTTTTGAATTGGCAGAAAAGATTCTATGTCGACAGATGCTGGTACTGCTCTGGCAATATTTGGGATGTATCAAGTCATAGAGGGCGAGATTTTTTGAACTCAATATATTTAAA
Source organism: Typha angustifolia (assembly GCF_048772165.1). Classification (NCBI taxonomy): domain Eukaryota; kingdom Viridiplantae; phylum Streptophyta; class Magnoliopsida; order Poales; family Typhaceae; genus Typha; species Typha angustifolia. The sequence continues at coordinate 1,435,587 of NC_133239.1, forward strand.
TGCATCAGTCTGAATTCTTTCTGGTTAATTATATCAATCAAGATCTTGGTCAATTAACTTTAACATCTCAATGAAAAACCTCAGCTTGTAAGAGAAATTTGTATATTATGGTCAAAGCTTATACCTTCATGCATTTCAGGTCCTGCATCATTTGTCTTCACTGCTTCAACAATTCTGAGACTGATGAATGAAGTCTTAAATCATTTTCTTTTGGATCACATTTCATATCTTGGTTGAGTTGGGAAACCTCCAATGCTATGCTGAGTCACACAAGCTGACTAGATGCTGTGAGTTATTCCACAACAACAACGTTGTCTTAGTCTTGTGTCCAATGCTATCTATCTCTTTCATATCTCTCTTCTTTGTCTCAAATTTGTCACATGGGAATAAACCTAGCATGTGATATTCCTCCCATCGTATAAATGACAAGGCAACGATCATGACGGAAGAATAGAAATCGTATTTGTTTGACTACTGGTATGCATCATAAAAGTTGTCCAATAGTTTCTCATCCCACGAACATTCCCGAGTCATTTATACCTTAATCCTTCAGAACCATAATGTAAGATGCTAATCATCTTATTGGTTTCTTAGTATCATGACTGTAAGCAATTCTTGTAGTATATATGCATGATTGGATGAAATATAATAAAAATTAAGACTGGGTCGAATAATCGTATTGAACCTAGGACAGGAGAGGTGCCCCACAGCTGCATGGGAATCTACCGACGTGAAAATTGGGAAGCACCACTTGATCTATATCTCGCCAAGAGAAACTTGGGCCCACAGAATATTTTTTATTTATTTCTTCATTTTTTTTTTAACTATTGTAAACCTAGCCTTCTCTTATAGGGAGGGAGGGGTTATGTGCAGAAATATTCTTGATTAAGTTAATATAATTTTGGCAGATGAGAATATTTCATCCATTGTAAATTATTGTTTTTTAATATCAAAAATGCCTTTTTTTTATCTTCTTCTTCCCAGGAGTAGAGTGAACCTCATATCTTCCTCAACATCGAACCAAAAGGGGAGCAACTTGGATCCGATCAAAGATGATCCTATGTACTTATAGCTTGGGTAAGATTTGCGAGGTGAAATTATTTTGGGTTGGATAAGAGTAATTTAATGAAATTTTTAGTGTAGCTAATCCTCTCTTACTAAGTTATCCATGCTGTTCCAGTTTAATCTCATCTTTTATGCATCTGAAAGTGATACATTACCTCTGATAACAACACTCGTACTTATTCCCATCCGACTTGACAATGACATCGTACTGTTATGGAAACTTCCAAAATTAAGTATCTAAATCTATCACGCAAATCTTTTTATTATGTATAAAACGTACGTACATAAAACCTATTGTTACTACTTTAAAAATAAATTACAATTAAGTTGTTAAAAGCTAGTACAGATTAACACGATTAGGTGTCACTTCAACTCGAAAATAGTATTACTTAGTGCGTTGGTAAAACTTTTCCGGCATGCAAATTGCACAGATTAAGCTGACTTAGAGACTCGTTAAAGTCTAATAATTGTCTAAAATAAGACCTACTTATCTACAGTCTGACAAACTTCCTCTCAGTGTAATTAATTATTAATACTCGCCTCCATGCCTTGAGAGAGTTTTTGAGATTGAATAATTAATCTGAAGGTCTTAAAAGTAACACGTACTTCTCCAGTCAAACGAGCCTCCTGATAACATAACAAATACTATCTCTGGGAGACTACGTACTCTTGTCCTATAATAATAGGTTTCTTGTCGTCCAGAGAAGAATGCGTACAATAAAGCTTATAAGAAACTTCTATTAATCTTTAGAATAGAAGAAAGAAATCCTAAATCCAAGCAAGCACTTCAAATCTAATGACCATCTCCATGGCTCATCTATGGTCTAATTTTTTTTTTTCTTTTTTAATGATAAAATATCTCTTTACTTTATTGTTCCTTCCTGTGTACCCAAATGATGCAACCATCAATTATTAATCAAACTTTTGAGGTTTAATTTCTTTGTTTTTATTAGAGAGAATTAATGAAGTTTTTGACTTGCTCCGGATGGTCATCAAATGAATCCAAATTTGTAATATTCTTTCCTCATAACATCCACGTTTAACATAAAGACAATTTGGATTTAACACACTATCTGCTCACATATTTGCGATTTAAGTCTTATATTTTTAATATTTACAAATTAAGTCCTTCCATTCTATCAAATATGTGTAGAAGATATACATACTAGTATTGATATCTTATCGAGGAAAAGGTATAGAGGAAGGAATAGAGCAGCAAAGATGAGGTCTCCAAACTTTTGGCTACTTTTGCAGAGGCTTTTCATCATGAAATGCTAGCACAAATGTAGAGCCACTGATTAGGAAATGGAGAATAAGTACAACAGTAGAATAACTTTATCCGGATTCATCCACACCGTACAGTTGTCCCCTCGCCTTGCACCTCAACAATCCAGCACGTAGAGACCAAATAGATCGAGTAATTTTTCGTAGAAGAACCCTCCTCCTATTTACCACTCTATCCTTCTAATAAGGTGGTAATGTAGGGGGTGATATGTTAAAATGTCGAATAACTTACAGAGAGGAGAAGAAGAATGGAGGAATTCTTTTTTTTTTATTTATTTATTTAATTTACCAATCCCAAACGCGCGCTTCCGAGTTGTTCTCGTAACTCCACCCCGGCGGTGGATCAACGGCCGTCCAGATGTGGTCGATCGCGAATCCGAACTCATCCGCACCGTCCATCCACGGCGGCGAGTAGGCCCAGTCATCGACCGAATCGTATAAGACGAACTCGGCCGAGTCGATCGCCGCCCCTTCCCCGAGCCGCGGCAGCTCCACGATCTCCCCCAACTCCTCCGCCGCCTCGACCTCCATCGCGGCCGCCTTCAACGCCGCCCCCCGGATGTCGCATGGCGCCAGCGTGGCTGGGCGCGGCAGAGACCCGGCGAGCTCGGGGAAGTTGAGCGCCGCGGCGGCGCCCTTCAGGCTCAGCGCCGCCGCGTCGTGCGCCCGCGCTGCCATCTCCGCCGTGGGGAAGGTCCCGAGCCAGATCCGCGACTTCTTCCTCGGCTCGCGGATCTCGGACACCCACTTCCCCCACGCCCGCTTCCGAACCCCGTGGTAAGACGGGTGCCTGCTCGCCCCCCGCACCCGCTTCGCTTTTGGATCCGGGCAGGAGCTCATTGACGAAGTCGGCGACGGCATTGGGTCGCCGCTGGCTTCCGTCTCCGTGGAATTAGTAGTACTCATATTGGTATATAGCGAAGGCAATAGAATAGAATGGAATGGCAGATGAATAGATGATATAACGACGGAGAGAGGGGTATGGATATATATGTATGGATGTATGCAGTGATGGCTATGTAGGTCCTGGAAGCCCAACTGCTAAAGGGAGCGGGGTAGGTTGATATGTGTGAGAATTCGATAGGAGGAAGCTTTTCGTGTAGAGGAAGAGAGAGAGAAAGAGAGAGAGAGAGAGAGAGAGAGAGAGAGAGGAACTAGTAGTGGCCAATGAGAGAGGAATTGGAGTGAATTATTTGCTCCATAACTATAAGAGAGATGATCAGGATGACCCCCCTTAAGTAATGATCACTAACACACACACTCTCTCTCTCTCTCTCTCACACACACCTGAGGGTTTTAATCTTTATTAGTGTTGTATTTTATTGAGCTTTAATGAGGGTTGGTGGGGATTAAGCTGCCAGTTTATTATCAAAATGACATGGGAAGTAGAGCTCTCAATTATTTTATATTAATCCATGTTAAGGCACTGTTCTAATTACCATCTCAAAAATTTCTTTAATCTCTTCTCCCTAGTAAAGGCATCTTCCATCTCTGGATAATGCATAACATTGGAGTCACTTTAATCCCACATATTTCTCACGTTGGCGACTCAATTTTTGTTCGATTCATTCTTGATTCCTCTTTCCTACCATACCGTGCATCTAAGTTCTTTTTTTTTTTTTGCACGTTTTTTTTTGGGTCCCATTATTGTTGACTGGAGTTGAACAAATTAGGACTCTTCACTCAACCTCAATTTGATTTGATAACGTGTGTAAATGCCTGCATTATTACTCTATTAAACGACAATTTTATGTACTTTTACTGTCTTGATACGTTCGCAATTTGGAGTCACATCCGTCCTGAGACTTTAATGTCACACTAGGAAGTTATTTTCGGATATTGAGAGAACTTAGTGTGTTGTATATCATCATCCTGCTAGACATTGTCGATTTTAGTAGATAGCCTTCTTTTTTGTTCGCCCACAAGTCTCACGAGCTTGAAATTGAGAGTTTACGTAACTAGATTGGCTACCCAACATTATATATATATATATATATTATGTTGAATATAACAAGAAAATAAATTTTCTATTGGGCTTTTTGGGCTTTTGGGAGTTTGTAGTCGGCAGCTCAGTGTACTAGCTTAAACTCGGCAACGAGAGACAGTTAACGCGCCGACTAACATTCATCCTAGATGGTTGCATCTCACGTCACCGACTACGAACTAAGTCGGCGATTCACGTATGACGTTACCGACTTGAGTTTATATCGTGAAAAGCGAGAGGGGCGTTGTTGACCGAACCACGCCGGTTTCCCTGTCGATTAACCTTCGGACCGAAGTCACCTTGGCTCCTCTTTTCTCTTCTCCCTCCCTCCCTCCCGTCTCGCCTCTCTCCAAATACTGCGATCTCACTCTCCTTCCCTCGAATTCCTCATCTCGATCGACTACTCTCCTTTACGTTCCCCTACCTCCCATGGCGGGGAGATTTGGATTCGGCCTCACCTCCGCGGGGGCCGCCGCCTCGCTGATCGTGACGAGCACGCCGAGCCAGGAACTCGCCCTCACCAACTGCGCCTACTGCTCCGCCGCCGATATAAAGAGGTTCTCCACCCCCGGATCGAGTCAGGTCTTCGCGACGGTCGGCGATTCCTTCGTCCTCACCCTCCGATATCCTTTATTGATCTCCTTTGTCTGATGGTTTTCTTCATTCAGAATCTTCTGATTTAGTTTTATTTAAGCTAATTCATTGATAGAAAATCATATGATCGGTCAAATTCGCATCAGGAATCTTCAAGAAAAGAACGTAAAAGTGTTACATAAGGGATCTAAGATTCTAATGCTAATACAATGTCGATGGATCTGCGTGCTGAGTTTCGTGATATATCGAATTTTCCACTTTATTGTTGTTCTAGGTGATTTATGCATATAGGCATTGCTTCTTTAATTCGTTTTTAGCGTTATGTTGAGTTGGAATTGCATCTTTAAGATGTTACACAGAATCAAAGACTCTCTGTGTCTGATCTAATTCGCTTTTGATCTTATTCTGTTTCGTGATAATCTGTTATTTTATATTTTGGGTTGATCCTTGACAAAATCACACGGCTCATGATGGTGTTCCCACTGGTCACATTGCTTTGAATGCTATCCAGCGTCGCCATGCCAAAGTTTCTGCTGGTGATTCAATATCTGTTAGCAGGTTAGGAGTCTTAGTTCAGTAGTTTGTCAAAATTAATCATTGGGCATTTTTCTTTTTCTTCATACTGTTTCTTGGTAATTTTTCGATCTAGTTATATACCTCCTGATGACTGCAACCTAGCATTACTTACGCTAGAGCTGGAGTTTGTCAAAGGAAAGGCTAATCGAAGTGAACAAGTATGGTTCTCTTTTGAAATTTATGTAAGATTCTAGTGAGCGGTGGATGATATACTTGTATATAAAACCTCTGTTTGCTTTGCAGTTAGATGCTGTTGTTCTCGCCAAACAACTCAGGAAAAGATTTATGGATCAGGTCAGGCATCCACTTCATTTCTTGAGACTTCTTGTGTTGCCTGCTTCCTGTAATTTATAATGCATTAGTTTTCTCTTGGGAAAGGGGAACTTTTCATGCACAATAGCAGATTCTTAGCATTAATATGATTAATACTTTTATTATTATATTCCTATCTTCTGACCGTCTTACTTATTACTGAATAGCAAGTAGAGTTCGCAGTTTCTCACATCCTTTTGAAAAAAAAAGAAATTTGTTATACTCTGCCCTCAGGAATACCTCATTACCTTGTAAGTTTGATTTTCCCCATGAGAGATATACAGATCTCTCTTTTCATTTCTTGAAAAACAAGAATGTGTTCAATATCTCCGGCTATCTATCTGCCTATCTGAAAGCTTACTGGAGTGTAAAACCACCTTATAGGAGATTGCTTTAGTTTCAATTTTTTTTCCTTATACATTTCAGAAGAGCCTGAAGCATCAAGAAAGTTTTGTTACTTATTTTTCTATCCAGATAAGTCCTGAAGATTGTTTAGGTTAGGTTCTTCCATCTTTGGGGGACTTTTTCTTGTTTTTGTTTTTATGTTTAACAGTTGTGCAGGATTTTTTGTGGAAAATTGAGAAGCATATGCTGAACAAATATTAGTTTTGTTGCGGATAATGAAATTTACAGGATTGGTGTGATTACGTCTATCTTATACCAGAAACTTTTGACATTACACAGGTTATGACAACTGGTCAAAGAGTGTCTTTTGAATTTTGTGGAACAAACTATATTTTCACAGTGAATCAGGCGGTGCTAGAGGGCCAAGAAAGTTCCAGACCAATGGAGAAAGGAATGATAGCCACAGACACATACATTGTTTTTGAAGCTTCTCCAAGCTCTGGAATTAAGGTCTTCTTTTCTATTCCTTTCGATTCATGCAAAATGATAATTGATGGATTACTATCTTTTAGCAGATTTATTTGTCTGGAAATATGCAGAAGCATCAGCTACTGACCATCACGATCTAAATATATATCTCTGTTGTTGTGCATGTAGATAATCAATCAGCGTGAAGCTGCTAGTAGCAAGCTTTTCAAACAGAAAGAATTTAACCTGGAAAAGTTAGGGATAGGAGGATTAAGTGCTGAATTCACAGATATATTTCGAAGAGCATTCGCTTCTCGAGTTTTTCCTCCTCATGTCGTTAATAAGTAATTTCCTTTCTATCAGTTTGAGACATTTTCAAATTCTCTTCACTGCTTTTGTTGTATGTGGGGCCCTTCTAATGTGTATGCACTGCAGGTTGGGAATCAAGCATGTGAAAGGAATGCTGCTCTTTGGACCTCCTGGCACTGGCAAGACACTTATGGCCCGTCAAATAGGGAAATTATTGAATGGGAAAGAACCCAAGGTTGGTTTTTTAGTTAGCTTATATACTTCTTTGTAAAGAACAACTATAAGCACTTGCTTTTGTCTGTTCTATATATGTATAAACGGGAGTGTGTTTAATAGCTTGTCTAATCCGTTGTTAACAGGAGAATCTAATAGCATTTTCCTCAATTTTCATCAGTGATTTATAACTTTATATGTTGTGGTTAAAGTATTTCCACTCTGAACATGTATTGCATGCCTCTACAGATCGTGAATGGGCCTGAAGTCTTGAGCAAATTTGTTGGAGAGACGGAGAAAAATGTGAGAGATTTATTTGCTGATGCTGAAAATGACCAGAGGACTCAAGGCATGCAGTTTTATCCTCTATGTCTTCTATGGATGCTGTGATTTCTGACCTCTTTCTGATATTTTTATTTTGTTTTTGTTTTTTTTTTTTCAGGTGACCAAAGTGAACTACATGTCATAATTTTTGATGAAATTGATGCTATCTGTAAGGTGAATACCTTGTACAGTCTTCTTTCTGTTAACCTATTTCTCATTTTATGTTCTGTTGACAACACTTTGGTCAATCTAGTGAAACAATGGCTGTTGATAGTTGATACTATCCAGAGACATGGAATGATCTCTAATTTTATACTGGGCTGATTATGATTAATGTTGTTATGCTATAATTTATGTCTATTTTAGCTTCGTGTCCTTTGGGTGCATGATTTGTTTTAAGTGATATGACTTGAAATCAACTTTACAACAAGGACATTTGTAAGATTTGCTGTGGCATCCCAAAGTTTTGTGCTCTAGCATTTCATTGAAATTAAGAGGAAGTTCATAGGTATCCACAATTCCACACCTGCACAAGAAGTTTGGTAAGTAGTTAATTCTTCGAAAATGTAGGATCTTTTTGTTTGAATAATTTGCTTCTTGGAATGATAAGAGCAATGGGAAAATGTGTATGAAAATAACCTAACTCAGCCACATTAACCTGAAAGGCTTGTACAATATGCTATCTTCTAATGTTCAATTTTGGTTTTTTGAGGATGGTTTAATTTCTTGAGGATGCTTTAATAATTTTTCATTTCATTAGAACCACAAACCATCTTGTTCGTCCAAATGTTTGCTGCACTTCATTCTTTTATATATTATACTTCAATCAAGCTCCTAGCTGTTACATCCACTTGTCTCCTTTAGCTGTTGTTCTAGTGGCTATTGTCAGCACTCCCAAGAAATTAAAAATAGTTTTCAGAACAGAGGAAAATTACTTTTGTGTCCATGTAATGCTAGTTGATGCCATTTTTAAGTAACATGTGCATTCACCAGGAGTCCCTTAATCCCCATGACAAGTTACATACTTGGTCATGTAATAATGCTTGTGTAGTCAGCTCATTTTTTTTCCTTGTTTACATATTATAGTTTCTATTACATTGAAAATTCAATATCTGAATTATATTAGTTTCCATTCTGTTGAGAATTCATATCTGAATTTACAGTCCAGAGGTTCTACAAGGGATGGTACAGGAGTGCATGACAGCATTGTGAATCAGCTCCTTACAAAGGTAATTTTCCCACAGTTTGCACTATAGCTCTGCAAGTGTATTTACTCGATTCTAACCAAGTAATGCCATTCTAGATAGATGGTGTTGAGTCATTAAACAATGTATTGCTTATTGGGATGACTAATCGGAAGGATTTACTGGATGAAGCACTACTGAGGTTAGTTTCTCACATTTCATGATTGTGCAACTTCAAATTATATTATCACCCATAAGTTTTGCGGACTATACCAGCTGCAAATTGCCAAAGTAGCAAATCCAGTTGTTAGCAGATGCTATTTTCTTATAGTTACCACTTACCATGAAAGCTGGAGAGACATGGATGGCCTGATAATATTAGTTCAGATTATGTTATAGATAGTTAGATACTTTCTTTTCTTTTCACTTTCTTTCTAATAACTTTTATAATCAGTTTGATAGTATATGCGGATTAGGACACTTGCATCTTCAATTTAGGAAGACCTCCATATGTTGTAGGTCAGAGGACTAGCATGAGGCAGCAAGTAAACTGTTGTTTGTGGAAGTATGTAAAATGGAAATTTCGAAATCCAGCATGCAGATGTACTCATACCAAGTCACCATTCATCTGAAGCAATGTAATGATTGGGAGGTTATTAGTTGATATTCTTTAGACTAGAAGGCTTGATTTAGGTTATGAACAGTGAAGTTTTTTTCCTGCATTTTCCTTCTAGTAATTCTGAGTTGTCTATGCTGGATTGGTCTTCTGTAATGGTTGTCTTACAATTATTCATATTAGGCCTGGACGCTTGGAGGTTCATGTTGAGATAAACCTCCCTGATGAAAATGGTCGTCTGCAAATTCTTCACATACATACAAATAAGATGAAAGAGAATTCTTTTCTTGCTCCAGATGTGAGCCTTGAAGAACTTGGTAAATGCTTTTACTTTCATTGTGTTTTTCTTTTTTATTTCAAGTATATCCGTTCTGCTAAATAATGAAATTATGTTTTAGTGTACCTTATTGTAATTTGATATTTGGAGAGCTTCAGAAATGTCTGCCTAAATTTATTTTGGTTAAATATGATTAATTGATAGTAAGGGATAACATGGGCAATGTCTCTTCTGGATGATGACAAGGCATCATGAAAGAGGTCCTGTCTATAGTGAGCTGATGCAAGAAATGCATAGTTGCTTATGTAATGCTGTGTCTCACATGCATAAGGATTCATGGAACTGTACATATACATACTTTTATGTATATGTTTCTGTCTGCATATTACTATCTGTAGGTACTAAGAATAGTGTATGTATGAGATTATAGACTGGAGATGCCCCGTGCTAATGTAATTTCGTATGCTGAATGAAGCTGCACGCACAAAGAATTACAGTGGAGCTGAACTGGAAGGTGTTGTTAAAAGTGCTGTTTCATTTGCTCTGAATCGGCAAATAAGCATGGATGATCTTACTAAACCGTTAGATGAAGAGAGCATTAAAGTTACTATGGATGACTTCTTGCATGCCCTTCAAGAAATTATTCCTGCTTTTGGCGCATCCACCGATGATCTTGAAAGATGCAGGTAAACTTAGGTTTCTTATCATTTATGATTCTGAAAGTGGCTTGTAGAGTAAACTTCTCTTTGGAAGTAAGGTTTGAAGAATTTTGTTTGGGAGATATGCTAGGTTTTTTTTCCCTGTTTAACTTATGAGATATCATTTTGCCCTGAGACTAAACTGTTCCTTCTTTTATCTTTATAAGATCTATCTTGAGCTCATATCTGATTTGTTGGAATTCTCTTCTCTTTCTTTTCTTCAACTTGTTGTGGAGTGCCTTCTCACCGAGGCAAGGTTAGTGCAGCAATGGCCCCTCCATATGGGGAACCTTTTGATGGTGTTAGCTTGGATGTGCTTCAATGCATATCCAGATAAAGAGAAGCCTTTAAGATGCTCAGATTTACCATTGTTCAATATTTCTGGGTTCATATGTGAATCTGAATCTATATCTGAGGATTTTATATGATAGCTAGACGTCCACAGTTTGCTTAGTGAGAATATAATTTGCAAATGTGATTATGCAGGCTCAATGGTATCATTGACTGTGGTGAGAGACACAAGCACATCTATCAAAGAGCTATGCTTCTAGTAGAGCAAGTTAAAGTCAGCGAAGGTAGCCCACTTCTTACATGCCTACTTGAAGGTCCTGCTGGCAGGTAAGCTCTCTAATCTGTATGCCTCTTTTCTTCAATTGTCTTTCTTTGCAGTTGGTAGGTTCTCTAATTCATATCTGATTTCAGTGGTAAGACTGCAATGGCTGCCACAATAGGCATTGACAGTGATTTTCCCTATGTGAAGATCGTAAGTTCTTTGATCCTCTTTCTACCTGCTTACCTTTAATTTGTCGAGCTATATTTATTTGATGCTATCCTTTTGTGATCATAGATATCAGCAGAGACAATGATTGGTCTTAGTGAAAGCAGCAAATGTGCACGGATTGTGAAGGTCTGTAACTACTACACAAAAACTTGCATGTGCTTGAAATCTAGGGAAGTCATGGAGAAATCCTTTTGACTTTGAACCTTAATTTACATCTCTTGGTCTTTTACATGCATAGATAGTAACCAAAGCTAATAGATTTCTTTTTCTCACATCCATTAGCAAGCTTATTTTTGTACCCCTGTTCTTTGGGGCTATCTTTGCCTTCACAAAATTTTGTCACATCTATTTGGGGCAATATTAGGAACCTTAATCTTCTCACATCTATTAGGAAGCTTAGTATATTGGTCTTTATTTTCTCACAAAAACAGCACTGTATTTGCCGCTCTTGTTTAATACAGCTTCTATGCCTCTATGATTAGGTTTTTGAGGATGCTTACAAATCTCAGTTAAGCATCATAATTCTTGATGACATCGAAAGGTAACTTTGTATTTTCTTTTTAGTTCTGTTTCATATTTCTATGAGGCATTATTACATAGAATGTCTCTCACATGTTCAGCTATATGATAGAAATGCAGCTCTGTGAGAGAAAATAATTTGTGTACATCTCACTTTGGTGACCTATAAGTGCCACTCTGAAGGACTTCTCCTAAAGTGCTTCAGAAGATTATGTTGCACGAAGAATAATCTTGTCTGTGTATACTTTCTTTTGCTTGATAGTTTTTAATGATATTTTATTCTCAGGTTGCTCGAATTTGTTGCTATTGGGCCACGTTTTTCAAATGTCATTTCACAAACTTTATTGGTCCTTCTCAAAAGGCTTCCTCCCAAGGTCTTATTTTTCTTTCCTTCTCCTCCTGTCTTGGTTAATTAATATGATATTGTGCACCCAGTAGCCTAAGCTTGTATCATGAAAACACTCTTCAGTAGCTCAGGGTAATGCTGATTATGTGCTGCTCTATCTAGAACCCTTCATTTACAAGAGCTTTATGCAATGGAGTATCCTTTTCTATTTGAGGGAAGTTCTATTATGAGTATTATCAATACTACAGAACATGAAGCACTTGGATATCATATTAGTGATTCAGCATTTTTTATCATGAACTGTGATTTCCAATTTCCTTATGATAACAAGCACACTGTATTTGCACATGTTCATGTGTGAAGAGAAACAACAATGATGCTCTAATTTTGCACACTGAACTCTTAGTATGAGATTATCTCAATAAAAGATATTTTTGCAGGGAAAGAATTTGATGGTTATTGGAACAACTAGTGAGGTGGGGTTTCTGGAGTCTCTTGGTATATGTGATGCATTCTCTGTCACACATCATGTTCCAAAACTGCAGAAGGAAGATGCCAAAAAGGTAAAGATACTTTATATTTTTGTATAACATGAGGCAGTGAATGTGGATATACATGTTGGATACATACGAATTGAATTTGTAATTATTAGTGAGAGCATCCATTATTATGGCTTGTTAAAATTCAAAAGTAGTCATATTTGTCAAGGAGCAATGCTCCCTCCCAATTTTTATGCTTGGCAGTCAGATGCTTTGCAGGTATTCAAGGACTGTTTTTGCTCTATGCTAGCTGCCAAGTTATCGTATTATGACGCTCTGTTTCTTAATTCCAACTTCTCTCTGCAGGTATTGCAAGGTCTCAACGTTTTTGCAGACTATGACATAGATTCAGCAGCCGAAGCATTAGATGATGTAAGTTCTCTCTTATCTAGTGCACACTGTTTAACATCCAAAATAAAGGATTTGTAGTGTCTATTATTGGGTATCATGTCAATTTGCTACTTAACTCATTTTGGAAATGGCAGATCATAAAGTCTAGTTCTCACAACTATTACAATACTATGGTTATGCCATTATAACATATTTGACCCATGTCAATCTATATGCTAGATGTTCTGTTGGTACTAAATGAATTTGGCTTGTCTACTAAAATAAGAATATGGATGTCTTATTTTATCTTTGATGTAAGAATCTGGCACTTTGTTCTTACAAAATTTTGTTATCATACAGATGCCTATCAAGAAGCTATATATGCTTGTGGAGATGGCTGCTCAGGGATCCCGCGGAGGACGTGCAGAAGCTATCTATTCTGGAAAGGAGAAAATCAACCTAAATCATTTCTTTGATATCTTGGGCGATGTCGTATCCCTTCGCGGCTGAAATATCTGTCTCTCTGAGATATGGTTACCGGGCACTACTGATTGATATTTTTTTTTTGTGCGACTACTGATCATAGATTTCTTGCTCTGCTTTTTTTCTGATTTTTCTGGACATACAATTTTGATGATTCCCTTGCGTGTAGGAATGCTTCTCATTGTCCTGTAATGTTGTCTTGTTGTTCTCTTTGTTTTCTACTTCTGTATTTCCTGATAATTTATATAAAAAAGTATGGTTAATGGGACAGTTTACTCGGAATCTAGTGAATGGATTTTCTAGAAGAATGAAATGCAATGAATGGGTAACTATGATATCTCTTTCTCATCTCGTCAAACATCCCGAGAAGTGCTTCATCTTCAAGGAAAACTAGTCTTCCTCCAAAACAAGGAGAAAAGGCAATAATTCTAAGTATTTACGATTAATTATACTTAGCTTTTCTCAACTACTATCACACATATACTCTCTAAATTCTTTTTTAGTTTATCTTCTCTGATCTAACAAAGTCCTTCGTTTAAAGAGTTTATATAGTTTTTTTTTTTTTTATAAAAGTGATAGGGTCTAAGTAGATATTTTTTTTTTAATTCAGGAGTTTTATACGGATAATGAAAAAAAAGTACAGATGTGAAAAACTATAATGATTCAGGAGGGCTGTCTAATTATCCCTTATTTTTATTCTAGGTAGGAAAAAATTCAACCAAAGGAAAGCTCTCTCTTTCAGCATCGAGTCTCTTATTCCATTTCTCCTTTGCCTGCAAATTTAGCCATGATTCCTTACCTCCAAGGCTTCCACCACTTTGTTTTTCTGATGTCTCAAAAGACTTAAAACTAATTAGCCCAAATAAGCGTCTTTCTGATAATTTCATTGATCAAATTAATAGCTATTCCACGAGTCTTTCTCCCGCCTCTAAATGGAGGGAGGACTTTGGGAATTTGAATGAAGACAAGCACTAAGATGCCATTTTTGACATTGGGAAGCAACTGTAAGTGCTGTTATCCACAGAGCTGATTGCCAAAGAAAGCCAACTTATACACGGCTGTAGGCTCTTCCAATGGGACATCACGGACTATTATAGCTAGAGACAAAGACTAGCACTATTTATGCCTGACAGTGAGATAGCTTTCTGTTGAAGTGATCACCACTATAAATTTGCTAACAGCTATTGGTTGAGCTCCGTTTCTCGAAAATGCCATAGTCCAACATAAGAATCTCTGCAAAAAAACAAGGATGATCAATATTTCTATTTGCAACTTATTATATATACGTGAAAATTTGCCCTTTGTTGAGGTGAAGTGAGTGAAAGTTGATACTAATATACTAGCCAAAGGCCCAAAGCCAACCAAGAAAAACAATGAAAACATTTTTATTATACTAGAATTGTAGCAGATAATTTTATATGCCAAGTATATTCACATCATTTTCTCAACATGAAGAATAATTAGATCATATAGTTAATTTCTTTCAACTGAAAAGAAAATATTACTAACCATCCTCTTAAATTATCTACCAGTCTAATCACAACATGGCAAAGGTGAGAGAGAACGATATGAAAAGCCTTGCACTAAAATGTATGCCTTTAGTGGTTTATCTCCAATATGTTGGAAGATGTTAACATGAGAGGCTAAGAGGAAGATTCCCTTTGAATGGTTGTTGCCAAAGGCGTGTGCAAAGCACAGAGAAGAAACGTGTGTGGCACGTTCATGGATAACATTTCTTATTGGCATATGAATGCCTATAAGAAGAGGGTAGACCAACCTCACTTAATTTGTGATCACTTAGCATTCTATACTTCTCCATCTGGTTCAAGTTCATCTGCTAGCTTCATAGTTCACCATGTCGACCTGCGGCAACTGCGACTGCGCTGACAAGAGCCAGTGCGTGTAAGTGTTCATCTTGGCTCTGTTCTTGTCTTTCAGTTTCCCAGATTTATCTCATGGAGATGATTCCAGTAAGTTAACTGAGCCAGTTCTTATCTAAGATTTGATGTTGTGATGACCAACAAATATGATGATGACTATGATAAAAGACAACGATTTGATGTTCTCTTCCAGTTTCTCCAAAGAAAGTGGTTGAGAACTGAAAAGTCTGCATATAACTACAATTAATAGAAAGAAAAAAAGAGAGATCTAAGGACAGTTCTTTTGATTTCAAGTATTATTATTGCGACATGTAATATTTATCTTCAAGAGAGAGAGAAAGAAATTTGTACTGAGATCAAAGCTGGTGTGTTATATGCAGGAAGAAGGGAAACAGCTATGGTGTTGAGATCATCGAGACTGAGAAGAGGTAATAGCTTTTGGTTTGTTTACGGCAGTGTGGATGAAATTTAATGTGAACAAACTTTTCCACTCTTCTCTATTCATCTTAATCAGACATTCATATAGTTGGTATTTGAAAGAAATCAGTTAACAAGAAAATAGATAACAAGTGAACATGACAGTCTATAATATGAACTAAAATTCTCTTCTCTCTCTCGTCCGATTTCTGCAGCTACCATGACGGCGTCTTCGAGGTCGCAGCTGCCAAGAACGAGGGCAACTGCAAGTGTGGGCCTTCCTGTGCTTGTGTGGACTGCCACTGTGGCAATTGAGCAATATATGTGAGTACTGCTATGTAAGGAATGGTGATAGAAGAAAGGATGCAGTAATGGTAAACTGGAGTGTGTATGTAGTAAGGACTATCATGGTGTGCTACAGTTAATCAGGTTGGAATAAATTGGCTGGATTCGATCTAGCTTTGTATCCATCTCAATCGGTTATCCTAATATAGTTCTATTATTGTAAAGCTGATTTGTCTTATTGAGCTAAGTTAATTATTCGAAAATATGCTTTATGAACAATCTGAAATCTAGTAAGTTTTCATATAAGCAGGCATGATTCAGTAGTAAAGAAGAGGAGCTCTTGATTTCCAATCATCAACCAGATTCAAAAAAAAAAAGAAAAAGAAGAAGAAAAAGAAAATTGATTACACATTTGTATCTGTGGAAATTTGTTTCACATATTACAATACTCGTAGTAGTGGTGTTGAAATCAAAAGAAGACTTTGCACAAGGACTATGTGCTTCAGCTGAGAGGGAACTCGGTAAAGAAATTTTACTCTCGGTTTGGCCTTTGTTCGAACCAGAAGCCCTCCAACAAAAAATCCCAACCTCCCTCTGGTAGTTTGATGCAAAAATGGAGAACAGAAAACTGTATATGCTAAAATTAGTCGCAGATCTTGTTAAAATTTCTCTTCACTGCGTCCTGCCCGTGCCGTAGAACAGCCAACCGACACGACTGGTCCTTTATCAACCTGTACATCGATGGCCTCTGATCGGGGATGATCCCGAAATCGTCGTTGTATTCTTCCATGCCATCAACCATGAACTGCCAAACAAAAGCACCAGCCCCAGAGCCGTTCTTCTTTGCAGAGCCATAGATGATATCAAAGACAGATTTGTAGAACATATCTCGGTGGGAGTGATCAAAGTCTTTGTTCCTGTTTGAGAGCCCAAATTCTGTGAATAGGACTGGCTTTTTAAGTTCTCTATCTCCATCTTCTATATGAGAGGTCACCCATTTGGAGATGTATTTTATTTTTTCATTGAGTTCTGCATTTACCAACCTGCAAATGAACACATTTCTACTTGAATCGGATTCGTAAGAAGTAATAAGCCAGACGAGGGATGTAATATGAAGCTTATCAGTGACAGGGAATTTCAACAAGCAGGAATGTAATATCTTAAACATATGATAAGATAAAAATTAGAAGATAATCAATGACAGATACAAATTTACCAACTATCAGGATAGACATGGACGGAAGCAAAGTCAATGGCTGAAATCTTGGAGTTGCGAATGAAATCTGATCCAAGGGTACTGAACCATTCCCCAGGATTCACAGCCAGCTTCTCTGGAGGGCATGTTGGACCATAGAACCCCTCGAGTCCAACTGTTAAGAGATGCTTTTTGTCAATTGATTTCACGTATCCAGCCATTTCTTCAATCCAGTCCTGCAGATGTCAGCAAACAAGAACTGACCAACAATAGTATTGAATGATGACACCAAATTCAAAAAATTCTAGATATTTTCTTTAGAGATCATACAATTCAAGAATCAACATATGGGACTCTGGCATCAGGAACTGCACATCGATTAACTAGTTATAAATCTGATTTATACTGTTGTACATGAGAAGAGACTCTACTCAAGCATACAGAATAATCTTGTCATTTCGTTTGACATTTATTGCAAAATATTTTTGAAAACACGTCTCTGGTAATATCTTTTTTTATCTCTCATTCGTGGACAGTTGACTTAAAATCTAGAGAGTGGATTACTATAACGACGTCTCCGTCTCATCTCATCTGACTTCCTGAGGAGTGCTTCATTGTACTATAGTTTCAAGCAAGTAAACTTAAGTGGTAAACATAAATAGAGAAGTCATAGGAGCTATCAAAATACAACACCATCTGACCGTCTCCTTTGTCAAAACAGTCTTCCTCCGAAATAAGTACGAAGGCAGTAATTCGAATCTTACAGAAAGAAAGTTATTTTGATTAGTTTCTCATATAAGAATCAGAACAATCTTTTAAGTCATCACTTTAAGGAGATCAATGTTCTAGAGATCATTGATCCATATTTGCACCGCATTATTCTTTCCTTATAATTTCTTATCTCCACTGCCTCAATATTTCTCCTTGTGCATCTCTTTGGGTTCCATCTCACCCTTTTGGTCCCCCCCCCCCCCCCCCCCCCCCCCCCCTTTGAGTTCTTTCTGGATTTTGTCCTGTTTCTCCTACACAAGTTCTTCGTCTAGCTTTTCATGTTTTGCTTATAATCGTCTGTTTTGGAAAGAGACGTATCTCTAACCTTACCTGCTCTATAAAAAGTCATCGGCTACTGGGGCTTCGTGTAAATGCAACACATAATATACATAATAGTAGAATTCAATCAATTTATAAAGTAGAACGATAGGGATTGCATCAATAGCACAGTTATGATTATGATTGCATAATTATGAACAATTGTGTCGATAATGTATTTACTTGGAGAGTGTCACCAGATGCATCAGACATACACCGTGGTTCGTTCATCAACTCCCATGCAAATATAGCCGGATCGTCTTTATATTGGATTCCACTCAAGTGGTTCTTCCTTGTCAACAATGTCTGGGAGCCAATGGATAAAAATCAAACATCATCATTTAATCGCATCGCATTGTGAGAGTTTAGGTGAGAGCTTTTTAATGGAGACAATATCTCAAACACTAATCTTGCAATAGAACTCAATACATCTAATTCAATGGCAAAGATCCGAAAAACCTAAATTACCTTGAGGTATATCTTGAAATAGCTTCGGATAGATGGATCGAAGAAGAAGGAATCATTGGAGGAGCTCAATCCAATCCCCTCCTCCCATGCCCACTTAACATACTGCGTCTTCCCACCATAATGTTCCAAATTGTTTGCCAAACTTAGAAGCAATCTAATCCCATGTCTCTGTGCTTCCACGATTACTCGATCCAATGCCTACAATTCCCAAAATCGAATCACAAACACCCAGTAAAACACCAACGCTAGAGAGAGAGAGAAAAAAAAAAGCAAAAGAAAAATCTAGAAATTGCTACCCACCTTAAAGACTCGTTCATCAAAATGCCCAGGTGAAACTTGCAACGCGTTATACGTGCCATCATTGAAAGCCCAAGTCCTGCAAACTGTGAGACCCATCTTCGCACCAGTTTGGAACATCAATCTGACCCTCGGCCTGCTGTGTTCCTCCACAGCCTGATCCATCAACCAATACGAATTCCACCCGTTGACGTAGAAACTTTTGCCATCCACAACAAATTGAGTCCCATTCCTAGCCACAAAGCTCATCTTGGGCTCCGGAAAATGGAAGTCTATGTCCCCAAACGAGAGGTATATGAATGCAACGCAAGTTGCAAGTCCCAGAATGTGGTAGAAGACGCCATTGCTTGCAGCCATTGTGAGATCTTCTCCACCATGAGAAGGGGAAAAAGAAGAGAAAACTAGTACCCCAAAAGAGGTGCCAAGCTTGGATCTTTGGGCTGGAAGACGACAACCGGTGTCTTGGTGTGGGTTAGTTTAAGAGGAAAGAAGGAGAAAGAACACGATTCACGAGGAGTCATCAGATTCTGTGAGCGAAGCTGCACGAGACCCAACCATAGTAAAAGTCGATGGCTTCACACTTTCACACCTGCCTCACCTTCACATGCAATAATCTGACAATTTTAGGTGATGAAATAGTACGCATAACAAGACAAGGGCTTTTGCAAATTAATTCCACTTTATTGTTATGTTAGTACTATAATTGATCATAAATTTACATTATTTGCAAACAGAGTTTTCCTTGTCATAATTATATTGGATATGTAAGATAATACTATATGTATATATATTTTTTACCCCTCAACTTATTACTTTCACTTTCTTGAAAAAAAAAATGAATATATATATAAACCTTCTGAATTATTTAATTATATCACTAAAACCTCTATGTCAAATTTAACTAACTTAATAAATAGATAATTTGTATATCCTTATATTTGATCCCTTATGATACTTTCTCTAAATATTAAACTATAAATTAATCTTCTCTAATTATGCATACTTAGAATATTATAAAGTGGAATTATTTTGCAAATCATGCGAAAGAAGAAGAGGCTTAGGTTGAATAGTGATTGATCTATTAACTTAGTAGTGGGAGTGTATATAGATGTCAATTTTTTGTGTTGTAGTGTTGAAGGAGAACAGAGGTGCAAAGTTGTCATCAGCTTGTCTTCTTGCCAAAAGGCATTTAATTATATTTTGGGTAGGTCAAGGCCCTGCATATGAGATGTTTCCGTAGCTTCAACGGTGGAGAAAGAAATCTAAGAGCTGTTTGGAGTTTGGATCCATTAATTTATTCTAGTATGCTACCAAACAAGCACAAAACAAGTGAAGTTTGTGGGCCTGTCTCATGTGACCAGATTTGCTAGGCAAAATTGGTCCTATTTAAATAACTTATTACTACTTATTCTTTGATTTCCTTCAAGCATGTGGTATAATAGAGAATAGGCTATTATGTTGATTTTATTATTATTATTATAACAGAGTATATAATTAACTCATTATTGTTTCACCATTCAATAAAGTAGGCATATGACTTACTTAGGACAGACATTATAGCATCATTAATCTAATGATATCTTTTAACTTTGCTGTATCCATTGGCATATGTCTTCAGTTAGTCAAAGTTTAGAGCTGGCAAAAAATTAGAAAAAAGAGTTCCAAGTGTAACATGGTATGAGAAGAGGAGAGTTCAGAGCTCTCAAGTATATGTATATATAGCCAGAGTGAGAGAGATCAGAGATGGGTATGCTTCACTTGGACTCTACGGAAGGATTACAACAAACAGGTTGCTTTGCTGCATAAGAAGCAATTGGCAGGCTGCTGTATACTAAGTCATGAGCTGATTGATAGATTTGTCTTATTAGTGACTTTGTTGTTTGTATGTTTCATGCTTGGGATGGATGCTAGCGTTGGATAGTGTGCTAAAGGAAACAATAATGTTGGGCAGAGGATGTCATGGTATTCTATGTCAACATGATTGCAAGAAAGAATTAGAAGTAAGAAAAGGAGCCATGATATCATACCTAGTGGTAGGTGATCTATGTCAAAGAATTAGACAAGAAAAGGAAACAAAGGACTGTTTGACTTCTCTGCATTAGAAATTGAGTGGAATTAATTCCTTGTTTTGTGATGTATAATGTCACCTTATATAATAAATATCATTATAATTGCCAATTCTTAAACATAAGTAGATATATTAAAAACTTGCTTAGTAATCTAATATTTAATTCCACATAATAAATTTATAAATTTTTTGTTTTCAACTGAATAAATAATATTCCAAAATAAGAACAGGTATACATATATTAAATTTATTTTATTTAAAAGATCTTAATTTTTTTTTTTTATTATATTTTGATATTAGAAATATATTATGTAAGATAAAATATATTTTGTATGTAGAACATTTTTTTTTTATAAATGTAGAATATGTAATTGTAAGGGCTTGAAGTTATTTGAACCACTGATTCTATCAGCTATTCATGAATCAGTGTTCTATTCCATTTAGCCTGAATCGATCCAATTCAGAGGGTGATTACATCATAAGTTGAATGAAGCACACATTTTGACCCAATTCTCTGCTGCAAATTCTAGTCTTCTGATATGTAACTCATTGATTTCTGAAGACTAAGGATTCCTTAAAAGAAATAAGAGATCAAATATAAATGCTTGTGAAAGGCCTGAGGCAGTACTAGACATAGATATACAAATCATCTTCCAAGAAAGCAACAGATTCCCAAGTGATATTTATTTTAAAATTGGTTATTTACAGCAGAAAAGAATGCTATCAACAATTCCTGACCAAAAAAAAAAGGGAAAAAAGAAGGGTTTGCTACATGAATATACTAAAGTAAATCTCTAAAACCTGTCCAAATGTTGGCCAACATTGATCCTAGCCTAAAGTTCTTGGGGAAAAAATTGTCAAAAGAAAAGAAAAAGCTATAACAATCTATTGTCCCTTCCATTGATAGTTTTAGAACGATGACGCCTCGAACCATATTTCCTATCCCTCCCATGCCTCATGGGTGTTTTCATGGCAAGCTTCCCAGATGGTACCAGTATTTGCCGTCTTGCCTGAGTCTCCACAGGAGGTGGAGTAGTTGGGGCAGTATGTATTTGTTGCTCCAGCAAGTCTTTGTGGTATGACTGCACAGCACAAATCAAATTATAAAACAGAAAAGTCATTTAAATCACCAAGCTAATTAGCACACAAAAGAAGACTTCCAAAACACACAACAAACAGGATAACATCTAAGATTTCTAGCCTAACAGTTTGAAGAAAATTTTCTTAGCATTTATTTTGATTGGTAGAACTCCTAGTCCATTAAAATGCCAATTCCCACCTACCATTTATCTACCTGATGACCTGTAATAGCACATAGATCAACCAGAAAGCAGAATAAAATGTGAAAAAGAGAATACATCTCAAAATAAAAAAGAACAAGAAGAAGAATAGGATTGTCTGATACAGATCCTTAGTTAAGTGCTTGAACCTATCACATCAGACAAAAGCTTTAAGGCTATCCTAACCAATGTAATACCTGAACAACAAAGTTCCGTCTTTCACAGTCCATAAACATGTCTGCCGTCCAATTAACTCTTGACCTTATCTTGTCCCTTACAGTGCTGAAACTTATTTGATCCCTCGATGTAAAGCGCTCAACTTCATTGAACCAGAGACATGTGAAGAGATTGGTAATTGGGATATGTTCTCTGATGATCACACACCCTTCAGGGACATCTGAGGATGACAGAAGTCATCAGAGATATTCTCAAAATCAGTTGTGGCTTAAACCTGAGAAATTAAAAGGACCAGCATTTACCACTCATAATAGGAAGCTTAGCTGGAGAATAATGTGTCAAACCCTCTCTCTTATAAAACTCAATTTGGTAGTCAATAGATGCATTGTCATATTTTCCAGCAGCTTTATTAGCTTCCGCTTCTTCGAAAACATCAAAGCGCTTGTAATGCCTGGAGATAGCAAATGTGGCATTCTTTCTCCACAAGAATCTGAAAGATAACAAAGTACATACATTAGAGGATAATGCGAATAAGAGATGATGCCAAAAGGCAAAACAGAACACTAATCAATGGTACATGACTAGTTAGATACATATGTAACCAATTAAAGTTAGACTTCTTGATCCAGTTGGACCACAAGTAAATTAAGCAAATGTAAAGATAACAGATATGAATATATCCGATGTTGATCAGTTCTAGAGTAGTAACATTGCAAATAAGTCAGCTATGATCAATTGCACATTTTAGCATTTTTGAACTCTAGAACAAGTTAAACAAATTTATTATGGAATCAAGAGTTCAAATATTTACTGTGATTGCTGGAAGCCTACAACCATTAATAGATATTCCATCCATAGAAATAGGTAGTAAATAGATGTATGTTTTCACAAAGATATTTGATTTTCGGGTGCGGTGTGATACTTATTAATGGAAATGGTCTATAAAGTTCTCCTTTAAGTCTACATTGATTTAAAATTTCAAAGAGTTCCAGATACCAAAAGAAGCAAAGCAACACTTAATATAAAATGTACCTCTCCAGAATTTGATAGGGATCCACAACAAGCTCAAGCTTTCCATCAATCCAAATAGAGAACCGGACATTTGGGAAAAGTCTATGGAGAAGAAGTTTCGGA
Organism: Typha angustifolia; assembly: GCF_048772165.1. Classification (NCBI taxonomy): domain Eukaryota; kingdom Viridiplantae; phylum Streptophyta; class Magnoliopsida; order Poales; family Typhaceae; genus Typha; species Typha angustifolia. The sequence continues at coordinate 1,459,124 of NC_133239.1, forward strand.
ACCTACCCAAGGTAAAGTTGTTAGAATTATACAACATGCATTAAAAACAAAGAATGTTACAAAGTGAGGCAAATTTAGATAGATAGGTTATGCATCAACTTCTCAAAATATTAATCTTTATCACAATTCCACCAACATGCATTAAAAGAAAATAAACCATTGAAATGTGATAAAATCATTGAACAATTTATATCAGCTCCAACATTTTATGACATCAGCTACTTCTTAATCACTCCAAGATGAACGAGGAAATGAACAGAAACAGAAGACATGAAATAGATATTGCAAATTCCAGAACGAATAATTACAGCATGCCAGAAAAGAGAGCCAAAGTAAGAAGCAGCATGATCCACCCAACTTAGATAACCAATTATAAAACAATCAGGTCTCATGACTGGATTGTTCACACCACAAAGGGGGGTGCGTCTATTCTATAGCGTGTCAATATCTGAAGCAGTCTAGCCACCTTGATTAGGGAATACCCTGGACAGATAATTTCACAGCAAACTTCAAAAGCTAGAAATCAGGATATCAGCAGAACAAGAAAAGCAAGCACCTTCCCATTTCGCCTTGCGTCTGAATAAGGAAGGTTGCGAACTACCACCCTCCTCCATAACCCGAGTCTGTTACTCTGGTCCAGCGTACTAGAGTTCTTTATGCTGGCTTCTGTTTCTTCATCCACAAACATATAAAAACACACATTTCTCTCTGAGAATTCACTGATATTTTTTGGCTGTTGCACTATATCGTAGTTTCCTGTTCAACCAGATAAAAGAAAGCTAATTTATCTGGATAGGTGACAAGTAGCAATGACAAAAGGAACAGAAAATAAAAGAAGACAACTGCAGTAATCGTTCAGTTCAGTACCGAAAATAGCAGAGGCCACAACTATCCCATGGCATTGCTCCATCTCAAGAAGATCAGCATCATCTATGTCAAACCCAGTACCTTGACCAGGTTTTTTTCCTTTAACAAATCTAACAAGATAATGAAACATGTCAACTATAAGATTGGATGTGTAGATAAACAACATGCAAAGACTGAATGTAAGTCCATATCAAGAATTCTATACAGTTAAATCATCAATAGTACAAGACAAACAACTAAACAGACCTACCCACAGTGTACAGCCATTGACTCTTTGATATCAAAAGATTCATCCCTCTGATGCAGAGATGGATGTCCTCCAAATGTCAAGCCTCCATTTAACTCATTTTCGACCAAGTTGTCTTCTGAAATATATCTTAAGTTTTTAAGGACGGGGGATGTCGATGGCAGAGATGGCATGAGCTCCTTGGCCTGCTCAACAGAGACATAGCAAACAGGGCAAGCTGAAAAAAAAAAACCAAAATTGTCAGTTCCATCTCAAATTCCATGTACTATTTGGAGTCATTAAAGTATGTAACCAAGAATTTAAAAGGCTATACGTACGGCGTGGTCCAGTGCGCTTCCTATCAACCGGTGGTGGAGGAAATGAGAAACTTTCACAAGGATGCCGTGTAAAAATTGCATTGCTAGGATAAACTGGAGTAGGAGGCTGGATATGGTTATCACGAGTAGCAGACAATTGATCTGTAGGTGATCCTGTATTCACTATGTTTTCTTTTATAGGAAAAAAGGGAGGCGTAAAATGACTCAATGATGGCCAGCCATGGTATATAAAGTTCTGGACATGTTTTGAAGATCCCAGGTTAGTCTCCAAATCAGATGGATCTGAAAACTGAAAAGAGTTAGGAAGACAATCTTAAGCATTTCAAAAAATTCTAGCAGTGGAATTAATTACTAGAAAAAAACTTTTGAGGATGGAACAATTTAATGCAATAAGATTTAGAGATAAAGCATAGATAAAAATATTTGAGGATGTTAACTGACATGAAGCTGTTCAAAATACAGATATACTTCCAAAATGTTAAGGTTAGAAAGCTACAATTTGAAGCACCAAATCCAGGCATAGTTGTTAATTATATTCATCTAAGCTCCTGATATGTAGTTGTAAACAAGAACGCGTTCATGATTCACATTCATCCATCATGATGGTACCGCGACAAAAAGAGTCATCTAAAAATACAATCAAGGTTCCCCGCAGTCTTGGACTACTCTAGAATCCAGATGTCACCAAAAATGAGATTAGCAGCGCAATTAAGTTGTGAGTTCTGAAAAGCAAATCAATACTTAAATCATTACTAGCATTAGCACCTATCACAAACAACTACAGTTATAAGAACTAAGAAGGAACTAAGAGCGAACTTTGTAAGAACTAAGAGTGAACAAAAGAGAACAGAACAAAGTCACACAATCACAAAATTAACCAAATAGATGACTAAAGTTATTGAATCATACTATAATAAGTTAGAAAAGAGAATAATGCACAACAAGAATTCTTGAACAACCTTATACCAATCAACTGAAACACCAAATGAAATAAAGATAGCACCTTTTGTGGCAACGGAGAACAGGAAACATAATAGAGAAATTGAGATGATGAACAAGAACGGTATCACAAACTTCACCCTGCAAGAAATCCTAAAAATCCGGTGCAAGAACCGCTCCTTCTCTCTCGACCCGGAGAGGAGCATCTTGGGATGCTTGCGGAGATAGAGAGGCGGTGAGTCTATCGGCAATGCGACAAAGTCGCGCAACTGCTGCCGCTGCTGGTGCTGCAATGATCCATAGCTCCCCGATCGGAGACCCAATGACTTTCCAGTCATTGTGCCTTCCGAGTCAATGGCCGTCTTGTCATCTCCCTTTTCAAAGATCCACAATTAAAGGAAGGACCATTATTAAATCCCTAAAATTCCTCTTTAATTACGCTAGAATGCACGCAAAAGAAAGAAAAATCGGATCGTTTCGTTTTTAATTGGATGAGTTAAAAAAAAAGTCAATCTGTTAGAAATAATCACAAAGAATCTTTTAAATCTTTCTAAGAGATAAAATTGTAACTGGAATCGAAATCTTTGAGGATAATTTCTCATATTTCTCATGTCTATCGGTTGATTAGATGAGATGTTTTTATTTTTATTTTTTATTTTCTAAATAATGATTAAATCCCTAAAATTCTTCCTAATTACGCTCGAATCCACGCAAAAAAAGAAGAATCGGATCGGTTCGTTTTTTAATTACATGAATTAAAAAAAAGTTCAATGAAATAATCACAAAGAATCTTTTAAATCAGAGATAAAATCTTAACTGAAATGGAAATGTTTGAAGATAATTTCTCATGTCTATCGGTGGATTAGATGAGAGGTTTTTTTTTTTTTAAAATCTGAGTTTTATTTAGAATATCCCTTTACAGCAACTAAGCCGCGGACTCTATCTCCACCCGACTAACTCTCTTTAGTTAAGGAATGAAGTGAGCTGAGCTGAGCTGAGCACAACTAACTGAGCTGAGCTAGTCTATCTCCACCCGACTAACTGAGCACGACTAATTAAAGAGAGTTAGTCGGGTGGAGAGTTTATCACGGCCAACTCTCTTTAAACTCTCCACCCGACTAACTCAACTAAGCCGCGGACTCTATCTCCACCCGACTAACTCTCTTTAATTGTGGATCTTTAGACAAACGACTAACTCTCTTTAGATACAGAAGCATTTAGACACTATTAAATACTAGCCAACACATTAAATCGTCTAGTATAGGTTTTAAATTGCGCTCATCGTTGAGTTATTGTTCCGAACTAAATGTCATGAATATATTGCTCTAAGTCTTGCTGTCGAACCACTTATCTAACCATCGCATCGAGCTAATCCAATATAAGTTCATTTAGTTGCATCCATATATAACCACAACCCACTCTCATCGTAACACCAATACATTAATTCAAAAAAAAAAAAACACCAATGCATTAAGTTTTGTTTAGTTTGAGACTAAATCCTGAATTTAATTAGTTAATTTTTTGAAGAGTAAACTTGATTAGATATTAATTACTGAGCCAGTTTAGGAGGTGTTCCTAGACTCAAATCAAACAAGGCCAAAGAGATTAGCATCTTGGTAATACAAGTGAGAAAATATTCTAATAAAAATTTACTAAATATTAACTATCATATATGCATCCGAGTATGGGCCGGATTCAAGTTGGTCTTACCGGGTTAAACCCGATTATTTTTGACCCGGCCTAGATCAGATACGTGCCTTCTGGGCCCAATAAGAATTCAAATCCAAAAGTGCCATCGTGGGCTTTACTCCTCTCCTTTCCTCCCTTTTTCTCGTTTCTAAAACTCGATTAGGCGATCGCTAACAATAAAGAAGTTTGGATTCGGAGCAGCTTGGCTCGGATCCCCGCTTCTTCACCAGTTCTTCTTCCAAGCATTGGATCGTTTCTTGCGATGGTATGGCGTTCTTTTTAACCCCTTCATTACGTGCTTCAATCTAGGCCAGTTTCTGAATTGGTTTTGGGGTTTGGGTTAGATCTGTAGCGGTTCCTGTGAATAAATTCGAAGATACTATAAGGATGATGAGGAAAATTCTCGGTTTATACCTAATTTTGTGTAGAAAATTTGACAAGTTTATCTTAAATTATTCAAAGGGTTGTGCGTTTCAATTGAGATGTTATTCGCCATACTCTTTGTCATCGGATTCATCGATTATAGCAGAACACATTATAAATACATCTACTCATCGATGCACATTGTTATTTGTTAGTGCTGAATAGCTATCAATATTTACCTACCGTTCTGAAAAGATTACTGACAATACTTGCTATATCTTTTAATGATTGTGGACTAGGACAGTAGGTGACGAAAGCTGGTTGGTTTAGTATCTGTGCATGTTTGACGCAAACAACTTGTAGGCAAAGAGATTGTGCAATTAGATGATGTCTTTCTGAACTTCCACAGATCTCCTTGATCATGATATGTAGTTGATGAGAATGAAATCCTTTGCCGTATTTTGTTGAGATCCAAGTATCAAAACCAGTTGGAGAATTAGTCTATGCTCAAGTGGCAGGAAGCGAGGAACAGCTTATGTGCTTTCGCAGTGTATATTAAGGGTTTATATCCATTTAAGCTTTTAAAATAAGAAAGAGTAAATTACATAAGAATCACTTAGAGGAAGGTCCCTGATTAGAGGGCAACTCCAACCACAGTGCAAACAAGTATATCATTCCTCAACAAACATGAAGTATAAGGATAAGTGTTACTGCCTGGGCTGGTTGGGGTCCGACCTATTTTACTTTGCATGTCCGGAAGTAGATCACATTACACCTTACGATTTACAACAAGCATCTTCTATATAGTTGCAGTAAAATTTAATTCAGAGGTTACATTTGCTTGTACATCTTAGAGCTGGTAGGCTGAATTAGGATCAATAATGACAAAAGAGTCAACTCATCTGTCTGAACTCCAGCAAATTGTTTACTGTCTGTACCTCTGGTAAGCTAATAGGAAATATTGTCTTACACTAATGTGCACTATGGGGTTGTTGTTGTTGCTCTGTGCATCACATATATACTTAAATATGTATTGATGGTGAAAATATCGATCTATGTAGCTTGTAAGATATCGTCGACACTAAACATTGACCTCCTCCATTTATTGAAAGTTTAAGACTTTTGTATTTTTGTCAAAGGTTCGTCGTGTTTCTCGAGTAATCCATATATAATGTTGTTGTCCATAAGTTTGAGTTAGTTAGATTCAAGCATTCCACCTACCACTGATGGTAGCCTGTTAGCTCTTGCCTTATCTGGTTTATTAATTGGATTTCTTTTCCTAGAGGAGTGATGCTGTGTGAGCCCCATGTCCCATTAATATTCCTTGATACCTTTGGGTGGAGTGGGCAGTTGCAAGCGTGTTGGTTTATTAAATACTCTAATCAAGCAGCATTCTAAAACTACTGATTATTTTCTCTGGATGGAGAAAGATATAATGCAATTATTTTAGTTCTTATTTTGCAGCTAAGTCTTCAAATTTGACCAGCCTGTTGAGTTGAAAATGTTGATGAGCAGCCTGGCCAAGTTGCTTGTGATATTTTATGCATGACATTTTACGCGTTACAAAGTATTAGTATTTGTCAACATATTAGTTAGATCATGAACGCGTAGACTAATCATATCAGAGATTGCAAGTAAGATAGTATCACAAAACTTGGCCTAAGAGGCTAAGACAATTCCATTCTATATTGTTTAAAACTAGTGGGCTTTATATGGGTCCATTTGAGGGTGTTCTTCTTTAAGTCGGTCCTATTTTTTCAGTTTTAAATGCTTCTGATCAGGTTTAGGCAGATCAGATCCCTTGACCAAGCTGACTTTTTGCAACTCTTTATTATTGTTTACAGCAAATTGGCTTCAAATGGGCTTTTTTGGGATGTGTCTGAGGATCTTGACGCTCTAAAAATACCAATATGGTGTTAAAAAAAAAATAAATCTTTTGACATGGTATTCTGTGTAGGTCTGCAGGGGCTTTCTAAAGCATAAATAAAGGTTTATTTCAACAATAGATTGGGTCAATAAAAAATTGATTACAGATTGTATGGAGCAAGTCTCAAGGACATTGATATTTATACTTTGCCATGACTTCTTCTGTCGGATTTTACAATGAACTCAGTTAGTTGCCAGGAAAACGTTGAATGTCAAACCCACGACCAAACTCTCGCAATTTTTCTAGACAAAAGTAAGCTTAAGAGATTGCTTTTATTTAAAATCGGCTGACGCAAATGAGATCCTCAAGAATATTTGAGGGTTTGAATAGAATGTAGGGTTGTCAAATCAACAGAGAAAATTACTGACAGTTGATTTTAAAAGTTGAAATTAAGTAAAATAAGTGATGCATTATCCTTATCTGGAGAGGACTCATACTTTGCTAATTAGTTAGTGAACATATAAGTTATGTTATTAGCTGTTTGAATGTGTATTAGAAAAACTTGTCGATTGACTTTTAACTTCATGAAATGGTCTTAGTTAGCGTAAGCTTGAGCTTCCTCGGTAGGAAAAGGTCAGTTTAAAAACCACTTCAAGTCTGGCCCAACTTTTGGATCAACAATCTTCTACACTCCGTGCATCACCTGAAAGCAATTTGAGAGTGACGGACATAGCAACTAGCTAAAATTTTCATAAAAACAAACAAATGCTAGCTGTAGGAGATAGTGATGTTATTTTACTTCTTCTCTTTTCGGTCGTATGTCTTACAATGGAATGATTAAAATTTACATGGAAAATAAAAAAATAATTTCATAAGTTGGACTTAGAGATCTCAAATCTACGTTTGAAACGACAAAGAGGAACAAACTTTGAACTGAATAAAATAAGGGCACATGTGACAGTGTACAACTCCTGAGGTCGATGCGCGACGCGTGTCACCGGCCCTCGACGATCAAATCTGAGCCGGAGAGCGACGTGGATCCGGACATGGACTGCCTTAGCTCCTCGAACGTCAGGTGCCGTAGCTGGGCTTCTCCCCGCCGAGCCCATCGCCACGTCATTCGATCCCCGGTGCTCCCCAACGTCTCCTCCGACAGCCACGTGTCATCGTCGGCCCCCTCGAGCGCCGCCGCCACCCATCTCATCGTCGGCCTCTCCTTTCGATCGTCGCACGTGCATTCCAAACCCACCCTCACCGTCCTTTCCACATCCACGTCATCGTACCCCTCGGTACCCCTCACCCTGGGATCCACCACCTCATCCCACGCCACGTCACTCCTCGCCCACTCCACCAGCGGCGGCCTTCCCTCCTCCACCGCCCTCCTCCCGGTCACCATTTCCAACGCCAGCACGCCAAAGGCGTACACGTCGGTCGCTGACGTGGCCTTCCCATTCCGCACGATTTCCGGGGCCAAGTACCCCGCGGAGCCGACGACGCGTGTCGTCCCTAGGCCGGCCGAGCCGTGCGGGTGGGCCCGGGCGAGCCCGAAATCCCCGAGCCTGGCCGTCATGGACCGGTCGAGCAGCACATTGCTCGCCTTAATATCGCGGTGGAGCACGCAAGCCTCGCCCCACCCTTCGTGGAGGTACTGCACCGCCGACGCCACCTCGCGGAGGATCCTGGCCCTCGATCCCCAATCCAACGGTTCGGGTCGGTCGAATATCCAGCTATCCAGGCTGCCGTTCACCATGAAGTCGTAAACAAGTGCCATCACCTCCCCGAACCCGGCGCCAGCTTTGCGGGTGCGGCACCAGCCGCGGAGGCCGACGAGGTTTCGGTGCTTGAGGCGGCCGAGGCTGGAGACTTCGGCGGCGAATTGCTTCGCATCTTCCTGGGAGAAGAGCTTTACGGCGACTTCGGCGCCGGATAAGACCCCCTTGTACACCCGCCCGTTACCGCCGGAGCCGATAAGATTCTTATCCGAGAAGTTATCCGTAGCGATAAGTATCTTCCGATACCCGATACGGTGAGGCCAGTATTCTAACTCCCATTCCTCCACCGCCTCTTCGTCTCCCCCTTTCCCCTTCTCTATATCTATCCTTCTTCGACGACGGTAGATTAGTATGATTAAGGCAGCCACGGCGGAGATAAACGTGATCGCCGCCGTGGCGGAGATCACGGCGACGAGTTTACCCGATCTGGAGCTAGATCGGGGACTCTTGGAGATGAAATCTGGAAGATTTGAGGTTATTAGCCCGTCGCCGAGCGAGAAATTGGAGTTGCTAAAGCTCCAGGCCAAGACGCGGTGGTGTTCCACCAGCTTCCCGGTGGCGGCGCAAAACCCGACGTACATCTCGTCGAGGAACAGATCGGAGAGGTCGATATCGACGGAGATGAGGGGGCGGCGCGGCTTCCGGCCGATAATCGCCGGCGCCATGGTGACATTGAGCCTCCCGCCGGCGTAGTCGATCCAGGCCTGATAGTTGGATCCATCGTTGAGGGTGAGGTTGACGAAGCCGGAGGAGCCGTCGTCAGGCCAGTATCCGGCGGATGCGGCGGCGATGGAGGTGAGTGAGTTGCGGTCGACGCCGACATGATTGGCGTTGATGTCGAAGAACTCGGGGTTCTGGAAGACGTCGAATTCGACGGCAAGGACGCGAGAGGAGTTGTCGCGGTTGGAGGAGAGGTTGAAGAGGCCGAGGTTCTGCGCTGACGTGGCTCCCAGGGTTCCGGGGGCGGGGGCGAAGAGGAAGGCGAGGCCGTGGCCGGGGAGTACGTCTGGGATCGGGGCGATGGAGAAGATGAAGGATGCGGAGAAGGGGAGGATGTCGCTGGAGCGGCGCGTGGGGATAGGGTTCCGGTGGAGGGCGCGGCCGATGGAGAAATTGGAGGGAGCCGTGAGGGAGATGTAGCGGCGGCCGGGGACGACGGTGGCGTCCGCATAGAGGAGGAGGTCCGATGGATCGAAGCCGTTGAAGAGAAGATCGACGGCTGTAGAGGGAGTGGAGTAGCATAAGAGTATGAGAGCCGCGAGTGAGAAGAGCACCGCTGTTTTCCTTCTCTTCTTCATCGTTTCTCTCTCTCTCTCTCTCTCTGTCTGTCTACATAATGCGGGCGATTCGCGCTGCTTAGATAATGGATTACGAGAAATTTCGACTGACGGGTTTGCCCTTCTCTTACTTACCATAAATGGCCTCAGCCGGCAGAAGATAGAAGAAGACAGAGTCTGGTGGATGAGGGCTGCTTCGTAATTTCCACTGTTTTAATAGCCAGGCCCACGAGAATGGTTGCTACGGAGTGCAGTCCATGGAAAGTTCTCGGACGCAAGACAGGTACGATTTAAGTGTAACGGATAGATTCCTCCCTGGTCCGTCTCAAGATTCGTGTTTGCACGAGTTATAAAGCACCAGATAGGTGTGCCCCTTGCTTCAGCTTTCGTGCAGCCGCTAATCTTGACAACAGATCGTAGTAGGTGTCGTGCTCCCTTCTCTGATGGCTGTTTGGACTTCTGGACCAAGGTTCTCAAGGCCACGGTGTGCGTACGTGACAAGTAAATAAGATCAGATAAGGCACGTTTTATTTATATTTAGATAGCTAGTGTACTACACCAAACAAATAGCCTAGTCACGAGAAGGACATGCAATTAGACAACGATTAGAGGGAAGGATTAGAGGTATGAAGTCAAAAGAAATGCATCATGTTGAATGATATATTACTATTATTCTCATACTTTAGCACCAGTTTTTTTTTTGGTATCATCATATAGATGACAAGTGTCGGTTCTAAGTGAGTTGCATAGTATAACTGAAGCTACTAGGAGGTCAAACTCTATAAGTCGTCAGATTCTATGGGCTGATCTATGGTTTTTAGCCTTTACATTGGGCTTTGGCCCACCAAGTATCACACCTTTTGGTTGGTTTAAGCGAGTTCAAGTCTGATCGATTTCTCCTTTAACGTGAACCCCTGTTAGCATCAGTCAACAAAGCTCGCTGCCATCCTCCGAAGCCTCGGCTTCTTCTTCACCGTCCACGCCCCAAGAGAACCCAATCAAAACAACACAATACGACCACAAATAAAGCTCAGCACTGCAAACCCAAAAAAAATGGCGAAGATTCTAGCAAAGCTTGGTTTTGGAGATATTGGCTTCCAGGCCTTGCCATTCGCCACCGTCGAGCTCAGCAAGGCGTCGCTATGCATGCATGCAGAGTGAAGAAGGTGGAGGTGATCGACAGCGGAGAGGCGGGTCTTCAAGACGAGAGTTGAGGAAGGGGGAGGAGAGATCACCGTGGGTCGTGCGAGGTAGGAGTGGGAGAATGGAGCTGAGCTTTTGGACGCATATGCAACGGAGGACCACGCCAGGCTGACGATCTTGGGGAAGAGAAGGTAGATCACCATATGTCTTAAAATTTATATTAAAACTTGAATTGATACCATCTTTAAGCGGCCTCGAGCCCATAGCATTTGTTACTTACGAATCCTCAGAATCCGCTTCGATGACCACCACCACCAAAAGTCGTGGATTCGGGTCACGTTTCCTAGACGAACTAGCGAAGTAATCACCACATATCCACCAGTCAAAAGGTGAAGTACAAGCTATAATTAGTAGACTTCTTTCTTTTGTTCAATCCGCTTTTATGATTATATTATTTTTTAAGGTTCTCTTTCAACAACAACAATATATTTATATACGAGAGCAACTGGATCGCAGAACCATTTTTTTAATCCAAATTTACTTTATGCAAAATGAAATTTAAACCCAAAAAAAAAAAAAGTAACGGTGGTTTTCATATTCACCCCCTCATCTTTTCTTTTTCTCTAATAATTTGACTCCCTTCGAATATTTAAAATTATCAAATAATTTTTTTTTATTAGGCTCTTGTTAGGGTTTCTAACAACATATCATCACATTCTCTCCTTCAAACTTTTATTCTCATCTTATTCTCAAATTTTAATCCTAAATATAAATCTCATTATGATCGTCACTTATCACCACCACTAACATTTAAGGGCATCTTCATCATGACATGGACCTTAAACCCTTGTTGTTGTTGTTTTTCTCTTCTTCAACCCCGTTGGCGTTATCGTAATTTCTGTTGATACAAACAATTAGGGTTTGAGGGGATGAAAATGAAAATGACTAATAGTTAAGGGGTCATAGTGTAACTAACCATATGAAAGAGTCCTGCTGGTTATGTAAGATTCGTCCCGCAATAAATCACCCACTTATTAATACCCTCGTTTACGTCCTTCTCAAAAAACGAAAAAAAAGTACCTTCGTTTACATGAACGTCCTTCTTCCACGTCAACCCGTTCAGCATAAAGCCATGGAGCAGGGAAGGAAAGGCGAGGATAGGAGCACCGTTATCTGCCCTTCCAGATCCGTTTCTTCGGATAAATGCTATTCGTCTCGGGTCTGGATAAAGTTATCCGTTGCATGTGTGGGGGTACGACTGGGTTACGCGTGACAATTCTCCTTTTAAGCTTAGATAGAGACGTGGAATAGTTGGTTTATTCTTCTTGTCTCTACGTTATTCTATTCTCCTCCCCACCCCACGGGCACATTTTTTAGGAATATTTGCAAACAACACCGTATATTAAATAAATTTAGTAGGAGGAAAAAGGCTACTAGAATTCGTCGTTGGAACCAGAAAAGCGCTTAAATGTGGGGGGGTGTAATATGTAAAATTCCGCTTCCGTTTGCTTAGACTCCACCACTGTGCTCGTAATAAGTGGTGGTACAGTATGGTTGGCGAATTTTGTGAGGCTGAGGCGCTCCTACGTCTACCCGAGATAGATACATGGATAGATAGAGAGCACAAGAAGCGAAGAACGCAATTCAACCAAGGAACAAGTGGTTTTATCCTTATCTGCCTCCTTCCTTCTTGCTGCTCTCACTGCCATACAGGTAAAAGAGGAGTTTTTTGTTTTTTTCTTTCTTTCTTTCTTTCTGTCCCTCTTCCGTCGATAATTCCGAAGGTTAGAGCTCGGTTTCTGAGACTAATGGCGATTTCCTCAAATGGGTTTTTCTAGTCTTCCTTCTTCTTCTTCTTCTTCTTCTAGTGTTGTTTGTCTTAATATAAACCAGAAAAGGGAGAAGCTTTTGTGTATTTTTCCGGGAAGTTTCAAGCGATAGAGCTCGATTTCTGAGGTTTATGGCGGTTTTGGCAAATGGGTTTTGTTAGATGTCGTCTGTTGGAAGTATTCTGGTGCAAAAGGCGCGATCTTGAGGCGTATTCCATGGGGTAGTTAGTAATGGATGGATCCGAGGAGCCTTCTGAGGTGAATTATGATGGCAATGGCTGCGGTAGCGGCTACAGCCGAGGTGGATCAACCAAGGAGGAGAAAGAAGAGGCTAAAACTATAAGCTTGAGGCAATGGCTAGACCGGCCCAGGCGGCGGGTGAACCTGCTTGAATGCCTTCGCATATTCCGCCAGGTGGTTGAGGCGGTGAGTCTCGCGCATTCGCGGGGTCTTGTCGTCGGTAATGTCCGGCCCTCGTGCTTTGCCATTTCGTCCTTCAATCGTGTATCATTCATCGCGCCCACCTCCTGTTCGACGTCGGGCCCTAATGAGCTCGGTGGAGGCGATCCTTCGAACGAGATGTTGGTTATGGAGTCGGATTGCTATACTACACCGGAGGAAGCCAACGGTGGGAGTATGACAATAGCATCGGACGTTTATCGTTTGGGTGTTATTCTATTTGAGGTGAAGATTTTATTTTGGGAGATTTATTGTACTTTTTCTCGTGATTAATTTTGTTCATCTTCGTAGTTTGATGGTTGGTATGTCTGGTTTCTTATGAGTAGTTGTTCTGCACGTTTGAATCATTGGATGAGAAGTTGGCGTCCATGTCAGACTTGAGACATCGTGTGCTTCCACCAGAGTTGCTACTCAAGTGGCCAAGGGAAGCTTCCTTCTGCTTGTGGTTGCTGCACCCTCAGCCTGATACCCGGCCGAAAATGTGGTCAGTTTTTAAGTATTTGTTCTCATTCGCCTACAGATTATAGTTCATGGCATCTTACAGTTGGTTAATCTATGGAATGTTTGATCTAAGTTGTGATCTATGTTAATATGATTATCTATGAATTAGATTAGGCTTATGTATTAGCATAAAAAATGCTCGACCAATATAATTAACATGAAATTTAGGCATCTCAGTACTTCTTGATGTGTTATGTATGTCATATGCCTAGGCAGTTAAAAACCTGCAAATTAACTAGATGATAGTTCAAGTGCATAAATATCTAATAATGTATGCATGTCTTAATAGTTCGTGTCCCTCTGTTTGAGTTCTTGAAAATAGAAATTCTGACTGTATATTTGCATAATATATCGCCAGTGAACTGTTACAGAGTGGGTTCCTCGACCAACCAAGGGACAACCTTGGAGAGCATGAAGAAGCAGTAAAAGTGAGACGGGAGATAGAAGATCAGGAATTACTGCTGGAGTTTCTCTTGCAAGCGCAACAAAGGAAGCAGGAAATTGCAAATAAGTTGTGTAAGAGTGTCGCCGTTCTCTCTGCTGACATAGATGAGATTCTACACCAGCAGTCAATTCTTAGGCAGAGAAGGGGTTTACCCTTGGAGGTGATTAAGAATGACTATTCAGCAATTGCTAGGTTGGATCAAGCCCTGCAGTACCCGAGAATGAATGAAGATTCATCCTGCTATAGTTCAAAAAAGCATAGCAGGACTGAGGCTCAGAGTTTTAACCTAGAGGAACAGAAAAGCAATCTTGCTGGCGGTCCTAGGTTGGAGTCACATCTGCAGATTCATGAAAATGTACTGTCAAAAAGTTCAAGGTTGATGAAGAACTTCAAAAAACTTGAAGCAGCATATTTTTCAGCAAGAGAAAAGTCGATGGAACAAATTGACAATCCTACAAGAAGTGACAGCCTTGTAACTAATAATGGCATAGCATCCATTATTAGGACTGCAAGAAGTTCAGTTGATGATATTATTTCTAGAGAGAGCTATAATACTAGAAGGCAAAATCGATGGATGAATCCCTTTCTTGATGGATTATGCAAGTACCTATCCTTCAGTAAGTTGAAGGTTAAGGCAAGCTTGAAGCAAGGAGATATGTTAAGTTTCTCAAATTTAGTGTGCTCCTTAAGTTTTGATCGAGATAAAGAACTCTTTGCGACGGCTGGTGTAAATAAGAAAATAAAAATCTTTGAATGTGAGATGATCCTAAATGAAGATCGAGACATCCATTATCCTGTAGTTGAGATGTCTAATAAATCAAAATTAAGCTGTATTTGTTGGAACAATTACATGAAGAGCCAAATAGCTTCAAGTGACTTTGAAGGTGTTGTGCAGGTGGAAAACTTTTTAATTTTGAAAATTTGTATATATCTCTACATACTTATACAATTCCTTTTAGTGCATTTCAGGTGTGGGATATTACAAGAAACCAGGCTTTTGTAGAGATGAGGGAGCATGAAAGGCGTGTATGGTCTGTTGATTTTTCAAATGCAGATCCAACAAAGTTGGCCAGTGGAAGTCATGATGGTGCCATCAAGCTGTGGAATATCAATCAGGCAATATATTCTTGCACTTCATATATGCCAGCTTTTAAGCTATATGTACCATGGTCATCACAATTGACATTATCATGGTGACTTCACATCTCCGGATGCTATTCTGTTTCCATAAATGTCTGTTTTAGTGAATGTTGCAGGCTGGAAGTATTGGTACAATCAAAACAAAGGCACATGTTTGCTCGGTTCAGTTCCATCCTGATTCGGCTAGTTCACTTGCAATTGGTTCAGCAGATCACAATATCTACTGCTATGATCTTCGTAACTTCGGGATACCTTGTACTACTCTTGTTGGTCACACAAGAACTGTGAGTTTTATTAAGTATCTAGATTCTTCAACTATTGTGTCTGCATCCACCGACAACTCGTTGAAGCAGTGGGACTTGTCTTCATGTCAAACAAGTGTAAACGACAATCCTGTCCAGACCTTCACGGGGCATACAAATATAAAGGTATATTGATATGTTTAGTTTTAATTTATTTTTCCGTATTGCAGGACCAATGTAGTGCTTATCTAGCTTATTGGTTTCTTAATTTGGCCAATTCTTTCAATCAACAACTACATATGTATATATTAAATAATTCAGATCCTCTGCTTAAATCCTTTTTTTTTTTTCTTGCACTAGAAGTGACAAAAAGATGCATGTTCTCTTGACATATCTTCAGACCCCCATTTTATTTATGGCAAGCATCTTCTTATGTTTCTATTTTTTATTATGGCTGTTGCATTATTCCAGAACTTTGTTGGCCTTTCAATATCTGATGGGTACATTGCCACTGGATCAGAAACAAATGAGGTATGCAATATCAATATTAAATTGAGACTAACTTATCGTTGATTGACGAAATTACTTTCCAGCACTTTCAAAATTTCATCAAAAAGGATAGCAATAGTTGTTCCATCTTCATATTCAGCTTGATAGTTGTGGCTTGCTATTCAATCGAAGTGTTCACTTTGTCAACAAGAATATTAAACTATCTCTGTTGGAATTTGTCAAAAAAGTGCCAACTCGTACTTCTCTATTTTGACATTCTTTAACCCTACTTGCACCCACCCTAACTCGTTGATATAACTGTAATTTGTGCCCTTCTTTGAACTCTTCTGAACACAACAAAAGTTGCCATGTAAGAGTATTTTTTGGATCCTCCAAGAGTGGATATCCAGACATCACATTGGATAAGGTTTCTTATTACTATGTCAAAAATTTGAGGGAGCTCTTTCTCTTTAAACAGTTGGACAGTCATATTAGACCTGCATGTGTTATGATGTTTGTGCTCAAAATGAGTCGTAAACTCGTTCGTATATACCATGCATTTTATAACTATGCTAACAATCTCTCTTATTCTGCTGCTTATTAGGTTTTTATCTATCACAAAGCTTTCCCTATGCCGGTCTTGTCATATAAATTCGATGTTACCGATCCCATGTCTGGCCAGGAAGTTGATGATCCCTTGCAGTTCGTTTCTTCGGTGTGTTGGCGGGGTCAGTCATCGACATTACTTGCTGCAAATTCCAGCGGGAGCATCAAGCTCTTGGAGATGGTCTGACTTTGTCACTGATTACGCATCGATCATGCCATCATCAAATCATTTTTCTCTCCATTAAATGACTAATGCGTGTATGACGAGCTTGTCAAATTTTGTTTGTTCATAGAATGTATAGGAAAAGTTGATAGAAATTGTACCATAAGAATGAAAGCAAGAAATCAGAAGTAATCAATCGTTCATGTACATCGCAGATGGAAAAAGTTATACCGTAGCCATGGAGATCATTTTTCTATAATTCTTGCCTAATTTGTATTCCCTCATTATTTCCTCAACTTGATTTTGTAGTCCTAATATTACTTTGAATACATATATATATATATATATATATATATATATATATATATATATATATATACTATTATAACCTCCAATAAAACAGAGCATTTGTATCACTTCAATAGTTTGGATAAATTGAATACTTTTCAATCTGTCATATATATGAGTTATCCACTTAATCAGAGAGGTTGGTGGTGGCGAATATTGTTCATGATTGCCGAGTTGGGCAGTCTTCTTGAGAAGGGGCTGAATATCTACAACATGTAGCATGTCGAAAATCAGAGAATTATAATTTTATTATTAGAATAATCTCATCTTATCCTTTCCATGTCTTGGAATTGTGGTTGGAATAGTTATCCAGACAAAACTATTCCCATTCAAGGCGGGCCACTGAAAAAGAACTAGTTGAAGCCGAGTTCCAATCATTTGTTACCTCACAAATTTTCCATCTCTAGTCTCGATTTTAATTTTTCTTTTTCGTCTGGATTAGCTTAAATTTAATTACCATGTGATTTACATTTAATGAGTGCTTGAAATTCTCCATTTTATATCTTTTTCTGTCATTATTGTAAGATATTAATCCGACAAGCACGATAGCTACTGTTCTTGTCGTCCTCTAAGATTAATTTCCCCACGCGTTTCATCGTTGCTATATCCATGAGCATGGGCGACCTTTAACTATATTTATTAAGCTATAATACTTGGATTAGAGGGGATTGATTCATAAAAATTATTCTCTTAATTTAGCAACCAACCAAAGCAACAAAAATCTAAGGATAAATCCCTAGCCCGTGTCCACTCATACTAATAATTCGTCATAATAATTGACACGGATACATGACGTGGATCTGCGCTGGTGACAAATGTTGACTAACCTAGCCTACCATCTCCATTCTCCACGTCCAACCGGAACATCCAACAGCAAGACGCCACGTCGAACTTGGCCAGTCCATTTTCCACGTCATCACGTGGGCCAACAAGGCGGTCTTAGGACTGGTATATATAAACGGGTCCATGAAAGGTCGGAATGGACACTGAGTCTATAGAGATGGGAGAGAAGGGGAGGGAGACGGTGATGAGCCTCTCAGACATGGTCATGGGCTTCTTTGAGGAGGTCGAAGAAGAGCGCTGGGATAAAGCCGGCGGCGAAGAAGCCGGTGACGATGACGACGACGACGACGGAGAAGAATCCAGGGGTTTCTGGCAGACGCAACACCGGCTCCTCCAAGTACGTAATTATATATATCTATATTTATCCAAGTGGTCACAGATTCCAATTTATAAACATGTACAAAAGCTGTACAGATATTAATTAATTAATATTATACATATCACAGGAAGCATTGGCTAAGAGTAGCTCCACGGAGAGGAGGATAAGGATGGATACAGAGGATGCCGTAAGGAATATGAACTCTGGGAGTTTTGTTTGTTTTTGCTCAAATCTTATGGCCAAGGAGTACTGCAGGAGCTGCACACTGCGTTACATCACGGAACGGCTTAAAAAATCTGGGTATAATAGTGCTCTTTGCAAGTCCAAATGGAGGAGTTCATTAGATATTCCTTCAGGTATATAAGTTTTATATCAACTCATATATATATATGTATATATGAACGTTGTCATCATGATGTAATCGTTGAAGCTATCAAATTGTATGCAGGAGAGCATAGCTACGTAGACGTAGTGATGGAGTCGAGAAGTGGGAAGAGAAGCCCAGTAAGAGTCGTCGTCGAGTTTAACTTCCGAGCCGAGTTCGAGATGGCGAGAGCTAGTGAGGAGTACAACCACCTCGTGGGTGTACTGCCGGAGATCTTTGTAGGCAAGTCTGAGAAGGTAAAGAGCGTAGTGAAGATCATGTGTGCTGCGGCAAAGAAGTGCATGAAGGATAACAAGATGCATATGGCACCGTGGAGGAAGGATAAGTATATGTTATCCAAGTGGTTATCCACTCCGGATAGGATAGCACCAGGGGCCTTTATGCCCATCGATTTTGTTACACAAAGGCAGCCTAAGTCAAGGGCTTCCATGTTGACATTTGATTTGCATCCAACTCCTCTCCAGGTTGCATGAAATTAATGCGTTAATATGCATATATATTTAGACAAATTTACTAAACAGAATCATAGTACGAGAACAGTGGTATTTTCACTGTTTGATTTTTATATAAAGTGCTATTGGCTTTATTTAACCGGATCCTATCCATATTGTTCCTCACCCGATCCAATTTCCAACCAGAGAAATAAACTAGCATTATCGGATCCCAAATACGAATCCGATTCTTTTATCTGGTCTCCAACGAACCTATTCGTCGTTCGAATTGCTTATCGGAATGAAACAATTTTATCGGAGTAAATCCGGATTCGTTTATTTCGTCCTCCTCCCCTCTTATCCCTACCGCCTCCCTCCTGTCCGCCGTCTCCTCGATGCTTGCTTATTCCGCTTATCGAGCATTCGAAACCCCCAGGCCGGTGGGCTATTCCATTACAATCTCTCGCAATCCGAAGAGAACCCGAAGAGGAGCGAGAATGGAGCTCGCGATCACGAAGCCCGACGATTGGCATCTCCATCTCCGCGACGGCGACATTCTCCAAGCAGTAGTGTCGCATAGGTACCTCCCCTCTCCTTGCTCTTCTCGATCTCGAAATATGCGGATGCCTTCTAGGTCTTAATGGTGTCATCGACGCAGCGCGAGGCATTTCGGGAGGGCGATCGTGATGCCGAACCTGAAGCCGCCGGTCACCACCACGGCTCGAGCCGTGGCTTATAAAGAAGCGATCTTGAAGGCGATTCCGACCGGAAGTGAGTTCAACCCGCTGATGACGCTATACCTGACGGATGAGACGAGCCCCGAGGAGATCAAGATTGCCAGTGAGTTGTTCTTTTTCACTTGATTTAAATTTTTTAAAGTAGGATGAAATAAGTTTATATGTCCCTTTTATTACTGTTCGTATTTGTGATTTTTTATTTTTCTTTGTCAGGGAAGAGTGGAGTTGTTTATGCTGTAAAGTTGTACCCTGCCGGAGCAACTACCAATTCTCAAGATGGAGTTACAGATGTTTTTGGGAAGTGCTTACCTGTTCTTGAGGAGATGGTGAAGCAAGAGATGCCATTGCTTGTAAGTAAGTTGGCTTTTTTTTTTTAACTGTAAGATTCATGCATATTACTTGCGTAGATTTGATCTTGCTATGCACAGATAACTGCATTCCTATGTCCATACTTGTGAAGCAAGACCTGAGTTGATGAATGAAAATGCTCGTGTATGCCGTCATGCCATGTTTACTTCAATTTTTTTACGAGTAGAAAAATCAACACCATGTCAAGAATTTAGTAAGTTCAAAATTAACACTTTGCAAGCTGGGAACTGTATTTATATGAACAGCGAAACTATTAGGAGAAACAGCGGATCTCTAATTGTAACATTCAGAATCATTTTCAGGTTAACATATTTTCTATACCTAGGCTACTTTATTTCATTGCTAATGATTCCTTCACTTGTATCATTTTGACAATGGCGGTCACTGAGAGACTACTTCCTTGCGAAATCACTTTGCAGGTTCATGGGGAAGTTACTGATCCAGATGTTGACACATTTGACCGTGAGAAGGTCTTCATTGAAACGATATTAGCACCTCTTGTCCAGAAATTTCCTCAGCTCAAAATTGTAATGGAACATATCACTACCTTGGATGCAGTGAGGTTCATAGAATCATGCAACAAAGGTCTGAACTTTGTCACATAATTTGCTTTTCCCTCGTCTGAATTTTCTCATTTCTTTGAAGGATATTCTTCTTCCGTAATTGAACGATATTTCCCATTCTTCAGACACTGTTGCTGCAACTGTGACTCCACAACATCTTCTTCTCAATAGAAATTCATTGTTTAAGGGCGGTTTGCAGCCTCACAACTATTGTCTTCCAGTACTGAAAAGAGAAATTCATAGTAAGACCAATGATCCCTTTGCCATGTAAAATTTATTCCATTCTTGCTTCCTATATGTAGCATAATGTACTTTTTATCGCATGCGACCTGTATGTGAGTAACTTGAACAATGATTGTGATGCGCCCTAATGTTAAAATGATTGCATCTTGCTAGCAATTATCTTTTGATTCGACATCCAACTTCTCAGACATTTGAAAATTTTATAGGACAAGCTATAGTATCAGCTGTGACAAGTGGCAGCAGACAATATTTTCTTGGCACCGACAGTGCTCCACATGAGAGACGAAGAAAAGAGTGTTCATGTGGATGTGCAGGCATATATAGTGCACCTGTTGCTTTGTCTCTTTATGCCAAGGTATTTGAACAGGTAAGCTCTCTCTATCTCATTGTAAAGTTTTATAGAAGTAGATCTTTTTTTTCTTTGTTTTCTTTTTATTGTTGTGTAGATAAGCTAGGTGGTAATAAGGAGGCACACGAGATGTTAGTTTGATAGGTCATTTATGTTGCAGAATCAATCATTTTATCTGTTGTATAAATATATCTTGTTATGTTTCTTTATCAGGCTGGTGCTCTTGACAAACTAGAAGCATTTACAAGCTTCAACGGGCCAGATTTTTATGGCCTTCCAAGGAACACTTCGAGGATGGTATTGAGAAAGAGCACATGGGAAGTACCCAAAACCTACACGTATCCATCTGGAGAACTAGTGCCTATGTTTGCCGGCGAGACTCTCGAATGGCTTCCGTTCGACATCTGACCATTTTACAATTCGAAGAGTTGTATTTTGTTTCATTTGCATATAGCGGCATGTAACAAGCTGTTGCTCGTTCCCTGCTATCTTTTTCTCCTCTTGTAACCCAATTAGGCGGCATTTTTGAGTGCGGTCCTTAAAAGGTTAAGTTACATATTTATTTTGGCTAATCAATCAATAATCACTTCTTTGTTCTTGCGAACAATTTAGAATTTTTTTCTTTCTTTTTGTGAATGAATAATTATGTTGAATCATCAGGTAGGAATTATATGCTCAGAGTTACTGTGCTGTGTGTTCTATGTCAATGTCGTGAACTTGTAATACATAGTGGAGTTTTATCTTCTGTGGTACATAATTAGCAAGCAAGTCTCCTTAATGTACTACGGTTTGCTGGAAACATACTTTCAGGAGTTGCGGCTACTAGATCACCTACTAAAAACTGATCGAAGAAATGAAGACAAATGACAAATTTAAAAGCTTAAAATCCTTCAATTCTCAACATTTTGATCCTAAATATCCGACCACTCACAAAGTATTTGGTGGAGGAGGAGATTCTACTCAAAGAAATCATTTATTTTTCCAAGATATAAGAACCTATGAACAATTAAAATGTATTTATCTCATTTCTCATATCTTAATCCATTCGACACTACCAGATCATCCTCCCCAAACTCCTCCTGAATCCAACTTCGCAGCTCCCTGCTCATCCTCCCATCTACCACCTCCCTCTCCTCCATCTCCCTCACCAGCCCCACTGCCTCCGCCTTTCTTCCCCTTCTACAAATCTCCTCTAACAACGCCCGGCACGTAATCCCGTCGACGGCTCTCCCCATCTCCGCCACCGTCCACATCACCCTCTCCGCCGCCGCAACCTCGCCTTCCATCGCCAGCGCACTCACAAGCGAATTCCCCGCCTTCGCACTCAACATCAGGCCCTTCTCACGCATTTCATCAAACAACTCCTGTGCATTCCTCGTTCTCCCCTGCGCAGATAGCCCGTGTATTAAATAACTATAAGTGCATGAATCCGGCTCGCATTTGTACACCGGACCCATCTGGTGGAATATTCTTAGCGCATCGTTGAGATGAAGCGACTGCGAGTATCCTTTAACCAGAGCATTAAGCGACATCACGTCCGGCTCGACATGCGCATCAACCATTTGCCGAAATAGCGCACTGACGATATCCATGTAAACGTAGTGTATGTAAGAATTGGGCCCGCCGCGAGCCAGGAGAGCGGTGAAGAGAAGGTTGTAAGTGTGGGCATTCGGATGAACACTTGGGTCAGGAGAAGTGCGCATGCGAGTGTAGACATGCATGGCTTTGCCGAGCTTCCTTGCTTCGCAGTAAAAGTAAATGATGGTGTTGTAGAGCGTTGAGGTGACGGGGAAGGAGGGAAGGGAAAGGGATAGAGAGGTGATAGAGTCGAACTCGGTGTAGAGGCGAGAAGAGCCGAGCTTTTTGATAGTGATGAGGAAGGGGTTGGGATCGGGGCGGAAGCGAGGGTGGTGGAGATACCACGAGAGGAGGTGAAAGCAGAGGAGAGGGTTGGATTCGCGGGTTAGGGTTTCGGCGAGGTCGGAGGAGGAGAAGCGAGGAGGGAGGGAGGAGATGGCGCGATCGAGGAGGGTGGGGTCGAGGGGTTGGGGTTTGGATTTGGATTTGCCGCGCTTGCTTCGGGGAAGGCGACGGGTGGAATAGGGAGAGGCGGATAAGGGGTTGGAGAAGGGGACAGGGGACTTATTCTTGATGGATTGGAATAAGGTGAAGGGATGGCGGAGAGTTATCCGAATCATTGGGGGAATTGGAAGGGCGGCGGTGTTCGTAATTGTTAAGTGTAGACGAAGATGGATAGTTTGGTGAGATCTAGGAGAGTTGGTTGAAAGTTTAACGGGTCGGATCCCATCCAGTGATCCGAGTCCAGTCCTTCTATGTGGTTAGATTTGCAAGATAATTTCACTTTATAATCACATTACATATATAGACCAAAATATACCTTATTTTGCTAAAAAGGGTTATCCTGTCATGGGGTTGAGCCTTGAAGTTGGCTGTGGAAAAGAATTTTACATTTGTTAAGTCCTAATGTGGTTCAGCTTGACTTCTCAGCAATGAGATAACTCGAAGATTAGCTAGGCATCTCCATAGTTTAGTATTGGCTTGACAGTATTTAACTTTGAGGTCTAGTCTAGTAGCACAATAATTTAAAGCAGTAGTTTGATGCGATAATTAACTAGCCTACAACTCGATTAATGAGAGGGCTGAGTCGACTAACCTAATTGTTTAATTCAATATTTTGAGACTTATGAGTCTCTGTACGTATCGAAAGAGGATTTATCTTTTTATTCATTGTCTAACTTATGAGGTCTTTAATAATAGAAAAGAGAAGTTATCCCTAATCTATCCACAAATATGTTGCTGTTATTCTGAATAACGTACCTTCTAATTGAAATATGCCATCCGATATTTTAGAAATAAAAGTAAATTCTTACCGTATGCTAAATAGTTTCATAAAAAGAAGAGGATGGGATTACTTTTAAACCCCTATTTGATCCTCTATTTGTTCTTAATATTTAAAAGTAAAGAAATACAAGAAAACAAAAAGGGAAGAAAAGGTAGCACGTCAAAGTAATTTATTACGACTCAAAACAAACACGAACAAGTAACACAAAGCATTTTGTCATTTTGGTAAGCTCTCAACACCAAGAACAACGTTATTCGTCTTCCTACTACTAACGTCAGGAACTACTGTTCCTACTCCTCTTATGCTCCAATTAGCTATTACGATTGCCAGAATATTGTCGTCCAAATCTCATGGGGTTACATCTGAGGACACATAGTGACGTTTCTGGGGCCAAACACAAAGGCACCAGCAGTGTAAAGAATTTGTAGTTCATTATTAGGCAACTTGAGCACCCTCTCAAACTTCAGTGCAGCCCCTCCTCTTCCAGGGTACACGGCCACGTTGCAGTACCGCAACGGCGACGGCTTGACGAAGACCCTGCACTTCCGGGCCGTGAAGCTTGTCAGCGTCGACGTCTGGATCAAGAAGTAGCCGTTGGAATCGGTGGTTGCCTTTACCGTCGCGCCGCGCTTTCCGACGATACATAGTAGGCTAGCAGTAGCACCTAGCATGCATGATAGAGAGTAAGATTTAAAGATGAAAGTTAAAAAGAAAGAATGATGATAAGAATTTTATTGATATCTCAAGAGAGATTGAAGCAGACCAGGAACAGGTGATGCATCCATGGACTTATCATAGCCCTGGAGCTTGCATGACTTGCAGAAGACAATGCCTTCAATACCAACACTAAAATTTGTTGGGTGTCGGAAGGTAATGGCATTGGCATTAGAAGGTAGAGAGCCCAGAAAGAGCACTAAAATTGGAAGAGACACAACAAGGCACCTGAACGAAGACATGTTCAACTCAATCAGCTTTTGGCAACCAACCAACTACGAAGAAGGGATCGGTTTGAGATGGGTTTGGGACTGGAGCCTTATTTATAGTGGGGCTTCGGCATGGGGATTTTGATCATTTAAATTCCACTGGAGATGCCATTGCCCAGTCGGTGCATAGCTAGTCAACTTCTTGATCTACATGTGAAACTGCAGTGCGTCATGAAAACTATCTAATTCTCCATTTTCTTATGCTTATTTTGTCCTTGCTCAAGAATGGGATGATCAAGTGATACTGGATTAGTGCATTGGAGAACCTTTCTGCATTAAAATAAACCACAATAAATTACTATCTTGCAGCCAAAGTATCGTGGGTTTGAGGGGATAAGGAATTTGCTATCCCAAAAAATTCTAATATTGCGTGAGGGGAAAGGGATGTGTAAAGTGATGCGTCGACCCAAGTGACTTAATGTCATCGTTCAATGGAGAAAGGAAGCTGCTCCTAATCTTCAGAACCATTTAGTAAATAGAGCCTATATATAAGTATATATATTAAATTTACCTTATAGAGAAACTTCTATGATCCATTTACCAATAAGATAAGGTCACTGTAGAAGTACCTCCCATCCTTAGCTGCCTGAGTGTACCTCGGAAGAAATTTTATACAAGAGTTGCAGTACTGATGAAGCAAGCCACACCAATAACCATGTGCCATTGAGCCACTGGTGGTTGGATAAATCATAGCTGCTGCACGAGAAATTATTAAAAATAAAAATATTTGGGTAAAATAAACAGATGAGTGAGATAGGAGGATGACAGAGGTGATAACTAGTGGAAAAGAGAAGAGTTGAGTGGTGTTTAAACTCGTATCAAAATTAACATTAATGAACTAAGTCTACATGACTAAAAGTTGAAGCTCATGTTACACTTTGTTTCAGATCACAGAAAGAAGAGACAGACAGAAACAATAGCTAACACAAAGTTATCAACTATTGGTGCCCTTTAATCACATACCTGGGAACAAATATATAATTGAAAACCAAAATCATAGATGTAAACAGAGAGAGAGAGAGAGAGTAAAAAAAACAGAAACTAATCATAAAGCCTCAAATTATGACATGCAAATAGCCAAATACCTTATTCCAGATATTTCTGTCTATTGCTGTAAATGCTAATTGTATGAATGAAGTCCAAGTGCTTGAAGCTTTCAGATGGTGGTAAATGTTCATTAAGAAAGATTCTACTACACTTTTTTGGTATATCATCCTCATACAACCGCAAGGACTACAAACAAGAAAAATGGGGAGAGTACAGGAAAAGAAACACCAGTTGTTCAAATGATTACTAATTAGGGCGCTCCTCAACTGCAAAATTGGGTCTATAAGCATTATAGTCAAAAGTCTAAATTCTCACAAACTGGTAGTAGTACCCAAAAACCACAAGAACCAGAGCTAATATTGCAGCAGGAGCAACCCATGTCCAGTACGGATTAGATTTTTTCCTTTTCAGTATGACTTTTGGGAGTTGACTATGAGTCTTCTTGGGTAAATTTCTGGACCTGACTTTATCATTCGGTTCCTTAGTTTTTGCCTGAGTTGGGGCTTCCAGCGTGACATCAGCTTCCGTCAACTCCCCAACCTTTGCATCAGTTTCAACCTGCTCATCAGAAGCAACAGGTGCTGATGCTGCAGCCTTCTTCTTAGCTTTCTTCTCCTTCTCCTGAAAGTGCATTTCAAAACATTACAAACTTCTCAAATCATGTTTAACGATGAATAGGAAAGAAATTTAAACCAGAATATTCACCTTTTGCTTTTTCTCAGCCTCCTTCTGGGCTCTAACTGCTGCTTTTGCTGCTGATTTCTCAGCTAGCTTTTTCTTCCGTTCCATCGCCAACTTAGCTTTTGCAATCTCCTCTTCTCTTTGCATTTCTTTCAACTTTTCAGCAGATATTTCTTTCGATTTTGAAGGCTTTTTCTCAGATTTTTCAGTATCAATTCTATTTGCAGTGTCCTCATACTCTTGCTTCCCTTTCAATTCTACTTCAGTAGTTCTAACAATCTCTTTGTCACTAACCTTGTCTGTAGGAGCAGTATCAGCTCGTGAAACAGGTTTGACAACCTCCTTTTCTTGCTTTGGAGCCACTTTTACTGGTGCTGTCTCTGTGACTGGGCGTGAATCCAAAATTATGGGCTTTTCATCAGGATTTCGCATCCGGCCATCCCTGCTCAGCTGTCTGTTATCGAGTGACGACAGTATCCTCCGCTCATAATCCTCTCTAAAGGCTTTACTGTTGCTCCATTGTGACATAAACTTTTCTACCTATCATGCAAAAGGAAAAGGTAGTAATGCTCAAAGTCAAAGCTGAATTAGTTCTGTAATGGATGACCAACGTGGACAAGATCAAACCTCACTGTGAGAAAGCCCTTCCAGTGCTGTTACATCTTTCTTTGCAGCAAGTTCCTTGGCATTGTTTAACATTGAACGATTTTGATAGTAGCATGTGTTCTGAATTGTAATTAAACCATAATAAGATGATTAAGTAAAGCTCCAGCAAACATAATGCATCTTTAGAGTCAAGAACATGGTCCCTCACCCTATTCTGCTCTTCCTATTAAATGCGATCCACACAATGCTTTGTGTACTTCAATTTTTAATTGGTGAATGCATAAAAATTCTCAAGGATCAGATTCTATTCAAAATTCTTTTCTCATTAATTATTAAAATCTATATTCCCAGGTAATCATAAATTTATAATTATTTGTTACTGCGTAGGAGTACTAGCACCAAAGAGAACCATTCTCTATTCAATTATTTTGCATTACTCTCACACAAAATATGTTGCAGTAGCACTTCTTTGATCAAATATCACATCATAAAACCACTACCAATAATCATTTATGATTTACAATTTAAGATAAAAGCACACCATATGAAGGACAGGAGTGACTGTTATACGAAGATCTCCTTACGTAAAGGAGGACATGTGTCATTATTATTCCTTCTGAATAATGAAATTCATTTTATTTCCAACATTTCAACTTGAGAGAATGACCAACATCATACTATGTATATGACCACTTTAGTATATCATTAGGTCTTCTAGCTATTTAAAGCGTACCTCCTAAAGTCAAGTATAACACCTGAAGGCATAAGTTCTTGCATTGATGATCATGATATCTCAATGCATAATTTCTTACATAACTGAAAGAGCAAATTATGTTTGAAAAATTGAAGTGGTACCAGAAGATTCAGAATAATCCAATGCCGAACAAAGTATATAACACTTGAATCAAAGATCCAAGACAGAGTTGCAGAAGGCAAAAAAAAAATCCTAATGCATGCCACCATGTAAAAACATAGTTCGAAACGGACACAATTACCATTGAATCACGTGATTTCCTCAGCTCATTTATGGTCTCAAATGCCTTGTCTTTTTTTTCATTCACAGATGCCAGATCCTCTTGTAAAGAACTAAGATCAGCATCTATAACCTTTAATTCGTCCTCTAGTTGCTTAATTCTTGTCCTGATTGCTTGTCGCTCCTTTCTAACTCCATCAATATCAGCACCTATTAACTGCAACAAGGTACATAAATTACCACATTTGCTTAATTTTGAACTAAAATATCCATACATGGGGAATTGCATAAGAGAAACTTCCAGCGTAGCAGGTAAACAGACTTACTTTAACCTGGTCTTGAATAGCTTCCTTCTGGCCTACTGAATCCTGAATCTTAGCCCTCATGGCAGAATTAGCAATCACTTTTCCTCTTGTCCCCTCAAGTTGTTTTATTTCCCTTAGCAATTGTTTCTCCTCATCCAAGGATATGCTTTCATGACTGATACGATAATGCAAGCTCTTAATCTAATTAAATATCACAAAAGGATAGTGTCATATACATCAGAAAATATATATCGAACACCTGACTAATGAGATAATTCAGCTTACCAAATCATTTAGTTCTTCTTCTGAAGAGCACAAACCCATACCCTTCTCCCTCGCAGCATTATTTGCATTACGGAGCTTTCCTAATGCAGTCTGGAGAGGTTCCATTTCTTTCATCTTCTCATTCACAGCTTCATTAAATTGTTTGTTCTCAGCTGACAAAGGCTTTAACTGTGCAATAACATTCGCTCGCTCAGACTGCAAAGGATCAAATATTTGATCTTAGATGGATAATAATGTGTGCAATTTTAAATAGCTTCCTTGATGTTGCAACAATGATGAATGAAAACATATATCACACAATGGAGCAGACTAAGACATTTAGAGGTAGAAAAAATAATAAATTCAGATCATTGTCTGAATAATCAAAGATCTCCCTTGTCATAAAAGTGCCATTGGTTCATACCATACCTTGCTGTCGCAATAATGAAAGATAGTAATGTATAATAAATTTTACAAGTTCAACAATTTCTCTTGCTGTAAATGATGGTAAATGAAGTAATACACATAGTGGAACATACCTAGGAAATTTACTAACTTGGAAGTATGAAACCTAATAAATAGTCAACTTTTCAAATCGTCACTTATAAGTAGGAGTTTTCATCAGAAAGAGTAATTAGTGCATGGCATACCCTCTTTGCTTTCAAGGCTTCAGTTATCTGGTATCGATTCTGATTCTTCTTCTGAATGTCCTTGTCAGCTTGTTCAATTTTCACCTTCATCTTTGGGTCTTCATATGACCGGAACTTAACAAAATAAAACGTATGTATTTGCTTGGGTTCAGGCCACTCATCAACAGCATCCTTGGGGAAATTGGCAGTACCCACATGATCCACTCCTGCCACCTCTCCAGTTGGTTCATTTTTGTTATCAACCAAACCAAATTTGGCTGATTCTTCAGGTCCCTGCACAAAATATTATTAGCTCTATAATCTGTCTCTCTAAACAGATTGTCTTATCCAGCAACTATCTTCACCTGCGCTTGTGTAATATCAGCCCCAATAATCTCCATGCCCATGATCTCTGCAAAGAGTTCCGAAATGAGTGCCATCGTGAAAGTAATAGAAAAAAGATTTTCCAAACATTCTACATTTACCAATCTAGACTTCAATACATGAACAGCCACACATCCAATGAATTTCTATCATAAGAAATGGCATGGTACAAGGAAAAAGAAAAAAAAGAGAGAGACATAAGCAACCTTATAATCATTGTAGAAACATGTGATGGGTCAATTCCTGATACACAGCTGAAACAGACTGATGTGGAGGCTAGATACTTCTCTCAAATGACAGTGCTTGAAAAATGATGGGGCTCCGATATATCATGGATAATCATTGAATACTGACGGACACCATGACATTTGCTAGTGAAGTTATTTATAAAGCCGTATATCCCATTAGGTATAGTAAATTTCTTTTTGCATTCAAAGCAAAGTTGCAAGAAGGATGCTTCACTAGACTAGGTGTTGATCTATGAACAATGAAGATGATAAGACAAGTTTATAATATAAGCTAGAAGAACATCAATGCAACCATGCTTAACCACTAGAACTTTATAACGTGAAATCAAGGAATGCAGCTACACCTCATAGCATGTTGCAGATTAAGCATTTCAAAATATTTCAACCCCCTTCAATTTCTTCTACTCGATAGATCAAATCTTTAAAAGATGCACATGTCATCTAAATTATCATATATAGGCTATCTGCAGAAGCAGGTCTGATATCATATATCCGTCACCAATATTGTGAACCCTAAATGGATCCTATTCCACTAGCTCTACTAAATGGTCTACAATCCCGCATCAAAATGCCGTTATTCATCGTTTAGGTGTGATCTAACTGCTCATATTCATGAATTCCAGCAAATTTCAAATTAGAAATCTTTTAGATCATCATCTTTGCTATTTCTACAACAACTTGGTGGTTTAAAAACCAAAAACAAAATAACCAAAAAAAAAAACTTGCAATAAATCAAAAACAACTACTTTTTTACAAATCCAAGATCTAAGCTTGGGGGATTCAGAAATCCGATCGAGCACAAGAAATATTTAAAGCACAAACTTTTCGCAAGAAATATTCAGATCACCGTGAGAACAACAAATACAAATCCGCAAGCAGCACAATCGATCAAAATACGCAAATTTACGACCAAAGAAAAAAAATTGTTGATCCGATCCGGAAGAATAATAATAACAATAATAAAAATAATAACAAGAACCCGATCTCAATCTAAACCAGCCAAAAAGGAAAGTAAAAGTAGAAA
Organism: Typha angustifolia; assembly: GCF_048772165.1. NCBI lineage: Eukaryota > Viridiplantae > Streptophyta > Magnoliopsida > Poales > Typhaceae > Typha > Typha angustifolia. The sequence continues at coordinate 1,490,073 of NC_133239.1, forward strand.
TTATCCAAAGAAAAAAGGTAAGGGAATACGGATCGTCACCTCGATTCCAAGATCTCGTACGATCCTTTCGAATCGGAGCTGAGGGAGACCGGGTTAAGAAAAGAGTCTGCGACCGCTCTCGCCCCTCTCTTTTCCAAGGGAATGGAGCTATTTATGGAAGGCGATCTTTGAGGGAGACGGGTAAAAATAGGGATGGTAATAGATTAGGGTATAAACATAGATCCTTGTGGTAAAATTTGGGAGAGCGGATCGAGCACTATAAAGGTAGATGTCTCATTTACCTCGACTCGAGGTCTGACTGTCTTCTTCTGCCAAGAACCATTTCAACGTTTCCCATATGATAAGATATACAGTGGATCTAACTTGCCCTCCACCGAATTTACCTTTTTACCCTGATTTAGAGAATTAAAAAAAAAACATCGAATTATTGTTATTATGCAAATAAATAGTCATAGTATAAGGTTCGAACGATAATAAAAAATAATAAGTAGGCTAATTTGAATAAATTTCTTAGAAAAATATATGTGTTAGAAGTGTAAATTGATAGAGAGATACTAACAAAAATGTCTTAGTAGTATTTTTGTTTTACATATTGCACCTTGTCTTTTGACGTGCAAGCCCAAACCCAAAGACCATTATGTTCGCGAGCTAGAGCTAGGCTTGGCTGGCCCAGTAAATATGCAATAAAGCCCTTTCTTTTGTGAAAAGATATATTAAAATGAAGGTGGCTATATGCAGAAAGCCCCTTTACGGTCCTTCTATCCCCAGAGCGACGCTCGAGCTCGACTGGGCTTCGATGGCCGTCGGCGCGGCGACAGCAATCCCATTTAGATCTCTGCAGAGATTTCTCCCCTTCTCTCGCACGCTTCAAACACAAGTCTCGTTTGCTGGCATAAGTCCTCCTCGATACTTATCCCGAGGTACTCATCTATCCCTTATACTTATCTCCATAAAAAATTCCACCACCAAAGAGTAGAAGAGGTGTAATCGAACTCCGGTAGCAAATCGACGCAGGTTTTTGCCATGTCGTGGGAGCTACAAAACCGGGCACGGACTCTTTGCTCAAAGGGATAGGGGATAGAAACGTGGCCGAGGCCGTCAAGAACATTGTTGAATTGGTATCTTCTTATTTCTATTAGGAGTAAGATGATTCAAGTAGAGGACTTGCATCAAAATTTTATCCTTTTATCCTCTTGAGTTCTTTTTGAATGCTTTTACTTTGTGTTATAGCTATTTCTTGCGCTTTTTGGACATTGCTAAGTGTTTATGTAGTTCATGTGCCAAAAAAATAAATTACACTTCATCTAATTCCGACCTGCCCAGCTATCTAGAGTTACAGTTATGTGCTCTATTTGGTTTAATCTATTGTAGCAAATGGTACAAAGGCCTTCTTCAATACTAAAGCGATGGTGGTGATCTGGACTTAGTTTGACCATGTAAAGATGTTAGTATAAATCATATCTTACTTCTCGTTGGTTTTCTGTTTGTAACAAGGCACAACGCGCTTCACTGAGAAGAGAGGTCCTACACACGGATTTTCTTACTCCACCTGTTGTCAATGAGACAATTTTGGCCCTTGAAAAGTTGGCTGATATTGAAGCAGTAGCTCAGGGTGGCTATCCACAGGTTAAGCTCTTTAAGTTTTGCTTTGGGTAAAGAAATAGATTGAGCATTTTAAATCTACTTATGGCTGTCTAAATTTTGTATTTTATTGGGTATTTTAGGCTGAAAGATGCCGCATTTCAGTTGGACATCCTGACTTTATGGTGGCCAATCCAGATGTGGTTGCTGCTTTGAGGTCTTCTCAAATTTCTTAATGATTACCTGCAGTTTTTAAATTATGTAAATATACTAAAAGAAAAGTATGTCCAGCATATCAGGAAACTTTGGGTTTGAACCTTGCTCCCATGGCGACTTTCTTGGTTCAATTCTTGGAACTGGGATTGCAAGAGAGAAGCTTGGAGATATACTGTTGCAGGTGCATTATCAAGCTGGTGGCTAAGTTTAAAATGTGTTTTCATTTTCATGGTTTTCTTTGTTTCTTTTGACTTGTTTTCACTTAAAAATCTCTAGATGAGATCTCAATCAAATTTGTCAGGGAGATAAAGGTGCCCAGGTCCTGGTTGTTCCAGAGCTTATCGAGTTTCTTACATCCACATTGGATAAGGTGAATGTCCTCCCATTAGTTGTGATTTTGTGACAGATTCGGTTTATCATGAATCAAGGCTTTTCATATCTGTTAGATTTAAATGCAGGTAGTTGCAGATGTTTATTTGAATCCTGCAAAGGCTGCTGAAAAATTGGGAGTGATTTTAATAATTAGAAGCTATCTGCTGATTGAATTAGTTATAGACAAATCCAAGATGAGTTTGTAAAAGAGAAATCAATGATTGTGGAGAAAAGCAACAATTCCATGTTCATAAGATTTAAAAATGTTCTTGGCTCTTTGGTTGATTTCTGCAACCTTTTATTCAGTTGGGAAAGTTTCAGCTGAGATGACTATCAAGTTTTACTCTATATATTATTCTTGTGGCTTGTAGTTTGCTTCCGACTGAACTTTTTTGATAATGATCTAAGGAAACCAATCTCTCAGGGTTTAACTACTCTTGCAGGTTGGGAATGTTGGTGTTTCATGCTCTCAGATACCATTGCTTGCTCTAGAATATGAACCACCAAGGTTTGGGTTTAACTGAGATGGTTTATGTCTTTCTAGCTTTCCCTTCCCTTTCAATTCCCAATACAACTTACAGATTTTTGCATACCTGATTTTTAGGACTCAATCATTTAAAACAGTGGAGGCTTCATTAAGAGTCGATGCACTGGCTAGTGCAGGATTTAAAGTATCTCGCTCGAAACTTGTTAACTTGATTAGGTACTGCACTTCACCGTAGTTCAATATAATATTAGCTATAATTGATCATCTAATATGCACCTTCTCTCTTTCTTTGTCCAAGTAATGGGGATGTGCGGGTCAACTGGTCGCCGGTGATGAAAAATGGAGTTACCCTCAAGACTGGAGATATCGTTTCCGTCAGTGGTAAAGGGAGGTTAAAGGTAAATCACAGAACTAATCGACACTTTTTGCAAAATTCAATCTATTTCATTCGTAAACATCATTTTGTGGTTTCCGTAATATTTTCTGATCCATGGTACCACTGCCTCTAATACGGAGTATCCTCACTTTAAGTCTGTCTACTGCTGTCAAAATCATAGGACTGCTTTTTGCATAGCTACATCAAGATGTTAGCTTCTTCCCAACTTTGACACTCTTACTTTCCTGTGAGGAGAACAGCGATAAGCATACTCCAGATAGAGGCAAAGTTCTTAGAATTCTTATGGTGCACATAGCGATAGATGAAATTACTGCACACTTCTTATGTGCCAAACTGTAGCCTTTCCTTTTATAGGGCAAGAACCTTTCTTTAGTATTCTTAGCAATTTTTTTTGCAGATTGGGGAGATAACAACCACAAGGAAAGGAAAGTACGCAGTTGAGTTGATTCGATATCTGTAGACCTTGCTGTCGATTACTTGCTTATCTTCATGATTAGTCATTGCTTGCTGGAAGAGACAATGCTTGGAGGCTATAGAAGTAATAAGAGACGGTAGAATTTGTACCGTAGCAGTTGTTGCCTGAAACAACTTTTCAAAACAAGCAGCTACATCGTCCACATCTACCACCTTTTATTCGTTGCTCTTTTAGTCATTCAGATACATCAGCAAAAAAACGTTTTGTCTTCTTGATGTTCTATAAGTCTGTAAACTTGTCAGTCAGATAAAATGCAATTAACTGTATTCCTTGCTGAGTTGTTTGGAAAGGGATTGTAGCTAAATCTGTGATACTAATCGAATTTTACTCATAAGCTATGATATGACATAGTAATATGGAGGAAATATATTTGTGTTTGTGTAGGAATTTGTTTTAGTCTGCATAAGAACTGATACCTTACTTAAGGTATTTTCTGATGATAAAGTTCGAATCAAAATACAAATACCGAGAAGGGCGTGAATCGTAAATTTATAAAAATACAAGGTGAATTTTTTTTTCCCAATAAATAAATTAGAAACTGTTCTGAATCTTCTGATACTGTGTGTGATTCTAGACAAAGTATGAAAAGTAAAAAGGGAGAACAACTAACTCTCTGGAATCATTGGTGAGTTTGGGATGTGCCAAAGATTTGTGCCTCTCACCTACTGCAACCACACTGCAATGGTAGGTTTCAGAAGCTCACCAAGATATAATATTTACTAGTCTAGGGCTCACATGGGAGCTCTTAAAGCACCACCATATTTTTGTACTTTAATAGGTTCGGACAGCTTGGAACAAGGATCGCACTTAATTCGACCATCAATTACCTCTCCTTCCGGCAACCTTCCTATGTTTGTTTCCAAATTTTTCTTGACCCTAACAGCAACCTTTTTGGACCCCTCTCACCATTAAACTACTACGAATCATCCAAAGCTTTGGATTTTACGCCATTAAAATAAGCTTGAATCAGCGAGTCTTTGGACTTTTGTGCATTAACTATTCCTGATTTGCTTGGTCTGAAAGATTTAGCCACTAATTATTCGATTCTGGGAAGAAGCTTGAAATCTTCCTGGAATCACATTGTAATGTATATCTTTGTCTGAGCATCTTTAGAATCCAAGAAGCAATCCAATGAGTTTTGAATAGAGCAACGGGTGACCCAGTTTGGTTGCTGAAGGAAATGATTATGTATTTGACCCCATTTTAATTTATCCCTATGATTCATATCGAGCTATAAATTCATTAACAAAGACTTTAATTACCTTCACGGGAATATTTAAGATGTTCTTTAGAGTTTATTTAGATCAATAAACTCTATATCAATCCATAACAATCAAAAGGAAATACACTGAGAATATGAGTTTCATTTCTCTCCTATAAGATTGATATTAAAAAAAAAACCCCAAGCTGTCAAAGAAGTGTCAAAAAATCACCCAACATACAAACAGACACTTTAATTTTTATCATTAGTAACTTGTAACTCAAAATTGCTAATAAATTAAAACTGATAGTTAGGTTGGTGAAAATGCCAAACAATTCAATGTGATTACTTCTGTTTAACCAACCGAGTAGCAAAGTGTGGATGCTCTCACATCTCACATCAACATTATGACAAGGAGGATGGAGAGGTTTTTGCTGAGAGTCCAATGGACAGAGTTCCTCAAGTCAAAGAGAGCATTAAATAGTGTTTGGAGTTTGCTAGCATGAGGCTATCTAATTGGTCCCAATCAATTTCATGATAGTGAGGTTGCTCTGGTGTCATGTTAGAGATGGAGTTCACCATTGAAGAGTCAGATGAATACCAAATTTCCAATCCCTCGTGCTCGAAATCGAAATACAGATTACGATCGTCGAATATGTGTGATCGATGTTCTTTCGAAAACCCTAATTACTAGAATATAGCTAATTTTGCCACTTCTTGTGTTCTTTACTGCTCCTAGGAGCTGGACCAACCTGTCAAAGAAGTGGGAATTGTCTATACTTTTGACAGGTCTTCTGGCTGTTCTTCTACTTTACCCTTTTGAATACACTATTCGATGTTCTTTTATTCTCCTTATTCCACATTTTTTTGTTCTGAAACCTAAATTTATCCAACCTATCTATCCATGTGTAACTATGCAAATCCCAAGAATTGAGAGAGAAAAGAGCACACACTCTTGCATCAAAGCGGGAATAAATCGTAGATTTATAGATAGCAACCTCAACTTATACAATTAAATAAAACCCAGATTAGAGTAGAAACCCAAGAGCACTAATCTCAACTTAATTTAAACCAATTAATCCCATCAAGTCGAATTGCCTCTCGGCGAGGTCACCGGGAACAGCGGCAAAAGACGCGGCGGCACGACATCCTTGGCCGCCGCGGCCCTCGGCGAGGGGTGGAGATAAAACCCCTTCTCTGCGATCGCCTTCGCCTCCGCCGTCCGATCGAACGGGTCGGGGATCAGCGGCGTGACGGGACTGAGGGCCAGCGAAGGGAAGTCCAAGACGCTGGGCGAGAGCAGCTCCGGCTGCCTCCTCCCTCCCATGGGCGAGCTCGGGCTCGAATTCGGCGAGGTGGGTATCAGCGGCTTGATCGACTTGAGGTTCCTGAAGCTGTTCCGGCGCTCGTAGAGCTTGAAAGGCGGCTTCTTGGGGGCCATGGCCTTCGTCTGGGCGTGCTTCGCGGCGGTCTCGGAGGAGCCCGTGAGCATTTGGACGACCTGCTTGAAGGAGGAGGTGTCGGCCTGGATGAAGGTTGTCGGATACGGATTGGCTTCGATGGATTTCGTGATGGGTCTCGACAAAGGGATGGAGGGCGTTGTAGCTGGGGCGGATCCATTGCTGCTAGAGGAAGAGGAGGAGGAAGAAGAAGAAGAAGAGTTGGGGGAAGTGGGATGGGGAGATGGGTGTTGGATAAATCGCGGAATAGAGTGGATTTCCATGGATTCTTTGATCAGGGGAAGAAGAGATGGGATAAAAGACTCAGTTCTTCTCCCTCCTCCTTTAAAAAGGTTATTGGTGCTTCTCGTCCAAATTGGAAATTTATTGGGGGAAGCGGGGGGGGTGGCTAGGAGGGGAGGGCCCAAGTTGCCCATTGAGAAAGGCTGGAGGCATTGACTTCAAGACCCTTCTCCCTTGACCCTCCCCTGTCTGGGTGAATTGAAATTACTAATCTATCCTTGTCTTGCTTATGCATGCCCATTAGGGCTAAAAATCTCATCAAAGGATGGGCATGTTGAATTATTATTTTATTTTATTTAAAAAAAAAAAAGACTAGTAGTGCTCTTTTCTCTTCTTCTTCTCCTTCTTCTTAATTCTTTTATCATAATTTTGTTGTTGTTGTTGTTGTTGTGCTTATAAGTTGTTGAGTGGAGTAAAAGAGAGAATCTAGTTTAATTGGAAGAATCCACTATAGAGGGGAATAAGAACCCAAAGGCCAGCATCTAATTCCAATTAGGGGTTATGAGAGCAATGCCAACTCCTCCTGCATCTCTCCACTCAATTGGATAATGCTTAAAGTCTTAAATGGTCCACTAGTTCTAATGGGAGCTCCAGTTGCCACAGAGGAAAAGTTAGTTGTTGGCCACAATTGGGAAACTGGGGAGGCATCAAACCAGGCTTTGTGGATGACCTAAATATGAATATCTCTTCTTCTGATGGTGGATAGTGGCCATGATTACCAAGTCAACTTCTCCACCACTAGCCATTCTTCCGATGTCTTATTAGAGTGGGTCAAGATTTCCTCCTCTCTTTTCCTTTTTCTCATTTTGGAAGTATACAAAATTAATGGCTTTGGTGGGTCAAGCTTTTGAAATCTTCATCTTTTGTTCAATGTAAAAAAGAAGAAGTCATTAAGTCTGCTAGGAAAGCTAAGTCTTTGTTCTTCTATTTGTTAAATAAAAAGATGCTTCGGTATCCCGTAGCACTACTCTAATTAAATAGATTAGAAAAGAGGATTAAATTCGTTTTGAAGCATACGGGATTATTAGATTAAGCCCATTATTTTCTCTCTTGAAACTGGGAAAAAGGATAAGAAAGTCGGCTCTAATCCAGTTTTAACTTTCCTAATCCCCACTATTAGTGGGTTATAAACCAGTGGCAGGCGCGAAAATACTGGGAGGAATGGAGGGCATTGGATTAGGAGGTGCAGTGCTGGGGACCAATAGCTAAAGGCGTCGGATCGTCTGCAGACCAGAGTGCAGGAATTTACTGCGTATCGTAGCAGCCAATTAGATGGCAACAAGTATCCGAAGCAAGAAATTCCTGCAATTTTGGTTGTGGGCCACTTGCTCACGTCGCCCCGCCGTCTTTATACGCAAGTCAAATGATGTGAAGGACTCCACCAACCAATTCTACAACTTGTAGGCTTCTAAGAGTTGGTACGTAACAATTCTTACGACCAACGAGGTATGCAATCAATTCCGATCTTAAATAATTATTACAAAATAAAATTATTTAGCGGTCAATAATTTGCTAACTCAATTAATGACTCTCCGATATAATTAGCTTAGATGACTAGCTCAAACAATATGACAACTTAGCCGCCGATCTTAATAACATTTAGTTCAATAATAATAATAAAATTAAATTAAAAGACGTTGAAGTAGTGCAAAGTGCGAACCGCCCGCTGTAAGTTTCTCAGAAGCTCACATCTCTAGGAATAATCGTATATAATTTTCTTTTCTTTTTCTTCTTTTTAATTTAGTAGAAGCAATATTGTACAATATTTTTTACTAATTAACTAACACTGGAAGTCAAAGTCAAGGTCCTTTTATATTTTATATATATATATATATATATATATATACTTTTCAAAGTTCGAATCCCTTGAACAGCATCTTGAAGTAAAACAATGGATCATTTATAATTATACCATGTAGTTAGTTTTCAATAAAATATATTTTTTCTTATACTATGATAGAAGATAAACATTTAAACAAGGTTAATAATAATTAGTTAAATTTAACTGACTAAGTATTTTTTTATTTTTTTTAAACTAGGAGCTTAATAAATTTTAATAAAAATTATAATATTTTGAAAGTTTTCAGTAAGAATTATGTAAAAATATCTAAAAATAAATAAATATCTACTATATGGCCACATAGATGATAGTCATGAGTATCGGCACCGACACGGCAATGACGGCATGTTAGTCGGCAAAGATATCTTCATCTTGGGTTTTCTCTTCCTTGTGCTTAACGTCAACAATGTAGATATTTGATCTTCTAACGGTTCATGATGACTTAGCTACGGTAGCTATATACCATAGTCGCAATTATAGGAGAAGAAGTCAAGATAGATAATAAAAAAGAAAACTTGGCAAAAGGTTCTTGAATGGATCAAGAGATAGTGGTCACGAATTATCCAACTCGTGCGATTGGTTATGACTTTAAAGACGAACTAAAGAGAGGTCATATGATTTTGATTTTGATTTTATTTGTTGGTGATCATGGATATTGTCATGCATGGTTGCTAATATTATCGAGTTATAGACTCAATAAATGATTGTCAAACTAAATATTTTAGAATCATGAACCTATTGAGCACTATTGATATCGACTACTTTCAATGAATGCCATGATAATATTTTAATTCTGCCTTTGTTGAGCAAGAAAGCCTAGAGAAAGACTCTCTGAATCTGAGAATCTAATAGAGAATAGAATGAATTTTAATATGGAATTGTACTAAGTTGAGGAGCACCTGTTTTTGGGAAGCTTTTTACAAAATAAAGTTAGGTCAAAACACAACTCAAATATAAAATGCTCTGAAAAAAGTTAGCAGAATTTATTATTTCTGTTAGCCTAATGGTGAGAATTTAAAAAGCTTCAAGGGCAACAAAGACAATTATTTTTTAATCATATAAGAATCCATTGCATTAACCCAAAACTTACCTCTGGCTCAGTAACTTAGTGCTGTTTCTGGGACCATGCAAAATGGAGTGCCATTCTAGTGGACATAGATAGTGGAGACATCCAGCGGTTCCTTGTCTTCTCTTTTATGTTCTCCATTGCCTCACATAAAAGTTAAGCCCTGCTAATAACAATAGACAAATGAAAGAATCCAATATTTTATAGACCTCTTGTGGAAAACAAGAGAGTGGAATGAGCAGTTGAATAGTTTCTATGTGGGCTTTGCAAAAACAAATCAAATGAATACTCTCAAAAGTCTCCATCTCTTGTGGAAGTATGACCTAAATTTCTACTGTGCATCATGAGCTTTTGTTCCTCTGTCGCCCTCTTTAGAGGACAGAGAACTGAAACTATCTGAGAGGCAGTTGATCTTACTGGATTACAATAGAACCAAGAAACAGTTCTTGTGATATTTGTAGATCTTGCAAACAGAGGAGAATAGTTCATGAACAAAAAGATAAGAAGAAATATGATTCCTTTATGTACTATAAGGGCCTAGAGTTTTGGTTTGTTGCTGATCTTAGCCTTACTGCAGATTTCAGTGTCTACTGGCTAGAAGATCAAAAGGATATATATATTTGAGAGCTTCTCTGAACTGAAAAATAAAACAAAATTTTCCAGATGAGATGAACTTAAGATTTTCCAAGATAACTATTCAAGGAGAACAGTCAAAAGCAATATTCTTTTGAAGAGAGACCTCTTCATTCTTTTTCCCCTTTCTCACATTTTTTAAGGCAGTCAACAAGATCCAACCATCTTTTAAGGCAGCTAAAATGACCCAAATTCTAGATTCAAGTTCCAACCGTCACGATAAAGCACAAAAAATTGAAGGAAAAAATGAGTGTCCATCGAAGCATAGAAATGAGAAAGTGATCTCTAGATTCTACAACCACAAGCATGTCCACCGAAACATGATGATAGCCACAAAATATTGCATCATAAACGCAACTAGACAGAAGAGAAGAATAAAAGATACACAAAGCGACGTTATTCAGATGGTCCCTTTTTGCCAACAAAAATAAAAGTATTTAACCATTTGTAACAGTATATATTTGTCAAAAAGAAGTTTGACATATGAAACTAGCCGATATGGTGAACAATTTATGGCCAGCCAAGGAGCCAGGTTAAAGGGGGGGAAACATACATACTCATTCCTCGTTTGAATGAAAATTTAAAAGCTGCATCAGCATAACCTTCACTAGAGTGCTAGGGATATATTCTTGAACTCATTCAGACAGGACTGCAAAATCTTCTGGCGTTTGTGAAGAGACTGGCGTTCACTCTGAAGTATATCAATTGCACCGGGTGCGACAAACATGTCCAAGAACTTTTCATCATTCAGAGCAAACAAATCCAAGCCAAGTGCCAAAAATAGCCTTTCCCGACTACATGGCAAAAATTAAACAAAAATCATTATAGTCATTGTAGAAATTGTAAGTAAATGTTCAGTATAAAGCTCAACAATCCTGAAGTATTTGTCTATGATTGCTTCCAGTAGGCCCTAATCTAAATGTATCCATGGTTGACAGAAAGAAGTTAACCTAAACAGGAAATTATAAGATGCACCATTTTGCTGCATGTAAGCTCAAAAGGTACTTTAATTCTCACCATGGTGTTAAATATCCTGAGTTCAAGGCCGAGAAGACATTTCTTTCTATTAGAACTTCACGCATTCTAGCAAAATACTGGGCAGATATTGAACAAATGTTTGAGTATGATGATCCTGATTTTGAGCCAAAGTCATTACCACCAACGAAAATATTGTTCTTCTGGTTCCTATTACTATCTAAATTCCGCCCGTATCCCATAACCCTTGCATGTCTTTTTCTTCCTCCAAATTCCACTACGTTGTCATTCTCTTTCTTCTTTACCCCAGGAATATCACTTGGCTGATCAGGCGAAGGTGTCTCAGGTATTGTCATTTGGCTTTCTCTAAGAACATCCATGGATTCCGTTCCTTTACCAGGAGTCACAAGTTGTTGATCTTTTGGTGGTATATTCTCCTGATCAGTACCTACCATTTCCTCTCGTGTTGTCGTTGCACCATTTGACATGTCAAAAAGCGCCACAGCAGGAAGCTGGTTAAATCTTTGACTGGAGTTTGTAGCACATCCAATGCCAGCAAGGATATCATTTTCATAACAAATATACGAGTAGGGGCTGGTGACAGTATCAAGGTGGTGTCGCACGAGTTGCTTGCATTGTTTCGACAGATCCAGAACAAAATTATAATAGGAACGCCTTAGAGCAGCAAGAAAGCCAATATATCCATCCATATCACCATTATTTTGCTGGCCTGCTAAATAACAAAACATGCATATGAAAACAGCATCAGTACCTTTCAAGAAGCAGGAAAGAAGGAAAAAAAAAACCTTTTGAGAGAAACAAAAATAAATCTTTATACAATCATGACTTACAGAAACCAAAAAACCTTGTTTAAACATAACAAAAAAAGAGTAATCTACTATAGATTTTAAGAAATAACAACGTAAAAAAGGACACATATCTGCCATAAATATACCCTGCAGCCAGAGTGAGGAAAAAGTGGAGAGCTAACATCCGACGTTTTATGGTATACTAAGAATAAAAAGAAAGTGTAAAACAAGGAACTATACTTGATATGCAGCAAACTGTTCATCTAGTTAAAAGCACACTATGTTTAGATTGCTAGCAATTTCCTGAAGCACAGCTGCAAGATGATAACTGATAAGTGAGAGAACCGTGCTTACAGTGTGTGTGATAACTGCGGTTCCGCTCCACTGCAAGGTCGAAGAGGCTTCGTAGAACAAATGCAAGTCTGTCACAGGCAGTATCAAGAATTGGGGCAAGCCATGCTCGTGCAGCTACACGAGCTATTTCAGCCGCTGCCTCTGTCACTCCACCACCCCCAGCATTTCTAGCATGAGCAAGTAGTATATTTGCAACCTGATGGTTATAAGCAGATATTATAGAGATCTTCCCTACCAACAGAGAAGTTGTATACATTTATCTTGTCTATAGCCAGAAATATGATTACCTTCTCCTTTGACAATTGTGGGCATTCTATTGAGTATGTTGCGCAACGAAATTCGTGCATTACCCTTTCAAATGCTGCTCCGCCGTAGAGCCTGAGAGTATAATTAGGAGGCTTCACATCGACAATGACACCAGGCCAACCCCCAATGCCACTCTCTATCTGCTCCTCTGCAGTAGTTCTTCCCCATTGCTCTGGAGCAGGATCAGCTGCTCCATCAATTAGCACTCCCTTCAAAATTGTTCACAAGATTTCATTTATATTGATTTCGGATGCAGAATCGAGCAATCAAAAAGTTATGCAGAAAGTTTGGCGTTGCACGCTTACCAAATTACTGCATATAGAGGCAACATGTAGCATGGCTGACCTACGAAGATACGAGACATCAGAAGTCACCTGTAGCTTTGATTCCATCCGAGCAAGCTCTAAGGAGACTTCACTACATCTTTGCTCTAGTAATGCAAGGGTTGCTGGAGCTGCTTCTTTGTACCTCTTTTGCAGCTCAGATTCCAAGTATTGTCTGAGACAATTAAAACCAATATAGGGTCCATATTTCTCTTCATTGAACCCTCCCTTGATGTTTTCATGCAAATGTCGTAGTACATCAACATCTACCTGACAGATTTGCCTACGGAATTCCTCGTTAGAGACAGTTCCTCTGTCCTTGGGCAGCGCCACGAAATATGGATGGGTGTTATCTCCGAGGTAGCCATTTGCACTCAAATAGTTATCCACTTCCCACCGTTCCGTAAATTCCTTCAGGCATCCATCATTATTAATCACAAGGACAATTTTCATAGATTATTGATCAGAATATTAAAGCAGCAAATCTAATCATGCAAATGACTGTAAGTACATGTTATGGTTTTAGCAATAATCAGTCGAGGGTATAATACCTTCAATCGGTTATCAAATTTTGATACAACGATAATTGTCCGCTTGAAAGTGGGATCAATATCGCGAATGGCATCCAACCAAAGTGAAGAACACCACTCCACACTGCTCTGCTGGAGGAACAGAAGAAGGCGATGAGGAGGGCTAGCTAAGGACTTTACCATCGACAAAATCTCATCGGGGGTTTTTTCTGGTTCACCCTTCTTTGCCTACAAAAATCGAATTTTCAAAAATGAGAAACATAACTTGCTTCTAATATCCCTCCAAAATTTCTTTCTTTTCTTTTCTTTCTTTTTTCTTTTTGGCAAGGAAAGCACCTTAAGAACAAAGCCGGGAGTGTCAATGATGGTGAGGTTGGGACAGTGAGCATATTCTGCTCTCATCACTATAGGCTTCGAAGAGACAGCAGCCTGAGTCTTTCTTAAAAGCGCCTCTGTTCGAGATCTTATAATATCCGCAATAGCAGAAGCCAACACTATTGGACTCCCATATTCTTCTGAATCTTCCTCCTGTTAACAGAGCAGTGTTAAATTAAAGCTAGCACTAAATGTACATGAAATTTGATATTTTGAAACTTTACAAAGTGTTAATCTCTACTTAAGCAGAACGTCATAGGAAAGCAGTAGATTTCTGATCATAGAATTGGGATTTCATGTAATACCCCAAAATGAAGAGATTGGATCTGAATCCAGCATCAAATAGTGTGCTGTGACAGAATCAAACACAAGATCTGTTGGAATTGTGCATAAACTAAAAATCTAGCACAGAAAGACAAACCGCACCTGGAAGCGGCAGCGAGGCTCGAGGGCGGTTGCATCGTGGACCATTTGGAGCACGAGGGGCCTCCGGGTTCCCATCTCGACCTCGCGCACGTTGAAGCGGAAGCCGAGGAGGGCTTCAAGGAGCGAGCTCTTACCGTCGGATTGGCCACCGACGGCTACGATCTCAGGGATGGGGAGCTTCTCGCCAAATGCGACGGCGGCGGCCTGGAGGCGGTTGTAGGCTTCGAATCGTGACTTGAACTCCCCGCCTCCGACGCCACCAGCGGTGGCGACTGAGGAGGAGGGATTGTCGATCGGCTGGGTTGGGGCAGATCTCCTGGTGATGGTGGAGGATTGGGACTTGGAGTTTGGAGTTTTGATAGGAGTAGAGGAGGTGTGGAAAGTGTTGGCCGCCATGAGAGAGAGAGAGAGAGAGAGAGAGAGATTTGGAATTTGAAAAGAGGGGGAGGGAGAGTGAGCCGTTTAAACTCTTTTTTTCACACATTGAGAGTAACCGGAATACCCGGTTTGATTTGGAAAATTCATACTTTGTAGTCTGCTCCTTGTCATTTTCACTATTTGCAAATTGCTTCTTTTCTTTTTGATGTATAAGCAAAAAAAACACCCAGAATCCTCCAGCGAGTGTGTACTAACCTTATCGTCGGAGGGGTTTTTCACCATTTTGCAGAATAGGAGTGCTCAAAGCACAGTTTTTATCCACTCCACCGAGAAAGTATATACATTATTAGTAACCGACGTGGCACAGTTTGGGCTGTCAAAATAATTGCCCGCTCGAGCCGAGCTCGAGCTAGCTCGACTCATAAATAGGGTAAGCCAAGCTCAAAATTAAATTTGGCCAAATTTAATCCCGAGCCCCCTAAAAAAGACTCGAATATATATATATATATATATATATATATATTATAGTTGATTATAGTTTTTTAATATAATTATTTTTATTATTTATATTTTAATAATATTTATAATTTTATAGTTGAATTAAATTTTATGTCAAATTTGATTTCAGCTTAAATCAATTCAAGTTTGTTTAGATGCAAAATTAGCTTAAATTAATAGGATTTGTAATTACTAATTGAACTTGGCTCGAATTCAAAATAAACTCAAAATTAATTTGAATTGAAATTATTTCAAACTTAGATCACAAAGCTATGCTCCAAATTAATTTCAATCCAAACTTTAATCAGAGTCCAAGCTCGTTCAAACTCGGCTCCTTTTACACTTGTGGGCACTGTAGTGGCAGAGAGCAAAAGTGCAAAAAGCCACCCAAACATATATGTAATTTGGTTCGTGTCGCATTTTGTTGATAGAAACAGCAAACTTCCCACTTCTTAAATATCTTGGGACACTTGTCATCCCCTTACGGATATTAGCGCGAACGCGTTCAAACAATGCAGGGTGCAATGTGCAAATAGTGAAAACTGAGGTATCGAATCATTAATTACATATCAGCTATAAGAATTTCTTTTTTTCTTTTTTTCTTTTATAGACGTCTAGTATACGTTGTTGTCCTCACATGTAGTGTGATGTAGGTAATATTTTTCCTCTGCATATTTCACATCAATAGGTGTGTGTGAAGTAATTAAAGTCATGATATCGTTTTAAGAACGTCTACTTCATCCCAGAGGACCGGGTAGGATCTAAATTGAAATTCAAATAAATGACTGGAAGTAGTCAAATTTGTCGCTCGTTTTGAATATCTTCTCCCCTCCCCCTTACTTTTAATTACTTTCTCATTTTAACAATAATTTCAACTAGAATTTCTATGGACATGCATGTCGAGTCAAATGAGTAAGAAATGCTAACAACTTTATCTTTTTTATTTCCACAAACAATAAATACGTTCGAAAACAAAAGAAAATAAAGAAGAAGAACACAAATGCTAGTACCACAAATTTATGCGAATCTCTCTGTCTCTATCTCAACACCCAACCCACAAACACAAATCGAACGCCTTAATGGAGAAACCCACCGCCGAAGGCCACAACCACCGCTCCAAGCACAATCTTGGATACACCCAACGCGGAGGAGGATGACTTGGAAGGAGTCGGCGTCGGCGTCGAGACCCCTTCACCGGAGGAAGAGGACCCAGGAGTAGAAGAAGGTGGAGAGTCTGCAGTTGGTACTTGAGAAGGAGCAGTAGGTGGAGACACAGGCATTGGAGATGTACTTGGAACAGAGGATGATGGAGGCTCTGCAGTTGGTGCTTGAGAAGGAGCAGTAGATGGAGACGCAGCCATTGGAGAAGGAGATGGACCTGACACAGGGGATGATGGAGACTGTGCATTTGGTGCTTGAGAAGGAGCAGTAGATGGAGACGAAGACATTGGAGAAGGAGATGGACTTGACATAGGGGATGTAGAAGGACTTGACATAGGGGATGTAGAAGGACTTGACATAGGGGATGTAGAAGGACTTGACATAGGGGATGTAGAAGGACTTGACATAGGGGATGTAGAAGGACTTGAAACAGGGGATGATGGAGACTCTGCATTTGGTGCTTGAGAAGGAGCAGTAGATGGAGACGAAGCCATTGGAGATGGAGATGGGCTTGAAACTGGGGATTTAGGAGTAGGAACAGGGGAAGAAGAGGGGGGTTGACTTGAATGAGTTGGTGGCAAAACAGGGGAAGGAATAGTGGGTGGTGTCGGTTGATTCTTATTTCTCACAGCCATCACCACCACCACTAGCTTCTGCCCTTTTTTGCAATTTTCCCCCTCGCCGCTGATGAAGAAGAAGGGCCCAGATCGATCAAACATGAAGGTCGAATCACCACCATCCATTCTCTGGATTGGGTTTCTCAGGTTGCACGCATCAAAGTCCTCCTTCTTCACCACTAGCACAGAGTCCGCTCCTTTCTTGTACTTGAACACTGCATATATAATTTATAACACAATTACAAACAAACCAAGGATTAAAGAAGAACTCGGACAAGAAGAGAGGATAAGGAGTTAATACCAATAGTGTCGTTGACTTGAAACCTATTTCTCCCAGCCCAATTGCTGTAACTCTCAGATGGGTTCAGTACCCAACCATCTCTCCCACCAGCGTAGAAGACATAAGCCTCTGACGAAGTAGCCATGAACCCAATTACAACTCCAAGAACTAGAAGAGCTTTAGCCTCCATCTCTACCCAAAAGACCAAAGAATAGAAGTCTTCTAGCTTTACACACACAGACAGAGAGAGAGAGAGAGAGAGAGAGAGAGAGAGAGAGAGAGAGAGAGAGAGAGAGAGAGAGAGAGAGAGAGAGAGAGAGAGAGAGAGAGAGAGGAGAAAGAGTAAGCTAAGCTGAGTATCCGAGGAATGTAGAATAAGCTTCTTACGGACAAATGCGCGAAATATATAGAAGTCGGCATAAGGTTACCGTTGGGGTAGGGTAAGCAGGAGGTTCCGGTGCTCCGCCTACGCCCACATCCAGTGTAATAAATCTCAGCAGCAACCGTTACTTGACGCGTGGCGCTCAGAGACGGAGCAAACGGCAACTACGTTACGTCTACCGTGGCGCATTGCACCGCCTTTGATGTGATATATGATATGGTTTAGTCTCATGGTGATTTGGCTCCTTATGCCAAGCTTTGATTCGAGCAAATCGTCTCGAAATTTGGTAGGCTCTAATGGGGAAACCGGAAATTAAAACAGGATTAACGTAAGAAAGTTATTAAAAGGTTTTGATTAGTGCAGTAATGACTTTGATTTCGTTTCCTTTTATTCGATTAATGGAGTTTTAACATTTACGTAGCTTTCAGCTTAGATTTCGTCGTGAGCTACGTGTGCGTGAGGACAGCGAGAAGCCGTGTTCCATTTCGTCTTTGGAGTTCGCAACGTTCCCATTTGGCCGGTGATGATTGCCAGATGTGAGGCTGTGATCACTCCTGTGACTGACTATTCATCACACTGTGATATAGCTCTCATCAAAAAGAGAAGAAAAATGATAACTTTATTCTCATATTCATACATTATATATATATAAAGAAAAATGAGGTGTATTCCATTAATTTCGGGTAGGTTATTGGATCCCACTCAAGTGGGTTGCAAGCTTTTAGGAAATAGAAGGTATCCAATCTTAGCCTTGGTCCACTGCAGCTTCTGATCAAGTTGCTATTCCACATTTATTTATTCACATTTTTGTTATCTAACTCTTTCAATGTAGCAGCAAATCAACCATATATAGCCTTAAAAATATTCTAGCTTTGCCAAGCTCTTCTCCAAGATAATGGAATATAATATAATAAAAAACAAGATAGACTTTGCTTTGGCTAGCTTCTATGATTTTATTTGGGTGCATATATTTTTAGCTGAAGTTATCCAAGTCATATAAGTTAGGTAGCTAGGAGTTGTCAAGTTTAATACCCTCTTCAAAGTGAGCAAAGATAGTATAGGGCTTGAGAAAGATGACAAGTGTTACAGAAATACATCAGAGAGTCAAATAAAGATTTAAAAACATATATATTATATACTTTTAGTATTTACATGGCAGGTTAGTGTTAGGGTATCATTCATGTATCCTATGAGAAGAAGACAGATGGATTATAATTGATCATATAATAATGTCTTATATACTATCAGAGATATGGTCCATATGGATAGCAGTTGAATTATAAATGTTTGTACAAAAATGTGCTTCTCATGACAATCTGGAATACCAGTTATTATCATTGGATTCCACTTTATCTTTTATTTATGGAATCATGTAGGTTTGCATGGAAAGAGAATACCTTTTTGATGAGCTAATACTGGGTGTAATTGGGCTATACTCAGCTAATAGGCCTAACCATTTAATATATATATATATATATATTATATGATGGCCCAATAGTACATTCTCTCTGCATGGGCTGGGCCTTGATACTTTAGAAATGCATTTAGTATATAAATTAAGAGACTGGAATTTGTCACACCCTGAGCTGCGTCTTTATTATCATTTTTCTACCATCTTTATATTTAATACTATAATCCTACATTTTGCTGTTATTGCCTCGAAAACACCTGGGTGAATAAAGAATACCTCTAATTTGATCTTAAAATCTTATAACATTAAAACTCTTACTCGATTTCAAGCCCATTTCAAATTGGTTAGCAGTCTTGGCTCTCCCCAATCTTTCTCTTCGGTCTTGGTGGGTTCTATACTTCTATACCATCAATCTAGCCCATAACCTTACTATCCGGCAAATCCGGTATAATGAGTAAACAATCAGACTTATATTAGTATAGTAATATCTACTTCTCTCTCATCTTATTATTCATCTATTATTTTTATATTTATAATTTTATTCTTAAATTTGAGGCAAAAATATTGTTAAATTATTATACTGGTAGAAATAGAGTTATACTATGCTTATTTACACAAGTGAGGAGGATAATGGAATGTGCCATGGATTGCTTTGTTTCCTTCTCTCTGAACAAGACTTAAAAGGGTCCATATTCTAGCAGAAGAGGGGCATGTGGAAACCCTAATTCCAGCTGTCAAAGAACCGGAGAAACTAAATGAGACATTTAAAATAAATAAATAAAAAATAAAAAAAGATCTTGTACCGTGTCTAGCCTGCAGAGCCCAACTGTACCAATTTCCTGCAACCAGACTACTTGGTAGTTTATGATTCCTCCAACGCTGCAATAGAATTCATGCATCCGGAGCTGCACACCATCTGCTCTGCGAGTTTTTCCATTTCAAACCCTACATTACGATGTTTTCAAAATCCAATGGCTTGTAAAAGTATTATTATATATAATTTTAAAAGAAACTTTTAAATTTAAGACCCTCGGCATGGCCATTAATGAAACCCTGAACAAGGAAGCCAAGCTCACTACCTGCACCTCATTCATAGCTCTCTTTACTGTCCACATAAAAAGACGACAAAGCTTCTATCAATCTCTACCATGCCTTTTCTCTGATTCCAGGAAACACCTCTACGTGTCTTCACAGGCCCTAAATCTAGACGTGAATGAATCTTTCATTCATTTAGCAAGCCCAAAAATAAATAAAAAATAAATAAATCAAAAGAATAAAAAATAAACATTTAATTTTAATGTTTCTGTTAAGGTATGAGAGGAGTAAATTTTTATTTTTAATGCACCTGCAACACATCAACTAACCCACTCAGTCTTTTCCCTGCTTGCATTTATGTTAGGG
The DNA here is from genome assembly GCF_048772165.1 of Typha angustifolia. Taxonomy (NCBI): domain Eukaryota; kingdom Viridiplantae; phylum Streptophyta; class Magnoliopsida; order Poales; family Typhaceae; genus Typha; species Typha angustifolia. The sequence continues at coordinate 1,510,309 of NC_133239.1, forward strand.
TTCAATGCTATCAATCCAATCCACCCTTTTCCCTCTGTATATAGGAGCATCACTTCTCCTTAACACTTCCCACAACTATTCTACCTCCACTCTAAGAAGATACTGAGTGAGAGAGAAGTATGAAGGCCAATCTGTTCATTTGCGTTGTAGCAGTACTGGGGTTTGTTTCCATGGAAGTGCTCTCTCCAGTCATGGCTAGAAGAAGCCTTGAGGATTTTGCCGACAAGAAGGCCTACTACTCTCCTCCTGACCCACATCAGCATGGCCGTAAACTCTATATATCTCCATCTATCTATCTCTGTCAGTTAGATATATAGCATTTGTGATGATCATATGTAGTTTTGCATGGTGCAGATACACCTAGCACTCCATCTTGTACGCCGACGCCATCGCACGGTGGCGCACCATCGCATGGCGGTGGGTCGACGCCGGCGCCTTCGCATGGTGGTGGAGGATACTATAACCCTCCTTCTTCCCCTGTCGTTACAACTCCCCCAGTGCACCCTATCACACCGAGTCCTCTTGTTCCTACAACTCCTCCCACTCCATTCCTCCCTTATATCCCTACCCCTCCCTCCACTCCGACTCCTTTTGATCCTAACTTCCCACCCTTCTTCACTGGCACCTGCGAGTAAGCCATTATTCTAGCACTCTTCTTACTCACCTAAACTTCTTTCACACATGTTAAAATTGCCTGATGTTGTTGTTTGTTACTGTAGCTTTTGGAGGACGCATCCTTCGGCAATATGGGCACTTCTAGGGTACTGGAGCACTCTGGGTAACTTCTTCGGGCCGGTGGCGGTCTCGCCCTTCGGGAGGAACCTTAGCTTGCAGGAGGCATTGTCGAACCCCCGTACCGACGGTTTCGGGGCTCTCTACCGGGAAGGGACGGCGGCGCTGCTCAACTCCATGGTGAACAGCAGGTTCGAGTACACAACACAGCAGGTGAGAGAAGCATTCACGTCGGCGGTCGGCTCCAATGATAGAGCGGCGGCACAAGCACGGCTCTTCAAGAAGGCTAACGAAGGGCACCTGAAGCACTGATTAGAATGGTTGCATGGATATCTTATAGACTTTTCCTTTGGTGTTTGCGTGCATTTCTATGTTTCAGTTCATGTAATGGGTTAGGGTTCAGTGTGTGAGTCGACGATGTTGTTTTTGTGTGTAGCATGGTGATGTCTCAGTTTCAGGTAATATTTGGTGACAGGAACAAATAATGCTATGGTTCTTCGTGTTATGTTAGTTGCTGATGTAGGCAAAGTAGATTTTGGGCCCAAATTACTTCTAGATTTATCATTTATGCAGGACATGTCAACATAAATAGAGAGAGAGATATGGTGATATGGCATCACTATCATGAAGAGCAAAGAAAAATTGAATGATCTCAAGAAGTCTTCATGTTCATGGTAATGAATAAAGTGGACCCAATTCTGCAAACTATGAAATTAAAGCTGTTCAACTGCAGCTTGGGGTGTCTCCGACCCCACCATACATAGCCGAGTAAAGGCAGAAAAGAACCCGTATACTTACCCCTTTAAAAAACTTACCCCTTCTAAAGAAATTAATAACTATGACCCCCACATACACAGTGATGGCATATAACTAGAAAGAGAGTATAGAGGCTAATTCTATATATAAAAGATGTAACATGGTTGAGATATTCAAAATATCCATCAAGTATTCCCGCCTAATGAAAATTATACAAGAAACTATCTTGATAACTGTCTGGCACTCAAAGAATTATGTCTCTGCAACTAAACTAATCTATTCTCCTTTATTCACCATATTCACAGCAAAAGAGTTCCAGGCTATGCCTAGCAGCCAATCTAAAGTGTCCGATAGATTTGTCTAATGGATGATATACATCGTGAGTCCGGTTTAAAATAGCTTAAGATTCTAGGTAATATACTTTCACAAGTAGGATCGCAAAGTATCACCAATTCTGATAACTGACCTTGCCCATATCTCAGGCTTCTCAAATAGCTATGCATCGAAGAGATTATAGCGATAGCATATAGCCTAAATTGAGTTTTGGTTGGTTGCAGGGGAAGAGGGAAGGCTTGTGATCAACAAAAGTTTTAAACATGTTTGGTGATTAATCCCAGTATTTTCCCACTTGACCTAAAATAGACCCACTGGCTTTCTTGGCCCATTTACATCTTAATAAAGATTTAAGGAAGTCAAATAATGAGAGACATCAAAATGAAGCTCCATGAAATTAATAGATCACTTCTTATTTGAACAGCTGATGATGGGTCATGAGAATGAAATTTTGCAATCTGAAGGACTTTTTGGTGGTATAGAGAGGATCATAGTTCTTGTATATGTTGTCAAATAAGGTTGTCAAGGAATAAAGCAGTTTAGAATGAATGTCAACAAAAAGAATTGCATCAAATTAAATTGATAAAAGTGTACCAGGATTTGAAATACTCTCCATCAAATAGTCAGCATGCAACTGCACAATTGTACACAAACAATCAAAAGGGCCCCTTGATATGCTTAATTCTTCATCCTTTCTAAGACTTAAATTGAAAGCCTGGCATACAAGTATATTCTGATACTTACGTATTTACAGGAGCTACCACTCAAGGACGTAATTAACATATACTATTGCATCCTGCAACACCAAATTTCTCATCCAAACATTGCCATCGTGATTGTGTTGAATAGAGAACCTATACAGCCATCAAACAGTATCTTGGGCAGCCAAATAGATCACTGTGATTCTGTGAAGAATTCAAGATTATGAAAAATCTGCTCAACTCATGTGAACTGCAAACCAGTTAAAAATATCATCTAACTGCAAACTTGTCATCTCATGGTATCCATAGGCAAGATTCAACTCCTCTTGGATATGATCAAGAAATTCATGCTTCTCCAATATAACTCCTCTCTCTTTGAGAGCTTGCTTCCAACGAGTTGCCCGTCCATCATTTCTCATATATCCTTTCTCATCGATGAATCCTTTCTCTCGAAACAGCTCAAAAAGCTTAATCGACAATGCCAGATCCAACCCTTGTACCCTATCTGATAAAAACTCCGGAGTTAAAGGGAACTCCATACATCTAACCTCCTTAACTCGGATACCGTTCTCCCTTAGCAAATCCATGTTCACCTCTATCAACTTCATCCTACGATGATCTTTCGGCATATGAACAAAAAGGGTCGGAGGATATCCCACTGGTACTCCCATAGAACCGAACACTCCTTCTGCAATCATAAGCACAATGCTGCTAAATTGCATCTCAGCAGCAAGTGCAGATATAAAATAACCCCCAGATGAAGCGCCAAGACCCATAACAGGAAGCTTATCGAGCTTATTCTTCTCAATCCACCATTTGATGATCCATTTTACATTCTGCATCTCCTTCCCAAATGACCAACATTTCCTAATACTTGAAATAGTCAGGACTGCAAACTTCTGATCAAGGGCCCGGAGAACGATTGCTCTGTCTTCGGGAAACCCAACACAATTCGGGCAACCAGGGGATTTATCCCAAAAGTTTGCAGCTCGGCCGTTGCAACCATGAGCGATAAAGAGCACCGCCTTCGGCGAGTCCGGTATCTGCCATATCAAGTCTGTGCCATTCATGAATTCAACTGATGTCCTTGAAGCCAGACTCTTTGATTTTATCCCAAAAATATATACCATGCAAATAGTAAAACTTAAGGAAACCAATGCAAGAGAGATCCACCGGCATCTCTGTTCACCATGAAATATCTTCTTTGGTCTCCGTTCGCGCTTCCACATCAATGAAGAATGTCGATTAAATCAGAGATCTCTCCTCGCTGTACAATTTGTACCCTAGGGTTCTGTAGACAAAGAGGAATTCGCTAAAATAAACAATAAAAAACTCAACTTCATTCAAATTTCTTCAATACGACAACGAGATCAGTACTGAAATCGAAGAAAATAGTAGCTGGCAAATACTACTTCCACAATGAAGAAAAGAATAAGGAACTACATCCATAAATCCAAAAGAAACGAAAGCAGCAAATCAATTCATCGGAAAGGGAGGTTGAGATAATTCTACTGTACCTAAAAAGATTGACTGTCATACCTGCAAAGATTTATGAAGTCTATTATCAGATTACCGAGAAAACTCCTCCGTCCAAATCAAAGATTTCTTCTTTTGAAGGTTCTTCTCCCTCTCTCTTGTTCTTATTTTTTTCTTTTCTTCGCATAAAAGATTCAAAGAAAAGAGAGGACCCACTAATACTACTTGGGCTTCGATCTCGAGCTCGGCCCAGTAAATCCAACCAACTTAACAAGCGATCTCTTAAGAAAAGATTAGGACACACAGTGAGTTAATTCTAACCTAATTTATTACTTTTAAATATAATTCATTTAATTTAAACATATAGTTCCCTTTTATTCGAGGATATTAAAGCCATTTTACATCTATAGTTATTTAACTCATATAATACTAACAGTTTATGAAAACTAATGCTCGAGTCTTTGTTTAATGCATTAAAATAAAATGCAAGAATCTTCTAAGTTTTTGGCTTCTCTTCTACTAGTCTTCCATCCTAAAAGGTTGAAAATATTGTTGGCAGTATTTGGAGTAATTCCAGCGCAGCACAATGAGTTTGGCCTTATTAGGATTCAGGATTGTTAACAACCATAAGCTTGTCGTGGCAATTACAACCTTATAACTGATGACTGGGTTCATATATATTTATATATAAACTTAAGGATAAGCAAGAATAGGAAAGGCCTCTATTTCTACTTCCAGGTGGGAGTTGTTCTCACGGCTTGGTTTATTGTGAGAAGATAAGATCATAAGCGTTAGGCAAGTTACGAGTGCATTAAGTTGGGTGTTTAATCGCTGAAGTTATTCCCACGTGGCAGCCTGATCTATTACATTTTTAAGGTCAAAAGAAATGATATCTATAGGATTTTTCTATTTTTTTTCTTTTAAAAAAAAAGCCGAATTGCCATCTTTAGTCGGTGAATTGTCTTTTGGGAAAAAAAAATATATATATTTCACATGTTTTCCGTGAGGTTAATCGTGCATCAGATTAGCTTGCAAATCTTAGCCGTTCCTAAGACTATGAGTGTAACTGAGTTGAAACTTTTACACACGAGCTTTTATAGTTCTGTGTCTTAGATCTTAGTGGAGCTTTTTATAATCGTGGAAACTAATCTTCAATAAATATTTTGTTTTATTTTTTTGTAAAAAAAATTACCATGGAAGAATGAAAATTTTAATTTCAAACCTTGTATTTTCACCATTTAGGCGTTGATCATTTTGTCGTTGTATGCCACAAGGTCAGAAAAATAAAATTGTTGCCTTCTAGACTATTCACGGGGGTTGCTTTCTCTCTGTTTTAGTCGTCATTTTCGATCTAAATGATCGTGTTGACAAAATTAGGTTAAACTGGGTGCTCTACAACACCGTTTCGATCATTTTCGTCTCTTTATCGTTTTAGTTTTCTCGATCACCAAATTCACAGCTATTGACTCGTGAGAGAAACGCCAAAAGAAGCCATATCTATGGGCTTATTATCTTAACTAATCTCTCTTTCAGGTTATTATTATTATTTTTTAATCTAGTTTCCGTGTGCTGGTATTAGTAACTCAAGAATAAATGTGTGCTGACTAGGATCGATGTGTGTCACACGTGCATGGCACAGGATAATTATTTTTAAAATATTTCACATTAGCAACTTGGGAAAATGGTTTAGTACTTGCTTAATACTTACTGATAAGATATGAGATGAGATGAGAAGAACTAAGCCAAAGATTACAAACAAACAAAATTTCATTCCAAAAAGATCGAAAAAAGGAAAAAAAGGTTACATAGGTTGTAATCGATGGGTCGATCTCTCAAAGGAACCCGGTCATTCTTAGGATGGAATTCCTGACTCGCTTAAGATCAAGACCTTTGAGAGTCCTTCCATTCCCCACGCAAACCGAGCATGCCATCTTGTCTCTGTACCTCCTCGCGATAAGTACATGCGGTGGGATTATCTCGATGCTGTCACTCTGACTACCATCATCATCATCATCGTAATCGCAATCTTCATGATCACCCTGTCTGTTGTTGTATCGGAACCCGAACGTCCACGAGCGGCTAATGTCGATGGGCGCCGCCGCCGACGTCTCCGTCGGCCCTGGAGCTCGAGCTAGAGTTTGCGCGAGTTCGTCGTCCAACTCATCGCCGGCGGCGGCGTCGTCGTCGTCCCACAAGATATCTGCCTCCTGGAAATCTTCCATTAAACCCTTCAGGTGTAACAGCTCTTCTTCTTCTCTCTCTCTCTCTCTCTCTCTCTCTCTCTCTCTCTCTCTCTCTCTCTCTCTCTCTCTCTGCCTCTCTCTCTCTCTGAGAATTGGTTGGTAATTTGTACAAGTCTTTTTAGGACTTAAGAAGACGATAGATAGAGTCGTCGTGAGCACACTTCCAAACCACGATGGCGTAATCCAGTGGAAGACTAATGGATTTAAAGTGACTCATATGCCACGTGGCAAGCATTTATTGTAGTACACGGGTACGGACTACTTTAAAAGTTGTCATTATGGAATCTATCATAAGAATTCAAAATTCTCAATGTTTTTCTTAAGCGGGTTGCTTAGAATGTGGACATCTTTCTCGTTTGGGTGAATCGTTAATGAGACTTGTTTTGTTTGTGACTACATGATGAGGGTCGTATGGTGTAACCCGTAATTAAAGTGGTGGGTAGTCTGATAGGTACATATTTCAATATGTTCTATCTTTCTAGCTAAAGTCTACAAAGAAAAGCAGGAGAAAGAGAGAATAATAGTAATTTCCTTAAATAATAGATTTAGAGGTCCAAAAAATTAATATGCGGATCATATTAAGGAATTGGGATATCAAAACAATAAGATTAAGATTTCATCGTTGCTCCTCTCATGCACATAAATTCTGCGTCTTAATTTATAATTTAATACGCAGAGATTAACCGAAGTCTTATTTTAAACGATTGGGATAATGTGTTAATTACGTGAGCAATTAATTTGCTTCACACTATTTGATGATTAGGGTCAGAAGTCTTTGGAGGTTAAGTGAATTATAGTTTCGCATCACAATCATTGTCGACGTGTTCATGAGCTTAATCTAATCCAACTTAAAATACAATATATGTATATGTGTATAGCTTCAGTCAATTATCTTGGTCTTATGTGTGATAAACGAGTGAGTCTTATAAAGGAAGGAATCTAGTTGTGAAGAGATTAAAATGGTAGAAAATCTCAAATAAAAGTCCAAATTAAGTAGAACATGGATCAGCATCGATCGTAGTTACAAGATCAAACAGCAGCAAGAATTATTCCGATACATCTCTATCTTTTGCTCTAGTGTTTTATCCGCGATCAAATATATATATATATATATATATACAAAACAAGATAGGAGAAAGTTAATTTCGTGTCACAATTTCTTAACATATTCCGGAATCCTTCTTCTTTCTTTCACCGTCTTACCATGGCCGACGCGAACCATTTTAGGGTTGATCTTCCGAGCCAAAAAGATGTGCGGCGGAACAAATTTCCCGGAGGGGACGACGCTGTTAAGATTGAAGATGGAATTGGTGAAGGCCATCAGCAACGGGCAGTGGAGATCAGCCGCCTTGGGAGGGATGTCGACCGGGGACGAAGCTGCCTTCCGGCTCGGCCCGGCGATGCGGCGGTGGTCGTCGACGTGATCGGCGAACCAGATGACATCCGAGTCTTGGTACTCCTCCACCGTCTCAGGCCACAGGATGTCCGCTTCTTGGAACTCCTCCATCGTTTGAACTACTCTCTCGGAGCTCTGGGCATTGGAATTAGGAAAATTAAGGGCAAGAGTTGATTATAATTGCGCTTCATTGACGACATCACTAATAAAAGATCACACTACTACTACTACTACTACTACTACTACTACTACTACTGGGTCGCACGATTCGTGCGTTCTGTGATAGCCCATTCGATGTCTGCCACGTGGTATGTCACCATTGAAACAGAAAACAACCGGTTTATATACGTACACATACTCGTCGATCACTATTTTAATTTCTATGGGCCAATATTTCTAGTTTACATCCTAACTTTCTACTATTTACGTATCGATCCATACATTTTAATAAATATATATTATTATTGAATTCGATGACTTATATCCATAAGTAGTAAATATATGACCAAAGAATATTAACTAGGGTATTTGTAAGGCCATGCACGTAGGACTTTTAAAGGTTAGAAAATTAAATCGATCGACGTGGCATTGTATTAACTTACCAAATGAAACAAACAATCCCAATCTTCAGATGAGAGACGTACATAGATTGTGAGATATTTTTAATAACCTAAGGAAGTTAGATAGGTTATCTAAACTTGCACTTAAAAAGAATGGGGTGATTAGGGTTCTCCCTCTTTCTCTTCTCGGGACCACTTGCAATGGTGAAGCTTATCCACTAATTTAATTTATCTTTTTTCTTGGGGTTTACGTGTGGGAGTAAAGAAGTATGATGGCATTCTTCTACCTACTTCTATCGCATATATAACCTCATTTCTAACCTTTCGTTATGAGTTAATTATACATTAAAGTAATTTAGACTAATCGATTTCTTTGAAAATATATTGTAAGTTTATCTTCCAAAGTACCATTTTGTAAAATATAAAAGTTTTAGTTAGTAAACAAAATTTAGTGTGGTGTGGAGTTAGGGTGTTAAATAGAAAATTTCTAAAACGTATGGTGTTATTTGAAAATGTTCCGAAGTTATGGGCCTGGCCCAATATAACCCATTAGTTTGAAGCCCAATATCCAAATTAGTGGGCCTTCCATTGGCCCATCTTGTCTCATAGTTGTGAAGCGAATTGGATTTAATGGATCTTGGATAGTTTTATTCTTATCCACGTTTATTCCTAGTATACGAATAGGAACAGGGATAGGATTGATGCAATGGGATTAAAATTGCCGACGTGTCTTTTTCGTAGTAGCCCAATATTGCCATGCATTAATGGCCGCCATTTAATCATTGCATGTTACCTAAGTGTTATACCTATCAATGCCATCTAACTAGTATTTGGATACCTTTATTCAGATATATTTTTATTCATTTTTTAAATCCATAAGAACCTATCTATAATTATAGAAAAGTATATATTAAGATGTGTAAGAAAATCTGGACCTATTAAGTGAAATTTTTACTAGATAATAACTCTAACTAGTATTCCAATCAATTTGACCACGAGCTACAGTGATATAATCAGGAAAGCCACAGGCTTAGACTTGGCCTTTTAGAGAGGGACCAACACTCTCTTTATTACTCCACTGTTTTGGCACAGATATGATATAGGATAGAGTGAGTGAGTGGTGGGAACTTACTAGAGATCATGTGGTAGCTCTCTCTCTCTCTCTCATATTAACTTCTCGTAGAAATGAGACCATATATATATATATATATATATCATCATCATGCAGACATGCAGTAGAACTGACAGAGGAGTGGTCGTCAATGGAGATATGACATACTCACACATGCACACTGCCATTGCCTGAGCTGTTTGGCAATGGCAATGGGTAATTGATGATGGTAGGTGGAGCGTCTTTAAAGTGAAGTGGGTTAATTCATTATATAAGAACGTTGTAGGGAAAGGAGAGTTGGAGATCATCTCATCTGCCACGACGCGGAGTTGGATGATTGATTGATTGATTTGATTCATTTTGGAAGAGATAAAGTTAGATGCATTTATTATGGTCTTCAATATATCTAACCATCATTTGGCCAAACTTTTTTGCTCCCAATTTCTACTGATTTATTTCCATGCTATATTTATTTTCATTCCATCACTAATTTTGCTGTCCAAAGAGCAGTCCAATGAATAGATTTTTTTTTGTTTCACTTTTTAATTACCCGTTTTTTGGTACTATACAAATCGGATTCCTAAACTTTAGAGATGAAATTTGAATGTATATATTGAAGACAATAAGGTCGTACCAACTGTGTAAGGCGGTGCATAAATTTTGGGAAGACTTTGTGCAACTGTTCATCACTTATGGGCCATCTTCTCACTGCCTGTTTCTCTTGTAGGTTATTGATATATTTGAGGTTATTTATAGTTTACTAAGAAATAGTTATACATTTGATATGGTATATGATCGACGACAATAAATCTGAATTCCAACACTAGAGATGTTGAGCATGAATACATGCCTTACAAAGAAGGGCAGGGAGTCCTATTAATAAGATAACATGAACTAAGACATACCCTACAGTATAAGGACTTGTCTTACAAATTAGAGACGGTATAGTTGAATACTAAAATTAAATCCTAACTAAATCTGGACCCTAAAAATTGTGCTTTTGGTGCATAGGATGATAGAAGCAGTGGAGAACGGTGGACCAAATTCAAACCCATTTGCTGCCTTCTTCCGTTCCACACCAGCTGCTCATTGTAGTCTTATTCATAGCTATCTTTGGATGCCTATCTGCAGTTATTAAGATCACACCTCCTGCCTTTAGATCTCAGGCACTCTTAAATATATAGAAGGTTTTTTTTTCCCACGTATTCCTCTCTCCTTATTTGCGTGAACATCATTCAAGACCTATTATTTTTGTCTGAAATAATTAGAAGAGTTTTGAAATAATAAACTGCATGCTGCTATATACTTATTCCCTATCCAAATGCACCGTCTAACGAAACAGTCACTTTGTATACGATGCATTAATGAGCCGTTTGCATATTAAATGGAAAGCAATAATTATGGATACATCCAATTCACAGATTCACATTAAGGCAGGGCAAAACTAACGATACAATTGATTGGTCTTACGATAGCTAGAAGAAGAATCCCCTTGATGCACGAACGTGTGGTATAATGTACATATTGTTTTGGTTGTAAATAACTTAGTGATTATATTCACAAGTCCACTCGGATAAGAAAAACGAGTCCACATGACATGCTCCTCCACGTTAACCCTGCCGGGAAATAAATACCATCGGATCCAACCGTCACTACCCCAACCAAACCCCCCGCCCCCCCTCTCTCTCTCTCTCCCTATATATTCTTTCCATGTGTGCATTGATTTCCCCACCACTCACACCACCTTCTTAGATCTCTCTTTCTTGCACTTGTCTGAGTAAGAATGGTGGCTCACACGCAGCTCCAGGAGAAGCTTGGGATGTGGGGTTTGGTGGTCTTGTTGGGGTTGATCAGCTCCAGTCGTGTGAGGTCAGAGCCACAGGTGCCATGCTACTTCATCTTTGGAGACTCCCTCGTGGACAATGGCAACAACAACAACATTGCATCCTTGGCAAGGGCTGACTACCAGCCTTATGGCATCGACTTCCCTGGAGGCCCATCTGGGAGGTTCACCAATGGCTTGACCACTGTTGATGTCATTTGTAAGCTTTTCCTAACATCTCTCTTTTCGCTGCAAGTTAATGCTCACTTGTGTTCAATATATTGAAGTAGCTACTTCTACAAAACTGAGTAATATCATGTTGGAGTTGAAGAAACTGTCAGCTAGCTAACGGACCAACTGTAGATGATGTTTTAAGCCATTAATTAGCAATGATATCTTATCTTATCTTCCAAACATATGTGTCAGTATCATTTGTTTTAGGAATTAATTAGCAACTAATGCTCTCATACAGTATCATATCCCTATCATCTGAGGCCAGTGATTGCGACTATGGTTATGGTGGAGAGAGGAATAAATGACCAATATTTACGATAACCAACACCAAGTGATGGGACGGTTCAAGAAGTGTGCCAGTGGAGTTCTTGGCCAATTATAAAGTCCTTGTTGTTGGCAAATAGAAACAGCATACTATTAAGTGATATGTCACCATCTCCTTAAATAATTGCTGATAAATATATAATGCTGGCTCTGGCTCTGAGCAAGTCAGTCATGCATTGATTTGAGTGAGATAGTAGTTTTATACATTTATTTCAGCTGCAAGAAGTTATTTTCCAACTACCAAAGTGATTTTCTTTCAATAGATAGATTTTTTTTTATGCTCATATATATATATATATATATAAAGTAAAATCTTAGTGGGGCCTAGGGGAGTCTAACTAATAAATTACACAGCATTGCTTGTCCTGTATGTTTTAACTTTTCACAGACTTGATATCTACTTTAGAACTCTTCTCATTAATCCCAGCGGCACCTATTTAATTAAGTATGATAATTTTTTAACGAAAAGCTTTATATTTACAGCATGAATATTTCTGAGTATTAGTGAGATAACAATTTACATATAAATTTTGATAATTTGTAGCTCAACTATTGGGGTTTGAGGACTTGATCCCACCTTATGCGGGTGCAAATGGAGACCAACTTCTCACTGGTGTTAACTTTGCATCAGCTGCTGCTGGAATACGAGAGGAAACTGGGCAACAATTGGTATGCCAAAAAATATTAAATTATAAGTGCATATATATATATATACTTAACATTTTCTCTGGTTACAAATGTATCCCCTTGAATCTAATAGCTATATCTAACTCTAAAAAGATAGAAAAAGGGAGAATAGTGGGCAAATTTTGCAGTTTAAACCATGATTTATTTTTTTTGGGTCCAAATGTTGTTAATTGTAGGGTGGGAGAATAAGCTTCAGTGGGCAGCTGCAGAACTACCAGTCAGCAGTGCAGCAGATGGTAAGTATTCTGGGAGACGAGGATTCCGCTGCAAATTACCTCAGCAAATGCATCTTCACTGTTGGAATGGGAAGCAACGACTACCTCAACAACTACTTCATGCCGGCTTTTTACTCGAGCAGTCGGCAGTACACTCCGGAGCAGTACTCCGACGTCCTCATCAACCAGTACTCCGACCAACTGAGAGTTAGTTTGCCAATTCGCACCTCGGATTATTAATTTATTATGTTTTCGAATCATTGAGAAGATGATTTTTTTTGTGAGTGTGTGGTAATAATGGTGCTGTTTGTTTAGACGCTGTACAACTATGGTGCGAGGAAGGTAGCATTGATTGGAGTTGGGCAGGTGGGATGCAGCCCAAATGAGTTGGCTCAACGGAGCCCCAATGGAGTGAGTTGCGTCGAAAACATTAACGCTGCCATCCAGATATTCAACCAGAAATTGATTGCATTGGTGGATCAATTCAACGCCTTGCCAGGAGCTCATTTCACGTACATCAATGGCTACGGGATATTTGAGGATATCTTGAGAAATCCTGAGGCTAATGGTAAGTTATCTAATCGTGTGATTATGACCCCAGTGTTATTGCTTCTTTAGAACAAGATGTGATAATATATATATATATATATGTAATTTTGTTATTAATTTCAGGAATGAAGGTGACGAATAGAGGATGTTGTGGAGTAGGGAGGAACAATGGGCAGGTCACCTGCCTACCTTTCCAAACTCCATGCGAAAATAGAGCAGAGTATCTCTTCTGGGATGCATTCCATCCTACGGAGGCAGCGAACATCCTCGTCGGTAAAAGATCTTACAGCGCACAGTTATCGTCCGATGCATATCCGATGGATCTCCGTCATCTTGCTCAAGTTTAAAAAGTATATATATATATATATATATTATGTATTCTGCGACTTATTCCTCTCATTCTGCTCGAAATTTGGAGAAGTGTTTGATAATTAATTAACGAAGTGAACAGTGAGTCATGTCACTCATCTGCCAGTTTAATACCTTGTTTTCTTTTTATTTTTTCCGTCTGTGTTGATGTGTGGGATTGTTGGATGTGAGGTTTGGAGAGTTTGTTAGCAATCGTAGCGGTTCAAATGCTGAGAGTTTAAACTCTGAACTATCTGTATTGTTATGGAGTAATGAAAGATGTTGATACCTTCTTATTATGACTCGATAGGAATTGATCTACGATCTGCTTGCCATTGCATGTTAAACTGTTTAATTTTTCGTTACCCAGAGAAATCCTCATATTAACACTCTTTTGGCACTAATTAGTAATATAGAGCCCGTTGCCCTGAAGAAGATGCTAACAAGTCAGAAAAGAAACTCTATTTAATTCCTTTCCAGACAGCAACAGATTGAGACCAAAAAAAAAAATGTCAGATAAATTCCAGGATATTAGAAGTCAGATAATAAATGGAACAAATATTGCTCGTTATTTGGAGAAGGCATAAATAGTAGACGGTAAGATCAAAACTGCATGTTGTAAATGCACAAAGTTGTAAATTCTAAACTGAAAAGAACAAACTTTCAGTAATCATCATGAATTTTGTATCATGAAAAGAACAAAAAGAATTCAATTGCACTAAAATAAGTATCATGAATTTTATATCACACTGCACAAAAATAAGTATCAAATTCATAAGACAACATTACATTAGATACATCTATGCTCAACTTTAGAAAGAAAATACTAGCTTACACATCATAGCTTTAGGTTGCAAAATTCAATTGCAACAAAGGCTTGGAAACCACAAAATGGGTTAGTTATATGATATAGTATTATACATACATGAGCTAACCACTAATTAATTGCAGAGGAAACTATCACTCATAAAACTTCCTTATATAAACCACCGAGTAGAAGCTAGAATCTGTAAATTTTTGCATTTTCCTTTTGAGACAGGGTCATTTTACCACAGCTTGTCCCAAATGCAAGTGGTATCGTTGAATGAATTGGTCTGGAGTTGTCCTCATCCATATTTGGACTAGGCTTCAGTACATGCTTTGCTCCTGCACTCAATTTTACAGGCCCTGGTCTTGTCCCACTTGTGAGTCTTGAGCCTGTGGGAAGAGTTCTTGATTCACTATCTTCATTATTCACTGATTGAAGATCCACTTCACCCATTTTATTATTAAAAGCAGACATTTCTGTAGTTCCTGTATCGTCTGAGGTACATCCAGGCAATTCTTCTCTTCTACTGGGTTCTGTTGGCATAGTCAAGTCATTTTGCATTGTCAAATGAGGCTTCTTCACTGGTCTCAGGAACTCGTCACCTTTAACCGCAGGCCTTTTCTTACTCCTGTTAGCACAGTCCAGACCTTTGAGGAATGTATATTTGGATTTCATTTCATTCCTGTTCCTACTCTTGTTCTTACAGGAGGCACTGACAGCAGAAGCAGATTTGCTTGGTGGATAGGCCGGAATAAAGGAAGGATGAAATAAAGAAGTGGAACCACACGGCGGAGCAACATTATTGCTATTATAAACAGGAAAAGAGATAACTGGTGAGGGGTATGTAGAAGGAAAGGACGGAAGCTTACTTCCAGAGACCGCACATGGATGGTGCACATCAATAGGATTTGGATATGAAGAAAAAGATGAGAGCTGGGCTTTCTTTTGCTGTTTTGCATTTATCAGCCAATGTGGAAGACATGGGGAAGATCGGACTGATGGTGGTTCTACGATGTTGCAATAATTCTTGTGTAGATTGGAAGTTGATGAGGTACTGAAAGAAAGACTCTGAGTGTGCTTACAGTGCGTAGAGTTCAGCAGCATATGCTGACTAACATTTTGGTGATGGGTTACCACAAATGGTACTTGACACCCAATGTCACTATACCTGGTTACTGAATTCAAGTTGCCCACGGATGCTCTATTCAGCATTGCTTGAGGATGCTGACTATGACTGTTCACTGTAGAACTATGGTTTCCAAAGGATGAAGAGATGACACATCCTGAAGGCCTCTGAGGTTGATTACTTAAATGCATATGATCAAACCGCAATTCAGTTGAGGGGTTGCCATAAAGGCTCGATGGAACTTCTAATGGCTTTATTTTGCATCCATTTGATAGTTCAGATGCTGGATGCGTTATCAACTCCATCTGGGGCAATTGATATGGAAGAAATTGATCGAAATTTCTTACAGTGTGACATTCTTCAGATATGATATCCTTGTCAGTCCATATCTTTCCATCATCTAAGCTCCTGCATTCTTGAGTGTTTTTACCAAGCGTAACTGTTTGACCCATCAGCCGCATTGTTGGTTGGGCAGCAGGTTGAATCTCCTGGTCCAAGTTACCATCAACTTGGAACTTCTCCATATGGAACAAATTCTGAGAATGATGGTTATGTACCCTGCATCCAGGACAAGAGAGTTTCATCGAGTATCGTCCTTGCTGGACAGTTTGATCTTCTTCTCTGGCAGGTTCATAGTTATGAATTTCCATTCTCTCAAAACCAGGCAAATGCATAAAACTTAACCCAGACGTCACCGGCATGACAGGAGAGTAGTAACATTCTGGGTACCATCTAAACTTTTCCTTCCAATACAATGGAGCAGCGGGATGCCTGCTTCTTGTATTTGCATGGTCCATGCTACTTTGAGGGTTAACAAGTCTTGGAACAGGAAAACTAGCTGAAGAGCCTTTTACCATGTCCTGTCTTTTGAAGAGCTCAGTAGGGCCAAAAGGATGACATGAGTGCTTCTTGATAAGTTCACCATGTGAGTTAAGTGGAAGACCAATGTAATCTTCATTGAAGCAGAAGTTCCTACAAGCTGACATACAATCTGTTGTTAGTCGTGTATCCACTGATTTGTTTGATCCTGTCGATGAACTTATGCTGCTCATCACATCTTTAGAAGACAAATGACATCTAGGTTGAAGGTCCGGAACCTGATTTTTCATCTTTGCCTCAAGTAATGGGTCCTTCACATTTTCTTTAGAACTACTTACTAGGCAGGAGCTTGAAGGTTGAGAAATCAGATTCCTGGTTAGAGACTGTGAACTGGTCTCACAGCTTGAACTTATAGGGATAGACATCCCTGCTCTACCATTGCTTATAGGAAAATTTTCTTCTGCATGAGTTCCAATGCCATATTTTGGCCCCTCCTCAGGAAAAATATTCAAAGCAGCCATGTTGTCTGAGAACATATGACTTGATGAGCAAGCTGAGCTTCCAGAGTCAAAACAGTTCAGATTATTAGAGTTCTCTGCTACATGATTTAGGTCTACAGATCCATCCAACGACGTCTTCTCTTTGTCAAGTGGAACAATGAGCTCAGGAGTTAACTGTAAATTTTCAGCGAGAGATCTATCATTCTTCTCCATGGGTCCTGATGCAATTCTACTTTCATTTACCACCTGCGACTCCTCAGAATCAGAAGGAGGTCTATCACTTTCTCTGATGAGACTCCTAGCTGTTGATGCAGCCAACACATCTGACAGCATTTTACAGAGGCTTTGCAATTGAGGCACCTCCAATCGAGTACTGTTCTTACTGTTTCCAAGTATATCATCCTTGCCAGAAAAGGTGACATGCTTTTTTGCTTTGCCATGAGGCTTTAATGGACACCCAACCTCTCTATCACCTGTAAAATTATCCTTCTTCATACAAGAAGTCTTTGTCTGCTTTTTGAGAATGCTGTGAATAGGGAAATCCCTTTTCACAGATTTCTGACTTTTCGTAAGCAACCTGGGTTTTACTTTCAGATTTTGCTTCTCTAATAAATTTTTGGCTGCTGCGGATTTCTTCTTTCGTGTATGGACAGAAACCTTGAGAGATTTTCTAAACATCTTTTTATTTACTGCATCTTGAAATAATTGAGAAATATTAAGAGATGATATTTTTGGGTTGTGTGTTTTCTCCTGAGACACAAGGTAAAATCACAAATTACTTGTTATGCTTCATATGATTTACTATATGTTTCAACTTGAATATTAGGAGCTCAAATCAGGAACACAAAACTATAACAGTAACTGCAGCATATATACAAGGTAAATCATCTGGCAGTCAGTAATCATGAGCTATACTATGAAAATTTCTCCACAAAAGGAACACTAACAGTTGAATCATGGTTAGGTTCAAAAACTGATCATGATAAGCATTTTCTTTTTGTTCCACGACGTTCTTCCCAAATTCCTCATTCCACGATGTTTTATGCGGGAGTACATTGAAATGTTATCTTTGGAGAGTGGCTCAATTGTTAAGGCTAGAATTAACAGGAGTAATAGGAAGATGGAGTGAGACAGCATTTTAACTACTAGTGTCATTTGTTTTCTAGAGTAGTACGATTATCATAAAAGAACAATATAGATGAGAGGTTTCACAAGCTTTAAGGACTTGGTTGCTACGTGATGGTTAAGAAAGTTCGCCCCTCTGAGAACGCAATAGCCAATAGGTATGTTGGTAAAGTCTATTCTGGCCAGAGATACACTAATTTGCTCGACGAGAAACACAAGGTCCAGTAATATAACAAGGAGTGAATATTCCACAAAATTAAGAGTGTTGGAAAAATTGGATCATTCTTGGTGTCAGGATACAAAGGAAATGTTCCTATGATGGGAATCGTACAGTATCCAACTATAGAAGGTAGAATTATTACTTGATTAACTTTGCCTTAGCATTTCTATTTTGGTCCAACAAATTTCAGATTTCACCAATTACTAGCATAAAGTATTGAATACGAAGTTCCCAAGAGCAGGAATTATACTGGAATTCTAGAAAGATATAAATAGGGTAGATCGTGTACCTTTTTCTCAACACAAATTTTAATCTGAAGCCGTTGCTGCTTCTTAGCTTTCTTACTCTTAAGCTTCATCTTTCTCATCTTCTCTACCTTTTCGTCTTCCTTGATCCGTTCTTTCCTTTTCCCATCGGATCCGCTTCCTCCCTCTACCGCTTCCAGAACATCTCCTCTTCCTCTTTCCCCTTCTTCTCTCGCTTCCTTCTCCAGTTTCCCCTCTTCCTCCGTCCCCGCTCGCTCCTCCTCTCCGTCTCCGGATTCATCCTCGACTGCCGTAATCTGCGGCGAAACGGCAAACAACTCCACGATCGACCTCTTCTTCGGGGTCCTCTGCTTACCCCTCCCCTGCCTCCCCTTCTCCTCCGGCGTCGACGGCGCTGCCAAATCGACCTCTCCTCCGCCGGATCTCGCGGCGGCGAGCTCGTCGGACCACCACCGGAACCTCCGGTAAGGCATCGGGGGGAGCGACCCGACCCCCGCGTCCCCATCGAACGGCCAGCATTTGCCGAAATCGACGCTTCGCATCTGAGCCGCATACTCGCTTCGGTCAAGAGAACGCCACAGATCAGATCAGATCGGATCAGATCAAGAGATACAATAAAGAGGTCAGGAAGCGAAGGACGAGAATTTTACCGAATCGAGAAGCTCTCCACTGCCGTCGCTGCCATGGCTTCACTTAGAAGAGAAGAAGAAGGAAAAATAATTAAAAACTTAAAACTAAGTAGAGAAAGAGACGGAGAGCTTCTCTTCTTTTTTCTTCCTTTTACTTTTTTGTTTTCTCGCTTTCTAATTTCCCGCTCTCCGCTTATGGATGCAAAAAGCGATGCAGAGGACAAGGAAAGGATATTGAAAGATTTAGTTATCAAAAAAAGCTAGAGAATTTTTCATTTTACCCCTCCCTTTTATTTTCAACTAGTTTCGGCTTAACGCCTAATATTTTCGACTGTAAGTAGCAGCGGAATTAGAGATAACTTAAAAAGAAAGGGATGAAAATATAAATGTCAAAGAACCTATGACAATGGGCGCCCGGTGGGGGGGGGTGATGCCGTGATGGCGGGGTCCTCACGTTTACGACAAGAAAGGAGAAAAATGGATGCATCGTACGGTGGAGATCCAAGGATGAGGCAATTGGACAGGAGATGAGTGGTTTAACTCGGAGCGGCGCTACACAGTGGACCCACTCGTCTGTTGCTCGTCACGTGAGCGGACAGTGGATGGCGGTACTATAAAGGGATTATTGGCATTTTGGCAACCACAGCACGGTGTAAGTGAGAGATTTATACGCTAGGTTTTTATATATTTATATATATTGGAGAGAAATTTGGGGATAAAATAGGGGAAGAGGAGGTGCACGGTCGGTCTGAGGTGTGTAAAAAGAAGTGACGCACGAGTCATGTCGCGCTAGAACGAATTAACGGAGCACGATGCAAGCTTTTTCCCCTTTTTCTTTTTTTATTTGAGTGGGACTGGGACGTCATTTTGCTTTGTTATGCGACGTTAAATTACGAGGGAATCCACTTCGGACAGAATTCCAGCATAAATTCTTACATAGATAGAACAGAGGTTATATATAGGCTGAATAAATAAAAATAGTGCAACCCCCTTTGGGATAGATAGATTAAACAATTTGTAGATTTAAAGTGCTCTAATAAAAATATATTAAATATTAATTTAATTCCTTATGAAGTACCACGGAGCTGACGGCTTCTGAACATAAATTCTTCTTGGGTAACAGTCCTTTAATTCTATTATCGATCAAACTTTTCACCTCAGATGTTAGGTAACAGGATACTGAGTTGGAAATAGAATAGAAGTGATGTGGAACATGAAATATGTGCATTGGATAATAGATTTGTAGGTGCATAATTTTACTTCATTCTGAGATCCTCAGAAACAATGGATGGGGGTCCGGTGGGGATAATGCTCGTTCCCCTTTAGAGTGCTGTTGCATTGTTATTTCACAAAGATACTGTCGAGTGAACACTTCAGTCCTATATATTTCACATACACTGTATGGTAACTACACATATACTGTTGTGTGAACACTTCCGTCCGATTTGTTTTACAGATTTGTCCAAACTTTTGGTTACATACAGATGCGAAGAATTTTATGTAGTATCCATAAATACAAGATAAAGGTTTAACAGAGGATATCAAAATAATGGGCAGCAACCATACTAAAGAAGAAAAAAAAAACCTTGACTAGAAAAGGAAACCACAGCCTTCGGATGGTGATGGAAGGAAAGCTATTATTTCTCGATCCTATCTTGAACTTGTCCTCCTGGATGAAACTAGAATTTACATATTTCATCTGACAGGAAAATTGTCAAGACTTCAGAAATTAGAACGTGACGAACGTGAGGACCGGCTGCCATTTTGACTGTAATCTTTCTTCCAAATTGCTTCTATGTTCTGGAAACATTGTAATCTCAGCTGGTCAAAGCACAAAAAGTAAAGCATCAAGATGTCTGCGATGTACAAACAAGCCACAAAAGGCAGAAGGTGACAAGTCGAGAAATGTATGAAAAGCATTACAGTTCTAGAGAGCAGCACTCAGTGGGAGACCCAACAAAATGGAAAAGGGCAGTTACATATATGTGATGCTCTGAGGGAAAAGTAGTCTTACCAAACTGGATATTTTGAACATACACAACAAACAATAATGTAAATTGTCCTACAATTTGTCATATATCAGATAGAAAATATGCAAAGTTGAACAAAATAGTTTGTCTGTACGAAACAGCTTTTCTGCCTCCAACTTCGATGAAAAAGCATCCAAAATTTTAATATCTTAGGACAAATAAAAGAAAACATGTTTGCAGCTCTTGGTCTCACAAAAGGAGAGATATGTCACATAAAAGGGTTGGTTTCTTGGGTTGGGGTGTCATAACTTTCAACATTCCCAAAGGGCTTAATATCTCAGCTTAATTAACATCTATCCTTTTTGCACCATCTATACGAAAACAAACAGTATCTACTGCATTTGATTTCCCTACCTCTGATTGGCCTGGTTTAAATTTAGTCCCAAGAGTGAAAAGAGGTGAGAAGACAATGGAGCAATTCCACATTCAAATATTCATATAAAATAACCAGATAACATTATTACCAAACAGTCAGTAGCTTGGATGTGGCTCCTTTATCAAATTGTTTTATGCAACATGACAGGCATCAATAAATTAACAAATTTAAGGTAGAAAATTTTCGCCAAAAAAATGGGAGTGGATAACTTAAGGTAAATTACCTTCCAACGCCTCCTATGTGCAAATTCATTTTGAATCACAGTCAGCTGATCAATAATGTTCTTAAATGTAGGTCTCTCAGCAGGATTTTCGCTCCAGCATTGCACAATTAACCTACACAATGTGATATCAAAGACCTGAGCTTTCTTCAGGTGAGAAAAACCAAAGTTGATATTTACTAACTGCAAAGAAGCTATGAAATTATATTCTCACATACTTTGTGGCTATTAAAATTGAATTCTGGCATAACATCACTAAGTACAAGCATTGATCTACACATAATCTGGAGTTTTATGGACGATGAAAAATAATGATATGAATAAGCTTACGCAAGAATGTAGACAAATTATAAAGGCAAAATAGTGATAACAACTCCATTGAGCAATTCTATAACAAGATGCAGATGAAAAGAGGGAAATTATAGTTTACCCCCTTCGTTTCACTCAATTTCACAAACTCGTATGTACTTTCAACTTAATCATTTAACACTTCTATGATCTTGACTAAAATGCAACAGTTATCTTTCTCATTATATTTGATTAAGCTATATGTTAAATTTGAAAATCTTCATTAAGGGCAAAATTGTAGATAATTGGATAAATTTTTCAACGTATCTAAAATAATATCGATTGTATTTCAAATGATAAAAGCATATTAAACATGAGTATATTTTTATTATATTATTGAAAAACTTATCTAATATTCCGTAACTTTATTTCTAATAAGGATCTTCAAATTCAACCCCTAATTTGGTTAAATATAATGAAAAAGATAACAATTGCACTTTAGTCAAGGCAACAGAATAATTAAATGCTTAAATTGAAAATATAAAGATTTTATGAAATCAAGTCAAACCACAAGGAGGTAAAGTAAAGTGCAATTATCCCAACCAAAAAAAAAACTCACTAAAATGGAAGAATAATAAAGCCAACGAAAGACTTACTCTTTTAATCCATGTGAA
Organism: Typha angustifolia; assembly: GCF_048772165.1. NCBI lineage: Eukaryota > Viridiplantae > Streptophyta > Magnoliopsida > Poales > Typhaceae > Typha > Typha angustifolia. The sequence continues at coordinate 1,532,877 of NC_133239.1, forward strand.
TAATACTTAAGTGGAGCTCTAAAAGGGGGCCTTTCTTTAGAAGCATATGCTTTTGGAACATCACACTCTTTCTTATGAGAAAAAGGAGGGCATCCTTCAATCATCTGGATAAAATTAGTGAGAAAAGAAATATTAAATATCAGCAGAAAATGTGGCCGCTCAGCACTCTTCTCTCCCATAGAAGTCATGTAGATGTCATGATGATTCTATATCAAGGTACTACTGCTGTACCAACAGGATAGAACATATAACCTACTTCTGTAAACATTGCAGAGGCCCAAATGAATTAGTATAAAGTTTCCTAATGACATTTTCATTCCACAGTCATTTATTGAAATTTGCTTGAACTACAATTTAGCAGATTGTTGGAAGCTAGGTAAAAGGATATTGTTCTAAAACCTTCAGTCCCAACACAATTTGAAGCCTGACAACTTAGCCCCTACCAGAAAGGGATGCAGATATTTATGCCATCAGAACTCTAGAAATTCCTCTCTCTTCCCTTTGTTAAAATAGCAGCAAAGGTCTAGGATTGTGAGAGGAAGACAAACAAAAGTGAAACATTTCGGTAAGTTGATTATAGAAAACATTCTCAACTACTCAGCAAGTGAAGGCTACAGGTTGGGCCAAGATAATTAAAAAGAAAAGAAAAAACCTTTTTACCAAGAAAGATTACTATATATTTGTATCATACCTTAGTTCACTACACAAATATCCAGTAGTTCCCCAGAGTTGATTCTTTCAATAGAGCTTTCAAAAAACAATAGGAAGAGACTAGCAAAGAAAAGTTGCCTTCACACAAGAGGCGTAGGAGGATACTAAGAGGTCAAGATAGTCAATAAGTTGGAAACCAAAGAACAAATATAACAAAAAGAATTTCCAAATTGACACACAGACACACACATACATGAGTAAAAAATTATCGTAAACTAAGAAAATAGCAGGTCAATTTTGCAAAATCAAATAAAAAATTGCAAAAAAGCCTACTATAACACAATATAGGTATCCAAAGTTTCAAGATGTTTACCTCCTGTAGAATCAGAGAAAATGAGAAGACATCGACTTTTGTATCGTACTCTTCATTTCGGAACACCTCTGGAGCCACATACCTGCCTGATAATATGTGTGTCAATGTTTTGTCAAGAAAATTAAATATTCAGAAGACGAAGAGCTCATGAAGTAGAACAAGCATTCTTGTAAAATCAGTTCTGCAGATGTGCGAAAGCTTCAACCATGTTGCAGCATTTTATAAGCAACAAAAAAAGAAAATGAAAAAAACCCACTTATGTGTCGATTTGTTTAGACTGCTCCTCCTAATTGTCACACTCTGCCCTTGCTTCAAAACACTACATTCCCTTGCTTATAAACAAACGCTACAAAATCTACTAGATTCACATAAAGTTAAAAGTCACACAGTTCTGGATGCAGCTGATATAAGAGGAATCACCAAAACATATTCCATTTACTTCTCACCCAAGACATGTTCCCTTTGCCAACTATAGCATATTCAGGGAAGTCTCAAGTCTGTCAAAATCCTTACAAGAGAATAGTAAGAGAATGCCAATGCAGAACTAGTTGATTATATGCTTCTAATAGATTATGATAATATCGTTATTATGAAGAAAGTGCAATTATCTACTGCAACTTAGTTCAGCTTGCAACACTTTGATCAAGGAACAGAATTCCACTTTTGGTTCATGCTGCAACTTAGTCTCCCTCAGAGAATTGCAGAGCTAATTTGAGATCGAAATTGACCAAATGAATTATAAATGAGAGTTCACATTTGTCATAAAAGTGAAAAGAAAAACATCTGTTGAGAAGTTAAACAGCAACATCATTCGGTTTTACTTTGCTCGTTTTCTTCCTTTATCTTTTTCTTATGTCAGAAGAATTTGCACAAACATAACATGCAGAGAGAATGACAAAACTACACAGTTTCAAGGTTCAAAGCCTTCTGCTTGATGAAGAAAGTTTAAAAAGAATTCATTTATAACATGGTCCGTATTAACATCTCTCTATGCGATCTTGAAATAAAAATATTTACATCCAAAATTTCTCCAACATGCTAATACTTCTTTCCACACAAGAAAAAACTAGCTATAAGGGAATGCTCTTCAGCAAAAAAGAGGAAAAAAGGATAAAGAAAAGGACATCATTCTGCCTAACAAATTTCCGGCAATTTCTTGATGTGCTTTACACATTATACTTAGTATGACTTAATAAAAGTAGTACACTCATGAGTGTAAGGTCCATTAAAACTACTAATAGCATCAAAACATCAATAGGTGAATAATAAGGACTGGTTTGTGGAGAGATCTGCAAAAGCATTATGTGATGCACATTCATTTCAAAAGAAATAAACTTAGCATGAGAGAAGAAAACTACTTACAGGCATTGTCTTGACAGGTCAGTGGCCTATCTTCTCGAACTGTTTTTGCCAATTTTAGCGACTTGCTGAGACCAAAGTCAGCGACTTTCAAATGCCCAGAATCATCCCGCAATATATTCCTGTTATCATACAATGAGTAAGAACAACGGCATTTAACAATTCCAAGTATTCAGGTAACTTATGAACACACAAAGCAAGCAATCCAGTAAATATGAAAACACACATGAATGAAGAGAAAAATAGCAGCAGAAATTGCTCACTTACGAAGGTTCAAGATCACGGTGGATAATAGCTTCTGGTTTGTGCTCATGTAAGTAATTCATTCCTCTGGTGTGATTTAAATAAAATTAGGTTCTATTTGGAAAGAGCAAGGAATATAAGACGACTCATGCTTAAGCATAAGAACTAGCATGAAAATTTGCGAGGAAGCAGAAATTATAGATGTTTTCCACATAGAAATCAATGAACCTTGCAATATCAAGTGCGTATTTAACTGCCACTGATGGCTTTAAAGCTCCCCTACGTTTCAGGAAGGCACAAAAATCTCCCTGCACACCAAAATGAACAAAAAGGAATTAAAAAATTAGTATATATATATATATATATATATATATATATATATATATATATATATATGCATGCAGTATGTTAGACTGTACAAATTTTATATGAAAAATGTTTCTGTACATCTCAAGATCCCACAAACTATGGTCGATTGGAACTATCTGTTAAATGTCCACATTCAATTTATTGCAAGTTCAAGATTCTACCAACTTGTTTATCTAGATGATCATTATGATTCCAAAAACAAAAATGGAAACAAATCAAATCAAATTGCTATATGGCCTTTTGCCCCCAACAAATAGTCAAGAAGATACTCCAGAAGAAAAGAATCGTAGTCATAAGTGAAGACCAAGGGTCTAACTATACAAAACAAACTAACTAGTTGCTCAAGGGCGTAAGTATATGAGAAGGCTTATCAAGGTTGTAAGACAACCAAATAAAGCTATAAATTCCTATGAGAAGGAAATCATTTACAGCAACCTAACTCTAAATGAATAAAGTCAGATATTATGACCTATGAAGAATTGTTATCCAAAGATTCAGTAAAAACCTTTGGTAGAAATTCTGTGACAATCATCATCGGGCTGCTCTGAGTGACAGCGCCCAAAAACTGGACAACATTTGGATGACGTACTAGCTGAAGCAAGGCAAGCTCATCCCTAAATGCCCTTCTGTAGAATAAAGAAACAAGTTTAAGATGTTATGGAAAAAAGTAAACAATGGTTAAGAATGATTACACAAGTAATTGTACATGGTAATAAGAAACTATGAACTCTCTTAATTTGATGGAACCAACCCACACTTTATCCTCATCGTTAATTAGGTCCTCGTCAAGCTGCTTTACAGCAACTTGAATTCCACGCCAAGTCGCCATACAAAATGTACCCTGAGGCAAAGACAATTTTGCAGAAGTCATAAGGAGCAAGAAAATGCAGCATGCAGTCATTTTGTTGAAAATGAAAATCATAACTCATGGGATGCTCAAGAAAACTCAAATATAAATGATCCAAGAGAATGAGGTACAAAAAATCTGTGGATTCAACCACTTTCTATCTCCAAACAAAGGAGGTAGAACTGTGAAAATAACACAAAGCTACAAGAAGAAAAACAGTTCTCATGTGACTATAGTTAAGTATGATCATCAATTAATCTATTAATAAAGAATCAGAACAAGTAAAACTAGACCAGAAAATAGGACTACATCTCAATCCATGTCAAAATTTTGTAGGCCAGAAGAAGCACTTAACTACCTTAGTTATAGCGATGCTGTTGGTGAAATCCAGTTCACTTGGGTCTATCTCATATTCTGGGACTTCACGGGCGTTCCCAACGTGCATTGGAGCAATCTTCAGCACAATACAGGATAAGATTAGTAACATCCATTTAACAAGCCAACTTCACAGCCCAAGAAAATATGCATGGCATACCTTGAGCTTAGCACCATGTTTCTCCAGAAGCTTGATTACCTCCTGTTTCTTGTAATGTATTGCATCTGCTAGTGGCTGTTAATAAGAGGCACTATATAAACTTGACTGTTATTATTGTATTTTATTATTTTATATGACTCTGGCAGAATAAACCATACATACAATTCTGACATCAATCCAGTGTCAATTCTAGGGAGTGTATTCAACTTATTCCCCACAAAATTGGCACACTTCCTTACGACACTTTGTGGAGTTATCGCACAAGAATGGTATTCAAGCGGAGCATTAACCTCAGTTGTTTTCAGCAAAATAAGTAAATAAATACATATATAAATAATAAAAAGAAGAAACTATCTTTTTCAATGGATATGAAACCTATCACATCAGTGCTACAAGGATTTCATTAAACACGAATTTACAACTTTGGGAAAGTACATTAGGATTATTTCACTATTCTAGAACTCCCTTTTGTTATAGGAATCGGAAGCTTGTCAGGCGAATCAGTTCTCTAATTACTGACACAGTCAATTTACTTCTTCATACGATTCGAATCTGTCAAACAATTTGGAAATAGAGAACAAGGAAGACAAACAGAAAGACCAATTCCAAGATTCCAACGTACCGTACTACCCCATCGATCCTCCGGATCCACCTGCGCCCCTTTCTCGAGCAACAACTCCGCAACATCCGCAAAGCCCTGGCACGCCGCCACGTGCAACGCCGTCCTCCCGTCGATGTCCTTGAAGTTGACGTCGACTCCGGAATCCGCCAGCTCCCGGATCCCATCCAGGTCCCCCTCGTTCGCGAGGTACATGAGGCGTACACTGGCGGGGATCTCGGGGACGAGGTCGAACTCACCATTGGATCCCCCGGATCGGGCCGCCTCGAGATCCGCGTCGCGGTCAGGGGCGAGGGACGACTGCTTCCCCAGGGTGAACCGACTCGCGGCTGCTTTGACCTCCATTCTTCTCGGGAAACTGGAAGTTCAAACCCTAGGACTCGGAAGAGGGGAGGGGGGATCTGCGGGCGATGGGAATGGAGATGGGAGGAACGGGGAGAAATATATTATTAGTTACGGGGGTTGGACTTTGGAAGCTTCTTCTATTGGAAGGGACAAGGGACCACAGGTACCAGGGCCCAGGGAGGAGGGGCGAAGAAATAGTCTTTAGTAGATAAAAAGAGGCGCGCGCTGAGCTGGGATGTGGATTGGAAGATTTTGGGGGTCTCAAAAAGACTAAAAATGTTGAACGATTACTTCATTAGGGGAAGAAGGTTGAGTCATTTGGGCGTCCAAGACTGGAAGAAGACCCCACTGCGTTGGCTAGACGCAAAGCCACTAGGATTCACATGGCAATTAGGCTCTTAGCTTCACTTTTTATTGGCTATAGTATTATTTTATTACGAATGGTTCATAGGATGACATTTCTGGTCTACAATTTGGAAAGGTTCATATTTTTCACGTTCTAATTGGTTAGCTAATTATTATTCAGACCAATTAGTCTTCTTTTTTTTTTACTTTTATATTTTGGGCACGTCTTTGTGCATTTTTGGACTAAGGTGTACAAATGTCATTAACAAAGATGAGTAAATAACTCATACAATTTTATTTTTATTAATTAAATATGTATTTAAGAAATAGTTCAGTGTTACCTAGTTATACAAAATAATTTCAAGTAAAATGACATCAATATTGTTAACTTTAATTGAAAATTTTAATGGTCGTGATTTTTATCAAAGCACACGAAGACAAGTCTCTAAACCAATTCTAATTTACCTTTAGAAAAGAATTTATTTTGGTTTGACCCATTTTTTACGGCAAGTGTTATAAAGAGCTTATTTCGAGCCTAAATCGAGTCTCAGTCAAAATTAATATAGTGATTGCAGGAAACAAAAGGCCTAGTTTGATTTTCGGTTAAGGATAAATCTATATTCTAATTTCTTATTCTTCAAATTATACATCTAATTTAGAATATAATAAAAAAATAAGGTGTTTTGTTGTAAATTGAAATAGTAATATAAATAAGGTAGATAGACGATACAAGAGAATAGATAAACAAATTGAGCGAAACTTTTAAGTAGGTGATAAGAAAGAATTTTGTTTCTTAATATGATATGAATCGATAATAAAGTTATAATTGCACTTACGTGTACTGCAAAGAAATAATTTAAAACATAGTTACAAATCTAAAGCAGTGTTTATTAATCTAAAATATAAACTAATAAGTAACAAAAAGATAACTAAATGTATATCTGGACCAATCTTTTCTTCAATTGCAAGTATAACATAGCTCAAAAATAGAGCGCCATAGATTAACTAGTATTACGAGCATTTAGATTGTAACCTAAAGATTTATTATATTAATGTTTTACATTATATATTTTTATTTTTATTAGTTTAATTAAAGCCGAGCATGATAGGAGCCGGCTCAATTAATGCGCAAATTACGCAACAATTTAAACTCTAATCCATAAAGAAAGATAAAAAAATTATCATGGCCATGGAGAACTGGAGTACATAATTATTAGGCTTATTAACGCATGGCAAAGCTAACATCCAAGAAACAAAGACCCAGGAAAGCTTCTAAACTTCGCGTTTGATCTCCAGGTGGCAGACCTCCACTTTCTCCCACGACTTCAAGCTCTTGTCCTCCGTGTCCGTCTTATACAGCGCAAGCTCCGATATTTTGAACCTGAGTTCGCATATCTCCTTATCCAGTTCTTCCACCCTGCTCCTTGCCTTCTCCTTCTCCTCGTCCGTCAGATCTTGGTACAAAAGGCTCAGATGCGGCATATATCCTGCAATCCCCCCCATATAGAATGGTGTCATTTTGCAATTAACCACCTACATTTGGGATTTATTGCAAAGATAATTCTATTCTTGGAGAGGGATAAAGTTATTCAATACTCACCAGTCGAGCTCCGATATCCGAAGCCGTTGCAGCAATGCGCACTGGTTTCCACCACCTAAAGAACAAAATTGAATAAATTAACTCGGCTTATTCGTGAAAGAATGAAACAATCTAAAAGGGATAGGGATAACCGGATAAGGTTATCTGACCTCCGGCGTTGGTTCGATAAGGAGGTAGACGCACTGGTAGAAGAAACTGCCACGGGAGACGGAAGTGACTCGAGCGGTGTACGAGGAGAGTGCGGCGGAGGCGGATCGGAGCATCCGGATAGCATTATCGGGAGAGAGGCGGATCGCGCCGACGACGGTGATGTGGGGCTCGAATTCAGGGCCGCCGAATTCGGATCGGAGTGCGGACATCACCCGCTTGATGCGAGCCCGCACGTCCTCCGGCGGGAGGGCCCACACGGAGTAGATCTCCTCGGTTTGGTTCTCCATCAACCCAGATAGGGAATAGCGAGGTAGGGTTTATAATCGGGATAAGTATCTGATACTCATCCACCTAGGCGAAGAATAAAAGAGGGATCGAGATGGGATATGCTCATATGCTTCGCGTTAGTCACATCGTTACCCTATTCGACTCGTTACCAAGTCAACAACTGGCGAATAAATATTGGATATAACTAACATAGATAAGTCCAGGGAAATTATACTCTACTAAAATTTTAACCTCACACACAAAGACACAACAACAACTAACCGATATTTTTTTTTTTTCAAACAAAGGACTTTTTTTTTCACGGGAACGGTGCGATCCGTTTCATCTCGGCCGGCACCACGTCCACCGCGAATCCCTTCCCATGCAGCTTCCAGTAATCCGCATTGGGGTTAATCCACTCCGGCTCCTCCATCTCCATCCTCGACTCCTTTAGATCCTCCGTCGAGATCTTATACTTCACTTCGCGGCGTTCCACCAAGTCGGGGTGCACCTTGCCGAGATTCACCGGCTGGGGCGACATCATCAGGGAAGGCGCGCCGAGAGGGAGGCGGTCGCCGCGGTCCACCTGCCACGTGCAGCAGAACTTGCCGTAGGTTTTGATCAGGTTTTCCAGCTCCGGCTTTTGTAGCATCTCCGGTACGCTGGGGTTCGTCCATAGCCCGGCCTTGATCTCGTAAGCGTGGGAGTGCCATAGCTTTTGCTCATCCGGGGGTAGTGTTTCGAAGATGCGGTCTGAGACTATATACTCGACACCTGACAAAATTTTGTTATAACTTTTTGGCAATTAAGCTAGCTCCTTGAGTTTTGATATATTCATAGAGAAGTACCGATGAGGTGGGCGGAGGAGTCGTCCGAGTCGTACACCGCGCACTGGAGGAAATCCTGGTTGAGGCGGGTCGCGTAGTGGTGGGTCTCGATCTGACGGGTGAGATCGTGGCCGTACAGGGCGAAGGTGCACGCGTGCTGCTTCATCTGCTTCACGGGCTTCAGGGACTGCATCATCGCCGCCCCCTTGTCGAGCACGTGCGAGCCCATTGACGTGGGCTTCCCCGGCGGGGTGGGTCCTTCTCCGACCGAAGTCGGAGCGGGCCCCGGTTTCTCGTTGCTCGATGCCATCCTAATAAGATTATTCTCGCTTATTCCCGTGAGTTACTCCCGCTGTTCGTCTTTCGAAGGGATATATAACAACGAATTCGGATAGAGAAGAAGAGGGATTGGAATACACGTGGCTGGAAAGAGCCTACGTGTCATCTCGCATGGGAGAGAGGTGACACGCGTGAATCCAAGTCATGCATCCAGAAACCAACTGAAGAAATAATTCAAACGTCGTCGTCTTCATGTGGAGCGGTCGTAGCCTGTGGCCTATAGTTGTACCACTTGGCCCAGAACAAGTAGTTCAACAAGTTACCGAAGCTAAGGATCGCCAACATCCAATATAAGCGATCCAAGTGATTCCTATTAAGATTGTTGCCTTCGAGCCAGCCTTCGGTCCTCGTGCTCTTCGTCGTCGCAGCGTTCACCACCTGCACGAGTATAGTGCTCAAGAAGGACCCAAGCGACATGGAGCACCAGAGGAACGAAGCCGACACCGATTTCAACGCCTTCGGCGCCTGCGAGTAGAAGAACTCGAACAACCCGACGATGGCGAACATGTCGGCTATACCAAAGATGAAGTACTGGAAGGAGAGCCAAAATCAGTTGATAGGGAGCGGTTGCAGCACGGGCATCGCGTCCAGTAACCCGTGTTGGTTTGCGACTTTCTTGCGCTTCGCTTAGACGAGCGCGAGGGTGGCCATGGAGACGCAGGAGAGGACGAGGACGACCTCCGATGCGCTGGATGCCGGTGAGGCGGCTGGCGAAGGGGAAGAAGACGCTGTCGTAGATGGGGATGATTGGGAGGGAGGCGGTGGGAACGTGGAAGTGGGCGGCGAGGCGGGTGTTCATGGTTTGGTCTTGCTGGAAGGAGAAGGTCTGGAGTTGGGCGAGGCAAGTGCTCATGACGATGGTCTTTGCATTCTCCACTTGGGTTACTCGGCATAGCTTCCTTGGACTCGACTCTGTTTGGATTGCAGCTTTATCCAAAAATCGGAATAATTTTCTACGAGACACAAACTCCTCCCCCCTAACCAACCCCTCCTCTCTGCTTATCTCATAAAGCTCTTCAAGGTTCGTAGGGAGCTCTAGCTTTCTATTCCTAAAAGCAGCAGCAAAAACCTACAGAATCCAAAATAAATCGAAGTGCTAAAAAGATCACATTTTTAGAACTACGATCGTGACTTGGAAATTAATTAATCCACGAACCTGAATGATTTCCTCGCACCATAGGAATCTTATAGACGGAACACCAGGTAAAAAGGTTGCAAATGCCGACAGCATCGCACCTGTCGAGATAGCAATCCCCATGTCCCAACAACCTCTGTTGTTCTGAACCCAGACCACCAACGTCGAGCTAATGTCTGCTCCAATGCATAGAGCCAACAAGAGCCAGTTGAAGAAGCTCGACATCTGGCGCGCCTCCCATGGGTCCTTCTCATCGAATTGGTCAGCGCCGTGGACGGGAGCGCTCGCCGTGATGCCGGCGGAGCCGATGGCGATGAGGTAGAGAGACGCGAAGAGGAGAGCTGCGTCTTTACCGGAGACTCCAAGACAGTGGGAGGTGGGGTCGAAGAGTTGGATAGTGAGCTTGTCCCTGTTTAGAGTTAAGATGTTGCATAGAAAAAGTAATTGGTAAAGGACGAGGGAGAACGAAGGTGGAATAGGTACCAAGAACTCGATGGAGGCGGATAAAAGAACGGCCTTGTGTCTGCCGACGAACATGTCTGCGAAAACCGCAGTCGCTACTGCTACGATGTAGCTCGTGCCCATGTAGTTCGTCAGAGCATTGGAGGCCTCCGCAATACTGATGTGCATGAAGCCGGTGAAGTACGTGGTCAGGTTGACGGCGAGACGAGGAATTCAATTTTTTTCAATTTACGCCCCGTCTTTTCTAAAGTGTTAAAAAAACACGCTTGTCTAACTAATAGGATTAAAGGGAGCATAAGACATAAATCCTTTTATTAAGAAAAAGTACAACCTAACACAAGATCAAAAATTGTGATAAGAAACTGTAATAACTTAATCCTATCGCTCTTTTCTCATCTCACTCTTGACATAGGAATCATTATACTTTATTCTTATTTTTCTAACCAAATAGTAAAATATAAATAAGGATACCGTCATTATTTATTCCACGATAAATTCTCACCTTTATTTTTTCATCAGATTTTAAGGAAAACAACCCATGCAGAGGTTTTCAACGAAAAGTGTTAAAAATAAATCATCAATATAATTATCCAATATGAACCAGCGAGTGCTAACTCCGCCATGATGTCCTTTAATGGCCGGCCTCCCACTCCAATCCACCGTCCCTTCCACAATTTCGCCATGCTTCTCCTGCACATGAATCATGCCATTACTAAGCAGCAAAGAGAGAATTGATGAGTTACTATTATATATAGAGAAAGAGAGAGATCTTATACGGGGGCACAAGCAGTGGTGCCATGAACTTTGAGGAGGTAAGAGATCATAATTATATAGGAATTAATCACAATCGGATCAAATACGGTAGTATGATTAATCCCAATGATAAGTTCACCCTTCGTTTCTTGGTCCACTCTCCGATCGTTAATTACCTATCAATATTGGATTCCGTGGCTTTAATCCTGATCGATTTTAGTTCACGAATCTTTGACCTAATCACTATAGTCTATATATATAAAGTGATAACCGGAAATAGAATTAAGGTTCTTTTCTTTTCTTTTTTGCATCCATACGTTTCTAAAATCTCTAAATTATTTGCATTTACATCATTCCAAAATTGATATTTGCATATATATAATATTTAGTTTTTGCCTAAATTACCAAGCTTTTAATTTATATATTTCAAGGGTAGACATGCAAACAAGAAACTTCGGGCAAAAATTATAGATTTCAAGGGTAGGGTACACACCTGCAAATATGAATTTTACAAGGATAGACATGCAAACAAGAAACTTCGGAGGGTTATACTATCAAATTATCACAGGAGCAATTTTGCAAAAGAAACCCTCATTCATTGCTCGTTTCACTTCAATCCAATTAATCTCCAACGTTCTCTTGATCAGCTGAATCCCGTGGCAGATACTTGTACCACTTGGCCCAGAACAAGTAGTTGAGGAAGTTGACGAAGCTAAGGATCGCCAACAACCAATAGAAAAGATCCAAGTGGTTCCTATTGAGATTGTTCCCTTCCAGCCACCCTCCGCTCATCGTGCTCTTCTTCGTCGCGGCGTTCACCACCTGCACGAGAATAGTGCTCATGAAGTACCCGAGCGACATGGAGCACCAGAGGAACGAAGTCGACACCGACTTCAACGCCGTCGGCGCCTGGGAGTAGAAGAACTCGAGCAACCCCACGTAGGTGAACATGTCGGCTATCCCAAAGATGAAGTACTGGAAGGAGAGCCAAAAGCAGCTGATAGGAAGCGGTTGCAGCAAAGGTACTGCGTCGAGTAACCCGTGTTGGTTTGCAACGTTCTTGCGCTTCGCTTCGATGAGCGCGGCGGTGGCCATGGAGACGCAGGAGAGGACAAGGCCGACGCCGATGCGCTGGAGGTGGGTGATGCCGGTGGCGAGGCCGGTGAGCCGGCGGACGAAGGGGACGAAGAGGCAGTCGTAGAGGGGGATGAGGAGGATCATGAATAGGACGGGGATGATGGGGAGGGAAGCCGGGGGGAGGTGGAAGTGGGCGGTGATGCGGGTGTCCATGGTGAGGCCTTGCTGGACGGAGAAGGTCTGGAGTTGGGCGAGGCAGGTGCTCATGACGATGGTGCTGAGGAAGATGGGAATCATGGCGAGAATGGTCTTGGCGTTCTCCACTTGGGTCACTCGGCATAGTTCCCATGGAGTAGGATCTTCATCATCTCGGTAAATGCTTGGTTGGACTGCTGCTTTGTCCAGGAACCTGAGTAGGAATTTGGTGTCATCGTTAATCCGTTACCTAATTATTAGAATATAAAACCTTTTAAATCTATTTCTTACTTGCCTATATGATTTTTATTTTTTCACTATGAAAATATCACGTGATTGTTACACTATATGTTTTAGTTATTTTGAGAATTATTAAAAAAGAAGGTTGAGAATAAGATATCCAATTTATGTTTTCTATCTAGAAAGATAAAATATTTACTTATATATTGTATCTAAATATATATATATATATAGGGCATAAGTAATTGATAATATACTCAACCTGAATAGATTTCTGTGAGACACAAACTCCTCTCCACCTGCTGATTCCTTCTCTCTCTTGATCTCATAAAGCTCTTCACGATTCTCATGTAGTTGAAGCTTTCTGTGTTTAAACGCAACCACACAAACCTAAAACACACACACACACAAATCAATAGACTAAGGAGGCTAAAAAAAGACGATTTAATTTGGAAAATATTAAAGAACACCACCAACCTGAACGATCTCAAGAAGAGCATTAGTTCCTTGAACCATAGGAATCCTATACAAGGGAACACCAGCAAGAAACACTAAGAATGCCAATAACATCGCTCCTACCGAGATAGCAAACCCCTTATCCCAGCCTCTGTTGTTCTGAACCCAGACCACCAACGTCAAGCTAATGGCTGCTCCAACGCACAGTGCCAACAAGAGCCAGTTGAAGAAGCTCGACATCTGGCGCGCCTCCTTTGGGTCCTTCTCGTCAAATTGGTCAGCGCAGTGGACGGGGAGGCTCGCCTTGTTGCCGGCGGAGCCGATGGCGATGAGGTAGAGAGAGATGAAGAGGAGAGCTGCGTTCTTACCGGAGACTCTAAGACAGTGAGAGGTGGGATCAAAGAGGTTGCAGAGCGGTGGCTTGAGAGTCGAGTAGTGAGCTTGCAGAGTTAATAGTAGTAATCCCTGTTCAGAGTTAGACATTACAAAGAAGAAGTAATCGGTAAAGAAAATTATGACAGATTAAAATGGAAATTAAATGGAGAAGTGAGGTGGGATAGGTACCAAGAACTCGATGGAGGCGGACAAAAGAACAGTCTTGTATCTGCCGATGAACACGTCTGCAAATATTGCAATGGCGACTGAGACGATGTAACTCGTGCCCATGTAGTTGGTCAGAACGTTGGAGGCATCGGCTATGTCGATATGCATGTCCATTGTGAAGTACGTGATCAAGTTTACAGCGAGGGCGAGGCTGGCCACGTTCTCCAGCCCAAACGTGGCTACAAAAAAGAAGAAGAAGAAGTAGAAGATAAAATAAGTACACTTAAGGCTAAGTTTATCTACCAACTATGTATCTATAATTATACCCAGTATGAACCAGCAACTGCTAACTCCTCCATGCTGTCCTTTAATGGCAGGCCTTCCTCTCCAGTCTACTTTCCCTTCTATAACTTCACTTTTTTTCTCCTGCGTGTGAATTATTCGGTGATTTACAATTAACTATGGACTAGAGAAGGGAAAGATAAATTAAAGATGGTGAGGTATAAGGAGAGAATACCATTGCATTCAGGCCAGGGCTGATGGACTCATTAGCTGTTTCCTGCGATGAAATATATATAGAGAGGTAGTAAGGTTAGACTCTTTAATCCTAATGAAGGTACATATTTTCCATTCTTAATCTCCGTAAATGACTCGTACAAGAGTAAGGACAACCATGCATTGTTAAAAGACTTTGATCTCTAATCATGACTCTTGCCTAGCTAATGGACAAATCATACTAATTTCTTTCTATTGTTCTTCTCGGATACATCACTATTCCATTTTTCCGAATAAATGGATAAGCCGGCAAAGTTGGAACTCTCTTTCGTAAGAATCTCGATTAATCCTCCACTAAGAAAGTTCTCGTTATGTTACCATCAATAGGATTAATTTAGACACTAAGATGGAGACAACAATGAAGTGGAATAATCACACAGAATAACTTGTTCCAGAATAAGTGCTCGTTAGATTCTATGAGAAATAGCTAGATATGCATGGACCATATGCATGGACCATTTGCATGTAATGACACACAATGACTAAAACAAGAGATCTGCAAACTTGTAAAAAAAATCTAATTATTATTTTCCTTAACTAATTATCAATCATCTAAAATTTAGTTTTTCTTTTATTTTCATCATAACATTTTATATATAAGAAATTAATATTAAGGTGTTTTGATATTTAAATATTAGAAGTGAAATGCAGGAATAGAAAGAATATATATATATATATATATATATATTAAGAGATACAAATTTCTTAAGATGTTATATCTAGAAAAATAAATGACTCATTTGGTTGATTGTATTTGGTATTTATCAAATACAAGTATTTTTGATAAAATTTTGTGTCATTTTATTTGAGCCTATATAGTAGAGTTTCAGCCCGATTAGTATCATCATAAGAAGCCCAAGAAGTCCAATATCAGTGGATAAGCGGGTTATCGGATCCAATACCGGGTGTGGATAATCAGTGGGAGGTAAGTTCACCTTAGGTGACTCGATCAGTACCCCTTCTCTACTCAAAACAAATCACGAAGCCACTCGTGCTATCCTAATTCTTATCCTCTTCCTCCCGCTCTACTACTCCTCTTCCCCTTCACCGAAGGAAGACGGTGAACCAAGTAACAGCGTCGCGAAATGGCGGCGACGATGCCGACCTCGGCCTTCCTCTCCACCTCCAAACCCTCGACGCCTCCCCTTCCGAGAACTTCCTTCCTCGGCTCCTCCGCGTTCGCTGTCGCTCTCGCGAAGCCCTCCGTTCGAGTAGCTTCCATCACTCCGATCCGATGCGAGCAGAAGCAGCAGGAGGTGGCGGTGATCCCAAGAGAGCAGCGATGGATGTTTGAAGAGTCCGAGACCTATGGCCCGGTATGACCTCGCTTTTTTACTCTTTTATAATCTTCGTTTCCATGGTGTGGAGTAAAATGGCGATCGGAATAATGCTTTTTTGTGAGCGGAAATTAGGGAAATTGGTACGGTTTGAGTTTATGGTGAGATTTAGGAGAATTAAGGCATTTAAATGTAGAATTTGACGAGTTCTACATGTAGTTCAATGAGGCATGCGCTATTTAATTAAATTATTGTGTTGAGATGGTAAAGCAATGTACAGAGTGGCTGTAGTTCAATTGGATGAAGCTTTGGACTATATGTTTACGTCGTCAAGAATTAGAAGAGGACAAGTGCTGTAAATAAAGGACAAACTTATAAGATGATAGGAAGATTGATGATTGACCAATACTTAGGTTGTATATATATTAGGTTAACGAAAAGCTTACCTAATCATATTATGAAAGCTCAATTGTGGCCAAAATTCAGGTGAAAGCAAATGTAACTAATTTCTTTTGCCATCTATATCTTGAGTAAAAACTCTCTCAAAAGAAAAAGTAAATATGAAAGAAAAGATCTCCAGTCCATCAATGATGCAAATCTAGTATGAATGTAATGTTTTAGAAAGTAATCGATCCAAACAAGTAACTAAAATAAAATATAGTAAGTAATAACTGACAATAAGTTAATCGATTAAAATGATCACTACTAGATAGAAGGAGAGAAAACCACTCAGATAAAGCAGTAACTTTCTCAACTCTCAAATATGTATGTTGACAGTAGAAAGATCTAAAATATGGTATAAGAAAAGACTTTAGAGTTTAGATTTACCAATAAATAGAATATTAGTGCTTTTACTTTGAAACCAAGTCTTCCTTTTCACGTCTGTCACCCAAAGATTCTCTTTCACTATAGGAATTTTCTGGACAGCAACAGTAACCAATGAAAAGTATAGATTGAAAAATAAGAGAGGTTTAGAAAGGAAGTAGAAGAGATTAGAGAAGAATCTTAAAATAGAGTAGGAGAAAGGGGGAGAGAGAGAGAGAAAGAAAAAGAAGATCGCAGGAGAGATAATGAGAGATTTCAAATAAATTTTATTTCAATTGTTCATTGTTTCTCATGCAATAACCCTTAAATAGATTAACAACTTTGATTTTAGCTGATTCTAATAGAAACTTATTTTCTAATAGAATTTTAATTGATCATCTCATCTAAATTGACTAACCCAATTTAGGTAATAAATCAATGTGGACATCCTCACATATAAGCTTACCATAACTATCAATTAAGATTCTAATAAGAATTCATTTCCTAAAAGGATTCTAATTAATAAGGTCTTATCTAAATTGACTAACCCAATTTAGGTAATCACTCATTGCGGACATCCCCCGCATATAAGCCTACCATATTTATCAATTGACTAATTTAATTGATCATTTGAATTAAAAATCAACTCAACAAATTAAATGTGAAAATAAGTTAAGCCTAATTAGATCAATTAGATTAAAATTGGACTCAAGCAACTTTATTTTGGTCAAATTGAAAATGATGCCTATATCAATTCCCTGTGAGTTGGAAAAATCTCGACTGACGAGATAGCCTCCATATACTTCTGGTATAGATCTTCGCGTAGTCTCCTTAATTCATCTTCCTCAATCCAGCTAGTGTCAGAAATGTAGCGATCTTTCCATCGAACTAGACATCGTCAGTGTGTACCCTATCGTATCTTAATCTCACGCACATCAAGTATATCATCAATCTGGTCAATGGATGTTGACTGCTCAAAAGGCAGTGAGCTAACATCTGTTGGTTGCATTGGGCCTCCATGATATGTGAACAAATCAGCAACATTGAAGATCGGTGAAGTAGACATCTTAGGTGGAAGTTCTAGCAAATAAGCATTACTTTCCAACTTGGCAAAATCTTTCTCTCTGCAGTGTTGGTTTGTTGCTTCCTTGTATTTATTTGTAGATACCTGTAGCTTTTCAAGAATCTCTTGGTGCACTTAGTGAATTATTTGAACAAAGGTTTCAGTATTAGCACTATTTCTTCCATCATATGGTATAGGGGTTCTATCAAGGTAGTGGGAAATAGGATGGCCATATATACTCTCAAAGGATGATTTTTCAGTGGATCTATTGATGGAACTATTGAAAGCAAATTCAGCTTGAGTAAGAACTTGATCCTACAGAGAGGGTTTCTCTCCAGCTAAACATTTCAATAGATTACCCAATGATCGATTAACTACTTCAGTTTGACCATCTGTTTGACAATAGTATGCACTACTATATTGTAATTTAGTGCTCAGTTTAGATCATAAAGTTCTTCAAAAATGACTCAAAATTTTTGTATCCCTATTTTTAGTAAATGATTTTGGAAACCATGCAGACGAACTACTTCTTTGAAAAACAAATTTGCTATATGAGATGCATCATATGATTTTCAACATGCAATGAAATATGTTATTTTAGTGAATCTATCAATAACTATAAGAACTGAATCAATTTTACTCATTAAAACATATACTACGGGTGATTCAGTGATGTCATGCTAAAATTTTATCTGAATCAATTCTACGAAACCCTTGTCTTCTAAGTTTAGCTTCAGCCTTTGTGGCTTTGCTATAGGCTATGTCAAGACGTAAGGCATCACAAATGGTTAACTCATCTTGGATTTGAGGTCGTAACCCATTGGTGTAACGAGTAACCTTTTGCTTCACTTTCTTATAATTCATTTTGTGCAAGTAAAGAATAAAAATTCTTCAGTGTATTCTTGTACGGTTTTGGATCCTTGTCGCAAATTTTAAATTTTTTGGAAAAGTGTTTGTGTATAATCAATAGGTAAAAACTTTCCCCTAAACTTTTCTTTCATACGGGTCCAGGAATTGATTTTATCTTTTCCTTTTCTGATTCGATCATTTTGGATTTGTTTCCACCAAATTAATGCATGAACTTTCAATTTGAGGCTAACAAATTTTATTTTTTTGTCTTGTGGGATTTCTTTTCATTAAAAAAATTGGTCTATATGGTCGATCTAATCCAAAAATTCATCAGGTAATAATCGCCCTTCAAATTCACTAATATTAATCTTAATTCCCTGATCCCACCTATCAATAGACCTATGTCTCATGTGATGTGCATAATAATTCCTATCATCATCACTCCCTATATCTTGGACAGAAGTGTTGCCTTGTCTAGATGCTCTAGAAATAATCTCTGATTGTGGATTGACTTGGATGTTACCTAAGTGTTGTACAATTTGATCCATTCCTTGTTGTAGTTGTAGAATTTGATATTGTAATTGTAGAATTTGATGTTGTAGTTGTGTGGCATCTTCTCTAATATCAGTTGTGTTAAAATTTACATTTGACATGATTCCAAAGTAAGCTAGACAGATAAAGAACCTCTTTTTTTATAGAAAAGATGTTGAACTATATCTATATGCAAGCAAACCCTAGGAAAAGAAAAGTTACTATGATACTAATTGATGCAAATCTATTATGAATACAATGTTTTGAAGAAAAATTGACCCAAACAAGTAACTAAAATAAAATATAGTAAGTAATAACTGATAATAAGTTAATCGATTAAAATAATCACTACTAGATAGTAGGAGAGAAAACCACTCAGATAAGGCAGTAACTTTCTCAACTCTTAAATATGTATGTTGACAATAGAAAGACCTAAAATATGGTGTAAAGAAAGACTTTAGAATTTAGGTTTACCAATAAATAGAATAGTAGTGCTTTTACTTTGAAACCAAGTCTTTCTTTTCACGTCCGGGCACCCAAATATTCTCTTTCACTATTGGAATCTTCCGGACAACAATAGTGACCAATGAAAAGTAGAGATTAAAGAATGAGAGAGATTTAGAGAGGAAGTAGAAGGGATTAGAGAAGAATCTTAAGATAGAGAGAGAGAGAGAAGAAGAAGAAGAAAACCGCAGGAGAGAAAATGAGAGATTTAAAATAAATCTTATTCCAATCGTTCATTGTTTCTTATGCAATAACTCTCAAATAGGTTAAAACTTTGATTATAGCTTATTCTAATAGGAACTTATTTCCTAATAGAACTCTAATTGATCATCTTACCTAAATTGACTAACCCAATTTAGGTAATAAATCAATGTAGACATTATTACATATAAGTTTACCATAACTATTAATTGAGATTTTAATAGGAATTCATTTCCTAATAGGATCCTAATTAATAAAGTCTTACCTAAAGTGACTAACCCAATTTAGGTAATAACTTAATGTGGACATCCCCGCATATAGGCTTACCATATCTATTAATTGACTAATTCAATTGATTATTTTAATTAAAAATCAATTCAACAAATTAAATGTGAAAATAAGTTGAGCCTAATTAGATCAATTAGACTAAAATTGGACTCAAGCAATTTTATTTTGATCAAATTAAAGATGATGCCCACGTCAATCACATTGCACTTTTTACAATTTTGTAATCCTCCTTATTTCACAATGCAATTACTCAATTCTCACTCAGACCCTTTATATATATATAACAAGGATTGTTCAATACTTCTGCTGATATTATTTATTTAAATCTAAGTGAAAATATTTTCCTTTTCAGGATATATGGAACAAAACTTGGTACCCTAAGGCTGCAGACCACATAAATACTGAAAAGACTTGGTACATCGTTGATGCAACAGACAAAATACTTGGCAGGCTAGCATCAACTATTGCAATACATATTAGAGGAAAGAATCTTGCAACCTACACTCCTAGTGTGGACATGGGAGCGTATGTTATTGTGGTACATATTATGCAGCAAGATATTTCAATTTTTAGACTTTTCTTATCTTTGGAGTTGAGGGCCAAATACATGACTCAGTCAGCAACTGAACCCCAAATGGCATCTCTTTTTGTGGTTTTGCATCTCTTTAATTAGAGTTACTTTGTCGTTGACCTTTTCCTTTGAACATCCTAATTATTTGGAAGCATTATTTAGATTCTTGATTCTTATGTCTTTTAGTTTAAGCTTCTGCTGGAAAACTGAATGCTGATGAGACACACATCTTCATAGAACTTTATTGCCCTTGTTGGATTAAATGATTGCTTGTTGATTTTATTGTATCTTTATAAAGCTTACCACTCCATATTATCCAATTTTCATAGTACGTTGTGCTACATCGGAACTACCTTGAAAGAAGTATGATCTTAACAATCTATGAGTTTATAGTGAACTTTCTATCTACGAAGTTGAGAGATTTTAGTTATAGTTGTTGTATGTGCACACAGGTGAATGCAGAGAAAGTTGCAGTCTCTGGTAAAAAGAGGACCCAGAAGCTCTACAGGAGGCATTCGGGAAGGCCAGGTGGTATGACAGTGGAAACTTTCGATCAGCTTCAGAAAAGGATTCCGGAAAGAATAATTGAACATGCAGTTCGTGGCATGCTTCCTAAAGGGAGGGTAAGACAATCATCTCTATTGCATTAGTCATTTAAAAATCCATGAAGAACTAACATGCAAAAAATCTCAATATATTGTCATACTTTATATAGTTTCCCAAGAATATAATTTAATTGCCTGTCAGAAAGATTTGTATAACCCTTAGAAACTTGAAAACTGTATCTACTGCAGTTGCAGGTGTTCCATGCTTTCATGTCTGTTAACAATTGGTTGTCAACAATCTGCCTGTTCTTTGTTGCCTCCTCAACTTTGTAGTTTACAGTTCTCTCATGTTAAGATTACCTTAATGATGGATGATTAAGATAACAAAGTGTTATGTTCGAATTGCAAATTGGTCGCTTTCTTCTAATATTTGGCCATTCCTTCTTTCACCACACTGCTACAATATATGAACACTCCTGCTTTTATGATACTGTACAGCTGGGGAGAAGTCTCTTCACTCACCTCAAGGTATACGAGGGGCCAGATCACCCGCATGAGGCTCAACAGCCCATTCCCCTACCTATAAGGGACAAGAGGATACAGATAGAGAAGTAGATTTTCTGGAGCTTGGAAGAAATGGAAGTTACTTGTGTTTCATGAAATCCACAAACTTCCTTCTTTTTTTCAAAATTTTGCTCTCCATTAGCAAGTTGAGAGCCTTTTGTATTTTATTTTGCTTTCCGGATCCTGACGATTAGATTGTTGCAATCTGCATATTGTATTCCCATGCATTATTGTTAATGCTCCAGCATCTCTGAAACACCCAAATCTTCAAATATACGTGTAAACCGCGTGGGTAAATTTCTCCATGCGGTGCATCATATGACCTGTCAGTATAAGGAGTATCCCTCCACGCGGTGCATCATATGACCTGTCAGTACAAGGAGTTCACAAGGCACACAACAACATAAATTCACCATAAATAAACTCAACTATAAGTCCGGATACAAGTTCCACAGGCCACAATAAGTCTTCTAAATACATATCCAAAATACAATACTAAAGTCCAAAATATATCATCAATTATAACGCCCTCGCAGGGGCTTAATACAACTAATAAACATACTTAAAAAAAAAGGCAGCTACTCCTCGCTACCCGCCCAACGAGTAGGATCCATACCATCTAAAATAATGAAATCGCATGTGTATATACATTGTATACCTATATTTGCTAGCAATAAAAATATGCTTGTTGAGATGACTTAACATGAGTTACTAAATCAATGCAATCGATAAAGATTACTAATCACTATCATAAAACATGCTAAGTCTACACAGATATAAAGCACACAATTTCTTATTCATACACATCTCAATCATAATATTTACATGCTATGTATAGTAATAAAAGAGCAGTTTAGTTATCTCATGCCTACTAAAGCATTAATCATACTTATCATCGCTCATCGAGCTATTCACCACATAGGGTAAATACTCTTAAGAAATAATCATCCATCACGTAACCATCCATCATCTCATACATTGAGGGGGATATATATATATACATCTAGCGGTAATGTCACCTACACGTGTATGGTGACACTACAAGTGATCGGTTATCTGTGGCCATCAGACTAAGGACCTCGGTCGTAAGTCCATATCTCACTTTCTTTAAATCATCACCGTCCTCAACGGGAGGATCGGGAGCCCTCGGCTCATCAACAGACGTCCTAACCGTCGTCTGGTACCGCTAGAGTTATATCCTCACCTCACAATCATATTCTTCTATCATCATAATCTAGTCCTGACTATGCAGTATAATATCTGAATGCCACACAGGCTCCCGACCTCAGGTGTAGGCCGCTAATAATATAGTCATATAAAATACACTCTACTTTTAACCCTGGGCTGAGTGAGTAAGGGTACTGCTTAGTCAGAAACTGACTACTAATGATAGGTGGAAGTGGTGTAGTGTCTATGAGTGTATAAAACATGTCATAGTCATCATGATCGTTATATTCTATATTCACAATAGATATAAATATAAATATATATATGCAAGGATATATCATACATGATACATGTAAAGCATCATCACACTAATGTTTATGCTACATTAACATTCTCATAATATCATGAGCAAATTATCAATAACTACATATGTAAAGATATAACATGGTATACTAAATGCATGTATTAATACTGACATTTCCTATAGTATCATGACAGGTATAATGACTGTAACTACATTATTCTATATTTGTATAACTCTACTCTCCTGGGGTCTCTACAGTATACTAAATCTCGTCAGCTAGCCTGCTCCTTCAGAATCCCAATATCCTCCTCACGCGGTGTCAATCCTATTAATTCACGCAAGTAAGCCATACATAAAATTAGCGAACTAGTAGAATTAATTATTTTATTAGAGCATTTATGTTTAGTCATATACATGAGTCAAGAGTCTCCTAGGGCGAGTTCTATGTTATCCTAAAATTCAATTGTAATTACGAGGGTTAGGCTAATTAAATCAGGTGAAAATAGATAAACGGGGTTATAGGGTACAAATGGCCCCAAATGGGCTAGGCTAGAGGTATTGGGTTAGACTCAACCCTAACCCAATAGGCAAGAAGGCCTTGCCATAAGGTTGCAAGAGGTGGGCTGAGGTCTAACTACAGCCCAAGGCTTGCTGTGGGTTGCAGTCCAACCGCAGCCCACTACAATCGAATTGGTAGGCTGTGGTCTGTAGCCCATCAAAATCGAGTTGGTGGGCTGCGATCTGTAGCCCACCAAAACCAGCTTAGTGGGCTGCAGACCAGTGCAGCCCACAAAGGGGGATAGGTGGGGGTTTGTTTAACCCTCACCCTCCCACACCATCTCCTCCCGAGGGAAGAAGATCGAGGCGGAGAGAGGAGGTCCACGGGGTTGTGGGGCTGTGGGCGGCGCACGAGGTCGGCGACATGGCACTAGGCCGACGGCGCAGCACAAGGCCGTCGAGTAAGTAGAGGGAAAGAAAAAGAAAGAGGGGAAGAAAAAGAAAGAGAGGAGGAGGAGGGCTGACGACGACGGGCCATGCTCCATGGCCGGCGGCCATGGAGGTGCCTCCTCTCCTTAATGAGGGCCTGAAGCCCAATGAGGGCTTCTCTCCCTCTACCAAAGCTTCTCGGATTGGTGGCTAGACGTGAGGTCATTAGCCGCCGTGGACTCTGACGACGGCGAGGGAGGGGGAGGTTACACTACTGAAATTAATGGCAGGGGTAGGAGGGCTTATCGAGTGGGGTTGGTCAGCAGTCTCGACGGCTCTGGATCTGGGCTTCGACGTCAGAGGAGAGGGAGAGGGGTAGTGAGGTGGAGAAGAAGTGGTGCGGTGGCACGATAAGGGAAAGGGAAGAAGAAGGAGAAGAGAGGAAGGGGTGCGATTGGGGATTTTTTAATTTATTTATTTAAATTGGGGATTTTTTTAATTTATTTATTTAAATTGGGGTGTTACAATCTCCATTAGAGATCTCTCAAATTAATTTCACCAGCTCATGAGTTGCTCACGACTAATACAAACGTAATCACTTATCATGGAAGCTGTACAAAAGAATGTACAAGTGGATGGGGAATTAGAATATGAGATTATTATGGGCCGACAAAGGCGACCCCAGCCCATATGTATAAGGCTGGCTACAGTTTGACCGGTACAATAGGCTTCTCACGTACAGAGCATATAGAGGCAAGCAACAGACATATCTAAGCCGTCGAGTCTTCTTTCTTTCCCTTCTAACCGAGATGGATTTTTACATAATTGCCACGAAGCTTTCCATAATTGCCACGAAGCTTTCAAAATAGGTAAATACTTTAATGTACTTTTAAAAATTATAATCTTAATCCAACGACTATAATAACCAGTTTTCATACTGGTTCCAAAACCATATTACAGAAGAAAAAGAGTATATTAGTTAAGAAAATTAATTACGTGTGCCTAATTTTCCAATTTTCTTATTATACCCTTGAAGATCTTAACCATTAGATCTTAACCATTAGATCTTCATTAAAGTGATTGATAAATAATTAACTTTACGATACGGAAGAAGAGCTCTACAAGTTTTTTTTCTTCCGTTAAGATTTCTCTCTTAAATATAATTATACCTTAATTATAGGAGATATTATTTAATATTAAATAATTTAAATTTGATTATTTGGAGATAAAATTCAATTTAAATATAATTCTCTATCTCTATCTATTAAAATTTAATTTAAATCAATCTTAAACTAATGTGAGATATATATAAATAATAAAAAATAATCAAAAAGATAAAATGTAATTAAATTTTCATCAAGTTAATTATAAAAGACATTAATACCCTTATTTTGATATATCTATATTACTCTCAGTTAATGATATATATGTCTTTTACTTAATAAAATATTAAGATAATATAATTGTTAAAAAAAATATGCAAGATTATATATCTGAAAAAAATTATCTGCTAAACCGGTAATATTTTTTATTCCTATTATATTCTTAAAGATCTTAACCGTTAGATCTTCATCAAATTGATTAACAATTTGATTGGACGGAAGAAACCCTAAATAGAATATTATAATTACCACCAAAACCCAAAACCTCCCCCTCTTTCGCAGCTTCACATCCCGCTCTCCTCCTCCTCGAGTTGGAGCTTTTGATTCCATCTCATGGAGATCAGTCTCGGGAAGCTTCCCTTTGATCTCGACTTCCATCCTTCCTCGCCTCTCGTGGCGGCAGCCCTCATCAGCGGCGATCTCCACCTGTAAGTCCAAACCCTAGCTGCTACTCGAATTCGTCATGTTGAATTATCTTATTCATAACTTATTTAATATACATGAACAGGTATAAATACACTGCCGATTCGCAGCCACAGAGGTAATCTATTAAATTATTGAAAATTTTAATTTTTTGATGTGGTTGGATTTGATCGGGTGACAAATTTTTTTTTTCTTTTGCTAGGTTGTTCGGAATTCGTGCTCATGAAGAGTCATGTAGAGCTGTTAGATTTGCTGATTCTGGACGCGGTAATGTTTCTTTAGCTAACCCTAATAGTTGCTTAATTGTACCTCTTTGCGGCGCTGCTTAAATACTCGGTTGTTTGTTTCGATGCTCCATTTCAGTAATTTTGACAGCATCTCCTGATTGTTCCATTCTTGCGACGGACGTGGAAACGGGAGCTGCAATTGCCCGCTTGGAAGATGCTCATGAGTAACTCTCTATCAAATTGTTTACATGCAACAAGAAGCATTACTTGGAACTATGTGCTTATTAGTTATTCTTTTTTGTGCTGGCTAAAAAGGGATGCGATAAATCGCTTGGTTAATTTGACAGAGACTACAATAGCATCTGGTGATGATGAAGGTTGCATAAAGGTGCATTGCGTTATCAGAGTCTATTCTCACGGAACTTTTATTTTCTGTTATAAATACCTTATCTTCACTCTTATACTGAAAGTAGTTTCTCCACCTAAATATACTGGATTTGCCGCGTGTTAAGCATTAGGCTGTTAGCTATGTTTTTTGGAATCTAATAAGCTCTCAATAGATGTTTTTCACCTGTAACAGTTGGGAAGAAATTTTAGTTGAATTCAGATGGGTTGATTGTTTCTTCACTCTGAGTAGATAATAACACTTGCAATAGCTCTAAGAAGTCCCAAGTTTTCATGACAGACTGTTATGGCCCGACTTCATTGTAATTGTCGCCAAGGGATTTTGGTTCATCATTTGCCCTGGTACAGGCTCTTTTTGTTTAGAAGTTGAGTTAACATTAAATTAAAAGTCTACTTGATAAAAGAGTTGCTTCAAAAGGTCTATGCTGGAGGTGGGACTATGTGAAATTCTTTTCTCTTTGAAGTATTCTGGATGTTTCTTTTTGTGCTCCAGTTTGTGAACATCTTCTTACCTAATACTTAATCTTGAACTACAACAGTAGGTTTTAAGTGAATTGTGAAGCATAGTACTTCTGTTGCTATGACTGCATTTTTATACTGATATTAATGCTATCTGGTTGTGCAGGTATGGGATACACGACAACATGTTTGTTGTAATTCATTTCAAGCCCATGAAGATTACATATCTGACATTGCTTTTGTCTCTGATTCCATGCAACTCATGGGAACAAGGTGTGATGTGCACTTTTATAACTCCCTTGCATCATTAAAAGAATGCTTAATCGCGATGAAACATGGATTTCCTTCAATTATAACTAGAAAAAGTTGGTTTTTATTTGCTCAGTTGTTATATGCCCAAATTTTATGGTCTTACATTTCTGTATAACCTACATAAATGTATATGTATATTCATAAAAACACATGCTTCCTTCAGCAATTTATACTTTACAGCTTTAACATATATGCATGTTGCTAATAGAATTTTTCACTGCAAGTATCCGTTTGAAAGCTCTCAACTGCTATTGTATATTTTTTCTTCTACGATTTGTCATAGGCAAGTAAAACTAAATGTTGTGTGCAAATTTTGTTGCTTACAGCGGAGATGGTACTCTGTCGTTATGCAGTCTACGGCAAAATAAAGTGAGTTATTTATCACCTCTTTCCTGTCAAGAATTCTTCTAGCATAGACTTTCTAGATTTATCACAGATATTGGACGTATTTTTAACTTTTTATGTCAAGACCAGGTTAAATCCCGGTCTGAATTTTCAGAAGATGAATTGCTGTCACTAGTGATAGTAAAGGTAAATTTTTGTTTCATCTAGAACCTGAAGTTTCATTTACATGTGGACACATTAGCTATTTCATGATTTCATTATATGGCATCAAAAGTTATGATGCACACATTTGTTGCTTCTTGGTTTGACAACTGTGACTAGCAGGTAATCAACCCATTGACTGGCTTTGGAAGTACGATAACAAGTTTCTTCTTACCTAGGCTTGCTTGATCAAAATTTGACATTAGTTATGAAATAACTTTCATTAGTTTGCCAGACTTTCCAAAAAGTATTTCAGTTCTTTATGGCCTTCTCCACGACCTTGAGTTTTGTGCTAGTTGACCTTATCTGTCTTCGAGCTGGATTGAATGATGATTGGTGACTCCGGCGATGATGATGTGCTTAATCTTGTTGATGGTCTTTCTTTCCATTAACTTTTCTGTGAAATACTAGAATATTCATATTCTCCACACACTTTATACTAGTATATAGTTCTGCAATGGCAAGGATTGTTTTTAGTTTATATTTGGGATCTTCCCTAGACAATATTCCAGTTTATAGTTCTGCAGGACCAAGGATTTATTTTTGCATAGTTAATTCCTTCTAACGATTACTTATTCTGTGCCAGAACGGCCGAAAAGTTGTTTGTGGAACTCAGACCGGAGCTTTGTTGCTATATTCTTGGGGTCATTTCAAGGATTGCAGGTAATCATTGGGTAATCTGAGACATGCTTTTCCAATAGCAGAAAGAGCATTATTTAATTTTCTGTCAATAAGGTCTACAGTGGAACATTATCTGTCGTTGCTATATCATGTACTTCAAAAAACCATAGTTGCAACAAAACAATGTCTACAAAGTATACGACTATAATTATCAAGCTAATGAACAATCTACCAGGGCTGTACTTGCACTTGCATGTTACATGCAAAGAGCAAGCATTACAATTAATGCGATCAAATCATTTGTAGTTGTGCATTAATGTCATGAATTTGTAACATGAGACCTGTATAAGTTTTCATAATCACCCATTATCTATTGGTTATGTTAACTTGTAACATTATCCATACATGGCCTGTTTATAGAACAATAATCGTCAAGCAGATCTGGAAGATCCTGCTTTTGATTTTGAACTTCTATTGACATAATATAATTATGTCCAGTGACCGTTTTCTTGGGCACCCGATGTCAGTTGATACGTTATTGAAGGTGAGAGGGAGCTACTTGTCTTTCTTTTTTATCGTATTTGAATTTTCCAGTGCATTCTAAAATCTGTTGTTTTGTTAGGTTGATGAAGATACATTAATATCTGGATCAGAGGATGGAATCATCCGGTTTGTTTTCATTTATTCTCTGGAACTGAAAGTTAATTTCTTTTCTGTAAGACTTAGCTTAATTTTTTTGATCTGACATCCATGTACTTTTATAGGTTGGTGGGCATCTTACCTAACAAAATAATCCGACCACTTGCTGAACACTCTGAGTACCCAATAGAACAACTAGGTATAGTTCTTCATTGTCTTGATCAATATGGCCAGGCTTCTTAACAACTAAATTTAAATGTAAGAAGCTAATTCTAGTTGTCTTTCCCCATGCAGCTTTATCAAATGATAAGAAGTTTCTTGCAAGCATTTCACATGACCAAATGCTGAAGGTGAGCTTCCATATTATGTAATTACTAAACCTATTGTTGTATTTTTGTAGATTTAACTTTTGGAAAGGGTTTTGTCCTTATTAGACATTTGGAATTCAAGTTGATCTATTTACTTCTGATATTTTTAGTAACCTTAGTATTTTTGCTTTAACTAATTATCTTCAAGTTTGTATTTATACATCAAAAGAAGTCTTGCCCCCTCTGAGGTGAAAGATTTTAATGAAATGAAGTTAATAAAAGCTATTCTGTTCTGAGTCCTGTTTTACCGGTAAAACGGGCAATGAAACTAGAAAACATAATGAATGCGATCTAATTTCTGATATTTTAAATGGAAACATCTCACTGAAGAGTTATGATTTGACATTTCCACTGATTACTTGATTTATATATTTCTCATAGCTTTGGGACTTGCAAGAGCTCTTAGATGGCAATCATGTTACCCCAGATTCTCGGCTGGTTGAATCTGATACTGATGATGATGAGATGGATTTAGACATGAAACCTGGCAGATCGTCAAAAGGTGTGTTTGCATTTAATAGGTTCCTTTCAAGATTCATATTTTCGCCCTTGTTTCTCTTTCTTCATCATATAAACATGTTTAAAACAGACCATCTTGTTGCTAAAATTTCGTCTATAAAATTTAAAGATAATCTAACCTTCAGTTTATATGGATCTTGAATCTTCATTTCTTTGGTTTTAAAGCTATATTAATTTCTGTTTGCTTCATCATGCTGACACATGTTTGAGTTGCATAAGAATGATAAAGAAAATACCAAATTGAAGCAGTATCTCTAATTGAATATTTCAGTTAAGTTGTTCTGTAACTTTTACAGGATCAAAGAGTACAAATCCAGGCAAGGGTCCGAGTTCAGCTTCAAAAATAGGCAACTTCTTTGCTGACTTGTAGCAGAACAGTAACTCTGCATGAGACTGCTCTACCTTCCAGAGACACTCGAATTGTCTGTTTGCTTGCATATTTATAAAATTTTGAGTGGGAAAACTCTTGTTTATTCGTACCCTCTTCTTCTCTATTACAATTTATTGGCCTAACTGCATCAAATTTTGTTCTATGCTTCTATGAGTTGAAATTTCTTGAAATGTACTAAAAATATAAACAGCAATTTGTTCCACGGTTGTCACCAACAGGTATCCAGTATTCAATATGTGCTTTATTTATGAAAACGAAGAGCAGGGAGCTCAGCATTACCCTTCTTTGGATCAAATGATGTCCTTCCTGCCCACAGTAATGAGACCTCTCAGTCCACCGTTGGGGTAACACAATGGGCTTCAAAGTTTCTTCTTGGCTCTGATGCCTACTTCTCGTTCGATTAATGTGCAAATATGTATCTTATTCACATGGTATTCAAGCCATGATGGCACTAAATAATAATATCTTATGCACAAACTATTTTCCAATCTGTACCAATTATTTGATAATAACCACAGCTCATTATATAGTCTTAGTCATACGTGGACGGGGGAGGGGGTGTGGTGGTGGTCAACTTGTCATGCAATGGACCCAAATCTATATTGTCGTCAAAGGGCCTCCACACCTGGCACCAAGTATATTTCCTGTGGATTGGATAAATGAAACATACCATTAGATACTGACGTATTTATTATACACATTAACACATACAATTCGAACTGTACTATTTAAATTCTACGATTTCTTTACGTATGCTTGTCATAAATAATTATGACGACTTATCGTGCATCCGATAACGTGGGTTCTGAGTCCAACAACGTGTCCGAGACTAGCAAACTGGACACTGTCTTTCTTAATTTCCTAAGTCATATATATATATACATATCCTTCTATATAAATAATACTGCTGATCTTAGAGAGCAGAGAAGCAAGGAAGAGGAGATGGGAGCTTCTCCTTGTGTAGAAGAAATAAGCCATGTCCAGGGTCCTCAGCGTCTCATTGCTCTCTTCTTTATCTTGCTATTGGGTCTAAGTGGCTCCCTGGACTTGAGATGTGGTGCTCAAGACTTGCCCCGGGAAGAAGGTGGCTTCCACTTCCTTTGTTAGGATAAAATTTTCTTTTTTGTTTCACTAATTTTGGGTCATTAGCATAGCTTTCCCATGTGAAAATATGGATTTATTACTGCAATTCATATCAATATTAATGTGTTTTGCTGTGCATTTGATAAATGCTTATGTCTATATATAGAGAAATTTATTTATAACACTTTGTATTTTTATATATTTATTTATAAATAGAGCCTTTTCTTTGGTACAAGATACTAGGCCGCTCATTTGATTGATAGGTATAGTTTAGCCCTACCATAATGTATACTTAAACTGATCCAAAACTACTGTATTTATACTCAACTGTCAGAAGTGAGACAATAATCATTTAAGAAAATTAAAAATATTATTTGAAAAATATTCTACCTTTTGTTCTACTCTCCATCTAACTACTCGTTAAATTGAACTTATGGGTTAATTATATTTTGACCCATCAATTAGCACCTCTAATCACTTTTATCCTCTTAAGAATTTTTTTTGCATCTAATTATATCACTAAGCTCCTCTAAAGTCTTTTTAGAAAAAAAAATATATTAAAAATTTGACTAACTAATTAGATGGATAAAAATGTCCTTATTTTCTCTTCCTCTCTACTATTAAAAGAGAATTTTTAAATAAATTAAAGAAAACTAGTATATCTAAAGTTAGTAAAAAATTCTAAGATATATTTTACTTAAATTTATAATGAAATATTTTTATAAAATGTAATAAAATATTGACCAAGGAGAAAATGATATAAAGCAATGGCTGAGACGAATATGTAATAAACTCTAAACTTAAACAACATGATGTTGCTCGTTAATTATAAATAATAAACATAACCTAGAGGATTTTATTTATACTATACTCTATAGTCAAAACATAAACGTAGAGGGTGTTATAATATGATGCATTACAGTTAGAGCCCTGGAGGTCATTGGATCCAAGCTGGGAACGGAATGGAACTTCTCGGTGAACCCCTGTGATCGTACCGGGGGGTGGTTTGACCCTCAAGGCCCCTACCGTGACATCACCAACCAACTCACCTGCGATTGCAACACTACCTCCAACGTTTGCCACGTGATTAGCATGTGAGTCTCATTATCATTATTATTATTATTATTTTAATTTAATTTAATCGATATTTTCTAATTACAGATGGCTCAAAGGGCAGAACCTGACAGGTGTCCTCCCCGATGAGTTAGCAGCTCTTACCTTCTTAAGCTCGATGTGAGTCTCTAAACACGCACTAATTTAGGCCATAATCCAATGTGATTAACACGCTAATTATTATTAATAATAATATTTTCCAATTTTAATTATGTAACAGAGATCTTTCACGGAATTATCTCAATGGATCCATCCCCGCCAAATGGGCTTCTCTTCCCCTCATCCGTTTGTTAGTATTAATCCTTCAATCTTAATAGACTAATAAATCTGTGTGGCTAAGGATGTAATTAAAATCGTTTTGCAGGTCACTTCTGGGAAATCGGATATCAGGGAGGATCCCGAAGGAGATTGGGAGCATCACTACCCTCCAAGAGATGTATGTATCTTGATTTCCAACTTTGCCCTTCTCTTTCTCTCACCTGGAATTTATTCATTCTCCATGGCCAGTGTGTTGGAAGGTAACCAGTTGCAAGGCCCAATACCTGCTTCCCTCGGTGACCTTTTCAATTTAGAACGCTTGTAAGTCTTCTTCTTCTTCTTCTTCTTCTTCTTCTTCTCCCTCTAATTTTCCTTGAATTTTGTTCTAGTTAAATTGCTACTATCTTTGCCATGGTAGGCTTCTTTCTGCCAACAATTTGAATGGGGAATTGCCGGACTCACTTGGGAAGCTAAAAAACCTTACAGACTTGTGAGTGCAGTACGAGACATGCATTCTTGTGTACATTCAGAGTTGCATTTCATAGTTTTTGACGCTTGTTTGCAGTCGAATTGATGGGAATCCGATCACTGGCAAGATCCCTAGCTTCATCGGAAATTGGAGCAAGCTCCAGCGGCTGTGAGTATCACTGGATTTGTTGTGTTGGGTACCATTTAAAATTCTGAACTAATTTGATTGCAGAGATATGCAAGGGACATCCATGGAAGGGCCTTTGCCTGCCATCTTCTCCACATTGAGCTCTGTCACCGACTTGTAAGAGACATTGAGTTGCTTATACCACATTGATTCTACTCGACTTTGAGTGTTATCATTTGGTCTTGTAGGAGGATAACTGACCTGAAGGGAGATGGGGAGTTCCCTCCACTGCAGAACATGAAAGCAATGAAAGAACTGTGAGTGTGGAGGGTGTTTTCATTCGTTTCTTTTGATCAGTGAATTCATATTCATGGTGTTGTAATGTGCAGGGTGTTGAGGAACGTATCAATATCTGGTGAACTACCTGATTTTATTGGAGACATGACTAAACTAAAAGTCCTGTAAGCTAACAAAAGAAGATTAAATATCCGGTGGAAGTATGTTCTCCTATTACTTAATGCAATGTGTTTATGTGGCAGAGACTTGAGCTTTAACAACCTCACAGGTCCAATCCCAAGCAGCTATGATGGATTGGCAAATTCAATTGTTTTTCTGTAAGATAACCTTACTGCATGTCATATTTCATAAACTCGATGCGATAATTTTTAGTTGTTGCAACTCATTTTCTACTAGGTACTTCACTAATAACATGCTAAACGGGATAATACCAAATTGGATTATACGCACCGGAAAGAACTTGTAGGTCTTAATTTTTATGTCAATTTATTCCTTTTCTTCTGAGAGAAGCAGTGCCATACTTTTTTTGAAATATAAAATGGCAGGGATCTTTCTTACAACTCTTTTACAGGATCCACATCTAGCTGCCAGCCAGGGAATGTGTAAGTATTCACAATTTGCATCCTTATTGAGTCTCATTAATTCTCTAAGAGATCTACTTCTTTTACTTTTCCTTTTTGCAGGAATCTGTTTTCAAGCTATTCAAATGCAGATAGTAATTTGTAAGTTTCTCATATCATACTCTGCCTTTTTCTTATTGATTCAACTTAAATGTGCTTCAGTGATCTTTATTTTGTGTATTATAGGATATCAGGATGCCTAAGGAGGGATTTTCTCTGCGGGGAAAATGCGAAAAGTGGGTATAGAAGATGAGTTCTTAAAGCATTTATTCTCTTAGTTAAGCTAGAATTATCACGAGGATTTGCGTAAAAAAACACTCTGTTATTCTACATTTTCGTAGACTACAAATTCTTCATAAACTGTGGGGGAAGCAAGGTGGTTATTGGAGATGAGGAATATGAAGAGGATACAGCACCACTGGGTGCATCAAGGTTTCAACTTTCTGGTAGCATGAAATGGGCATACAGCAGCACAGGAGACTTTGTTGGTAATGAGAAGGAGCAGTACATTGCGACGAATGCATCAGTTCTCAATATGGATAATCCAAAGTTGTACACGACTGCTCGATTGAGCCCTCTCTCCCTCAAGTACTATGGTTTCTGCTTGCAGAAGGGGGCCTATATGGTGAATCTCCACTTCGCTGAGATAATGTTCACAGATGATGAAACATATGCAAGTATCGGGACGCGCTTATTTGATGTCTCAATCCAGGTGAGCATTTAGTTTCTTATATATGTTCAAGTATCAAACTGTATGAATCTGCAAGTTTATTCAGTGTTATAGTTATGGTTTTATCAGGGACAAAAGGTTCTAACGAATTTTAATATTGCTAAAGAAGCTAATGGGACTGGTAAGGCAATCATAAAGTCCTTCAATGCAACAGTTGATGGAACTTTGGAAATTCATTTCCAATGGACTGGGAAAGGTACAAATTCAATACCACATAGAAGTGTATATGGACCTCTTATATCGGCCATTTCAGTCACACCAAGTAAGTTCTTTGGTAATCTTGAGGGCCTTCCATTTTTCTGTGAAATGGAATAGTATATGATTATTTCTTGATTATAGACTTCACACCTGAAACCAATGATGGCAAAAAGCTATCTCTTGGAGCAATTGTGGGCATTGCTTCTGGATGTGCTGTCATACTTGTGATGGTCCTGCTCCTGCTCCTCTTTTATCTCAGAAGGGAAGACACTACAAACAATGGTGAGATATTAAGAATTGAGTTGCATTTTATATCACCTAAAAAAACTATTCATAATTTGCTTCACATCACCATATGATGCAGAACTCAGAGGCCTCGAGTTGCAGGCTGGTTACTACAGCTTAAGACAGATTAAGACAGCTACCATGAACTTTGATCCTGCAAATAAGATAGGCGAAGGCGGTTTCGGTCCAGTATACAAGGTAAACATATGTAGTACCAAATTCAAGTTATATATCCTTGATGGAGATCTCATTTTATGGTTCAACTTGCATATAATCTCAGGGAGTGCTTTCAGATGGTTCTGTAATTGCTGTAAAGCAGCTCTCTTCGAAGTCGAGACAAGGGAATCGCGAATTTGTCAATGAGATAGGCGTGATATCTGCTTTGCAGCACCCAAATCTTGTGAAGCTTTTTGGCTGTTGCACTGAAGGAAATCAATTGCTACTAATATATGAATACATGGAGAACAACAGCCTAGCTCGTGCTCTATTTGGTCAGTCCTTACATTAATTGTTAGTAGTATTCCATATATAAATCTCCATTTCTAGATGTAATGATCACCAAATTTGTCAACAGGTCCCGGAGAATATTGCCTGAAGTTGGATTGGGAAACGAGGCGAAAGATATGCCTAGGGATCGCCAGGGGCTTGGCATATCTACACGAGGAGTCAACGCTTAGGATTGTCCACCGTGACATCAAAGCGACAAACATTTTGCTTGACAGAGAACTGAATGCAAAAATCTCTGATTTTGGTTTGGCTAAGCTTGATGAAGATGAGAACACTCATATCAGCACTCGGATAGCTGGAACTATGTGAGTTGATCATCATATACATCTTAACCAACTCTTCTTCTTCTTTTTTGTTTGAAGAGTTCTTCCTGATGACTGCTTATCATGCAGAGGATATATGGCTCCTGAATACGCAACGAGAGGCTGCTTGACATATAAAGCAGACGTTTACAGTTTTGGAGTAGTCACTTTGGAGATTGTCAGTGGAATGAGCAACACGAGTTATAGGTCTAAGGAGGACTGCGTATATCTCCTCGATCGGGTTAGTATTTTATGTGATCCTTCTCGATTACATTTGAACTTTTCCTGTGTTTATAATGGAAGTTATGGACTGCAGGCATACGCTTTACAAGAACAAGGGAACCTGCTGGAGCTCGTTGATCCTAATCTCGGATCAAACTTCTCAAAGGAAGAAGCCTTGCAGATGCTGAGGCTATCACTCTTATGCACTAATCCATCTCCAGCTCACCGCCCCATCATGTCGTCGGTTGTTAGTATGCTCGACGGAAAGCTGGCCGTCGACGTCCAGCCAGGCTCCAGAAATGATGGTTTGGGGTTGAAGTCCTTTGAGGAAATGTACTATGACAGCATTTCATCAACTGATGGCCCAGGGGCAGATTCATCAGCTTATTCCTCTCAACAAGTTGGCAGATCTAATGTAAACAATATGTACAGATAGAAGAAGAAGGCATTCTTTTTTGGGTGGATGAGATCAGTGATATAATGTAATCAAATCCATGTGCTTTTTAAGTGTTGAAAAACGAAGAGCTTAGCAGGGAGGAGGTGATCACTCATCTTGACGTACCACATTTTGATGCTCTTCCTGCCCACAGTAATGAGACCTCTCAATCCACCATTAATTTACAAACATTTCTTCTAGGCTCTGATTCCTACTTCTCGTTTCATTGGCGTGCAAGCATGTTATCTTATATACTTTTTATATGTCATCATCTCCAGAGTGAGAGCGAGAGTGAGACTGAGCAGTGGGAAAATGTAACAAATTACTCTGTGAACATGTAAGTAGTAATCTTTAATTCCCCCATCCTCCTCGTTGACTTTTATCCGAGCTAAAAGGACGAGAGGTACCCCCAAAATCCAATGGCTTAATTAATAATTGTATCTGACTAGTTGTATTGCAGTCAACTGTACTCAAGTCTCCATCAGCAGTAGTTAATGCAGCATCCGATCTGGCCTTTTCTTTTATGATTAGTGTGGCGTAATATAATATGCCATCAATCAAATGGATTAATGCAACTGCTGTTTCATTAGTTATATATATTACTCAAAAGTAGGTAGACTCAAATTAAAGCAGAAGGGAGTAAAAAATATTTACACTACGAGGGAACAATATATTTAGCTTTTAATATACTTTTTCTGACAAAAGGAGACAAGACAGCTAAGAGATTTGACTAAGTTGTAGCAGCCCAGCAGTCTAGCAGACAAAAGAAAAGAAACCAAATCACCCTCAAATAATGATGGTCTAAAATAATAAAAAATAAAAGAATCTCTCCCTTTCTCTCTCTCTCTCTCAGTCTCAAAAAAAAAAGAAAACATTTCTACTGGATTCTCTTTGTAGTCAAATCAACCTCGGTACCTCTCTACCCAGCTGGCCGATGCCTTTGCGTGACCGAGAAAATAGTCAACTCGTGATCACTCGGGACAGTGGGCTGCCAAGAATACTGCTTGCCCTTCGTTCCAACCAAATTAACTCCTTCTTTTAACTCCATACATATTTTTTTTAAATTCTAATATATTAATTTTTACTTCTGAATAACATTTTTATATTATAGTAACATCGTTCAATAATATAAATATTATTTATTAAAATTACATCTTATAATGTATACTAATTTATATTTCATATCAAATCAAAAGTCATTCATAGTAATTTTAAAAATATACTTTTTATTTTATATTATAAATGAACATAAAAAGTAATTATTTTTTAAATAAAATTCTCATTTTGAGAATTAAAAAACTATTTATTTTATAATTAACTTTTTGTAAAAAAAAAAAAAAGTAAAAGAGACCAAAGATTTGAAAGAAGAGTTAATTAATATTTTTAGTACATTTAACTCAAACTAATTTTCTTGTCATTCTCTAATGCCACTAAAAGTATCTAAATAATGATACTTAGATAAAACTTTATCTTTAATGATATTAAATTATATGTGCTGTTATGATGATATGTTGTCATTTGCGGTTTGGTTCAAGTTAACTCAAAATATTGTTGAGAAATTAAAAATAAAATATAAGAGCTGAATAATAAACATCAATACAATAACATGGAAGCTCATCTAATCCCAATCAATCAAGATCTTGGTGGTCTTTTTTATCACCTATCAAGTTGCTAATTTATGGTTGCTAAGCTGGCCATTGTTCTATTTTCTAAAGAATTGACATTATGTCGATCTTATCTTTATAGCAAAAAATAAGAAAATTATATCATAAAAAAGGATGGCATTACCGACAGAGTCTTTTATGCTGATTTCCCTATAAATCATAAGTAATGCTTGGTCAAGCACAAACCTCTAAAAGAGAATAGAATCCAATCTAGCTAACTTGGATCGGTCAAAGCTGTACATGCTATTCAAACATCGTTAGGTGGGCGAAGGTTGATTTCACACCGGCCTATTTATTACGCACATACCAATTTAATTGTATATCTTCTTGGGTCAAATTCTACTACTTTTAATTCCTACGTGTTTTCTTTTATACTTAATTAAAATCGTCAGATGATATATAAACGGACGTACAGGAAATGTCAACTCTTTTACCCGGCTTTATTGTACAAGAAAAGTTCGTTAGGAAGTCTAATCATTATTAGTTTCCGAACCCATCGATGTTTTCGGTTGCAGTGATGGTTTATTTGGGTGGGTCGATATTATTTTGAGTAATTTGGGAGGATTATTTTTTAATAAAATAGAAAGCTTTGTATCTTTTAAGTTAAAAAAAATGAAATAGTTTAGAAAAAATCACTACGTAGGGACTATTTGTGGACCTACGTTGATGTGTTGATATTTATAAACTTTGACCAAGAGGCAAATATGACTAAATTTTATACGTCCTATTTGTTGTTAACATCGAAGTAGGGGATAAGAAGAGGAGCATTGGGGAGGATCACTTCACAATCTAATGCCCTTCTATTACCACAAAGTGCTGGAACTAGGGGACCATAGAACTTGGACTATTAAGGAGAACAGTGAATAAAAAATAGTGTGCGGGAAGTAGACACTTCTCTCTCTTTCTCATCTTTATATAAATAATGCAGCTGATGCCATCTTTCTATCTATCTGATTAATATACCAAACTGGAGAGCAGAGAGAGAGGCAAAGGAAGTAGGAGGAGATGAGAGCTTTCACTTGGGTGGAAGGAATAAGCCATGTCCAGGCTCCTCAGCGTCTCATTACTCTCTTCTTTCTCTTGCTATTGGGTCTAAGTGGCTCCCTGGACTTGAGATGTGGAGCTCAGAAGTTGCCCCAAGATGAAGGTACACCTTCCACTACCTTTTGGGGATAAAGTTCTCTCTTATTGCTCACTAGTTTTAGAGAAATCTATAGTTTTCGTTGGATCTTTCCATATTCCTCAACTATCGATCTAAAGAGAAACAAAGCTGTTGTATATTTATCATCTTTGAGTTCATTTAGCTTTTTCAGAAGTATAATCTTGGTGAGGGGAACTTTTCCTTTCCCTTTCCCTTGCTGCTTTCTTTTTAAGGGTTCTTCTTATGCTTAATTTGAAGTTTAATCAAGAGAAAAATAAGAAGAAGAAGAAGAAGAAATAGAAATTTCTACGGAGATGGGAATTTGTATTATATTTGTTTAATAGCTGTGTAGTGGGACCCAGTGCAAACAACCAATCAAATTATTCTTTCTTCATGGTAAGAATATTAGGTTTGTCCAAGTCCTCCTTTAATATTTCAATCCTTATCCTGAAGCATCTCTGAAAGATTACTCATTTGTCTAAGCTTCTCTCACTTGCATTCATAATACCATCAGTAATTAACTTGATTACGTAATAGGTCAATGCCATGTGTCGTTTCAACTTTCTATTGGTGCACATCCTTTGTTAGACTTAAGAAGGGAACGTGATTGATAAGAAGATTTCTATTAGCTGTTTCAAACGCATAAGTTGACAAAGAATAATGATAATGTTGTAATACTTTACCTACCAATTAAATAGATGTATACCTACCAATGAAATATTCTATATTCTTTTTATTACATCAAGTGTTTGTTAAATTAAACTTAAACAATAGGGTGTTTGCTCGGTAATTTTTCGCAAATCGGAGTCTCTATTAATAAATAATAAAAAGAGAGGATTTTATTTATAGTTATAATTAAACTTTAGGATGTTATTTGTAATTTTCTCTAAATATGCTATATGATGCATTACAGTTAACGCCCTGAAGGTCATCGGATCCAAGCTTGGTAAGAATTGGAACTTCTCGGTAAACCCCTGTGATGGTACCGACGGGTGGTTCGACCCTCAAGGCCTCAATCGCGACATCACCAACAACCTCACCTGCCATTGCAACACTACATCCAATGTTTGTCATGTAATTAGCATGTGAGTCTCATTATTATTATGTTTTTAATTTTTAATGGACTTTTGTTTTGTTGTAATCAACAACTTCTAATTACAGATGGCTCAAAGGGCAGAACCTGACAGGAATCCTTCCTGATGAGTTAGCAAATCTTACATTCTTAAGCTCGATGTGAGTTCTAAATACACACCAATATAGGACATGACATAATCCAATATAATTAACACAATAATTCTTTCTTCTTTTTTTCACTTTTAATTTTGTAACAGAGATTTTTCTCGGAATTATCTCAATGGATCCATCCCCACCAAATGGGCTTCTCTTCCCCTCACACATTTGTCAGTATTAATCCTTCAACCTGAATCTACAAACTAGTAAGTTTGTGTGGCTAAAGGATGTAATTTTTTCAGGTCACTGCAGGGAAATCGGATATCAGGGAGTATCCCGGAGGAGATTGGGAGCATCACTGCCCTCCAAAACATGTACTACCTGAATCCTCTATCTTGATTTCCAGTTTTGCCCGTTTCTCCTCTCTCTTGGAATTAATTTAGTCTTCATGGCCAGCTCGTTGGAGGGCAACCAGTTGCAGGGCCCAATTCCTGCTTCCCTCGGCAACCTTTTAAATTTAAATCGCTTGTAAGTCTTTTCTTCTCTAATAATTCCCTTTAATTTCGCAAATGAATAAATTATTGGTTATATATCTTCTTTTCTTTTTCTTTTTCAAGCTAAATTACTAATATCTTTGCCACGGCAGGTTTCTGTCTGCTAACAATTTGAGTGGGGAGTTGCCGGACTCACTTGGGAAGCTAAAAAACCTTACAGACTTGTGAGTGCAATGCATGAATCCTATAATGGCTATAATTGCCTGTGTGCTTGTACATGCAGTTATATAGAATTGTTTCTTTCTGGAATATAATATAGAATTAAATGCGCAGATCTTATCAGCTAAAGCTCAGTATACCATTAGCTTATTTTATCAGCTTGAATGTTCATAGGAACTGATGATTCCATAGTTTTATTTATGGATGCTGAAATATCTTAGCACTTGTTTGCAGTCGAATTGATGGGAATCCAATCACCGGCAAAATCCCTAGCTTCTTCGGAAATTGGACCAAGCTCCAGCGGCTGTGAGTATCACTAGATTTCTTTCGTTGACTACTAACTCCAGTCTTGGCTGTGTTAAAATTTTGAACTATTTGATTGCAGAGATATGCAAGGAACATCGATGGAAGGGTCTTTCCCTGCCGTCTTCTCTACATTGAGCTCCTTAACCGACTTGTAAGAGCCATTGAGGTGCTTATACTACATTAATTCACTTGATTTTGAGTGTTTTCATTTGTAAATTCGTTTTGGTACTACAGGAGGATAACTGACCTGAAGGGAGATGGAAAATTCCCTCCACTGCAGAAAATGAAAAAAATGAAAGAACTGTAAGTGTGGAATATTTGTTGTATGTTTTCAAATTTAAAGCTAATAGCATGCTGTTTGCATTTTATTCTTGATCAATAAATTCATATTCATGGTGTTATCATGTGCAGGGTGTTGAGGAACTTATCAATATCTGGTGAACTACCTGATTTTCTTGGAGACATGACTAAATTAAAAGTCTTGTAAGCTAACAAAAGAAGATTATTATAAAGGAAGATTATTCAGTGGAACTATATTCTCTTATTATTAATGCACTGTATTTTTATGGCAGAGACTTGAGCTTTAACAACCTCACAGGTCCAATCCCAAGCAGCTATGATGGACTGGCAAATTCAATTGATTTCATGTAAGCACACTACAAGTCATATTCATAAGCTTGATGGGGTGATTTCAGTTACTGCCTCTGAGGGATGTGCTCATCTTTAAGTTTTCCATCTGATTGTCACCTAGGTACTTCACTAATAACAAGCTAAAGGGGACAATACCAAATTGGATCTTACGCAGTGGAAAGTACTTGTATGTCGTAGTTTTTATTCCAATCTATTCTTTTTATTCGGAGAGAAGCTGTTCTACAAGATGCAGTTCCATACTTTTGTGATATATGAAATTGCAGGGATCTTTCTTTCAACTCTTTTACAGGATCACCATCTAGCTGTCAGCTAGGAAACGTGTAAGTATTCACAATTTTTGTGTCCTTGACTCGTAATTAGTGGGTATTATTGTCAGTTTGCCATTTTATTAATTCTCTATGAGCTCTTATAATTTTATACTTTTTGCAGGAATCTGTTTTCAAGCTATTCAAGTGCCGATAAGAATTCGTAAGCTTCTCATGCTCTGGTGTTTTCTTATTTTGCTTCTTACCTTTATTGATTCAACTGACATGTGCTTCAATAATCCCTGCATTTATTTGGCCATTATAGGATATCGGGATGCTTAATGAGGAATTCCCTCTGTGGGCAAAAGGCAAAAAGTGAGTATAGAGGATTCCTAAAGCACTTCTTATCTTAATTGAGCTAAGATTATCATGAGGATTTGTGTAAAAACACTGGTACACTATATATATGGCATACTAATTACTAAATATGTATTTTACATTTTTGTAGACTACAAATTCTTCATTAACTGTGGAGGAAACAAGGTGATTATTGGAGATGAGGTATATGAAGTGGATACATCGCCACTGGGTGCATCAAGGTTTCAACTTTCTGATAGCATGAAGTGGGGTTACAGCAGTACCGGAGACTTTATTGGTAATGAGAAGGAGCCGTACATTACCACGAATGTATCAGTTCTCAATGTGGATAATCCGAAGTTGTACACGACTGCCCGATTAAGTCCTCTGTCCCTCAAGTACTATGGTTTCTGCTTGCAGAAAGGGGTCTATACGGTGAATCTCCATTTTGCCGAGATAATGTTCACAGATGATGATACATATGCAAGTGTTGGAACACGCTTATTCGATGTATCGATCCAGGTGAATCTGATTTCTGCAAGCCTTTATTTTGGTTAGCAAATCTCTGTTTCTTAGTCTGAAGGAGTAAATTCCTTGAGTATTACTTTCTTACCTTTCCTTTCTAGGTCCTGTTATATATGTTCAAGTATCATTACTGTAAACATAACATTAAGGATTCAACTGTATGACTCTGCAAGTTTGTTCAGTATTATAGTTACTGTTTTATCTGTTGTATCTGCAGGGACAAAAGGTTCTACAGAATTTTAATATTGCTAAAGAAGCTAATGGGACTGGTAAGGCAATCATAAAGTCCTTCAATGCATCGGTTGATGGAACATTGGAAATTCATTTCCAATGGACTGGGAAGGGTACAAACTCGATACCACATAGAAGTGTCTATGGACCTCTTATATCGGCCATTTCAGTCACACCAAGTAAGTTCTTTGGTAATCTAGAGGTCTTCCTTTTCTTTGAAATGGAATAGTATATGATTATTTCTTGATTGTAGACTTCACACCTGAAATCGATGGCAAAAAGCTATCTGTTGGAGCAATTGTGGGCATTGCTTCTGGATGTACTGTCATACTTGTGTCGATCCTGGTCCTACTCTTCTTTTACCTCAGAAGGAAAGACACTACAGACAATGGTGAGATAA
Source organism: Typha angustifolia (assembly GCF_048772165.1). Taxonomy (NCBI): domain Eukaryota; kingdom Viridiplantae; phylum Streptophyta; class Magnoliopsida; order Poales; family Typhaceae; genus Typha; species Typha angustifolia. The sequence continues at coordinate 1,577,098 of NC_133239.1, forward strand.
CAAAATTCAGTTTTGGTTTGCTCATGTGATAATGTTCTAGGAAGTTGATAGCTATTTTCCTTGGAAGCTAATCTTTGTGAAAGATCTAGTAGGTGCTTGCTGTTTCGTGTAATCAGCAAAATGAAGTTGTAAAAGATCATAATTTATTAAGAAGCAAATGCCAATCTATTTTTGCTTTCCAGTAGCTTATAGAAGCAGCATGCCCGCACATGTTCTCCAAATTTTTATTAATTTTATTAAATATGAGCATCCTAGGAATCACACACCAGATAACTCTGATGCTCAACATGTTGATATTCTTCTTAAGAAAATGAAAATATTGCATTATAATCATTGTGCAGCTAAATTGCATACTGAACCAAATATACCTACATTTACAAAGCATTTTATATCCCCTAAATGGTTATTCATAATTTACCTCACACTTTATGATGCAGAACTCAGAGGCCTTGAGTTGCAGGCTGGTTACTTCAGCTTAAGACAGATTAAGACAGCTACCAAGAACTTTGATCCTACAAATAAGATAGGCGAAGGCGGGTTTGGTCCAGTATACAGGGTATATATATGTAGTAGCAAAATAGTTGTTTATTTCTTCCAGAATTCAAGTTATCCTTGATGGAGATCTCATTTTATGGTTCAACTTGGATAATCTCAGGGAGTGCTTTCAGATGGTTCTGTAATTGCTGTAAAGCAGCTCTCTTCAAAGTCCAGACAAGGGAATCGAGAATTTGTCAATGAGATAGGCATGATATCTGCTTTGCAGCACCCAAATCTTGTGAAGCTTTTTGGTTGTTGCATTGAAGGAAATCAATTGCTACTAATATATGAATACATGGAGAACAACAGCCTAGCGCGTGCTCTATTTGGTTAGTCCTTACATTGTAGTATTCCATAAATCCCCATTTCTAGATATACTGATCAATTATGTAAGCAAGATAACATGACTTTTCAGGTCCTGAAGAATATCGGCTGAAGTTGGACTGGGAAACAAGGCGTAAGATATGCCTAGGGATTGCTAGGGGCTTGGCATATCTACATGAGGAATCAAGGTTGAAGATTGTCCACCGTGATATCAAAGCAACAAATATTTTGCTTGATAAAGAACTGAATGCAAAAATCTCTGATTTTGGTTTGGCTAAGCTTGATGAAGAAGAGAACACTCATATCAGCACTCGGATAGCTGGAACTATGTGAGTTGACATGCATCTTAACTAACTCTTTTTTGTTTTCCTTTCCAAGGCTTAAAAGCTGAAACTTCTGTGACAGTTGAAAGATTGCGAAGCAGGCTATACAATTGGTTGACAATTTCATCATTTAGATGCTTAATAGTTTAATAATCTGAATCAAAGAATAAAATATCTATTATCGTTCTAGTGAAAATGGTATGTGCTGTTCAACACCTTTGTAAGAGAATTCAGGATTTTTTAAAAGACCAACACCTAACAAGCTAGTTTATTTAAGTGATACAAGACAAGTTGGGTATCAATTAAATGTATCTTCCGTTGTCACCTTATTTTTCCGACACTTGTATTAGGTGTGATGCATTGTTCATGCTTTAAGAGTTCCTCCTGATTATTGTTGATCATGCAGAGGATACATGGCTCCTGAATATGCAATGAGAGGTTACTTGACATACAAAGCAGATGTTTACAGTTTTGGAGTAGTCACTTTGGAGATTGTCAGTGGAATGAGCAACACGAATTACAGGCCTAAGGAAGACTGTGTATATCTCCTTGATTGGGTAAGTATTATCACTTTATGTAATATGAAATTTTATCAGAAAACTTGTGAAGATAAATAGCGATATTCTATATTTGAACAAAGGCAAAGGTATAACTTGAACTAATCCCATGTGACATTCCTTAGACATAATGAGACTATCGAATCTGGAGATAAATTCCTTGTATTTATTTCTATATCATTCTTTAGCTTCCTCCTATGAAAACTGATATGCTTCAACATTTGGTCCTCAAGCTCTTTTTTATGTGATCCTTCTCAATTACATTTGGACTTTCCTGTGTTACTGAAAGTAACATTTCCTCAATATGGACTGCAGGCCTACGTTTTACAAGAGCAAGGGAACCTGCTCGAACTTGTTGATCCTACTCTCGGTTCAAACTTCTCAAAGGAAGAAGCTTTGCAGATGCTAAGCCTTGCACTCGTATGCACCAATCCATCTCCAACTCTCCGCCCCATGATGTCATCAGTTGTTAGTATGCTCGACGGAAAGATGCCCGTCGAAATCCCGTCGGTAAAGCACACAGCCTCCAAAAACGATGGTTTGAGATTCAAGTCCTTTGAGAATATGTACCACGAGAGTGAAACTCACAGTGTTTCCACTGATGGCCCATGGGCAGATTCATCAGGTTATTCTGGAAGTAGCAAAGACGTGAGTGCTGCTTATTTGTTTCAACAAGTTGACAGATCTAATTCAAATATGAACATGTAAATATACAAAAGGCAGTGTAATGTTCTCTTCTTCCTTTTCCTTCTTAATTTGTTGGGCCAGTTTGTGCTCCTCTTGTTTCAAGTCCCAGGATAAGGTGGAGGACTTCTTGTGTCAATGTTATTGTAGTAAAAGTGTAAAACTATTCGAGTTTGGAGCATCAAAAACTTTCCACTCACTTCCTTTTCTGTCACTGTCCACAGATTAACATATAATGTATAATTTCTTTCGCACAAAAAGGTTGAAGAATGCAATGCTGTTACTGGGTGTTGGAAAACAAAACAAGCTAACAAAATCTATCATCATGGACAAGAGACTCACATCAAGCACACTCCAAGACCAATAGTTTGTAAACATTCACACCAGTACTTTTTTAAAACAAGAGAACAAACTAGAGATGGAGAGCCAGAAAGTCCTAGTTCTAGAACAAGGGAATAAGAATTACATTATAAGACCACCTTCGCCGACAAAGATAATGGTGAAAAAAGAAACCAAATATTTGACATTAAAACCCCGTGCAAAGAAGCTTCGAAGCATCGCCATCTCCAACTTAATGATTAGAACAGCAAGGCCGAAACTTTTCCAATGTGCTGGGAGAATGGAAGCTCCCTCTGTTGACCCGTCTCTGAATCGTCTTGCCTTCTTCCCCAATCCACTTGGAAAGCTAAGTTAATATAATGTAAAAATCTGTGCTTCCCTTGGATTCTTGGTGATTGTTAAGTCGAAATCGTTCAGAATTCAAACAAACAAGTTGATATATGAATGGAATCTTTGGATTCACACCCCTTAAAAAACCATTTTATTTACGAATTGACGTATTTGAATTGCATGTATATTCTACGATATCTCACAGGCCCTAATCAAGGCGAGACACGTTTCGTCCGGATACGCGCAAGTTTTGGTCATTAATTCCTGGATACCGCCATGTTATTCTCGGATAAGCCATGTAGAAAGATATCCTCCGTGGAGTAGATGACCTCCTTCGGTCGTCACTGATTGGCTCACTAATTGCCGAAGGTGAAATCACTAACGGTGACGGCTATAATTTATCCTTTAAATTTTCTGATTCATTTGAAAAAAAGAAATATATATATATATATATCTGGTTCATTTATAAGGAACATTCTTATTATTTTGTCTATTTACTTATTTTGTATAATATATTTTTGTATAGAAAATGAGTTTGTACATTAATCATAGATTAGATAATATAGCTAGTCGCATATATAAATTAAAAAACTGGGTAAACTATTTTAAAAATAAATAAATCATACCTTATATTTTACCTATTTTATGATTAGCACCATATTTTTGAGAATTTTGTAACTCTACTCTTGTTTTTTTCTATAATTCTTATTTAACACTGACATTATTTTAACTAACTATTATCAAAAAAATTACTAAAATAATCCCACCCTTTAATCTCTCTTTTTATATCTTTTTACTATCTTCCCGACTTACCTCCTCCACCATAACTGTCATCGTCCTCATTGCCGCGGTCACATTTTCTCATCTTTTCTCATCTCCTTCCTTGTTTTTTTTTTTTCTCTTATTTTTCTTTACGAAGAGAAAAATAAAATAAAGAAGATATAGATAATTTAAATATTTATAAATTATTTTATATATTATAACTAAATATTTTTTATTAATACCATCTAAATTAATTCAAAATATTAAATAAAAATTATAAAGAAAAATAAAGGATCCGATTAAGTGTGAATCTTATACAATGTGAACGGTGTAATTTATAAAAATTCCTTAAAAATATAATTCCCAAACTTTCATGATAGAATTTAACAACTTTTCTTTTCTCACCAACTAATGAGAAAATATAATAGTTGATGCGAAATTATACTCAGCATAATCACCACTTAACAACAATAGGAAAAGGAGGGCAAATAAGATTAGATTAGATTAGAAAAGTCCACCTTCTAATGGAAATTTGTACTTGACGCCCTGTTGTCTCTTCTGTCTGTGCGGGAGAGACCATGACTACTTCCAATCTTCCATGAGAACCCCCCAAAAACTATCTTCTTCTTGGAAAGATTCCACAACTACCTACCAAACCGATAGTGCGGGAAAGATTGACGATACGGTTGATCTCCTCGTTCTTCGATCCGCTTCAATCCCTAGAGTTTGGTGTCCTGAACAAGATCCGAAGACAATTTTAGGGTTTTGGTGAGTTCTATCATTGGATTTGGGGAGAATTGATCGAGATTAACGGCGGCGAGTTAAGATTTGAGCTAATTGTAGAGGAATCAGAGGATGGAGAGCTCGCAAGGGAGTTCGAATTCGCCGGCTCCCTTCCTCACGAAGACGTATGAGATGGTGGATGATCCCTCCACCAACGCCATTGTTTCGTGGGGACCGACCAATACGAGTTTTGTCGTGTGGAATTTACCGGACTTCGCGAGGGATTTGCTCCCCAAGTACTTCAAGCACAACAACTTCTCTAGCTTCGTCCGGCAGCTCAATACTTATGTAAGTTAGATCTTTCCTTGCTTTATAAGCTTGGAAAACGTTGGTCTTTTCGCATTGTAATGAGCATAATTCTGGTAAAAAGGAAGATTTTAATGTTTGAAACTTTTCGTAGTAAGTTGATGATTTTGACTACCTGAGAAATCAAAGGATAAGTTAAATTTCACAATCTTTTGATAAACTTCGTAAATTATTTTTCTGTTCTTCGTGAAGCCGCTATTGAGATATAACACAAATAAATTTTGTAGGAGCATAGTTCTTTTGATTTATTAACAAGTTAAATATGAGAATAGATTTTTGGTACTTTGCAAAATAGCTTGCTTCTTACTAATTTTGCATCCTTGAGATGACAGCGTCGACGACATGCATGAAACTTGATGATATACCTAATTATATCTTCCAACATGTGCTTTTTATTATATTTCGTTGCTGGATGAGGCCATCAAATTATGGGATCTAGGAATGTTTCTGACTTGCAACTGCAAACCAGTTTCATGTTTGTCGTGGTTTCATGTAAAAGGAGCATCTAGATAAGCTATTATACATATCTTTGGATTTTAGAAGCTAATGCTTTATCAGTTTTTTTCGTAACTTTAGTCATTCTAGATGTAAGTTATAGAAAATTGGTTTTATTGCATCAGGTAAACAAATCAAGCAGTGATTAACCAAAAAGTGGCTCTAGATAAAATTGAAAGTTTCACTTGCAATGAAGCCACTAAGTTACTCATATTAGGCTTCTATCCAGTTAAGCTCTGTTAAGCTTGAGCTAGTTTATCTGATTTTGTTCCTAGAGATTAGCCCCAGAGTCCATTTGAAGAGCTTCATCTGCCAAAACTCAACCAACTCATTTTAGTTACAACCCCTATTTATTCACTCGTACCTACCAGAAAGAAGACTTTCTTGCATCAAGGGAGAATGACCTTGCTATCTATTATGGATGGTAAAAGTAACAATACTAGCAACTATAAGCAACACCCGGTGTCAGTTTGTCATGACATGATTCCTTTGCTCTCCAATAATGGGAATTTTTTTGTCCTTTATAGGGCTTTCATAAAATAGATCCTGATCAGTGGGAGTTTGCAAATGAAGATTTTATAAGGGGACAGAGGCATCTCTTGAAAAACATTCATAGACGCAAGCCAATACACAGCCACTCCTTGCATCCACAAGGCCATGGGGCATTAGCTGAAACAGAAAGAAGGGAACTCGAGGAGGAGATTATGAGAGTTAAATGTGAAAAGGATGTGCTAATATTGGAGCTTCAGAAACATACCCAGCAGCAGCATCAGATGGATCGGCAAATGCAAACTTTAGAGGAGAGATTGCAAGTTATGGAACACCATCAGAGGAATCTGATAGCTTTCTTGAGCCAAATCATACACAGACCTGGATTTCTCTCCAACTTTGTGCAACAATCTGATTATCACAGCAAGAAGAGGAGACTTCCAAAAGCTGATCTGTTATATGAGGATGTCAATATGGATGACAATGAGATTGTACATTTCCAGGCATTAGGCAAAGAGGGATCGGACATGTTACCTATGTATGCATTGGATACAGAGCCATTTGATAAGATGGAATCATCCTTGAATTCCCTAGAGAATTTTTTCCGAGGTGTGAGTCAAGCTTCTGGTGAAGACATGTATCATGATAGTACTGTGCCTTCTCTTTCTGCTGTAGTTCTTACTGAGATGCATGCATCTTCGGTGGAGACTGATGCAGACTTGCAATCATCGCCACCTAAACTGCACGCTTCTTCACCTTCTATAGGAGAAATCCATTTGACTCCGGAGTTGGCAGAATCCACGGGTTATGCAGAAAATCTTGCTTTTCCTCTGACCGATATTCAGGCAGATATACAATGTAAAATATCTGAGATAGATGTTAATTCTGAGCCTACCGTTGCTATAGTTGATCCAACAAGTGATCGAACTACAGCAGCTTCTACTGTGCCAACTGGGGTAAATGATGTATTCTGGGAACGATTTCTTACCGAGGCTCCTGGTTCTTCTGATGCACAGCAGGCCCAGTCACAAAGACGAGATGAAGATGACATGAGAAATGAAGGAAAAGTACAAGAACATGGAAGTTTTGGGTGGAGCAGGAAGAATGTTGCACACCTAACCGAAAAGATGGGGCATCTCACTTCAGCTGAAAAAACTTAATGGTGCCTTTTTTCCGTTTTAGCTTTGAATTTTTTAGCTTTATTGTTACTTGGAAAGTGAGATACGACTGATGTATATATATATATATATATATATATTATATAATATATTGCTGTTCCAAATTTGATATTTCATCTCTCTTGCTTGCATCCTTACTATTACATTATTTGGCTGTTGCCAGTTTATAGTAAGAAAATTGGCATATCTTTGTTGTTCTTAAGATATCATCTACATTTATTAGCTTGGTATTATCAAGCCTCTAGCTTATTCAGACTCTTACCTTGTATAACTCTTCAAACTGTTAGAGATATTCAACTTTGAATATCCGACTGTAGACTTTACTGAAAGAGAGACTTTTTTCTCTCGTTGAGTAGGCGATCCGCTAGGTGTCAAACAATCCACATCAATAGATACATATTTTTTCTTCCCATTGGCCTTCGTGGCCCAAACATTACAAGAGAAGACGACCTCTTCCTGACTAAAATATACATCGTTATCATAGAAACTCGTAGATTAGTAGGCTGGACGAGGTGTTAAAATACTAAGTAAAAACCAATAACATCCCAGCTCACATAGTCACATGGGAGCATATGATTTCTGAACTCTAAATCACAAATTAAATGGAGGTAACCAATGTTAACACTATATTCTACGATCTATAGTTTTTGCCATGTTACTCCATTTGACTTTCCATTAGCTTCATCACATTCACTGACGAGTTCTTAGCCTCATATTTCGTTCCCCACATGGTCAAGTCCACGTCACCATCCTTCCTATATAAACCCCACCACACATTCTCTCACTCTTCATCAATTCCAAGAACCAACAAAAGACATCCACTATAATCTTTATGGGGATTACCACCCTCTTCTCTTCTCTCCTACTACTCGTCCTTCCACTGCTACTTTCTAACGCCGATGCTCGCTCGTTGGGCTCCGTGAGCTCGGCGGAGCAGTTCTTAGCCCCCCATAACACTTTGCGGGCCAGTTTGCGCCTGCCGCCGCTCCAGTGGAGCACGCATCTGGCTGCGTATGCTACGTGGTATGGAAACCAGAGGAAGGGGGACTGCGCGCTCGAGCATTCGACGGCGAACTACGGGGAGAACATCTTCTGGGGCCAAGGGAAGCAGTGGAAGATCGCCGACGCAGTAGCCGCCTGGGCGGCCGAACGGGCCGACTATAACTACAAGCGCAACTCGTGCGCGCCGAATGCCGATTGCACCCATTACACCCAGATGGTGTGGCGGACGACGCAGCGGCTTGGCTGCGCCAAGGTCATCTGTAACTCCGGTGACACTTTCATTGTGTGCGAGTATGATCCTCATGGTAATGTCATAGGTGCAAGACCGTATTGAATGTCTTTGTTGGTGGTTCTGCTTTCTGTGAGCCCAACTAGGTAGAACCCAGTTGATTTGGATTCTTTTTTACCCCATCTCTTTTGGTTTAAAGATGTATTCTATCTCTGTTGCTTGAGTAGATTCATCTATATATATCACATAGTGTATTTTGTTTTTTCTCAATATATACCAGTTAACTAGCCAGGTGTGTGTGTGTGTATATATATATATATATATATATATAGACATACACATAAAAATAAAAAATAAAAAAATAAAAAAATACAAAGAAGAAGAAAGGATAGTGTGGTACATAACTGAAAATGGAGGACTCAATTCGTAAATATGTAGAGAAGAGTAGTTATCTACAATAAGTCCAAATTGTAGCTGGTATTATGCAAAAGACATTTGGAAACTCGGCAATCGTCGTATCTGTTAACCGACTTCTCTAATGGAAAAGTGCTTTACCCCGTACTTAGCGTGGGTTAACTCCTGAGGTTTCACCGTTATCTCCCTCCTTTCCCTTTATTTTCATTTCATTTAGCCCCTGAATAATACTTCAATCAATCTGAAAGTATACCTAAGCTTGGAGGTGCTCCATGGATAGCTTCATTAATTCTGAATGGAATTGAAGTTGCTCAGCCAAGTCCTAAATTCGCTGCTCATTCTTCCTCGAAAGATTCGCCAATATTGCCAAGCGAGTAGATTCCGCCATGGATACTCCAATTACTGCTCTAAGCTACCTCTACGCTAACCACGAGTTGACCACAAGAATTGATGCCTGCTCTGATACCAAATGTAATGATCTGAGATTAACAATCTCAAATCCCTTCTCTAACTACTCCCAAAAAATTATCGATGAGAGCAATTAGCCTTGTTTAATAGTTTTTCCCTCTCTCAAGCTGAGAAGATGACGATTATTATAGAAAAGGGATAGATGGGTTTATATCATACCCTCAGTTCCAATCTCTCACTTTCTAATTGACCTCTCTCACTCTCTAACTGATCGGACTGTTAACGGTAACTATGACTCAAGGACTTCTATGAAAATAAAGGGCTTATACATGATTATTTTGTAAAATTTCAGTCCCCGGTGCTGATACGGGATCACAATGCAAAGGCTCTTTTTTCTTCTTCCCAGCGAGCTCTGAGCATGACAGAGGCTAAGCCTCCAACGTCATATTCGTCGAATCCGCGGGCACTAGGGTTTAACCTCTCATCTTTAACGAGCCCGAGGAAGTCCTCCTGGAGGTGAGAGTCTTCTCTCTCTCGAATGCTTGCTTCTTTCTTTCGTAACCGGTCTAGGATCGTGGTATTTCTTAGACTTCTCCTTCCTTGTGTTTGGAGTTTGAAAGTGTTTTTCATTTAGAGTTTTCTTTGATGAGAATCATGCTACTAAATGAGAAGGGTTTCGATGATGAATTATTGATGTATCGTTGTTGTTCATTTTGAATTTGAGTAAGCCAAGATTTCTGTGGTTGCTTTGTTTCTATATAATAAAGTTCTTTTGGGTCTTAGATGTTTGGATTAGGACTTCTCTCTCTTTCTTTCTTTCTTTCTTTCATTTTGGTTTTCTTGAGTTAGTTTCCATTAAAGTGAATTGGGCAACCTTTGTGTTTTTCATAATGAAACTGCTTGCTGGTGTTTTCTATATTATATTCGGTTGTATTATGCAAAAAGATCCTTGAAGCAAAGCAAGTTTCTCTGATAGAACTCCGCATACCTCACATTCTTGAAATGGGGTTATACGCAATTTTCCAGTCTTCTTCCCTACTCCTCTCGTCCTTCCCGGTTCCAGATGACCTCTCTCCCAGCGATCTGGGGCTCTAATTCTAACTCCATTCCTCTTCTCCTCCTCCTCGTTATATCCTTCTTCTTCCTCTGTAATTCTCTCAACTTCGATTCTTCCCAATCAATCATTATTCCTGGCAGAGGTGACGAGCGCTTTGCCGAATCCTTCGGCGTCTCGACATGTGCATCACCGGATCCGTCGCTCTACTACTACCCCGTGATCGGGATCGTCTCCCACCCCGGCGATGGAGCTTCCGGTAGGCTGAGCAACGCTACGAACGCTTCCAATATCCCGGCCTCCTACGTCAAGTTCGTCGAATCCGCGGGCGCTAGGGTTATTCCTCTCATCTTCAACGAGCCTGAGGAAGTCCTCTTGGATGTGAGGATCTTCTCTCTCTTGATTGGTTGCTTCTTTCTATCATTAGCGGGTTTGATCTTGGATTTCTCTTTTCTTGTGTTTAAAGTTTGAAATTGTTTTCCATTTAGAATTAGTTATGCGAGATTTGTGCTTTCTATGATGAAATCGGTGCTGCTCCCTTTGTTATATGATTAAGGTTTAATACAGCGTTATTGTTCATCTTGAGTTTGAGTTGGCTTAGTTGATTGCGCAAGATTTCTATTATCTAGGATGATTTCTTTCTTGTTCTTTATGTTATAACGAGCCCAAGGTTGAACAGTATTGTCGTCCACCTTGAATTTGAATAACAGTTTAAGAATAATTAGTGATCTTTTTTATTCGTGGATTGTATATTATAGAGTATTGGTATGAAGTAGGATGCTCTGCTGCCTCATTCTGCTTTCTGTACATTGAATTATACTTGTTAAAATATGGGAAAAATGAATCAGTGGCTTCCTGCCTTATAGGTAAATTTTGGAAATTATATATGTACTTGTGAAATTGATGATATGCAGGCATTTATGAAGGGTGCAAATCAAGTATACCCATCATAATAGCTATTTAGTAGTCATTTCTTTGAAAAAATATTAGTTGGCACCTAGTCTGTCTCGAATTTGTTGTTTGGCCGGATGATCTATTTATACTTATTTAATTGATTCCCTCAACTGCAGAAGCTGAATTTGGTGAATGGTGTGCTTTTTACTGGTGGATGGGCAAAAAAGGGTCTGTATTTTGAAATCATAAAGAAAATATTTCAGGTACAATGCTGTTTACTTGAATCTTTTCATTTGTTGCAAATTATTTTCCATTATCTATGATATTATCTTATATTGTTCCTTTTTATCTTCTGTGTCTTTTATGAGGTAAGATATAATATCTCCTACCTCGGATTCATAGAATGAACTTGATTATGGTTAACATCATATTGTAGATAATCTAGCACCAGTACTGCAAAGGATTGAAGCATTAGTAAAATTTGATGTAGGTTTCCCATAATATTTTCAAGCTTAATATCTATGTTGATCTTAAATTTCAGACAGACTTAAGTTTTTGTATAATACCAAAATATTGTATCTGAGCTGAGGTTTTATAGGTCTTGAGTTCTATCTCGTTCATACCTTTATTCTGTCCTCTTAATTTTCATGTGATGAGATGCATACAATGAGCCAATGGGAATTTCTGTGTCGGCGCCAACAGAACTGTGTTACAATGCTCTCTGTTTATACTAGAGTGGATATAGGCATCTGTTATGATTTATTAGAATGAGGTAATGGGATAACTTGCTTCAATGTACATTCCAGCAGGATTAGGTAACCAGTTTGTGCAGTATTCTTGGTGAGTCATGGTCGCAAAGTTTCTAATAGCATAGCATTTTACTATCTAATTGTGTATCTTTACCAGACTTGGTAGACTAAGTTATGTCGGGTGATTCAGAACATGCATGTTCACAAAGTGATGTGTTCATTGGGTTTAATAGAATTGCAATTACACTTTTGGTGAATTTTTTGTTTTATGAAACTCTTATCTTATAAGGCAATTTATTATAAAGAGAATATGAGGCAACAATCTCTTCTTGCTATAATTTATTAATTCCCTCATTCTTGCTTTGGCTATCATGTATTCTAAGTACTACTGTAGTACTGTTGCCTAAGACTGCTTATTTGTAGAGTTCTTACAGGATGGGGTGCTTAATAGATTGGAATGTTGGGCAAGTAGGAAACAACTTTGTTAATTTTCTTATTGGTGTTTGTGTAGTTAAAGTTGTATTCCATCAATTTAATTAATTTTTTAATGCCATACTGGAAATTAGACTTTCCATAAACTAGTATATAAAGGTTTCATCATGTACTGTCTACTCTTGCATATCCTTTTTTTTTTCCCATAAAATGGACCTGATTTTCTGGTGTTTCCTCTGCTCTTTCAGATAACTTTGCAAAAAAATGATGCAGGAGATCATTTTCCATTATTTGCAATTTGTTTAGGATTTGAGCTTGTAAGCATGATTATCAGCAATGTGAGTTCTATCTCTTCTGGAGATTCCAAACAACCCTACAAATTAATCTGTCTCTTTAGTTTTTTTTCTTTACAAAATCCAACATTATATGTTGACTATGTTGTATTTCTATATTATAGCATGTTTGTGCTGCTTTTCCTTCTTATTCTTCATTGCTGTGTCTCTGCATTTAGTGCCTTCTTGTTTGTGACGTTAAAGATGTGTTCAATAAGATAAATGAGATTTGCAACATGCCATGCACATGCCTTTTATAGCCATATCAAAATCATTTGTAAATCTTGCAGTATTCTCATCTTTAGCTAGTCTCCAGGATAAAACCTTTTACTAATCTTTTATTTTTGTATATGTGTATTCTCTATCAGCTAAATCCTGATTGCAGCCTAAGATTAAGTGTAGCCTTAAGAATGTAATAGAAATATTTGAACTACCATTGGTGATTGTCAATATTTATAGGAAAGAATAGATAAGCCGAGCATATGTATGCACTATGTAATAATGAGAAAATCAAATGTTCATTCTTCACAAAGTCTGACAGATTGGTTAGCTAACTGTTAATTCAGTAATGGACATTCACTAGTAAGCATTTTTGTAGAAGAAGATTATCTGAAGTTAGTTTGATTTCTTGTTGATTCATTTAAGTTTGGACATGTAATAATGAGGAATTCGAATGTTCATTTCTTCACAACGTCTGACAGATTGGTTAGCTAACTGCTAATTCAATAATGGACACTCATTAGTAAACATTTTTGTAGAAGCAGATTATCTGAAGTTAGTTTGATTTCTTGTTGATTCATTTAAGTTTGGACATGTAATAATGAGGAATTCGAATGTTCATTTCTTCACAACGTCTGACAGATTGGTTAGCTAACTGCTAATTTAATAATGGACACTCATTAGTAAACATTTTTGTAGAAGAAGATTATCTGAAGTTAGTTTGATGTCTTGTTGATTCATCTAAGCTTGCAAAGTAGAAATGAATTCCATTGCAGTCACATCTTGATGCTTAATGATGCAAGAGGACTCAATTATCGACCAACCTAAGTAGTTCTTTGTTTTTCCTCATCAGACTAAACTATTCTTTTAGTAAATAATTGTAGGACAGTAATATTTGTGAGAGTTTCAGTGGAGAAAATCAAGCATCTATTCTTCAATTTACTGATTATTCTGTAATTGAAGGATCCGTTTTTCAAAGGTAATTATATTCATCATGCCTCTGTTTCCTTATTATTATTGTTATGCATTACATATGCCAGAAGATCTTTATTTTCTTTTAAAGTGTGGGACATCCCTAATGAGAGCATACATGGGTTAGTAGGGAAGAGGAGATTTTTTTCATATCTTGTACTCTTCCAACAGTCTTCTTCCTATCATTTACAAATGTTTTTCTATCCTGGTGTGATGGGGGTGAGGGGTGGGAAATGGAACCAACTCGGCATCCGTCTCATTCGTGACATTCCAACTCTTGATGATAACCCTATCTACCATTAGTACTCCTGAGAAACTATTTATCTTGCCTCAGCCAGGAAATAAGGTGAGAAAGAGATGAGAGGAAGTGGAGACAAGGATTCATTCATTGTTCAATGATAGTAAGGGTGGTTTGTGGTCAATTTTTATCAGAGTTGATAACAATAATGAGCACAAGTATTTACTGAGTTATCCAAAACTCGATATTGTTCTCAGTGTTTTCACTCTTTCTTATTATGTTGTTATTTTATTTGAGTAATCTAAATTTTCTTATTTTCTGTCATTCTCTGAATTTGTAGGATTTTCATATGCTTTATATTAAATTTTCTAGAATTTAGGTAATTAAATTTAATCCGAAATGTAAAGGCTGAGATGATTGATACTATCGGTACATATTATTTTCCCAACTACTGATACTAATATTTAGAACCTGGGTAGTTATTTCAGTTGCCTTATAGTTTCAGTTATTAAATAATACATATTATAGACATGTAACAAATATTAGTATTCATGCAACTTGGTGGAGGGCCTAGAGCCTAAATAGGGGAATGGAAAGAAGAGTAATTTATGCATCTACAATATCGTAAAGAATTAGCCAAGAAATACAGCGCTTATATGCCATGACCTGGAGTTTATTCTTATAAATCATGATTTTTGTTTATTTTGGCTGATTAAATCTGCATGGTCACACATCTGATTCACAGATTTCCTCCTGAACTACTCAAGAAATTAAGCACCGATTGTCTTGCCATGCAAAATCACGGAGTAAGTGAGGCCTGTATTTGCTAATCTTGTTGGGCTTTTTCCCAGTTAATCTAGAATTTGTAAGTTTCATTTACTTAGCACTCCCTAACATTGTCTGATCCATCTAAATTATTTCAAGTTTGGTATATCTCCCAAAGGATTACACCAGAATGATGCTTTATCAAGTTTCTTCAAGATTTTGACTACAACAGCTGATGACAATAACAAGGTATAACAATAATCTAAGATTCTCTTCCTCACTACCAAGGAGGTTATTTTTTTTATATATTACTTTTCTATAGTTTTTGTGTGAATCTTTTATCAGATCTACGTCTCAACTGCACAAGCATACAATTATCCTGTGACTTGCTTCCAGTGGCATCCTGAGGTACCCTTGGGATACTCTCCCGACTTATATATATCATAATTATACTTTGCAGACTCGTCATTTCCTATGCAGTACTTTTTCAACTTTTGTTTATAATTTATTTTGAACTAGCCTTCAGTAATTATTCATCTCAAATGACTTGAAACACGTGAGAAGTAGAGCACTGTATTGAGGTCGAGCATATGGAACTTTCGCCCTTTGCTCCAAGATTCTTGCACATGTATTTGATTTGATTAAGAACTCAAGAAGGTGTTACTTCTCAAAAGTACTTCATGATTCTCGTGCTTTTATTTGGATAGTTAAGACCCTGAATTACAAATACCCAAAAGTTTGTTCTGGGCCTCTGCCAAAAGCGAGATGCTTTGGCTGATTTGAATTTGGTTTTTGTAATTTTAGTATGAAAATTAACAAAAATTGCTTGGTTTTAGCAACAACATTAGATCATGCTAGACATCTTTGCCTTGGCATCCAGAAGAAAGGAGCAAAAATGTATGACTGTTAGATTGGTATATTTTCAAATTGGTGTTCCACAAAAGACTCTTCGTGCTTAACTGGGATAACTACTTCTTGATATTTTTTATAACTTAATCTCGAAAAGCATTGAAAATCTACTTGACTTGGAACTTTTTATAGGCCATGAAGGAATTTTACATGTTGCTTTGATGTTCTCAAGCTGGAAAATTTTGATATTTGTACTGTATAAACTATATTTGAACTGGAAAAGATTTTTTTATTCTAATTGAAACATTTTATTGATTGAAAAGCTATTTTCTAGAAGTTCTCCAGCCACTTGAATTACATATATCAGTTTCAGAGTTGGAGGTAAAAGAAATTAACTTCCTAGAAAGAATTCTTGAAATTAAAGAACTTAGTTTTATTTGACCGTATCGACAGGATATAAACTTTCTGCTATAAAGTGAGTCCAAATGTTTGAAATATACATTTCTTAAAAGTGCATTTATAACAAACTCCTTTACATTTTCCATTTTCATGAAATGCGTTACAGTAAATGAAAGTCTAAGCCTTATCTTGAATCTTTTGATGAGTTCTATTAATTTCTTCTTTTATATAAATCAGACATTTGAAAAATGTATCTCCTAGAAGAACTACAAGGAACTATACACAAAGTGGTAAACATATTCCTTTTTTAAAAATGCTTTTTCTCCCCACTGCTTCTCAATTTTACATGGGAATCAAGACACACTTAGTCCAAAGAACATTATCCTGTGTTCCTGCATTTTCTTTCTACTTCTAATTATTCATTCTCAAAGTTAGACAAATTGTTAGTTGTTTTATATAAACACTGCAATTTCTTTGTGATACTCTGTATGCTTCTTCTGTTCTTGGTGCTTTGTCATTTGCAACTATAAGTTGAGCTCACGAAAGCTTATGTGACTTATCACAGAAAAATATTTTTGAGTGGGGCCTACCGATGATTCCGCACAGTGAGGATGCAGTCCGAGTAACTCAATTGGTTGCTAATTATTTCATCAGGTTGTAAGTGAACCTTCACTTATTTTCATGTCCTTATTTTGCTTCATGGTTTAGCATTTCCCTCATGCAGTAGGATATGTTGTTACTTAGGGCATTCTCATGGTGGCATACTGGCATCAGACAAACTTTCTTTGTTCATTTTGTTTTCCTGGTCTTTTATTTAACTTTTATGTTCTGATCATTGATAACCCTAGTTTATCATCTGCAAAATGCACCTTGCCATAGTTTATAAATTATAATGGGTAATATACTATCGTTGATTTTCAGTATTACTTTGCAGCCTTTTTGCTCTTGTTTCTGTATCATGACTGCTTCAAATTTGATAAACTGATCTCTTAAGATTTAGTATTAGCAATCCTTTTGTCTTTTGTGTGCTTCACTAATTTATTGAGCTCTCAATTCTTCATCAAACTTTGTCTTTCCTGCCTATCAATCATTTCCAACTATGTGCATGAGGGAGGGTCTCATTTTAAATCTTTAATTGCTGCTCCAGCATAAATTGCCTGGCATTTTAGTTCTGCAATGATGACAGTTGCAAACTTTTGATCGAACTCACAAAAGGTGGACATTAATTCATCATGTTGAGAATCTTAATATGATACTGATTAGTGTTATGGATTCTTAATTCTGTACTTACTTGAAACATATAACAACCAACTTCCAAATGGCTTCATTGAGAAAGGAAAACTAAAAGGAAAATCTAAAGATATTTCTGTGGCATGATGCAGTGAGGCTCGCAGATCCTCAAGCAGACCTCCTGCCAAGGAAGTGCTAGATAATCTCATCTACAATTACAGGCCCACATATTGTGGGAAGGCCGGGTAAGATCTTAATATTGTTCATGTCATATCTTCTGTTTAATATGCTGACGCTGTCACTTGCTCTGTTGTAGGAAGGGCTATGATGAAGTTTACATATTCTCTTAAATCCTGCAATTGTATGCTGGAGATCTATTCTAATGTGGGTGCATTGTATATATGTATGTGAGGTTGGAAAAACATAAAACATTACTATGTTGCTGTAACTTTCAGCCTTATAATCAATCTATTTACTTACTTTCCTTAACATAAAGAAAGCATCATGCCACTTTCTTTTGGAGACGAAGTGCTATAATATGAACAGCGCGAGTAGTGAGTTATAGGCTTCTAGCTACGAAACAAAACGAGTTGGTACAACCTGCGTTAAATATGAAAATTGGACTTGACGAAATAGAGTTGCTACCGCAAGCTGCGAGGCAAAACTGTGAAACAGAACTTGCTTTCCAGTTCCGTTGCAAAAGCAAACAAACCGTCACAAGGACATCGCAACGTTTGCCAGGCAAATCACGCATTTTATTTCCTATGATCAACACATTGAGGCTGAGCCGTGACATCTCAGACTGCAAGTAAACATGAATTTATAGTCTAAATAATGAATCAAATGCACGAATAAAACCACCAGTGAACTCGTTAATTGACATGCCAAATACCACTGACTCGCTCTAAACGAGACAACGGAGGCTGATAATTGCTATTCTTGCTTTTACTTTCAAATCTACTACAAAACAAAACCTAAAGAGTCACCTGGCCTCTGCAGGTCTTCTGTCTATAGAATGAATCTAGAAGACAGAACATGCCACCTGAACAAAGATGATAAAAGAAAAAAGGGTAAAAAAGAAAGAAAGAAAAGAAGGAATAAAGTTTCTGCGTTAGCTATGAACATGATTTTTTATGGAGCTACCACTAGCATCCTGAATCAATGCAGTCCACTGCCTGCCCCAACTGGAGATGGATACTTATCTTCTGAATAATGAATCTAAATGTCAGCAACTTTGTACCAGACAAGCATCCGATGCCTTGACAAATCAGATGATAGGTCCTGGTTCCAGTTTTATTCTTGTAATTGGAATTCAATTGCTCGAACATGATGACGTAGAACTCAATCACTGACACTTCTCAGCTTTTTCCAGGGTGGATGGAGCTGGATCTGCTCCTGCCTCAGTTGAACGGTCTGGTTTTGAGGCATCTGCAAGTGCTTCGAGCATGTTTACAACATCTGTCGTGTCGTCCAGATAATATTTGGCTTTGCTTGGTTTCTGCCCGACAGTGCAGGCAAACAGTGAGGTATTGGTGGCAACCAAGCCCCTCCTCATGATATCACTGATGCCCTCAAACATGTCCTCGTCTGACCTGTCATCACCGATACACAGCACAAAGTCTGCCTGCCTCCCACTCTCCATCATTGATGCTAGGATCTTCTCAGCCACCAATCCTTTGCTAACTCCCTGCAAATGGTAACATTTTCTGTCAAATGGTATATTCCATCGAAGGTGAAGTCGGCTATCGCCTGAAGTGGAAAATGAGAACATATGGAACACATTGATGTGCCTCACGATAGTGATATAACTCATCAGACATAGTATGTTAACAATCAAGAGTATGTTACATCAAGCCATTTAATATTTAATCAGGCTACTTAGTGCGTACACTGAGCTTACGATGATGAAGAGGTTGCTAGCTTGTATAAACAATCAAATTCAGGACACTGGACATGTTAAATTGAGATTTGTTATGAGAGGACGACATACCTGAGGCTTGACTTCGACAATGAACTGGCCACTCTTGACAGAAACTGGCTCATTTGCTAGGACACTCTCAAGATGATCGAGCATTTCCTTTGCCTGAGCTGAGCCAAAACCTGGGTCAGCATCTTGATGGTGCCAAACTAAAGCACTTTCTTTGGTTTCGATGGATGATCCATCAGTGGCCTCTGTGTAGAGTTTCATCACTGGATCTGCCATCTGCATCCACTCAAAATCAGCATTCTGAGAGGTGGTTTCCCATTGTTCATCTCTAGTCCACCTGCAAAGATTGAAGCAAAGCGAGCACATGATTTATTTCCTCCATCAGTACTACTCTCAGCAAAAGACAAATCCGGCATGTCATGATAAAGTTCTTTCAAATTTCTAAGCAATGATAACACTTGCTATCTAATAAAGACAGAAATCCTAGAAAGATCTATCTATGCCTTTTAACCAAGCCATTCCTACCAAGCGCTGGTGATCTGATGGCAACTGCTGCTTGCCAACAACTGCATATGGGCCCTATCATCAAGAGCAGACTGCTCACAAACCGTACAAGATATGGGTGCGGCTGTGCTGATGGCTGGGTAGCAGCATTGAAGGATGCTGGCATGAAAGACAGCATGCCGCTCCCTCCAACCTCCTAAATCGCTTTCAATACTAGGATTGATTCCTGAGATCGCTGACTGACTAATTACTCTAGGAATAATTCCTACAGTAATCTTGGATGGCCACCTAAATTCTATAGCTTTTAGATACACTGGATTTTATATCCAAAGCATCAAAACAAGCCAAATTAATCTCCTATTCACAATCCACAATTTCAGTGGAAGATGGTCTTTCCTTACAGTGTTCCTTTATAATGAGGACTGTTGTGGATAGGTACAAATATAAGCAAGTAAAGAATAAACCATACAGCATGCCAACCTATATGCTTATGTACCCAATGTTATCCAACATCATGCTTTACCCTGAGGTCATGGTATTAAACAAGAACATCACAAGCTAAAGAATGAGGATATACCTTAAAAAGTAACCGTGTTCAGCTGCAATGCCAAGCTTAGGGCATGAGGAAAACCACTTCCCCAAGCTACTCCTCCCTCTCCCACTGACAATGAAAACTACATTTCTCTTATCCGAACACAAGGTATTGATGATCCTTATAACCGCATCACTGGGTATCTTGTTGAGAGAGGTCTGTGGCACCACTGTTCCATCATAATCTAGCAATATAGCCCTACTTTTAGCCCTCTCATAAGTCGAGACGATGGTGTCCACGTTAAGCTTTCTGAAATTGGGGTCAAGGGCCACTACACGGAATCCAAATCCTAAACCAATACCCCAACACCTCCTCCTAAAATGGTCTTTGCAGCTCCTTTCCAAGTCCTGCAGATAGCTTTTTGACCAATATGCAACATTGTGAGTATTGACATATCGGTAGTGCTTCTCATGCCGTAGCTGTTTCTCTGCATCAGATAGCGAGATGGCCTCATTCATGGCCTCAGCCGTGGACTCTATATTCCAAGGATTAACCCGAATTGCACCGCTCAATGAGGGTGAACAGCCAATGAACTCCGATACTACCAGCATACTCTTACTTGGTCCATCAGACACCGATTCAGATATCCCCTGCCTGCAGACAATGTACTCATATGGCGTAAGGTTCATTCCATCTCTCACCGCTGTCACCACCACACACTCAGCTATAGTGTAGAAAGCAATCTTTTCAACACTGGAAACTGGATGATCGATAAACATAACCGGGCTGTAACCTGAGCTCCCAAATTCATCATTAATCCTCTTGCAACTCTCCTGTATCTCAGTCTGGATATCATCAAGATCCTTTCCCCGCCCCCTAGCAGGATTTGCAATCTGAACCAAAACCGCCCTACCCTGCCACTTGGGATGCCATCTGAGCATATGCTCAAATGCCAAAAGCTTGAGATTAATCCCCTTGAAGATATCCATATCATCGACGCCAAGAAGCACTGTCTTCCCCTCAAACTGCTGTGTTAGCTCTGCAACCCGCCACTCCTTATCCGGCAGCCGGAGAACTGACTCCAACTGGCCCATGTGGATTCCAACCGGCATGATCTTGATCCCGATGGTTCGGCCAAAGTAATCAAGACCGATATATCCACGCTTGGACTGGTACTCGATCCCAAGCATCCTGCTACAGCAAGAAAGGAAGTGTCGAGCATAATCAAACGTATGAAACCCAATCAGATCACAATTGAGCAGCGCCTTTAAGATCTCCTCGCGAACGGTTAGCGTCCTGTAGATCTCTGAGGACGGGAACGGGCTATGGAGGAAAAACCCCATCCGTAGCCTATTGAATCTTCGCCTGAGAAAGGTGGGAAGCGCCATCAAATGGTAATCATGGATCCAGACATAGTCGTCCTCCGGGTTCAGAATCTCGATAACCTTCTGCGAGAAGAGTTTATTTGCGAGCACGTACGACTCCCATAAGGCACGGTCAAACCGTCCGCCGTGGTCGGCGGAGAGCGGAAGCATGTAGTGGAAGAGCGGCCAAAGCTGCTGCTTGCAGAAACCATGGTAATATTTTTCCAAGATATCCGGCGGTAGGAAGGCGGGGACGCATTTGAACCGCTCCAGTAGGGTTTGGGCGACCTCGTCTTGCTCATGAGCCTCGACATCGACGCGAAGGGAACCAACGTAGAGCACCTCCATGTCGTCGGGGAGCCCATCCTTGAGCTGTAGAAGAAGGGAGTCCTCGTCCCACGAGAAGGCCCACCCTCGTCCGTCGGGCCGGCGCTTCGACCGGACGGGGAGCTGGTTCGCCACGATAATTATCCGATCCTGGACGATAGAGGACGGCACGTCCGAGGATACGCTATTCGCGCGCTCCTCGTCGTCGAGCTCGGACAGCGTACCCGGCACCGTCATCACCCTCGGCATCCGCTTCAACCCCGACCGCCCGCCTCCGCCACCGCCGAGCGCCGCGAAGTTCCCCGCGGCGAGATCTAAAAGGTTCGTATACGATCGTGACATCATCTTCCCAGATCGGATCGGGACGAAACCCTAGACAAAAGTTCGAATTAGTCCCTGCATAGATTTCTGATAGATAGAATAGAGATGATGGCGATGATGATACCTTGATTTGTTTCTTTTAGGAAGGGCGAGATTAGGGGGGGCGGCGAATAAGGATAAAGGACCGAGTCTGGGAAATAAAACGGGAAAGATACCGCACTAGTTTATGGGAGAAGGGAGGGAGAATAAACCCGAGCGGATAAAATCGACTAATTCGGGTTATTGTTGGATATATATATATATATATATATATATATATATATATATATTTATATAAAGGAAACCGGAATAGTGAGGGAAGGGAAGGGAAGGGAAGGGAAGGGGGGGGGGAAGAGGTAGGAGTGTAGTTGGAGTCTTTTGGAGGGAGAGGGGAAACAGGATAAGGTTGGCCAGCTGGAGTCACGCAGTCGCCGATCACGTGCTCCCAACCTCCCACGTGTTTGACGGTTACGATGGTGCCTTGGGCCCATTAACTCATTAATCCCACGGCCCATCGCGAGACACGGCTCCACACTCCAAGCCAAGAAGCTCATTATCATTTCCTAGTCTTTCTCTATACGAAGTTTAAAAAAATTTGGATACTACCACCTGCTTATGCTTATTATAACCTTATTGTTATTGCAATCCAATCGACTAACTTTTTCATTCTTCTTTTTTTCTTTTTTTTTTCTATAAAACAAAAGAACTACCGGCAGTGATTTGCAAAAACTCCTCCGCGTCCGCGATAGAGTAAACGGACCGAACGAGAACGATCGATCACGCATTAGGGCTGGACGAGGCGGGGTCTCCTATCGGCCCTCCTTGATTGACTTCGTTCGCTGGAAACAAGTGGAGCCACCAGCATGACGTCGCGTCTGACGTGTCAAAATCATGGTTCCACGTCGTCGTCGTCTTCTTCGTAAGTCTTTAACTCTCAACAACTGTCTCCATTATTAGCTGCTACTCCCGACATAGAAAACAAATACCCTAGATTTATAATTAAAATTGAAACTCCGGGTGTTTTTTGTGTGCTTGGATTGGTCTACTCTTTGGTCGGTGTTAGTAAATTACGTTCAAACCCATCTGATATGACCTCCGTACCCTCGCCCGATTACTTTGGACTCAGAGGAACCGTATGCCTACTTTCGTCGTTTCACAAACCGTAGCGAGTAGCCAGTAGCGACTACCCGTACCTAACACCGCCGATACGAAAAATAAATAAATAAGCGTCTTCACGTTGTCTCAAGATCGCGACCGTCCATTATCTGCCACGTCAGGTATGAGGTTCGTGGCAGTGGACTCCGTCGCTGTACAGTCGTAAGCACGAGCAAATGATTCACTTGATTGATGAGTCGATGGGCACGTCAAAAATGACATCGATTTATTAATAAAAGACGAGAGAGGAATCGGGGTGGATAATTATGCGCAGTCCGGATAAGATATTCGGATAAAGTTTGGATGGATAGCAACTTTCCTGCACATGCCGGATTTGGCCACAGGGAAACCATCTTTAACAGCCAATAGGAGGAGCCTACGTAGCTTTATTATAAAGACAAAGGTGATACGTGTGGGTGGATAAATCTTGGGTGGGACCTTACCTTATCAAAGGATTCACCTGCATCTCCAGCCGTCCGATCGTCCATTTAATATATATACATATATTTGTTTTGAAGGGTAAAAAGATAAACATAGGCATAGGTCCCCCCTACTGTTGCTTTTGCCACTTTTAATTTTAGAGGAAGGAAGTATATTCCATCGGATGGAATTAATTACTTGTATCCTGTTCTGAGTAATAGAGAGGATAGGCATTCATATAAAGATTACAAGGAATGAGAAAACCGAAGATATACTTTCTAGGAAGGATTGATTACTGGTATTCTGCGCAAGAGAGAAATAGATGAATTGCCTATTGAATGTATTCATGACTCACGTCAGTGTTTTCAGTATTCATGTTCAAAGAGTTGCATGATTTGATGCAGATCGATATAAATATGTAGCAATGTTAATATTATGCATCAAATAACTATATATATATATAATTAATTTTGAGCACAATTAATTGATGAGCATATTGAAACACAGTAAATGGGGTACTTGAATCAAACCAAATAAGTTGGCCCGCAATAAATCTTTACCTATATCATCTCTATCATCATTCATTTGAGACGAAAGAACTCCATTCAGTAATTTATTTACCTCACAGTGGCAAAGCATAGTAGGATTATATCAGCTTACAAGTAAGAGTAGCGTATTAAGTTTCTGCCCTCTCTCGGAATAAGTCGTGTTTGATTGACCTTGATCGTAGCAAGAATGTACCTATGAAGTCAACAAGCACATCATCCACTCAAAGTTGACAAGTGACTCGCACTCTAAGCCTAGGCCACGGGTAAGCGGTGATTTTTAATCTAATTTATTAGGCCCAAAAATATATATATTTAATGTAAATAATATCGAAGGTTTTATATTTTAAATGAAACGGGATGGGATAACTCGTTAAGTATTTAAAAGATTAAATAATTTCTATATTTTACTATTAAATGCAACAACCATGTTTTAACCACTTCGTTATGAGATAATTAACTAGGCATCAATCTTGAAGCGTACGAGGCTTTCGTGGGATGGCAGTGATGCGATCGACACCGTTCAAACGACGAGTTGGTAGCAAGACTATCCTGTGAACCGCCAACCAAGCCACCAAACAGGGGGGAGATACGGATAGCAGAGTGGACTCCTCCTCCTCTTCCTCCACCAACCTCTCTTCTCGCCAGTTATTGTCAATGGCGTGGGATTAAAACATGGAGATGGGAGAGTCAGGATGGCTCCACCAAAGCTCTATTACCTGTTCCTCGAGATCCGGTCCCCAATCGTACGACAACGTGCACCACGTGCCTACCTATATATATATATATTTATATATTTATATGTGTGTGTGTGTGTGTTGTGTGTGAAAGAGTCACAGTGTAATCCAATGGAGCAACAGTTAATGCTTTCCACATTGAAGGCTTCATATTTGCAGCATACCCAGCTGTGCTTCTCCCATTCGGTGACATCTTTATTGCTTCGTTCGGCAGCCATGTGCAGTGTTGGTAATTCCCAGCTCTGAGAAAGAAAATAAAGAAAATAAAAGAAAAGGATGAGTAATATCGTGCGGAAAAATGCGGTTGTTTGGATAAGATATTTAAAATATATCTTTTAAAGTGGTCAGTGTTTCTTAGGTTGTAATTTATCCCACCATGACGTGATGGTACAGCAGAAGTTTTTCTTTTTCATTTTTTTTTCCTCATATTTTGAACGAAATAATCTGTTTTTTTAACACATGCAAACAATATTTATAGTAACAATTGTTTAAAATTTAAAAGTACAGAAGGATAGGATGCAAGTATTTAATCCTTTTTGTTTTAAAATTTAAAAAAGATATTTGCAGGATGCAGCTTACTCTTTGAAACTCTCAAGTTTGGAATGGTAAAAAATGTAGATTAATGCAGTGAAAGCGGGTAGATGTTGAAATAAATGCACGTGTTCTTCATGCTAAACTCATGGAACGTCAACATCTGGTGCGCGTTAATAAACCATTTCCTACGCCAAACCATATGTGTACGAGTTGTGGAACTCGCTAGCAAAAGGAATAGTTAGACGTACGCCATAATAGTAATCACACTGAAGGAATAGAGTTTGAGACCACTGATAGCATCGGTCGTTGAGACTAATCGTCCAAAGGCCTGGAAAAGCTCCAGGATCTTTACAACATTGAAGGTACTTGCCAACCGAACAACGTTTAATTGGTGCACCCCAGGTTGCACTATTCAGGTGTTTGACTCTGCAACTCATGGAAGATACATTGGAAGGTGGTTTGTATTAATCAAACCATCATTCGACTTTTGCTCCTGATCGCATAGAGAAAGTTGCAGTCAGTTACAATATTCTGAGGCATATGCTTTGGATATCCAAGTGTTATTATGAGTACTATGGGCCACTGAGGGTTTATAAATCCTTTAATTATTTCCTCTTCTTTTCTTCCAACTCATATGTAATACTTGACAATTAAATAGTTATTGGAAGTGGATATCGTATATGAATATGACCAGGTGGCTGTAATATATATGCCATCAATTTGTGCAAGTTGATTGGAGAAGAGCTCAAAGTTATATATACTTGCACAGTTGCACATATGGAGTCCCTTGCCATGAATCATTGACAGGGACTTTGCATTCCAGGTAATGGTTTATAATTGCTCATTAGCCTCCCACTCATAACAAATTATATTAGTCCCAGTGTCCACATGCTATGCTGATATAACCACCTCATTTAACTATGGATGGTTGCTTGCTGCTCACATCAATGATTAACAAAGAAAATAAATTCCAAATGGGAATTTTATTAGATTAGGACTGAAGGTATATCTAAATCTACTTTTGGTTCTCAGAATCTTGTACTTAATTATGTAATATAGTTAGTCAAATATAAGAAACCAATGATATATCTAATCCTCAAAGTATATTGTTTCCATGCACATGTCATATGCAACTAGGCAATTATTGCTCTCTTCTAATGTGGAGGGAATTAGAAAGGATTGGTGGGTCCTTATAAATATCACAATGCCATGTCATAGTTTGTTGTAGCCTGTACAGAACTTCATAATAAAAGAGACATGCGTGAAATTGATACATCCACCACATATGATTGCCAAGTGAGACAAGGGACGTGGGCTTCCCATTATATTCATATATACATATATATATATATATAAATCAAGGTGAATGAAGTATTGATGTCAGCTACATACCCAATGTCTCCTTTGTAATTGGCCTATCTCCATCTATAAAAAGGTAGAAGAAACGAACGGAAGGATGGGATTGTTCTTGTCTCGGATAAGAGAGAGAGAGAGAAACTTTGGCCTTACGTATAGGTTATAACTGCATGGTGTGGACAAGGATGGAACAAGAAGGATAAGAATGGATGATTGGATTAGAATACTGTGAAACAAAAGATGGAGATCATGACATGCAATTATGCAAAAGATCATAAGTAGCAGTTGGGTTTCCCTCTCAGCCCAAATGGTGCTTTTGATTCAGCTTGGGCATGCAGAGAGTTGTGAGCCCAAAAGCATTGAAATCCATCTCTCAGTAGCCCATAGCTCACAAGCACTAGGCCCATGGTCACCTTTTTGGCAAAAAAGAAAAAGGAACTTGGGAGAATTTCTCACGGTGCTCCATGGGAAATTAAACAACAACTTGACACAAACTTCAAAAGATGGAGTTGTGGTGGTATATCCAAGTGACATACTCTCTCTCGGTACTTGCATCATCACAGAAACAAAGGAAATACAATTAATTTGTGCACAAGTGATGACAGTGTCGTATCTTACTTTGAGTAAACTTAAGTAAACCTCTAATATATAGCTATTTTGCTATAGGCTACTATTAAGGTAATATTGCAACGTGTTTAGTGAACAAATCACGGGCGACACTAGATAACAAGTCTCTCGGGTTACTTAAAATATGTCACAAATTGCTACAACCTAGATGTTGCCAAGCAATGAGACCCAAGCGTACATTAAAATGAACCAGGCAATTCAAAATCTTTGTAGCAAATTAGCCGACGAATGCATCCAAAAATATATTTGGCGGGATTAGATTCAAACTAGATTTAAATATGCATTAAAAAAGAAAGAAGTAAAAAGATAATCCAATCTTTCCCTACCTCCGATGCTCCCAAATGTACAGTTTATCTATAAAATGCGAGAGCTAAGTACACCTGCAGACCTGCACAAAGATATCCTCAAACAGCAACTCCCTTTCAAAATAGCGTAAAGACCGGAGGATCTTTATAACTAAAACAAAGGGATAAAACCCCACGTACCTCACGAACTATCTTAACCGCCAAACATATCCGACCACTTATTCCAGTTTCAATTTTCCAAACCATTCTGCAGGAGTCAGAGAGACAGAGGGATAGAGAGAGGAGAGTGAGGAAGGGAAAGAGAGAAAGATGAGATGGGGAAGAAAGCAACTGCGAGAAGAGAAGAAGAAACCCTTCTCCTTAACCCACCTCCTTCCATTCGCTTGGGTCTGCAAGCTAATACCCGATAAGCCCAGTCCCGAATCCGCTAAGCCTAAAGGAACCACCCAGATAACTCCCATTCCGGATCCGAAAACCGTACCGGTTTCCACCTCCGACGACCTCGAACGCTTCGTGGCCCGGTTCCGTCATCCGGTCGCCGCCCCCGGTGCCGGATACGTCCCCCGCCGCCTCTCCCTCGGCGATGATGATGGCCTCCGCCCGAGGTCTCGCCGCGTCCGGCATTACTCCGTCGGCGACGACCGCGATCTCGCCGGATCCCAAACCCTTGGCCACCTCATCCCCTTCTCTCGAAGCTCCCATCCGCCTCCGCCGCCGTCTTCAGAGAGCGATCCGTCCGAGATTGATCCCTCGGCGGATCGCCGCCGTGAGCAGCGACGCCGCCGGCGCCGACGCCGGATGAGGAGGGCGTTAAGAGAGGGGAGAAAGTCCTTTAGCGGGAAGATCAGGACGAGGTCTTCTAGGGTTAGGAATCACTCGCCGCGGATTCCGACGGCGGAGGAGGAGACTGATCTGGAGAAGTTTGCGGTGGTGAAGAAGTCGAGTGATCCGCAGAAGGATTTTAGGGAATCCATGGTGGAGATGATAGCTGAGAAGGGGATCGGACGGCCAGAAGAGCTCGAGAGCTTGCTCGCGTGCTACTTGACGCTTAACTCGGACGAGCACCACGATGTCATCGTCCAAGTATTTCGGCAGGTCTGGTTCGAGATTAGCCCGGAGCGGTTCGGTTCGCATCGCCGGTCTAATTCTACACCGGTTTGATCAAAACCAAGTGTATCCTTTGCCTTTTGGTTCTCCTCTGTTTCGGTTGCGCTATTCGTTTTCTCTGTTCAAGAATATAACGTGGGATGGATTATTCAAAGTTTCGTTATTAGTTTCTCAGCTATTCATGAGACAAGAGAAAATGTTGGAAGACTGATCATTCTCTAGTCTAACTTACCAACAAACTATTACAATAAAAATACATGAAACCCAGGAAGAATATAACACACCCTCAAAGTCGTACAATAAAAATAGCCATATTTTCCTGTAGTCAAAGATGTTGATAAAAAACGGCAAAGAGTATTATTGTCATTGTGATCAAACACCATATACATCCATCGGTGTACTTATCACGTCCGTCCACTTCCTTTTCAATCCGAAAGATACACTATGCATTGTATAACCATCCTCCCTATCATGAACCCTGGCATCACGGTGAACCCCACCTCAGTGGGCCGGTCCATGGGCCTACATCTCTCCTCGTCCTCCACAACGCTCTCCATGTACGTCTCTGAGAACCTGCACCCTTTTCTAACCTGAAATATTTCCGCTTCGAAATCCGGCCCGCATGCGAAAAATAAGCAATGCAAGGCCCAAACTCTCCTCGCCATCTCCGCAAATCCCGTAAACCACTCCGTGTCTGGAAACCCCCGCCCCGACCTCACCAACGCTCTCTGCTCCAAATCCCCGAAAAATCCCACCTCCATCTTGGGCTTTACGATTCCCAAGTACTTCTCCCGACAAAACCTCTCGAACCCCAACGACACCGCCTTCCTCCCCTCTTCCAACCCCATGAACTCCTCAAAGAACTTGCGTCGATCCCACGCCCTTCGCTTCTCCAGAGATCTCAAGCTGAAGTCCTTGCGATGGAAGTCGGAGAAGATCTTTGTGCAGACGTAGGACTCGAAGGAGAAGATGTTGTGGCTCGCATCGCGCAGAACCACGCCGGGTTGGATGGATTTCGCGGCGGCGTCGAGATCCCAAGAAGCGGATTCCATGTGCTTCGCCATTAGCTTCGTGAAGGATTTAATCGACTTGACGGCGTGGCGTAGCGCGGCCAGGAAATGTAATGGATTATGGAGGGATTCGTTTAGCTTCGCGCGGAGGGAGATGGATTCGGATTCTTTGAGCTGGAGCTCGGATTCGAGCTTCTTGGCGGTGATCTGGTACGTCTTTAGGAGGTTGCGTTGCTCGTGGAGGTGGGCGAGGAGAGGGGACTGGCAGGCGGTGAGATGGTGGTGGTGAAGATACGAGTGCTTGAGGTCGGAGATGTGTTGGAGCTCGGTGACGACGGCGAGGTCAGCGGATCGGATGGAATCCGAGTCGTACGGATTCTGTGCGACCTGGAGCTGGGCGTAGGCGGCTTTGACGGAGGAGATTCTCGCGAAGAGGTCGGCGATCAGGGATTCCATGGCATCTGGATTCGATGCGTTTTGCTGCTCGTCTTTGGGGAATTGGGAGGGGTATCTAGTGGGGTAGTTTGTGACTCTACGGAAGTGGATGATATTGGAGAGAGTTTTGGCAAGTGAGTCAAGGTCGGAGGGTGGTCGTCTGGAGGAGGAGAATTCCATGAAATTTCGTTCCTCTCTCCCCCAATTTGGAAGAATAGAGTTTAAATTGATGGAAGAGGTAGAAAATAAAACCCTTATACAATTTAATCACACCACATAGGACATTTCATTCATCGATCATATTATTAATAACTAATCATCTTAGTCTATTTTTTTAGGTCTTGTTCAACTATCCAATTGTAGAACAAACAAGCATAATAGTTACAACCTTTTAATATCATTAAGAACACAAATAAAAGTACAAAAGGCAAGTAGTGTTAAGATAGAGGAACCCTGGTATGTAAAACTTAGTCTATGGTATGAAAATATGGAATTGATCAAATGAATTTAGAATGCTCAGAACAAGTGCCAGCCCTGTTTAGATTGGCATAGATATGTATTTTTATATGTTTGGAGATGAACAATATGGACATCAGATTGATGGGTTGCCATGCTCAGCATCACTGGCAGTTTTTGCTTTATAAAATGGCGCATTAGAAAAACTGTGACAGAAATCTTTGACTCAATAATTAATGTTTCTGATCCTAATTTTTCTTGGGAAAATTGTTGAAACTGAAGTGCATCAGTTATTGAAGCATTCAAAGATACAGCAAATCATGGGAAAGCAAGTGGGTCCAAAACAGGAGTTCCTATTTGTGCCTTAAGATTCTTCTGTTGATGGTTTCAGTAGAGATCTATGTGTCGGATATGCAATGCCTCATAGATATTAGATATGACATGTGTTGATTTCTCTCTTCTTTTTTCTTTTTTTTTAATTGAAAGAAGAGAGCTGGTAGGAGAGTTATAAAAAATTAAACGTGCCTTAAGAGTATTAACCCCGGAAGCATCAAACAAAATAGTACAATTAAGTTCACGGGTAACAAAAGAGGTTCATCCCCTAACTCCAAAAAAACAGACGAGCTACCAAAATGGGCAGCACATGCTTACATTCACGGTAAGCACGAGAAACATAAGCATTAATTAGGTAAGTCTGTATTTGAAAGCCCTAAAGATGATATGTAGAGTGGAGAGGCCATTAGAACTTCAAAAGGTGTGTTATGCTAAATGATCACCATAATTTTAAGGAATAATTATATCTAGACCTTTAAATTGGTTCCCATTTTTATATAAACTTTTTCTTCAAAAAATATATCTTCTGCTAACTATCTAATAAATTTTTTTGGTTAAAACTATTATATTAGTGTCATGTAAAATTAGACAATAGTTGGTAGGTTAGTGTAAATAAATTTTTAACTAATCAAAGCTTAAGTATGTATGTATGAAATTGTTATATATTGTACGTCGCTCTGAATAAGGTGCGATAAGAAGATGACCGGAGGGCAGTCGTTCACCAATGGCTCCTCGAAGGCCCGACAAATTAACAAAGGATAAGGATGGGCCGCGTGGCGAGCATCGGGGCCGGTGCATTCGTAAAGCAGGCGAGCTTTTTCGGATTTGCCAAGGGGGTCGCGTCCGGGATGGCGCCGGGCGCGCATCAGGCGATGAACAGGGTCTGCTCTGCCTCTCCGGGCCACGAGTGCGATGACGTGGATATAATGGCTGCAATCGATCACGCCATTGATGACGGCATCGACGACGTTATCTCCGTATCCATCGGAAGGCACTCGATTCCATTTTATGATGATCACATGGCGATAGCCACGTTCTCTGCTTTCGAGGGAGGAGTTATTGCCTGCTGCGCCGCCGGCAACGATGGGCCCAAATACGAGAGTCTCAGTGACAAGCGCTGTGTGAATTTTAACCGTTGCGGCGAGCACCACCGATAGGGGCTTCGCCTCGACCGTTAAACTCGGCAACGGACTCGAATTCGACGGCCAAACCATATTCCCAGCCGACGAGTTTCCCGCAGCAAACGCTGCTTTTTGATCTACGCCAGTAAAAACGGCATGCAAAGCTGGGGAAATAGGTCCTTGAACGGGACCAAGGTACCCGGCAAGATCATGCTCTGCATGCGAGCGATGTCCACGACGAAGGTGGAAATATCCTCATCGATGCGGGTGCGACTGGCTTGATAATTATGCAGGAAGAAAAGGATGGCTACAGCATTACGCCGGATCCCAGCGAGATCCCGACGTCAAACGTCGCATATTTCGACGGAACCAAGATCCTGTCCTACATCCGTTCAACGTCGAACCCAACTACGACGTTGGTCTTCAGAGGCACGGTGACACGCGCCGTGGTCCCCGTCCATCACTTCCCACTCCTCGCGAGGACCCAGCAACGAAAGCCCTAGGATTCTTAAGCCAGACATCACCGGCCCCGGGGCACAACATTCTCGGCGCATCATATCAGACGCTCATGTCCGGCACATCCATGTCGACACCACATGTATGCGGTATCGCGGCGTTGATCAGGAAAGCTCATGCATCCGGACCGGTCGGCGGCAGCAGTGAAGTCGATCATCGATGAAACTCGCCGTCCTGCGATCTATTTCGCGATGGACGCCGGCCATGTCAATCCTCGGAAAGCATTGGATCCCGGGCTGATCTATGATCTCTCTCCTGAGGACTACATCCCTTACTTCTGCAGTTTGGGCTATAACAACGATCAAGCGTCGAGCGTCGTCCATCCCCTGTCTCAAGTGAAATGCTCGCCAGTGAAGTAGGTTACAGCCAACGAGCTCAACTTCCCATCGATCTCGGTCTTGTATCCAGAGAAGTCTAGCAAGTCGGTAAGAGTTTAAATCGGACGGTATCGTACGTCGGGGAGGCTCAGTCCGCGTACTGGCTGGAGGCTGACGCGCCGAAAGGAGTATCGGTGCGCGTCTTGCCGCAGAACTTAACCTTCAATGAGGTGAACCCGAAGAAAACGTTCATGATTTCCGCCGAAAGAATCGGCGGCGGCAGAAAAGACAGTGGGAAGGCAGTTGAAGTGGGTGTCATGTCTTTTATTTGTGTTTATTTGGTACTTAAAATGGTTAAATGTATATAAAATTTACCCTCTTTCAGTTTGGACGAAACCTATTTTATTTATCAAAACTCCTTAATTTCTTGAACTTTTTGACACAATCAATCTGCCACCCTAACTTTTCTCTCCAAATTTATATTTATTTAAGAGAAAAGTGGTGTTATTTAAATATTTCGCCATCCCTGTTAACAGTGCTTATAACTTATAATAATCATAGTTCAGGTTAAAAACCCATATCTTTGAAATTGATGCAGGCATATACTGCAACCACACATCCGAAATAAGAAAGATGATCACTTATTACTGATCCGCATAACAACATTTGGGTCTAAATCAACTCCATTATTGTATCATAATTATCTTCAATTTTATCGGTCTTAATTATTTAAAAAAGGAAAACGATGTCAATATCTAAAATTTTTCTTACACATATTAGTAATTATGTTTAGAGACGGATAGAATTAGCAATATCGTGCGTTGTCCACACGAATTTTGCATGTCCAACACCTAATCCAAATGGCTTGCCAATTGTCTAACTTTGTCGATTGCGATGACTTGTATTTGCTATCCTAAGTTTACTGACTCTTAAACTTTCCAAGAAGGCATCTCGCAATAGATGGAAAATATAGTTAGCCAAAGTGACATAAAGATTCCAATGATCAATAGATCCTTTTTTAATGTCTTCCAATCATAGCTCGACAAGTTGTAGTAATGCTAACAAACTTAAAAGTGATGAGCATTTGATTAGAAAAATAGCTAAAAAATTGCTATATATCTCTCCCTCATAGCATTTGTGTCTCGATTAATATAACTATCCATGGATAAAGTAGAGTAGCTTATTCGCTTGATAAGCCTGCGAAGCATTCGGACAATAAAAGCGGACATAGAAATAAGGAATAAGCATTAATATACACTGACGCGTATAAGATAATTCCAACTCCCAACTCATTTTTCTCTCTTCTCGAAGAGTCCAGTTCCGCTTTGACCTCGCCTCACAAGCCGAGCTCATATCTCTCTCTCTCTCTCTCTCTCTCTCTCTCTCTCTCTCTCTCTCTCTCTCTCCGCCCAAACCCCTTTCCCCTTCCAAACCCACAGAATTCCGTGCTCTTGCCTTGATTTATCTGCGCGCGAATGCGGTGACAACGATTTGGGCGCTAATCCGTTCGATTCAGAGCGGAGGAAAGGGATTTGAGTTGATACGATGGGGTGTGTTGGATCCACTGCGAAAGGAGAAGGTGAATCCGATTCCAGCAATATATGCGTTTCTCGGATCTTGAATCGATACGCTTGAATTTTTGTTTTAGATTGCGATCTCTGATGTGGATGGACTAATCGCATGTTTCCTGGATCTTGGGTGGATGCGCGTTAGTTGTAGCTCTAGATCGTAAGATCGTTATAGCGCTTTTGTTGTTCTTGCGTCTGTTAATGTTAGTGTCCGGATTAATAATTGATGCATTCGGGTGGATAAATTTTGTTTCAGTTGGATTAGTTTGGACCTGGATTTTTCTTAGGAGATCGTTTTATTTGGTACAACAAATTAGAGGGATGTGTAGCTCGTGATAGCAATTGGCTTGATCTTCAGCAGTGTTTTAATTGTTAATTGAACCGTTCTGTGGTGGTTTGTGGGTTTATCGATATGGAGAAAATAGAATATGGACGGTTTCACAAAACAGAGAAGCTTGTTATAGATTTCTTCGTTATGTGAGTCAATTTGTTGTTTGTATCAGTGGCGTAAATCTAAAATCCCATTTTTATTTTGGAATTTGGGGCAAGCTCTCTTGACATGAGCTTTTAATATGTATTCCAATTGCATGATAGTGTTTGGCGTACAATTCTTTATCTCTCTGGACAAATCGCTCATAAATTTGGAGGGAAAAATGCATGTAGCTAATGCCTTTTGTGGTGAATTGAGGACTAAAATTTATCCAATCAATGATTAGATTGTAGTTTGGGAGTGTGTGTTTTTCTTTTTCCTTTTTGTGTTCTTTGGTTGTTGATTCTTTATCAAAGCTGAATGCTGAAGATAGTCTTATGTTTCAAATACATCTCATTAGTGTTTCACTCTGTACTTATTGGTGTGGCATGGATGTAGAAGTTCTATCTCTACTGCTATCTATTTCATTAGCAATGCAATTTTTGGCAAAGGCTCCTTGGCCTTAAGCACGTCAGAGTGAAAAAAAATCTTATTTGACCAGATCTTGCTTTATATTTTGCTTGGCAAGTCCTTTTATGCTGTATCTGCTTCTAGGTTTCTGCTTATAGCCTTATTCATGTTTTGTGTTAGGCTGATCTCTAACTCTGTACATCTTGGCATTTGGTTAGTCTTTTTTTTTTTTTTCCTTATCTCACAATAACATCCGACTCTTCATGGTGAATACTTGCATTAAAGAACCATTTAGGCAGGTGGGTTCTGTAAGACATCTAAGTGAATGCATCACCAAACTTTTGGTGCAAATCAAGGTAACATCATCTGCCATTTGGTTTTGCATGCTGACTCTATTCAACAATAGTTTTCCATGGAGCTTTTAATTACATTACAGAAGTCAGTCCTGACATCTCAGCCTCAAGTTTGCTGTACAAACTGCATTGCGGGTCTTCAGGATGCCTGATAAAATTCACATTTCAGGACTTCTGATAATGTTGATTGCAGTCATCCTGTGCTAACCATTAGATTTAAGTAGGGGAGGGATGTTCAATTGGATTGGTATTATAAGATTCATTAGTTATTCAAGAATTTAGTGGAATGAGGTGGCTACATCGGCAACCCTGAAGTGATTGCTTCATCAGAACAAAGCACCATAACTTCTTGAGTAAATTTAGTTGGTCCTTTATCTCTTACTCATATTAGGCATGTTGGGTTTTTCTATAGAATTTATCACTAGGTATTTGGCAAATAGGATTGTTCAGTTCCTATAGAGATGGGAAATGAAAACTATTAGCCCCACACATGTAGCAATAGGGTTTTACACTTTTACTTATATCTATGATAGTAGAGGCTCTCACCTTTTCACCTCAACAAAATGTAGTCGAGTTATCATGAATTTGTCTTTCACACTTTATTTTTTGTAATTTTAACTTGTTCTAAGATCCACATTCACATTATATAAGGATTAAAACACTGTTCCCCTGTAATTGTCATTCTTATCCCATGAGGATGTCATGCCTGGCTCATTTGTAATTTGCTCCCGTTTTCTGCCTTATAGTCCTTGCTTGAATACTTACAATTTATAGCATGTTTAAACAATTTACTCCTTGTTAATTATTACTTTGGTTTGGTAGTTTCCATCCATTCAACATTTTGCTGTAATGAACCATATTGTTGAACGCAGACAACATTAAGAAACTTCGTAAGCCAAAGCCCTGGAAGCATAGTCAATCAATAACCAGGACACAACTTAAACAGATGAGGGATGAGTTCTGGGACACAGCTCCTCACTATGGTGGTCAGAAAGGTGCTCATTCTTCATACACTGAATGTTATGCGTACTCTAAGTACTTGACAACCCTTGTTAGCATAACATTTGCATTGCTAAATTTAAGAGGACACTCCTCTTACCCTCTTCCCAAATACTCTCATACATGATATCTGTATGTGCATGAGTTCCTCCATGCGCCTGCATATACATCTTGCTTAGTTCATGATTATAAGAATGTACCTCCTATGTTTTCTACTATGCTTCAAGAGGCATATTTTTGGTCTAGTTTGACATTATTACTGAACACTAAACAGGTGTAGTAATAGGAAAGTGACTAAACAGGTGTAGTAATAGGAAAGTGTTAGTAAGAAATTCTGCTCTATTAGTTCCTGTCAGTGTGTTCTATCCATGTAAACCTTTTTATTAATATTAATAGGGCAAGAACAACTTCATAAGCATGGGGAATCCTATGTGCTGCTTCAGAAATGCAGAATTTGTTTAAGATTGAAACTTATGAAAGAATATGTATCACTCCTGTTTTCCATTTCATTGTGGCAGAGATTTGGGATGCACTGCGAGCTGCAGTAGAAGCTGATCTAAACCTTGCACAAGCAATAGTTGACAGTGCTGGTATCATTGTTTCGAGTGCCGACATGACCATTTGTTACGACGAGAGAGGTAAGAATTCTCTGCCTCTTCTCTAAACTTTTCCCTGTTATCAACAGAGGTAGGAAATCTTACAGGAAACTTGATTGCAGGTGCAAAATATGAACTTCCCAAGTATGTTCTTAGCGAGCCTACCAATTTAATCCGAGACAGTTGACCTAAGTGAAGAGTTAATGCATGAGTAAAAGACATTGATGTAAATCATGTAAATGACTCTGCTTTTAGTTCTTTCTGATATCCTGTTCAAACTTCCTACTATGGACACTACTCGAGCTTCTGTTTCTAAGTGACCACAAGAAAACTTGATATGAGATTACAAATGCCCCGGTTGCAGCTATATATCAGTTTACCTACTCTGGGAATGTACAATTCGGAGACTACTTTGTACTCCATATAACCTTTTCCTTCTAAGGTTCGTGCCTACTCTTGATTGACGTTTCAATCAGAATCTCTTGTTGTTTAGTGATAAAGGTGAAGAAAGCGTCAATGCAGAATAAGTTGCCTGGGGCTATAAGTGCGTAAAGAAACGACACGCAACATAGGCCAGTCCTTGATTATTTATTTGATGCACTATCTTGAACTGTGTTTACTTTATATTCCGCATTCCCTACGTCCGAGAACGGATAAGGCCCAAAGAGCTGGCAATACAAGATAGTGTCGTTACTTTATAAGTCGTATCTGATGCTCTAATATAAATAAATCCAATGGCTAATAGCCTGGCTCGTTCCCTACTTCGTCTAGGTTCCAAGGACATTGAGTTGTTACTTTTCTGTTTAAACCCTTGCACATTACTTTATCTAGATTAATTACCATCACCTTACGCTATAATTTTCTCGTGACGAGTGCATAACGCCGGCCTAGCTGTAACCCGGAGCCACGAAGAAGTCAGACTGGGGCCCATAGTTCGCCCCTAAATATCGAAATGTAGTAGTGTTATATGCATACAGGTTCTTTCACACAAACTTATACAAAATACCAACACCATCTCCTCTGTCATTTTACTTTGGCTCTGCCCTTGGTCTTAAATGAGGATCCTCTAGTCCAAAAAGGTCAGCTGCATTTATCACAAAAAGACATAAATACAGATGTATATATAAGCTTAGGACCACAGAAGGAACTGACCGAATTGCCACTCTACGTTCTTAAGCTGCTGAAATATGAGGAATCCAATGCATTTAAGGCAGCCACGCATGTGGCTGGACGCAGAAACTCACTTGCGTGTATACATATAGAAGGATCTGAAATCCTGAAATCTTCTTCAACTGGAGTTAAGCTCTCGTCTTTAGAGGCATTACATGAACATGATCTACATTATACATATGGTTCATCTTGAACCACGAGCATAAACAAAGAGACACCGTCCAGGATACACGGCTTAATTCCTACAATAAAAAGGACACCCAGAAACAATTGATACATCACATCATGAAGCCCCGTCAACATTCATATCCTCCTCCAATAAAATGGTATCTACAAAGAATGGTGCAATAATGCCACTTTAATGTAACATATACGTCTTACTGGTACAGTGAATATGAAATTTGAGAAGGAGACATGCGTGACTAAAAGGGTAGTAGAACTCGGGACTTGTATCATTGACTAGACTTCTCCCTCGAGCTTGGAACTGCAAATTGCAATTGGAGGGAAAGCATCCAAATACTGCCTCGGAATACGTGCCGGAACATGCCGTCCTCCACCAGTTAAGCAGGTGGCCTGCAGATCCGGATGCTGGAAAATCCTGCAGTACGGCCACTTTGATTAGCTATCAACACTTCCCCACTCCGCCCTTCGTTGAACTGTAGACTGTAGTCTGTAGGTGCTACTTTTTTCAAATTAAAAAAAAGCCTAGGTGGTAATATGGAAAAATCCCTCAGAGAGGGAAAAAAGAAAAAAGAAAAAAGAAAAAACCAAACACCGCACGTGCACGAGCCCATCTTATCAAACCCAATTCTCACTTACTAATTTCACTGTCGTTATCCGCCGATGCCATCGTAATGATTGTGACGGCTATAGTCTAACGGTCCGTTCCTATCTCCTTAATAAGTCAATACTCCCAATTAATGCGGGACCCACTCTAACTCCATACCATCATCACTACCGTCCATCTTAAGACCCATACAAAACCCGTAACCAGTTGGACGGCTGACAATTAAACACAATAAGAAAAAAGAAATATTCCGCATGTATGATTACATTACATTAAATAAGAAAATAAAAACATGCGATAAAAATAAAAACCCTATCTATCCTACGGGTACGCCTGTGATGCGAAAGCACCGCTTTCTCCATCACCGTGCACGAGTTTCACAGCCACTCGCCACCGTTTCCAGCCCATCTCTCTCTCTCTCCCTCCCCGTCCACAAAGAGGAAAAGCTCACGGATTCCGTGAGAAACTTTGGATCACAAGCCTCCCGTCGATTCAGGTGAGCTTCCATTGCTTTTGGATCAACGATTGTGGTTTACGGACGACGGATTCGATCTCTTCGTGGAGATTCTGCGTCGGTTTTGATCACTTTGTGTGGATATCTTCTTTTGGTTTGTTCAATCAAAGCATTCTATTCTTTATCCCCGATTTGTTTGTCCCAGATTTGATTTCTTGCAATCCAATGCATACTTCGTCGCGACATTCTATTAATTTGCGCCGATGATGAAAAATTGGAGAGCGAAGACGCTTAATCTTAACATTCCTGCGGTGATTTCTCCTCCTTGCGGGAAAAGATTACGTTTTGATCATGAACAGGGTAGTCTGTAGTGGTCTTGTGAAAGATGGGAGCTTTATAGTGCTGTTATGGGTACTTATCTTCTCAAGCACGAGAACGGCGCCGTAAGCGACCACCTCCGCAGCCATGTGCATCTGACCAACTGCATCCACCTCAAGAACCACATGCACAGCCGCAGCCCCAACCAGACCGAGAAGTCCCTCATTAGGGATCTCTTGGCCCTTCAGAGGTCGCGGTCCCTCCGCGACCCCTCCACTAGTCCTTCCTCATGGCTCTCGGCTTCTGTGGCCGGTAATGTAGCTAGGAGGCATATTAAGGATAGCTCGCTTCACAGCGGGAGGAGATCTATTGGGGGTGGCGATGGGCAAAGGGAAGCTAGCAGGATGTCCACGAGCTCTGCGCAAGTTGTCAATTTTGGAACATCGAAAGTTGCAGCCGCAGAAGCAAGTGATGGTGAGGAGAGAGATTGGAATGCTGAAGTAAGTAGAGCAGAGGAGTGCAGTAGAAAGAGTGGCAAGAGTAATATTTCTAGGAGGACATCGGAGAAGGCTAAGCAAGGACACAATGTTGGCCTGAAAACCCTCTTGGAACAGTTGGCAGAAGCTCCTAATCGTAAAGACAATGATGGGCGGCGGGTTATAGATGATGAGAAAATAAAGGAGAAGACAGAAGTAATTGGTCTTCTGCATCGTCAAGGGTTAAGCAGGGCCAAGAAAAACAGGTTTAGAGGAGTGAGGCGAGATCTTGGTTCTGTTGAGATTAGGGGTGCTAAGGCTCATAGTACTCACTGTAGGAATTCATTAGCTCAACGGGGCATGTGTCGGAGATGTCAAATAGGAGAAGGACAAGAAGAGGATGCTGAGATGGAGGTATCTCAGGCTTCAAGGAATGTATGTGGGATTCCTTGGAATTGGTCAAGGATTCATCATAGAGGTAAATCATTTCTTGATATGGCAGGACGGAGTATATCCTGTGGGCGGTCTGATACAAGGCAGAGAAAAGCTGATGGCCCTGCTCCGCATGGCCAAGAGGATGTATCAAACTTGCTGATCACGTCTGATTATTTGACCTCATTGACAAGCTCTGACTCCGAAGCATTGCCATTACTAGCTGAGGCATCAGGAACCCAAAACAACTGTTGCGATCACTACCGGACACAAGATTATTCAGGAGAACTGGGAATTTTCTCCAATAACAGTCTGATACATGAGCATGATTCTGACCTTTCTTCTGAAGCAAGATCTGGTAATCATAAAAAATCTAAACGGCGGAACTATGGCAGGCACCGATGTATGACACAGAAGTACATGCCAAGAACATTCAAGGATCTTGTGGGGCAGAACTTGGTTGCTCAAGCTCTTTCAAATGCTGTTTTGAGGAGAAAAGTTGGTTTGGTTTATGTCTTTTATGGACCTCATGGAACGGGGAAAACCTCATGTGCCCGTGTTTTTGCAAAAGCCCTGAATTGTCAAGCTGTGGAGCATCCTAAACCTTGTGATGTTTGTAACTCTTGCATATCGCACAACCTTGGCAAGAGCAGAAATGTGCTGGAAGTAGGCCCAATTGGGAATGTTGATTTTGAGAGCATTATGGATATACTTGACAACATGATTCTTTCTCCATTTTCTTCTCAATATAAAGTGTTTATTTTTGATGACTGTGACACCTTGCCAGCTGATGCTTGGAGTGTCATCTCGAAAGTCATTGATCGAGAACCCCGGCATGTAGTTTTTGTTCTTGTGAGCTGTAACCTTGATCTGCCTCATGTAATCATATCTAGGTGCCAGAAGTTCTTTTTCCCAAAGCTGAAAGAATCTGATATAATCAATACTCTGCAGTGGATCTCAACTAGTGAAGGCCTAGAAATTGATAAGGATGCATTAAAACTCATAGCTTCACAATCAGATGGATCATTAAGAGATGCTGAGATGACTCTTGATCAACTGAGTTTGCTCGGGCAGAGAATATCACTCTCTCTCGTTCAAGAACTTGTAAGCCACCTTTTCTTTTTTTGTCTCACTGAAGTTAAAACTATTTGTTGTCAGTTAAATACCAACTGAAGTTAGGATTTGATATTCGGTGCGCTGGTTAACACCATCGATCTTTTCTCATTCATATGTATGATTTATGTATGCATACATACACACATACACGTATGTGTATATATATATATATATATATATATATATATATATATATATATATGAATACAAGGAGGTCCTACCAATTTATGACACAATCCCTTTTTAGATGCAGTTGATCCACTTCTGGAAAATTTTTAAAATCCTGTTCCTTAGGAAAGAGGGAAATCCTAAGAGAAGAAATATGGCAAGAATAGTCTTCAGTCAAGTTTTGTTACTTAAAAAGTTTAGGATCAGAGTAACAGTACCATTGGTTAGATCCCCCTTAATCTATCCCTAAGTTCTGAGTATTCATGGATTGGACCAATTGATGGACAAATATTAGCTTTGCCATCTAATGTGAGGTTAATTGCTATTGGTGCTATTGGTACACATCCTACTCTCCATTAAATACTTAAGGTTAAGCTGACAGGAATAGGAACTTGGAACTGATGCAGCTGCATTTCTGCAGATTAACTAGAAAGATGACTATTAGATTTGAAAGATCCACATATTCCTTAGGAAGTCATACTTCCTTCACTGAATAGTCCAAAGAATGGTTCCAATTATGAAAATGCTTCAGTGGGTTATATGTATCTTACTGTCTATAAGAAATGGTGATACCTTAAAACTTGTACCTGATAGTTCATGATTTCTATCTTGGGCTACTTTGTGCTGAGTTATGATACTCCATGTTATTTGATATTAGTTTGTACCAACTGACAAAAAATAAATAATTCTCAGAAAATTGAAATACTCAAGGAAAGTTGAGTTTAGAGGAATGAACTAATTCCTTATCTCTTCCCTTTGCAGAACATGTAAAATTGTATGTTTTCATAGTGGCACATCAAGTAGTGACAGAGCAATTTAACTGGCCAATGGAGGATTGACACCACATTTATGTTCCATAATAAAAAAAAAATATTTTTTAAAATTAATTTTCTTAGTTGCAACATATAAATTTGCTTATTTGATTTTCATATTTATCAGGTTGGGCTGGTATCTGATGAAAAGTTGGTGGATCTGCTTGATTTAGCATTATCTGCAGACACAGTACATACTGTGAAAAGTTTAAGAGAAGTAATTGAAGCTGGAGTTGAGCCTTTGGCTTTAATGTCACAGCTTGCTACAATAATTACTGATATACTTGCTGGTAGCTATGTCTTCACTCGGGAAAGACTGCGGAGAAAGTTTTTTCGCCGACCAACATGTGAGTGAAAGCAATT
This sequence comes from Typha angustifolia, assembly GCF_048772165.1. NCBI lineage: Eukaryota > Viridiplantae > Streptophyta > Magnoliopsida > Poales > Typhaceae > Typha > Typha angustifolia. The sequence continues at coordinate 1,620,871 of NC_133239.1, forward strand.
TCCGGTTAAGACCTTAATTTGTCTTACTTTTGTATTTGCTTATGAGCTTGTTGCCTTTATGTTATGTTTGGTTGTTTCTTTAACTCTCTAGCTAGACCACCCTGCTATTGTTTCATTTGCAAGAAAAATAGAACCAGTCAGTCTTCTTTTCTTTTAGTTTATAGAGCATATAGTAACTAATTTCATTTACTTGCTTACAGTATCGAAGGAAGATATGGAAAAACTTCGTCAAGCTTTAAAGACGCTATCCGAAGCTGAAAAACAGTTGAGAGTGTCAAATGACAAGTTAACCTGGCTTACTGCTGCTTTGCTCCAACTTGCTCCAGATCAACAGTATATGCTGCCTAGCTCTTCTGGAGGTGCAAGTCTCAATCGGAGCCCGCTGGATCTTGACAATTTCTTTGGGAGAGATATAATAAGAAATTCTAGTAGTGTTAAGGAGGAGATGTGTATTAGAGATAGGGGCTCATCAAAAGGAATTGAACAAGAAAACTATAGCTGCCGAGGGGGTAATGAAGTAATGCTTGGTGGGCTGGGACATGGTGAAAGTACCCCAGACAATCTTATCCTGACCAACAGAGATACTAAAATAAGTGGGTCTAGAAGCCATATAGATAAAGAAAAGATTTGGCAAGCAGTGCTTGAGGCTATTCAATCTGACACACTGAGACACCTTTTGACTCGAGAAGGAAAGCTAAATTCAGTCAGCTTAGGTACAGGTATGATTTCAATCTTGTGATTCATCCAGATGGGATCAATTGCTGCTTGGTTGATGTAATCCTGCTTGCTATTCTATTGCTTTCTTCACAAGAAAGTTGGACTTTTTTCCTTTATTCTTGCAGAATTTCTTCATGCTATTGTACTCATCAAATGAGTGATATATGACTACTGATATAGTGGATACTCATACTCTGTCTAGGCACTCATCAAATAATCCTCAAGGAAGCAATCCTATTATGAATACATTTAGTATACTTAACAAATGTAGAAAGTTCACATGATGTCACTGAAAACAAATATTTATTACTAATTATATTTCTATGACCACAAGATATGCTGACTCTTTTGAAATTTCATAAATCATACTTCAGAGCAGGTTATCAAGTCTGTCTCTTTGCTCCTCATATTAAGCATCTTATGAGAAGGCACATTGTACTCATCAAATCATCCTAAGAGAAGTGCCAGTATCCTACACTGGATACAGTTAATACACCTGACAATGTAGAATGTTCTCATAATGTCAATGGAGAATATATAATTGCTTCTATTTCTATTCCCAAGATTCCAAAATCTGTTTTTGCTCTCTATTTAGAGTTGCATAGATCATATTTTAGAAAAGGTTACTGGATTAATCTCTTCGGTCCTCATATTAAGCATTTTATGAGGTCATGTACATGTAGCATGTCTGACCAAAATGAAGCTCTAGAAGAAAATTTCTTTAAACTTTAAAGACACATCTAAGAAAAATGCAAGTAGCTTTTCAACAGCAGCAATTTCGATATATGGCTTTTAGATTTCAATTGTATCACTCCTCTAACCTTGCACGACCTCTCTCATCCAATTTTTCATGATTTGATGGGAAAGACTCCTCGAATTTGTTCAAGAAAAGTTCACTTTTAATTTCTTACATCTGAATTTTAGTTCTTTTTTTTTGTCCTTCTACAGCTCCTACTGCACAATTGATATTTAGCTCACATGTGAAAAGATCCAAAGCTGAGAAGTTCAGAGGACAAATTTTACAGGCCTTTGAGGCTGTACTTTCTTCTGCAGTAATACTTGAAATCCAATATGGATCTTGGAAAGATATGAGGACAGATGGCCAGCCTCCGCTCACTTTGCTTTCTTCTGAGAATGGTTCTTCTCAGGTTACGTTAAGAAGGTCTCTTACTAATCACAGATCACTTTACTCAGGGCATGAAGATCTTGCTAGAAAGATTCCAAAAGAAAATTTATCCAAAGGTATTGGCTCCAGTCAAGCTAGATGGTTGCGTTCTGACCCCCACATATTAACAGAAGGTGAAATCATTGAAATGGGGCCTTTGCCCCAAGAGAATGGGCAGAGCAGTTTTGCAACTAAGCCAAAAAGGAAGGAGAGTGTATGGGCACAAGAAGCTTCTTCTTCTCAGAACCATGCCAACTTGGTCCCTTCATCAGTAAGAAAGGAGAATGGCGAACAACAACGGAGACAAAGCTTAGTGAAAGGCAAAGTATCTCTTGCTCATGTTATTAATCAGGCAGAAGGTTGTTCACAACAAGCAGGATGGTCTAGACGGAAAGCTATATCAATTGCAGAAAAGCTTGAACAAGACAACTTGTAAGTGCTCAAATAATATCTTCTATTTAACAATCCTTTCTTCTTCTTTTTTTGCAGCTCATTATCCTGTGTTAACAGAGAAAATTCATAGAGCACTTATATATACTGTTCATGTAAAACATTATCTGAATTTTATTTGCATTTTGCTTGATAAGTTAATTATTTTTTTCTGCTGTATTTGATGATTTATATGATTTAATAGGAGATTGGAGCCCAGATCGAGAAGCTTACTTTGTTGGAAAGCTTCTAGGGTAACTCGAGGGAAGGTACTGCTTTAACATATTTTGTTTTCATCATTTTATGTGTTAGGAAACGGTGTTCTAACTTCGAGTTCTTTTTGCTGGATTTACTCTATCTGACTCTTTTGCTGAATGTTATTCACTTAGGTTAATAATTGTTAGGCCAACAAGTCAATCATTTGCTTCAGCAAATTGTTAAATGATCTACAATATATGCTTTTTCTCTGAGATGCAATAACTTTCTAATTTTGGGTAATAATTGACATGTGGAGATAATAACTGAATATGAAGACTAGTTAGAAACACCTTTTGTCTTTCATTAGTCATGTGACATTCTGTGATTTTTTTTTGGGGGGTCTTACAAAAGCACAAATTTATAGAAATTAATAAAATAACAACTAGGGACGATCATTTTCTTTTCTCATAGTTTGGGCTCTGTTTTGAATAGATGGATAACTTGGATAAAGCATACTGGTTAACTTGCATGAAATTGATATTGTCTGTCTCTCTCATTCTGTTCAGAAGTGCCATTGTAAAGTGATCTTTGAGAGGGAGTAGGTAAAGGCAAACATGCCATTTTTTCTTATCATTGGTAATTATCTGACCCTCTTGTCCCTTGTTCCTGATTTTGGGTTGGATAGAAAGACCCGATAAGGAGGCCCTTTGACCATGTTTATCACAGTTATAGATAAAATGATGTAGAACATTTGGTTGGTAAGATAACTCGACCATTATTTGCGAAAATGAAAAAGGGCCTTATCCTGCAACCAGCAAAACCAAGTTCTTTCAAGGATAGTAAAAATAGTAAAACTAAGATACTACTCTATTAACTTTTTGCATTGCCAAGTTAATGAGCCTGTACTTAGCAGTTTTAATTTGTGAATGAAGCAAAAAAGAAATATTGACAGGAGATCATATGCACGTCAATGTATATATTGGAAGTAATTTGCACAAATGATTCCTTTTCTGTAATCTACATGTTTTTCACTTAAAATATATCTCTACAGCTCCCAACACTGAGAATTAAGGCACGAAGAACACGATCCCTGGTAAAGCTTGTCATATGTGGAAGGTGCATGTCTGCCAGGTCTCCAAGGTAAAAGCTGATGTACATTAATAAGTTTAATGATGAGTAAGGCATCTCCAAGGTAAAAGCTACTGCTTCAGTTGTCTTATTCTTTTCTATTTCTACCATGTCATCTTAGTACTCTTTAGGGAATTTTGTACATTTTTCAACGTGCAAAAGAATGAAAAGAAAAAGCAATAATATATTCTTTTTTCTCAGTTTCAAGATTGCATTATTTTAGGAGTTTGTGTCTGTGTGTGTGTGAAAGATTGCAGGATTATTTTGGGTAGAAAAATGCAATTTGTAAACATCTATTCTCCTTGTTCTGCAAGTAGCTGTATGTGAAATCCTACGTATTATCTTGACTTCTCTATGTACCAGCTTGAATTGCGAGATGTTAGAAACTAATATTCATGTTCGAATTTCAGTTTTTTTTCTTCTTTTATTTTAATTTTATTTCACACCTTACATGATGTGGTTATTTACTTATTTCAGTTCACGTCTTTTCGCTATTTTTAGTTTGACCATTCATTTAACTACAGAATATTAAAAGTCCAATGCCAGATTTAAGGGTGGTTCCAGGGTATCTGACTATCTTCTGGTATTCTATTAAAAAAAAGTATTGTTTTCAAATTAGTACTAGTGAAGACTGGAAACCGGAATAAACGTGTATTTAGGGTGTAAAGTGAAAAAAATCTAATCTTTTCCGTGCATTCGTCGACATGAGAATCCTCCGGGTGATTTTATTCCTCTCCACTCCACCTTCATGCAGTCGTAGTTCTTGGCAGCACTTGATTGAATGCCAAAATAAAAACCGACCACAAAGCGGATATATTCAATGTTCGAAAGCAAAATCGTATTCGTTTATTATCAGAGAAGAAAATATTCCTTTGACATGGCTGGATATCGACTTGAAACGGCATCAATACAGTATTTAACATCACCTGAAGTACGAAATTGAATAATTATCTTTCACATCACTACGCGGCAAAAAATAACATACGAGTTATAAAAATGCTTCCCAAAAATAGCTCCATATCATCCCATCTTTTTTACAAACTGTGGAGCAATCGTCTAATTCCAACCCCCGACCCACAAAAAATAAAGGAAATCCGGGATCATTACTTTGGGTTTTTAAGGTAATGAAACTACCGGCTGCTTAAAACGAGCTTAACTAGATTACTTGCTCAGAGTTGATGATAAGTAGAAGTTCCAGAATATGGAGCATGTGGACATAAATGCAACACGAGTAGAGAGAGGAACCACCCTGAGAACATAAAAGGAAACCAAGACGCAAATGATTAGTGCCACATATATGTTGTACTAACAGAATTTATGAAGTAATAAATTCATCATACTAACAGAATTTTCAGCTGAGAATATTGTCACAAAGAAATACTCAAGTACGTTTCTACCGTGAAAAAACCATTAGTAGTAATTATATGGATCTCACGTTATAAAAACAATAGATGCATAGGCATGAATTTGGAGCACGACAGAGATTGAAGAAGCCTTTATCCTTTTCTCTCTGCCAAGTTTAATTTCTTGGCATTGTAGGTGTAACAACCCCGTCTCAAACTCTCAATATGGCTTTTAAACAGCAGTCGAGGAAATCAAAGTTTTTTATTTCTCTCTATCCTATAATTCCAATTTCACAAGAGATGCTAAAATCTTTTACATGTTACTAGCTAAGGTCGGCAGTTAATAAGGTAAAATATTCTTACCCAAAGTTAAGGATGGTAACAGGAATCCAGAACCTGAAGCCTGCAAACAAACAGAGGATCAAAAGTTAATTGAGTTCACTTTATATTTATCTTGCAAATAGAAAGATATATCTGAGAAGCTGGTCACCATATAGAAGTGTAGGAAGGGCATCCTTTTGATACTTGGATGGCAGTTCTGATAATCTTCCTAGCCATAAATTGTTCCATGCAAAAATGACAGCGATAACACATGGGCCGAGTACAATTTGATTCAATATAACCTGAAAAAGATAACCAATGATGAATATGGAGAATTTTAACAAGTACCTAGAAATTCCCTGGGCAAACAAAATACCTTCATCGACAAGTTTACGAATGTTTGCCTAGGCATACAATGGTCGAGAAACTGGTACCATGCATAAGAGCCTGGACCATAAAGAAGAAACCCATAGGATGCCATGCGTAATGCCCGAAGCCAATCATGATTTGACAAGAGCAACGATATTTGGTCCTAGAAGTAAAATTTGTTGACAATTGTCAGATTCAATAAGCAGCAAAATGCTAATAATCTCAGAACCAACAGAGAGACAACAGTGATAGGAAAAGATAAAGAAAGACAAAAATACTACCAGAACAAGTACCTTTATAAGCTATTGAAAATATTGGATCTCATTATTACAAAAAAAAAGAAGTGATGATAAAGAACTTTTAATAAATGCAAAATTTATAGAATGCAACTGTGGTTTGGATCAGAGTGAGCTTACAAGTCACTAGCCTTCATGAACCTTGCTCTGCGAGCTATAGGGATCTCTAGTAAATAAAATAATTCAGGAATATATATATATATCAGTCTGCATAACATATGATCAGCTGGATGTAGTTCAAAGTTCAAAACGGGAAATACTCCACTGAATAATTGGTATAGAGTACATGAAACCAGGAAAATACCAAGAATATTACAGAAGCTGATGTATTTTAAAGAATTGATAAATGTTAAAAGAAATCAACATGTAAATAAATGAGACAACCTCTCTATTGATATATTAGTAGCATGTTTATTAGTTACGAATGTTAGCTGATCAAGTTGAGACATCACTTCTCTTGCAATGAAGACATCAAAATAAAGCAAAAATTGCGAAGGTCTAGTTGCAATCTTCCTAAAACAAACTACAGATGCAGCATAAATTACTAAATAGATAAAGCATAAAAACAACAACAGCAGCAGCTTGTCTAAAAGGAACCTTATAAATAGGTCAGCACTTTTTATAAGAGCAACAGTAAAATGGTCTTCACAATGCATGCCCTAATCCATAGAACAATTTAACTTCCTAAATTTTCAATCAATTATTTTAGCAGGATTCCTACAAGACAACTCCGTTCTAGATTCAAAATTCCAGATTCATCAAGCTTAGGAATAACGCCCAAGTTAGGGTTAGAAATTTTACGAAACGGACCTTGTCCTCTGAGTCAGATGCGGCATCGCTGTGGTTGACCCAGCGGTCTCGGACTTGGGCGACGGTGTCCCCGGTTAGGGTTAGGGAGGCGGCGGTCGCCGCCTGCTTGAAGGGGAAGTCTGGGAGCGACCAGCCTTGCCTTCCTACTCCGAGGGACTCCGACGAGGAGGAATTCGACCTCTCTGGGCGACGAGGGCGACCCTTGGGTGGAAATTTCCACCAAAATCCCCCGTTCCCGAGAGTACCCATTTGGGGGTAAGAGAGAGCGATCTCCCTCCCCTCTCTCTCCGGATTGCCAGTAGTAGAGTTATAAAATAATTGTAGGAAGGAGAGCGACTTAAGAGTACGAGACGATCCCCAAGAAGATGGTTGCACGGAGTCCACACACACACAACGTGTACGTCTGAGGGATCCACTTGTAGGATGGAGGATCTTCTGCAGACCATGTTGTAGGAATTAGCTTCACCATCGAATTATCGGATCCGCATCCCCGAGACTACCAAAATCTCGCTTCACAACCCCCGCCCCCCTCCCACTAAAGAGAGAAAACAAACTCACTCTTCTCATCTTCTCAAGAGTGGGAGTGTGGGAGAGATCCGAAAGTCGCTTTCCTCTTCTCCAAGCTCTGGTGTATTCTCTTCTCTAAGTAGCAAAACTTAGAAGAGAGAGGAGAAGAAGAAGTCGTCAAAAGGGAGGAGGAGAAGGAGAAGGAGATGGCAGGGGGATACAGAGTGGAGGACGACTACGACTACCTCTTCAAGGTGGTCCTAATCGGCGACTCTGGTGTGGGGAAATCCAACTTGCTCTCTCGCTTCACGAAGAACGAGTTTAGTCTCGAGTCCAAATCCACCATTGGGGTCGAGTTTGCCACCAGGAGTTTGAATGTTGAAGGCAAGGTCATCAAAGCTCAGATTTGGGATACTGCGGGCCAGGAGAGGTAATACAACTCGTTTGTCTTTTTCTTTCCCTTCTAATTTAGGACTAGAATTCATCTTCGTAACTTGTATTTTGGAAAAGGACGGGATCTTGGTCTATTTTTGCATTTTGGTCGAGGGCTTCAGCAGGGTTTAGGGGTCGGGGATCTGATGGAATTTTCTAACGTCTGGAGTTATGAGACGGAAATTAATATTGGATTTTTGATATTTGTAGTAGTGTTGATTTAGAATCTTGGATCACAGTTGCTTAATTCGTGTTGGTAGTTTCTCTTTGCTAGATCTCGATCTTAAATGGCTTGCAGTGGTTGCCTGTGTATCTTGATCACTTAAAGTTTCCTTTTTATGGGTAGCCCTGGGGCCTTTTCTAGGGTTACCAGATGTTTTGTGAAACTCGTCTGGGCCAAGACATCTTACCTGTTTTGGACCTTCTGTTTGAAATACCCTAGCAAAGCCAACCAAAATGGACTGTGCAGCGAGGCAGGTGGGCTGTCTAGTTGAATTTCACCATCTTTTGACGTGCTAGAAACCCAGTACAAGTTATTCAGAGATGATACATGTAATTTGTGATTTCTATAGATAAATCATAAATTGTTGGATTTAAAGGATAGCGGTGTATTCTTCTTTTACCAAAAGATAGGAGGTTGATCTGATAATTTATGTTGCGTCATGATTGATTCAGTTGTGTAATCCTATAGTCATGTTAAGCCTTTCCATGAACTTGTGAGCCAGTTCTCTACCATTTGAAAGTTGTGTTCTAGTTGTTTGCAGAAATAGGAACTTGGTGATTTGTTGAGTAGGATATTATGTCATCACATCATGATATACTCCACTTTTGTAACTATTTGAGTAGAATGTTCACTAGTCAAGATATTCGGAGTGCTTGATAAAATCATCACCTCCACAAATCAGTGCAGTTGGTAACTGTGTCCCTCTAGCCTGTCAGTCTGCCAGAAACTTTTGTGATAAATATGCAGATGTATAAGTATCTGTAGGACAGTTTTACATGCAGAAGAGAACTTTATCTTACAGAAGAAACAACACTTTGCTTGTTACCATCTGTCACTAGCTGGATTGATTACAATCTTATTTGTGTTTTTCTGGCTGAAGACATGTTCAAGATACCAATTACTTGTTGCAGGTATCGTGCTATTACAAGTGCCTACTACCGAGGTGCTGTAGGTGCATTGCTTGTCTATGATGTTACACGTCATGCTACATTTGAGAATGCTGAACGCTGGCTAAGGGAGTTGAGAAACCATACTGATCCTAACATTGTTGTCATGCTTATCGGGAACAAATCTGATCTTCGTCACCTTGTTGCTGTTTCAACTGAAGACGGAAAGGCTTTTGCTGAGAAGGAATCACTCTATTTCATGGAGACATCTGCACTGGAAGCAATTAATGTGGACCGTGCTTTTGCAGAGGTTTTGACTCAGATATATCAAATTGTGAGCAAAAAGGCAGTTGAGACAGGGGATGATGTAGCATCTTCTGTTCCTAGTAAAGGGGAGAGGATAAATGTGAAAGATGATTCTTCTGCATTAAAGAGATTTGGTTGCTGCTCAAATTAGGTAAAGGCATGTACCTATTTGTTGGCTTTAAACTTTGATGCATCCTATGTTTCTTCTGTAACAAACTTTTCCTTTGCTTTTCTTTTACTTCCTTCTTGGTGGTACAGTCTGCCAGTCGGAACTTTTGACTGACTGAGCTTTGGTTTGATTTGCTTTCTTCAACCTAAAACCATGAAGAACATTTTATATTTCATTACCAATTAGTTAACTTTTAAAGTATCTGCCAAATTGCATTCTCTTTAGAAAACTTTAGATCTGTTTATTTGTTGTTTTTATGAGATTGACTTATGGATGTACAGAAATTTTGGAGTAGAAAATATCACAATAGCAGTAACAAGTATGTTGTTGTGTTTTGGCCAAGTTATTGATGAGTTATAAGCATTGTATCTTTAGCTTACAGGAGAAAAATGTGTCTAGAAAAGGTTGTATATAAAAAAAGTGTGCAGAAAAGACAGATGATTTCCAATGTTAATGGAGCTGAGAAGGATTTATCTGTATAAAGTGATGACTGTAAATTCCGGTTCTGAGGATTAATTTCAGGCAATTAGAAAGTGAGAAAGGCTAGGAATGGCATTAAGTGGTAAATGTCTAGGGAAATTATTGTCTGTTGGAAGTCGGAAGAAATCTTGATGGCTTGGAACTTTAATACAGTATTCACCATTTTTTTCATGATTGATATCTATAGTCTCAGCATGCATCTTCACTCCTGTAGTAGCTCACCATTTCTGCCAACTGCTACATTGCCTAGTGGAAATACTTCTTTCATATATAAGTCAGATTCGAGAATTCAACTTAGGCATTGTGTAAGTTCTGCTCTTAATGACCATTAGGTTCGGTTCATATTGAGCTTCCTCAGGTGTTGTAATTAAAATTTTCCTTGCAGAACTACTTCAATTGGTCTTTGGGCCAAATTTCATTATATTAGCATGTCAAATGTATCTTTAGCTCTGTCCAAAATACATGCTGGCAGAAGTCTAACTTCATGGATTTTTTTTAGCTTAGGATTTTTAAGCAGAAGTCTGATTACTTAGCTCCTTTTTAGAGATTTTTACTTGATGTCATATTTGTTGCTAGTTGAGGATTCTACATGTAGAAACAGTTCACTTAGGATTTAGAAAATACAGATAGTATATTAGGTGGCCCATATCCAATCATTGAATATTTGGAGAAGAGTGGAGGATATTTCTATGGTTTACTTCTTGTAAGTTGTTGCACAGCATGCAGAGGAGCTATGTTTCTCTTTCTCCTGCCCCTGTTATTTCATCTTACAGAGAGCATAGAATGTTGAAAAGCTAGCTCGACTTTTTGTGAACAAGATCTTTTGCTTTGTTCTCCAAAAAATTTCAGTGCTAGTAGAAGTTTACAGCACCAAATTTGAGTGGGTTTAGGAATATTGAAGTGTCTGATTAGAGACAATGGAGAACCCGACTTCTCTTTTGTCGGAGAGACACAAGACAGTGGAACTGATTCATAGAATTTGTCGAAATAGTGTTGTGAAGTTCCAACACTCTGTCCAAGTTCCTACCCAACAATAAGTATCTGATAAAAGCATCTGATTCATAGGATTTATTTATGATTATATCTATCGATGTGTTATATGATCTAATATTTTTATTGTTAAGCATAGCTATAATCAAAACATTTTATTTTATATTTGACACTTGACACTTTGTTTACTCGTTTCTATAATATTTGTTAGAAAGTACCAAGTAATTGCGCACATAGGAAACGAGGCTTATGAATCACTTATTTAGGCTCTCAAAACATTATGCAAGTTTGCAAGCTAGCTAGAATCTCTCCATTAACGATACAAATCATAGCATCTTTATCTTGCCCCGTAAGCTACATCCATTTATAAAATCACTATGACGTGAGGGATCACAGATTTCTAGTGGCCCATGTGTTGCAGAAATTAATGTTCATCCTAAATCAGATGCTGCCAAAGTTTCAATTGGATCCAGGACTTGAAATCAAAGTTTCCTCTTGCCAAGAGAAGAACACTGTTGAATATTTCCTAACTCCTCACGTGGACAAATGGTGAAATATCTCTCTCAAGAAATCGTATGAGACAAATGGAATAGGTAAACTCCTGCATCTTTCCAGAGACGACTCCCTCCAACAATTTCTGAAGCTTGAATCGATGACGAAGCCTGAATGTTAAAAGGCATGCATGACGATTGATGCGATAGCACATAGACCCAAATTGGGAATTGGAGGATGGATAGGAAATGAAGCTACTACTGATAACTATTCTAGTAGTGGAACAGAGGGAATTACGAGGTACTACTCTAAGAAAGTCCTATTTTTGAAAGGGATTATAATCATAGTACCATGGAAAAGATTTGGGGGGGGGGGGGGGTTGGGGGGGAACCCCAATCGGCGACGATGGGTCCAGATGTAGTACGATCCTCAAATTTATTCTGCATCATAACAGGGTCCGCATATATTAGGTGTAAGATGACGACAATGGACACGATAAACACGTCTATCCGTCATGCATGATGACATATCTATCCACGTATGAATAAAAAGCTTGGAATATTTATTCTGCAATCGTTTTTTAGCGCTGGCCTTTTCTGGATCCACGTGGCCCCCACTACGAAAAAGACAACGAGGGGCGGCTCTTCCCATTACGCATTTCGTGTTCACACTACCAATCTCTATATAAGACGAACCAATCCCAAATAAGTAGTTTCTTTTTTTATTTTATTCCACCCCTATCTTTTTTTGTAATTCCGCTTTCTGTCATTCTGTGTGCCTCTCCGAATAAATTAGACCAAAAAAAGAATATCTTATTCAAATAGGGAGTAAAATGGAAAAGAAGAAAAAAAAGACCCATTATATATACGTCAAATATCGAGGAGAAAACGAAGGGAGGTTTTGGGAAAATAAAATTAAGAAAAGGGAGGAATCAGAATCGTACGGCGCACGACACGGTCTCAGCAAGATGGACGGCTGGAAGAAGAAAAAAAAAATCCACACACCTCCACGCACGTGACGGTCAGCTGCACCATGGCGCCGGCGCGAGGCCGAAGCCTCCGCGGCGGAGCACGACGGCGCACTCGGGCAGCTCGCCTAGCCCGGCGAAGAGGGCGTCCTCCTCGGCGGCGCCCTCCTCGGAGCGGCACTCCTCGGGAAGCCGCATAGCGGCGTCGATCGCGCCGAAGATGGGACCGTAGAGGAGCGACTCCGCGGCTGCGGGCGGCGACGTGGAGCTCGGGGACCCCACAACGGACAGCCAATGGAAGTCCTCGCCAATCATCATCGCCGGCTCCGCGGCGATCAGATCGGCGAACTTCTCCTCCGATTCGGTGGACGCCGGTTCGGGTGGGCTGGTCTGGGCCGGCGGATCGTCCACGGGCGAGGCTTGTACTTTAGGAGTCGTGTGGTGGTGGTGGTGGTGGATCTTGGGGAGGGGCCACGGATGGTTGTGATCGAAGGAGTAGGTGATGACGAGCGTGGTGGGGTCCACGCGGCTGCGCTCGACCTGCTTCCGTGCGGGGCACCCCTTGGAGCTGCTACACCTATAGTATCCCCTGTGGACGTTCACATACTTTTCTCCATGAGGACGGCCGCCCCCGCGTAGTACTTTCGGTGGGTGGAAGAAATTAAACGGTATTATTACCTGGGGTAGGGGGAGCCCTTGATCGGCTTCTGCCCGTACTTCCTCCACGCCCACGAATCCGACGGGGGAGCTCCCTCGCCGACACCCTTCGGCCGTGATCCGTCCACGTCAGCAATCGGCACCGACACCACCCGCTTCTGGACCGATCGCCGACTAACACGGAAACCACACCAAAAAAGAAAACTTTTAATAAATTCTCCAACACCCAAGCCTAGGTGGAGGAGTAGAGTAGAGTAGAGTAGTAGACTCACTACCTTCGCTTCGCCGAGGGAGAGGAAGGGGAAGGCAGGGGATGATTCTGCTTCCCCTCAGCGGCCGGTGACTGGACCCCGACCTGGGTATCCGGGGAAACACCCACCTCCTCGTGATCCACGGTCGGGGAGTCGCTGCTGCAGTAGCCGTCCGTGATCTCTGATCTGGACATCCCAAAGCTCCGTAAATCAAATCCCAGCCGTCAAATTGATCCTCGTGATCTACCTCTACAAATTAAAACCAGAACCACTTTCCCCGTACCGGAAAAGCAAAGAAAAGAGAAAATAAACAAAAAGGGGGGCAAAGTGGAAAAAAGAAAAAGGGAGATAAGAGAGCGGGCGGAGAGATAGGAGAAGGTACAAAGCCGGCTGATGCGAAGTTTTTAAGGGGTGGAGAAGAAGGTGGGGACGAATGGAGACACGGATGGGGCAGTTCTAGTAGTCCTTGCTCCCATCTATATCTATCTTATATATAAACTTTTATTATTTTAGTCCATATATAAACTATAATGTCTCTTCATATATAGGTTTGAATTATTACTCTTTTTGCGTAGAAAGGTGGAGGGGGGGAGATGTGGGAGCACATAGTGGGATTAAACAATAAAAAGTTGTGAAAACGACTCCCTCTCCCCACCTATCCTCCATCTCCCATATGGATACAGTGGTTGTTGTTCGAATACAATATTATAACAATGCCATAAAGGTAAGTTTCAGTGTACATATATAACTGGGAGAAGGAGAAGAGGGATCTCGCACATGATCACTTCGAGGGAGGGAGGGAAGTGCATTTAATTTGGATTAAAAAAGAGACCCAAAAATAAAAATAAAAAACGTTCCTTTCTCGCCAATAGCTAAGCTAGATATGCTCTGCACGGCCTCCATGTGCCAGGGGTGAAATCGTAATTTTGACAGATCTTTTTGTTTTTTTCTGGAGAAATTAATTATGTAAATGTTTCTTTTCTATTGTTTTTAGAATATTAACGTCCATCTGGACATTTATTATACGACTAACTCGTTTAAGAAGAAAATTTATAGATATGACCCTTGATGGGTTACTTTGGAGCTCGAAGTCACGATCCTAGAAAAAAAAAAGTCATGCGCGTGATAGATAGTTCGCGCATCATCCATGTTCGAGTCACGTTAAAAAGAAAAAAAGAAGAGAGAGGGATGGAGTTATAAATTGTTTTAAAAATATATATATAGGGGGTAATTTGTAAAAAAAAAAAGTAGAACTTCCATCGTGCGGGGCCTACGAAAACGTAGAAGTTCGTGCCACATAGCCAATATCATCTGGGCACGTCAGCCACATGGAGAATTTTAGCTAGCCAAAGAGAAGCTTCCATGATGGCGGTGTCATCTCTTGGCTATATATTGTAATCGAAAATGGAACGTTTCCTGCTCCGCTTATTGCGAGAGAGAAGAGGCGAGGATGGATTGCTGCTGCTGCTGCACCTCTTCATTAATCATTTCCATTATTCTATTCGTCTGGGAGGTGGAATGGAGAGTTATTACCATCGCAAACCTGCTCCCTTTTCTTTATTCTATCCTCCTCCCCTAATCCTTGACTTATTCTCGAATAGGCTTAAAATATCCTAGTTTTTTTTTCCGGTCAAACCGCTTATCTGAATCACTGGAAGCTTCCCTCCTCCCTCTCTAAACCTAGATTCAATCGTCAGCACTTGAAAGGTACTGCAATCCAGTCATAACACGGTATTGAATCTCTCTGGGATACCAAGATATATTAGCTAGCCGGTGCTTCTTTTTTAGGTTTATTTAGTTTCAAATCGGATATCCCTTTATGCTGCCTATACTTATCCACCACAGACGAGTTAAATTAAAAATGACTGTAACTCCTCTGTATAATAAATTATGAGATCTCAGCCTAATCATTTTTTATATAAATAAATTAATCATTTTCACTGTAAAGTTAGACAAGAATTTTGACCCAAGAGCATCTCTTGTGTAAATTAATCGGTCATACTCAATTAGTAATATTTAAGATATAGGGGCTTTTTCATAAAATTCTCTAATTATGAAAATAAATCGTCGAGGCTTTCTTTTACTACAGGGAATTAGGTTTAATTTTGTTTTAAAAAAGGAATTAGGTTTAATTGGACACAGCAAGGCTGCTAGCCTTGGAGGCCAATTAGCTATAGCTTTTAGCAAGGGAGCTTGTCACGTCGAGAGTGACATCTTTGCGTTTGCATTTGGACTTTTTATTAGCTGTCTTTTCCAAACATTTAATTGGCTTGATTGATTGAGGTAGCCCACTAAGCAAACTATGTCTTAAGATTAATATAATTCCCTTGGGGATCATGTTGATTGGTTTACTAATTAAAGAGTTTAATTAGGAGCTCAGATCGCATACAAGAATCTTAGATGAGGTTTTTAGTGGAATGCCACACAATAGAAAAAATGTATAATATATATATGTATACTTGCATGCTTAATTACTTCTTCTATTTTTGCCATTTGGAGTACTAATTAGAAATTACATATTTACCGTCCAAATATTGAGATGAAGCATGGGCCAAGCAAGGATAGGACTATTAATCCCAAAGATTGGTCCAACAATCAATTAATTGGGCCATCTATAGATCCAAAGAAGGACCAATGGTTCTTGAATTCTAGTTACATTAATAGACTTACTTCAATACATAAATAAAAGGAAAAAGATGTAAGTAACACACTACATTTTAGTGATTTAATTCTTCCATTTTGCTTATAATTTTCATATTACACCTTATTGTTATTTGTAATGGTATTTTAAGGTGGGGTATTTTAGAAGTTAAATAAAAGGGAAAAACTGATCATTAAAGTTTTCTTTTGTTTGGTATTTTAAAAGATATATAAACAAGTGTATATCACTGTTAATTTATATACTGTTTTATTATATATTGGTTAGTTTAAGTTAACCTAGAATGTGATATAAAAATTAGAAATAAAAAGAAGGTATTTGGATAATAAATAGCAGAAAGACGGGTGTTAATCATAAATTCACTAAAATATTGGGTTTTATTTTTTTAAAAAATCCCCCCAAAAGCATCCCTATTCTAAAATACCAAACGTTAATTTCCATGGTCAAATTTAATTAAGGTTCCAATAAAGCTAACAACATTGTTCATGATCAAATTAACTGAGTGCATGCATGTAAAGATAGAGACCAATACATTAATGCATGCATGCATTGCTATTCTCTCTTGAGAAATGGGCATTCTTGAGGAGTAGTGGCAGTTGTAGTAGTTGAAAGAGTAGATAAGGCATCAATGACCTCATCAGCAGAGGACTGCTTACATTCTTCCTTTGAAACAAGTAATGGTCCCTTGAGAAGTCCTGCCATCATCTCTCCTGGATCATAGTAGATCTCCACCTCTTCCACTCTCAGTTGCTCATCCACCTGCCAACAAATCTATTATGAACCATGCACATTTATTTGCAAGGAGTTCAAGGCTTTACATGCTTTAACTCCACTGTTAAACAGTACGTTAGATAGCATATATATATATAGTGATAATATTATTTTGAACCAAGCTCCTTATAGTGCTTAATTATATGAATAAAGTGAGAAACCTAAGGTAGTAAGTAGAGAGTTGAGAGATACATATAACCTTAAGAACAGCAGTTCCGTAGAATTCAACCATCTCTCCAGTAGGTGCATGTCCCTTGTAAGGCCCTTCCATATGACCCCAGTGCCGGTACTTGAGCGCGATCACCGGCGGCCCGGAGTACACACTGACCACCTCCCATGCAAACCCACGGGGAAACGCCGACCGGAAAAGCTCGTGCGACGACTCAAAGGTCTCGACGTCGGCTTTGTAGCACTGCAAAGCTTCCGGAAGGGAGCTCTGGAGCAATGCATTGTAGCTGCCGAGCGCCAAGGTTTCGTCGCCGGAGAGAGCCTTCCTGCCGTTGACTATGAACTTGAACTTGGTCGGATTGATGGACTTGAAGTCATCGAGGTTGGTCTTGTGGGAGAGCTCCATCTCCCATGTCTTAATGGCGTTTTGCACCACCTCTTCTAATGACCCTTTAGGCCATTCCTGCACAAGATCGAACGTATCAAGTAGAAGTTATGAGATCTATCATCTAAGTTCTTTTAGCACTGGTGCATGCTTTTCAAATAATTAAAATGAGAGCGAGACTAATTCATTTTAGGGTCTTTTACATGCAAAATCTTCTAAAATATCTTATTTGATTATAACTCTCAACTTCTTATGTGGTCGGATGCCCCTTAAAACTCCGACATCAATGCATAACTCTATAGGAGAAAATCCTCCGTGTATTACAACGCTGGTCGATCGCAAAAGAAATAAGCATGCATGAGGGATCGATGGGTATGCATGTATACTTAATATTCCTAAGTATATATATATACCTTGGTTCTCTCTAGCTCAAAGAGATGGTTGACGAGGTGGTAGGTGGGAGAGGAGCCATGCCTCCATCGGGTATCCTTTTCCCCCCTCTCCCACCAAGTGAGATCTATACTTATCCCCCATTGCCTAGCTTAGATGGATGCTTAACTTTGGCAATCAAGATGAGTTTGAGGTCTTGATTATATATAATAAGCTGCTGAGTGCTGCATGTAAGTTTGATGTGATATTATCGGCTCCTTAATTTGATCATTATGTAATACTATTTATATTTCTCGTGTTACGGTCTATTAAATAACATTATTAATTTACATCATCCATGTGGACATACCTCTGAGTTTTAACATTATAAACAAATAAACATGTACATGTTCTATATATATATACACTCGTGAGTCGTGATCCACGGTCGGAGAGTGTAGAACTGCACGTATATCCTTCAATCAAACATTAGCCGTCAATTGCTCCTCGTGATCTCCCTCTACAGATTAAAAAATCAGACCCACGTTCCCAATGCAGCATAAAATAAGTGGGAGAAGGAGATAGAAGAGAGAGATCTAGCACATGAAGATTTATCACTTCGAGAGAGACGGAAGAGCATTTAATTTGGATTAAAAGAAAAAGAAAAAGGAGATTGGAGAGAGGGGATTAAGGATTAATTATGTAAAGTCATGCACGTGATAGTTCGCATCATCCAAACAAACGTTGATGTTTAGATTTTAAAAATTAAAAAAAAAAAAGCTTTGGTGTTAAGATTGAAGTATGGAGTTCCGCTTGATTAAGACTCGGTTTGAAAGTTAATTTTAAGCTCATGAAATAATAATATAATATATATGACTAATATGAATATTTCGCACTAAGACCTAAAGGCTCATGATATGAATTTAAAATCTAGTATCGAGAAATAAGAGAATTTAGATTATTGGCCGAGTGATTACTATATATAGAAATTAGTAGATAGTAATTATATAATTTTATTTTATGTTTAGGATTAGGAATCAGTTCACACGTTATCCGGAGCGCATCAAGACCGCCCGGAGCACCGTCAAATATGTGTCTCCGATGGTCAGTGGTTGTGGACTCGTTTTTATAGAAGACAATCGGAGATTTCTCATGGGGTAGAGGCCAAAGGTTTCCGCTAGTTGTCTTGCTCTCGCCTTTTTCATCGAAAGCGAGAGGGAGAAGGATGCAAGCGAGGAGATGATGCTTATTTTTGTAGTATTGGAGGGTAAAACGAAATAATTTTTTGAGAACTTAATTGAATGATTACATTCATTGAATTAATAAGTTGAATACAATTTATACATATTTATAAGAAGATCAGGAAATAAGTAAAATGACATATCTCTAAAGTTAAAAAGTTATAGCAGTGAAAATATGTCTTAATAATTAAGGCTAAAATCATGTGCTATCATTTGATTGTCCTTTGATTATAAAAGTGATATCATTTGGTTGTACTCTTATTACGAAAGATTTGATTGTACTCTTATGAGATATTTTATCGAAACAGATTCTTTTTTATAAGAGGACGGCATCGAATTTAAGCAGGAGGCCAAGAGACAGAAGAAAATGAGCAACTGAGAGATGGAGAAATAGGGTGGATTGAGGATTATTATAGAGAAGGTAAGAGATAAGAGGAACTTAAAGAGACGGTGACTCTCAAGTTTGTGGGTGTTACAAGAAGTCTGTTGGGGTTGCTGTGAGAGAAGAGCTAGACAAAATTTGTAGTAATTTTACCCCAAAAGTACACTAGGCCAGCCTAGTGGATGTTTATTTATACCCCCTAATCCTAACATAAACAAAACGACTACCAAGAAATTCAAACACCAACCAAACTAAAAGCTAATAAAGACCGACATGCATAGTATAATGCATGATACGTTAATATATATATGTAAAGATGGATATAAAAAAGAGAAAAACCAACTGTTTTTTTATGTTTGATATACCTTGGTTCTTTCCTTCTCAAAGAGGTGGTTGACGAGATCATAGGTGGGAGGGGAGCCGTGCCTCCACTGGGTGCTCTTCTCCCCCTCTCCTACCAAGTGAGACCTGTACTTATCCCCCATCAGTACTGCACCATCTGTTGATGAAGCTCCAGCCATGGCCGGCTTTAGCTACGGCGTGGCTGTTTAATATTTCTGGCTATCAAGATGATCACGAATTTATGGATGGCTGCCCAAATCCAACAACTGCATATGCCACAATATTACTGACATGAATTTGAAGGGATTCGTGCAGTAAGTGTTGCAGTGGATCGGCCGCTATTAAAGCCAGATGTCAACATGAGGCTCTACGTGAGCCATAATTTGCATGATAAGACGTGGCTTCCTTCTCTCCACTTTATGCTAGAATATATTTATCTTATGTTGATTTAATGGGGATTAGCCTTAGCCGGACATGATTCTTAGCAATCTTGAACCAGTGCTTTAACTTTCTTTTTTTTTAAAAAAAATTGAGATTTAATAGTATTTCGATTAAATCGATACACAATGTGTTCTTTTAACTAACTAATTAACTGAGCACCGGTACTTAATTAATTACTGGGTAAATGTACTACTCCTAAATATAACTAAAGGTAGAGGATTCTTATATGGACCAAAGGATCGTAATTAGGCCCGCATTTGAGAGGTAATTTATTATTGGTAACGACTAACGAAGAGGAATGAGATGGGTAGGTTTGTCATTAAATTGGAAAAAATAACTTGTACTGGAGGTTCGTAGACCAGATGGGCTCCATTGATCCGCTGGTCGAATGGAACTAAACGGTGGCCCTCGCATTTATTCTAATTAATGCTGGGCTTATCTTTAGAGAAATACGAACATCTCCCCTGGTGTAGTATTAGTGGAACTCCTGTGAACAGTTGGTTGTTCACCGATATGTCAGGATAATTTTATTTTAAAATATATTATATGTTAAAAATTGGCTCAAATTCAGTTTTAGTAAAAAATTCAGTAAATATCAGCATTTCTGTGCCGCGCGTTCGAACGGACCCTGGGGGCGTTCGAACGCGGGCTCCAGACAGAGAGCAGTCTGTGATGCAGGCGTTCGAACGGCCCCAGCCGTGTTCGAACGCGAGCCAACCCGAGAGCAGCAGTTTCTGCAGGCGTTTGAACGGGGCTTTGGCGTTCAAACGGGGCTTTGGCGTTCGAACGCCAGTCTGCATTTGCACTGGGCGCGTTCGAACGCGCCCAGAGGGCGTTCGAACGCCCCTTTGTTTCTGCTGCTTTGATATGGGCGCGTTCGAACGCGACGCGGAAAAACCCAATTCTAAACCGGGCCTATAAATAGAAATGTTGGGTTTTAGGGTTTGGTGTGGGCATTTTGCAAGAGAGAAAAACTTGTAGGGGAGAGCCACCATTGTTTAGAGAGAGATTAGAGTTGTAATCTCTTTGTATTTGAAGATTTGCATAGCGGATTGAAGATTGCTCCGCCCGTAGACGTAGGCACATCGCCGAACCACGTAAATCGTGTCTCTCCCTCTTTTCTCTATGATTTGCATTGATTTGGTGTTCATGTTTGTGATTACCTTGGATATTTGAAGTTCTCTATAACTAGCATCTTGCATTTGGAGTTCTCACATAGATATTGATATTAGCTTTGCTAATATTTGGTTTGCCCCAAATTATTACTATTCCATTTGGATTTGTTTGAGGGTGAAAGGTTTTGCTTCCGCTTCCCTCACCCATTTGAGTATTTGCACAACATTATATACTAACTCAATTATTAATTTATTCTCAATATATATTCCATCAACTTAATTTATATTACATTAAAAAATATTTATAGTAATTTTGTAGAAAATTTGATGTGTCGCCGTTGGGTGAAAAATTAGATGCACCGAAGAGAGCTCGTCCATCCCTTAATGCGAATTCCAAACATACTCACAAATATATTGAAAGAGGTTTTCTTTCAATAGAGGAAAAGAACAAACGAAAGAAAATTAGGCCTGCTTTCTTCACGATCATTCTCAAAATGAGGAAATTCTTGTTCAATAGAAATGTATATGATAGTGTGGTTTTGCTTGGAGCTTAAAAATTGGCGGCAACAATGAGTACAGAGAAAGATATGCTAATGACAGAGCAAACACAATTTTGTTTAAATCAAATGACAATTAAATCCTCATTGGGAAAAAAAAATGGTATTGTTGTTTTCCTGTAGATAGCATTGTTTCTCTCTGTAAATATTACTAACCATGAAATTTGTGACAACCAAACCGCAACTCGTTTGCAGACTTCTCTCCAGAGCTGCTCAAATTACTAATCAAGGGAACCAGCTCGCCTTCAAGTCAAATACACCAAATTTCAACAAATGATGCCATGTATTTACATTAAACAGCCATCAGTTTGAGCTCCAAAAGAAAGACACACACACAAAAGGGCAAGTTTTAAAAGAAAGATGGGGGAGGGGGAAGGAGGAAAGGAAGAAATCGTGTACTTCGTATCTAATAGTAACTCAATTTACACCGACATAAGTAACTAAAAGAACAAAATCAAGTGTAATCACGCTGTTGTCTACCTCACATCACACGCACCAGAAGCCCCCATCATGATCGAACGAGAATGGATAAGAATTAAGAGCCTTGTGAGAAGCCTGGTGAATCAATATGCACTATAAATCCCTATCTGAAGCAAATCCCCTAAGCCTACTTGTTCCGAGAAGAAATATGCACAAAATTATGTGCAACGATCTGATTCCACGAGCATATCCAAGCTGCATAAGAAAACATCATCTAAATTGCTTGTTTAGAGTAGTAAACATGGTTGGAAGCTTTTAACCTCAAACTCTCCATGGCAGATGGCTGTGGTAAAAGATCAGAACATGTTCACACGGAGGAACCATGGCAATATGAATGCAATTACTAGGCATGCCATTAAGAAATTACAGAACGGTTGACGCCTCCAGCAACCTCCTCTCTCAGTTGAGTTTCTGTTAAACAACACTCTTCTTTCGTGCCATTCCTCCATGAATCTGCCATCTTCAAGACCAGTGATATTTTTTGCATTTGAACCACAAATCTCACAAGACCTGCATCATCATTGAAAGAGGATACATTCACTTAAAAACATGAGAATAGCAACTCCTATGCATGCACACAATCTCACACATTTGCTTGAAATTGATAGAGGAAACCTAAACTACATTAAGAGAGCTATAACATTTCTCAATCACTGCAACTTATAATGGCTAGATAAGATGGTGCCTTAGTATGGATGTTGACTTCAATTTAGTGCCTCAAAATATTCCAGCCCAAATTGAAGGTACCACAACAGAGGAAGATAAAAAACAATTACTTTTCTAAAGGAAACTTGAACAGAAAACTGGAAAATGTTGACACCTCCCAGATCTATTGAGGACATGTCCCTATATACAATGGAAAGGCAAAAAGAGATTTACAGGCCAAACTGAAATAATTACAGAATAAGATTCTTAATTCTTGTATTCTCCTAGCTGTCAGCATTAATTCAGACCTTGGATGGTTAGGATAATTTAAACGGTTTGTTTGCCAATTTCATGGAACTTTAATCATCAAGAAAAGGAAAGTTTTGTTTCCTCACCACGAAATTGAGTTACAATGTATTCTATGCCAAAAGTAATTTATCATTTATGAGATATCACAATTCACAACAGTGTGTTCAACTGATACTTCGGTTTAATTGATAGTGAGTCATTAGGTAAAAGATTGGTAACCTGGTAGGTAAGGTAATGCGTTTATAATTCGTACCAACTACCAAGGGCTAGCACTGGGTAAAATTAAACACTATATAGTTTAAGGCAAGGTATGGAAGAGGAGTAAAATCCTAAACAACAAGCCTTATCTCAATCTGACTCTGTATTTGGTTAAACTCTATGCCACTAGTAACTCATTCTCTTAGTACAAGATATGAAGATAAATAGTCTTTTCCTCAGGCCAGATACATACAGATATACTACTTTCTCTTAACCCTTTTGACAATCTAATTCTCCCCATAATAGAGACCTCACCATATTGCCGTACTGAAAGCAAATGCATCTCATTCTTTGAGTCAACATCTGTGCCTGGTAAGAATAAATTACATGCTCCAATCGTACTACTCCCTTTTTTCTCTTTCCAACATAAAAGGAGCAAATCAGCATTTATAGCGTCTTGTTCTACCCATAGTTTAGGCATCAAATAGCCTGACGGCAAGGTTTGCCATGGCTGCACAAGTTCCAGTCACAAGCATAACTTATCAAAACAATGGAATGAGGTTGCATGTTGCCCTCCAAACTCATGCAGTGATGGTTTCTATTGTTTCTCTGGGAACAAATTGTGAGTTTTTAAATTCTTAGTGGTTAAAGAAGGTCGATTACATATCATCGTCAAAACTTCTTTTAGCTGTGTAACAATAAGGTTCTCACTTTCAGCCGAAATTACACCATTGAATCCAAGATGAAATCAATTAACATTTCTTCAACAAAAATACTTCCAAAGGGCTCGTCATTTCTCGTAGAAATGACAAGCGCATCCCAGATAAAACCTTATTTATCAACAGCCATCATAAAAATATTTAATTCAGAAATAAACCGTTCAACATAACAATATCCAGCATTCGGCAAAGTATGAGATCTAAAGTGAAGAACAGCAAAAGATTTACCTGTTGCCCCTTATTCTGAACCACGCTTCAGCGCAATGCCGGTGCGCGATCCCGAGCTCATCCTTACACCCGCAACCGAGCTGGATCAGCTCCCCTCCTTCTCCTCCCCCCTCCTCCCTCTCCGGACTCAAATGGCAGATCCGGCACACCTTCTCCCCCTCCCAGTTCCCATCCCCTCCCTTCCCCAATTCAATCGCAACGCAACCACCCTTCTCCGCTCCCAAATCCACCGCCGCCTCCCCTTCCCCCTTCCCCTTCCCTTTCTCCTCCACCGACCCCGTCGTAGAGGCCATCTCAGCGCCTCCACCGGTGATAACAACGGCTACAGCATCCGTCGGCAGCGGCGTCGGCGGCTCCTCTCCTGCGGCTTCTTCCTCTTCCTCCCGCCGCATCGTGTCTCACCGCATCGAGTCGAGATCGGAGAGAGAGCGGTTAGAATAAGACAAGGCGTTAGGAGGAATAAGATATCGGGATTCCGGAGGGAGGTAGAATAGGCGTAAAGCAACGGGAATAAGGATTTGATATTTTGACGGAGAGAAGGGATAAGAATAAGATCGCGGGACGCGCTCAACGTGGGGAATTGAGACCAAGGGAGAGAGATCTTACTCTCGGGCTTGCCCAGGTGTTGACCTTCTTTGATCCCTGTGAGCAGGAGGATACAAATACATTTTTAATCAGTGAGTTCGTCTTTGATTGATACATGACACATCACATGCCAATAAGATGACAAAATTCTTTTAATCCAAAAAATAAATAAAAAAGATGACAAAATTTTCGGATCCATTAGTCTGTTCGGATCTTGAGTTACACCCGTGAATTGACCGATCCAAGAATGTGATAACCAACGGCTGTGATGTGATCATTTGATCCTTGGAAAAGAGCCCTAGCCTTTGGAATCCCTATAAATAGCTACAAGTGCGACTCTCTCCTTCCACCGATACGCTATCTACTGCAAGACGGCTATTCTTCTTTCCGCAGGTCGTTATCGGTCTAGTTATTCCGGTGCCGGCCTTGTTTATTCCTTGTTTTATTCTGGTAATCTCTTTTTCGTTCTATGGATTGCGAAGAGGACGATGACGATTGGTTGATTTGGTCTCGTTCGTCGTAATGGCTATTCGCCTTGACGACCATCCTGATATATCACCACCCATATTCTGAGTCCTGTCTCCTTTTTCCCCCCAAAATTCCTCTTACTTTTAGAGTCTTTTTTTTTTTGGTTCTTATAAATTGTGGGCCAATGATTAGATAAAAGTAATGACAAGCATATGTCTGAAATTATCCCGTGTGGAATAAATCTAATCTTCTCTATGAGGCCACCTTCATAATTTCCTTTATTCTTTACTTTGTGTTATGATATTTTAGCAAGGTTTTGTGGCGAAATTTTTGAGAAAGGTCGCGTGATGAGCAGTTGCATAGTTCAAATGAGGTTTGGTCTCTTCTTGGAGACCGTGATTACTTTGAACGTCTTTCGCTCCTAACTGATGACCTTCTCACTCTGATGCATTTTTGTGGTATTTTCGTTATTTATATCGAGAAATTGACATTTTTCTAGGCTATGAATAAGTCCAATGGACAATATTGTATCTTTTGAAACTTTTTTAAGAGAGATATGAACATAATTTAGTGAGATAAAAGATGTTACTAAATAGAAATGAGACATTGGTATTTTATTATATAAAGTTTAAAAATATTTATTCTAAATTAATTTTTGTAGATAAGTTAATGTCATGGGTTTATAAAACTTCAATCAGATAAATTTGAATTCATTTTTTGGCTTATTAAAATATTTTTCTAAAGTGAAGAATGTCAGAATACAAAATATAAAAATTATATATTAATTGATATACACAACAAAATTTGTCATATACAACGAACAAGAAGATCTTATGGCAATCTTCACACAATATGAAGATACTCACAAGTTCCGTAATTTCAATAATGATAATGGATGTTATATCTCCATCTGAGAACACAAGTATAGGAGGAAAAAGAAAAAAAGAAGCGATGAAATGGATTACATTCACAATAGAACGTCAATGTAAGTGCTACGATCAGCTGCTGAGGCCTTGGCTGTGCTTGTTCAATACTTGCACTTCGATTTCACCTGTATCCACGCCGCTGCTGGATTCAGATTGTCTCTGGCCATACTCGCTGCTCGGTTCGCTTTGCTCGCTACTGACATACTCGTGACTTCCAAATGCCATTGTTCTGAGCCTTCTTACCTCTTCGCTGGCATTCTGGCCAGACCCCTGCATAGCGCTTTGGCCAGGTTTCATGCCTGCATTCAGATCCTCGAGAGAGATTTCTCCTTCTAGGTACCGAACAATCTGCTCGAGGACAAGCGGTTTTCAGATAGATGATGAAATCTAAAACTAGGCATCTATTAGGACAAGTAAAAGGTAGAAGGAAATGAATTTCATCTTGAAGAAGTCACTTAATGTTAAACTCAAAATGGGGAACATAATTCAATTCAAGGCACCTGACTCATTCGCGGCCGATGCTTTGCTGAATGACGCACAGCAGCAGCAGCGCATGCAACCAAGCGTGCCATTTCATAGGGATCGTAGTTTGTTCCCAACTTCGGATCCACAAGTTCATTGTAGTGGTCATCCTCGAGGGCTCTGGTCAGTAATGGCCTTGCCTGATAAATAAGACATGAGTTTTCATCAACTCCAAGTGAAATACGTAACTATATATATGTATAACAGAAACCTGGAAGAAAGGTGGATTTATAGTTTATACCACAGAAAGGTACATAGAAGAAATATTCTGGCAAGTACATTCAAATAAAAATGAAGTAACCTTGATGATTTCTTGGTTAAATGCATTCAGTATTACAGACAAGGAAGGACTGGAGTACATGACAAAAAAAAGTCAGAGAGAGCAAATAACAGTGAGCATGTTGATGGTTTACATGAGAAAAACAAAGAGTAATTTTTCCAAGCACTTGCTGCATTTGAGACAAGTTGAGAAACTGACAAAACTCTTCTTATCTACAGCAGATATAGTAATGTAACAGAAGGCGGAATACTACAATTTTCAGGAGTCAAGTTTCAGAAAATTACCCAACCAACCAAAGTCCCGTCCATGTAAGTCTCCGATGAGTGAACTGGCCGTTTTCCGGTAATCAGCTCCAGAACCATTACTCCAAAGGAGAAGACATCAGATCTGTCTGTAAGTTTGCCAGAATTTGCATATTCTGGTGCCAGGTACCTGGAGGAAGGAATTCATGTAAAGGGAGACTAAGTTTGTAACAGGTAAAGACACAGGTTTTATCTTCTAAAAATAAAGCAAATTTAACTAGAAGAAACTGTGAGGTTGAGAAAGTGGCTTCACCCAAAAGTTCCCACTACTCTGGTGGAAACATGCGTATTATCTCCAGGTTGAAACTTTGCTAAACCGAAATCAGAAACCTGAACAAGACGTGTAGCATGTTAGTTGAGAAACTTGAAAATCATTAATGGATCATTGAAACTTGACAGAAGTATAGTTCTTGCAAGCTAAGTAAACAACCATGCGACCTACCTTTGGCTCATAGTCGAAATCAAGAAGAACGTTAGCTGCTTTGATATCACGATGAATAATTTTAGGATGACCTGAAAAGGAACGAAACTTCTATTGGCAACATCATCCATTTGTTTCAATATATAGCTAAAAATGAGAAATCTAACTATGAAACGGAACATGAAACTGGAGTTAAAGTTGTATCCTGAAGGAAAAAAGAAAGTAGGTACTAACAGTCTTCATGAAGATAAGCCAAACCCTTTGCAGAACCCGCGGCAATTTTCCATCTTCTAGGCCAATCTAGAGTTGGTCGACCACTTCCTACACAAAATTAATGTTTAAATAAAAAGAGTCACTTTTCACCTTATTTACCTGAAGAATTTCATAGGTAAATTATAAGCAAGAATACAACTTTGAGACCATATGCAGAATGATAAACAGCAGAAATGAATTAAAGGAGCTGAGTTATACACCATTGGTTCATCTACATTTCTAGCTAAGAACTGTCATCGCATATATAGCATCAATTAGTGAATTAAAAGATTGAGTTACCATGTAAATGTGACTCCAGGGTTTTGTTCGGAACAAACTCATAAACTAGAAGCCTTTGATCACCATGAATACAATATCCAACTAACGAAACCAGATTCCTGTGATGCACACGACTAATAACTTCAATCTCCGTCCGGAACTCACGATCACCCTGCCTACTTCCGACACTCAATTTCTTGATTGCAACTTCCGTTCCGTTTAGCGTCCCTCTATAGACTTGGCCAAAGCCACCTTGCCCAAGAAGATTAGCATCAGAGAATCCATTAGATGCAGCTGCCAGTTCTTCATATGTGTAGGGGCCAGTCGACATAGCAGGTGGTTGCAGATGCTGTGGGTTCTCAGAGCCGAGATAAGAACCAGAACCTCCACTGCTGCTGATTGGCCTTGAAGATGCTGGTGGTGGTGTTGGTGAGAATGGTATCTGGACTGATGAATGATATGGAGGTCTTGAATCATAAGGATCAGCTGAGAAAATAAGAGCAAATTAAAAGAACAGCCATCTTTGTTGTTGCAAGCAAGTGGAGAGAGTAAATTGCACAAACGCTATTCTGAAGAGCAACTATAAATTGCACATATGCTATTCTGGAAAGCAATCATGGATAAGTAAAATATGAGGTGTTATTTGCAAAAGTGATATATATACCTCTGGGTAGCGAGGAGGCTCGCCGGCGATGCCTCGACCTCTTACCCCAGAAGATGAACGCACCCAAAAGAGCCAGCAGAACGAGCACTGAACCCGCGGTTACGCCCACTACCATGGGGACGGACACTGATTTCGACGAAGACGACGGTGGAGGTGGCGGCGGCGGCGAGGTGGAAGGATCCAGCGGAGGAGGGGGCGATGATCTGTGAGGCGGAGGAGGCGAAGTCGACGGGTTCACCGGCGGCGGTGGGGAAGAGCCCGCAGGCGGCGGCGGGGAAGAGCCCGCAGGCGGCGGCGGGGAAGAGAGCGAAGGCGGAGGAGTCGGCGATGGGGTCACCGGTGGTGGCGGAGAGGAGGCGGGTGGTTTTGCTGGAGGAGGTGGTGAAGGTGGAGGTGAGGGTGATGGGGTTACCGGCGGTGGCGGGGAGGAGACTGGTGGTTTTGCTGGAGGAGGTGGAGGGGAGACCGGAGGTGGAGGTGAGGGCGATGGGGTTGCCGGCGGTGGCGGAGAAGAGATTGGAGGTGGAGGTGAGGGCGATGGGGTTACTGGCGGTGGCGGGGAAGAGACCGGAGGTGGAGGTGAGGGCGATGGGCTTACCGGTGGTGGCGGTGAAGTGGTCGGCGGAGGTGGCGGACTACTAGGTGGTAGCGCCGGCGGCGGAGGAGATGTCGTCGGTGCTGGAGGCGAAGCTGACTCCGGCGGCGGGGGAGGCGACGTCGGCTGTGGGGGAGGTGAATCTGACGTCGGTGGCGGGGGAGAATCTGAACTGGGTGGCGGGGGAGAATCTGAACTGGGCGGCGGGGGAGAATCTGACGTCGGCGGCGGGGGAGAAGAAGGCGGTGGGGCACCCGTCGGGGGAGGCGGTGACGACGGAGTCGAAGGAGGCGGCGCTGTTGGATTGGACGGCGGAGGTGGGCTAGAAGTCGGCGACGACATGCCTGTGGAATAAACTGCTACGCTCTCTCTCCCCTCTTAGTTCAACTCTCCCATTCGCCGCCGACTTTGGTGATTCCAGAGAAACAAAGAATCCAGAAAAAGAAAGAACAAGATAAAAAGGAAAACAAAATCGTCTACTTAAAGTTTCGAAAATTATCGACTTATAATGTCTCTTAGAAAGTGGTAAACATGGGATGTGAGGCGTACGGAGAAGCACTTTGCCCATTGGAGGAGAGTCGAGACTAGAAATATTATGGATGTAAATTACGAAGTCAGCGATGGCGGGTTCTTGAAATGCAGCAATCTTTAGTCGTTATTTGCTCAGTATTTCCTCGCTATTTTATTTTTTTGTCTACGTTAGACGTTCCCGGTCAGGGACGAATTTTCGAATATAATTAAAGGAGTTCTCCTTTTCATTTCAACCCTAACATTATATGCTTATTGTGATCTGTACTCTGTTTCCCCACTATTTATTTCCTGCAATTTTCATAAAATACAACAACAACAAAAAAAAAAACCTTGAAATACCCTTAGATTTCTTTTTTTTTTTTTCCAAACAACACGTCAACTAGGGGGTTTTCTATGATTTAATGAAAAATAATAAAGATTGAATTAAAATAATAAGTATATATACAACATAAGTCATAGATTATGAACTCTCATAGGCCTGGCATAGATTTCTCAGCCTCGCAGCTGTTGATATTAAAGTCCCCACTTAAACTTTCTTTTTTATTTTTATAATAGCCAATGGCTGGAGTACAATTTTGTCTGATGACTAATTAAAATGTTCGTCTGCAGGAGGAGACAGAAGAGACAAATAGTCGGCAACTTCAGCACACGCTAATGACGCAAGAATTCGTAAATAATAAATTTAAATTATGAGAGCAGAATTTTTATCCTATCAGGTTTAAGGGCGACATCTGCGAAGCTTCGACTTTAATTTAACACGTAAATGACTGGTCTCCGACTTCAACCTACTTCTGATAGGAATAATAATCTTCATTTGACTATATCTATCAGGCAATAAATTAGACACATCTCTATTACCATTATCCCTGCCATTTTGAAATCCAAACAGCAAATGTGAGTTAATCCAAATGCATCTAAGATGAAAGCAATTTAATATGCCGCGCAATTAAGTATAGAAGAGCAAGTAGAGAATAGAAACATCCCAAGTTTATTATTGGAGAAGTCTCCACTTACATAATATTATGCCAATCGTCCCCTTCACCAACTTCATGGGTCGTGAACTTTGAAGATGTAACACTGGAATTTTTTTTTTCTTTTTAATTTGCTCTTGTTTTCATGAACCAATAAAAGTAAACAGCATCATGAATAACTAAAAATAGCGGAGGTATACTTTGACTATCTAACTTATATCGACATAGAAAGGGACAGCATTGCTATGATCCAGCAATTCCCGCACACGATAAATAGTAATTTAACAAGCTAGATCCCAAGGAAAATAAAGCAAAACGACCTATCATTAGCTTCCTTCTTTAAAGAAAAAAGAATTGCATAACATAATGAAGCAAATGCGATATCCTAGTTGAAGTGTTGAACTAATAAAATGCTTGCTCAAATGTTTTCAGAGTGGACCACACTGAGAAAATCCTGGTCCAAAAAGGATGTGGATATGACTAGGATATATCATAGGATTTTCCAAAACAAACAAACTCAAATCCAAGTATTAGTTGATTAACTCAGAAGAAAAAGACATCAGTTGAAGTACAGATGACAAAATTCTATGGGGGCAATTTGGATGGCATCTGGTGACACTATAAAAGAGGAGCGATGAGTATCAATTTCCAAAATCTGATGAGAAATAAATTGATACATCATAGAAACCAGTTAAAACTCCTACTGGAGCATCCTTCCTGACATATCATGAGATAATACTTTTTCACATGTCATCTATTAGAAATCTTCCTCCAGCAGTTCTCCAGAGAGTTCATAATTGTCTTTTGAGTGTCTTAATCAAATAAATAAATTTAAAATAATACTTTGTTAACATATATCAGTTCTTTCCATGTTAGTATAATTTTATCTTTGTTTTGACTAAGGGGGCAATAATCAAGGATCCATTCTACGATCACAAACTATTACAAATAATGGACAGATCAGCCCTCTGCAATTCATACCTAGATGTAAAGTTTCCCCATCTGACTCAATTTTGAGTCAAACTAAGACTCACAAGCCAAAACCTTGACCTAAAATTTCCTGCTTGTTCTTTTAAAGCCATGAGTAAGTCCTTCCATACAAAAGCTTCTTTAACACTCAAACATAACACCAATAGATTAAATCTTCACCTCTATCACATACATGAATCAACAATATAATTATCTAAAAAGCATATGCTAAGTCCTTTTAACACAATACCTCCTGCCAGAATATTATTAAAAGAAGATCATTGCAAGTTATGTGGCTCAAATTATTGACATAGAGGTCATATTGTATCTTAACCTTTTAAAGGTAGTATTAGTTTATGAAAACTGATTACAATCTCAAAAGTGAAATTTGTATGTCGAAACACTTTAACAAACTTAATCCTCTCATCCTTCTTATGTTTCAAGACTGCTTCGCCTTAATAGTAATACAAATGCTTCCTCCTGTGGTTTCATCATCCGCCTCAGCTCTCATCCAAAATTCAGTTAAAAATCATATTTCTTGGCCTTTTAAAGCTTGATGACTTTGCAGTCTACTTGTCATTCATTTGTAAAT
This sequence comes from Typha angustifolia, assembly GCF_048772165.1. Taxonomy (NCBI): domain Eukaryota; kingdom Viridiplantae; phylum Streptophyta; class Magnoliopsida; order Poales; family Typhaceae; genus Typha; species Typha angustifolia. The sequence goes on from NC_133239.1 coordinate 1,653,374, forward strand.
CTTCATGCAAAGCAAAACCCTTAGCACAGGATTATCTCTATTCAAAAAGATGTCCTTGTGGATTTAAGACACAGATTTCTTGTGTACATTTATTTAATTGACATTCCCAGCAGTTCACATCCTATTCTATTGAAAGTGATGTAATTCCATCCGCTGCTAAAATATACAGACCTGAAGCAAAAGAAATAGCATGCAGGATTTTCTCTACATATCAAATATTACACCAGATGGACCACCTCAGAACTTACCCTACAAGTTCAATCTAGATTGTTCTGTACACTTAGATAATTGATCATGTTTATGTCCTCCCTCACTCTATGCAAAACTAATTTATATGGCATAGACCTTCTTAAGAGTGGCTACACCACTAAGATACCTATGAATCCCAGACATCAGTACACGATAATGACATGTTTAGACTCCATATCTCTAAATGCAGCAGAGGCAAATTTAGAGTTCAAAGTGGTGCCAAGTCCTGGCAAACAACTGCCCCCAAGTCAATTTCAGAGTCGTTTCGTTCACAATCATATCTTCTTTCAGTTTTATCTAAAAATCCTATTACTATTATAACCTACTGTCCTCAGGGAGTAGGCTCCTATCAACTACACTGAAAACAACCCATACCTGTATCAAGTACCGCAAGAATTCTATATACACCTTATTGCTACTTGATGCAAGATATACACTGCATTATTCCTCAATTGTGGCAAGTGAACAAATCAATATATGAAGGAAGATCAACTAGTAAAGGCAATTATCCAATACTGTGCTGAAACAGAAAAAGTACACAAGTTCATCGTCATCCATTAAACCTAAAAACAATCATGAAATAAAGTGCAGAATAATAGAAACAAGCCCAAAACCAGTAGGCCATCATATAAGCCAATTAAAAGGCAATTGGTCAATATTTTTCCATTATTACATAAAACAGTAAAAGCCCATTTCAGATCACTCACAGGAATTTCCTCAGAGGCCGCCCCGCATCCTCGTCTTGCATATGCTGCAATCATAACACAGAGAGAACAAAAAAAATCAGGAGAAAAAAAAAAAAACATTTGACCAAGAATTACTTGTAAACCATCTAGGTTTTCTCCAAATCTAACGAATTAGGGATCTAAAGAAGAAAAAACCCCAAGATTGCTCGAATCCAAGATGAGCTTTTAGTCAGATCTTACAAATTCCCTAACGATGCCTTTGTAGATGAGAATGGGGACAGCGATGCCGAAGATGCCGACGATGGCGAGATTGCGGCGAGTCCACCGGAAGTTGAACTCTAGGTTTTCTCTTCCAGCGTTCCAGTCCTCGATCCACTTGTTCTTGTTCACCTCCATACCTCCCCCCATCTCTGCGAGCTCTTCTGATCCCCTACAACGATTTCGAGTCGTCCAAGCCCTGGTCGAGAACTGGGGAGATGAAAGCAAGAGGACGGATAACTTGGAATGGTTTATCCAGTAGAGTAGACGGGCATGGTTACGGGTATGGTTACTTAATAACATTTTCTTTTATTTTGGATCCGTTTTAATTCTCGGGTCGGATCTTGATCTCTAAGTTCATGATCCGGACCCAAATAATGGTTTCTGGTCCATCTTTGCTAATATGGTAATATGGTTATACAGTGGAATTATCATGCAAATCATTTCATAAGTTTTGAAATCATGAAAAATAAATAAAAATAAGTGTTCAATTAGATAGGTAAAAATGTTCTTATTTTCTATTCCGTTTTTATTTTTATGTTAGAAGTTGATTTTACGGAATTTTTCTAAAAAACATTATACTTAACCTACTTGAATTATCATCATTTCAATATATATCTTCTAAACTTTTTCTTTTACCGCATAGATTTATCACTCAAGAAAATTCTTTATTCAGAGAGTCCACGAAGTTATATTTTTTTAGTTAAAGGGTCTATTTACCGCATAGATTTCTTTTTTTTAGAATTCTACGTGAATAATAAAAAGTTTAGAAGTGTATATAAAAATAATAATTGTTTAGAAATGTTACGTGTAATTATTCTTAGAAAAATTAATTTGTTAAAAGATATAAAAGAAAGACATACCACTCAAAGGTAAAAATGATGAGATATAAAAGGAAAATGGGTAATTTTTGTCTATTGAGTTAGCTAAATATTTTACTCTTTTTATAGTAATTTTTGATGTAATATTAATGTTTATATATTCTATCTTTTGATAGAGGTGAAAGTAATAGTAGATAGTGGGAGTTAAGATATAATTAACTTTTAAAACAGATGGACTACTCTCCGATAATAAAACAAAATAATATTAATTAAAAATTATAAAATATATTATACTCTATATATTTATTTTTAAGATTATTTTACCATATTGTATAATTTATAAAATAAATCATTATATTTAAGATGCATCACTACTAGCATGCCATGGGTTCAGCAAGGAGGAAGGAGAGGGAGCTAAGGGTGGTGGCAACAAATGCTTGAGATGACTATTGGTTGAAGGGTGGTGGCGCAAGTGATGGTAATAATAGTGATGGAAGGTAATAGAGGAAGGCGTATTAGAATTACGGCTTGATTAGGTGAGAAGATAGCTCGAGTTAGAGTGGGAGAGGAGTACGATAGAGAGGGTCAATTTTGTGATAAATATAGAGACTGATTTAGTAAAAATAATGGTATACGAGGTAATGTGAATTTGTCCGAAATTAGAAAGCGGTGAAATATATTTAACCAAAAAATAATTATTATTATAAAACCTCCGAGTGCCGAAACCCTAAATTTCATATAGTCTAAGGGTATTAGAGGAGAGAGGTGCAGATCATTCGCATCACGAGTCATTTAACGATCTCCAACATCCATGGCTTTTAGGGTTTCATCAAAGGGCAAGGGGAAAGCCGCGAAGGGATCGAAGAACTCAGATGGGCGCTCGACGGGGCGCTGCGTTAAGGAGTGGAGCACCTGGGCCATGAAGAAGGCCAAGGTTATCACTCACTATGGTTTCATCCCCCTCATCATAGTCATCGGTATGAACTCCGAGCCCAAACCCCAGCTTTCTCAGCTCCTCAGTCCAGTCTGAGTTCCGAAGATTGCACCAGATCTTTGATCTGATCATGGATTAGTATCGGGGCATTTGGTAATGATAGGTTTACTTTTTCATTTAGTGATTTTGATGATGTTGGAGTGCTTTCGGATCGAAATCCGTGATACCCAGATCGTTAGTTTGGTTACAGTCGTCGACTTCAAGTAGGGTTTATATGGATCGTGATTGTTATTGAGAAATAATAGTGGTCTAGAACTGGTTATATTACGTCAATCATCTTTTCCATTTTATTGCTTATGGACTTAAATCTCAATGCAGTGGCATGATCTTTGATAAATTTTTCTGTTCCTTTGTGGTCTTTGATTATACTGAATTGTGTTTGTTGCTGTGCCTTGCAATTGGAATCAGAATTTTGTATTCATGTGTTGTGTCTCATAGAATTGATTTTGGACTCAAGGGAAGTTTGACATTAGTTGCTCTTTTCTGTTTGAAATTTGAAATCCATGATGAGGCATCACTGTCATATTACAGGATGTTTTCTCCATTTCTGCTTTCCTCTCAGTTACAGTTTGAGAAATATGAGATTTTACTTCACATTGATGTTAACTAGGTAGCATTTCCATCTTAATTCTGCTTATCATATGAGTTGCTACCATTATTGAATTCCTTTACCAAGCAAATCTCCTTACTTGTAGTAGTCAGTAATAAATAATAGTTCGAAGTTTCGGTTTCGTTTGGTTTTGATTTTGATCTTACAAAAAAAGAATTTTTAGGCCAAAATAGAATGGTTTTAGCCTATCGTGGTCCAAAATAATTGTCGAGAATCAGAAACCTCAATAGTTTCGGCCTTAACTAATGAGTTTTGGTTTTAGTTTTTGTTAAGTTTCGGCCACTGTTCTACCTTCTGTGAAACTTCAAGCCATATATTGTGAGGTCTGCCACCCAGCGGAATCCTTACGAATTATTCTCAGTGAAAACCAAATATTTCATGTCCACTAATCAAAAAGGGTGGAGCTCTTATACACAATACTTGGAAATGCCTTCTCTAACCTTACTTTTGGTACAGTAACTAGTATTGAATGCCGATAAGTGGAAAGTTTGAAAAACATTAGTAGTATATCATTTTTCTCTGCATATTTGGTATGTTCTCTGAGGGGATAACCCTATCAGATGGTCACTTTTAATTTGAAATCAGGGTGTTCTTATTCTTCTGAAGCATTTGAATTTGACAAGTTGTCTTCTCAATCTGATTATACTAGAAATTCTGTATTGCCCGTCTCCAAAAGATATCTGCTGTTGTAGCGAACTGCTAGCTTTATAAACTTGTTTATTGTCATTACTAAACTGACTTCTCGTTGTTTTGAATTCTCATTTACTTTTAGCACTCTCTTTACAATTAAGTTATGGGGCAATTTAACCATTTGAGCTATCTAGTATGATGTACAATTGATGAATGTGTTGGAATGTCAAAGTTGCTCAACTGTGAGTCTAGTTTGCTGTTAAACATGCTTGCAAATGCTTGTTAGGGCAGGGTTAGGGCTTTTCTTATATTTGATACCTGATGGTGATTTAATTGATATTCTACAAGCAGATGTATGTTTCATAGGTTGACTAATATGAGAATATTGACAATATAAAAATGTAAAAATGCCGAACTTTTAAGTACATTAACGACTTCTTTGTTTTGATTTGCTTGTAGTGGATCGCATCATGTAAGTACCTAACCTGATCTCAGGGATATCGAACCCTTTTTTCTTCAGAAACAGGTGTTTCAGGTTATTTGATTTGAATCTTGATGGTGAGAAATAGAGCAATCACTGCCTCAGTTGCTTCCAGAATTCCATTGCCGTAGTATTGTGAGTTATAAAGTCAAGATTGGGTAAAGATAATACTGGTTATAAGTCAAGATTGGGCAAGATGATACGGCACGACTCGTGCTCGTGGAAATGTCGAAGCAGAAGCATTGGACTTTTCACTCGAATTACTATTTGGAATGGAACGAAATTCCAGTCGTAGCAATTTAAACCTACTCCATGCTGTCCGTCCTCAATTTCGTGGTGGCCGACCATTTATATCTTCGTACAAAGTAATACGCGAAGAAGAGTGGCATGTTACCATAACACTGTTAAAATCGATGAACAGACTCAAATCTAACAAAACCAACTAAACTTGAGAGGATTATGAAATTAACTAAACGTACATACGGAAAAGGATGAGTTTCGGAAGAAAGGTTACGGAGGCAAAACAAGAAAAGAAACGATAACTGGAGTATTTTCAGACTTTGATATTCCATCCAATGCATCAACGGGATATAACACTCTGCGACCTGACATACATACTTCCAGAGGACCTAGCAAGAAAGAAAAACTCCATACATCCTGAGACACGATTCCTCACCATAAACTCTAAATGTATAAGGCGCTTCTTGGATGAGAAGTTGAAAAAAAAAAAGAGAACTTATTTTCTAAAAACAGACTTGTGAATTTCTCCGACCAAAGAACAAGCAGAAGGGTACTGTAGTAGTGCAACATACTTCTACAGCTCCAGTGAAGCATCAATGATGTATTTTGAACCTGCCAATCCGATAATGCTTTCAAAATACAGCCCCATAAATTGTCGTTGAGTTACTTGATGGCTTTCTGTTTGCAGCCAGCAATACAGCGAGCTTTCTCCGCAAACGAGCATATGATTTATCAACCCAGAGAATCCATGGAAATAGTCAGTCGGGAGGAGCCGAAGAATCAAGGCAAGCCAAATTTTGACAAAGCTGACTGGAACAAGGCATAAAAAGCCTCTGATGTACTCCCATCATCAGCCTTAATTTTTATCTGTGCCATTGCTGAAGATGTATTGATGATGCACTCCACAAGGAAAAAAACGGATGCCCCATCTTTCTGAGCGAAGAAGAAGAACTTGTAATTTGGAGGCCGACCACCAGAGGCGATGCATTGAATGGAATTCCCTTGCATATGGCGGATGAGAGCCTGAGGGGTTGTCAATGCTGCTACTCCTTGAACAGTTAGAGAACATTCCTGCTAAGAGAAAGATGCAACTACATCAGATTTAATTCCTAACTATAAGTGACGAGATCTAGAAAATTAGTCACATAAATAATAATGCAACACTCTAAAGAAAATTTGTATTTGATGAGGCCATAAGTTAGAATTTAAGGTAAGAGTAATCCAAAAAAGTTACAAACCTGAGATAAAGATATCGCTAGCTGGCCCCACTTCCTCTGGAAGGCACCTGGATCCAACAGTGGCTTTGGGTTAAGGATCAGGGCAGGAGGAGCAGGGGCGACAGGCAAACCCAAACCAAGAAGGTCGTCAATGGCAAAGGTTGCCTCTGAAGTGGATGTCGGCAAGCCAGGATTTATAAGTGTTGCCTCAGTTAGTGCCTTTGAATTAAGAGACAAAGAAGAACCATTCAAGTCAGAAGGAGCACTATACGCAGAAGCAGCTGAACCATCATGGACTGGACCGCCATTTTCTTCTTTTTCTGATGTGCTTAGGAGAAGATCACTATCATTCTCTTCATATCTTTGGGCAGGTATGACATTATCAGCAGATTGTGCTCCTACAGACAAACTCGCAAGATCTTCAGAGAACTCAAATGGTCCACGATGCTCCTTGTCCGTAAACATATATGCGGGCTGCAAAATACATCATCAAATGACAAGGAGGTATACAGAAAAACATTTTGAACCATGTAGCAAGTTTTTTTTAAAGAAAAAGAAAATCAGTGGAATTTCAATGATTTAGTAAGTCATCAAGATAGTGAAAATTAAAATTAGATAGCTAAGCCAACTTCCTGGAAGAATGTTTGTTAGTCCTGCATTCCCTAAGTTGTATTATGAGCTCATCTCATGAGACCTAAGAAAGTTCAACCAGAGGTAGACCCTAAAAGATCAATGAAGATGCGCACCAGATGATAGGGTAGCATTACCACATCATAGACTGAAAATTAACTGGAAAGGAAAGTTACACATGATCTTCCCAAAACAGGGAGAGAACCATCTAACATGTTTCATTTACATTTACTGGAAGGTCCAACACTTACATCTCTGATACATATGGTCCCTCAAGAATACTCTGGGAATAATATCTCTTTAATTTTTATGGTGTGTAATTTCTTCCTATCAGTTTTAAAGGATGAGATGGCTTGGAAATTGGCATTCCATGATTCCATCCTTGAAGAAAATCAAAGATCCAAACTTTAGCTTCATCAATCAACAACAAATAGTAATCAGGACAATCTCAAAAGGCCAGCAAAAGCAAGAGTTAGCACAACCAATACTAAATGAAAGTAGTTGCACCAACGCAATTAGCAAAGAAAAATCATTAGTAGTCAATGGGAAGAAAATTAAGTACCTTCTGATATACTACAGATAGGGAGTTAAATTCATCAAATATCCTGTCTTTGATTTCACTGCTCTGTGTATCAGCAAATACTGAAACAGCTTGCTTAGGAGGATTTACTACACGTTCTGCTACTGATACATCATATTGCAAAAGCCTATAGTAGAACAAGGCTCGATCATGAACATCCTGCAATGAAGTGCTCATTTTATCAGAAAGACGCATGCAGAAGTCATTTCACTGATGGATATGTTTTTGAACTTCTCCATGGAACATAAATCAAGCCAAACCTGGTTGGAATCAGCTATACCAGCAGCTAAAGCAGCTCCCAGGGCATTTTGTGTTTCTGGTGGTCTTTTAAAGAAACATTTCATCACTGCTGTAAGAAGATGCAAACGAACCTGCACCAAAAAGAATTGGAAGAAAAGGTCAATCATCTAACATGGAAAATACACCTGAACTATAAGAAGAAATAAATCTAACATATGAACATCTTCAAATCATAGCATGAAGTAACAAAAATATTGAGATTTTTAATGATGGTGCAAGTTTCCATGCCCTGATCAATTTGTTGATTTGATCAATAGATTTATTGATTAGCATCTGCAAAATTAGAAAGCCTGCCATTGAATAATTGAAACCTGAAGATGCCATAAACTTGATTTTTATCACTAGAAAGGAATATGGTGGCTGCCTCTATGGGTGCCCTACAAGGATTAGAAAAAAGTATCGAGGATCAATATTACTGCCTTCAAAGATTGAAACTCAAAGCTTCATATGACAACACATATTAAGTTCAACTTCCAAAAAATGGTAGTCATCATAGTTCCTCAGATGTAGGAAGACCAAAAATAACATGAAGTAACATTCAATGACACCACACGGCAGCAGAGCAGGCAACAGTCAGCCAACTGAATTACCTGATAGAAACATTGTGTCAGCATTCACCCATCATAGGCATTTTAGAGAAGCAGAAAGAAATTACGAAATTTTCAGACCATGGACATGCCCCACCTATGAATGAATACATATCCTCCAGAAGGATAACCTATTACTAATTTGACAAACCTACATGCAGTCAAATATCAATCTAGTGAGGGCATGGAATTCCATTAACAAACAAAAGACTGGAGGAAATTTGCAAGCAAGAAAAAAAAATGGCATTGCTACTTTGCTCTCATAATAGTATGGACACTCATAAATGAGGAAGCAAAACCATTAGCATAAATACTGGAAGTACAAAACATAAGGATAGCATAGAACCTTTAGAAAACTTTAATACCTCGGGTGCGTGCTCATCATCCCAGTTTTCGGTAAGACTTTCCAATATGTACGGAGCATCAAGCATGTCCTGGGAATATTCTCCCAACATCCATAAGAGAGCTGCTTTGGCTTTCGGTTCCTGAACATTTTTGCTACTGATATTTCCAACAACCGCAATGCAATCATGACTCCATTGGGGATACTTCCTCAGAAGATCCTTAACAAGTACCTATATAATTTTTTAAAGGCAAGCGATCTCAGGTCCTTATTTGTTTCATTTTTTACATAGCAATTTATTTCCAAAATAGAGGCATTATGAAATGCTAAGATGCATGCTTCGTAAAACAAAATACCAGAGTCTCAGCAGTCACATAATCCTTTTCCATCTCAAGAAACTGAAGAAGCCTGTCTACAATTGCATTGACATCATATTGCTGTAGTGCTATCTTTCCAACGGCTCGAATAGACTCTCTTGCAATCGGAACATCAACATTTCCAGCATATTCACATAATTCCGTCACTGATATGCACACATATCAAGAATCAAGACAAGTCAAAAATGAATTAGTTTTTTAGAATAGACCTTTCTTTTGATTCATAACAGTGCAGTAAGAAGTTGTGACAATTCTAATAACATATGCTGAGCAGGAATTTTAAAAACAAAAATATAATTTAAATTCCATAAATTAAGGTGACAGATGGTACCAATCTCATATGTGTTGCTCTCATTGGCAATAGCAGTCAACATCTCAAGCTTTAATTTTTTCACATAAGAAGGTTCGCTGAATTGGCAATAAAAATGCTTGTAGTCTGAGGAAAACAATATTGGAGCACGCATCACCAAAAGATGCAAATGACTCAATACTGCATATGATTGTTCAGGGCTTCCAGCACCCACCAATGTAAGTAAAGGTGCTTTGATGCGTTCATAGACCTAATAGAGATAACACAATTAATGAGATAGAACATTGATACCCTTCACTAATGGGAAAGACAAGGTTATAAAACAACAAGTTACTGCATGTCAACATGAAAATACAATAAAGCCAGCGGGTCAAAACAGCACACTCCACTACCAAAGACGAAAATTCTAAGACTCCAGCCAAACTAGAATATGTTGTAAGAAAATAAGTACAAGCAAAAAAATGAATCAAATAGTTCGTGTGAGGAACTGCAAGATATGACTGCAATTGAACAAATACCTCATAAATTACAAGCATCATAAAAAGGTCACAATGTCAATGTTAGTAATAACTAAAAACGTGGAACTTTCAGGGATAAACTTTCTTTTAACATAACATCAATAAATAAACTAAAGCATGCTTTTGATAGAGTAGTCTAGATGATGCTAGCAGTTATCCAGGTAACTACATTTTAAAAGCAGAAGGTACTTAAATAAATGTTCATGCGTACCTGTTGGTGAACATCAGTCATTGACATTGTCAGATGCAGAAACACCTTTATTGTAGCTAAAACAACAGCCCCATTCGCATGTTGAAGTCTATCTTCCAGAAGGTTCATCATGTCAAAAATTTCGTTGCTATCTGAAGGTATATACTTAGATACTAAATCAAGTATAAGGCACTGCGCCCACTCACTGAATTCTCTGATCCTGCAAGTACACAAGATGTGCTCATATTCTCATTCCATTTTGGGTATTCTGGAAGAAGGATATTATGAATAAAACATCTGAAAAGTGAATACTTCCACATATCCTATCAGTTCCGCTACGATTCTTCCCTTTCACTGGATGAAGTCAATTGGTAATTTGGTATAGACAGTGCACTCACTATACATGCAACCTTAGTATAAAGAATATGCAGTTCTAAATTGGAGATTCTAAGAAACCGCAGATGATGAAATTCTCTCAGATAAAATCACAAGGAATAATCTCTACAATAATTTTACCTGTTTAAAAGATAATAAATAATTGCCTTGCTGTATAGCGCCTCAATTTCCTTGGAGGCCTCATCTGAATTGCTGCTAGCTTCCAAGTTCCATATCTCCTGCAGCGAGTGTAGACAATTCGCCACCACCTGCCCACGTTGGCATTACATCAAGCAGGTTCGTCAAAATTCAGATCTTTCTTTCATATATAAACTTCTCCTAATCACAATTTAAGATCGTACCTGCGCATCAGGATCCGAAAGCATCAAGCTCTTGAGAGCAGCCGGGAAATCCGACTCGAGGCACGTGGACGCGGAGATATGGTAGAGCTTGAGCACGCCCAAGGCGGCCACCATTCTAACATAGGCGCTCCCATCCTTGAGCCCAGATCCAAGCGGCGCGACGAGGTACTCGACTAGATTGGGCACGCGAAGGGAGCAAAGGCTACGGAGCGCGAGGCCACGGATCATGGGGTCCTCATCGCGGCAATCCTTCTGCAAGAAATTGATGGTGAGGAGAGCGAGATCCGGGTTGCACCGCGCGTAATTACCGACGTAGAGGTAGCACATCTTTTTGAGGACGATGTCGGAGGTGGCGGAGCACATCACCATCTCGCTGAAGGCGGAGGAGACGTCGATTCCCACCGTCATGTAGGAGATCACCCGCTTGAAGAGGTCGCGCTTGGAGTCATCTGCCCCCGGGGCGCGGCTACCGGCGAGCTGCCGCAGCTGGAGCTTGAGATCGGTGACCTCGCTCTTGCTGTAGAAGGAAGAGGACGAGAGGTATAATTAGGGTTTTAGAGAATAGAGAAGAGAGAAGGAGAAGGAGGAGAGAATTAATTACCCAGATGGCTGCGACGGAGATGGGGATTTTCCCGATGGGAGAGGAGGCGCCATGGCCGATCTCGATGGAAGAGTGGAGGAGTCGAGGGGATAGCTTTGTTTGGTACTTACTTTTCGTAACTCGTTGAAATCGTCGGAACGAGGAGATCTCCCGTATACGATTGGGCACGGGCCGGGCTCACATAAGCAAACCCGGATTCTTGTTGGGTCGGGTCGGGGGAAGCCCAACCCGACTCGGGCTCACATGGGTTGTGCCATGGCCTCAATCCAAGCCCAATTACCTTATTCCGCCTCCGGGCATAGAATGAAAAACTGCAAAAGGTGTCCGTTTTTGCAAATCGAGTTGCAGTATAAGAAGTAGCTCCACGTGTTTATACGGTCCAAAGTTGCTAGGCATCTGCGGTTCTCGTTTCATCAGCATTTTCCTTTTTCTTTTTCTGATCAAATGTTGGCATTAAGTTGCTCCAATCTTGTTGTCTTCCTCGTGTATCCTTCTACTAAAAGTATGTGATGAAATTGGAATATCTACGAGTTGATTTGGTGTTTGACTAAACTCGCCTTGCGGACAAAGACGAACGTGCACTTGTCTTGCACTTTTGATATCGATTGAAGCTACTTACTGTGTTTTCGTACTTATAAAAAATTTCATCGGACGATATGAGGCCAGTATTTCACCGATATAAAGCCCAAATAATTTCGACATAAATGTTCCAGAACACTTGTCGTAACTCGTCGAGTGGTAACTTTGAGATTGGTAATAAAAGGTAGTAGTGCAATGCCAGAATTACCTAACTTGGTATAATCATCTCTGGAGTGCATTATGCATCCACTTGCATATAGAAATAATTAAGCTCAAAATGTGGACAAAAGAAGCCTGGGTCCGTTGTTCTTGCATGAAGTTCTCTAGACTGGAGAGCGGTCGATTATAGTGTTCGATGGCTGATGGATGTCGGATTCGGTACTTGCTTCAGTGAAAAAGACAAAGTGAGGGAACGCAGTTCGACGAAACCACATAATAATTATTGCCATGGAAAATTTCCTAATCTTATGAAGTAAGGATTTTTTTATGTAATTATCCTCTAATGTCATTCTCTACTCGAGTCTTAGTTACTACTATATACAGATTCGGTGATGTATAATTAAATTAAACTTGTTAACAAGACCCTAAATTTCAAAGGTTCGCATCTTCTCTTTGTAAGTCTCACTACCAACTTTTTTTTGATTTTGCATGCCGTCTTATGATTAATTAGGAAACTAAGTGTGAAAAGTAGTAGGCTAAATTTACCTGTGGCCAGCTTGTTTCTCCACATGCAAAAGAACAGAGAGATATCATTCGGATGGGCATCACTGTTCTAAAAATGCCTGTGACACAAGAAGACAAGTTACAAGCCAACAAGCGTAGCCTCTTCTCTCCTGCATAGACAAATCCTCTCTCTCCCACCCGTCTAAGATTCGGCACTACATTAGAGGAGTATAAAAATTATTAATTGAAGCTATACCCGTGTAATAACTTCAACTAATTGCACCTCCAATTAACTATTAAACTTCTCGCATGAGTCCCGTGAATGTTGGGAAAGTGATGGGGCATACCTGTCCCTTTCTGCTTGGCATTCCCTCGAACAGCATGAGTGCGCACTCTGGGTGAGTGTTTGCAAAGCTTTGGAAGCATTGAATTGGTGGCATTCCCTACGCCATCACTACGTTAACCACACAGTCAAACGTATTTGTTCCTATCCTTCTAAACGTACTCTCTTCTTCGGCCGTTAGCTTTGGATGCATTCCCCCCTCCCCGCCCAGCCTTCCTAGAGAAGAGCTCGTCATTCTAGACGCCGTAGACGCCCAGGAGTTGGGTTTTGGTACTTAGCTGCTTGAAGTCACTGAGGAGGACAATAGGATAACAACGTGCTTCGTGTGTCACGAGAGGGATCGCCATTGAATTCTTGGTACTCTCCTTATTAATATTGCGTAGGTTCATGGACTTTGAGGGGGGAGGAGTAAGCTAACAAACGCTACGCTACTCAGCTTGGAAGTTTGGATCGATGGGTTTGCCAATGCCAAATGCTTTGCATCGGAATTGGCTGGCATATAAGAACAAACGTAAGGAACCAAAACAGTGTTATTGATAATTATGATCTCATTTTACGGTTTGAACCCTGTGGTTTCAATTAATCATACACTTTTGCTTCGTTAAAATGAGCACACAGAAAAAGAAAAAAAAAACATACAGGGTCTCAATCCTCGTGAAGGGCATTTTTGTCCTAAAATATATAATGCAATGTAACAACTGGAAACGGAGAACTCGGATCTACGTGCAAATTTGCCTTGATATTCTCGATGGAAATATCTAATGAGGAGGAAGTTCTGGCAATAAGTCTTCAATGCAGGTGGTTAATTGTAAAATTTCCAGCGATGGAAATATGATCCGAGTCAGACTCGGGTCAAGCAAATCATGACCAGATCCGACATGCCACAACCCACTTGCACTTCTAAATGTCGCCCCTCCTGCCATCCGCCGACGTGGCGTCTGTGGCTACGCTCGCCCGTGCCAAACTTGCCTCGACTCACGAGACCCAACCAATCCCATATTTATTCCCGCTATTCCATCACTACCTATGTTGTCATTCCGTTAATCTGCCCTTTTATTCGTGCATCCGATAAAATAGAGTGGTAGAAGAAGAAGAAGAAGAAGAAGAAGAAGAAGAAGAAGAAGAAGAAGAAGACGTGAGATCCGCCAATCCGATCCCCATGGATAAAAGCAAGAAGCTAAAGCAACGCTTCACCCAAATGCTTCTCCGTTCTTCTTGCACTACCACCACCACCACCAGCACCGCTGCCGCCGCCTTGGTAAGCTTATCCAAGAATAATAGCAGCACTATCCAGCATTGCGATACTCCACCTCGTCGCCACGTCCGCACCGCTCCGGTGGTTCAAATCTCCATCGATTGCGGCGGCGGCGGCGGTGGCCGCCGTTCCTTCGACGACGTCAAGAAGAGCAAGAAGAGCGAGAAGAGAGCCGTGCAAGACGCGAAGATCAAAGCAATGTGCAAGGTAAAGGAGAAGGAGGTGACGAAGCTGGTGTCCAATGCTTATGGATTTAGCACCTCCTCCTCCGCGGAGAGCGACACCGAGCTCGGCCTCTTCAGCAGCAGCGACGAGCGAGACGAGAGAGAGGAAGAGACGAGAACTCTGTTCTCCTACATGAGCTTCTCTTCCGACTCCTCCGAGTTTCACTACTACCGGAATCCGCATCCGAGCAAGAAGAAGAACAGCCATACTAAGAAGCCAGCGCGAAGAAGCAGTTCGAAGAGTAACAGAGACTACTCGCCTCTGGTCTCCATCTCATCGACCGAGAAGAAGCCAGAGAAGCCAGTCAGATCGGCTGAGAGCGGCTTCGCGGTGGTGAAGAAATCGAGTGACCCGTACAAGGATTTCAAGAGCTCGATGGTGGAGATGATAGTGGAGCAGAGGATGAGTAGCATTAAGGATATGGAGAGACTACTCCAATCCTATCTCGAGTTGAACTCACCTCATCACCACGCTGTTATCCTCGCAGCGTTTACGGATATATGGGAAGCTATCTTTGGCGAGCAATGACATAGTAGTAGCAAGGAGTGACAGTGTAGTTATGTTGGCATTGCCATTGCCATTTCCATTGTAATTTTATTCAGCTTCTTAGTCTTTTACAAGCATTGTTCTCTGGTTTTATCTTCTTTCCTCTCGGTTTTGGAGCTTATGAGTATTGTTTTTATAAGTAATTTTGAATATAAGATGCTACATTTCGAGTTGAGAAAGATAGAGCACCGGGGGGGGGGGGGGGGGGGGGGGGGGGGGGGAGAGGATCTTCGATCGGGTCCACTCAAATTTTATGAGTCTTATATGTTCTCTTTTTTTTGGGGGGGTGCGAATGGA
Source organism: Typha angustifolia (assembly GCF_048772165.1). Lineage (NCBI taxonomy): Eukaryota > Viridiplantae > Streptophyta > Magnoliopsida > Poales > Typhaceae > Typha > Typha angustifolia. Next base: position 1,668,641 of record NC_133239.1, read on the forward strand.
AACATTGGATAGGTGTGATCGATATTATTAGTGCGTCTGGGTTAATTCGCTTATCTAGGTTAGCACCTGATGATTTTAAGTTATGCCCTTTGTAATCTTACGATTATGCTCCCAAAGATGTATTCCTCTAAATCTAAAAGATGCTGTTACTGAAGCAATTGGGCATCTAGTATTAGTCGTAGTTGTCGTCAAGCAGCCCACTGGCCTAACCTTCCAGTAGATTAAATGTACCTTCGCTTGTTCTCTTCTCTGCTTAAAACCAACAAAAACGACAAGCATAACACCCCACCATCCTTTGTCCATACATGGGAAGCCAACTATAGATTCTGCCCTTAAAAGCCACAAAGATGCTGGGTTTGTTGTGGAGATCGCCACTTAACAATTCCTGGTGCATGACTTGATCTCTGCGACGCCCAACCCAAGGCCTGAGTTGGCCTTCTCAGACTGCAGAACTAGTACACTGATGTACTAGTGAGCAGTAAAACGTAAAGGGAATCCCCAATACCATGTCCTATAGTTGTCCTCCATTCGTGGTTTGGGACGCAGGTGTACCTGTGCAACAGAGGTCTATAGACTTTAATTATCACGTCGAAGTTTATTGCACTCGATACTGGGCCTTTTAAGAAGAGGAATGTTTAGGGCTCTGGGTTGGGCCGTACGCCCATACCGGACCCGTGCTTAACTAAGCTCGGGTTAATTTCGTCCGGAGATTAGGCTACTCTGAGGTAAAAAGTGTCTGTGGAAATTTACACCATCCATCATCATCCAGGTGGCAAAAGGCCAAATAATACTCAGCTCCCGAACCCACCCAAGCTCATAATACCGTTGCGAGAACTTCGATAACGCATCAGATTGTATGCAAACTAAGACAAGAGTTAGTATACGTAACTCCGGATGGTATTTACAGAAACTTGAGCACGGTCGAAGGCCAGCCAATAAGATTCTGCCACAAGCGCGAGTTGTAAGAAGTACCAATAAATCATCACAACTTATCTCTGAAAAAACTACTTGAAGGCCGACCTACAGTCGTCCGCCACGTATTCAATTCTAGCCGCCGCACCTGGTCCACTTCCTCTGCCTTTTGCTCACCTAGAAACTTCCTGTGCTAGCTCCTCCCTATCTCCATTAATGCACCTCTCAGCCTTGGGCTAGCGTGGTTAACCATTTGATGAAGATACTCGCCTTATATCACCATCATCTCTCTCCTTTCTCTCCCAATCTCTCTTCACATGTACATGAGATCAATGGGACCCATTCCTCATATCTTATGTTGCTTTCTTTTTCCGTCTACACCAATGGAGTTTTAGTCCATAATTAATGTCAGGAGCAAATATAATAAATATAACTCTATTATTGCTACTATTTTTCGTCCAAATATCTACGTCTAACTTTCAGTTGATAGCGACGGAAAGTACCCACTAAACAAAAAGAAGAAAAGAGAGATCCCCCACGATGATTCATATAACAAAAGAAGCGGGGGAAATGATTTCCTGGCATAGCCACTTTCATCACAAATGACATGCATTATTTTAAACTTACAGATGAAGCAAAGATACGATCAAGCAAGCAAATCTAGTGGAATGGTCAATAATATCGATCTTCCTTCCAGAGAGTTTGGAGGTACAGGAAGTAAACTATTTATATAACAACGGTACAGTGGAAGTAAACCCTTGCAAGTCTAAGAAGCTAGAAGAAAAAATGACCTAAGATGGAGAAAGGGAAAGGCACTTCTTTTGCCGCCATCGAGTTCGGTTCATAGTTGAGTTCAAACTCGGACATGAGTTTGATCTGACTCTGTGAGGTATTAGGGTCCACTTCAATAACGCTCAACTGTTGAGCTGCATGGATTTTACCACCAGCGTCAACTTCACAGGAAGCATTCAAAGTTTCTAATGGGGAGTAGACTAGTCCTTGCACAGTGACTGGAGGAGGGGGAGGAGGAGGAGGAGGAGGAACAGGAGGAGAGATTACAATGCGCCGCTTTTTCTTCGATATAAACTCTTGTTTCTTGGAAACCATTAGACGAGAGAGCAAGTCGGGGTCTTCGACGACCTTGGCGAGGAAGGACATCATCTTCCGGGGTCTCATCTCTGTGGCTTGGAGCCTTCTATCCATCCCTTGGAGCTCTTCTTCCAGTGCCTTTTGCTCTTGCCTTAATCTCCTGAGTTCTTGGATTAGCACTTCTTCCTCCATCTCTTCTTCTCCTACTATATCCTTTACAACGGACAAGTAATTGTTGTCGCTGCTATTGGAATGATAGCTGCTGCTGCTGCCGTTGTTGTTGTTGTTGTTTCTCCGGCGACTAATTAGAGCAAGTAAACGAGTCTCGCCTCGGAGAAAAGACTCATGAGCAAATTCCCATCTATCCGGGTCCACTTTACGAAAACCCTAAATCAATGAAAAGAATGAAGCCTTGAGTTCGAATCTCGCCAAACCCATCTATCTCATACTAAAAATATAAGGTTGAAATCACCGTTATCTTATCAGCTTAAGCATTGCAAGATAGATAAGAGAGAGAGAGAGAGAGAGAGAGAGAGAGAGAGAGAGGACTAACATAGGTATTTAGTTGCCGAACGAAGCTGGAGAAGTTTTTGTGCTTAAAATAGCAAGGTAGAAGCAATTGCGAGAACTCGACAGGATCCAGCACCAAGAAGCTGTTGTTCTCCTTCCCCCACCGGATCCACTCATCTGTCCTCCGGTCGTTCACCATCTCGTACGTCTTCGCGACGAAAGGCGCCACCTGTGCTTCGTACTCCATATTCACAAACCTACTCTTCCCTTCCATTTCCCTCCTTACAGTTGATCTGCACTTTGGGCCTCGTCAATCTCTCAAAGTACAAGTTGCTCCCTTCCTCTGGGGTATATATATTTATTTATTTTATCTATTTTATATGTTTATAGATGTAACCACGAACAGCACGAGAGAAGCGACATTGCCTCTTCGGGTGGTGGAGGTGTAACGAGCAGTATTACAGATTGATGGGTTACAGGAGACAGCATCTAAGAAGGTTAATTGTGGATTGTGTGAGTTTAATTTATTATTCAAGAGCTCGAAGACTAGATATAGATTACATAAAAAACTCTCTACCTTTTATTTAGATATAAAAATTTTAATTAATATATTAAATTATTTAGTATTTAAGTCATCTACATCAGGGAACAATTGATTTAGAGTAAATATTACAATTTATCGCTCCAAATTATTGGAGCTATCAAATTATGCCCTTCAAATCATTGTACTGTTGAATCATACATTAGATCTTAACTAAAGTTGGGTTGGATAACTCCCCAAGAGTTACCTACCCACTTTATTGAAGATCTAATTCAATCGTATTATTTGTCAACTAACCTACTACTTAGCTGCAGGTCGGATTCGCGAGAGACCGCTTCCTCCTCCAGTACGGTTATTTCCTGCAACTTGGGATGTAGAGAATCCCAGGGGTCTAATGCGACAGTAAAGCTAAATCGACAAAACCTTTGCAACGAACCCAACTTAGACTGACACTTGTCGACTTTTCGAATGCGCAAGGACAGGTGGAGAACAGTGAGCAGGCTTCCAAGGGAAAAATTTACACTACAGGCTCGTAAACTAGCAGGTTCGTCTTAGCTGGCGTCGCTTTCTTGGTGACGTCATGCTTAGGATGTGCCACGTAGGATACGTCACACGCATTGGTACGGAGATCCCACAAAGTCTCACAGTAGAGTAGACAACTACAGGACAGTCGGCAAAGAAAAAGGATATATAGGTAAATTGAGCGCTTTGGATATCAATATAAAACGAAGAAAATATATGTTAATAATACAAGAATTTTATAAATCACATCCACTATTTTAACTATTTTATAATTCACATCTTGCTTAACTCTCTTTTTTTTCTCAATAATTTTTTACTTAACATTCTAATATTATTTTAACTAACATTAACTAAATTACTAAAAAGTTATCACCTCTGTATCTCTCCTCTCTAACTGCCATCATCTTTTTTTTTATCTTCCTCTCAATCACTTCTTTCCGTGGTTGTTACTGTCATCACCTTTCCTCATATTTTTCTTCTTCTTTTTCTTTTTTGCCTCGTTCATTTTCTACCAATCATAAGAAAGATAGTATCGAGAAGATAATAAATATATAAATGATTTAGATTATTTCTAAAATATTTTAATATATTATAATATAATATATTTTTTTTGTCAGTAACAATATTAAGCAAACGACTATATTTTCTGAAATGACAAGACTTTTCTTATATGATTTAATTGGGAAGAATATGAGTATATAACAGTAATTTTATTTATGTTTGCTTCGTAAATATCAGTTCTCTGATATTAATCCCTGGCTCAGTTGAGCGAGCTTAGAAAGTTGAAAAAATTAGCCGGATGACACGCTAACATATTAATGATTTCTATCTGCATCTCAGGCATGCATGTATGTCCAAGATGCTGCGACGTCGCCCTGTTCACCAAACGAGTAGCTTGTGAGATGATCAAGAGGCATAGACTTTCCCGAACTATTACAGGAAACCGACTATTTGGTAAAATAGTGCAACACTTGCGACCTGCCCTACTTGCCAGGTAACAATGGAAGTCTCGATCACGAGAAACGCTTTCTATTTCAAAGGGAAGAGAATAGATGGGAGGCTGTTCTTATCTTTTAGTAAGCCGACCATTATTAGCTGAATGATATAAGGTTGTGGTTGAAGTTGCAGTTGCTTGCTTCTTATAAATTGATGAGCATTCAAAAGAATATTTAATAAATATTTGTTTATATGAGAATGTTATATGTTTATGGTTTAGTTTTATTGTGGCTTGTTTATTATGAGGATTAGCTCAGTTTTTTTTATTTATTTACATGCATCAAAAAATATTTATCTATTTATTTAGCCTATATTTGGTCTATAAATATATAATATATAAAAATCTCATGTTTTAATACCGGATGTTTTTTTTCGGCGGTCCTCAGCTCCTCATATAATCGTATGCTTATTTTTTGTGGCTCTTAATAGCATCAAACGAGATAAGCATATACTAGTATTTCATTTCATTACGTTATTTTGCTTCCACCATCTTCTGATTAAGATTTAGGTCGGTACCTTTCCCCGTCTAAACTGCCACAAAAGTGGTCATCGTAATACCTAACCGTACGACTCACTCGCTTCAGTGGTTCATTGCCAAAAATTATACTTTTAACTTTTAAGAGATGAAATGGTCATTTTCTAACGGGTTTTGCTTGTCACAAAACATCTTTCTTGTGAGAAAAATTACGCACGAGATTTGACTAGTGGTGCTTTAATTACATCGGCATGAAATGAGACGGGTAACGTGTAGTTTACTGCTCGGACTCTAGGGATTTTTATTTGTTTTCAAATGCAACATCTGTAGTATTAAATAATAAATCAATATATATATATATATATCACTGTTTTATATTATATTATATATATATATATATACTTTTCCATTAAAATTAAGAGAACGATATTTTACCATCCACTTAATTAAAATGGATGGCAGTGTTTTAACATCCACTTAAATTGAAGTGGATGCCAATATACTGTTTGTGATCCCAACCTTTTTAACTAATACAAGAAAACAACACGACCTTTTTAATATCAATAAACAAGTAACAAAAGAAAAATGCTAAAAAGAAGGGGTGAAAAACAGTGGCTAACAAGCCACAATTCTATTCCAGCTATCATGAGTTATAATGCATGATTTCATGATGACAGGAGCCGTGCCATACTGTCACATTGCCAGGCCGATTCACCGGGAACTAATTTAGTATGGGATCTTGAAAGACACTAATAATAGCCTGCAATGATGAAAGACTCAAGCTTAATAATCAAGGGCAAGGAGAAGAAAGGAGAACGTTATGTTCATTTAAACGCCTCTTAAACTGAGCCAGACGAGCCTGGAGGTTCACAATTCCAGCAGCTTTATGGGAAAGTATAGCATTCAATCTGGAAATGTACTCATCTAACTGGTTGCCAGGTTGATCTGCTTCAACCAAGAGGGTCATCTCCTGACAATATGAAATGACCAAATTATAAGGCATTCTTTTAACATCAAAAGACTTCAAATATGCTGAAACACTTACCTCCTTAATGATATCCAAAGTATCTTCCACTTGCTTACGATGAGCAATCACCAGGTCTTCTTCTTCCTGAAAATGACAATTAAAAACTGTCACATTCCCAACGTAGAATCAGAGGATCAACTCTTAGTTCTTACCTTTAATAGATCACTCAGATGGTCACCTACTTCAGGTGGATCATTCCATTTCTGCTGTGCATTATCTCTCCTCACGTTCTCCTCCATCGAGTATGCTTCTGCTTTTCCTTTGCGCCACAACGGTTTCCCATATGCTGCCTCAGATACTTCAGACAACGCAGCAGTTGATGAATTCCTGCTTCTTTGTTCCTTAATATATTCACTGTTTAAGGAAGCTAGGGGCACCTCCCCCCTCCCACTGGGGTTAGAATCTACATAAATAGGTGGTGACTGTTCTTTTACATGTTGTTTAGACCACCCAGAATTGTACTTCTCACTGACAACATCATTGTTCCCTTCTGGAGTGGAGACAGCTGCTAAACTCGAAGATAATGGTGAAGTAGACAATTCTCGTAATGGTGCCGAAGGAAAATCTTTCTTGGGGTTGCTCCCCTTTGAAAGGCTTTTCACCCTACATAAACAATGTTTTCCCTCTATAAACAAGACAATGTAATTTCTGTGTAAAATGGTAAAGTTAGATCATCACCTATCAGCATATCTCAATGTATTCAGAGTATGCTCACATGAGCCAGAACTTGGAGAAATGCATGAAATCATAACAGTGCGTGAATCTCCAATGAATGAATCCCTGAGAACTTCCGTTAGTTTACTGCCTCTGAAAGGAATATGAACCTGGTCATTGTCGAGTGCTCGGATGCATTCCTTTAGGGCAAGCAAACTTTTATTGATCTCGGCACCTTCTATTCTGCATTACAATTTAGAACTAAATATATCAGTATGGAAAAGCTACTAACAAGTTAGCAATTAAAATAGCTAAGAAACAAAATATAGAGCATTACCTTGTCTGTTTATCGTTATCAGTGGTATCAGCACCACGTTCACTGCCAGCAAGGTCTATGAAAGATAGCTTGCCAACTATTCGTGCAGGCTTCGACTCATTGCCATCTACTGGTCTTTTGATAGCAAGCTGAAGAATGGCATGAGATCGAGAAGATTCTTCATTTGCACCAGTTGTGCCTGTACTTCTGGTAGCGTTCCCTTTCTCAATCAACTCCCTGATGGTTTCCACACTGGATACTTTATGCTCTTGCAAACCAACAATGCAGACTTTCTGCTTGCCGTCCTCCCTCATGCAAAGCTTTCTGGATAAGGTCAACTTTGGAGTCAACAAAAGAGCAGAGAAGCAAATTTCTCAATCTTTGCCAATTAAGCAAATGAAATAAGCATAGAGACCTCCTCTCATTTAGCAGATCAAAAAGTTTTCCACCATATATCTCGAAGAAACTGACAAATAACTGAAATCCTTGATTCCGGTATGTGTGGTGCATCAATCTCAAAATATCTTGAGAAGCTTTAAGGGGAAGTGGTTGCATGGTGTATGTTTTTCCACTACCTGAATGAAAAAGCTGGTCACACATGATTCTTTATCCATGATGATTGAGCAAAGTTACTGTAAGGGATAATAGCAATAGCCAAAAGCATATGATAAATAGACTTACTATTTAAACCAAACCCATAAGTAGCATGTATCTAATGAAAACCACCAGGATTAACAAATGCAACTGATCAAAATTCTAACCAACTATTATCTCAAAGAGTTCAAACCGAAGGTCATACTTTAGTGATTCAGTTCATAAGGAGATGCCCAGGGGGAAACGACAACCAATACATTATCCTTAGCAACGGTGACAATGAGACAAAGGAAATTACCTCAGAATGTAACTGAACAGAGAGGGCATCATGTAACCAAACCCAATTAATTGAGAGATGGACATTTCCTTTTTTGGTTAGGCAGCAAGCAAACCCACCGTAAGAATGGTGGAGTAAATGTATCAGTATGAAGCCACCTACCAGAGAATTAGCATTTCGTATATATATCATTAGAATTTTAGTGAAGGAAAATAACAAACCTAAGTCAAGTCACATATAACACATTGATAATGGCTGTTAAGAGCTTTGGATCCAAACAACTATGAAGAAAAAAAGATTTCTTCTTTCCGAATGGACACTTAAGGTTAAAGCAACTGGGAGAAGCCCTATTTTAGCGACGAAGACCACGCCCAGGTCCATGCAGGAATGGTGTGTAACCACTAGCATTAATGAGCAGGATCTTTAATACTGATCACGAACCCATTAAGTGGTATTTTATCAAAGATCCAAGGAAAACCATTCATCTATTGTAAAATAGACAAATTTCTGTTTTCCAAATAAACTACATATTAGAAACATAGGGATAGTAAATCAGAAGCTTCCCAACTAAAGATCACACATCAATTCTCCCTCTAGAATCCTAAATTAAGAGGGTTCTATAAAAACAAAGAAAAGTAAACAATATGTCATGATTGCTAAGCCTTTTGGATGTGACTTGACAGGGAATGTTTCTAGGGATGACATAGAGATGCAGAGAGAAGATTGCAACAGATTGCGTCCATGCAAAAGAAAGTCTTGTCAACCAAAATGTTGTCTGAGTTAACAAAGGCTTGCCTGTTTGTCCATATGCAAAACAAGTTGCCTTTGTACGCTGAAATATTGCTGGGACAACAGGCTCCACTGTCTGCTGGTAAACCTAGAAAAGTAACATCAAGTTGAGGATGATCAATTGATCAGAGTATATTATATTACACATTCAAAATTGAGAGTAGATTTTTGCATTTTGAAGTTTTACTTACTTCATCATTTGAAACATCTTCATCCAAGACAGCATCAAATACAAATTCATGTTTCTCAACATACTCTGTTAGATCAACCTGCAGAAAGACAGTCTCAGACACTAATAGGCACAATTTGAAGAACAGATCCTCAATTCAACATCCCATTGGCTAAATCGGAAAATATGTCACCTCCATATAGAAAAGATTACCTTCAAGAACTTCGCCACAAATGAGAATTCACAGATATTCAATCAAAGAAACTAGGGCACATAACATGGCTTACAAGCTCACCTTAAGTTTAGTCTCATGAACTGTAAGAGAGTTGGAATTTGGTTCAATTGTAATGATGTCTTCTTCCTTCTTTGCTATTTCTTTCTTGTTAAGTGGCCTCTTTCGCACCTGCATCCACATATTCAGATCATCAGTGCTGCCCTTATTTTGACTCTATGCAGGTCATGCTTGAAGGGTTTAACTTTAGATATGACAATGTAAAAAGAAGCCTGATGCAACAAACGTGCAATAGGCTAAACATGGCAGTCACCATGATCTAACATAATGCTCTAGGGCAACAGAACATACCACTACTTTGATCTTGGCAACAGAACCTGGTTTCTCTTTTTCTGCTGAGAAGTTTTTGTAGTTATTCTCTGATGCAATAGTAGGCTTGCCCATTTGCTTGCTAGTGGTAAAGCTTGGATCTGAATCATCGAAGCTTCTATTGTGAGAAAAACCAAACTGTTGCATACCATCATATAGCCCAGGAACAGGAATCTGCAGAGATCAGTATCAATAATTAGTAAAAACATGATTAGTTCGGCTTGTTCAATTAAGACAAGGATTGAAAATCTACTACTCAGATAATGCTGAAGACAATAGGCATAAATAGGGAATGATGAATTAAGCTGCAACAATGATTTTATTGCAGAGCAATTACCCTGAGACAAAACCCTTTACTCATTCCTAGTTAGAGCTTCAACCTGTAAAAGAGTATTCTTATTGGAACTGAACTCCTCCCATAACAGCCATCAGTTTATAACTCTTATATTCTTATCAACCTTTTATAGAATCCAAGGCCTTTTCAAGTAACCATGAACGATATACATACAGCCATTGCTTGCTAAACTGCACATTCTAGACCATCGGTTCTCCCCCAAAATCATCTCACAATCCTAAATTGATACATAGACAAGTTTGCAATAGAATCAGACATTTCACCGACATAGAAATTGACGCTTGCTTCACCCACAGCTGATTATACAAGAATTTGACCCTTCTCATAATAAGCTACAAGATGATGGAATGTTTTCACTGCATTTTCACATAAATGCACACGAAGATCCGCTACGTTAACAATAAATTTGGTTTATGTTGTACTCGAAATCACCACCCAAAACTCTCTACATACACATAACTTTCCAAGTTTTTCAAAAGATTCACGAGAACAAGTGGTTCCCAATGTAGTTATGCAAGACACACTTAAACACTGAAATCACAAAGGAAACACGAACAAACAATCAAATCACATAGATTACTGATGCTTACAACTTCCGGAAGCAGCTCCGTATCAAATGAATGGAGATCCAGCAATCCAGGACTAAGCTGACTCGGCAAAATGGATTCCTCCCTCTGGCTAAAAGATCTCGATCCAGAGTTCGGCGTCGACGGCTCCACCGACAAGAAGAACTCCCCGCTCATACCTCTTGCCACTCCCTTCGCCATTCTCGAGTACTCGCCCTACAAAACAAAAAACCCCAACCGATCGAAAGATCTCAGCCACCACGAAACCCCGTCAACCTCCAATAGATCTCGAGATCCGCGTACCTGGGGAAGACTAGACGCCGAGTAGGAGTGGTGGAGCCACTTGCTCCCGCCTCCGCCCGCGCTGGAGTCGAGGAGGAGCTGATCCGACGAGTACTGCCGGTGGTGGTGATGGTGGGGACCACCGGATCTCTGCGTCTGCCTTCCTCCTCCCACCGCCGTCGCCGCGCCGCTCATGGTTGTCTTCTTCCTTTCTCTCTCTCTCTCTCTCTCTCTCTCGCTTCTTTGACAGAGGTGAGGATATTTGAAAAATATCGAGAGGATCGAGAGGGCTGATTACAAAATAACGTGCGCTTTCTTGGACTCCTCTCTACCTCCTAAGTGTTTTGAAATGGTATGTGATGACCAAGCGCCGGATCTCCTGCGGTCACAGATCTATAGATCTCAGTATTACCAAACACGCGGCACAAAGTAGGAGGTTCAATACGTGGGGACCACATTATTTACGAAACGTGGAGACAGCAAGAGGAAGAGCAGGAAGGAACTAACAAGCCTCAACGGACACGTGTCAAGATAGCGCGCATTGGTAGGTGAGGGGTTGCTAGTTTACGTACGTACGAAGATATATGATCCCGGTCGGCGGTCGTTCTGGTGGACCAACGTTGACGTCGCTTTAAACTCAAATGTGAAACGAAAGCCCAAAATTTTGGGCCGTGACCCATGGTTATTGCAGTAATTTATATTTTCTACACCTTTTCTTTTTTTTTTTTTTAAAAAAAGAGAATAATTGTTAATCTTCTTGGTGTTTCTTTTTTTTTAGTTACGTCTTGGTATCTTTAATATCTTGGTTATATCTGTATATTATGTATAATAATTTGGCATGAAAAAAATAGTAACATTTCTAGAATATATATATATATATATATATATATATATATACAGAAATTTAGGGGTTGTTTGATTGAGTGGGATAAAAGTAGGTTATTTCAAAATAAACTCTCTTTATTTTTTTTAAAAAAATTTATATCAAGCATGAGTGTTTTATAAATTAAAAATATAATAAATTTTTATTCTAAATATCTTTATCTCATATTAATGGGATAAAAAAAATTAGATTATCTCACCAATTATTATAAAAATATAAATGGTCAATTTGTCTATACTTTTTTATACACTATTTATGATAAGATATTATGATTTAGATTCAAAATAAATATTATAATAGATTTTAAGTCAAATTATATTCAGACAATAATTATAAAAAATATAGCAATAATAGTTTTCTTTTCGTAAAATAGCAGATTAACTGCTTCCATAATTTGGGCCAAAACATTCATCAATTTGTTAAAAAAAATAAAGTCTTTTGTGGTTGGGAAATATCTCTCAAGTCACTTTTTCAAAAATAATCTGACTCTTTGTTAACTCTCCGCAACTATGGCTGTCAAAACAATGAAACCAACTCAAGGTAGTCTTAAAAATAATTTAAGCTGGGCTTGATCTTTAAAATAGACTTAAAAATATAATTTCAAAACAAACTTAATCATAAGCTTGAAATAATAATATTAAATTATACTTTTGTTATTGTTAAAAATTATAACTTAGTTTAGTTCTAAATTTTCATCCTATCTTATATTTTCTAAATACATGAACATTTTTGAATTATACTTTATTTTAAACATGATTCAAGTATACACAAAGCTTAATTTAATTCAAGTTTTAAACCCGAGTTAAAACTTAAATTAAAATAATTTTAATTCAAACTGATTACAAATCATGCTCGATCAACCTCGGCTAAGATTATTACGAGTACATTACAGAAGAATGCATCACTTTTTGGCTCGATTATTAGGTGTACAACAAAGCTAATAAGTTTGAACAGGCTGACAGTTGCCCCACCCCCCAGGATTCACAGCTGGTTGCAAAGCTTCCAAGGCACCATTCGGTTCTTCTCAAGTGCTCCCTCGAAGATAATATAATAGTTGTAAAATAATATTCACACTTATCTATTTATATTAATCAATTTTATTCCTCATCGCTATCAAACACCATCTTATCCTATATTTTTGTTCTAATATTTATCAGTCCTTTTTTTTAAATAACAAAACACTCAACCAAAAATTAAAATAATATAATATTGTCTTACAAAATAATTGCCCAATTTATCCCAAGGATTCCTTATCCAGCAACCAAACCGGGCCTAAGATTTGGAAAGATCACACTGATGAGAATATTTAGCACTTCTTATCCCAGATTTAAATAGGAATGGGCCGTAGTTGCAACACTAGTGTATTATTAAAGTTGCAACTTGGTAGGCAGGTGTCTCTGGAGTGTACTGTTGTTTAGTTCATCTGACGAAATAGTTTGTCGTCAGATAGATTTGAGATACGTGTGATGGTGGGATCAAAGTTATCAAATAATTTGAAGCAGAAATAAATTCGCTGGATCCATCTATCTTAAGATTGGGAAACTGTAGAAATATATAATGTCAACAAACTAATTAAGTATATTTATTTGGAGGAAAGCTGGAGAGGCCATTGAAGATGAACCACAGAAATAAGTTGCAATACTAAGGAAAATGCCCGTTTCATTCCATTGCTGCGAATGATCGTGATTATAATAGTGGCTTCTGCCAGCAAAAAAAAAAATTTAAAAGAAAAAGAGAATTCATGTTCCAATTAACTCAAACCTCTAATGATACTACCCCTATATGATTGGAAAAAATAATGAAAAGTTACAGGAGAAGATGTTCGACAATAGTGCTACTCCACAATCCAATAAAACCTGATACTGAATTATGGTTTGACTTGTTTGAAAGGAAAAGGAAAAAAAAAAAATCTGCACGTTTGAACTTGAAAACCCATCCAACGATCACGACCATGTCTCGATGTTAAATCTACCAGTCCTTTCCTGTGCTCTGAGCCATCTTGAAGCTGATTCTTTTGACATCCCACTTTCTTTTGAAATAACTTCTTCCAGTGCCTTGGTGACATCCGCTGGCATTTTTGTTGAAGACCCAGCAATGTATATTGCAGCTCCTGCATTCAACAAGCTCCAAATTCTTGTGCTCTCCTCCCTGATCTTATGCTGCACGTATATCTTCTTAGGCTGATCTCTAGAGAAAGCAACAAAGAAGCCCCCGCCTTTCTCTGCTGAGAGTATTCCATGATCTTGTGCATGAGATAACCAGAACTCTTTGTACAGGAAATCAGATTCGCGGTTCCTGCAACCGAAGAAAAAGAGTATCGGGGATGTTGATTGACTCATACTCTGTATAGCCCTTTCCTCAACGAAGGCACGGAAAGGGGCACAACCTGTTCCTGGTCCAACGAGAATAAGAGGAAGTGTTGGTGGTGGGGGTGGCAGAGAACCTCGATGAATCCAAGAAGGGATGAGGATTCCTGTTTATAGACAAATTGTTGTAATTATTAATATGACAATCGAACATATTGTTCTGAGATAATTTGCCGGCGCCTTATGAACATATAAATCTACCTTCATGTGGATCAAGTCCAGCTAGCCATGTGGAACAGAGTCCTTGTCGCTTCCTCTTGAAAGGAGTAGTCCATGAGACAATGCTAACAGTTAGGTGTACTTGACTTGGATGTGCTAAGGGGGAAGAAGAAATAGAAAATGCTCTTCTTTTTAGTGGAGGGACTAGCTGTACCAACCATTCAAATGGCATTTGCACAGATGGAAAATCCTCTAGTACCTTCAAGGTAAAGCAAGTCAGGCATTAGACTTTGATAAGCTGTGAAAATGAACTGAGAGAACAAAATATAGTTGGTTTCATGCTAGGTAAAATCCTATTCCAAATGGTACTGTAAACAAGGTAGCATGGAAGAAACCTCTTGAAATGAAGAAGAATTTACCTCTAAAACAGTTCTATGTTCCTTCTGGTTGTACTGATATAAATCATCCCTCCCTTCAGGAGAAGCAAAGTATTCAAGCTTTTCTTTCTCATGTTCAGCAGCTGCATAAAAGCTCATCACCTGAAGGGCATAATTAGATATGGATCATATGGTTGATTACTATCGTGCACCAAAAAATGCCTAGCAGAATATCAAAATAACACACATGTAGAAGCACTACTAGGACCAATTTTATGCTTAGGGTTTTAACTATATGCCATATTATCAAAAACAGCAAACTATCTTGCCTCAAAAGAATAGATAAGACCAAATTATTTCAGATGCTCAGATAAAATAAAATAGATAAGACTATGCAAGTAAAAAGGACAAGTTCACATTTGAATTATCTTGCCTCAAAAAAATACCGTCGAGGAGATGCCGACGCAATATCCATTGCCAATGCGACAAAGCTCCTTAGTTTAATAGGACGCACCGTACCATTTACATGTGGATCAAGAGATTCTTTCTCAGTATCTCTGGGTTGAATCTGAGACAGAAGAGGTTCTTAAACTTCAATATACTTTCAACTTTCACGGCTCTCAAAAAGAAAGAAATATAACTTGAATTTATTATCCTAGTTCTTATGAGAATCGAAAGTCCTTCAATGTTAGGAAACAAGCCACCATATCTAAACTAATAAGAAGAATATATAAGGAGAAAAAAGAAGTCCAAACTATTGCAAAATAGACAATGCAAGACAACAAAGGCATATATGTAGATATAAAAGGATAAGGATGGCCAATGAAGATTAGATTGAAAAGGAAGAGGTACCACATACTGTGATGTAACAATCTGGATTGAGATTACAGCGTTGTATAATTGCATCAACACTAATTGGATTCTGGCTTGGGAGAACCTCAAGAGCATCACCAATTTGATAATCAATGACCTGGTCTTGTCAAAAACACAAAGAATAATTATAAAAATATGACCAGATGTCCCAATTGTCACAATATATAGCATTCTGGAAGTGAAAAAGAAAAAAGGAAGTAAATTTCAGTGAGCTGATACAGTAGAACTTACAGAAGACGAAGATTCCAGTTCAAAATGGCGCACATCTCTATCATCACCCTCCTTGGTCAACCGTTTGTTTGCTACCTATCATAATATTTTACAAATGATTTTTCAGATACCAGTGATAAAAATTGGATTAAGCACCAGCTGGTTAGAAATTATAGGCAGGACATGCAATAACCCATACCACTGTTAACATGTACTGTGGTTTTTCATCGTCATGACATTGTAATGCGGGAGACATTAAATGAGCTCTTTCAATCACCTTCGCAAAATCTTCTGGATCTATTTATTACATAGGTGACTATTGTAAGAAAGAAAGTTCTCATATGAAATGTTAGTATCCATAAAGAAACACTAATAATCATCAACAGTTTATTGGCGTTCCTTTCACCTGACATGTCTGAAACCTGCTGTTGGACCTCATTAGCAGAATGATAAATGACCTGGAATTTTGAACTCTCCAAAGTTCTGTGATCAGGATGCAAGATATCTGATATGCTTGGCAAAATTGATGGATATATTTGATTCAACACCCTCCATAAAGACAACAACCACGGGTCCAGAGTACCTTCATATCTGTGGAAAGTGTTATCTTATAGTCAGTTTGGCTCTCTTTACCAACATTTATATTGCAATAGAGAATCTTTTGACAGTAAAACTAACTAAAACAAATAAACTAGATTCATGCTATCAAAGCCTCAAAGAAATTTTTGAAAATCGACAAGAAGATAGAGACTGATTGCTGAACATAATGAACGAGGAGAAGAAATAGAAAACATACCCTGAAGGGTGCTGATCATCACCCAAACCTTTTTCAATAACTGGTTCAGCACCAAGATCTAAAAGCCTTCTATCCAACTTCTTTGCAGCAAACTGCAGGTAAACGTAGCAAACTTGAAGAACAGTTGAACTCTATGCCATACTACATTCTGCATGTTGAACCTGTTCTTCCTATAGGGCTAAATTCCACGCTTATAACATAAATGGCCACTGGAAGCTAAATGTTCTGAATGGCATTATCTGCATCTATGTGCTTGAGCATCTGACGCCATGTTTTCGAGATAGAGATTAAACGTTAAGCTGTATAAGTAATTAAATTAAATCGTGTGTGCATTGGATTCCGGGATATGTGATTCTGTCGATTTTCATAAATACACTATAAACATACAAAATCTGTAAGAAAAGGAAAAAAGAATATCCCTTAATCTAAGAATAGTTGAGGAAAAACAAAATATGGCTCTTTTAATTTCATTTCAACTGCAACGAGAAACCATACCAAGGTCGTTTTAGATCATTACATTATATTTCTGGTATCCAGAGTCACCCAGCCCAAACACAGCATACCGCAGTCCTTCCAACCACTTTTGACTAAGATTCCTTTGCAAAAGAAACCTCCAAAATCGCTACAACAACAACAATAACAAGTAATTAGAAATAAATCATTCACCTAAAACTCCAATCAAACACCACAAACCTTCATCGAATCCGGCGGATCCCCCTGCCCCGTCGTCGAGACCACAAAGATCACAACAAGCTCATCCGCCAAACCGCTCTACCAGGAACCAAATCAAAGACACCGAATTTAACCTCATGGCGATCGAATTCTTATAAAAAGTAAAGCCTTTGACTTTTGAAGCCTCACCGCGTCGAAGTGATCCATGGAAACGACTTCCACGGCGGGGCACCCGCCGCGCTCGGCCTCTCGCCCGACCCGCTCAGCGACGTCCATGGCGTTCCCACTCTGCGAAGCGTAGAGAACGAGCAAGCGATTCAGCTTCGCCGCCATTTTGTGATCGGCGATGGGCGGAGGGAGGAGGCGAGCCCTCATATCTCGACTTCTATTTGGGCTTTCGAGAGCCTACTCTTATTGGGTTATTGGGCTCGAGGGTTAGAGTCCGTTTAGAAACCCAAACGTAGCGACTTGGAGTTTGCACTACTTATAGTGGGGATTATTAAGTATAAATAATTTGATTCTATTGGCTGGAGCTGCTGGATTTTTTGCAACTAAGACCAAGTTTAATTAATCATGACATGCAGAGCACCATCATATGCATGTAGTTTTTTTTTTAATTATTATTTTTACTGGATTTGATCCAAATAAGAGTCTGGTGAAATTAAATAAATCCCCATATAATCTAACCTGTAATTATTCTATTTTTTTTTAAGAGAAAGCAAAATAATTAAATTATCCATTCTTCTTCTTTTTTAAAGAGAAGCATTCTAATCAAATCGATGTCACTCAAAGTTAAATTGAGAAATACGTGAACAGCATGAACTATTTTAATCATCCATTGACTACTATTTAATTTATAAGTTCTATTCAAATTGCAGGCCTTTATTCTTCATCCTTGTAATTCAAGAATTGAGAATATAGTTTTACAGAGAGCTCAAACAACATAAATAGAGTCCTATCCATTGAGACAGTACTCATAGTGTATAAGTATTTTTGGGTTCAGTGCTCATAGATAGAATCCTAAAACTTTTTAAAACATATCAAGATACTATTTCATCAAAAAATTTACTATTTATTAGAATGTGACATATAAAAGCTATGATTGCCTAACATCTTAAGCTTTTATAAATAGTTGATGGGTTGACATAATTCTCCATCAGCTCTCAGTTGCAGGCAGACCTCTTCCCCTCTCTTTTGAGCTTTCCATCTGCTACCAATAATTACATCTACTATACCCAAAAGAAAGAAGACAAAAAAGATAGATATATTTATCAACAGCTCTTCTTCCTATCCTTTCCTCCCCTCTTGCTTTCATCAAAAAGCCTGTATGAAATGTGGCTTTTGATACGCCCTGGATTTCCTGGCACTGGCAGTATGCCAGTACATGTGCTTGTGGGCCTTCCAATTTGATCACATATTAAAAGAAAAAAATTAGGCTTGCTCAAGAGATTTTTCTTTTTTTTTTTTTTTGAGGAAAAGGAAGGATCTAAGGATATATGAGGTGGGCCAAATCCCCTCAGAGTCCTCCTATTTATCCTATAAAGTGGAAGAAGAACCTTACCCTCCTCCCCTTTTCCCAGAAAGCTAGAAGGATTGAAGGATCCCACTATGAGAAGCCTTAACTTGGTGGTGGACTGGGTGGTGCACTTTTGATGGATGAATAGATTGGATAAAAGATATGCTTGGCATCACCATCTTGATGGGAAATAATGGAACAAAGCCTAAGCTAGGGTTGAGAGTGGAACAGCATGATCCCCGGCTTAAGGACCAATTTGGATATTGTGCTAGATACTATGACACCTTTAGTTACTAATCATTTGACCCTTCTATTTTAAAGAATATATTGATACTTTTTTTTCAAAAAAAAAAAAAACTTGAACTACTTCAGGATAGAGTTGTCTAAGTAGAATGGGCAATAATCCTGTCCAACAAGTGCCAATGGGATAGGTATTATAATTATTATGCATAATAGTTAGTTTAATTTAGTTATATAGTTTTAAGACAACAAAAGGAAAGCACAGGGGTGTCAATAATAAGAAAAGCCAAAGGTTGGGTGCCTTTTCTACATTTCTTTTTTGGTTATTATTTTATTCTTTCTCTGCCTAAGAATAAGATGAGTTAAAAGCTAGTTCTTTATTATGATCTCTATCTCAATTGGGCAGTAACAACTCACAAACTGTGTAACAAACTGTAGTGCCATGTTCAAAATTGAATTCATAGGCCTACAACCTACAGTTAATTTAATGTACATGAAAGTTTGTGTGTGCCACTTAGGAACAACCAGTTATGGCCTTTGACCATGTTTATTATATATGCATTTATAAACCTATGCCTATTAGTTTGTCTAATATCAATAAAAAAATAAATAAACTACTCCATCAGTTCAAATATAGTTACTTTTATATTATATATCAAATTTAATCAGCAAGCATATTTTGAAAAGTATTACAGTTTACTCATATATTTTTAGAGAAATTTGTATATAATACTATGTTTTTTTTATAATAAAATTATAATTTACGTTTTATATTTTTACTATTTATAAATTAAGTCATATAATTTAGTGAATATATACAGAAAATATCCGATGTTAGATATGTTAGTTAAACTTAACTAAACATTTGGGTATAATTAACTGTACTAAGATAATTACGAAAATACCCTCAATGAAGTCATACTAAGAGCATTTTAATCATTTTAAAAATAAAATAATAAAATAATAAAATATTCTTATAGTGTTAGTTCAAATCTAATATAGAGTATTTTCTACATATATTTGTTACATCATAAGAAAAATATATAGTTTATTAAATATAGGGTGCTCTATGAAAATTTTCTTATGTTTTAAACTTAGGCACTTAATTTTTATATAGTCTAAACCAAATTATTTATATTATATTAAAATAAAATGTATTTTTAAAGAGTAATTAAATCTTTTTATTGTATTGTTAAAATGGGACCAAGCCAAACAGGAGAGGGGTTAAAGTGTAATTTACCATTGTGTGCGATAGTAATGATTGTGTTATAATGGTGTGAAGTGTACCCTTGGACCACTAATTTGGTAGTAGTCTGTGGAGGCATCCATTCCATTCCATAAATGGAATCTTTAGATCACAATCTTTATGGGACTCTAATCCACTTTAATTGGACGGTGGGCCACGTGGGCCCATCTCAGGAATTGCCGTAAAGGTGGCCGCCTACGTCGGCCCAACCGCTCGCGTACACGCCAAGGCTGCCGTACGTGGCGTAGCTCCGGTGCTCGTCGCATCGTCCCTCGTGCTTTCGGCTCTTATCACAACGCGATTAGTCAAACAATCGAGTCCAAGAACGCGGTACCTAGTTCAACTCCCACTCATCACCGTCGTTCAACGCTGCAGTAACCTGCGTTATTTTAGGGAAATTTGCAAACGACACCTTAGCTTTTATTTTATGTAAATTTTGCGATTAAGTCCTTCCAATAAAAATGGGAAAAAAGAATTTTTTAAAAAAAGCTCACTTCCCGAAATTGCTCAAATTGAATTTTATTTATATTAAAAATTTATTATATATAAAACACTTTAATTTTTGTCAAATAGATTACGAGCAAAAGCCACATACAAGTAAAGGGGCATATTAAC
Source organism: Typha angustifolia (assembly GCF_048772165.1). Taxonomy (NCBI): domain Eukaryota; kingdom Viridiplantae; phylum Streptophyta; class Magnoliopsida; order Poales; family Typhaceae; genus Typha; species Typha angustifolia. Next base: position 1,689,269 of record NC_133239.1, read on the forward strand.
TAGAATGCTATTTTTTTTTCCAGTTAAGATTCTGTATTATTTAAAATTATATATTTAATATGTTATACGGCTTTTTCTTCTGAAAAATAAAGTCTAACTCCACGTTTCCAAATTACAAGACTTTATAATTATTTATTAGTGATTTCTCCCTGAGAAACAGCAGGATTTGGAACTCCGATTTTATGAATAACAGGGTGTTAAATGCAAGAAAGATTTCTTGATCATTAATTAGGGATGTCCGAGTAATTAGCAACTCCCCTCATCCTTTCTTTCACACGTGGAAGAGATACCTACCATTCGCTCTCGCTTTCCACGCACCGTAGTCCGTAGGATAGAAAAGTCAGCCACGTCCGCCACTTTACCGTCCTCCTATTGGCCGGCGAACTGCGTAGTGGTGGCCCACCCTCCCTCCCCTCTCAAATGGCGACGAGTGCGATCTCTCCAAGTTGATCGAGAGAGACGGGACCGAGATTTCATTTCTCCCACGCCTTTGACTTTTTCCCAAAGTCAAGTGGCCGATCACGGCGCGTTTCGATCCCAATCCTCCCTCCTCTCCCCCAAATGTTGCTTGTGACCACCACCAACCATTACCCATATCCCACCCCTCTCTTTATATAAGTTTGTCGTAAACCAATCCCTTCTATCTCACAAACTCACACAGACAACAAGAGGAGGAGGAGGAGAAAAGAAAAGGAGAAGAACAGAAAAAAAAAGTCAGCGCTGCTGCTCTGGAGGAAATAGTTCATGGAGGTCAACAACAACTGGGATCTCTTCGCAGTCGTGAGGAGTTGCTCCTCTGCGTCGCCAGCTCCACCAGCTGTGAAAGAGGAATCCATGTACGAAGAAAAAGATTTCTCTTACTTCAATCCCCAGGTCGTATCCGAATTGTACGAGCTGGAGGAGCTTTGCTGCAAGCCATTCTTTCTCGACCATTCCAATCAAGAAGTAGCACAACAATTACAGGTGGAGAAGCCTCACCAGAGTGCTCTAACTCAAACTACTCCCCGTTCTAAAAGAAGGTACGTAATTAACCCCAGTTGACTAATTAACTAATTGATTTATTTATAGTAGATAATTAGTGATCTGTATATGAAGCAAATTAACTATATTACAGCAGGAAGAGCCAGCAAAAGAAAGTGGTGTCCCATGTTCCAGCTGATACACTCTCTTCTGATATGTGGGCTTGGCGTAAATATGGGCAAAAACCAATCAAAGGGTCTCCTTATCCAAGGTAATTAATTATTATAATATATATTTTTGGGTTATTTGCAGAAAAAATTTGAATATTTTTCTGCAGAAATGACCCAGATTTTTTTTATTCTGAGTTTTCTTTTTTAAGTTTCTTTTAGAGATTTTAATCGATATTGGGATTATTGGAATCAAGCAGGGGATATTATAGATGCAGTAGTTCTAAAGGATGCATGGCTCGGAAGCAAGTGGAACGTAGCCGAACCGACCCGGATATGCTGGTAATCACTTACACGGCGGAGCACAACCACCCGGTTCCGACTCACCGGAACTCACTTGCCGGGAGTACGCGGCAAAAGCTCCCCGCTCCGAGTTCTTCGAACTCCGCCGGAGATGGAGAGAAGAAAGCTACACCGTCGAGCCCTCCGTCGTCCTTGTCGGCACCCGGGCTGTCGCCGACGACGACTTTCATGGAGAACGAAGACGATGACGTGGACGGCGAGATGATGATGCTGAGAGACATGGAGATGATGGGTGACGAGGAGTTTCTGTTCACGGAGGACATGGGAAGTGAGCTTGGAAGTGGACGGTGGTAGGGAAGAGAGAGAGAGAGAGACTAATCAGTTTGTTTGGTTGGCCTTTTTTTTTTAGGCATGCTACAATTTTGATACCAGTTTAGAATTAATAGAAAATTACAAATAACACCTTCTCTTTACATTATTTATAAATAGACTCTTTTATTTGCTCCCCAAAAAAAAATATTGAGCAATATTGGTTACAAATATAGCCCTCTACATTAGTTGGGTCTAAGAAGTATCTAATCTATATTAATTTTACCAAATAAGAGGGATTTTATAGGAGTATAGATACAAAAAAAAATCCAAAACCTTTTATTGTCCTTATCTCATGCAATTGGATTGGGCCAGGCTTAATTGGAAAGTAGTAAACTTCTTTTTAAATATACTAATGGACGGCCCATTGGCTCTTAGAGAATTAATTAAGGTTTATCAAAACAGACGTTATGTTAAATTAAATTGACTTATTCCTCTAAATAATTTTATAACACCTGATCATTAATTATGGTCACTTACATTTACGAACAAGCACTACAACAACCACGTTGCTCGATCTCGTCACTCCATGACGACTATTTTGGTGGTTAATTAAATCCTGTCCACTGTCAGAATAAATAGCAACATATATATTACTCTTAGATCGTTATAAATCCAACCCCAATAATAATAATAATTAAATTGTGTACAAAAAATGTTTAATTAGTGATTGAGTGGGGACAGGCAGGGCAGTTGAACTGATACAAGGTAGTTGAGATGCCTTCAGCTTCTTTCATGTGTGAAACATTCACTTTAAGTACCCCAAATGTACCCTAAATTGCATTCAAGTCACGATAAAACTATTCTAGGGTATCTTATAGAGTACCCAAACTATTATTCTTAGCCAAACTTAGTTGCCACTTCTCAACCTCTTCTCATCTTCCAATTAGTACATCTAACCTACAAGAAAATCTATAAAGCTTGCCCTCATCTCCACCTTAGCTTGACCTGGAACTAGTATTATGGATCCTTTTTCCTCTTTTGATGTCTCTCCTCTAGGGCATGCAGGGGATCCAAGTGTGGATTCAGCTATGTTCAAGATATTTTCGAGCTCCTCTATGGCAAGCGGAGGAGAAGAAAATGGCGAAAGTAGCAGTGGCGGTAATGGTAGTAATAGTAAAGAGAAGAGAAGAGGAAAGGCTATAAAAATTAACCGACCGAGATTTGAATTTCAGACGAGGAGTGCAAATGACATCCTCGACGATGGTTATCGATGGAGAAAATACGGCCAGAAGGTTGTGAAGAATAGCATTTATCCTAGGTAAGCATTAACTCAAGCTTGCAACTTTTTCTTTAGCCCACCTCAGAAGATAATATTATTTTTCTTGGTTTGCGTTAATATTAAATTAAACGGAAGACTCCAATAATGCTTATGATAATAAAAGTAAATGGTACGATTAAAGGCATTATCAAGCTACAACAGTGCTTTACTCAACTCTCACTCATGGCTTATACGTTCCTTTGCCATCTCTACCTGTGCAACTTTAAATATTCTCTTTTTAACTTCGCAATATTATACTCATCAGTGACTTCAATTTGTTTTTATGTTTTCATATCATGACATGGATGAAGAAGCTACTATCGATGCACACATCACACATGCAATGTGAAGAAACAAGTGCAACGGCTATCAAAGGACATGAGCATAGTAGTAACTACGTATGAAGGAGTCCATAACCATCCATGCCAGAAGCTAATGGAAGCTCTCACTCCTCTCCTCAAGCAAATCCAATTCCTCTCTCAATTCTAGGATATTTTCAATCTACTTGTTTGTAGTTAATCAAATAATTAATTAACAAGGGGAATCGAAAAGTACCCTTCAATCATAAGCTTGGTTTGCATGTAAAAGGCAACAAAAGAAACGTGAAGAACTGTACAAGTATCGTAGCTTTTTCATGTCAATTAATTGACAAGGATGGGAGGCATACACCTTATTGAATTGCTCTTATGAGATTATTTACTTTAATTTTATTTTTATGAAATAAATGTATTGAATATGAACTCTTTATTTTTAGGTTCATAATTATCAATATATGGTTGCCAATTTTATCTCAGCCTTTTGCTAGGATATATTATTCCGCCATCGATAAAGTTAGCATCTAACCTTATAGGTTCACGTCTAAATTGGGTCCTATTAACTTATGACATAAGTGATGATGTGTGCATAGTTTAAGTTTGGGCGCGGCTTATTTTTGGATGGTTGTATCATTTGTCTAACTTATATAAACATTAAAGATGTAAATTTAGTATATTATTTAATAAATCAATCACTTGGGAATTTAGAAGAATCTATAATATAAATATATATAACCTAATTATAATCTTTGATCATCGATTAATAAGTTGAATATATGAGTCATGTTTTAAAAAAATAGATCGAACCATGAGCCACAATGAACCAAAAAAAAATGAACACATATATAATCAATTTTAAATTATTTTATAAAGAATCCCCCCAAAAGTATAAAAGCTGGCTTATTAGGAAATCTCTTCACCCCCATTTGCCAGGATGGAATAGTATGCCCCTGAATTAATAAGCAAAGAACCTTACTTTATTAGTATTAGAACAAATAAAGCTTATATTTTTTCTATTGACGAAAATAACCTTCGACAATGTAAGAGAAAAAAAGGGGATTTTATATATATTCAAAACACTTATTTTTATATGAATATCCTTACTAATGCATTTCAAATATGATCAACTGATAAAATTTACCAAATTAGCTATAAAAAAGATAAAAATAATTTTATTCTTGTTCGTATATATTTCTTTGGAGGGGTGTAATGTAAGAAACCTTAAAAGAACCAACAAGTGTCATTTTAATTCGAATTAGGTCCAAATTTTAGATTACCTTATTCCTCCACTATGATTTTGACAATTATTTGTCCGACTGGTTCTTCAGGCTTGACAGCGAAGCAGTTCCGGATCTAGATCCAACACAAGCGGATCCGGGTCGGATCTGATATCCTTTTTACCAGACAAAAAATGTTACTTGTGCTTAGCTGCAGCCTTCCCGCCTTTGCCGAACACCAGATGAAGGGTAAAACAGTAAATATAACCGCAACTCACCGAGGGAGTTAACATTGGGGAAGGCTCTAGAATCTCGACGACTTATGAAAGTCTCCTTCCCTCCAGCTTCCATTTCCAATTCATTTCTCTGCCTGGTCTTCCTTGGTCTTCCCCGCTAGTTAGCCCCCTCATCGCCATGGCTTCAGATCTGGAGAAGAAGGCGAAAGAAGCCTTCGTCGACGACGATTTCGAGCTTGCGGTCGATCTCTATACGCAGGCGATTGAGATGGAACCCGACAATGCCGATCTCTACGCCGATCGCGCGCAGGCTAACATCAAGCTCGGGAGTCTTACTGGTAATCGAATAGAATTGGTTCCTGTCGGTTCTTGTTGTTTTCATCAGTTAGTTCGTTTGTTATTGTTATAAGTGTTGGAATTACTTATCAGAATTTTTTTTTTCTTGTTTGCAAGTTTGATGATTCTTGATACTATACTACGTATTACTTATCAGATGTTTTGAGGAAGATCAGAAGCTCTTCGACTCTGTTTTCTTTTAAAATCTTGTGAAAGCATTCATTAGCTGATAGTATTTACTTTGTTATGTAGAGGCTGTGGCTGATGCAAATAAAGCGATTGAGCTGGATTCTTCAATGTCGAAAGCCTATTTGCGGAAAGGGTTAGTGCACTGCTCTTAGTAGTATTTACAAGAACTGCCTCTTTTTTTGTGTAAACCTGTTTTGGGTAATAATCTGCCACCTATCTGTATGCAACTGTAATTTATATTAGCTTTTCTGTGGCAGAGTTCCTATTGTTCCAGGAAAATAATCGTGTTAGAGTTATGGGTCATCCTTTTTAGCGTCTAATAATTGAATATATCAATATAAATACAGTTTTGCATTTATATCGTGTTCCATTCAATTAATCCTTGTCTGCAATTTCCTTTGTGGTTCATCTTCCCATTTTATGTAATCAGTTTCCTGTTATGTTGTTAAAAAAGTTACATCTATTTTCCTTTTCAAGTATCTGATGACTATCTTCGCCAACAGCATTGCTTGTATCAAGCTTGAAGAGTATCAAACTGCAAAGACTGCTCTTGAAGTAGGTTGTTCTTTGTCACCTGGTGAAAAAAGGTTTCTTCAGTTGATGAAAGAATGCGACAAGCACCTTGCTGGTATTTGCCTCTTAGCTTGTACATTTTGTAGCATGATTAACATTTTTGTTCATCCTAGTGCATGCACAAAGTATATTCTCCTTTTTGACAAACTTACGCCAGCTTCTGAGTTTGAATAGTGTTGTACCTGAAAGACCCTAAAATTTCATCATCTATCATCATTCATCATAACTACCTAGCTGGCTTATTCCTTAATTTTAGTCCCCACAATGTGCCTATTAGTTAAAAGGACTCTGTAAGTATTCTAGAGGCTATATGCAACAGGCCTATGTTATGAAGGAGTTAAACACAGGCTCATTGGAAGATTCACTTTTTCTTGATTCAAACTTGGCCTTTCTTTGTATTTCTCTTACATTTATCAAGCTACACCAAAATTACTCATCACACAGCATGGGTTGTGTATTTGTGCAATAAATTCAGTTCATGAGAAGAATGCAACTACTGGCTAACCTTATGGGCTTGTTCTTTGACAGAATTGTTTGTGACTGCGTGTGTGTATATTTGTTGTTTAAAATATTAATGACTTCTGAACACTTAATTCAGAGTTTATTTATGAAGACACTGGCTATACCAGGATGTTCAGTTGTTCACTATATGGCTATATGCATGTACTATTTAATGCAGGGAAAATTTTAGTATGCCATTTGCTATATTTGTGGCAGCCAAAGTTTTTAGGTAGGCAGAATAAGACAATTATGCAGCAGCAGTAGTAGCACAAACTCAAGTTCAGAGTTTACAGAAATCTGGCGAATCTGGGTTCAGGAGAGAGTGCATTAGTCATACACAAAATAAATTTAGCAATGGATTCTTGGGATCTAAGCAGATATATGTGCAGTTGGGACTCTCTTCAGGCCCCACATTCAACTGGAAATGAAAAAAAAGAAAATCAGAAATTTTAATTTGCTCTTGCATAGATATTTCAGAAAAAATCTTTCTTTGCTGATCTTTGAAATTGTGAATTAGTTGCTGGACCTGGCAGGAAAAGATATAATAAGGCCTGCTTACATCCCTATTAAGGTAAACTCCACACCCAGAAATCATTGTTGAGGATATAAGATAGGTTCACTCAACTATATTTTTCACTGTTTCTTCTGGGACTGTCTAAGCTTACTTAGTAGTTTGCATTTGCTACATTCTTATTACTTCCTATGGGAGCACAATCTACTGAAACAAGGAGAAGAGGTGGACATATAAATTGCTCTGGATTTTTTTGCTTGTCAAGCTTATCTTTAGACTCCTTAAATTGTATGTTAGAAATTCATGTGTGTTAAATGAGCTTGTACTAAGAATCCATGGTTATGACCCATATTACCTAGTTTTTCTATCAAAACATTTATGTTCTATTAGCTCCATAGAATCTTAATAATCTTTTGGATAATTACAAGCTACATACGTGAATTTTGAGGAAAAACTGCAAGCTATTGTTAATCTCAGGAGCCCCTAGTCTTTTAAAGATTGCAAACCTAGAGCTTTCTAGGCATCTTAACAACCTTGTAGTTGATAACATCTCCTTTAAAGATAAAATGTATTGCATCATTTTTTGGTCTTTTGTCTTCATTAGCATGGCATCTCTCTTTTCTGATGTCCTTACTGATAAACTATATAAAGTATCATATTCATGAAACTAGTTTTTATATATATATATATTTATATTTATATAGAGGAAGACAACGATGTGGTGGAGAGGAAGACAGATGCTCCATCAGATGGAACTTCAGTTGTTGATACTGCTCAAAAGTCAGAGCGCTCTGGATCTGAACATGATTCACTATATCATCCCAAGGTAGAAGCGCCACCCAAAGCAAAATATAGGTACTGTATTACCTCAAATAATTGAGTTATCTTCATTCTTGTATGAGTAGTTTCACAGAAATTCGCAGGCCGCCTAGTGTACTTTTTTATGGTGATACATCATGGTTGACAATTAGAAGTGTGATTCACATCCCACATCCTGCTTCCAATACCCAAGGCCCATTCAGACACAATCTCTTTAGTAGATTACTTTTATACTAGTGCTAATGTGCCCAAATCACTTCCAAGTATAAATTTTCCTGTTTTCTATGCCATCTGTGCCTGTTGATAGATCTGACTTCTTGACTTGTCGAACATAATCGTACAAATGGCTGTTGTTTTCCTTATCCAAATGGCATGCTGGAAATTATATGTAAAGGCACCTCAAATGCCCATGTTATTCTCCTCACATTGTTCGCAATGCAAATCTTTTTCTTGGAATATCTCGTTGGATGTCTAACCTCTAGATTGAGGACACTGAAAAAGAATCATGGTAAAGAGGTTCCCTTCTTTCTTCATACATGAACTGCAAACAGATTTAATGGAAACAGAAACTTGGTTTCACCTCTTGTATATGCATCATTGTTGAGCAACTGCTGCATTAGATGTGAATTTAGCGTGGAGTTCATTAAGTTGTGTTTCTCTGGAACCCTTGATCTGATTGCATTTGTTTTAATTTATATCTCAATGTGCTTATTTTGATGCAGTTGATTGGGTTATCCAAATGTATCATCAACACTAGAAATGTCATCATCTTTTACAATTTCTATGCAGCAATATATAATTGATAGGATTTGATTCCTAACTGTTACATATTCTTTTTATTTCATACTCTTTCCTGCCAATTTTCTTATGGAGGAATGATATATCTTTCATTTCATTTGATATGTGTTACTTATATTACTAAATGCCAGCTCAATGCAGCTTGCATTTGCATATTTGGGATATACAAATTAAATTGAATTTCTCCTTCTTGTTATAGAGGCTTTTAGAACAGTTAATAACAAGTGATAAAGAGGTTGGCTTTGTAATGCAGGCATGACTATTATAATACCCCTACAGAGGTGGTATTGACCATATTTGCAAAGGGAATCCCAGCTGAATATGTGAATGTTGAATTTGGTGAACAAATAGTAGGTCTCCATTATCTCCATTTTCTCCCATTGGTTGTATATATTTTCTCCATCAATTTGTATTGACCTGTGCATAGTGTTGATAAATCTATTTCGTCTTTTTCTTTCTTTTTTCTTTTTCTTCAGTTGAGTCTCTCCATTGATATTCCTGGTGAAGAAGGCTACCATTTTCAGCCACGTCTCTTTGGAAAGGTATGGCCCCTTTACCTATGTTTCACCTTCTGGTGTCAGAAATACTACCAAGATTTATGTCGGGGATTTGCCTTATGATCAGTTCAAATGATTCATTCTTCTTCCTTTGCTTTATTGTGCTGCTTTAAAAGGTCTGCTTCTAAGAATGCATCTGAACAAGTGAGGTCACGAACATACCTATTCTGCTGTTCTAAACCATAATCCTGTTATCCTTTTACTCTATTCTTTTCTAGTCCTTTCCTCTCTAGGAATGAATGTTCCTCTTTCACAAGGAAAAGACAGCCACATGCCAAAACCTCACATGTTTCCCCTTTCCTTTTCTTTCCACACTGATAAAAATCAAGCACCACTGGGTGGGACTTAATTTGGTCGTGTTTTAATGTTTTATAATGGCTTTCTCGTATATGATACATCACCGCTAGTTGTTTCATATACTTGTTCTTTGCTTGAAAATCAGATTATACCAGAAACATGCAAGTATCAAGTCTTATCTTCCAAGATAGAAGTCCGTCTTTCAAAAGCAGAAGCTGTTGCATGGACATCCTTGGAATATAGCAACATGAAACCCCTACCACAAAGAGTAAATGTATCATCAGGTAGTCCCTCAAACTCATCTGTGCCCAAGTGCAAAATAAATTGAAGAGATTAAGAAAAGGATTCATGTTGAGCTATCATTTTTGTAAGGTAAAATCTACAATGATGTAAATGAGCTTGTATGTTGGTGATGTTGTCTTAGGACAGAAAAAGGAACTCTAATTGAAACTTGAAAGGAATGTCTCGCATATAATTGAAGTTGCATTTTCATTTAAATGTTGAGATATCCATAGTAATAACGACATTTGTGGGTTCATCTGGATAGGTAGAAAAGAAGCTTATCACTAAGGGAAAGAAGTTCCTTTAAGGAAGAAATAGTGGTCACGTTGGAGAGCAGGTTCCAGTATTTGCTAGTCATTTGAATGCTTTGGTCTAGATTAGTGTCTCTACCAATAAAGTCTAAAATCAGGATTCTGCCATTTAAAAATAGGGCCACGAAAGGGTAACTTTGGTAGAACTGATGTAGCATCAAATAGTACAACCTCCTTGTGCGCTGCTGAAAATTGTCATTTTTCAATTGATGCCAAGTCTTTTCCTTCATCCTTTAGGAATTTCGTTCAGTTTGCATTTGAGTACCTACTAGACAATGCATTTATTGGTGGAGGATTCTTCCTCCTATTTTTCCTGTGAATCTCAATGTTTGTATATGCCATGCTTGAAACGCTTTTCTTCACAATATTAATTCATTCTGTTTTGCAGTTGTAAAACCCCAGAGGGCTACTTATCCATCTTCAAAAGGCAATGTAGATTGGGACAAGCTTGAAGCCGAAGTCAAGAAGGAGGTAGTAATTTCTAAATGCAAAAGACTACCTCATCACCTCACAAGAAAATAAAAAAGATACGAGAGTAAAAATCATAGTAATAGAAATAAAATTTACAGTCAAAATCGGAAAAATACCAAAAGCACCCGCATACATCCACAAAATTTAACTGCCAACCGTGACATCCCTTTTCTCACTCTTATGTAGCCTAAATGCTTTTGAAATCTTAAACTGCTGGCATGGTAAGATAGTTTGTTGTTTGTCTTTTATCTCAGGAGAAAGACGAGAAGCTTGACGGTGATGCAGCATTGAACAAACTCTTCCGGGACATATACAAGGATGCTGATGAGGACATGAGACGAGCAATGATGAAATCTTTTGTAAGCCAGCTCTTGTCTTCGTTACATCTATGATAAGAATTAATTTGAATCGATTTTCTTCATTACTTCTGAAGATCCCCGTGTTGCTTATTCCACTAACAATGATCTCGGTGGCAAGTTCTCCTTAGGCGCATGTCCAACACAAGAGAAAATAGATGTAATGGCTATATATATCACATGACACTTATATTCACTCTTATATAGGTGGAATCAAATGGTACGGTGCTGTCAACAAACTGGAAGGAGGTGGGTTCGAAGAAGGTGGATAGTACCCCTCCTGATGGTATGGAGTTGAAGAAATGGGAGTATTAACCTCTACGGCGAAATGGTGGAAATCTCTACATTTGGCTCGTCCACGACTTCAGTAAATTATGTAGCTTCTGGGCTATCATTCTTGTATAATTGGTGCTTATGTTATTGGATGTATTTTGATTAGCTATTCTTTAGAGCTTGGTTTGTCGAAGTGCACTGCTATAACGTGGACAAAGAAGCTGAAAACTGAATAAATCCTGTACGATTAAATTGATGAACATTGTAAGTTCTCGTTGAAATTAATGTCGACTTGTTAAACTACTAATTTGCTTGGTGCGTTGCATCACCTTATGTATGGCTATGAACAATTGATTTTGGTAGATGCTAACGACTATGTTGATAAACAGTATGTCTTATGTGACAGGGCTAAAGATGGTGGATATTAATTAATAGAGATAAAGTGTAATATAACATGTGTAGTGTTTGAAAGAACGGTATAAAGGATTTACAGCATTCTCCTTGTCAAAATTAAAGGTATGGGAACTCGTCTCTCTCTCTCACTCTCCTTTTGAGAACTTTTAACTTCAAATCAATTGAAAGAACAAGATAATAAGAACGATCTGATAAATCTTTTGTCAATCCCTACCCCGTCACCATAACTACAATAACAAGCAAAGACCGCAAGTTGCACCTTTTAAAAAAAATTTATGCTGATCTGATGTCCAACTGGTATAATTTTAGAACACGGAAATGATGGATTTTGGTTTGACCAAGGGAACTGGTATATATTCCATCGATGGAATATAGTCAACTCTTTCTCGAGTTCAACCGTCTCATCAATACCAGACCAAATCTAACCCAGTAATTGATTCATTCTCCTTTTCTTTTTCTTTCTTTTTTCATACAAAAGAATCTCTAATGAAATCTGAGATCTTTGAAGGCTAATGTTTAACCAAAATTATTAGAGGTTTGATCTTTTATACTCTAACAATTAATTCAAGCAAACACATTAGCATGCACCAGCTTTCCTAACACGCCAATTCCAACACATCATTATTGAATCAACCTAATCGTATTCAAACAAACACAGTAGCATTAAACATTCCTCTGATCAAAGCAAAACACAACACCATAATCCAACTTAATATTCTGATCACATGAACATATCTTTGAGCGTGGGAAGCTTCAACTCCCCCTTAGTCGACAACGGGATCGTAAAGTTTCCCACTACGGGGAGGTCAACGGTCAACCCCACCTCCAACTCGTAGTCGATATCCCAGTCCCTCCCAACATCCCTCATCAGGGACACCAAGAAGTCGTACGGCACCTTAACGGGTAACTCCAGCTCCGTTTTCTCGCTCGCCGCTATCCAACCCGGATCCGGCATCGTGCCCGACGCGATAACCCGACCGGCACTCTTGAGGGAATAAGTTATCTCGCATATCGGGATACGGTGGCTATACGGGTTGGATACGGATAACTCACTGTGGAGGGTGATGGAGCCGCGGCTGAGGCTCTTGAAGGAGACGTCGGTGAGGGAGGCCTCGGGTTTCGGGATCTTGGCGATCTTATCGGCGACGAACTCCTTCGCCTTGTCCAAGAGGCTCGACATGGTGGTGTGGGCTTGGAATAAGGGGTGGAATAAGGATAGATGGGGGAGGATAAGGGAAGGAGTTATTATAAGGAGGGGAGCGGAGGAAACGTGGGGGGGCGAGGTCGACGCGGTGTTGCGCGCGAGATCCGAGAAACGTTGGTGCTGGCTTTATATTAAAATGAAATTATTCAGACTATTTTTTTTTTTCATATCACAATCTCATATTAATTCTATTTGGGCCCCAAGGTCCAATTTCTCGAGCCACGAATCAAAGACTCGAACAACAGTTGGGCCACATCCAGCCCAAGCCCAAACGGCCAACCCAAGCCCTCTTTAAGACACACAGTAAGATGAAACAAATAATCTATTGTTATTTAGGCGACTTTTTATAGAGCACATAGGATCTTATGGGGAGTATGATACCATTAAAAGAGAGATCGTGGGCGAACTTGCTATTCATCAATATACGAATGATAGGTATGTGAAAGAGGTCTTGTTTACGTATATATCTTGTACACGATATGCCCTTCTGGTATGGTCGGCAGACGAATCCCATGCGAACCTTGTGTCCCAGCATCCAACCACCAGTCACAACTCACAAGTTTTTTTTTAATTTTATAGAAATTAGTCACAAGTATTTTTATATTGTGCTTATTTATTTTTAGCTAATTAGGTAGATTCTTGTTTTAATAACTTTCTCCATCTTATATATTAATGAAAAATATTTAATAATCATCTTATTTTGAACTTTTCTTTAATTCTTTTCTTCTAAAACAAGGGCATATTAGTCCTAAGACACCAACGGTAGATAATAAAGAGAAAAAAAATATTTATAAAGATCAATATGCCACGATGGATTAAAGAAGGAATTTATGTGAAATTAGAGTATATATATATACTGAAAATGGGGATTGGAATTTGGATGCAGTTTTAGTAGAACAGTAGGGTAGTCTTCCCTCTAATCCAGATTTTTGTATGCCTTCGTGATGCTAAATATGGCTCAAACACCTCAGACCATATCGCTGCAATTGAGACGAACCAAACAAATACTCTCTGTGCCGATCTCTCCTCATGCGAGGTCTCTAATGAACCTAACAACATGTTTTAGAGTCTTTCCTCCTCTTAAGTCCTTCTACCACGCCTCTCTCAACTCATTGCTGCTTCTGGGTTCGTCGGCCGGTTATCCTTAACAAAATTTACACTAAGGACCTCTCAGTCAAGAAGGGGATTCATGGACCTCTTCCCTCTTTCATTTCTCATTGTATATGAATTCATCTGACCCTTTTGTGACACATTTCTTCGGCAAAATGAGCAAAATTGATGAATTATTTTAAAAATAAGCCCTCACCAAGTAGATCCTCCGTATTTCTCTCCTCCAGATTACAAGTGGGCTTTGACATTTTCTTGTTCTATATTTTTCTACCTGTCAGTCCCACCTTCTCACCCATTCTTGTAAGTACAATTATTTTCACCGACTTTTCTCAACTAAAAAAAAAATTAAAAATTCATTTAAATTACTTTTAAATTCAAAAAAATAAATAAAAATCAAACATCTAATTCAATTCTCCCAATTTTTAAAAAAAAAAAAAAAAAAAATCTCATCTAAGGTTTCGTCCGTGTCAGCATGGCGGAGCTTGTACGCCCCGCTTTCCCATAGCTTTCTCCTATGCTGCACGCCATAATACTACTAATACTTGCAGATCCAAAGTCCAAACAACTCCCTTAAAACTTTTCCTAATCTAGCTTTGGATTCTTCTATTCCGTAGCGCTCTCCAAAGGTATCGTCTTGTTTCTGCTCTTGTTTTCCTATGGTGGCTCCTATCTATATCTAACTCTAGGGTTTTGGGTTTTGATGCCAGAAGTAGTATCCGGATTCTACTGGAAGATAGCGGGGATCTGGAGTTCTTGAATTGCGAGGCGCGAGTTTACTCTGGAATGTACTGGCTCAGCATTCGTTTATTGCAAGTAGAGATGTAAGCCAGTATTCTCATACGCGTAAATCTGAATTGGAAAAAACGATTTTGGATAAAAAAATGCAGTTATAGGGAGTGAAAACAACTGGTTTTTGTCCATTTGATTTATGTTCTTTGTCTTATTTTTGCCATTTGAGGACTGAAATAGTCCAGTGGCTTGTCGATTTGAGTAAAAGTCACCTATGACTTTGTTATATGGTCGTTTCTTAGGTTGTATTCTTGTGATCGTACTTCTTTTTTCTTAACGTATTTCTGTTTGTTTTTGGTAATTTGATGAGATGAATATTTATGAATTTGTAAGTGATTCCTTTACCGTTTACCGGTCTACTCAACACGATCTCTGCTCCGCTTTGAACTTAGTACACGAAAGATAAGGTATTCACATGAAAAGTGTCAGATCGATTCGTTGAGTACTGGATTACGTTTTAAGATTTACTTTTGGTGGAACGTGTAAGATGTTTTCTTTCTGTTATGTGGCTACTGCGTATGGAAGTCTGCTTATAAGATGCTTGCTGAAATGTTTAAATAGAAATCATTTTGACTACTTTTGATGGGAGAGTACATGGGAATTTCTCTACAAATTTAAATCAGGTTTGCAAGTTTATTGTTCGGTGTGGTGAGTTAGACTCTAGAAGTAACTGATTTTGAAAAAAGATATTCTTAAAGTATTATCTCATATCTTCTCATAAAATAATATACTCTTTCTCTGTGAGCCACTGAGACTACATGAATTCGTGTTTTAACTTTTAGGTGCTCTAGCTTGTATAGTTTGTTGTACTTCCTTTCATCTATTAACGACGGTACTCTGAATTATTTTCCTTTACCTCTTAATCAGCTAAAACGGTTCCACACTTTAATTAAGTGGTTGGTGCCTATGGAGTCATCATCTTGTTTGCGCCACTATACTCATGGTTTCTCTGGGAGTATTTGGATATGCTTCCTTCTGGTATTCGTTCTTCAGAATTGCAGCAGGGCACTTTCAGATTCTACATATTTAATTGGTCTTGGGAGCTATGACATTACGGGTCCTGCGGCGGATGTAAATATGATGGGATATGCTAATGCTGAACAGATTGTCTCTGGAATTCACTTTAGGCTAAAGGCCCGCACGTTTATTGTTGCTGAACCTGAGGGGAACCGTGTTGTATTTGTGAATCTTGATGCTTGCATGGCATCTCAACTTGTCACTATCAAGGTGCTTGAACGACTAAAGTCAAGGTATTATGAGCTTTAATCTTAATGTGCTGAAGTTTTACTGTCTTTCATCATCATGTTAGCTCTAACCCAATATTGCGAATACGATCATTATATATTCAATGACTTGATACGCAGGCAAGGGGTCTTGACTCTTGAGGAATACTTCCCTGTCAATGTAGAAGAGTTTGTTAATCATTGTTTTAAATGCATGCCATGGAAGGGGTGTATGGACACTGACTAGTATTATTTACCAGATAGCTCTTGATTTCAGTTATATTCATAGAAGTATTATATAAGTGGATTACTTGCTTGACATCTGTGGAGCTGTTCTTGTATATAGATGGATCTCATAGCATGTTCCTCAATTTGGCAGGTATGGGGAACTTTATAATGAGAAAAATGTGGCCATCAGTGGGATCCACACTCATGCTGGGCCTGGGGGTTACCTCCAGCATGTTGTATATATTGTGACATCACTTGGATTTGTTCGTCAATCATTTGATGTCATTGTTGATGGCATTGAGAAAAGCATTATGGAAGCTCATGAAAATCTTCGCCCTGGGAAAATATTTGTGAACAAAGGTATGTGAGTGCATTTTCTAGTGGCTTCAGCTAAGAATATCATGAAGGATTTACCTTTCTGCTTTGGAAGTTTTACACTTCCATAAAGACTTTATCTTGTAATTTGTAAAACGTGCTAGTAGATTATAATATAGTCACTGCATAAGTTAGCACCAATATCAGATCATTATGTAGTAAACTTGAGGTTGAATCTCAGTTTGACCAAGGTTCACACAAACTAGGTCAGATATCTTTTGGGCCGTATATTTGAAAGCCAACGGACTAAAACTTAAAGTAAATGTATTAATAGAGACAGCCTGCTTATTTTTGCCAACCTGACTGACCAAGGAGGTTGAAATTATATTTTCTTGAAGTCTCACAAAGTTATAAAGCCTTTTTATTCTATTCCGTTGATTGCAAAATCATTCTTTATGAAGTTAGATTTGTAATTTTCAGGGGACCTTCTAGATGCTGGTGTTAATCGCAGTCCCAGTGCGTACCTCAATAATCCTGCTGCTGAGCGAAGGAAATATAACTACAATGTTGATAAAGAAATGACCTTGTTGAAGTTTGTAGATGATGAATGGGGTCCAGTTGGAAGTTTCAATTGGTTTGCAACTCATGGAACATCCATGAGTCGGACAAACTCCTTGATAAGTGGGGATAACAAGGGAGCTGCTGCACGGTTCATGGAGGACTGGGCTGAACAAAGGGGTTTCACAAAAGAAACTAACAGCATAAATTCTGATGATTTTGGAACTGGGAACAGGATTTCTAGCATAATTTCTCAGCCACATGAGAACTGTATGCTCCAGTCTACATTATAGTGCATAACCTTTTATTTATAAATAATGGCATTACACATTACCGAGAAATCTAGTTTGGTTAATCTTTTCCAATTATTTTGTGCAGTTGCTGATTTAGTACATCTAGCCTCATCCTTCGAGGCATCAGGTGGCAGGCGATTAGCAAGTTCTGCTAGTGTCATGCAGCGTATACGAAGTAGTCAGCTTAATGGACCAAAATTTGTTTCTGCATTTTGTCAGTCAAACTGTGGAGATGTTAGCCCAAATGTTCTTGGAACATACTGCATAGACACTGGTCTCCCTTGTGATTTTAATCACAGCACCTGTAATGGCAAGAACGAACTCTGCTATGGGCGTGGACCTGGGTAACTTGTTCTTACTATGCGTTTCTAAATTATAGCAAAATTTTATCATGTTACTGAAGCTTTCTGATTTCTGTCAGTCAAGATGAGTTTGATAGTACGCGCATCATTGGAGACAGGCAATTTGCCAAAGCTGTGGATCTCTTTAATGCAGCATCTGAACGCGTCCAAGGGAAAATTGATTATCGCCATACTTATTTAGATTTTTCACAACTTGAAGTCATTCTTCCTTCTAGTGATGGAGGCCAGAAAGTAGTTAAAACATGCCCAGCAGCCATGGGATTTGCTTTTGCTGCAGGAACAACAGATGGTCCTGGAGCTTTTGATTTCAAACAAGGGGATGACACGGTTGAGTATTGTTATTTTGATGTTGCTATCTTTTCAGAATAGGGTGGTGTTTCATGATGGTTCATTGGATGCTTTATCAGGGTAATCCTTTCTGGAAGTTGGTGCGGAACTTAATTAAAGCGCCAGGTAAGGAGCAAATCGCATGTCAACAGCCAAAGCCAATTTTACTTGACACTGGTGAAATGAAGATACCATATGCTTGGGCGGTAAATTTTCTTATGCTCTATTTTTTTTTTTTGTGTACTTCTTGTTGATAGGCTAGGATAACAATATCTAGAGATTAGAATGCCACCTGAATGGAACTCCGTGGATAGATGATCTCCGTTATTGTATATTCACATTGAACTCATGCTCCCAATTATCTATCTACTAGGTTCCTCCAAACATAGATAGAACTTTGACAAGGAGAGAATATGACAAGAATTTATATAGGAAGCTATATCATCTTCATTCTGAGCCACTAACTGTAAGGCTACATAGACTATTATAATGGTCTGGAGGAAAAGACACACACACCCACCCAATTCGTGTATGTATACATATATGGCAAGGTGATTTGTCCATAATAAGTTTCTTGGATTAACAGTAACTTTTCTACTTTCCCATTTTGTGGTTTCTTCTTATTTGTTACCTTTATGTCTTGCATAAAACTAATCTGAAACATAGAGATTTTCAAAGGCAACTTAGCCCGAGTGCTAAGGGTATGGTCAATTGGTTATAACCATAATGATTACCTAGTATTTGATGAGCTGCACGCAAATTCCCCATGACCTGTCAATTGTCAGATCTATAGCTGCATTTATAGTGCCTTACTGCAAATCTATATGATAATTCTGCAACTGCCTCTTCCTTTTACTGTTACTGTCATGACTACCTGATCTTAGTTTTTTTCTTTTTCTTTCTCCCGCAGCCTTCAATTCTTCCAATTCAGATTATACGACTTGGGCAAGTGGTTATCCTTAGTGTACCTGGAGGTATATGTCTTTGCTCTTTTTATCCCCTCTGACCAGTGTCTGTATGCACATACTGAGGGTTTGGTGCCATTATATGGTTGGCTCCTATGTCACAATCAATCAAAAGATAGTGGTATCTGAAATTTAAGGCTAAAAATAATGTGGTATGACTCTTGCACGTACCTGCTAACATATTCTTTTCAAAAGAAAATACCTGCAGTCTATTAAGCTCACTGTTACCTTTAATTTAGTTAAATGCCACCTTTTGGAATCCATCTTCCTCTTTTACATTGCTCCTTCACTGCAAAGATCAAGTGGGTTTTTTTCATTACAGAGTTCACTACAATGGCTGGGAGGCGTCTTCGTGACGCTGTGAAAGATGTCTTAACCAGTGGAATCAAAAGCGAGTTTGGTAGCAATGTTCACGTAGTTATTGCTGGGTTGACAAACACATACTCTCAGTATGTGACCACCTTTGAGGAGTACGAGATCCAAAGATATGAGGTTTGTACAATTCTATTTACCATGAATATAATTAGGGGATGTATACATCACATGATATCGAAACTCTAACATGGCAAATCATATAAGAATAGGATATAATAAAACATTAATCTAGTAAAAGTAAATTGAAAACATTAGTATCTGTGTATGCAAGGATAATTTCGTATAAATATCACATGCAAACTGTATATTCATTATAGAAGTTATATTTGTTTGCAGGCGTAGCTGAAGTTGTTGCGAGATAAATTTTTATACCAGGAAAATGATATTTATAAGGAATGCCTACTTAGTAATGGAAAAAACACACAACAAGAGCACGAAATGTAAAAAAATAAAAAATAAATAAATAAAAGAAGAACTAAATTTAAATGGAAGTCTTGAACCTCAACAGGTTATCAGAAATTAAATGAACTCCTGCATTTATTGTTAAGAAATGTACTTCCTATCATATAATATAGCACAATATTAATTCATCAAGTTCATTGTTCAAAAGTTATGATGAATTACAATTAGAACTTTTCTTATTTGTTTCTAGGAAAATAATTATACACCGATTAGGCCTATTACAGCGGCCTAATCAATTAGGCACATCTTTGGAGATGAACTAGACACATCTTCAATAGGCACTTGTAAATCATACAATATGCAACATGATACAAATACATCGATTAGGCCTATTATACAATACAGTAGGGATAAACTATATGTTTATTTTTCTTGGGAAATTATAATTGTAACTTCTGATGAAATACTATATTCCTTCCATGATATAAGCATCAATTCTTTGCTTCACTAGGAAAGTGGTAATGAAAGTGAACCATATGTGTACCCTCTGCTGTTTCTTTGAGAATTTTTGTAGGCTGGATTTATAATATCAACCTCGCAAGATTTATTAGTTTTCACTTCCTTCCTGATTTGGAATTATTATGGAATGATCATCTTTCAGGGGGCATCTACATTATATGGCCCCCACACACTCAGTGCCTACATTCAAGAATTCAAAAAACTTGCTTCTGCCATGGTTGATGGACAAAGCGTCCCGTCAGGCCCACCAGCTCCAGATCTATTGGACAAACAAATCAGCTTTCTGCCGGGAGTTGTTGTAGACACAACTCCCGTTGGAGTGAAGTTCGGAGATGTTAGTGTAGATATACCATTGAACTCAACATTCAAGAGAAATGACACAGTGACAGCCACATTCTGGTCGGCCTGCCCCAGGAATGACCTCCTGACTGATGGTAGTTTTGCTCTTGTGGAGATCTTAGACAGTAGTAATAATTGGGTGCCTGCTTATGATGATGATGATTTCTGTTTGCGCTTCAAGTGGTCAAGACCTTCAAAGCTAAGTGCCCACAGCCATGCAACAATAGAGTGGAGAATTCCTGATACTGCCATCTCGGGTGTATATAGATTGAGGCATTTTGGTGCTTCAAAGAGGTTGTTTGGGTCGATCACCCATTTTACAGGCACTTCTCGTGCTTTTGTTGTGCTTTAAAGTTTCTTTCTTCTAAATTTTAAAGCGTGCATGGGATGATGTGCTTGTTTTTTTTTTCTTTCCTTCTGAGAAGAGTCTAGCCCATAATATACACTCCTATTTGTCAATTACATTACTAGGTAAAAAGTTGACAATTTGAAATATGGGATCAAACTTGGAAAGTTGAATCACTTGTCCAGCAATATTGTAAGCTGATGCTGTTGTTTAATATATGCATAAATTTTCTTGGTTTTTCCAGGAATCTTTGATTTCTTATCATTCTGATCTTGGGAGTATTAATCATATTACGTTTGAGATCTTTTTATATGGTTTCTAGTGAACGAAGGAATGGCTGCTTCTAAGTTTGAAGCTTATCTCGGTTGTCATTTGTATTGGTTGGGTATTGTTGGATATATAATCTCTGTTTCCTAAAACTTTGAACCATATACTTAACGATGAATGCATCATCTAAGACATTTCCGTTTTCAACATAAATACTAGTCTAATTGTCTTACCACCACTATTTGAGCAGTCTCTTACGCAGAAGGTAAAGTAACACCACCAATGAGAGATCTCTCCACGTTTCTCTCTCACTAACAAAGGAAACAGTAACGTAGATTAGTCTTCTAACAACTTTGAAGATAATGAGTATAAACTGTCGATAGATTCATGTACCCTTTTGACTTAAATCCTAAGAAGAATTATTGAAGTAACGACATGGGGTTAAATTAGTATGAGATATTTAGTCCGATATATAAGAACACGGCATTGGGCTCACCAGAATCGATGACGACAAATTCCACCAACCATGGAAAATAGGGACCTCCCTTTTAGGCTAGGACGAGAGCAGAATTGGACCACTAACTCTTGGCGACTAGCCTTCGACTTCGAGGTAGACTATCGCTACTATTTTAGTGATCCTAATGATGTAGTGACGTGGCATCTTCCATGGAGTAGGAACATTCTCTTTCTTTCTTCCTTCCTTTCTCCGACCCCGGAAGTTTTAAGTTTACATAGCACCCTACGCTCAGGTGAATTTGCTATCCGGACCCTGGGATTTATTCTTTTGACAACTTTACACCCTGACTATAATTTTGAGTGTGGAAATTTGTGCTATATGTTTTAAGTTTCAACGTAATCACTTACAGGCAGTGTTTTATGCGAAGTTTCCGTTTCTTTTATCGTTTTTTCGACAATCCAACTGCTTCTTTGTCCTGCACGAGGACGTGTAGAAGTGTTACGACATTTACGTAAAAGCCCTTTTCTTCTCGCGAAGATAAATAGAACGGAAGTTCTATTCTCGTGACTAAGATCAACCAACCAATTTGCATAATCTCAAAATCCTATGCCCCTATCTCCTTCACATAACGTTCACGTTTCAAATATCGACAACACCAAACCAGACCATCTTATATTCCAATTAGTCACATGGATACTCGAATGACCCAATTTCGATTGTAACATTTGACTCTCTTTTAGCCGCTAGTTGTAGCCATGTACTTGGTTTCTAGATGTGTCACTTGTCTATTCCTTCTAGAGAAAATACTCCTACTAAGGTTTTGTTCACCAACTCCCGTTTGAACCATATTACCCATGTCATGAATTATTGTTATTATTATCATTATGGCTTATATGTCAACGTGCATGACACTTGACAAATTGCATGAATGTTAAGTAGTCTAAATATTAGCACACCGGTATACTATTACTTTTCTCTAGTATTCTCTTCAAATTGGTCGTTCCGCCAAACTTGTTGCCAAATTTATATATTTCTTTTGTAACTAAGCAGTTTGAATTTATACATTTCTTACAGTTTACTTAAAATTAATCGAGTTAATTAAGTTGTGATTAACTTACTTAAAGTAGCCAGTGTTTCTATCGCGAGCCCACTGTGTCGAAGACCCGTTCATTTGCCCACAGTTTAGAATCTAAACACTGCAATCTCTAGTTCGTTTTTAAATCGGTGACGATATTGTTTCTTAAGGATTCGTTACCGACTTAATAATTAATGAAAGTTAAGAAAGTTCTTGATGTTTGGGGAATTGTTAGGACCAATCATGTAATAATTCTTTGAAGTTGTTACAAAAATACCCCATCATATCATGTATCTGATCTCGTCATTCTTGGAATAAGAGAGTTGAGCAGGCCCTATATTATAAATGCTAATATGGCGAGCTATCATGTTTCTTGTAGGAAAATAATTTGGATGAATAAACTAGATTGTGATGCAAATAATATAATATCAATGGTTGTTGAGAAAGAAGAAAAGAAATGTAACGCATTTATAAAATATCCTGGCACTATGGATGGGTTAAGATATAGCCAAACCCTTGTCTACTTCATTACCCTCTACTAATCTCAACCCAACTATAATCTCATCTAATTTTCTTATGCGTCAGGTCTTTTGCAATATCCTTTTAAATCCAGGATCAGATTGGATTAAGGTTGTGATACGTGAGATCACGATCCTTATATCACTCCTCAAGCACAGTATAATTATGTGTCTACAAGCTGGATTAGTTGATCTTAGATCAACCATGGACGAATAGGCATGACACCAACATGCTCCCCTTAACCTCTTGCCTGAAGCAAGGCATGGAGTAATTCATAACATGCTATTAGAGTGAGCAGTCCAATTGATAAGCATATAGTTAGAACAAGAAGCACCAAAACTATATCCTAAATCCTAAACGTTGGATAGGGGTGGTGCATGCTTGACCTAGATGGTATGACCGTTGACGTAGACAATTAGGCCAGTTCAGTACTACTCTACTTTCTGCTGACCTGATATGTTTTGATAGAAGACTTCCTATATGGGCCTGAAGAAATATGACCCATGGTGCTTTTATAGTTTTATGATGCCATTTTAGGTGCTGGAATTAAGATTACAAATCCATCACCAAGGTGATAAGATAAATTTGCATCAATAGTAGGTTGATCGAGCCAATTAACTTTGCCGACCTACAAATTTCTAAAAACTTATCAAAATAGTTTTTGAAGTTTTGCATCTTTGTTATAATAAAGATTGATGGTAAATATAAAATAGTTTTATATTCTTATCGTTTATCCATTACCAACACTTCATACTTTGCGTCGATCCCCGCCGGGAATCCCATCACTTCTTTGGAGCAAACATTGCAAAATAGACCACCCCCCGCCCCCACTTTAATACCAACTTGTCATTTTCATTTTCGTCCTAATTTCTTATTCCCTCCCTTTTTTATATTTTCCGCCTTCCGTTCCCTTATATTTCAGAGGCGTTCCCATTTCTTCCTCTACCAACGCGTAGCTCTCTTTTTCGAGAGATTCCAAACCAAGCGCGTTTGGGAATTAACGCCGTTTCCTATAACTATATCCACTCGCCTCGCTTCTTTCTCTCACTAGATCAAGGAGGCGCAGTCGAACTATACTATATACTCGGTAAATTATGAGGAGTACCACGACGAGGAGCGCCGCTTCCTCGCCGAGGAGCTCGGCGAGGAACTCCTACGACGCCGAGGAATTCGTCGAGGTCACGCTCGACCTCCAGGAAGACACCATCGTCCTCCGCAGCGTTGAGCCTGCGTCCGCCGTCCCCGGATTCGAGCTCGACTCGTCGGCGACGACGCCGCGGTCGGGGACCTCGAGATCGCCGTCGATCCGCCGGAGCTCCTCCCACCGCCTCCGGCAGATCTCGCAGGAGCTCAAGGCGGAGGCGGTCGCACGTGCGAAGCAGTTCTCGCACGACCTCAAGGCGGAGCTGAAGCGCTTCTCGTGGAGCCACGGCCGGGGGAGCGTCGCGTCCACGTCGGCCGCCTCCGGAGACGCCGCATCCGCGATCGAGTCCGCCCTCGCCGCGCGCGCGGCGAGGCGGCAGCGGGCTCAGCTAGATCGGAGTCGATCAGGCGCCCACAAGGCTCTTCGTGGCCTCAGATTCATCAGCAACAGCAAAGCCAACGCGTGGAACGAAGTACTTACCAACTTCGACAAGCTAGATTGCGATGGATACCTCTCGAGATCGGATTTCGCCCAATGCATAGGTTCTCCTCCTCGTCCCCGATCGACTCCCTGAGAAAATTATGTGAGGATTGATCGGTTCATTTCTACAACTTGTATGAAAATTTTTATTCAGGGATGACGGAATCGAAGGAGTTCGCACTCGAGTTGTTCGACACATTGCGGAGGAGAAGGGGGGCGAAGATAGATAAGATCACCAAGGAGGAGCTCCGCGAGATCTGGTCGCAGATCACCGATCAGAGTTTTGATTCTCGTCTCCAGATCTTCTTCGACATGTACGTTGGAATTTGTTCGAGATCGGTAAATCTTATTTTAGTCCGAATTAACTTGAATCTTATACGATTTTTTTGTTCTCAGGGTGGACAAGAACGCAGATGGGCGGATCACAGAAGCGGAGGTAAAAGAGGTACGTGCCCATAGATGATAACCCATTTTTAAGATATTTTAAAGTTTATACGATAGAGCTGTCAGTTCCCGGGCGAGAATTTTTTGTTATTAATTTATGGGAATTGGAGGGTTAAAAAGAATATTTGCATCTAATTGGGTTCGGTGAGCGGAACCGGCGTACCAGAGCCACCAAACCCCACCTGCCGGTTCCCGGTAAATGTCTTTCCTCCTTTCTCAAACTAAGACTTGAATCAGATAAGACCCACGGGAGTATTTGAAAATATCACTTAGCGCCAAATTACTCCGATGTCCTTTATTATATATTTATTGATGCAGTAGGTAAAGGCCATTTGGGTCAAGTTAGACGAGGTTTTGATTCATTCACCAATGGCTCAACTTTTTTAAAAAAGAATGGCTATGGTACTGACATCATTGTCCATTTTGGAAATTCTCATCAAATAATCGAGATTTTGATTAGTTCAATAAATGGGTAAGATATTTAAACTTGTTAGCTAATTGGGTGGTCACTAATCAAACTGATCATTTATTCTACTAAATCTTAATTCTTTTAAAATTTATTTTTTTAATCTATTTCAGATAATCATGTTGAGCGCCTCCGCCAACAAGTTATCGCGACTCAAGGAACAAGCGGAGGAATACGCAGCCCTTATCATGGAGGAGCTCGATCCCGAAAGACTTGGCTACATCGAGGTGTGAAATACACTATACTTTAATACCTTTCCCCTTATTCTGGTATCTATTATCATCTGGAGTACAAAAGTTTACAAACAACTTCATTTTATACTACAAGATAAGTGTGAACGTGTCGGGGACCAGTCCGAATTGCTTGTGGTTGTATTGTAGTCGTGAAACAAAAGTTTCGCCATTCCTCCACACGCTTGTTATAGGTGGGTCAGGCGTTGACATTTTGTATTAGAAACTTTGCCAGTGGGGACTCGAATGAGTGCAGCTTTCCTCTACACCCAGTGCTGTTCGTACCAAAGTCATCTAAAAGCTTTTCACTTGCCGGTTTTGTTCCGAGGTTACTTCAAGTCCCAACTTGCCATATGCCTTTTTACTTGTTATATAAATTTACTAGAATTAAATGGTAGATTCTCTGCACCCCTGACTGCAAGAATTTTCTACATTAGTACTTTGTTTGAAACTATCGAACAAAACTAAGGTTAGGAGGATGAGCCGGATTACTCATGTTAGGCCAGAAGCCTACAGTTCAATAGTCCACTCGATGTAGCTATCTTACCTAAGCCTCTCCCACTATCTCAGAACAATTACGTGGCTTGGGTTAACTTTTCTTTTTAGTGGTTGAACAGCTGTCGTACTAGATCTCCTCATCGTCTCCCTAGTCTTCTTGCCTTCTCCAAGTCTTGTCAATCAAACTTCTTGCCTTTACATCCCCACCACTTTCTATGTTGCTCACTTTACAGCAAAGGAATCGAAGCTACTCTAACCAAAAAGGAATCACCCAACAAAAAAATAGAAGCATATGCTAATGATAATTATTAGTAAAAGAAATTGCATATAACACCCAATCCTACGGTGGTGGTGATGAGAATTTATTACTTAACAGTAGTCGTGGTAGTAACAGGGTGTTTGTGATTGCAATGGCAGCTATGGCAACTGGAAACTCTCCTGCTGCAAAAGGACACGTACCTGAACTACAGCCAAGCACTAAGTTACACGAGCCAGGCGCTGAGCCAGAACCTGGCAGGGTTGAGAAAGAAGGGCCCAATTCGAAAGCTTAGGACAAAGTTGGGGTACTACTTAGAAGAGAACTGGAAGCGTCTATGGGTGATAGCACTGTGGATATGTATCATGGCAGGGTTATTCACGTGGAAATTTATCCAGTACCGGAATAGGTACGCGTTCCATGTCATGGGTTACTGCCTCACTACTGCCAAAGGCGCTGCGGAGACGCTTAAGCTTAACATGGCGCTTATTCTTCTTCCCGTGTGTCGAAACACCATCACATGGCTTCGATCCACCCGGGCCGCTCGCGTACTGCCGTTCGATGACAACATCAACTTCCACAAGGTTTGTCCATCACATTGCTCGTGAGTGATCTCAAATAGTGCAACGTATAAATAGTTAAATCACCGATCATTACACAATACTCAATTTGGGTCGTTAATTATTTGATCTAAAAGATTGTAATTTTGATTGCTATTCAATGCTTGCTGAAATGTCTGACTGAGTGGGTTTAGTACATGATAAATTTTATCTTGGGGAAGTTATGTTAGCATTTGGAATTAGTAGTCGCAAATATAAGTCAATACATTAGCTAGCATATCTCATTTTAATTTTGGAAAAGGAAAAACAACTCAATTGTGCTACTTTTGGCAATACGCCATTTTGAATAAATGCCAGTGACGTCAACCATATTAGATGATTAATTATTACAGTATAAGGGCTCTTTCAGTTACACATAAATTTTTCGGAGAAGATGAATACAAGACATAAGGAATTTTTATAGACTAAAAGGGAATACTTATTCTATTCTGATGGCAGACTATAGCAGCGGCGATTGTGGTTGGGGTGATCCTCCATGTTGGCAATCACCTTACCTGTGACTTCCCACGGCTCATGGCATCGTCGCCAGAGATGTACTCTCCCATGAAACATGATTTTGGCGATGTGAAGCCTAGTTACATGAAACTGGTCCGAGGGCCGGAGGGTGTGACTGGGGTCCTCATGGTTTTGTGCATGTTGGTGGCCTTCACCCTTGCAACCAGCTGGTTTCGACGGAGCTTGGTTAAATTCCCAAAGCCATTTGACAGGCTGACAGGATTCAATGCCTTCTGGTATTCCCATCATCTGTTTATCATTGTTTACATACTGCTCATCATCCATGGGCAGTTCCTCTACTTCATCCACCATTGGTACAAAAAGACGGTAAGATTTTACATTCTTCACTTCTAGCATTCTAGATCAGTAGTGGCATCTATTCTATTTGAAATTCTGCACATATGTTCTTTCTTTAAATCAATGCAATTATAATTAACTTGATATGTTTAAAGGAAATTGTTTTCTCTTGCAGACGTGGATGTACCTTGCTGTTCCTGTTTGTCTATATGCAGGGGAGAGGATCCTAAGGGCCCTCAGGTCTGGCTATTCTTCCGTCAAAATTCTAAAGGTAAATCCAAGGACAATCAAATACTCAACTCTGAATTATATGTGCCTGGTCCTTGATGTTTTGGATTGTTTATGCAGGTTGCTATATATCCTGGAAATGTCCTAACACTGCAAATGTCCAAGCCCCCAGCATTTCGTTACAAGAGCGGGCAATATATGTTTGTTCAGTGTCCTGCAGTTTCACCGTTTGAATGGTAATGCTCTTGTTCTGATAATAATATGAAGAAAATCTAGATTGTTTGAATTTAGTTTCTTTCACATTTTAGCAATATTAGTTGGTTGAGGTGAGCTTAGAGACGTGATTATGTTACAACAGGCATCCGTTCTCAATAACTTCAGCTCCTGGGGATGATTCTCTTAGCATTCATATTCGACAATTAGGTGATTGGACGAGAGAGCTCAAGCGAGTCTTCGCGGAGGCATGTGAACCACCGGTGGGTGGGAAAAGTGGCCTTCTCAGAGCAGATGAGACCACCAAAAAGAGGTACAATAGCAATCAACTGAATGAGGAAAGTTCTCAGTGACAGCATTTAATTACCAAAATTTTGTCCCAAGAATTATAATACAAGCTAATATAGAGCCCATGTAACACAAGGCTGTCTTCTGGTTTATTTCCTTTTTCCATTCCCAGCTTCCATTGCTGCTTCATGTGAATTGTCCTTGTCAATGCAGCCTGCCAAAGCTCTTGATAGATGGGCCCTACGGTGCTCCAGCTCAGGATTACAAGAACTACGATGTTTTACTACTCGTTGGACTAGGTATTGGGGCGACACCTTTCATCAGCATACTGAAAGATCTGCTTAACAGCATCATAAAGGCGGAGGAGCAGGACGTGAGTAATTCTTTTACTAGGGGATTCACCACATTCTTTTCAACTTGCCAATAACATGATCTGCTATTATGTCCCCTTCTTGTTCTTATATATCCACACTACTCTTCAGTTTTGTTTGTTGGGCTTCCCGTACTATAATTATATGGGCCAATGGACCTTTGCTTTCCTGTCTTTAGGATGCTATAGCGGATCTTTACCCGCCACGGGGTGGACATGTTGATCTGGCCACACTAATGAGTATCACATCAAGACCAAGGAGAATTCTTAAGACAACAAATGCATATTTCTACTGGGTCACTCGTGAACAGGGCTCCTTTGATTGGTTTAAAGGAGTTATGAATGAGGTTGCTGAATTAGATCAAAGGGTAAGACGACTCACCATATTGATGTTGTGATAATATGATAATTGTTGTACCGCAACTGCTTACTAACCTGCAGTTCAATCGTTAATAGGGTATCATTGAGATGCACAACTATCTCACAAGTGTGTATGAGGAGGGGGATGCTCGCTCTGCACTTATCACCATGGTTCAAGCTCTCAACCATGCAAAAAATGGTGTCGATATAGTCTCAGGGACCAGAGTAATTCCTTAGTCCTTAATCCCTATATTAAACCCATTGCCCAATGGAACAAAGCCCCTCTTCATTGTTCTTGAGGGAATAGATTAAACATGTCTTCTTTAATTCTAGAGTTTGAACATCACACTTAAAATCCACTAAAAATATGTTGACAGTTGGGATTTCTCTGATACTTTCCAGGTTCGGACACATTTTGCAAGGCCCAACTGGAAGAAGGTTTTATCCAAGACGTGCTCTAAGCACCCAAATGCCAAGATTGGTCAGTCTAATGCTCTAAAACTATCTAATTCTACTCAATTAGCCAGATGTTAAGATACTAATTTGACTCCTTTGTTAATGTACAGGAGTATTCTATTGTGGGGCTCCAGTCTTGGGCCAGGAACTAAGCAAGCTCTGCTACGAATTCAATCAGAGAGGCACCACAAAATTCGAGTTCCATAAAGAGAACTTCTAAATCGCGTACATACTCACGGAGAGATAAATAAGGTGTATAGCTTTTTGTTTATATATTTTTTTCCCTATCTTGATGGATAGGAATACACGTCCAACCCTACTGTATACTTCAAAAAAGAGGGGGAAAAAGAGAGATAAAAGTGATCCACCAACCCAAAGGGAGAAATTTTTTTGGTGGTGAACAAGATGGCATGATTTGGCTTCATGGATGACACGTGGAGGTTGTCAATTGGTGATAAAGAATGCGGTGGTTCGTAACTGGTGTGTATCTTCTAGAAGTTTTTTCGATGCTTTGGATATCTGCCACACGGAGTGCTAGCTTTTCTGTGTTGATTAGCAATTATTTAGTATAGAAATAAGGTATATTTTTTTTTGATAAGAAAATTAATATAATTAATAACCTAACTGTATATGTTATTCAGCTTAGCTGTTCAGAATTAGGGAGTGGATGGAGAGCTGTAGGTGTGTATGGGTCCAGGATTCGTGATCCTAAAGATTAGTTTTCTTGCTATGTAAGAAAAGTTTAATAATGTTTACTTGTAGAATTATAATATTGATTGAGTGTAAAGATCATGGTTGGATGGAGAAAGAATTGCTGTGAAGCAAAATGTGTTCTTGCTACGGAGATTTAAATTCGAAAATATTTTGGCAATATAAGTTCTTTTAAAACTATTTGAGCACTGTCCACTTGGATTATTCAGAGTTTATATCAATCCCCAAATATATGTCGCACTTCTTTTGAAACTTTTTTATTGTAACTAATCCTTAGCAAGTGTTATTTGTTAAATGGGAGGAGCTACGTTATCCCTTGGTCCTGAAAACTCCGATAATTTGCAAGATAATTCTAATTTATAATTATATTAGTAAATATGGTTCTTTTGCAACTTCAAAGTATTTTATTTTTTAATTAATAATAATGAGTATATATACTATGTGCACTCTATTACGGTGAAATGAATAGCAATTATCGAAAAATATATACACTCAATATTTAAAAAACCAATTTTATCGATTAAAAATAATAACTACAAATGACCCCTAGTAAATACAGACGAAATTTTGCAGTACGAAATATGGACCAAAACTTATGTTACATCTTGTACTGCCAATAATGGGCCCTAATTCTAGAATTTAATTAAAAAGCCCAATAGCATCTGGGCCTGGGTCATGCTGTGGATGTAAAACATCGACCTGACTCAGTTCAACTTTTTCTGACACAAGCTCAACTTTACTATATACAAAATAGACTGCAATTGAGTTTCATACAAAATAAAAAAGAGAGACTGCAATTAATGAAACCTATAACATTCGTACTGTTCACTGTTACTACGCTCCGGATTCATCATTAGATCCGCAAAAGGATCTCCCAGTGCCACCCAACTCAAATGCGATCAAAATCTTTTGGTGGAAGAGATAAACAAGGCGGAGATCTCTCCACCTCCGCCGTACTAAATCCAGAACAGAGCACAGTGAAGCGAACAAGCAAGTAACACTCAAACGCGAGCTAGCATTGGATTCGCTGCTGCTACCGCTGACCACGGAGTTTAAAAAGAAAGTAGTATACCTCTTACCGGTATGACTTTATAGCTTGTCCCTCGCTTTTTTTCTTTTCTCTTTTATTACTCTATGAGTAGAAGCTTTTTGCAGTTCACTTTTCTTTTCCCTCGTTACATTAGTAGTATATATATACCTACAGTCTTCTTTCGTTCTTCAAAGCTCTTTTACACTAACCTACGAAGATGCCAACTGTGCGAGAGAGAGAGAGAGAGAGAGACACAGACACAGACACAGACACAGACATAGACAGAGAAAAAACAATATTAAAGAAAAGCTAAGGCTGCGGCACTTCTAAATTTTAATCAAAAGGGAAGCAGGAATTTGTCTTCTTCTCTCCTCACCATCATAACGCAACGTGCTTCTCTCTGAAACTTTTTCCGCAGTACTGGCCTAAGCTTTGCGGATAAGCCCCGGGGCGTGAACAAATTTATAAAAGAGGCCTCTTTTTCAAAATGGCCTATATAACAAAGAAGAATACTGGACAAGAGTTACGATTGACGTAGTTACAAATCTTTATATACCAAGTTCGTTTTGTTATACACTAACAAGTACTATAATAAAGCAACCAAAAATAAAATAAAAAAAGAAGCAAAGTTAGAGAAAGAGAGAAGAAAAGAGGCAGCTACTTCACACGGCTTAGAAAAATAAAGAAAAAAAAGAGAGCTCTTTCGCCACGCTCCTAAAACAAAAGACAAATCCAAAAGAGCTTTCCCTTCTCCTTTCTTTTGTCCTTAATCCACAACTTGTTTCCTCTCCGTCGTACGGAGGACTCCCTCGCACGTGTCGTCCACCGCCCTATTACCCTCTCCCGGGTCGCTCCTGGACCGGACCAGCGGCGACTCCGATCCTGGCAAAACGAAAGATGGAACTATTACGTTTTACACCCTATCATTTGAATATTTCCGTTAAGAAGTTGGAAGTTAGAACTCCGCAATTTTTATATTTGTGGGGGATAATGGTGAAAAAAACAACAACAGAGGAGCGGTGACGGGACTCGGCAGAAACCGCACCTTTGTTAAACGAGCGCTTGCAATGGGCGATGGCGCTCTGAATGCCGTCCTGCTGCTCGATGAGGGAATCGTCTCTCCTTGGCGGCGGCGGTGACCTGACCGCCGCTACGGCGGACGACGCCGACCGGCTCTTTCTTAGCCGCGTGGCCACGACTCTGAACCCCGCCGGTAAGCTCACAGCCGAGTCTCCCCCGCTGTGCCCCCTGGAGGCCTTTATCTTGCTCAGGTACTTCTTGATCATGACGTGGCGGGAGGGCTTACCCTCGTCGGGACTCGGCGATCCGAAATGCCCGGCCTCCTCGGCGATCACCCTTGCGGATCTCGCGCTGCCGCAATCGGAGCTCCGAGATCCGCTATCTCGAGCGAAGAGCGAGACGAGGGGCGACTCCCGGATATTGAGCTTGACGAGCAGCTTCCCGCCGCCGATCTCCTTCGACGAGGGCTTCGCCTTCCTGAACCCTAACTGAAACACGCGTATCTTCTTGGCGGCAGCTTTGAGGATGGAGGCGGCGAAATCGAACTCCTTCGCCTCTTCCTCCGAATCCGTGGCGGACTCCGTCGACTTCCGCGAGATCACGTCGTCGTGGGATGGGATGGCGAACTCAAGGTCGAAGAAGGGACCGTCGTCGTCGCCACCTCCGCATCCGTCCTCGTCGGTGTCGGTGGAAGCGCGGAAGACGGAGTCGGCGATGGTGATGGTGGTGGTGGTGGGCTTAGCTCGCCCCCCGCCTTTGAGGGGTTTGAGGAGGGCGAAGAGCTGCATGGTGGAAGGAAAGTGGAGAGCTCGCTTTGCTTCGGTGCTTGCTGCCTTGCTGCCTTGCTTTGCTCCGCCTTCCTCCTCTTTTTAACCTTTTTTTAAAGAATGGAGAGCGGGGGAGGTCAAAAAAAGTACTTTTCACATCCTGTAGTTTTTGAATTTACGCTTCGCCCCTTAACTTTAACTTTTCTTTGGTATTTAGCGACATTTCCTTTCTAGATTTTGAAATGAAAATACTCGATAGATGATAAATTAGAGAAAATCTAGGGGTTGAAGTGTAAAAGTAGAAGTGCGTTTGGATGTCTCTGACGTGAAAGATACGGGCGCGGGGGCGCGGCTCAGGAGTACCATCACGAGGATTTGATCGTCCAAGCGTAGGTGGAACCCGCGCTTGACTTGAGCCAGTGGGCCCCTACCCGACGGAGAAAGGAGAGCGGTCTGATTACCATCGGATGGAATGGAACAAATGTAATTATAAGCAACATTATTAGTTATCATAAATCCGCAAGATTAAAACTATAAATAAATGGCTTAATTATCAGCGACCATCTTACCGTGTATAAAGAATAAAATGCTACAAATATTAGTCTACGAGTGATCTGCAAGCTGTGATTCCTTTTTATAATCACATTAGCAAATATGGGCCAAAACGGATATTACTCACAAATAAGGGTCATTAGTGAACAGTTATATAACGTAGGAAATATTAAACCCCCCCTAAACACAGCATATAATTAAAAGAAGTAGAGCTTGTTATAAACAACACGAATTATAATCTATGTTTACTAAAACATAATCATAAAAGTAGAATTAGTTTAGTATAGCTAAATAGGAAGCTACACAGGAAAGAGAGGGAAAGGCGAGGTGTAGGTAAAAGTGAGGAGGGAGAGTTGGGAAAAGCAGCAAATGCTTTTCAGCTTTCCCTTTTGACGGGATAGAGAGAAGGATGAGAGGTAATGCAGCTGCGGCTAAGTCCAAGTCAAATCTCAAAAAAATATACAACCACCGGAGAAGAGCAAGAAGAGCAAGAGGAGCAAAGACTATTTCTCTCTCGCTCTCTCTCTCTCTCTCTCTCTCTCTAGTCTCTGCCCCACGGACTGCACAAAAGTAACAATGGAGCCTCGCTTCGTGACTCGTCCCACGAAGCACTGACACTTGTCGAGCTAGCTAGCTAGTAATTTGGGCAAACTTGAGTGCACTCACGAGGGTCGACAGAGTATCCTGCAGGTATAAGAGTTGACCGAAGACCACTCACTGTATGTAATGTAATGTAATGTAAGTTAGTAGTCTGACGTGTCTGACTGACGCCTGGGAACAATTTGATGAACAGAGAGTGTGTATTTCCCAATGGATGTCGATGTTCATATCAGATGTCCGTCTTGTAAACAAGGATAACTCCAAAGATTTATCTATCTATGAGTGTCTGGGGGAGAAGGAGGGAGCTAGGGCCCGGCACTGAGAATGGACG
This sequence comes from Typha angustifolia, assembly GCF_048772165.1. Taxonomy (NCBI): domain Eukaryota; kingdom Viridiplantae; phylum Streptophyta; class Magnoliopsida; order Poales; family Typhaceae; genus Typha; species Typha angustifolia. The sequence continues at coordinate 1,724,313 of NC_133239.1, forward strand.
GCTAAAAGAGACAAAAGTGGAGGTAGAGAATAATATCTGAGATAATTGAGTGGTTTTTATGGATTAGGATGGGTGGGGCGTGGAATCGGATGCGTTCGATCGAACGTGTTTTGGGATCCGACCGAAGACTTCGGCGAGGCTTCGGAAGCATCCAAGTGCTTCGTGGTCTTGAAATTCCGGCACCAATGGAATGTTCCACGTTGGTTCACACTGCTCTTTAATTCTAATCTTAATGTTGGAAGGTTGGTTTCTCTTTGAAAAGCAGGCGTCCTAGTGGGTTAGGCAGTCCTTTTAATTGACAAAAGGACGAAAGATAGAGCATAGGCTTGGACATCTTAAATGCAGACCAAATCGTCCGGATTGGTTGGGCATATCAAAATGTGTACGTTACTACATCGATCTCATATATTCAATAGTTTTAATTGCACTTAAACGAGCATACATGAGAATAAGGTAGGGTGTTATTAAAATCGTCGAATGCAGGTAGGTTGATGTTTATATTTTGCTCATTTGATGTTGCACCTGGATCAACTCGGACAGAATTAGTGTGCATTGAATCCTAATCCGTTGGGGAAGCTTTTGTTGGATATCATGCTCAAATAGATTAGCATATTATTCTCTCCCTCCCGCATCACCGCGTCCTATGCATCTCATATTCTCATGTCTCTTGCTACTTTATATATATTATTACAATGAGGGATTGAACTCCATGTCTCTTGCCACTGTATACTCGTTTAATTCAACTGTAATTTTAATCATTCTATCTCATCTACTCATTCATTCACTGCAAAAACAAGGTATTTAAAATATATGCCCAAAATTCTCCTAAATTTATTTATTTTTTATGTCGCATCAGATATACTTGTATAACTAAACATCATAATAGTCTTTCTTATGCAATTTAATAAAATAAGTTTAATTAAACAAGTTTAAAAAGTTACTTCACAACCAACTCACCTAAGACTACTTCGTAGCGTCTTTTCCTCTGTCATTCCATACCACATTAGTGGAGGAAATGGCATTGGCACTCATTAGCGTGTTGAACAAGGTCCTACCGAGATTGGAAACATCGAGTCAAGCAAGGGACCCATCCCTTGACTCAATTGGGTCAAGTTCCAGGAGAAAGAAACAGTGGATAGTAACTTAAGCCGTCCTTTCCATAGTCGATACTAATAAAAATTTATCTTATGTTAAAAAGCTGGTCAAACATCAGTAGACCATGTACAAATGGTAGCTTGGATGGAGTGTACGTGAAGGTTTAAGATACCTTGTAGAAGATACAAACATGTCAAATGATGTGTCCCTATGAACTAAAATGAGAAATCTCATGCTACTGACCAAATATCCTTCTTTTCCTTCTCTCAATGTCTTCTCCATCAAAAACTTTAGACTTCCGATTCTTGCCACACAGGTGGACAGAGGAAAGAGGAGGATATGGAGTATGGTTGGGAAGCAGGCCACATACAAATGCAACTAAAAAGTATCTTGCAGTTCACAGATACATGTGAAGGTAATTAATGAAAAGGCCACAGTAACTAGTGGCATAATCTCCCAGGTGTTTGACTACTTTATTGGTGTGCATCAGTGATATTTATTGTGCATACAAAACAGTAAACAGCAAATAGCAAGAATTACATGCTTTGCAGTTCAGAAAGTAAGCATCCCAAACACCTTACATATATTTCATAAATACAGTTTAGTTAGGTATTAAACCATGCAAAACAGCCTCAAAGGGAATGATGGAAGAATAGTTTCTTTTCCTAGACTGATCTTTAAGGAATGTTAATAAAGGGATACATCAATGAGGCATTCACATATGAGCAGACTATATGAGTAGGCACATTCGCATAAAAGTACTGCCAGCATCCAATCTTACTTGAATCAAGCTTCTTCAGGGTAAGAACCATTACCAGGATATGGTTAACAAAGTAAGAGAAGACTTCTCTTAAAAATAGAGGAAGAGAAGGCAAGATACTACCAGCAATTGGAGGAGCGATAGCTAAGAATCTCTTGAACCTTGAAGATGTGATAGAAATAAAAACAAACATAAAATTTGCAAACCTCTTGGGAACAAATATGTGTATATTTCCAACAAGATCAACAAACGGGGAGAGAGGAGGGCTAAGTCTATAGTAATTTGAAGGTTCAATATAATATGCAACTATGGAAATGGCTTATAAAGCAAATGACAAGAACACAAACAACAAGAGGAAGACTTCTTTCCCAGATAAATCAAACAATGAAATGTTGCTGCCAGCAAGTTCAGTCATCATATTCTCTCTATCCCAAAAATTCAAAGATGATGTGCTCTCTTCCTTTTAAACATCTCATAAAAGGTGTTAATGGTTAAGATTCAATACCCAGATGCACAAACTTGCCTAGTTGCCTATTAACTGCCATTCAATGTCTATGCAAATCGGCACCGAATTTTTTGGTCACTTTAGTTTTACATTGTGGCAGTCATAAAACAAGAGGTATCTAAATGATAAGAGCATCTAAATTATAGACCAGATCCCAACTGAAAGTACAAATGGAAGAACTCCTTTCCAGTCAAACCCACTCACAACCCAAAAGAAGAGGAAGATAATTCTACTATGTTTGATCGCCAAGCATCACAAACCAGAAACAGACAGAGTCAAAAGACATCCCTCCCACTGAGATAATTAATTCTAATGCCTAAACATTTTGCACCATTAGAATTTCTTCTACAATTACATAGGAGTTTGATAGATAAACCACATAAATACCCTCCCATCTAATAAGCACAGATGCCCCTGCATCCTGACCTATCTCAGACAGGCATCAAACGCGAGATCATTTATCCCATAAAATTGCATACTTGTATTATGCTCTTTATTTTCTAATATTCTGTTCAGTTAGCAGGCATCTCAGCACATTTGTCGCTTGTAATTGGAAATATAAACGGAGTAAATTTGCTAACAAGAAAAGGTAGGAACTTTGCGTTCCAGCAGGAGAAAATTTTAGTTCTTCGCACCAACATATTTACCAAAATGAGGAAAAAAATACGCACAGCAATGAATGATGCAGTTAAAATGCTACATGAACGTAATTCAAAATTTTTATCAACTATGACACTTGCTGTTGCTACTAAAAGCTCAAAATCTAAAAATAATCCAATAAAGTTGAACTACAACTAAAGCGCTAACTACTCAAGAGAACATCAATTACCTCCATGACAACCAAATCTGCAATAAACCTCTGGCCTCCCTATGTATCTTATCACCAAAACAAGCAAGCTCTAAAATGTACACATAGAAAAAGAAAAAAGAAAAAAAAAAGGATCAAAATCCAAAACCTGATCGAAAGGCGTCACCTCCTCCTCCGGTCCGCGGCAAACTGCGAGAGAGGTACGACCTCCGAGAGCGGCGTGGACAGAGGGGTAGGCATCGGCGAGGTCCGGCAAACCGGACAAGAAGCATTAAGCCGAAGCCACTCATCAATGCAAGGGACATGGAAGTAATGGCGGCAATCCGGTATCATCCTCAGCATCTCCCCCTCCTTATACTCACACAGGCAAATGGCACAGCACGTGGCATCCCCGCCGCCCTTCCCTGTGGAGTACGCGAACCTAGGGTACGATCCAATCGCCGCAGGATCCAGCCCCGTGACGGCGGATCCACGTGTCCCTTCGTAGTCGTCCTCCTCCTCCTCGTCCTCGGCCACGAAGATGATGCGCGGAAGCACGACGCCATTGGTATGGTTAGGGTTAGGGGTGGGGGTGGGGTTGGGGTTGGGATTTAATGAGCGGCGGCGGAGGCACAAGTAGGAAGCGAAGAGGAGAGAGGAGAGGAGGACGAGGGAGCCGAGGGCGATGGCGACGGTGTAACCGAGACCGAGATTTGAAAGGTTGGAGAGGAAGGAGGAGGATGTTGGAGAGGTGGTGGAGGTGGAGGCGGCGGCGGAGGCGGAGGCGGATGAGAAGGATGATGACATTTGGGAATGGGGAGGAAGGGTTTGTGGAGCATGATGGGGTTCGAGGGGTTGGGAATCGAGGGGGCTGTTTGTTCTTTTTTTTTTGTTGCTTTCAGTGTTGGAAGAGGTGGTTGGGTTTCCCCAGCGACTGCAATTAATGCCGAGGGATTGAAGTAGTGGAGATGGATGGGAAGAGAAGAGCAGGCGAGTGGACCGGAGTTGAGAGCGGAGAGTATAGAGTATAGAGTATAGAGTATAGTACAGTTGTGGGGCTTGGATTTTAGAGTCTAAACATTTGAATTCGAATCTACTCTGGCTTCCATTACTCATAAAATGTATAATTTCTCAGCACTCTGCTTAAAAAGTTGAAAAAGTTCCTGTTTTGTAACACAAATTCAAACACCAGTACCGTGGGCTAAGGCTCCACGATCCACGGCAACACCAATTCGCCACCTGCACATTTAGATTTGTGCAATAATCATGACAGAGAAAATTTTGAGGGGCAAAACCTAAACAAACCTATTTAAGAAATATATGATATGCTGAGGAAGAAATAGGAGCTAATCCGATGATGCATGATTAGAATGAAGAACATTACCTGCTGTAATACTTCATGCTGAAAGGCATTCACTTCATTTTCCTACAGATTGTGGCATACATTTAGCTACACAAGCACAACTGTCTTTTAAAGTTTATGCTTCTCCCACGACATTCAGAGGTTCTCATCATTTTGAAGATGCTCGTAAAATATTCACAAGTTTGTCTTCCACTCTATCTCTCGCCTTGCTGCTTTTTTTTCCCCGCATGTTCAATATTACTATATTGCTGACTTTGCGTGTTAGCTGTTCTACTTTGTTCCAATTACCGTCTTAGAAGGCGAACTCTTCCTGGTATTAAACAGCTTAGTGACTTCAACTTCAGCTGTTAAAAGTTCCCTGAAAAGGAGACATGTTAAGAGTGGAATTCATGATAAAAAACATTCTCATTTTCTGTTGGCTAAGATGCTTCCTAGATATGTAAGCCTTGAATTCCACTTCTAACCATTTCTGGCATGACATGTTGTTGCCTGCAATGATGCATGATTAGAAGCAATTGGCATAAGAGGAAATAATTATACCTTTCACTACTCCAATCTTCTATTGAGAAATGTGGGAGAGTATGTGGCATTTACCATCTAAGAAAAGACGTGTGCCTTCAAAAAATTTCTGGTAATTTGAGCATCTGCAGTCCTGTGTCAGTTGACATTCAGGTGTATAAAATGCCGGAGAGAATGGGGCATTCAGCATTGTGATAGATCTGAGCCGATAATCAGAACTACAATATGGTGGCTTTACATCTTTCTTGGTAGTGTTCACGCAATATATGATGCCATTATGCACCAACTAGGGATAACCTCAGGTTGGTTCTCTAACAATTATTACCAGTATATTGTCTGTTGAATGCCCATAATAGTAATGCATGAGTAAGCCCGCTTCTCTCCGGGAATTAGATCACATCAGCTGTTTGCGTATTTATGCAAATAAAAGACGCCTAGCTACCGTCTAGCCAACTGCAACCTGGTCTCTTTTCCAATTCTCTTGCTCTCAATTGACCTAAAACACCATTTGCATCCTCTCTCATCCCTGCTGAAATATAAGCATCAGCAAGCATCTTATAATTGGCTGCATTTCTTGGCTCCAACAGTAAGAGCTGCCTAGCTGCTGCCTGTCCAATTACCCAATCACCATGCAATCTGCAAGCACTAAGCATAGTTCCCCATAAAGACGCATTGTTTGCATGCTCAGATGTGGCATTTAGTAGCAAATAGTATGCATCAGTCAAACGTGCAGAACGACAGACTATATCCACCATGCATGTAAAATGTTCAATTTCTGGCTGTAAGCCATACTGTACTTTCATGCATTCGAACAACTCCAATCCCTCCTCTACAAGACCACCATGGCTACATGCCGATAATGCAGCAAGAAAAGTGTAATGGTTTGGTTGTACATCTGTTTTCTTCATAAGTTCAAAAAGGTTAAGAGCCTCTCTAACATCCCCATTCCATGCATATGCTTGTATTATTGAACTCCAGGAGACAACATCCTTTTCTTGAATTGTGTTGAATACCTTCAGTGAATATCCAATGCTTCCAGATCTAGCATACATGCTAATAAGAGAATTAGCAAGTGGATTCTCCCTCTCAAAACCTCTTTTTACAATTTGAGCATGAGTCTCCGTCCCCTTCTTCAAGGATGGAATTGAAGAGATAAGTGAGAGCAGCATTAGAAAGGTAACAGAATTAGGACTGATATCTCTCCTTTGCATTTCAAGTTCAAGTTCCAACACTCTGTCCACTTGTCCAAGCTCTGCACAAGCTTTAATTGCTGCATTCCATGCAATTACATCCTGTCTCACTTCTGCAACTTTGTTCAAAAGATTAAGTGAATTCTCCATCTTCCTGCACTTAGTATACATGTATATAAGTGCAGTAATCACAACTGAATCTGCTTTAAATCTACCGTTAGATATGTAATTTTTTTCAACCCAGTTACCTTTCATCCCATCACCCAATTCAGCACAAGCAAGAATTACATTGAGCAAGATTGGCCTGGTGGGTTGAACTCCTGTATTCAAAACCATCCGGTGGAAGATCTTGAGAGCATCATCCGGATGGCCATGTTGAGCATATCCACCGATCATAGAACTCCATGATGTTGCATCCTTGGATGGCATTCCATTAAATAAGGCAGCTGCCATGACCAAGCTGTTGCACTTAATGTACATTTCTATTAGTGAATTCGAAACAAATATATAAATTTCAAAACCAGTCTTGATGACATGAGCATGAATAGACTCCCCACCACTCAAGGTTCCCAAATTCCCACACCCAGAGACCAGGCTCACCAGAGTCGGCTCAGTTGGTATGACCCCGTGAACAAACCGCATTTCTTTGAACAACTCAAGAGCCTCAAACAAAAAACCAGCTTGTGAGTAGCCTGTGATCATGGTATTCCAGGACACAACATCTCTTTCAGGCATTCCATCAAACATTCTGCGGGCAGTTTCAAGGCGACCCAATTTACAGTACATACTGATCAAAGCAGTACCCACAAGAAGATCAGATTCAAACCCTTTCTCCCGCGCATGTCTACCAATTCTTATGCCCAGTTCAAGATCCGACCCTTGGGCACACGCCGTGATTGCAAGATGGAATGTATACTTGTCCGGCTCGCAATTTAACGAACGACCCGTCATTTCTTGGTAGACATCTAATGCCAATTGAGGCAAGCCATTCTTTAAATATCCCTTAATCATAGAATTCCAAATGACTTTCGTGGGTCTCTGGGTCTGGGCGTCGAACACCATGCGTGCATTCGTTGAATCTCCAAAATGGAAATATTTGGTGATTAGAAGGGTGGAGATGTACAAGTTTTGATGGAGACCGGAAGAGATCACTCGAGCGTGGAGGCATCGGAGGTGAGTAGGAGAGTAAGAGTAATCCGAAATGGCGTAGGCGAGAGCTTCTTTTAGGGCTTGCCAGCTTTGCTGGGCTAGAATAGCGGAGTGGAGTTTTCTTATTCGTAGGAGAGCTTTCAGAGACGACGTTTTCGAGCTCATTCCAAAGATATTAACCTTGGCGAGCAATTAAACGCCTATATTTTAGCCTTATTATAAAATTTAATAACAACACCCTTTTAGAGAAGTTTATCAAAAACGCCCTCTACTTTAGCTCTATTATTATTCAAACATTATCTCATTAGATCACTACATTTTACTTCCGGTAGTTATAAAATAGTCTAGATTAATTTTCATTTAATGTAAAGTAATAATAATATAATACACAAACCTAATAAATATAGTATTTTTAAGATATAAAAATAAGTTAAATATTTCTTTATACGAATGACAATAAATAAATAAATTAAAAATAAGAAATTGCCCTTTTCTTTTATTACTATTTCCCTGCATAAATTATTCTTTTTAAGAAAAAAATATTAAATGAAAATAAGACGACAGCAAAAGTTGTACAATTGACTAAATGATAACTAAGCCAAGTAACAACTAGATGACAAATAAATTAAGCCCTCAAGAAATGTAAACTGGGGCGATAGTCCTCCACAAGTTGTGTATGATATGATATCGATAAGATTCTCATATAAAAGTACAACGTGGCAGCCACGCAGTCTTCTATTGTGATGTCATTGCTGTGTTGGCACGATAGCAAAGAAAACAACCCCGTGTAAACTTCTACCTTAACTAGTATTAACAAGATAGTGATGTCTTAATTATGAGATTAAGCTGTCTTAAGATGATACGCAGACGGTCGGATTCACATGAATGGCCTTTCTAAAAGCTTTTTAATTTAGAATCTTAAACTGGACAAAGGCATAGTTTGATAATTAAATGTGGAAAGGAATCTTAAAGGAAGACAAAGACAAGACGTCCGACCCCGGACAGCTCTTACGAGGAAAGTGGGACATGGAGTTCATTCGAAATTTTGAAGAAAAAAAAATAATTAATCTCATGAATCAGTATCAAACTGGTGCTAAAATATTGAGATAATTGAGAGTTTTTGGGGGTTAGTTTTGTCTTGAATTTTGGTTGGGATTAGCAAAGGATTACTTCGCTCATTTATCCAAAAATAAAATAAAAAATTGCCTTTGGTAATATCTTATAATGACTAATATTTATCCTAATTCAAAGTTTCTGTATTCATGTTATAATGTGATTATAATATGCTTAATGGTATATTAAAATATATTTAATATGAATATTTTTTTGTTAACGATCACCTTTCTAATGCTACGAGTCGAAATTCGAAGAGGAAATTGGATTTCAACTCATGAGCAGAAAATTAGGGTTACCGTGGATCTCCAATTTTAAAATGTATCTCTAGATCAAACAGTTAAATAACAGAGAACTTGTGAGATTGAGATTGAGATAGATTCAAGATGAAGAATGAATTTATCAGGTTAGATAATAAATCTATCAGAATGGATCATAGAAAGTGATCGATCTAGAGTTGTGGTAAGGTGATGGAGGTGATAATGATGAAAGTTGAGGTAGTTGAAAGGAAATGGATAAAGAAGAAGTATAACCGTTTCTCGGGGTCAAGGAGATTCGGTCAGACAAAGAGGAAGACAGTAATGAAGATCCCAGATGATGTCTAAAGTTTCAAAGCTGAGATAATTAAATAAGGAGGAAGAATATGATCTTATAAATTAACTCTAATAATCTAAGATGATTATCTAGATGCACACCACATTTATTTATAAGTGGCTTATTGACTCGACTAGACTTGACAATAAGATAAAACATGCTAGTAAGCAGAAAATAATAAAATAAAATACATAGACTATAGTTTCTCGCTGCGCGGGCATTCAAACGCCATTTTTTTTTGTTCTCGAGAAAATGCATTCGAATGGCTTGGGAGCATTCAAACGCCTCATTAACCTTTCGACTCTCGGGTAAATAAGTTTGAATAGGCTTGAAGTCGTTTGAACACCCTTTTATTATATTATATTTTTATAAATTCTAAATCTAAAAAATGCTAAGGTTTCCTATACAATTTTTCTACATTTAAATTTAGCCCTCTATAATTATGCTTATACTTTTACTTTCACGTGGTTTAGATTAATATAAAACTATTAATTTTCCATCCACCATAATAACAAAAGAATAAAAAATATTACCCTAATAAATATTAAAATATCATAATTGACTTTCTACTTCTAATTAAATTTATTCATCATATTCCATTTTTTAAATTTAAAATAAAATGCAAGCTCAATCTTTCTATATTTTACAGTCTAATATTACAAATCTTAAATCTTACTTAATATCTAACTATTATAATATACATTCTTTAATGATCATGAAAAAGAACATTTTATTTTAAAAATATGGATAGAAGATTTATATTTACTCAAACAATGAGATTACTAATACTACTACATAGTAATTTATACTTTCTGTATTAAATTAGATGAGAAAGGTTAATAATATTATAATTTTATATAAAAGTTTAGAAGGCTATTTAAATTTTAGCCTAAATTTTACTTACTCAGGCCAATTTTGAGTCTCTGACGACTGGCTAAAATTATGTACTCTACTGACTTCGGCCTCGTGCTTTATTAATGTCACCCAGAGTGTTAACTCATATGCGCTAAACAAAAGAATGAATGATATAACACCCACCTCTCCTTTCCACCGGCTTCCACTACTCTCTCTACAAAAGTCTTAACTTTTTTATTCAGATCCTCCTCTTCTTCTTTTTTTCTTTTTCTTTTTTTAATTTTCTAATATAACTCTCTCTCTCTCTCCTTTTAATAGAATCTCATCCATCTCCTCTGTTCTCTCCTCCATGGCTTCTCTCAAAGCTTCGCCGCTCTCCCTCCAATCCGCCTCCTCCCTTTCTTCTCTCTCTCAAAAGAGTCTCCTTGGCTCACCGCTCCGAATCCCAACTCTAGCTAGAGAGCCACAGAAGAAATCCACTGCTATCGCTGTTTCGAGAACCACAAAGGCCTCGCTTTTCTCCATGAAACAAGCACCCAAAGATTCTAGACCAAGTAAGCGTTCGATTGATGTGAGGTTTCTCCTTGATTAGCTAGCTCTTTGACTGCTTGCTCACTTTATTGTTGCCGTCGATCCAGCCAAGGTGCAGGTGATGCACGTGTACGAGTTCAACGAGCGAGACCGCAGGAGCCCTGCCTACCTCCGGTTGAGCCAGAAGGAAGTCAACTCCCTCGGCGATCTCGTCCCTTTCACCAACAAAGTGAGCTAAAAATTCTATTTTTTTTTTCTTCTTTTAATTCCTACCAAAACCACTATTTGGCAACAAAGCGATCAAATTTGGGCTTTTCTGCCCTCAATAAAGATCGATTTTTTTGTTCTTCTTTTTACTTGGAAATCTTGAGCGCAGCTGTACCACGGGAACCTCGAGAAGCGGATCGGGATTACGGCGGGGCTCTGCGTGCTGATCCAGCACGTGCCGGAGAGGGGCGGCGACCGGTACGAGGCGGCGTACAGCTTCTACTTCGGAGACTACGGCCACATCTCGGTGCAGGGACCGTACCTGACGTACGAGGAGTCCTACCTGGCGGTGACCGGTGGCTCCGGTGTGTTCGAGGGGGTCTACGGCAAGGTCAAGCTGCAGCAGATCGTGTACCCATTCAAGATCTTCTACACCTTCTACCTCAGGGGCATTCCGGACATTCCCCGCGAACTCTTGGGCGCGCCAGTGCCGCCGTCTCCGGTCGTGCAGCCGACCCCCGCCGCCATGGCGGCGGAGCCGCAGGCGGCCATCAGGAATTATACCAAATAGATGGTAGTTGCTGGGAGAATAATAAAAGGCAATGTGAGGATGTTTTTTGTTATTAAAAAAAAGAAGCTTTGTCTGATGCTTGTGAGGCAAAGTGTACGATTTGGTCAATTCATCTTAGTTTGTATTCGACAGTCTTCAATACTTATTTTTGCCTCCTGTTTTGATGGTGTGAGCATCAAAGAGTAAAAGATTAACATATAATTAGAAATTAAAAATGGAGTTTACGAAAATAAAATTGGGATTAGAATCCAGGCACAGCTGAATCCTCCAGGAATCAGACGATTCACATAACTCGGGTAATTCAGCTCATGCAATATTAGCAAGCGGTTAATAGTTCTAATGATACCATGGACTAGATTTTGTTCTTATTGTCTACAAATGTAACAGGTGAATATATATATATATATATATATATTTTTTTTTTTTTTTCTTCGATAAGAATAGGTTTGATAAGCAGTGTAACAATACGATCGTTACCTAGGTCGTCCGCTCTTATCTTTAAATGATTTGGATTGGTGATCTGCTGGATCTTGTCGATATTTGCAAGCAGCAATGTAGATAAGTAATACTTGGGGAGCCCACATAGTCGCACTATCACTCTGATCCGTAACGAGCCCATGGATTGGACCAAATCCAAGATGGGAATTTTGTTTCAAATTGAACCATATTTGGGCTTCTACGGCCCAAAGCCCACCTAATTGATTGAAGCCCTCACAATGCACAGTACTACTTATTAATACGATATTCAAAAATATAACTTCGCCGTTGCCGGGGATCGAACCCGGGTCGTCCGCGTGACAGGCGGAAATACTTACCACTATACTACAACGACTTGGTTATTTTCCGAAATATATCATTTATATTCTGTAACAAGTGCATGGTTGTCGTCTCTAAGGTAACAGTATATGTGTATCCTAATGGACCCAAATTTCTTTTGGTCTAGAGTCGAAAATATTGTTATAGGTTTAGGTTACATACAACGGACAGGTGAACGAGTGGTCTTATCATGCAGTATAAATTATTATTAGTTGCATTCTTTTGGTCGTAGCTTCCAACTGAAAATTCGGTTGGAATCTTTTGGCGGTTAGCATGACAAACACGCAATTTGTAATGGGATAAAACTGAAACTACACCTCGAAAGTCCAAAGCTTGGACTTTAAACCTCAGCACCTGAATAGAAAACTAATATATTTGTTGAGGAAATTTATAGAAAATACTTTACTCTATGTGTTTACTATCATGTACATTTATTCTTTTGCCTAAAAAAATGCTATTCCCTTGGCTATTAATAACTCAAAGTGTTTTTGATGCAATTAAGTTTATGTAAATCTCCATTTAAAGTTGATCTGCGCCATCTTCGGGACACCTGCCCGGTTTAATCTCGCCATTAATGGAAAATTCTGCTGACCAATTGGCTATAGGAGTTTAAGTTTAAGCTTAAGCCCGGCACAACTAATGGAAGTTATGCTGACCAAATATAGTACCACGTGCATTAGACGACTTTAGCATTCCAAGAGTAGTAGGGTTAACCTAATCTGTTTTCTTCGTACCGGGATTTTCCTTTTCCTAGAACGAACATATTCAAGTAATTCCAAATCTTAGAGAAATCTATCTTGCAACTAATCTTCCTCTAGTGACTAGTAGAAGAAGCAAGCGGAGTAAATTAAGGACTTGTCCCACTTATCCAGCTCGAATGACGGAAGTTTTTACTTCCCTTTAAAGCCAACGATACCTGCCATGGAGACTATAAATAAAGCTCTAAGCCAAGATAAGCTTATACCCATCTTCTATATAGTTTTATAATTAGTTAGCTTCTATCAACATAGTTGCATTAGAGTTCAATGGCTCACTTAGTATATTTTCTTCTACTCTCGTCACTCTTATTCCACTTCGTTGCTGAGGCAAAGCAACTCTATAACGTTGCGGACTACGGCGCGAAATCAGACGGCCATGCCGACTCCGCCGCCGCTTTTCTCGAGGCATGGGCGGCCGCCTGTCGATCGACCGAACAGGGGACAGTCTACGTGCCCGGTGGCTCCTTCGTCGTCAGCCACGCCGCATTCAGTGGGCCATGCAGAAACGGCAGAGTCACTGTTCAAATTGACGGCACGATCGTCGCGCCGTCCGGTTATGGCCTTTCCGGCGAAAACGCAGAGTGGCTGGCTTTCGATGGGATCGAAGGTTTGTCGATCAACGGCGGGACCATCGACGGCCGTGGCGCGTCCCTCTGGGCGTGCAAAGCCTCCGGCGGCAACTGCCCCTCCGGAGCAAAGGTAGGCGATACTACGTGAAATTACAATTTTGCCCTCGCCACTTAAATTTTTTTTCTTTTTCTAAGGTTTTCATCTTCATGCATGCATACAGTCGTTGACGATAAGAAATTCGAAGGACGTCTCGATCACCGGCTTGACGTCCGTCAACAGCGAGCTTTTCCACATCGTGATCGAGGACTGTCAAGGGGTGACGGTGCAAGGCGTCAAGATCACGGCGCCGGAGAGCAGCCCTAACACTGATGGCATCCACGTGCAGGGATCGGACGACGTGACGATCACCGCTGCCGGCATCGGGACCGGCGACGATTGCATCTCGATCGGGCCCGGCACGACTAACCTGTGGATCGAGCGTGTCAATTGCGGTCCTGGACATGGCATAAGGTGAGAGGGAGACCGAATCATAAAATTACATATTCTTGTAGTTCTTTTGTGGATAAATTTGACACGAGCGTGTGGTTGGTTTTGCAGCATTGGGAGCTTAGGGAAGGGATACGACGAGAAAGGAGTAGAGAACGTAACGGTGAAGACGACACTGTTCACCGGAACGGAGAACGGTCTCAGGATAAAGACATGGGGAAAACCCAGCGACGGATACGTACGTGGGGTGGTATTCGAGCACGCCCTCATGCAAAATGTCCAAAACCCCATCATCATTGACCAGAATTACTGCCCCAACAGCAGAGGATGCCCCGAAGAAAAGGTACTTCCTCTACCAACCTCAGGGGTAAATACGTCACTATTTAATTTCCTTACGTTATTTATCCTCTCTCTTTTAGAGCTCCGGTGTAAAGATTAGCCAAGTGACGTACACGGACATCCGAGGAACCTCGGCGTCGCAAGTAGCGGTGGACTTCGATTGCAGTAAGAGTAATCCTTGCAGTGGGATCGGGTTGCAAGATATAAAGCTCACGTACGGCAACAAACCGGCAGACGCGTCTTGCAAGAACGCAGGTGGAACAGCCTCTGGCTTTCTCGTGCCGCCGAGTTGTTTGTAATTCGCACCCACACCCACACCCACATATATATAGGCTAGCTAGCTTGCATTGTACGCACCTTCTACATACTTCTACTGCCATATGTGCCCTTCTAAAATCTATGATGTACCCTTATGTACACACATACATATATATTAAGAAATTTGGTTTTAATTTGTTAGCTACCCCTTAGCTTTTGTATGGACACCCTTCGAATATTTTATAGGTTAGTCGTATAAGACAATATATTCAATACTAAACTCTAAAATTTAGAGTTGAAAGTAAGTAATATTAATAAAAGAAAGTAGTAGTTACTGTGACCGAAAATAGTAATTAATATAAAGGAGTAAATTAGTCTCTTTACTTCAGGACTTGGGAGAGAGGAGGAAGCAAGTATTTCCTCATCTCTTTCAGTAAAATAGTTCTCAAATTGGCTCGTTATGGCCTAATAGATCCTTTATTATGGGCTGGATACAAGAAGGCCCAGTACTGCTTCCTCCTCTCTCTCCCAGGTCCTACTAGGTGGATGACTCGGAAGAATCCCCCAAAATCGGCGCCGCTCTCCCCCTTCCCGCCAACCAATCCCTAATAAGTAATAACCCTTCCCTCTCCCCTCTCTCCTCTCTCCTCTCTCTACCCCCAATGAACTTTTCCGACGAGTGGCGTTCTCTATTTCCTATCTCCTCCATCTTCCCTGCTCCCAACCTCCTGGCCTCCTCCTCCTACGGCCCTCTCCTCTTCGCCCCTTCCTCCCCTCCCCTCCCTCTCCTCTCGTCCCCTTCCATCTCCCTCCACCTCCCCCCTCCTCTCCCTTCCTCCTCCGTCCTCTCCTCCCTCCGCGCCTTCTTCCGCTCCCCCACTAACGACGCCTTCCTCCCCTCCTCTGCCATCGACTCCCTCTTCTCTGACCTCTTCCCCTCTCCTTCCTCCTACTCTTCCTCCATCCCTTCCCCCTACCTCGTCTACCTTCGCTGCCGCCGCCGCCCCTCCTCCTTCATCCTCTTCTTCCCCTCTGGCGAAAACTCCGATCTGATCGGCTACGTGTCGATCGCATTTAACAGCAAATCGTCGGTTCCCGAGATCACCGTCGAGCGCAACGGCGATGTCTTCAAGCAAAACGACGGGTACAAGCACCCCTACCATCGGATCTTACATCTGGCCGTATCTCCCGCCAACTCGTTATCGTGGAAAGCCGGTTCGGCTTCGCCAGGTACGCCCGTCGTCGAAGGGTACTTGATTGCTGCCACTCTGTATTCTGTAAATTGGTTTAGGGTTGAGACTAGAGTTTTGGAATGTGGTTTGGAAAGGCCGTTCCTGGTGCCTCTGGCGAAGCAGGGGTTTGAGAAGTCCGTGGTACACGCTTGCTGGAGCCCGCATTATGAGGAGGAGAGTGCCGCACTGTTGGAAAGCGGCGAGCTTTGCTGGTTTAATTTGAGTACCAAGCGTGGGGGCAAGGTTAAGGTTGAGTTGGGTGGTGGTGATGATAATGGAGAATGGTTGGGATGCGAGTTTGGTGAACAGCCGTGGGTTGTCACTGTTGTGAGCTCTAAAGTTGTTGTCTCGGTTGATTTGAGGTTTAGCGATGGCCGGCAGAATAAAGTTTTGGCTAAGGTCGAAATGCCAGGTCTATTTGATGTTTCCCCCTCGGAGGAAAAGAATGATCAGTTTCTTGCTTTCTGCAAAGCGGATTACAATAATTTTCATATGTCCTTAGTGACCGAGCGTCTATTGTTTCTTTTTGATCTGCGAAATCCTTTGGTTCCTGTATTGACATGGGATCATGGGCTTGATAACCCTAGATGCATTGCCATGTTTAGGTTGCTGGATTTGAGACCGTCCGATGAATTCAAGTGGGCCTCAGAATCAGGGTTTGCCATCTTGGTCGGTTCATTTGGCAACAACGAGTTTAATCTCTTCTGCTATGGGCCTAAGGAGAAAGCATCTTCAAATGATCCTTCCCTTTATGCTTGGGAACTTCCGTCATGTCTTTCTTTGGTGGGTCAAAGTTTTGCAGTTGGTGATAACCTTATAAAAGATATTTTCTTGGGAGAGATATCTACAAGTTTTTCTGATTGTCAACAAAGGAAGGACATGGTTGTTGGATTCTGCATTCTTCCTGATAATCTCTCTATAATGGAAAGCAGTTCTGGTGGTTTTGCATTGATTCGGGTAATGTCATCTGGGAAGCTGGAGATGCAAAGGTATGATGCAATATGGGATTTATCTCTTGAGAAAAGGCTCACACCTTGTTCCAGTAGAAGCTTAAAAAACATCTGGTCGCAGGACCAGAATAAAAGTTCACACCCTGATCACCAAAACAAGACACAAGAAAACAGAAGGTCAAACACCAACCAGCCTCCCAACAGCAACAGCAAACAAAAGATCCACAAGCACTACACAGCACATAAAGGCAGTTCATTAGAATTGAGGCCTTTGCTCATTTTCTGCAAAGGCAAGGAAGAGAGAATATCCATGCGGTACGATTTCTTGAAGTTGAGGTATCTTTTTGAATATATGAATGGTAACCTTTCCAATGCAATCACTACAAATAATGCTCAATTGGATTCCAAGGAAGCTAAACAAATTACTTTGGGCGATGGAATAAGGAAACTTGTAAAAGACACTCAGAATTCTAGTACGTCATCACTCTCTTCTGTTTTAAGTGATGCTAGCATTCCAACTAGCATATTTGAAATTGCATCTCGGAGAATGTTGAATTGTCTTCAATCAGATCTTTTGTCCTTGGCCTTCTCCACATATTCAGACTTATTTGGTAATCCAGATTATTCTTTTGAATTTTTGGAAGTTCCTAGCTGCTTGCCTCATAATCAATTCCGACCTTTCTTTGTGGGGAAACCTTCCAGAAGAGGTGAGAAGTGGTCGAGTAAAGCATCAAGCGATGATGGCCTTGTAGGTCCAGTTCTTCCTATTCCTGTTCTTGTTACACTTCATGAGATAGATTATGAGTCGAACAACTCTTCTTTTCTAAAAGAAAAGCTAGATGGTGACTTGTTAAGCCTTCAATGCAAAGAAGTTCTCGAGAATGTGTTTTCTGAAACAGAAATTTCCATTGCTGATACTGACAATTGTAAAGAATGGTCTGCATCACAAGAGCTGCATGACGAGAAACCTTTTTTCATTTATGAACCTGTACAAAGTGGGAGTAGGTGCAAAATTACTGCAAAGAAGGTAGTACAGGAAGAACAGTCACAAGCCAATCGTTTGTTTGAAACTTGCTCAGTGATCTATAAAGATGAGAAATTTACCACATTCATTGGTGGAATTGTTGACAAGACGAGCAATGTTGATAATGGGCATGCACAACTTGGGTCTCACATATTTGATATGAGCCCAGTTAGATTGGATTTTGATTCATCTGACATTGTGCTTCAGCCAGCGGAGCAGAAGATCTTTAAGTGCTTAAAGAGACAATTTGTGAAATGGCAGGAAAATTATAAGCCATATCAAGATTTCTGTACTTCGTCCAAATTACCTAAATCAGCTCACTGATCTCTTTATATTCTGTTGCCATCTTAAGCTGGCATCACACATGGAAATCATTTTTTTCTAAAGAAAGAGAGCAAACAGAGGGATTGTGCCCTGGACAGTGCAGTATTTGGATCTCACATGTTTGATCTCTCAGCCCAGCTAGATTGGGTTTTGGTTTATATGACTTGTGCTTCAGCCAGCAGAGCCGAAGATCTTTAAGTTCTTGAAGGGAATTTTTTATATGGAAGGAGATTTATTAGCCATATCAAGGTTTCTTTACTTATCAGCTCAGTAAATCTCTTTGTGTTCTATTGCCATCTTAAGCTGGGAGCACACGTGGGAATCATTTTATTTCTCACACGAGAACTTACTTCTTGGAAGGAAGTGGCTCGATACATCAACACATTAATTCGGTATGTGATATTATACACATAATTTTATCTACTCTTTCTGTTTAAGAACCTTGTGATCAATTCAGTAGTATCAAAATTCATCTTCTCGGTATGTGCACAGAACCTGTCGAGTTCTTTTTAATAGCAATGTATTAACACTTTTACATTGTATTCTTTTTCAATAGAAAATTGTTTCTTATGGAGGGCGAAGAGCAATTAATCCTTGACGACAATAAGTTAGGTGGCACTGCAGACATGGGTTTAGATGGTAAAAACTTTTATATTATTCTTGCACTATGATTCTCTTTTTAATGTACTTTACTTCAAAGAGTTAATGACAAGTTTTTCTTTAAAAAAATTGGCATCATAGTACGTTCTTTTGTTTCTTATTTGGTATACATTGTCTATTTTCATGTGGTTTATTGTCGAACACTTCAAAATAAATTTTCCATTGCATGCGTTTGAGCTTGGGCAGACAATTTTAAGTTTGAAAGTAAAGGTCCTAGACTCTGATAAGAAGTTGCACCTTAGATTTTTTAGATAATAATAATTATGCTTAATTTCTTATAAATCAGTCTCTTCGCATTGATCTGCAGTTTACCATAAAATATGTAGGCCTAAATCTCTTGTGCAAACTATAAGATGGCCTATCTTTATGGAGAACATATTTAATCACATTCGATAATACTAAAACTGCTGAAGAGCAAATAATACGACATTTCAGGGGTTTCTTGCCTACAAGTGAAAAAAAAAAAATTATGACCGGTTATATAGGTAGAGGTATGATGCTAAGATACATTGTCAGTCTTTCATATTTAAAATCCATGGTTTTATTGTTTTTTACACGATAAGAACACTAGTAGCCTCTTTGTGCCTCTACCCGTCTTTGAGGTATGTAATTATGTAAGTAATGCTTCTAGCAATTATGATTTGATTTAAGAATTCTGTCCCTCTTACATCTTAGTAGATCTCATGCTGGACACATTGCAGTACTTCGTATGCCAGATCACAAAGTTTCTCATGATAGTATTGGAATAGAGGAGAAAAATTGCTAAATTGTGTTAAACAGCCTATAGCACAGGATATCTTTTGTTATCATTTAGAAATTAGAGGTATCTTAGTGCCTTCTTTAGAATTTTGTTTGTCGTCATTATCTCAATGGTATCAAGAACCAATGGAGCTTACGAGCTCGTTCACTTCTTATCACTAATAATCATCATTATGAGATGTTAACTATGTTTACTTTGATTGATTAGATTTTAATTTCAATGATGCCATCAGATATCTGTTGGAATCATTAGATAGACATATCTCAGATCTGGGAACTCTAGGATAAATTCTTTTATTTACTCAATAAGGTTTAATGTATTTTATATTGCAAATTTTTGTATTTGGCGGTTGCAACATATAGATAGGACTTCAAGTCTTAAATACTACTACACTATTGTAGTTAACTAAAGAAGCAGTTGAAGTTTTACAATGGTCGAATCTCTCTGATGTCTCAGCTTCTTTATTTTCATATAATTTGAGCAAGTAAAAAGCTTTATTGCTATCATTATATTAGTTTTTAAAAGATTAAATATAATTACTCGATCTAGATCAAGATTTTATGAAACACTTACCTCTAAATATACGTGTCCTTCACGTGGATAGATACCACTTGATATCCACGTGACTTATTGATAAATGTTTGTACATAATATAAATGATAAAATATGATATTTTTACAAATAAAATAAGTTAAACGGAGTCTAAATTACTACTGGCCGCAACAAGCCTTAAAATACATATTTATATACCTTATTAAGACAAATGCCTGCACATGGGCTATAATTTATATAACTTATTTTACAATACTAAAACAAATATAGTCAGATCTTTACCAGCTCCTTCACAGACTCGGGGTTATCTACTGATTAAAAAATAATAATTTTATTAAAATATGATGAGCATAAAGCCTAGCAAGTATACATCTCTACAATCTAAAAATAGGATAAAGAATGATGTCACATAATACATTTTTATGACAACATGATTATTGTAATGCGTTCATGCAATATGTTCATATTAATAATTTATATGTATTAATAAAAAAACACATGATATGTATCATTTAAACTATCAAATCATTTACATCAAGTTCACACTGAGTTATAATCATAATTATCATAACATGCTCAAAGAGCTATCTACCATATAATAAACATAGGTTCACACCAACTCAAATATCGAGGAGAGATAGACATTTAGTAATAATGTCGCCTATACATGCGTAACGACGCTACATATGATAGATTATTTATGGCCATCAGACCAAGGATTCCAGTCGTAAGCTCATATCTCAATTTTATCGCTCTAGTAATTCATCTCACATAGCAGAATCATCACATACATCGGGATTATCGTTCACAGTAAAAAAACAAGAGCACCATTGCTTATAGACGATTTGACACTGCGTCATCGGGTACCGTTAGGTCTATGACCTTTACCTCTCAATTATAATTTTAGTTTACGTAGTGTCTAGTTTTCGTATTCGGCAGTGTTGTGCCTACTCAAACCAGTTCACGTGGTGTATGATAGTCCTCTCTTGACCTTATGACCTCGCTCATTGATCGATATAAATATAGGTAATAAATATATACTCTGCCTTCTGACCCTGGGCTGAGTGAGTAAATAGACATTGCCGAGACGGGATTTAACTGTATGGTGATACATGCAAGTGGAGCAGTTATTAACATCATCAATCATATTACATGTACATTGAAGATATCATAATTGAAAATGCTCTAATGTTTTATGAATAACTATAAAGTAGTAAAGTAAATATAATTATGATGAATAGTGAATAAACATCTACACATGTATAATATGAATGCAATAAACTCATAAAGTAATACATCACTTCAATATTACACAAGATTATAAAGAATTTACTCGCTTGACATTGCTTCCAAGTTAATCAATTCTAATTGCGTCACGGATTCTCGCACGATAATGAATATACCTTGATAATGAAAGTAATAAACATAAGCACTTTTGATACTAATTAATACACTTCTGACACTAATTAATAAATAATTCTACTGATACTCGTTATAAGTTTAGATAGGTCCACCTAGAAATTCTTACATTTATTAATTCAAGTATAATAAGTATATTAATTATGATAGTCTGATACACTTTTAAGGTTATTAACACAACTATCATCATGATCACTATTTCTTTAATAGCTGTCGATTGAAACCAAATTAGAATAGACAATATTTAATTAGTTTATTTCATTGATTATCAAAACATGATTTAAAGATTAATAATTAGAACTAATTTTTCATTTTAAGCAATTGGTAGAGGTACACTTAGATCACAGTCTAATTTATAATAATTATTATAATTAACAAAGCTATTCTCTAAAAGCGATTAATATTTAAAGTTTAAGTTGACAAAGATAATTAAATGAAATGAGTAAAATATATCAAAATAAATTAAAGAGCAATTAATCTATTTGGGCCAGTTAAAGGTCTAAAGCAATGGGCTGGGCTGTAACTAACCCAAAGACCACAACACTAACTCACCGAGGTTGGGCCAAAGTTCAAACTATCCAAAGGCAACCCAACCCACAACCAACATGGACTGCAATAGAACTAGAACCCACACGGTTTATTGTGCCAAAGATGGCCAAACTTACTAACATTATTTAAATGAAGGAAATAAATAATTATAATGGGTGAAGAATAAAAAGGAGAGAAAGGAGGAACTCACCTGCCAAAGGAGGTACTCCTTACAAGTCCCACATGGGGTATTGCTTTAGAGGGTGGACAAAGAGGTGGCGAGGAAGAGAAGGTGGTGGCGTTGCGACATGGTCGATGATGACGGTTGACGACAAAGCCAAGAATCGGCGAAGAAATCGACTGCAATGGTGATCTCGATAGGGTCACTCGATATTGGACATGAATTTGTATGAAACTTTTGAGAGATTTTTTGGCGGATCTAGTCGTTGATTTTTTGTGAATTTTTTATATGTTGTAGCCCTGGGAGTGAGCTTTCTAACAAATATAATTTTATGCCAATCGGATGGCTAGATTGGAAGATATTTTTAAAAGAGTAGACAAAGGTCGGAGGGTGATGCAACTTGACAAATTGAGATCGTATCAACTTGGATCGGTTTGCATGCTGTTGCTCTTGATGGCTGTTTGGGTGCAGATTTGCTTTCATCTTGAAATAAGGTTAGTGAATATAGGTTGAATGAGAAGTAGAGAAGGAGAAGTGGGAGGCTAGAGGCTAGAGGCTAGAAGAGATTGAATCAATAATGGTGGCACGGTTGGCAATGAGGGAGGTGAAGGAGATGAGGTCGACGACCAAGGGATAAAGATAGTGAGTGGTAGGGGGGTAGCAAAGCAATCCAATAATGAGATAATTTCTAAATTAGAGTTTCATCAACATATTTATAAAGACTAATCTTATACCAACATAGATAAGGACTCAATTAATCAATACAACTCGACTAGCCCGAGTTAAACTGAGGTTCCCGATACAACTCAAATATTTGATCGACTTGACTAAATATAATTATCCAATTAATAAATTGCGTCCACATTTATTTGTTACTTGAGTTCATGGCTCAATTAACAAGACAGTTGTCAAAAGGAATACAAAAATAACTAAATAAATAGGCTTAACCCTATGAGTCCAATGTGCCGCGAATGGATCTAATTAGACTAAGTCGTATTAGAGAGAGAGAAAGAGAGAGAGAGAGAGAGAGAGAGAGAGGGGGGGGGGGGGGGGGCAGTGGGGCACGTTTCCAGAAATATTTTTTCTATATTATTAATTTTGGTACTGGCTGTTATATTTTACATCTTGTGTAGTCTCTTCTCTACAATCTAGGGTTTGTTTCCACTGACTATTGTATTTTGATCCTGTCTCAACATTGTGCCCACTTGGATGCTTGCTTATTAGTTTTATACCTTGATCTCATTATCTATCTGAATATGATAACAGCTTGCAGAAGAATCACGTGGTGTGGTCCAATATCTGGCGCTATTACTTCGCAGATAGCTCTGTGTTTTTCCTGGGTTTCTCTTACATAGCAAATAACAACTGTTAGACTCTGCTTTGAATTTGAGGACATGCATGTTAATGTGTACATTTCCATGCGTTAAGGTGACTGTTTGGTCATAACTGCACATTGTAGTCATGGAGCAAAGGCTGGTCTTGATTAGGTGTCTATAGTCTCCCACATCAGATGGGCAGAAAGAGTCAATACCTTCAATTTCAGGATGACTTCAGCTGGTTACATTCGTCTCTTAGTATGGCGATACCAAGAGGGCAAACAAGAAACGGTTGGAAGAAGAAATGGTTTAGTTGGTCAAAGTTTAGTGTGTTGCAAATGATTCCAGTGTCTTAATAATAATCAGCGGAGAAAATATGGTTCTGTTGATTTCTTTCCAAGTCTGTCACGTCATTATTGTGTAAATGAGTGAATGAATACCCAACTTATACATTGTAGCGTTTGCATTATTCGTACAGTCTCACTATAACTGGATCTCTGTTCTGCGATAGCCAATTTGACTCATTTTCTGTCTTTTAGTGAAATAACACATGTATTTCTCTGAACAATAGATGAGATTAAGGAAGAGCAATGTGAACCAAGTACTATATAAAGTCTCTCAGACCTTTGTTTTTTAGTTTCAAGATGGTATAGTACTTTGATGATAATGTTATTGCAGTCTTGCCGTCGTAGTAAATTTGAGCATAAAGGTTGCAGTGACCATCCTCTCTATGTAGTATAGTGCCAGGGAGGACCATTTGCATTCGAGCACCAATAGCTTTCACGCTCATCTCAGTGGCATCTTATGTTCCACCAATGCTAATCTGACACATCACGGCAGTTGGCAAAGATTATGGCATGTAATGGCACACAAGTTGCCCATGCTGTGGTCTATACCTTGCCAATTTTAAATAACATTTCACAGCTGTCACCTACTCGGTGCTCATCCTCTGGCCACGGTTCGACCTTCTTCTCCCAATCTCGAGTTCATGAATGTTCCAAGTATCTAGACATAGTATATACAGAAGCCCTGTTCCTGTTTGTCCTCGCTGTGACGCCGAAATACTAGGGCCTTACACTTCCTCCAAGTCAACGATGTAGAATTTTGATACAGGATAAGCAAAGATATATATATATATATATATATATATATATTTTTTTTTTTTTTTTTTTTTTTCTCTATTCATGCATCTTAATTATGTGCATATGTGTCTATTTTCGCGCCACATTTAGCGCGTCAGCTTGCCTACATTTGATGTGATTTTTTTAATATTTATTTTTTGGTTTGTCCTCCTTTCTAGATGGAGACAATTAACTAGCTTGAGTTACACTCCATCATACATCCATGGCAACAAATCCAAGAATACCATGATTCATGTTGTGTTCCAGTGTGCTTTATTTAGGCATTAGGCATCGTCTATCAAATATTACTGTGGTAAGAAGTTGTCACATAGTTTCCAAGATATCTAATCCAAGGGGGGTAAAGAAGAAGAAGAAGAAGAAGAAGAAAGATTTACTTGGTCGATTCAAACAACTAAAGCCGTCCAAATTCGACCAAAATGCACATGCACGGACTTGGAATTCTTCATCAGCTTCGGTTTCGACGTTGTACTTTTGACAAAGAAAGCATGCGAACTCCTTTTGGCATCAGGGAAGCGGAGAAATAGACGACTTGCAGTGGAAAGATTGAGCTCTGACGACAAGTTTGACAGGAATAAATATTAAGGTTAACTGGTAAACTATATTTCATTAAAATCCCAAAACGCTATTTGTACGGTAATCGACAGAGATATTTATTGAATCTACCAACTCATGTGTGAAACAACATTGCCAACAAGAACAAAAGAACAAAAAAACCAATCATCTTTTTCTCATCTTCCTCCATACTCCTTTTTATTTGGTTGAGCTACCCGTCCTAAGCGTTTTAACGTTTCCTTCACTGTTTGATCAAACAACTAGACCGTGATCCCCACCATTTCAACACTGGCCGTCAAAGGAGAATTCCATCTAGTTACAATTATATATAATTTATGATACATATATATATATATATATATAATTACTGTGAAAATAACTGGAGCTGTATCAATATATTAGAATATGACACCGCTAAAAAAAGAATAAAAAAAAAAATATGCAACTTGGGGGTGGGCCCGAGCTTTTAGCTACCTTGATGTGGACGGCATTAATGGTGTTCTCGTTGGTCTCCGTACCGGACCCGATTTAGTAGGTCAAAGTTTGGTGAGATGCGGGTCTTTGCCTCCACTATCGCTGCCGCCACTGCTGCTGCTGCTGCTGCTGCTTCTTCTTCATCTCCTTCTATTTGATACTCTTTTTATCTCTAGTCTCTAGCATTGATGTGGTGTCATTAATTCCACCGAGCTAAAAGCTGGAAAAAAAGGAGTGAGAATGAAATTACCAGATGAATCTTCCTCCTTTCCTTAACTTTATTATGTTCTCCTCGCGTGCTCAAAATTAAGCATATATTGTGATACGCGTATCTCCCCCTTTTACCACAAGTTGCAAGCTTTAATTTGGTGAATAAGTGGAGTACAGCTCGGATGTTATATCCATCTCAAATCAACGCCCATGCATAAAATCTATCCCACGAAAATTGGGACCCTTTTCTGAATTTTCTTTCAAAAATTAAAGAAATTATCAAAACAGTTTGATTTTCGAAACTATTTAGATGATCGATCAACAACTCACTCCTCATTGTTCTGATATTTAATTATATATATTATTTCAAAAAAAAGAAGAAAAAGGCATAACCTTGTCCGGCCAACCGAATTTGATGTGATGTTGAGCTAATTACAGAGGGTTTAACAACAAGCTTGAGCTTTTCCATTGCCTTAATACATTAGTGCTTGTAACTAAGTTCTTTCATAAGCATCCATTCGCACCTAATTATAATATCATTGACGTCGTTATCATCCTTTATGTTTATATATTATGTATATATCCGTGTAATTTGCGCGTACGCTTTCGATTCCGATAACGACGATAAACTAAGCCCTAATTAGGTTGGTAAATTATTAGGTCCATCTATCTCCTCAAAAGACTCTTTGAGGTGGATTGCAATGGTGGAACAATTAGGTATATCCTAAAGGAGAACACCTATGTAGTAGATCCAAAAAAATTAAGATAAAAAGGTAGCATGAAATTGTTATGGGCCAATCTAATTGGCCAAGCTCAAGTGGTGATATTAGGATTTGGGATCACTAGATTTGGCCAATGAGAAGCCATAGTGCTGCCGTGCTGTGCTTGCACTGCTCATCCTATGAACGAACAATCACACCCTTAACAAAAAGGTGCCTAGAAAAGATCGACATTGGGATCACATCAGTGATGTCGATGCATTTGAAACTTCTTAGGTTTAATCCAAAGCTGTTCTACTTGCACTTTAGATTATTTGATTCTTTGCAAGAATAGGCCTACTCTGGTTACATAATAATTAGGCTTAAACTCTATCAATTCAAAAAAATTTTAAATATTTTCTTAAATTATGTCATCCAATTTTCCAGTTAACAAATTTGACTCAAAAACATAGAGATAATTATTCCTAGCCCACCTGAACCGTCCGAATTAAGAATTTTCGAACGATGATAATAACTCGGAATGAGAATATTTATAATTGACTCAAAATAGAAAACCAAATGACACTCCCTACAGCTTTATCATATATTCCATTACTTTGAATTCTAGAAAATGACCCCATGAACGTGTCTCTGTACTGTTTTTGATTGTTGTTTGATTTCAGCAAGCAAAAGGTTGAAATATTAATGGGAATTGAAAGTACTAAACTTGAATTCTCATCATATGTTTTGTCGGCCAGAATACGCTAACTCTGTCATCATAGGAAAATCATGCCTCTTACTCATCTAATTTGAACATGAACTAAATGTTTTAGTCTAAATTGTCAAAGTCTAGGTCATTGTATGCATTAAACGCATAATGTAAGTTAAGACATCCTCTCTTTTCCCTTTTCTTTTCTTCTTCTATAATGGCGGAGAATTATAATGATTTAATTTTAATATTTTTTTTTCATCAACAGTTGTAATTAGAGTAATCTGAGTCATAAGAAGAATTTGGTGATATAAATTAAGTCCCCATAGATCGGTTTGGATGCATTAATACTTTAATAGTGCGTGTCATTCTTTTATACGGCATAAACAACTCCTTGTTAAAAGTAGACAGGCCTAACTCAGCGTCCATCAATGCATTCCACGTGGAATGAAAAGTGTACGATTAAGTTAGTCTCTAATCTCTTTCGTGCCGTAAAAAGGAACACTATTAGATTAGCCGAAAGCTATCGTTCTTCTTCTTAATCACCCATGTTAATTTCCCCTAACTAACACATCCGCTGACATCTGCAAAGCATCAAGGTAAAGCTCCTTATTTTAAACACCATTTCATTTGTCTTGTATCTCTTTACTTCCATTATACTTAATCATAAATACTCATTAATAATAAGATTATAAAAAAAAATTGGATAAGAAGATAGGATTTTAGATAATAAATTAATATTAAATATATGTATATTTTTGTCGTGACTTTTGTTACCTGAAATTCTATCGATATTATTTTAGATGTAATAGAAAACTTATTTAATTTTTTATAATTTTGTTTCTAATATTTTTTTTAAAAAATTCGACCTATAATTTGGTTAAATATATTAAAAATAAATAAGAATTGCATTGATACAAATAAAATTATAAGGGGTGAAGTCAATTTATACCCGATCATAAAATATAATTCTTTCACCGCATATTGTTTGGACTTTCATTTCACTTGTTCTGTTTGGTTGAAAGAAAGTAGAAAAATAAAATAATATTTTTTTTTGAAAGTCTATCATTTATAACATTTGAACAAAGAAAATAGATTGAAAAAATCATTCAACTTTCTTCGTATCATTTTTTCATTCTGCAAGGAAAAAGTTGCACTTCACACGTTTTTATATTCTACGAGTTATCATTAATTACAATAATTACTCACTTTCATCAAGTAATTTTGATTTAATTAAATACTAATAAATTATAATTACTTATTAGAAGCGACTTAAATGGAAAACTTCTATCATCTATTTTTCTCCAATTTTCTTATCAATCATATATACTAGCTTTTTATCCGAGGGAATCTTACACACTACATCCAATATTTTCACTATTTATAAATCACAATATGTTATCTAACTCAACACTCAACACTCAACAATCAACAATCAACCATCAACAGCTAAATAACATATTCAATATATAATTTTAAATAAACATGAAAACTTCAATTAAAAAATAGCAGTATCGGATGTCATGTCACCCCTAGCCTAGAATTGCAATTTTATTTTAAATCTTATAATATAATAAGACAGACAGACAGACAGTAATTCAACCTTTTAATCAAAACTTCCTGCTGGATCGGATCCCCGTTTAACTCCGAAGGCGAGATTAATTAGTTTGGACCGAAAAAGAAAAGAGATTTGCTTTCAGAAGCGCAGGGTGTTATTTGCAAAATTCCAATATATCCATCCAGTAGCCCTCCACTCCGAGTTGGATCCATGACTCGGACCCGCACCCAGGCGTACCTTTATGACGTCAAACCCTTCGCCGTTCACGTCGGAGGGGCGCTCGTGCTCATACGGAATTAGACCAGAAAGCAACCAGCAATCCTCTCTCTCTCTCTCTCTCCCACTTACGTTCATTCTAGATGGTGCGTCGTTGAGTGGATCCCTTTTTTGCCTTTTAAACCCTTTATTACTTTATATTCCATCTCTCCGTATATAAAAACCCTGGCTCATCTCTTTCCTCTTGGAACCACCACCAACCTAGCTCTCACAACTTGTCCATTTCAGAGGTTGATAGGTTTTTACTGCTAGTTTTTCTGTCATTAAACTCACTTTGTTCTCCTTCTCCTTCTTCTTCTTCTTCTTCTATTTCTTCAACTACTACTATTACTTCTTGAGTCGTTGTCATTTGAGAGCAACATCGATAGGCAGAGTCGCCGTGATTCGTGGAAGCAGCCGTGCATTAGTTTGCTTTCACTGAAGTCAGAGTGGTACGTACGTAAAATGGCAGATTGGCATTTTGTTTTCTTTAATGGCAGAATAAGCTGTAGCCTTCCATTGTTTGCGTGCGTTGGTGTCATTTCGGGCTGGCCGAGACTCGAGAGATAGGAACCCCTGCCCCCTGGGATTAAACTAGTTTTAGTTTTAGTTTTAGTGTTAGTGTTAGTGTTAGTGTTAGTGTTAGTGCCATCATCAAAAATAATATTAAAAATAAAAAGATTAAAAAAACTACGCTTATCTTCAAAATCTACCGTCCTTAGCTGCAACCTTTTATGAAATATACATCATTCTAATTTTAAATACATTTGGTCTCCAACACTGACTTCTTCACTATTTTTTATATTTTGCGAGAGAATCTATTGATCTACCTATTTATTAGTCTGCCTGCTGCTGAATTCAACGATTGCTTCTTGTCCACTGTTTTAATCAATTATTTTATTGTTTTCCTATATGTGTTAGTTTATATATCAAAGTCTTTAAGCTTTCTTTTGAGGCTCAACGATGAGAAATCTCGAACCGTACGTAGGCTAATAAATTATTAAACAAAAAAAAAAGAAAAGGAAAAAACCAGAACCGTCCAAAATTTGTGGTATTCTTACAAATTCTTACACGTACGTACGTACGTAGAATTAAAAATATTACATGCACGTAGGTTTTAGTGTATAAAGTAGAAATACTACGTATATTGTGTGTTTTTTTTTTATCTACGTTTATATATATTTGTATAGAATATAATCACATGCGAGCATATTCTCTCTCGTTTTTTTGGCTCTAGAAAATGAAAATGAGAAAATCACGTGCCCTTACATGAAATTTCGTACGTGGAGCCTTCAGTGGTCAAAAGATTCACACATCAGATGGGCCCTACTCACGATGCACCAGTCACCAAGCTCCTAACTTTCTCCTGTGTCTATAAATTGCAACCACTCTTCTCTTCCAAAGCATATGCATGCAAAGCCCTGCAGACTAGCGAGGAAGGGCGTCAGGGAGCTTAAATCGTGCTTTGTTCCAGTGCTTCCTGCTCCCTGCTTCCTGCTTCCTGCTTCCTGCTTCCCTTTTTCCTCTTCTTCCTCTTCTCTTCTCTCTTCCTCTCGGCGGCTCGGAGTAGATAAAAGAGACTACTGCTGAAGGTTTTATTTGAATCTTGGGTAGGTGTTGGTCTTCCATCTAGGATTAGATTCTTCTTCTATTTCTACTTCAACTCTCTAGAAATGTACTCGAGTGATCTATACCCTCATTTCTGAATGCCCTGAATCGTATGACAGGTGCTCGTCTTGGAATAGGATTAGATTCTTCTTTCATTTCTATCTCAACTCCATGGCTCTTCGTGGGCCCACTCTAGAGAAGGGGAGATGTATTTATGCTATTGTTTCTAAGATTTTAACGCATGATTACTCCCCCCCATGCTTAGTTAGAGACGTATATATATATGCAACTTTGCAAATATGTAATCATATTTTTCTTTGAGAATAGGATTAACTATTAAAAATAGGCGGCCTCTATCGTTTAATATTGAGAAAGAAAAAGAAAAAAAAGAAAAGAAAAAAACCTCACCTAAGTGCCGTGCACGTGCCATGCCGGTCCAACGCATTCCTTGGGTCTATGACTCGCTTAGTCAAACTTCGCATTCCATGCTCTATTAACAGCCAAAAATTCCAGCTGTGACGAATGGGGATATTTCTCTTAGTTTTTTTGACTCCCGTAAAGTACGAGATAAATATTGCATTTTGCTAAGAAATATTTTTGGCTGTTAGTAGAGCGGGGATATGTGATAAAACGACGGTTTGACAGTGCACTGGAGCTACTCGATATAATGTCGCAATCGAGTCCAACGTCCATGAAATCGGTCTCGGTCACTGCCCGAAGCCATACAAAAATCTTAGTGTTGGTTTTCTTATTCTCTACTTCTATCTCCTGGCTGCGCCTTAGACTTTCCTTCCTTCCTTCATACTGTCGATTTCCCTATTTAAGCACCGTAAGAGGTGCTCCCCTAACTATACTAAGTATTCCGCAATCTTGTCTTGGAAAGAGTTGCATGTTTTCCATTCAGGTGATCTGTCGGTTGTTGCTGGTCGTGTGTTTGATAAAAGTGTGTGTCTGCACTAGTTCTGTTTAATTTAATTGTTCGATGCCAGTCTTTCATGACATATTTATCTTTTGTTTGCTGTCGATAATCTTATGATACAATTGTGCAGGTTCTCCATCATATACGATGGAAAACAAAGACAACCAAGTTGTTGCTTTACCACAAGCTGTCATTAGTTTTGACGTCGTTGGTTATGGCAACGGAATGAACGGTCAATCTCAACCATGCTCAGTTAACAGTTCTGAAGGAGGCAAATTTGTTGCGGAAGTAAGCTATATACCATTAACTCATGAGTACAAGAGTTTTACATATTTAAGGCCCAATTTCTCTTCTGTAGTGATGTTTGCATGTTGTGACTTTTTGTCAGTGAGTTTGCTTATTCCAATTGGATAGTTATTGTTCGAATGTCATCCTTTTGATATTTTGACATGTTCCATAACAGGTAAAAGAAGTTGCTGATTTTGGTGGACAGGATGTGGTAATTAGCATGCCACCATTAAGTTCATCTGTTCGAGCTGAGGACTGCGATTACCTGTATTCTCTATCTCTCAGCTTGCCAGCCTCTCCTTCAGGACTTCATATTGGACAAACTAAGACGTTCACATACAGTGATAATTTTGGAGCAATGAACTCTCAACTACCGCCGCAGGGAAAATTTTATTCTCAGCCCATGCTGACGGGAAGTTTATATGAAAACGAAGCTCAAGAGAGCAGTGTTATTGCTCTGACTGACGGCCAAAAGAAAGTACAAAGAAATGAGAGTATGAGGGATAAACGTTTTGATTCCTTCAAGACATGGTCTGGAAGACTAGAAAGGCAACTGTCGAACTTACGTGGAAGGCCTCAAGAACCAGATCTGGAGGAGAATGATATACAAGGCATTGAAATTGAGGATGTTCCAGCAGTCCAACGCTATTTTGATGCCTTAGAAGGACCTGAACTGGATACTTTGAAGGTAAGCCGATCTTGACATTACATGTTGATGCTGCTGCTATAATTTATATATTATAATTACATACAAATTATATTGGTCTCATCATTTTTTGAACAGTGAAGACCATAGAGCGCCTGTATAGTTTGAATCTAAATGATATTAGATAATGCAGGACTCTCAATTGCTTTCATCCTGAGACAAATTTTTGCAATGAATGCAGACCGAACTTTTTTGTAAGACTCCTGGTGACATTATCTTTACAAACAGTCATTATTTCATTAATTAAACAGCAATAAGAACAGTACTTTCATTTTGATTAGTTTCTCTGATACTGAAATACAAATTTTGTACTCTTTGTTCTCTGTCATTTCTTCTTTTTTTTCTTATTTCCCTTTGCAATTTTACTCTGTTCTTCTAGTGACCAACGTTGTTGTTTGCTCCGCAGGCATCGGAAGTGTCTGTTCTTCCTGAAGACAAGATGTGGCCTTTTCTTCTTCGCTTTCCGATTAACTCTTTTGGCATGTGCCTTGGGGTTAGCAGCCAAGCTATACTATGGAAGACATTAGCTACATCTCCCACCTTGAGTTTTCTACACGTAAGCCTGACTGTCAATCTAGTCCTCTGGTGCATCTCGATTGCATTGATGGGCTTTGTGTCCCTCCTTTACTCCTTGAAAATTATATTCTACTTTGAAGCAGTCCGAAGGGAGTACTACCATCCTGTTCGTGTCAACTTCTTCTTTGCTCCTTGGATAGCCTGCCTCTTCTTAACGCTAGGCGTGCCGCCGTCGGTCGCCGTAAATCTTCATCCTATTATCTGGTATATCCTCATGGCTCCAATCTTTTGCCTGGAACTGAAAATTTATGGCCAATGGATGTCCGGAGGCCAGCGCAGGCTTTCAAAGGTGGCAAATGCATCGAATCATTTGTCTATTGTTGGTAACTTTGTTGGTGCATTGCTCGGTGCGTCGATGGGGCTCAAAGAAGGACCGATCTTCTTTTTCGCCGTAGGATTAGCTCACTACATCGTACTCTTTGTAACTCTTTATCAGAGGCTTCCTACAAATGCAGCTCTTCCAAAGGAGCTTCATCCAGTATTCTTCTTATTCGTAGCAGCACCCAGTGTTGCTTGCACGGCATGGGCAACGATTAATGGAGAGTTTGATAATGGTGCAAGAATAGCCTACTTCATCGCTTTGTTCCTCTATATGTCTCTGGTAAGCTTCTCTCTTGGATGTTTCTTTAGCTTTCCACCGAAGTTGCTGCATTACATGTTCATTTAAAATTTATAATTTAAAAGATTATGACAATCTCAACATATACTGTTTCTTCAAAAGTTCAAGAACATTTTAAAGATGAAGTCATTATTCTTTTTATCAGGCTATTGCATGGAAACCATACAAATTTATTCAGATTTCCGAAATTCTTGTCGCTTTGTTAATTATGCTCTTCTCTTCTAACCTGCCAAATTTCTATTCTCCACAGGCTGTGAGGATTAACTTCTTCCGAGGCTTCAGGTAAATATACTCATTCTTCTTGAAGAAATTCTTTTGGTGTCCCTGTGGTGTTTTGTCATATTCCTAATTAATTTCTAACTCTTATGACCTTATGTCCAATAGGTTCTCACTTGCATGGTGGGCTTATACTTTTCCCATGACTGCTGCTTCAATTGCAACAATGAAATACTCAGTGGAAGTCACAAATGTATTCACTCGGGCACTTTCTATTGGCCTCTCTGCCATCTCTACCTTCACTGTCTCAGCTCTGCTTGTGGCTACCATCGTCCACGCCTTCGTCCTCCGCGATCTTTTCCCGAATGATATATCCATTGCCATCACACAGAAGAAACCAAAATTCCGCAAGATGCTAGCACATCTCAGATCAGCAAACTCAGATTTGAAAGATCTAGACTCTTCTGTTTCAAGAGGCACTCCTGTACATTAGTGATGACGCCTGTTCATACCATCTGTACATGACGTATTCTTGGAAGATCCTCTTCTGTAAGACAGTCTAGCGAATATGTCATCAAAGTTGGCTGCTAATCTGGGAAGAGGTCCTCAAATTCATTCATTTGTTACATGCACCCAGATTCCGCAGGAAGTGTTTGTAGCATGATGGAGAGCAGCACCCCGTCCAAGATCACTTCAGCTGATGCAAGAAATATTTTTCATGGTTTAGGCAGTTGGTTGTAATGCCAACTATGTTAAGTATACAAGTTTGTCTACATATATGGAACTAAAAGTATGTGAATAACTACTCCCTTTTACCTGGGAGTGCATTCATTTCATGTAGTTTATTATCGAAAAATACAGCTCCCTCCCCTGTATACTTACTACATTCAGCTCTCTTAGTTGTTGAGCACAAGATCTATCTCTGGAATAGTTCAAACTTTTCATTTTCTTCTTATCCTGGACTTTCTGATCTTAATAGGTACGCTTCGGTTGTTGTTTGTATGAGATGGAAACAATTGGTGGACATTAAGTGAATAGTGGTGGCAATGAGAGAATCGAACAAAGGAGGAGGAGGCAAATTTGGAGTATGTAATACGTCCAATTGCTTTCAATTTGAAACAGATTAACTTAGGAGTGGTCCAAATGCTTTAGCCTACACAAGGATGTTTCCACTGTTGAACATCAATTGTTGAAATCTCTTATAGATATATTCAAATTTTGATTTATAAATTAGTCAAACATAATCAAAAAATAATAATAGTTTTAATTTAAATATAACTATAAGAGATACACTAACACAAATAAAACTACAAGGGGGTGAAGTGAAATTAGGC
Organism: Typha angustifolia; assembly: GCF_048772165.1. Classification (NCBI taxonomy): domain Eukaryota; kingdom Viridiplantae; phylum Streptophyta; class Magnoliopsida; order Poales; family Typhaceae; genus Typha; species Typha angustifolia. The sequence continues at coordinate 1,759,589 of NC_133239.1, forward strand.
ATAAACTACGGGGATAAAATATAGTTTCTCATTTACATATCTTTTAAAACGAGTTTATTCTATCATACTCTTTATTGGACTATCGGGTCGGGCTCAGGTCAGAATTGGGCATCTCTAGAAGGTCTGGGGTTGGAATTAGGGATCGGCCCGAACCTAACCCAATTTGACCCGGCCCAAATTTGAATACTTTATGGTAAATTGGTAATTATAGAGCGAGTAAGGACGTAATTCTTGGAAGATCTACGATGACCATGATGCATCCTAATGCCTGATACGTGACATCGATTGACATGACATACCGAGATCTCTCGGTGCCCGTAGGACGCGTCCAACCCAGCGCGTCCTGCAATGCCAGCTGGCGAATCCTATGTGTACCGGGCCTACCGGCCCACAGTACCCCCACAAAGGAACCCACGTCTTAAATTGGCGGGGCCCATGGTGCACCTCATGGTGTAGCCGTTCTTCCCACCAATGGATTGTTTGTTAAAATGTGGACCCCCCCGTCCTAATTAAAAGGTGTGAACGCTCGATTGCTCTTTTGAAACCGGCGTGGGAGATCGCTTTCATCTTGCTTTCGATACTAATCGAATTAGTTATTAAAGAGTAATTTTATTTATTAATAAATTAAAGAGTACGTAAGATATTTTATATCCATGACTAGATTAACTGATAAAATAACTAAATTTTAAGTATTATTTATTATTCATCTTTATAACTGTTTCGTTAATAACATAAGTACCAACTTCTATTAATTTACTAATTTATTCTTATAATTAAATTGATCATGCTTTTGTACTTTCGATTAATTTTATATTCAGAAAAATGAATAGTTCTTATTATTGCAATCATAACTGAGAGCAATTATCTTATCCTCCTCGAACTTTTATTTTAAATTTTAATCTAGTTAACTTAAACATCTAACGGAAATAATAAATAATTTAAATTATTCTGCTTCTGTTAAATAAAATTATATTAGGAGAGAGAGAGAGAAAGTTTAAAATTGGTTCGGATTAATAATGCTCTCAGAAAAAAGATACAAATACCTTGACTTTGGACCAAAAAAAAAAAAAAAATTCATGGTTACAAAACAAAGCTCGTGGGTAAAATTATTGAAGATTTTCAAAATCTAGAACATCACGATAATTATTATATTTTAAAAAATATATTATAATTTAGTATTAAACTATTTTGAGTTTTTAATATTAACATTACTTTTAGTTTTTGGTAGAATATTCCTAACAGCTTGTTATTAAAATTAATAAATAAATATAAATGACTAAACTATCTTTTATTTTTTAAAATCTAGATGCGTATTATTTTATTAACAATTTTTTATAACTCATCGCCTACGAACGAAATGTCAAACTTTAAAAAATTTCAATAGTAATCATAAAATATATTTAACTAAAGTATTAATTAAAAAGGAAATTTGCCTAATTTGAAATCAGATCTTTGTGTAATTTAATCAGACGACTGAGATTACATTTTCATCACCTAATTTTGTTCATTTAGTTTCCCGAATTGGCCGCAAAAGACGAACCGCCTCGCATATAAAATCTCTGTGGGCGTCCTTAAAATAAAACTTTCCTCCTTGGAATAGAAGGAAAGAGTCAAAACATCTCCTCGGTATCCGAGTTGCACCCATCTCTCTGCCCTTTTCTTTATTTCTGTCGCTCAAGACTACCGTTTAAGATGACTTGAAATGCCGGTGACTCTGAGAGTAAATTAGTCCTTTTCTTACGTGGCTCATCTTTAACAGAAAATTCAAACAAATAGGTGGTTGGTTAAGGAGCGGAAGAGTAGGTCGGCGAAAAATTGAGGTCGGTAAATTTTCAACTATTTATAATTTACAATCTTATATATTTAATATTTATAGAAAAAAGGATCTTATTATTAGATCGTGGTAAACTGTGGAGATTATTTTATGTTCAATATTTGATAGGATTTAGACGTTGGAAATACGACGTGTTAACTATAAATAGGCGGAGTGTTAGACGAAAATTATATGGAAAACGAGAGATTTGGTGACCGAATCTGCGCTGACAGGTGTTAATCGATAAAAATATCGAATCATCGCTATAAATATCTAAATAAGGAGAGGAATCGATTAAGAGGAAAAGGAAATGGGAGGGGTTATAGATCACCGTTGCTAAGATCCGCACCTTTCTTCCCTCTTCCTCCTCCTCCCTCGTTTATATCTTTGATAAAAAGAGCTCCTTTTTTTCTGGAGGAGAAGAAGGAATAAGAGCGTCTTGTGAGTATTTCTTATCCGAAGGGAGAAGAGAGCCATCTTAGATCTGTAGGGTTATATCCATCCTTTGCCTCTCTTTTCTCGAATAAAAACACCTGCAATGGCCATGGAAGGAGAGGAAAAGAGGCTCATTTCCACCGAGGAGCTCAACAAGCACAACGTTGCTTCCGATCTATGGATCTCGATCCAGGGTAAGGTGTACGAGGTCACCAATTGGGTCAAAGACCACCCCGGCGGCGAACTCCCCCTTCTAAACCTAGCCGGCCAAGATGTCACCGATGCCTTCGTCGCCTTCCATCCTCCCGCCGCTTGGAAGCGCCTCGACCGCTTCTTTATTGGATACCACTCCGATTACAAAGTCTCCGACGTTTCCAAGGACTACCGGCGACTGGTTGTCGAGTTCTCGAAATTGGGTCTTTACGAGAAAAAGGGCCACGTCGCCTTCGCCACTCTCTGCTTCATGTTATTGATCTTTTCTGTTGCTGTCTACGGCATTCTTTGCTCCGAGAGCGCCTTGGTCCATCTTGGCTGCGGTGGATTGATGGGTTTTCTTTGGATTCAATCCGGCTGGATGGGCCACGATTCCGGTCATTATATGATTACGAAGAACGCTAGGATTAATCGTTTGTTGCAGGTTTTATCAGGGAATTGCCTCACAGGTATCAGCATTGCGTGGTGGAAGAGGACTCATAATGCTCATCACATCGCTTGCAATAGCCTTGAGTTCGATCCTGATCTGCAGCATATGCCTGTTTTTGCAGTCTCTTCCAGGTTATTCGGCTCGCTTACTTCTTACTTTTATGAGAGAAAGATGAACTTTGATGCTGTTGCTAGATTCCTAGTTAGCTACCAGCACTGGACATTCTATCCAGTGATGTGTTTCGCGAGGTTTAATCTCTTCGGGCAATCTATTTTTCTTCTTCTATCCAAGAAGAAGGTGCCCAATAGGCTGCAGGAGATCATCGGAGTTTCAATTTTCTGGGCTTGGTATTCTCTACTTCTATCTTGCTTGCCTAATTGGGGTGAAAGAGTGATGTTTGTTGTTGCAAGCTTTGTGGTCACCGGAATCCAGCACATCCAGTTCTGTTTGAACCACTTCTCGTCGAGCGTTTACACCGGTCCTCCCCGCGGCAATGATTGGTTCGAGAAGCAGACGATGGGATCCCTCGACATTTCCTGCCCCCCTTGGATGGATTGGTTTCACGGCGGCTTGCAGTTTCAGATCGAGCACCATCTTTTCCCTCGCCTTCCGAGGTGTCATCTTAGGAAGATTTCACCATTCGTGAAGGAGCTCTGCAAGAAGCATAACCTGTCTTACTCCAGTGCCTCCTTCTGGGAGGCCAATGTCATGACTATTGGGACTCTTCGGACTGCTGCACTGCAAGCTCGCGATATTGCAAATCCTGCTCCCAGGAATTTGGTGTGGGAGGCTGTCAACACCCATGGTTGAATTTTTAACACTTAGGCTCCTCTCCGGATGCTAATGAAGTGACGTGCATGACCTCCATGCTTACTTCTTGCCACCAAGAGGTCGATAATCTTTTGCCATCTGGGTAAAAATTTTGTAGTGGCTAATGCCCCTTGCAGTTGGACTATGAACTGTTATTGGAATTAGCCTCTGCATACTTATCTTGTCGCATTTATCTTTCACTACTGATTGCTCTGCTTAAATACATTATCGTAAACACTTTTGGTTATGACACCGGAATTCTATTAATTCACCAAGAGATTGCACTTAAATCTCTTTAGCCATATATATATTTTTTCTTTTTTCTTTTCTCTCCATCTCCATATATACCTATTGCTGTGTATGAAACTGTCAGTAGTTTACCATTTCAATGTGATTTTTTTTTTCTTCCTCTTCTTCTTGTTTTTTGGTGAAGTTGCTCGCATCTAATTCTGCCGAATACTTTATGAAGCATAATCTTCTGGCCTTTCATAAAAGTTCTTCTCGAGATCCGATCCTTTTCTCTATTACAATTCCTCTGCTTGTTCTATAATTCTATAGCCACTTGCTATCAAATGTTTGTGGTTCTGATTGGATCTTGGAGTCTTCTGGTGTGACTTGCTTGGACAACATGTGAGGTGTTACAGATATGGACAGGTCCCATTGTCTTGTTCTCAGGATATATACTCTTTTTTTTTTTTTTTGGTTAGAAAAGTCTGTCTGGTTCACAGGATATCTTTTTGTTGTTGAAAGAGTCTGGTTCTCTAAAAGATCTTTTCTAGAGAAAAATATTGAGAGATTGGGGCAAGATATTTTGGGTTGAACGAGGATATTTCGGTAATTATCATAATGTAGTTACCTTCCCCTCGAAGTTTAGTTTCAGCTGTGACATATATAGACATTATTGTGGTGGAGTGTAGTCCATATACTAATTGGTAGAGTATAAAGCTTACTTTATAGATATAAAAAATATAAGGTGTAAACAGGACGTCAGTCTGTCAGATATAAGTTTCTTTATTTTCTAACACGGTTGCACGTTAACTTACTGCACATGGCCTAAATAATTCGAGTTGCTTGCACTCAACTTCCCAGATACAAATACAACCTGCACCGTTAGAATGAATATAAATCAAAGATGTTAAGCTATATCTTACTTTCAACCGAAGTGTCCATACTGGAATATGCTCTATTGAAATTAATCTTTGTAATTAAATATTGAAATTAGAGAAGTTTCTGAAAGTAAATACTTTATTCATTTCACACTTTCGAACAACCAAGATAATCTTAAAATGTGACATTATTTTGATTCATTTGATGCAACCGAATATAATCTTTTCCATCCAGATGGGCTGACCAGGAGATCACCCCTCCCGTTAAGCCCATAGACTAATGGGCTGAGCAATAGTACCTCTTGCTAGATCCGATCTTACCATAATGCGACAACTAATAAATATTTAACGGGACCCCAACGACAATTAATTAAATTAATGTTTTTTTGTTTCTCCCTACATTATGGTCTTGTGGTGCTGGCTGCTGCTCGTAGACTCGGAGTAACGGTTCATCCCAATTCTCGTGAAACCAATTTAATGCCTCCAAATCCACACTTCATTTACTCCAATCCCCCCTCCTTCCCGTGACTCCATTAAATCCCACCTTCTTCCCTCCGACCCAACCATATAAATTCTCGCCCTTTCCGTTCCTTCCCTCCATCTTCAAAAATCATCTCCCCAACTTATATTTTACTACAAGAATAAACCCCAATGGCTCCTGCTCTATTCTTCTTCCGATCCACCTTAGCTTATTCTATTATCCACATCTTAATTTTCCAAATACGTTCGTGCTATTCCGAATTCACCGTCGTCCTCCCGGACTCGTCGGCCCTCGTCGACGAGCCGGAGACTGGGCTATCCGACCACGCGCGCACCGACCCCGACGAGCAGCGCGCTGTGTATGCCGTCATGGGGGCGACGGGCAACGGCTGGGCGACGTCGATCCCCGACGTGTGCCGCGGCCGGTGGCACGGGATCGAGTGCAAGCCGGATAAAGATGGCGTCTTCCACGTCGTCTCCCTCGCCTTTGGCGCCCTCTCCGACGACACCGCCTTCCCGACCTGCGACCCTGCCCGGTCGTCCCTCTCGCCGGCGCTTCTCGCCCTCCCCCACCTCCGCTCGCTCTTCTTCTACCGCTGCTTCCCCGCCAATCCGCAGCCGATCCCGGCCTTCCTTGGTCGCCTCGGGGCCTCCCTCCGCTCCCTCGTGCTTCGCGAGAACGGCCACGTCGGATCCGTTCCTTTCGAGCTCGGGAATTTGACGTCTCTCCTAGTCCTCGACCTCCATGGAAACAATCTCACCTCTCCCATCCCCTCTTCGTTCCAACGGCTAACACACCTCCAGCTATTCGATTTGAGCTACAACAAATTGACCGGTCCAATTCCCCAGCTAAAATTCCCCACCTTGAGCGTACTAGACCTCAGCCACAACTCGCTCCAAGGCCGGATTCCGGCTAGCTTAGGGCGATGTGGCTCGCTCCTAAAGATGGATTTGAGCCGAAACCACCTCTCAGGTCCAATTCCCGACTCCATTAGCAATCTAAAGAGCTTAAATCTACTTGATCTCAGCCACAATTCCCTCTCCGGACCAATCCCAAATGCTCTCAGGGGTATCACTTCTCTCAGAGCATTAATCCTTACAGGCAATGCAATGCACTCAACCATTGTTCCCAACGATGCTTTCAAAGGACTAAAGGAGATAACTACTCTGGTTCTATCAGACATGGGTTTAGAGGGACTAATACCGGAGTCGCTCGGCGAAATGCCGCGGCTTCGAGTACTTCATCTCGACGGCAACAAGTTCAACGGATCGATACCCCAGAGCTTCCGGAGATTGGAGAAGCTCAGCGAGCTGCGAGTTGACGGCAACCGGCTCACCGGGCCGATTCCGTTCAGTAAGGAGGTGGTGTGGAGGATGGGGGAGAAGCTTAGAGTGTACAACAACTCAGGGCTCTGTTTTGATGCCAGTAGTGGGAGGTATGAAGGCATTGCTTCCATGTCAGGCATTGGTTATTGCAATGGAGGGATGGAAAGCGAAGTAGGAGGTGATGGTGTTAGTAGCCGTAGCACGAAGCATCTCTCATGGAGTAGTGGTCATGACCCAGAATTCAAATCGAACTCCTCTGGTTTTGCTCACAGATGCTGCAGTCTTCGGTTGCTCGTACTGATCACTGGCTTGCTGCTTTCTTGTCTTTAATAAGTAACACTGCTCACAGTACTACTACTACTAGACCATCGAATTGCATGGAGATTGGATAGAGTTCCCTCCATATTCTTGTAGATTTTGAAGTAGGGGAGGGAGAAAGGAGAGGTGATACCGCAAGGCGTTCGACTGAGATCTTTGTATGGATTTTGGTCATACACAATTGACAATAATACTCTTTGTTTTAAAGCACAAAGTAAATAAGATATGTTGATCCATTTTTGTTATAAAATAATATTCGAGAGGGTATTAGTATAAGTATAAATATAATTAATGGTTAAAAGTTAACAATAACTATACTTTTTATTTTAGAAATTAGAGATAATTTACATGCATGATGCACCAGCTCATTTATTTATCACTCTTGTATTTTTTTTTACTTTGGGTAAATCGGTCTCTTAGCCTACGTGGAAAGAGCAAAATATGGGGTACGAGTATACCCCCACCAGTGCCAGCTGGAATTTTTACAGGTATGCCCCATAGTCAGCTGGGATGGTACTTCGGTTAGGTCCACCTAATCAACGCCTCGTCAACCAAACATCCACTCACACACCACTTATGAGTAAAGATCGCGATACACGAACATACCCTCCCTTTCATTCTATCGAGATACGAGATCCTACCTTTCGAATTACGTTTGACTCCCTAATTTTTTAGAAATTACATATCACCCTCTATTTATTTTTTAATAGTTGTTACGCCGATGCTTTTTCGGTAAGCCAAAATTTGGGTTTGAAAAATATTAAGGGTGTAAAATATAAATTTCACAAATGGTACGGTGTGAATTGAAATTGTCTCTTTCTTCTCGGAAAAATAAGACAAAGTTCGGTTCCCGGTATTGCTTCGACTTCACTCCCACTTCATCTTCCTCTCCTCCTTCGCCCCTCTTAAAACTCCTCTTTTCCGATCCCAAAATCTAAAGGAGAAATAAAAAGGACGGAATTAGAGGTATAATCCAATTTCAGTTTCGCGTTCTGCCTCATATTTGGGGATTTTTTTGGTGGGTAGCGAGGAAAGGATGCAGCAATGGCGGCCGGAGAGCGGCGCCATGACCTTCGACGAGGTCTCCATGGAGAGGAGCAAGGGATTCGTCAAAGCCTTGCAGGTACCCTTCGGTTGCCGATCCTTTTCCTCCAGATCTGATCGTTTTCTTCTGTGATCTGTGCGTCGGATCTTTTCTCCTATTTCCTCCCTTCCTCTCCGATGAGTGGTTAGGGTTTCTCGAGTTTATTGTTTCTCGACGATGGTTATGATTTGACTATGTTAATAAGATTGGTAAACAGAACGAGATTGACTCTGGGAATTTAGGTAGTAAATTATGATTGCTGTTTAATAGCTCTTAGTCCAACTCATTTGCAGCAAGATTCTGCAGTAAAAAAAATATTAGTATTATTGTTGTTGCTATTGTTAATTTTATATCCTATTTGACGATGTTTGGAGTAACCTGTGAGTCTTGTTGTTTGTGCTGCTTGCAGGAACTGAAGAATTTGAGGCCTCAGCTTTACTCCGCTGCCGAGTACTGCGAGAAATCTTATCTTCATAGTGAGCAGAAGCAGATGTAGGATTTCTTACCCTTTGATTATTTGTTTAAAATTTCATTCACTTGAGGATGCAAAATATTAACCATTCGTATTCAAGAATTGGCAGTACAAACGCAATTCACAAGAATTGGTCTGCTTTGCACTTTTGATAGGTTCAGGATTCTGATTTGCAAATTTGCATTTCTGTTCTATTCTGAAAAATAAAAGCCACATCTTGTTATCAGGGTAATAGATAATCTGAAAGATTATGCTGTCCGAGCTCTTGTCAACGCTGTTGATCACCTTGGTACTGTTGCTTATAAATTGACAGACCTGTTTGAACAACAGGCTTCCGAGGTTTCGAATTTGGAGCTGAAGATTACACCACTAAATCAGGTAAATGTTATGTCTCATGGCAATAACGTTTCTAGTGAATCTCTGTCGTCAGCAAACTGACATTCTGTTATTCTTAGCAAATTCTCACATATCAAATTTACACTGACAAAGAAGGTCTGAGGGAGCACCAAATGTTTGGAACCAACCCAAGGCATCACAAACATTATATTCTACCAAGTAAGAGTAAGAACTGATTCATTTTTTCATGAATTGATGAGACACTTGGTTAATTAATATTAACTGCCATGCTAGATTCTGGTAGAAGGACGCAGAGTATGGCACAACTACTAACAGATCCCAAGCAAGACTCTATTCAAGCAAAAGCTAGACCGCACCCTTTAGGTGCATTATTTCTATGTCTAATGTGTACTCTATCTTTTGTGGGCGTATTTCATTTCTATGCTCATGTTTAACATATTTGTGATTGATTCAAAAGGTATCCCTGGATCAAAAACTCTTTCTTGGCATCTATCTTCAGAAACTCACTCTGCATCAGATGGAGCACCTCAGGCAGCGTCAGGGCAAGCTTCTTGCATTCTTGTATTTTTTACTTTTTTTTTGGACCTTATACTGATTCTAGTAGCACATATGAATTGTAGATAGAGGATTTTTGAGTGAGCTAGCATGAGCTAACTGGCTATCCTTTGCTTCTCGTGCAGTATAGGAGAATCTAAACCTTCAAAAGTCACAACTCATTCCTTCCATCTTCTGGGTAAATTCGTCTAGTGCTTCATTGTTATGACGTCTTTTCTTTCTCATGATCATTTTACTGACAACTATAGACTCTGAAATTACTTTTTCTATAGATGCTACATTTTCACCTGAAGTCGTAAATTTCAGGTACCCAAAGGGCTGCTGAACCATTGCCTTTGTCAAGACATCTTCAATTAACTCATGGCCATCCCACTTCTGATGTTGTCAAGCAAACATTTGGTGCCAGGGTAAACTCTAGTCACCTTTTGGAATTACAACTAGAGAGCCATTGTGAATTAGCAGAAACCTATGATTGTTGTTTTTCCTTTTTCTCTTTCCCTTTTGCCTAGTGTTTGGAATAATTTGGCCAGTCTCTGTTTGATCCTTATAGTTAGATTTGAAGTATACTTGTTTTTTGAGACAGTCCTCTTGTGTAGTGTTCTCGCATTTATCAAGTGCTTGATTTGTATTTTCAGGATGTTTCCGAGAATGCAAAACATTTGTCAGCATTCCGATCCTTTGAGAATCCCAGACGACATGAAATCCAACGGGCTCCTGTCCGCAGTAAGAGTGTGCTAGCGTCTCTCTTTGCCAAGACCAAATCTGCAAAGCTTAAAAAGATTTCCGCAACTTAGGCTCTATATCTGACTATATGCCGAAGCCATGCACATAGTTTATTCTGCATGCCATCTTTACTGGTTGTATATTGTCAGCTATAGCACTCTCTTCCAGCATATTCCATCAGGCATCAGCTTATATGGTCCTGGAGACTGGAGTAGACATAGGCGATGTCAATTTGCTAATCATATTTCGGTGTATGTTCTAGATATATTCATTTGTTGTTATAGGTGCATTCTTACGAGTGGTGTAATCGAAAGATGGGGAACGCTTATGTACAGCTGCCAGTATACAGTATGACTTAATGGAGTTTGATGAAAATATTTGCCTTTCTCTGACAAAGGTTGATAAAAACATTTGCCTTGTGGATGTCTTCTATTGAGATATATGACTATCTTCTAGATTTTATGAGATGTCTTATTTGAACGCACCTGTCAGAAAAGATGGGTTCCTTTTTATTATCATTTCTTCCAAGAGCACAAACGATTATTAGTTTAGAGTATAATGGAGATCACTTTTCTCCCCATCATCATGGTGGAGAATGGCATATAACTATTGTTCAGACCAAGAAAGATGAAAGGTTAACTTATAGGTGTCGTAAGAAAGCAGAAGTGATGATCGATACTACTTATAAATGTTGCCGACTCCACTTCTCCAAAAGGACTCGCCATCATCTTAAACAATGCAATGGCAAGATCTAAAATCCCAGAATCGTTAGTGATAATGCCCCTTATATCTCATAAGAATTGCATGAACTGATCATATTAAGCAAGAAACAATCTGATATAATTTCCTTGCTAGACAAGGCAAAAGAAGATAGAAAATTGTATCTTCTTTCAGACATAGTAACATCACATCAATCTTATCATGAAAGTAAAACAGAAGAGAAGAGGGAACGAGGAATTGGAGCCTAGGTTGCAGCCACGGTGCATAATAAGTTCTGGTTGAGGAAAGGCAAAATAAATGATACTAGTACACCCGGAACCAGCACACAACAATCACAAAGCATTTGCATGGAAAATCTAAGATGCTCGATCAGTTGGAGTGTGAATTCTGCCTTCTTACACTGGCAGGCAATAAGCTGCCGCAGGAAGTAAATTTGGATCTTCAATGCTTTATGCCGTGCAGAGGGGGCAAAGATGTGATGACCAACAGATCTGATTCAAGATGCACATAACGATCACTTGTGTCGCCTGTTTGGAACAATGTCCGTGCTATTATTCTTCATCATGGCTACAAATTCTTCATAATTAATTCTCCCATCCTGCAGAATAAAGAAAGACAAATTATGTATGAAAGAGTGAAATTGAAGAACATACAGCAAGCCAAAAATTCCTCCCAAGGAAGAACCTTAAAACACCGTGAAACACGAGTTTTTTCCTGGTGAGCAAATCATAATGCATTGGATGACTCACAAGGAATATCCAAAAGTATGCACTTCTAGACGTAAAGTAATCAAGTTAAATAGAAAGTGTAGATTATAAATCAAGAGAGCTCTTCTATTCTTTCACTGAAAATTACTTCATGCACTAAGATGTCTCAGAGAGTAATTTAAGATGGCTTCAAATCAGAATCAACATTACAGGTCAGCAACCTGAATGGCTAACCATACAGTTTGCCAATGAGAACAAACTAGTTGCTCGTTCCTCAGAACAATTAACTCGTCCCAGCAAATCAAAATTAAATAAAATTGAGCAATGTTTTCAGCACAATGACATCATCACATAGTAAAGAGAGCAACTTTTCAGCCCTAGAAAAAGATGAGGTATTCGTTCCATTATATAATACATTAAATATGGCATGAATAAATCATAAGCAAATATAGGCTTACATTATCTGAATCAACTTCAGAAATAATCTCCTTTATTGTTTTCTCATCACCCATATCATATTTCTTCAGAGCTTGCTCCAGCTCCTCCTTTGTGATATATCTACAGATAAGGGGAAATAACGGATGGAATAAATATCAGCAAATTAAACTTAACATGTCAAATATATGAAACAGAAAAGGATTAGAGGAGTATTTACCCGCTATTGTCCTTATCAAAGTATTCAAATGCTTTAAATATATGATCTTCCTTTTCCAATCTATTCATGTGCATTGTAGCTGATATGAACTCAAGATAATCAATTGATCCATTTCCATCCACATCAGCCTGGCAAGAAGAAAATCAAGAGACTGCCTTAATTGTTATGTAGGAACTGATGTTGAAACTAGGATATCATCAAACATAGACTATAGACTAGCCATCAAAGGATGAGGAAGATGTAAAGAACAGCACACAGCAGGAGTCTCAACTAGTTCAAGAAAGACTACAACATACCGCATCCATTAACTGTCTGAGTTCAGATTCAGAAATCTTGGTACCCAATTTGGGTAAACCAGCTCTTAATTCTTCGAGAGTAATAGTCCCACTGTTGTCAGTGTCTATAGACTTGAACATTTCTTTCAAGCCCACAATCTCTTCCTCAGACAAGTTTTCTGCCACCACCTGATGAAGAAATTGGTAAGATTCCATCAACTAGTTCAAAGATAGGTATCCAAGAGGGAAGGTGTCACCTTTAACGCTACTTTCTTCAGCTTGTTCATGGCCCTAAACTGCTTCATTCTATTTAGAACTGTACTATCAAGTGGTTTATCTGAGGCCTCTCCATCTTCTCTGATCCATGGATGGTCTGCAATGCATTAAACTGTCAGGTCGTACGAACTGTAGTTATAAAATAACAAAGTAATGAGATATTTCAGGAGATCTAGCTTAAATTAGTAAGTAAAATAAAAACAGATTAAACTGTTTACATGAAAAGAAAACCGAAATCTGATGCAGGAGTAGTTAAAGGCTAGAATACATCAATAACATAAAAAGTACTAAAAAACAAGAATGAAAGCTGAAAACTTGATACTCTCACAAGATGTATTTGATTGAATAATATGTTCAATTAAGTCAATGTGATCTAAATTCTCAATTTTATTTTACTCCATGTATCCCGTAAAAAAAAGAATTCCTACAAATGACTGACACAATATTAAAACATAGCAGTCTAGCAGCATCTTAAACTAAAATTGCAAGCACTCATGTATGCACATGTCTCATGCATGAAATCAAATAAAATTAGGAGGAGACCATTTTTCTTATGCACATTGTGTTTAAAAACTCAATATCTTGAAAATCAATTCAAGAAACTTTTAGGCTCACTCAAAATTTCAGCTGCAGTAAGCCTCTCTTTTGGATCTTTCCGCAGCATCTTCTTGACTAAGTCTTTTGCCACACTTGAGATAGAAGGCCAAGGATTGGATGAGAAATCAACATGACCAAGTCCAATAGCATCAAATATACCCTCCTCATTATCTGCAAAAATCAATAGCAAATGTCACTGTACTAAACAAACAACCAGAAATTAAAGCTTGCTCCACCTGACAAGTGAGGATAAATACCTGCCCAAAAAGGAGGAACACCAGACAAAAGGATGTAAACTATAACTCCTGCACTCCATATATCTGCCTCTGCTCCATAGTTTCGTTTCAATACCTCAGGAGCTACATAATATGCACTTCCAACGAGATCTTTAAATACATCTCCTGCATTGGACAATAGTTTTTGGTTTCCACTATAAGTACATTTTCAGAGTAAATAGCTCATTTGTTCAGCTTAATTAGAGACATTAACTCCCCCAGATGACAGATTATTTATCACATGCCTTCCAGGACGCTTCATGAGTTCATTCTAGTAATGCTTAGAAATAGGAATTGAATTGTATGCTCCCCTCCAAAATTGAAGCATTCAAATCTCACTCTGATAGTATCAAGATATATATATATATATTTCTCTTTCGTCTTTCGCAGAAGATAGACGGCCGCTTTTCCAATGATATGTAAGGATCCTCGATCTGTGTGCACGTTCTGTCAATGTTACAGTTTAGATTTGTCTTCTATTTCCAAGATTTTCCTCTATTTTTCCCCCACTTACTAGCAATCTAATATACCTTATCTAGTCTGGACAATTCAACAATTTCCCCTTCTAGAGATTATGCAAAGTGTCCACCAGCCGACGAGGAAGGTTAAACAAGTTTGACTTGGTTATACAGTTAATCTCCACCTTGCCTGAGATGGTTAACGGACAACGGTACAAACACATCTATTTGGCTTGATATACAAAGTTAATCTCGACTAACTCGACCTAGATCTTTTAACTATTGAAGTCTACAAGCTAAACGCGAGTATGACTTCCATGTGTGGAAACTGAACTTTGTCAAAAGCTGGTGCCAATGCCTATTTCTCATTACATCAATCCATCTCTTATAGATCTTGACAAAATGCACATTAATTAATCAGGCATTGATACATCATAGTCAACTCAACTACAAAAAAGTACTGAAAACTTAGCAGAAATTCCAAAGAAGATGAAAATTCGGAAAGAGATTATGAAAGAATTATACCGGATTTAAAGAAGACGGAGAGCCCAAAATCCGTCGCCTTGAGCGGTGAATCCTCCCTCTTATTCAAGAATAAGAAGTTCTCCGGCTTGAGATCTCGATGCATCACGCCCATGGAGTGGCAACTGTGCACAACTTGCACGATCTCGCGGCAGAGCGCCGCCGCCGCTCGCTCGGAGTAATGCCCCTTCGCGATAATCCGATCGAAGAGCTCCCCGCCCTCGCAGAGCTCCATGATGAGGTTGACCGAATGCCGGTCCTCGTAGACTCCGCGCAGCTCAACAATGTTGCGGTGGCCGGTGAGGTGGTGCATAATCTGTACCTCGCGGCGCACGTCCTCGATGTCGTCGCGGTTGACCAGCTTGCGCGTGGCGATGGACTTGCACGCGAACTGTTCGCCGGAAGTCCTGTGCGTGACCAGGTACGTCACACCGAACTGGCCGCGGCCAAGCTCCCGGCCAAAGGTGTAGGTGGCGCGGACGTCCTCTATTGGCCGGCCCAAGACGCGGCCCACGGCCGGAGGAGGTGCGGACGCTGGCTTAGGGATCCCAGGGGATTCCTTTCGTGGTGGGGGAGCTTGGGGTTTGGGACGCGGAGGAGAAGGTGGTGGGCGGCGGTCGGCCTCCCCGCGGGAGGGATTAGAGCGGTGCCGGGAAGCGCGGTTACCCATTTCGAGATTTGGGACAGGACTGAGGAGAGAAGTCAGCGAGAGTAGAAACGAAGGCTGCAGAGGAGAGGGAGGATCCGCTGTGGATGGACGAACACAAGTTTGTTTGACGAATTACACGGAGTGAGCGCGTCGATTAGTTTCTGCGAGTTTGATTAGCTTCACGTGTACGCGGTGCTGCAACTGCGTCGCAATTTCCATTCTCATTTAATGGCAGGAACCCTATTTAATAAAAAAAAAAAGAAAACGAAGGGGGATCCATATTAGTTAGAGATGATTAAATACAAGGAAAACAAACAAATAATTGCCACGTAGTTAAATCTGGATTTCCTGTTGTCAAATGGAACGAGTTGCAGTCTTCTTTCTTCTTTATACACCTTGCATTGCTTTAAACGTGAAGCGGTGAGAACGACATTTATGCAAGTTGTTTAGATGTAAACAACTAACATATTACTCGTGAGATATCTCACTACTTTTGTGGATTAATATTAGGTGGCAAAATAGTAGAACCAGACCTCGCCTCACCTCACCTAACCTCACCTCCCCCACTAAATATTTAGATACATTGGAGGTATCACACTTGCACGTTATAAAGACTCCATCTTCAAATCCTCCTTTTACCCCCAAGTTTGAGAAAAAAAGATATATATTATCCTCGAGACAAACTTTAACGTGTAACCAAATCATCGCATATAAACACAACTAGATAAACCGACCAAAATAACAAAGCACACCTTGCCAAACTAATTAGCAAGACTAATTCTGAAAATTAAGAACTAAATTTTTCTGTGAACAGGGCGGAGACAAACAAATCTGCGGAAAGATTGATGAGTCATCGAAGAAGAAAGAGATAGGATATGGACTCTTTGGGACCAGGATAAGGAAAGATATGCAATAGCCAACTTGTCCCTCTCTCTCTCTCTCTCTCTCTCTCTCTCTCTCTCTCTCTCTCTCTCTCTGTCCCCCCGTACGGCACTGACGAGGCATTGTATCCTGTAACCGTTACAATCTTGAAATCGGCGGCCTCCGTCAAGGTTATCTCCGATATATTATACCCTCAGTACGAACTAAGTATATTGTTCCACCATTGTGTACGCCACCATCACTAGTCCTTTTAGGGTCGCATTCTTTCTATTGTTTAACGGGGTACAGGTGAGACTGTTCTCCGCACCGCAGGTACACTCCACCGGTTTTGCCAGGATGGCAGTGCCGTTTTCGTTATTAGAGTACGTATCAAGAGGTAATGAGGTCATTTCGTGGAGTGCAAGGTGGAGGTTTTCGATACAATCGAAGTCTCGTAGTGATCTCTCCAAGAAAACCGTAGTAGTTATAGAGCGTTGAGCATAAGCCCAGATTTCTTCTCTCTTCTTCGCCTCCTATTCTTCTCCTTGCTAAGTTTTAGGGCAATGGCGCAAGTGGTGGCGGTGAGCCGTCCCGTCAATGGCGCCTCCTCTCTCTTGTGCCGGAGCTCCAAATCTGGAGCTCGGAGGAGTCCCACTGGCCCCCCCAAGTCCTCGAAGCTTCCGTCGAGATTCTCCGGAGTGGAGAGGAGGAGTAGGAAGGGGTGTTACCGGCCTCTGACGGTCGCCGCCGTGGCGAGCCGGTTGCCTCGGGCCGATTTAGATGTTCTTCCCGTCACGCCGGAAGATGTATTAGAGGTTCTCCTTCTCTTAGTTTGTGCTGTTTTAGCTCAGTCAATTCGTTGTTTTCGATAATTATCGGTTTATTTAGGCCAAAGCTGCGATTTTGATTAGTATATTGTGATTTTTGAACTAAAAGAACTGAGTCAGCAACTTGAATTAAATTAGCTAGTATTGTCATCGATGTATGCCTCAGAGTTGAATTTTCTTTGTAAATTCGGTGATGCTGTTGATCAATGGAAAATTGCACGTGGTGGTTATCAGGAAGAAGAGAACTTTCTGCACCTGAAAAGCATTCAGCAGGTCAAGGAAGCATCGCCAGGAGTATGGTCGAAGCCGAACGTAAGACGCAAGACAAAGATTGTATGCACTATTGGCCCGTCGACCAACACAAAGGAGATGATATGGAAGCTTGCTGAGGCCGGGATGAATGTTGCTCGGATGAACATGTCCCATGGAGATCATGCATCTCATCAGAAAGTTATTGATCTAGTGAAAGAGTACAATGCTCACAAAAAGGACAATCCGATTGCCATCATGCTCGATACCAAGGTTGATTCATTTCCTTTTTGTCTGCTTTTTTTTTTAATTTTTTTTTCTTAAATTTCTAGCCTTCATCTGAGTATGTTATTGTATGACAGTTAGTATCGATTATTGAAGTACTATGTAAGCAAGTTTTACTAGAATAGGAGAGCTGAATGCTACATCTTGCCTGGGGCTGATATCTGGTGTTTTATTCTCTCTGTGCGACTTTGCAAATCTGTCTACTTTGATGGCTTTAGAGTTTTGTCACTTCCCATGTTGTGGGTGTCTCAAAGATTTTTAACAAATGCAGCTTAAACTACACGATTTAATTTAATTTGAACAATGTAGATAACAGCACAGGTCATACATGAACATGAGATTGTCTGTTTTCTCACTCGTTAGGTGATACTGGCATTCTTGATTTGCAGGGACCTGAGGTTAGAAGTGGTGACTTGCCACAGCCAATTACATTGGAAAGTGGTCAGGAATTTACTTTCACAATAAACAGAGGAGTTGGGACAGAGACCTGTGTCAGTGTAAACTATGATGACTTTGTCAACGATGTGGAAGTCGGCGACATGCTTCTTGTAGACGGTATGTAAAAAGGTTTTCTTGTCATGCTATTCTTTCTTATGCTGACAAAAAAGGTGCCTGAAGATCATAATATATACACATACAGACTCTCTACCTAGGATAATATGTTTAGTCCTGTATATGTCTTGGAACCTTATACTCGATCATAAGAAGTTGCTGCTATAAGGAAGAACTGTCAAAAATCAAATGGGAGAATGCTGCTGATTAATTTCCTGTCAATATGCATACCTTTCACCAGCCATTTTGATACTCAAAGATCTATTTGTCTGATTTATTTATTTAATGGCGTTGAAGTAGCTTTTTACATACTATCCTTGAGTGATGAGTATGAAAATGTGAAATGTCTTTGATTGAGTACTAGTGATGATCCTTTAGGGGGCATGATGTCTTTAAAGGTCAAGTCAAAGACTGTAGATTCTGTAAAATGTGAAGTTGTTGATGGAGGTGAACTTAAGTCTCGACGGCATCTAAATGTTCGAGGAAAGAGTGCGACCTTGCCATCCATCACCGGTAAGAAAAGAAATGAGCTTATTGGTTCTTCTGTCATGAAAACTTTTAATTCATATTCATTATAAATATTTGAGCTTACTATGTTATAGGTTTGACCATTTTATATTCCAATATTTGCTAATTATTGATGCATTCTACTTCTTTCTCTTCCAGATAAGGATTGGGATGATATTAAGTTTGGGGTTGAAAATCAAGTGGACTTCTATGCTGTTTCTTTTGTCAAAGATGCCAAAGTTGTGCATGAATTGAAGGACTACCTCAAAAGTAATACTTGACTACAACCTTTTCTTCCTCAAATGATATAATGATTCTGGGTTGCTCTTCTTTTATATATTTTTTTCCTCTAAATATACCTTATTTTCACTTTAGACTGTGGTGCTGATATACATGTGATCGTGAAAATTGAAAGTGCGGACTCCATTCCTAATCTGCATTCTATTATTACTGCATCTGATGGGGTAAGCAATCTCTGAGACTCTGACTCCAACTAAGGAATGATATACTCGATATTGCAATAAAACAACATGTGTAGATAGTATTCTTTCTTAGAACCTCTTTTTTCCCCTACTCTTCTTGCCAAAAAGTTTTTACCTCAAAATAGTTGATGCAACATCAACGAGGTTGTAAGGTGCTTATATAAGTTGGAACCCCACTTTATTCTCATGTTGATCTTTTTGCAGGCTATGGTAGCTAGAGGTGACCTTGGAGCTGAACTCCCAATTGAGGAGGTTCCTATCCTCCAGGTAATATCATCCTTGATCGCCTAGCTTACTGTCAATCATAAGATTAAAGCTTGGATCAGTTTGCTTGAGAAACTAGAGATATTCTTAGCTAGATATATCATGTTAATCAGTCTCTCCTGAGGAGTTAAATTGAGTTTAACCATAAAGAGAGATCATTCTCCAAATAAGATGCCAGAAAGGGGTCATCATATACAGTGGAGATATATCGTTGCAAAACGCTACCTAGTTCCATCAGTAATTATTCATAAAACCCATTCAATCCATAGCACTTCACTATCCATGAGCTTACCTTAGTTACTGTTCAACTTTCAAAATTTGTACCTGATGCAGCAGCATCATGTTTAAAGAAATTATTCTCCATGTGTAGGAAGAGATCATTAGAATGTGCAGGAGCATGGGGAAAGCTGTCATTGTTGCCACAAACATGCTGGAAAGCATGATTGTTCACCCTACACCAACCCGTGCAGAGGTCTCTGACATTGCAATTGCAGTTCGTGAGGGTAGCGATGCAGTTATGCTCTCTGGGGAAACTGCTCATGGAAAGTAAGATGCCTTCTCATCATACTATCTTGTTAATGCAATATTGAGAGTCAAAAGTGAATAACGGTAAATACTGGGATGTTCCTCTGATCTTTCCCAATATGCATGATGATTGCTAGTGAATGATTGCCCATTTCTTTTTTTGCTACATTTTCAACTGAAGGTCATTGTCTTCCTTTTCTCAGTTATAAGTTAAAAATGCTTGACTAATGAAGTTTTCTTTACAAACTCGAATAATTAACATCTCATGTGCTGGTTTCCTTCCCTTTCTAGTTTCTCTGGATCAAGTGTCAGTTTTTCTTTGTCCTACTTAATGTCCAACTACTCAGACAAGATAAAGAATTCCTTGTCACAGAAAGTTCTTTTATTTAGGAATGCATTTCTACCTACAGTAAGGGTGTTAATTTATGTAACAGTGAGATTTGACATCATACATTCTAGTGCCCGTGTTCAGGGCACAGAAATAGCTCCTTTAGCAAGGGGGATAAGACTGCTTGTCTCAAGACAGTGAAAGAGCTCCCTCACTTACTAATTTTGCATTGGTAAGAGTCTCATGCAAAGGGATTCCCTTTTTCTCTTGTCACATATTTGGTAGGGAAGGTGAGGGGTTTCCAGAAAATTTACTTTATATGAGTGGTTATCACTGAGAAATATCGTCTTTGAGATTCTTCCTAGACCCAACAATCTATTGCTTTTTCACATTTCAATGTGACCTATTATATATGTAGACAACAATCTTACAGATTTGGTTTTATGACAATTTCACCATCTTTCTAATAGTCTGTACACTTGGCTCAGGTTTCCACTGAAAGCTGTTAAAGTCATGCATACAGTAGCTTTGAGGACTGAAGCAACTATGGTCGGGGAAGAGAAACTAAATAACATCGGTCAGGCTTTCAAGGTTTCAAGTTCAATAACCCGTGCTACAATTGTGCAAAAGTATAATTATTAGTTACATTTTATCTGCAATCTGGGATTCCTGACACTTTCTGTTGTCTCGATATTTTGTAGAACCATACAAGTGAAATGTTTGCCTATCATGCAACGATGATGTCAAACAATCTCGGAACCTCTATTGTGGTTTTCACCAGGACTGGGTTTATGGCCATCCTACTCAGCCACTACCGGCCCTCGGGTACCATATTTGCCTTTACCGACAAGTAAGTATCTAAAACTTCATCTTTACAGTTTTCACTTTCCTCAAGTGAAAGACGGATTACATGCAAACTGTTAATCCTGAAGGCCACTATATATATATGTTAAATGACTGACCACTGGCTATGTGTACAGTGAGAGAGTGAGACAGCGACTGGCGCTGTATCAAGGTGTATGTCCCATATATATTCAATTCCTTGATGATGCTGAGAAGACATTCGCCAAAGCCTTATCTTACTTAGAGGTAAGTTACAGAGACTATATCTATTCTGTTTCTTATGTTTTAGGAAAATCTTTTCAATTATAATCAAACTAAGATAAATCTATTCAGTCTTGGACAAACTAGAACTCCACATCTTCCAGAATGCTCACCTACATCCAATGGAATTCTTATTCTCTGACCCTACACTATTAATTTATCTCTAAGATTTGTCACATATGCTTTGAATTGCATGAAACTTGTGCAGAAGCAAGGCATGGTAAAAGAAGGTGAGGAGGTAGCTCTTCTTCAGAGTGGCAGGCAACCCATTTGGAGGTCGCAGTCCACTCACAATATCCAGGTTAGGAAGGTGATGTAGGGTCTTGGCTTGCTTCACTCGGTCATCTGCCAAATTGGAAACATTCCTCCAGCGAAAATCAAAGGCCTCATGAAATCCTTGAGAGATAAAGCTTAGTCCATTATTTGCTAGATTATAGTTTCTGATTATTTTTTTATTAAGATTTATGAGTTGATTTTTCATTAGAATTTGTTGTGGACTGCTACTAGCACTAGAGTTTTCAAGCCTGCATTGAATTAGCCTAAAAAATTCCTCATAATATTAATTTTGCACTACTATTGTTTTGTCCCGTTGCATTCATTTCGGGTCTATTTCTTTTGGTTTCGATGTCCAACTTGATAGATCATGGCAGACAATAAAATGTGTAAGCTCGATATGTCTACATGTACTGCTTACCTTGGGCTCGTCGATTGTGAATGGATCAAGCCCAATCTCCAGTGGACTTCCTATGAAGATGATGAGGTGACAGTCACGTAGAATCTCGTAAGTTAACGTGAATTCTGGCTTACAGCATATTTCTCCTGTGGCTTTCTTTTTTATCGTTTAATTCGTTTTGCATTTTAAAAAGTTCTTCAGCAACCGAAATTAGGGTTACAAATCAGGATGCAGGTCTCACATCCTACACACTAAGTAGAGAACAGTTACAGTTCCCTAACTCCTTCAATAAACCACAAGGAAAATTGTAAGGAATTGAAAAGATGTAGAACTCACAACCCATATAAAGATATATATATATATATAGGTTATGCACAATTACTAACAATATGCACAAGAAGCAATTAATAGATAGGGAAGATTGATGCACAAGATCAATAATATGCATGAGAAACAATCAATGCGACAGTGTTCAGTTAATTAAAAAGACTAGTAATATATTTTAATTTGAATTTCTAATGCTATTGGTTTAATTAGGATGTTACCAAGTTCTCACTTCATGCAACTACAACGTAACGGAGAGAAAAAAAAAATTGCTAAGCATGTACAACAAACTTTTGCTACCATTATTTTCTGCGCACGAGAGGGTTGTTCAAATAATATCCAAGATCCTAGCAAATATAGTCAATAAATAAACCCCGGCAGAATAGATGAGAAGCGCACGCAATTGATAAGAGTTCAAAATATCATGCCTAAGTACTCTCTCTACTTACATCCAGCTATGCATGACATCGTCTAATGCGCCAGCATCTACCTGCTTGTTGCTTTCAAGACATGCATTGCCAGACAAAGTCTCTATAAGACTTCCTCCATGGGTCCTCCTCTCTGGAAGGGAAACCAAGCTAGACTGGATGGAAACAGGAGGATGCACCAAACCATTGGTATGAAAAGCACTCTGGCAAAAAAATCCCTTGCCATCATTGCTCATCTTCAAGGATGCATCTCCTTCGCTCACCTGGTCAACTGAAGGCCTCAGTATGCCAGCACCGTGAACACATTGGTCCTGCACTGAGGCACAATGAACAACACAGAGACCAGCTTTGCTCCGAGCAATCCTATCGCAAGGCCCGGGATCGCCGTTACCTTCGTTCGACACTGGTTGGCTCCATGAACAACGCTTGCCTCCTCCATGCGCCTTACAGTAATCAGTGCTCCCCTGTGCACTCTTGCTGCATCCTTTAGCCTTGCAGCGCTTGCCCCCGCCATGAAGGGTGCAGAATTTTGTGCTTCCTCTAGCACTTGTAGTGCAGCCGGGAAGAGCGCACCTCTTGCCACCGCCATGTCTGACACAAAACTGCGTCCCTCCATGCACGCTCTTTGGGCAGACACCCCCACCTTGGAAGGAGCAACGTTTCCCTCCGCCATGCCGCTTGCAAAGGAGAGTCCTCCCCTCGGCCCCTTTGGTGCAACCCAAAAATGTGCACCTCTTTCCTCCACCATGAGCTTTGCAGAATTTTGTGCCTCCCTGCGCACCCTTGGTGCAAGCTGGAAACTCGCAGCGCTTGCCGCCTCCGTGAGCGATGCAGAGGCCCGAAGAGCATTCTGCGCTTTTTGTACAGTTTTCCATCTTGCACCTCCTGCCACCTCCATGCCTGATACATAAGCCAGACTTTCCGCGCGCAGCTCGGGTGCAGTTATCATGATTACAGCGGCGGCCACCGCCATGAGCAATGCAGTAGTCTGTGCAGCCTTCGGCACTCCTTGTGCAACCAAGGAATTGGCACCTCCTTCCTCCACCGTGAGCTTTGCAGTAGATTGTTCTTCCCTCTGCCCCCTTGTGACAGCCAAGTTTACTGCATCGCCTCCCCCCTCCATGGGCTATGCAAAGCCCTGAAGCCCCTCTTGCTCCTTTCCTGCATCCCTGAAACTGACAATTCCGACTGCTAGTATTGCGTTGTTGGGGATTAACGATCCTGGAAGTACAGGCTGTCGACGAGAGGTCTGAGATGCTCATGCCAGGTTCAGATATGGCTGGAATTTTCTTATAAGCAAAGTCAGCAGTCATTTTTGAGGAATACAAAGAGGACGCCAAATAACTCCCTAGTACCCAAGAAGATGAGTCCGATCCTTCTTCACCTGCTGTCATCGCTGAATTGATCAATGCTGGCGCTAAGCTGCTCTGATGCCGTCCCTTGGGTGGAGTATAATTTATGACCACTGATTCAGATGGCCCGGTTGATAGACTCAGCTCAAGATCAAATTCGAGTCCAGATTTTGAAACGGTAGACTTCGTTGGGCAGTGTTTATTCTCGTGGCCAAGATAAAGATGAAAATCCAAGCCTAGATCTGTAGATGAATACATTGTGTAAGCAGTTGCGGAGCTCACCTTGCTGTTGTCAGAGGAACTAGGTGACAGCCCTAAACCTAAACCAAGGGCCAATTTTGGATCACTGAAACCTTCAATTGCATTCCAATCACCCCATTTCCTATTTGTGCCTCTCAATTTGGGATCAAATAGACTGGAGTACTCGAGTGAACCAAATTGTACTGTGACATCTTTGTTATACTGAGCTCCTTGCCCAACGTTGCTCCAACAACTAACAGCATTCATAAGGGTGGTATTTTCAACAATGCCAAGGTTACAAGTAGTTTTCTCCATTACAAGTAAGAAGTCTATGTCAACCGAATACTTCGAAAAGAACAAAACTAGCCCAACTTCCAGGATCTTAGTTATAATGAACTGGGTTAGAAGCACTTCCACGAGATTTTGCAGCCTCCACTATCAATCCCCGAAGTATCACAACGATTCATTCAAGAATCATGAAATGCAAAGATAAGAATCTGAAGGATGATAGATTTACCCAAGCTGCAACTTGTACTGATTAGCTCATACTGGTAACATCCGACAGAAGCAAAGCAGCAAAAAGTTCCTTCTGGAGAACAATAAATGGCAAATTGGAAGCTAGTAGAAACAAGACAAAACTAATAATAACAGCAGGACTAAATAAACTAGGAAATATTACACAAACAAACTAATTGGGCATAGAAGAAACCTTAGAAATCTTAATAATAAGCAATTACCCCTCTTCAGATTACAAAACCATCAATTGGCAAATATAAACATAAACACCCTCGACTGTCCAAAGTCCATGCCTATTAGAAAAGGTCCGAAAAGCGAGATCTTTTAAAGAGTAAGTAAACATACATTTGCGAGTAAACAAGCATACATCGTCTTGGAAAAACTCCAACAAACACCGTCTCCAAAACCTCGACGAACCGGAAGAACGGAGCAATCCAAGATCCCAGGTAGGCGACGAGAGCTAGGGTTTTGCCCGCCCAAAGAAGAGAGACGGTGACATCTAAGAAGTCGAACGGTTTAAGGAGAGAGAGAGAGAGAGAGAGAGAGAGAGAGAGAGAGAGAGAGAGAGAGAGAGAGAGAGAGAGAGAGAGAGAGAGAGACGGAGGAAAAAAAGAACAGGAGAACGAGAAAGTCACGTAGAGCGATCGGAAGGGGAGGGAAAATATAAGAGAGACGATACGGCGCACGTTAGCTCAGTGCCGCAGGTTATTAGACTTTGGAGGAGAAGCGGATCGGACCCGTGGTGGACCCGGCTTGTGGCGATCCGATTGAGCGAGACGAGGTAGGAGTTGCCGAGCTGGAAGCGCGACGCCGCGACGCGTGACTTGGGACTTAAGACCACTAACGTTGCTTATTTGCATACAACACCTTACTTTGAATAATTTTACATTTTGAACCCT
The DNA here is from genome assembly GCF_048772165.1 of Typha angustifolia. NCBI lineage: Eukaryota > Viridiplantae > Streptophyta > Magnoliopsida > Poales > Typhaceae > Typha > Typha angustifolia. Next base: position 1,785,261 of record NC_133239.1, read on the forward strand.
GTACTTTTACTCTCTGCAATTTGCGTCCTGTGTTCTTATAACGAGCACACCAAAACACCGTAGCAAGAGGGCAAAAGTTTTCATAAAATAAGGCAATAATGCACTCATGGTTCGAAGTTGAAAAAATAAATAAAAATGTCACTTACGAACGTGGAGAGACCACAGATAGGCATGCAATTTTGGGGTTTGACAAAAGGTGCGGATAAACTTATAAACAATAGGATATCCGCAGAATATTCTGGGAATAAGTAAAAGATATTCGGGGTCGCTCATCTCACTAACACATATATGCTGCGACTGCGAATAGCTCAGAGGCATATCCTACCTACCTACCTAATGGACATTTGTCAGGGACAATTTGGAAGTAATGATATTGGCTCATTAACTATGCCCAATAAAATCAGTCGTAAATATTTTTATGAACTAAGTATTTTAACGGAATAACTCGATAGCATAATAATTTAATAATACATGTAATCTGTAGCATGAACTAAGCGATTTAGTATCTTGAACATTACTTTAAGATTTAGGTAGAGTTACTTCTGCTCATTGACACGAGTAAAGAGAAAAAGAGAACACGTTTCTCCTCTGTCTACCATTCGCTATTTCCAGAGAGAGGAACAACTCTTGGCATATGCTTTAAAGATGAGGAGGAAACTGCATTATCTTCTGCCAATATACATGTCCAAATAAAATAAGGCCTCATATATATGATAATATAATATGGGAAGTGGCAAAGGGATCACAGGCATATGCTACTGGGGATCCCTTTACGCCTTGGCTCTTTTGTGACAATCTGCAGTGCCCAGAAGGGCCATTGGATTTGGCATGCAAAGTAGTTGGAAAGTCCATTAAATAAATCCTTTAAAGAAAGTTCCAGAATGGTAGTTGACGAGAGAGAGAGAGAGAGAGAGAGAGAGAAGGGATCACATAGCTTTGTAGTTTTCATCTCATCTACTCCATGTTGGACTGTTGGTTGGTGGGAGTCGAGTGCGGATTCAGTGGGCCAGCCATGCGGATCCGTCTAGTCACGTCGTTAGATATATATTAGCTAGGCCTAAGCTTGAGTAGTTTGACCCATTCTATCCGACACACCTTTACCATATTAGATCAAGGAGTTTTGGTCCATTGGACCGAGCCGGGTTCAACTTATGAGGCCTGAGATCAAACTACTCTTGTAGAATTGGTAGGTATTATTTTCTATAACTAAAAACATTGTAGGATTAATTCAAACCTCAAGTAATTATTTGATGCTTTAATGGCTTAGCTCAATACTTAATTCAGTTGATAGCTCTGTGATATGGTTAATTTTAAGAAGTAGCTTGACAGTGTCACGATTTAGAGGAGTGTCTCAGCAATATTTAGTTTAGAGTAATAGTTCGACGACGTATACGGTTTAAAGCCTAAGCTACACGACTTAGAATATTGGTTAAACTCTAAATGATAGTTCGACGACATATACGATTTAGTCTTTGAATTCTTGAATAATAGAAAAAAAAATTATTATGAGGCCCAAAGCCCAATATATTATTAGATTGAGCTCGGGCTTAATTATAAACTGACTTAGCCCAACATTATTAATATGAAATATATTTAATTTTTAAAGCTATAATATATACACTCTCGTATTTGGGCGTGTTAACATTTTATTGGATTACAAATATCTAGGGCTACTTATCTAGCCCAATAGCTTCAAGCTCTCTGAAGTCTGCCCAAATTTTCGAATCGTAACTTAGTCCAAGGATCGGGCTTAGAAGCACATTAAGCATCAGACCGACTTCAGGCTTCAACTTGGCCCAACTATGTAAATTAGAAATCTCTCAACTGTATAGTCAAGCTCAACTATAATTTGGTCGTTTGTACAAACGCTACAACAAACAGCCTCACGACCACAACCGCAACAAAAACAGAGCTAGAGCTGCCACCAAGAGTTCATCCAAGTTATTTGTAACCCATGATTGGCTTCATATTTGGGCTAGACATTCATTAGAAAATTGGGCTAAATCTGGGTTTAATTAGAGAAAGTGACTAAACAATCTCAGGCCAGGCTTATTTCTAACGGACCACTTTGGTTCCATCACACTCATCAAAACGCATTAGATTTTCTAATACGTGGGACAGTGACGCCAGCATGATGAGATCGGAGCAAGCACCATCAGAGCCGTCGGTTAACCTGACGAAGCTTCCTCTATCTTTCCTTCACGCTCACGTCTCCTCCCCCGCGCCCGGCCCCCTACCGAGCTCCCGGAGTCACGCCCTGTCCCCCTGGGATCCCACGTCACCTTGTCGGGCACTCGTGGCTCTCCCCCATTTAACACCAAGCATCCTTAGCAGCCAATAATATTACTCTCGCGATACGCGGGACCCACGAGACCAACCGTTCTCTAGCGGCCACGTCGGCGCAGTCCAGTCGCTCTTACGCTGGACCCGAGCATTGAATCACGCGCTGTGCGCCTGCACGCCCCAAACAGATCGTATAAAAGATTCTCACCTTTGCCAAGAATAATAAAGCGGAATAGATGCCCAACGTGATATCCACGTGGCTAGCATCCTCGCGCTTCTCCTTTCCATCCAACGGTTAGCTTTTCTTAGTGACGTGGCTCGTTGACGGTGGCTGGAGCCGTACCTTATCTGTCTCTCTTCGACTTTATTGTTTTTTGCCAGCTTCGCGGCCGTGAACTAGCGATGATGACGGTGTTAGCGAATGGGACGGCGACATGATTGAAAGACCACGTGGATGCCCATCCCATACACGTGATGCCATGTCAGTCAAGGATTCGCAAGAGGCCGAGGCGAGGGGTGACGTGGAGGAGAGTAGTTCGGCTGTCCTCGCAGGGTCCACTGAAAGCGCTGCTGGTCCACCCCCCCTGCAACGCCAGTGGAAGAATCTGAACCGTTGGTGTTTCGGACGGGTCGGGTTGGGTCAGCTTTTGCGGCGGATCCTCTTAGTTGCAAAAGATATGGCTAGATTTTATTTGGGAGAAATTTGCATATAACACCTTATACTTTAATTAAATTATGATTTACTAATTTTATTTACAAATCGAGTCGATAATCTATTAAATATCTGCTTGAATTTGAACTAATACTATTTGAGCAAATAAAAATATTCCATCAAAATTAAATAATTTTTTTAGCAAATAACTAACATATCTTTAGCTCTTTCTTCGTCTTATTCTCTATCTCTTCGAGATTATTTTTTTCTCGCAAATTAGATTGGATGAGAAAAAATATTATTTTTCTTCTTCTCTAAGCATTAATACGGTAATTAATTTAGATATATCTTAGAATTTTATTAGGCATCGTTTGAATTTTAAATTTGTATAAAGATAACCTTTCTCGTAGTCCACACAAAAGTAAAAATTGAAATGAGTAAATCATAGAGCATTTTGTGAATTTATTAATCTGATTAGCTTAGGTTTGGTTATGTTAGTTATATTGCGTTAGATTGGAATAGATTAAGTTGAGTATAAATGAGTAAATATAACTTAGCTAAAATATTCTTATAATTTTTTAGGTGATTAGTTTAACTTAAAATTATAATTAAATTTAACTAATTTATTTAATAACAGAGTGTTTTTCTTAAATTATAAATAGTAAAAACATAGGGACTGTAATTTTAATAAAAGATAAGATTGGTCGGTAAAATTTTCTTTATTCTAGAAAGAACATCAATTATTTGTAGGACCTCGTGGAAGGATAGTTTTGAATAGTAGAATTATTTGATATCGATTTGGGCGGCATCATCGCTATTCACACCGCCGAGTAAGCGGGGATGATTTCGCCGCAAAGATTACGAGGACACTTGTAAAAATACCGCATTTGACACGAAGTTAATTATTTGAAACCGGTCCACCGAATCCGTCGCACCACGTCACCCACATGACGGGGATTTAATTTAAACGATGGCTAGTCGTGACAGCTCGACATGTAGATAGGCCAAGAAACCGAAACGTGTAAGTCTACTGTGACGAAGGGATAGTCTATTTGGGCGTAACGTACTCCGAGGTGCCAACTCAACCCAAATCGGCGATAAACAGTTTTTATTATAACTTTTATCTCTGATTAATCCCGTATTATCCAGCTCAGTACAAACCCCTTAATGACACTTAAGACATTTGTTGCATAGTCTCAACTTTTGGCGGAGCCCACAGTAACCCACCAATTGAATTGGTTGGTTTTAAGTTTTCGAGTCCGCTTAGAACTTTCTCTCTGCACCGAATACGCCGTGCCTTGAACGGACACGTGTTCGGTGACGTGGCAACTAGCTTGGCGCCCACTTCCTCCATTCCTCCACTCCTCCCTCGCGCTCCCATCTCCCTTCTTCTCCTGCGTCCCTTCTTTGGTTCTCCCGCTTATTCCATCTCTCCGATCTTTACTCGATTGTTTAAAAGATAGAGAAAGAATAGTAGTATTTAGCGCTCGTATTAAGTTCTCTTCTTTTCTTTCTTCTCTCTATCGCGGTGGTATACCGGTGGGAATCGTCGAACCCGAGGAGATCCTTTCAGTACCAGGTATGTACGATTTATGGTTCGCTTTGGTATTTTTATTCCGTAAAATGCTTGATCTAAAACTCGTTTTAGTTCTCGATCTCGTCGTGAATCCTTGAAATTGTACTATTCTGGTTTTCCTTGAATGGGATGTGGAATCCTGTCGCCTTATTCTGTTTCTTAAAAGAGAAAATATGTGCACAATTGATCTGTTCACGTCTTTATGCTTAACTTTGGTGTAATTGTGAGTCTTGAGGGGAGGAACGAGAGTTAGATTAGATTGGGAAAGACAGATAGGGGCATTCGGGAAAAGAAGACTGAGATGCGGTGTAGAATGGGAAGAAGAAAAGGAGGAGGTAGGTGAACTCTGAGAAGTGTTACAGTGAAAATTTCGATGATCTTCTCGTCGTATTTCTTCTTGAGAAGATATGGAGATCGTTTTCCTAAAGGGGGAAAAAAATTCGAGAAGAGTTGCAGATCAAACACCATGCTTTGTCTTTTTCAATTTTAGCAGGGTTACTTTTGTCCTTTGGACCACTTGACCTTTTCTCTGAGGTCTCTTCTGATCGTTGACGGTGCTCGCGTTCGAGGCTGAATGGGCCCATCTCTTGTATTTTTGTCTATGAAATAGACACTTTTACCTCTCTTAATAGAATAAAATTACGTTTCAGGGCCTTGACATCCGATCTTGATTCAAATTGAGAAAATTAAGTTTTCTTGAGTTCCTTCATTTGTTTTTGCCCTGCTGATTCACGCTAGTCTAATTTGTTTAATCTCCATTATTGGATTACACTATTATAAATATAATTGCTCTGTTGGATGTCTCGAGTGAATACTGGCTGAGTCTTGCAAATCCGATGTAGTAATGGAGTAGGTTATAAAATTTGACGATCGTCTACCATGATGCTTTGGTTCTTTGTGCAGGTCCCTTACTGAAAGATCTCAATGGGAAGAACTGAAGCTGCGAATCCTCCCAATTCTGATAAATCATCTTCACCTGTTCAGGTATATAAAATTCCAGTAAACTTTTTAGATTTCCTTTTGTGATTCTTAGAGACTTCTTAATTGAAAGCTTGTTATCTTTCCTGTGAGCATCAAAAGAAGATAATTGATGATCTTAGTGTACAATAGTCTACTGCCTGCAAACTGATAATCTTGTTATATCATTAGAAGTCTTCTCTTATATTCCATGATGAGCTGCACACATATACAGGACAATAGGAATGCAGTCTTCTTCTCTTTATGTCATTTTAGATGCATGCATATCAAGGACGTGAACAGTAATATTTTCTCTTCTACAGGATAAACCAGCTGTTCATCCTTATCCTGATTGGGCAGCTATGCAGGTTGGGCTATTTAGAGCTCTGTCTTTCTTCTTGAGATATACATCAGATAGGTTGTTCTGATTTAAGATTTTTTTATCTGTTAAGGCATATTATGGACCAGGCATGATGCCGCCTCCGTATTTCAACCCCGCGGTTGCGCCAGGTCATGCACCTCATCCATTCATGTGGGGTCCTCAGGTACATATATTCTGCTCTGTTAACCTATACATCATATGGATGGTTAGTAGTGGACATGAGCGTTTTATGCAAGGTTCCAAAAATCATTATCGGGATCGGGATCGGCCGTCCGAAAAAACGATACGTATCGGCTGTATCGGCCGTATCGGCCGCCTGTATCGGATCGGACTATTTTAATTAAATAAAATTCTAAATATTATTAAAAATATTAGAGAAATTTTTAAAAATTTAGAAAAAATTATAAGAAAATAAGAAATAATAATTACTCACATATAAAGCCTAAAAAGTAAAAATCTCTTTTTCTCCCTCTCTTCTTTTCTATCCCTCTAATTGTTAGTCTAAAGTATTCATTTTCTCCCACATTATTTTTTTTTTATCTTTTTCTCTCTCTTTCTCAACTTTTTTTTTAATCTTTCCCTCTCCCTCACTCTCTCTTCCTTTTTTCCTCTCTCTCATACCCTTTTTTTTAATCTTTCCTTCTCCCTCACTCTCTCTTCCATTTCTCTCTCTCACTCTCTCTTGCTTTTTCCCTCTCTCTCACTCTCTCTTCCTTTTTTCCTCTCTCTCATACCCTTTTTTTAAATTTTCCTTCTTCCTCACTCTCTCTTGCTTTTTCCCTCTCTCTCTCTCCTTTTCTCTCCCTCACTCTCCCTTCCTCTCTCTCCCTCTCTCTCTCTAGCTGCTGCTGACAGCAGTAGCTGTCAGCAGACAGCTGCCTGCTGCAGCCGCCTGCAGCAGGCCGAAACCGAGTAGCCGATCCCGATCCGTTTCGGCCGATCCCACTCGGGATCGGCCGAAACTCGAATCCTTGGTTTTATGTTTGGATCTGAAACCATAGTTAATGGGGTATGACATAATTTCAGTTGTTCAGTTTTGTGATAGGAAGATTGTTGTCGTGTTTCGGGAATTGTCTGTCCCTCCTAGCAATTGTCCCATCATTGGTGTGATCTATGGCTACCTATGTTCACTAACAAGTTCGCAATTTGGAAGAAGTGGCATACATTTTATTCAATGTAATCCATAGCGACTCAAAATGCTTTTTTGTTAAAATGTCTCTGCAGCAACACTCTATAAAGTAGATTACTGTACAAAACTGATGATTTGGATCTTTATTTCCAGCATCACTTCTATTTTTCTTGGCACATAGTGTATTTATTTTTAGATAGTTTTGAGAATTCTGATTGGTTTATAAGATTGTCAAATTTAACACACTAACAGAGAAGTGATAGCAAATGATCTGTACTGTAGCAATCTAGTATGCTTAGATCAAAAACACCAGAATCTTGTCTCATTCAAGGTGTTTGTTCTATTGATGGTATTGCTATCAGCCTTTGCTACCACCTTTTGGGTCAACATATGCTGCAATCTACCCACCAGGAGGAGCTTATTCTCATCCATCGGTGGCCCTTGTAAGTCAGAAATGGTCCCTCAACTTCTATTTTCCGTCCCTATGGGGAACAAACTGTTCTGTAGATTATCATTTTTTTTATCTTACTGCTTAAGATAAAATAGGGTCGTGAATATTATAGTATTATAGATAGGCTATAGTTGAATTGAATTAATTTACTAATTTTGTTTCATGTCCAGGGATCTTATATGCATCGTCCAGGTGTCCCAACATCTGCTACAAGTGAAGCTGTAGTGGTAGGCATTATTCAGTTCTTTAACTCTTGTACTGCTAGATGTACTGTAATTGCATCTAATACTGATTAAAGACGCGTTACATATTCAGTTGCCTTTGCTAGTTCAGTTGATAATTCTTCTGTATATTTTTTTTTTGTTATTTTTTCTATTATTGCAAGATGGCAACTCCTTTAAGCTTGGAATCACCTGCTAAGTCAGCTGGCTATAAGGATAAAGGAATCACCAAAAAACTTAAAGGGTTTGAGGGGCTCAGTGTGTCCTTGGGCAAGGAAAACCTTGATAATGCAGCAGAGGCCGATGTGAATGGGAGGTCAGAGAAGTTCTTGTCCGCCTATTTAGATATGATTGACTTTTGGCCTTTTTAGGTAGATGATATTTAATCTGGACTTGGATTTACTGTTTCTTATACATGCTTTTTTATGTTGAACATTGTTATTACAGTGGATATAGTAGTGCAGAAGGCTCAAGTGATGGAAGTAGTGGAACTAGTGAGGCAGGGGTATTTGATTAAATAAAATCTTTCTTTGCAATTTAACTATGTCACTTCTTTGGAATTTAACTATGTCACTGGTGTGATTACTGCATTTTTTTTTAACTGACGAGTATTTGTTCAGGTGAATAAAGCCCAAAGAAAGCGAAGTCCTGAAGATGTTACAACATCAGGTCTTATTAAGATAATTTGCCAATTTCAGTGATTATGTTGACTATGCAATGCCATGAATCTTTTTCCACATCACTCTTCATCTCTTCTTTTTGAATGATTTAGTTAACAACCTCTTGCTTGTTTGTTTAGTTGTTATGTTGCAAAGATAAATGGGCAGAAAGTAGGTTTATCCTCTTTTAATTAGTTGCACGTGGTCCATTAGCCTCAGCACTAGATTTCAACTTTTCAACAAGGTCATGTTTCTTTTCTTAGTACATCACTGCCTGAAGAGATTCTTATTGAATTTTCCAGATGACCATAAAGTTGACAAACAGGCTACTGCTTCTCAAGGAGGGGGAGCAAGTGGATCTGCAAAAATGTCCTTAGGAGTCACTCTGGCAACTGCCAGTATTCCGATGGATTTGAGTGTTGCTAGCCAGACGAAAGCTGTTGGCACACCTACCCCGCTCTCAACCAGTGCTGTTTTGCCTGTTCGTAATGGGGTATCTACTGAATTGTGGAAACAGGCATGTTAATTCTGAAACTTCCGTCCTGCAGTTCTCTTTTCATTTTCACAAATGCTAGTAATGTTTGTTTTCTGTTTTGTCTACGATGGAAGATGGCTGATCCTGAAAATTATCATCATTAAGTATTTTACACCCGTTGATGCTGATCTTAATGCTTATTGATTTGCTTCAAATGTTCAGTTCTTAATGCTACAGAACGGTATTCTGCTTTTTAAGAAACTTGTTTCATCCTTGGTCATCTTTATGCTTAGGTTAGTCTAAAATGAGAAAGGTTAATAGAACATCTCTTGTGGGTGTTAATTTTAATTTTGTAGTGTGTATCTTATTCTGTAGAATTTTGATTATTTGGGAAACATATGCTCTGAAACAAATTCTGGACCCTAGAAATGTCCAAGGCATTCTTTTGTCAAGTTCATTTCTCTTGAATGGCATGTTTTATTCTTTTAGCATGTGATTATGGTTTCAGATTTTTGCTACCTAGCTAACTGTACATCTCCATGATGTAATTTACCCAGGATGAAAGGGAACTGAAACGTGAAAGAAGGAAGCAATCTAATAGAGAATCAGCTAGAAGGTCAAGGTTGAGGAAACAGGTATGTGGTGCGTGTTTCCTTTTCCACTCTCTTACCTGCATTTTTATCTTATCCTCTTTTACTGTTTTACGTCAGGCTGAGACTGAGGAACTTGCTGTGAAAGTTCAGTCACTGAATGCTGAGAATTCGACTCTTAGATCAGAAATAAGTCAACTATCAGAGAACTCGGAGAAGCTCAGATTAGAAAATTGTGCTCTACTGGTACATCGCATTCTTCTAGTGGTCATTTAGCAGTTGTACTGAGGTTTTTGTCAAGTAACAGTTTTATACAATTAGAACAAGAGGGGCACCATTTCATGCATTACTAGAAAAGTTAGCTAACATGGGTGTCTTGTAGATGTCAATATTCATTTTGACAACGGTTATGTCACTCTTGTTCAAGCCTAATGCATCTATGTTTCTCAGGAGAGACTCAAAAATGCGATGGCAGACAAAACTAAAGAGACATGCGCTGAGAGTTTGGAAACTGATGGAGCTTCTTCATCTGTTGTTGTAGTGAATTTCTTATCAATGATAGATAACCCGAACACAACCAGAAGAAATGGGCCACAGGTGTCTCGGGATCCTGATAGCTCTACCGAGAAACTTCAGCAGCTCCTGGACTCCAATCCAGGAACAGATGCTGTGACTGCTAGTTGATCTTTGTCTCTCAACTGATCTCCAGTTCTGGTGGATTTAGCAACCAGATGCTACTACTAATATTAGTCTAAACTAAACGATTTGATTGAGGCTGCAAGAAGAGGTGGCCTTGTTGATACTAATTAGATATTGCAGTTATGAACTTACGATGGCTCATAACTTTTCGTAGTATTTTGTACCATTTCGAGCTTAAGATGTGTGCCACTTGTATTTATGATCTATCCGTGGTGTTGGTAAGTTTTAGAACCTCCCATGTTGAGATCATATCAGGAGGAGCTTCTGTAAACTACTAAGTGTTTAAACGAAGTTTTCAGTTAAGCTTTCATGGGACGCAAGATGCCTCAATATTTAGTGTTGCTGTATTGCAGTTTCTGGGTCGGGATGTGGTCAGATGGCTTTCTGTTTCTAAAAGGAAACTACCATCCTGTTATAGAGCTATGAGCTCTTGGATGTGAAGTGCAAGTAGCACTATTACTATCACCAGTAAAATATATTATAACTCATTAGTGAATTTTTTAGGTAAGACTTATCAACTAAATACTAATTTGTGTAAAAAGTTCTAAATGAGACTTGATTTTGCATGGTCCTCTAAATGTTGTTCCACTGTAAAATTACCTATCTGATTTTATTTATTTACGAAATTCGTATATGAATAAATAAAGCATTCATATAATTTGTGATTAGTTTTGTAAATTATAATGTAGGTAATTTTGCAAAATAAAAAACCATTTTAGCTTTTTGCACAAATAACCCACTAATTGAGCGTCACATTTTAAACAATAAAAAAGAAAATCTAATTCCGAGAAGAAGAGGGGGCGGAAAAGGCGGTGGTTTCTATACACCGGTGATATGGTATAACCGGCACAGGCTTTGTTAGTCCTCATTCATTTTAAAATTATTATTATTATTTTATTTTAGAATATAATTTTTTATTTAAAAATAATAGCTGAATATTATAATAAACACATTCTAAAATATAAATAATATTTATCAAAATTATATTTTATACGACACATTAGCTTAATTACTAATTTCTCTTTAATATCTATCCATCAACCTATATTAAAAATATATAATATTTATAATAATTTAATAAAAACTAATTTTTTTTTTTAACTTTATATTACATCAAAAATTATTTATTACATCCTTATTACATAACACAATAGAACATAAGAAAAGTGTACTTAGGCTTATAATTTGATTCCATGTCCTTCTTAAATCCTGGCCGTCGAATAAGATGAACCTGGAACGAGATGAAACCCGCCGAGCCGAGCCGAGCCGAGTCGAACCGCGGTTCCGGGTATCTAATGCTTGCATCTCTTTGATGGACTTCATTCTTCTTCTCCTCCTCCTCTCTTGGTCGCGCCAACTCGACGAAGCGGTTGAGCAACCGTGACGACCACTTGCGAGTGTAATCAGATCCGGGTAGTTCGGTTTTTTTCTCGGCGTCCAGGTTTGATCTCTAAAATTGCACATTAGTCTGCGTAAATCTGAGGTTGTTCTTCCATCCGGAGAGAAAAAGTTAGGAATTTGCAAATTTATGATTCGTTGGTATTTTAAAAGTTCGGCCTTTTGTTTAAGTATTGCTTTGCGAACTGTAAATTTGCTGCTAAATTTGTTGTCAGTGAGCTCGTCTACTAATTTGAATATCATTTAGGTTGCATTAGGGCATGAACCTGGTTGAGAGAAGAAGTAGGAACCTTACAATTTCTTTTTATAACTACTTTCGAATTTAACCTTGTCTTTATCTTCTTGTTGCCTATCCTTTACGATTTCTATTCGTTTTAATTTGTGTAAGTGTAATGTTTCAATTGCAGAGGCGAAGAAACAATCTCTGTCTAGATGCAGAAATTGGGGAATTTCAAGCTGCCCAACTTCTTCAATTATCCACCTTACTTTACGTAATATTCCAGTTTCATTATATTTTGCTTGTTTTGGAACTCTTATTATTGCCATGAAATAATGTGTATCTCTCTTGCTTTATGATCTCGCTTTCTACAATTACCCTCCATCGTGGATGATCCATAACGTGGTCATTTTGACTTTTGACTACTATCTTAAACTCTTAAAACAAAAGCTCAAGTTCTGCAATGAATTTATCTAAATTGCTATATTCATCGGCAAGCATGCGAGAATTCTATAGTTGCTATCGATTTGCTTGGCTAATTCTCCATAGATCTTTTTATTTTCTTTTTTTTTAAAAAAATCTCCAGACCTAAGGTCACACACGAACTATGAAGTATGGGCAATATTGCACAATATCTGACAATCTGTCTGACAATCCATTTGATAAAACTTGTAAAACAAGGAAATGCTATGTTTATCTATGTGCATTATGTTTTCTTTTCTTGATAATTGAGTGGATGTAGTATATCTTCTTCTTTTTTTAAGTTTATTTTGTAACTTATGACAGTAAACATTAGGTCAACAGCCTCATCTACATAGTATAATTAGCCCAATGACACCTAAAGTCAATATTTCAGCCTATTTCAAATCAATATAATACAATCTTTTTCCATGAATGGATGTCTGGTTCATGCTTGTGAGATTATATCACATTGCTCATTTGACCCCCCACCACCCCTCCAAACCATTTAGCATATAAAGGTTATTATAGTGCATCAGACTCCCAGCACTTTGGCATCTGAAGAGGGAACAGCATGGAACAAACCCTCATTTTGACACAGGCTCTTTCCCTAACTAAGAACCTATGCTACTAGGGCACTCAATGGAAAGCCTTATTTGATGCTAATTGTGGCCTCAGTAGCATCACTTGTTGTAACAGAAAAGAACTCTTGGTTCTCAGTTCATTTCCAATTTTTTCATGTCTCAAAGAATACATTTTATCTGCTTGGTTTAAACCTCTCAAATTGCATGTGTTATTTGCTTGGGGGTTATTGTTTATTAAAGATCTGATATTTATTATATTGATAATCCTGTATTTCTTAATATTCTATGTAAAGGTCTGCATGATTGGCCTGACATTGCTTTTCCTTTTAGTCTGCAGCCAGTAAGAGAAACACGTGAGAAGCAAGTTCAACTGTGGAAGGAACTGATACTTGACTATTGTAAAAGTCAAAAAATATTTATAGTTGGGCTCCAAGATGACTTCCCGCTTTTCTCTAATCCAGTCATCGAGAGTGAGTCGTCTCTTTAATGCGTAAATATAAACTTTCTACGTACTCCAGATTTCATACTCTTTTCATTGTTGGGGACTTAAAATTATGTTTAGACACATATATGAAACAGATAGACGAGCAGTATGCTTCCTTATAACATTCATTATTTTAACTATGGAGCAGATCCTTCATGATTACTCTTTGCCATGAATCCGTAACTTTTCCATGGCTTTATTTTGGTGATATTATAGGTACTTATACAAAGGTTAACTGAAATTGTCCTTGTCAATATGCAGGATCTCTAAGCCATGAAGCAAAGGAAGTATTCCTCACAGCTCTGGTCACCGAAGGTTTGTCCAACTTCCAACAATGTGCAGAGTTCTCTTTACTTTTGCATGAACTCAGAATATGATTGTTATATTAAATTATAGTATTGCAATTTAAAACTTTCTTTCCTGTCCAAATTCCCTGCAGGACGTGCAGAATGGATGGACAAACATCACAAAAAATGCCTTATTCTCTGGCTAAGGATACAAGATTGGGCTAACTATATTCTCAACTTTGTAAGTACAAATTAATGTGAATTCTGCAGCCAGGACAAATTTAGCATTGTTATTATAGAAATCTGCTTGTTTATCTTAATCTGATCAGGTAAAGGAAAATGGACTAGAAGACAGTGTGATGACTGTTGAAGATATACGCTCAGGAATTGAAACTCGTGGATCTGGTAACAACCCTCAATATCCAATAAATTGCTGTTAGTCATATGTCCTTGAGGCCGATTTCAATCATCAAATGCTTATTTCATTTGACCTCTTAGTTTGATAAGTGTTAGGGCTTTGGTTAGTACACAACAGCTCTTTGATTAGCTTAATTTATAATATTTAACTTCAGTTGGCCTGATAACTGCATTTCTTGGTTACTGCTCACAAGAATTTTAACATTAATGGAAACAGTAACATACATCAGGTCATCATCCATGTTAAAATCAATCATATAATAAAACTGATAGTCTGCTGATTAATTAATGTTTTTTCTTTTGTTTTGTTATGTTCTTAAGAACTTGCTGGGATCGACCGTGGTGTGTTGATGCGCGCTCTAAGGTTACTCGAGCAAAAGGGCAAGGCAGCAATTTTCAAGGGGACTTCAGCCGACGACGAAGGAGTAAAGTTCTCAGCTTAGGCTAACCATATCTATCATTTGGTCTGCGTGATTCATATCATTAAGTTAAAGCTCATCAGTTCTACACATTGTGTCCATTCTGTATCTATATCTGGATGTCGCTTGCTCGAATGCTTATTTGCAGCATATAGTTTTTTTTTGTTGCGATTATGCTGCAGTGAGTTGGGACATGAGATATGTTACTCAAATTTCACTCTCATAATGTAATTTGTCTTGAGATATTTTTGTTTGCTGAAGGGTAAAAGAACACAGGAATAATTGGGACCTACTTATGGCTTCTCTATTCAGCTCTAGATGATGGCATTATTTGGAGGGAGCTTATTCCCGACCATTATTAGAAAATGCTTTTTGAATAGGTCACAGGTTGACTCTGACGCGGATCCTTTGTGGCTTGATGAATGGAAAACGGTTGACTTTCAAATTAATGAAACAAATTATATATTGGATTATTGCGAGAAGTGGGGAGGAGAAAGAAAGGAGGCCTGGTTGTGGTCTATTAGCTGTCGAGCTTAATGCAGTTGACACCCCTGGTTTTTACGATTTTATGATCTAAACCCTACTTTTAATTTTATATTTACATTTCTGAGTTTTTGAGCTAAACCAAATATATTTACTTTTTATATTATATTATATTATATATATATATATATAATAAAATACAGCACAAAATTTTATTTTTACTATTTTAAAAATAAAAAGGTTTTTTTTTTTATTTCAAATGCCTCAGAATTTCCATTAGTTCATGGATAATTAATGCAAAAAGGCACCAACTTGCGAAGTTGGACAGCTCGTCGTTAGTCACGAGAGAATCACGCGCTAGGCAAATTCCAAGGTAATACCACTGGAGGCGCCAAACCGTGGTAGCGTCCGTTATAAGCAAACGCCCGTCCGCATCTCCCCTATTTACCTTCAAATACGATTCTTTTTCCTCTCCTTTAAGCATAAAAGTTCCAATCGCCCAATCGCGTCCACAGGTGGAGAGAAGAGAAGAGAAGAGAAGAGAAGAAGAGAAGAATTCGTGTCCTTAGGAGAAGGTTGGATTTATCTCTCTTTGTTTCGATCACCTTCTCTTGTCCACGGTTCTGATTCAGTCTGGTGGATTTCTTTTTTCTTTGGGATTAGGTCATCGCCACCGCCATGGGTTCGAGGCGAATCCTTAAGGAGCTGAAGGATCTCCAGAGGGATCCCCCCACGTCTTGCAGCGCAGGTATCTGTGATCTAGACCCCTCTGTTTCTTGATCAAACGCAGGATCCTTCTTTTCCTGTTCATTTACATGTTAGAATATGTTTTTCGGATCCGATATATCATCTACTGGATCATGTTGGAATTTGGAATCGACTCCTGTTTGATAGGATTTGTATGTAATCATATGATTTTTAATGCATTCCGATGTTTGTTTTGCTTACTCGACCGTGCGTTTAAATCGGATGTGCAATTATTAGGAAGAACTGGAGACTCCAATCAATAATAACTTCTCCATTTCTAGCTTCCTCTCTTTTTATCTAGAAATTTGATGTGCTTTAGGTCGATTTCACTTTGGTCCTTGGATGGATTTCATTAGTACAATGCTTATGATTATATAAAAAAAATGACCTGAATAGGTTGATTTGAAGTGGTTATGCCCTCTTCTTCACCTTTGTATATGGTCTCGGTTGAGCATTTCGTTTAGTTCAGGCAATATGGTATGGAATGGTATTTAACTTTTGGTGTACGATGTCTGTTAACCACATTCAGTATTACTTAATTTGAAAGATGTGAAATTCATGTGTGCGATGTACTTTTACCTAGTTGCACACCTGTGGGTTGTATAACTTTGATTTAGCTAGTTCATTATTGTAGATCCAGTAACTGTTGGAATAAGTACTAGTTCCTGATAGCACAGGAAGGTCAACATATTGTTTGGTTGTCTACTTTGAGGAAAACAAAATACACCATTCTTCTGAAACTACATTAAATTTGAAAAATCACACATTTTCTCCTCTTATCCTATTTATTTGCCTATCACTGTAATCTTTTCTTGGTGATTACTAAAAGTTGTTTTGGAGTTTGGTAGGAAAAGAATAAATATTTTTAGCACCTGGATGTGCCACATAACCATCAGCTCAAATTCCACTCTGTTTACTTTTTTATTTATGAATTAGCTTTCAAGTTTCATTATTATGCCTGTGTTGCAAATCCATACTAGTTTGCGGGTATATTTATTCTGCATGTATGCCATTTACAGGTCCAGTGGCTGAAGACATGTTCCATTGGCAAGCAACAATAATGGGTCCATCAGACAGCCCGTACGCAGGGGGAGTCTTTTTAGTTACCATACACTTTCCTCCAGATTATCCGTTTAAACCACCCAAGGTATCCTAAATGCATATTTTTAACATAGCTTGTCACTGGTCCTTATCGGTTATGCACTGCAAATCATGTAATACTTCTGGTTTATGTCTCATCTTTAGTGCTTCTAACCTGTTCCGGCATATATGCAGGATAGGTCATGAGTGTAGGTTTATTCTTTATAATCTGTTTCATAGTTTAGATTTGAAGAAACATTTTTCTAAATGTTTAAGTGTTGCTATATATGTGTTTCTTGAGTTGATTGTGGATCAGCAAAGTTTATACTTACTGTCTTGAGCATCCTTTTCCTTGATAAAGCAATTACGCTGAACCAAGGATGCTCCATCTTATTTCATATACTGTATCAATTTTAGCTGATCACGTAAGGGTGCATCAGTTATGGTTTGCTGTGCACATATTCAAGTTGAGTATTCAGTATTTAATTAAAATGGTTCCCTGTTAAACAATCATTGTGAGATTTCGTAAAATGGTCTGCTTAATAACTAGAATTCTTTGCAGGTAGCATTTAGGACAAAAGTTTTTCATCCAAATATTAACAGCAACGGAAGCATTTGTCTGGACATCTTGAAGGAGCAATGGAGTCCTGCATTAACCATTTCCAAGGTTTTTTTTCTTTCCTTCTTTGTACTTTTTTATTTTTTATTTTTTTGGAAGAAGAGGGCTAATGCCCTGTTCCATTCTAGAAACCTTATTAAGTTTGATCTGCCTATCAAAGACAAGAAATCAAGCCCCGTTTTAGCAAATTACAAAACTAGCCAGTTCCAAAATAAGGCCAATCAACAACCATACGATCAGTAATACAAACCACCAAACATCTAATAATACCGCCAGGATATATACATTAGTTTTTCAAACTTGCAAACAAGTACAAACACAAAACACAAAAAAAGAAGCAGCAGATGGACACTAGTCATCCAGAATCACCACAGCACTTTCTTCCTCCTCCTGCTGCATCAGATTTCTCACCTTTCTCTGGGCCTTATCTCCCTGAGGGCCTGCCCAACACAAAAGGCAAGCTTTAATACCAAAGGCTGTCCCTCCCAAATTTCCCAAATTACTGCAGCTATCCAAGTTTTTCCACCAGCTCTTACCCTCCTTATTTAGCTTCCTCGTCATATCACCAAGCATGTCACTAATACTTTTGGGCCTTTTTATCTTTCCATAGAAGGCACTCATCCACTGATAAATCTCTTAATATAAGAGCACCTGAGGAAGATATATTATTCGTAGTTTCTTCCTTGTTGCGGAAAACACAAGTAGCAATGCCAGAACACCCTCTTTTTCAGCAAATTATCCCTAGTTAATATTCTGTTAAAATTAACCAAAGGATAGTTTCACTTTAATGGGAACGTTAATCTTTAGCATTCTAGGCATTTATCCCCCATTATTTAGAAAAGGACTTCATAATAATTCCATTCCCGCAGGATCTCCACTTAAATATCTCTCCCATTTTGAAACTGAAGAGTACTACAGCAGAACCAATTAATCATCTAGTGCTCTTTCTTAAGTAAGTCTTCATCCAAATTTTGCTTATACTTAAAGATTCCAATCAGCACCATTCCAGACCTCCTCAACTTTCACATTTTCATCCCATATAATGTTACACAACTTCGGGAAAATAGTTGCCCAATTTGCATTCAGCCAGCCAAATATCAAGCCAAAATTTAACGTTCTTCCCACTGATCGTATTCCAAGCTAACCCCACTTTGAAAATATCACTGATATGCGTGACACCTCTCCAAAACGGTGACAATCTATATGACAAATCATCAGCTTAAAGTCTTCTACTTTGAACTTTCTATAATGCCTTGCTGTAAAATCTGAGCCCAGAGCTGATTAGGGGAGTTTGATATCGATCAATTAACTTTCTGTTTAAGCAAATCTGAATGGCATCTTTTGTCTACTTTCAGGTACTTCTTTCTATCTGCTCACTGTTGACAGATCCAAACCCAGATGATCCATTGGTTCCAGAGATCGCACACATGTACAAGACAGATAGGAACAAGTATGAATCCACTGCAAGAAGCTGGACCCAGAAGTATGCAATGAGCTAGCCTTGAAAAAGGATTAAAGTTTGTTTGGGTCGTTCGCCTTAATATCAAGTTTGCTGGCTGTCCTGTTTGTCATTTGTTCCATGTCTGTATCAGTTAATATCCTGGAGAACTAGAAAGGGGAAACCCCAACTTGCTCTTCAGCGGAAAAGAATGTATTCTGTATTTGATTTATCGCTTGTGATGTTGATTTGTTGGACCATAGATCTCTCTTCTCGTTTTAGATTTGCAATGTCTACTGAAGAACATGAAGTTGTTGCAGTGAGTAATCCTGATTCATTTGATATCCGTTCTTTAGATTGCAGGTGACCGACAATTGACAAATCTTGCTTTATATTAGAACTGTTAGCTATTGAACATCATATGAGCCTTATGGAGAAATTTTTTTATTTTTATTTTAATTAGAGACATATTATCTATTTTTATATACACCCTCCTTTTTCTTTAAACACATCGACTTCTTTAAACTATAAAAGATCTTACGATGTTAATATAAAATATTAAATAATTATTGTACTTTAATATTATTTTTATCTCTAAAATAAAAGTAAAATAGTTTTAAAAAATAAAAAATGGATTATATGACATTTATATATTATTCTTTAAATTAGAAAAATTAATGTGTAACTAACGGGAAGAAAAAAGCATTTCGAATATTTTTCGTAGCTAAGGATGTTAACATGAAAAATAAATAGACGAATCTATGTTAAAAAAAAGAAGAAGTAATAATTTAGAAAATCTCAGTCTAATTATTCCAAACATTATCAGTAGTCCCCCCCCCCCCCCCCCCCCCCCAATTTATGCAATCTGAGACGCTACCCTTTGGACTAGCTTTTCCCAACTAAATTTCCACAACCATACAGTGCGCGCCAGTGCAGGAGTACTTCTCTTTACTCCAACTCCTATATATGGTTTCTTTGATGCATGATTCAAAGAGATAATAAGTCGTTCAATACAGAAGCTTTGTAGGGTCAGAATCCACACCTCCTCCATCGTCTAGAATCCAATCAAGAAGAGAAGAAAAGTAGTCGATTTTTAAAAAGCATGCATGCTAACTAAGCCCACTCGTGGGAGACTCTCCTTTCACTCGCCTGGGGTTATTTAATTCGGGCAACGATATGAACGCCACGATGCAACAGCAGCAGCACAGGAGGATGATGATTCCCAGCATGGGTGGTCGTACTGGTAAGTGATCAACAGTACTAACTCTAATGTCTGTCGCATTTCACGTGAGCAGATCCACAGAGCATGGGTCTCAAAGCGTACGGCAAACCCTACCAAACGATGCTTTAATATTTGCGGTAGGTGCTCTGTTTCAATACACCTTGCGGCTCAAAAGTACTCTGCCGCATCAATGCTCCTGTAACGACTAATAGTTGAATAGAGCTCAGTTCGTTATTGCTGGAAGACTATAACTTTTTAGGTCTAACTACTAGTTATCTAAAATGTAATACCATTAGTTTAAACGAAGGAGTCTAAACAAATGATTTCAATGCTATCTACAGTAGAGAAAACGGAAGCCGTTGATTAATATATGTATATGTATAGTTAATTACTCAGGCGGGGGCACAGTAAGACAGCTAATTAGTGAAGGGGCCAAAACCACACTGACGTGGCGCATGACCCAAGGATTTGACCGCATTAATTTAGCCGAGGCGGTGGTGTTGGAACCGAGCCACCGGTCGAGCCCCGGGTCACGTGGCTCCGCGCGGGAAACGAGGCGGGCCGGCACACGAGTCGCACGACCGTTGGTCCACTTTCAGGATCGGATCCTTCGGTGCACGTCGGATACTTATCCGCGCTTTCTCCTGTCCCCGCTATCCGGATGACACCCGTCCCCTGTTCTTCTTTCAGCTCGCTGAAGGGTGGGGCCCGGGTTTGCTATATGTGGTCCCGCCTCGTGACCCTGTCATAGGTGGGCACGTCAGGGTAAGGCTGCTGTTTGCTGGAAGGGCTGCGATGGAAGGGAGTTGAAAAGATTGACTGCGGCAGCGGCAGCAGGGATTTACTGCAACGGGGTACTGAGCAGTGCTTGATTGACTTGTCGGAGGAAATTCATACAACCGCGGACTGCAGATGATCTGCTCTTGTGAAGTGAGTTAAGTAAACCTGGATCAGTGAAAGGATTAAAAATTAAGACGAGCGTGGGTTCCAATTTCTACCGTTGGTTTGATCCTACATTAACTTAAGCCTTTCTCTCTCCCTCTCCCTCTCTCTTTCTCTCTCTCTCTCTCCCTCTCTCCCTCTCTCCGAGCTCTCTCTAGTTTCAAAACCCCACCAAAACCTTATCTTTCTCTCTCCCAGAGAAAGCCTAAACCTCACAAAAACCTTTCCCCTCTCTCTTCTTAGATCTTCTTCTCCAGGCTCTAGGTTTAAGCCTCTTCATCCCCCTCAAAGCTTTTCCGTTACTCTTGGGAAGCTGGAATAGGACTAGAAAACAACAAAGTTTGTGCTGTGCTAATACGCGCGTCTCCACCCATTTACTGGAGTTAGTACCATTCTTGGCCATTGCTCTCTTTTCCCACAGCCCCAAATCGTTATCTAACTAAAGGCGAGCACTGTGTTCTTCCTTGGTTCTCCCCCATTTCCCCTTCCCCTTTTGCATCCCAAACTATCGAGTACTTTCCTCGAAATTGCCCTCCTTTTTCCTTCTAACGCCTTCTTCCACCCGTATCTATTGCCTCTACGGAGATTCCCTGCTCCCCTCTCGTATCGCCTTGGCAACTTCCAACCACGGATTGCTCTTCTTTTACTAACCCCTTTTACTGTTCCGTTTCGAGCTCCTCTCCTTTTTTGTTTCTCCACAAAAAAAAAAACGTCTTTACTCTTTAGTCTTTATTCCCCTGTAAAATCTCAGAGGAATCCCTCTTTTTATCCTCCATTTATGCTCCCTGTCCAGATAAAAGTCGCAACTTTGTTCCTGGTTTCTGGGTTTCATCCACAGGGGAAGTGAGTAAAAAGAGAAAGGAGGCACCTTTCTTACTGGGCCAGGGGGTCTTATCCTTTGGTGAAGCGTCCCTATCCTTCCCCCCCCAGGACCCTCGTTTCCGTCACCGGCGGCGGATTCACCATGGCGAAGCGGCGAACGTTGAGAATATTCTGGAACGACCCCGACGCCACCGACTCCTCCAGCGACGAGAACGGCGGCCGCCGCGTGGGACGAGTGGTGAGGGAGATTGCGGCCGAGCCGTGCTCCGCGGGCACCTGCCGGGGCGGTGAGAGGACCGTGGGTGTTTGCCGGAGCAGGAAAGGCGGCGCGAGGAAGAAGGCAAGGAAGCAGCCTGCGGCGGCGGAGGTGGGCACGAGATTTCGCGGCGTGCGACGGCGGCCGTGGGGGAAGTACGCAGCTGAAATCCGCGACCCGTGGCGCGGCGTCCGCGTCTGGCTCGGGACGTTCGACACTGCCGAGGAGGCCGCCATGGTGTACGACTCCGCTGCCATCCAACTCCGCGGCCCCGGCGCCACCACCAACTTCTCCGGCGACCCGCCACCACCAGCAGCGGCGGAGGACACAAACCCCGCCTCTGTCTCCGGTGGCGGATACGAGTCCAGCGACGAGTCACACCATTCCCTCTCCTCCCCGACCTCTGTGCTTCGAAAGGTCTCGTCTTTGTCGTCGCTCTCCGAGGAGAGGACGGAGGAGAACGAGAAGAAGGGCGGTAAGGATACCGTCAGAGTAAGCTTAATGGAGGAGCTGGAGGAGTTCTTGCCCTTCGAGGACGTGCCGCTCTATAACGACTTTTTGGGCTTCGAGATGTCGGAGCCGATGATTTACGAGGAGACGACACGGATCGCGTTCTCCGCTGACGGGTTTAACGATGCGGTGCTTAGCTCGGGAGGGGCCGGGAACTTCGGGTCGGTGACGTGGCAAGGGGATGATTATTTCCGGGACATCGGCGATTTATTTCCCCTAGACGCTCTTCCCGCCATATTTTGATCGAGTGTGCGGCGCTCGTGCTTGCCAATGTGTGAGAGAGAGAGAGAGAGATGGAAACCGTCCGGCTGTTCGGCTGTTCCTCGGATTGTTTTATTTTCGTTGCTAAGTTTTGCTTTTTTACCCCCCTATTTCTTTTGAGAAATGTATGAGTTTAATTTTCCAAAAAGGCCCTTGCAATTTGAACTGAATAATTATCCAAATTAGATTGCTAGAATTGCTGATGAGTCTCTTTCACCAATTACATCTCTTTGGTAATCATCTAATAAATCTCAGTAACAATTAAATTAAACATATTTTATACCCAACCAACCCTTTGAACAAGCTTTTTAGTCCTGAAATGAGACAAAGTTCATATATGACATGAGATAACAATTGAACTCATTGGCATTGGTGTCTAGCACCAAGCTTAACTCACAGCCACTCATACCCACGTATATATAATGAGTTGTAATCCAATTAATGGACCTCCCCTTCTCCTCGGATGGACCGTAATACATCCACTCCATTAACCTGTAACAGCAATATATATGATATAAAGGTTAAGAGAGACATAAAATTTCCTAGGCACCTACCAAATTTTCCATCAAAGAAAGTTATATGTATACTACCCCCATGCAGTAGCGACTACATCATCAAAGCAGCAAAAGAAGCATCACCTGAGGGTTCAACCACGGCGGGCGCGGCGGCGGCGGCGGCGGCGGCGGCGGTGGTGACGTTGATGCTGAGCTTCTGCCCAGCCTCGCAGTGGATCCCAACGCCGCAGTAATAGTAGTGTTCTCCGATGTCTGTTAGCTCCAGAATAGTAGGTCCATTGTGATACCTTTGGATCACATTGTTCTGTGTGCATGCATCGAAGTCCTCCTTTGAAACTTCGAGGAGGTTATTGGCTCCACTTCTAAATAGGAACACTGCAATGCAGTTTGTAGTTAATGGTTAATAATTATTAATAGACTGAAGCTATTAGAAATGGTGGTTTTCTTTATGATTAATATATATAGGCTGTTTTAATTAAGATACTCACCCAGTTTGTCTCCAAGAATGAAACTCTTGCTCTGAGACCATTCATTGTAGAAGGTCTTATTCTGGGGAAGTCTCCACCCTTTGCCACCTCCAACAATGTGATCCTTAAAGGCCTCTGATGCCATAAGAAGGCAGCCCAAGAGTGCTAAATGGAAGAGGAGGTTGTGAGTTTCTGCCATCTTTCGATCTCTTCTACTCCTGCTTGCCTTCTTCCTTCCTTTTGGTGAACGGAAGAGGATTTAAAGTCGGTAGAAAGAGTATTCTGAGAACAGGAGAGGGCATCGAGTCCACTAATTTGTGTTTCTATTTTTGTGCTACTTTTGCTTATTTTAGCTACTTTCTCCATTGGCCATCACAATCTCATTTGCCACCAAACAAATAGATTTTCTGGCTATTTCAGGTAAACTGTTTTAACTATGCTTATGTTAGTTTATCAGAAAAAAAAATTATTTAAAACATTTTATATTATATTTTTAAAATTTTTATAAATTATACCCTATATTTTATTTATTTTATGATTCATATTCCATCTTTGATAATTTTATAATCCGACCATTACTATTTTTATATAATTCATATTTAACTATTAATTTAACGTAGTTAGTACTAAAAATAATATTTAATTATAATAAATTTATAAATATATAAATTACTCGTATCTTTTTTTTATTTTTTTTCTTATTCTCAAAAGAGAACAAGAAGAAAATAAAGAGGAGAAGGGAAGGGATAAAAATGAGGAAAGATGGTGACGGTGACGGGTGAGAAAGATGGTGAAAGAATATACAAAATAAAAAAGAATAAAAAAAATATTTTAATAATTATTAGTTAGTCAAAATAATATTAGATATATATTAAATACCACCGAGTTTCTAATAATAGCTCTCAATTTCTATTATATTCCCCTACTTATTCCACCACGTTGATTCTTGACAAAGAACGAGACACGTATAGAAGAATTTGGGAAGAACGTTGAAAGTTGATTCTCCGTTTCAAATTTAATTTTCTTCTCCTTAGGACGTGACGCCAGCACTTAGATAAGCAGCACAACTCACACGGTCCAACGAATAAAATTCCCTTTCGATGACCACCTTTTATATATATAATAAATAGCGTATAAAATCAAACGTATGATCGATCGTAAGACTTCTGCACAATTCTCCTTTTCTTATCTCTCTTTTTTAACATAAAACTTTATTAAAAAAGATAGGTGCAACAGCATACAAAATAATTACACACGGCAGCTGCCCAGGAAATAATTTCTTTTCACCTTTAGCTTTGACATTTTAGCTAAAAGAGAGGTACCACCATGCCCTGGAAGACATTTTTTTGGTTGTGCCATCTTCTTGGACGGTGTTAACCTTAACCTAGAGTATTATGTAGATATCTTATATAATGGAGCATGCAATTTATATATAATAAAATTATAAAGTGTATCGTATATGTATATATCTGACTCGAAGAAAACTTTGCTATCCTCCCTTATTGTTATCCTCTTCTCATCATCTTCTTATGGGTTTTAACTGGTTTTCACCGTATGTGTCGTGGCACCACCCTATCTATCTTTTTTGCTACATTCATTATTTTGTCTGTTCTATCCCTTTCTTCTACTATCCACACCCCTGATCTCCTTTTCCACCCACGTACATCTTCCTTTGCCGCCTCTATTTTGTTACATTTGCGTTGCCATCACTACCATCCTCCTCCCTTTCGCTGATATCACAAATGCCTACTCCCATCGCTACTTGCCCTCATCCTCTCTATTGCTGTGACGATTATAACCCTCACTTATTCTTTCTGTTTGTTTGCTCTACTTGGCTCATGTCCTCTAGTCTTGTCGTGGCAATCTACTATTAACACGATGACATTGTTTGTGTTGCGTGGTGTTTAAGCGCATAGTGTCATCGAATTATAAGATGTTTTAAGATTTTTTTTTTTTTCATTTCTCAGCTTTGAGCTAGCGTGCTACTATTTCTCTAGTTTGAGTTGCGATTTTGTATATTTTCTTCTATTATTTTACTGATATTGATTGGGGGGATTTTCTTCTACAGCCTTTTGAAGATTTAAGAAGCATATTGATTTTGAATCTTTTGGTTATGTAATTCTTTAGTTACGTACATCTAGTGCTTGATATCATAGTTGTTCTTATAGTAATGTACTCTACTGTAACTAAATAAGAGACTTATGTCGAAGAATGTCACACTATTTTCGGTATCAAATCATCTACCAGGTCCGGAAAAAAACGTAAATCACATATCGAAATAATAGAGTTGTGTCCAAATCAACCACCGTATCACATTAAAACAAACCGGCTCACCGCTGATTCGTGGTTCGCATCGACCGTACGACATACGAAGTCAGGGGTTTCTAGAAGCCGAGAAGAAGAAGAGGCCTTCACCTCACCTGTGCCCTTTCCCTCCTAAAAGAGAGGAGAAAGAGCTGGTTTCCTAGACTTTCCAAACTTGCAGCCTCCTCCTCCTCCTCCTCCTCCTCCTCCACTCCCTTAAAAGGAATAACTACCACTATCCTTCCTTTTATTCCGACCTCTTATTTCTCTCCCCCTATTCCGATCGTATCCGTCGATACTAATCTTTGGAGGAGAAGCAGTTGAGAAGGGGATCGAATCGTAGGGTCTAGGATGGCTGGTTGTTCTCGGCATGGCTCGCCGTCATGGATAAGTGCGGCATCGAGGGTTGACTTCGAGAACATCTCCAGGTCCGATTCGGGTTCCGCGCCGTCTTCTTCTTCCCCTTCGAATCGTCCTTCGCCGTCGAGATCGTCCGATTCCACTATGGGCTTCGCGGAACGATCCCTCTCTGCGGCCGGAGCCGCCTTCCTCTCCGCGATCCTCGTGAATCCACTCGACGTGGCTAAGGTAGACCTAGTTCTTTTATCTCTTAGTTTTATTTGGAGGAAGCTAGTGATTTGTGAATTTGTGAATTTATTAGGGTTTCCATTTGATTTCTTCTGCTTCAAGCCTTTATAAATGCAAAAAAAACAATGATTTTTTCCCTGAAGTTTTAGTTGAGTTTGATTTAAGGCTCACGGTTTCGTCCTTTGACCTGATCACAGACAAGATTGCAGGCGCAGGCGGCTGGTGTTCTATATTACCACCCTCCGCAGCATCAGTATGGAAGGCAGATGGCATCCCTCGGGCCAAACACAGTACGACCTAATCTTTCTCAAGTTGCGTTTTGGTAAATTTACTGGTTGTGATTGTTGGTGATTTTGGATGACAAGGCATGAGAAATCTCTCTATGACGTATAACGAGGAATATTTGGGACTTATTTGTTTGATCTTAATATAGGATAGGTCCAAAAATGCGTAGATGTTGCTCTCTCCATGATTTAGTCGTTGTCAAATAATTGATCAATCTCTTGATGGTTTCTTTCCAGACCTGCGCCTAGAAAAGACCATTGATTTGATGGCAGATAACCTTGTCCAATATGTAGCAAAATGAGATAATCGAGATGAAGTATATCAATTCATTATTAGCTGTTGTTGGACATTCTTAAATGCCTTTTACATGTATTTTCTACATAATATACATCTCCTGTTAGTAAGTTTCTTTATATGCTGTTTCCAGAGAATGATGCCATGTTGAACTTCTTTTTCATTGCAGTTATTAAATTGTTTAAATTGTCTAACTTATGCAATGTGTTGACTGTATACTATTCAGTTGCTCTCAGATATTAGATGTTCTCCATCATGCACTCGTGGTGTGGTATTTGGCACCGAACCAGTTTGCCCCCCTGATTGTTTCCAGTACAAGGGGACATTGGATGTATTTTTCAAAGTCGTTAGACAGGTTAGAGTGCTGATATCATTGACTTGTATAATAACATAGTATGAACTCTTTATTTTGATAAAGTTATATTTCAGAATTTTGATCTTATTTGGAAAAATCATAGGAGGGATTTGCTAGATTGTGGAGGGGTACCAATGCAGGCTTGGCTTTAGCTGTACCAACAGTGAGTTTCTGTTTCTACTTTTTCATGAATGTTTTCTTTCCCTCCTTTTCTCTTTTCGGTTGTGCCATTTCCTTTTCTCTAATATTCCCTCACAAGGAGCATTTGCATAGCAAGCATCTAATTATATGGTTAGACACATGAATGTGTTTTCACCTGGCAAATGACAATTGACCAGACTAACCATAATTTAAGTTTATTTATTTCTTTTTGTTTCTGTTTGGATCATGTTGACGTTTTCAATTCTCAAAGCAAGCTTTCAGCAAAGTTATCTTATCACTTATTCAGAAGACCTGTCCCATAAAAAAGTATATTGGCATGGTTAGCCATTTCTTTGAAAGCATGCTGCCATCTTCTCCCTATTCACTACAGCTTCTGCCCTCTTTTCCTGTAGCTGCAGCCTTACTACCCTTTTTTTAATTCAGTCATTCTCTTCCAATTCTCATTTTCTTCTCTCTTTGCTGCTGGTGCTGTTCAAAAGTTCTCTGCTGTCCTGAATTATTCCTGCAACAAAATCAACTATTTTGGTGCCTGAAATCCAAGGTGAAGTCCATGTTTTGACATCCCAATATTACACCATTAGTGAATGATGTCTAATCCTAAAATTTGCTTGTTTGAAACTTCTTTATTCGTTTTATTTGCTGTCCTGTAAATTTTTTACTGTGGAAAATTGTCTTTTCCTGTAAATCTAGGCCTCACCTCTAGTCGCCTTTTATTCTCATCTTGTGTTCTTCATAGATTTGTTCCTTTTTCTTGCAATTCAAATTTAGGCAATTGGCTTAATTTTGAGATGTTTCTAGAAGACTAGAAAAGTAACATCATCAGAGTAATGATTGCAAAACTCCAGGAATTTGCAACCTATGGAAATACCTGCTCTAGAGTTTCTTGATACTCCACGACTGGGCCAAATTTAATGGATCTCTCTCTCTTCTTCTAGAAGGGTCACACACATTTCCATTCTCTCTATTCAAAGCTGAATAAGTAAACTAAATTAAATACAGTTTGGGCTTCTGCTACTGATAACATTTACTAGCAGTACAAACTTTACCTACTTTTGCTCATCTTTAGTCTTTATCTTCCTTTATAGTTCAGTTGCCTCTGACCTCTGTTTTCTATTTTGCTGCATGACTATAGACATTGGAGTCAGATTAGGAGAGGTTTTTTTAGATATTTCTTTTTTTTCAGAATGACTCAGGGAGCTCTAGGCTTTATTAGTATCTTCTTGATGGAGATACAATATGCTAATCATAAAACAAGTCTTAAGAACGGCTTGTTCTTGTTGATGATGAAGTATTCATCCTCTATTTGTTTCATAGATATATTGCTATGCTCTTTTGGCAGCCAAACTGTTATTCTTCTCTTTCAGGGTTGTGAAATTTATTTTCTTCTGGAATGAACATAAGATAGTGTTCTTTGTTTACTGCTTACTGCTAGATGTCAGCATTTTAATGATGGTATCACCATCTTCTTTGCAAGTGAGATAATTCTAGTAAGATATCTTGTTATAGGAAATATTTTTCAATGTGTTTGGTAACCAAAATATTTTGCTAAGTTTTTTGGGACAGCATTTGGTTATTATGATTATCATTTTCTTCAGTATAGTCATTTATATGAACTGCTTCTCTGATGCGCTTTTCTGATCTTTTAACAGGTTGGAATATACTTACCTTGTTATGACATATTCAGAAACTGGATGGAAAATTTCACAACCTGCAACGCTCCAGGTTTGACTCCATATGCTCCATTATTTGCAGGATCACTTGCACGCTCACTGGCCTGCATAGCTTGTTCGCCTATAGAGCTTGCAAGGACACGAATGCAGGTTTCAATCTCATTTCCACATGTTTATTGAGTTATCTGTTTTGTATCATCTGTTTTTAATTTAAAAGTCTGTTTTGTACTTCTGAAGTTGGTCTCTAGAAAATCTTAGCCTTTTGTTATTCGTCGCACAATTTACAGGCATATAAAGAGTTTCGAACTGGAGTAAAGCCCCCTGGAATGTGGAAAACGTTACTTGGTGTTCTATCACCTCTCGGGAGTACAAATCAGAATTGTATGTTGATTTTTTTTTTGTGCTGAGTACTTATATTTTGACATCATTAACAGGAACTTGATCACCTGCATCTGCATTTTGATTTAATTAACCAGTCTACTTCCTTTAGATGTTTGTCTAATTGAATTGCGTTGGGCAAATTTTGTCATTGGACTCTATTTTGGCATATGTAGTTTGTTTCAACTATGTTATTAGCAAAATATATTGTGGTTTTAGCATATGTAGCTTATGTCAGCATTGCCTTTTGCAAAATACTGCTGTTGATAGATGCCTTTGTAAACAGTACAAAATTATCGTGTTTTGTGGACTGGTGTGGGAGCACAGCTTGCTCGTGATGTTCCTTTTTCTGCTATATGCTGGTCAACTCTTGAACCGGTGAATTTCCATTCCATCACATTGATTCTGTAATACCTTTTTATTGATCATTATGCACTTGGAAAGTTTAGATGATAATGTCAATGTTCGTATATTCATTTAGAGCTTTGTCAATTTGTTGTTTTGTTCTTCTAATCTGTACAGATAAGGAGAAAACTACTTGCACTAGTTGGTGAAGAAGGCAATGCAGCTAGTGTTCTAGGAGCAAACTTTTCAGCTGGCTTTGTAGCAGGTACTCTTGCTTCAGCTGCTACTTGCCCTCTTGATGTTGCAAAAACGCGGAGACAAATTGAGGTTGGTTTTCCTTTCCAATCGGTTTATTGTAAACCAAATTATTGTCCGAGACAAATTGTTGCATTCACAAACGTTCCATGGTTAAATTTTTAAACAAGTGATGTGATTGGAAACCAAATTATTGTCCTTTCCTTGGATTCCAACTTTTCAAGCATCTTCATTTAGTGTTCATCTCGGACAGTATATATTTTAAAAATACGTTTTACATGATATCAGTGCTTCTTCATGCACTAATCTGCAAGTTGTGAAACTTTTCAGAAGGATCCAGAGAGGGCTCTAAAGATGACTACAAGGCAAACACTGGTAGAGATTTGGAGGTATTTGTTCTCTAATAAATAGCTATAGTACCAGCTACTCCGATAACATGCGGACAAGTGATATTTTGCTATCTGATTAACCAACTAGGCAATTTTCAAGGGCAATTGTTACTTAAATTTAGTGCCTTTTAAGTTTACGGGGTGCTTTATTTTATCATCTTCCTTTTGTCTTTGCAGGGATGGTGGGATGAAGGGTCTCTTTACAGGTGCTGGCCCACGTGTTGGACGTGCAGGTCCATCCGTTGGAATCGTTGTTTCCTTCTATGAAGTTGTGAAATACTTTTTGCATCAAAGAAGCACGAATACATGAGCATGGGTTGGTTATCCATGGAAGTCCTTCCTCCGGAGTTCATGGCTGTTTGGATCAGCAGCTTGACAGGGTTGTACCAGATGCAGACTGCACCGCGTATCCTTTTCACAGCCTTCCTTTGGAGGATGAGAAGTTTGGACTGACGACTGACGCACAGTTTCATAAGACACCCGAGTTTCCTCATCAGATCATGCAAGGAGCTCGTCAAATTTTGATAAAGATTTTGGCTCTTTTTTCTTTTTATATTGTCAGGTTGCTGGGGGAACCTGAGACTCATTTTTGGACGTTGGAGAGGCTTCCGTCTCTCATCTTCCCTTCTTCATTTCCTTTCTTTTCCTTCTAAAATTCCAACATAAGTTAACCTAACTTATGCCAGCGTCTCGCTTTAACTTAGCGCATGATCCTCTAAACTTAAATGTGCATTTTTTTTCTTTCTTTCAATAAATTGGGCTAAACTGTTGATGTCTTGAAGGCATCTGACACTTTCAGTATATCCTGCTTCGAAGTTATAGGCTTTCATAATGTATTGATATCAAGAATTGTTCCCAGGACTTCGTCCAAGGAATTGTTATCTTTTTGAAAACAATGTATTAATTCAGGAAGTAATCAATGGAAGTAAATATCGCAGCAGTTCTTTTTTACTTAAAAGTACATTAAAACTTTATTCATAGCCAAGAAATACCTATCCTACATAGTTTCATAATTTGATGCTATTCTTTTCAAGTGAAATTGCTCGAATCTGACAGCAAGACATGGATCTAGTAAGGCAACAGCAATAGAAGAGACGAGGTGAGTGATGGGGAAATTACGAGGAGCGGTGAGGGAGCGACAGATAGGAAGAGGATGGTGAAAAGAAAATGAAGAAATGAGCAAGAAAGAGAGAGAGAGAGAGAGAGAGAGAGAGGGGGCAAAAAGAAAGAGAGGAGAAAGGAGAGAGAAAGTCTCCTCCCCAAGAAGAGGCAAGGTGATAAAGCGTTGTGGCAAGAAAGCTCTCACGAGAAAGAAGCTGGAACCCTAATAAATACTAATGGATTGGTTTTTATAATTTCTTTTATTTTATTAATAATTATAATATAATTAAAGTGTGGGGTATTATTCATAATCTTTTTTAAAAATAATATTGGAAAAAGTAAGGGGTTGCTCTATCAGTGTATCCAATAATGAATTCATCCGAGTATTGTAGTTTTATTTACATATTTCTTACGGGTCTAGAAGGTATTATCATATTTTTTACGGGTTCTTCTTAGTAAAATCCCTTCCTACGTTTCCGTCCTTACTTTCCCTCTCCTAAGTCCTAACCTCTCCCATTCTAACTCCTCCTCCTCCTCCTCCAAATGCCTAAGGATTCGCACGGAGCGTCGCCGGCGAATGGAGTACGGATGTTTCCCGACCTCCCGATCGGAAAACCGTGGCTTATCTCGACTTGGACAGTTCGTCTTCAAGATGGAGATTTCACTTCGCATGACGAGGTCCTCCTTTCCGCTTCCTTTCCCCTTCTATTTTTATCTCTTTTGGACGTTTATTTGTTCCCCCCTTCATTTCTGGTTTAGTCTTGTTTGAAAATCTCGGGTAAGCAATACATGGTGAGAGGTGGAAGGGATCTATTCAATTCGTTGCCTGATGCATTCAATGGAATCATTCAGATTGGTGTGATCGAGTGGGGATCGTAACTCAAATTTCCCTTCTTTTGTCATATACATTTCAACTTTGGCGGGACTCCCATTTAGGTGTAGTTTGTGAGTTATCTGTTAACAATTCATCATCCAAATAGCTTACTTTTTTGCTTAACATTACCTGTGAGAAATAATAAAAATGTTGAACTTTTAAATGAGTTCTCGTGCGCCATCTAGTCTCAAATTTGAGGAAAGAACCCAGATAGTAAGAGTTTATTTTCTTCTTCAAGTGAAAGTCGATTTTACATTTGAAAAGCCTACACAAGATATCTTATGCATGCTATCTAAGTAGAAAGAAAAATAAATTTGTTCAAACGAAGATTTATTGGTGCTATTGATGTAACTCATATGGACATAGTTATGATTCTTCTTGTATTTTATTATGAACTATTAGAATAACATTTCTAGGGTAAAAATAGCCGTTGGGTTATCCACCTGGTTTAGTATATTGATGCCGGAAGATCTCTTTACTTGCTTACAATGTCCTGCCCAAGCACAAAATTTTAGACTAGTTTGCTGCAGCAGAGTCAGACTTTCTTCGTTTCTGTGATGCATTACATACTTATGTGTAATTTCAGAAGCAAGGATTCACCTCATCATATTAGTGCCAACTTGCAACTTCTTAGTGCAAATATCAGTAAGTTATATGTTTTGACTTGGGAATTGGGATGTTGGCTACACCAGACCTTCTACTAGTTCCAATTAGGAGGATGGCTCCTACTTTAAGACACGAGTATCCTGCAATCTTTTAATTCCTAGAGTGTTTTATGTGATTTTGTCCATTTTCTGTAACTTTTGCGTCCAGATATTTTCTTTTTTGATTCAATATGTGTGATTGCATAGTGTCACTTGACTCATATTTGCAAGAATTTCTAAGTTGTGTTTTCACGGATAACTTTAATGAGATGGAAAACTCTGAGAAAATATTCTCTCACATGGACCCAATTTCCTTAAAATTGTCAGCGTGATGGCTGTATGGCCCAATGCGATGTGTCCATTGGTGTTATGTTCTGGGGAAATGGATTAATCATGCTGGTATCAGTTTTAGTTTTGCTATTCGCATTTTTAGATTTCTTATTTTCTTGAGGAAGAAAACTTAATCTCCTTTTCCAATTGGACTATCAATACAGCTGAGAGAAAGACTAATTATTTAGATTTTTTATTTTTTATGCATTTCCTTGTCATGTGAATAATAATTAGTGATGTGTAATTCTGATGGCAGGGCTACAAATGTTGCTCTGAGGGTGGTCACTGGTCTGTGTCTCTAGGATCTCCCTACACTTCTGTGGCTATTCTAGAGCAGGAATATAAGAGTGACATTTCTTCACTTCTGGTGGGCCTGAGCACGATGGTGTGTTTCATGCTTTTGATTTTGCCAGATTCTGACTCCCCTTGTTATTTTAAGTATTTTAGTTGATATTGAACATCGAACTGTGGAGACCTTGTTTAGATTATAATAGGATGAGTAAAGTACTGGCTATACAAGAACACAATGGAGTGCATCATAGGTATCATATCAAGGACCACTTCAACTAATGTAATTGGATATGGGTTCTTAGATTGCAACCTATTAGACTCCACTGACTGGATTTTGTTGCTGATACCAGGGTAGCCTTGCTGTCTATAATCCTTTGACAGAGGAGGAAAAGAAGGAACTGGAAATTTCATGTAAGTGATTTGAGTTCATATACAGTGGAAATTTCATGTAAGTGTTTAAAATACTCTAATTCCTGGAAATTTATGGCTTTTTTGAACTTACACTTTCCTTACTCATATTGACCATTGGGAATGCCATGGAATGAATTTATCTGTCTGGCTCCCGGCTCTTCCAATGGGCACAATTAGTCAGTCAGACACAAATGTTGAGAGGCAGTGAGTGAGTATGTGCAACACAGCTGGGTCATCATGCCTTCTTTCTCTTGCATCCATTCACTACAGCTGGATCGTATGTGGTACTACTACTAGTGATGGCTCTGGTATCACTCGACCTCCTTTTTTCTCTCAGAGTGGGATCTTATTGGGTCTTTTAGCTCACTGTATACATGTTGAGTTTATTTATACTGACTCTTCTGTCCAGATTAAAATTGAAACTCCAAGGAACAAGAGCAACTCTTGCTCGGAGATCATTGAAGGGATTTTTTTTATGCCAATTACAAGAGAAGGCGAACTGGCGGCAATCCTGCAATTGAAAGATACTGGAAGCACTCTGGCCCTTGGACTTGGATTGCAATGTCTTATCAGGCCTGCTAAACATAACTCTGTCAGAGAGATATGTTCAAATTGTGTACGGTTAACATCGTGCTTTATTGGCATTAGACGTCTCATTGGCGAGCAGTCATGCAAATTTAATTCAGAATCGGAAGGAATATGCTTCAACGGTGACAGTGAACCTACAGCACTTGTTGTGTAGTCAAAATGTGAGTGTTCGAAGTGCGTTTGGAAATTAACATGTTACTCGTGCCCACATCCATCTTTCTCGGATCAATTAAAGAGGACCGACTCCATGCCGATGCTTTCAACTAGTGCATCACTCCGTTATGATACAAATACCGAAGCCTGCAGCATCGATCCATTGGAAAAGGTGCATTCTGGTCATCAAACTCCTTGGTATTTCGGAATCGAAGATGAGATGGTCAGTCGCACTGGCAATAGAAAAGAAAGACAACGACATGTGATCAGATAGTGGAATAAGATAAAAAGAGGATAGGATGCTGGATAGAGAGCCCAGGACAAAGCCAACCGAGAGAAATAGAGAAGTTGAGAGGGACCTCTCTTAATTTCCTCTCGCAATAATAGCCCAGGCATCCATGATCTATCTCTATCCATGAGCAATGGCCTTTTCCTCGATGCATCCAAAGTAGCCAATTAATTAACTCCTTAATAAGCGACGAGGACTCGAGTGGTAGTTAAAACTCTCATGTCATGAGTAAAAAGAAGAGATTAAAAATAACAAGAAAAGAGACAAAGCTACAAAGGAAGGAAGGACAAAGATGGTGACATCGGATGGAGTGGCATCCATATCCATATCCATATCCACATTGCTCCCACGGCCCCATGAGAGCCATCGTCTCATCATCCTCCGTGGATATATACATATAACCATCCATCACCATGCTCCATATTGTATTATTATTTATATATATATATATATCCCATGCATTTCCTCCACCGCCACGTGGCACACGTGCATGCTCAGGGCTCTTCACGTGCCTCAGACACGAGCCACATGCAGCTCTTATTAAGATATTGCGAACCTTGAAACGCCTCCTCAAACACTTGACTACGTCACCTCGATTCATCCTGGGAATTCTTCTTCTTCTTTTTTCCTACTATTTTAAGGAAATTAAATTAATGATAAGACCTTTCTTTTTAATTGTTGTTGAAAGTAACAAAATATTATGATTGAATTTATAGACAGTATGAATGGTACTTTCTTAGAGAAAAGATTGTGAGAAACTGAAAATAGATTCCCTATAAGCTCCTCCTAGACATTCTTCTTTCAGTGCAGCCCACATGGTGGGCTTCTCGGGAGATGAGAGATGTGAGGACTTTGGTTTATTAGTCTCCTAATTTGGATGCATCCCCCTTGTTACTTGGATGTCATTGGGCTCTTTTTTAAACTAATCTAAGTCTTCTTCCCTCCTTCCTTCCTCTGAGCTGTTGGTGTTTGTGCAGCAGGTTCGTGAGCTCTGTACTCATCCTCCTTGCTCTTGTACTTAAATCCTTGGAGGCAAATTGGAGTCTTTCAAGCTTTGGCATAATTTTTATTTCAGTGAAAAGTAGGCAGTAGGTTGAAGAGAAAGAAGCCAGAATAGTAGAGAGTTGGACAAACCTTTAATTAGAGCAGTTGGAAGTCATGTGCCAGGGTCTCAGATCCTAAACTTATGTTGGTTCCAAGTTCATCAATGACTTGGTGAAGCTATCCATTCCAATCTGAATGCTTAGTTTCAACTTTTTCCACTGCATTTGTTACCAATTAATGTGTGCATTGGATCCTTCCAAGGTCCTTTTTCTTTACACTAAATCAATCAATTCTTTTATTTAGCTTATTGAGCCTTTGTTCTTGAGGCAAATCCCAAAATCCAAAGCCACAGAAAGGTAAACATATGTATATAATTTTTTTTATTAAAAAAAAATTTGGGGTGAAAGTCAGCAAAGGGGAATTTGTAGTGGTGGGCCTGAAAGCCTTACTAAGTACATATTAGGTTCTTGAGTTGGAAGTCATGTTGATTATAATTATGTATCTTTAGCTTGTACCTATATAATTGTTCTGAAGCATTCAAGGCACTAATAAAATAATCACAGGCAGATGGTGACTGCATTAAGTAGAACAGGTGGCATTCAGCTACTTTTTGAAGCCTTTTGGGTGAAAAGAGCCTCACCATTAATGTTAGCTTTGCAATAGACTCAAGTTGATAAAATATATATATTTATATATAGGCATTAGATAAAACTCATTCTTAGTGATTTTTTTTACTTGTAATTTTGAGTTTCATACAGTGAGCCTTCACAGAGAATAGGTGATGCCACTGCAGGGATCCATCCTGTCCTCTTAAGTACAAGCATACATTAGTCCCTCCTTTTATATTAAATAGTAATAAAGGGGTTGCCACAAAGAAAGGATTAAGAATCTTTCAACATTGCCATGGAGATCTATGAAGCTTTCCCTCCCTGCAAAGTATGCAACTTGTAGTTCCATTAAGCCCTGACAACTTCACATGGGATTCTGGATGATACCCATTTGGGTCCAATCCCTCAGAGGAGGGAGGAATGAAAAATGGAGTTAATTAATTAGCATTAATTATCTATTGGGGCTTACATGTGACTAGTGCAGCTTTCTGTATGTTTCTTTAAAAATAAAACCCAATTTTTATATTTTCTTTTTGGTGCTTCATTATAGCGAAGCTATCACTAGTGCTATCTTAATCAATACAAAAAAAGAGCATCATCTTCTTAACAATTTGGCCTCTATCTATCTATATATATGCATGTTGCTTGTACCATTGACAAGATAGTTTAGCATATAGAGTGAGAGCCCTCACTCTATGCAGTAATAAAGTGACATCAGAATTGATGAATATTTTTGTAGCTTGTCGCATTAATTCTTCACCGTCAACTTTATACCCAGATCTAACTCATATATGTTTGAGAGGAGAAAAAAAATAAGGAAAAGAAGAAGAATGAAACCCACATCCACATGTACTTTGTTCGTTTAAAAGAAAGCATCTTCTCATTTTGGATATTCATCAAAAGGACACTTGCCACAAAGCAAGCATATGGGACAATGTTTATGCCCACTATTAGACTCTAACCACGTTTAATTGTTTTAACTACTAATCCTAAACAGTCTCTTTTTGTCTCAAAACTGTGTGCGGTTTGTCTAGCCGCACACGGACATGTACCTTATGCCCCAGCTCCTACATATTATACTTTTAAATAAACTTCTAATTATGTTATTTAAATACTAGTAATTAAAAGTTACTAGTATATATATATATATATATATACTAAATTATGTTAGTATATATATATATATATACTAAGTATGGTGATTTTATTGGATGATAGTGATGATGATCACAGTTACTCTAATGTTATAGTCATCCTACTTGCACCACTTAGATCAACATGCTTTGAATCCATCCGAGTCAATCTAAATCTATTTGTTATCGAAACTCCATCAATTACAAGTATATAATTAGTTCTACGTATCTCCATCCATCTTAATTAGATTCTTTCCCTATGGTTATTATTATCATAGCCAACAGTGAACGGTCAACGTTCAACAGTCAACCTTACAACAACAATTCGGAAAAAGAGAGAGAAATTTTGTTTTTCCCTTTCCCAAGTGTCAATTCCTACTCCACCACGTCATCAACCAACGGTCGGACTCCCTACCAAATTGGCAGCCACGTAAGCAGTCACATCATCCCTGGACCAAATTGCCCATGCCTCCCATCATTACCTTTAAACCCCCCTTGCATCATGGTAGGCGTACCTCGAGATTCGCGCCAGCCCGAACCGGTGTTACCGCAGGCGACGGTGATCCATCGTCATCATCATCCATCGGTCCCCGGCGCCTCCTTCCCTTTCCGGAAAAGATTCGCCACGTCATCGAGTACGACTGCCCCCCAGGGCCCTTTTATGGGACGTGTCATAATGCCATCGCAGCGTGAGATCAATACCGTCGATCATGGCCGACCGACGGCGGATATTGGGTTGAACCGCCTAGAGTTACTATGCGGAGATGAGGAGCCAACTCAGCAGGGCCCCGAGCTTATGGCACGCTTCCAAATAGCAATGAGTAGGAATCGCGGGCCCACCGTAGTCGCGTTTCAAAATTGAGTGGGCCCATGGGTCCCTTTCCGTGGGCATATAAGCGGAAGAGGAGTACAACGTTGGAGATCGGGATCGGTTTACTTACCGCTCCCACGACTTCGCCCCCACAACGCTTAGGAATTAACCAGGAGTTAATTAGGAGTAACTAATTAAGTATATATATATATATATATACTTTGACCTAATTAAGCACTCACCACCATACTCTAGGGAATGGTTTAGGTATATTTAGGCTGTGCTAGTGGAATAATATAAAGGCATGGGTGAGTGATGGGCCACCTTCTAATTCGTAGGATTCATCCTTAATTGTGCCTAAATCCTATCGGTAGGTTCACCGAATAATAGTAGGCTCCTAAATTTTAATGCCCCAGTAGTTAAGGTGGTGGCCTTTTAATATGTTTATCTAGGTGATCATTCTCATCCCCTAGAAGCAAAAGATAATTAAGGCAACATTATCATATCCTCTTTATTTTCTTATACTGTTGATGAAGTGTTATTTCTCTACATTTTAGAGGATTAATTAATCATATAATAAGACACACGCAATTCATGAATCTAAAACTTCTAACCAAACAAAAATCCAAAGAATCTAATAACTCTACGATTGACCACAATAACTGAGCTCATTAATTTCCACTAATGGCATTTAAAAGGGCCACGATTAAGATTTAATTCAAAACAATTACTCCACCCATTTGATTATAACCGAACCGGAGCTCGACGGGTCGCAGTTCGATTCGAACCCGACCCCGCTCGAGTCCGATCGATCGATCGATCGAACTCAACGGTCCTCTTAACTGCTGCCGTTATCGCCTGACGGTATAAAACTCTGGAATCGTCGTAACGCCGTTAAAATTGCTTAGCTGGAGGGCTATCGGGCTCTTAGGGTTCCCTGAATGGGCCAGCTGGCAAAGCACACCGCACATGGCCAGCTGCCCCTGTCGCGAGGACATGGTAAACTACCAATCTGCCCTTTTCCTCCATAATAGGTTTTAATGGAATTACGACAGCGTTGGAACATTTTCTCTCGATCGGGGGAAGGTTTCTGTAAATTGATATATTATTGGGGGGTATCCGCGTCATTTTTCTGGTGGTCTTGAATCTTTCCTTGGCTTTGTGGCTTGCGTAAGGAGAGAAATCTCGAAAGTACCGAATCTAACCATAAATTGTTGCATAGAAAATTGCGAACTGGAGGAGAAAGAGAGAGAATAATTTAAAATGTATATAATTAATTAAATCTATAAAAGTACGAAATGGAGGGCGAGGAATGGGTAAGAAAAAGAAAAGAGGGGGTTCTTTTTTGCCTTGTCAAAGTGTGCATAATACTCAAATATGAGAACTTTGAGGGATCTAAGTGTAAAAGAGGAGGACAAAAACAAAGGAAAGAGAAGGGTTACTGTCACCGGAGGTAAGTCTTAACTGTAGGAGAGAGAATTGATGGGCAAAATAGAGAATACTCATCCTTTTATTTGTTTCCTACTCGCCCACTCTTCATCTCTTCTATCTTTTTTTTTTCTCCTCTTCTCTCTCTCTCTTCTTTGCTTCTTCTTCCCTTGGCTCCTCTCTCTCGCTCTCTTTCTCGTCAAATCTACCCTCAATTCATTGCTTCCTTCCTCAACTTTCCATATCACGAGATCCCCATCTCTTCCTCTCCATCCTTTGCCTCTTATCTTACTCTCTTCTTCGCTCCCATGTCTCCTCTTTCCTCTCCCTACGATTCTCCAAAGGCACCATCTTGGTCTTCTCTCCTCATTCCCTCTACCCATTACAGCTAGCACTAGGCATTGATCCAAAAGTCGCCACCTTTACCGAGATCTAAGGCGATTCGAGCCCAGATGTCGCGTCCCGGCGATACCAACAAGGCC
Organism: Typha angustifolia; assembly: GCF_048772165.1. NCBI lineage: Eukaryota > Viridiplantae > Streptophyta > Magnoliopsida > Poales > Typhaceae > Typha > Typha angustifolia. The sequence continues at coordinate 1,826,174 of NC_133239.1, forward strand.
GTCTCGGGATCCGGGCTCGACCCAGATCGGTTCCACTCGTCCCTGACCTTGGATGGCGACAAGCCCGATTCCAAGGAGTTTCCGGACCTGGGCTCTCCAGTTTCCCCTCTCAGAATCACAAACACCAGCAGCAGCTCGAGCTCTTCCGGTTCCATTACTGGTAGATCCACTTCTAATGTTTCCGGCTTGAGGAAGTCCGACGCCTCCATTGGAGGCGGTGGTGCCGGGCGGCGCAGCCATTCTGGCGAGTTATCGGTGTCCGGCGAGAACAGCCCAACTGCCGTCGATAGCAGAAACTTGAGACCCGCTCATCACCGCTCCGGCTCGGGCCCATTAATCTATTCTGGAGGAAGCGGCGGGGCCGGAGGTGGAAATAGCAGCACGGCGAGTTCTCCGATGGTCAATGTGCTTCCAGCGGGCAATATCTGCCCTTCTGGGAAAATTGCGAAGATGAGTATGGTGCCGAAGAGCACGTCAAGGAGCGATGTGCTCGGATCGGGGACTGGGAATTATGGCCACGGGAGTATAATGCGGGGAGGGATGAGTAGCCCCAGCGTTGCAGCAAAGTCCGGTGGAGATGGATTTCCGGGGAATTTGGGGGATTCCGCGAGGAGGGCCGCGATGAGCGCGAATTTGCAGGAGGTGACAAAGGCCGGAAACGAGCATTATAAAAGGGGGCAGCTTGCAGAGGCGTTGAGGTTTTACGACAAGGCGGTGGCATTGTGCCCGGATATAGCTTCATGCCGGAGTAATCGGGCGGCGGCATTGATTGGGTTAGGAAGGTTTGGGGAGGCAGTGAAGGAGTGCGAAGAGGCGGTAAGGCTGGATCCCATGAACGGCCGGGCGCATCACAGGCTGGCCTCATTGTATCTTCGGTGAGACCAGCAATGCCATTAGCTTTTGAGTGATTTGGCTATTCTTTCTCACTGAATAGGTTTACATTATGTTCTTATTCTTACGCCTGAAATATTTGATCTTTTGTCTCGTCGATGTTGCATCTTAATCTATGCGCTCTTTATTTTTATAGTCTGTTATATGATGATTTTCTTCTCTTCTTCTTTTGGGTGAGTAATCAACAGCTTGTTATTCTTATTTTGTGATTAGAAGCAATAATAGCATTTGCTTATTCCTTTTATTTTATTTTTCCTATTGTTGTGCTGTTGCTTATTCCAATTAATAAGTTTGAAATCCTAACACAATCTCTATGTCAGGAATCTAATATGTATATCGTCCTTTTTTTTTAGAAAATAAGTTAATTCCTGTCTAACAAATTCAGGATATCTAAGCTACCTCAGTTGAAAACCTGTTTCCAGCTGATAGATTATTGAATTACTAGTGCGCCCCTTCATGGAGAAACTTATTGCTTTTTAGCATAATTCCAACGTGTAGAAATCTCCTTTCCTAATACTTAATATTTTATAGTTTTGATCTAACAATTAAAGAGCTGAATTCCTTCAAGTATCAATGTTATATGCCATTTTCTTTTACAGGTTAGGAATGGTAGAGAATGCGAGGAGGCACTTCTCTTTGGTTGGGCAGGGTCAGCAGTCCGAGCCGGCTGAGTGGCAGAAGCTTCACGAAGTGGAGAGGCATTTGGGAAGGTGTGCAGATGCCAGGAAGATAGGAGATTGGAAGAGTGCACTAAGGGAAGCTGATGCTACAATTGCTGCAGGAGCAGACTCATCTCCCTTGGTAAATCTCTACAATTCATAATTGCATTCGTTTTGAAACTTGGTTTGTGTGTTTAATTTTAGCAAATATAAGAAAAGTTGTAATCAGTTGGAATTTGCAGCTCTTTGCCTCGAGAGCAGAAGCCCTTCTCCGTCTTCATAAGCTTGATGAGGCCAATTCAACTCTATCGAGTTCACCTAAATTGGATGGCTCGGTACCATCTTACTTACATACCAAGTCATTTGGTATGCTATCTGATTCTTACATCTACATTGTCCAAGCCCAAGTCGATATGGCATTAGGAAGGTTTGCTCAAAAATTTCGAGTCCCTGACAAATTGCATTTTAAAAATCTAAGGTGAGTGAGAATTGAAAGTTGGACTTTTACAGGTTTGATGCGGCGGTTACAGCAGCTGAGAAGGCTAAGCAGATAGATCCTAGTAACATGGAAGTGACAATGATGCTAAACAATGTGAGATTGGTAGCAAGAGCTCGTGCTCAGGGGAATGAGCTTTTTAAATCGGGAAACTTTTCTGAAGCTTGTATAGCATATGGAGAAGGGCTGAAGTACGAACCATCTAATCCAGTCCTTTATTGCAACCGAGCAGCCTGCAGATCGAAGTTAGGACAGTGGGAAAAATCAGTTGAGGACTGCAATGAAGCCCTCAGAATCCAACCCAGTTACACCAAAGCCCTTCTAAGACGAGCTGCCTCTTATGCCAAAGTAAAGTATCTCCTTCTCTTGCCAACCATTTCTTTACATTTTAGTTCATGTGACACCAGTTGATAAGTCCCATCTATTTCTTGTACTTGTTCTTCAACCGCAATTAGCTTGAGCACTGGTCTGAATGTGTCCGAGATTACGAGGTCCTCAGAAAGGAGCTCCCTGAGGACTCTGTGGTGGCTGAAGCCTTATTCCATGCTCAAGTTGCACTGAAAACATCTCGAGGTGAAGAAGTCTCCAATCTGAAGTTTGGTGGTGAGGTTGAGGAGGTGACTAATGTGGAACAATTTCAAGCGGCAATATCTTTACCTGGTAAGGTCCCCTTTTCTGTGGTTCGGTGCATCTTTTAAATTGGGTGATGCCACTTATTCTTTCCTTCCAAGCTCCTTTAAATGTTAATCTGGCTGGTTGATCTGTTTCCTGCTCTAGAAAGCCATGCTTATCTATTCAAATCTATCTAACTGTAATCTTAAATGATCTAGACCTCCTATTGATATGGTAGCCATTAATATATACTATACTATATATCTTGGGCCCCTTGTATATTTGCCGGTAGAAGTTCCAAAATATTATAACTATCCCTACATTCTTTAAATATCATATTCATCCTTCAGAAACTTGGGAGTCTATTATAAATGCCACTACACAATTATATTTATAGTTATCAAAACCGACAAAACATCATATTCCCCCTCACGAAGTCAATCTATCCGGAATGCCACCAAATCATTAAATAGTAACCCTAAAACCTAAACTTCATTATTTGCTATTGTTGTAATATTCAGCTTCCTTTGGATGATTTTTGATAAGCAACCTAGAATTTAATGAGCAATATATACCGGCAATACTGTGGTAAATCGTATAATTAGTTTCCTGCAGGTTGCACTTTTGACAGAATTCCAAGGAAAAATATGATGCTCCATAATAATGATATTTTGGAAATTTCGTTGATGCAGAATATGTAAAACCATCTACTTTTCAATCTTTTTTGACGTCCTGAGTTTTAATCATTGACTGCAAGAAGTTGACCTGGAATTTTCTTTTATATTTTGCGATGTATATACTAAAACTGTTTCTAGTAGATTATGTTTTCATTTGGCGGTCCATTTTCTCCCTTGTGATAGCATTGGTGTTTCACAATTTTTCAGGAGTCTCTGTTGTTTATTTTATGGCAAAGATGAACCACCAATGCACCCAGATGACCCCATTTGTGGATGCCCTATGTACCCGATACCCATCTGCGAATTTCCTTAAAGTAAGCTGCATCTCTGATTCTCTATGAAGTCTAATCTCCTCTAGCCACTATCATGTCAATTTGTGTTTTATTTTTGCTTTCCTAATAAACTACAGGTAAATGTGAATGAGAGCCCTGCTGTTGCCAAAGCTGAGAACGTGAGGATAGTTCCGACGTTTAAGATCTACAAAAATGGAACCAGGATGAAAGAGATGATCTGCCCTAACCAGCAAATACTGGAATATTCGGTGAGGCACTACAGTCTCTAGTTTTGAGACAAATGGCTTATCGTTGATAAATCCTTTGCCTCGCGCTACATTTAATCAGTTCACACAAATGTCAGCTTCTACGAAATACCAGCTACACAATAATTCATTGAGCAGAAGCATGAACAAGAGTCAGCGAGAGAGAGAGAGAGAGAGAGAGAGAGAGAGAGAGAGAGAGAGAGAGAGAGAGAGAGAGAGTTCATTTTACCTTATTCCTTTTCCTTCTTTTACCTACCCCCTTCCCTTTATGTTCATCTGCAGCCACCTCATTTAATTCTTTTCATCTGTGGTTATCCACTCATTTGAAACATATCTATCCCATTCCCCGGTTAGCCTAGGATGCTCTTCATTTTGTTTTCTACCAAACTGCCATCTTTCATCTCCTCCAGAGGCTTCTTTGTACCATTTCATTTAGTTATGCAGTCAAGAGTTACATACATATATAGAGAGAGAGAGAGATGGCTGGTTGAAATTTATTACATGTATATATATTATATACCAAAGCATTGGAAGCCATCAGAAGATTGGCTATGTGATGATGGTGATGGTAGAGGTGATCATTTTTGGTTGGTAGGAAGGGTACAGGGCCTGGGTTTGTGGAGCTAGAGGGGAAGAAGAAGAAAAATAGAGTAGATGTCATTGATGTCCTTGCTGCAGCTGGTTGTGTTGCTGATACATATAATGCTACCATTTCTATGAATAAAAAAAAAACTCAAATTCTTTCTCATGTTACTGAGTTACAATGCTTACCATTCAAGTTCCATTTTTTCAATCTCTTCACATAACTACAAGTTTCTTCTTATGAATTTTCTTTAGTATATTGCATTCACTGTACCCCTTTGTGGTGAGGTAAAGCTTCTCTTTCTCTCACTTGGGAGTTGGTATAGTCAATTTACCCACACCTGCTGAGTCAGAGGGTGATAGATTGGAGTACATGCTAAGCTCAATAATAAGAGAGGGTAGGGGCCTGGTCTTTTGGATGGGGGGGGTTGGTTGGCTGCATTCATTGCCTTGAAGAGACTTAAACCTTTCTTGTCTCTCTCTCTCTCTCTATCAAATGCTTGTGTCTCTCTGAGTCTCTTAGCAATATGCCCTAAATGAGTGACAGCAACAGGAGTGGAGAAAGGACTGGTGTGGTGTGGGGTCACTTGGAAAGCTTTTAGATTACCTATGGCTGTACTAAGTGGGGCCCATATCTCTCTGTGGCTTATTCAGTACTTGGTAACTTTTGTCACCAGAACCCTAGGCTTATTATCTTATTACATGAATGCATGCACGATGGGGTTGGCTTCTCTTGCATTCGGAGCACTTAAAGCTTTTATACTTCATGCCACTGTCTGCATCCTTCTCTCCTTTTCATTCTATCGGAATGTGTAACTTTATTCTTTTCAGGGGTGCAGTATGATAACTAAAGTGAATCATTTCCTCCTCCTGAGGACCCAAGGTTCATGGTAAGATGCCATTATGGTTGGGTGGATCCAGAATGCTCATTTCTTTCTTACTTGCCAACTGTCTCCATTATATCTTCCCACTTATATTTGATGATCATCTCCTTTCTCTAGTGGAAGAAACGAAAAAGAAAGATATATCAAGTGGAATTATTCATTGTTCCTAAAATGTCCACTGTTTGACTTGTAGAAGGGTAGTACCAATAGGTTATAGCTGTGGGGTTTAACTCTTCCTATCTATCCCTTGATGGATGCTAACTGAGACATAGTTCCAACTTTTCTTTCCCAGAAGAAAAAAGAAAGGCAATTTCTTTTCTAATAAAAGTTAAGTAAAAGAATTGCTCGGTTGCCCTAGAGCAAATGATTAATGGTCCGCTTGGCATATTGGGATAAGAAAATTTATCTGTGATTAATCTTCTTTCTAATCCTATTTTATCTTAAAACTTCTTGCCAATTTACTTATTCAGATGTTTTTATCTAAATATTTAGTTGTATATGTTATGAATATTGAACCGAACTCATGCCCTTACCTTTAAATAAATAGATAGGTCACAGTAAATTATTTAATCATCACCTGATAAGAAGTTCAAAACAGAAAGCCAAACCAAGCAACATCAAAATTAAAACACCAGATACTACTAGTTAGATATAATTGGCCATGCCTTATACTTCATGCATGCATGCATGCATGCAACGTACTCCAAACCTCCTCCTACTGCCCAGCAGCAAAAGCCTCCACTGGAAAAGTCTTAGAAACTCCTGCGAGGCTCTTGAAATGGATTTTTCCGGTAGGCGGCTCGTCGACGATGATCTCATTGACCGGCGGCCACAGCATGAGCTCCTTGGCCTTCACGCCCTTGAGCTTCTTGATGCGTTTCTTCTCGACGTAGCCGGTGATCTCACTGTCATAACTCACCAGTTTGCTGACCATCCTGAAGCTGTGCTCCACCTTCTTCTTCTGGAGGATCCACATGTAGCCGGTGGCGCGGACGAAGCCGACCTCGATCACGTCGGCGAGCGGGAGGAGGCCGAGAGGAAGGGAGAATTCTTCGAGGATGGAGAGTGATAGCTTCATTCCTTCTTCGTGTCCTTTCTTGATGATGCCTCCCTCCTTCGGATCAGCCATGGCTAGTCTTCTCTAGTGTCTTCTTCAAGGGAATTATGAGACTATGGATTGTTATATATGTTGTGAGGTCCGGTCGATGAGTTTATATGGAAGGAGGGGTTTAGGTTAAGCCAAACGGGTCGTGCCAGGTACAAGGACGGCAGACAAAGAGGTAGAGATGCAACCTTTGGATTAATCGCCAAATTTTATACTCAATATGATCGAGTACTTCATAGTTTAAGATATCGAGGCTCCATTACTGTTGAGGCCCAGCTTAATTAGAATTATCTACTCTGAATGAGTTTTACCTCAGAATGAGTTTGATTAATAAGAAAATAACTGGAAGAAGAACAATAGTGAGAGTTAGTGAAGGAGTAAATAGTCGTGATTTATTAGCATTTTATAACAAAATTGCAAGTGTTTGATAAAAATAAGTAATTATGAGAATTAATAATAGTAAGCAGAACATTAAAAAAGAAACAGTAGAAAATAACACTCTCTTTAGATCTATCTAAAGAGGAAGATCAACATTTTGTTCAAGAGAAATTCGTATGCATTTTTAGGGCCGTTTTCACACCTTATTTTCTGTCTTTATTATGCTTTACACGGTATCTTTTCACTATTTCATGAGTAAACTCTTGCTATTATCATTAACTCATAAGACACCCCTATCTAATTTAGAGTGTTTTATTTTATTTTTAGAAACCCATTAGAAAGACGAATACAAGCGTCAAATTTAAAATTTAAAGAAAGAAGAAGTGTAAACTAGAATAAACACATAATATAAAGAATCCCTAAAACGAACGAAGAAAAATTTATTTTAATCTCTTCAGATGACTTTATCTAACGATTAATTTAGCACTCCTCCATATTCTATAAAGCAATAAAGGAATAGGTGACATAAAAATTGTGTACGATGGATGTTGGAACCATAACCCAATACTTTCTTTAATTTGAAAAACAAGAAGAGAAGAAACCAAACCCCAATACATCCGGAGTAGCACTAGCATGTTGGCTTCTTCATAAATACTCCATTAACAAATACCCAGAAAAGTACCCACTTGCAAAGGCCCTTCTTTATTGCTATTCCTCCCACGATTTGACCAACATCACATTTAATGATTTAATCCAAGTAAGGACCACCATTCCCAATAGAACCAAATTGCTTTCATAAAAGAAGAAGAACATGAACATCTATCTATCTATCTATCTATCTATATATATATATATTTATTTATTTATATATATAAATGTGAAGAAATAGCAGTAGTATACCCACCCAAATCCAAATCAATCAAGATTACCCAACGGATACTTGCAAAAAGTCTCATTCTTAACGCACAAGAACAATCTCTCATAAGCCAACGCCATCTTCCTCGCCGTGAACATCGCCTTTGCGTACTCCCTGCACGCCTTCCCCCTCTCCTTCATCCTCTCCACCCCCTCCATTACCACCACCTCAAGCTTCTCCAGCAATGACTCCACGTTCGGCGCGAAGGTGAACCCGAACTCCTCCTCCACCACTATGCTCCCTTTTATGCTCGGAAATCTCGTGGCCACGACCGGCTTGCCGCACTGCATGGCCTCCATTAGAGTGAGGTCCAGTCCTTGCGGTCTCAAAGTTGGGTCGACGAACACGTCCAATGAGTTATAGAACGCTTTGAGCTTCGTCGGCGGAACTGGGCCGAGTACTTTAACGTTACGGCCCAGGTCGATGTAGCGCTGGGCCCATGGCCCGGCACCGGCCACAACCAGGTAGACATTTGGGTGACGTAGGAATAGCTTGGAGAAGGCTTCGAACAGTAACGGGTGGCCTTTGTCTTTGACTAACCGACCCGAAACGCCGAGCACTAGGGTGGCGGTAACGGGTATGCCGATATCGGATCTGAATGCCCGGCCGGAACTGGGGTCAGGGGCGAATTGGTCCTCGTCGACCCCGTTGAGTATGACGTGGACGCGGGCGGACGGGATCTGGTAGACATCGCGGAGCATCTCCCCGGTGGCGTCGCTGATGGCGACGTGGTGGGCGTAGGACTTGAAGAATCTAATTTCGTTGAGGACTCTGTAGATGGACTGGGCGAGGGTGAAGTTGAAGGCCGGAGAGATGGGCTCGTGGGGCCCGCGGGCTAAGTCTTGGTAGATCCCGGAGTGGAGGGCTTCGAGGGAGATGCCGTGCCAGGAGACGACGAGGTTGGGGACGTCGCGGGCGAAGCGGTGGAAGACGGCGACGCTCTCGGAGTGGATGACGTCGAACGGGCCGTTCTCCTGGGCCTCCGCCTCGTACAGGGCCCAGGCCTCGTTGCAGCGCCATTGGGCCACTGGGCCGGAGAGGAAGTGGAGGGCCGGGCCGGACGAGTCTTGGGAGGCGGAGGTCGAGGCCGAGGTGAAGACATGCACGTCGTGGCCGCGCGCGGCGAGGGCAGAGTGGAGGGTGAGGGCGTGGCGCTCCATGCCGCCGGGGGACGTGGCGACCGGCCATTTGCGGGAGAAAACGGCGATTTTTAGACGGATGGGAGGGGGTTTTCGGGAATTGGAGAAGGCCAGGGTGTTCCATGAAAAATCGGCGTCGCGGAGGTCGCCGGACCAGGGCAGTTTGGTCTTTTTGTTGGCGGAAGCGGGGAAAGTAGAGGAGCAGGAGGGGAGGGAAGGGGAGTAGAGGAAGAAGAAAGTGGCGAGGGAGAGGAGGAGGAGGGAGAGGAGAGTGGTGGGGAAGTGGGCGGAGAGGGAGAACATGGAGTTAGGCTTCCTAGGTCTGTGGAAAGTGGTGAGAGCCATCAAAGAAGATTAAAGACGGGGGGAATTAGGAAGAGGGGGAAAAGCGAGGTGTGGGATTTGAGGTGGGGGAAGTGAGGAAAGGGAGGTGGGCAAGTGCGCTTCTCACGCCTTGGGTGGGGCGTTTACTCCGTGATCTTGTCTCCTTTTGAGAAAGATAAAAAGGACTGGTGTTGACTTTTCTAAGGTTTACTTTAAGTCATTTATAAGAAGAGTCTACGAAGAATACCAAAATATTATTTTTGTAGACAAATATTTTAGTCTAAAGAATCTCGGGCCTAACGAAGTAAAATTACGAGGGACTCAAAGTGCCGTAGACTTGGATCCAGCTAAGTCTTTCACTCTTTTTTTTTTTTTTTTTTGAAAAAGAATTAGGTAAGCGAGATCGTTCTGCCATTAGTCAGCAAGTGCATTTGTGTGAGCCTATTGTTGGCTGGTCAAACGAATGCCTTCCGACTAAGATAGAATTATCCATGAGTGATGGACGTGGTTTCGATCTGCCAAAAAAGGGTGGATGTGTACAGGGGAAGAGTTAGGCAGCAAAAGGTTAGGTGATAGTCGAACGAATGCCGGGGGCTCCATACCAACTAAGATATTCTATTATTCTTCCACTCGTTCTTCATTGATGGGATTCGATCTGCATGCAAGCTTCACTGACCAACACGTGTCAGAAGTCCTCTCATACGTGTCACCTGGTTCTCGCTGCCAACCTTACTATAAGGGGGTAAAATTAATAGAATCCCAGATTAAGTAACAAGAGAGGAGAGAAGCAAAGCATGTCAGGGGCGCAAGGAACACAGCCCAAGGGTTCGTTGACGGCGACCACCTACGAGTCGGTGGAAAGAGGGGAGAACAAGACGAGGACTGAGATCCACTCAACTAAGGACCAAGGCGGGATTCAGATCGACAAGTTACAAGACAAGGTCGAGGATGCCGCGGGGAAAGGCGGCCCGGTCTTCGGAGCCGGTAAAGAGGAGGGGAAAAGTGATCTCGGCGTCACAGGAACCGGCTAATGACTGATATGGAGATGGTGTCAACTTTCCAGCAGTTTAGTTAGTTTGTTTTGTTTGAATAAAGTTGAGCTATTTGCTTGGATCTCTCCCTTCTTTTTCGCTCTTTGTTCAATCGAGTCTGCTTAGATATCGCCTGGATTTATAGTAAATTATTTAGCGGAATAAGTTAGTATGCCTCGTTGAAGATGACTAAGACCATGCATCTTCATCCAGCCACAAACAGCTATGACCACAAACATCAAAAACATATGCCGAAATGACTCAGAGATAACTTGAGGGAGGTGAGGAGTACAAAAATTTCCAAATATTAATAGCATCCATCAAAAACAATCCTGCACTCGTTAACTAGCAAAATGGAAAAAAAAAAAAAAAAAAAATCCTTAGGCCTAAGATTAACACACCGAGCTGCAGCATCATAGATTTAGTTACTCTCTCCTTCCGAGCCAGCTCCTTGCATCGCTGCCATGGCTACGGCCTCTCCTGGAGGAGGATGGTCAAACCTGCAGCTTGCTCCATACCTGCATGTGCCCGTCTTCATGTAGTAGGAACACACGGTTGCCCCCTGCGTTCTCAAAACATTAATTAGACGTCAGAATGTTTCACCTCTCCGCTATATGGGAATGGAATTCAAGTTGAACAAATCTATTTCACGAGATAAATTTGCAAACAATCAAAGGACCACTAATCGAATGACTTAATATATAGGTCTTGGCATGTTACCTCTCTTCTTGGCAGCCCAGCAAGAGTAAGCTTGACATTTTGTTCAACAGTCTGCGTTGCATTTGATATTGGAGCAGACCGATCAATGGGGTGGTGAAACCTACATCTTTCTCCGAACTTGCATTGCCCAGTCTTCATGTAGTACTGCAGATGAACCAAAGAAAAGCTATCAAAAAGGTGGCTAGACTTTGTTGAAACACAATTAGCTATGCCGTAATAGAAAAAGAAAGGCGTAAATTCTTGTCCTACACGAAAGAGATTCCAAAGACGAGATGGAAAAAATGGAGCAGGTGAAACATGCAATGTGAATTGTCAAAGAAGTTCCGTTTTCAGGAATGAGAGTGCAATAGTACGTACATCACATTCTATTTCTCCAGGCCTTTGAGGATAGACAGTTGGAGCAATTCCAAGCTACAGTTAGCAAAAAGGAAATAAGCACGATTTATATAAGTTCACCATATTACACCAATTCAAAAATGAACCACTCATTGAAAAAGAGAGATCATTTCTACTTTACCGATGCGTGCGCTGATCGCAGATCAAAGTTTTGGAGAAGGTTGGCAGTTGGATTTAGTACTCCGATTGGTAGATTATTCACTGATGAAGACAGAATAGCCTGCCCTACAGAAGCTACTAATGGTGGATTAATAGCTGCACAAGACACCAAAATTAGGACAAAAGTACTTTGCTAGACAGTAGTACTTCAAATTCACGCACAATAAGAACATACCATTTCTGTCAGGGTGATTGTACCGACAAGTAGCACCATATTTACAGCTGGTAAAGAGAAAAAAATATTTCCCAATTTCAAGGTCTAAAATGGTAGATCAAGTACGGAGAAAATAAACTTCCAAAGTGAAATATGAAAAAGCTTTACCTGCCAGTCTTTAGGTAAAATGGGCAATCTGTCTCACCCTACAGTACAAGAGAAAAGGTTAAGAAGTAATACCATTAATGCATATAACTCCATTCAGTTAACAGATCTTGCATAAACAGATAATCATAAGTATGTGGGCTTTTCACATTTTTTATGGTATTTCTATGAAGCACCAAATATTCGCATAAAAGAAGTTTGAACCTCCTACTTGTCAGAACTTAGATGAAGGAAAAGAAAACATCTTTGCACACAGCCGTTAATAGAACAATTCGGTAATAGTTTATTTCAATGACCCTCCGCAATACAAGACTTTCCAAAACTTATGAGACATAGCAAGTAAATTGCATTCTCAGAGCTTGACCACTTGATAAGTACATGTTATCAAAAATAATGTCAGGTTCTACAGATGCAATTATTCAAGTATTGGTACCTACCGGTCTTACAGGCAAACCCTTTGAGTTATGCAGTAAAGCAGGGGTAAATGGAACATATGTCCTGGATGGCTGCGAATCTCCATCAGCTGAAAAATCGTCTTGCTCTGCTGCTTCTAATTTTCCTTTGGTATCAGTATCTTGTCCATTTGGTGGCATTAGAATATCCTTTGGGTGATTAAACTTGCAGTTTGCACCAAATTTGCATTTCCCAGTCTTCATGTAGAACTGCAAAGGCCTGAAGCTTAGGAAAAGTGGCTATCATGATCAATTATAAGAATATACAAAATTACAAAGTTTCCTACCGAACATGGTGGCTCTGAAGGCCTCTCAGGTAATATCGAGTTATCCAAATTTTCAGTTCCCTGCAGTGTCATAAGACAATGTGTTTCAGAGAGAGAGAGAGAGAGAGAGAGAGTTTAAAGGCAGACCTGATAACTTACCTCCCCACCTGTTTCACCCATTACTCCATTTAACTTGTCTTTTGGATGGTTGAACTTGCATCGTGACCCAAACTTACATTTTTGAGTCTTCATGTAGTACTACATACAGATTTTAATGACAAGAATGCAAATTATAAACAGAAAACAGAGGAGAAGACAAAGTAAGATTAATCAATCCTTACAGGACAATCAGGTTCCCCAGGTCTTTCTGGAAGATATTCATTAGTTGGAACGAGAGGAACCTGGCAAAAGCACAATCACATCTCAGTTCCATCAAACTATCAACCAGTTGTCATTACTTACTATGGCCAATTCAACCAAGCACGATTGAAATGCTACACGTAAGGGTACCATTAAGCAGAAATCAAACATGGGAACCACCCTACATGTAAGGTGATGCGAGTAAATAAGTATTCATATAATACCCAGTGAATATCATCTGGAAAAAACTGGAAAGTAGTTTAAAGTGAATATCTACCAGGAAAAAAAGCACAATCACATCTCAGTTCCATCGAACTATCTACCAGTTGTCATTACTTACTATGGCCAATTCAAACAAGCACGATTGAAATGCTACACATAAGGGTATCATTAAGCAGAAATCAAACATGGGAACCACCCTACATGTAAGGTGTATGCGACTAAATAAGTATTCATATAATATCCAGTGAATATCATCTGGAAAAAAAAAACTCCATTCACTGGTTAATAGCCCTAAGATCATGTTTGTTTTTGCGTTGATGCTTGTAAAAGAAGCAACAAAAGAATGAAAGATGACCTGGCATGAAGATAGCAATATTGGGTTGCCCTGAAATACTCACATTTGCAAAGCAGTAACAATTGGAATTAAGCATGTTCAGCTGACATTCAAATCAGCACCTCAATATTAAATCACCATGTAACATCAGTTTTTGCTTTTCAGATCAATAGCAAAAATATTTATATCGGGATTGTAAACATTCATAGGCATATATACTGGACAGCAGGAAAGCAATTTAAGTCTGAAGGTTTCCTGGTAAAATATGAATGGAAACAAGGTGCTATAAGAAAAGAGATCTATTAATTCATGCATACCTGATGCAGCAAACATTTTCTATAAAATGTACATATAAAAGCTTAGTCAACAAACAAATATAGGAACCTTTTCAGAAACATAGAAAGAAGAGAGACTTTTTCTTCCAAGAATTTCACATCTTGTTTAAATGAATTTCCTTCTCTATTACATGTATGACCAAGAGAAAATTTCGCATTTTCACCTTCTGTCAGATGAAAATAGGAAACAGAAAGATTTTCTACTAGATTAACAAACATCACAGCTAGCCCACAAAACCACAAGCCAAGAGAACTATGTAATACACAAGCCACCTGGATATAATGCAGCATCCCACTGCAATTCAATGATAGCTAGTAAATCCCATATGGCACTCTTAATATGCTGAAATACTCAAGTGGGAAGATGGAACTGAACCATCCATCAGGTGCATGAAATTAATCAGACGCCACAGATGATCCATATTAATGCTCAGAATATAATCAATATTTGCCCAACCAGATGGCTCATTGCTTTGCACATAGATATTCATGAACATGCACATTCAAGAAAATATTTCCTTCAAGTCTTAAAAGAAATCCAAAAACAAAATCCATCTTAATTCGTCACTGACTAGCTTAAACATCTAAGATGACAAAAAAGCGAATTTTATCCAATAGCTATATTTTATCCCACTAATGAAACTGACATACAGCTGAATTGACTCATCAAATTGGAATCGATAAGGTCAAACCATGGTTCAAATTCAGCTTTATACCAAAATAAAATTGTTTAAAAACCCAGATACTATACATAAGATCATGTCCTCGGAAACATAGAGAGAAGAGTACTATTTTCTACTTCGATAAGAAATGGCTATAAGTGATTGCCACACTCCAATTACTTTTCAAGCTTTTCCACAAGAATAGCTTGCTAAGGAATCAACAAAAAGTTGCAAAAGGCCACTTCACAGACTTGTAAAGCCTTCACTAAAAGTGATTGCCACACTCCAATTACTCTTCAAGTTATTCTGCAAGAACAGCTCGTTAAGGGAAACAACAGAAATTTGCAATAGGCTGCTTCACAGAATTGTAAATTTTTGTTCTGTTAATTGAACAAAATTAAACATTTCAGAAAATGGAGAAAGAAAACAAAGTTTTCCAAAGGAGTTGAGATAAAGGCCAAATGTCAACACATGGATATAGTAGTATGATGATCTCAGGGTCTACCAAATCTCTTAGAAGAAACTAGATTTTGTACATTAAGATGATACATTTATGGTAGGGTATGAAAATAGCATCCACACCCCCACAAGAAGCTAAATGCCTAAATACTTGTGTGAACATCTGACAGAACCCTACCAAAAAGTACAACAAACAGTATGTTTATAATAACAAAAGCAATATATAACATGTAATGTTATACTTGTAAAAATAACAATGAGTATATCTTTGATTAACATAGGGTAGAAAAATAGTGACCAAAACTATAATCGGCTAATCACTATGTAGAGTATAAACTAATATGATATAAAAAAATTATATATTAAATAGATCAAATAGAATCTCATACTCCACTATAGAGAAGAAAATTGGAGGGTAATCACCTCTTTCCAGTCTGGAATTCCACCCTCAGGAACCCAGATAGGATGATCAAACTTGCAGGCATCTCCAAACATACAGGTTCTTGTCATCATATAATGAGCACAGTCCTTCTCCCCCGGTCGTTGTGGATATATAGGAAGACTGCTTTCAAATCTAGGACGTTTGACCAAAGAATTTGAAGAATACAAAGCCTCACTTTGCCCAATAGCATTATGGCTTCCCATAATAGATTGATGATAGAGAGCTATAGGTAGATAATACAACAAATATTATAAGGAAAGAACGGCGTGCATGGCCTTATTTTATCATATTAGGAGTGTTGTCATAGATAACTGAATATAAGAAAAAAAAAATACCACAGAATAAAACCACACAAATAGAATATAGAATAATTTTAAAATCTAAATTTCATATATTAGGCATGTTAATAATGTAATGTATCTGTAACTCATAATTTATGTAGATTTCTACTAGTGCATCGCAGTAGAAGATAGTAATGAAGCGCTAATAATTGTAGCTATAGAAGAAATATTACAGCCAAAGTGAGCATATCAGAGTATATGAGCTTAATTTTACTAAAAGGGTACCTTGATAAGAGTGGGAGATTTTTGTAACAAAAGAACCCCTCTTATAACAATTTTTCTAATTTTATTTTCTTTTGCTATAGCCCTCTATTTTAAGCCTCTGAATCATCTAATCTTCCATAGTATCCAAATATTATATGGAAACAGCGTCGTCTATAACTAGATTTTATCATATTGGGATTGTTGTCATAAATTACTGAATACAGGAAAATATTACAACAGATGATAACCACATAAATAGAATATAGAATAATTAAAAAATCTAAATATTATATATCAGGCGTGTTGATAATGTAATGTATCTATAACTCATAATTTATCTAGAATTCTAATAGTGCATTGCGGTAGATAGATAAAAATGCACTAATCATTGCAGCTACTGAAGAAATATTACAACCAAAACAAGCATAATAGAGTATACGAGCTTAATTTTACTAAAGAGGTACCTAGACAAGAGAGAGAGTGAGAGATTGTTGTAACAAGCGAGCCCCTCTTACAATATGTTCTCTATATTTCTCTTGTTTGTTTTGCTATAGCTCTCTACTTAAAGCCTCTGAATCATCTTATCTTCCGTGGTATCCAAAGTTAGATATAGTAAATATGTCTAACCTATGCTTAGCTATTGACAAACTAGATACTATTAATTATAGCAAAAAAAATTGAGATAACGGCACGATGGCAAGTTCCCTGATGGAAGAGAAATAGATGACCATCCAAATTCAAAGAATACAAAATAGATCATAATACTAAAATGATCAGCACATCAGCTTTTTCTAAATCATTCTGTAGACAAAAAGTAATACTAAAATGTGGGTTATTTACTCAATCATGAATTGCAGTTGGGATCACACAGTGGCATCTACATGGTATTAGTCTCCATTTCTTTCGGTGCCATGGATAAAATATATAAAGTACCATAACAAATATTAAGATATTTGATTCGTCATTCTTGCATATCAATAACTATTTAATAACAGCCAGAAAAGAACCTCTTCCTATTTGTAAAAAAAAACTGTAAAAATATATTTGAAGTATTACTGGATTCAGCTAAAGATATTGTAAATATTTAATAGGCTAATATTATTTGGAATGCATGTACTAGGGCTCCATAGGATTTAATAATAGCTGACTACTATCAGCTACTATGGCAATTTACTGATTAATACCAAAACTAACAAAGTAAAAACACTTCTTTTGCAACTATAAACAGTCAAATTGTAGAACATAACCACCTAAGCACACCGATCAATAGCTCTAAAATTTCATGTGGATTTAGCTGCAAATTAACCAAATCCTATTATCCTATCAACTGAATAAGTAAAGCCTTTATCTGTTTAACCACAATCGAAGAGAAGGAAACCATATGTCTAACCTTCTACTGAGCGCCTAGAGCCGGCGAGAGACACATCGGTCGATCCCCCGGCCGCCGCTTGTAGTCCAAGCCCGATCTTTCCCGCAGAGAAGCTTCCGGCGCCGGTATAGTCGTCGGCAGAGTACCTGAACGCCCCGGCGGCCTTAGAGAACCGCGTTATCCGATCTGCAGAGGAGTACATGACCGGATCTGCAGCGACGCCAGCGAACGCTTCGCCGCTAGCATGCCTCGATTTTCCGCCGTCTGAGAGGTACGGATTGGCGGCGTGGAGCGAGTAGAGGGAGGAGGCCCCGCTCCCGTCGTAGCTCGAACCGTAGTTATAGATCTGGTTCGACATGGCGGAGAGAGGAATTAGGGTTTGGGTCTGACGAGGGATAAGGATTAAAGAAGAAAGGAAAGCGGAAAAAGGAGGGGAAACTTTGGGCCTTGGCCCTTTATTATTAAGTTGGAACAAAGAAACAGGACAAAGGGGCTCCTGTAGAATTATACTATTATGATAGGTGTAAATAGGCAAAAGTAGTGGCTGGTGGACTCAATGCCAAAATGTCCTTATAGTGGGGTGTAAAATGTAAATAGACCAAATCCTCTTTGCAACTAAAGTTTTGGTTGGTTTCCGTATTAACGTCCTTGCCTTGCATCTCCATCCCCCTTTTCTCACCACAAGTAATATATCGAACATGCTTTGTTTACAAGAAGAACATTTACGAGTACTACTACTAGATGACATCTTGTTATCATCGTGCTTCAAACTTTAGATTCACAGCATATGATATTATAATAGGGAACGGAATGGAATTAATTTCATGAATAAACGAGGGGAATATTAACTCAACTCAAAAGGCAAAACAGTTCTCCGGGACTATAAAGAAGATAGTTAAAATCTCACACAGGCTCACATATTCTCGTTATTTCTCAATGTACAGTAAAAAGAAGAAGCAGCAAAAGTCCCGCTGCATTGAGAGAATTTTGAGCTACCAAGAAGCTATTACATGAAAGCACACTAAACCCCTATATTACTGCAAAGAGATGTTATGTTGTTCCTTGATAAAACCCTGGAACAAGCACCTTCAATCCGACAGTTGACCAAGCACAAGAACTTTTTCCTCCTCAGTCGACTGGAGAGCAATCCAATACAGAACAAAACTGACCTAACAGGAATCACAAAACTGACGGTAAAAGCAGAAAACTGGTGTGAATCATGGAGGGAAGCTAGATGCGCATGCCAATGCCGTTGGCGTGGTGGTTTCCATTCACTAGGCTCTTAGCAGGCCTCTTTATATGCCCATTTTGATATGAGTTTGGTGTGATGCCATTGCTCGAATTATGTCCAATTGTTGCAGTTCTATGATGGCTAGGACCTTGCAACCAAGAATCCAGTTGCCCAGACGAGGCAGCAATTAATCCTATCAAATAAGAAGACATGTGAAATTTAAGATATATAAGTCGGACAAACTGATTTCAAATAAAAGAGGTAAAGGAGAAGAAAAGTTAAATGCATAAAAGAAAGCAGTAATCTGTTTGACATAATTTATTTTTTGCTTATGTTTATTGCCTTTTGTTTGTATCTCTTTGTTGCTTCTATTTTGTTCTGACTTCAGTGTAACACAATGATTCCTAAATAACTAGACGAGAACGGACCAATCCAGGAAGGCTTTACAACCTATGTAAGAAAAGTCAAGCTATGCAATAGAAAAGAAACTCAAAAGAATTGGTTGGTGCTAAATCAGAGACCAAGATCAGCATATTGCAAGCAAAAGTGACCAACTTCCCAAGTAGGCATTACCTAAGAAAAGTGCAGACGGTTTTCCAGGTCTCGACTTGAACTCAGGATGAAATTGGACACCAACGAAAAATGGATGATCAGGGAGTTCAATAATCTGCAACCACCATAATTAACCTATTAGTGAGGAACACTTCAAAAACATTAACTGCTTGAGAAATATTATATTTTATATGCATACCTCCATACGATCTCCGCTTTCATCTCTACCAACAAATAGAAGACCAGCCTTTTCAAATTCTGGAACCATATCAGGATTTACCTACAAATTTTTGTTTGTTCAGTCTCGTTAAAATAACATTCAATCATGTGAAAGTCAAGAGCATGTGAGACATCTGCAGCTAGGCATTGCATAATGCAACTCGATAATGAATAATATTGCACAACTGTCATTAAAAAAAATGTGACTGGGCAGACCTCATATCTGTGTCGATGTCTTTCATCTACATAGCTGACATTACCGTACCTAATTGAGGATGAAACAAAATCATATATTACTGATAAAGTCAAATGTCAAGAACAAATGCAAAATCATAAGCAGCATAACAATTTACAAAAAAAGGGATATGTCTCCTCACAACTTGGCAGATTTGCAGCCAGTAACCTGGAAATATGTTCTTCTCGATCCAAGTCGCATTGTTCCACCCATATGAGTTTTGGAACCCTGAAATTTCATTTCCATGATATTTGGGGAAAAGACATACAGAAGTAGGATCGAGTGTACCAATACATGAATGTTGTCTGTACGAAGAATCATAACAACATTACCTCCGGCATGAAAACAACACATGGAACTGTTGTATCAGGATTGAACTCTGTGCTGTTTGCTCCTGTCAAGTTCATAACAGAGCGAGCAAACTCAATTACAGCAATTTGCATGCCCAGGCAAATGCCAAGGTATGGAACATTGTTTTCACGAGCATAATTGGCAGCAAGAATTTTCCCTTGGACCCCTCTGTCTCCAAAACCTCCTGGAACTAGTATGCCATCTGCACCCTGAGCTGAAAATTTTCTTCAGACAACTACTACAGGAAATAATTAACTAAATATACTGTGTACCACACTTGGATAATGAATGAGTAACATCTTTCTCAGAAATGTAAAGTTAAAGGCATCTCTGTTAACCTTTAATAGATTCCATGCTGCTTCGTGAGCATCAGGTGCCTGTATAATTTAACCATCTCCAAATCAGTAATACAAGAATGCCAGCAGAAACAATTATCAGAAGCCAAATGATAATCGGACCTCTTTGGCTGTAGCATCTTCAAGATCAGCAGAAGGTACCCAATCTACCACAAGTTTCCTACGACAAGCAACAGATGCATGGAGAAGGGCCTGCAAGCAGAGCATAAGAGAATCAATAGGCAAGAGATGAATCTGGAACTGCAGATAGATAGAGAACACTGAGTTCCATGCCAGAAACACCCATTTTGTTACATACACAATTCCCAAGAAAGTCAAGTGTGTTTAATTGTGACATTGGAGCGAGAGTCTAAGATTGGTGAGAATGAACTTGTATAAAAAGATCATAAGAGAATTCTGAACTATCAAAATAGAAAATGAAAGAGACTAGAGTATTCATGTATTTCACCTTCAGCACAGAGAGGTAAGAATCCGAAAGACCAGTATACTTTCCAACCATCGCAATCCTGACCTGAAAGTTAACAGCAGTCCAATTATTGTAGACCATAAATCACCAATCCATATTTTTACCATAACAAGAGAGGACTCCATATAAGAGAAAATCAGGAAAGAAAACCAACAGGATCCTGCAATTTGTCACATGTTGTAGCCCTATTTGTCCATTCCTCCAACATAGGTTCCCAAGCCACACTGCCAAGATTATATAAAGCAGTAAGACTACCATAAGTTCCTCTTACAAATAACTAAGAAAACATACAATCAGATTAGCAAACACTAGCAACATAATTTGATCAAGTAAATGAGAAGTAACCTTTGAAGGTTCAAAACTTTCAGAATAGCTTCATGTGCATTTTGGTCCTACAAAGAGGTGATAAAATATGTATAAATTAAAACTATAGCAAGAAAAACAATTAGCATCATTGTCCACCAAATCATGAATGGGATCAGTCCTACCTTCAATAATAAAGGAATGTGCCAAATGTTTGTGACATCATGAAGAGTAACAATATTTGCTACCTGCAAATTAATTTATATCGATTAGCATCAAAAGAACCACCAATATACCTTCATTGAAGTAAACATACACAAAATTAACCTAATAATCTGATAATATTACCGGAACATGGCAAAATTGTGACAGTTTTTCTTTCACATTTTCATCCAGTGCCTATAAATAAAACCATTGGAGCGTTATGGGCAACACAAAAGAACCAAACTAATAGGGGGACATAGATGTAAATGCAACAGAAATAAATGGAGTTGGTGGGAGACCTTCGTACTGCGACAGGCTAAAATATTTGGTGTTAACCCAAGTCCTCTAAGCCCTCGGACACTGTGTTGTGTTGGCTTAGTTTTCTACAAAATTCAATATTTCATCGTTTAAACCAAAATTTAAGACCAACTCTTGTTTAAAAAAATGGATAAGAATAGTAAAAGATAACAGTAAACTTTCAGCAGAAAATGTGAAATATCAACTGCATGAGAATTTACCTGTTCGCCAACCACATTTAACACTGGCACAAGACTGACATGCACCAGACAAAAGTTACCAGGACCTGATACACAACAAATTAGGAGATAAACAAATGGAATTATAAATGAGAAGGAAAGAGGATGTAGGATTATGAATAAATTGAATCCTGCTCTGGACAGCTTCCGTACCAACATGATAGGAGAATTGTCCCAAAGCTTCAATAAACGGCATTGATTCAATATCCCCTGCATCAAATAATGTTATTGCATGTTATACCAGTTATACTGGAAGGGAAATTGTTCCTGCACCATATCCTAACTCAAATATGGGAAGTATGAAGCAGACTAAAGCTCCCGACAACGTTTAATACCACCTAATGTTTATTTCCCTTTTCTGATATGAAAATTTCAGAAGTTCTCACCTATAGTTCCACCTAGCTCTATTACACAAACGTCAGCTGGCCCTTCTTTGCCATCCACAGGTATCATTGATACACGTTCAATCCACTCTTGGATAGCATCTGTAATGTGTGGCACAACCTTGAAAAGGAAAACATAGTACATATTCAGACTTAAAAGATATATAACCTTGCACACGCAATCCAACTAAATTACTGGGTCAAGAAGTAAAATAGACAAGAAATCGGTACCTGGACTGTTTTCCCCAAGTAATCTCCTTTCCTCTCCTTGTTAATGACAGACTATTTTCCAGCATCCAAAAGGTAATTGTAAGTAACGAAGAAAAGAATGAGAAAGACCAAAGTAATTTGTTATAAAGAAACAGAATTCACAAAATTTTGTCGAGACATAAAGATAACCATAAAAGTGCAACTTCGTTTCTCAATTCCCCCATATGACAGTATCAAGAATTTCTGAACATGGTTATGCAACATTTCAGCTGCATTCTCTTGTTTGATAAGAATTGATCCACGTCACTGTCCAGTGCAATTAACAAATAAGGTGACTTAACTGTTTCTTGTCAAGTATGAATATCTTAATAGAATTCATTCACAAATAGATTTTGCTTATCGAATAACTCAAGTGAAAAGGCAGCCAAATTGATCACCAGTCCTGTTTCCTAAAGTGAACATTAATTTCATCTCGGCAATAAGTCAAGGGGTTTCTGTCGTGGGAAAGGGAAGTTTAAGCAGTCCCATCTATATGTGCAATAGAAAAAAATCTGGATAATCACCTAAACAGGTCCCCGTTTTATTTTTTAATTGCAGCCATCTACCTTATAACAAGAATAACAATGTCCAAGTCAAAGTTAGTCAAACCAGAGTTAAAATCACATTCTCTTAATCTAATTGTACCCAATGCAAGACAACTACATGAATATAACAGATTAGTTTAAATACCTGGTAGATCTTTCCAGTGGTGATGTTGTTGTCACGAGTCAGTTTGAGATCTAGAAACCTCTCATAATTTCCCAGGTCCAAGTCCACCTTCAAAATGAAATAATTCAATAAGCTGAATGGACACAATGAATCTAATGGGGACAACCAAAGTTCATGATACTCAAGACAAGTTGGAATATTGTTGAAGGCCAGTGGCTGCCAAAAGCTTAACAAGAAGCTGCCAGGTTTTAGGAAACTAAGCTAACCAGACCAGAAATTCTTAGAAATAAAGAAATAAAAAAGTATGCCAACTAAACCATTAATTCAAACTTATGGATTAGCTACGCGAAATAGCTTCTTAAAGAAAATGTCGACCAGGACTGATCACAAGTGAAATATCATGATCAGGTCGACCAGGTCAGGCCCAATGACGAATGAATAGAAAATCAAAAGCGTACATTGCTGTTCCAACGGATATTAAATCAACTTTTCCTCGACAAACCAGTCGACTTAAAGAAGAGAAGATAAATGTTTTTCGGTCTGTGCGAGTGTGTACATGCTTGGGCAAGTTTGTTTGTAAAAACTTCAAAATAGTAAAAGGATACATGAAAAGGATTAGACATTATTCACCTCACCACCATCGTCCAAAACAAACACTTCTCCATGCTCGAATGGAGACATCGTTCCAGCATCCGTGTTGAGATATGGATCTGCCGGTATGTATTACGGGAAGTATAAGCCACCCATCAGGTCAAGCATTTAACAAATCACAGCAACTCCAACAACAATGGTAGAATAGAAACAAAAGCAAGTAAAAGAACTAACCAATTCATTGACTACATGTTTTATACAGACGGATATATACAAAAACAAAAAACAAAAACAAAAACAAAAACAAAACAGGAAGGGCGATAGCAAGGGGAAGAACAAGCGAGAGACCAGTAAAAATAATTGTAAATATACCAGAAGCTTCTTTTTTTTTTTTTTTGGCACATTCACCCCTAAAATAATATGAAACGAGTCCTTAATATTGAACGCCAAGAAGAAAAAAACAAGGCAAAGAAAAATAACTTAATCTGAAACATAGCACAGGGTTATAATCATACGAAAACCTCCGTGGAGAAAGGTGGACAAAGCTGTCTCTTCACCGCAAAATCCAAACTTGAGGGTGCTCATATAAAGGAAGAGTAGCCAAAGCACTTCCGCAAAGATTATTCCAACGAAAAAACAACAAATAACCCCTCCTAAAGCCTCGAAACGCCCCCAAAAGGTCTCATTGGATCGAAAGTTACTACTTTTTGCAAACAAAGCCCCAAACGAAACGATCTTTGTACAGAGATTTCAAAAGAGCAAGGCAAAAGGCAACAAGTACCGATCTTTATCGAAGTAATGCGAAGTCCGCATGCCTTGAGAACAACCCCGATGCTGCTCGCCGTAACCCCCTTCCCCAATCCACTCACCACCCCCCCAGTTACCAATACGTACTTCATATTCTCTCTCTCTCTCTCTCTCTCTCTCTCAATGAAGCGGACTAGAAATACCACTCCTTGGAGGCGGAGGAAGAGAGAGATTTGAGTGAGTGAAGAGCGGGACAGAGGCCTACCTGCCTTCCTTTTCCTCTCTATCTCCCAGCCGCCACAAGGGTGCGTAGTGGATTTTAGAGAGACAGAGAGAGATGAAGGCTAAATGATGAAGGCTAAATGGGACGAAGAAGAGAGCAGAGGTAGAGGGGGTTAAATACTCTCGCCGGTGGCTTTAATTCTCTTGTTTTTTCCTTGATAAAACTTTCTCTCTTCTTTTAAAATCAGAAACCCCAGTCCCCCCTCCCCCCCCCCCCCCCCCCCCCAACACCCCCACACCCCAAAGAAAATTAAAATTAAATTTGTATGGATTTCTCATCTAACACCCTATATTATCTGTTTATTTGATTTTACATTCTATCTATAAAATATTTCTTAATTTGATTTTCCGAGTAAATTTTAAATTACTAAATTTGTTACATTATCGTAGCATATATTGCAAAGTGATTCCCTTTTAGTTTACACTGGTACGGAAATATTAACTTTTTCATTCAAATTCATCATATAAATTAGCATTATACTCTTATATATTAATAATCTCATCATTCCAGTATATTTAAGATATATTAAAAGTTTTCGTTACATTTCATTTATTATAATTTAAAGGAAGGTACATTATGATAATTAGATAATAATTAAGATCTGAAACTTATAATCTTAGATAGAAAAATATATAAAAGGTGAGAGTGCAATTTGTTTTAAATTAAAAAACTTTTAATAGAGAAGAAAGATAATTTAAATATTTTAATATTTATTATGATAAAAAAAATTACTTAAACTCCTCAAACTATTACTCACGTTCACATATTCGAAACTTTTCTTTACCACATTCATATCTTATCCTCACAAAAAATAATATGATTTAGAAATCTATATAATTTCTTTTTTTCTTAATTTAGAGGTGTATAGGAGTAATAAAAAATTGTGATAGTTTATAAATTTTAAGTAATTATTCATTAAAAAAAGATCACAGGAGCAAATTTGTAATTCATATTTTTTAGTTCCAGTCAACTGTAGCTGTAACATGACCACTTTAATTCTGAACAAAATGTCAAACGTTATTTAAGATATTAAACTCTTCTTCTTCTTCTTTTAAAGAAGAGTCTCCGTAGTGTATTAATAAATTATTGCCAAGCCCTAAACTTTGTTTCTAGCTTGTTTTAGTTTTCTCTCTCTCTCTCTCTCTCTCTTTTTAACTTTCATATTAACGTAACTTCGTGTCTGTGTATATAGTGTACAGTTGCATCTTGCACGTCTTCTTACTCAAGAGTCACTACATCACACTTTAATGATTCATTAATTCCTTAAACATGGTACATAATTTTCGTGAAACCCACTCAGCTAAGAGAAAAGAATAAATATATATGTTGGTTTATCTATCATCCTTACAGTATAAGTTTAGAGGTAAAATAAGGTGATTCACTAATTAACTGCCCAATTTGTAAATTATATGATTATATTAGATAATAATAATAACATTTTGCATGGAGATTTAAGCTAGGATCTCTATGTCACCCAGAGAATTAAGCACCGACGTGTTATGTATATAAAGATAAATATAAATTTAATGTCGGTCGAGGTCACCATCATCACGCATCGTGATCGCTAATTGGTTACTAAGTAATGAAAAATTAAAATAAATTATCCACCGCTAAGTTTATATCCCACTCTGATATCCTTACCTTAGCTTCAGATTAGAGTTTAAAATGAGTTAATTACATCTATATCTTTTCAATTA
Source organism: Typha angustifolia (assembly GCF_048772165.1). Classification (NCBI taxonomy): domain Eukaryota; kingdom Viridiplantae; phylum Streptophyta; class Magnoliopsida; order Poales; family Typhaceae; genus Typha; species Typha angustifolia. Next base: position 1,852,518 of record NC_133239.1, read on the forward strand.
TTTACTCTCAACCTTTTATTTTCTCTAAAAAAAAGAGTAAAAATATCCTTTAATCTATACGAAACTTTGTACGACAGTTGATACGTGGCAACGTAGGTAGAGAGAGAGAGAGAGAGAGAGTGAGAGAGAAGAAGAGATTATTATAATTAATCTGAGATAATGCTGCCATGATACCCTGGTTGTTGAAACTTGAAATCTTATAATAAAAAGGACTTGCATGTCGTTTTATATGTACAACAAATAAGCTCCCTTCCCAAAGTCTTGATATATAACTTCTAATTTATTCAAAAAAGAAGTTTTGGGACCCAAATGCATAAAGTTATGGCTGGAGAATTTCCAAATTAAAGAATCATTTATACAATAAAAATAATGCTACGTGCAATGGCATTTCCCTCTCACTCACTATTCTTCTAAAAAGCCATCAATTCTTTATAATGACCCAGTAGAACAGAAGGACCAAGAGGAATAATTCTCTCTTCCATTCAAAGAAAAGAATGCCACAGTAGCAGGTATAATATATAATGTACCATGATGGTCATTGTATACGTTACTCCTTTTTCTCATTTTAATAGGAGAGAGTATGGAAACTATTACCCAGGAGTAGATATATTTGAGAGAGATATTCTGGTAGCATGCAGAGATGTTGTTTAAATAGACAACACAGTTAGTTAGTTAGTCGGAGAGGCAGAATAATTTGGCGATGGAGTATCAAATTGAGGAATAAAATCTTGGATTTTTATTTGGATAGGTTGCACTATCAGCCAAAACTTGGATAAGTTCCATTTATTTATCTAATATTATCCATCTCCTCCTCTCCTTTATTAAAATGAAGAGAAACACATGGCCATATGAAGGAATAGGATATACACATGGCGAGTCATGTGCTGCTTGGGTATGCTATTAATGCAAGCAAGTATACTAGAGTTTCCTATTTACGTGCATACCCTTCTAAATTTTTAATTTGTAGTTAATTTAGTACTATTTTATGCAAAAAAAGGTATCAAATTTAGATGGGCTCTGTTAATTTAGATGGAAATTTAAACGGTTTTATACAAATTATCCAAGTGGATTAACGCCGTCGTGACGCTCATACGGTTGGTGACGTTTACACCAAACCGTTGCACAGTTCCCGGCGAGATCGGTGCGGTCCCTACCTTATCCTCCCTGGCCCACGCCCTCCAGCGAGGCACGTCACCGTTCGTGAATCCGTAAGACTCGCGGGCCCACGCGGCATCGGGTTAGGTGGGTTGTACAGATCTCGTGGATCCCACCCTGTTCCAGATGCCGCCGACAAGGTCGTCGCGCGCCCCCTTCGTCGTCCATTTCCCGGGTAGGATATCTGGGATGGAGATTTCGGTGATCTCCACCTGACCCGTGATGGCGACACCTGGACCACAAGATCCGCGCACCATACCCTACTCGAGAAATAACGAAAACGGATCCTTAACTAGTAACCGGGTGTGGATCATATAATCTAAATCCAACGAAAATGTATCCAAAAAGTAACTCAAAAGGATACTAGAATTGTCCACGCGTCAACAGTTTGGTACGTCCGTAGCGTTCCCAAGGCCTACTTTGACGAAAATGTACCAAATGATCACCTAAGATTATGAGATGACGACGCGTTGCTAATCCGCAGGTCAAGTCAACGTCAAAATCGGCGGTGCCTCCCAATCTCCACCGTACAATACCACCACCACGACCACCACCAACAACAACAAAGAAAATAATATACTCATTGGATTAATAAAAGGATCGTGCTTTAAGTCATCGTTAATCTCACTGTCAAGGAGAAGATTAAGGCAGCAAGGTCTCGATCTTAGCAGAAGACGACCTTGATTTGTAGGAGTAATTGCGGTGATTAGATAAAACGAGGGATTAGGGAGCTGATTATGTCGGCCATCTCATCTATAGTTATGGTCGTGACACGTCAGTGGCAGGCACGTGGAGGGATCTTCTGAAGTGATGCATAGATACTGACTGTGACGTGGGAGAAAACTAGGTGGAATATATTAAGAGAAGCATTGCTTATACCGGAAGAAGGGAAGACGCATAAGGGACGCGAACTAATTGGGATTAAAAGAGCAACTGTTAGTGATGATGGATAATGATATCCGAGCTCTCTTTTTTAATATATATAATTGTATTCACTTGACGACTTGTTTGTTTTTAAATGAATAAATTTATCGTATTCATTTGATGGAAAGTTTTAGAATAATTGTGTCTCTGAATAATCCTAGAGGAATATCTATGCAAAAATCAACTGTTATATATATATATATATATATATATATAGAATGGTATACACAAAGAAAAAATCAATAATTTCCATGGGTATAAATATATCAAAAAGTTTTATAGTTTAGATATATATAACATCCTGTTTTTCAATAAAATTATAATTTATATTCTATATTTTTATTTATTTATAAATCAAAATTTATAATTTAATAAATATATATAAGAAAAAAGTATGTCGTTACGTCAGTTACTTAAATTTAATTAAATATTTTTAGCTAAATTAATTATATTAAAAAAGTTATAAAAATATTTCCAACTAAGTCATACTATAGTAGAAATAAATACGTGGTGTTAGTTTAAATTTAATTAATATTTTTTTTACACATATTTATTAAAAAAAATAATAAAAATATAAGATATAAATTAAAGGATGCCGAATTTTTCATATTTGTAAGACTTTATCATAACAACGACCCTAGGGCTGAGGTGACCCTCCTGACCGCTGCACCTAATCCCTTACCGACATTCATCCTGGCAGTTATTTCCTTTCTTTATCTGGATAACAAGTCGGATAACTTCGTCGACTCCTTATCCCTGACATGTTATTCTCGGATAGTCCACGCAGGTTATGTGAATATCCAACTTATAGGAGGCGGTTTGCTTGCCTTAGGTAGGATAGCTTTTTATCTAAATCTTTATCCCGAACGATTTATTCGAGTGATGAACTGATGAACATGTGGCGTGTGCCGGCTTATGTTAGCTGAAATCACCCGTGGGAGAGTTACTTGTTATCACTCCTTTTCAGTAAATTTATCAAAAATGCCCCTATAATTTATTTTTATTATTAATGCATTAAGAATACCATGTCATTAGTTTTTTTTTTTAAATATATATATATACAGTAAAACGAGTTACATTAATCGTAGATGTAAAATAACCTTATTCTTCGAATTAAGGTAGGAATAAAAATGGAGTTAGATTTAAGATCAAATGATTTTTTTTTTAAATTTTAAATTTAAAAGCAAAATGTTAGTCTTGGGCCAGATAAGTCGTGGGCTGGCCCAATCTTGCATCCAATCCGAGCCCTAGTTGCCAATCTCAAGATATTATCAGATCGAAAGATTTATTTTACCTTATGATATGCAAATATGAATTAAATAATTTACTATAACAACTAGAATAAATGCGGAAAAAAAATAATAAAAATAAGATGAAAGCTAGATAACAACAGGGTGCTTTTGAAGCAATAAAAATAAAACATCGGGGGCAAACTATAAATACTAACATGATAGGGTGTTTAATAATAAATAAGAGCAAAAGGCAGGATGTAAATTGTAAAATTCCCAGTCCGGCCCACCCAGCCCAATAAGAATATAACTATAGTCCAAGATACCGAACTTTGGCCACTTTATTGGGCTTTAAGCCTAATAATCTTTAATTATATTAAGAGAAAATTAGAAATAACTCCCTATGTTTTAACTATATTATAAATAAAATCATCTCTTTTAATAGTTTATTAAATAATCACTCGATGAAATGGCACAAATCGTCGATTCCAAATGAGATTTATATATTTCCTTTGAGATTAAAAGATAGTAGTTTTAGATCAAATAGATTTTAGTGTTTTTGTTTGTCACCAAACTGCCTTGAAGGCTTAATTTGGTTTTATAATTAAATTAATTAACTTATATCTGGGTAATGTAAGGTGCTATTTGTAACTTTCTTTTGTATTAATTATATCCCCAACTCAAGCCAAACCCTAATAAAGTAATTAAGCTATTAATGAGACAAAAATAAAGCCAGGATGGCTCACTGTTGTTCTCCCCTCGGGCTTATCACATTTTAAACTTTAACCACGTCGTGACTCTAATGATCCATCTTGGGGAAAGTGGATTAATAATCAATCCACTTGGAGTTAATTAATAAGGTTATATTATTTCTCCATGGGCTCTTCTATATTCATTGCTTCAAAGCCAATCACAATAGACAAACTTAATTATTTTATAATTTCTATATGTACGTATGTGCATACATAGTATTATATGAATTGATTAAATTATATTAACCAAGTGAAGATTGTAACCTTTGGGGATTAGAAGAAGTTTGAAGAGCTCATCAGACAAAGGAATAGCCACCTTGTCTTTGTAGTTTGATTGTAATTATAGTGATTAGAAGGAATAAAATCCCAAATTATAATCCATTTGATTAATACTCTAAAAAAATATCTCAAACCTCATCATCTTAGTTTAATATTATATTCATATTCTAGTTGGCAAATCTCATGGCCGAGGCGTACCGAAACCGTCTAGTTTCTTAGAACCTATGAGCACTTTTGACATTTGAATTCAAATAAATTTTTAAATCCACTTCCAAATATTTTTTTTCCTTTTCCTTTCTAGTATTTAATCTTCTACAGGGTGGACTTGGAGGTTAGTTGTGTGCTAATGGAATATATTAAGCCCCCCCTAATGGAAGTTTTCGTGGCCTAAGCGTCGTCGTTAATTAATTAAGCACTAAACAACAGAAGGTGTTCTTCGACGAGGCAAGTCGACAATGTGAAGAATGGAATCTAGAGTTAATTTATGCTAACTTCTCTTCAAATTGGCTTTGTTATCGTGATTGGTTAGTGATCTAAGCACTTGGTTTTATTGTGTTCTAAACTATGAGATTAGTTTATAGAGAGATGGGCTCTTTTTGTTAGTTTATTTAGCCCTTAAGCTAAGGCTTGGATAAGTCCGATCCAAAGTGGATTATCTGAACAGAGTTGTATATTTCTGGCAATTGGATATCTGGATGCATGCATGTGACGAGCTTATCCAAACAGTTAGAAGCCTTTTATTCTTTTGTCTATTGGATAGGATAAAGTTGAAGAGATCTCAGAGATGCCATCCGAATAATGGATAGATAGTTGCTGGATAGGATAAGCATGTGGATTAGCTATAATGTGTGAATAATTAAAGAGCAATCTCTGGGGTTATCCATTGTTAAATGCTAGATTTATCTTTTCCTGAGAGGGTTCCAGCTTAGCTCTACTCGACTCGAGCCGAACTTAATTTGATGCTAATGTTTCTTACTGCATGGAGAAATCATTTGCTATTGACTGTCATGCAATCACCTCTGATTTGGATTGATGAATTGCTTCCGATTAGTTTTGTTCGATTCAGAGAAGTAGGTCTGAAATCAATGTCGATTGCTTTCATGTTGCTGTTTGGATTCCATGTTCAGTATTAGGACAAAGATGCACATTTATATAGTACTAGAGATGGAACACATGCCCTAGGCTCATTTGTGCAAATAACTAATGCACATATCAAAGTAGCTTTTGGGCACCTTTCATGATAACAAAAGGCTTATCAAACTTTTAAATATTATTATTCATTTATCCTTCTCTCTCTCTTTTTATTCTTTTTTTGCAAAATTAGTCTTCAAGGAATCAAATTTGGTCAAATTTGTCCTGCCAAATGGACATGGACTTCTATTTTGCTTGCTTGCTTGCTTGTGCTTATTAGAAAGGATTTGGTTTGTGTACTCAGAATGCATTCTTGAACATTGTTCATCACTTTGAATAAAGTTCAATGGGAAGGGAATTTATGCACACTAGCATGATATAATTTTTAGTTTTTGTTCCAAAAAGAAAAAGAAGAGGAAAAGTGAGAATTCACCACATTTCTTATGTTGCAATATGAGCTTGTTCATAATTGTCTATGCTTAATATCACCTACTACAATTATATGTCCATTAGACATGCCTAGTTTCTAATTAGATCTAGCTAAGTCCACTTTGGCTTCTAATTACTTTGACCTATTATTATACCAACCCCCACTGCATTTGGAGAGGTAGAGGGGAAACATTTCATAGTTAGGTGGCATTTGGGGAGGGGGAGGAAAAGTAAATATAAAAAGTTATAATTTGATATGATTTTTAAAAAATATAAAATTAGGTGATTAGGTAGTTTGATATATGCTTCTTTTGTGGGTTGATAGAAATCAACATCACAGCACTACAAAGTGAGAGCATAAGACACATCTTTCACAATGGGAAGTGAATAAAGTGATCAAATCTTCCAACTTAATTGTGGGTTAATCTCATGGATTTCACTAATAAGATAGAAAAATCATAGTTTTATGCCATTCTTCCTTTGGTGAATGGTCAATCTTTTTTGCTGAAAAAGAAATGTCTTTTAAGGGAACATTGCTAATCAAAGAGGATCAAAGTCCCAGTATTGAAGCATAAAGTTTGATCCACTTCCTTCTAAGATATTGACATCTCTTTGTTCTTGCACTCTTGTCACCCTCACCTTGGGACTCTTCTCTCTCTCCATTTAATATGTCCAAATTCCAAACTACATTCTTCTCATCTTATAACACCACAACCTTCGTATTCTTGAAAAATTACCCTAATAAAAATCATACAATTTAATACAACATTCGCTCAAAATATATAATTTTTTTTAATAGTTAGCACGTAAACAATCGCTTATCTCAATACTAATTTGCTAATACCTATTTTTCTCTCATCTTCTCTGATCTTTCATTTTTATATTTATTAAATATCAAATATAATTATTACGCATTAGAGTAGTTTTAAAGAAAACTATATATTATAATAACTTATTCTGATGTAATACCTCTTATATAAGTATAACAAATAAGCATAATTATATCGATATAAAACTTATTCTACAAGTAAACTCATATTAGATGTAGACAAGAAGAATCTACATTGACACCGAAAGGTTTGGTGAGCACGTGACTAATTTCGCGAAGAGCAAAACGTCTTTCCAATGAGTTCATGAACCTACCAAGTTTGGAAGTGTACAATTTTTGCTATTTTCCCCTCCGTATTATCTAAAATTGTTACATAATGACGGAGGATTATTATCTACCTCTTTATATTATTAACAAACAAGTCCTATCAAAATCCCACATAGCTCGTAGGTCTAATTTGATAGCTTATCTTAAAAGGAGTTGAGATTATCCCTCTAATCTTCTCTGTGGCAGGTGGAATTGTGATTTTGAGCATAGTTTGGAGGTTGTTTTTGTTAAAAATTAACCAAATGAGGTTGTTGCGAAGAAGTAATTTTGCATGTAGGTCCCTCGCTCACCGAATCCTCTCCTATTAGGTGAGATTAAATTAATTCCTCTATAACTAGATGATCTATTACTATTTTATGTACGTACATTAAGGAATCTTAATTTTCGATCACCGTCCCTTTAATTAATACAGAGGAGACCAAGAATCGGGTGACGTGTTCACCGCTGAGAGGCGAGGGATGTAGCATCTTTATGGCTACGAACAAGACAAGCGTACAGCGGATCAGGCCCACTTGAAGCTTTTACCCCCATTTATTTATTTTAGAAAATCCCCAAAATTTTATTAGGGGAATCAAAGTGATAAGTGATCGGGCTTATATAAGTAGGTTGGCCTCTCAATTCCAGAGGTTAGATCGGATCATAGGATAGGCTGTTTACTATTGGGGGAGAGGTTTTGGTCAATTTTGCATTAAAGACCAACAAATAGTAGTCATGATACCAGTACCTTATTGTATGGAAAGATGAACAACCCTTTGTTTTTTAAATGGGATAATTTTATTATTAATATTTTTAATATATATTTTTGAAACATTTTTATTATCTAAGCACACGTTTTGAATTAAAGAAAAATAAGTAACTATATAAATTTCTAAAAAGTTTATGTGGAAAACTGTAATAGTTCAATAAATCTAAGTTAAATTATCTACTTATTTAATATTATTTTAATAGCATATTTAAAGTATTTTTAAGAACAAAAATAATAAAAAATGGTGCAATTATATTAAGGTTATTTTGTGTGCAAGTAAAATAAAAGTTTTAATCGTTATCATTAACTTTACCGGAATATTCATCAATGGGAGAAAAAACCGTAGTAATTGACCGGACTACTGTCCTGTTCTTGCAAATATACCGGAAAAAAATGAGGACCATTTCTAAATATTGCAAAAAAGGAACAAGGTTGTTTCTGAAAATAATGCTGTTCTTAAATCACAAGCTGGATAAATTATGAATAAAGAGCATTTGTCCGTCTTGACTGAATCAAAGCGAAACCGAACAAATGGGGGCAAGTGGGGACCACCGGATTGGTACGACTTTTGGAGCGATGAGAGGCGAGAGGGATCGAGGTGGGCATACCATATCATTTTTCTAATACGGATGTGATCTCCTCTAACTTGCACAAATCTCTCAAATATATTTAGGAAGTTTGGTAAAAAAATATATATATACAAAAAGTTTCAGGGAATCTTGACTAAGTTGGTAAGTTATGTATATTATATTTTAAGAGATTTTTTTTCAAAGAAAGTATGATATTATTTATTTTAAATAACCGATTATAATGTGATACAAAAGAAGAAAGGTGATAGGACAAGAGTCCTAGAAACAAATTTTGCACTCGTCTGCACTAGAGACCAAACAATAGTTAAAGTAGATATTTAAACAAGCACTCATGCACAGTAATATAGAGAAGATAGAGCAAACGCTTTAGAATCAAGCCTTACGTTTGGTCGGCCGACAGCACTATGCGAAGAACAATATAAGTTTTGAAAGGTTGAGTACTTCGCCAAGGAGCAAACTTAGGTAGAAATTCAAGCTCGTGACTGACGAAGTTTAGTGAATTTAACAAAACACTTGAAAATTCATAAACCCTCTCGGTGAGGGGGAGAAACTTTTGCCTAGCTCGTGGTTAGGTGGAGGCGTGGAGCAGAGAGGAGAAAAACCATCGGAGGCGGCGGAGAAAGTCCTCTTCGTGAGGGGGGAAGAGGGAAAAATCCAACCTTAGCTGAGCTCTCTACTAAGGTTTGCAGGAATTGAAATCTATTATCGTGAATTGAATAAGTTTGTAAGTCATAGGTCGAATATAAAAACTATTAGAGATAATTAGGTTGGACAACTAAATCAACTCTCTTATAAAATAAATTACAAAGACTTGAATTCAGTAATCTCTTGTTCTAATGGTTTGACCTTATTAGATAGAACATCCAACATAACTCCAGATGGTGAGGACTTTTCAGGAAAATTACAACTTGCATCTTAGATTTTCATTATCTTAAATATCTAAGTTAAATTAAACCTAACTAAAATTAAAAATATTAAAATATCTAAAAATGCCTCTAAGTAAAGTTGTCTACCTTAAAAGGAGAACAATATAATATCTCGTCATGGAGGTTGGTGGAGTAGGTTAATTTATATTACGACATTATGATTATTATACGTAAACAATTAATTTAACTCGTATAGTGGCAATTAATAATAGGTTTTCTTTAATAAAATAGCAGAGTATTTCTTAATAGGTCTCTTCAATATTTAATAAATCAACGATTATTTATTGTGTACTTTATGAAGTGGACCCTACTGGTATGTCATCCTATTAAAACATAAACTGACATAACGAATCGCAAAAGTTTATATATAAATAATAATAATAATAATAATAATAATATTGACTAAGAATTAAAAAATCATAGGGAATCTCAAAATACAGTTAGCCAGCAAAATTAAATAGCAATAAAATTTTAACTTCCAATATATGAGATTTTTTATTTTAATTTTTTATTTCCTTCCATTTCACACCCTCCTCAATGTTTATTTTGTTAACCAATCGAAAAGCAAAGGGCAACATGCAATAACTTGCACAAATGGCCATCTTTACTATTGCATTAGCAATAAGATTCGAATTCCAAGAGATGAATCTGTGTGCATTCATGTATTAAAAGTATAATATTCCTCGGATTCAAAGAGAAAAAGGTGACGAAGATAACTTGCAAAAATGACCATCTTTGGTATTCCAAAGGTTGCTTGCATATTTGGTAACCAAGTGGACTAACTTCGAGAACTCTGCCATTAATTAATTAATTTTTTTAAAAATATCAAGATAAATCCGATTGTCTATATATTCATTTATTTTGATGTAATTAACCCTGAAACATATTATTTATCCTCGATTCTTATTACCGATTTGTTAAAGAAAGAACCCTAAATTTAACAATCTATATTACACATCAAAAGACCCAAAACGATCGATTAATAATAATAAAGAAATAACATTGATCTATACCTGCAACTTTCTAATTTACTCATTTGAATGAATGGAAGAACAATACAAATTGCAATCTATTTGTCCATGGAAAGCAACGGCAACAGTAACCATCAACATCATCTATGCAATCACCACAAGACTTTTGGAACCAAGAATGCCAAGAAAACTAAACAACAAGCTAAATTCCAATCTCCATAGCAACCAATAATTCAACCCAAGCTGCTCCAATTGGCCGCATAAACCGTTTGCTCCCTTCACCTCCGAAAACCAACGGCCTCTAAATTATAAAAATATTTAAGCTTAATATAATCAGATTCAGATCATAAATGTTACGGCCCCGTTGCTCATAATTTAGGGTTTAGGCTCCTAATTAGATGTAACAAATGAAAAGTTTGTAATAGCCGACATACCTTAATCATCCTTTTATATATATATATATTATAATTTTTATTTATGTCACGTAGGATATGATCATGGTTGCGTGGTCAATAAACCACTGTTGTTCTGCCGAGCCATGCATGATGCTTCTCGTCTATAGTTTTTGGACGTCACGATGTAACGCAAATAATATAATTTATATATGTGGTGTATATTTATATTAATAATATGGGATATGTGGACCCTTGGTGGGTCCTCCCTTAGAATTTTAATTTTAGGAGATTCGAATAGGACTCTGGAATACATTATCCTATTCAATGGAGTTTTCCATGGATATTCATGATTCTGGACAAGGATTGGATTGTACAGTGGATAATTTGTACCTTATTTTTATTCTAAAATATTAATTGGGATTTATTCTGGTCATAATTTGTTTAACTCTCATATGAAAATGAGTTGGATAAATTCGATTTCTGATTCTGTTTTCAGAGCTTTGTCGGATATAAATTGAATCTAGATATTTTGGTAATATTATAAAATATTAGAAAATTAATAATTAAACATGAGAAAGACCAACTTATTACTGATTAGAAAGTGTAAATGTAGGTTATTCTTCCCTTGATAAATAAATATAATAATAAGTTGACATTTTTTCCACCTATATAAGCATGTATTTGAATATTTATACCAAACTTAGACCTCCATAGCCCATTTTTTTCCTTTAAATATCAGTAGGCAAAAGAATGTCAAATTGACAGTCGAGGATCTACTAATTATAATCCTATTCTTAATGCGTTTAATGCAAAGTATGACTTTTCTTTCTCTTTTTTTAAAATATTCTGGTAGCCATGTTATGGTGACTACTTCTTAATTGAGAGTTTCCATTCTTCTATTTGAATTTAAACATAAAATCTGAATCAGTATTCTTTAAAACAATCCAGAATATTTAATAATAAAAAATAAATTTTCTTAAAATTAAGAGTAATATATATAAAAAAAAAGAGCACAGATAATTTTTTTTTAAAATATATTAACTATATATAGACGTCGGTGAGTAAAACTGAAAGGGACATTCATGCAAAAATCAAGAGTTTTGACTTTCGAGGGGCAGCTATATAAATATTAACTTTAAATAGGTGTAATTTTTATCTTTATTTTTTTACAACGTGCCAATCTTTTAAGATTCTGTATATATATATATATATATTTAAATAATATTCCTTTAAAAGATTCAATATCCGAGATTCTTCGCGGTGAATCTAGTAAAATATTCATGCACGAAAAGCCACATCTAGATGCAAATTTGGCTAAAAGTTATCCTAAACCGTGGATTAATGCTAGACCCAATCAAATCCAGTGGGTAAATTAATTCTACAGCTTAGTCTGGGAGGCAAAACCCAAAAAGCAACTAAAACATCTAATCAATCATCTCCAGTACGATTGCCTCCTCTTCTTATCGTTGACTTTGGTGAAGCTAACGCTGTACAGTATTCCGATACCGCGGGACGTGTTAATTAGTGGATTATTGGATAATCTCGTGATTAGTGAGATGAGATACGTTTTAGTTGTTAAAAGGGAAGGAAATTAAACTTTATCTTTTTTTTACCGTAAGTTGCGGAGCCGCGGAGGTCCGGAGCCGAGGCTAGCGAGCCCATGGGCGGAGTCCACGTGCGCTTTCGTGGGGCCCTCCACGAGCGGCTGTCGCGTGCCGCATAGGGGGCGGGGGGAATCCCTGGCGGTGGGCCCCAGGAGTCCATTTTCTGAGGTTAACGATTTTAATCGCAAGTGGAAAAATGGAAATAAAATTATGAGGAAAAAATGATTCGAGAGCGGGGGTAGATGGGATGGTCCCTGCTTACCTCCCAGGTCACTCTCTATATATAGCGGTGCTCCGCCTCAGGGAGGCGTAGAAATAGAGAGAGGGAGATAAGAGGTGAAGGGGAAGACGAGGGTTTTGGGAATCTTGTCTTTTGCGCCGTCTTCCATTTGCGATCTCCTTATCTCAAGCGAAGGATTGAGTTGAAGGGGAGAGAGAGAGAGAAAGAGGGGGATAGGCGGTTGTGAAGGGATCTGTGGGATTTTATTGTTTGGCGCTTTTTGTGGATTCGAATCCGGTGAGATCCACGAGGTTGGTGAAGAGGGGTAGCGGAGAGCAAGATCTGTTGCCTTTTTTTTTTATCGTTTCCCGAGGTCAAGTGTATCAAAAGGGTGGGTTGAAGATCGGGTTTCCTGTGTTTTTCTTTACTTTTTCCTAGTTTTTCTTTGGCTTGGTTTGAGAGTAAAGGTTTTTAGTTCGATTGGGTCATTTGGTTGAACTTTTGTGCGAATTTTTTGACTTATGGGTTGTGGGTTTCCTCATAAGATTGGTTGATTTTGGATCAGGGTTTTGCGAAAGATCAGATTTCGATCTCAAATCGTCAAAGAACCAGTTCGTCTAGAGGTCTCCGGCGATGTCCACCGCGCAAGGTTTAACCTTTAAGGTGCGAAATGAGTCGGTTGCTGTTCCTCCTGCTGCGAACATTAAGAGGAGCATACACCGGGGAGGCAAAGCAACGCAGTACTCTGTTTCCAGACAACTGCAAGCGGTTAATCTAGACAGCGAGTTCCTCGGCTCGAAGGTTCCGGTCCCGGAAGAAAGGGTTCAAGCATGGCAGCCGAAGCCGAGACTTGTTTCGCCGTCCATGTCGTTGTCGGAGTTGCCGGAGAAACCCGTGGGCCTCTACGATCCTTCCTTCGAGAAGGATTCTTGTGGTGTTGGGTTTATAGCCGAGCTCTCCGGGGAGTATAAACGCAAAACTGTGAGTATTCAGACCTAATGGGCAATTTGTGATTGAAATTTAGCATGTTTTACTAATATTGGTCGGTCTATTTTGCAGGTCGCTGATGCGATTCAGATGCTTGAGAGGATGGCCCATCGTGGCGCATGTGGTTGTGAGAAGAATACCGGTGATGGAGCTGGTATCCTTGTTGCTCTCCCCCATGACTTCTTTGCGGAGGTATGTCTATTCCTTCATTGTTTTGAGATTAGAATTTACCTTTTATGTGTTTCATATGTAGTTGGCGATAGTTTTCAAACAAGTTACCAGATATTCTTCTATTTTCGGGGCATTTAGTCATTATAATTTATGGATTTAATTTTCTGGTTTTGGTTCCAGGTAACCAAGGATGCTGGATTTGAGCTGCCACCACCCGGCCAATATGCTGTTGGCATGTTCTTCTTGCCAACAGACGAGACACGTCGGGTAGAAAGCAAAACTGTATTTACACAGGTCTGCCTGAATTTCCAATCATTAGTATTGTTGGATGAACCCGGTTTTATATTATCTAATGATCTATCTAACTTTCTGTAAACGAAGTTCTCTATATTCTTTAGTTGATTGCTTGGTGGTGAGAGATATCATATTTCATATATAGGTTGCTGAGTCCCTGGGACATGAAGTTCTTGGATGGCGCTTGGTCCCAACTGATAACTTGGATTTGGGTGATTCTGCGGTGAGAACAGAGCCAGTCATTGAACAAGTATTTCTTTCAAAAAGTTCAAAATCCAGTGCTGATCTTGAGCAGCAGGTCAGTTCCTGACTCATCCATGTCCACTGTTCTGATTATATGGGAGGTCAAATTATAGAAACATTGTACGTTGCTCAAGACTTTCTATGATAATATTTGTCTCGTCTCTTTTGTCAAATGCAGATGTATATACTGAGGAGGGTTTCGATGGTAGCTATCCGAGCTACTTTAAATATGCAGCATGGTGCATCAAAAGACTTCTATATATGCTCACTATCTTCAAGGTGAGACTGTTTGTTCCTTGTCCATTTTTGCCTGAGCATGTTGGGAGATTTGATGTTTTTCTTCTCAATAATAGAATATAATTTTTGAATCAAATGGAAACTTGTGCTCTTATGAAGAAGAATCTTTCTTAGACTGAGTTCTTGCTGCCTCTTTCTTTCTGATAATTTTTACACTTAATGTGTCCCTTACAAAAGATTAAGCTTATGAATAATTTGATGACGGGATTACTTACTTTTCTTTGTTCTTTGTTTACAGGACTGTTGTTTACAAAGGTCAACTAAAGCCAAATCAGCTGAAGAAATACTATTATGCAGATCTTGGCGATGATAACTTTACAAGTTATATGGCACTGGTATTACTCATTTGACATTTTTTATGTGCATGAACTCTTATCATAGTCAAGTTAATATTGGCAGCAGAAGACTTGTGAAGCTAAATGATTTTTTTTTTTTCCGAATTTTGAGTTGTGTCTACTGTTTGGATGTTTGTGTTGTTAAAACTTAAAAGTATGAAGTACTTCTCACCTGGAGTGGCCTGGTAGGAGACCGTCTTAGTTGATACATATAAACCTGGTTGCAGACTATGATGCAGTTCTTTTCTTGAAGATGAAACTTTGACTGAGTGGGTGGAAAGGAATAATCTTTGGCGAAGTTAGTTTAGAGCCCAGACTAGTTTGTATTAGATCTGAACAGCAAAGTTAGCGTGGCCTGGTAGGAGACCATCTTAGTTGATCCATATAAACCTGGTTGCTGAATCTGATGCAGTTCGTCTGGAAGATGGAACTTTCATTGGGTGGTGGAAAGCAATAATCTTTGGTGAAGGTAGTCTAGGCCCAGACTAGTTTGTATTACATCTGAACATCAAAGTTACAGTGGTTTTTGATTGCCTTGATGCATAATTTTCTAATTTTATTAAATATATGCACTTGAGATAGTAGGATATCAATTTTCAAACTTCATATTTGGATGCAGGTCCACTCACGATTCTCCACCAACACCTTTCCCAGCTGGGACCGTGCTCAACCAATGCGTATTTTAGGTCATAATGGGGAGATAAACACACTTAAAGGAAATAAGAATTGGTACTGTCTTAGACAACCTTTGTATTTCCTTTTTCCCAGTTGGCATGCATATTTGTACAGTAACATCAATGCTTATATATGTTCAACTATTTATATATGGTGGATCTGTCTTTTGCTCAGGATGAAGGCACGTGAGGGTCTTCTGAAGTGCAAGCAACTCGGTTTGTCAAAAGATGAGATGAAGAAACTTTTACCCATTGTCGATGCTAGCTCGTCAGATTCAGGTGGGAATTGACATGAAATCTGCACCATTTTATGCATATATTTTAAAGTAGATTTGCACTTCAAACTTTAGCAGCATTAGAACATACCTATAAACCTTTTTTCTGTTCAACTCTAAACTGGGAGAGTATTGTTAATTTAGGTGCTTTCGACGGTGTTCTTGAGCTTTTGGTTCGAGCTGGAAGAAGCCTACCAGAAGCTGTAATGATGATGATACCCGAGGCATGGCAGAATGATGAAAATATGGATCCTGATAGAAAGGCTTTGTATGAGTATTTTTCAGCACTGATGGAACCGTGGGATGGGCCTGCTCTTATATCATGTAAGATTTGTAAAGATTTGTGAAGTAGTTCTGTTTAATATCTGATAGACATTCAGTTCTCATGCTAATGCAAGCTAAATTCTACTTATTCTTGTATTTAGTTACTGATGGTCGGTATCTTGGAGCAACGTTGGATCGTAATGGGTTGAGGCCTGGTCGCTTCTACATTACACACAGTGGGCGTGTTATCATGGCTAGCGAAGTTGGTGTTGTGGATGTTTCCCCTGAAGATGTGTCCAGGAAAGGGCGACTAAACCCTGGAATGATGTTATTGGTGGACTTTGAAAACCATGCTGTCGTTGATGACGAGCATCTCAAGAAGGAATACTCAGAAGCACGACCATATGGGGAGTGGCTTAAGAGACAAAAGATATGCCTCAATAATATTGTTAATTCTTTAGCTGAAACTGACAGGATTCCTCCAGTCATATCTGGAACAGCTTCAGTAAGTCCAAATCACGGCAAATGTATTGAATTTATATTAGTTAATTTAGACTGATGTAGAAAGAGATTGACAGCAGTAGTAAACCTAAGTTCTATTTATTTTCATCTTTATACAGAATCTCGATGCAAATGTCGAAAACATGGGTATTCATGGAATTATAACTCCACTAAAGGCCTTTGGGTAAGTAAATTATAGTATTACTGGTTTTTCTTTTCTTTTCTTTTTGGGTTTTTTTTGCCAATTTGATTGATTTGTAACTAATTTTTAATTGCAGTTACACAGTAGAAGCCTTGGAGATGCTGTTGCTGCCTATGGGGAAAGATGCAGTTGAAGCTCTTGGCTCAATGGGAAATGACACTCCCTTGGCTGTGATGTCAAAAAGGGAGAAGCTCTCATTTGAGTATTTCAAACAAATGTTTGCTCAAGTCACCAACCCTCCCATTGATCCTATCAGAGAGAAAATTGTTACATCTATGGAATGCATGATAGGTCCAGAAGGGGATTTATCTGAAACCACTGAAGAACAGTGTAATCGGATAGCACTGAAAAGTCCTCTTCTATCCGAAAATGAAATGGAGGCAATTAAAAAGATGAACTACCGTGGATGGCGGAGTAAAGTGCTTGACATCACTTATCCTAAAACACGTGGTAGAAGAGGTTTGGAGGAAACTTTGGATAGAATCTGTATTGAAGCTCGTGATGCAATTCGTGACGGCTATAGGATCCTCGTACTGTCTGATAGAGGTAAGTATAATTTGCAAACTGTAATCTTATAATTAGTTCTCATTGTAATGGAGCAAAGTAGCTAATTATTCACTGAGGATGGCACATTGTGAATCCACATCCTTCTCTGTAGAGGAACACAACCGTTGCCAATACTGAGACTGCAATCCTGAATCCCAATATTTTTAGCTATATTCTTTCATTTCAGTCACAATTTCAGCTACATGTTTACCTTAGCGAGATTGACCTACACCAAATTTTGTGTCCATAGACCATAATATTATCGTTTTATTGCTGCTTCCCTATTCATTTCTTTTTTCAAAATGCTTGAAGAATATGCTTGAATTAACTTCTCTTTTCTACCTTTCCAATCTCTGGTAGACTAGTTTTCCTCAAATCCGTATTTTGCCCTTGTAAATGAATGTTTCTTCTGAACTGCCAGATGGATTTGTGCATTCCTGCTGTTTCCAGATTCTAGTTCTTATTTGAAGCTCCCGAATATCTGAACCTCTCCCTTCTTTTCTTCGAATCTTCTGTTGTAGGTTTTTCATCAGAGCGTGTTGCTGTCAGTTCCCTTTTGGCAGTTGGTGCTGTTCATCAACATCTTGTTTCAAAGCTTGAGCGCACACGCATAGGCCTGATGGTGGAGTCCGCTGAGCCTCGTGAAGTGCATCATTTTTGTACTCTGGTTGGATTTGGCGCAGATGCTATATGCCCTTATTTAGCTATCGAAGCAATATGGCGGTTGCAGATCGATGGGAAGATCCCTCCTAAAGATGATGGCAAGGTTTACACACGAGAAGAACTTGCCATGAGGTACTTCTATGCTAGTAACTATGGAATGATGAAAGTTCTTGCTAAAATGGGAATATCCACTCTGGCATCTTATAAAGGTGCTCAGATTTTTGAAGCACTGGGTCTTGCTTCTGAGGTAATCCATAAGTGTTTTGAAGGCACTCCAAGTAGAATTGAGGGTGCAACATTTGAAATGCTGGCTCGAGATGCTCTTCACCTTCATGAGTTAGCTTTCCCATTGAGAGCTTTACCACCTGGAAGTGCAGAAGCAGTTGCATTGCCTAATCCAGGGGACTATCATTGGAGGAAAGGAGGTGAAGTGCATCTCAATGATCCCCTTGCCATCGGAAAACTACAAGAAGCAGCCAAACTTAATAGCGTGGCCGCATATAAAGAATATTCTAGACGAATTCAAGAGCTGAACAAGACCTGCAATTTGCGTGGTATGTTGAAGTTCAAGGATGTTGCTGAGAAGATTTCCTTAGATGAGGTGGAACCTGCCAGTGAGATAGTGAAGCGCTTCTGTACTGGTGCTATGAGCTATGGTTCAATTTCACTGGAAGCACATACTGCCCTTGCTATGGCAATGAATAAAATTGGAGGCAAATCTAATACTGGTAAGGATTCCAAGAAGGCAATCTCTGTTTGGATGAGCTTATCATTTAAATTTTAACAGCATCAACTATATGTGTGTTATATGCAGAATACATCAGTGTTTCTCCTAACAGCATATTAAATTGTCTCTTTGACAATTCTCACTATCTTACATATGGTCTCCTACTCCTGGTACTAGTTAAGCCGGGATTTTTGTTAAGTATCTGTCTTCTCACTTGCTTCTAAATTTTTTTACATGTTATACCTTTATAAAAGGTGAGGGAGGTGAGCAGCCATCACGTATGGAGCCTCTTCCTGATGGTTCAATGAACCCAAGGAGGAGTGCAATCAAGCAAGTTGCTAGTGGAAGGTTTGGAGTTTCAAGCTATTACCTTACCAATGCTGACGAACTTCAGATAAAGATGGCTCAGGTATCTTTCATAATTATATGTTCTACCCTAGAGATCTATATAATTCTTTTGGTCTAGCTTCTTTTTCATAATCATGTACTTATAATTCACAGTGTATAATTCTTTTTCTCCAACTGCTTATGTTGATTGTTTGATGCCTCCCTAGTACTACCAGGAACCAGCTACATTCTTGGAACAAAATATTCCTTTTTTGTCCTTATATTTGTGGGATAGATACTGCTTATTCTACAAGGCATCCATTTTTTCAGTTGCATCCATACATGATGTAGCTTTTGGGTGAGGTTGTATAGCAACACAACTTGTTGCTTTATCATATGCATCATGACACAACAACCATGATGACCACTGAGAGGGGCCAGCTATATGGATCCCTTCAGTACATCCTTTTCTATTTAATGCAAGATCAAGAGCTATCATGTCTTCTCTTACTGTCATCTTATTTCACTTTTGGACTTCCCCCATTTCGAAGAACATTTTCTTGAATTATTTTGATGATATCCTGTTATTGATTTTTATAGGGGGCAAAGCCAGGTGAAGGAGGTGAACTTCCAGGCCATAAGGTTATTGGGGATATCGCAGTCACAAGACATTCCACTGCTGGTGTAGGGCTCATTAGTCCTCCTCCCCACCATGATATATATTCTATTGAGGACCTAGCCCAGCTCATTCATGACCTAAAGGTATATAATCATTATTTCCAAGAAAAGCTCTTATTTTCTGCAATAACTATAACTGTCTTAAATTGGCAATATTATTGTTTTCTTCTGCACTGTAGTATTGTTGTCTTCTGGAGTCTTTTCAATAATTGCCAGATAAAGAATATTGCTTTTTCTTCCAAGATTAGTACCTATAAATTATAAATACACACCAAATATCTTATATGTCAATCAGGATGCTAATTCTTCTTTCCTTCTCTGTAGAATTCAAATCCAGGGGCTCGAATCAGCGTTAAGCTGGTGTCAGAGGTTGGTGTTGGGGTAGTTGCTAGTGGAGTTGTGAAAGGGCATGCTGACCATGTTCTGATTTCTGGCCATGATGGAGGCACTGGGGCTTCCCGTTGGACTGGCATAAAAAATGCAGGTCTTCCTTGGGAGCTTGGCTTGGCAGAGACACATCAAACTCTAGTGCAAAATGACCTTCGTGGTCGAGCAGTTCTTCAAACAGATGGCCAGTTAAAAACTGGAAAAGATGTTGCTGTTGCTGCTCTACTTGGTGCTGAAGAGTTTGGTTTCAGCACTGCACCTCTGATAACTCTTGGCTGCATTATGATGCGAAAATGTCATATGAATACTTGTCCAGTTGGCATTGCCACTCAGGATCCAGTACTTCGTGAGAAGTTCGCTGGAGAACCAGAGCACGTCATAAACTTTTTCTTTATGCTGGCAGAGGAGGTCCGCGAAATCATGGCCCAGCTAGGTTTCCGCACACTTAATGAAATGGTTGGCCGTGCAGATATGCTGGAGGTTGATAATGAAGTGGTGAAAAGCAACGAAAAATTGGAAAATATTGATCTCTCACTGCTACTTAAGCCTGCTGCTGAGATTCGGCCAGGAGCTGCTCAGTACTGTATTGAGAGGCAAGATCATGGTCTGGACATGGCATTGGATAACAAACTTATCTCTTTATCAGAAGTTGCACTCAAAACAGGTGTTCCAGTTTACCTTGAGGAACCGATTCAAAATGTAAACCGAGCAGTAGGTACCATGCTCAGTCATGAAGTTACAAAGCGGTATCACCTGGAGGGGCTACCTCCAAATACCATCCATATTAAACTAACTGGAAGTGCTGGTCAGAGCCTTGGTGCTTTTCTCTGTCCTGGAATCACCCTTGAGCTTGAAGGGGACAGCAATGACTATGTTGGGAAAGGGTTATCTGGTGGAAAGATTGTAGTTTATCCTCCAAGAAAAAGCACCTTTGATCCAAAGGAAAACATAGTCATCGGGAATGTTGCTCTATATGGAGCTACAAAAGGTGAGGCATACTTTAATGGAATGGCAGCAGAGAGATTTTGTGTCCGTAATTCAGGTGCTCAAGCAGTAGTAGAAGGTGTTGGTGATCATGGATGCGAGTACATGACAGGTGGCACTGCTGTTATACTTGGGAAGACTGGGAGGAACTTTGCTGCAGGTATGAGTGGTGGAGTTGCATATGTTCTCGACATGGACGGTGAGTTCCACAGTCGATGCAATCCCGAGCTGGTTGATCTTGAGGATGTTGTAGAAGAAGATGATGTCATACAGTTGAGAATGATGATAGAGCAACATCGGCGTCATACCGAAAGTGCTTTAGCTAAAGAAGTCCTCTCCAACTTCCAAAGCTTTCTTCCAAAGTTTGTGAAAGTATTTCCACGAGATTATAAGAAGGTTCTCCAGAACATGAAGGCCGACAACAAACTTGCTAAAGCTGACAAGCAAGAGAAAAGAAAGATGATTAAAGCATCCGATGAGCTTAAGGAGTCGAGAGGTTCCTCATCGAGTAAAAAGGTAAGGAAATTTCTTGGTAGATACGGTCACAGATTCTTTGTTCATTTAACCACTCTCCCATTCCTGAGAAGTAGAAGTTGTCTTCTCATGTTTGCACCGTCTTGCTTGAAGCTGATGTCCTCTTCAGTAGACTGTTAAATTTATCTTTCTTGATGAATTTCATTCTTAATTCAGCCTTGGCTAATCCATTTACTAGCAGGAAGTTCAATATGCTGAACCATCAATTAGGCCAACTGAGGTTGATGATCCTGTAAAGAAGGGTGGCTTTATTAAATATGAGCGGAAAAACATTTCCTACAGAGATCCTGAGAGTCGAACAAATGATTGGAAGGAAGTTGCTATTGAATCAGTGCCTGGGCCACTACTGAAAACACAATCTGCTCGTTGCATGGATTGCGGAACCCCCTTCTGTCACCAGGTAACTATTTGAATTTGCACCCGTAAATTGTTGCAAATGCTCTTTCCGTGATTTTAGTTAATTATCATGTAATGAGGATTTCTAGTATCTTTGGACTTTCTACATGCCTAAAAATTTGTGTGCTAGAACAATTAAAGATTAGTTTATGGTAGGATTTCGAAAAAATAATAATTCAAGGTTTCTCATGTGGGGAAATTCTGTGCGTGTTTTATATATATGATCTGCTACAGGTGATATATTTGTCTGGCAAGCAATTTACTCTCTAATAGGTACGGGAATCCTTTTAGTGTATTTAGTGTCCACTGCCTTTATATGGATTTAAAAACTTATGTTGCATCCTGGTTTTCTGACTTTGTTTTAGACTTTTAGTGACTGTGATTGGAATTGAACCATGATGTAGCCATCTGGTTCTAGTCCTCGCATCTTTACCTTTGTTTAAAAGGTTTATAAAAGGTCTGCTATATTAGAGGAGTTAAAGTTCACTTGTAGCAAAGAGAAATTCATTCAACTTATTATGTATTTTGTGGTTGTTACATATGGTTTCCTTACAAATGAAGTGGGAAATGGCCATTTATTTCTGACTTAAATTTTTGCATGATACTGTTGAAATCCTAGCCATCTTGCCAATGGCTTTGCATGTTCTTTTGTGGAACCAGTTTGCCGATTTCTGATGACTTAATCTATGTTGCTTCTATTTTTTTTTGCAGGAAAGTTCTAGGGCAGGGTGCCCTCTTGGAAATAAGATACCAGAATTTAATGAGCTAGTCCATCAGAATAGGTGGCGTGAAGCATTGGATCGGCTCCTGGAGACAAATAACTTCCCTGAGTTTACTGGCCGAGTTTGCCCTGCTCCTTGTGAAGGTTCATGTGTTCTTGGCATCATTGAGAAGCCTGTATCCATAAAAAGCATTGAGTGTGCCATCATAGACAAAGGCTTTAAAGAAGGATGGGTTGTACCTCGACCTCCACTTCATAGAACAGGGTATTCATTGTCCAAATTCTGCTTCAACTCTTTTTTTCTTATATAAGTAGTCTTAACTCTTTAGTTTTTCATTACTAGGTTGTGTGCTTCTGTCTATTATATAGTTTGTGGTTGAGTAGTTGGGATCACATCATGCTTTTCAGGAAAGTTACTGTAGATTCATTGTGCACAAGAGAAGTGCTTGGATCATATAATGTCGAGAGCTAATGACAGTTTGACTAACAATTGAATGACATAAGCATGCTGGCATGTTGTTCATACTCTTTGAGAGTACTTTTCCTGACAAATTTAGTTCTCTGTGACATGTCTGGTTGTGTATGACAATTATTTACCGAATTAAATAGCATATGAGAAGCTGGTCTTCTCAACATTGAAATGTATTATCTGCAGGACTGATAAATTTAAACCATAAAAAATAGGCTTCTCACTTTCAGTATCTTTTCATTTGTCTGTGCAACACTAGTGTCACTTCACAGCCTGTTTCATTTATGCAGAAAGAAAGTTGCCATAGTTGGAAGTGGGCCAGCTGGCTTGGCTTCTGCTGATCAGCTAAACAAAATGGGCCATTCAGTAACTGTTTTCGAGCGTGCGGACAGAATCGGAGGCTTGATGATGTATGGAGTTCCAAACATGAAGGCAGACAAGGTTGATGTTGTCCAACGCCGAGTTGATTTGATGACTAAGGAGGGGATAAATTTTGTGACGAATGCCAGTGTTGGAACGGATCCTTTGTATTCCCTCGATCGTCTTCGTTCTGAAAATGATGCAATTATTTTAGCTTGTGGAGCTACAAAAGCAAGGTAATAAAGCACATGCCTACCTTAGCTGAAGATGTGCAAATATGATAACTTGAACTTTAGTAGGTTGTATTGCATGTCTTTCTTGCTAGCGGTTATTACTTATTTGTGAAAAGTAAATTCTTAGGAATTTATTTGCAAGTATTCTACCAAATAGTTCAGTTGTTGAAAATCCTTTTTTGCAGTTTGACATTTTATAAGACTGATTTAGCACTGTCTGTCTTGTTATAAGACCTGATAGAAAAATTATACAGGTAGTTAAGAAATTATGAACTCTGAGGGGAGTAACAAGTTTTCTAGTTTAAATTCTGTTAAGGTTGAATTAATATTTGTCCACAATGTAGTATCATGCATATGCAAATTAACTATTATGATCTTGAATTTGTTTGATTTCTCATTTTTAATTACTTGTGCATGTTTCTTCATGCATATATATATATATACACACACACACACACACACACACACACTTGTGAATTTATGTTAATGATATATAGCTGATGTATCATCTCATCATATTGTCCTTTTCTTTATGACTACTTTGGTTCCTATGATCTATCTGTATCTTATGCATCAAGAACACATTCTTATACAGGGATCTGCGAGTTCCTGGACGGGAATTCACAGGGATTCATTTAGCAATGGAGTTTCTTCATGCGAACACCAAAAGCTTGCTTGATAGCAATTTGCAGGACAATAATTACATATCTGCCAAGGGGAAAAAGGTGGTTGTTATAGGTGGCGGAGATACAGGTACTGATTGTATTGGGACATCCATCCGACATGGTTGCAGCAGCATTGTAAATTTAGAACTTCAACCGGAGCCACCTCGTGAAAGAAGGCCAGATAACCCATGGCCCCAGGTCCGTTTCTCTCAATATTATTTGCCATATATATTGCACCATAAAACTCTTAAATTTCTTTAAATTGAATTTCACATGAACTGAAATATAGATCAGATTGTCATGTTATGAAAATAAGCTTTCAGAAAAGGCCAGAAAAAGAACAATCCGGAGCTGCTTTACTTTTCCCTATTGTGATTCTGTCTGCCCGACCTTGAAGAATGGGAGGCAATAGAAAATAAGCTTTTCTTTCTCTTGTTTGGATATGGCAAGAGAGGAGAACTGACCTTTCTCTTGCTTTCATCTTACCCTCCTGGCCGTTTTTTCTCCTATTCTCTCCTTAAAATTCATTCTGAATGAAGAAAAGTGGCCTGAAGTGCAAAATTCTCATTTTTGTGTTCTTTTGTTACAGTGGCCAGAAGTTTTCAAAGTGGATTATGGTCATGAGGAAGCTAAAACCAAGTTTGGGAAGGATCCAAGAACATATCTCGTCTCAACCAAGCGATTTTTGGGTGATGAAAATGGAGCTGTGAAAGGTCTCGAGGTGATAAGTGTACAGCGGGTGAGGGATAGCAGTGGAAGATACAACTTCCAGGAAATTGAGGGCACTGAAAAGATAATTGATGCTGACCTCGTCTTCCTTGCTTTGGGCTTCCTTGGTCCTGAATCGGTCAGTTCTTTTTACTATTTGTTTACATGATAATACAAATATTTGTTCTACTATTTGTTTACTCCATAATACAGAATTACAGATATCTATTCACATTATCCCTTTGCAGTTATTACACATCCTGCATTCACCTTCAGTTAGCTATCTTGATATTTCTTTTTTATATGATTGACATGTGCTGTACTAACTGTAACTATTTTCTTCTTTTGTATGGGGTTTTTGTGAATTTTACCCTTGTATTATGTAATACTCTGATGACATAAAGTATTCTATATTCCCAATTTGTAAATCTGCACATAGTTGTTGGTTCCTCCGCATCCTTTCTTACATTTACAGAATATCTGCCTTCTGCTTGGAGTTTCACATAATGATACAAAGGTATATATCGGATTGCTTATTTGCAAAGTTCACGCCACAAGTTTTTGCTGGAAGTTTATTCAATTGCATATTTAGTACCTTTTATTTTTAGAAAATTCATCCGGTTGTAGTACCTATCACAGATTTACCGATAACATTTATGTTGTCACATTAGAATGTATTGGTTAGTTAAGTTCATCTTCCAATGTATCTAGATACTCAGGAGAAAGGAAGCCCTTAAAGGTCTAATTCACATGCTCTCTATATCCTTGCAGACTGTTGCAGATCAGCTGGGTCTAGAACGAGACTTCAGATCAAACTTCAAAGCTGACTTTGGGCGATTTGCAACCAGCGTGGATGGCGTATTTGCTGCAGGGGACTGCAGGCGCGGACAGTCACTCGTCGTTTGGGCTATCACTGAGGGCCGCCAAGCAGCTGCTGAAGTGGACAAGTATTTGATGGGAGATGAGGCCAAAGCTAAAGAGGATGCTCCTGAAGATCTGGTTCAGATCGCCGCCAATTAGATGATTTGAAGTTTCTTGAAACTTTCTTGAAGGCAATGAAGTTTGTGGTCGGAAGACTAAGTTGTTTTGTTTGTGTGAAAGGAGAGCCTATTGTGTTCTTCTAACAGTTCTTTTTTGGGTCAAAGCTTGAAAATTTTGTTGGGGTTTACTTCCAATGATGTTTGTCCAAAGGCACAGTTCGTGCTGTTCATGAATAATGTATAGCATTTCCTTGAAACTAATAATCGTTGGGAAATTGTTCCCCGAGTATTTAAAAAGCAACTTGTGCTTATTATCTTTTCTCTTTGTGTTGATTAAACAAAGTAATACAACCTTATATTGATTTACAATGAAATTCCTTAGAATATTTTATTTATTCTGACCACAAACTTAGTACGGTCCGAAACTCGTCGAGACTAGACTGTTTATGTGGACCAGTAGATAGTCAACAAAGTCAATCATTCTTGTGGTTGTCATCTAGAAATCTCCAAATATAAATCGATCAAAAATTTGTCTCTAAGCCTGAGTGTTGGATTAAAGACTTAGACTTGTACTGGAGAAACGCGCATAAGTCAACATTGGCACCATTGATAGACTAAGAATGATTCCAAAGGAGTTCAAAACTTCAAGATTATATAAAGCTTAGAAATACTTGTAATATTTAGGAGATAGATTCAAAATGAGTGATTCTTATTTCTTAGGGTCAGTCAATTAAGCAACCGTTATCGCTGTCAATGAGTCATTATTCTCCCTTTTTCTAATTCTCTTTATATTCTATAAATTCGCATCGTCCTTGACGGTCCAGCTCTTTGCGTGGGCATAAAAACCTTCATCGTGACCGTCAAAAGTCCACGCATTGACGAGCCTCTCGATCTTTGTTACAAGTAGTCCCATTTATAAATCCTCCTACAACTCTCCTACTATATTAACTATAACGCACCCACTTAGTAGTTCCTTACCATCTTAGTTATATAGATCACATTTCTAGCCATTCTCTCATCTCTCTCTCTCTCTCTCTCTCTCTCTCTCTCTCTCTCTCTCTCTCTCTCTCTCTCTCTCTCTCTCTCTCTCTCTCTCTCTCTCAATGGGTAATTGTTTCACTCATGAGCATAAGAGGCCCAAACGTAAATCTAGCAGCTGTGTGGTTCCGATGGAGGTCGTCGACAACCCGCCGCCTCGTTTGGAGGAGCCACCGGTGTATTACTCGGTTGAAGAGATCAGAGATAAGGGTATTATAAGAGTGAAGATGGTGATGAAGAAGACTGAGGCGGCTCAACTACTCTCTAAGCTCTCTGGCAGCTCTAAAGAAAAAACTATAGAGCGTATTCTGAGAGAGCTGGAAAGAGGTAATGGTTGTCTTCGAAGCTCGACGACGGTGATGACCGGTGGCGACCCACGGCGACCGGCACTTGAGAGCATTCCTGAGAATTAAGTGAGATAATAATCAATTTATACATTTCTTATCACAAAAGAAAAAGTCTACTAATTTACACACATTTTGTATGTAGTTAGATGTTCATGAGAAGATTATTTCAGTAGTAAGTTTAGGGAAGTACGTATTGCTCTACTTGCCTTGATATACTTCCAAGTTGCAAACGGTTGTGTATTCCCAACTGAGAGATGGGAATTAATAATAAGCATGACCCAGTTTGTGAGAATTTCATGCATCCTATGTACCGTTATGCACTTAGTATAACTCTATTTATTGGCTGCTAGATTGCTAAAGATTCTTTTGTTTTCTTTTTCTTTTTTCTTTCTTGCCTATAGTAAGTTCAATATACAATTGAATCAGATAAACTTACGTCAGTAAGCATCAAAAGGCATAAATCCCGTATCCAGGATGCAGACAATTACTCCAAAAATATGATATGATGATCTATAACATGACAATAAAAGAAGGCGGAAATCATTCCATAAACATCTTGAAAACGGCGGTTGAGGTCTTACGACAGAAGCATACACTGGAACAAAAGGTTTCATAGAACATCGCAAGAGCAGAAATGGCAGCATGACATACGGATTAACAGATGTTCCGAGATGTTTGAGCAAGTCAAGGGTCAGTTGCTAGCATACAATCCAACATTCGTACCATCTAATATTACTGCATTATGCGATGCATCACGCTCAGAATTACAATATATGTCAAATTTGTTCTGAAGCATCTTACAAGAACAGGATCGAGCAAATATCTAAAGTACATATAAATCTCTAACACTTGATTCCACGATTGGGAATGCATCAGAGGTGTCTGGAACTGAGAACTATTTTCCTCCAGATGCAGGCCTAGCGAGAACCTTCTTTGGTAATTTCTCCAGGGGAGTTGTTTTCAGCAGGAAAAGCCTTGAAGCACGCTCTTGCAATGTTCCACCGCATTTTAATCCATGTGCCTGCAGTTCTTCTTTGAGCCTCTCCAAGCCAAGAACCTAAATATCACAATAGAGATGAGGTACTTGATGAGTTCACAATAGGTGCAGCACACAAGGGGTATAAGAAAAATAAAATTTGACTACTACATATCATGAAAAGAGTTTCATAGGATGCAACAACCGAAGTTTGTGAGGAACATGCTAGGTAACAGGAAAATGTGTTCCATATCTAAAAATTGAACATATGACCAAACAGCATTTGACATTTACCAGCAATGCAGTTGGAACAGACCCACCAAAGACAGATTACATAATGCAGATCTCAGAGGTTGAGCAGATCAACACATATGATTGTGGCCCCTCACCTCCCGCACAGCAAAAATCCAACTTGATCATACATGTGAACAACCATCTCCAGCCCTCTCCTTCACCACACCTTCATGCTCTGTCCTCCCTTCGCCTAAATTCTACTTGCCCCCCCAACTCCCCCAAATAAAAATATCCAACATGATCATATGTGTGAACAACCCTCACCAGCCCTTTCCTTCACCACACCTTCATGCTCTATCCTCCTTTGCCTAACAACTATTTCAAACATCTCCTCTTCCAAAACCATCTACTGTTTTCCACACCTATCCTCGCTTTCTACCATCAATCTCTAATGAGAATCTTGCAGTAATACTTTCATTTAGCTTAAATATCACTTAAGAGGGGATTCTAGGATAACATAAAAGAACAAAACAGTTTGCAAATAACAATAACATATTCCATCATACTGTTTCCTCCAACACCTATCCTCGCTTTCTTCTGTCAATCTCTTATGAGATTCTTGCAGTAATGCTTTCATTTAGCTTAAATATTACTTAGGAGGAGATTCTAGGATAACATAAAAGAACAAAACAATTTGCCAATAACAATAACATAGGGCGTTTCCTGCAGTTTAATAATGTAAAGGATCATATACAAATTCCCTCACTCTTCACCGCTTTTACTTCGGCATGTGTGCATTTGTTAGGTGGGTGGGAGAGTGTGCGGTTATACTACTGTCCTGAAATAGCAGTACAGCCAGCGATATCATGATTTCCTAAGAACAAATATCAGTGAAGTAAATGTTTTTTTTTTCACTATAACCTACCTTAGATAAGCATTTGATGAAACAAATATCCAATCCTACAGTGTAATTTCAGTACTTCTCTGCAAAGTCCCCAATGCCAACTCCATAACAAATACTGTTGTGCATTAAATTTACTAAGAGCATAATAGTTACCAATTCACATGGTTCCTTTCAGAGACTGTTACACTGAGAGAAGGGAAGAAAATTCAATAACATTGTAAACCTTTGACCACATTGTATTGAGTTTCAATCCTCGAATCATTTAAAAAGATTGCAAATGTTTTTTTTAAGAAAAAACACCATGAGTATCATACATTCATACTATGTCTGAGCTTTCACCACAAAAGATTATCAGTTCACAACATTTTGCTATTCAAAAGATTGTAACAAGTTATAATTCCTAAGGTTGATTGAAAACATTTTTAGCGATCTAACCCACTAAACTCTTTACTGCACACCGATAAAGCTTAGACAAAAGGCTACTATAGCTAGCAGATACCTACAATATTTCAATGCTACCTTTCCAGGCATTCCTAATCTAGAACAACTATTCACAACAATATACAAGGGAATGAAGTAATTCACAAAAGAACGATATACAACATACCTCCAATTCTGTGGATGAATTGTACTTATCCAGGCTAAATGGCTCCTCCAAACTTGAAAGACTGATGTCCTCCACAACTTCTTCTGCTGTACCCACCTCATGTTTTTTATCAAGCAGTTCAGTTGGGATGACACTCTCAATCTCCGACTCCACATTATTTGACTCTGGCACTCCTTCCAAACTAGGAACCAAACTATTTTGAGCACCAACTTCTTCTGGACTATGTGTTTCAACTTCAACACTGGCATCTGATTCTGGATTATTATCTCCACTTCCAGAACCCTCGCTCAAAGATTGAACAACACAAGTTTCATTAGTTTCCTCCAAATTGCTCCGCTCAGACACCGCACCTGAAGATTCTCCGTCCGATCGAGAATCAGAAGCTGAACCAAGATCTGAACTCCCCTCCTCAATCTTATGCAACCCATTAGAACAATTCGCCTCATCAAGCACTACAGATTTCTCATCCCCACCATCATTCTCCTCGTTGTCATCATCATCTTCATCGCTATCACTTTCCTCCACCTTTTTCTTTCCCAACCTGGAGGAATGAATCAGATCATCATAGATTCATATGAAATTTCGCATGGTATTGACGGAAGAACCCTAAAAACTCACCAAATCTTCAAACGCTTCGAAGATTTCCCGGAGCCCGGTAAGATTTTCCTCTTAGAATCTTTGTATAGCTCGAACGATTGCCGGACTGACTCCTCCACCTCCCCGACGCAGCGCTCGGCGTCCTGCTTATACTTCTCGAGGTACTTATCCACCCCGGACGAGGAGCTCTTCTTCACCTCTTTCGCCTTTTTCTTCAAGAACTGCTGCGCAAGCTTCTCCAGCTGGCGATCCTCAGCCTCCGCCTTCCACTCCTCGAGCCTCTTCTCCGCGTTGACGTGGCGGAGGCGGCGGCCGCTCATGTCGCGGCAAGCGTCGAAGTTGTTCGTCTTCTTCTGCCCAGCCTTAGTGGCGGCGCCACGGAGAAGGGAGCCGAACCCGCCCTTGCCGCCGCGGAGCCGGAGGAGGAGGGAGCACGACGGGAACAGGCGGTCGTCCGAGGAGGCGTGGATAAGGGTTTCGTCGCATATATCGCGGCGGCCGGAGACGAGGCGGAGGGATTGGAACGGAATTCGGGTTCTGGCGGCGAGGGCGAGCTTTAGGGTTTCACCAGAGACAGTGGGGGAGGGGATCTGAAGGCAGTGGGTTTTGCCGTCGAGGAGCTTGACGAAAATTTGGTAGACCGCCATTTCTAGGATTTGAAGGTGACCGAACTGGATCGCTTCTGTCTGCTCTCGCGAATGATCGAGGAGGAAGGAGGAAAGGGGCGAGGGATAGGATGACGCATAGTATAGGTGAAGTTTTATTTATGCGGTCGAAGTGTTACCGAATTCAGATACTCCGGTTCAAAATATATCCGGATCCGATGAGTTTGGATATGCTGTAGCCTGTAGGACATAGACTCATAGAGTGTGAGCGGATCCAAATAAACCCATTTTATAGTAGACCCTGATCCGATTACTTCGGATATTACCGTAATCCGAACGTATCCATTTTAGAGCCGGTCGTGAGCTCTCTCTCATCGGAGAATTGTCCCTCTCGCTCTCCACGATTTGAGTCTAAATTGGGGAAATCTAGGCATAGAGTCGATGAAGGACGAAGGCGGAGGAGATAAGGGGAAGACCTCCTTCCCTTTAGATCCCAATCTCCCGAGATGGGTTTGCCAGAACTGCCGCCACGCCTTATGCGTCGTTGGAGTCGAATCCTATGCCGAAAAGTTCTTCAACGATCCCTCCCGATCCGGTTAGGACTTCTCTTCTTTGTTCGCAGTCTATTCTCCTTTTTTCGGTTACTAATCGATCCTCCTATTTGATCTGTGTCATATGTACCAAATCATGATTTAATTAGCCTCCAAGCAATTGATTATATATATATATATATTTATTAGTAGTTAGGTTTCATAAGAATTGCCGGAGGTTGATCAGAATAATCTTATCCTCGTTTTTCATGCTCTTATTTGGATTTCTACCGGAGGAACAGTGAAAATGGTACTCACAATCTTGATGTTTTTTCGTTGTGTATGTATGCAGGGATGCAGGCCTCTTCGATCCAGGCCAATGCCTTGGGATCTAGTAGAATGGAAAACTCTTTCGTAGTGTTGTCAAGACATAAACCACAGGGTCCTGGGGTACCTCCCCGGCCACGGAGTGCGTTTCCACAACCGGAAGCCAGCCAGTCTGCAAAAGCGATGGAGGAGTCATATGTTGTGTTGCCACCTGCCGCTGCTTCCATGTACAAGGGGGAGTCCACCTCTGAGGGTGTTGGGTTTCAATCTCCGGCTCGCAGTGCAAGTCCGAGTAGTCAGTTGCATGCAAACAATGCTGGGTTCCACTCCAGTGTGACTGTTTTGAAACGAGCGTTTGAGATTGCCACTTCCCAGACACAGGTAAAGATGGTAGCTCATTTTTCTAGCTATCTTGATTTTTAGAATATAATAATGGAGATATAATTTGAATCCTCACATTTTAAGGCATTTTGTCTTGTAGGTTGAGCAACCTCTTTGTCTGGAGTGCATGAGGGTGTTGTCTGATAAACTGGATAGGGAGGTTGAAGATGTTAATAGAGACATCAAGGCTTACGAAGCATGCCTTCAACGCGCAGAGTTGGAATCTTACAACGTTCTAAGTGAGGCCGACTTCATGAAGGAGAAAGAGAAGGTACAAGTTTCTTAGATGATGCTTACTTTGTTAAAACAGTTAATTCATTCAGTTCTCTGTGTGAAGCTAAACAAGGTGCAATAATTTGAGCCAAATGCCAGAATTTGACTTCAAAAACTCCAAATTCAAAGAAAATGGGTGAGACAATACTGTGAAGCATTAATTTGGAAATCTGAAATTTCAGGCATAGAAGCAAAGATGATTGCCTATTCTAGAGATGTTTGGTCTAGGTATCGAGACACGTTTAACCATTCTTTCTATTCCCTTAGTAATTGGTAAATTAAGCTTGAATCTAATTTGTGACAATTGAGATTCGAATGCTTAATGGTCAATGAAGAGTTAGCTCTTGCTTTCTATTTGGTTAATTGGTTGGTTTGTTGAATGACATGATTCTATTGGAAAGTGGTCTTCTTTTTTTAGTTGTACTTTAGTAGCTTTGATAACATAACAAATCTTCAACATTTTCTTTTCTGAATGTTTCTTCTATTACCAGATTGAGGAAGAAGAAAGAAAACTTCAAGCTGCAATTGGAGAAGCCGAGAAGCAGTATTCAGAAGTCAATGCCGAGATGAAAGAGCTTGAAAACAAATCCAAGCTCTTTAAAGAGTTGGAGGAACGGTGGGTAGTCCAATCTTCTTATCAATGCGTCGGTTGTAGATTCATTCAGAAGTCAGTTATGTCATTTTATCTTATTTAATCTGCAAAAAGTGTCACAATATATTCCTTTAAATCAGGTATTGGCATGAATTCAACAATTTCCAATTTCAGCTGACCTCTCATCAGGTACTTCTATATGACTTATTGTTATTTTCCTGTTTCTCAAGACTTTCTCTAGCTTACCTTTACTTCCTATAATGTCTCTATGCCCTCATAACCACAGCTCATGTGATACAATAAATATATTGCTGATCGAGTTCTTGTTTGCTACTTTAATATCACCATTCCTCACTGTAAGGTGACAGTCTTTTCTATTCATTAAATTTCAGGAAGAGAGAGATGCTATTTTGGCTAAGATAGAGGTTTCCCAAGCACATCTGGAACTGCTAAAGCGAACCAATGTGCTGAATGATGCATTCTTCATTTGGCATGATGGAGAATTTGGAACTATAAATAATTTCCGACTTGGTCGCCTTCCTAAAATACCGGTATTTTGGGCAACTTGGGGCATAGGCCTTATCTATTAATCCCTTTCTCATGATCAAGTTTCTTTGCTCATTTTTTTATCCACTTAATTACTTCAAATGTGATGTGAGAGTTGTTGGACTTTGGAGGAGAAGAAGTGGAGCAAGAAAACACACGACTGAGCAAATCCTACTTTTTCCTCCATATTTTTCTGTTGTTAGATGTTTGGCTGACCTCTGTTTTAATCTTCTAGGTCCTAGTAGAAAGAGTAAATCTCTATTGTTGTTGTTGTTGCTGTAGGTTGACTGGGATGAGATAAATGCTGCTTGGGGTCAGGCATGTCTTCTTCTGCATACTATGGCTCAATACTTTCGCCCAAAATTCCCGTATCCCTGAACTGAATTGACATTTGCTTGCTGCCATTTACTTTATCTATGGTCACTGACTCACTGTGCACTGTAAATACTTTGCATGCTAGTGTAATCTTTTGTTTTTTCCTGACGAATCAAATATTTTCTTGTTTGGAAGTTCCTTTTGAAGTTACGTGTGTTTGTGAGTTTACCAGACTTGTTTTCTGCGTGTTCATCATTTCAAGGTCATGTACATAGCAAATTGAATTTCTTCTACAATATGGTATTTGTATTCTTAACTCTTTTCGTTAGATATCGAATTAAGATTCTTCCAATGGGAAGCTACCCACGAATTATGGACAGCAACAACAATACATATGAACTGTAAGTTCTCTTTCAATATCTTTCTACTCATATTATTTAAAGTTTTTTAAGTAACTTAAAAGCTTAGTTCTGTTCCTACATATGAACTTTTCTTTATTTGATTAACTTTGATCTCTTATTTAAATCAATCTGAACTGATGTAAACCACTTTATCTGTCAAATGAGTAAATTCTTTCTCTGTACCTGCATTTCGTGTTCTTGTTATTAGAATATAAATATATACATATATGATGTCATTCATCTATGTTGAAGGTTTGAAACAAAGGTGTCATTTTCTGAATTTTGGATATAAGGGTATTCTCTGCGACAATCATTTAAGCATATGATGTGGTTAGTTTGCAGCACTTAAGAAAGATATGAATAAATAAGTTATGACCATCAACTGTCTTGTCTAAAGTCCAAGAGAAGGAAGCATTGGTTGAGAGGATGAAGTTGATATTGCACTATCTAAGAATGTTTTCGTTGACATGAACAGAGATAATTCATTTGAAGTTCTCTCTCTCTCTCTCTCTCTCTCTCTCTCTCAACTTTTTACTATGATTCTCTTCGAGATATCGAAGTTTAGCACTACTCTTTGTTCTTATTTTTCGCTTTTATTTACCTGATCAGATGGAGCTTTTATTTGATATTTTTTCCGCTTTTGAAACATTTTTTTGTGATGTATTTTCCATTGTTATGAAAAAGAGAGGTATGTTCAGTTCTCAATTTATTAATTTAAGAGTTCGTCTCTTCTTAATCCTCCAGGTTTGGTCCTGTGAATCTATTTTGGAGCACTCGATATGACAAAGCGATGACACTGTTTTTGACATGTCTGAAAGAGTTTGCTGAGTTTGCAAGTTTGAGGGATCAAGAGCATAATATACCACTAGACAAGTGTTTCAAACTCCCTTACAAGTGAGAACTCTTAACTATGGTATTCTCATAAATTTTTTCCTTAAAGAAGTTGCAGTGTTGCAAGTCCTATGATTTACACATGCAAACTTGAATAGTTTTTTTTCTTTTTATAAAATAAAAAACCTTTTTTGTTTGTTCTGTAATATTTTCCTGCTTATTAACCCGTGTTATTACTATAATATTGGGGTTGGCGGTAAAGTATATTCCATGGAGGTCAAATACATTTGATGTAGGTTTAGCCGTATAGGCTACCATGGGTAATCAGTTGAAAATGAAAACAAGAAAATCTTAATTTTGTTTATCTACCTTGTCTAGCATATTCTCTAATATCCGGCTGTGAAATTCCTTAAAAATGAGCAAATTTTCTGGACCATGACATTGGCCTTCCACAAAAGCTTATATTTCTCCTTTTCCTAGCATATTCTTTATTATTCTGACTGGTAATATGTGGGCTAGCTGTCTGAGAGATATTGAACTTTTGCTGAAAAAATGTTTCAATTGTACAGGGAAGATTTAGAGTTGTAAATTGCAACTGTGGAAAATTATCCTTTTGCTATGTTCCATTTTATCATATCACTAAGGCCAGAATTTTGTTTTTTTAGGATTGAGAATGATAAAGTGGAGAGCTACACAATCACCCAAAGTTTCAATAAGCAGGAGAATTGGACGAAGGCCCTAAAGTATACACTCTGCAATTTGAAGTGGGTGTTGTACTGGTTTGTTGGCAATACTAACTTCCAGCCACTTTCTGCAACGACTTCTTCTCCCAGTGATGTTCCATTGCTTGGGCCATTGAACACAAAGCAAGCTACTGACCGTAGGAGCTGATTGAAACTGGAAACGATTTGATGGAGTTACGAGCTTATATTAGATGAAATATCCTGATCTACGCATGTACATAGAGGAGAGGGACTAGAGTTTCCTCTAATTTGCTGTACAGTTACTAAAGTTTCCTCTAAATTCCCTTGTTGCTGTAGTTATAAGTCTTAACTACAGCAGGTGCTGCTGCTCTTACTTTTTCTTTGTGCATAAACTCGAGCAGCAGAGATAAGCCACAAGTTCTTCTTGTACACGAGTTACAGGAACAATTTAATCCCTTAATGCTAAATAACTGCACTTATGTCTCCAAAAGGTAAAAGTAAAAGTAAAATGTATATCTAGATTAGATGTAATTATTCACTGTACTCTTCAGTATGCAGCAAACAGATTGTATGAAAATATAAACTACAATAATAAGGAAGAAATTTTTGGGAATTCTAAAACGGGCTTTTACAATTTAATACCCATTAGTTTTATATATATATATATATATTCAATTTTATATGATAAATTAGAAAGTTAAATATAATTAAATTATAAAATCTAAACAATGTGATGAAATATTGATATTTGAAAATTTCACAGTTTTTCGAATTATATAACCATATAACTATATATAATAAATCAATCACTATCAAAAAAAATTACGTATCACGAGAAGCGATCGAGACCGTCGGATTCATGAACCCCTTCCCTATTTATACACCGTCCACAACAGCATTAGGGTTTCTCGCTGCCGGCATCCCATTCGCGCGTAGCTCCCAAAACCCTCTTGGCTACAATGGTGAAGGGAAGGCAAGGCGAACGCGTGAGGTCAGATCCATCTCTCTTCCCCCGAAATTTTAAGATTTTATAAGCCCTAATCCTCTCTCTGTCTCTCTCTCTCTCGCCCTCATCTTATTCATATCCAATTTGCAGGCTCTACGTCCGCGGTACAATCCTCGGATACAAGAGGTAATTTGATATCCTTCTTTTGTTGCGTTTTTCCTCATTTTGTTCCATTTTTAGATCGTTTACTGAGTTATATATGGTCGGGTTGGATTAGATCGAAGTCGAACCAGTATGAGACCACATCCCTTGTTCAAATCGAGGGAGTAAACACCAAGGAGGAGGTTGCGTGGTACTGCGGCAAGAGGGTGGCGTACATCTACAAGGCGAAGACGAAGTCAGACGGAAGCCGCTACCGTTGCATGTGGGGCAAGGTTGCTCGCCCACATGGTAACAGTGGAGTCGTTCGTGCTAAGTTCAAGTCCAATCTCCCGCCTAGTTCTATGGTACAGATCTCGTACTGTTATCCTGTGCATTCATTTGGGATCAGATCCTTGGATTGAGTAGGCTCTCGTGGTGTTTGGTTATGACTTGATTTGTTGGGTGTTGCAGGGTGGCAAGATTAGAGTCTTCATGTATCCGAGCAATATTTGAGGTAAGATTCTATTATTTTCAGAATGCTGTAATAGGGCTACAGATTTTTTTATTTATTTATGATGCATCTACTGTTTGATTAGCTTAAGAGTATGATCGCGTGCAACTGTGATATCACTAAAGAAACTGTAGAAAAGACCGGAATTTGTGGATTAACTTTTATAGAATGAGATGGTGGCTCAGGAAACAAATTGTGAATGCTTGTCTCACTGGTGCATATCACAACATAAAAGAGAACTGTGGTCTAAGTTGAACTAACAACATCAGTTTTGATGAGACAAGCAGGATTTGGTGCAAAACATGTGTTATGTAGACTAAATTGACAACCATCAAG
Organism: Typha angustifolia; assembly: GCF_048772165.1. Taxonomy (NCBI): domain Eukaryota; kingdom Viridiplantae; phylum Streptophyta; class Magnoliopsida; order Poales; family Typhaceae; genus Typha; species Typha angustifolia. The sequence continues at coordinate 1,890,787 of NC_133239.1, forward strand.
ATTTAAAAAATTGCATACTTGAAGTCTGAGATTCTAACTTACACTGTAGAGATCAAGGTTCAAAGTTTCAATTTTGGTTTTGTACATAGAAAAAAAAAACAAAATGTTTCGGAATTTTAATCAGTTTCAAAGTTTTGGATCGGAGTTTGGGGTAAGAAAACATAATACTCTAGGAGAATGGACATCTAGAGGATTTAATTGGATCTTCGATTACCATCGAATGCTCTACATAGTGCTAATAAAGAAAGAAGGAAAGAAATAAGACAAGGGATAAAAAGATGTCTTGATGCTGTACCTACAAACCTACTGTACCACACAAATCCCTCTAAGTATTAGCGTTTTATTTCCATATATTATTAGACCTTTGAGGAATAAAAAATAAAATTATGCTTAAAAAGGAGAATCATAGCCTAATTAGTGATATAAGATCATAGGATCCGTAGGATTAACATTATGATGAAAATTATTAGGTAATTAAAGAATTTTGGTATGTTTCACCTGAAAACTACTGAACCGCCCTTTCATTTCAGCTGAAACCCTGAAGCTTTGACCAAAACGTTCCGGCTGAAGTCTCAGTTTTGGCCAAGTTTTTAAGCCATGGTAGAGATGATAAGGGGCCATTTATCTAATTTATCTATTATTCCCTTGTTATTTTGAGAAGGGCTTCATGCCATAAGGGGGGAGTTTTTGGTTGCTCTGAAGTACCTGCAGGTTCTCTGCAGGGTCCCCGGTCTTTGGAGCCCAAAGAGAAGTACAGTGGTCTCATAGTACGGGGTTGTACTGTGGTTGAGATTCCTTTTGCCACTTTCTCTCACAGCCCCGCCTCCAAAAACCACAACACTTATTAAGTATTCAGATCCACTTTTCCAATATGTCTTGAATTTTATCCATAGGAAGGAGCTCATTATTTCATATGCCTTGTATTTGTAGCTTTTGGAGGTTCCTTTTATTTTATCTTGCCATCTAATGTGTATATGAATGTAGCAGTAAGCTAAAATCAGTGCAAATCCTTGGTTTTTTACCAATAGACTTTGATTGCCAACTGACGATTTATGAGTAGAGTTGCATCCACAATGCTTTTGGATTGATATCCTCGATGCTGAAATAATTTGTTTTGATCTTGCTCGATTAATCTAAGAGTTGATCCCTGAGGGCTCATTTGGATGCTGGTTAGGGAATTTTCCTATTCTAGATTAAGAAATGCTTCACATTATCCCTACTCTAGATTAGAATCATTGATCATATTAGTTTAAATCTTATTTCTTGTATTAAGCTCATTTATAATTTTACTTTTGATTTAACTAAAGTGGTTTTATGTCATGTCTCTCTCTCTCGACATGTAATACTTGTAGGTATGCAATGCATACTTGATATGACTTTTATTTTGGAAAGAAAAGCTAGTTTAGCTCACTTTTCAGCTCAAATCAAAAGTTTTCGCTTAATTTTAATTATATTTTCTGACTGAGATAAGTAGGTGGTATAAAAGAGGATTTGTGACATGATATGTGAAACAACTTAGTCCAATTAAAAGTAAAATTGTAATTGAACCTATGTGTGGAATAAGATTCATCCTAGCATTAAAAGTGTTTCTAATTTAAAGTGGGTATAATTTGATTACAAATCTAGGGTGGTGTTTGTTAACCTAGAATAAGAAATTTCTCACCCACCATCCAAATGAGGCGTAAGACATTGAATAAAGTTGGATCATAATAGTTTTATTGGAACTGCAGAAATTGTTTGGAATCAAAAGAGTGGGTGCGGCAAGAATTGAACTGGTAGATATCTTATTATTTCATTGATCTGAGTTCTTATCTGATGTTTACTGAGATACTTGTACAACCACTTTCTTGGTTTTCTTTAATAATACATTTGATCGTTGTTATGTGCAGGTACCTCGCGGTAGAGTCACAATGTGGTGGAGATTTGACTGAAATGAGACCTTTTTTACAATTAGTGAAACTAGGAGCTTTTTAGTAATCTTAAGTTTTGTACCTTGTGGCTGCACTAACCAGGCGTCTGGTTTTCAAATTTACTGGAGACCTTATAATGCATTATGTCAAGTTCCCTTTGTGTGCTCACTCTGCTAGCTCTAACTACTTAATATTAAGAATCTTCAAATCTCGACCTGGTTATTTACTCCCTGATAGTATGTAGTAATTGCTTACATAATTAACTACTGCAAGTGCAGGGCAGCTAGCGTCATATTTGTGAGTTACTTAGTCCAGAAATTTGGATCGTCTCAAGTGTGTTGCTTTTGAGATGAATATATAGGTTGGTTAGCTAAAATTTTCCAGAATTTTCTGGGGTGTTATTTGTCTCAAACAGTATCCCGAAGATTATTCTAATAGTTATTCTTCTATCATGCGGAGTTTGAGGCAAATCTCATTAATCCTTTGATTGCCGAGTTAGACAAATCTTCTTGAAAACAGGGCGTTATTATCACGTATTAGGATTAATCTCTTGATCATCCTTTTAAGTAGTAGCCCGTGGCAGTCTTTTCAAAATGAAAACCTGTAATCCATGTCGTAGACCTTAAATCCAACTTTGGGCCTGGGCCTAGCTGAATGGCTGGGCAAAAAGAGGGAGAAGTAGAGGATGGGTACAAGGTGAGTCCGTGACTGCACGGACGAAGAAGATTTTAGAGTTTTTTTAAGTGTCGAGTTTGTGCTCGACCTGCGAGTTTCGGGCTATAGGGGGCAAACCAGATCCTAACCAAATGGGCTCTAGATCGAGATCAATTGAGTTTTTTTATATTCTAAAAACAAAATCATTCATGAGCTTAGATGGCTAGATATGAATAGATAAAATATCAATTCTCGTTAAATACCGAACTGTTTGCAGGGAACTGAACTAAACTTAAGTTCTGAGCTGTTGCTGAGAACTAAATATCACTAAGATATCGTCTTAAATTATTGCACAGCTAAACTGCTCTTTCAAACCACCGCATTAAATTATTAATTAAACCATGAAATTAAGTATCAAATCATTAAATAAATTTTTTTATAATAATTATTTAAGATTGAAGTTGACGTTATAACCTCTTTAATAGTAAAAACTGTACCTACCAATTTATGAGAATAGATAAGTCTCATCTTCTCAGCCCACCAAGAAGATTTATACTCTCTTGATCTTCGCGGTGGCAATGTTTTATTTAACCAGACATAAGCATGACATAAACCTGAAAGCTTGTAAATAGAGCTGAGTTTGGATTCAATCTAAACCACCTAAAACTAGTCATGTCATGTTTATTACTTAACTGTGTTTAACCTAATTATGACCCAACAAACATGCTTATACATAATAATTTAATTATAACCCAATAGCCTAACCCGTTTATACTCAATAATTTATTATAACACACAAAAAATTAATATAAATACAAGAAAAAATTAATTCATAAAAAATAAATTATAATCATTTATATCACTCGAACCAATTTAATAAATAAATCATATTGCATTACTTTGAACCAAAAAACACCAGTTGCCACCCACCCCAACGTTATTTTACTCCAACTAATCAGTCTGAAATATCTGAAAGCAGTTCACGTTGTAAGATAAATACGAGAGACACCACGAAAAGCGACATTCTTCTTCCTAGATAAACAGATTATTTCTTCACAATAATCGTGTAATTAAGCTGGATCGCTCGTTTTATCCATCTGACAAGGATAGAGTTTACGTGCAAACACCTCCTCCGTTCAACTCAGCTTTCTTTTCTTTCTTTCTTTCTTTTTTGGCCCAAAAAAGAAGGGATTTAGTCCGAAACTTTTAGCACTCTGAAAGCAATTCACGCTGTAAGATAAAATATATACGAGAGGTGATAATTTCTCCAGACAACGACAACTCGCCCACCTACCCACTCACCTCTCTCTCTCACGAGCTGCGTCCATTTCCGATAGCTCTTCGTTACATAATTAAGCATGCATTAATCCCCCTAATAACCCTACTAAACGTACTTGTTGACACCGAATCCTAATTAATTAGATAATCCCTAGTTAATCCTTGGTCTTCCCAACTCGACCACCACGACGCTTATATTATCTCTGCTACCTCGAGAGAGTGCGAGCTCGGCCAGTAAGGACGCAGCATCAGCTGCAGTGCAGCCATTCACTGCATCAGGGAAGAACTTGGCCGTCCGTCCACTCAGGCAATTCCTTGCAATCTTGCAAGCCACCTCGTTGCTCAGCACGTCCCACAAGCCGTCACTTGCCAAGATGAGGAACTCGTCGCTGCTAGTCCTCTCAGTAATGGTGACTTCTGGCTCAGATGTTACGTATGGTTTCAGATAGTGGTCACCTGCAAGATGAAACTTGTTGTTGGTCATTCCTAAAAACGAATCTTTTATTCAAACTATTCTTAGGTCCATTTGAATGACTTAAAAAAAAAAAACCATCAGTAGTTTTTCACTTCGCGCGCATGATCACGAAAATAATAAATGAATGAATGATGTTGGAAAATCAAAAGTCAGTTTGGAGGGAGTGATTACTTCCCGCTAGTAGAGCATGTTTGATGTTTCCAACGTAAAAAAAGATGCATATATATATATATATATATATGTATATATACTAAATGTAATTTCTAATACATAAATTGCATGGCAAAAAAGGGCCGTACGTACGTAAGAGTAGGAAAGCTTATAAATATATAAATCTGCAAGTTGAATGTAATGATCTTTTGTTTCGTCTTAACATGCACAACTTGCAACAAAGATAAAAGTAAAGATCTTGTACGAAGATTATAAAGAAGTTTGATAGAGTGGCTAGTATCGCATGCATATGTTGAGCTAAATAAGATTTTATATCATTAGAATATATATATATATATATATATATTAAAAACTTGGAGGGTTAATATATATTTTGACAACACAAAATAACGACATTTTTTTTCAACCAACATACCTATTGATCTAGAAGTTGCAAGCACTCCCAGGACACGGAAACCATTCCAGTTGATAACTCTCCCGCCTGCTGCTTCCACTCGTTCCATCTCGTCAGGCCTATCGGGCTGCAATTTTATTAACTTCTACTCGTTATTATTAATTTTTTTACAGTTTAAACCTCAACTATGCCTTTTATTACGGGGTGTAAAATGCGAAACAAAACAAAAACTAAAGAAAAGAAAAGAAAAGACGAGCTCTGCGATTGCTGATGAATAAATGTTATATACTACGGAATGCCACGTCGGAGGGGGAAAGAAGAAGAAGAAGAAGAAGAATAAAGTCTTCTTCCAGCTTCGCAAACGTACAACCGATACGTGCGATTATCTGTTCTTCAGAGGAAGAAGGCGACACGCGACTTTTGCGTTTTAAAAGTTATTATTAAATAGATTACGAGGGACCAAATCGAACATTCCTTTGGGCGTACGGGGATTTTAGAGGTTAAATTTTATTATTATTATTATTATTATTATTATTATTTATTTTTTACCTTGTGGTCGGACGAGAGCGGTACGGCGACGCCGCCTCGCGAGAGCACCGCCCGGGAGTCACCGCAGTTGGCCACCACGATCCGCTGCCCGCCTACGACAGCCACCACCGCGGTGGAACCCACCGTCCGATCTACCTCCCCCACCGCCTCCACGTCTTCTCCCACCTCCCAGTCCACCCGCGAGAAGCTTGCCTCCATCGCCTCCTTCCAGCGCCACCGCGGCTCCACCTCCTCCGCCGCCGACGCCATCCGCGCCATCTCCTCGGCCAACACCACGTGCATCCGCTCCCGGCACGCGTGCGCCACGCTCGACCCGCCGTGCCCGTCGTACACCCCGAAGAAGTCGTACCCGGGGCCAGGCCCCGCCGCCTCAAGAACCACCGCCACTGCGTCCTCCATCTCCCTCCGCCGCCCGATCACGGACACGGATCCGTACGGAATCCGATCGGGTCCCACCCGCTCCGCCTCGAGATTCGGGCCCCACTCCTCCTCCCCATTGCCGTTACGGAGCCGCTTGACGACGGCGTCGCGCCCGGATCCGGACTTGAGGCGGCGGAGCTCGAGGCGGGCGCGGCGGGCGGAGGAGAGAGACGGTATTTTTTCGGAAACGCCCTCCATTTTCTAATCCCCCCCCTTAGAAAGAGACCCTTCGTTCTCCTTTTTCGGCTACATGGGTTAGGGGAGCAGTGGACGAACGAGGCGAGGGCGTTTATTAATAGACCGGACACGTTTCCCTTCCGGAGGAGAGAGAAGGTCGCGAAGAAGGATTAATTAAAGAAGCGCCTCTTTTGCATATATCCCCCTTCAGGTATCACTTATTTGAATGAAAACCGATCGAGACGTCGTGCAGCGTAGAAGATTATCTGCTGCGTAAGTACAGACATTTATAGGGGGGGGGGGTAAAATGCAAAAGGGGAGGGAGCCATTAAAGAACGGAGCGGTGCCGTCCGGAAGCGGGGCACCTGGCACGGCATGAGTAGGCCTGTTGTGGGGCAGAGACGTGGACCAATGCTAGACTAGACGTGGACGGCAGAGATCACTCCACGGCTCCTACGTGGTGCCGTGGATGCGAGGAGTTGGGATGGATGGAGGGAAAGAGAAAAGGAGGTTTGTCCCTTTGGGCGGTGGGGCCCTAATTAGGACGATGACGTGGACAAAGGAGAAGGTTCCGGGCGGTCAATGGAGGTTTGACTCATCGGATGTTCCGGAGCTACTGTACACGTGCCAGCCGTTGAGGTGGCCTGAGGGCATTACCTGGCCCACGTGCTCGGCACTTCCTCGGCCTTTGAGGTGGGTGGTTTGCCTCGTCATCGTTTTTGAATAGTTAAGCTGGCCGATAGGGTGTAGGATAGTGGGTGCTTATTCAGAGAGTATTTTATCCAAGAAAGGGAGATAGATGAGGAATAATCACAACTGATGCGCGAACAACAGCACTAACGTTTCAACGACCGCTGTCAAATTGTCTTTAGTTTGCAGGTTTCGTTCCGCCAATTGTATGATGGCATTCGTCAAAGCTGGTCTACGTTAACTCGGATAGATGGCTTAGCTGAGCCACTCAAGACTTGCAGTCATTAATGGACAAAGAGATGACTCACCCTCTCGATGGAATTCGCACGCCAAACACCTTGACAAATAATATATCGTAGTCTTCTTCTTGGAAGAAGAGACGTGTTGGTTGTTTTGTTTGCCTGTTTCCTTTCCTTTTTTTTTTCCACACGAGACTTGCAAATATATATATATTATTCCAACTCAATTCATCTCCGGAAAAGGGAAACACAAATTCAAGGACAGCAAATGAGGCTTCTCAGTAAATATATCCTAGCTACAAATTTGAATGGATATGTGGATTTATGATCTCAAGATTCTACTCACTTACTTATTACAAAGCTTAAAATTACTTTTGGACTTTGTCCTTTAGACCTTTACACATGCACCCTTCATTGAAAGATCGGCATCTAAATTTTTCCAGCTCACCATCTTTTTCATCTTTGGGGGACAACTCACCCCATGAGCATCAAATTGTTGGCCTGGGCCCAGAAGAACAAAAGAGGAACAGAAGAACTAGTTTCTTGCTAATTTTACGTGTAACATCTCCTCTTTAAGGGTAACATTAAGAAACAAGAACCGTCGCATCCACTAGCGGAGGTAAAACCGTCAAGCACCTTGTTTTCGATAGCTGGAGAATGGAGAGCTGTTCAAAGAAGAATACCACTTCGAATGGGAAGCATAGATATTGATGCAAGACGCAAAAGGGAAATTGGCAAATGTAATCGTCATCATTTATCTTAATCCTTCCAGCCATCTTTCATAGATCTCCGTGGAGCAAGACCTTTAGATGATGGATTTGGAGATGGTTTTGATGGAGTCATGGGTGCCTCCTCATCTTCCCAATTGTCTCCCCAACTGTTATCCCATTGATCAGGTTCACCAGCTTCCTTCTTCCCAGTTGTTGAAACTGGTAGTGACATGTCCACCTTCTGGTACATGGGACCAGCATCTTGACGATACATCCGCCGGAATTTATTGTATAACAAAGCTGCTCCTATGAGAATGAGTACAGCTAACAGCATGCATAATGAAGCGACCCGTGAACGGAGAGTATAATATCCAGATATTTTAGATGCTTCATTCCTTGCAGAATCAGGGATCATGTTCCTCAAACTGAGGCTGCATCGGCCTTCTCCTGCTTTCAGAACTATCATTGTGTCATTTGTTGCGCCTTCGCTGACAGAAACTTTGACCTGCATTATTCAGACCGAGAAGTCTCAGAGAATGTATGGTGCAAGTAATCAGTGGAGGGTCGTGGTTTAACTTCAGAAAGGTGATGGCAAAGGAAATAACATACAGAATTCCAATTTAAAAATATCGATCAGTTTCTTTATGTCCAATACCAATTTTGCTGAAACTTTTCAGTAATGTTAATAAAAATAACAGTCTACTGTAAGCATTTTTTTTTCTCTAGCTTATAATGCAAGAAAATTATGACAATCAAATACATCCCTGAGTCTGTGATATGGTATCCACAACAATGGATGCAGCTCGTAAACATGGATAATAAAATTTATACCTCTATATTTCGTTTTCCTTGCAGTTGAACTGTAGTTTGCTCTAGGCTGACAAAATCAGGGGCAATAATGCTAACATCCAGCAAAGCTGTCCCTATGTTCTCGACCAGAAGCGAAAGAGCTAGTGAATCTGGTCACAGAAAGAATAAGTATTTGAATAAAAAGAACACTAAACCTAAACAATGTAAGCTAATGGAGGTAGAAGGCCATTAAACGAATATTCCCTGCTCCACATGAATGCCTAAGAATGATAACAAAAGGATGCAATGCTTTTGCTTTTGGCATTCTGAGCATGAGGCAATTCTCTCCTTATCTCACAGTGCATTAAAATTGTAATGAAAATAATTTTCTTCTTTATTGACATGCTATAGATGAAGAATTAATTAAAAAACATCCGAACAGTGATTCTCAATCAGAACCAGGCCATAAACACAGAGGGCAATGCGTCAAACAAGGTAAAAGTTGCTTCTAGAAGTAAAAGCACCCTTAAAGCAACTGAGATGGATTGAATGTCTAATCCAAGTCGAAGCATTTATTAATCTGTAAGCATCGTTGCCCTATTATATACAGGATGAAGTGGAAAATTTTCATTATTGAAGCATTTAAAGCAGAGAACTAAAATTTCAAGGAACAAGAAAAAAGATAGTACCATCCCTAAGAAGACCAAGGTAATTTTAGTCCAACTTCTGAAAATGCTTGCAGATTTCAGCTGGGCAAATGTGTTCTCTAAGTATATGTGTTTTCATACCAGTAAAGCTCCAGTTGAAGGCCTCCATTTCTAACAAGCTAACAAGGAAAGCTACTAAAACCTCAGTTTTCTGTGAGTTCACTCAAGCCGGTAATGAGTAATGACAATATCACTCTGCCAGTCCAGTAAAAATGTTTGCTTTGCTCTCACAAAATTGATGAATTTCTCTAGGCATCTTGATGTGGGCATCATCTTTAATTTGACCAAAATAAAATTGCTCGAGTCCAATTTTGGTCTAATTGAGCTAATTAAGCTCAACTTATTTTCACATTTAATTTGTTGAGTTAATTTTTAATTCAAATAATCAATTGAAGTAGTCAATTGATAAATATGAAGGGGATGTCTGTATTGAGTTATTACTTAAATTGGGTAAGTCAATTTAGGTAAGACTTAATCGATTAGGGTCCTATTAGAATTTCAATTGATACTTATGGTAAGCTTATATGTGGGGATTTCCACATTAATTTATTATCTAAATTGGGTTAATCAATTTAGATAAAATGATCAATTAGAATCTTATTAGGAAATAAGTTTCTATTAGAGTCAACTAGAATCAAAGTTGTTAACTTATTTAAAGGTTATTGCATGAGAAACAAGGAACAATTAAATAATTATTTGAAATTTCTCATTTTCTCTCTTGCAGTCTTCTTCTTCTCGCTCTCTCTTTCTCTCTCCTACTCTATCTTAAGATTCTTCTCTAATCTCTTCTACTTCCTTTCTAAACCTCTCTCTTTCAATCTCTACTTTTCATTAGTTACTGTTGTTGTCCAAAAGATTCCAGTAGTGAAAGAGAATCTTTGGGTGCCTGAACGTGAAAGGGAAGACCTGGTTTCAAAGTAAAAGCACGACTATTTCATTTATTGGTAAATCTAAATTCTAAAGACTTTTCTTATATCATATTTTAGGTTTTTCTACTGTCAACATACCTATTTGAGAGTTGAGGAAGTTATTGCCTCTGAGTAGTTTTCTCTCATTTCATCTAGTAGTGATCCTTTCAATCGATTAACTTATTGTCAGTTGTTGCTTACTATATTTTATTTTAGTTACTTGTTTGAGTCCATTGTTCTCCAAAACATGGCATTTATATTAGATTTGCATTACATCTACATTGATTTTCTTTTTCCAACTTATCCTATTTGCTGATTATACACTCGGATCTTTAAATCTTTAAACCAAATTAGAAAAATATTACTACCAAATCATTATAGACAGTGCAAATGATTTCAATCATCAGTACCCCTTCAAACCAAGCGTGGTGATGATTCTAAGACAGATAAACCCTCACTAAAAAGAATATATACAGATGTAAATAAAGTGAACACATACCTGTTCCAGGTACTCTCAAGCAAGCAATGAATTTGTTTTTCTCATCGTTGCATCTGTTGGATGGATCACACTCGTTTACATGAGAATCCTGCAAGGGAAGTGTCTTAGATTCCAATTCTCCACCTGAATCCTTACTGCCGACATTCTCCCCCGACTTTGGCTCCTTCAAGGGATCCTCTTTCCTCTCATTTGGCTTATCCTCAGATTCAATTTTCCCACTATTTCCCTTGGTTTCATTTTGAGATTCTTTGCTAGCATCTTTAGCTTTCTCCCCTTTATCCGCATTAACTCTATCAGGTGGAGCCAATTCTCTGACAGTGTTATTTTTCTCTGCTGAAGATGTCAACCCATTCACACCACCCTGAAATGGGCATGTTAAAATTCCGATGGAATAAAATATGTTAACCCGACTATAACTACGTATCTATCACTGCATAATATCATCTAGTTGACCGATTTATAGAAGTTGCTAAATTTAGTAGATAAAATCATAAATCTCCTATTTACTCTAACGACAAGATGGAGATCTCCATTGCAGATCTCTCGCAATCGCACAAAAATATCTTAAGCAAGTTCTCACTCACCTCTATGGCATCAGCTAAACGAGGTCGCGCCTCGAGGAGGATCACAAAAGCAATCAAGTGCAGGACGCCGCTCCCCTTCATTACTTCCTTGGTACTGGAACAGTGGAACTAGCACCAGCCTACCTTGACTGAAATATAAACCCTATTCCCATTCCAACCACTTCGTTGACCTAAAATGTGGATGAAATCCAAGGAGAAAGCGATTCGAGGACCCTAATCTTCTCACAGCAAGCAAATCTAAGCTTCGAATCCGATGCTCTTGAAGCTTATCCGAGAAGACGAGCTCAGTATGTCGGAGATCTACGGAAAATATTTATAAAAAAAACATATAATAAATCTCGGGAGTTGAAATAAAGCAAAAGAAAGGAGAAGTCGAGAAGAGGAGTGGAGTGGAGTGGAGGGAGTAAAAGGTTCGGTCAAAACAGAGTGAAACCTCCGCTTCGAGATGAACAGTCAAATAACGAACGGCTCAAAGAGCGCCACGTGGCATTCGGATTGAGCCTTTTTTATGGGCTAGTGGGCTTGAGCCCAATTAAACTGAGGGTTTGTTAAGGCCTACTAGTTTTGGATTTTGCAGATTAAGCCCCATGGAGCACAATTGTTTTGCATAAATGGGTTCGTACAACTACATATCATAGGAAATTCTTTAAAAGCGTCATTTATTTTCTCTTTTTTTTATTTACATTCCTATTATATGGTTTAAAATACTCTTCATTTTCTCTTAAAATTTATCTCTATTTTTATTTTTATATTAATCTTAAAAAACTTACGGAAGAATATCAAAGTTAATTTACCAAAAATAATATGTTGTAGTTTTGAAAACAATAATAATAAAATCAAAATGTAAATAATTAGTTTCTTATAAGGCAAGTTCACATATTAGTTTTTTAATTTATCATAAAAAAAATGTCTATTTTATTATAATAAAATGCGCGCTATAATTTACTATTAAAAATTAAAAGTAAACATAATTAAATTGTAAAAAATTCTAAGTTAATTTTGGTGGATAAAGAGATTTATCCAATGGAATTATAATAATGAAAAAAATTCATTACATCATTGGCGATGTCACAGTGGAGTTAATGAGGCAGATGGATGTTGCCATCCAGATATTACCAACTTGATTGCACGGGATATTATCAAACTTTAATAGCCCTCGATAGAAAGCATCTTGACCATTCCCACATTTATCTTTTGATAGACTTTGAGTGAGGACCATCACAGAACTTTCAACTTAGGCTTTGAAGACCATCTGAACCACTCCCACTAGCATATGGTTTCATACCTTCATCAAATCAATTGCCATGATAATGGGTCAGAGAACCTGATTTTAATCATTTATATTCTAATATTTTTGGCAGATTTTATACCATGTTAACTCATATGTTAATCCTTCCATTACGATCTCTTGAAGTTCAATACTTTATCTCTTCAAATCTAATTTGGTGTATATATTTTATATCTCTATTCATATTTATAATAATACAGATCATTAATTAACATATTTCTTAAAATCAAATAAGTTTAAAAAGGAAAGATAGAGAAGATAAGGATAGGGGAAAAGAGGAGGGTTGGTTTCAGACTATCCATTTGACTGCGAGTAGCTTTGATCAGCTCATTTCATTTAATCCAACTACTTTGTGTACTTCCTTTTGACTCGCTAATACACGGAAGGAAATACTAAAAGATTCGCTAAAAGAGTCGTAATCAAAGAGTCAATACTGGAACCTTTGAGGAACTTTCCGTGGACTTTGCTTCTTTTCATTGAGATGGGGGACTGAAAAAATAAAGTTATCTTTTGGACGTTGTGCTTAGTAGCTACGGGAGTAGTAGTTCTCGTGATTATTTCAAAAGGAATTTAGATCAATCGTGATTAGTTGTGTATAATTGTACTCTTTGATGTATCTAATCTCAGCTCTTAATTACACAACACATATATATATAAGTAAAAAAAAAAAAACTTGATATTAATTTGCGGAGAAGCACCTCAAAATTTTTATGGGCAAAACGTTGTCAATTAAAACCTATTAATTCCCAGCATTAACATTGAATTCGATGTGGACTTAACCCAATCGAATTCGATATGGCGCGTTCATATTCGTCCGAGGTGTTAAATTACATTTTGACTCGTAAAATATAAACGTAGCATCCAGGTCATCTGTTGGGAATTGGGTGGACCTCTTAATTCTCGAAACGTGGCACGCGAAGGATGACGTCAGCACGGCGGAGAGGAAGGATTGGCGGGTGGTGCTGTGCGGGCCCCATCGTCACGTGGGCCCCCCCTCGCCCTTTTTACTTTACAGTTCGACTTACGCATAGTATAGCTGTGAAAGGAATAGGACCATTACGGGAAGAAAGAAAGAGAAAAATTATTTGCCTATAAATTCCCACGCTACCCCCAAGTCCCCAACCATTTCGGAGTTCAGAACCCCTCCCTCTCCTCCGCTCTTCCCAAAACACCCCCCCTCCTGTTCCTCCTCGTCGCCGTTCTCAAAGTACTCCTTAGGTCCATGGACGGGACTTTGGAAACGCTTCCTCTTGATTCGGTCTTCTCCTATACCACCCCACCGACCTCCGCCGACGATACGGCGGCGCCGCTCGGCTCCGCCGTCTACCGGTACCAAACCGAGCTCCTCCGTCGCTTCGGCTCCGATAAGCCTACCGCCTCGGCCGGGGAGAAGAAGATCTACCGCGGGGTTCGACAGCGGCATTGGGGGAAGTGGGTGGCGGAGATCCGATTACCCCAGAATCGAATCCGAGTCTGGCTCGGGACCTACGACTCGGCCGAGTCGGCCGCGTTCGCCTACGACCGCGCCGCTTACAAGCTCCGAGGCGAGTACGCTCGCCTCAACTTCCCGGAGCTCAACGGTGGAGATTGCCCCGAGCGGATTCGGGCCCTCAGATCCGCCGTTGATTCAAAGATCCAAGCCATCTGCCAACGGCTCGAGAGGCAGCGGCGCGCCAAGAAGCAGCCCGAGGGCAAGAAGGGAAAGAGGGAAACTTCACCAGTTAGCCCATCATCGTATGGATCGACGGAGGGCGTGACAGGTGTCGTGTGCAGCGAAACGGACGGTGAGTGTTCGCTGGAGAGGATGCCTTCTTATGATCCGGAGTTAATCTGGGATGTGCTGGCTAATTAAGTTTAACAAATATAATCATATGCGAATATGCGATAGATTTATAATATCGAATAAGCAAAGTGATTTAAAAATAAAAGGTGGTGGTGGTGGTGGTGTGAGTGGATTGGTACAAGAGATACTAGTTTTATTTGATTTAAAGAAGGTTCCTTATTATTATTAGGAGTGGTTTCGACTTGTAAAATCCATTATTATTTTTTCCTCCAAGGATTTGGAGTCTTGGACAGTGGAGATTGGAGAATAATATGCCTGGCTATGAGGATTTTTTTTTCCCCTATGATTGATTTAGTTAAGTATATCTTGTCAAAATTAAATCTCATGTATTTATTGCAACAATCTTTTATATTCATTTGTGTGCTAATATATTGGTCGCTCAGGATTCAATAATTTTAATTATACTCAGTTAATATTAATATTTAGATTTTATTTATTTATTTATAGGGATAATTCTCTTTTTACCCCCTGAACTATCACTCATTTCTATACCCGTTGACAGAATTGATGAATTGACCAAATTAACCCTCCACTTATAATGGCGAGATAATTAAGTGGCTTAACTAACATTAAATATTTAAATATTTAAATTTCTTTATTGTACTCTACACTAATCCTTTTTCTAAACAAAATATCTAATCCTCTTTCTAAACAGAATCCCTAATCTTCTTTCTAAATAAAATCCCTAATCCTTTTTCTAAAAAAAATCAGACCACATCATCCTTCATTACTCTCCTCTCCGATCACATCCCACCCCAACAAGGGATGACATACAAAATGAGGTGGCTGGCCGCTGCTGCCACTGTCGAGCTTGGTGTTGTGGGCCTCGTTGAGGTTGACGGAGAAGCTGCAGTTGGCTAGCCTTGAGAAGGCAGACAAACAACATTGACATGGACAACAAGGACGGGTGATTGCGATCATCTCCTTCTTCTTCTTGGTGGTTCAATCAGGCAGCAGCGTGGAGGCGTGGGAGGGTGCGGGTCTGGTTGGTGGAGGAGAAGCCAAAGCTAGAGGCGTTGGAGAAGGTCAAGACGGCGCAGGGTGTTGGAGGTTAATGGTGGCTCTTGTGAGCTCTCTGATGACCCCACCCATCTTGCCGGTGGTGGTGGTGGAGCTGGCATTCGATGGCGGCTCTTACAAGCCCTCCGATGGCTGCACCCGTCTCGTAGATGGTGGTGGTGGAGCTGACGATCGATGGCGACTCTTGTGAGCTCTCCGTTGACCCCATCGTCTTGTTGGTGGCGGTGGTGGAGCCGGCAGTGACAATGGTGGTAGTGGTGGTGGTGGTGCTAGAGGGAAGGTGGAGGGTTTGGTGCTAATGGTTTTGCTAGAGGGAGGGTGGAAGGTTTAGCAACGGTGGTGGTGGAGTTGGCGATGGCAGTGGTTAAGGTGGAGGGTTTGGTGCTAATAGCGTAGAAGGTGTGGGCATTGGTGGTTTTGGTGGAGGAGATGGTGTTGGTGTTAAAAGGAGAAAGAGAGGTTATAGAGGGGTATTTTTGTTATAATAAAAAAATTCTCTTGGTTGCTCATGACTTACACATGCTTCTAAGGGGTATTTTTGTTATATTATTATCATGTGCACGAACACGACCCGACTAATAAACGGGTAACACGACCCGACCCGCCTAACCCGTTTAATAAACGAGTCGGGTTAACGACACGCTAACACGACCCGTCTAACCCGTATACTTAAACGGGTTATATTAACCCGACACGTTAACACGACCCGTCTAACCCATTTAATATAAATTCTATATAAAATTTAATATTTACTGATTTATTCTATATAAATAATATATTGTATAAATAAAATAACATATTTTTAACTCCAAACTCATACAATATTAAAATTACAATTCACCATGACAAAAGTATATACAATGGAGTTTAAACTACTCTTAAATGATGTATCATACAAACAAAAAAAAAATATTTTCAAAAATTAATACAACATCAGAAATGCAATTCTTGATCAAATACTCTCAGCTCCTTCCTAAGTTCAGTTATTAGACCTTCCTTCTGCTTCTCCTGAAGAAATTAGTGGAAGCCAACTTATGATTAACACTAGAAAAAGAAATAAAAAGAATGTACAGGAAAAGTATTTAGCTCAGATGATGCGGGATGTATACCAAAGTAATGGCATCAGGTTGAGACTAAAATGTTCGAAGAACAGAACAGTATGCTTCTTGCTCAAGTCGTTGGACTTGGATCTCCATATTATTTTGTACCCAGGGGTATGAAATACCACCAACAATAGCTCTTCCATATGTCCTCTTGTGCCCCTATTCTGATGTGGTGGTGGAAAATCATCAATCAGTTCCTGCAAACAACATTGAGAAACAGAATAAACATCACAAAATTATACAAATTTATCTGAAATATGGTAAACTCCTAAATTATTTTTGTAAAGTATTAGAGGGATTGAAACTTTCAGTAGTCACTATAATATGGCTTCAGTCAGTATGAGAATATAGGGTGTTGAGATAACAGAAAATGCAGGCAACATGGTACTAAAAAGTTAAACCCAAACATGGCAAAATTATGGGATCCAACTGCTGGTATGTTTCTAGCCTGCTCTTTACTCAGAATGCAAGCATTCACCCCTCAAATGAGTTGGTGCCAAAGGCATCTATCATAAGAGAGAACAGTCAGATGCTAGTCCCATAAACACTGAATCTAACTCATCTCCAAAAGAAACAATAACTCTCCTTGATCATTTACAACAGCAACGAATAATGGAATAGATCGGCCCATCAAGAACTGAAATGTCTTCGAGATCCATTAGATCTAGAAGGCTTCTAGAGAGCGGAACAATAAACTCCTTAAGAAACAAATAAGATGCTGTTTAAATCTAAACATATCTCCCATAAGGCATGGGTAATCTGCTTTCACAGCCACATATAAATACATATGGCATATTACAAATGGAACTAAAAAAGTTATTGTTAAAGGAGAAAATTCTGAAATCAGTATCAGCGCATATCAATCAAAATAACCATTGTAGACAAGCTTGGTAAAGGAAACCTTTTCACAAACTCCAGATGTGGGAGAAGTTACATGTGCCAACATGGCAGCGAAAAGTCATATCGACTCCATATCTGGCAATATGATCCTCCCGTCCCCCACATGAAAGGAAACACAAACCTGTATAATTTCTCATAAAACCTCCAAGAAATCCAGATCACCAGAATAGAAACCCTAGGGTCACCTTCGTGTTGCAAGGACTAGCGTTGGCCCGGTGCCATCCTTTTGGCGACGGTCCGACCGATGAAAAGGATGAACTCCTTGGCGGCGTTCCTCTTGAAGTAGCTGAAGTGGCTCACGTCGGAGGCGTTGGCCAGAACTACCGGATCCGTCGATCCGCCGGAGCAAGAGGAGTCCCCGGTGCTGGAGCATTTGAGGACCAGGAGAGATCCGACGAGGGTGAAGGGCTAAGCGCAGATGGTGAGGAGATCTGCCGGCGAACTCTTGGGGCAAACGACATGCAAAGACGGAGGTGGGAGGCACCGCGGACGAAGGCGATTGGAGAGATTCGACGGTATAGTGACTTAGGTGAGGCGGCTGGAGAGCGGAGAGCAGACTATCACGTGACAATTTATTAATGAAAATATGTAACGAAACCCTAACTGAAGGGGGTTAAGTGAGATATTTATGATAGTTTAAGGAGTTTGTGTACAAAAAAAAAATTCACGGGTCAGAAAATGAGTGATAGTTTAGAGGGTGAAAAGAGAATTATCTCTTATTTATATTTATGATAGGAATTCGGATCGGGTGGATATATCGGATCCGTTTAGTTCTCCCGCATCCGAAACGAGAAATATCGTCGAACCACAAAAGCTTATCTCCTCCGCAGCTGCGCAAAACACCTTAAACCCTTCCAACCTTCCGCTATTCCTGAAGGATCTAAACCCTAATCCCTTTCCCCTCTCCTTCCCCACTCCGAAAGCTCTCCACTGTTCCGGTGTGTAGGGTTAGGGTTCTGGGGTCGAGTTCTCTCCTCTCGTTTGCGATGGCCGGTGAACTCCTACCCCTCCGCCCACTCGACTCCGCCGGAGTCCTTCCCTCTACCCGCGACCTCTCCATTTTTGGTAAAGCGTTCCCTTTTAAGCTCAAATATTTAGCTCTATCCTCGAACCCGCGCTCTTTCCTCTCAATTGGGAACTACTCAAGGCGCAGAGGCCAGAGGAGGGATCTCTTCGTTGCTTGTGACAGTAGGAAAGGTAAGATTTTGATAGAGGAGGAAGCGGAGCACGGAAATTGGGTTAACGATGGAAAGAGTAAAGATTTGGATCGAGATAAGGCTAGGAGTAGTGGGAGAAGGAATACTTCGAGGGATTCTCGGCAGTTGGCGCGGAATGAGATTCCGTTAAAGAGGCAAAGAAGCAACGAGTCCAATTTTCTCCAGGTACTGGGCGAGGGTAAGAAGTCGAGGAGCTTGGGAAAGGGTCCGAAAACAATGGATTCTAGACAAGGTCTTGGCAAGAGAAATATGGGTGTTAAAATATTGGATGGCAAAGAGAAGGATGAGGTTGCTGATTGTGTGATTGGTTTGGAAGATGGTGATTTTTCTGGTGGCCGTGATTCGGCTTTATTAAATGGGCTTGGAAATGACTCGGATGTTGGAAGGAGTTCGTTAGTTCAGGATGAATCTTACCTGACTGAAACTAGGTAACATTCCATTTCAATAACAGCATCTTACAAAAGGTTTATGAAACTATGTACTGTTAGATCTAAAGAAGTTAAAAAAAAAAGCCGAACTTAATCCTTATATTTGTATTAGGATAAGAGATATTTGTTTTGTTTTCTTTCAGATTATCTTATTAGCATAAGATATATTTGTTTTGTTATATTTCTAGATGGATTTTGTTTTTCTGAGTTCTTCATAGAATTCCATAAACCTAGAAGGTTGATATTTCCCTTGAATCGATTCTTTCTCTGTGCTACAGATTTGACCAGTGTTCTGTCTCCTATTTGTCTCTGAAAGGCATAAAAGCAGCTGGATATGAAAGGATGACTCAGGTGCAGGAAGCAACTCTCCCTGTCATTCTTGAAGGTTTTTATTTTATCTTAATTACGTTTTGCATATCAGCTGAGTTAAACTAGGTTTAGGTACTATGTTTTTAGTTTGGGATTATTGTTCTAGTGTTCTCTGGCACTAGAGGTGCTCTTTATTCATGTAGTCAAGGTCATTTGCAGAAGGGCATGGATGTACACAGTACTACAGGGCCATCCTTTTCACAACTAATGGAATCCTACAGCATTTCGATTTTTGTGATCTCTATGATTAATCATTTCAAAATGATGTGATATTCTGACAGGGAGATGTTATCATGTGTCCTCCTTAAAATGTAGGTTTGTCCTTGAATCCTAGTCTTCTAGGAAGCATCTAACGTTAGATTTGGATCCAGCCCTTTCAACAGTTTATATGAGGTCAATTATATATGCAAGGAGGATTTGAGTCGGCATGAGTATCTAGAAATCAATGTCTTTTACTTCATTGATTTATTTATCTTAGGACCTCATTGAACTTCTCGAAATTCCTGTATTTGAGTAGGCTCACTTTCAATGCATCTAGGAAAAGTGAAGATAAGATCCCTTAATGCAGAGAGGCGAAATTTAGTGAGATTTGTGAATTAATAATGTATTAATCAGTAGTAGAATATTAGGACTTAACCAATGGATCAGTAAGTTGTATGTAACATAGAGAGGTGCAATTGTCTTGTTTGTCTTTCATGTTTGTATCTTTATGTCATTGCAATCTCTCTTGCTTTGTAGGCAAAGATGTTCTTGCAAAGGCAAAGACAGGAACTGGAAAGACCGTAGCATTTCTGGTACTCCTTTATCCTTTTGGCTCCTTATCTCAAATATTATGCTTTATTTCATCAACTATGTTTCCTTTGATATTTCTCAATTCAGCTTCCAGCAATTGAGGTTATTTCTAAGTTGCCTCCTGTTGATCGTAAAGAAAAAGCACCATCAATCAATGTTCTTGTCATGTGCCCTACTAGGGAGCTTGCAAACCAAGTTGCAGCAGAGGCTAACAAACTCTTAAAGTATCACTCATCAATCAGCGTACAAGTTGTAATTGGTGGCACAAGGTTGACACAAGAACAGAGGCGCATGCAAGCTAATCCTTGTCAGGTTGATAACTCAACTACTTTGTACAGTACCTAAATTGTAATTTTTATCAATAAAATTGTGATTGTTTATGGACCTAAAATTAGATGAGAATTATTTGAACAGATTCTTGTTGCCACACCTGGAAGACTTAAAGATCATATTGAGAATACACCGGGATTTGCTACTCGCCTAAAAGGTCTGAAGGTCCTTGTCCTGGACGAAGCTGACCGCTTATTAGATATGGGATTTCGTAGAGATATTGAGAAGATTGTTGCCTCTGTTCCTAAACAACGACAAACACTTCTTTTTTCTGCTACTATTCCAGAAGAGGTATCACCTTTTTCACATTATTTGCACTCCTACTATCTTTTAGGAAAAAACTAATTGATGACAATTTACCTTCTAGGTCCGTCAAATTTGCCATGTTGCTATGAAAAAGGACCATGAGTTAATTAATACAGTTGAGGAGGGCAGTGAGGAAACACACTCACAAGTATGACCTATTACTTGTGTGAGCTGTGATAAGATTTTGGTACTTTTTATTTCCTAAATTCTTATTATGTATGGCTGAATCAGGTCGGACAGATGTATCTGATTGCCCCACTAGAAAAGCACTTTCCAATGTTATATGGTCTATTGATGGAGCACATCTCAGAAGATGCTGACTACAAGGTAGGTTTCTGTTGTTGGGCACCAAGTGCTGACCATATCACAGGACACAGAGTTTGTTATATCTGTTCATTGTATAATCTTTTCCAGGTAATTGTCTTCTGTACAACCGCAATGGTCACGAAACTTGTTGCTGAACTTCTTTCTAGACTGCACTTGAATGTCCGGGAGATTCATTCAAGAAAGCCACAAAATTATAGAAGTAGGATTTCAGAAGAGTTTAGACAATCAAAAGGTCTTATACTAGTCAGTTCTGATGTATCTGCAAGAGGAGTTGATTACCCAGATGTCACCCTTGTCATACAGGTCACTGTTTTTTCTGTTTTCTTATTTCAATGTTGTCCCACTGTTATGTTAGTTACTTATGTAGCCTCAATATTGCTTAAAACAAGTTCTTATAATAATTACTGGTACTTGGTCAATATAATTTAAATGCAATACCATTAAATCTCAAAGGAGAGAAGAATCTTTTAATATTATCTTTCCTGATTTCTATTTTCCTGGTTACTCCATGTTGGTAATAAAGGTTTATATATTTCTATATAATCTTTACCAATCTCAACGATGGTCGTGTACTCTTGCAGTCTTATTCCCCTTGAAATGCCAGACTTATCGCCTTTTCTTTTCTTTTCTGTATTGTAGGTTGGTATTCCTGCTGATAGAGAACAGTATATACATAGACTTGGTAGAACTGGTAGGAAAGGCAAAGAAGGAAAAGGCATATTGATATTGGCTCCATGGGAGAAATTCTTTTTAACTAGCATCAAAGATTTACCGGTGACCGAATCTCCACTCCCATTAACTGATTCGAGCACCGAAAAGAAGGTAAGCTACTTTGGTTTCTGTCAATGGTGTTATGTGCAATATTCTGTTAGTGTATTACTATGCCAATGTGCGAGCGATTAGTAATTTAGTATGTAAGGCAATTACCTCAAGCTAAGTAGACGCCTATTTGGACCTTTTTTAGCTTGCAAAGTTTATTTGACATCTCATTATCTCTTTCTGGACAGATCGAACAGGCACTCACGCATGTGGAGATGAAGAGCAAACAGTCAGCCTATCAAGCATGGCTTGGCTATTATAACTCGAATAAAAGCATTGGCCGAGACAAAAACAAGCTTGTGGAACTTGCAAGCGAGTTCAGCAAGAGCATGGGCCTTAGGGATCCTCCAGCTATAACTAAGTTAATTCTTAGAAAGATGGGACTTAGCAATGTTCCAGGATTGCGCTCTATGTAGCTCTCCCAACTTGCTACACCTATGCTCCTTTTCTCTCTTATCAGTTTGTAGGGCGATTTTGTCTCATGATAACCTTATTTCTCTCTAAAGGGTGAATTGTTGAGATCAATTATTTTGTTATACCAATCCCAAGATTGTTGAATATCTATTTAATCGGTTCATATTATTTCTGATGAATTTTTCTTATTCTTTTTTTCTCTTTGCAATATCGATTAAGCGATTGTTTTGTTTATGGTGGCATTAAAAGGCTCCATCTAATTGACGGCTTCCCTTTCCGTGAATTAGGCCAGGTCTTCGGGTTCGAGCTTGACACGCTGTCAACTCACTAGCCCTTTGAGCAAGGGTCGGGTTCAGGCTGGGTTTCCTTTTGGCAGCTAGAACTCAACTATCAAGTACTTAATGTGTTTTTAAAAATTAAATATATTTTGTAAAAGTAATTAAAAGGGATAATTAATTGAGAAATAAGAAAAGATATATGTATACAAAATTAAATATAGGAAATGTTGCCTTGGAATTTGGAAAGGAATCAGGGCAGAAACAACAGTAGAAACTTTTGGGTCAGATTGTGCCGGACCGGGAGAGGCTAAGCCTAGGCCCTTGGGTCGATAGTTATGGCCCAAAATTTGGGTGGATCTCAAGCAGACATCATTAGTCCCACATCGGGTATTTTACGGCAATCGTCGCTCCTTTTAATATCTTGCGATCTCCACTATAGCCGGATCACTTGACGAAGTGAGTGGGTTTTCCAAACCCTGGAAAGTCCCCGGGCCTCAATACCGCAGAGATGCGGCCGTGGAGACGCGGACGCTTCTCGCTCAGACCCTTCCTCGCCATATTGTGAGGGGGCTGAGACACGTGTGGAGCCTTAAAGGAAGTCTGAGCGGAAGCCATATATGGCCGAGCTTTACAGTTATTCACTTAACCCAAGTTATAAATTTGGGTTAACAGAACGGGGCTTACGATCTAGCGATCCAATTTTTCTTTTGCCTCCCTGAATGGATGATACTCGTGGTATTCTACGCCATCATGTGGACTAAGTCAATATAAAACAAGGGGAGAAAAATATTCTCTTTGGTTAAACCAAGGGGAGAAAATTAATCTATTAGGGTCTCATTCGACTATGTAACTGCTAGTCCTTTTCCAGCAGCAAAGCCAATGTTGTCCTACGAAGCAATCAAATATAAAAGCCTTCTGTTAGCCTTATATATGAGTCATAGTCGAAGTTAACTATAATTTTTACATAAAATATTAAATTTAGCTTAATCTAAAAGATTACAGCTATTGGCTACAACTCTTAATAATTTGTATAAATATTTGTACTTCTTCCTCCTTTTTCTACTGTAAAACTGAACTATCGTATATGATATCTGATGTTATCCTACGGAGCAATCAAATATAAAAGCTTTCTGTTAGCCTTATATATGAGTCATAGCTGAAGTAAACTATCATTTTTACATAGATATTAAATTTAGCTTAATCTAAAAGATTACAGCTATTGGCTACCACTCTTAATAATTTGTATAAATATTTGTACTTTTTCTACTGTAAAACTGAACTATCGTATATGATATCCGATAGCTAGTCTCAACCAGACCTAATGTCACACACATAGAATTACAAAGATGCTGCTAGATTCAAAATAGGAGATAATACTTAGTTATTAATATAGAATACCTCACGCAGCATATTTTCAAGTCGGAGTCAGGATTTATTTTCAAGTCCTAGCCATATTTATTATTCAAAATTCTAGTTGGAGTTACTTTTAGATTTTTTTTTTCTTTTGTCTTTTAAAGTTGTTTTAGACTGCGAGTTTTATTTTTCAAAATTAGCATGGAAACTATAAATAAATAAATTATAGAGTCTTATTATCAAGATATAATGTGACTCTTATTCAATAAAAATGTTCTCTTAGCATATTGTGAGAAATTTAAAGCTAAGATGTATCTTAGATTGAATAGTAAATTAGTAAGACGTTATTTATTAATTTATTTATCATATTTTATTTCAATCTTCTGGGATTTTCCATTACACAGCATGGCATTTCGTGTGACCCGGAAAATGTCAGCTCAACTGTTTATGTTGGTTTTTGACTAGCATTTCAATGGTTTAGAATTTATAGATACACAGTTACCTCCAGCGTATAAGATGTCACGCATAATAAGGACGAGTTTAAGGGAGATGGACTTTATCATAATGACTTGTATTAAGCGACCAACCACCTCGGCTAGCGCAATGAAGACAGCAACTAACCTCGACCGGATCCATCCACTCCCACCTACACACGTGTCCCTCCACTTTCTAGTTCAACTGCCTTCTACTTTTATTTTTATTTTTTTAGAGAAAAAACAGAAGAACTTTCTTTCTTTTATAAGTTTCCTAACTAAAAAGGATAGATAATAGGAAAAGAAAAAGGAAACAAACTTTTCCACGGCGGATCCCTAAATCGAGGCTTCTCGCCGTGGGAAATCGAGGGGAAACCAGCGGCTCTCTGCGACGCAGTTGCCTCGTGAGACTCCCACCCTCGATCGACCGAACACTTGCCGCACCATCTCTGTTCGCCTGACGAAACGTCCACCGCCCTCCCCAAATTACCATCCTACCCCTCCCGTCTCGTACTCTCGTCCCACGCAGACGAGAATCGCCAGGGGCATTTCGGTCAAGTAAGGACACGTGCTCAGATTCTTCACTCACATGAAGGCAACTGAGAGTGAGAGAGAGAGAGAGAGATTAGAGCATCTGGGATTAGATTAGATTAGGTTATTGTTTATAAGATACCAACCGACTAATTAATTATTCACTCTCGAATGGATTGATGCATTTATACTTATACACACCAATTGGGCGTTTGGTGTATTGATCCAGCTTTCCTTCGGCTAGCTGCAGCTGGTAGTATTCTTTTCTCCTTCCTCCAACCAGGTCCAGGTGCTGCTTCGCTGACTCCCATCTCGCTTCCACGAGACCTCTTCCATTTTCTTGCACGCCTTCTTGCTCTAACTATCTAGTTGCACCAGCCTAGACTTATTGGCCTCCAACACGAGAGAAAAATACCCATATTTTATTCGTTTACTTTATCCTCTCAAATTCTATTATTCTTTGATTAACTCGAGATTTTCCTCTTTAAATTCCTTGAGCGGACGCCCCTGTGTGACTCTTAATTAGACGGAGACCCCGAAGGGTGGTTGGGGTTTTGATTCGCTCGAAGAGATCGACCCCTCGGTGACACGTGTAGTGGTTCGTGTACCCGCGCTACACGATAAGTTTGCGTTCCCTTGTTCGCTGCGATCTTTTCATCCTCCCTCGGCCATCGCCCCGTCCGCTTTCCCTTAAATGCCCTCCGGAATAAGTCGCGTCGGCATTTATGAGCAACGGCGCGATCCCCGTCCGCTCCGCCACGTGGGCAGCGGATCGAGCTTCGGTGGGCTTTAGAGTTGGCATCTAGTAAGGGTAATCATGGTAATTATGTCGTTTAGGTTGTCGTCGAATTAATCGTGCCACTCTTATGGTTTCCCTAATTTCTGACGAAGTGTTACTATTAAAGGGTCGTCACCTCTCGGGGGAGAACGAAGGCGGGGACGAGTTCCGGCTACTAAATTTGATAAGATCCTAGGTTTCAGATCACCTCCTACGCACGGTGGAAGGACCGAGAAGAGGGATCGAGGAGGAGGAGGAGGGGAGATAACCAAGACCGCCGTCTCCGGCGATCATGGCGGTGGCCATACCTGGTATGTTGCCGACGGCGGCGGCGGCGGTAATGGCGAAGGATTCCTGTTCCGGAGACGGATTGCGTAGATCGGAGTCCGCCGCCGACTTCGCCGGGATCCGACGGTCGAGATCGGAGCCGGTGCTGCGGTGCTCGCTGATCGTGCCACGTGCCGCCGAGCTAAAGAGCAGCCGTTCGGTCGGGATCTTCCCGTTCCAGCTCAATGGATCCTTCCTCCCCAAGTCGGTCAGATCGTTCCTGTTCGAGACGGAGGAGGCGGCCGCCGAGATGCAACTCGTCGATCCGGAGGACAGCGACGAGGACTTGCGTGCGGAGGAGGGGCTGGGGAAGAGGAAGAGGGCGAATTGGGTGGAAAGGCTTCTCGAGTTGAGGTACCGGTGGAGGGATCGGCAGAAGAAGGACGAGGAGGAGGGAGAAGGCGAAGAAGAGGAGGAAGGGGACGGGGATTACTACTGCGGAGCGAACTACGACTCAGAGGAGGAGGAGGAGGAGGAAGGAGACGCGGGGCAGAAGAGCGAGTGGGATCGCGACTCGTTCACTCGGCTCCTTGCCCGAGTCCCGTGGTCCGACGCGAAGCTTTTCTCCCAGCTGGCTACCCTCTGTAACATGGCCTACCTGATACCGGAGATCAAGGTAACCTCCTCTGTTCTTAACTGTTTAACTGTTTGATTTCATTCCAAGGGATGTGATCGCACGATCAGCTCTTTTTTATTCGCCTCTCAATTCCATACGCGTTTCTATTGTTCAACAATTCAAGTAGTTCAACTTAAAAACGACTTCTCTCTTTTTATTTTTATTTTTATCTTTTCGCTAAAGGATATCATACAAAGCGCCTGAATCTTCCGTGACAGACCGAAATTGTTTTACAATACAAACAAAGAATTTTACATTGAACACCTTAAATTCAATGGGTCTTGTAATAGAATTTAGCCTCAGTCTCGTAGTTAATTAATAAAACTGAAATTATCGAAATATTTCTTTTTAATGAGGTCTAATGTAAACGCATGCCGCATAGTTGAACATCAGATTACTTGTGTATAAGGAATAACATGTTAATTGCATTTAGTATAAGGCGAATTATGCAATGTATCTAAGAAACATGGTGTATGGGGGCGGGGGACCCCATAATTCTAATGGATAGTGAGATGTAGCCTTGTAGGTAGTTGTGCGAGCCATAATGGTGGCTCAAATGAAGCTATTAGTGGTGTACTGTTTTTTTTACTTTTCTATTATTATAGGCGGAGGACTTGAAGAAGTACTACGACTTGCGCTTCGTGACCTCGTCGTTGGAGAAGAAATCGGAGGCCTCCGCCATCAAATCCAAGCTCGAGGTCGATTCCACCCAGCCCCCCCCAACCACACCGGCCATTGCGGTTCGTGAACCACGGCGCCAGGTTCGCCCCTCCGTCGCGTACGAGATTGCCGCGTCGGCCGCGTCCTACGTCCAGTCCCGCGCCAAGGGCCTGCTTTCCCTTGGCGGAAAACCCGGGCCCCACCCAGATGATGCCTCCGCAGAGGGGACACGTTGCGAGGGGGCCGAATCCTCGCCGTCCGCGGCGGGCAATCGGGTGTACAAGTCCGAAGTGGCTGCTTACGTGGCGGCCTCGGCGATGACGGCCGTCGTGGCGGCGGAGGAGGAGGCGAGGCAGGAGGCCGCGATGGATCTCCGCTCGCTTCATTCCTCGCCGTGCGAGTGGTTCGTGTGCGACGAGCCGGCCACTCGCACACGTTGCTTCTTCATCCAGGTGAGTGTCAAATTATTAAAATAATACCCTTCTGAGCAGCATCTTATATTCTTACATTTGCTCTCGAGTCTGACGCAATTAAGATGGCCAGGGATCGGACTCGTTAGCTTCGTGGCAGGCGAACCTATTCTTCGAACCAACCAAGTTCGAGGTACACGATTGCCTTTCATTATTTCACTTATATATATATATGCAAATTTTTGCACTTTTGTCTGATTTTACCCATGAATTTTGCAAAGGACACGGGTGTTTTG
Organism: Typha angustifolia; assembly: GCF_048772165.1. Taxonomy (NCBI): domain Eukaryota; kingdom Viridiplantae; phylum Streptophyta; class Magnoliopsida; order Poales; family Typhaceae; genus Typha; species Typha angustifolia. The sequence goes on from NC_133239.1 coordinate 1,918,819, forward strand.
GTGCACCGCGGGATATACGAAGCGGCGAAGGGGATCTACGAGCAGTTCATGCCGGAGATCGAGTCGCACGTGAAGGCCCACGGTGATCGAGCCAGGCTTCGTTTCTCGGGTCACTCCTTAGGTGGCAGCTTGGCTCTGCTCGTCAGCCTCATGCTATTAGCTCGCGGGGCTGTGGGACCCTTGGCCCTGTTGCCAGTTGTCACCTTCGGGGCACCGTCCGTCTTCTGCGGGGGCCAGCGCGTGCTGGAGTCCCTCGGAGTGGACGAGGGCCACGTGCGCTCGGTTATGATGCACCGCGATATCGTGCCGAGGGCCTTCTCGTGCAGCTACCCCCACCACGTGGCGCTGGTTCTCAAGCGTCTCAACGGCGCCTTTCGCTCCCACCCCTGCCTCAACAACGAGGTGCGCTCTTTTTACAAACCCCCACCCTCCCAAAAAAAACATTGAAAACCCCTCTTTTTAACCATATTTACCATCTTTAATCCAAATAATTTACTCCTAAATCTGGATCCTATCAAGCAGAAGGTGCTCTACTCTCCCCTCGGCAAGACGTACATCCTCCAACCCGACGAGAAGTCCTCTCCATCCCACCCACTTCTCCCCCAAGGAGCAGCTCTCTACTCTCTCGACCCAGCAGACGCCAACTCCTCCCTCTCCAAATCCACCATCTCGAGCGCCCTACGAGCCTTCATCAACTCTCCCCACCCGCTCGAGACTCTAAGCGACCCGAGCGCGTACGGATCCGAAGGCACCATCCTGCGCGACCACGAGTCCATCAACTACGTCAAGGCCATCAATGGATTGCTAAGGCAACACACCAAGTCGGTGGTGAGGCGTTCCAGGGAGAAGAGGTTGCGGCTCTGGTGGCCGCTGCTCACTAGTAACCCAAACGGGTTAACGGGTCAGAGTTCGTGGGTGGGTCATAGTAATTCGAGTGTGGAGAAGGGTGGGTTGGCGTCCAAGGAGTTGGTCACTGGGACATGAGAGGTGTTTACTTTTGGCGGTGATGGTGTTGTTCTTTTGACCTTGTACATGCTTAAGAATTCCGTTTCTTTTCTTCTTTTCTTTCAACTTTATGAAAAAAGAAATCGTACATGCAATCCATGAGACCATGAATAATTCACTCTCGAGTAGATCTAACATCGTCGAATCACTTCTCCATACATTTGGGGCTAAGTGGCTAACCAATCTCACAAGCACTCACATAATGGGCCTCAAAGTCTGGCATCTACGATGGGCCTTGAAGCCTAAGAAGCTCTGTTTCATATTGGCGTCTGAAATCTGAAGTCTTCCAAATTGCGAGCAATCACCCTCAATGCTTAGCATAAGGAAGCGAAAATAGAAAAAGAAAACAATTATTGCTGTCACCTTATCCACACCTTTAACTTTTTTTTTTCCTATTTTATTATTCAAGAGCTCGATATATATCGGCAGGACGTAGATCAACCCTATTTTGATAGAGTCACTTAGCCTCACCCTTCCGAGTTTTAAACTATAGCTCTTGCCGAGCTATTTCTCTCTCTCCAAGTTAAGCCACCAAACAAAGTCAAGGACAAATCTACCAATTTTACTAAAAGTGGACGGTTAAGCTATCGTCCCCGCTCCCCTCAATCTTGTGCTAATCAATGGAGATAAGGAAACAGATCATCTGCAGCACAGATGCAGGAATTACCTGCATTTGCTACTTGGCAGCTTACGATCGATGGAGGAAGAGTTAAATCGTTCTGCAGCCAATCTGCTGGTACCAAGGACAACTAGAAGTCCTTTCTTGCTGTGGTGTCGACCGGTCTCTCACCCAACCTTTATTATGTCATATATATATATATATATATATATATATATATATATATATATATATATTATATTTGAACAAGACCAATCATCTTAAGAAACATGCGAGTAATGGCTCAGACTTTTAAGCTTTAATAAGATTCAAAAACTAGGCATCAATGATCTACGGTAGTACTAAGGCGAATGGAATCTCCACTGCCATTCAATGAGACCATCGAAAGTTGTGGATGGAATGCCAACGCTTCCTGGGATCGATCCGTACCATGGAATGCGCAGTTGACACCTTTCACCATCCGAGTGGTTCCGATGTCGACATCCTGACTGCCTTGTTGGGGACTCTACCTTACGACACAGTTACAACCTAAGTTAAGCCTCATTTGCTTAATAAGCTTTCCTTTTTTAACTGCCGCAGAGTTAGATTCAATAGAAAGGATATAATAATTATCTGAAGCCAAGCATCTTGGAGCCGAAACACGACAAGAAGTAGTACGACACAACTCACTGTCTCTGACTTGACTTGCTAGTCGTGGACCACATGTCAGCGCCCCATTTGGACGTTTCTTGTTGGAATATATATATATATATATATATATATATATATATATATATATATATAGATATAGAGAGAGAGAGAGAGAGAGAGAGGCACATAATTCCATTTTCTGAGGATGTGAGTTAAAGAGAGAGGAAGAATACAATGGTCACATTAGCTAAGCCTCTATCCTTTGACAATTTGAGTAAAAGTTTCCTGAAACACAAGGAGATAAGATAAGATAATAAATAAATGTAAGGGCCGAAGCGAAAAAAAAGAGGGTGGATGTGGATTGTGATTTGTGGGCCGATGGCGACAGTATCTATTAAATGTAGCTCCAAGAATGGAGCCAAATGAGTCGTCTTCTCTTCCTTCCCTCCCTCTTACTCTCTCGCAGCTCGTAATGGTCGGAGAGAGGGAAAGAGGGGTGAGGGGCGGCGATCCGGCTGCGGAATCCGAGGGCGGTGGGTGGTGGGCTGACCAGATGGACGGACATGGATGCACCGGCAACATGATGGAGGCGGAGTTAGTGCGCCGGCACCACCGCCACCACGAGCCCAGGGATGACCAGTGTAGCTCCCACCTCGTCATGCACATCAAAGCCCCCGTCCATCTCGTAATTGTTTAGTTCTCCAAATTTCTCTCTCTCTCTCTTTTTTTTTCTGGATTTTGGGAGTGTTTCCAGAGATTAATTGGGCTTTTTAGAGGTTTTCGCTGGTTCTTTAATAGTCGCTAGTCAGTATTCATCTTCTTCTTTTTTTTCGAACAAATTTGAATCTTTATGACATTGTGCCCGAACTGGAGATTTTAGTGGTTATTTTGGGATTTATAGTGGTTTTCTCAGTTGTTTAGGTATCCGGGTTAAAACTTTCAAACTTTTAGTCCAGTGATCGATCTTCTTGTCCTAGATGAAAGCAAAACGAGATTATGAGCAGTGCTGGATACTTTAGTGATTTCTTTAGGTATCTGCTTCAGTTCCTGCGACATATCATAGCAAAACGTAGAACCTTTGGAGTGACTTATCTGAATGGATAATAGGTGTGGTCTCTTGTGAGGAGGTTTGATCAGCCGCAGAAGTATAAGCCATTTGTTAGCCATTGCATCGCACAGGGAGATCTTGAGATCGGGAGTGTGCGTGAAGTTAATGTGAAGTCCGGGCTCCCGGCGACCACCAGCACGGAGCGGCTGGAGCTCCTAGACGACGACGAGCATGTGCTCAGTATCAGGATCCTTGGCGGCGATCACCGGCTCAGGGTTGTGATTCTTTCCTCTGCTCTTACTACTATAATAATACTCAAGGTGCCTTCCTATTATTTATCTGCTGGTCATCTTGGTAGTAGAATGTGTTGATGGCAACTTTCGCTTGAGAAAATTCAGCAGCTCTCCTAGATTTAGTTGTATGAACATGACTTTTTATTTGTAGATACGTGCCTGTCTTAATAATGAAAGTTAAATATTTAAATCTAATCCCCTCTCTTTTCTTACCTTCCATATTATTCGTGTTGATGCCGAATTTCCTAATCATAATTAAAGGAGAACAAAGTAGAAGACTGGCATTTAGAAACATCTATCCTATTGATTTATCCATTTGTTATTGTTGTCTCTTACCTTTGCCACTTCCTGAGGAAAAAACTAATCAAATGAAAAAAATTAAATTATTGATGGTTATACAGGAAATGGATTACTCTTGAACTGGTCGTTTTCTATTTTCTTAAATATGTGATAGTTCTACCTTCAGAGTTATCCATATTATTTATGTGTTATTGCAGAATCGCCAGATCTTATGAAAAGAGAACTGAGTAGAAGAGTGGAATTTAGAAACATCTATCTCATTAATTCATACTTTTGTTGTTGCCGTCTCTTACCTTTGCCAATTCCTAAGGAAAAACACAATCCACTCTTCAATGTTTAAAGTGTCCAGTAGAAAAAAGTTTTAATGGTTGCGCATAAATCTTAGATCGTATCATTTTCTAGTTTACTGATAACTTTTGTTCTGAGTTCAGTAAATTTATTCTTTGCCTAATTTTGCATTGCAGAATTACTCTTCTGTGGTTACGGTCCACCCTGAAATCATTGACGGAAGGCCAGGGACGCTGGTAATCGAGTCGTTTGTGGTTGATGTGCCCGATGGTAACACCAAGGATGAGACGTGCTACTTTGTGGAGGCCTTGATCAAGTGCAACCTCAAATCCCTGGCCAATGTATCCGAGAGGCTGGCAGTGCAGGATGCTGCACAACCCAATCTCTAATTGACTTGGTGAAGTAGGTAGATGGAGATAACCCTGGTGAAGCTACTAGGTCTTTCATCTTGTAGATCCTTAAGTGCCTTTCAGTTTGCTTGTAAGTCTGCTCTCTTTTTCCTCCTTTGGTATCATTTCCTTCCAAGAGAATTTGTTGGTGCTGGGTACCCCCTTCCCTTGGAATGAACATTCAGTGTCTGCTCAATTGGCCTCTTTAATTTCTTAATCTGAAGACTAGCTTGTACATGTCTATTAGGTGTTGTTCTATTTCATGTTACTATGTTTTGTAAAACAACCTATATGCTGTTCGTGGTGAAGAGGATTTACCAAGATAGAGCAGTTTCTATTATGTCCTAGGAATGAATCTAAGTGCAGACTTGAACTCTTGTAAAGTCTTATGCAGGATTGACATCTAATTGGTTCGAGTTATTTGTTTTCTTGTCGCATCGTAAAAGATATGAAGGGCAATGGGAGGTTGGAATTCTCTTCCTTACAGTTTGATGTTTAAAAGAATGGAATGGGCTAATCTTTTGTGCCTCTCAGCTGGGAGACAGAAGATTTCTGCCATTAACTGCTGCTTCATGTAAATGGTGTTTTTGATTAGGTTGTGGTCGATGATATCGCCAGTACTATGCAGTTCTGTGCACAACTTTACAGAATGTAGGAACTAACTGAATCCCTTAAAATCTAGAAGTATATTATCAAGGGCTTTGAGTTCATAAATAATTTTACAGCATCAATCGACGGAGAATTCAATCACAAATACAAGAATCACAGACAACTGAGTTAATGTCGCATTGCTTCCTTCACTAACAACACATATATGAAGAGATCTTTATACATTCTTCTACTAACATTACAGGAATTAGCTTACTGAATCAGCTTACAAATGGAAAAAGATACACTGTTTGAATCTGTAAGCTAATTCAGTAAGAAACATTCTCAAGTGATACTTCTGCCACCATAAGTATCAGTATCCAATAATCTTCTGCAAATCATTGATAAATAACAACGGTACAACAGTATCAACAGCCTTAATTCTGGTTGGCTCTGCAAGAACGCAAGCCACCGAAATTTTCAGAACTCTTCCTTTCTATCGGCAAAATTTAAGTCCTACAAGATTATCATCTATCATCGTAATATCTTCACAGTAATGGTTGAGAGAGCCTGTCTTCACTTTAACATTCAAGCTTAAAAAATTGTCTGAGCACTCAAGCTGGAACGCTCCCTTGTTCCTTCTCACATGAAGTAAAGATGACTCAATCAGGGTTGAATTCACAGTATCAGGACCGAAGTCGCGTTCCTTTTGCCTCTATCCAACAAATAAAGACACCATACTTCACACAATGAAAATTCATGTAACCATATCCATATAAGCTTTGGAATCTAAAATAAGTCATATTTTATAAGTTGGCTCCCCTAGTACTATCAGCTTCACCCTGATCTGAGTCTCTTAAAACCATGTTGCAGCTTCCAATTTATCTCCACAGCTTGTACTGGAGATTGCTGCTTTCTAAACTTGCTTCTGTATTCCAATTCTGTTCATAGAAAACTTCTTTTGTTCTTCACCAGTAGTCATTGCAGGAGCATTTCCCATCCATAAAATGGTGAAATCGAACCCCATCCCTAAGAAAAATTTCGTGACTACATATTCTAGACAAGTACTTTGCCATCGTATGGCAGTCATTGCACACTCTGGTGTTCTTGATCACCCTTATCGGTGTACTCTTATCGGTGTTGATAAGCCCATACGTGATCGCCAGCTTCTCAGTATGACTCATTAGCATCTTCTCCTTCTCCTCTTGTCCAACATTACGAACTATGCAACCGGTATCAGGTACATATCCTAATCTCCTCATTTCAGAGACCAACTGGTACAATTCATAGTATATTTCTCCAGTGTCTGGGTGAGGCATTCCTTCAACATCAAAAACATGAATTGTTTGATCAATCTGTATCCAGCTCCACCCAGCCCTACTCTTTACTCCCCTTGCATTCATTGCAACCTTTATATTCTCAGCATCCTCCCATCTGTTCTCATAGGCATATAAAGTCATTATCAGAAGATAGTTTGCAGAATTATAGGGCTCTAACCTGAACAGGTGCTTGGCAGCTGCCTCGGCAAATTCTAGATTTTTATGATTTCTGCAAGCTCCCAGCAGAGCACCCCAAACTCCTGCATCCGGTTCAAATGGCATGCTTTGTATGAAGTCCATTGCTTCATCCAGATATCCACCTCGAGCAAGGAGATCAACCATGCAAGTGTAGTGCTCAAGGGTAGGGGTTACACCGTAGCAGTTCTTCATCTCATCAAAATACTTCCATCCTTCACTGACTAAGCCTGCATGTCTGCAGCCAGAGAGCACCGCAGTGAAGGTTATGCCATCTGGCCTGTTTCCTGACTGACACATCTCATCAAAAAGCAACATTACTTCTTTACCTTGCCCATGGGCTGCAAAACCCGCAATCATAGCATTCCAAGAGGCCAAATTCTTGTTTTGGATCCTCATGAAAACATTGTATGCATTCCTTAAACTAGCTGACTTTGAATACATGTCAACGAGAGCAGTAGCCACAAATATATCGGTATCGAACCCCTTCCTCAATGCAAAACAGTGCAGTTCCCTGCCCTTCTTTAGCAATGCAAGACCAGCACAAGCCCGGAGCAGGCTAGCAACAGTTACTGAGTTGGGCTGAATTCTTTCTTTTTGCATTTCAGTAAAGAAATAAAGAGAGTCCTCATACTCTCCATTCTGACAACAACCCGAGATAAGAGCGGTCCATGAAACAACATTTGGCTTGAGGCTGTTCATTTTGATTTGGCGAATTAGCAACATTGCTTGTGTGCTCAGTCCATTCATGGAGTATCCTGAAATCAAACCATTCCATGTGGTTAAATCAGGCTGCAAGCCTTCCATCTCCATTTGTTTCAGAAGATCCAGAGATTCATTGAATAGTCCTTCATGTGCATAACCTGAAATCAATGAATTCCAAGTAAGAACATTCCTGTGCTTCATAGTGTCAAAGACTCTTTGAGCTTTAGTAATACTGTAGCACTTTAGGTACATGTCAACTAGTGATGTCCCTACATACAAATTGCACCCAAATCCATGTCTAACTACAAAGCCATGGATCTCATTTCCGTATTTGAGCAAACCCGAATTGGTAACTGTCCGAAGGACACTTGTGATGGAGGTCGAATTTGGCCTTAAACCTTCCCTTTGAATCATTCGGAAAATTTCAAAAACATCGTGATTGAGTCCATAGCGAGAATAACCAGATAATAGAGAATTCCACGTCACCAAGTCCGGCTTCATGGCAGATGAAACCATACTATTGAGTAGCTCCAAAGCATCATCCAGAAAACCATTAAGAGAGCAACAAGAGATCATGGAATTCCACGAGACCAAACTCTGATTTTCAATGGACTCAAAAACTCTTCTTGCAAGTTTAATTGCAGAATTCTTAGAGTACATGGTGATCAAAGAATTGCTCACCAGTATATTTGATGAAAACCCGGATCTGATAACATACCCATGTATTGCCTTTCCATCTTTCAAAGCCTCAAATTTCCCGCAGGCATGTAAGACTTTAGCTATTGTGACTCCGTCAGCTTCGACACCTAAATATTGCATCTTGTGGAATAACTCAAGTGCTTTAACCCACTCTTCCTTCTCTACATTCAACACCACCAATTTATTCCACAAAATAGCTTCTTTATTTGGTATTTCTTCAAACAACTTATCCGCACTATCTAAACTACAACAATCTGCATAGAAATCCATCATAGAGCACTTGATGTAGGTTTCACTATCCAACCCCTGTTTAATAAGCAAACCGTGGATTTGCAAACCCAACCACAAACCCAAAACCTCTGAACAGATCCTTAAAACAAAAACCAGAATTCCGACACTAAACGCCACCCCAATCCTATGCAATTCCCGGAAAACTTCCAACAACTCATGCGGGTTGCTACCTTCGCTCTTGAAAATATCAATCAGATAACTCCAAGACAGGACTCCACACTGCAGACCCATGAAGAAAACCATGGCGGCAGATTGGTAATCGCCAAAATTTAAGTACATTTGGATCAGCTTATCCATGGTCGGAGTTGAACTCCATCCTGCTGTGGTTTTTATAAAGTGGGCATGGACTTGTTTGACTGAAAGCAAGGAATTTGCGAACATGGGTTCAAGTGTGAGTGAAGAATTAGAACATTGGGTTTCAAAGGCGCTGTCTTGGATTTGGAGAGCTTGGGAGATGGGAGTAATTCTATTTCTCCTTCTCTTGTGGGTCGAGGAGTTCTTAGGAGAAGAAGACGGCATGAAATGAGACAGAGAGATGGCTTGCTCCATTTCGAGTGGGAAAGAGAGAAGGGAGAAGAGTTTGAGCTCAAGGCCGGGGCAAAAGCGAAGTGTTCTTAAGCCGAAGCTTAGAATCTAGTACCAGTTATTTGGATAAGGCCACTTACTATGAGACACGTGTATTTTGTTCCTTCGTTTTGTGCGGGGAGATTCTGGCCGTTACTCGGACGGATCACGCCTGGTGTGATTATTTGATGTAATTTACCGATTTTATCATTTTACACCCTATATTTATCTGTTTACGTTTTTTTTACATTAATTAACTGCACATCTAATTTGAGTTTTGTTACTTTGTAAATTATAAATACTAGGGCCATCGTTATCTTTCATGTCAAAGTCTCTAAAACTCCCACAAAGACTGAAAGAAGTAATATAAATTGAGAAAATCTTATATAAATTAATTGCCACAACTAAATAATCTTTATTTCATATTGATCCAATTTATTTCATTATATTACACAATTTACAACATCCACAAGCACAAACAAAGTATAGCAAGCTTGCCAATCTATAACAAGCAAATATTCAGCCATGCATACACAACCAGAAGCTCACTGTTGTTAGCCGCCGACACCAAGATGCAACGCTACCTCATGGCTTAGGAACCGAAGCTTGTATCATGACTTCCTCTCCGGTCCTCGTCGTCCTCCGAGCCGCCTCCCAGTTGAGCGGAACTCGACCTTCTCTATCTCTACTTAGTCTCTCCTGAGCCCCACCCCGTAGCTTCTCCAGCCTCAGCCCATCAGTCTGCTGCATCTTGAACACCTTCAGCACATTGAATAGCCCTCCCGCGAAGAACAGCAAGCTCCCAAACACACACAACCACACCCAGCTCCTTGCCTGCGTTAAGTTAATTCGAAGCAATTTACAAAAGTAACAATTAATCCAAGACGCAGGAGGATTATGTATATAATAATAGAAGCTAGATAGCTTACTATTATCTTGAAATCATGGTGAACAGGGCCTAAGACGTAATGGCGATTGAAGAAACCGCCGACCAAGAAGAGCAAGCTCCCCATGAGGAATGGGACGTGGACGGTTGATTGGAGGATTTGAGTGTGGCCATCTGCTCTCTCGTAGACCTGGCAAGTGTTGAGAATGGAGCCTAACACCCATAAGAGTGGGCCGGCGATTAGAGTGTTCACTGCATGCATTTGTAGCCTATAACTGTGCCCTCTGTCTTCCTGTGTACTCAGAAAATTTATAGTGGAGTATAAGATGATGGAATTTGACTGCACGAGTTATGTATATTTAGAGAAGAGACAGTATTGCCAGATCAAAGTGAATCAATTAACTACTAAGTTGTTGACCATCACCTCTACCAGCGGCTCAGTGCCAAATTATGTTAAAGAAAGTAGTAATATTGTACCTGAGAGAGTAATAAGATCACTCCTATGATGGCGAGTATGGACCCAAACAGCTGCACCAAAGGTGCCATGAGTTCGACGAGCCCCAACTGGAGATCATACCGCAGGAGTGTGAGACGGTAGTCGATTCCGGCGACATGCGCGACGAGGTCGTGGGCGTTCACCGCCGCCATTAGAACCAGACCAATGACCGCCACCACCAGAGCAGCACTGCTGAGCCCTCCACGTGGCAGCTGCGCTGAGAAGCCGACGAGGAGGAGGAAGGCTGCGAAGACGTACAGGCCGGCGTTGATGTACTCCCACCGGCAGCGGACGCGGTAGGGCCCGTAGAGGCGGCTCTCCCTAGCTGTGACGAGCTTAACCATGGCGGTAGTGAACGGATCGGTGAGTTTGAGAAAGGTTTAGTGATTAATTTGGAGGTGGAGAAGAGAGGAGAGGAGGGGATGCCAGATGGCGCTTCAAGGTGGGGAGAAGAGAGGGAATGGATACGTGGCTTCTTGCATGGTTATCCATTGAAACTTACTTCGTATTGCGTTGAAATTGGAGTTACTTATTTCTCGTTAGCAATTCTTTTTTTTTAAAACCCGTTAGCAATTTTGTGTCGACTATTTTGTAGACTGCGAGAGTACGAAGTAACTTTAATCAGAAACTAAAATGTAAAATGTAAAATGTATCAGGTCTGATTAAGTGATAACGATGTCAAACTAGTATTATTATTATTATTATTATTATTATATTATATATATATATATATATATATATATATATATATGAGAGCTAAAGGAAAATTTACATTTCACGCCCTCTATTTTATGAATTTTATATTCACATTTTATTATTTTCATGTTTGCGATTTGAACCTCACGTATTACAGATTTACAGAATTATTCTTTATTCTGGGGTGATATATAATTTTGCAAAAGTAGACTGACAGAGTGACAACCCTATAGCAATTTGCCTCTCTTTAATTGCCGGATCACCGATGACGGCGAGGAGGCGAGACCGACGGAATCCGGCTGGTCCGGCTCAGCCGGTCCGGTCCAACCAGCCGGTTCGAACCGCAGTCTCCGACGAATCCAAAGGCCGGACCTCTTCCTCCTCGCGACGCCTCCTCCTCTTCCTTCTAATTCCCTTCGCCTTCCTCGCCATCTATCGATTTAATCGCCGCTCCCCGGCCTCCGTATCGCCGATCCTCTCGATTTACGAGCGTGGCCTCGTCAAGCCCGACGTCGCGTACCACGAAATCCTCGCCGTAATCTTTCGTTCCAATTACTTTTGCTCCCTTTCCTTCACACGTTTTATTCGGTTGTTTATTAAAATCGCGGGTTATCTTCTAATTCTGGTTTCTGTGGTTGGAATTGGTTTATTTAGGAGAATGCGAAGGTTTCAAAGAACCTGTCTCGCCGCCATTTTCCGAATCCTGTACTGGCTTACGTGACTCCTTGGTAAGTTTATGTCTTGTTATAAATTGGTGCTGTTCTACTTTGAGATTCGATTATCACAAAATGTCTCTACGGTGTTTATTTATATTCGTTTCTTGATCCAATCTTTGGCGGAGTTGCATGGTTTAGGCTGTGGTTGACCTAAATTTTTCGATCGGCTCTGTATTTGGCTATAAAGATCCCTTTTTTTCATACAAATTAGCTGATTGTCTAGTTTCTCTTCTCCATGGAGAATCCCCAACCCAAAAGTTTACGAAAAGAAACTTAGTTTAAGCTATTCTCTTGGCAAAGTTTTGGAGTGTAGTTTCAGCTTAACATCGTTGAAACTTAACCTAACCTAGCTGAGACTGGTTGAAATTCGGTTGTCTCCAAAACTGCCAAAATGCCAAAATCAAAGTTATCGAAACTGTTGAGCCATCAAAAAAGAAAATTGGATTAAGGGTTTTCTAATTTGGCTTAGATCTTGTTTTTATTTCCTAAACTATGTTAATTATCTTGAAATTTCATAACAAGTGTGTATCGCGTATGTGACAGTATATACTGTTTGATATCTTATGATTGGCGATATGCAATGCAGGAATTCTAAAGGCTATGACATGGCAAAGCTGTTCGCTCCTAAGTTCACGCATATATCACCTGTCTGGTATGAGCTGAAAAGGTAATTTGGTGAAAAACTAACTACTAGTTACTTTCCTACATATGTTACTGAATACTTAATATGCCTCTTCCCAGTGAAGGGAAGAAGCTCAGCCTGGAAGGAAGGCATAATGCTGATGTTGGATGGATTTCTGAACTTAGACGGAATGGAGATTCTCTGGTAAGATAAATTCCTCCTTTTTAGGACAACTTTGAGCATACTGGAGTTGGTCACTTCTTTTCAACTTATAACAGTTTTCCTATTTTCAATTCTCAATGTCTTGTTTAGAGTATGTTCAGAATGTGGATATGTATATAATTTTTGTATCTTGTATTTCTTTTTCTTTTTCCATATTTTGTAACTTTTGGACAAAGTACTGAGCTATTGCAGGTTCTGCTCCAAATAATTAAAATGGAGCTTCAGTAAGTGGGTTAATCCAATTTAGGCCGACATGTAGACCAACCAAACTTTTGGATGTTCCAATGAGAAGATGGACTACATTTCTTTTTGTTTCAATATTTCCCATGACGATTAGATTGAGATGGGGTTGGTGTTTATCTGTGATGGGGATACTGATTGAGGCCTAGTTTAGATTTCAATTGGTTGTTCTCTGGTTCAGCTAACAGAAGTTTCAGCGGAGAGCTACTTATGTTTAGTTATTCACCAGAACATTAGGTGGTCACACTAACGATGGACATAAACTTCCCAATTTTAGCTATTCTGTTTCTGCATAAGATTCCCTATTTATAGAACTGTAAATAGTCCACACATTCCCTAGGCAAGAGAAATTTACTGTTCCATGTATTCTTTATTTGTCTAGCAGGTGGTACCAAGAGTTGTCCTTGAAGCATTTCCTGCAGAGATGCTCTTGAGGAAGAAGCAATGGAGTAAAGCAATTGACATAATAATAAAAGAGTGCGAGTAAGTTCCTCTTAGTATCACTATTTATGTGTTTGTAGGACATAATTTTTGGGTTATCATCTTGCTGTCAGTGAATAGGGACTTGGAATATGATGGCATTGTGCTGGAATCCTGGTCAAGATGGGCTGCTTATGGCGTTTTGCATGACCCGGAGTTGCGTACTATGGTAATTTCAAAATTGGCTCTATGTTAAGTTAAAGGACTGGAGATTCACTGTCAACTTTTTTCTTTTTTGCTTTTTGGTACTACTACTTGCACAGCATCATGACAGAAAGAAGGCCAATGTGTTTTAAGTTTAGAGAAGAATTCTATGTTCAATTAATATGCTTTTGGCATTTAACTCTGACTTCATCTTTACTTGTCTAATATAGACTAGAAGGTAATTGTAATTTGTAAATGATAGACCTTGATATTGGTATGTGGCAATCAGTAATGTATGCACAAAACAGGGATGCCCACTGTCTTGTGCATTTCTATATGCTCTACCAGGGCTAAATCATTTATGTTTTTCACTTCGATGTGATTTTGAAAATAAATTTCTTCTAGTCATAAAATTGGTAGTGCTGAGAATTCTATAAAAAAACCAATTACTATAGTATATTCTCACCACATAAAAACAGAAATCTTATACTATGCCCCTTTTGTTTTCCTTTCTAGATTGTACATGTTACACATATATATGACATATCTCTTGTGCCCTATAGGCTCTTCAATTCATTAGGAAGCTGGGAGAAGCTATGCATTCAGTCAACGTGAAGACCAATGTGAATCAGCATTTAGAATTGATTTTTGTCATCCCGGCTCCACGTTCAGAAAAGCTCTCTGAGCATGACTTTGGACCAGAAGATCTTCAGCAGGTTGCTGATTTTGTAGACGGTTTCTCTCTCATGACTTATGACTTCTCTGGACCACAAAATCCTGGTCCAAATGCTCCTTTGGAGTGGGTACGTTCTTCTTTGAGCATGCTTCTTGGTGATAAGGAATTTGGTTCTCCTGGTCCTGCTTCCATGATCTTCCTCGGAATCAACTTTTATGGGAACAATTTTCTTCTATCCAAAGGTAGATGTTCAAAATTTGGTAAATATTTGCTTAATTGGGATATTTTCACCGCATTATATCTCTTGGACTCAACTGGACGAGAATTTACTTTACAGGATTATGCCTACTTGCAATAGATCTATACTCACAAATTACTTAACAGGATTAGGTGGTGGAGCCATCACCGGGAGGGACTTCATTTCATTGCTGGAGAAGCACAGGCCGGTGTTGCGGTGGGAGGAGAAAAGTTCCGAGCACCTTTTCATCTATTCACATAACAACCTGCGGCATGCCGTGTTCTATCCATCATTAATGTCGATTTCTGTACGTCTGGATGAAGCCCGAGCTTGGGGAACTGGCCTATCAATCTGGGAGATTGGACAAGGCCTGGATTACTTTTTCGATCTTTTATGAGCATCTCTTCTTATCTTTGTCAACTTTTTTGGCAGCAGAGCTTGTAGATTAAGACGCCAAATAAATGAGAGGGTGTTTGTTACCAACTATTCTAAAACTTTAGTTGTCAGTGGCTCCATATTTGGAGCCTTTCATGGTGCAAGCGTCCCGTGCACTCTGGCTTCATATTTATTAAAATAATAATATAATATATATTATTATATTAGTTATTTTAAATTATTTAATAGGTTATTTTAGTATTATTATTTTTTAATAAAAAATATATTATTAAAAAAAAATTATCGAGATCTTTAAAATAAAACTAATATTTAGTAGTTTCAGAAGTAATTTTAAATTACTAATTTTTTAATTAAACGTATTGAAATTATATTACACGAAATAAATATTGAAATAAGCATTACATGTCATTGACTAAAAATATTAAAATTACATTATATAAAATAAATAAAAATAATCAAACATAATAAAAATAATAGACGTTTAATTTTGAGTAATTATATTTTAGGACACATAATTTATTATACTCATTTTTATAAATAATAAAAAATTTAAAATTTAAAATAACTCAAAATTAATTTTATATTAGACTCATTTTAAAGGTCTCGATAAGAATTTTCTAATGATATTATTTTTATTAAAAATTGATTAGTAAAATTAATTATATACTTAGTTTAACTAACTAAATTATTTAATAAAGGATACAGATAGAATTAAAATTATCGAATACAATAATTATAGGGTAATTTTGGTATTTTCAAAAAGTTTAAAAAACAAATAAAACAAAGCTATATTTTTATAGTGGGGCTCTAAATTTGGAGCCCCACTGTTACTGGAGCTAGTTTTGAAGCCCCACTGTTGTTAGAGCTAGTTTTGGAGCCTAGTTGGAGCTCCACCAGGGCTAGGTTGGAGTTACTCTTAGAGAATGATGTTTTTATATTTTAACACATTTCTTGCTTCAGGATTAAAATATACTTTGATGGGCTTATTAAATAGATAGAGATTTTTATATTCGAACCAGGGGATCTTAAGGTGTTCGTGATACCAACGGATGAAATTATTTGCTTCAACTTTTAGTCACAAATCCTTACGAGGATTAACGGAATCACTGTTTCCTTCTCCTGGATCTCGACAAATCTGTCAGATAAGAAGTTGCTTCCCAATTTGTCAAAAAGGACTATTACTGTGGATCGGCAGACGAACGATCCACGTTTTATTGTATACAATCTAAGCTATATATGCAATTACTTTTAAGCTTCATCAGCAAATCCTACTCATTTTGTCTGTTGAAAATTGTTTTCACTTTTATGTAGATAAGAATGAGACCAAAGGTAGGTATTATAATGTTATGATACTATAGTATGCTTGCCAATATTTTATAATATATATATATAGAGTGAAATATATATTAATATAAGCTCTTCATCTAATTACATATATTTTATAATGAATGGTATCTATAACAATACATAAATTAGGGTGAATTAAGTAAAACTTTTTAGAGCATGAATCGCAAAGCTAACCATCAGTAGAAAGAGAGTAGACAGCATCTTGTACGAAATAAAACTTACAAACAATCAAACCAAGGAAAGGGTAACAAAATAACGATGAGGAGTTCAATCCAGAATGGCCAACTAATGTTATTATACCCTATCTTGAAGCCTGAGTCTCTCTTTTTTCTCGTCTATCTCTCGTTAATCCTTTTATCCCCTAAGCCTTCTGCATGCCTCATTATCCAGAACCTCTCTATTTCTTCTGGCCTCCTTCCTGGGATTCTTCCAGCTATGAGCTCCCACCTACATATATGATATTATAAAAGAAAGATAAAAAATTGAAGTACTAAAGGTAGCATGTAGACAAAAGCGAGAATGATAAATACAAATCTTCTTCTTCTTCTTCTTCTTCTTCTTCTTCTTCTTCTTTTATAATAAGTTATCTTGGAGGAGGCAATGCAACAACTGATCATTTGAGTTGAGACTTCTTGGGCATAATATCAAAGTAACAATGATATGATTTAAGGGCAGAAGAGTTTAATATATAAAATAAAACTATAATAAAAACTGGTTCGTTAATATCAATCCCCCAAGAGAGATTAACTGCTTTCTTATTTGAGCACTATTAGCCGTATATTTAAGCAGGATATTTTGCTACAGAGTACATAGTTTGTTAAAGTAATGTGTAGGCCAGAAGGTGTTGGGCTTTCCGTATAAAGCATATGGAGGCATGGACCAACCACAAAAGGACTTGCCCACCTTTATTCAAATATTGAATGGAAAGTTTAGCATTTGATGTAGCATTGCCTTTGATGAATTTTTCAGTCAAGCAGGTAGCACTAAGTAATCTAGTTTAGTTTTGGTTTTGGTTTAGATTATAAAAGAATGAACTTAATGTCTTCTGTGAGCTAATAAGAGATCCCGAGCTACTAACACCTGTAACAATTAAATCAAGGTGGTGTTAAGTAGAATATAGTCTATTCCTTTTATACTTTTAGCGAGATTGCTGAACAATATAGTGTCATTATTCAAATGCAATTTCGGAATCTTTAAGGATATTAGCAAGCAAATAATGCTAAGGAAATAGAAAGATGGGAGAAGATACAGTATAAGAGGTTTTACCTGTCTCCCACCAGCTTATGCATCCTGTAAACAAGATCTTCCTCTTGTTGCGACATGTTAATGATCTGCCACTCAATGCTACCAACTAGGGCAGAAAACAAAACACCAAAAAGAAAGAAAAGAAAGAAAAAGCTACAACTGTTGTGAGCTCAAAGCTTTAAAAAAAAAAAAAAAAAAAAATATATATATATATATATATATATATATATATATATATATATATTAAAGAAAAAAAAAATCAGAAGCGGATGAGTATAGAAACAGCATAAGACCTTCCAAGTTATCATCAACAGTTCTGGATCGCTTCCTTTGTTGACGCTTGTCCATGGCAACAGGTAGAAGAAGGCGTTCCGGTAGAAACCAAGGGGAGAATAAAGAAAGCCTTTGAGGCGTGGGGTAGCGAACATTGGTGCTCAAGTGATATATGAAGGGTAAGATTTTTCAGCTACTCCCAATAGCATGGGGGAAGCAGATAGCTGCAGCCATAGTTGCCTGAATTTCCTGTACTGGATACTTTGTCGACCACTACGGGCCGGCAAGGACACTGCAATTGATCTATTATCATCATCTAGCTCCTTTTGTGGCTGATGGGGCGACCACTGTTGATGGTATGTTACAGCTGCAGTAATATTAGGACTGGACCCGCCAGATCTCTGTGTAGTCTTTTGCATTTTGTTTTCTCTGGCTAGTTGGCTGGTCAGATGGCATCTAGCTGAATACAGCTCCTTCGATCCAAAGGAAAAAAGAGAAAAGGAAAAAGAATTATAGCACTATTTCCTTCTCTTCTCATCTCATGATTTTATCTCATCCTAATGTTGTAATGTTTTCTTCTATGGTTTAGTTTCAATCGGAAGTACATTTCAGTGTCCTTTCACCTTTACTAGGGCAAGAAATTCAAAAACTTTGGGGCCCTTTGATTTGATTTCATGTATTTCAAAATACATTATCTATAGTGTAAGGTGAAAATTTTGTAATGGTTCTTCTTCTTTTCTCTTACTTAGCTTTCTATTATTGTTGTTGAGTGAAAATGGAGGTTATCTTAAAATGGTACATTACAAAACATAATTATATAGGATACTGATGCTATGCTGTTAATTTTAGAATTAGTTTAAATTTAAAATTAGTAATTAAATAAATATAAAACTCGAATGTCAGAAGAACTTTAAAAGTTTTGTAACACTCGCTATGATTATTTTAAAATAGTTAATATGCTAAATTTATTTACGATTATAAATTTAACGAAATTAGGGCACAAGCCGCTGCGCTTCTATATACCTCACAAGCCTGTGAGTTCTTTATTTTTTATATTAAAATAATATTTATTTTTTAATTTTAAATATAAAATTAGATTTATTCTGTGTATAAATATTTTATGTTAAATTTTAGAAATAAAAGAAATTAACAGGAGGAAACTTCTGTCACATAACACTGATCATGAATCTTCTCAATAATGTGTGGATAAATGTAACATAGAAGTTCAAAAAGGCATACAGAGGCAATCCAGGATTTATACAAGTTTATAAGCAGAACAGCTATAAAGCGTCAGATAAACTAAAACTGTCTCTGTCTCATTTATCTCTTTCTACTTCTTTTCTCTGTGAATCCTTCTCCATGCCTCATTATCCAAAACCTCTCTATTTCCTCTGGCTCCCTGCCTGGGATTCTCCCAGCTATCAGTGTCCACCTACAAAATTTTCTTGTCTTGCTGATAGTATCAAGAAGAAAAAGAGGTCCGGAAAGTTTGGCACTATATGCAGGACTCTGGTTGCAGAATTCAACATAGCTGATATATCAAAAATATTAATCTACTCTTTCTTATCAAACACACATAATTTTATTAAAATTATAAATAATTACTTGATCTACAAACTTAAATTGTTAGACATATTATACCTTTAACACGCCCACCAAGTGTGACTCTTAAATACTGCGACGATGACAGAAAATAATAGGTTGTAATATAAATATCATATTTAATAATCAGTTAACCCAAAATTTAAACTACCAAGTAACATAGCAACAATATATGATTCTTTTAATTAACAAATCATACCGTTGCTTGCTTAAGGCTACAGGTTTCTTTATCAATTGTCATTCTTTAAAGCTGCTCCATAGCTAGTGTTTTCGACCCATCAAGGCATCGAGTTGCTCTTGATGTGATATTTTATATATATAGTGGTACTGTTCCATTGTTGTAGCTTTCTCAAAAGCAGCACCACTGATGATTTGGTTTTGTTTCATCAGAATGAGGACTACCCAATCAGAATACTACTATGATGTGACAAATTTACATTCAGTTTACATATAATTTGATCCCAGATAGTGATAAATAAACAAGAGGTGAAAAAGAAGACGGTGATTTTTGAGATTTTTACCTGTCTCCCACCAGCTTATACATTCTGTAGATAAGATCTTTCTCTTGTTCTGACATGTTAATAGGCTCCCACACTGCGCTGCTAACCTCTGCCAAGAGAGAAACAAGTTCATAAAACTCAAACAGTTCATGATACTACTAATTAGTAATGATCAGGCGAAAAGCAAAGTGAAAGAGAAGAGAAGCACCACCAGACCTTCAAAGTCATCATCATCAGTGGATTTGGGCTTCTTCTCTCTTAGTCGACGCTTGCCCATGGCTATAGATAGAAGAACATCCGTTTCCAGATATTCTCCTTTTCCTCTTTGTTCAACTTTCTTCTTCTCTTTGAGCAGATGGGGGACATCTTTATGCTCGATAGTCTTGGGAAGCAGATTGCTACAACCCCCGAGTGCAGGAATCTCTTGCAACCGAGTAATAGGCAGCAATTCACTGGGGGGTACTAATACTAAGTAATTTCCTTCTTATATAACTGGGTAAACTGTTCCAAAAGATGTCTAAATCATATACAAATGTATAATAACCCTTTAGTAAAAAAAAGAAAAGAAAAGAAATATCGACCCCAATATTTATTTTTATTAGAGATCCTAGACTATAATCGATTCACTGGACAGGAGGACCAGACAACTAGACTTATACTGCATCAAGATGAGGTCTCTTAAGGCAAGGCGTTATAAGACTGAAGCCTAGCTATAAACGTAGGGTTTTATGGTTGCACGTCTTCTTCATCGTTAACAGAAGAAGTTGCCAAAGAAACGAACTGCACTAACGCAAATAATTGTACCATCAATGGCATTTATTTCATGTGTTATGCGGCATGTGAGCAGCATCCGATGATTCTATTCCATTTCTCAGTATGGAGTTTGAAAGGGAGGTTGTCTTGAGCGAAAGAGGGAGAGGAGAACAAATTCAACTTTCAAGATGGTTAGGTTGCAACGAGAAGTGAAGCAACCGACAGAAGAAACTGGTGGACCAAACAAACACGGCTCAGTCTGGAAGATTCCATGTCATTGTAAAGAGAAAATGGCAGTATATACTTTGCAAAAACACGGCCCAGTCTGGAAGATTCCATGTCATTGTAAAGAACTAATGGTAGTATGTACTTTGAAAACGACCGTCATGAACGTGACATACACTATGAGATCCCCAGCTACTTCAAGAAATTTATCATTGGAATAAACCATAGAGAGGTGAATAAATTTCTAACGAGAAGACTCATCTTTTCATAACTTTATATATTACAAAGTTTACACCTGAGGTCTAAATTCTACCTCATAAGAATGTTGTATATATGGTGTGATGCTTAGCGTGTATGTTACTGTGACTATCATACACAAGGTTCGTTTATAATGAGGATGTATGAGGTGAAAATATACAGTACAGGTACAATATGTCCATGTTTCAGAAGTATCGTCGCAGATAATCAACACGAGCTGGGTGTTTGAGCTTCATGAGTGCCTTCACTTCGTGCTTGCGGACCATCTCTCTTGAGATATTCAGATTTCCTGCGATCTCACCCAGTGTTCTGTTGCCCTTGCCGTCGAGTCCATATCTCTGCCTGATTACGACACTCTCCTTGGGCTTTAGTGAATCTAGCTGCAGAGAAAACAAAAGATAGTAAGTATTTTTTTCAATTATTATTGTCGGCAAATGGATATCAGTTTAAACTTGAATATATGCTTATAAGATCTATTGCAGAAAAAGCCCTGAGAAGGCAGATTTGTATAAGTTACTTCAAAAATCTACTCATAATCATCGCGCTATGAAACTGGATCTGGCTAAACATCTAAACAAAAATGACATACTTTTTGTAAGAGTTGTTAATTCTGAAAACTTACCACATCATCAAGAGCAAGTCGGAGAAGTGCAGGCTGTCTACATTTATCACCTCCAGTACCGTCGACATCAGTGATCCCGTTGATAAATTCTTCTTGTGTAACTGAGTGCTTTGCATTAAGGGACAAAACTGGTTTTCCTGCCTTTAGGACATAGAAATATCTTTCTGGTGATATTCTTACTCTGTCAATGATCTCCTCCTCAGAGGGAGGTCTCTCAAGTTCAAATGACAACTCTAATTTGGCCTTCTGGATTACTTGTCTGACCTGCATGTTTACTTTAGGTAGTGATTAACATGCTCAGCATTCATCAACCAAACTGGACTGAAAAAATTCCGAGGCTCTTTATACTACCACAATAAGACACAAAACAAGAAGATGCAAACTTTTGACATCCTTGAGGTTGAAGTCTGTCATACCGATTCAATTCCAAAGGGAAACCGTGTTAAACTTGAAATTATCATTGACCGAGTAATAGAATGCCGGATCCAAAATAGGCCATATGTGGATAGGCGAAACCCTCGCTTTGTTTCAAACCGGTCAATGGCTGTAATAAGACCTTTAGCACCAGCTTGGCAGAGGTCTTGGAACTTCGGGCCACTTGCAATGTCTGGATAGTACTTGTTGATGACAAATAAAACTAGGCGCAGGTTGTGCTGCAAGATTTCCCATTACCAATTATTAGCTTCCAATTCATGGCAATTAAATAGTAATCAATTTTCTATATAATAAAATAAAGCATCAGATAAAGTGATCGACTTAACTAACTTGGCATAAAAAGGGTTTAAAATATTAAGCTTCGTAAGGATGAAAGAGTAAAAAACCAGTGTGGCGGAGAATATTTTTGTCTATAATCAACCAACTAATGCAAAGAGACACGGTTCTGATAATCAGGACTTGTGAAAATCATATGCATATATCTACAGGTATATTCTCTACTATATAAATATATTGCTCAATTATAGACCAAAAAGTTGGTTACTAATGAAGATTAAAATATGGTAGCAGTTAATGACCCAACAAAACCTTCAATAAAGATTACCTTCTCACAATTTATCTATCATTCAGGAACATAAGGACAGAAATTCGTTTTGTAAAAGGCTAACAGTGAATATCTAAATATGAAGCACAGTACTCGAGTGCAAGTAAAGATCCAACAGTGACAAGAAGAGACCTATGTGGATGCCCCCACATAGCAAATAATAACGATGAATTAGTTTGTAATTGTATCTGAAATAGCCACTACATTCTTTTAGCAGAAAGATCTACTGGAATGAACTTACAATCACATAGAGGAATTAGATTTGTCCGATTACAGGAGTCCATGCAACCAAAAAATTCTGCAACTGGATTTTAGGTTCACAACTGTCAGCTATATTCAGTTTCAGTTTCCTAGTATTGATAACATAGAGGAGCATATGCTACTGGTTTGATATCAGATAACTCTACATGGAATAAATCTGGTATGGGCTGTTACCTTTATTAATTTGTTCCTTGCTGCTCGACCGATCTCTAACTGTTGTCTTAATTGCATGACACTAATATTCATTGCACCCGCCAATTCTCCATCCGTAGGTTCTCTATTTAGATCTTTGTGCAAGTTCTCCTTCAATTCAAGTATTGCCTAGAATTCAGTACAGCAGAAAAATCAAGTTGAAGTTATATCAACTAAAAAAGTATCAAAAAGTGAAGCAGTCAATTTTCTCTTTAATTAATAAAATAGTCAAAACAGTAGCTCTCCTGTATGAATATGTACCTCACTAAATTTCTCAGGAAGAAAAGAGGGCATGTATAGCAGTAGCAAGAAGAAGGATCCATCAAAAAAATATCAAAACAGAGGATGCCAATTAATATTCTATCAATAAAAGAGCAGCCAAAGAAGAGAAGGCAAGAGATCTTTTTTATTATAAAAAAAAAAAAAAAACAATCTCACCTTCATCTGCTGCATCAGCTTGAACAATCGAGTGTGCTCCGATGAACTAAGCACTGGCGGTATCTTCATCTTCTTCCAGTCCAAGCTAGTCAAGTCTGTCGACACTGAATGCTCCCTTACGAGCCTCTCCACCACATCCTCACCAAGCTCCTTCTTTTCACCGCTTATTGCGACTGCCACCCCTTCCTCCTCCTTTCTCCTCTTCCTCAAAGCCACCCTCTTCTCAAGGCTCAACCTTTTCGATCTCCTCCTCCTACTCCTCACCACACTAATATTACACACATCCCCAATTCGACTCTCCTCCTCCTCCTCTTCTTCCACCCTCTTCCTCCCCCGACCCGTCCGCCTCCTTCTTCGATCCCCGCCGATGTCCTCCGCGTCCGAAATCTCTGCAGGGCTGAGCTTGTAGATGTTCTCGAGCACCGCGGCAACCTCATTGTAATTCAAATCGCAAGAGTCCGAGGAAGGAGAGGAGGAAGGGGAAGCCGCGGTGGGAGCGGCGTCGATGGAGACGGCCTTGACTCTCTTTGGCTGCTTAACAGCTCTCGTGAGGCTCTTCTGAGGTTCTTTCACGGCTTCCGACGGCGAGACCAAGGCCAAACATTTGGTGGGCCTATTAGAGTCGAAGGATAAGAAGAAAAATGACCGCGGGAGAGGCGGCGATCGGCGGACGCCGACGAACGCAGCCGGTGGGGCCGAGCTCGGTACGGTAGCCGATCCCATGATTGTACGAATCTTAGGGTAGTCGGATATGCCGATGTGGTGATTCCGGTGAGAAAGATAGTCGCAGGCGAGAGTGCGAGATTGAGAGACAGGGGAAGAGGGAGTGTAAATAATATAGCGGGGAACAACGGCTACCACAAGGATCTTCTACAGCACGCCGGAATCGAAGGGTGAGGGTTGGGCGCGCGCTCGATCAGACGGTGGGAAATGGTGGAGTTGGAAAGTGGGGAGACGTGGCCAGGAGGTGAGCAGAGGAGTGGGTGGTGAGATACATTTGGGTTCCAGGATGGATCCGTGGATGATGTTGGTGACACGTGGATGATTCCTATAAGTGGCGTGATATTTCTGGGTTACCCCCCCCTATTGGTGGGGCCGGAGGAAAAGATTTTTGAGGGCTGAGGAGGGCTGCACGTCGCTGGTCTTGAGGCCATTTGAAATGGGAAATTGGAGAACGGAACGCGCGTAAAGCTTATAGCCTGGTAAAACCTTTCAAACGAAAGCGAAGGGCACAAAGACTTGTAGACCGGGACTCCCCCAAAAAACTTATGAAGGTAGGGCTAAGAATGCTCAAGCTCCTAAAAACACAACAATGCGAAGAATAGAGTCCTAATTGCTTGATAAAGTAAAACCACAAAGTGAGAGAAAATATTGAGTTAATATGTAAGGATTATCAGGTGCCTGTTTCTTGTGGGAGAAAAGAAGAAAAAAAGGAAGAAGAAGAAGAAGAAGAAATACTACAAAATGAAGTACTCAAGTGAAGCCATTGCTTAAAATACAAAGTAAAACAACTATGGTTTAAATTGCTAAGCTTGTATCCCACTGCATTCAAGTGAAGCTTGTTCGTGCCATACTCCATTTAAGTTAGATTGCCATAACCTTACCATTCCATCACCGCCAGTTGATGCCAGTGTCATACCGCCCATGTCCCACTCCAATTGCCACACCTGCATAATTTCAATACGTAAGTAATGCAGCTTAACTTAGCAGCAAGTCACACACACACAAAAATAAAGCATCGAGTAGAAACTCTGATTTTAGGCTCAGGAATGAAGATAGTGACAGGAGAAAAAAAAACTGTCGAAAACTGTGAAAGGAGGGAGTAAAAGCATTAAGCCAAAGGCTTACAGTTCAGGAGGAAATTGGGCTTAAAGTGTGTTTTGATGATTAACGCTTTAAAGAATGAGGCAGCCTGAAAATATAGAGGAGCTGAGTACGGAGTAATAACAGAACAAGAGCATCAATTTAAAGAAAATAACAGCAAGGATTAAATGTAACATGTAACTCTAATAGTGGAAAGATAAATGATAAAAGAATGTCTTTGTTGGTCATTTGATTTACTATGAAGCACAAATTGAAATTGTTGGGAGAAGTTACCTATAAAGCAGTAAGGTAAAGATCGATACAACAATATCTGTGTGCAGAAAAATAGATAAAGAGAAGTACTAAAACCCAAAGAAAGCCTATTATTTTGTCTATGATATAAAGTGGATTCATAGAAACAGAAGAGATGTGCATTGATGGAAGAAAACTAAAAATTAGATAAACTGATACATATTATTTCCAATGCAACTTCAGTTCAATGAAAGATTGATGTTCTAAAAGGGGAACAGGAAAACAGAAATATGTGCTTCATACCTCACCATCATGGCCAGAGAGTAATGCAACCTTTTCTGTTGAAAGTCTTCCATCAGACTCGGGATTCAATCCTACATGCCATATTGCAATCCCCTTGCAAGTTGCAACAGCTATAACCTCATAAGGCCTGCAAGAAACAGGGCCATGGATTTTCACATACCCTAAACGTAAGTTCCAGGTTTCTTAAAAAAATCCGTACAATAAGAATATGATGACAGTGAGGAGAATCTGGATATTATTGAGAAACCTCAAATACATTTAATCATTTACTTCCAATTAGGAAAGAATCTCAGAGTCTCTATCAATCCTAAAATTGTGCAATATTAGGTTTCAACTAGGAAGTTGGTGTATATTACATTTCTAAACATCTTAGCAGGGTGGAAAAAGAACCTTACAATATGGTAAGAGAGAACAAATAAGCATGCATATTTTACTTTTAAGCATGGATTGAAATATCGGCCGATCCCAATCCGTATCACCGAAAGGATCGATCGATATGACTGATTAAGTTTATCTCTGATCCAAATCATCCGAAATGTAAGACCGATGCAATAGATACATATCGTTTTTTTAGTTTCCCGACCCAAATCCGAACTTAGAACATTGCTTTTAAGTAATTTCTCAGTTGATAGTAGTAAGAGAACAATAAAGCCATAATATGATATTTTATTGCAATATGAAGAAGTTCCATCTAAAGGAAATACCAAGTGACAAGCTGAGCTAAGACTATCCGCATATGGTAAATAAATAATCAAATGCTATCCTATAGCGATGAAAACAATGCATATATCTTACTCAAAATGTTGACTAACCTGCCTATGTTGGGGGCCCAAGCTACAGCATGCACCCTATCTCCACTGTCCTCGGGCAAAGCCAACTCTGCAACTGGTAGCCAACGCTGATGAGTCTCTTGAAACTCCCAGATCTGTTAAAAGTTTTATTGCACAAGATGAAATCTTCTGTTTGAGTAAATAATTATTCCAACAACTATGACTACAAGAGACATATGGACACTTTTGAGAGAAAATGGGAGAATATAGGAAACATTTCATCCTCACAAAGAGAGCATGTAAAAATAAGTACAACTATGAACGATATTGACTATTCTCAATCAGCATTTTATATTAGAATGAACCCCCGTCCCAGAGAAACAAGTATAGAGCACTCACTTGACTATTAATTGGCGATATGACAGTTGAACAACCAATTTAAAAAAATTTCATATCTATCTATCACTACTCAACATCAATAAATAATCTAAGAAATCTGATCAAGCTATGAAGTATCATTTACACAATGGTCTAAGCGACAGGAAGGTCACAAAAATAAACTGCATATCCACAAAGCGGTCTTAGTATTCCAGAGACCTTAGAGGAATTGAATGGTGGCAAGTCTGAATTGAAACCCAGAACAAAACTAGCCTGCTGGCTTTCACCTCTTTGTGGATTCCATGCAATAGATGCAGATAAACAAGATGGCTTTCCAAACCTGGAGACTGAATCAATCACGTTATGGAATTCCGCCTGCCAGAGATAGAATTAAATTCAGTATAACTTAAACATACTGAAAAGCAATATGTTTTATTCCAAGAAGAACTGAGAAGAAGACTCTAAAATGGTAAGTGCCAACCAAACAACTTAGTTTGAGTCATCTCAGAATATCATCTCACTTTGTTTGCTCATACGAAATCATATCTTTAGCAGATGACTACTTAAGCAAGATAGCTTCAAAAGCAATTACAAGTGCAAATTAAGAACAAGCGTGGAAAATCTAACAAAGAGAGTAAATTGCAAACATCAAAAGGAAAAAAGAAGAGGAGAACAGCATTGATGGAGTTTCAGCACTGGGCTTAAATATCAGAGATACAATATCACCTTTCCTCATTTGGACACCTAACAGGAAGACAAAACAAATAATAAAGTAACATAGAAGGAAATTTACAGCAAAGTTGGATGAAAATGGACAAACCTGAAGCTGCCACTTGTCTAATTCCAATAGGTCCAAGAGCTCATAGACCTTGACATGGCCATCCGAATACGCAACAACCTATAAGAGTCCAGCAAGTTAATTGTGAAACAAGAGATGATTGCAAAGCCCACCGCTATTCAACTGAGTGTTATCAGTTAGAACTCACCATTTTCAGGCTTGTTAAAAGTACTTTGAAGTATACATTAAGTATGTGAAAACCACCGGTATCCAAGAGCATGCACCTCTTCCATGATAGCGTTTGACTATCTGTAGACATAAAAAAGCAACCTAGCTTAGTTAAACATTTCAGTTTCAAAAGTTCAAGTTCTTATTGTTCCCAAGAAATAACAAACTCAAAAAAGAGAAAGTGGTAGGATATCTAAAGCATATATCATGTCAAAGATCAATTCGCCCAGCTAATAGTTAGAATATGTATCATGCACAACATTTGTCCACTCCCATGATGACTTCATCCTTACCAGCAAACTTACTTACTAGATAGATGGAAAACAAGTCTTAATCAGAACTAAGATATATAAAATAAAATACCATAAAAGACTAGCAAACATTCGACCAAAGAGAACTCTGTACAAAAACAAAGGAAATTTTTACTTCCAGATGCCAACTGGTAACATCCTTAAGCCATGCTAACTATACAAACTGGAGGCAAAGTATCACAATTCTTGCAAAACATGCAAACTCACGATTGCTCTCAATTATCCAAACAGCTATCTTGTTCCATAAGGGAGAGTGCAAAATAAGTTTTCAGGCATACAATGGCATGCAGTATAATTACAAGGTCGATAGATTAAAATCTGAAAGACACAAAGAAAAATAGCAAAAATTATGTTGTTTTAAACCTTCGCCAACCTCCTCCCACAAGGACAATGTTCCATCAACACAAATGCAAGCCACTGCGTCACCATATTCTGGAGGAACCCACACAACATTCACAATGCTACTCGCATGTGCCTGTGCCAGTAACAACAAGCAAACAAAAAGAAAAATTATTCGAGGAGTTATCTATCAATAGGAAAATTGAAGTTAAATCTCACATAATATGCAAAAGACAAACTCCACAAGGCCCAAACCCTGAATCCTAGAAAAAGAAAAACCCGTAAGAGAACTATCAACTATACCTTGATATCTATTAGAGACATACATTTCCGCAAAAATTCAGCATCACGAAAAGTAGAATATCTTACCTCAAGGCTCATTAAATCGAAAATAATACACAATTGAAACAGATTCTAGGGTTTCAAACAAGCTAATAGTGGAACTCAAGGAAAAGAACGATCAACAGCGGAGACAATCACCAATAAGGAAGATAGAGTTCTAGAGATTCGAGAGGTAGGGTTAGGACAAGTACCTTCCATTTGGAAGAGAGTGAGGAGGAGGAGTCAAGGGAATCGTATATGGAGACGTAGCCGTCGGCGGAGCCAACGGCGAGCCTTTGGCCGCAGTAGTTCCAGCCACAGCACACCGCGCCCTTTTCCAGAGTCGCCACCTCCATCTCCATCGGATGTCCTCTCTCTCTCTCTCTCTCTCTCTCTCTCTCTCACTCACACTCTCTCTCTGTTTTGGTTTGTTTTGTTTCGTTGAAATTAGTCCGTAGAGGCTCACTCTCCTTCCCTTAGTCTGCGTCGTTTCTCGACTCTTGAACGGGTTCGGCCTTCGGCGCCTCCTCTCCCCAGCGTTTTGAAGCCCACGCATCGTGCATCGCACGTGCGATGCGCGTTGGATGGTTGTGATTCGATGTCTACTACCGTGATGCGGGAAATTCTTGCACTCGGGGGCAGCAAGATACGAATCCCTCGACTTATTTCTTCAAAATTCGCGAAATGGCTAGGCGACCAGTGTTATCCTCTTCAGGATTACGCTGCTCCCTGCACGTGACCGATGTCCTGTATGATAAGTTGCTATAACTAGAAAGTCCAGGGTTGAGAATTGAGACGCTGCAATGCTCGATGCTTCGAAAAAAGATACAATTACGAGAATAATGTAAAACTAATACAAAGGTACGGGTTTGAATTTTTATTCGATCGTCTCGATCATAATTAGTGCATCCAGTAAAATAGAGAAGCTAGAGACAGGTAATGACATCTACACAGCAAGTGCAACTCTCCACTTGTTAGCCACCTCTTCCAACGCCTTGTACGACGATCCCTCCTCAGACAACGCCTTAGATCCGGCATCTCTTAGATCCTTCACACGGACACGAGCCTTCTCCCCCATCTCCCCCTCCATTAACTCCACCACCACCTTCGCTATCTCCTCCCTTGGAATAACGCCATCCTCGCGAGCTTTTGGCTTCAGCGCGATCTCAACACCATCCACCAGCATAAGCGCGTTCATCCGCTGCTCCGCGAACAACGGCCACGCGATCATCGGCACGCCATGCATTGTGCTCTCCAAGCTCGAGTTCCAACCGCAGTGAGATAGAAATCCACCGGTGGCTTCATGGCCGAGTACTTTAATCTGCGGCGCCCAAGAATCCACCACTTTGCCCACGTCTTTAGTCCTTTCTACGAATCCTTCAGGTAGATAGCTCAAAGGGTCATCGCTACTCTTTGATATGAAGTACGCACCAGCCGCTTCCTTGTCACTCGGGCATCTAGCGGTCCATAAGAATCTTTGCCCGCTCTGCTCCAGCCCAAAGGCCAACTCCCTCGTTTGTTCCGTAGACGGGGTCCCACCACTCCCGAACGACACGAATAAAACAGAGCCACGTGGCTGCCGGTCCAGCCACTCCAAGCATCCGTAGTCGTCTGTCTCGTCCGAACCGGACCGGGCGAGCGGTCCGACCGGGTAGATAGGTGGATATCCATGATCTTGTTGCTCTCGAAGAGCTTTGATCACGTCCGGTTCCATCTCCTGGAAGCTATTTACCAGAATGCCTTCGGCTTGATGAAAAGTTCTCCCGATGTGGACGAACCAAGTATAGACCTTATCGGACCGGTCTTGCAGTGTGTCCAAGAGGTCTTTTCCGGGGATCGGGAGGCACCCGGGAAGATGAACCGGGTCGGGCAGGTCGCGGAACTCGCACGAGGTGGTCTCGTCGAGGGTAGGAAGGTAAAAGAAGAGCGAGAGCGTCATGAAATTGCAAGTGAAGAAGATATAGTGAGGGATAGAGAGCTCCTTGGCAGCGCCAAAGGTATCGGGGCAGAAAAGGTCGACGACGAAGGCCGCAATGCCACTAGTAGTACTCTTCTTGAGGTCGAGGAGGGCGGAACGCACGTGAGGGACCGCGCGAGAGACCAAGGCAGCGAGGCGCGTCGCCATGAGCGCGTCTCGGGGGAGATCGTCGAGGGGGATGTGGGGGAGGGAAAGGGAGGAGAGGCCGGAAGGAAAGGAGTAGAGGAAGGCGGATTTCGTCGGGGAGGAGAAGTTGGAGAATGTGAGTATCGTGGCGGTGAAGCCGTGGTGGAGGATGAGGCGCTTCGCGAGGTCGACGAAGGGGATAATGTGGCCCATACCAGGGCTCGGGAGCAAGACGATGTGTGGACGGGGTCGTTCGGTTATGCTCTTCTCCGCCATTGCTAGCTAGCTGTTGGAGCCTTTACAGTCAAGTGTATATATAAATCCTTGGGCTGTTTCACGGTTGGGGAATGGCGGGAAGTAATTCTACGTTTTTATAAGCAAATTAAGATCGAAGGAGACAGGAGTCGTCCAAACGAAGCCTCTCATGGTTTATCTTAGAGACTCAGTGGTTGATATTCTTTATTCCCACACAGGAAGATTATTCTCTACGAACCAAGATGAGTTCAGAAGCCCAATTGGTCAATCAACGTTTGGGTAATTAATCAGAAAAATATACGTTGCTCAAATTAGTGACAAGGCCTACAATACCACAGAAATATAATTAAGTTGGGTTTACTAGTTCTAATTTTGGAAGAAAAAACAAAAGAAAAAAAAGGAAAATTGATGACCATATTCAACTACTTAATATCTGATGTTAATTACGAGAAATAAAAGGAAGACTAAAGACAGGGCGGAGAAAGAAAATTTCACTGGAGGGGGTCGATAATCATACAGAATACTTATAAAATTATTATCTGTTAGAATAATTTAATTATAAATATTTTAGGCATGAAAAAAGAGAAAACATATCTAAAATTTATCAATTAATCAAATTTGAATTTCCTATTATATACTTTAGTTTTTAATATTAAAATACACATATCTGAAAATAAAACAGTATATGAGAATATTCTATTGATCTAGGGGTGGTGGGGTGCGAGCAATTAGTTTGAAATACAAAAGGCAACAATTAGCCTTTTATTATAGATTTTACATTTCTATTATGAACAAAGATTTAAGAAATTAAGAGAGGATACGATGAAAATGGCAAAGATATTGATATATATATATATATAAAGGAAATACAAGAGAAGAGAAGGACGATGCAGTTACTTAATTTGAAGGTGCACAGAGTTTTGTAGTGAAGCAGCCAAATCGGAAATCGGGCATGTTATGACTTTTTTTCTTTTTGGAAAAGAAATAGTCAAAGAGGAGACACAACGATCATTGGAGAATGCATGTTAATATCAAATTAATTTCCTGATTAATTATCAAAGAACATTTCTTGCATAGGACCATTCATTAGAAAAGAATCATATTCGTCATCCAGGCAGAGAGAATAAAGGCGACGTTATAATATTCTATACTAGCGAAGTAATTAACAGAAGCTTGAGATCACCCAACAACCAGTCCTTTTGGTCCCTTACAAGTTGTACGAACTTCCCACAAGTAGAATATATCCGCAATTCAATTGGTTGCGTTCTAAAGAAGTATAGCATCCGAATATGTAATTCCATCCACCCGAGCTTTTGGCCTCGATGCGATCTTGACACCATCCACCAGCAACGCTAGCTGCGTTCACGCATACAATGGCCACGTGATCATTGGCACGCCATGCAACGTGCTCCACTACAAGGTCGAGTTCCAGCCGCAGTAGACCGGTGGATTTCCAACTTCTTGCTGATCTCGAAGAGCTTTGATGACGTCCAGCTCCATGATCAGTCTTCCTCGTAGGGGAGGCTCTAAGTATAGGCCGACGCCGAGGTCTTCTCCATGGACCGGGGCATCCGGACAGCCGAACTGGTTCGGGCAGGTCGCGGAACTCGCACGAGGTGGTCTCGTCGAGGGTAGGGAGGTAAAAGAGGAGCGAGGGCGGTAGTAGTACATGGGGGAACGGCGAGGTGCGTCTCGATGATCGCGTCGGAGAGGAGGGAGGAGAGAGTGGCTTATTGCTTCGGGGAGGAGAAGTTAATTAAAGTAAGAGAGGAGGGAGACGGTGAAGCCATGGTGGCCTATATATGCCGGGGCTCACGAGGAAGACGATGTGCATGTCGACGGGGTTGTTCGATAACGATCTCCGCCGCCATGGTTAGCTGAGCTGCTGGAATTAATCACATAAGTATTCCTGTGTTGTTCTGCCGCAAGTTCTTTTCATAGGCAATTGCCCCACAAGGTTACGAGTTACGACGAAGAAAAATAGAAAAATGGGTTTAAAAAATGATTAATTGGATTTGAAACATAGAGATATAATTAAGTTGAGTTTGAATCAAATGTTTCTTTTTTACTATTTTAAATCTGCCAACTTTTTTTTATCACATCTTTAAATCTAAATTTGAAAAACCCCTCCTCAGATAAGCCCTTTTAGTCCCGACCTCTCTAATTCCTGACCACTGCTACGAGCCTTTTAGTCCCCATTGCCCCGTCCATTAACTCGAATTTGAGTTTCAATCTTCATTCAATTTCTTTATATATATTTTGCTGATTGTGAAACCCATCATTGTACAAAGGATAGATTCCTCCGCGTAATCCTATGCTTCTATGCACATGACGGTAAATTTGCATAAAAGGTCTTGTGTCCTAGAAAATTATAAATTCCACGCTCAAAACAGAGCAAAAGTAAAGAAAGAAAGGAGCAGAATGAAAGTGATAAATACCCGTTTGATTTGTCACACGCTTGACAGTTAATGTTTCAATCCACTACATTGTTACTGAAGAGCTTAAACTGGTTCGCGTCGAGAACAAGCTTCCTGACGGAGGCGAATGCGCCGGTGATCCCGACGCCGGTGAAGATCACCATAATGGAGATATTTATCCAGTAAACAAGAGAGCTTCTCGGAGGAGCAACTGCCATGTTATAGAGAAGCATAGGAAGCACGAAATCAAGCGGGATGAAGCCAATAGCACCCACGACCGCGACGATGTCGCCGAAGAAGGGAAGCATCGCCGCCATGAACGCGCAGAACACCATGTATAGTGTCCTTAACACTATCCTCGGAATTAGGTTCCTTTTGGAGAACATCCCTTGTTTAACATCAGCTGAGTTCTTCTCCATTATCTCGTAGGCCACTTGAGAGTATACCTGTAGAACAAGTTTGTTTAGTATGGAGTATATACGATCTCGTTTCCGCCGACATGATTGGTTGACGACATACCAAACCAATGGCGAGGAGTTGAAGGAGAATGAAGACCACTGCGAGGCCTAGTAGCCATGTAGGAGCCAACGAAGGTCCACCATCTGGTAATAAACTCTTGAGGACGTTGGATTGCACTTGTTTCCCAAATGCCCAATACCCGGAGATGGCAGCGGAGTAGAACGTAACAAATATGACAGAGTAACAAAGTATTAGCCCCTTCACCATCTTCCCAGTTGCTGGAGGTGCCAACGTAGCCTGAAAGGTTACTGTCCAATTCAAATATGAATTGGTTTCAACTTGCACACTTGAAAACTACTAAGAAACTATCATTACTTGAATTTCTGGTAATATCCCATTCCCGAAGACGGAAGCCAAGATGGAGATGGACGTGAACGCATTGAAGGATCTCTCAGATTTAGAGGAGTCCAGTGAGTATTCCTTCGGTGGAACATCTTTTGAGAAACCTGGGAACAGAGAAAGAATTCTGTGACTTGGAAGCAGAGATTATTTAGGGCCAGGCCCAGTAGTGCCCCAATAGCTTAATGAGCTTCAGAATTCTTTCCTATTTTCTATTTTTTTCGAACAATTATATCAACCATCCAACGAAAGAAGCCGCTTGGATTC
The DNA here is from genome assembly GCF_048772165.1 of Typha angustifolia. Taxonomy (NCBI): domain Eukaryota; kingdom Viridiplantae; phylum Streptophyta; class Magnoliopsida; order Poales; family Typhaceae; genus Typha; species Typha angustifolia. Next base: position 1,953,703 of record NC_133239.1, read on the forward strand.
TTAGAGGGATTAAATCTAAGCCACTCTAGTCAAACAAGCAAACACACTAAGATAATGGTTTCAACCTCAACTGCTAAACTTTATTTGTACGTAGGCACTTTTAATCAAAATAATTGCTCAGCATTCCTACTAAAGCAATCCTGATAAGTCCAAGATAGGATACATTATGGAAGCAACTTATTATAATAAAACAAAAAAGAAGATCACGATAAGAGAATCCAAACATTAATTATATCTTTCCGGTAAGTCCTCTCATTTATAATATCTTAAAACCACGTGGATCGTTTTGATAAAAATTAGAACACGATAAGAGATGAAAAGGGAGGTATCTAATTCTCCCTAGCTGGATTAACAATTTAAAATATAAATCCATAATTGCAGCTCAATGGTTGTATTCTATCAATCTGTAGAGAGATACTGAGATTAATATTTAATAAAAAAATTATTAAAATATTGTATATCTATGGTTTAAATTTGTTGTACCTTATTTCTCGGTAGAGTTGACCAAGTTGGTTATATACTAGGAGCAATGATTTGATACTAATTAATTAGTTATTAAAAATATTTTTTTATCTATTAATAAATTAAAGAATGTATAAGATATTTTAGATATGTGACTAGATTAACTCATAAAAAATAGAATTTAAATTTTCTTTTATTGCTCATCCTTATATAAGCATTTTCTTAATAATAGGAGTACAAATTTCTACTAATTTATTATTATTTTTATTTTTTAAATAAAATAGATAGTTAAGAGAGAGCAATAAAATATGATTAATTTACTCGTACTATTTAGACAAGTAATCGATCCTTTCGATTAATTTTATTTAGTACTATTTAGTTTCAACCATTCAATTGCCGTATACTAGACGGTACTTTATTTGACTAACTTATAAATTATGGCTCGTATTTAATTTAAGAAAAAAAATTTAAGAATAAAACATAAGAAATATATATTAAAAAGAAAATCAAAGCAAGTTAGGGTTAGAAAATGACCTGCACGAATGCAACCTATGACAACGAGCAACGTGTAGCCGAGGCTCAGGAGAAGTGAAGCGAGGTTGATGTACCGAAGAGAGTGGAAGGATGGCAATTGAGATAGAAAGATTAGCACCACGGTGACGATAATGATGAAGTGGTATAGTTTTAGGGGTCCATCTGGCGAAAGATTTGAGTACATTATCTTCTCCGGCCCCATGCAAGTGCCAAGATTACAACGTTAATGTGACATAAAGAGAATAACGTCAAGTTAGCTACCAAAGAGTACAAGAACGTTAATCTGATATCAACTTTTCATGACATATAATGAAATCCATTCAAACCCAATTTGTTGATTTGGGGATTCCAGGCATGATCCAAGTCTAATTGCTCCAAATATTTAACATCATCATAATGAACCCATTCCCAAATTCCAAAATTTGACAACGACCCACCCAACGAAAACGATCGAAGTCAGCCATTAAAGACGCGATAGCTCCAAAACTAAAGAGAAAGAAAGAAGGTTGTTGAAGCTTAGTTACCTCCAGTGAATCCCCTGCAAGCAATATAGCACCAATCCCTACTCCCATGTTGATCGCCGTCTGCACGCTCACCACGAAGTAAAACATCCATCCCGATCCTAAAATCCAACCCAAGATTAATCCAATCACATACATATATGCATCGTCTTCGACTTTGAAAGAGAAACATGTATACCGAGAACGTCGGCGGCCAGCTCGCGAAACCTAATATGCCGGCGGCCCTGGCTTTCGCAGTGGTCGAGGACCCTCGACATGAGAAGATACGCGTAAAATGTCACGGCGGCGACCACCGTGAGAGAAGACAACCCAAGCCCCCATCCCATGCCCCTCAACGCGTATGGCAGCGTTAATACCGTCGGCCCAACGATGGCGGTGGTTAGATGGAAACCAGCATGCCACCAATTCCCTGATCCAAATTGGGATTTGTGTACGATCGATTAACGTTAATTAATCGCATCTTATTATACATTTATATCTATGTGCATATATAAATGGCGAGGTGCAAGAGATAGACCTTTGGATTCGAGCACGAAGGCTGCGCCGCCGTCGATCGGATCTTCTTTCGGTGTGGCTTCTCCCATGGGTTTTGGAGGGAGGGAGAGGAGGAGGAAAAGAGGTCGGGGAGGAGTTGCGTGGTTTTTATGTTTTAGAGGGATGGATTTGTATAGATATTAAATACCTCACGCTGATGCTGCCTCGATTTCCTTTCTATTGGCCTATTAGGTGCGGTGCTATCGGGTTCGGATCCGGGTGCGGATTGGTGGAGTTATTAGGGGTATCTACATCCTGACACCTATTTAATTGGAGACGGTGGGGTGATTTAATTGGCATCTCGGTTGACTAAATGTCTCAGATTGCAACATTGAAGGGTAAATTATTACAATTTACCATATATCTTGTATATTTCAACTTTTAGTACTCAATCTCTATGATCCATATTAAATTATAACATATTAATCAACAAAAATACGAAAGAATAGTCTACTTTGAGGATTGTAGAGCTACTTTAACTATTTGACAATTGTATTTGCATACAAAGGTTAGGTTTTTAAATTTAAAGTATATAAAGTTGAACTTTGGCTAAATTACGGAGGGGGGAACTTAATATTTCCAAGATTAAATTATCTTTTAAACTCGTCTGACATGGTAAGCCATGCAATTTATTCCTCATTCTCCCATTAGTTTGTGACATTAAATTTTCGGAAAGAAATAGTACATACCCATCAATAAATGAATTTTTGGCTAGATCTACGGCCACAGTAAAAAAAAACTATTTGTATTTTAAACACAAACCATGGCCTTAGAATTACCCAACGATCGGGGAAAGAGAGGCCCTTCGTTTATGGATCGATGCAATATGTTAATATGTGCAAGGTAAGTCAACTCGATTATTATTGGTGTAAGCAGTTATAAGTTATTAATCTTTTGATAAGCAAAATGCATTTCAAAATCTTGTCAGTAAATTAGTAAGAGACGTTGACCTTTATTTCGTTAATATTTTTTTTCATCCTCATGTGATTGTATAATGGCTCTTATTTTATAATCTTTAGTTTGTCCAACTTAGAATTGCCTACAACTGGAATCACGTTGTCAAAAATTAGTAGTTAAACAAGTTTCTAACCCCCTTGAAATCAACTATATCCATCTCATCATTTTCTTACCATGCAATTTAAGCCTAACTATATTTAACTCCCTCTGTAAATCCTTTAATAATGGTGCCACATTAAACTCAAAATCATACACATACCATAATTAATAAAAAAATTCAAATAATTATTTGCTATGAAAAAATTGACTCATTAACTTCTATCGTGATTTAGTAAGATTCAATCACTATGGTAGTGCATTAGTAGTTTCCACGTAAGCATTTTAGTATTTAGTTTGAATTAAAATGGATGCCTGAAGTCATCCTGTTAATGTGATTGTAGACAAATCTTATATTAATCGGCAACGTCTTGTAAAAGGAAAAGGAGGAAGTCGGCTAGAGCAAGGATGCATCCGAAACTAAATAAAGTCGGCAAGTTCAGAATCTCCCGCGCCGGCTTCAGAAAGGGGTAATTTCTATGTCTTACCACCGTCTTCTGAGATGGAAGTCCACCAGAGCAGGGTTCGGTTAGTCGAGTGTCTGAGATGCCGGCTTTCTTACGACTTCCCCTATATGAAGCGTTTTGCTACCGACTTCCCTAGAATAGTGATGTTATACCTCGTCTTTCTGTTATGTGCCACGATCAGTTCTAAACTACCAGACAAGAACAAAGGAACAGAGCACAAGAACAAAGAGCCCCAGGAATAGAATAACCACATCGTAAATAAGCAGAAGAATAGAATCAGTAGTACAAGCTGGTCAAAAGCAAAATAGGAATGTAATCATGTTATCGTAATGGAAAGAATGGAACGGCTTTTGTCAGGACATGATGTATAATGGGATATCAGATATATATATAATTCAAGTACATCCAACAACTTAAGCCTCATGAGAAGATTTGCTGGATAAAATTACCTCTTCTTCTGTCACTTGGCATCTTCACTATTGCTCCTCGCATGTATAACTTTCGTGCGAATATTGATAAGCAACGGCCGCACTCAAGACTTCAAGCTAACTTAGCTCTTTGGGAACATGCATGCCAAATCCACGTTTCAAAATTTCAACTCTGATCATCAAGACATTGAAGTTTAGAGAAATTCAAATGCATAGAAAAAAAAGAGTATACTAATAAATCAAAAAACCTACATAAAAGGAAAGGAAAACACAAGCTGTATGGATCAAACATTAATGTTTGAACTAATTCAATCGTTTGTGCTCATTCTATGATATAATAATTAATCTCCATCTTTGTCAAGGAAAATCTTACAAACATATGCTCATTTAAAACTGAGAAACTTACGTTGGGGCAAGCTTGCCAAGATTATGTAGCTCTTTGCCAGATGCTTCATCGAGAACTTTTCCTGACATTTCAATAATGTAAGAGCGCCTGGACGTACGCTGGAGCCCTCTCTCCACAAGCAAATCCAAATCTTTCTGATTAAGCTCTCTCCCATTGACAAGAACTCCAGTGTTCCCATCAGCACAGTTTCTAGGCATGGAATATTTGAATTCTTTTATGAACGACTGCAAGGTAACAGTCTATTAGTTTTATGGTGGAAAAGCTGGTAAAGCATAATGAAGAAGGACTGAGCTTACAGGAATAATGCCAAGGCATTCATGTCCCATGACACCCCAAAATCCAGCACGGTAATCGTACCTAAATTTGAAAGAGGTCTGACATAAGTAAGAAGGACAATAGTTGGGTTAAGATAAGCATGCTTAAAAGAGAACTAAGATAAAGGCTTTGCTACCAAGTCCAACATGAATCACAAGAAACACAATCTCCCCATTAGCACTTCTAACGTAAAAGATTGACAAGAAGCACTATATAAAAAGCTTGACAGTAAGATCTAACATTTCAGAATACTTAAAATCCGCGTCATCAATGTGAATCAATGACTCACCAGTAGGCACCAGGATCAATTGGACCGGCTTTCTTCTCGGCCTTCTTAAGCAAACGATCAGAAATAGGATGACCATTAACTGAAACTTTACATCTACCACTCTCAACTGATTGATTAAATAAAGAGAAGTCCTTCAAGCTTTTCTTTATCAGACCAGCAAAAGATGAATTACCACTCTTACCAACTATAGGTTGATCTTCACCATGTCCAACTTCAACTGAGCCTTCAGAAAATCCAGAATATGGATACCGAGTAAATGATAAATCCATTTCATTTGCTAGTTGAGCATCTTCAATGGACTGCTGCTTTAAATCACCCTTAACCACATTCTCATAACCAGAATTACTGCTCATGCTTTCATCTTCAAAATCATCCATATCTTGACTAAAGAATGGATGGACAGAATTCTTCTGCAACCCAAAAACATATGAAGCCACTTGAGCATCAAATGACAATTTGTTAAGGCTTGATGAATCTCTCTGAGATCCTATATTCTCTGGGCTCTCCTCATTCCCAGATCTGCTAGAAAACGTGTCGCAACCTTCCATTTTTTCTGAACAGTTCATGTTAGGCCCACATTCTTTTTCTGACAGTTGGTCACTCATTGCAGGAGAAGCTGGATCATCATCTGCAGAATGGATTTCATCTTGTATGCTGTCATATACTTTAGATTGAGCAAATATAGAATTTCCATCAAAATTCTCATGACAGTGTAGATCTTGGTTCTCTACATTCGCAGACTTACATTCTCTGGTCTGGCCACATCTTAAATCCTCTGGACACTCCACATCCCTAGACCTAATAGAAGATGTGGAGAAAACCTCCATTTTTGTTGAATAGTTCATGTTAAACCCAGATTCTTTTTCTGTCATTTGATAATCTGCTGTAGGGGAAACTAATTTATTACCTGTCGAATGAATTTCATTTTGTGGGCTGTCATAATCTTTAGAGTGAGACAGAACAGGATTTCCATTACTAAGCTCATGCTTGTGCAAATCTGGGTTCTCCGCATCCCCAGACCTGCATTCTCTGGGGTCTCCATGCTCATCCCCAGAACTACTGGAAGATGTGGAGAGAATCTCGGTTTTTGCTGGAAAGTTCATGCTTGACCCACGTTCCTTTTCTGTAATTTGATGTATTATTGCAGGAGATATCGGATTATCATCTGAAGATTTGAGGTCATCTTGTGGGTTATCATGATTTTCACAATGAGGGAAAACAGAACTTCCATCAATAAGCTTGTGATACTGCAAATCTTGGCTCTCCACATTGCCCGACCTATAATCTCTGGTTTCTCCACATCCCATATTCTCTAGGCTCTCCACATCTCTGGACTTGCTGGAAGATGTGGAGGGAGACTGCATTTTTACTGAACAGCTCATGTTTAACCCACATTCATTTTCCACCATTTGATGGCTTCTCATAGGAGGAACTGGATCATCATCTGCAGGACGGATGTCATCCTCTGGACTTATCATAGGAGGAACAGGATTTCCACCAATAACGTTCTGATGCTGCAAAGTTTGGTTCATCCGATAATTGCAGCTTCCATTGTTAACAATCATGGGAACAGCTGACCAGGTCATGGAAAAACCAAACACCTTTTCATCAAGTTTGAATATGATCGCCTGAGAGCATGACCCACAACGCAGCTTATTTGATTTCTCAGACATGTGATGGATTTTAGATGGTAGCTGAAGCAATTCAAAACAATTAGAGCATATTATGAATGGAGCAGCACCACCAATAGGTCGACAAAGGCGTTCCACCCTCTTGCTATGGAGTGATACCCTTTTCTGGGTCTGTAACTTGTGAGAATACAAGGCCGAATCTATAAATCTTCTGTCATAATTTTCTGAACTTAACAGTGATGATCTATCAGCAGCGGGAAAGCCACGATTTCCTGCTCTTTGATAACTAATGGGAATGGGCGGAACTCGCCCAGGAGGAAGCAAATGTTGATAGCAGTGCAGACATGAGCAGGCAGGTTGATGGTAAAAACCATAATTTTGATCAGACGTGACAGGATCTAGATCAAACTGACTATAGAGATAACTGTCCGTTGATCTGTCTGCATACTCAGCGTAGGGATCATAAGGCACTCTCCTGTATCTTTCCTGATATCCATGAATACCATTTGATGATTGCACAGGAGAATGAAAATTTGGCATTCCCATATCGTGCCTATTCAGATGATGTGAACATGTAGCATTGATCCGATTGAACGGTGGGTGATTTTCAGAAAACCAAGCGCTATTGTGTTTATGGTTGAAGGAAGACGAGGCTGCCCTTCTATTCCTGGGTTCCGTTTCTCTCTGTTTGCTCATAAATTCACAAGATCGAGTAATCTGATCTCTCAATTCATCAAGCTTCCTTAAGAGCTCCACTGGATCTTGCTCAAGGTAGTCAACTCTCCTGGTTCCTGCTGGACTCTGCTTCTTGTTGAGGTCTTCATTGGCATACTGGCTAGTAGGTCTCCGATACTTACCAAGACGGCCTTCGATGGAAGTAGAAGAAAATGGAATGCCCATCTTCTGATCCTTTGAAGCTTCACGCAGTATTGATGCTCTGAACCTTTCTCCGCCCTCCAAAGCTTCTTTCTCACAAACTCTGAGATCCCTATCAACATACCCAATACCCATCTTCTTTTCTCTCTTCCTCTCTATGTTTTCTTTAGCCAATTCATCCACATTGGAAGTAGTATTTTTGACCGTAGCTTCAAAGACTGAGGCTTTAGGTTCTCTCATAGCACTCTCATATGCACAAAAACCCGAACCACTGTTAGGTTCTCTATCCAAACCATTCTCCAAATTACCAACACATTTTATCTCACCTCCATCATCAGATCTTTCTGATGAAGATCCTAATGCAGGAGTTTGTTTTCTTGCTGTAACACCTAGATTAACAAAACCAACAGATTGACATGACTTCTAGGCAAACTAATTAAACGGATGAAAGATCTAATTTTTTTTCCTACGAAAAAGTTCAGCGAAACGGGAATCAAAGGCATACCTTGAAGTATAGCATTGCAGCCCCCACAACGATAAGCCGCGAGAAGTGGGAGCTCGGGGAGGATCTTATTGCAATTGGGGCAACGCACGAGTCGAATCTGTGACGCTCCTCGTACTCCCCTTTCCGCCATTTGCCCTTAATGGGAGGAAAAGGAAGAGGAGCTACAAAGTGATAACGACTCTGGGTACAAACTCCATCACCACATAGAGCTCTTCTTGACAAGAAACTCAGAGAGATCAAGAGATTGCGATCCCGAGCTCGCCATTAGGGATACTTTCCTCCTTCGTAGACCTTGGAGTTGGTCCACCATGCGAGAGAGAGAGAGAGAGAGAGAGAGAGAGAGAGAGAGAGAGAGAGAGAGAGAGAGAGAGAGAGCGAGAAGGCGGTGGTTAGAAAGAATTATGCTGGGAGTGGGAATGAACAAAGGAGGAGTGGACTACAAGATGGTGAAGATGTCGGCGCAGATTACGTCTAGTTTCGCCGTCTTCACGTGAAAGTGGAGAGAAGGGTTAATTATCCTCCTACTTTTAAGTTTAACCCACATTTATTGCACATGGCAACTTCAAAAGTAGCCCCAAAATTTCACTTTTAACCGCTGCTTTCTAACATCAGGGACTAGAAAGTAGTGTCAATTTTCTTTTGGAAACTCACTTTCAGAATTCAAGTCTCTGGAAGGCATCATCACTTTCTTCTATGTAAAGCTAAGCCAAATTTGACTTTGGCTACTCTTTTATAAAATATTTCTGAGAATGTGGAGAATATTGCATGAATAGGACAGGATGCAGTACAGTTCATATTATTCTCAACTGGAGCTGGCAGTCTTTGCAGGTTTGAACACATCACAAGGATATATCAACATGACATTCTCAAAGATGCTTACTGACAGAATAAACATCATTGTCATTGCCTCCAGTAGAGCATCAACTATGATTTCAAAAAGACTTTAAGCTAGAAGATGCCTCAACATGAGCCAGAATCTTCGTCAATGCCACAAGCTGAGCTCATCAAAATATGAGGAACGCATAAGAGCTCCAATCTACCTACATGAAATGGGTTTTACTAGGTGAGCAAAAGGAACGTAGTAAAGTGTGGCAGATTCTCTAAACCAATTTCATGAGTAACATCAAAACTCTTTGTCGTTGGAGGATAGGCTTTTTGCATCAATGTGCTGTCGTCTGGACCTGATCACCAACTTTGTGAGGTTTGTTGGCTATATTCGTTTAAGTGACATTAATGAAATTCTTGGCCTATAGTTTCTTTCAAGAGCAAATTGTGAGAAAAATAAACAGCAAAACTCTTAAAAGAGGAAATGTACAGGAAATAGAACAACCAACAACAACCTGTTTCATTGCAAGAAGACAAGGTCCAAAAGAACAACAGTGGAGTTTGGCCAATCTTTAATTATTGAGTGCTAATTTGGTTGTTAAGCACATGCTAACCATGTGAAAGCTCTCAGGTAATCCTGTCATCACATGCTTATATTTATTATTGGAACCCATAACAAAAGACTCGTGACATGATCAACTTATGCAGTCCTATTATCCCAGCACACTCTGACCTGGAAGACATCGTAAGATATTAATTACAGGCATAAAATTCAAGAAAACCGTTAGCTCCAGAGGTTGAATTCAGTGTACAAAAAGTTACTCTCTGACTACTTGTAGACAAAGTATGGGAGAAATGGGCCTTTGCATGCATCTAAGGCTTGTTTTACCGGTTCGGGGATGTGCAAGTGCACCTCTTGCGAGAGTTGAAAGACAGTTATTAGATCACCTAAGAATTGTCAACCTCCTCTGGCTTTTCCATCTGTGATGTGACATGCACTCAAAAGGAATTTGAGCCTGATTTGAACTCGGGCTTGAAATCTTTATGACCTACTTGATAGATTCAAAGAAGTTTTTGGATTGGATTAGATTCATCTATTTTGTTTGGTAATTTTTTTAATCAAATCCCATTCTCTTTTTGTGTTCAAGATTGAATTTGACTGATTATCTCTATCTATATTCTATTTTATCATTAGTGGATTATCTCTTCGTCTCCGCCCATAGATGTAGTTACGCAGGCTATAAGTTGAACCACGTAAATTTAATTATTTAGATTACTTGTATTTAGTTTGATTATAATCAAAATTTTTATCTCCTGATCGTCTATTTAAATTACTCTGCTTCTTTTGTGTCTGTCAGTCACAACACAATTTATATAATACAAGTATATCTTACTATTATATTTCGATCTTAGATTACACTCACCAAATTATTTAGCTAATAAAATATGAATAGGCAAAGTTAGCCAAATGAGAAGGACAACTGCAAGGGCTAAATTCAAGTTTTGAGTAGGCCACCTTCTTGAGATGAAATCCGTGCAAACACTTTGAGTACAAGCATTGATGTATAGCATGGATTGTTAGATAACCAGTTGGTTATCAGATAAAGATTTAAAAGACATTGATCACTGATCACCTAATATAAGACTAACTGCCCCTTATCATCGACAACAACTCGTGAATGTTCCACATTAATATAAAGTAAAGACAAACGTCGCCAACTACCAAATAGAAAGGTCTATATGCCTCTTCTCATTGCCAACAATCATATCACTGATTAATTAATTAATTAATTAATGAGGTATTTGCCACTGTCCCCACACTAACCAAATCAAAGATGAACACATATCAGCAATCTCCTCTCTCTATACATATATATAGGAAAGAGATGGAGAGAAGAATTCATCTTGAAACTTGATCATGGAGGAGGAGGAGGAAGAGAGAGGAAAGGAGAAAGGAGGAGGAGGAGGAGAAGAAGAAGGTAAGCTCTCTGTATGGGATTGTGGGAGTCCACTCTATGACTCCTTTGAGTTGGCCTCCCTTTGCCATCTCCTAGATAGGCATCTCATGGCTTTCCCTTTCTCTAAGGAGTCATCTGCCAGTTTCACAAGTGGGTCATTTGAAGAAGCCAGTGAAGGTGGCAGGAGAGGGAGGTGGATAGTGGTGAAGTGGAAGGGGAAGAAGGAGTGGGCATGGAGGAGGAGCAAGAGCGGGTTGCGTGCTATCTTTAGAGCCATTGCTTTCTGGAGAAAGATATAGTGTAAAACCTCTCTGTTCTTCCTTTTGCTCTGCCTCCTCCTTAATATTGTGCACTCTGGACTTGGGATTGCATAAATCTATCTGATCCAACTTTTATTAAACCTTTTCTCCTTTCTTTTTTCTTTCTCAGAATTGTTTACTTTTATCCGTACTGAGATCCTTCGTTGCAAGAAACAAAATTTTCTCGGATAACCTAAACCCAGATGATTTGTTCATGTCCTTATCCGAATATATTAGTCTTAATTAGCTTTGGTTCTGGGCCGACCATTAATTAAAAGAGGCCCAATTCTGAGCTGGTTCTTGGCTCATGGACATAGGACTTATAATTCTCTTCATTTTAATTTCTCTCTATTTTTTTACATTAATCTTCTTATTTATTGTTATATTTTGACCCCTCAAATTATATAATATCTCTCTCTCTTTTTTTTTGACAGCATACCTTATATAATATTTTATTCTTAATTATTCTCTTTTTATAAAAAATAAAGATAAAGATAAAATAGTTCTCCATTCTTTGGCGGATATAAAAGGGCCCGTATAAAGTAAAAAAGAAAGTCCAAGTATCTATATATATATATATATAAATATTCATAGAAAAAATAATAATTGTTCACTTGTAGAGAGAAGAATGGAAAGTGCTACAAAGGCATATACTTTTTTCTTGGCAGGAAAGAGTTCATAAATCCCTTTCCTGCAACGAGAGACAAATACTGTGACACTTCATGCTTAGCTAAAACATAAAAAGTCCGACGTCGCTTATCCATTATTTGTTGGCTTTGGATTACATTTTTCCAACAGAAAAAGAATTATGTGGATGTATGTATGCGCAACTGCCTCTCACGTGCACATCATCCCCTTAAATTGACCCAAAAAAAACACCCACTGCTTATAACCACTAATTTTCTGAGCAAGGTTTAATTTAGGATTATATTTTATCATTTTATAAATTAGAGTTATATCTAGATTCTTCCTTCTTCTTTTTTTCTTATTAAATTATTTTATTGATTTAATATGAAATTGAAATATTATATAGAAAGAACATTTGAGGGTATAATTGTAACTTGAATCGAAGTCTTGGTTTGGTGATCTAGGTTTTATGCCTTCATAGGAGGCTAAAAGAGTCTTAGTAATAATTAGTGAGAGAGAATAACCTTCAACCACCCACAGTCCCCTTGCAGACACCCCCTTCTCCTCCCTCCCCTTCTCTCTCTCTCTCTCTCTATTTATACTTGATAGCCGCCATCAGACGGAACTCCGATACCTTGCTTCCTCCTTTTTCCTCTCCATTCTTCTGGAATGGAGACGGCTGCGTTCTGATCCCCTTCGACCCGATCGCCCTTCGGAGATCGAGCCCCAGTCGTTTAGTTTTTCGATCTCTTCTTCTTGGAGTTCGTGGTTGGGGGGATCTTTGTTTTGTTGGGTTTAGATGGCGTCGGAGGATGTGGTCGGGAAGAGCACGGGGGAGTCGGCGGTCACGACGATCGTGAACCTGGCGGAGGAGGCGAAGCTCGCCAGCGAGGGCGTCAGGGCACCCAGCCACGCCATCCTCACCGTCTGCAAGTCCCTTGTCGCAGGCGGCGTCGCTGGCGGATTGTGAGCTCTTGAGATCTATTAAGATTTAAGTGTTTTTTAGTAGTAGTTAATAGAATTGCTGTTTCTTTTTGCCGCAATTTGGATTCATCAAGCCCTAGAAAATCCAGGCGCATGGAGAAGTAAGGCAGTTGCCTTCGATATTATTTTTCTACGCCATGTCGTATTTCTGGTCAACCTTCTCTGTTCAAATTATTGGTGTTTGCATGAGTTAGTCTGCTGGACAATGTCCGTAGGTAAGGCTTATGTGAAAATTATTCTAGAAATTTTAATCAACTTGTCAAACGTATGGTGTTTGCTGAATCCTGATAGATATATCCTTAAGTGGTAGGATTTTAATCTTTAGTTGGAGGCATTTGGTGCTAATTTTTTTTTCTTGAGGTTGATTGAGATAATGGTTTAATGTAAAGAGTGGGGCCACATTTAGAATGAAAGGAAGAAGAAAAAATAAAGAAGGAGAAGTGGTTTTCGGATCTTTAATTAGTAATAGTTTATCAGTATTTTGCTGTTCCTTCTATCTACTTGCGAAGTTATCAATTGATATTCTAGTGCAGAAGGATATCATCTTTGACTTTTCTTCTTGAGAATATTAGAAGATTAAAAGAATCATTGGAGTACTGAACCTTCATTGATCTATTGGGGCTCTTCCTTTTAAAATATTTGTTTTGAAAGCTAATCTTATGTTTTTCATTCTTGATCTTATATCCAACATAAAGCCGTAAAGTTCCTTGTCACTGTTATAGAAGAGATAAGGGTATTTGCTTACATCGGATATGAACTAGGTTTTCGTACAACTGTGTTAACCTTGATGTTAGCCGACAATACTTCATGGCATTGTTCATCTAGAATTTCATATCTATTCCTTCTTAATTGACATTTCTCCTTTTAATAATGCTTGTAATTTTCAGTCGAACTGGAGATGTTCAAATGTTGAAATGAATGCTCATTCTTTTTATTCTGTTGATTGCTGATGTCATCAAAGAGATAATATTCATTGTATAATGAATAATTACCATTTCTTCTGAGTATTTGATGGTAGAAAGATCCATATTTTATACTGAATGTAAAGACTTACAACCTAGTACGAGTTCTTGAAATGATACAGAAATTGTAGTGATATTAGATGAATGGGTAAGATAATATTAAACATAGTGATACATGTACATATCTACGATCCACATTAGTGGGATATATCCTTCTTTTGAACTGTTTGATGCTTTGGCAGGCCTTCACATATTTCTGGCCTATCTTTTTAGTTTGTCTTACATTGTGCACTTCTCATGCAGATCACGTACTGCTGTTGCTCCTCTTGAACGATTAAAAATCTTGCTTCAGGTGATGGTTCCTTTTCATTTGTTTTTTTTCCTTTATGGGTTTTGATAGCTATTTCCCTTTCTCCTCACCTCCGAAACTTATTAGGATTTCTTCTTCAGGAATTCATGTATGTAATCCTTACATTCTTAACGGAGTATTCTTTTTTGAAGAGAAATTTTTTGGATCGAAGGATGTATATAATGGTATCCATGCTAAACTTTTAAGCATAAGTAGGAAATGAAACTATGGATTTTGAGGTTACTTTCCTAGTTCCTGCTGTGCATTCAGTGAAGTTTCTTCACAATCTCCAAGAAGAAAACTGGAGATTGAAATTGTCTGTCCACTTATTCAATGACGACTGAAGAGTGGAAGCTTTTACTTTTCTGCCAGCATGTATTAACCTTGGCTGAAATAAATTTGTTATATTAACTCAATAAATGCTCTTTATATGGATCCTCGTTGAGCATTTGTGACATTCTACTTTCTTTAGTAGGCACATTAATTTATTGCTTTAGTAGATACCAAGAAAAATAGTTTGGCCTTCTTTGGAAGTGCACATTCTTGACACAGTTATGATGGATGAAGTTTCATTTTTCTTTATAATCTTTATTTCTTTCAGAACAATTTAATATCTCAAAATTCTTGGGTTTCAAAGGAAGTCTTTTGCCAAATATGGTATTCTGGCTTATACTTTGAGAATATCTGTATCATATTCTAGTTGATATACAGCACTTGTTTCAAAACTGCCCATTTCAACTGCTTCATTTTGTTCTACGTAGGTTCAAAATCCTCACAATATCAAATATAATGGAACAATCCAAGGCATTAAATATATATGGAAAACTGAGGGCTTCCGTGGGCTTTTCAAAGGCAATGGTACTAATTGTGCAAGAATCGTTCCAAATTCAGCCGTCAAGTTCTTTAGCTATGAGCAAGCATCCAGGTTGGTTATGTTTAGTGACTTAGTTCAGTCATAAGAATTTGGTAAATATAGTCTTAAAAGCTTTAAGCTTTTTCCATTGTCTAGACGCATATTACCATCCTATTTTTGCCTAGCTTCAATATTATTAGACGACCCAGACCTTGCAATGCAATATTACTATAGGATTTTTCTTATGTGAAGCAGAAGTATTATTTAAGGTTTTAATGCACTCAGGTGTCATAATTGTGTTGTTGTTCTCTGCTTTTGTTGAGCAAACACTTTGTGCTCTGAACATCTGTATGGTCATGGATAGATTGCATGGTTGATATAGATCCTTTTCAGTTGCAAGTAGATTGCATCACTTACTTTGCATATCCTTAAAGATTGGAAGATATCTGTTTCCTGATATACACCTCTTTCATTTTACTAATGTATGGAATTTTTAACAGTGGAATTTTGTGGCTGTACCGGCAGCAGTCTGGGGATGGTATGACCTTTCTCCCTCTTCATCCTTTTCCCCCATTAGCATCCTTTCGATTCTCTCATCAGTTTACAAAACAGATAATTAACACACTTTTAATGATCAGACATGAGAATATATGTTCGTTTACATTTGCACAAGTACATACTCTTGAATAGAATTGTTAAAAACCTTTTGGAACAATTATTTTCAGGTCAATTAACTTTAAGTAACTTTGGAATATTTTGATACTTGTAGTTACAAAGCAATTGTAGTGACTAAGTGATCAGATTCATATGCCATTTTTTATGAACTCGAAGTTTTCTTAGTTATTTATTGGCTTAATCAGCAAACGAGAAATTTTATCTTATGTTTTAACTTTTAACAAGTAAGGTCAAATCTATGTTATTTGGACATGAAAGAAAGTCTATCTAATTGGGGAGTATGTTGATCTGAAAATAAGGAGCAAGTTTTTATCTCTAGGGAATGTACAAGTCAAAGAGACAAAGAATTGTAGTGTTTCTCAGCTTGGACAGGAAAAAAAGTCTACTCATATGGGGAGTATGTTGATCTGAAAATAAGGAGTAAGTTTTATCTATAGGGAATGTACTAGTCAGAGCCTAAGAATTGTAGTGCTTCTCAATTCTCATATTGGGAGAACATAAATGGTATAGATTCATTATTCTAGTATATTTCTATTTCAGGGATGCCAACAAGTTGTAAGTTTTGTATTAATTGTTAATTTTTTACTCCTATCTTGCTACCCCATAATTCCAATCTGATTGAATAGATTTCTCTTTCGTTCAAGTGATTGCTCTCTTCTACACTTCCTAATCCTGACCCAGTGACACCCACCTATTAGGTTCTGCAGAAGACTTCCAAGGCAAAATTATGTTCGCCAGTAGAAACTGCATAGCTAGGTCACTGACTCATGATTTCATTAACACAAGACTTTTTTTAGCACAGAAATTATATTATTTCATCTGTTTAGTAATATATTTCTCATTATCTTCTGATTTAAGAAATTCGTTTAATTCCTTTTTTCGTTATTCTTTTGAAATCCCTGCAGAAGATGCTCAACTTACTCCAGTATTGCGCCTTGGAGCTGGAGCATGTGCAGGAATAATTGCTATGTCTGCTACTTACCCCATGGACATGGTTCGAGGAAGGATTACTGTTCAGGTGTTGTGTTAACTTTAAAGTTTACTAAGTGTACTGCTATGAGGCATCAAAGACTTTCTAATTACTGTGCGCTTGAGAGGAAATATGCTGTAGAAGTTCTCTTTTTATCTTGTCTTTGCTTTTCTATTAACCTTTGCCAGCTGCATCTCTACACAGACTGAGAAGTCTCCTTACCAGTATAGAGGAATGTTTCATGCATTAGGCACAGTCTATCGTCAAGAAGGCTTTCGTGCTCTGTACAAAGGCTGGCTTCCATCTGTTATAGGAGTTGTAAGTTTTCTGTTTTCCAGAGTGCATTTTCTGTCAGTCAATGCCTTATTGATGACCTTATTTTGTTGACATACATTTTAATGCTGTGGAATAAGCAGCTGTTTCCATTCTTATGTTCATTTTGTAACTATTTTGCCAAATGCAGACTTGATGGCCTTGCTAACTAAGCACTCTCCATTCTTATGTTCATCTTTCTATGCTCCTGAAATTTTACTCCAATTAGAAAATGCAGAAATATAGGTGCCTTACTTGTATTACTTATTTACATGTTGGGGGGAAATTTTTCTGTACTAGTTCTCAAAAGACAAACATATTTTATCTTGCTGGATTCTGCTCATGATGGACATATTTTGGACCTTATGTTGTATTTCTACTTGCAGGTTCCGTATGTTGGTCTCAACTTTTCTGTCTATGAATCTTTGAAAGACTGGCTAATTAAAACCAAGCCGTTTGGTCTTGTTGAGGACTCTGAGTTGAGTGTGGTGACAAGACTTGCATGTGGAGCTGCTGCTGGAACTGTTGGACAGACTGTTGCCTATCCTCTTGATGTTATTAGGAGAAGAATGCAGATGGTAGGTTGGAAGGATGCTGCATCTATTATTACAGCTGAAGGAAAGAGCAAAGCGCCACTTGAATATACTGGGATGGTTGACGCATTTAGGCAAACAGTCCGTCATGAAGGTTTTGGGGCATTATACAAGGGCCTCGTTCCCAATTCAGTTAAGGTATTCCATCTACACCTACTTGTCAGTTAAGGTTTTGGGGCCTCACACCATCATGTCTCTATATTATTGGGGTTTAAATGATGCCATTATACTGTTGTCTTAGGTAGAATCCCCTTGTTTCTATTTCAGGTGGTGCCATCCATTGCAATTGCCTTTGTGACGTATGAGGTTGTGAAGGATATTCTTGGAGTAGAAATGAGAATCTCAGACTGAGGAAAGGGTAATGAGTTCGACTGTTATTCTCTTAGTGGCTTGACTGCTCTTTTTTGTCGGTGAGCGGATAGAAGGATAGGTATGTGATCAATATAAGGCCTATCGTCCCATCTCCCATGTGGATATATCTGCTACTAAATTCACAGCTGGACTTGCTTTCCACCTTTAGCTTGTGGAAGAATAAATCAGCTGTTCATTAGGGAAGAGCATTTATGTAGTGTTTGTAAAATCTATTTAATGGATTTTATATAAATTGCAGCATACAAGAGATCTGCCATTTGCTACATGGAAGATGTTTCCTCTTCCTGGTAATCGTTTCTCACAAGGCATCTTGCTTATCTTTTTGTCTTACCTTCTGCTGAGAAAGATTGAAGAAGAATAATTCTCACTTTTCTATTCTAATTTCTTGGTTCTGATTCTCATGTGCAAAATTCAATAATCGGCATTTGCTTTTAACGGGTTATGTTTTCTCTCTTTTATCCTTTTGCGTTTGTGCAGTCAATCCATGTACAATTTCTGACAGGCACATAAAATTCTTATTTAGAAAGATATGATTAAAAAGAAAACAAGGGATTTCTGTTTCTCTTGAATGTAACGAGTTTATCTGATTATTGCTGCTCATCGATGGTAAATTTTTGCCAGCTAAGAAGTGTTATTTATATAAAGGTTCTCGTATCCGGTGGTTCGAGTCTTCGCAGTTCTCTTGATCATTTTGGATGCTCAGGACAACAGGATGGTGCTCAAATAATTAAAGGAGTTTATGTTAGATGAGTGTATAAGTTTAAATTCTAACAAACATGGGTTTAACTGGGACACCATTGAATTTCATTTCTCTCGGAATAAAAAAATACAACTGATAATTATTTGTCGGGCTCATCTCTTGAGAATAGGAAAGAGTTAATACGTTTAGAATTAGCAAACAAACAACAGTAGTTACAGTACTATAATCGTTCACATCTTACAGAGTATTTGTGCTTTGAAAATATGGTGCTACAAGATTTGCAACAGATCTACGGCTTCATTGGTGGCTCATTTTTCCGAATCGCCTCAGGATTCTGCTC
This sequence comes from Typha angustifolia, assembly GCF_048772165.1. Lineage (NCBI taxonomy): Eukaryota > Viridiplantae > Streptophyta > Magnoliopsida > Poales > Typhaceae > Typha > Typha angustifolia. The sequence goes on from NC_133239.1 coordinate 1,972,543, forward strand.
GATAAAGTTGTGTTTTGTTTGTGTGACATGAGAGTTTTGAAAAAAGATACTGAATACACCATTCTTCGTCATATTTGCTCAGGAAAAGATGGAAGAAGAGTAAGAATAGGATCTTTCGTTGCAACACTGCCCACATCTTTGCTGATATTGAGCCCTGAACGAGCCAGGCTCTTCAAAGAAGAAATTTAGCATCAAGACAGAGCAGGCTTGGTGTTTCAAACTGATTCCGAGTATCTCGCCGTCGTTACACGAAAGAACAAGCATTCCTGATCAAAGATGAAGATCGCAAATTATGCCAACTCCGAATCAGAGGCATGCCCAGATTTCCTTCTCCTTCCTGGGCTCATCTGAACTGGTCGCAGCTGGCTCTCAGAGTTAATCCTCAGAGTGCGTCTATGTGTTAGTTCTGGAGGTCTAATTATTCTTGCTTTCTGCTGCAGTCCTGAAAAAAAAAACCTAAGAGGATCAAATTATTTTGCGACACTGGCCGCAACAATGAGAGGAATCAAAGGGTGAGTATCAAAATAAGCTAAAAATTATTCTCCTCATCTCCCATTGATTCAAAAGGTAGAAATTCTTATATCAAGATTCCTCTGGTAGCAGTTTCACATAAAATTAAAATGTTATTAATGTCACAAAAAGAAAGAATCACAGTTTACCTGTTTGTGACTTGGCCTTCCCATTTACCTTGGCTGAAGAGCTAATATGAGGTAATGACTTCACTGAACGATTGGCGACAGAAAACGTATCATCTTGTATGAAAGTTCCAAATCCATTCTCATCTCCATATATTGATGCTCCCTCACTTCCCGACTCCGAACTCTTGTCCTTAATATTGATAGCAGTCCTTTCTCTTTCTATGAACCTGTAAGCATACATCTCAAAAGGGATTTCAGACACCCTGATAACTTCTTTGGCCTGCCAGCTTGTGAATCTCTTCGACAGGCTCGACTCGAGATCGAAGTAGTCCACCGGCGGCGCCGGAGAATCCGGCTGGCCGTGATCAGGATTCATAATTAAAAACCTCTTGACGTAGCGAAGAATCCGACAGATGGAAGAGAATGTCGGGCGCTGGGATGGATCGGCATGCCAACATTTCTTTGTTAGGCTAGCCAGATATTTTGGAGATTGGAAAGGAAACAGCGGCCGCTCGCCTGCTCTTATGTTCTTGCTCATCTTATCACCCTGAAGATGGTTGTCTTCGAACGGGATTTTCCCGGTCAGCAGCTCGAAGCATACCATTGAGAAGCTATAGACGTCTGCCTTCTCCGTGCACTTGAAGCTTCCGGGGTCGGCCGCCGCCGCCGACTGTTCCTGCTCTAAGACCTCCGGAGCATACCAGATACAGGGGTTTGTACTGGCTGCTGCTGATTGGTTTGAAGTAGCTCTGGAGCTGTTCTTCACCGGTGATAACCCGAAACCCGAAACCTTGACGTGCAAATAGCCATCAGGAGACGAAGTTCTGGTCCTAACCAAGATGTTTGATGGATTCAAATCTCCATGATATATCTTCCTGGAATGCAGATACTCCATTCCTCTGGCAATCTGAAGCATTATGTCGACCGCCACGAGCAGAGGGAAAGGGATCCTTCTCCTTGGGGAGCAGTTTTCCTTAATGCAGTTGGTGAGATCCTTGCTCATGAGCTCCATAACAATGAAGCACTCCCTCTTCTCGTCATCATAGAATGAGTACATGTAATGCATTACATTCGGATGATTGATCGACGACAGGAGAGCGATCTCGGCGTTCATCGGCTCGATGTCTCCGATGAAATGCTTGACTGCAAAATTCTCCCCCATCCACTGCACTTCCTTGAATTGGCCTGAAGACCCAAATCTTCTCCTCACTTGGTAATCACTCGTGAGAATCGAAGTAGGGTGAAGCTTCCCTTTCGGCCCGAGTAGGACCTCGGTGAGCCGGTTCTCGTGCTTCGTCATAGGCCTTGATAGCGCCGATGCTAAGCTCCTCTTCTCCTCTATCATCTGAGATAGAATCCATTTGTCCTCCTTCCATGCCGTCTCTACTTTGCTGCAGATGTCTTGTGAGACCAAGTAGAGCTTTCCAAACTTGTGCTGGAAAAGCTTTGGCTCCATCCATTCCTTGTCATACTTCTTCGAGAAAATTAGCCTCATCCGATTGATCTCCTCTTGATCGCACCCAGTTATCTCCCCGACGTTCTCAATCGCCTCGAGCACGATGGGGACGCACCAGAGCAAGTTGTGCAGGTGGAACTCGACGCAGTCGGTGCTCTGGTTGATCGCCACGGCTTTCGCCCACCAATCCTTAGGCTCGAGGCATTGCTTGATGAATTGCTCCCCCTCGCGGATGATTCGATGCAGCTCCCTGAGGGGATGCTCGAGAGCCTTCCATTTTGTGAGCTTCTCGTCGAAGCGGAGATGGTTGCGCATCTCGTCGGCAATCCCCTCGAAGGCGAGGTTGAAGGCGTCGACGAGCAACCGGCACTGGCGCTGGTTGATGCGTAGCTCGTCGCGGAACACCATCAGAGCCTTGATGCTCCCGAGAGCTTCGCCGATCTGACGAAATTGATCCATCCCCTATCAGTTGATAGATTGAGGATGGAAACTTAATTCTCTCTTCTTCTTTCTCCCTTCTCCTAAAACAAAGAACGAGATTCGTGCGGCACAAATATCAATTAATTTGCACAAAAAATTACAACTTCCATATAAGAATCAACAAAGAAAAAAAAAAGTCAAACATCTTCCAATTAACATGTTCAACTTTTCCTAGTTCATGAGAAACCGCTTCCTATGGATTTGTATTGAAAAACTTCCGACTTTAATTACATCCCGGAAAGAAATCAACGAATTAAAATGGAATCATAGAACTGCATGCAGCCAAGCAAACTCGTACCGGATTCTTGCAACAAAACCGTGCGGCCCCCAAAAATCCCAGCTCGCGTTTGAAGGCTTCGAGAGGAACCAAAGAGGGAATCAGGCTTGATCTTCTTTAATTTGATGTAGAAATCAAGGAACGGAACATCCAAGAGAAACGGAAGGGAAAAATAAAAAATAAAACTAAAACGAAAACAAAAACAACAAAGAAGGGCTAATCTGGAAAGTAGCGAAGGAGACGACGGTACGTGCGATGGATCCTACGCTTCACACCTGGCGGCTGTTTGTAGGAAAAGAAACCACGACGCGCGTTTCATTTGGACTAAGATCGTGTGTTGTTTTCTTTTCCAATATTTTTTAATTAGACAGGGGGTTATTTACATATATTATTCTTACAAGTTACAAGTTGGAAGCCCTTTGTCGATTGATAACACGGAAAGAATGTTCTCCTGCACCAACTCTATAACCACTTCGAGCATGACTCCTTCTGAATATTCTCATTTTTCGCACATTTCTCTTTGGGAATATGGAATAAATATAAAGTTAAATGCTAGACGCCTAGAAGGTGGCGGACCACCGGATGTTGCAGGCCAACTGCTGGTGTAGGATTAGGTCTGGGGACCTATCATAACACCCTGTGAGATAGGCTGGTGTCTCGTTAGTTTGGACCACCCTTTTCTTTTCGTTGAAAAATTAACATTAAAAATAATAATAATAATAATAATAATAATAATAATTTATCAGCTTTTATGTAGGGTTTTTTTTTGGGGGGGGGGGGGGGGGGGGAATTTGTCTGAGGGTCGGAATTTCCCGATCGTCGGGGCGGTTGGATTTGCACAACGCACGAAAATAGTAACGACCAAGCAGCGTGGCACCAAATGGATGATCGCCACGTGTGGAGTTGTTGAACAGGTCGCTTCGGAGGTCGTTACATGCCATCTAAGTCTTGACCGGCCATCCACTTCTCCTGCCAAAAGGCGATCGTTATAGCAATATCGCTTCCTACTCCAGTGACCCCACTTATGGGAGAGGGGATCGCGTGCACCTCCTGCTGTAGGAAAACTCACCTTACATTGGGGCGCCCACTTGGCAGCATTTTAGTTGCCACCTAAATTTGGAATGCTCTCTGTTCCAACTTCCAGTTCGAGAAGTCGTCGACTCGACGGAGTCAATCCGCCGTGTCTCCAAATGTCAATTTTTATGCATTCAAGTCAATAATAATATATTCTACTCTTACGGATACAGAAATAAATCATCAAGTTGGACTCTGATTTGTTCAATCGCCTTGTTATGATCAATGTTGACTTAACTACCTAGGCCAATTCCTACTCCTTCCTACCTCAAACTGTTGTCCTTCCGAGTCATCATTATTTTTTATTGTTTATTACTATATTCCTAAAAGTTACATCCAAAGAGTTCTTCTCAATTCAAAATTATAAAATCACTTTATATTTCATAAGAATAAATAAGATAAGCCTATGGGCCAAGTCCGTAGTGCACTTTCTTCTTAGCTTATACCGGTGATATCTGTCGCCTCCTTGCATGCTTAAACTACACGTGGATAATTTTTTTTGCATTGTTGGCATATCTCGGTGGTGTAGAATTTATTTTACAATTTAATCTAAGTTTATCTTTTTTTTACTAGTAACTATTATGCTACCTTTAGGTTCACCCTCATGGCGGAAGTCATCGTCGCGAAGAAAGCCCTCTATGTTTTGGGTCACATCTTTTAGTTGAGTCTAAGTCTCATTTGTTGGTGAACCCCCTCAATGACCTATTTAGACCTCTTTGGGCTGTTGCTATCATCCTCGAAGAATGTTGCCACTCCTTTCTTATTTTCTCTCCTCTAGGATCTTCCATACTTATTCTCAAGCCAACTAAATAGTAGATTAGCTAGGAGACACTTCTTATCTTATAGATTATGATTGTACTTGTGAGAGCGCCTTCTTGCTCAACTTGTACACATTTTAGCCTTTGATATTAGTGGGGCATTTTATCTTACACTAGAGCACCTAAGCTATTAAAATTTAATATGTGAAAACACCATGAATTGAACCAAGTAAGATAACAATCCTTTTCTTCTTCCTTATCAACCTCAAACTCAATTTTTGAATCATTCTCATCATCGGGAACAACACCCTAGCCATCGTTCTTGCCAGCATCTTCATCCTCCTTTGTCTTCGGCATCAGCACCTCCATCGTTCTCCATAACAATGTTGTACGCGAAACTCACAACATTGTCAAACATGTGTAATCCATGTTAGAATGTAAAATATAATTATTAAAATCATTATTGAGTTAATATAGCATCAGAAGCAAAGATTGTGGATTCAAATACTATTAATACCCATCTTTACCTTAAAATTATAAAACTCAACATATTTAAATTAAATTTATTTCTTGAATCCATCGAAATATTTCAGCCTAAAATATAAAATATAAAATATAAAATATACGGATAGGGGGCCCGACCTTTTCCGTGGCATGTAAAGTTTAGTCTAACTGACTTGTAATCAGCTCCCAATTCAACATAGTCGTCAAAGGGTGTTAGTGTAATTTTCTCTCTCTCTCTCTCTCTCTCTCTCTCTCTAGGGGTCAGTGTGAGATTATTCATGAGGTGTGATTGTAATTTACTCTTAATACAATTCTCTCTTTATTTTTAATAATAATAAATTTACCGAGCCCAAGACTGAACTAGTAATTCTAAGAGGCCGCATCAGCAGAGATCTGGCCCAATACCTCAAAACTTTGGGCTGGATGAAGCCCACCTGCGACCTTATGTTTCAATATCTTTCATGAGGAATTTCCGACCGTCTAGATTTTTTGTCTGACCTTCTCTCGGAGATGTTATTGGCCGGCCCAAGTGCCGATGTTCCAGCAAAAGGAAAGTTTCCGAAAGTCTGCTGAGACTGATCGCGCGAATACTTTGCGTTCGGTACTTGGCAGAAATTGATTGGCTGTTTGCCAGTTTCCTTTTACGAGCAGGCAAACGGGCTAGTTTTGGCAATTGGCGTTTCCAACTCCGGCGACGGATACCATCCATCCCCGCTCCGTTCCTACGCCTCTATAAATAATGGCCACTGAGAGAATCGGGCATAGATGTACGACGGATGGAGCCGGTGGCGAAGAAGCCGACGAAGGCGGACGGCCGGTGCGGCGACTTCCAGATGCCGGTGCACTACCCGAGGTACACGAAGTCAGACTACGAGGCGATGCCCGAGTGGAGGCTCGACTGCCTCCTCGCCCAGTACGGCCTTCCGGTCACCGGCGAGCTCGTGGAAAAGAGAGAGTTCGCCATTGGCGCCTTCCTCTGGCCAACGCACCGTTGAGGCCTTTTTAAGTTTTTAACTTATTTTCTTGAAGAGATGGGTTAGAAGTACGAGAGAAGCGTTTATTTTGAGGAACGAATTGTATTGATTTATTAGTATGCCAGTTGCTTCCTAATAACGTTTTAGTTTTGTTTTTTTTCTTTTAAATTCGACTCATACAATGAAGATCAATTGCATAAGAAATAGAATCTACTTGGGAGTAAGCTCAATTAATGAACTCTCTTATTGGCACTCTGTCACATAAATAAATTGATAAACAGTGAACATTAGACAATAAGAATTATATAAACAAAGCTCAGAAAGAAATTAAACCAAGAGCTTGTAGCCTCACTCTCATCTTCTCATCCTGTAACATCTGAACCAGAGGAAAACAAAACAGAGGATCCTATACCCACATATGAATACAAACATCACCAAAAGATTGCTCCATTTCTGAGATTCCTCCAACCCTTGCTGTCGCAAGAACATCCCTCCATTAAGGACACACCCCACCTTCTCCATGTCTAAACATTCCTTCCTCCCATTTGCCCCTCCATACTCGTTCAAGACAAAGGCCTCGAATGGGTACTTGAACAAGCTCAAGTAGTGCATAAAGATCCAGTACCTCGGGATGCTATGCTCAGAGATGAAGTAACCGGAGAAGAGGAAGAAGGACCCCATTAGCCCTGCAATGACCGAATTGCCCATGATGAAGTTTGGAACCAATGCACTGAAGCATGCCACGAAAGAGCTAGCCATCAGCATCACTAGCCAAACCACCAAGGAGAAGTAGAGGAATCTCCCCATTTCTCTCCTTAGCCCAACAAGCCAGTACACTGGGATGGTGTAGAGAATAGCAGCAGCTAAGAGGAACGGCAGGAAGACGAGTGCATTGGCTATGACGTAAGAAGAGACTCTGTAAGCTCCTCTTGATGTCTCCCTTTGTAAAATTCTTCTCTCTTGGAGAAAGATTGGCAGGCCTTCGGTGGTTGAGGAGAGCAAGAAGGTGAGAGTGAAGGCGAAGAAGCCTACTCTGGCTTGGAGATCATTTACGTTCATGAACACGGTTCCGAGTCCAATGCCAGCGACTAAGGATTGGATCATCCTCGCAGTGAAGAGCTGCCTAGTTCTTGATACATTCTTGAAGAACCTCTCGGTGAGGATGCAGACCTCGCCGCCGCGCGAATTTGCGTAGAAGACTCTGTCTTCTTTCGTGGTGGGCTTCGGAATCTTGATCTTCATGAATTCTCCGAGAGAAAGTTTTGTGGCGTCTGGTGGTAGTGGCAGAGTAGCCAACGAGTCCATGGCGAATTCCATCACGTTGACGTGAGGAGGGATGCAGTGGCCCGACTCGGTGAGTCGGCTCGCGAGGAGCGAGACCGGGCCCTGGTGTCGAAGCTCGCCGTCGGAGAGCAGGATGACCCGATCGAGGAGCTCTAAGATTCGGAATCCGGGTTGATGGATGGTGAGGACGATGGTCTTCCCGTGGACGCTCGCCATGGATTTGAGCATGGTGAGGACGTGGAGCGCCGAGCCCGAGTCCAACCCGGACGTGGGCTCGTCGAGCAGCAGCACGCTCGGGTCGTGCACCAGGTCCACCCCGATCGACACCCGCCGCCTCTCGCCCCCCGATATGCCTCCGGATCCGTGGCCGCTGCCGATCCTTGACCCGGCCACGTGGCTCAGCCCCAACTCGGACAGCAGGTCCCTGACTCGGCTCGACGACTCGGCACTGCTCGCACACCGGAGCCTTAGCCTCGCGCTGTATAGGAGCGATTCTTCCACCGTCAGCAATGGGAAGAGTGCGTCGTCCTGGGTGACGTAACCCGACACGCGGCGGAACCGGGACGTGTCCATCTGGCGGCCGTTGACGAGGATCTCGCCGGTGACTTCGCTCGGGTGGATCACCCCAGCGAGCACCGAGAGCAGCGTCGTCTTACCCGCGCCGCTCGGGCCAACGATCGCCACCAGTTCGCCTGGCGGTATCTCGCAGCTCACTCTCTTTAGTATGATCCTTCCATGACTCTTAGTCTCGACGGCCTGGCCTGGCCAGGCAAAATGCCCGACATTCGACGATAATTCGTAAGACAATGACTTGGTTTCGATCCGATATTGAGCTTTTCGTGCAGCGCGAGGTTCGGGCGATCTTACGGGCAGCTCCATGGAGGAGGGCACGAAAATGGGAGGGTGGGTTAAAGGATGTGAGTTTGATATTGTGAAGTTGTGAGGTGGGAGAGAGGGAGAGAGAGAGGAGAGGATGGATGAGCTAACTCACCAAACTTGCAAACCAACGTTGCCATCTCATGCAAGATATAGTACTCTTCGCGCACTTGCTTGACCTGGCCTTCTTTCTTGTGATTGGATTGTTCAAAATTTCCCCCCTGAATCCACCATACGGGGTTTAATTTAATTTAATGTAATTTAATTTAATTTGTTTATATGAATCCAAATCTTAATTATTTAAGGCAGTACCATCGAATTGTGTTGGTTGAAATGAATCAAACCTATTAGCTCAAACCAATTTGTAACAATTTAGTAATAAGCTACTACTCTTTGAGCCCAATTTAATAGAGGTAGATGGTGCGAGACTTAAACTTGTGATGAAATGGTTAGAAAACAAAGGGGAAAAAGAAACGCATTGAGTACGGTTCAACGTTTTGTTGATGAACTGCAACATTGACCATTTATCCAAAGGGGGGGGAGAGTTGGTGGTGATGGTGATCAACATCTCCGATCCCTAACTAAAATCCCTCCCGTTTCTTTTTTATTTTCTTCATGAAAGCTAAGTACAACTCCTCATAGGTGAATCACTTTGTGACAAACATTAGATGGATGAGCAACTAATTTAGAGTTTGGATCCCCTCGAAGACTCAATATTGCAATAAAATTGCTATTTATGATGAAAGAGAAGTTTGACATGGCATGTTATCTTCACAATATCTTAAGAGTTTATCTTACAATTTATGTCCATAAATCATCTATCTGCTATATATATATATATATATATGTAAAGTTATACACTTCTAATTACCTTCCAAGAAAAGAAAGGTTTTAATCCTGGAAATATCTTACTGTTGGTGTTTATGCTTAACAAGCCATCATCTAGATTTTAAAATAAAATTCCAACTTATATTTCTTGTACTCTTGGTATAACATCAATGATCAATTACTGCAAGTTTGGGAACAATGTCGACAAATTTAGCCTTACTAATTGGGCTTATTTGGGATTCCATGCAGGCCGGCCCTTTGGGATTGGCCTAATTACTAAATGCATTTTTACTATATCGATTGTGTGTGGGTAAAGTACAAATAATAAGTAAAAAATTAAGTCATGTTCTTCCTTTGATATATAAATTTAAATTAGAGTCTTCTTATTTCTTTTTGAATGATATCTGTGTAAAAGAAAAGAGGAGAGTCTAAGAAAAATAAAACTATAATTGGGCTTATACATGAAATATTTTAAACAATATTTTTAATTTAAAGTAGGGATAATTTGATGACTGCTTTCAATTATAGAATAATATTCTCTAATAGAGGATAGCAAAAAAGAAGAAGATTTACATATCTAAAGTGGAATTTAAATCCATAATATTTATGTTTAAAAACATTGTTAAATGGATCTTTCCAAGTCGAGATTGCAACTATCTCCAGTCCGAATAGCCCGTTTGGATGGCTTGCTCTCTCTTCGCACCTTCTCCATTAGCTTTCGTAGTCCTCTCGTCTATCTAGAAGGAGGCCATGAATATCTGGGTCTTTAGGAAAATTCAAAGCTAATCTATTAGCCATCATCTCAACAACTATGCCTCCCTCTCTAAATTAAGTCTCCGGTTCAAGCCCTCTGCTATTCTTTAGACTTTATTTATTTGGAGTTTAACAATTTTTGCGAACTAATTAAGAGACTCTTAAGCTGGTTTAGTAAACAAAAATCTTTTTATTAATTTTTATATATAATTAATAATCGAGTTCTACGTGGCTTCCAACCAAGGGTGATCTCACCTATTATTGTGTGGTTGCTTTTTGGCATATCTGATAGTAACGTTGGAAGTGCGGGGTCATTAACTGTAATTTTTGAGAAGGCTTTTGTACGAGTAAATCCATCTTTCTCCTCCACTATAAAAGCGTTCCTGTTGGTGGAGAGGCTTTCCTCTTAGCAAAATTTGACTTTGATGCTATAATAGTTTATCAAATTATTTTAAAATTTTAAATTATTAGAGCATAATAATTTATATATTTTATATTCTAATACTTATAATTTATATATATATATATATATAAGACACAAATGGGAAATGAGTGAAGGTGGTGAAAGCTCAAAGATAGAAGGCAGCAAAAGAAGGTCAACAATGGCTGCTAGCCAATCTACAAGACTACAATCCCAGATTTCGTAACTCCACAGCCTTCTTCCACCCTTAAATCGAACCTCCCGATTCCTCCATCCGCAAATCCCCCCATCTCCACCACCATGAGCTACTCGGTAACCAAATCCTCCCCATTTCTCATCCCCCCTTCCGCTCCAACCCCATCCTCCACTCTCCCCCTCTCCTCCATAGACAAGACCGCAGCACCGAGAGTCACCGTCGAATTCATCCAAGTCTTTCGCCATGGACAAGAGCCCACGAACGCCATCAAGGAGGCGTTCGCGAAGGCTCTGGTCTACTACTACCCGGTCGCAGGAAGGATCGTGGAGTCCAATCCGGGCGAGCCCGAGATCGAGTGCAGCGGAGAAGGGATTTGGTTCGTCGAGGCCTCGGCAAATTGTAGCCTGGAAGATGTTAATCAATTGGACCGGCCGCTTAGGATCCCGAAGGAGGAGCTGCTTCCTCATCCTCCCAAGGATGTGAAGATTGAGGATTGTATTCTTTTGGCTCAGGTGAGGCAAATTTTGTTACAGATGTCGCTTTGGTCGCAAGATTTTATTGTTTGATGCCATGGATTGTCGAGTTCTTCTATATGCGTTTGATCTGAGAATGCCATTGTTACATTTTACACCCTATATTTAATTAATTACAATTTACACATTACCTTTTCAAATTACAGTTTGAGCCCCATATTTTGGATTTTATGAGACTAACGAAAAAGTGCCAATAGAGCTCGAAATAAATATTCAAAAGATAGAGTGTAAACTGCAAATTCGTAATAATACTGGGTTTAAGATGTAATTAACTATCTTTCCGATCTAATTAACAGTCTTATAGCTCATTCCACAGTGCAAGCAAGATTTCATGGGCTCTGAACTAATTGGGTGAAGGTTTATGGTTTTCTCTGGTGGATTCGAACTTAGGATGACATGATCATTTCATCTTATGAACACAAGATTATACTACTCAAACTCTCACACTTATGCCAACTTCTCCACTACTCTCAGGTCACAGAATTCACCTGCGGTGGATTCACCGTCGGCATTTGCTTCAGCCACACAGTATTCGACGGCCAGGGAGCCGCCCAGTTCATGAAAGCAGTAGGCGAGATGGCGAGAGGACTCCCAAAGCCCACTACTCCTCCAGTCTGGTCCAGAGAATCCATCCCCGACCCACCCAAACCACCCCACGGCCCGTCACCATCCTTCACGGTGTTGAAGCTCGAGACCTCCATCGTTGAGATCTCCCAGCAAAGCATCAGCAACGTCAAGGACGAGTTCACCCGCGACACCAACCAATGGTGTTCTACCTTCGACGTCGTGACCGCCATGCTCTGGAAATGCCGAGCGAAGGCGATAAGTTCAAGCCTAAAGCCCGACGACGAAGTCCGCCTTAACGTCACGGCTAGCACTCGCCACTTACTGCATGACATACTGCCCTCCGTCAATGGATACTACGGGAACTGCGTGTACCCCATTGCAATGGCCAAAAGTATTAACGAGATTAATAATACTTCGCTTGTTAAAGTTGTGAGCTTGATAAGAGATGCTAAAGAGGCATTCAAAACTAGGTTTGTGGATTGGATGATGGGTGGACTCAAGGATACCGACTATAACATGCCATGCGGTTATGAGAATTTGGCTGTGTCGGATTGGACCCGTCTTGGGTTTAATGAGGTGGACTATGGATGGGGAGCGCCGAGCTTTGTCTTCACTTTGAATGATGATGTCAATACTATACCTTTTGCAATCTATCTCAAGCCACCGGCGCCTAAGCAGGGCATTAGATTGATGATGCGTTGTGCGGAAAAGGAGCACTCCGAAGTTTTATGCGATGAGTTGTTGAAGTTGGCATAAGTTTTGGAGTAGAATTGTTTTGGGGTGATAAATGCGTCGAAGATGTTGCAATCTTCTTCGCTAATGCTTTCCTTTCTATTTTGATTCTTGAGGCAGCTCTACTTAAATTTTGAGGAGGGTAGTATCAGTGCTTTGGATGGTGGAGGAAGAGCTATAGGAGTACTCTTTGGAGAGTAATGCAGGAGATAATAAACTGTAGAAGTTCTCTATTAAGATGAAGTTAGTTAGGCTGTTACAGCTATTCTTTTGTCATTGGTCAGTTAGTTTGTTAGCTGGCTATTCATAAAAGCCTAGCTTGGCTTGTAAAACTGGGAGGGAATGAATACAGAATTTTTAATTTTTCTCTCAATCTCTTCTTGATTCAATACTCTCTATCCTTTGAGAAGGCTACAAGAAAGCAAGACGAAGCCCATGAAACCTGCAAGCTTTTACGTTTTAGGAGGGAGGATTTGAGGGAATCCTTCTCTCCTATTTGGCTTCGAGGATTGAGGCATGCAGTGTGTGAGCTTTTTTTTTTTTTTGACCACTCAGTTTAAGAGAATTAGGAGAGGACAAGGCCAAATTCAAGTATGTGTTGGCTCGGAGAATTAACTCGACGGTGTAGTTCAACGGTACAACGAATTGGAATTTAGATTAGATAACTATATCTATTGGCTAAAAGGTTTAGTGAAAATCAAAATATATTTATGTCGAGAGAGGATTAGTTCTTTATTCAATTTATATCTGATCTTCAGATATTTGAATAATAAAATAAAATGGATGTGGAGAGGTTGAGTTTGCCAAAGATATATATTGAAGTGGTGGAGTCGGTGAAAACACCAAAAAGAATAGCTGAGAAAACCTTATATTTGATTGGATTCTAAAAAATATCATCGAATGAAAAAGAATGAAACGGCAGGGTGTAAAATGGAATAGACACATTCAACGCCCCTTCTACCGTCTCTACCCCTCGATTGAATCGATTATAGAGGAGGAAGCATGGGCACATCCGTCCATTTGAAAGTACTCGTAGTACCCGAAGATACCGGAAGCGAGTGAGAAGGATAGGAGCGCATCGACGACTCACTCGAGTGCTTATAGGCGAAAGCATGGCGCATGGCGTTTTGGGTCCCTTGGCAATGCGAGATCCGCCCTTCGTCCTCCTCACGTTTCCCCGTCCATTTCCCATCGTACCTTCTTCAAGATCCATCCCCAAATCTCCTCCATCCATGGCTCCCGCGCATTGCAGCTGCTCTTCCCCGCAAGCGATGGCTTCTGCGACGTCGAACCCGAGCCCTAGTTCCATGCCTTCCTTGCTGGTTTTCTCAGGTAGAACTTCCTTTATGATTGAGTTCTCGAATTTATTTCCTTTTTGTTTGCTTAGGAAGATCGATTCGTATTCAATTTTGAGTACGGGTTCAAGAAAATTAGTTCACTCCGTGCTTCTTGTATTCTGAGAGGGAGGGTTGATTTGGTCGAATTCTTATTCAAGATTTATGCCAGGGGAATGGTGGTTATGAGTTTTAAAGAGGTCAGATATTCAGAGGGGGGAGGTGGGGTTATTTCTTGGACACTATATTTGTTTAAATTGTTTCCTTGAAGATTTGAGAACTTTGACAGAAGCCCTAACGCAAGACCAGTATTTCCATGGTCCTTTTCCTTGTTATGTTGCTAAATTGTAATATGTATTACTTGATATGCAATCTGAGATAAGGCAAGGTCTTCCCCAGCCTGTTGTAGTACCGGTGTTGCAACATTGATTTTTCCTCAATATATTTTTTCGTAAAGATGTAACAAGCATAATGCAATACTGGTCTTTGGAATATTTTTTTTTTTTCGAAATTGTGAAGAGGTAGATAAGTGATGCTGACTTTAAATCTTTGACTTTGTTTCAGGCGGAACTGCATTTAATGGTGTTGTTGAAGAGCTAAAAAAAGTGACAACTCGAGTGGCCCATGTGCTTCCTGTTTCTGATGATGGTGGAAGCACTGCTGAGATTGTTCGTGTGCTTGGTAGCATTCTAATCTCAAGAATAATTTGGCCTAGTGGATTCTTTTCCTTTAAAGTAGTTTTAGCCAAATAATATTATGATAACAATGTATTTCATAGGTGGGCCGGCTGTAGGAGATATACGATCAAGATGCTTGAGATTGTCAGATGATAGCACTTCTGAAGCTTTAGCTGTTCGGACATTGCTTGGCCATCGCTTACCTCTTGATTCATCACAAGCCAAATTGGAGTGGTACTTGATATTTCTTACTTTATCTCTATGAATATGATATGTTATTGTCCCTACTTTTCTAGTAAGTTGAGTAAACATGAGAAAATTTGTCCTCTCAGTTTGTTTATTGAAGTGGAAATGCTTCAATTATTCTTTTTGTTTGGTCAAATTCTCACAAAACTTCATTTATAGGGAAAAAAAGGGGTTATATTTAACACTTTATGAACTGAAAACCAGACCGTAGCTGATTCTTTTAATGGGCCCTGCATCTGCTCGCTGCAGGTTGCAAGCCTTCGGTGTTTGTTCTCTGAAAGGATTTAGCAATTATTAACTTATGGTTAACTCAGGCATTTATAGAACCAACAGCTTTATATCTTTTTCTTTTTTCTATTAATATGATGAGATCATAATCTTATTTATAGCTTGCAAAATGCAGAGTATAGCTTGACTTGATATCTTTTAATGGAAATAGAAATATTGCTGTGTCATATAGCCACCAAAAGGCAGGAAATAATGTAGATATACTGAGTTGAAACATCCAACTGGTGATGGTCGACAAGTCTCTTATTAAAAGCCCCATATCATTCTAATAAGATTCTTTGCTTGGGATCTTTTGATTCCTATATTGATAACCTATATTGATTTATCTTTTTCCATGTGTGTATATGCATCTTAGCCCCGCTAGAGCACATCCAACTGTTCAGGTTTTGAGAATATGTTGGAACATTTTGTGAAGTCTCTGTTTTCCCCATATATGTTGTGAGAATTTAACTTTTTTTGTATTGAATACCAAGTGAATCTGTTGAGCTTATGCCTTTTGTGAGCCTTCTATATGTATTTGGATGTGTCAGAATGCAACAAAAGAACTTCCAATTGATCTCAGATAATAGAAGTGCATAAAACAATAGTTCTATTACTCCAGTAGTCTTATATATAGACACATGCCAGACATATAGATGCACAAACACACATGGATAAGTATAGTTGTGGAAGTCCTGCTTCCCCAGGATCCCCAGGGAAAACTACCATCAATATTCAGTAGTCAGTACCACTGTGCACATCAGAGAAACATTGTTCTTGCAGTTTTCATTATGGTCAATTGGTAAGATGTCAACGATTATATAAGTTACTGTGATGTGTGAAGAGTGAAATTGCCTACTTATTGAGGAATGCATGCTGCCGTATTGGTTTTAATAGATTCATTTTATGTTCACCAAGTACACTAGTGGACTCTGTTAATGTTTGTCTAGATAGGCATTATTTGGTGTTTCTTTTAAAGATCCACTAATCACTCTATTTGTTTGACTATGTTATTCAAGAAACTTTGGAGGTGAAATGCATGATTATCCTATTTTAACTTTAAGCTTGGTGCCTTTTTTTTTGGGCCATACAAACATTTTGTTCTATTTTTTGGGCACAATTTGAATAAGTTGCCTGAAGCTTATCTTTTGTAGGCTTATGGATGCTCATATACTGGGACACTATTCATCTTGTTGTGCCTTCAGTTGTATTACAATAAAAGCTTCACATGAAATATATGGTTTTAATAATTTGAACATCCTTATTGTCTTATTGATTTTCTAGGTTGGTGGAGGTACTGAATATATTGTGCTGAGTTGGGAATTGACAGGTACAAAATTGTTGAAGGAGAGCACTATTTGTGGGATGGCGTGTCACGACCATATAAGGAGACAATCCATGCATTTCTGGCATACTTTCAGAACCAGGTTATTAATCTTTCACATCAATTCAATCCATGTACTTCTGGCTTCAGAACCATGTTTTTGATCTTTTAAATGATGGACGTGACATGATACAAGTTGCATATATATTCAACATCGTCTTTCTTTTGACTAGTATTCACATACAAAATTCTGGGCCAAATTATGCATGTGGTATCTATTTTTATTGGAAGAATTGAAGTTTCATGTGCATCATCCTAGTCAGTTGATCTTACAATGCATGTTGGCTCAAAATATTGGAGAGATGTTTAACTATAGCTTGACTTCTTTCTTGTTCTGTTATTCACATTATCTCTTGCAATATACAAGTTTTCAATATGGCATGTTTCTTGGTTTGCATTTGAGGACATGGAATTAGTTCATATTCTTTTATTAATGATTGGAAAAACCATTACAATGTTAAATTACAAGTGACCCAAAGAATCATTCAATGGAATACTATCTGAAGAGATATTCAGTGTCAATAGACTACTAATATTAAAGGTTGCAAATAACACGAATCATCATTTACTAGACGGCAAGAATGCATACCTCTTTTTCCTTTATATTTTCAATTTGGGCTTAAAATGTCTAAAATACACTTTTCATTATTTTCCTGATCTACCATCCAAGTAGGTCCAAGACATTCATCCTCTATGGTTCTATCTTATCACTAATGAAAAGAAAAGAGTGATGATATATGAGGGGGGACATGTCAGAAAGAATAACTTTTATTTTACACCATGTACTATTGTTAAATTTCAATTCACTATCTCTCTTTGCTATTTTCATTTTGATACTAAAACAAATCGACCGATTTGGTTGATCTCTGATATGAATACACAACTTTATTTTACACCATGTACTGTTGTTAAATTTCAACTCACTACCTCTCTTTACTATTTTCATTTTTGATAGTGTTATGTTCATTTTTGATAACCATGTAATTTGTTCTAATTATGGATGGAAGTTTCGGTCGATCCTTTTTTGTATCACCAAAATAAATAGGTTGATTTTTCTGATCTCCGATATGAAAGAACAACTTTTATTTTACACCATGTACTATTGTTAAATTCAACCTCACTGCCTCTCTTTGCTATTTTCATCTTTGATAGTGTTGGGTTAATTTTTGATAATCTTGTACTCCGTTCTAATTATGGATTGAAGTTTTAGTCAATCTCAATTTGTATCACTAAAACAAATCGGCCGATTTGGCTGATCTCTGATCTGAATCGTCCAAATTGAACAATCGATTTAGCCGATATTGTCAATAAATATCATTTTTTCAAGCGACTGATCATGATCTCAAAGCAGATGCTTACAATCTTGGTTCTTATATTCTTGATTAGCATAATAGTATATTACCATAATGTTACACATTATGGTTGTGAATTGTGATCATGTTATTTACTATTTTGGTGTAGTACACTATTAAAATTTGCATATATAATATATTATAATATATTAAATATCATATATGATTATTTTTAAAATTTTATATATTAAAAATGCTATATCGTCTTGGTGCCATGGATGGCCATGCCGGTCCTGGCACGACACTTGGCACGAGGTGTGCTAATGGCACACCCTTGTGTCGGTCATTATGTCATATGGAGCTTTTTTTTTATATTTTTTATTTTTATCAATCATTATTAAATCAACTAATCAATTGATTATTTAAAAAGCTTAGATAAAATTGATCATGATAAGACTGGAGATGATAATGATGTGACTCAGTCTGGTGACAGTGATGATAGAAATGAGGCATGTATCTCTATTACATAACTTTCTTAAAGATGTATTATTTTTATAGAGGACTTTAGTCTATAAGTAGTACGATATTAGAAGACATGATGATATGAGTTTATCATCATTACTATCATATCAATTACACTACTAGAGCCACAACATTCTTATTGTACTCTATATCCATAATTTATATATGCCTATGATATATCTGTGCCTATGCGAATGCTTGTCGTTTCTGTGCATGTTCAATATTCATATCATATTATAAGAGCATTATAAAATTCATATTTGTATAAAGATTATATAAGATGTTACAAGCAAAATTATCAGTTGATGAGTTTTGAAGAATATCAACAGTTTTTAATACAACATTCTCGTGTTATACTTATGTCAGCAAATTAAGTCTTTGATTATTCTTGTCATTTTATGTTTAACTAGATATTAATTTTAATTATTAAACTATTATCAATTAATATTATGTGTTTAATTTTATTATGAAGTGTTCAATTATTAATATTAGTTTTAATAAATGTATTCAATCATATTATGTGTTGAATAATATTTATATTTAACTATTGCGTTATCTTTAATAAAATAGGTCATTTATAAAAATAATATAAAGATAAAGCACTATAATAAAAGTTTTAATATATATATATTGAAACCAAAAACCAAAAATTGACATACCAAAGATCTAAAAATATTTTTAAATATTTTAAAAAGTTTATTAAAAATATTATAAATACGTGCCGCTTGGCACACTCTGTGCTGATGGTGGCACGGCACGACACATGCCACTAGCATAATCATCGTTACTTGGTGTCCGCCTTCCCCTTAGGCGCCAGGGATGCCTACAATTTGTCGTATCATTCGATACATTGATAATCATCACTGAGGTCTCTAGTGATTTCAATTCTACTCCATGGAGGACGCCATCTCCATGCTTTTATTTTCTCCCATTGTTTTACTTCCCAATACTCATATACTAACCGTACTTCTGTCCATATGTATTATAATTAATTAACCATCACTAGATCCATTACTTTACCAATTTATCCTTATTTGTCTCCTTACTCCCCTAAACCTCCTTTTCGTTTGCCATGACCACCATCTTACATAACCTCCAATCCACAATGACTATCACCACCTCCACTACTTTATCCTTTTATTGATCTCCCTCTCTTATATATCTCCCTCCTCTTTGTCTTTACCACCATCCCTTTATGATCCATACACTAGGTATATCTTTCTTTGGGCAAAACCTATCAGCTTGGAGCTTGCCTCTATAAGCATTACAAGTAGAAATTATCTGTAGTCTTAGTAAACATATTTAGCATAATGACGAAGCCCTTTATTATATCTATGACACATTTACATTAGTGTTCCTTCTTGCAGATCCTACGACAATCAAATGAATCATTTTGCTTCAGCAATGGCAGGTGATTCTTTCTAAGGTGAAATACTGAAATATGTTACTATTGTCTCCATAGTAGTTTCTCTAAATAGGTTCTGTATTGGCCATTTATTTATTTCTTTTGATCCTCTCGCTATGCATTAATGGACAATGAATTGATGACATCGATATTATTCTCTTTCACAATATCGGAGGACAACTTGTATTTTATTTGAGATTATCTGGTGATTTCCTCTAAGCTGTACTATTTTGTTGGTATATGGTGCACAGAGGATCTTAACATTGCATTTAAATTGTGGGGTCTCTGTTTTCCTCAAGTTCCCATGGTTACATTCTGCCTTTATCAGAAAAGAATGCCCATAAAGCATTTAATCAATAAGTTGTAGATCTGATCTTCCAATAATAGTATGTAGTCAATAATAAGCTAAAGACAGAAGAGCACGAGACAGCTTTTCTCATCTTAATTTTTTTTTAAACCTGTACAAACTCCTCGCAAATTCTCAGTTTGTCATCATGGGGTTTCTTGATCTCCTCTCTCATATACCACATTATTTAAGTTCTTGAAAGAATCAGTGATTCTTGCCGAGAACAATGTATATTACGAGGAGAAATGTGAAAAGTGTTTTCTTTCCTCCTTTTCGTGTCTTATTTTATAGATTACTCAGGAGGATTTGTTGAAAACTGAATGGAGTACAGAAGGAGCACCTTTACCTGTATTAATCCAACATTTTCCTTCAACTCTTTAGCTGTTGAGTCAGGCAGCTATGATATGAGGATCTTCTAGGCAATAGCCGTTGGCATGTTTAAAGCAAGTTAATTACTATTGAGTTACTGTATTCTTGAACGTTTGACCGAGGCACCACCAAGATGGCTAAAGTCAGCTTATATTTCTGTAAAGTGTAAACTAGCTTACTAGTCATCCTTATAGCATCTTAGATATAAAACTTCGTATAGAAATAGATATAAAAGTTTTCATAGTCTTTCAATTCTCTCCCTCTTCCTCATATTCTACTCATTGTTTTACCCTTGTTCTGTTTTCTCTTCTTTTACTCTTCTTGTCACTCCTTACCCTTTAATTGCCCTTATAATTTCCTTGTTTCTTTTCCATTATAATTCTCATTATTCTAAGTATTCTAAACCTGAATGCTATGTAATATTTAAACTTTGGATTGTTAATAGTTATAACACATTAATTTATATTGCAGCATCGGAAATTTCTTCTTTGCTGGAGCCCGCATATTCTTTCAGTCCTTGGATGCTGCTATATTTTTGTTCTCACGTGTTTCAGATATCCCCACAGAAAGTCTTGTACTTCCTGTAATTTCTACCAATGACAGGCACACTTTGGGATGTGAATTACAGGTATTTTCCCTTTTTGTTGAGGCAATGCTCTGATTCTTTTTCTTATTCTTCTTCTGTTTCTTTTGCATACTCTGAGAGTTAACTGAAAATAGTGGTATATTCCTGCTTTTTGAGCCATATCAGTTTTATTGTGAACTCTTATCCATTAGTTAGATTGGATTGTAATAACCCACTCAAACTAAGCAAACCCTTATATGCTGAGCATGGGTAAGTTCTGTAGTGATCTACATATAGGTTGTGTGCTTTCATGCTAAAAGAAAGCATGATTAATCATCTAGTTGACCTTCTGTCAATTATATCTTCCATCTGCACTGCCCACGAAGAATTATGGTATACTTTTTGCCTACTGTAGGACAGTGGGAAGTTCTTTTTTTTTTCCTCCAAGGATCTTGTGTTTTTCTTGATCAACTTGAAAATGAGAAGAGCCACCTAGGGAAGTTCTGTAGTGACATGTAGGTATACATTTTTAATGCTAAGGAAATGAAACGTACAATAATTATTTAAGGGGGGGCAATGTGCTTATCATGAAGCTAAGTGATGATCTGCAACCTTATTCACTTTCTATCTAGTGTCTACTTCACTTTTCCTTCCTATCACTAATTTCCCCACCGGTGGAGCCCCTCCAGGTAGGAGGAATTGTGAGTACTCTCTTTTCATTATATAGAAGGATAAGAGAAGACATCAGTTCTTGTATATGGTAGCGAAGATAAAAAGATTTAAGCTCTGAATCTTCTTAGTAGAATGTAACCAGCTTCTCCTATATTGTACACTTATCATAATTTGTGCAGTTTTTAAATGCTTTGTTTCTATTTAATTCCACTTCTAAAATTTTTTGTTCAAGACTCTTTTATCTTTTTCTTCACTGCTTTAGCACCTAAAGCTGATATAAATTATCCCTTGTTATTATTTTCTTTGAATTCTATCTTTCCAGGATGGAACTATTATACGTGGCCAAAATGAAATTTCCCACCCTACTAATGGATGCACTGGACCAGTAAGCAAGGTATTTTAACATACATTGCTGGCTTTCTTTCTTCTATCTCTTTCTTCTCTGTCAGATGGTCCTTTGTTGTTTCTATATGTAACATAGTAAGTTTAAAATGTAAATAATCATCAAGTTCAATTTTAGTCTAAATATTAGTTCTTTTGACAGTAAAATAATTGTATTTTGCCTTGTTTACTTTTTTGAAATTTCTGTCACATAATTTCTTTGGGGTGCATAATCTGGTTCTTTTCTTGTTTGTGTCATAACTGTCTCACGGCCTTCTATATTCATCCTAATTTTCTTGCTAGGATTGTGATTCATCTAAAGCATTACCTTCAAGAATCAAGCGTGTATTTTACATGTCAAGCGAAGGTAGCAACCTGTTGCATGAGGTTAGACAGATGTTCCTCTGGTGTTGGTATTTCAATTTATTGTATGCTTATTCTCATATTTATTTTATTTTTAAGTTTAGATGAGTTCATCCTTCATCCATTGCACTTAATACACCAAGATTGCTGACTATATTTCATGTAATTAATTTTTTTGCTAATTGTCAAATAGTGAGTATCTAATATCTAAATCCAATTATTTGAAGCTCAGGATCTCATCATTATTTTTCCTTTTAGGTATTTCCTGTTGTTAATCCTACAGTTCTGGAGCAGCTAAGTAAGGTGGATTGTGTTGTCTATGCGATGGGATCACTTTTCACTTCTATTTGTCCATCTCTGGTAACATCATTAATCTCTTTCTTGTTTGTTCAGAAGTACTGGTTGTGCCTTAACCGCATTATTATTAGGGCCACCTTACTTTATAAATAGTGGTCCAGAATAAAGAGTTATTGGTTTAGTTCCATACTAATTGCAATTGTGACATTTTATTGCATGTTAGGTTTGAACTTGTTAAAAGATATGAGATTTCCTGTAAGAGATTATGTGCTGATGTGTTTCATTTATATATACTGAAATTTTTTCATGCAAATCTCGCATACTGAACTTCTCGTAATTTGTCAGTTTAACTGATTGAACTGTACAGAAAGTATTTGAAGGAGCTTGTTCTTCTTTTTACCTTTTTTGGCTGATTTAGTAAAACCTCATAGTTTGCTAACATCTGAGGTACTTCAGGTGCTGCATGGCATTGGTGAGATTATAGCCTCAAGAAATATCCCAAAGGTAATTTTTATGAAAACAAAATGGTACCTTATTTTGTGATGAAATATGAAGTCTTCTTAACACACTTGACTATGTTGATTTTTAGTTGCAAAGTTTTGTAATTTGTTTTTGTTTCGCCGTTTTAAATTCTTAACATAAGTGATTATTATCTTTGTTGATCCAGGTACTTCTGCTGAATGGTTCACATGATAGAGAAACTACTGGCTTATCTGCTTCTGGCTTTGTAACTGCAATTACTGATGCTCTAAATAGAACTCATGGAGATCCTGACAAAAGTTTAAAGAATCATGTATGTTTACTGTGCTCTAAGCTTCTTGCTTCATATTCATGTCGATTCAGTTATCATTTGGAGAAATCGTATAAGTTTTTTTTGTGGCATTCCATGCTAAAACACTCTTTAGAATCTTATACATTCAATCATATTTATAGAAAGTGTGTGCATTGAGTTGAGTTGGGCTAGTCTCCTCGATAAAAAGGTGCTGAAGTACATACTGTAAGGATGTCAAGTGATTTACTTAGTCTCCAAGACAAGATGCAGACCTATTGGAAAGATTAAATGCTCATAAAATAAAAAGAAAAATTACACTTTTACTTGAGCCATTACCGGCCAATATCACTTAAACACCCCAAGTAAGTTCTCATTACCATAAGATGTCAAGACCCCTCAACTAATTGATTTAACAAAATTGACACTTCCATTGTCTCCTGTTAGGATTTTTGACACAAAATAGTTGCATGTCAATCACTTGACCCTCAAAATATCTTACAAAAGCAGGTGCTTTGGTACATTATGAGTCCCTATTGGCACCTTTTATAAAGGATAAACTTTAGCATCCTCACATAATAGCGTTTTTTTTTTGGTTGAATTTCATTAGTTAACGGGATCTTACTATAAAAAAAGGGTCCATTTGGGAGGCTAACTAATACCAGCCATCAAGGGGGTAAAAATGTGAGCTGTTCCAATAAAATATTTGTAGAAACTTTATACATGCGTACTTGCGAATTTTTGTTTTGTTTTTGGAATTGGGTTAGATTGTTTGATTGAAGTCAAGGAGTGCTTGCTTTCTTATTGCCCAGTCTGAACTTATCCATCTTGAGATTTCTCGTCATGGGGAGTCAATTCAGAAATTCTCAATGCAAAGAATGCGAAGTTTTGGTTGGCTCTTGAGATATTGGTTTGATTGTGTGATGTGAGTTGAGCCAAATCAAATTTGCGGGGCTACGTCATTCCTACAGGAGTTTTTGTTTTCCTGCTATTTACCATGCACTTGAGGTTAATTTAGTATCAGCGTTATCTTATCTGCATGTAAGGATGATCCTCTCTTTGGTTGTCAGAACTTTGATGCAATCGGAATTTGGGGCCTGTGTGAAGATTAGAAACTAATTTATTACCACATCATTCCAAAGTTTTTTTTTTTGTGTTGATTTTCTTCCTTTCTATCATGTGCAGCCAAGTGAGTACATCAATGCTTTATTGGTTCCTAGAGATGGTCATGTCCCTGTAGACGTTGAATGTTTGGCTATTCAGGGAATCTTTCATGTGGTATGTCAATCATTTATTCCCCGTAACAGT
This sequence comes from Typha angustifolia, assembly GCF_048772165.1. Classification (NCBI taxonomy): domain Eukaryota; kingdom Viridiplantae; phylum Streptophyta; class Magnoliopsida; order Poales; family Typhaceae; genus Typha; species Typha angustifolia. Next base: position 1,997,091 of record NC_133239.1, read on the forward strand.
TATTTTGTGTAAATTTAGTATGTAGATCACTCAATTTTTCTTGCAAGTTTACCAGTTCCAGCAACATCTTATTACTTCTGAATGTTTAGTGACGTTCAGAGTGTCCATGTCCACATGTCTTTAGTTTTTAACATGGGTTCACATATGTGGACAAGGTTTTGATTGCTAAAGATCCATTAATTCTGGTAGCCCAAAGATGGTTGAGCTTATGATATTTCCAGAGATCAGACTTACCAGTAGTCACAAGTCACAATTTCTTTGTTGTTTTAAAACAACTGCTTCAGTCCAGTGCTTGCCTTTATCTTTTGTCATATTTTGGGAACGTAATTTGGTGACTTTCCCTTTATGTCATGATTGTTTTATGATCTTTGCAGTTCCCGTCTTTCTTTTAGTTGGAAATAGCTCTATTCATATTTTCTTTCTTTTAAACCTTCATGCAGGTCTATGTAGACTCTGTACGTGATCCTAAAGTGGGGATTGTATTCGAGCCCAGGTCGTTAATTAAAGCTCTGACTGATTTGATACATGAGCGCAGAGACAATAGTGCATCGCACGCTGTAGTTCTAATGGACAATTCGGAACCTGTATGTTAAACTGACAAAACAGTAAGATAGTCTAAGATTCCTCTTTTTTATGAGAGGATTAATTGTCTGATAAGTTCCCTTGTTCCACCAAATATGTGTACAGCCTTTTGAATTTATTTACGTTGTGTAGCATTAGTGTCTCTATAATTGTCTCATTAGATGCACACCTCCGTTTATCCTTCCAGTTTCGCCTGCAGCTGCAACAAAACATCCATAATTTTACATGCATATTTACTTCACTTTAGAAAAATGTGGGACAGGTGTAATTGTACATGAATCATTCCCAAGCGACGGGATCTTTATGACCTATTTTTAGTCGTTAACATTCACGGTGACATGGTAAGAATCACAGATTGATAAAGCTGCTAGGGATATTAATCCAGCATTTATCTTAACTAACATTTCACTGGATCCCTCTTGTGGTCGAGAGCAAAGAAATCTGCAGTTTTAATCATTAGGAGAAGATTTCATCCGTTATCCTATTTACAACCATCATATTGCCATAATAGCTGTCTATTTCTCCAGAACTTAACTTGTTACATTGTCGAAAAATATAGCTTAGGAAAGCAGGCGTAAATTGAATAAATCAAGAGTATCTGGAAGACACAAGAAGAAATGCTATCCTGCAGAAAGGTTGGCTGGCGCACTTATCAGACCAGATAAAGTGGGTGAGGCACTAAACTGCAGGGTTTATATATATATATATATATTTCTCTTCCATCTCTTTTATTTCTTGCGAGAAGAGTGGGGAAGAAATGGCATACAATAAGACATCACTACTTAGTGACTATTGTCCTATTGTTTTCCCTCTGTGTTTCTGTAAGTCAAAGCCAGGTCACTACAAAGTGAGCCCTATCCTCTCTCTTCCCCCCACTCCATCACTATTTTGACAGGTCAAAGCAATCAAAGCATGTCCATCTACCAATCATTGCTTACATATATTCCCCTCATCTCTATCGGTTAATCTTAGGCCCTTTTAGCTACCCCTGTTGTGTCGGCGGAGTCGTTATTAAAATTCTACTTGAAGTAAAGATTCCAATAAAAGAAGCACAAAGATTATGATCATAGAATCATTCCCGACAATTATTAAAGAGCTTGTTGAGATGTGAAGCATTCTTTTTATATTTCTACTTGTGGTACTAGGAAATCATTAACTTGCCTCGAATTTAGCAAGTTTTTCTTAACTATTTTAAATCTGCCGCTAATTTTTTTTTTACATATTTAATTTATTTCAAAAAATAAACACAATACTAAGTTTTTATGGAAAATACTAACTAATTAACCATTTTTAAATATAAGTTACTGATTTTTTTTTAACATGTGTTAAATCTGAAGGATTAATTTTTTATATAAAGCATTCAATCAGTTAGTGATTTATATAGTTATATTTGAAAGTTACTGAGCTGGAAATCAATTCATATATAAATTTCTCTACTAAAATTTGGCAATTTTTTAGAGGATTTTTTGAAAATTCTATATTTAGAATTCGGTGACTCGGTCAGCAAATTATAAATACAATTAGTCTCGTATTTAAATTTTGAATTGTATTATACTCGTTAAATAAATTTTTGAGAGGGCTAATTTGGTCAAAGACTCTGGAATTTTAGCTGTCAACCACCGCTTGTCGCTTGTTCCTCTCGTGAACATGAGACGAACCCAGATGTGTGGTTTAGATGGAGATGGAAAAAGCTGGACGGCTTGGATTGGATCATCAGCGGGCCCCATCGCGGCACGGGTCCAAAATCCAAATCCAACTGGACGGGTAGTATTACAACTAGTACTTAATTAATAAATGCATTTAGAGAGCTAACTAAGACATTATTAGATCTAAAGCAACACGTAATGACAATCGAGATGTGCATACACACACACACACAGAGAGAGAATGTTTTCAGTTTTCACTGTTCTTGGGAGAGATTACATCTGGATTCTGGGGGTGCTATCTGATAATAGAGTCCAAACAAAAGGATCGTAATGCAAATTTTGGGAAAAATAGGGTGTAAACTGTGATAGATAAAATCATGCCAATTTAAACGTACACTTCTCTTCCGGACCGAAAAATAAAAAGCTCACCAAAGGAGAACAAAAAAGTTACGACCCAAATTTAGATCCCAAGGTAAGCAAGCTTTAAACGCCTACACGAAAAGGTAAGATAATTACAAGATAGCCAGCCCACCACCCCACACACACAAAAGAACAAACAAACTCCTATTATAAATTAACCCCCCTCCTTCTCCCTCTCCTCTCCACTCCACTACTACCTCTCCGATCGATCGATCGATCTCCATGGCGTCCAAAACCCATCTGGCTTTTGGGCTTCTCTTCTGTTTCCTATCACTCCATGCCACCTCCTTGCATGGGATCCAGATGGAAACTATCCACCGTAAGAATACCCACAAGCATAGGAGGAGCAGCAATAGTTCTTCTGTGCCAGGGAGAAGAGAACGAGCTAGTGGAGCTAGTTGTGATTTCTTCCAAGGGAGCTGGGTTTATGATAACTCTTATCCTCTATACGACTCTTCCAGCTGCCCATTTGTTGAGCCCGAGTTCAATTGCCAGAAGTATGGCAGGCCCGATAAGCTCTATCTCAACTATAGATGGAGGCCAAGCTCTTGTGAGCTCCCAAGGTTTTGCTTCTATTCTTTAATTCTCTCTCTCTCTATCTCTCTTGTTATCTTTTTATATATGCATGTATATGTATATATATATATATATATCTTTGGATAGATGATTAGATGGGGAATTTGTGAAGGTTTAATGGGCAAGATTTTCTTGGGAGATGGAAAGGGAAGAAGATAATGTTTGTTGGGGATTCCATAAGCTTAAACCAGTGGGAGTCATTCGCTTGCATGCTTCATGCTGCAGTGCCTAATGCCAAGACCACCTACACAAGAAGGGATGCAATCTCGACTATAGCATTTGAGGTAACCTTCTCGCTTCCTTACAATTTTCTTTCTTTTAAACACAACAAACCAATAATAATGTAGCTTTGGAATCATCTCGATTAGTGGTTAGAATTAACTGCTCCTCGTTCTTGTTCATAATATTATTTCTTTCCTACAATCAATTAAGATTGGTTGATCGGATTCATTTGCCCGTGGGAGAATATCTACTGGCACTTGGATGTTTGTGCTTAATTTGTTTGTGGTGATAGGGGTGGGGCACCAAAGACAGCAGAGCTTGTCTTTATTAATGTCCGTAAAAAATATTTGTTCTTAATATTTATTTCCTTCTATCTTTTCCCTCGGACGAACCCCATGATTCACGGAGCGAGAGTCAAAACTGTGCATTAAAGAATCCAATTATTAGTTTCGCAGTGTCGATAATAATACGAACCCGTCCTTATCTTTCTAATTTCGATAGTGATATCAACAAAGAGAATATGACATTAAGTTCCTTGTTTGTTTACTTTATATGTTACCTAATATTACTAAAATATTTAAGGATACTTATACTAAGTTTCTCTAACTATTAATTACCTATTTTTATATGCACCCTTTTCCTTTTCTTTTTCTTTTTCTTTTTCTTTTTGTACATACTGAAATTTTAAACTATAAAAAATATCATCATATTTTTGAGCTTTTTTAAATTTAGAGTGTCACCTTTTAACTTTCGCACCCTCACTTTTTACTTTTAATCCATATGCAACTTTTAACATATAAAAGATTCTTTTTAAATAAACCTTTTTTTTTTAAATTTCCAACAATTATTTATTTATTTATTGGCATAGTTTTTTTTTTTGGTTAAAAAATATGATTCTTTTATCTTAATATTTTTCACTCTTCTATTTTTTTTAGGACATCATATAAAGAAATTAATGGTCAATTTCTTTACAAAAATATGTCCAAGAACTAACAGCTTCACATATATTAATTATAACTACAAGAGAAGAGTTAAACAGCACACATAAAAATTCAATAAGACATTTCTAATTTTGACCTAGGGGGCAATTATATTCTTCTCTTTTTAAGCGAATCAGATATGGTATAGACCCTATGACTACTACCTTCTAAGAATAATACCATTTACATACCACCAAAGGGTGAAACTCTATTCCCCTCGTTGGAAAATTCCTACAGGATCTCGAGATACCAGGATCTTTAAATTCCATCCATTGCTCTTATGGGACCAGATCTTTTAAGTACTAAAAGCAATATCTCTATATAACTGACATCCAACTTGCCCCTAACCACTATCCATGGCCACATGCAGGGATTAGATAAATTTGAGAGGACCCACTTCTCATGCATATGTATATATAAATCAACTTCTTCCATTCTCATTTCACCCAATCTCTTTTTCTTCAGTAAAAATGTTAACCCAAGTTTAAGCAACAAGGCCCACAGGTGATTCATTCATTGTTATGAAACAACACATGTGCCATGTTGAAAGGAAAAGGATCTGGTCCTCTAGAAAAGCTTCATAGTAGGGGGTTGGTTTCATCCAACCTACTCTTTATGTCTGTACCTGGGGTTTGCCTAACGAAGCACATGGAACTATGACTCATGCATGTGTACCTAACAATATCCATCGTTATCAGGACTATGGAGTGCTAGTGATGTATTACCATTCGACGTACCTTGTCGACATTGTCAGCGAACCCGTCGGTCGGGTATTGAAGCTGAATAGCATCAGCGGCAGTGCGTGGCTCGGTATTGATATGTTGATCTTTAATACATGGCATTGGTGGACTCACACAGGAAGTAGCCAACCGTGTGAGAGCTCTCCTTGATCACATCTTGGGTTTTCTTCTTCTTTTTTCATTCACTCTTTGTTCCATCAGTTGAGAGCAACAACACTTGGTTTCTCCTGTGATGCAGATGGGACTATGTGCAGGATGGGAACCAGGTGATGAAAGATATGAACAGGTTAGATGCCTTCTCCAAGGGGATGAGTACATGGGCCAAATGGGTTGATGCCAATGTTGACACTGCAACGACGAAAGTGTTCTTCCAGGGGATTTCTCCAACTCACTACAAGTAAGAATTGCAACAGAAACTCTGTTAGCATAAATATTCAGCCAAAATCCATGTTTCAAAGAAGTTTATCAAATCAAAACAAATAACTCATAAAGCAAAATGACTGTCCCATGAGTACACTAAAACCTGACAACTCATCAAATCCATCTCTTAGGTAACTTCTTACTTAGTAAGCAATAAAATTAATTTTCAAATCCAGTACTTGGTCCTAAGGTTAACAAGGTTAAGACAATCATTCTAGATTCACTCAACTATTCATTTCAGTCTAATGATTTAGATACTCTAATTGATATCCAGACAAACTTATGAGACATCATTATCCTAGAGCTAAAAGATTCATGCAAATGTGCAACAATCATTAGCTTACAAATGATGCTACTTAATCACTTCAATTTGAAGCTAGCTTTGCTTTTACTAAATATTTTTCTTTTCGATATATTGTGACTTGTCCAACCTTTAATTCCTAAAGTACAAGATTATAATAATATAGATGTTTACCCGATTTTGAATTAGTTGTTGATATCTTCTGCTGCAAGCATGCATCATGATAAAGTTGACCCACAATTGACTTTAAATAATCAAGCACCTTCTACAAAAAAATCAACAGGAAAAAAGTACAGCATAAGAAATTGAACACAAACAAATATTTTTTTATACCACTTACTGACCAGAGAGGAGAAAATTGCTCAGAAAGCTGAACCATCTTCATGTAACTTATAATCCAATAGCCAAAAACATGAAATGACAATAGTAAATAAATTCCTAACTTAAATTTGATATCAATTACAATAATATGCCTTGACTTCCTCTTTAATTCTTTCTTAACGCAAAAAAACAGAGGAGCTGAATGGGGAGTGCCAAGTGCCAAGAATTGCTATAAAGAGACGCAACCACTTACTGGATCGACATACCCTGGAGGTCCACTTCCAGCACAAAGCATAGTGAAGAGCGTGCTCAGCAGCATCTCGAAACCAGTTTATCTGCTGGACATAACCTTACTCTCTCAACTCAGGAAAGACGCCCACCCATCTGCATATAGTGGAGATCACGCAGGCATGGACTGCAGCCACTGGTGTCTTGGTGGCCTTCCAGATACATGGAATCAGATTCTATATGCAGCACTTCTTTGATGGAATTGAGACAGACAACAAGAATCAAGCAAAAGAGAAAGAACAAAGCTATTGGATTCCCAAGGATTCCTTCTTGTAATTCTTCCTCATTAATCAATTGTTAATAAGTGCAATTGAATGTTTAAGGCATGTGTAATCCTAATTAACTATTCAAATATTGGAAAATTACCCATATTTGAGGATGAACTTGATTTTCATGGATGAAGTCACAGAGGACAACATATGTATCCAAGTTTCTAACTTCAGAAAGTGAAGAGCCATCTTGTGGTAGTAGATCACCCCGAAGGTATCTGTGGACAACAGAAACTCATCTTGACAGTCATTTTAGATGATTTCCAATAGCTCCCTAATGTAACATTAAGATTGTGAATTAACAAAGTCGACCCCATGTTCCCAATGTAAGTTTAAGAATTTGAACTGACAAAGTGGATTACCAAGCCTTCTCCCGGCCTACGAGTGCAATCATGCACATCGTGACATCAAAATGATAATGGAGCATTGCTTTGGTTTCAAGACAATGCTGAACAGAGTAGACTGTACTCATGGGCTCCATGTTCAATCATTTAAATCTTAATATGGTCCAAGTTCCTGTAGATTGTTATGCTGATTTCTTCAGTTCTTTAAGAAATCATATAACCTCCCATTATATAGAGTGGAGAATCATAGAAGGCCAACTTGGCCTGCTTTAACTTGGTATTACAATATCATGTACTTCAATGCATTAGTGTACAATTTCTGGTATGGTAATCTAAATAAGGCATCTAAATCCCCATTGAGCTGTCCTGTATAGAAAAACACAAAAGGGAAAGTAAGCAGGTTTTCATCCTTAAGTTCTTTATAAATTAGCATTAATAATTTATGGCTTTATGGTCACCAAACCGATGATTTATTAATGTTTTCTTTGTAAATAGCATTAATAAATCATTGGTGACAATAGAGCCCTAATCATCCAAACATGTTCCCCTGTGAGACAAGGTTACGACAATCATTGAACATCTCAATTTCTTCCTTGATGTGAATAGAAAGGAAAGGACAACAACATTCATTCAGAGCTTGGCTCACTATAAGGTGCATAAATAAGTCGAGCTAAACTGTACGCAATTTTAAAAAGACATCAACAGAGATCGTACTTTGTGTCTACAGTCAGCAGATATTTCACATTACATACATACACATGCACACACATACATGCATACAAGCAAGCATGTGTACAGAGATATTTAAAGAACGTATTAGTTCCCTCTTCCTTGCTGCATTTTATCAAGTTCTCAAGAATTGTCACGCAGACTAGACCAACATAGTATAGCAGAAATTCTTTTGTTTCATTGTTGATCCATAGTCCAAAATTTAATAACATTTGGCATACTTGAACTTCATTATTGCATGCAAACATGCTCTAGTAATTGATAGATCATAGAAGCAAAAGTGTTGTTAGCATAACATGTTTAATATTATTACATGCTAATAATGTCACAAAGCTTAAAAGTCAGGTTCCTAACAGGAAAAAACTACTCTGCTCATACTCAATACTGACAAAGAGATCAATAACCTACATATATTGCGGCATTCACTATATAGCAGTCATCATTTTTATCTCCCATTGCTTCAAGACATACGCCACTTGAGCATATCATGCCTCCATCCACGACCTCAAAGCTAATAATCTCACCACTGTGCACATAAAAGGAGAAAAAAGCCACAGTGAGAAATGAATTAATTTGCAGAGTATACTAGCTAAATGTTGTATTGCCATTGTATCCAATGTATAGATCTATCTTTTGCACTCACTCTCTGGATTACTTTAGAAGAAAAATGGAAGGTCATCTCCAAAGGGCTGCTCAATAATTGACGAATTAATACAGATAATGTCAGAGAAGTTTTTAATGGGCAACCAAAAGTCCAAAAGAAGTCCACGGCTCTCACACAATGCACTCAAATAATCTGCTTCCACTTAGCAGTGCCACTACATTGCCAGGCTAGTTGTGTAGGTTCATTAGGTACTTCGAGATAGAGGGATGCTAAAATATTCGCATATTTTTTCTACACGCAGCTGTATCATCAAAATTCCTTCAGTGATTTAAGTCATGAAATGCTGCCTGAGGTGCATCTAGTGTGTAGATGGTTTCTATAAATGCATTTAGATATATTATATACTAGATGGATAAGCACAAAAAAAAAAGGCTAGAGAGTCGAACTTGTAACATGTTTATATTTGTTTATTTTTAAGTATTAACTGCAATATGAAAGTATACAGCTTTTAAATAGTCCACAAAGCAAAACAAATAAAGTTGACATTATACATCAAGGAACAAAACTTGGAATCAGTAAGTATACTATTTCAAGCTCCAACACTGGCAGAAATTCCAGCCAGATATAGCAAAGGCTCTTTTAACTCTTAAGACTTCTTACTCAGTAACATCCACAAGGAAATCACCCCCCTCCCCCCACTAAAAAAAAGGTTTTTACTTTATTATGTATGTCCAGGTGAAGCAGAACATCGAGTAGCTGAGGTATCAGAGCAAAAAAAAAACCTAAATTTCAAAAGAAAAATACTTACTAAGGAAAGACAGACTTCACCCTCTCGGCATCGAGCAAATGCTGCACAGATCGAGGAACCCCCAATTTGATCTGCAGCTTCATCTGATCAGAATTAACACCTGGTATCGACCCTGCACCAGTCGCAAAACCATATCCGATATTAAGTCTAATTGCAAGCAACAAAGATTGTTGGTATCCGTACTGTCAAATCCCAAAAAGCGTCAAAATTTATTCAATTACTGCCAAATCCTTAACTGTGTGATGAAATACCTCGTCGAAAAGCCGGAATCGAATTGGAAGAGATGGCATCCTTGCATGCCCTCATAGCCGCCACTGTGATATCTTGCCTGCTTGCAATCGAGATTAGTCAAGAGAGCTATCACAGTATAAACACGTAGATGGAGAGAAAGAGAGAGAAAGAGAGAGGAAGAGATAGAGAGAGAGACCCGTGTTGGTCGTAGCCAACGCCCATCTCGACGAAGAGGAGATTCATGGATTGCGCTTGTTGTTTCTCCACCGCTTCCTCTTTACCTTCCATGGCTAATGGTAATGCGAAAGCTCGCGAGAAGCGACCGATGGAGGAGGAAGGAGAGGAGTCGAGGCTTATTCGAGTATTAAACTGTGGGTTTCGTCTGAGAAGAGACGGTAACGAGCGGTGGTGGTGGGTTGGGTTTCCGCTACCGAGTGAAGTGGAGTGAGATCGAGAGAGGAGACGGAGGTCCGAGAAGCCGTGACCGAGAACCGTCATTTCTCTAATTTTAGAAAAAAGAAAAGAAAATACCTTTTACGTATGTAAATATTCTTTTATAATCTTTTCCAGCATATTTAAAATAATGAGCAATGATTAGATACTAACTAATTAGTTATAAAACTAATTTTTTATCGATTAATAAATCAAGGGGTACGTAAGGCATTGTACATATATAACTTAATTAATTGATAAAATAATTAAAATTTAAGTATTTTCTTATTACTTATCCTTCTTAAATAATAAGAGTGTTAATTTCTATCAATTTTTTGTAATTTTATTTTTTATATAAATAAATAAATAGCTAAAAGAGAGAAATAAAATATGACTAATTTATTCTTATAATTTAATCAAGTGATCTATACTTCGGTTTCATATACTCGGTACTTTTTGATTAATTTTATTTATTATTATTTAAATTTAAGACAGAAATTAATAATTTTTATTAAAACATTTGCATAAAATAAAAATTTTCATTTTAAATTTATACCTCTTGATACTTGCATGTATACTATCTCAACGTATAATTTTCAAATAAATATATTTCCTATTACTTTTTAATATGGCCAAATTGTATATAAGCATGCAATAAGTGATGCGTTTAGAGTATACTATAAAAGTATATGCATAAAAACAATTTTGTTGAACGGTATACTGATGCAAATCGGGCCAGACTAGGTCACATGATGAGAATATTAGGTTCAATGGATTGAGTCTAATTATCTTATTTGATTATTTGGTTTAGTTAGAGGCTTAATAGGATATGATTTTTTTAATTATCTAAATATAGCTTTGCACAGTTTTGAGAAAATATTCATAAAATATTCTAAAGATATCCAAATAATGTATAACTTTGGTATTCAAGACTTCTCCATATACGGCATCTATCTAGGCAAAACAAAGGGTTAAACTGAAAAGATAAGAAAAACTGGTCTAGTTAAATTTATTTTAGACTTTTTGATTTAATATCTATATATAGGAACTTATGGCTTGTATCTTAGATATGCTTGAAATGAAAAATTAATTGGTTTTTGCCTGGCATCTCTCAACTAGGCCGCCGACCTGTAATTTCCCTCCTCTTTAATCAACCAATGTCACCTTTTCTGTTGGCTGGTCTCGTCTAGCTTCCAATCTCCCTTTTCCACCGATACCTTAAATCTCATATGACAAGCCTACTTCTCTCTTTTCGTCTCTATATCTTAACAGTCTCTCTCCCGTAGGATTTTTACCATAGCTTAGGCTAATTATAGCTTTCAACCATCTATCGTATCTACATCCGCAAACCATCACCATCATCTATTGCCGAGCCACATCAATCTAGATATGATAATCGGGCGAGCCGGGCTGGGTTCGGGCCGGGCTAGAATAGTCTAGCCCGTTACCGCCCGTTGGCCTATGAGAGATCAGGCTAGCCGGTCGGGCCGGGCTGGCCCGACCCACCAATCACTCGGCCCAACCCATATTACAACTATTTTTAGAATTTTTATAACTATTAGCTTATTTTAAAAAAAATATTTATATTCCTCTATTAAAAAAATTAAAATAAAATAAAATTTTTTAAAGGTATGCTTGAAATAATACAAAATGGTATAATACCAAAATATTTTTTTACTGTAGCAGCGGTAAATTATTGTAGCAAAACGGGCAAAGCACTGTAGCATACGGGCGGGCCTAGTTGCGGGCCAAACGGGCGGGCTTTTGGGCTGGGTCGGGTGGACAAAGGGCTGGCCCGTGCCGCCCATGGGTATTTCGAGGTCGGGCCGGGCCGGGCCTAAACCAGATCCGGGCCGAGCTTAGCCCGGTCCAAACCGGGCTAGGCATGGGCGGGTTGGGCTATTTGATCATGTCTACATCCATCAACTACTCAGCCTCCACCCTATCATCACCTCCATCCTATACCTATGAATCGATGTCTCCACTCACGGATTTCAAATCCCGTGTAGATCTGAATCTCAACCGCTACGAATGGATATACGTTAAAAAAAAAAAACTTTTAAGAATAAATGTTTAGTGGTCCCGAGAAAACTAAGGAATCGTGTTTTGCAAGATAATTATAGTGTGTGTCCAAAATACTAATTATGAAATATAGACAATGTTTACCACAAGACTTCAAAGGAATCATACGATGGCGTCAATGTATATGTCCACATCCTGTATATAACGTAGAATATTTCAAATTAAGCCCAAGAAGGCACGCCCATTTTGACCCTATATATTCTCCTTAATTAATAAAAATCCATCGATCAGCTGTGTATATTGCAAATAGGTTGGGTCTGCAATGTACGACTAGACCACCAACCCTACGATGAATAAGACATCCAAGTTTAAAACTGTTAAAGTATACAATATATATATATATATATGATAATTCTAACCTAGATATCCAGTTGGCTCTTAATAAGTACGTGTCATATAATCTAAAATGTTTTATAGACTAAAGTTGACAAAGACAAGCATATGCGGCTCTCTACTGCCAAGATGTGTTAACAAATTCTAGTTCATAGCATTGCGACAAAGTGACGCAGTCAACAGTGGCAGCTCCTCAAGTGGGACGATTTGAAGGTAAAAGTCAACCGAGTAAAGTCAATTCAAGGAAATTTTGGTTTCAACAGAAAAAAAAAAGGAAGAAAAAAATTGTTATTTGACCATTGATTAGTCCATGATCGTAAATACAGAAAAAAAGGAAGTTTTACCAACGAAAAAATAATGCTTTTTTTTAATTTATTTTTACGTATAGATTATAAAAAATAGATGACCTTATTCATATCACACCATTATTTTAATTTCCTCGTCTGTCTGGTGTAGCATGCATGCATCATTTGAGTGACTCAGGTTATCAAACTTTGGTCACGTACGTTAATGTTCCATCCTGCATGAAGACATATGTAATCTATAAAAGGAAAGAATGTTATGTCATTTGATGTAGTGTTGAGCGGAACAAGACTAAGTTTAGTTAAGATTATTACAGTCATTATAACTAATTTCACTCATCTATATGATAATTATCTCTTATGCGAACTTATAACATGGTCCTTTTAATGCAATAATAATAATAATAATAATAATAATAATAATAATAATAATAATAATAATAATAATAATAATAATAATAATACATAAGTGGCTCTGCCTCAAAGACTAGGGCAAGGAATTAAGAGAAAAGATTCTCACGAGTGAACGTGTGATACATTTAAACCATTCAGATATCTCTTGACTTGTAAGCTAACTTCAGTTTGAGGCCGAATGTTAGACCATTACCTTGCGTACACATTTGTTCCTCCTGAAGATTTATTCACTTGCATATTAGTGGATAAAGAAAATGATTCGTAACACTTTTTCTTCTTCTTTTTTACTTAATTATGTGGCATTATTTCATCTTTACTTTCCATGAAGCAAATGGATCATGTGAAGAAAAGAAATTAGAGCTCTCGTATGCCGTTCTACTTTAGTTAAACACAACTAATTAATTAATAATTAAAGGTCTATATATAGATCTCCTCATTTATCCAAGCACAGCATCAACATACAACTTTCATTCTCGATCTGAATATATCTTGCCGGTTGAGTTGCTATTTGAGCTAACGTTCCACGTAAACCCAATAAATAAGCTTAAGAGTGGGTTAAGGTGACTGTCAAATTAATTACTAACTCTTTTTCTTCGTTGCTAAGCATTACGATCCTTAGGCTTTAAATTTTGTTTTTCTTAAGGGTGCTATTTGAAACATTCGTAAATAAATTTTCTATTATTGATACAACTGGGTCAATGTTTCACTTCTACTTATACCCCCTCCATGCATGCTGGCTTCTCTCGTCTTATTGTATCACAACAATACCTTCTTCTCTTCTCGATTGATCTCCAAACCCAGCCATTAATATCATGGAGCCAAAATTCTCAAGCTGCCGTGGAGTCTCTTTCGAGATCAAAACCTCATCGAAACAAGAACCCAGCCCGAGTGGCCGATGGGTTTGGCTCCCTTGGTCTCAGCCAGCCCCTTCCAAGGTCTTCCCCACCTCCGACCTTAACCGAACCACGAGCATAGCGAGCAGCCATTTTTGCGACCTGAGCGACGAAGAGAACGACGACGAGGAGGAGGAGGTCGTCGTCCCAGACTTGGAGCTACAAGTAGAACAAAAACCACCCGAGACGATCGACAGGAAGGTGCCAAAGCCGAGATCGGAGTCCCGTCTCTCGATCATACTACTAGACCAGGGCTTGTTCACTGTCTACAAGCGGCTATTCGCTGTGTGCTTCGTAATAAATGTAACCATGCTCGCCCTCGCCGTTGCCGGCCACTTTAGCTACGCGAAGAAGCGAGCCGCTCTCTTCTCCATGGGTAACATCCTAGCTCTCACGCTTTGCCGCAGCGAGGCCGTCCTCCGCGTCGTCTTCTACCTCGCCGTCAAGCTGTTAGGAAGGGCATGGGTGCCTCTTCGCATCAAGACCGCCACCACCGCCTTCCTCCAGTCCCTCGGCGGGATCCACAGCGGCTGCGGCGTCTCCTCCGTCGCCTGGCTCGTTTACGCTCTGGTCCTCACCCTCCGCCACCGCGATGAGACGTCCAACCTAATCGTCGCTGCGGCGTCCGCCATCCTCGCGTTGCTCGCTCTCTCCTGCCTCGCGGCGTTCCCCCTCCTCCGCCACCTCCACCACAACGCCTTCGAGCGGACCCACCGCTTCGCGGGGTGGTCGGCGCTGGCCCTCCTCTGGGTGTTCGTTCTCCTCACTCTCGGATACAACCCCGCGACGAAATCCTACAACAACCTCAAATTCTCCAACCTCGTAAAGCAGCAGGAATTTTGGTTCACCCTCGCCATCACCTTCTTCATCGTCCTTCCATGGCTGACGGTCAGGAGAGTCCCCGTCTCCGTCGCCGCACCTTCCACCCACGCCTCCATCATAACCTTCGCCAGAGGTATACAACCCGGATTGCTCGGCCGGATAAGTCGGTCCCCCTTATCCGAGTGGCACGCGTTCGGAATCATCTCCGACGGCAAAGACGGCCACATGATGCTCGCCGGCGCGGTCGGAGACTTCACCCGAGGACTCGTCTCTTCCCCGCCACGCCACCTCTGGGTGCGCGGCGTCCGGTTCGCCGGCCTCCCGTACCTAGTCAACATGTACCAAAGAGTGGTGCTCGTCGCCACCGGCTCCGGGATCTGCGTGTTCCTGTCCTTCCTGCTGCAGCCGTGCGCGGCAGAGGTGTGCTTGATATGGGTGACGAAAGGAGTGGAGGAAAACTTCGGGAAGGAGATCAAGGAGATGATGAGCGGGCATCCGAGGGAGAGGGTGATAGTGCACGACACTGCGGTGTCCGGCCGGCCGAACGTAGCGAACATGACGGTGGAGGCGGCGAAGAGGTGGAAGGCGGAGGTCGTGGTGGTGACGAGCAATCCACAGGGGAGTAGGGACGTCGTTACGGCTTGCAAGAAGGCTGGGATAGCTGCGTTTGGACCCATTTGGGATTCTTAATTAATTAAGAGTCTTAATCACTCGTTAATCGAGCGGTAATGGAATAATAATGTGTCAAGCTTCTATTATTTATCAAGTTACATATATGTTTTGGAATTGGTTGGTGGGAGAATTAATAAAAGATAAGGTTTGTTGATATTGCAAGGCACTAATTGCAAAATTATTGTCATATTAAAGGTAACAACAATAATGGACTTCGCCAATGGATAAAGTTTCTTTTTCTATATAATAATTGTTTATATTGGCTTCAACTTTATGATTAGAATTCGCCGGTCCGCGGGATTGCTTTAATTATTATAAAGAATATAATTAAAATATGCAGAATCGTTTTAATTAGTAGGAGGTAGTTAGAAAGAAAGAAAGAAAGAAAGAGACAGGAGGTTAATAGTTGCAGGTAGACAGAGCTTTTGCAATATAATTTTTTTATTTTTATTTCATGTATAATAATAATTTTAGTGTGTATTATACATGTAGATTATATTAAAAACTTCGTGATAACAAATTATGTATCGACTATAAAAAAATATATACCGACAACTCAGTTTTATGCACTAAATTTAAAAAATTAAATGCAAAAGTATCTACTAATCTAAATATGTATTTTTAAATTTATAAGTAAGCTAACGGATAGAATGGCCAAAGTCTTTAAGTAATACCTTTGTAGTCATCCATTGAATAGGGAATTTTGTATTATTTCACCTTAGGCTACCTTATTTATCAATATAAATCCTAATAACATACGAGGATAGATGATAAACTGTAAAATAATTTTAGAAAATAAATGAATTTTTAACCAATAACATCTAGAAAAATAACTCCAATGCTATGTTAAAATAATTTACCAAAATTACAATGAAAACTTTATAGTTTATGTACATAAAATATGATGTGGAAGTCCCATTCAGTTGACATTTTATCACAACTAAAGTCAAATATAATTAATGTCTTCAGGGATATCATCAGAGAAAGGCAGTTGGCATACTTTGAATTGTTTATAATTTTGCTTGCAAAGCGTATGCGAATATTTTTTGTACAATTTCTTGGAAGCAAGAAAGAAATTAGAAGCTTATTTTGTTTGTAATCAAATTGATTTTTTTTTAATCGTCTCTTGCCCTCTCTCCATGCTGAGAAAACGAAATATGTTTCCAAATTCAATTTTCTAAATTGAAGAATCTTGTACAATTTTATAATCTTGAACTTTGAGATGGACTTGTAGACTTTTTAACTACCAATTGTATTTTAAGTGCATTTAATTGTATTATTGAGGAGAGTTTTTTAGAACAGATATAAGAGCAGATTTAATGCAATTCGCAAGAGAGATGGAGGTAATGACACAATTGGATAGAAAGCTATTTTTGTTTACACCCTGTTTTTTTTTCATGTTTTTTAATATTTAATTAGAAACATAAGATTGAATTTAAGATAATAAACACGGTGTAAATCGTATATACAACAGAAATATAGGGTGTGAAATATTAAAAAAAAAAAGCCAAAGAAATCCGTGTCTCTGTCATCGATAGGGCAGAATTCAACTTCAAGTAATCTAATTTAAATTTGATTTCAAGTTCAAAACTTTGTATGCTTACAAACGAAACAATACTAAGTTCATGTCTTCATCAGTATAAAGACTAGGCCCAGCCCAATTATAATCCACGGGATACAATTTGGACCAGCCTTGGTTGTAATTTGTCACAAAAACTAGCCCAATTCATCATTATAACATACCTCGGCAAGTTCAAGCCATATTTCCATTGATCAAAGGAGATAAAATAGAAAAGCAGCAAATTAAGTGTAAAAGAGATGAAGATATACATGATGCCACATGAATCTTATTCATCACATATCCCATACAATTCAAACTGAACACCAGAACTTATACAAGCAGTAAGAGCATCAGGCAAAATTTAAGATCAAGATAAAATTTAGATTTGCTAATTGATATGTTAAATTGTCACCTACAGGCTGTTAAATTAAGAACAATCCGTCAAAAAGAATAAGAACTTGTAGATGTGCAGCATAGAAGTTTCTGCTATTGTAGCAGAATGGAGAAATGGAGGATACCTTCACCAGATTCTCCACGAACTTTTAAAAGGTTTCTGGAGATTGGTTGGCACCTGTGGAGTAACAGTTGCTTATTTACATTTATAAATTGCTGCAATAAATTAGAGTCTGGCATTTGCACTCTTATCCGCTACATTGATTGGAATACAGAAGCGGAGCAGCATTAAGTTCAATATGGGGGCATGTATTAGCTAGGGCAGGGACAGCATATGGTCCTCGTAATACTCCGTGAGCAACTAGCTTATAAGCCGCTTCAGTTAGGTGTAATCCATCCCAGGAAGCATATGCAGACGGATCGGCACAAACTCTCGATTCAGGAGATCCGCATGATATCGATGGTGTGCAATTGTAGGGACCATCGCTTCCACAGCATGCATTCAAAGGTACCGTGAATCCTGCCACCACATCAACTTACAATCAAAATCTGCGATTTAAGCAAAAGATACTGAAAAAAGAGTATCCTCTAGCACTTAGACCTGAACATTACATTAGATTGCAAAAGAATTATCCATGTCGTTAAAGGTCCTTAGGATAGATGAAGCCTAGAACAAAGAGTGGGTACATACTAAAAACTAAATGCTAGGCTTGGAAAACAGACATACTAATTAGATCAACTATCTGCACAAATGCAGCTAAAAAATCACAATTTAAATCATTTTACCATTTCTTTCTTAAGTTGATTTATAACAAACTGATAATTGGTAAATCAAGTCTTGGGTCGCAGCTGCTATCCATCATTTCTACAGCCTGGCCTAAGGTAAGGCTAAGATGAATTGGTCCAACCACCAACATAATAGCTTAACTATTAGTGTGCTTAAAAGTGAGAACAGGAAGCCTTAGGTGCTAAGTATAGCAAATCATTTATTACCTGTTTGCAGTTTATCAGAATCTGCCTATAGCCAGTACGCAAGTTCACTCAAGGTGCTCAGATGACGAGATGGGCACGACTTGAGATGGGATTTATTCTAGGCTTGAAGACCCAAAATGGTATTGGAGTGCACATGAACTAACCTCTGCCCTAAGCAAATAAGGCAAAATACAGTACAGTTTCCTTTTTCTTTTCTCATTTGCTAGCTAGCATTATAGCTCACAATTGGAAAATCCAAGGAGAACAGAAAGTAAAAGCTCACCATATTGGTGTGGAGAGCGAAAGATGTTCATTGAAGCTCCAAAATAATCCGCATAGATGATAGTGACATGAGGGTGAAGCACACGGAGCCTATCCAACTCATCCTGAAGCTGTTGGTTGTGGTACTCTGAGAACTCGTTCAACCACTTGATGCAACCTGTTTTTGGGTCATAATCTTCTTCTCGTTGACTTTGGAATATTGTGAGGTACACCGGGACACACCCTATTGGAAAATTCCCTGGAACGACCAATGTCTTTGCACCAAGTTCAATCAGCTCCTGCAGACCAAATTCATAGGCTCAGTGGCAATGCTATGAGATGCCAAGTAAGTACTAAGCACAGATCTTAAACCATAACCTATTAAGAAAGAAATGGGCTCACATTGATTGCTGAACTGATGGCATCAACAACGCTTGGAACGAATTGGCGCACTGAAGCAAGATTTCTTCCTTGAAGAAACTGATGGTTGTAGTCATTTCCTCCGATTTCTCCAACAATGAAAAGTGAGCTGCTCATGATATTGCTGCAATCTAATTTATATAATATGTCATCTAGCAATGACTGGATAATAAATTACTGCAAGTTTGCAGGTCATTGATTAATGGCCATCTGGGGCTACAGTAGTGATTCACTACTATATTGTTCCCAATTCCTTAAAAAAACAATAAGTTTCATTTTGTTGACTTCAATCAAAATTACCAGCTATATTTGTTAATGTGCAAGGAAAATTCATAATCCTCCTTTTGAGATCTTTAGACTAGAGGTTTCATTGGCATGTGTAGTTGTTCAGTATAGATACTTAGAGTGCGCAACTTTACTTTTGATTGTTATAACCTTTTGCTTGGCCATTCAACAGGGCCAAATCTTGGAAAAGGCTAATGCTAGTTACAAGTTCTTGCCCCTGTGAAATGAACTAATAAGTTTTTTAGTTTATTCATTACCAAGCATGATGAAGGTTGATAGACAGTAATACTGTTGCAGTATTAGATGCTTGCAATTTCATGGATCTCATAAAACTGAAGACATTATATCTTAGCTGCAACAATACTCTTTCCAACAGCCAAAACAGAGTCTAGAATGACTTACAATGGAATTATTCTTTATTCCATGTTACATGGATAAACAACCAATTATTTTGTAAGGCTAATCTAGTCAAGATGTTTGGTATAAAAATGCTATGTTTTCCGACTGATGGTTTCTTATAGTCAGATCATCTTGATTATATCTTTTCTTACTAATTAGAATCTACGAACAAATGCTGAAATTATAAGGACGTGACATTTCTAACTAAATACTAGTACTTGGTTTTCCTTCCTCAAGTGATATCTATCAACAGTTTCAGCGAATCATCCATCCTGCAATATGGCTTTTTTTTATTTTTATTTTGAGATACTTTTGCAGTCAATAGTAATGACAACTTGTGCGCATCTAGTATCCTAATAGACCTTTCAACTGACTTCCTGCTGATTTGTTCCTCTTCTTCCCGAATCAATGTTTCAGGAAACTTTTCTACCTTTTACAAATTAACTTTCACGACACTTCTGCAGTCTTTTTGATAGAGTTTCATCATATCAAAGCAATGATTTTAATAAAATTTGAAGCTCTACAACAATGCAATCACTGCACAAAGTTTACCCAATCCTTCCAATAAAGAATTAGAAACAATACCTGACTCATTAGAGAGCAACGACAACACCCTCTTGAACCATTGGATCTGAGTCCCCAACGAGTACTCCGTCCACGTCGCCATCATCCCCTTCTCCCTAAAGAAGTTAAGGCTCAGCGCCGTCGCGCCGCCGACCGCAAAGTTCGCCCCGTGCCGGAAATCCTTAACGCTCTTCGCCGCCAGATACGGGGTCCCAAACGGCAACCCGAATGCTTCCGCTAAGGCCCAGAACGCACACAAAAGTCAGATCTTCGTATCAAGCACGACAAGTAAACAAGAGAAAGGAGGGAGAGAGAGAGATTTAGAGCACCAAGGAAGTCAACGATGAGGCGGCCATCGCAGAACCGGCCGGTAGGGTGACCGAAGTAGGTGGAGCCGTAGGGAAGGCGGCGGACGTGGTCGGGGGTTTTTCCGATGGAGTGGGCGAAGTTACCGGTGTCGGTTAGCGAATCGCCGAAGCTAAAGAGATGGGTGTAGCAAGCAATGGACGGCTGTGCGGTGAGGAGGAGAAGGACGAGGACGAGAATAGCGCGGATTGGAAGTTGGAGGTTGGAGGAGGAGGAGGAGGTTAAAGCCATTAGGGTGGGGCGGGGGAAAATGAGTGGTTTCTAGAGAACGAGAAAGAGAGAAAGAGAGAGAGGGGAAGTCCGGTAGCTAATGGTCTTATAGAAGTTTGAAGAAGGCCAAAGGGGCAAAGGCAAAGGTGCACCTCCACTTTCCATGAGGGTCGTCGTCTGACACAGGTCACTTTTCCTACTAGGGACAATTTTGGAAATATGACATAAGTCATTTTTCAATTTCAAATTTGTATTTATCCTAGTAAAACCTGCCCCTTTAATAGGTGCCACCAAGACCAAGGTCCAAGGTAAGGTGGGTTCACCTAAATTTGGGATATTTTAATCGGTTAAAATTGTTATTTATGCATTTTAAGGAACCCAATTAAGTTTAAAAGTTCAAAGAAAAATAAAAACGATATTCCATTTATAACTAAAAAAACCCTCTCCTTTTTTAAAAAAAAAAATTAAAAATCTAAAAACATTCTCTCAATTTTTATAAGATGGTTACATATTCCATTTATAACTAAAGACACTATATCGTTACAAGTAACACGTCTATGTAAAATACCTAATACGGCAAGAACTAAATGGTGTATGCAATACCCTAATTTTCCACCCTCAGGTAAGGTAAGGTACTTAATCCAGGAGATGCTTCCACAGACATACATAAAATTTATTGACATTTATAATAAATCCCTTAATATTTTTTTTAAAGGAGAAATGTGATATAATGAGAAAAGAAGAGGTGATGTTTAAAATAGTCTGATGATGATGGCACACGTAGCCTTTAACGCCCACAAGAGACAATTTTGGTTGTTTATTTTCTCTCATTGATGGTTGGATTTTTATATAGATTCCAATCTACGATCCTTGTCAATGTGATGCTTAAGTGTATCTTGAGCGACACAATTGAGTGCATATCGCCAAGGGTTTAAGCTTTAGGAGCGTCTTGGCAATTTGATGGGGTCGCCACAGTATGCTCATATGCCAGTAGTCCATCTTGGATATGGATGTTGCTAGAGGTTCCACTTATTTTTCACAAGTCAAATTATTCTGTTCAACGATTGTATGTAAAACGTTGCACAAAGATGAAAGGGATAATGAATTTTTCCTTGGTTTCAATTACCACAAGTTAGCATCAATGGCCCACCTGAGTGAATTGCACCAATGGGTATGCCATATCCCCCCCAACTAAAAGATAGGTCCTGCTATTAATTATCAAGTTTTTGCGAGAGTTTGGACCATTAATGTGGGGGTATTGATGGCCATTTCAATCACTTTCACCCCTCAACTGAATGGTTGATCATTAGTTTCAGGAAGGCAGGAATCTTTAAATGCGTAGAGCTGACCTCAAAGGGTAGTAGGGTAAGTTTGGAAAAGTCTGGCCCTATATTGGTGGTGCTAATGATCTTGGGAAAGGATGTCGTTGTCGAGTGAAGAATATTAAACAAAAAAAATTGAATAAAGAAACAGGAATTGTCAGTACTAAAAGCATTGGAATTAAGAATTGGAAAGTATTGGGAACTATTAACTACCTATTTTGGTGTCCCAGTGCCAGTTTCCTTATAGACTCGTTTAAATGTGGATCACAATTAAAATAGGCAACAGAGAACAGCTTGAATGACCCAATAATATTTCGGTCTTTGGACAGTTGCACTGCTTAAAAAATAATTTTCTTTTCTCCCAGTAAACTCAAAATAGTTGTAAGGTCTGGAAAAACCCAGAATTTGCAAATATAAATCAAAGAAAAGGCTGGTCCACCTGCAGTTCATCAGCCTCATAGCCTAATCAATGTTTACTGTTTTCCTCAACATTGTGCTTGCTTATTGTAACGAGTAAAATCCTAGATGCCCAAACTGAGGGGCATCAAAAGCAGTTCAAGAATACAAAACTGTGATGATACCAGAATCTCATCACTTGGACATAATTAGTTTTCCTTAGCAAACTTGATGCCCTTCTCGATAGAGGATTTGAGCTCAGCCTTGAGGTTTTCCAAGCCTTCTTTCTCATAATCAGAGAGGGGACCTAATCCAAGTACTTCCTCGACACCATTCTTCCCAAGCCTCACCTGTCACATGACAAAAGGCGCAATTAATGCATTATTCAGATAATTGAATCATACATGAGACCAGATGTATCATCAAGTACTATTCTATCCAATATATTTTATAAAAAAATAGAGCCAGCCTAGCAAGATCAATTTTCAAATTGAATAGATCATTCAACTTCTCTAGCCACAGCAAGGCCAAATTTAATAAAGCCCAATCCATTATTTTTAACTTATGCAGCGGGTAGAGAATTTTACAAATTCACAAGCCTAAGCTCCAGTTGCATAAATAACTCAGACATGCCCTCTAATCACATGCATATTTCTCCTTAAAGATTCAAAGTAAAATAAACAGGTTTAGGTAAAAACCTACTACTCCTGTTAAAAAAAAACCACTTCAATGATAAGCTTAAGTTGTCGATGAACAATTGAAATTAATGGAATTTGAGGTTAATGGAGAGTTTCGGTGATTAACAATGGATAAGGCCTTGGTCAGTTTTATTTGCGCTCAAACAAGTACTGCAATACTCAACTAAAGATATAACTCCCTCCCTCCTTCCTTTCCCTTCTCCTGGAGGATATATGTGTAATTATGAGATACAAAAGGAAATACAGCCTAAAGGATAAGAAATTCACATGCAAAAATTGGAAAGCAGATGATTGTATGACAGAAAATGACAGCATTAATTTGGCATGATAAACAAGATAAATGAAGAGCTAAGGAGACAATCTGTGACCAACAGAATCACATTGGAAAAAATAACTGCCAATGAGTTGTCTGATACAGCAATATTAGAGTTACCTTGGAAGCAAAGAAGGGTAATTCAGTAATGCTTGATTGGACAAAAGAACATTCGACAACATCAGGAACCCCGTTGAGACCCTTCAAGCATGCATCAGCAAAGATGGCTCCAGCATACCTGCACCAAAATCTACTTGTCAGCAAAAGCTAAATAGGCATAATGATTTTCCATTTCATTTTTCAATCAGCATAAAGAAAGAACAAATGAGGTAACAATGCAGAGAAGAACTTGCTCAGTTATAGCAGTGAATAAGCAAATCCCAATTTTTAGAACTAAAATTTCCAAAAAAGAAGTTGCTCAGTTATAGTAGGCAATAAACAGATTCCAAGTTTTAGAACTAAAAGTTCCCCCCCAAAAAAGTTAGCATATTCATTGATCAAGCACGTACATTTTCAGCTAGCAAAGTATACTAATGAAGAGGATACAATGAATCAAGTTAATCATCAAAGTGAGAAACCAGTTTTTCTATATGCAGCTCAGTGAATTCACCAAAAGAACCAGCCATAATGATATCCAAATAACTTTTTTAGATAGAGGAGACTAAGAAATGATTCCCTCACTGACAGTACAAAGCAATTTAATGCAAATTGGAGAACCACCAATCATAAACACTCTCTAACAAGCAAGCTGATTATGGGCCCTCATCTCAGAGAAAAGAAAGTGCTTATCAAACATTGAGACTTACGCCATAGACAAGGTTGCAGATCCTTTTCCGGCCTTTGCCTCCACCACCTCCGTACCACCATCTTGTGTTCTTTTTGTAAGTGCCTTTATATCCTCATCTGACAATGATGCATTACTTGCTGGAGTTGCCTACAGCATAACTCCAAAATTAAGAAAAGAGTACATCTCAATTTGCAAAGATCTGAAGGAAAAACTTTGAGCTTCATAGAATTCCAATTTATTTAATTACCTGGGAGAATAGAGGCAAAATGGTAACACCAGCATGCCCACCAACAACAGGGACATTAACATCTGCAAGGTTATTCACCGTTAAACAACGGAAGAAACCCTAACAGATGATCCATAACAACACAGATCCAGTCTAATGAAATCTTTACCAGCAACTGGGACATTCGCCTTTCCAGCATAGAAAGTCTTAGCCCTAACTACGTCAAGAGTGGTGACACCAAACAACTTCCTCTCATCATATGTTCCAGCCTTCTTGAACACCTCTGCCGCAATCGGCACCGTTGAGTTCACAGGATTGCTAATCATATTAACAATAGCCTAATACCAGCAAGAAACTTGTAAGTACCAAAGGAAGGGGAAAAAAAAAAGAGAGACGGAAATCTACCTAATCAGTGCCTACAGTTTGAAAGTTTTCAGAATAATTTCGTATAGATTCATTTCTATCATAGAGATCCCCAATTCTTAGAATTACATGGGACGAGAGAGAAACCACATAGGGTAATTCTACGTAGTTAAGCACCACATGGATCTCTCAAATAAGAATGAAGCCACAGGGACTAATTCTACATATATGCACATAAGATGGAAAATAATAAATTTAGCATCTTTTAAATAAGAAAACAAGTAATTGCCAACAAAGAGTCAACTTTCTCATACATTGGGGCAATACTTGGCGATGGCAGTGCAGAGCGACTTAACGATTCCAGCATTGATGTTGAACAAATCATCCCTAGTCATCCCCGGCTTCCGCGGCACACCAGCCGGGATGACGACGACATCAGATCCCTCGAGCGCCTGCCCGAGCTGTTCCTCCGTCATGTAACCCTTCACCTGGATCAGACCACCCCCGCAGAAAAGCAACCATCAAGATCCAAAACCCAACACTGAGATCAGATCAAGAAATGAGAGAAACAGAAGTAAGAGATCTGGCTAGATCTGACTGACCTCCGCGCGGGTATTGATGTGGCTGACGTCAGCGGCGACTCCGGGGGTGCCAGCGATATCGTAGAGGGCGAGGGAGGAGACGAGAGGGTTAAGCTTCATGAGGAGGGCGAGGGGCTGCCCGATTCCTCCGGCGGCACCGAGGACGGCGACCTTGCGCTCCGGCGAGGCGGAGGAGGAGAAGGAACGGTTGAGGAGGTGGGAAGAGGAGGAGGAGGAAGCGCCGCTGCGGCGGAGGGCGGAGGAGATGGATCGGATCATGGACGACGTCATTTTGGTGGAGAGATCGGAAAAGGGGGAAACTGGAGGGCGAGGTCTGCTAGAGAAGAGTGAAGGGTAAAGTAAACACGAGATGCAAATGAAGAGGGGTGTTATATAATATCTCGGCATTGGCTTTCCGCCATTTTTTTTTTTTTTTTTTTTTTTGGGAAGGGAGGATTAATTCATTTTTAACCCTCTAAGTTTTTATTTTGCATAAATTTCTCTCTATTTATTATTTTATTTAACGTAAGACGAATTATTAAAGTCTTTTTTTTTATTTATTGTATCTATATTTACAGTTTAGTAAACATGCAATAATAAAAAAAATAAAGTTTTTTATAGATAAAATAATTTTAGTCCAGAGTAGAGTGAGTAAAATTAATTTAACCCTTTTATTCATTTTTTCTCTCTCTCTCTCTCTCTCTGGATCTTCTATTTACATTGGATGGGCAAAAGTACAATGTGTAATCATAAAAGTGATATTTACAAAGACAATGGAAGTTAGTTACAACTTACAACCTAGGCACTTAAATTAATTATAAAACCAATCAACTCTAGTAAAGTTAGTAAATACCTTGCTATTGACGACCGAGGAGTCAAAAGTTTAACTCCAATCCTAAACAATATTATAAAAAAATTATTTAATAGTTGGTAGTTGAATGGCTTGGCTCAATTCGATTAATGACTCGACAGTACGGTTAGCTTAGAACAACAGTTTGACAACGCAACGATTTAGAACAGTTCTCGACGGTATTTAGTTCGAAGCAATTATTCGACGACGCATATGACTTATAACCTAAACTAGACAACTAAAAACTCAGTAGGATCTAAAATGCATCTGTATCTAGGGATGGTTGGTCCTTTTATCCAATCCATATATTACGTATTCATAAATGATCAAAATAAATCATAAAAAAATTAGAAATAAAGTTATTAAAGACCCATGATTCAGAAGCGACACAGCCGCGCAAGAACGAGATCTAATGCGTCACCTCCCTCGTCACGATCGAACTAAACTAATAAAAAAAAGAAAATCCTCTGGAGACATTAGTTAAAGAATATTACTCTCAACAACTTCTTATTTCCATTGATAAGTCTTGCCTCATTTGTACTGATCTCATTATAATAATCTCACTCAGACGATGAAAAGAGGACCTGTAGGTCTCCGTCATAAAGATATTAAAGAATTCAGTAACCAAGCAAGATGAGAATAGAACAGATCATCTAAGAACAGAATGTAATTATAGAAACAGGGTCTTCATGTAATTAACAAACAATCAGCAGACCTATCTTTGCAGAAACCAAGTATTCAATATGATAAAATAACAAAGTCGAAATGGGCATTTCATTTATCTTAAAAAAGATATTCATTTTCTTTTTAAAAGCAGCAAGCCTTGAAAAAATACAGTAGATTCTTTAACAGATAAGTTAGTACATTCTGATCGATGCTGCCTAAATTTGTAATTTGCAAATATATGGGTATCCATCAAGAAGCTTGTACAAGAATTTATGTTCTTTTTTCAGCCAAATAGAAATAAAAATCCAATACCGCAGGGTCAAGTAGCTCCATATGGCATGCGCTTTCTGAATCGAGCAGGCCAAGATAAATGCCCTTTGCTGGTCTGCCTGATAGCTTCAACACACCACCAGAGATCAACAACTATCATCCAGTCGGCGTGGACTCGGTTTGCCATGCTGCAATTTTGGACCTTGTAATCATACAAATTCCAACCCATTCAGCTTTATAAGAATTCATCAATCAGTCAGTCGCTCATGACCTCACTCCCATCGGAACATTGAGGAGCATTAATAACGTCTCCAAGCTCTTCACTGTCTTAATCAGTTTCCATAGCATCTTCAGATTCTTCTTCTTCACTGTCCTTATCCTCATAAATTATTGGTGGGACTACTGCTTCCTCATCAGCTTCACCATCTGGAATCTGTGGATAAGTGCATAATTAGCAGGATAAGTCAACAAACAGTTACATTACCTTAAGGACCAATAAAACTTACCCCGACGAAAAGGTAATCTAGACAAGTGGAAAGTTGGAGAGCAGATCCAAAAGTTGAGATCCTTGAATCGATGAGCTGCAAAAAAAACAGTGTCATTTACATGAACTCAGTGAGTGTAAAAAAACTGATCAATGTTAGGACTGTCAGATTGGGAATAAAGTGTGTGCTAGCTTTCCAAGAAAAGCCTGAATAAAGACGAAAAGGATTTCCCATACTTCACAGGTTTTCACAAAACTTTTCTCTTGCAGCATACGGTTCAATAACGGGAGCATTTTGATTTACAGATAAGCATGTGAATTCGCCAAGTGTATAACGTCAAGTACAGATGGAGCTAAGAATTTATTTGTATGGTTCGTTTGTTTACACATGAATTTATGGTTTCATCTTTTACAGACCAACTGTTCATCTGTTACACATCCATGTGTACTATCAGATGCATAAATGTGCATGCTAACTTACAATAAGGACCATATCTGTTAAAAGAACTCCTATGTTAAGCAATTTTAAACTAAATATTGAACTTTTACCAGTCAATATTGCAAAACTATGCAGTTTATTAACAATCAGTGCAGTTAATAACATATTGCCAACCTGGTACAGAGAGTTAAGCAGTAGCAGAGACGACTCCTGGGACACTATACTGCTTGCATGTTGACCAAGCAAACTCCTTAGCCATGGTATTACACAGACCAATACTGCACCCCTATGACAGAAGAAAATAAATCAAAGATCAGCAAGGAAGTGGACAAATATCTGGTAAATCAAGTCTTGAGGCACATGTGACTTGTTAAATCTAGACCCACTATAATTGTCCATCCATCAAGGAAAGACGATTTAATAGGTCTTTCTCATTTTCTATTATCTGGGTAGAATGTAAAATGGGTACTTATAACCAATAACAGCCTAGCATTAGCTATGCATGCAAATACTCAAAGGGGAATACAACAAAAAAAGAGGCCTCAGCATTCACTTCACATTCTAAGCACCAAAGATGTATGAATTTAAATATAATGCCTTAGCAGTAACATATAACCTTGACTGAATCATCAATATAATGGATTTCAACAACTTGAGGACATCTGCTGGAGTCAAAAGTGATGTTGATTTTGCAATAACCTGCAACCAGCCATCATAATCAGTGGGAATTGATTAAAAGAATAAAAGAACATCTTAATGCGTAGAAAACATATGCCAACAGTAATAAGTTAATAACTTCCTTCTATTTTGAGATTCATATATGAGATAACATGAAATCTTATTCTACAGAACTTATTGGTGATTAATGCTCAAAATAAGAAATGCAAATAAGAAGGAATGCCTATGAACCAATCATTAGGTTTTTGTTTGCCTGAGGTAATGCTTCTCATGTCCTTGCCAAATCCTTTTACCTACTCATAGTAGTGATATATCTTGGAAGTCCAAAGCAGTTAATTGTGTAATGCCGCATCACAACCATTAGCAGTAAACCACAAACGAAGTTTAGTATTTGCTGAACAGGAAATGCATACTAAAGTAACATAAGCCACACCTTTTCGTCCCTAGTATACAAACAGTCCAGTAACAAAGAATGATCATCAGCATGTAGTGCTTGCTTCAGCAAAACATGCACTGAATCTGCACTTGGAGGCTTCACTGTCGGAGATGACTCTTGCATCAACTCACTCTTTTCTTTCTCATCCTTGAGCAAATCTAGGCTTGCAAGTTTTTCAGCCATAGTTGGTTCGTCAAGATTAAGTTCAGCAACTGGTTCAGGCATTACCTCTAGAACAATGCATTCAGAATTGATCATCGAACTAGATGGCAATGAATATAAGGGTAATATTGCTCCTTCTCGTTAGAGAATAGAGGTTTAATGTTTTAGAATCATATAGTTACAATGATTAAATAAAATTACTCACAATTATCCCAAAAGAATTTTACACTTACCCAAATTATTAAATACATCTCCATTAGCAGAATCTGGTGCAGCTCGCTTCTTCACTCTTTTCTTCTGGCTCGGAGTGGTTGTTTCATCTACGTCAAGATCGCCACTTTCCCCATTGTTCTCTGTTCCAACAATATGATAAATGCAAACAACATGTAAAATAACATTGTGATAAAATAAATCAAGCAGCTACTTGCAAACATTATTCAATAGCTTCCAACAAGATATTCTCTTGGAAAAGCTATGCTACTATCCTTACTTGTTATGTCAGACAACCTTTTATATTTCTCCTGCTTGTATAGAACTTGAATGCTGCAACAATTGTTGGCTTGTTACATCTTGTTATGCATCTTTTTTATTCTATGAGGCTATAGAACAGAAAGATTCTTCTCACTCTACCTCATTACCTCACCAGAAATATCAGGATAGCCTCTAGTAATTTGTTCAAGATTTAAAGAAAAGACATTATCGTAAATCTCTAACAATTGTAGCTTGCAAGGATGATGACAAGAGGCAAGGCACTAGAAAAATGTACCCCTCTAACCACTGTTACTCAAATATCACCACTATCATATTCATAAAATGTACCTCTATATCTGTAGACCAGAAAAAGGTAACAAACCACAATGAAAGAGCCATGGTGCTAAATAATGAAAGTTTGAAACAGATACTAAAGAATGTATTTCAACATCTTGGTATAGGAATAAATTCGAAATATATTTGCCTTAAGAAAGGGAACTATGTCAGACTCAGAAATGAAAAGGACTGACTTGCAACATCTATGCCACTAGGCCCAGCTAATAATGCAGCAGAGGAAACTTAAAGAGTAACCAAAGAAAGCAAAAAATTACTGGGCAAATCTCTTGCATTTGAATATGCAATTCCCTGCAAACTTTTCCTCTGAGTTTTATCAATTAATATCTCATTACCTGCTGTTACGTAAATGTCCTTGTTGTTATCCTTCACTTCAACAATCTTGAACTGCATATCATCTGGCAGACCATAGGCAATGAGAACTGAAATTCGTGCATCTTCACCTATATCACATAATGTAGCAGAAACAATTGGGATACGATCTTTTTTGCCATGTTTTTTTCCATCCAATACTGCCCTAGCCGATTTAACAGCAATTTTACTTGGAAATACTCCATCTTGAGATGTGCTTTTCAAATGCCATACATAAGCAACACCTTTTTCTGAAACTGAGAGAACATGAATGCTTCCTGTCTGATTAAAACTTTTACAATCCAACATCATTGGCTTATTTTGCATTAAAAGGACATCCTTAGCAGTGATACTTCTACTTTCGTCATCATATGACCATAACTGAAGTTGCTTATGACCAGATACGGATGAAACAATGAATTTCCCATCATCTGAAATAGCTATGTACTGGACAGAACCCTGTTACCACAAGAACCTCAAGGTTTCAATATAAGTAGTACAAAAATTAATGATATCAAAAAGGTATAAATTGAAACTAACATACCTGATCAGAAGGAATATTCAAAAGTTCCTTCTTCTCATCTAAACTGAACATTCGTGACTTCTTGCTTGCCACAAAAATGATTTTCTCATCTATTATTGCAAACAATAAGCAGTTAATTCTGGAAGAGTATGGTCGCCTTAATATACAGAAGAAAGGATTGAATTAACTTGGTGAAATAAGATATGCAGAAAAAGGAAGAATGAAATATTCATGAAAATTTATCATTGTTCACCCTATTTGATATTTTGATTGATTTTCTTTACAATGGCTGATTGACAGCCATGGACATTTTCCTTTTATACAACACGAATTTTAAACAGGTTGCAAGAAAGCAGTGTTTTTCCTTGGAAAAACATATTTCTAACATCACATATCAGATACTCCTATCGAACAAGTGGACAACCTTCAAACGAAAAGGATGTGTTTCAGACAGTCCACTCATCTCATAATCAAGAGGCCGAATTTGTCACATGTGATAAGCCAACTCCTAGTAAGGGTAGAATTACATGGGAAATAAAAGTACTTCCATTCAAATAGATAGAGAATTGTAATTTGAAAAGAGTAATCAGAGCCTAAAAAACCTCAAGGTATTTTACAATTCCTAACAATTTTAAGGTTCTTCAAGTGCAATGAGGAAGCTCTTTATTGCAGCCATTCTCTGATCGTGATTAAACCGTCATACAAGTTTACATGGGAAAAAGAAAGAAATTGCAGCATATCCAGAAAACAATGTCATCCATAGCGATATCGTATGTGAATTTGCACTCACCATTAGAAAGGGTTAAAGATGTAATCGGCCGCTTTGAAGCCTTGAACTTCCCAATGAATTCTCCCGTTTCAGAATTCAGCTCAGATACCACACCATCAGTGCCAGCAGAATAAACAATACAACCTTTAGTTGCAAGGGAAAGAGCAGCAACCTCACTAAGAAATAAGAGACCAAATTACAAGGATGTACCAAATGTGTTTAAGAAATATGAACAATATAAACTACTTCAAGACACATAATCTGTCTCCGATCTTCATGAGCATAACATATTAGCTACACATAAAGAGCAATCAGGTAAGCCAGCAGGTCATCTATATTTCACATGTGCAGTAAGTAAAAAAGAATGAACCAAACCAACAATGTGAGCTTCAAATGTGTTCTAACCATATATACTCATGCCTCCATGTAAAGTTCAATGAAATAACAATCAAGAGGATTCCTTATCAAAAAGATACATAAGATTGAAAAGCATATATTGATATAATTTTTCCATTCTTCAAGCTTCCAATTGACAATAGAATTTCTTAATAAACTAAATAATAAATAAAATACGTAAATAATAAGCAATCAAAGCCAACAAGTATCTTCTTACGTTAATTCTTTTTGTTATAATATATATTTCATAGAAGTAGACACCCTACAAGATGTTGCAGAAGAAGACAACAGGGTTAGATATTTTTCATATCCTATATTATATGTAGGGCAGCTAGACAACACAACTTCAATTTAAACTAGTTTGTTGTAATTGACAGGCGACCAATACAGCAAGAGTAAAAGAGTAAACATACCTGGAGTGGCACTTGCTGCTTACCCATCTCTTCTCTCCGGTGAGAGTATCTATAGCAAAAACATCACCCAGCTCCGTACCAATGGCAATTAAGAGAGTCCTTTTATCTTTCTTACGCTGAAAAAAAAAAGAGTTGAGTCAAAAAAGGCAAAGCTAATATTCCAAAAGTCAAAATTAATTACCAGAAGCTTAACCTTTTTCCCGATATAATAACATAAAATGCAAGAAATCGCGGACTCCACATCTGGGTCCTTCCAATCTGCCACCATTGAGCCAGAGCGGGTATCCCACACCTGAACATAGAAAATAGATAATCTCGAGAATTACTCCAATGCCGATTATCCACATGAATTCCCAGAATATTGAAAACTAGCATACCTAGCCAAGTTAGCAATTGATACTTCTAACTTCTGTATCCACAAATATCTGTGCAGCCTTTTACTTATGGTAAGCAACCAATTAGTTAAACTTTTCTCAGTAAATTCCTATCCCAGTTTAGCACAGTCTCTGTTGTTTGATAACTCAATCTTTCTAGTAATAGTTGATATGAACTGATAGTAACTATTTGAAGCGTTTGCAGATGGTTGCAGATAACTAATCCTTTAGGCTGTTAAACCATCAAGAAGATCCAACTAAAATCTAAGTTTGACAAGAAAAATATATCTGCAAAAGAGAAAAGAAATTCCACTGCTTTCTGAAGCAAATTTCGAATTTGTAGAAAGATTTTAATATTAAAAAAACACCGTATTTTTATCTTTCTTTTTCTTTCATTTAACTCAACTAAACAAGTATCCAGAAAGATTCAACTTTCTTGTGCCCAAACATAATGAGAAGAAAAAACTCTCAAAAGTATCAGCTGAAAAGATTTCATCTTCTCTATAAACTACGCCCTACAATTGGACGCACAAATGGAGCCCAAATCCTCCACAACGAATCGTCAAACAACGCAAAGAAATCAACAGCAGCTTCACAACGAGAAACCAAACCAAATCCCTCCTTGATTAGAAGAAGAAATCAGATAAAAGCTTCACCTTGATGGTTCCATCTGGAGACAAGGCGGCGAAGCGATCCCCATCAGGCGTGAAAGAGGAGAGGAATGAAGTATTCTTCTCTCCACTCATGGCTGTAGTAGAGCGAGAAATAGCGACGGAGGAAACCTCACCTTGCTGAGAAGAGAAGAGAGGAGAAGCGAGAGAGGGGGACAAGGGTTTGAGGTTTAGGCGTTCAGCTATGACCGAGTGCCGATAATACCCCTGTGATTTGTTAAAATTTACTGGTTAATTCCGAGTCAAAGCTTACACCCAGACTCGGTTCAGTAGTCGACCGGCGCGACCAATTGAGCAACTCGGTCAGGACCGGGTGCGAGTCCAATCCAAAATATTTATGTAATAAAGCCATAAAATATACATAAATAAAAAAATAAAATAAAGGTTCACATAAAATCGTTACTTCATGCATATGTCTTGCCATCAATATTTTTGGGGGGGGGGGGTTTAAGCATTAAATCAAAGTATTTGATGCTAAATTTTAAACACAGCGCCTTCAGATGATTGGATAAAACTCGTGTCAATTCCTAACTTGATTCTATTATTAAGTATTTTGTAGAAGAGATATATTTAGATTAGTCAAAATATTTTAATAATGTCCTTAGTATAATTAATTTAATCTAAAAATTTAGTTAAATTTAATTAACAGATCTCACCGTCGAATACGTTCTATAAATATTTAAAAAGTTATATCAGATATAAACTTTAAAATACATCAAATGGTAGTGTGTTAAATGTAAATTTTCCTGACCAAAGAATTTTCTTGTAGGAAACATTACAAAGGATGCCGTTTAATTGCCACTGTTCAGTAGTTCATTGATTCATTTATAAATTTATCTAATCAAAATACTCCAGAAAAACAGACGATAAATGAAGTGATAAATTACCTAAAAAAACAATTGATAGTTAGCTATTACAATCTCACATCAAGCAGCTCTTCAACCGACCAAGAACTCAGAACATACATGGTAGATATGGAAGTACATATATGGTAGATATGGCAACTGATATCGGATTGCATAAAGTCAACCGCAACAAGTAATAAGTGGGATGATTTTAAGGTGGTGCAGGTTGCCCTTGCTGAACAGATACCAGCTGCCGAGTATTATGTGGCTGCAAAAAGGAAATGCATCAGAATATGAGAGTAGTTTTGGAGCACAGAAAACCACTGTAGTTAAAGAGATCACATTTGATACATAGATACAAGTCATAGGCTCTTAAGATCATGAATACAATCAGATAATCAAGGCTGAAAGATTAGCAGATCAACTTCCAGAAAGAAAACATGAATATAGTACATCATTTCGATGGAACAATTTACTTGCTTTAATATGCAAATGATACAAAACTTGAGCGAAAACTTTCAAAGGGCTCTATGATTGGATGTTGCGTTTTGGTTATGCAGTACTGTGTCAGAATTTTATGTACTCTTATAAAAAAAGACAGGCTATACAGCAAATGAACTTTAAAAGGAAATGATAATGTTCCAATCGAGGTTGTGCGGTACAGTGTCAGAATATTTGGAACTCTTTGGCAGCTGAATTATATATCTCATCGCAGCTGAGACTGATATCCTCCTCTTTTAAAGTAATAATGTCCAAAATTTTGTATACCATGGCAGTTTCCTATTCTAATAACCTGATTAGCACTAGAATTGACTGAATCAGACCTCAACAGAACCTGCAAATGCTTTCCATAGTGTACATAGAATGGATTCAGATAATGGAAAATTAAATTTAGATAAACAGATTTGATTAGGGATTCGAGCACTAGTGCGAGATACAGATACTTATCCAGCACATAGATTGTTTAGCACACTGATGCATTCCATTATTCTCATTGATCCTAACCTTGCTGTATCAGCTTCATAAATCCTTCCACGAGAGGCATACATTGAAAGGACTACTTTCCTGAATCAATTTTATCAAACGGAGCTTTAAATTTTCCTAAATCTACTTGTCATATACCCTGTCATAATATTTTGCAGCAAATGTATATTCATATGTACGAAGGGGTGGCATAATAATTCCCAGGGAAGAAGCAAATTGGTTTTCCCCAGTGGACAAATTACCTAACTTTATGTCTAAATTGATTAAAAGCACCAGTCGCTGTGAATAAAGTGATCAGTAGAACATAGTTTCTATATTACATTATTTACTGACAAGTGGTCCACGTTGAAGAATGTGAACATTTCATTAGATGCCGATGTTCTTTTCCTATTGTGTTTCTATGATATAAAAACTGAAGAATTTAAATATCAGGACATAACTGAAATTCCTTAAATATGTAAGCAAATGTGTAACATTAGCATTAACCACCTTTAGAACAGATTCAATACTTAAATGGTAATTCTAACATAAGTGAACATTCACATGCTCAAAACAAAGCAATATAATCCATGATTTGGAAAGGTAAATATATTCTATCTGAATTGATTCTACTTACTCCAATTTCCGTCACAGAACAACATGAAGAACATCTAACTGAAGGAGCTCCATGTGGGTACATCAGTAACACAGAACAATTTCCACACTTCACATTGCCAACCTGATGTGCTATAGAAAAGTATATACCCAAAACAGTGAAAGAAGGAAGATAAAAATATGAAGAAAATCACAAGGAAGTTAATAGCCAACAAAATATTTTATCATCTGAAAGAACCATCATACATTAACTGTTGCCTTGTTTGATATGTCATTAGTCAAAATGAAGCCTGCTATTTTCACCAGGAAGACCATCAATCTACATACTCACAAGAAAAAAGATTAAATTGAAAGAGTACTGATAACAGGTGCAGAGTGACACCCATCAAAATATCTTCACCGATAAAAGGTAAAATCAGTTTCAAACCAAGTTTGAAATTTTAAGGACAACTAGAAAATTTTTGGAAGGCTTTATATGGGAAATTCACAGGGAAAAGAGAAGTATAAGTTGAATTTGGAGGAAGCCACTACAAAAGGCAAAAGATGGAAATAAAGAGAAAAAAATGGGACCAATCCACTAATTAAACATACTAGCTGCACTGTTCTATAGTCTGTATTTACTACTATAATGGTACAAAAGGAGTAACCCATTGGAAAATATCAAAATAGAATGACAGAGAAAATGTAAAAATATCTAACTGAAGATAAAATCTACACAGCCAATAGACAAGCTTATATACTAACCTTCTAATACAAAGTTTACTGTCTGACAGCAGGCGCATTGAACATGAATTGAGCCCCGTAAATAACAAAGAAGTTGGTGACAACTGCCGCAGACCATTTGACCGATTTCTGTATCAAGGTTGGACAAACTTAGGTAATATAAAATATTTTAATATCTAAACATCCTTGTGTAAGCACAGCCCAAGTGTCATCAATCGGAGAGATCTAATGCTCAGCCAACAGTATGGGATTGAAGCGTTCAGTGCAATAATTTAGAAAGCAATGACAGAGATGCCCAAGGCTTGAGTAATGTTAGCTAATCTCTTTCTGAACCAACCATGAAGTATAGATAAGTCATTATAACATCAAAGAAACGTTGATAATGAAAGAGCATGTATGACATCATACACTACCAAAACTACTAGTAAAAAACACAGATAAGATGCTCAGGCAGTACCTCATCGCGTGTTATAAAGAGTTGATTAATAGAATACTAGTCAAGAGTCAGTAGTACACAGTACTAAACATCTTTTAGTAGCCTAGTAGCATATTAGTGAAGGAATACAATGAAAAGAAAAATAAACCAAAATAATGTCCACTGACCAATTTTTCAATCCTTTTGCTCGGATTGACAGTAAGTCTCCTTCCATGAGTTCAATTCGTTGAATTTTGAAACAACTTTCTCATAAACAAGGGTTAACAAATCGCTAACTTATCTTCACAATTTAGTATTTATTCAAGCTCTTAACCAAATATTCCAAGCAGCTAGACTTGCTAAATAACTCGGAGTGTAAGCTAACCACACTAACTCCATCCCAATCGCAACCCTATCATACCATCGAGGCAAAAGATGTGCTCCTAAGTTCCTGATCATGTTCGAGATCAATGGTACGTCCTACCAAATGATTAGAGGTGGAATAGGATCAGGATTAGGAATACTTACCTAGAAGAGGAGTAGAAGGAGGAGGGAGAGGTGTAGGTGGTTGCGGTTCCAGGTTCTCGTACCCAGGTGGCGCCGTCTCCGGCGAGCCGGCCATGATACTGACGAGGGGAACTCGGAGAAAAGCCCAGGTGCTATCGCGATTTGTTTTCTCTTCTTTGCGTTAGAATCAACGAATTAATTCGTGGGTTATTGAAACAGGGGCTGCCTCCTGGTTGAGGAGAGGTAGTGATCAAGTATAGCCCGGTCGGAATCGATTTAGGAAACACACGGGCCGCAACCTAATTACTATCGCTTTCAATTGATTTCATTTTATTTATTATTATTTTTTTATCATCAGATCAAATGCTAGATATAAATTGGACAAATGATAACTCTTTCTAAATACAGAAGCACTTGGTTCTACCATAGACTTCAAGTTATGTGCATCGTCGAATAATTGCTTTGAACTAAACACCGCTGAAACTTGTTCTAAGCCGTCACGTTATCGAGCTGTTATCATAAACCAACCACAAGGGCTTTTCCCTCTCTCTCTTCTTCCTGGATAAATTTGGCTAGGAGAGCAGCCATTTTCTGCTCTAAGAGATAATACTTCTCTTATACTCCTTCCTCGTTTTCCTCTTCCAGCAAATGACAATTTTACTTGTCTCAAACTCTTCTTATTTAAAAACTACATATGATAATAGTATCATATTTTGAAAGTTAAATTTATATAAGAAGCATTATAATGTTATAAGACTACAATGTATTTAGTAGTAATAATTTATATAATATGTATATAATAAAAGTATTTTAACATAGGATATTTATTTGTGTTGTTTTTTGTGATTGTATTTGTACTATATAAATTACAGTGAATTCAGTCAAATTGTATGATAATGTGTAGTATTTGATGTTAGAATTAGGCATGGGCTCTGCATGACTTATGAAACTCTAGCCTTTTATTTTCTCTACATTCAACTTTGGAAAGGAAAAGGAATTTCAAATTTCGTATCAACTTAATTTTAACCTAATAACATAATAAGTCCAAAGAAAGGTATAATGTTTATTTTCCCTTCGTACTAAACAAATTAAGATTTCTAGCGGTCCTACTTGTATTAGTACTTCGGATCCTACGATTGGATTAATAATAGACGTCCGATGTCAATCGGACGGTAATAATCGCAGATCTCGTTCTCCGTGTACTGGTTGGTATCGGAGATCCGAACTCTACAAATAACGCGGTGCGGAGCCGTCAAATCCATCCAATTCTATCGTCGTCCTCTCCGATCCTCTCTTCTTCTTCTCTATCCAAAACCCTAATTGGCGCGTGTCTTAGGGTTTCTTCCTGCGTTCCTCTCCCTTCCCTTCGTCAGCGAACCCCTAATCCTAACCCTAACCATTGCAATGGGGAAGCAGAAGCGAGCGCGGCCCACATCCGACTCATCCAGCCACAAAAAGTCCAAGATAGACGGCAACGCTAATGCCGATGGCAGCGTGTGCGATCCTGCATTGAAGAACTGCGCCGTCATCCTCGGGAAGCTCATGAAGCACAAGTACGCGTGGATCTTCAACGAACCCGTTGACGTCCAATGCCTCGGCTTGTACGACTATTACTCCGTCATCAGGGAGCCCATGGACCTCGGCACCATCAAGACCCGCCTCGACAGGAACCGGTACTCGTCGCCGGCGGAGTTCGCCCACGACGTCCGCCTCACCTTCCGCAACGCCATGACGTACAACGACAGGGCGCACGAGGTCCACATAATCGCGAGGCAGCTGTTGAACATGTTCGAGAAGCAGTGGTCGGCCGTCAAGGCGCGACTTGCCAAATCCAGCCGTCCCCCGGCGGCGGCGGCGGCGGCGGCGGAGGTGCAGACGGCGACGGCCGGGGAGGTGCAGAAGAGTGACGAGATGACGTTTGAGCAGAAGTACACGCTGATGAACAACCTGGAGATCCTTCTGTCGGAGAAATTGGAGAGCATCGTGGAGATCATCAGGAAGAGGAACCCACAGCTCGTCCAGAACAACGAGCAGATCGAGGTGGATTTGGATGTCATGGATACGGAGACTCTTTGGGAGCTTGAGAGATTGGTGGTTGATTGCAATAAGAGCCTGACCAAGGAAAGAAAGGTGGCGAGCGAGGAGAGCAGCCAGTAAAAGTTGCAGGAGACGGTATAGGACATAATTTCACTTGCTAGTTTGTTTAGTTTCCAATGTCTGTCTATAGATTTTGATTGATTTCCCTTTAGATTCTTACTTCTGCTGTTTTGAAGTGCAAAGAAAGCAAGATTCTTTTTGGTTTGTCTGGCTGATAGTACTACTGAATAGTTGAAATTTTAGTTAGAAGAATTCCCTCATCATTAATTGTAGGAGAATGGAAACAAAGGGGAGTTTTATGGCACACTAGAAATGTGTCCAATTTTTGCTGGATAAGAGTCTTTACATAATTATATTCCTTACTGTACTCTTTCCTGTATGATAATTGTTTGTCGATTGAGAAATTGTCGGTCGAATTGGGTATGAATTGTTTGCATCCTCTACGGTGGTATAAAAGATGTTTGCAAGATAAAAGTCATATTGCTTTCTCTCCATCAACTTTGATCTCAGATGTTGAACCTTTTTCACTTGTGGGTTTGAATGCTATACTCGAAGGTGGATAAATGTAAAGAGTGTTGGTCGATCTAGAAGACTAGAATAATATTGGATGAAAATTATAGAAGGCAGAAGGCGTTTCTGAGAAAAAAAAAATGAATTTGGAATAGTTTGCGAAAGAAATAGGGAACCTCTCATTCATCTTTTTCTCAATTTGGATTCACTTCTTTACAAGTACTTTCGGCCTTTCTGCATCTTGGAGGTTGAAAGAAGAGAGTGAGATGGGGAAGGGAAAGTGAGAGATGGAATGTGCAGGAAAAAAGTCAGACCTTTCTTTGTGATGTATAGCCAACGGGCAGATAACTTTATTAATTGAATGCAAATCCTAATAAGAAAAAAAAACCCCATACCACTCGTGCTTAACTGGTTGTCTAGCTTTAGCTTCCTCTCGATTTTGATTGAATCCTGAAGATGGCAGTGGACAGCGGTGAATAGAGCGAGGGAAGGGATCGGAAGCTAGGCCAAAGGACTATCATGTACTGGAGTCAGCACTGGGGCAGACTCTATTTAAGATTTCTCTTAATTCTCTCTATAGGACTTTGGGCTATCCAGATAGGCTCTTCGATTTCAACTGCATTAATTGTTGATTTATTGGGGAAAATTGACGCATCTTTATTATGAATGAGATCTGCGATGTCTATATCTACATTCTTACCCAGCTTGCCAAGTTATCCACTAGACCACTATCCTTGGTCAACTCCTGCTAAGAATTCCATTATGTCATCTCTGGATAAAGAGAATGGTCACTTGCCTGTACTCGTATCTGTGGAAGAGCACACTCTGATTAATTCAATCTTAAGTATTTTGTCATGTTATAAATTTGTACCTTAATCATTTAATCAAACTCTATTAGGATCAAGGTAAACGTATACAAGCTCAGACGTTCCTCTATAAAAATTTTAAGTAATTCATGAGAGCTTATCCTGGGTTGCTATTCACGAACAAAGAGAACTCAATTTGAGAGTACTCTATTGTGCCGTTGACACAAGCTCGGCTCAATAATTCTCAGTCAAACTCTGCTGGTATTTAACAAAGAGCCAAATTTAATTAATTGAATATGTCTTAAAATTTCAAAGTTAGCTCTATGTAAGACTCAAGTCATATATAATTAAATAAGATTTAAATTCACTTATTAAACAATTTGAAATGGGCTCAAATTAAAATTAATCAATTCGATGCGCAGTTCGGCTGGATTAAACAAGCAATTTACCACATTTATACCCCCAGGCCCCAGGCTAAATAAAGCTCAATTTATAAATAAATAAATAAATAACTTTGTTGAAAACTTATATCTAGAGCGGCAAACACTTGTTCACGTAGCTCCTGTCACAATCCCACACATCCAAATCTTCTCGTATCATCTTCTACATCGCTCGGCATTCCCTTCTCCCTTTCCACGACCACCCCTCGGAAGTGTCGAGAAGAGCGAAAAGAAAAAAAGAAAAAAATGGAAGGAGGCGGTCGAATCCACGCGTCCGCCACCCTCGGCCGGTACCTGGCGCGCCGGCTCGTCCAGGTGGGCGCCCGCCACGTCTTCGCCGTCGCCGGTGACTTCAACCTCATCCTCCTCGACTACCTCGTCGCCGACCCCGATCTCACCCTCGTCGGATGCTGCAACGAGCTCAACGCGGGCTACGCCGCCGACGGCTACGCCCGCGCCGCCGGGGTCGGCACCTGCGCCGTCACCTTCGCCGTCGGCGGCCTCAGCGTCATCAACGCAATCGCCGGCGCCTACAGCGAGGACCTCCCCGTCATCTGCCTCGTTGGCGGTCCCAATTCCAACGACTACGGCACGAATCGGATCCTCCATCACACCATCGGCTTGCCCGATTTCTCCCAGGAGCTCAGATGCTTCCAAACTGTTACTTGCTTCCAGGTAATCAAAGGTTTCGATTTCATTCCTTTCTAGTTTGAGATAAGACCGATTTGGTGGGTTTTCTTAGGCGGTGGTGAATAATTTGGAAGATGCGCATGAGTTGATTGATACGGCGATCTCGACGGCGTTGAAGGAGAGCAAGCCGGTGTACATCAGCGTTAGCTGTAATTTGCCTGGGATTCCACACCCGACCTTTTTTACCGATCCAGTTCCTTACTTTCTTGCTCCTAAGTAAGTGATCATCTTTACTTTTGATGCAGATTCCCAACAATTCGAGGTTGTTAATGTGAAATTTTCTCAGGGTGAGCAATCAAATGGGACTAGAGGCTGCTGTGGAAGCAACTGCAAAGTTTCTTAACAAAGCTACAAAGCCAATTCTA
Source organism: Typha angustifolia (assembly GCF_048772165.1). Classification (NCBI taxonomy): domain Eukaryota; kingdom Viridiplantae; phylum Streptophyta; class Magnoliopsida; order Poales; family Typhaceae; genus Typha; species Typha angustifolia. The sequence continues at coordinate 2,039,922 of NC_133239.1, forward strand.
GTGATAGGACCTAAACTGAGGGTTGCCAAAGCTCAAAAAGCCTTCATGGAATTAGCCAACGCAAGTGGATACCCAGTAGCTGTGATGCCATCAGGGAAGGGATTAGTCCCAGAGAACCATCCTCAATTCATCGGAACATATTGGGGTGTCATTAGCTCCAATTTCTGTGGGGAGATTGTTGAGTCTGCTGATGCTTATTTGTTTGCTGGCCCAGTCTTTAATGACTACAGCTCTGTTGGTTATTCTCTGCTGGTGAAGAAAGAGAGAGCAGTGATTGCGAAGCCCGATCGAGTGACGGTCGGCAATGGGCCATCATTTGGTTGTGTTTTCATGGCAGATTTCTTGTCTGCTCTGGCGAAGAAAATTAAGAGGAATTCTACAGCTTTGGAGAACTATCGGCGGATTTTTGTTCCCCCGAGTGTTCCTGTCACGCGCGAGAGTAATGAACCTCTAAGGGCTAACAATCCTTTTCAAGCACATCCAAGCAAAGCTTTGCTACATCCACCTGTGACTCTTTTAAGTCAATGTTTAAACCTTTTATCTGATTCATTTGTTCACTTCACTTTCGGTACTTGTCTGATTGAGTTATTATTTGTCATTTATTCCATCATGGATGAATCACTAAAATTGTGGCTCAACCTAAAGAGTATCCTGTGATAGTGTTGTGATTCTTAATACGTTTACTCTTTATTTCAGGGTATCCTCAGTGGAGACACTGCAGTAATAGCAGAGACCGGTGACTCTTGGTTCAATTGTCAGAAGCTTCGATTACCCGAGAATTGTGGGTGAGTGATTCTAAAAGAAGTTAGCACGTATCACTATTATATTCAATCTCTAGGTTCATTGTTTTGTTTTTCCGGAGTCTTTACACGAAATTACCACCCAGATTTGAGTTCCAGATGCAGTATGGATCAATTGGATGGTCGGTAGGTGCCACGCTTGGATATGCTCAGGCTGCTAAAAATAAATGAGTGATTGCTTGCATAGGTGATGGAAGTTTTCAGGTATAATTGATCTCTGCTTATTTTGTATCAAAAGGATGTTTCTTGCAATGCAATTTTATTCAAGAGTAAACTTCCTCTCCATTCTCCTTTACAAGTGAATTCTTCATTTTCCCCTCTCTTGTAGGTGACAGCACAGGATGTTTCCACAATGATACGTTACGAACAACATAGCATTATATTTCTCATCAATAATGGTGGATACACCATTGAAGTAGAGATCCACGATGGCCCTTACAATATGATCAAAAACTGGAACTACACTGCAGTAGTGGACACAGTGCACAATGGGGAGGGCAGATGTTGGACTTCCAAGGCAAGTGAACACGCAAATCCATCCATAGCAATGAAACTAACCTGGATATTATTCATGAAAATGACAAATCTTGCATCGAAAACAAATGCAGGTACGTACCGAGGAGGAATTGCTAGAGGCCATCGAGACCGCGACTGGAGAGCACAGGGACAGCTTATGCTTTATCGAGGCTCTGCTAGACAAGCACGATACAAGCAAGGAACTGCTAGAGTGGGGATCTCGACTCTCGGCTGCCAATAGCCGCCCTCCAAACCCGCAATAAAATTTCCGGCTTCTATGTGGAAAATGCTGCATGTACATACTTAGGTAGTATATAGAAGGTTGTTGTTTCATTCAGAGCTTTGGAAGGCAAAAGTCTATATTAGCACACTAGAGAGAACCGGATGCCAAAGTAGGTCGTGTTGGTGCATAGTGCATGGAAGATGTAAGTATAGACAATGTGGTGTATATATATAAGTACAACTGAGAATGTAACAATTAAATAACAAAGTTACTGATAGCTTAACTCTTGAGCTTTATATGCTGCATTCAGTTGTTTCTGATGGGTTCAGGGGTTGGTAAGTCGAGCAGAAACCAGATGTAGTAGTAGTGGACTTCAGAATTGGAGCAGTGTCATGTTTATGATGTTTAAGAATTGATTATGTTTGAATTGGTGGGTGGGGGGAAGACAGAGTAAACTGAGCTAAGTTTGGAGAATATATTTGGTGGAGATAAAAGATACTCTTCTCTTTAATATATTTTAATATATTTTAATATATTTTAATGATTGTGATGTTGTTCTAGGAAGATCCTGAAGGAAAAGGATGTAAATAATAATGGACATAAATGCGGGGGGCAATTTGTAAAGCTCCTTTTAAATTTATTGAGGACGGTGGGTGCATCATCCACCATTGATTCTGTGGGGGACCATAGGAACGAACGTGGTCACAAATGACTACCGAGTGCAGCATCTGCAGACGCCGTTTGAATTGGGAAGAGCCCTAGCCACCCACGCCATACGCCACGTCATCGCAGACTCCGATATTTAAACCGCTCTCGCCTCCCTACCTCATCGGTCGGGTTTCTTCTGCCTTTCCTTTTTCCCGCAAAATTAGGGCTTCTTTCCCCTTCTTCCTCTCCTCTTTCTCTCTGCCGGCTCCGAGAAGTCTCCCCTGGACCACAGTCGGATCAGATCGCCGCCGCCCGAGCTCAGATTCGAGAAGGACACACTCGGTAAAATCTCTATCGCGAAATCGAATCCTCTCCGCCGTCTTGATCTGGTTTTATGAGCAGATCGGCGCCGCCTTTTCAGATCTTTGCGCGTAGGTTAGGCTTCCCCGAGGGGGAAGTAGGGTCTCCCCGATTCTTGTTGAGGGGATGGTGTTGGTCTCCTGATGTAGATGTTCTTATTAGACGGTGGATTCTCTTTGAAGTATGGGTTTGACTTCTTGGCTTGGGCGTGGAGTAGATTCTACTTGGCCTGAGCCTCAAATTATTGTTCCATATGTTGGGTTTCAGTGTATGGATCAGCTTCTTTTGAAAATTAAAGGACCTTTTTTAATAATTATCTTGAAACCTGATGTGCCATTTGCTGGATCATAATGGCTGTATACTTGTTGGTTTCTGAATCTTGCATCATGCACCTGGACATCAAGATATAATGATGAATGTTTTAGTTCAATCTTGTATTCATAGCGATGGAATTTCAAAGGGGTTCGGTCGATATCAACTCTAGATTATTATCTTATAGACGGAAGCAGATGAAATTTCTTTCTTTCTTTTTTTAATCCTATGATTTCGGTACTGCTTTATCCTAAATTTTTCTCTTGGGTAATACTGATTTATGATTTCACTGAAATATGCTTTTTATGTGACTTCAGAATTTGGAGTTTCGACAGACATTCATTCGATCCCATTCAACATTCAACTTGCTTCCTTTGTACTATATATAAAACTTTTTTAGTTTGTTGTGTTCTTATTTTATTGAGTAATATGCCGAAGGATAGGAGGGCTCGCTCTGTGTCCTTTGAACGATGTTCTCGTGCATCACCTTACCCTTGTAGTTCCTCAAGCACAAATAGGAGTTCTTCTCACCCAGGGAGCACACCTGAGTTTGCTGTGGCAGACAAGGATGCTAAAAAATGGGAGGAGGTTCGTTGTCCTGTGTGCATGGAGCACCCGCACAATGCTGTTCTTCTTCTGTGTTCTTCCCGTGACAAAGGTTGTCGCCCTTTCATGTGTGATACAAGCTATCGTCATTCTAATTGCCTTGACCAGTACCGTAAGGCCTTTGCAGCATCAAAACAATCTGAAGGCAATGATGAGGCTCAGCAGAAAAGTGACTTATCATGCCCTCTTTGCCGTGGGCTAGTTACTGGCTGGACAGTGGAGGAGGCTGCTCGCTGTTATATGAATTCCAAAGCTCGTAGCTGCTCTAAGGAGTCGTGTTCTTTCACCGGAGCGTATGGCGAACTAAGGAAGCACGCAAGGAAGGAGCACCCATCTGAGCGGCCATCAGAAGTGGATCCTGAAAGACAACGGGATTGGCGGAGGATGGAGCAACAGCGTGATCTTGGGGATTTGTTCAGCATGTTCCGATCAGGAGTTAGTGGGGATGATGATGGATTTGGTGTCAGTGAGAATGAGGAAGAGTCAAGGGGCAGGGTTTATGCATTCCCCTCTGTGACAGTGTTTTTGGTCATACAAGGAGTTACTGGTATGGCACGGTCGGCTCTACGTTACACAAGAAGCTCCTTGAGGGGTTTGCCAAGGCGCAGTAGAAGAGGGATGATTCTTTGGGGAGAGACCCTTAGTGAGCTCGACTCTACTGATGGAGCAAGCAATAACAGTAGTAGCCCTGGTGACAATGATGGAGACGACAATGCAATAAGTGAAGATGCTCCTGGTAGCTTCAGCAGGGCTAGTGAAGGCGGAAATGATAGTTAGAGAGGCCAGAAAATGACGAGGAGGACGAGATGTGATGTGAAGGCATTTCCTTGATGAATTCTTGGAAGGCTGAGCAGCTGTTTCTTCATGTAGCCCTCTTCGTTTGATTACATTGTTGGTATTCTTTGTTTCTTATATCCATTGTGTTCTAATGCTGTGAGGGCTACTGCTTTGCGATAAGATCACAAAGATCTAGTTGTTGTGCAGGCAGGAGATTCTGCCTATGTGAAGTTGTGAAAATCAATGTTGAAGAGAACCCCCCCAAAAAAAAAAATTTGCGGCAACTGATATTCTTAGCTCTTCCTGTCTAACAGTTACATGTAGATGGTTTTCTTACTATAGATTGGGCTGTTTTATACTGTTGCATTTTGCGTATCTCTCACTGGTGATCGCCTTTAGTCATTCATGCCATGCAGGTGCCAGGCAGTGAATTGAACTATTTATCCTGCATTGGAAGTTCACACTTTGAAACTACTTGTTACGCATGTAGTAACAATCTTAACAAGGGATGGATGAATGGCTACTCAAATCGGTATTCCTGGGCTTTAAGTACATGATCATGCTGCATCTCTGATCAATGCTACTTGCAAGATTGCCTATTCTCTTCTTTTGCTCTGTTTCTAACAACAAAATGCATGGTGGATAGATGACTGAAGTATAACAAAGATTCCAATACAAATCAGGCACAGGCAAATTCTATATCAATACCTTCGATTGCTGCAAAAGTAACATACTTATGAAGGACTAGATGCAACAAGGCATCAATTACAACTCTTGACAAGCTCCAAACCAGCGATAAGAACAAACACACCTAAAAGGCCGAAAATGAAGACTAGAAAACCAGAAGCTACTGTAAGACCACAAGCAATTATATTTTCTCATTCATATATTACTCTTATCTGTAGAAGTTAATATTTCTCAATACTCGATATTTAAAGCTTGTTCCTGTATTAAGAGCGCGACCTATCGAGCCCTAACCTTGCAGTAAGCCACCTGCAGACATCTTCCATCTCTTCAGGAACAGTATAGTGCCCTTGTCTGCATTGTTCATAGACACTTCAGTATCAAAATTTTCCTAGATTTTGGAAAGAGATTGCTAAGCTAAATAAATTCATACCCACTGTAGGATTTGAAATTGAGAACCGAAAACCCAGAATATCTTAGTATCTCAGCTGATCTTTCACCAGTTCTGTAAGGGACAACCTCATCCCCTGCTCAATATAAACAGAAAGAAAGGTAATATCAGCATACAAGGCCAAGAATTTTTTTTTAATTTTTATTGATAATTACATAAAACTAATGTTCTATCAAAAGTGGCTGTCTCATATTTAGCAGCTAGACTAGTGTTATAAAGAGCTTGCAGGACTATATGAGCACCTCTTCCATGGCAAAGCAAAAGTGGTAAGCTCGCAGCTCGTCTCACTCCGATCTGTGAATTTTCCATCTTGCTCCTCAAGCTCCTAAACAACGAGAGACGACATACTGCTGAAATTATCTTCGACGGAATTATGCAAATAGTTGAAAGATAAGAGTGATAACATAAGAATGCAGACCTTGAACAGGGAAGCCAGCCACTTAAACCAATAATTGCACTGAGGTTTATTGGGTATGGACTACCACTTCCAAATTTCCCTTGTGAGCAGCAAGTAGCAGAGTAGAGTGCAGTAGCAGCACCCATACTGAATCCACCAATGCCGAGTTTTACTGTAACAATTTTGTTTCTTCAAGTTAATGTTTCTCATCCAATGTGCATATCCATATTTTAATTGGAAATCCTTTTCATCTACTAAACAACATACAAATGCATTACTCTAACAGAAATGATGTCTTACAAGACAATGTTTGTGTTATATCTAGGAAAACAAATGTTTGTCGTAGTTATTAAGAGGCTAACTAAAATAATAATAACACATACTGCTTCCTTCTAAAATTACCATCAGAAGGCTCAGATGACAATAAATTTGCAACGTGTGCAGCTGAAGCATCCAACCCTTCAACATCATCATGACCATCCAGTGAGAAGTCCCCAACATCAAACCCTATTCAAGGAAGATAAAGATTGAGAGGTGTGGAATATTTAGTGTTATGCTTCATAGTTATCAGCCACAAATTAAAAGCTTACATGCAGTGCAAGGGAATCCACCAAAAGCTGCCACAGGTCTAGTTGGAGCAGTGGGACATATCCATTTAATCTGCACATAGATTTAAGTAAGCCTGAAATTTTCTCAACTAGAAGGAAAAAAAAAAAAGAGAACCAAGATAAGAAACTAGACTTGGTGATTACATTTGGAAGTGGAAGGGAATCCAAGAGCTGAGACCAGCTGAAAGTAGCAAAAAGAGAAAAGAAAAAATGTTAAAAATGTGAGGCAACAGTTTAAGGTACAAGCAAGACAGAGACTTAAATCCAATAGAATAGAATGTAGTCATAGTTAACGCGAGCCGAGCCGTTAAACATGAGATGAATTCATAAAAAAAGGACATTAAGAGAACAGTTTCAGTTAACTTTATGTTGACACTATCAGATTAATCAGAATAGAATCTTGCATGAAATGTACATAGTACTAATATGTCAGCACATGATCCACTATGAACTCCGAACTAGTCATTGACATTCTTCGCAACTTTAATCCACTTCTGTTGCATCAAAAAGTAGAACGCTAACCAACATTTAGTAGATGATTAGGTAGCAAGAAGGACAGTTATTAAGCACATGAATAAAGCAATACTAGGAATATGTGCAGGGGAAAAGAAGAAACCTAGAGACAATTTTAATCATTTTCAGTAAAGAATGGAATAAAGTGATAACAACAGCAATACTAAGGAACAAATTTCAGAATCTTTAGTGGTCCATCTGCATAGCTTTATCGTAAACGAAGCAAATTTAATCTCAGAGTGTAGAGGCCATGAAGATGGATATGCTTGCAACTTGCATAGAAATATCTTAGCTGAATGAAACTCCACTGAATCAAAAATAAAGAAATATCTTACCTTGCTCCATTATCACCTAAACCATGAAGCCACACAATAGTAGCTTGATGTCTCCCCTTAGGCCTAACCACATGAGTCCTTCCATACTCAACTCTCCTATTCGAACTTCGAGAACCTGCATTCTTATTCATTTCAGTACACTAAACTGAACTTAACAAGAAGAAGAAGAAGAAGAAGAAGGATGATCATAACTTGGTCTTCATTTTTAAACATCTATGACAGAAGAATATAGACAAAGTGATAGAGAAGGGAATAGACCAGAAGAATAAGAGCTACTCCCGTAGTTCATATTGGCGGCGTGCAACCAATCCTTGTTAGAACTGATACTGCAGCTCTCTTGCTATTAAGAGTCATCCAATTGACCTCTATTTATACTCATTTAGAGGAATATGAACAAGGATCCATGAATCAGAATCCTACTACAGTGACACTTGAACCAACTGCAAGCTGATCTAGGGAAGGCCTGTAGACAGTAGACCCAGGGGTGTAAAAGAGGACAAGCAGCATCCCCAGTAGGGAAAGATAAAGATAGGATGAAAAGCACTGAGGCTTTTATTCAATGTGGAGAATCTGTGGGCACATTACTCACTTCCATGCATGAGACTTTGAGCCAATGAGACAGAAATGGTGGGGGGGAATTAAGAAAGGTAGTGATGCTTTGGATTGTAGTACTGGAATAGATGCCTCCTGGCAGTGGAGAAGGAACCAACAGCCCAGCAAATGACATTTTTAATTTTCTTTTGAACTCTCATGGCCATCAACCATTTCCAATTTTTGGCGTTAGAAATTTTGCAGTTTGATTACTACTCATGATAGATAACAAACCTCCAATATCACATATAATATCTTTAACGCATCCTCCAATATCACATAAGGACATATACCATGACCTCCAGAAAAATTAACTTTATATTAGATAATCAATTCATCTAAAAACTTAAATTGTTATGTGTTATCAAAGAAAGTAACATATCAGCGAGATTGTGAAGTGGGTTCGAAGGTAAGTTATACATCAACAGAGTGTAGAAAGAGATAACATCAGAATTCATTGACTAAATTCTCATCATGAGCATGGACGAAATGTAAGTTATACTACTTAATAACGAACTCCTAATCTTGATTAGCTTGCCAAGAAAGGAAAAGAGAACTTTCTCAAAATTCTTCTCCTTTCCTTGTAGCTTCTTTTATGCAGAGTTTAGCTAGGGGGCTGATCCCTGCTCGACGATGCAAATTTAAAAGGAACTAAAAAGGGAAATAATAAAAAAAAAAATCTAGAGTCAAACCTAAACAGCTAAAAACTCCCCTCTCCTCCTTAGGTAGAATAATGGAAAGCTTTGCACCCAACTTAAACTGTGGGTTCCACTTCATGCAATGAGAATCCTATGCACTCCACCTTTCTCATTTTCTAACGGTTGAATTGAGGTTACGGGGGGCAGCTCAACTATTATATAATTTGCAACTTATAGGATCATGTCTCTTTTTTTATTGTTTTGCTTAGCAACTTGCCCGTATCTTAGCTTGAGAGCGTGGGGCCTTTAAGGTTCTAAGTCATACTACACTCATGAGATACTTTAACATATATTATTAGTATCTTTATTGAGTTGGTAAAGCTTCTATACTTCTCCAAATAGATCAATTTTCCTTTTCTCAATTAAGGTTAATCATAGAACTAAACAAAATTATATCGAGCCCTTCCTAACTCAGATAACTCGGCGAAGAAATAGATCACAATAAGTTAAATCCATACGAGTCATGCTACAAAAAGCTCATAAAGCAAAGAGAAAATTTATTATAAATCATGCAATCTTTTGCTATGGAGTATAGAATCGGACCACTGAACTACAACAACTATGTTCGACTTTCCTTCTTTTTGCAAATTAGCTGGCTGGTTATTTTATCTTGGATAATTTTAAAAAGAGTTGAAGATGATGTAGTGGCATAGGTGTCTTGCATGAGAATATGATTTCTTTTTTACATGGAAAGGGACTGGAGAATTGAGTGGATTACAAGCTATGGATTAGTATACCTCTCTATCCTTTGACAACTGAGCTTGATGAAGTCAATGAGAATATTTGTCTAACCTCATTGGCAGCAGCAGCAGAAGTAGAGAGAAAGTAAAGCGAGATGATGATTTAAAGGAAATAGTGAACAACTATATATTGTACAAAAGAATCATTTAAGAAGCAAGTTGAGAAGCTTTTAAATATGCATGCGGTTGTTGGATATTTATTTGTACTCCAATATGCTTCCCTTTTCCATTGCTGCAGTTTTTATTTTGGACACTAATGAAGTAAAAAAAGAATCCAAGAAACTTCTTCTTCTAGCTTTGGATTAATATTTTATTAACAAAAATATAAGAAAATGCATTCTATTTTTATTATCATTTACGCATACTTTATTAGAAATTTAAACATCAACAACATTCTGAGTTAAACTTAACCTTACAACAATTAGTCAAAATAAATATTATTTTTAAAATTAAAAATTAAAAATTTTAATTTTTTTTTTGACTTAGTAACAAGAGCATTTTAATTATTTTATTCTACGGTTATAGAGAAACTAATATTGCGATGTTTTTTATGATTAAATTTAAATGTTACGATCAAATAATAAGTAACCATTAGGTATGGAATAAAAATAAAAATAAAAATAAAATGTAATAGGTATTTTTTTTAATCAGTTTTAAAAAAATATATATAAATAGCATTATTCTGCCGCTTTATATGTTTAATTTATTCGTCAGAAACAATACCCTTCCATATGAAGCTGAAACAAAGTCCACGGACTGTTTCTAAAAATAAAATAAAATAAATAAATAAATAATAAAAAGCCGAAACAAAGTCTAATCATAAGTTGAAACGTCCACGTCACTCCGCGTGAGATAGAGAATATTAGAAATTTCAAAATTCTAGTTTTGAATCTAATGAAATATTCTTCCCTCTAATTCTTGGATAATAAATTGAAAAGAAACGGAAGAATATGGTAAGTTTGAATTGAAATCATTTTAATTTTAAGCTCGAGTCTATATAAATAGATTAATGAGTAATTCCAAATTAGAGTTAATTTAAGTTTAATTGGATCTTGATTAAGTTTGAATTAAATTAAGTTTAAAATAAGGCATGATTCAGTGATAAATAATATTATGAGCATTTGAATCTTAATTTAAAAATTCATATTAGTCCTATTTTTCTAGTCGCATCAGTCATGCTCAAGCTCAAGAACAACTAATTAATTTCTGGAAGAAATTAACATAGGTAGAATCTAGTCATCCACGACATAATTCAAGCTCAAGAACAACTAATTAATTTCTGGAAGAAATTAATGTAGGTAGAATCTAGTCATCCACATCATAATTGTGCCTGGAATCAATTTGTGCATGTCGTAATTGGCCATGGGATTGAGAGCAGCACCATCACCCTTATTCCTTCCCTTTTTCTGATTGAATATTATTCTTTATTCGCTTTGCCGAATGAAATATAGTTTAACCGAAATTAACGTTTGATTATACTCTAAAATATAGGGGATAATTACATGATATATATCTCATTATTTATTTATTTATTTTTGTGTGCATATTGATCCAATCAAACTTCAACAATGTAAAACTTAATTTTAATTTTTTTAATTAAAATAGTCATTCTGAGGCCGATTTTATCCTTATTTTAGAGGAAAGAAAGTGATATAAGTTAGAATTAAAATAGTTATCTAATTTATCTATCTATCTATCTATCTATCTATCTATTAAATTTATAAGAGATATTAGGATGGAAATAAATAGAGTGAAAGTAGATAATAAATTACAAAAGAAATGTAGTTTTCCTTGGGAGGTTTGATAAATTCTTTATCCTTTAAAATATCTTCTTTGGGAATTTAATTTTATCCTCATATTGATTTATGACATTAATATGATGTGAGATTTATTGTTCTTTTAATAGAATAGTTAATGAGCAAGTCCTTTGACTTCTATCTGATTCTTATTTAGATCCTTGTGCTCTAACCTGCTCTCATTCCTCAATCTCTTTTAGTTTGATTATATATGAGAAAAAAATAAATAGGAGTATTGACTTCAATCCACTTGACTTCTGAAACAATGACTTCTTCTCTGTTTCAGAAGATCATTTGCAGGCCCTACTCCTACTGCAGGAATTTCCAACAGTCTGGATGCCTAATAATGCTGTTAAACCAGTTGGTTTATTAGAAAATGGCTATTAATTTTGTTTTAAATATTTGCAAAAAGGCACCTCTTTTTTACAACGTTCTAACAAAACACCACTTTTGGGTTTTTCTTTAGAGGTCATATTTCGTATATTGACTCAAATATCCTTTGGGAGGTTCTGCTATAATTAAGGTTGTCAGGCTTGACGAGCAGCTCGGGTGAAGCTCGAGTTTGGCTCGGCTCGATCAGAGCTGAGCCGAGCCCGAGCCATCATAATAGGCTCGAAATTAATATCGAGCCAAGCCTGAGCTAGAGCCGGCTCGCTCAGGCTCGGCTCGATAGGCTCGATAGCCTGACTCCCTATAACTAAGGACACGGCATAAAGAAATATTGCCACGGGTCCCTCACTAACCCATCCTCACCCATGTAACACATTCAACATTCATCACCCTCACCTACCCCACCCTCATTAATCACTTCACCTTGCTCATCACATCACCTTCCCCATTATCAATTCTCCCGCCCACCCCATCCTCACCCCACGCGCCACCACCTCTTTCCTCCTCGTCGGCTTCCATCGGCAACGACGGCAAGCCACCACCACGGCGCCACGCCTTCCTCTTCATCGGCCTCCTCCTCCTCCCCCGTTGGCTTCCTCCTCGTCCACTCCGTCGGCTTCCTCCTCCTCTTTCATTCACTATCTCCTCGTCATCGCCTCCTCCTCCATCCGTCTCCGACTCCTTCGGCAAGCCGCTGTCCATGTCACCACCGCCCACACCGCAACCGCCTCATCCTCTAATCGAGCCCGAGCTTTGCTCGGGCTCTGTTAGGCTCGGCTCGAGTTGAGCTGAGCCAAGCCTGAGCAACATTATGAGGCTCGAAAGTAATTTCGAGCCGAGCCTGAGCCAGAGCCGGCTCGCTCAGGCTCGGCTCGTTTACACCCCTAGCTATAATATGGGAAACAAGAGCAATTTAGTAACAAAAAAGTCAAGATTTAATCAAAATAGTCCTTATTAATTAAGTGGGAGAGGTTCCTTGAGAATATAATTGAAAGCAGTATCTCACTTTTTGAACCAGGATGTCCCAGTACAATACTAGATTACAAATTTACCCTCCAACTATAATTCAGTATCATTTACATCTTATAGGGATCATCTAAAACATTATAGTATATTTTACCCTCTATAAAGGTGCAAATTATACAGTTTTAATTTTTGGGGTTAAATAAAGGGTAAAATATTATAATGTGAGGAAACAACTTAAGTTAACCAGACTTCAATAAAAGTTTATAAGAATAAATGTGATTTTTATTCGAATAAAAAGGCATCAATCTTTGTTTACTTTGGACGAAAGCTTAAAACAGTTTTAAAACGTAAGTTTAGAGGATTAAATTGACATTTGTCCAAAATAGAGGGGGTAAAGTGTATTTAATTTTATTTTAAAATGGAAAGTCGTATTAGACCATAGGAAAAGATTTTTTTTTTTTTTAAAAAGAAGGGTGAAAGTGTAAATTAGCTGCCATAAAATCTAAATATAATTGTCCTACCGACCCGATAAGATGGACACGTCAAACGTGCCGGTGGAGGAGCTGGTAATCTCGTTGGTGTCCAACTGCAGCAATCTCGTCGCAGCCCCGTCGCTCGCATTCGCCTCTACGTTCTCATTACCCAAGAGGTCCAATATAACCATGTCCGGCTCCGGCGGCAAATCGACGGCCATCCTTCCTTCGAGCATGTCCACCACCCTCTCCATCGACGGCCGGGATTTTGCCTTCTCTTGTATGCACCACAACGCTACGTACACCAAATTCCTCGCCTCCATCTCATCCACTCCTCCGCCGTTGTTGAATAATCTCTCATCCACCACCTCCGTAATCCTCCCTAATTTAACCATCTCGGTCGCGATCTTTGGGAAATAGGACCACTTCCTATTAGCACTCATCTGGACGTTTCGACGGCCGGAGACTAATTCTAACAGCACCATGCCGTAGCTGTAGATGTCTGACTTCTCGGAAATCCCAGTCTCGATGAGCCATTCCGGAGCTAAGTAGCCTCTGGTTCCTCGCACGGTGGTTAGGACTCGGCTTTCGTCGCGGCCCATGAGCTTGGAGAGGCCGAAGTCGGCGACGACGGCGCGGAAGCACTCGTCGAGGAGGATGTTCTCCGGCTTGATGTCGAGGTGCAGGACGCGGTGGCGGCAGCCGTGGTGGAGGTAGGCGAGAGCCTTAGCCACGTCGACGGCGACGCGGCGACGCAGGTGCCACGGGAGGCATCGGGCCCCGGATTCGCCGGCGGCGCGGGGATCTTTCCTTGGGAAGATCCAGGCGTCCAGCGAGCCGTTCTCGATGAACTCGTAGACGAGATAGCTGTTGGTATCGTTAATTTGCATCAATTTTTCTATCTAGATTCTCTAAATATAAATAATTTAACTCATTTATCCATTTTAGTGAACCATTTTGGTCTTCTTCTGTTTTCGATATCATTATTTTAAGTACTTCAAATTGAGTTATTAGTATTCAAAGCATCGTTGCTATTGCTAGAGAAAACAAGCTTAAGGGGTCTTAATCAAATTTCGTCATTTTTCTTTAAAAAAATTTAGAATAAAGAATGGTGATTATCCAATTTCATTAACTTTTTCAGATTTTTTTTTTCTGGGATAAGCACCCTTGAAGTATTGTCTTTTTTTTTTTTTTTTTTTTCATATAGACGTCTTTATTTATTTTTATTTGTCATAACACCTTAAATTTTATTTAGATATTCTAGGAATTATTTTACTTTTATTTCAAAAGAAAGAAAATAAAAAAGTGATATCAAATAACTAGAGGTATTAAAAAAAATGTGTATCTGAAAATGAGCTATAAAACTATATCAATTTATATATTTTTTAATTTAAAAAAACGCCACAAATTTTCGTTTTTATGGTGATAAATGAAGAACGTACCGTGGGCCGCCGTTGGGGAGGACGCAATAGCCGAGGAGGCGAATGAGATTAACATGGTGGATGCTCGCGACCGCCGTGACCTCGGCGCGGAACTCGCGCTCGCCGTGTAACTCGCTATTAATCTGCTTCACCGCGACGGCGGTGCCGTCGTCAAGAATCCCCTTAAACACCGAGGCCGAGGAGCCGCGGCCTATCAACGCCTTGAAATCATCGGTGGCGGCGGCGAGCACTTCGTACCGGAACTTAGTCGGCACCTTGGCCACTTTCCGGAGGAAGCTATACTCGACTCGGAATTGCTCCCCTTCTATAGCGGATCTCCTCGCCATGGATAGCCTTCGCCGGTCAGCGCCGGCGTAGAGGGACAAGACCCAGATGAATATAGCGACGATTAGCGCGACGTCGACGGCGGCGACGGCGGCGAAGGTCTTGGTTGCGCCGAGGGAGAGAAACAGGACTATTAGTTGGATGAGGAGGGTGGTGGTGGATGCGGCGGCGATTATACTGGCTTTCTTGGGCTCCATTAGAGACGCATCGATGGAGAGGGTGGTTGGAGTTTGCCGAGTTTTATGGGTAGGGGTAGTGTGAGAAGAGGTCTTAATTAGTTGATCATAGTATTATTATTATTTTAAAAATTGTTTACAAATTACACCATACATATTTTCTGATTTACGTTCGTCTTTCAGTAACTTGGACAGAATTTGAAAATAATTATTTCTTTCTAATATATAGAATAATTTATAAATATCTAAATTAATCTTGTCTTCTTCGTCGCATTTTCCTCTTACTCAAAAAGAAGAAGAAAATGAGGAGGAAAAAGGGGAATGATAAGAAATTGTGGTGGCGACGATGACAAAGATGGATGAGATACGTGGAAAAAATAATGAAGAGATATAGAAAATGAGATAAAATTGTGGATTATTTTAGTAATTATATTGGTCAAAATAACGTCAGTATGTTAAATAAGAATAATAGAAAAAAAATGAGGGGTTGTATTACAAAATTCTCAAATATGAGGTACGAATAACAAAATAGATAAAATATAAAATATGATTTATAAAAAATGATTTTATTTTTATTATTGTTATTTGGTTTGTTTTGTTTACTATTTTGAGGAGTAGAAGGTCGGAAGGTGTTAAATACTACATTGACTTTGGCCCAAATGTGCGTAATAAAGAATTCGATCATCTCGGACCATATCAAAGGCAGGGCTTGTTTACTTCAATTTTGGATTAATTTTATGCATATCACCGCCTACAGTTTTAGTCTTTTTGAACAAGTCTGTGAATTGACTTCTTTGACGGGCGTATTTGATTCTTATAAAGTTCACTTGTAAGTGCTCTTAAGTACGTTTTATTACTTGATCACTACGATTTCTTTCAAGACAAATTATGGTCGAAGAAATAAGGTGGGTCTTGTCATTAGGGATTCTGATGACCGGTTGCTACAGGCTGCCACGGAGCCTGCAGCCTGTAGCAAAATCCAAGTGACTTCTCTCTTCTCTGTGGAACCCGACGACCATGCTTCTGGATGTCTAAGGAGGCGAGGATATCACCAGTTATATTATTATCGAATCTAATGCTAAAATGGTAGTGAGGGTGAAGAATTAAAACCCCTCGTGCATTCATTCGTAATGTTTATTTATATATGACCGCCAGAGGGAGAAATTTGGGTGCTGATTGGACATCAAATCCGAGTAAAAGGGCTGCTCTTTTTTATTTTTGTTTTTTAATTTGGGGTCGACGAGTATGAGGTTAAAAAGTAAGTGGTGATGCCCAAAAGTTCCCATTACTTGGTCAAAGATCTGATTGCAGCTATTTTTAACATTATTCTCAATCTAATTCGACCCAGTTGAAAATGACTAAATACCAACTTCCGAGCTATTAGAGAAATATACCCATCTTCATCTATGGGCTACGGATACTAAGTAAATTCACCCGTGTAGAGATTGGATGATTTAATTCAATACTCTTTCTCCAATTTGTTGGTCGTGTAACGAGTTTGTCCAAATACAAAATTTTAACTCCGAGCCTTTTATCAGAAAAGAAAATTAAGAGTATACCTGTGTATAATCTCGTCCTTTAACAAACTAATTATATATTTTTCTTCTCAAATTACTTTCTTTACAAATTCAGCTTGGCCTTCGTTGCTAGTTCTGTAAATTTTGCTGCATTATGTGGTGTATAAATCCCTTGATCTTATCTTTTCCAGGTTAACCAATTAATCAAGGTAGACAATAATGGACGTTGACATCATTAAATAACAAGACCTACACTACTATGCCAAGCTTGTAAATTGTCATAGTCTGGCCGGTTTTCTTAGTGCAGCCAAACTGTACTCGTATATTCTCTTCAGAGGTCTAGTTTATGAATGAGTTACTTGCTGTAGTTGTCGTCGTAATTTGCCTGCAACTTGGTATGACCATGTCTCTACTTTATCTCTCTCCTGTTTGACAACGAACCTGCCTATTATAGTATTATATTAAGCAGACAAAGTAGGTTAGAATTGGTCACAGAAACTTAAAAGTCTCAAACAAGGTGATATATACAAGCAACCCTGACAATACCTCAAAAGTAAGCTCCTGCTCACAAGGTTCGACTCTGTCATTCACATTGACCACTATCAACCAAGTCAATTGGGCAGATTGGGTAAGGTACCAATCTAGAGGCATTTAGAATGGTACCATCGTCCCTATGAAGAATTCGAGATCTCATTTTTCTTCACCCTCTTGCAACAGCAGAGAGACCTCACAGTGAAAGTAGAGAACAATGACGACTAAAAGATTCAATTGATAGAATGGATGCAGCATATAGTCACATTACTGCTTATATCAAACAGGAGTCCATCATACCAGATGGTCAGTATGAAAAGCTTAGAAATCCACAGATCGAATAGATGTTGGGCCATTTAAGCAAAATTCTCAGATGGAAATACCACCATGTCCATGGTCAAGAAAATTCACCAAGACCACATGATAAGGCTCCTCAATGCTACAAGCGTATAACAGAAATCATCCGGTTGATTATTATTCTTTTTAGCAAGTCCACACATCATCAGTGATGATCATCATCACCGTGGCCGTCTGGGTCTCCTCCCTCACCGATCACCTTCAGCTGCAAAATATGACACCAATAATTAACCAACTTTGTCTGAATTGTATAGATTCATTTGTACTGCGGGATGAGTACTAGATAAGCATATTGACTCATCTACTTACCGCAAAGTACTGTGAGCACACGGGGCATTCATGTGGTTTGTCTTTCTCCAACCAAAACCATACGACATCATGCTCATCCTCTGCAATGGATCAGTGTGAAAAGTTGACTCCATTTTTTATTATGAATTATGATCTCATAGCATACTAGAGTAAGTCAAGGATACATTGAAGAACTACTTTTAAAAGTTACTTACCACCTTCACCACCGGGACAACCAACTATTCTCTTGTTATAATAGGACTCAATGATAGCAGGTGCCTCCTACAAGGAAGCCACAGCAGGGGAATTTTTTTTCAAGTTATGACATACTCCAAGTTAAAGCAGTAAGTTGAAGTAAATAGAATGCAAAAGAAAATTAAGTTTTTCAACACACAATGGAATATCAAAATGTCCTGTGTGATCAACTGTTTCAAAACTTAAACATAGATGGGGCCATGATAAATTGTCTACACATGTCATAGTTGGTAGAGAGTATTGACAACATCTAGGCAACTAAGGTCTTGTTTACTTTAGGAATAAAAGCAATAAAGACAACTTAGAATATATATTCCTATCTATTATTCTCAAAATGAGACATTTATTCTAAGAATAATTATCCTTATATTTATTTTTATTCTAGAATAAAGGTGTAATAATTACTTTTGATGTGATATAATATGAGAAAAAAAAAGAAAAACAAATATTTTTATTTTTTATAAAATTATAATAAATATCATTCAAGGGTCAATTGATATAAAATTATCTCAGTATAAATATTCATTGATACCAATCTTCCAGTTGCTGAAGATTGAAAAGTATGATCTTGTTGCCAAAATAATTATAAAAGCACTGACAACAACTGGATTCTCACATAAAATTGACAACACAGGTACAAATGAAATAAAAATAACCAAACTACATTATCCATGATACTAGGGTCGTGCTAACCTGTTTTAATAAGATGGCCAAAAAGACCTAACACAACTATTGCAGTATAGCCATATAGGTCCATTTTCCCAAGAGTAGTTAAAATATAGGTAACAGAATCTAGCATCCCAGTGTTAAATTCATTGAACCTAGCTGTTGTACTCATGACACTAATGCTTAGCCAGTTCTTAAGAAAATAATATGCCAGGAAAACCTAATACAAGCAGCAATAACAATAACTATTTAGAGCCAGCTAAAGGGAACCTAATACAATATAAGATAAGGATAAGCATAAAACTAAACATTGAATGTAAGTCATATGTGTTCCACATGGATCAAAATGTAAGCAACTTGCAAATAATATCTTCAGCATATAAAAGCATACTGCGATGATGGTGTGACTAAAAAAACTAAGAAAAGTAAATGCATAAACAGAAATTAAAGAGCTTTGCGACGTTGAGAGAGAGAGAGAGAGAGAGAGAGAGAGAGAGAGAGAGAGAGAGAGAAACTGAGCGTACACCCATAGAAAATCAAGGACTAGAATTGTTATAAAAAAATTCACGCTTTAATGCCTAGGCTCCCATCATAGATAGAATATAATCAACCTTCACTTAGATCCCACCTAGGTGACTGCCTCAGCATTGTCAAATTTTAACATCTAGATTGACTTTGAAATTCAAAATTGTTGTACATATTAATGACTTAGCAGATTCTAACAGCTTACTATAGTTCTTAACAATAATGCATTATTATATTGCCTATATTGTAGGTATTAATTTTAATTTCTTTTCTAACTATTTTTTTTAACCATCTTGAATTTTGGGGGCCCACCTAGGCACTACATAATCATTAGTTCACCTGTTTACTGCCTGCATTCTTTTAAAACTGTGCCATGGAGAAATTTGACTGAAGTATAAGAGCTAGAAGTAAAATAACCATCCAAATTGTCTTGGGCAAATATTGCGAGTCATCAATTAACAACCCTCAAATAAGAAAATATGGAGTCAGATTGAAAATGATTAATGCAATTAAACCCTCCTTCTTCATGGTAGCAAAGATAATGTTCCATTAGTAACAGATGATAAGGCATTATCCTGTCAGCCGTTTGGTTTATTATTTCTGCCTGAAATATAAGACTGCAGGTGAACTTGCTTGGTTAATTTGGTATTTTGATATTCACCACTAGTAGTAAGCCTACGAACCCAAAGAGTTTGACGAGACATGGAAGAAAATTAGGATACCAATGAGAAGGAATTGTTTTTAAATCATATACCGTCAAACAAATTTCCAAATGAATATAGCAATACCCTATGTGAAGGATGAATTAATAATATGGAGCAAATCCTTGTTAAAGAATTCAAACATCCATTTGTGGTTAATTGTCTTCAAGTTTCTAAATAATGAACTAAACAGTAATGATGATCTATAACTATCAGAATTTGCCCCATTAAGCTGTTTGGCTTATTTATTACTCAATACTCATAGATCAAAAAACTCCAATGTTTAGCATTCCCACACTTCCCTTTCCTATAGACTCTTTTCATGTCTAAAAGTTCTTGAGGTTGCATCTTGGATAGCATGAGCATAAATTATAAGACAAATAACTCTATGTGATACTTAGTCATGTATGATTGGTGCAACTTCCTGTCTTCCTTAATTTGCCCTTGGCTTAGAGTTCAGCAATAGTACGTAGATGGTTGACCTTTGGTTGAGTGCTTGAACCAAAGTTTCACGATTCTTCTATACAGTCTTCAGACTTGAGTTGTCCATCCTATTTCATTAAGAATGCTTCTATTAAGATGATGCAGGAAGTCAGTTGAACTGAAAATGTTTTTATGAAGATTCGTGTAAGTTTTTGTTTTTTATCCTTTCTCTTATTTCTACAATTCCAATGCAATGTATAGAAAGCTTCAACTCTTATATTTAAGCATATCAACCGTAGGCATTCAACTTTCAATAAGAGGTCATCCGCGATCCCCACCTTTTGTTATTCACAAGAAAAACTAAAACGTAAGTGCACGGCATATAATTACGGCGCACACGTGAATAGTCCAAAAGTAATTACTATTATCTTAAACGATACCCAACCCTTTTAGGACAATATCATCAGCTCAGATCGATATAACAAAAGCACCAACCGAGGGTCTCTCATCTGAAGTAGTATAACCGATACGATCTACTTAACGCAATCATATCAAAACACGAATCTAGAAAGACACTAACTCACCTTAGTGCCGAACGGACCGACTGGAGCATCCATATCGAATCGCTTCTTCCCCTAAATCCATAAAAAGACCGAAGATCCCATCAAATCTTGAACCAAATCGAACAGCTAATAAGACAAACCTACCCAAACAACTCAATCTAGACTCACCTCGAGCTCCGCCTCGATCTCCTCCCTCTCGTGCCCAGTAGCAATCGGCATCACGTCCTCTACTTTCTTCTTCGCCGGCACATCGCCTGAAACAAACAGGATAGCGAATCAGATGCAAACAAGAGCCCCGTCAAAATAGATCCAGATCAGGACGAGGAGATCTCACCGGATTCGGAAGAGAGGAGAGGCGATGTCGGTCGGAAGGCGGCGGAGGAGAGGAGCGCTCGGCCGCAATGAAGGGGTTCGCGGCCGAGATGGGATCGGAGAAGGGAGACGGCCTGGGAGTGGGAAGAGATCCGCCGCCACATCGTATCTTCTAGCGCCGCCGCCGCGGTGGGGAAACAATGAGTTCTCAGGTCGCCCTTGGGGTTTGGGGGAATCGCGTTTCTCTTCCTGCTTCTGACTCTCTCTCTCGCTCGCTACAGCTGGATGGGTTTTGTTTGTATTGACCGAGAGAAAAATGAGGTGGCCGCTGATGGCACTGTGGGTTTGGGGAAGCAGTGGGGGAGTAGATCCTCTGCATACCCGAATGTAAGAACTTTATTAAAGTCGAGTGTATTTACTATTTAGCATCCCCTGAAAATAGAAAATATACAGGGATGGATTGTAAAATACGTGTCGGAAAATCCCACTTCTGTTTCTTTCATCCGAGTTTATTGGGGAAAAAAAAATTTAATCGATAATCTTAAATGATAAATTAAAGTCTGGCAGTCGCCAATGGCAGGGATGACGGGATGTAGCAAGTTCGTGTATTTGAGGAAGCAGACGATCTGCTGACCAGTGTAGAAGGCAGCATGTGAGAAATGTTTCGTTACGGGTTGCACATTTGCAAGTGTCGCTTGGGGTCTCGTAGGCATGAAGATTCGTGCTGGAGGGATTAACGGGCAGATTAGATTCAGATCAACGGCAGGATTGGGTCTTTTGGAGTCGCCCGTATTGACTTTCCTAAACAGTAAAGCGAGATGCCCTGGTTGTGGATGGAATGAATTGTTACAGAATTGGGCAGGACTGGGTTTGGGTGCGACAAATCTTAGCCTAAGTTATTATTATTATATATATTTTTTGAGTAATCCTAAGTTTAAATAATTGAGTCCGTATTTGATCAGACAAGTTAATAGCAAAAAGGAGGAGGGGGTAGGGGAAATAAAGGCATAGGAGGAAGGAAGAGATACGATGAAATTTGGGTTGGAAAATAAGGTACGATAAGAAAAGGGATAAAAAGGATAGAAAAACAAATAATTTAGAAAATTTTATAAATCATATTTTATATTTTATTTATTATATAATTTATATTTCATTTTTAAGGATTTTATAATTCGATTCATTTTTTTTTCTTCTATAATTTTTATTTAACATCTTAACATTAATTTAACTAACTGATATCGATTAAATTACTAAAGCATCCCTTAACTATTTTTCTTCATTTTCCTCACATACATTTTTATATTGTAGTTATCGCCACCACTTTCCCTCATTTTCCTTTTCTTCTTTTCCTCCTCTTCTTCTTACTCACCCTCTTTTACTTATCTTTACTTCGATCGAATGTTAGCTAGAGATGCTGGAGCTTTTATCCCCTTCTTTGCCCCCTTTCAAATTCTTTCTCTTCTTTTTCTTTTTAATAATAATCTAATTAGTTTCTTACTGATTTATTAGATGATTATTAAAGGGAGAAAAATAAAAGTGACTTATTAGATGATTGCTTTGAAAGATGTTTAATTGATTTAGAGTTGTTTTATGATACTTGTTTAGCTAGTGATAGTTTTGGTTTGGGTGGCATGTTCGATGCTTATTTAATGTTAACTTGATGGTAGTAAGGTTTTTTTTTTAATTCTAATAGAATGAATGGCCGTGTTGTTTAAAAGACTTACAGGGTCAATTGCCGTTATATGTTGTATTCCTTTTATGTCACTAATTAAGTTTCAATGAAAACAAGGATATAACCTATTTATAAAAAGATGGGAACAATAAAAGTGAAAAAGAGGACTAAGGTGATGAGTAATATATATATATATATATATATATAATTTTATATATTAAAATATAATATTTTTTTATTAGTTTATAAAATTTTGAAAGACGTTGTATAGTTATAGAATCCGTATACATACGGTGGCACACGCATGCCGGCATATATGCGCACGTGTGGTCCGCAAATCGAAACATGATGCGATTCTCGCGACGCACCGTGAACTAGTGAACTACACAGAGATCCGATCGTCTCCCCGAGAAATTTCTTCCTCCTTCGCAAGCAAATCGGGCGATGGAGGAGCCATGGCGAATCCTCGAGTTCTACAGCGGCATTGGTGGGATGGTAAGCACGACTCTCACCATTCAAGCACTCCTCGGCCGTCCTCGTTCCTATACTCAAAGCTAGGGTTTGCTCTCTTGCTCCTTCTCTTCTACCTCATATAATGATAAGATTTGGCCTGTGGTGGTTGGTAGAGGTACTCATTGATGAAGGCCGGGATCCGAGGAGAGGTAGTGGAGGCGTTCGACATCAACGATCGAGCCAACGATGTCTACGAACACAACTTTGGGCATCGCCCTTTCCAGGTTCGATTCTCCTTTTTTGTTTCTGCTCTTTGTTCTTTTCTTGCATCCAAATACTTGGAAAGCAGCAGATTTTTGTTGCAGTTTGCTGGAAATTACTGATTGTTACTAATTAGTGCGTTTGTATGGTGTGGCGAGCATTAGCTACTGTTGTTTGTGTTTAATTGTTAATATTATACCTTTTATCTCATTATGATCACCTTAATGCCAGTAGACTAGAAAAAATTTCATCGAAGTTAACTCTCGCCAATATTCGGTTATATGCTATTGAACTCTTTCAAGTTATATGAGTTAGTATAAATGCTATAAATACTTAAAAATACTTTTCACAAAAGAATACCATACTCTGTAGCTTTTTTTTTTTTTTTTGACAAATAAGCTGCAGCCCTCGTTTCATTCCATACTTTATAGCTATCTGCTTGTTTTTATAACTTGATCAACTACATTAGAAATGTTCATGTTGGTTTCAGGGAAACATCCAGACACTAACTGCTGCTGAATTAGACAAGTACAGGGCACATGCTTGGTTTCTTTCCCCTCCATGTCAACCATACACACGCCAAGGTTCGCTTTAAGAGTCCATTTCTGATGATGGTACTATATCTGTTATTATTATTATTGTTGTTGTTGTTATACTCTTTTGCTCTTACATGATATAGAATTAGTACTTTTAGGTCTCCAGAAAGATTCAGCTGATGCTCGAGCTGTCTCATTCATCAAGATCCTTGAGCTTATGTTGCACATGCTTCATCCTCCTCTATCATTATTTGTGGAAAATGTTGTTGGATTTGAGGTTTGTATAAACCTTCATCTTGTAAATTTTGAAATATATTTATTTCTACAATTATGATTTGGAGAATCGAGGATGTAGCAAGAAATTATATACGTCTTGTTGCAGGTTTCTGATACACACAAGCAGTTGATAAATGTTCTTTTGAAACTTGGTTTTGTCACACAAGAATATATCTTAAGCCCATTGCAGTTCGGAATTCCATATTCTAGACCTCGCTACTTTTGCCTGGTAAATTATCCTCTGTCGAATATCTTTCTTTTCCTAGCCTACTGTCCTATGTGCTTGTAAACTTTTTGAATGCCCATAGTTAACTTGATACCTTATGCTGCATATCATGCATCCACATTCATTTTCATGTAACATAGATACTGTACCGGATTCTACAATTATATTAGCCTCATCAGCTTGCTCTTGCAGTTTATTATCCTTTTTTGCAATCTCTATCTTGTCCTTTTCAGTGTTAGGATATTCCATTAACGTATTATTGCATATTCAGGCAAAAAGAGAACCTCTGTCCTTTCAGAATCCATTCTTCAATAACAAACTGCTTTGGACACCACCTGAGAGAAATCTTTTGATGGACAGTAACAACCACTCCAATGAAAGAAATGTAGAAATGCAATTCTTTTGTGAGCCAATAAGAAACTTTCTGGAAACACAAAATCTGCGTGACCAACAGGATTGTTTGGGAATAGATTCACATGATGACTTCAATGGTTCTAGTGCAGATTCTGAATATGGCACAGATGATGTTGGAGAGGAGGTTAAAGGAGGAACCATAAGCAAAAATGATGTGCCCATTTATACTGTCCCGCTAAGCTTAATTGAAAGATGGGGAAGTGCCATGGGTATCCTCAAATTTACTTGCTTCATTCATTCTCTCTTTTTTTCCTCTTTTCGTTTTGCTTTATAGCAAGTGATATTACTTGCATCTTCTCCCCTAAATTGCCAAATTAAATATTCCTTTGACTTTGATGCAGATATTGTATTCCCTGAGTCTAAAAGGTGCTGCTGTTTCACCAAAAGCTATTATCGCTATGTGAAGGGCACAGGTTCCTTACTTGTGACTTCTCAGGTAGGATTCTTCTTCTATATTATTTTTTTTCTCATGCTTCACACCTGTGCTAGTTCACCTGCACAGAAAATCTGTGATAATTATGCTCTTTTTTAACCTAAAGTTTTTGAGCCTCTCCATATGTTGCATATTTCATTCCTGAACAATTTAATGGAAATGTTAGAACATTAAATTGGAGCCAGAGGAAAAGCCTGAAGTTTCCTCCTTGAAGGAGAAGGCTCTCAGATTTTTCACACCTAGAGAGGTACGCATTACTATCATTTCAAAATTCTCTCCTTTTTTTTCTTGAGAAAATAAAATCAAACCTGTGTTCTAAGCCATGACTAACTTTATTTCAGGTTGCTAATTTGCACTCTTTTCCTGCGGATTTCAACTTCCCATCCCACATAAGCCTTAGGCAGCGGTTAGTTTCTGTAATGGCTTATAGTTGTTAGTGATGGTTGGGATTCTTCGATTCTGCCTATACTAAAATTTGAAATAGTTGAACAATCAATCATGTGTGTCCAACGTGTTTGGTATAATATATTCTGGTGAAAAGAATGTTTAAGTGTCTATGGTGACATTTATTTATCATACTTATGTCATTAACTTTTTAGCTGTACCTTATCAGTAGTTCAATACCATTATTATCATGAATAACCTGCAGTTGTTTGGCAGGTATGCGTTGTTAGGCAACAGTCTGAGTGTAGCAGTAGTGGCTCCATTGCTCCATTATCTATTTGCTGAACCCACTTAGTTCAGTCAATTGCAAATCTATCGTATCAGAAATGAGTCGTGCCATTCTTTTTATCTTTTGGGACCAATGACGGTAGATCTTGGCTCAATGTTTCTTGTCTCCAGATGGAAGATGCCAGGTTTGGTAGTTGTTTTTTTAATGTAATTTTGTCTACTACTCTGTTCCTGTTCTTAATTTATTGGTCGATTCTGGAATTCACAAGGTTGTCTTCATAGTATCGTAGTTAACTGTTGCTCTGACCATTTTGGTTGTTTCTCCTCATTGTTTTAATTAGAATATTTTTGGTTTCGGACATTCATCTTGCCGGGTGCAACACTTGCAGGGTTGGAGTAAGGCAGAAACCTGTAGACCATATCTGGATGACTATGATTGGAGAAACATGGAACAACACATCCTATAGTAACTGAGAGCAAAGCACCTTGATGCAGGACTGCGCACAGATAGAGGCTGGTATCTGATATCTCCATACATGCCTGGGAATACCCCGGAAATTTCAATCTTGCCTTATGATTGTTTACTGTAACATTTTAGGTTTTGGCGTCACACAAAAGGATTGACTCTATGTGCAAAATCTTTGTTACTTGTAATCCAACTTAGATGATAAAGACTTAGACCTTTTATTTACTTTCATTCTTTCAAACTTTATAGCACTAACAGCAGTGCCATTTAGTGGTCAATATAATCTGTTGATAGAATGGTTTTTTTCAAGATTTTGGTTGTCCCGAGGACAGCAGATCCTCCTGTTATATTGCAATTGAAAGCTGCTGTTAAGACTTTTGTAGAGTTGCTGCCTTGGATTGCTCAATTTTGGTATATAGGACCTGCACCATTCTATTAGGTCGGTAGTCATTACATTATCAAAAGAAAGCCTTAGACATGAATGGAACAGGGTTACAGATCCAATGCATGAGAAAAGTATTACGTTTGGATGTGCTTTTGCTTGAGAGTGACTCCATTAGTTTGCAAGAGCTAAGATTGTACATGATCTGATAAGAAAGACAAATAGAAGCCAGATAAGTGCCAAAGTGCATCACAAGTACTTATACCAAAATATCCTCATTTTTTAACAATAACAACCTTTTTATTTGGATAACCGAGTGTGCATAATTTATATTATTACCAATTTTTTTATTATTTATATAATTGCAAGTATACATTAAAAATTTGGCAGCCAATTAGATGCTGCCAAGTATGCAAATTAAACACCATTAGTACTCCCCCTCGAATCCGGATCTGAGTCGCTCGGACTCGGATTCCTAAGACGCGATGAAACCGCGAACCGACGCAAAGTCTCGCCACCCTCGCCCAAAAAGTTTGCCGCGTCGCATCCCCGCAACCGAAAGCAAAAAAAAGGAAAAACCCAACCCCAACTCCTCTTTCAACAAGAACAAGAACCCGGGATAAGCTTCCCTCCTTAGTCCTTATCCATCACCTTCTCTTTCCTCCCCTAACCCTCCTTGCGAGATGCATAGATCGTCGAGTTATCTGAGCATGTCCGGCGGCGGCGGAGGCCGCCTCGGCCTCGACATGGACGACCTCCCCACCTACGACCCGCAATCCGACGTGGCCAAGAAGGAGGCGACGCGTGCCCGGTTCGCGGAGAGCATGGTCCACGCCATCCCTCTCGTCCTCATCCTATGCGCCGCCGTGCTCTGGTTCTTCTCTTACCCCGGTACCCAACTATATCCAATCCCTTTCTTCTTCTTCTTCTTCCTGTCCTTCCTCGGGTTTTTTGGATCTCTTATTCCGGGTTCTGGCTGTCGTTTCCGCCGCGAAGTGCTTGACGTGGGAGGGAAGGACGAGTCCATCATCGCGAGGATCAAGAACATGACGATCGACGGGTACAGCAACTGGAATGGGACGTCGATGACGATCGGGATGGAGGACTTGGATCCGATCGAAGGGCTCGGGATGGATGACAACGGCGGTGGAAGAGAGTTAGTTGGCAGAGGGACGGATCGGCGATGAGTATGGTTGGTTCCTTTGCGTGTCTTGGAGAATTGATACATTCGTTGATTTGGAGTTCTCTCTCTCTCTCTTTTTTTTCTTCTTTTGAATCTTTGATAGCTGCTAATAAGTGTGTTTATATCACTTGTATGACCAAAGCTTCTATTATTTTCTTTTGATACATTCGTACTCTTGTAGTTGTGTAACTTTGTCATTCGATGCTCGTATAGTTTGAAACCCAAAGGGTAAATAGTTGCAGTGATTGATGTCAATATTATGACTACGATGGATTCTTGAGACACAGCTCTTCTGTAATAATAGCATAGAATATGTTACTATATTATAACTTATTAACACATTTGTTGCAATATTTCTCGCTTATCCATCCGAAGAAAGGTCGTCTGAGGAACTCTTAATGTTCCTACTGGTCTTTTTATCATTTTATGCAGAAATATTTCCGGCCACTATGCTGTAAGGCGAAAATAATCCCTCTTGTTTTTCCATGAGGCTTTTTGCCTTTAATTTCACACACATTTGTTGCACTAAAATTGAATCAAGAACATGTTGAGTTAAACAAGATGCTTTCACAATACTAAAAGTATAAGGATGTACGATAACCTGGAATGCCTTTACAGTTAACCAGCTATTTACAGGAAGAACTTTACAACAAGCAAACCAGCAGAAATCTTGTCTGATAGGGGAAACCAGATAAAAATCGATCAAAGTTTCCATCCTAACTTTCCAGAAAAAAATAACAGGAACTAGGTCATTATAAAAGAACACAATGTGCACTACAAAACAACATTTACTATGTTGCCTTCAAATAGTGTCATACAGCCGAATCATGGAAGATCATGCAATTCAACATTTGAAAAAGGGAGCTGAATCCCAGCTTTTGCATCTTGCCAGTGAAGATTCAGTTGTCAGCTATTGGGAGCACATATTACTACACATTCAGAAGAGAGGCTAAAAGGTTTGCAAACCTTTGGTTAATATGAGGAACCACATTCCAACAATTAAGACCATAACCTTGCTGTCTTAGCTCTCCGGTTCCATGGAGTCGTCAGAGTCACTTCTATCAGGTTCCCCACCATCACTAGCAGCCTCTACTGGCATATCTGGCTTTGCTGCAGGTGTTGGAGCAGCTTTTCCATGCTCACCAGCTTCGTCGGGCACTGTTGTTCCAATGTCTGAGCCCAAGGATCAAGGAATCTTTACAAATGTAGGTCATGTATTGTTTGCAAAAGCAAGAAATAAACACATGGAGATGCCAATTCTAACCTAGAACTAGACTTAAGAGAGTATATCATATTATGATAACAAAGACTTCAAACTTCTAAATAACAGGAAGCATAATAGTCGACTGTAGCATATCAAAGAAAATCACACATTAATGAACTCTAGTTCAATTGCAGCAAGTTTAACAAAAAAAAGGATACTTCTAACTGTTCCACCGGACATAATACTGAGTAGATCTTTCTCAACTCGCTGAACAAGCTCTGGCTGCGATTTTAATTGGATGTTAGCAAATGAAACATAGCCTACAAGGACAAGCCTTTAAGACAGAAAAGTCAATTTAGTCACATACATTCAGATCAGGTTCTCTGCGGAATCGCCGCCTTCGAGCATCCCTCATTGGAGGGGTAAGGCCATGCTTGTATTCAACTCCTTCTGGAGCAGGGTCACTTTCTTCCCTTACCATAATGATCTGTTCCAATCTTGTCAGTTGAGTGTTGCTCCTATCAGATCTCTGTGAGAGTTTGCAGTATTGTAGTTACCTGTCCAATGTCTGCAGTTTTAATAAGCACAGTATCGTCATATGTTTTATGGGACTCCACAATGCAAGGTAGGTCCAAGAGAGAGGCAGGAAAGCGTTCATCGCCAATCACAAAGGTACCAGTTCTTCCGTCCTCTATATGAAGCAAAAAAGTCACAGAATGAGAACATAATCAAGTGAATAATGACAAAATTTGCACCAAAATGTCAGATAAGAAACTGCAAGCTTAAAAGCTAGATGCTTGCATGAAAATAGTTACTTGAGTAAAAGGTCATACATAAACAACATATATAAGAAGCAATAATGGTGAAGTTATCCTTGTATGAAGTAAAGAAAGCTGTGAGTATAAACAACTGGTCATTATATCAAAAATGAAAAATGATGGAGCCTTCAGCAATAGTCACATGTTATATCCTCCTTATAAACTATACAAAGAACCACTAATTGCTAGAAATCGCTCATTCCAGGTTGTCATGGTGTACACTCTAGAACCACCTTGAATTTGATGTTCTTTTAAATTAATTAAGTTGAGGATCCCTCCCTTAACCAATCAGCGTTCTCTTACCATCAGTTCCTTTATGTTTCCAGCATGCAGTCAATTTTCATAGGTTGAAGTCTGTTCAATAATCGTCCATATGAACAGTGACAAAATTTAATATTTTACGTAAGAAAAGTAAGTTGGTGACCAATGCAAGTTTCTCCAGATATCTAACCCTCCTAACACAAAATATTGCTTGCTCCGTACAAACATGCAGATCATTTTATTTTAAAATCACTAATACTTTAAAGTCATCCTATGGAAAATATTAGTGAAAGATAACAATAGGCAACATATATGTGAATAGGTGACTGAAGAACATGCCTGCAAACTAGAAACAATGTGATATGACACTTTTAGGTCTACCATTTCTCACCTATATGTAGGACTGTGCATGCGAGCATAGAGATTTGACACAACTTATCAATTTTCGGAAAATGACTTTCAAGTCATTGACCACTTAAGCTGATGAAAACAAAACCCCAAATAGAGAAAAAGTTAATTATTGCAAATTTTGAGAAGAGTATCCTCATACACTACAAATACAACAAGCTTACTTATAAAAAATTCTTTTCAACTTTACATCATCATGCCTTTCAGGTAAGAATATGCCTAGACAATTCACTAAGGAGTTCATAAGGTGATGATCGATTCAGAATATTTATCTCTTTCTTTACTGAAACACACCATAGATCAATAATTGAGCTTCATAGCAATCATTCAGAGTACTGATCAGGAATGTGGAAATTGAAAGAGAACAAAACTGAAAGAAGAGGCTGGCCGATACCTGAAAACGATAAATCCAGTGAACCATCTTCAGCTGAAGCATTCTCGTTCAAAAGGCGTTCAATTCGCTCAGAAACAGATGGAGGAACACGGAGTATGAACTGTTCCTCCATAGCAGAAATCCTCCGAACTCCTTATCAAATTAAATACAGGAAAAGAACCCTAAGCTCTACTTGATCCATTTGAAGTAAAAGAGTACGCCAACCGAATGCACATCAAACATCAATACTCATCGGTACCACAAAATCCAAATCACTCAGCAAGAATTAATGCACAAAATTACTGAAACTAATGCACAAAATTACTGAAACTAGGAGGTCGTCAAAAATATGAATTGCACTAAAAATTACAATGAAAATATCGCTTGGATTCCAAATCGAAGGACTGTTAGATCGGATCAAAGACGAGAAGTTTGTTCATGAACCATGGGCAATTACTGGGTAAAATATAAATTAGGGCATACCCTAATTTATCCTGGCTCACCCACGTGGCACCTCCCCGAGCGATCTCCGCGACGGAATCCACCCAACGGCCGGCTACTTAGAACTCCTCAGATCGTCGCAGCACTAGTGTCGGAGCGATAACGCGATTTATTGCAAGCGGAGAAAACCCTCTTCTCATTAGAGTTAACAGGAAAGTTTCAAATGACACCCTAAAGATTAGAAATTTCGTGACTAGTTTATAGCATTAATTTTTTCAAAAATAAATTTAATTAGATATAAAAATAATAATAATAATATTTATATATAAAAGAAATAAAATAAATTTAATTAGATCCTTATGAAACTGATCGATAAATAATTATCTCTGATAAAAAAAAATACTGTTAAAAATAACATAATTTAATATTATTTAACATCAGAAAACCGGACGAGGGGGTTAAAAATAAAAGGAATCTATATATAAAGAAAAGCTATATAGATCAGGGTCCAGGTCTAATATTATGGAAATTTGACTTTTATAATGATATTTTAGACAACACTATTTTAAAAATCAAACAAAAAGAAAGGGAAAGGAAGATAACAATGCTTTAAACATTTATATTTTAATATTATTCGATTAAAGAGTTGAATGGTTTAATAATTTAATTAAATCAGAAAGCCTCAAAAGAAGGGTGCTAATCATAAAATCATTAAAAATATAAGGTGTTACTTGACAATTTCACTCGAGTAATTAAGTAGCTCGGCCGAGCATACGGTGGCCCTACTGGGCCCCAAAGTTGATTTAGCCTGGCCCAAGATAAGGTTGTAATAAAATGCTAGAAAAGGATAAGAATCTCTAACCGTCTTTTAATTTTTTAAAATAATTTCACAGTCCTATTATAGTTGGACTCCCTCTTGAAATTAAAAAAAAAATAAAACCTAATCGGACGGCTGTAATCGTATAGGAGTCGGGCCACTTCGACGGACTTGACCACCTCGCCACAGTTGGATTTGTTAAACAGCATCAAGTCCGTTCCGCCTTTTTTCTTTTCACATATAAATTTATAATCCTGTAAAATGTAAACAAGAAATTAAACCTAAAGAAGAAAAGAATTTGGGAAGCAGTGGGATTGGAGGAGAGGAATCGGTTGTTGAGAAGTAGAACAGAATTCGTCCGTTCTCCGATTTGATCAACTTCGTGGGGTTGTTACCGGCGAGAGGTAAGATAAATTTTTTATTTTCTTTTTTCCATTATTCTTTTTTTAAGTGTTTTTAATTCTGCGGTAATTTTGTGTCTCTTATGACCTATTTTTGTTGTCTAATTACATCCCTGATCTGTTAGGGCAAAGAAATGAGATCGAGGAATTTTTATAGATTTTTATGAAATTTTCTTGTATTTTTTGCTTTCTATACGATGTATTCTGTATCGGCATGTGCTCTAAGTTCGGAGACTAAATCTTGGTTTAGGTTTGAACAATCGCCAGTTTTTTTTTTAATTTTCGAGAATAATTATGTTCGTATCATGTCGTGCATACTATTTTAGATTGTTATTTTTATATGTTATTGCTTTATTTGAGAAATTTTAAGGTCTCGTGTTTAAACGTTCATGCGGGATTTTTTTGGATTCCTCGGATGGATCTTTTTTCATCGAGTTTCCGAACAATGTGATTGGAGTTCGGTTAGTTTGTTGTTTGGTTTTCACGTTGTCACTTTATACTACGTCTTTTTAAGTGGATGTTTCTGGATTTGATTACAGAAATAGGATTGTTAGAGGAGAATGATCTAATCTGTTGTTTCTCTGTTTTCTTTTCTGAATCGTTAGGTGGTCTAGATTTTGATTAGATATCGGTGCACCATGAGATTCAAGAAAGGAAGTAAGGTGGAGGTATTGTGCAAGACAGCAATGCCCTCAGGATCATGGAGGCCTGCCGAAATCCTATCTGCTAATGGAAACACCTACAATGTACGGTACAATGGTTCTTCACCAGGCATGGATGTTACTATGGAACGTGTACCAAGAAAATTTATTAGGCCATGCCCTCCTCTCATTGAGGGCCCAAAGGATTGGGTTAATGGTGACATAGTTGAGGTCTTCGAGAATAACGCGTGGAAGCTTGCAGAAGTATCACAATTGGATGGGGAGCATTACTTCTTAGTGAGGCTCCTTGGATCATCAAAAATTGTCAGAGCGCACCTACCTGATCTTAGGGTGAGGCAGTCTTGGATCAGTAACAAGTGGGTTGTGATTCAGAAGGTAATACTGTCATCTGATATTGTTTTTGCCTTTCTGGTTTCAGATTGTGATTTGTTTCTTCCTACTTTTTTGTTATTGTTTATTATGTTAAATTAGATTTTGTGTTTATATACAAGTTAATCTATTGCATTTTAGGTGGCTGATGTGTTTATTCTTTGCTTCAGGATTATGAAAGATGCAACAGAGGAAGCATGAATAGTCAGACTAAGTTTGAGAACTTGAGCCCCCTAATACCTCAATCATGTATAGAGCCAGAAAAATATGGTGGAAATGACGAAATTAATTTGGGAAGAAATATTGGTGTCAATGAACCTACCCCAGGATGTGCGAAGAAAAGGCCAAGTTATGGCTTGATGGATGCTGACAGGTACATTAGAGCTGGCAATAAGAGATCGGTGGTAAAGAAGAGAAGGTGCCTAGAAGTAACAGCAGGGAATTCATCTGTATTATTGGGAAAGGTAGATGCTGTTGCTTCACCATGTGCATTGCTTGGTGAAAAATACATGCATGCTTCCGTAAACCAAAGTACTGAACTTTTGGAAGAACCTAATGATGCCGAGAGTGTTTCATCATCGGTTGGTAGTTGTAGTCCTTGCTATAGTCCATATAGGTCTCTCCACCATCCTATAAGAAGTCCAGTTCGAAATTTGGATAGTCACTATGATGATAGTGAACCTTCTTGTGCAGTAGGAAGAGAATGTCCCCATTATGAAAAGGAGTTGGAAGAACAAATACATCATCTAGAGTTAAAAGCTTATCATTCCACCATGTTGGCATTATATGCATCTGGGCCCCTAAGCTGGAAAAAAGAAGAATTCATAACTAACCTCCGACTAGCTCTCCATGTATCAAATGATGAACATTTGTTGGTGTTA
This sequence comes from Typha angustifolia, assembly GCF_048772165.1. Lineage (NCBI taxonomy): Eukaryota > Viridiplantae > Streptophyta > Magnoliopsida > Poales > Typhaceae > Typha > Typha angustifolia. The sequence goes on from NC_133239.1 coordinate 2,074,495, forward strand.
AGGCATCTAGCATCTGCTTTTTGAAGATAATTTTTGATAGCTCCCAGAAACAATTCATAGGTCAGAGTAGGGTTCATTGTGCTTATTGTATCTCTTTCTTTTTCTTGCTGTAAAGCAGCTGTTGGATTTTGAACTGTGCGGATAACAATTGTGATTAGTACAGTGAATTACTGTAGTAGTAACTTTTGTAATTATCTACTTTCATGGAAAGAGCACGGAATAATTAGCCTTGATGGCTTCTAGACTCAATCTTGATCAGTTTATTCTATTATGTTGTTCCTTGTTAATTGTTATAGTGTTTATGTTGTATGATATTTTTCTGAGTGGATACTTGAAATTACAAAAGTGACCAGCTTTAGCAAGCTTTATGTCAAAATCAAGATATTAAATCTTTTTTGACATTTTGTGGTTTTCTGTATCTAAAGTGTTTTCTTTATATGGATTCTAAGGGCATCTGCAGCATAGACGCAGCATAGACAACACTTGGATACTTTGTCTAAGACCAGTATTTAACTTATTGTGGAATTTAAATGCAAAAATTGTGAATGATATTTGCGAGAATGCTGGGTCTGTCAACTAATTTATTTTGGTTATCTAGAAAATTTGCATGCCTCTCAGTTTAAGTACTTTGTGAGCACATGGAAAAGTTGTGATTATCTGTCTTATGTTCTATAGTATGTGAACACAGTTTCTATCTTAAACTGTTATTCCTTTACGCCGGCTCTCTTTTAGTTATTTGACTTATTTGAGTTGCCTGAGCAGTGAGCACCTTACCAGTGCTCCATGATTATTGCTAGCTCTAATGTATTGAGCAAAATTTCAGTATCTCCATAGTAATGATATCCAAAATTATGAGTGACTTAATGTTGTCTATGGAAAAATAGTTGGTATCCATATACGGAATAAATTTGATATTCCCCATGCATTTTTCAGGCTAAAGTTGAAGCCTTTGAATTGAAAGGTTGCCACCAGTCCAAGATGACAGTGGTTCTGTTACCTATTTAATCTTCGGACAATGTGGCAGCAGCTCCATCTGATCCCAACAGATGATTCTGTGCGCTATTCAGTTGGTATTATTGTACCTTTTCTTGTGACTTTGATTGCTGATCTGTAGACATAAAGTGTTTCTATGTCTTTCATGTATTTAGTTTTCTCCTGGATGGGCGAGGCTAAATGCAACCAAGAAGGTAGACTTTTCTACTGGCCAATTGTCTTTGCAGTTCTTATGCGAAGTGTATTATCTGATTGGCCAGGACTTTGGCACCAATGTTAGAGGTTTGATGTCTGGCCGATAACTGATTATACAAATTTGCCCATTTCACTGGTACTTGATTTCTTGGCTTTAAATTTCACAGTTTAAGAAAAGAGAAGTTCCATGTGAAGTGGATTCTGTTCTTTTTATTATATAGCCACTGAAGTTCCCAACATTTGACATTTTTGTAACTGACATTTGATTGTTCTTGTGTTCTTTTATTTACTATCACTTCCATTCTCTGGTCATCCAAGTTCAGAGTTAAAAGAAGGTTTATGATTAATTGACTCCTTTATTGCTTCATTTACCAAATTTTCAGAAATTTTCGTTTCTCTTTATGTTATATGTTTGGCCTTTTGCCCTTGCGTAGTGCTTTCATGTGTTTTAGTCCATAATTTGGTAGTATTTTAGAGCTATCTGTCGACCTATGTCACCAATTATTGCATCAAGGACTTCATATCATCACTTTTGTAGTTCAGGTAAGAACCTTATCAGCGGCTTAGTTTAGTTGTCAAGCTTATTGTAGAAATGAGGATATTTCTTTTCTAGGACTTTAATTTGTTTTTCCTGAACCTAACTTCTACCTTTTGCAGTTCTCAATGTTGAACCTTGAAGCATGGTATTGCTTCATGTAATATCATAGTACTAAATTTTTCTTTCCACCCTGTTTACTTATTCCAAGCAGTTTGTCCTAGCATTGTCGCCCTATTACTATTATCCTCATGTCCATCACCTGAAGTGAGATAGAAATAACATCGTAATATTTTGATGTTTACTAGCTGCAAAGTTGTCGTAGAGATAATATATATTTATGAGGAACAACTGATAATAGGATTTTGTGCAACAGGTGAACAGATCTGCTATTTGCTGTTGTATCTTTGATTCAGTAGATCTTCCTGTTTTTGGAAACTGTGTCTTTTGGATGTAAACCCAAGCCATAAATGGTTTCTGATGAAGCACCGAGTTTTTCTCTATACCCCATTTAACATGATCTTCTGATATAGACTTAGTTATGACACTCACTTTTTGAACTGCCATCAGCATTAGTAGTGGCTAGCCTCATTCATGGTGGTGGCATCTTTATTGCCAAGAGCTAAGGGAAGCATTGAGAAACATGAAAAAAAACTGATGACACAAATAATTATACATAGTCTTGTATAGATGGGTGCAGTTTGCAATTCTTCTTACTTTAATATACTCTTAAACATTTTTTCGAACAGCTTCCCCCATTAGATGAGCTTGAAATTTGACTGCAGGTTCAGATGCATTCCAGAAATTCAGGTGAGTGCGCCAGCTAAGAATCATAATTTTGGATATTACAGACTTTTCTTATAAAGGGTCTCTTTTGTGATGGTTAAAACCTTACATTTTGGCACCACAGATTTTCACAGAAGCAACCTTTCTTGTAATGGGTAAAAGCCATTCACATCTCTCTTCCTCGTGTCCTACACTGATAGGAGCCTTTTGAATTCAGATGCTCTTTTGCAACTGAATTTTTGTTTTAATTTTGAACACATTTACTAAAGTAGCCTCACCTTGTTAACATTAGTTGAGCCAGTTTCCTCTACTCCTCTTACTCATGTGAATGTAGAACTTTTAACAGAGTTAGAAATTGGCCACGCCAATTTTGGATACTTATTCTTACTGACATTAATGCCAATTGGATCTTGGGTATTACATCAGTTGACTGTTTTATCTTTCCTATCGACTTTCTACTCTCAAGCTTATTTGTGTTAACTGACTAATGAAGAATTCTTTCTGTTGAAGTTACACCGGAATAGCCTTCACAAAGTTGTCTTCGCATGTCTTCTATGTTCAGCTCCATTTAAATCTCTTGTCTATTATTCCCTATATCAATTCTTTAGCTTACCTTGGAGACAAGGTAATATACTTAGCAGGTTTTCTAAGTGGATTTAGGGTCGTTGCTGTGAAGGTTGTGTCAACGCAAGTACTTCTTATCTTAAACTGCCGTAGTCAGTAACTTATAAGATGTGAGCTGAGGAATATTTAAGGAGTTACATCTAGTGATTCAAGGCTGGGGAGAATTTAGTCAAAAGTTTGCTAATTGTTTGCCGGAAATCTTAAACGATGTTCATCTCTGTTTAACACTGCTCTTTTATCTTTTCTTTGCATGCTACGGCAACACTGTCATATGTTGCCAGGCACAAGAGCATCAGATTTCGTGTTCCTTATTTAAGTGGTTTGCTGTTAAGAATGGCAAATCAACTCACAGATCACTCAGTTAGTGCTGTATATGAGGTGCGGTTTGAAAAATGGAAAGCCTTCCCAACTGGCCACCGTTGGTTCCAGGAGTTGTTACTGGAGTTAAACAATATTTTGTATCATTCTTGTCATTGGAGTGAGCAGTTCCTGTAACTAATAATTATTGCTACAATTACTCAAACAGAGTACTTTAATGTTTCAGTGGATGATTGTTAAATAATTATTACATGTGAGCAATGCACTCAGATGACTAGTTTCTCCCACTGAATTGTTTCAATTGTTGTTTGATGCAAGGGTAGATTCAAGTATGGAAACGCTCTTGAGATTGCTCGGTCAGAGGACAAGTCATTTGCTTGATGATATATAGAACATCTATTTCACCAAGGTACATTCGTTTTAAAAGAACTTCCAGAAATAGGGAAACTCTTTTGAGTTGAATAGGTGAGTAATAGTTTAACGCCGAAACTAGCTTAGAGAATCATTTATTTCTTTCATTACTTCTAAAAAAAGAGTTATTTGCAACAACAACAAAAAAGAAAGAAAATTAAACTTCGGTCTCACAGAAGTCTACGAGCCGGACTCCGGGCGGTCAACAGGATGACATCATCAACAACAGGTCCACAGAGTGACCCATCGATCTTCGTATGGTAATAACTACTCAGGAACACCACTCGAGTCCTCTCCTCCTCCGCCGTGAACCGGAGCACCGCCCTCTTGAAACCACCCTTCCCCTTCGACTCGTACGGTATCCTCACCATTCCCCTAGCAGCGAAGGCCTTTACCGCCATCTGGCCGCCGCATCCGTCACCGGCGTCCCCCACCGAGAACGTCATCGCGTACGTCGTCCCCGGCGCCGTGCGCGCCACCTGTGCGAGAGCCGCCTCCTCTCCCGCCACCAACTCCACCGCCCGGTTCCCTCGCGGCACCGCGTAGTGCGCCGAGTCGACGTACTTGGCGGACTTCGACGTGGATGACACCACCGACCACGATGGGAGTGGGGAGTGGACGTCTTCGGCGTTTGGAGGGATGAGGACTCCCCATGAAGTATTGGAGAAGATGAACGGTCCCTCCTCGAAATCCCCGTTCTTGAGCACGTTCCCTGTGAGAAATCATGGAACAGGGCCCAAGTGAGCTTACGAAGGGAGACGTTCACCTCCGATTCCTAGACCTAAAAAAAATGGTAAATTTAGCGTTCATTTTTTATTGCATGAAGCATCTGCAAGTAAAGAGCGATTACTATCCGTGAGGGGAGGAGGGTAGAGAGTCCGGATGGCAACGGAATCAACGAGGGGTCCACAAGTAGGATCCTCCTCAACGCCCGGGTTATGTATCACCAAATCCACCTCATCAAGCTCCGCCTTGAACGCCCACGCATAGGAGTCCCATCCGCTACTGCTGTATATAGTCTGTATCGGAACCACACCGGAGTCCGGCGTAACGGATACGTTGAGCCGCTCGTTCTGGGCGCACGTGCGAGCTGCGGCGAAGGTGACTGAGTATGATAAGCCTTTCGAGAGCCTCAGCTTCTGCTTGACGGAGGCCTCGTTTCCGAGACGGACGGCATGGGCCCCCTCGGGGACGACGAGGAGCGCGCCGCGCTGCGTGTGGCCGGACTCGATGTACTCGACGAAGCCGGAGAGCTCCCAGTGAGGGATGGCGAAGGGGTCGGTCACTTTGGTGCCATTAATTAGCTGGGAAGGCTTGGGGCCGAGCTCGAAGTTGCCGTTCGGCAAGAGGCCTGCATGGGCAAAACAAGACAAGATTTTTTTGCTCCTCTGGCTTAAACTCGAAGTGATAATTAAAAATTGAGAGCCGAGAGAGAAGGAGAGAAGATTTTTGGAAACAGAGGGTCTTAAGAAATCATCTTTCCGTCGGTGATGGCGAGGGCTACTTGAACAGCGGCGCAGAGTAGCAGGGGTGGCGTAGTATAACGCATCGTCTCCTCCTCGCCGCTTGAGATAATAACCACGAAAGATTGTGAGACGATGGATTGGAAACAAGAAAGAGTTTGGGAGAATTTAGTAACGAGACTATTTATCAAATAAAGCCCTCGTTTTAAAAGGGTAAATAAGCCCCGCTCTCTCTCGTCCACGTTTCAACTTTTCAGGAGCGGTAATGCGGCGGGCTCCCAACACGATGGCGTTGAGAAAGTGACGAATCTGCCCTCTTAGGCTGGGTAGGTAGGAGTAGGTACCAACGGTGCCGGAGGTAAGGCCACTCGTCCCCGTGCCCCTTTCAAGGTTCGTATCGTCATTTTAAAATAAGAGGAGAATTTAACAATTTACACCCTATATTTTTTATATACTATTTACGAAATACATCCTATAATTTTGAGTACTTGCTTGTGAGAGCCATTTGCCCATCGATAGCCTTATTACTTCCATTATTCTTTTTTATGAGAAAATATTACTTCGATTATGGTTGTTTAAGCTCCCAATCGTGTATTAGCCTCAACGTTTATGTTTCCCTCACTTGTTCTGATTCCTATCCTATTCCAAATCATGACCGAGTTAAGGGCCCTTTCACAATATTCTCTCTATTAATTACATAGCAGTATATCACCGCTAATAAATACTAAGTAATAGTTAAAGTCCAATCACTCACCCTGCCACGTAGACATAATAATGTTAGAGAGGACTGCACGAAAGATCATCCGGAGAGCACGCCTCCAACAACCAAAACAGACAACACCGCTTCTTGCTCGTATTTACCGTTTGATTCATATCTGACGGATGGAGCTCACCGTACGTGTTCCCTATGAGGTAGCCGAACACCGATCGCTTTTTCTTCTACGGCCTAGTCGTCCACAGAATAGGCGTCGGTGGCGTGTCGTCGAGAGGCTCGAGTCGAGCTGCAGAAGGCGACGGAAATGGCGACGCCTCTCCTTCTCTACCTCTTGATCCCGTTCTTTGCTATCGCCAGCTCCCTTGATGTCCCCTCTCACGGTACCTCCTAGACAGTAGACCCTAATCCCTTTCTTGTTTAATTCTCCCAAATTCGAGTCCATTTCTTTCTCGCTTGTTGATGTGAGATCGCGGTCGGGAGCTCTGTGATCTGGGATCAATAGTTTATAGGTTATGTGCCTTCTTTCTTCGCGACATTACTCATTACTATTGGTTACTATTATCTAAGATAGTTCGTTTTTTCTTTTTGGTTCCCGGTACTACCAGTTTGTTCAATCTGATCAAGTTCATCGGCGAAACCCCATCTCAGTTAGGAAATTATGATTGCGTTGTGCTTTTCGAGTTTTCATAATTAATTTAAGAAGTTGCTTTGGATCACTGAAGGATGTGATATAGCTGCTTCATCAGTCACAAATCTGATAACAGTATTCACATAATGTGTTTTGAAGTTTCTGCTCAGGATTTTATTTTTTCCTAGGAATAAATGTTCCGGTAGGTTTGTCTATTTAAGAGGTGGAAGTTTTATTTCCATATACTAGTAATCTTATTTTGATTGATATCAATTAGGAGACTTGCTCTCGACACAGGCTTATAATGTGCAATTTCTTTTCTCTTCAATATAGTTTATACCTATTTCTAGAAGGCTTCTTCGCCACTTTGAGACTTGTTCTCAAGATTCTCCTCTTCTTCGGTCTTTCTATGTTCAAAAATTGAAGAGGGGGGATGAAATTATGTGAGAGAAAGAACCTTCGATTGGTGGAGCTATTATTATTTGCTTTCCTGCCTTTTTCTTTCCTGATGATACATTTGATAATGTCTGGGCATCTGGCTAATGTCTGATTGTGCAACTGTAGGGTGTTATTGGACCGCATGCCAGACCGTTTGGTTTGGAGGATGTGGCGCTGCCAATATTATAGCTGATCAGTCAGTTAACTGTAATGGTCTTTGTGGAGAATCAAATACCCCACCATGCCTTCCTTTACATACACATTTATACTGTTGCGTACCAGGTCTGTTGGTGGTTCCTCTTATATGTTCAGTATATGCATGAATCTAAAGGACAAATCCTTTGAGGAACTACTCTTTGAGATGATCCTTTTTGATTCCTTGGCTCTTCTGTTTTCACAGAAACGCCAAGAGTATCAAACAAGTGTGCAAGATGCAAGAACAAGTTGGACTTTGGCAAGGAGGACATTTGTTGCACTGATTGCTCAGATCCCTCCATTATCAACAATGAGAGTAAATTAGGTTTTTGTAAGAGTGGTGCGGAGCTTGCTATGCAGTTAAAACCGCAAGGTAATTTGATGAGCATTTTCTTCTCTTATTAGTACCGTGTTCATATATACTTCTACTCCCCGGCAAAAATGTGTGTTATTTCTGTACTGAGATTGAACGTATATAATTAAATTTTTTATTCTTTTCAGTTCCTCTATTAATAATTGAAAATTTTCCTTTTTTCCAAGTAATAATTGGTCAACATGTGTGGCTGTAAGATCCTGTGGAAATTATTAACTTCGTATGCTCCATACATGCAGAAAATTTCAAGTGGGTTGCTGGGCCATGGATGAAGTGTTCCTCTCCTTGTGATGGTGGAGTCCGTTATCGAGATGTCTCTTGCTTTGGCAGTACTGCTGATGCATCTATCAAGCACTATCCTGTGGATGATGCTAGCTGTTCTTTGGAGGATATGGTAAGTTACCTAGTTCCAATGTCCAGAATAATCTTACATCTTTTCAGGACTTCCTCACAAATTTATTACTCATGTGATATAAGTCATCAGACTTTCTGCGAAAATATGCTACTCTAGTTTTCTTGGTTTTGTAATGGAAAAGGTCATTATTTCAGTTCGACTTAGGATCTCTGTTTTAACATATCCAGTTTGACTGTGATTGTAAGATTTCAGCCACCTGGTTCTCTTATTATCAAACCAGCAAATTTGTTCTTGGCAGACATTATATTTTTATTTATTTCAGGATACATTTAACAAGGTGAAGTTCCTCCCTTGAAAGGATCATATTTATCTGTTGATTATTATTTCAGTGTGGTTCTACTAGTTCCTCTCTTGTTGTTGAAACAATTTCTTTATCAGACTGATTTATAAATGACCTCTTCATTGTTGAATTGGCAGAATCCATGATCCCTTATGGAAACTATTTTGGTTACCTCACCATACATATAGCAGTGGGGCTTGTCATATCATTTGACTGATCAACATATTGAGAATTGAACACAGGACCACATGTTTTCATTTATGTAAGACAAATATTTACCCACAAATTAATCTGATAAGGAAAGGATATCCCATCACTTATGAACCCAAAACTTTGTGGGGTCTGACAAATCGGTGTTTGATTTCAAGTTGGGACTTGGGAGGAATTTCAAAGTAAGATGGCAGAGGAAGAAAGTGTATTTATCATCTTCATACTCTTAAACTTTCACTTTGGGCACTTGACATCTAGAAAGGTCAACAACATTGAGGTTTGAGGTTGAAGGTCGGTATTTTTTATAAGAACACTTCTTCCGTGCCGTTAGGGAAGTGTTAATCAATCGGCTTGATGAGGATCTAACGTTTAAGATTCCTAAGGGTATAATAAGAAGGCAAAAAAAATTAAAAGATATTACTTCCCAGCCAGATACTTCTTTCTAGGTCATGATTCTTATTATTCGATATTTTTGGTTTGGGTCATCAAGCTGGTTTGGTCATGCACTGTCATGTGTGTTATTGTTCTCATTATTGACTTGATCTGGTGGCAGCCTGCTAGACAGGAAGCATGTAATCTGCAAGGCTGTGGTGACTTCAGCATAACTGAGTCGAACAAGGACAAGAAAAGTGGAATGTCTGGTTGGTTGGTTGCACTGATTGTTCTTCTTGGGCTTGTGGCTATTGGAGGGATTGCCTTTGCAGGCTATGCTTACTATAAGAGGTAAAACATGAATTTTTCCATTAGAACATAAGTACTGTCTTATGTGCAGTTTCTCTCCAACACTCCAGCCAAAGAGGTGGCTACCATTTATTGTCTTTTCTCTGCAAATAATAAAATATATAGTGAGTAGTATTCAATGTTAATCACTGAGATGCTAAGATATTCTAGACATGAAAAAGATAGCTTTAACAGTATATTTCATTATTTGTCCTTCCAATCAAAACTCGATGGCAACTCTAAAGCCCTGGAGAAGCAGCTTCTGGAAAGTTGATGCTTTGTTTGGAAGAAAGCAAAGAATAGAGTAAATGTTTGGATGGGTTGTCCTTTCTTATGATTACTTTGAATAACCCGTCATTGTTATTTCTGCTGACAGGAGAACCTCAACCCCAAGTGGCTTTGTCTATATCATGCTGGAAGGATATTCTTGAAAGACCGTAAGATCTGGAATTAATTTGCTTTTGCTCCAGTGAAAGGCATTGTGTATTGTATCAGAGATTTCCCATACTATAATTGATTGTGTGAACCTGTTTTGTCACCCCGACCTATATATATATATTATTTTGTTAATCATATATCTGTCACTGGGGCACAACAACATTATTCTTTACAGACCTGAAATAAGAGACCATCTTGTTACTTTGTTTTCAGTTTGTGGTTCGTGACAACAATTCTTGTGAATTATGCTTCCATTTTGTTATACTTAGACTTGGTAGTAAACCTATTACATATTGAACCTCTTTGGTGTTACATATGAGATAATCTACTGCTTCTGGCTTGTAATTGTATAGTTCTTTTGCTTCCAGGTAAGTTCCCATGCTGTACAACATTAGTCTGATCTAGGCAAATGTGGATAACTACAATTTTCACTCCATCAACATCAAAATTTCTTAGGTATCAAAACCAGGTGTATTTTCTTGAGCTGTGTTGATTGCTCCTCAATCGCAGTTCTGCTACGGTGTTGTTTTGTTGTTCTATTTTCCATTCCGCGAGCTTAGAAAAGTCTTCCTATCTTTTTTTTTCCCCCTTTCTTTTAACCAAAGAAAACAACTTAATAAGAACTTCAAAAATTCAAAGTCAAGTAATGTCACATTCAAATTCTAATCCGGAAATCCCAGAGTCGGCTATCAAATGTGACGCATGTATGGCATATTTAAGGATCGTTGTTTATTTAATTTCTAATTACTGTGGCCAAAGGGCAACGGCCATTACAAAATAGGTTCAAATTTACAACTAATTAGAAGCGCAACGCTTTCCGCCACATTATTTTATGTATGTCTATAGATTTAATTGTTTGCCAACATAACTCACCTATTCCTATAAAAATAATTCCAACTTACCTACTCCTGTAAACTGACCTATTTCACACACACACAAAAAAAATACCAAGGACCCCCACCTACTCACGGGCGGCTCTCTGTGGGCCTAACGTGACGCTCACGCGATCTTATCTTATCCATGGGCCTACCCGTGGGGCCCAATTCCACTGCATTAAAGAAACAATCTGACGGCTATATCCCCATGATCATATCCTATATCCACGCATTGTCGACTTCCCTACCGTCCGATCGACGGACCTTTCAGTGTAACGTATCTACTATTAAAGCCGCACGTACGCGTCTCATTCGTTCCGAAGCCAAAACGGCAAGACTATCGCGAGAAAACTCCCGGCTTCTTCTCCAGCCTCGTTTTCTCCAAAACTCCTCGAAGCTTCTCCCACGAATTGTTATTTATCGCGATTTCGAGACTGCCTGCTTTCAGAGATAAAGGTTTGTTGCTAGTTCTCTTACCTTATTCTGGCATTCGATCCAGTTGGTGTTTTGATTGGTTTGGGTTCTTTTACGGATTCAGCAAGCACCTCGAGATTGGATTTGGAATTGAGGGTTGTGGTGGCCTCTAGGTTTCTGGATCGATTCTGATGCTAGGAAAGCAGCAGATGGTTCGGGATGAAGAGACGAACCAGCACGATTCGGACCCCCTTCTCCAGAAAAAGGATGAATCAACTACGGTGAGCTCGAGTGATATAAAGGACGAGGAGATCGAGGCTGCTTCGGCTGCGTGCTGCCGTATCTGCCTCGAGTGTGATTCTGAACAAGGTAACTTTTATGGATTTTAGTCAATTTTGTTAGGTCGATTCGCAAAAATTGGAGCTCCATTTTTTAGCTTGTGGGGGGATAATGTCTTAAATTGTAGCACTGTTCAATTGATGCATAGTATCTATGGACATGGTTATCGTAACTAGGCATTTTCCCCGTCTGAACTTCCAAGAGAATGGGGTTGTAGCTTATAACAGACGCGTTTGGAGAAATCAAGAACGTATAAATCTGCTAGAGTGAGCAGTAAGATCATTTTGCAACTCTTCCTAATATATTAAGCTCGCTGTTATTGCTTGTGAAATCTGAAGCTAGTAATTGAGGCATTTAGGAAGTCTATCATGACTATGTATGCCAGACTTGCCCCATAAATTTTCACCCGTGGTGCCAGGTTTATGCCAAGGGCATACAAATGATCGTGCAGTACCTGAAGGTATTTCCTCTTTGCTGAAGACTAATGCTCTTATTTTTCTGTTGTAGGTGATGAATTAATATCTCCTTGCATGTGCAAAGGCACTCAGCAGTTTGTTCACCGTTCTTGCCTTGACCATTGGCGATCAGTGAAGGTAATGTGTGTCACTGATATTTACTTATTGCTTAGAGATTTCGCATCAGTTGACCGATGATTTGATCTTCTTTTGCCATGATATATTTTTACAGGAAGGATATGCCTTCTCGCACTGCACGACATGCAAGGCACAGTTCCATCTCCGAGTAGAATTTTTGGAAGACTACTCATGGCGTAAAATGAAGTTCCGCATTTTTGTCGCAAGAGATGTTCTCCTTGTATTCCTTGCTATACAAACCGTAAGAATTGAGTTTTTGTTTTTTTCTTCCCAATGCATGCCTGTTTAATTGTTAAAGTATGAAGATATAGAAATATCTACTGAACTTGGTCAAAAGATGAGGAATGTCTCAAAATTGCTTTTCACGTATAATACACCATTTTGACTTTCAAGAGAAAAATTCTGGCAACCCATATTTAATTTGCATTTGTTGGAATAGTGGGAGGATAGGTGCTAGTTTTTGTTCTGTTTATTGTTGGTACAGCAATACTCGTCATTACCACAATTTTTTTGCATGTAGTGCAGCTTTGTTATTTTTATTTTTTTCAACATCAACTGTGTTTTTTCAGTCTTCATATTGTTCTTGTTGTAGCTAAGTACTTTTAGTTGGAGTCAATGCTTGGTATCTTAGTCTACAAAATTTTAGTCAGTATTGAAGGGTTTAAAATTTTGAAATGATCTTTACTATTTCATAGTGAACTTCATGTCCTCTTGATAATTCATTAGATTGCTAAAACAATGTTGCACAATGTGACACCTTAATGTCTTCACGTACTTAACCATGCAAATAGCATATTAGTTATAAATATTTTATGAACAGTGTAGAGAGCTTATTCCATCTGTTAGAATTCTTGCATGTACAAGTTATTCTTTGACTAAATGATGGCTACTTCAGATGATATTTGCAATTTTCAGATAAGATTGCCTGTTTTTACCTCTATTACCATTAATTCTAGAAAGCTCTAGAGGACAAAGATTTAGAACTTTAAAATTTTGGATTTGTCTGCTACGTTTAATGAAGTCACTTTGGTGATCACATCATGTTGGTGGAATAGTTAAACTATTTTCTTCGGTGCTGGTATGCAGTCTATATGGTCTCTTCTAGAGGTTTAATTTCTCTGTTATTTCTTTTTTTCTTCTTTCTTTCTGGTCCAGACTATTGCTACCATCGGTGGATTTGCATACTTTTTAGACAAAAATGGGAGCTTCAGAAACAGTTTCACTGATGGTTGGGACCGCGTACTTTCGAAGCATCCTATACCGTTCTATTACTGCATAGGTACATGAGTCATGATCTTCTTGTGCATTTTAGTTGTCCCATCTTATTATGAATTGAAAATTTAAGGCCTTGATGGACTCCTTCAATGCATAGTGCTGGATCACACTGTCTAGGTGCTATTTAACTACAAAAGAAATGTGCTATTATTGCGATTTTTTGAGTCACAATTTTCCTTATATATTAACTTCTAATGACTACCTAATTACAGTCAAGTTAGCCACAACTTGAACAAGATGGTGAACTCCCATTTGAAATAATATAATATTGAATCTTGGTGGAATGGTTTAATTTGTAGTGACGAACAGGAACTTACATTGACTACTACCTGGAACATGCAGCTTAATTCAGCAATTTTCTGCTTTGTGTTATCTTTCTTCCGGTCTGACTTGTCATGTGATCATTAGTTTCTTAGTTACCTCAAACATAAAGAACTTCCGAGGCTGATGATATGGCGGATGAGAATATAGTTTTATACTGGTTAGTTTTACCTCTAGGAGCTAAGATGGGCTTGTTGCACATGTTGCAGGTGTCTTGGTATTCTTTGTGTTGCTTGGCTTTGTCGGGCTGATGCTGCATTGCTCATCATTCAATAACAATGATCCCTGCATAACTGGATGCCGTAACTGCTGCTATGGGTGGGGCATCTTGGACTGCTTCCCTGCTTCAATGGAGGCTTGCTTTGCTCTGGTTGTCATCTTTGTCATTGTTTTTGCTATCCTCGGAATCGCCTATGGTTTCCTTGCCGCCACCATGGCCATTCAGAGGATCTGGCAGAGACACTACCACATCCTGACCAAGAGGGAGCTTACAAAGGCAAGAATATTCTTTAGTAGAGACTTAAATTTCTTCAATCTTTGTTTCACCTTTAACATCATATTGATTTAGTTTCAGTCGATTTCAATGATCTGCAGGAATATGTAGCAGAAGACCTCCGTGGATGTTATACCCTACCAAAATTGGACCCAGAACATGAGCAGCGTCTGAAAATGCTGAATCTTCTATAGCTACTTGTCTGGATATATGATCATAGCAAGACAGAGGAGCATTTATATGTTCTCTTATACCAGTTGTATAAATCTTTGTCAAGGAAGATGGAATTTTTCCCTTTTACTTCAAAACTTCTTTGGGTGTACATGATGGGTGGCCCACATTTGGACTCCAGAATTTGCCAGATATTCCTATTGTAGAACTCGGAAAGCCTTAATTTCGCACAACAAAGTTCAGCTTTATATAAAGAGAAAATATATATAAAAAAAAGTTAATCACTGTGCTTGTTAATTCTCTATATGTTTCTTTGTTTCTAGATTTCTAAAGGCATAAAGCTCTAACATCATGAACATAATGATCATATAAATCAAATATTGATCTTAATAAGGTCACAATCGCGTTATCTCTTTCTTAGCCTATTTATTTTCATATAAAAAAAATTGAAAAAGGAGATGTAGTATATTGTACTGTCCTCTCTCTCTCTCTCTCTCTCTCTCTCTCTCCCCGTGGCGGTGTTTCTCCCGAGCAGCGGGATTGGGGATGCGTCTCCCCGTCTCCTCGCCTTCCAATTTGTGAACATCGCCATGCGATTCACTTCTCCTTCGCTTCACTCCGTCGCCGCCTCCGCGACCAACTCCTCCATGTCGTCTTCTTCTTCTTCCCGGTTCAACGTGCGTTGATCCTCCACTCCTTCGAACCCCTCGAAACCCTAACCGTAACCCTGACGCCATTTCTTCTCTTTCGAGCAGGCTCGAGGCCGGAATCCATGGCGACGAGGCTTCTGCGACCGGGGGCGGCCGTCGGCGCCGGAAGGCGGCGACTCGCACATCAAGAGCGTGAGGGACGCGAACTACGAGATGCGTCACGGCCAGAGAGGCGGCGGCGGTTGGGTTCCTCGAGGCGCTCCGAGGCAGTCGTACCGCCCGCGAATCCCTTACTATCAACCGCCGCCACAGTGGTATGGTCCTCCGCCGGCCGGAAACGGGCACCCTCCGCCTTATTGCTATCCTCCTGCTCCAGGATTTGGGCCTCCGCCGCCGTCGTATGGTCCTCCAGCGACTGCATATGGCGCTCCTAAGATTTCCTATGGACCCTTTCCTCTGCCTAAGGTGGAAAACCCTCAGCCACCACAGCCCAGGCTAGCAGATTATCGCCGGGACTGGTGCTTTGCTTCTTCACAGCCGCCACCGCAATCTGGTGAGAGCTGTTATCTTTTGTTTCGCTGGGGTTTTAAATACATGGAGAGTTTACTGTTTCAGGCTATACGATTGAACGTTATTTCTAAATGAGAGAGCTTGCAAAACGTGTGTGCTTGGTTGCACTTGAACCGTTAGAATGTTGATTTATTTTATAATGTTGATTGTACTTGACAAAACAAGTTCTTGAGATAAGGTAAATTAACTGTGTTAAGTAGCAGTTTGTGCATATGTAGCTGAGAATAAGGTCAGTTGTATGCATGATTCAAAACATGGTAGTTGATACTTATTGTAAAAAAAGGTGTAAGACTGTGTTGTGTAGCTTTCTTAGTTTTTGTTATTTCCTATGGTTGTCTACCAATACACTCATAATTTAAATATGAAATTTTACGAGTCTACCCATCAAATTTCAACTCCATTTCACTATTTTACCTATAAGTTAAAAGCAAAAGAGTACTTTTCAGTTTTAATTCTCTCTCTCTGTTTTTTTTTTTTTTTTTTTTTTTTTTTGGAGAGAAAGAGATTCAGTTACTTCTGTTGTTTGTCACTTTATCCTTTTTTGTACTTATCTTTTCACTGCATAGTTATTTTACTTTTCGATATTTTGGACTCCTTCAGAGCGTTTTCTTGTGCTCTCATACAACATTCTTGCTGATTACCTGGCTCGAGAGCATCAATCCAAACTTTACTTTCACATACCTAATTACATTTTGGATTGGGAATGGAGGAAGAAAAGGTTACTCTTTGAGTTTGGATTGTGGTCCCCTGATGTAATTTGTCTTCAGGTAAATTCTTTTACAAATATAATGACCACTTTCGTGAAGATCTTCTCACTTCCATTTTATTGTATTTGCACCTAAATGAGGATGGTTCTCAAGCATTTAGCTGTTTTTTTTATTGTTCTGTTGCATTTCAATAGCTGCAGTGGCCTTCATCTTATTAGTTATTTGCTAATACCACTTTTAGGAGGTTGACAGATTTCATGAGCTAAAAGAAGAACTGGCAATCAGAGGATATAGTGGTATATGGAAGGTAATTTTTGGACTCCTTTGCCTTTTCAATTTGTTTTAATTGATATATTTTGATGTGTATAAATTAATATGTATGAACTTAACTAGTTTTCTACATAAAGTAGGCTAGGGAGATTCTATGTGAATGAGAATGCTAAAATTGTTCAAGACCATTATAGTTGTGCGGATTTTTCCCATTGGCTGACTGCAGTTATCTGATTCTGAAAATGATCCTTCTATTGTCTGTATCAATCAGTTTAACTGCATAAAAACAACTCGGAATTAGCTGCTTCAGACTGAGATTATTAGATAATCAACTATCATAGATCAAATAAGATTAAAGCATTTGTTCTGACACTAGTTCTACTTGCTCTTAAATGGCTAGTTAGCTTTGTTGAACTTGATGTTTCTAATTATCTTGGACAAAATAATTAATAAATCTTACTTACAATAAGACTTAGACTGATTTTTTAGATAATCAACTATCATAAGTTAAATTAGATTAAAGCATTAGTTCAAACCCTAGTTCTACTTGCACTTAAATGGCTAGTTAGCTTTGTTGAATTTGATGTTTCTAACTATTTTGGACAAAATGATAATAAATCTAATTTACAATAGGATTTTATGGCCATCACCACTTAGATAACCACGTGCACGCACATATTTCTGAATGGAACTTTCAACTATGAGAATCTAATAAAACATATAGTTGATTTTGCTTTTTTAATATAAAATTATTAAATTGATCGTGCAGATGCGCACTGGAAATGCTATTGATGGGTGTGCAATCTTTTGGCGGAACAATAGGTAGACCGCTTAACTATTCTGTCTATATATATTAAGGTTTAATTATCTATCTTTTGATTGCATTTCTATGATTTGTATCATTAAGTTTTTGTACCTTTTCTGTTCTATTTATGTTGCTAATACAGAAATTTAGATGATATTACAGAATAAACCCTTTTAACATATCTTTACTTGATTTTCTAGGTAGATAACATGAATATGTACTGGTTATCTTAGATGTAGTTTCATTAGGATTTCATTGCTAATTTAGAATTAGGATATTTTAGTTATCAGTTTCCTTTTTTGCATCAGATTCCAGCTACGGCATGAGGAGCAGATTGAGTTCAATAAACTTGGACTTCGAGACAATGTAGCGCAGATTTGCGTTTTGGAGGTACACTCGATCCTTTGCCAGATTAATTTATATGAAGGTGTTCATGCATGCATTCTGTTTATCTTTCAGTGGGTAACATTGTGTCGTGCCATTTAAATATAGCGGCATTCTTTTTCTTGGCCAGTCAAGGATTCAAGGCCCTGCTGGAAATGATTCTGCATCTTTGCCTTCAAGGTACGTATGTTCTTTTGGAAAAAAAAAATATTAGTCTCCTACCTTTGTTCAAAGCAACCATTATCAGGGCATTTAACATAAATTCTGATATTACCTATTTTCAGTATATGCTAGCCTGAATGGCATCTTTTTTTTTTCTGTTTTACTTTCGAAGCCCAAGCTTAAATCTTTCCTTTATGACATCTATGCTTCATTAATTTCTCATGTCAATACTTAATACCCAAAGGTCCATAATTTGTATCCTATAATATAAGTTCTCTTGCAGTTCCAACCAATCAAGACATGCTAACCAAGTTGTGGTGTGTAACATTCATGTTCTCTACAACCCAAAGAGAGGAGAAATTAAAATTGGTCAGGTATTTGGATACCCTATAACATGGATCTCTTTCAATCCCTTTATGCATCCATTCATTACCAGAGATAGAACTTTCAAAATTACTGTCTTTTCTATTTGTGATATCCTTAAGAGTTAACAAGGCCTTTCCGCACTTTCTGTAGCTTGAGGATTATACTTGAGAGTACACTAGCTACAAGTAATTTTCCTAACTACAGCTTTTGACAGGTAAGGACACTCCTTGACCAAGCTTATACTGTTTCTAAGCTTTGGAATGATGCTCCAGTTATCATTTGTGGGGATTTCAATTGTACACCAAAGGTAAGCTTTCTTGTTTCTTGCCTGCTTTACATAGTACAATATCTCTCTCTCTCTCACACACACACACATGTTTATGTATGTTGTCTGCATCTTTATGTTTACACACAATTATCTTGATTTGTGACAAGTTTTTTCTTTTATATTCAGAGCCCACTGTACAATTTTATATCTGAGCAGAAGGTACAATTTTTTTTTATTATTCAGTTATTAGATAATGAATTGGCAAACTTCATGGTTTAAACTTGTTTATTTCTTTCTGACAACTATGCAGTTAGATATGTCTGGACTTGCTCGCACTCAGATATCAGGACAATATTCTGCCAATAGCAGCGCACAAAGGCCTTATGCTGCCTCTAATTTTTCCAAGTAAGATTTGCCTTTAATTTTCTCCAAGTAAGCATTGGTACCTGATGATAATGTTCTTTTCTACCTACATGAGCTTCTCTTCTGAAATGTTTTTCTTTCTGTTGCAGTTCTCATCCATCTGTTTCTTATTCAGATAACAAAGAAATTATTTCTAAGGTAGGAAGGAATAATTGTGATAATTTTATACCTCAAGATGACATGGCAAATGCAAATTTGGAGTCAAATCCTAATAGTGACACTAGTCAAATAGGTAAAGCAGGTACGTTTGCTGGTTGGTTCATTGTGGATAATTGAGACAAATGTAGTTCATAAATGGATAATGTCAAGCTTGTGTTGAGTTGGATAGTATCTCTTTATATACAGATGCAAATGGGAGTCAGGACTTGGCACCAGAGATTGCTTACTGCAGTAAAGAATGCTCTGGTAGAGCCCAAAATGAAATTAGAGGAGAAGACATGGTGACAGACATTCCATTTTCTGATATCTTAAACAGTCAGGTTCTTAAGTCAAATTCCACTGAAGTAGTAGATAGTATGCATAAAGATTTATCTCTGGAGAACCACGAATTCTCTGAATGCATTGATTCATCACTTGTGGAGAAAGACATATCTGATCCTGAAATTTCAACTAAACTTAGTTGGACTTTGTCTTCTGAAAGTGGCAATGAGAATTCTTTATGTGGAGAGGCTGCAAAGAATCATCTAGCTTCTGAATCTATACAGGACAAGAATGTTATCTCAGCAGAGACATCATGCGACGTCATCCAGGAAAATTTTGTTGATGTCAAATTATTTGCTCTACATGGCATGGAGAGCTCAATGGATTTGACTGCTGAAAAGGAAAGGGCTGATCCACTTGTATCAGGTCAAAGGACTTGCGATAATGGTATGTCAGAAGTATCTAATTGCTGTGAATTTTTGGGGAAATTTCCTGATTTGTCTCTTGGTGAAATCAAAGATGCAAATTCTTATGGATATTATGGTAATTTTGTATCAACAAACTGTGAAACTATTATTCCTAAGGCCATTTCCAATGATTATGCTCCTAATCAACTGGAGTTTGAAGAAACTAGTAAATATTCAGGAGATTCTGCTTCTTCCTTTGGCCTTACTTTTCAAGGAAAAATTCCTGATGGTAATCCTGAGGGCGATTGTATACTTCATGATATATCCAGCTCACATGAGAATTCTGATCCAAATTTTTATAAAGAGCTTCTTGGAAGTGAGGATCCACAGGAATGTCAAAATGAAATGTTCCCAACATCATTAGGACAAAATAACTCATCGTCCCGTAAGAATTTGCAGAAATGTTCATCATTATTCATTGACACTGAAGAAGATCCTTGCGGTGCTAATCTAGAGAAGTTTACTTACAATCCGTACTTGTGGACACCAATGGAAATTAAGGCTGCATCTGGAGATGAAGAATGCACTGCTATTGAACACAATATGAAGTTAAGAAGTGCATATACAGATGCAGAGGTACATAATTCTGTCTCATTTTTCAAAGGAGGCATTTATTGTAGCAACATTCCTACTTATATTGCAAATACTTTAAATTTGTCCCATGATTGGTCATCAACCTCACAATCTATGAATTCCATCATCAGTAAATTGCAGCACCTTCCTATTTATTACCCACAGTGGCTTGGGTTTAGGATAAAGGTATAACTGATGGACTAAGAGAGAAAGGAGCATAGTTTTCCTTATCTGGCAATTCATTAGTGCTTTATTCTTAAGTAAAGTTTCCATCTCCACAGAACTCCACAAACACCCAAAATTCATTTGCAATGAAAAGATAGCCATGGGCATGTGATCATAGAGAAACAGATAGTAATAAATTGCAAAAAGTTATTAGTTGGACAGGGTCTCACTGCTACCCTAGTGAATGATATAGAGGATCTTTTTAGCATGATGGTTTTCTTTTGTTGAAAAGATTGAGATAATTTGGGATCTGTTATGTTTCTTCTCAGCAGGATTATGCGGGGACAAAAGATTCCACTAGAGAACCTCAAGTCACTAGTTACAACAGGCAATTCATGGGCACTGTTGACTACATATGGTGAGTAACCTTTTGCTAACTTGCCGTGTATACTGCTCATTTCTCAACATGCATACCTGCTTCCTGTTCTTTCCCATGTTTTTATTAATTTACACTGTTCAAGGTTCTGATAATGAAATTAAGGTTCATGAAAAGTTCTATAGGGATTAGCATTAAACAAAAATAAAACTTGCAATTTTTTTTTCTCTGAAGCATATCACTGTGATTATGCCTTAGATTTAATACTTTCTGTGTGCACAATTATAGACAGTACATACAGACAGATCTTGTAAGTTCATCCATATTCTGTAGAACCAGTAGGATAATTCCGAGGTATAGTGTATCATGATAGCAATACGGAGCTCAGTTCTCTCTCCCCCTGTATTGTTTAAAGGATTCCTTCTATTCTGGTCTACTAGTGACTGATGATTGTTCCTGATGAATTACAGGTATTCTGAAGGTCTGCAAACTGTTAAAGTACTGGATACACTTCCCAAACATGTTTTGCAACAGACAAGTGGTTTTCCTACCAAGGTACTGATCTTTGACAGTTAATTTCATGGACAGCCTATCAGCAAAAAATTTCAAAGATAATAACCCATGAGCTGCTATGAATTTCCTCATTCCTTTTATCCTTTTAATTTTGTTTCCTCTTGCAATCTGCATAGACTGACCAGCCTCTTTCTTGCTTCACAGAAATGGGGAAGCGATCATATTGCCTTGGTTTGTCAGTTGGCTTTTGCTAATGGCCTCTCCACTAAATAGGTTAGTGGTCAAAGAAGATCAAACAGTTGTAACGACAAAAGGGCTCGAAATGCGGAAGGTTCCTGCGGATGTAGGACTCAAGGATGATGAGATGTAAGCAATCCTTGGCGAGAGGCAAACCTTACTTTGTTTGCTCTTCTTTTCGATCAACAAACAAGAGTGAATGAACCAATTTATTTGCTATGTATTTGGCTGAAATATAATTTACCTTTTCTCATCTCAGAATGTATTTGTTTGCCTTAGTAGCCTAGTAGTAGTTCCCCTTTTGTAAGATATTAAACTTGTTAGATCGTTCGAACCACTTTCCGAATTAACTGGTTGACCCTGTTGCCATCTCCCCGGTCTGCTGTCTTAATGGAAGCCCATGAGCTCCTATTCTCTCTTTTTGGGATGCCAGCATTATTGGCAGTAAGGTTAAAAGTAACATCCATTGTCTAAAGAATAAAAAAGACATCTTATATTGTATTCTTACTTCTGAGTTAATACTTTGCCTTTTTCACCCAACAAACAAAAAAAGAAGAAGTAAAAGATCAAAAATTCGAGGCCACGTTTCAGTGTTTTGGAGCGGACGAATTTATGTGGCCAAGGCTTTAAAAAGTATTAAACCTTCGCTCTCCTAATGAAATGGATCGTATACGTCCACCTGGCGTTACACGTGATCATGTTCCGAGGGTCACGTGCGTCTTCCCCAGTTAGAGGGAGAAGAAAAATTGCAATCTAGTTCGATGATTTTAAACAGAAGGATTAAGAGAAAGAGAAGGGAGTCGTGGAAATGGCGTCGTCGTCCCCTCAGCCGATATCTCTCCTGGCGGAGCCAATCCGCAGCAATCGATCCAAACGTTCCTTCGCGACGGCTCGTTTCAGAGCCTCCTCGGACATCCCCGTTCCCGATTCATTCTCCTCGGCTTGGTATTTTTCCCTGTCTAAGATTCTTTTGTAATCGTCGTAGCACAACGTTAATTTCCTACTTCCATCTCTTTTAGGTTTTGTTATTGTAGATTTTATGTACTAGTATTGAGAAATTTGGCTTACGCATGACCAAAATGAAACCATTTTGACTCCTTGCTGTTGGTAATCAAGCGTAAGTGGCGACGAGAAAGATTGCAGCTGGGCCTTAAGTTCATGATCTGGTTTCATTAAGCCTTGCAATATAAATTAATAAAATGATCAAGTGCTAATTTATAGAATTGTGTGTTAAATGTTCTGTATTATTCCCCGATGGTAGATTTCATTTTATTAACGCTCATTGAGTGAACTAAATGTTTGCTTGGCAAAATAATTGTCAAAATGTGTAAAAAGAAAGCAGAATTACTTAGTCAGCTACACTGCATGTGAACTTATTTATAGATGTCCATCAAGCATCTCATGTTGTACTTTCGGCTTTGGCAATATATCTCCATTTGGTTACATACCGAACATGAATATTGTCTATCCAATCACATATTTCTAGTTAAGAGGTCAGTAAACCAAACATTCCAGCATAGTGTTGCTTATTTAATTCTATGAGTTGAGTATTCAGACACAACGCATCAGCTGTCTTTTTGCTTGCTTAAGCCAAGATATTGCTAAAATCATGTTACATCGGGTTTGGATAGTTTTTTAATCATCTTTCTTTAGATCTATAGTTGTTCATTAATTATTTCCTGCTTTTACCCTGGTTCTGCAGGCTCAAGTCCCGCAAGAAAAAGCCTTTCGGGCCCAGACTCGAAGTAATGTTCCAAACTTTAGTATGAATTGCTCTGCATCTATTACAAGACTACATATCTACTGAAATCATATATATTTTTCTATTTCAGTTTACCGCAGAAGAGGCTGTGCAGTGCCAGCTTGATGCCTTGAAGTACAATGATCAGCCTCGTCAAGACTATGGGATAGAGGTCATGTACAGGGTAATTTTTCACTTGTGTGATTACAGCATTTTTCCTGGCTTCATTTTTGTAGACCCAGAAGTCATCAATCTGATAAGATTATTCCAATCAGTTTGCAGGGTTTGATCCTTTTGAGAGGTCCACGTATTTTGGACCGCACTTTGATCTGGGGCAGGTCGGTGAGCTTTCCATTTCTTCAAGTTAGTTTCAAACTACTAAATATAGCGAACTTTGTTTTACTTGTCATCCACTGTTTCATCAAATTTATGATTGCAGTTTGAGCGTTTCGGATGGATATTTCACCATTCAACTTATCAAATTTATGATTGCAGTTTGAGCGTTTCAGACGGATATTTCACCATTCAACTTATAGGGTTCTGCTTTCACATAAGGAAAGGAAGATACTAAGCAGCTTGTGGGTTGAAGAGGTATGTCTATGCGCAGATTTACTTCTGCAGCCGTTTAACCTCAAATATGTTAAGCTCTCTCATTACTGTAGCCGACAAGATCAAAACTAGATATATTCTGATATTTGAACTTGCAAATAGAACCGATTCAAACAAAGAGTTTGGATTCAAGGATCGCGGCCGGAGGAAGAAGAGATCTTCCAATTCACAATGGTCCAGGTTAACATTGTGCCCTGCTTTATTCAAGATAGTTGGTATTTATTGTTTCTAATCGATTGACACTACTATTATCAGAGAATTGGTGGTTCTTGGGATGGTTACTGGTTAACAGAGAGCTTGCTTCATGATGGTGATGGATTTTCTGGTGGCGTCGCTTACTGATGGACAGATTCAAGCATGCTCTTGCATCTAAATGCCCTAATCCCTAGGAGACTTATGGTGGTGTTGTCTATGTCTCATGTAAATAATATTTCTTCTATGAGGTTTTTTCTCTGGCTCAATATTAATTGTATAGAGATAGTTAAAAATCAATATATTCATATTTAAGTGTTCTTCATGCATTGCAGTAATTTCCATCTTATTTCTAACGCTCTATTGCTACCTGGCCTTTTTCTTAAAACAAAAAAATTTAATCCGACTTATGTTTTGCTAATATAATATTAAAAAGATATCTTAAAGCAACACAAATAGGGTTTCTTTATAATATAATAAAAGTAGGGGTCGAATTAAAAATAGTGAAAAGGTTGCGGGTAAAGTGAAATAATACATAATGTAGGGTGTAAAATGGAAACATGATGATATAGGGTGTGAAATGAAAACATTATGCGGGGGGTTGAATGAAAAATTCTCTGATAAAGGAAGAGAGAACGAAGAGAGGAGAGAGAGAGAAAGGAAACGTCTCTCTTTCCCCCAAACATCACCGGCGGTGAAGGAACCATATCCAAGATGATGTCCGGTGGTGGCTACACCACCATCGACAACCAGAAGGTCTCCGGATCCGTCCCGGTATTTATACTTCCCCCTCTCCCTCCTTCCAATTCGTCTCTTCTTAGATCTCTTCCTCACTTCTCTCTGCTCCATTGCAGGCCGCTTCTGGTCCTGATCACGTCACCGTCAAATTCACAGGTGAGTTATAGGATTAGGTTTCCACGAGTATCGCAATTTCATTCCATGTCTCGATTTAATTGATTTGGTTTCCTGCAGAGTCCAATCTCCAGACCTTCCCTCCATCCGATGCGCAGGGCAAGATCTCCGGCGTCTTCCGGCCTCCGCAAGATGCCGACGGTAGTAGATCTGGATATCCTCATCCTTCTATTTCGTTTCTTACTAGTATATTGGATCGAGATCTGATCTAGGTTTTTGGATCGGCTTGGGTAGATACGTTCTCGAAATTGGCAGGAGGGAGCTCCGAGGAGTCGCAGCCGGGCGGATGGTTCCAGATGTTCAGCGTCTCAGCTTACAAACCCTACTTTGATGTGGATACATCCGATGTCTTGGAAAGGATCAAAGACTCGCTATTTCCGTTTAGGGGGAGCTTTAATGAGAAGACCTCGGACAAGCCAGATTTGTATGTTTCCTATTTAACTGGATGTTTTATTGAATCATTTGCTCGTTTCTTGCATTTTGATTACTGTTTTATTTATTTATTTGTTTATTTTGTTCTATTTGGATCCTTTTATGTAGACCATTTCAGGGTGCTATCTCTAGTAGTTCCCTTTATTTAGCAACATTCTTTTATAAATATAGAGAGCACTAGGAGTTTAGGATTCTTATCTCTTTCTTGCGCCGTGAACTTTCCTGCAATGTTTTGGGGTAATGAAATCCTTGAAGATTGTCATCATTATCGTTCGGGCCTGTATTCTGCAGTGTAATTTTACCCAAATCTTAGAGGGCTTTTGGAGAAATTGATACATTTTGATTATTGATATTTGATTGGTATAGTGTATATGTAGTGTAAAGTGAACAACTTCTCGAGTAAAGCATCAAATGAGTTTATAGGTTACGACATTCTTGCCAGTCTTCTCAAGAACAAGAAAAGAGAATAGGGAAACAAATAAAACCTTAGGTATATGTAAATGCATTGTGAGGAAGATAGACGATGCTACAGTATTAGCTTAGGCTAGAAATGATGGAATTAAAGGTGGGAATGGTAGGGTCTCAAACCTTGACAGTTTGAGTCTATGAAGTACTTATTCAGGTTGCATGTTGGCCGTTACTTTGCACAGGCTTGCTTTAACTTGTACTCATTTCAGACAATTAAACGTTTTACTTTGGAATACACTTCTAATTTTACTCATTCTCAATAATTTAGATTTGTCACTCTAATTTTCATGTCAGATATTTTAGCAAATCGAAATATTTGTATCTGTCTGCTTACGATTTTATTTTCTTTAGAACAGATATGGACCATTTTGGATATGCACTACCTTGATATTTGTGGCTGCTGCTATTGGCACATTTGTTACCTATGTAGCACATAAGTTGCAGAAGAAAGATTGGAACTATGACATTAACCTGGTCACATGGTCTGCTGGCTTATTCTATGGCTATGTAACACTTGTTCCTCTTGGTTTATATATTATTCTCAAGTACTTATCAGCACCATCTGGACTCGTGCAACTTTGGTGCCTATACGGGTACTCTCTATTCATATTCATCCCAGCCTCGGTAAGCTACTGAACTGCAGCTAAACAGATTTAATTTTGTATATCTTGTGCATTGTTTTCCAGGGAACTGTTTTTTGTTCTTTTTGGTATGTACACAATAACACATTGCAAGCTTGTACTTTTTATATGATTTGCCTGATTTGTTTTAGAAATTCTTACTGAATACATTCATTTCAATTTTCATGATGAGTATGGGACCAAACAAAAAAAGAACATTAGTCAAATTATACTTTCAAGCAATGTCAAGGCATCTCAATGTGACCTTTTTGTCAGGCTTAATCACTAAGTCTTAATAAAGAACTTTTTATTACACAGAAAATGGTTTGAAGTTCTGATAGAGAGGGAATAATCCTGGCTGATTTTTAAAAACGAAGGCTGGAAGTTATTGTTGAAGGCCAAACTCAATGGTTTTTGGTGCAAGTGTTTCATTTTATTTTTTCTTCCAAAAATGGTTTTCTTTGTTCATCATATTCTTCGTGGAAACCCAAGCATAGAGTGTTTCTTTTGTCTTTCCACTATATGTTGTTAACTTATATAATCTTTCTACCTAGCCTCTCCTGTAAGTCTGTAACTTGCTCATATTCTTATCAGCTAAGCCATTGTTTTTGCTTTGCAACAGTGCCTCTCAATTGTGCCAGTGGAGATATTCAGATGGCTGATTGCTGGTGTTGCTGGGTTTATGTCAGCAACTTTTCTTGCCGTCAATCTTCGTTCCCATATTGTATCTGCTGGAGAGAGATGGTTTCTAATTGTGGCTGGAATATTTTTGCTGCAGTTGGCTCTTGCTATGATTTTGAAGCTCTACTTTTTCACCATAACTGTAGGTTGAGGGTAAGATGAGATCATGAGATCTGCCCTGCTTTTGTTTAAAAGACTCGTAACAACGTCATGACTTAATTTTGATTTTTTTCACTTCTTTTCTCTTCTTCATTCCATTCATGTACTTAACCGCAGTCATTCTTGTAACTATGGGCTCTCATTGATCTATGATATTGATAATTTTTGGTCTCCTAGTAACAAACGATGGTTTGTTTCTTCTGTACCGCCAGCCTTGAAAATTGTTTCTTGTGAAACAACTGGACGATGGTGACGCGTGGGGCTGTATGCCCGTCCAACAACTGATAAATACAAACGAAAGAACAGAAAACGAATTTCTCTCCCTGTGTGGCTACAATTTGATTTTTGAGTTCATGTTTCCAAGGGACAAAAATTTCGGTGCAATTCTAATCCAAACTTATCTCTCAAAATATATATAATTCTCTCAAATAAATAACTAATCCAAAACTCTACAACAAACAACGACGTAGCTCTGTAATATGTTGTAGGTAAACAACTGAAATCTCATATCAATGCTAAAACATTAAAAATAAAAATTAAAAAAAAAAAAAAGCTGTGTCAAGCAGCAAGAGACGATTGCGAAATAATAGCTGTGAATGCCAATAACGTCTCAGTACCAAAATTACAACAACAAAAAAAAACTGAGTTATTACCAGCAAAAGGTGAATTTTCATATCATTCAGACAGATTAACATCAACGACAAATCTCAACTTCCTAGAGATCCAGGCCTTGTCTGAAGGAAAATAATTGGAACTCATTTCTTTGGACTAACGTGGGAAAAAACCTTGCTGAGGACATAACAATCAGGTGGCGTGATGTTTGTATAATAGTTTTGAATTGTCTCTGTGATTTCAAATCCAAACTTCTTATAAAAGGCAATGGCATCATCATTGTTTGTCTGCACATGCAAGTAGATCTCTGAGATGTTTTGCTTCGAGGATAGATCCAAAACATGAGTCAGCAATTTTGTGCCTGTAAAAAACCAAATCATTTCTTTTTTCAGATTGCAGAAGGTAATTTACCTCATCATTAAGACTTTACCTCATCATTAAGACAATAGCCAGATTAAAAAAACAATCAATGTTAAATGCAAAAGCTTGCAGAAGCTTCCGAGTAAGGTCCTAATATACTTGATAATTATAAGACAAGCTCTATCTTATTGTATAAAGAGAAAAGGCTCTTGGATTATAGCATTAAGAATAAAAAAAGTGATTCTATGGCCTGTCAGCTACAAGCTTTCAAAATAATATAACAATCTAAGAGCAACACAACAATGTAAATAAATATTTGATATAGTACGCAAAAATATCTACGAGTTTGACAGTTGTTTATGTAATTTATAATCCCTAAGTCAAACTAGTATAAGAAAAGATCCAACAACAGTTGCAAGTCATAAGTAGAAAAATTCATTTCGTGTTAAATGGGTGAAAGATTTCTTTCTATATAAGTCAATGGACTTCAGCATACTTGCAATTGCAATTAGAGCAACAAATGTATTTACTTGCAATACAAGAGCCTCTATATGGTTTTCAGTAACAAGCTATATATACATGATGAGTAACTTGTTATATTTGCATATCTTTAGATATAGTGCAATAGAGATGAGAACCAGGATGATTGAGGTGATGTATTAATTATGTTCCACATATCCATCAAAGTAAGATTACCAATTGTAAATGGGAGATATAATTCTGTTTGATGTGGCTAAACCAAATGCGTCATCTGAAGCTTATATCCATTTTGGTAAGTCACAAAGACAAAGTAGTGTTTGTAGATATGCGTTAGGCAATCAGACATACTTAAAACTATCTTATATACATCTGAACTCTTATCTTACACAAGATAATAAAGGTAACAAGAAAAACATTTAAAAAAGAAATTTATGGAAACAGTCAATAGAAAGTTGGAAAAGGGAAAGAAGAACATCAGGGAATTATACAAGAAATTGGATTCTATATAAGAAACAGAAGGACAAAAAAAACATACCAACTCCAAGCCCACGATATGGGGCCAAAACTCCCAAAGTCATAATGTAAACACGAACAGCTCCTTCTTTTTTCTCAAGACGGCATGCAATTGATCCGACACAAATGTCACTGAAATAAGCTACAAAAGGGTAGAACAATACCAGAAAGCATCAGCAACCTCTATATATGGAATTTTACCTCCTTGCAATTTCAATCTTTCAGCACTATGATCAGTTATTTCCCAAATCTAGGAGCACCTTCAAATAATTTTAACTTTTGAGTTTGGAGTCCAGTTGAAGGTAAGGACCAAGGTTTTGATGTTCAAGCTTGATTGAAAAATTAAGGATCATGCAGCAATTTTATCGACCAGTTAATAACCAATGTGCCAAAATTGAAAAATGTTGATGCTGCTTCAGTGGTACTCTTTGAGGTGGCATTGTTGGTATGATCATTTTGACTCATCAAGTAACCAAAACTTTTTTTTCATATCTTTTATGTTGGTGTTTAAATGATCACAGAGTGTAATAGAACAAGTTACAATTCATTGGTTTCACGAAATATCCATTTATCCTGTCTTCAGTAATTACCTTAAGATTGCAAGCAACACTGCAGTTCATTACAATACCTCAGCTTTCCCTCTGGTTCTTCAGAAACAGATATAGCAAGTAGCAGAGGAACAAAGGAGAGAAAGCTAGAAAATAAAAGGAGAAGTCAAATAAAAAGGATGACAAAGAACGAGACAAGAATTCCCTAAACAATAATAATGTTAGGCTCCATATGGACTCTCGTAAGGCTGATTTCTCCCTAGTATCAACAAATGTATCATTTTTTTCCGGTTAAAAAAATTTCCAAATCTTTCAAGTTTAAGTCAAATACTATTAATATTAAAGTATATATAGAACAGTAACCGCACAATTTGGAGGTGTGGTCCTCTATTAAAAACAAACGGCTCGACAGAGGGCCACGTTGCTATCTAGCAACCCATATTCCAGTGCAAACTAATCAGAAAATCTAGCATCATATGACATGTACAAGAAATGCGGGAAGGAATAGAAAATTATCGACATAAGCTTTTGAATGTACAACTACATATGAAGTAATCAGATTCTTCAAAATCCAAATCATGGAATCGGAAAAGATCACTGATGGGGACAACAACAATATCATAACTTAGAAATTTAAAAAAAAAAACAAAAAGCACAGGAAATCAAGAGAAGTTAAGAAAACTATCTATCTCAATCGAGTAATCTACCTTCTTTTTGCGATTTACGCTCGTCAATTATTAGCCACAAAAGGAGATACCTAAATCAAGAGAAGCGAGAAAGGTATCTATCCCTGGCATTAAACAAATAAAAATCGCATCCTCTACGTCTAAAAAGCACAGGCATCTGGTGAAAACAATCCAAAAATCAACCAGAAATGCCTCACAAATCCGAATCAACACCATGGCGCGTCATTGCATCTAATCGCGTGCGATCCACATCGATCGAGTAGGGGTTTCAACAAGGATCAAAAGACGGAGAAGAGAGAGGGAAAGGGGGGGGGGGGATCAAAGGACGGACCGAGCTTGGTGAATTCGCCGGAGGCGAGGGCATCAGCGTAGTACTTGTCGTTGTAGCGAACGGGGAAGAGCGCGGTGTTTAGCTTCTTCAGCTGCATCACGTTCTTGTCTCGGACGCCGTCGAGCGATATCGCCATCTCTCGCCCCGCCCCCATCTCCCTTTCTCCTCCTCCACACTCAACTAAAACCCTTCTCCAGTCTCCACCCTATTATAAGAAGAAATAAATAATACCATTTCTCTGCTTCTTATTAATATTTCCTCCCCCCCTTTTTCCCCCCTTCTTGTTTAGCCCTCAATAACCCTAATCAAAGTATGTACTTATAATTCTTTTTATTATCTTCTGCGGTCTTTGCAACAGTATGCTAAAGAATTTTTAGTAAATGGAAGTCGTCTGGCATTTTGATAACCATCTAGTGAGTGATTGCATAGTTTGTGTGGAGAATATTTTGGTCTTTGGATGCGTTAAACATATCCAATAAATAAAACATAATGCACCACTACAAAAGATAAGACTTCATATTCAACTGAAAGAGAATACTAAAAAATAAAAATAAAAAGGGCTTGGATGACAAAGATAAGAGTTGAATGTAAATAACTGGGGCCAAGGGTTTGCTATTATGATGCACTAACAAACAAAATTAACATAACCAAAATATAATAAGTAGTGCAGAATAAGCACTTTGCTTTAACTCAACTTAGTTGTCTAAGCAAAAACGAATACAAGTCTGACATTAAGACTTCACTAGTTACAAAATGAAAGAAAGTGAATCATTCCTCTCATTCTATTTCTCCACAAAAAAAAAAAAAAAAAATTCATTCCTCTCATTATATTTCTCCAAAAAAATAGAATCATTCCTCTCATATCTCATTTGATTAGGACACCAGTATTTGCATACTTCTGTCCACTTCACTGATTGGATTGCATCACTTGCAAAGTTAGTAAATACACTGTACATACACCATATAATAGCTAGAAATCTAACATATATTCTTCGCACGGGGCTATATCGCTCAATTAGTCAATCTTGCTCTTTTAGCCACACGAGCAGCATGCTGATGCTAATTTTACAGTGAACTAGTAACCTGAGGCGTTTCCCTAGCTCAAGGCAATATCTTAAAAGGACAGAAATATGATCCTAGAATATGAACTACGGAATATGCAAAGTTCATCATGGCCAACATTGAGCAAAATGGTGCACCAGCGTTAATTCAACTGACATACACCTGAAGCCTAAAGGGCTACATGCTGTGTCTTGCAGAATGCTTGCAGTAAGGAGCTCTTGCGAGGACAACTCTGAAATCACAGGATGCATTTGAAATCTCCCGTGTTTCTTCTTGGTGTAAAATCATACAGTTGGAACCACAAAATGACATGAGATGCTGGTCGTTTCTAAAAGACCTGCCTTTCATTCCAAAACTGCCTGTCGCCTATTTTTCAAAGCCAAAATTTGCAGCTTTCCAACTCGTTTACTAAATCATCAAAACCCTGGAACATTTAAAATTCAAGTCAAGAAAAGATTGCGTATTATCTGAATACAAAAGAAATGGATAAAGAATGCCATCAAACCTTCCGAAAAGGTACCTCAGCGAGGCTAATTTAGAACAATCAGCACCCGTAACACTGCTTACTTCATATTAAGGGTCTTCTTTACTTGCTTCCATTCATCGTAATGCCGCTGTAAATAATAACAAACTCATGTAAACAAAAGGAAGCTGAAATTATTGGAGTACAATACAAGTAATGCCATCGAGGATCACTTATACTACCAAAATAATAATAAAATCTGTCAACACCTTATGCAATTTAGTAAGCCATCTGGCAGATTTCTGTTGTGCAAGAATCCACTCGACGGCCATATCATACTCGATTGTGTTAGGTTGAGAACAGTGTGAGGTTGACACGGCTTTTTTCTGAAAAGATAAAAGTGTAAACAAAAAAAAATAAAGAGATAATATCAAATAATATTTTGGAAAAGCATCATAATCACCACTACAAAAGATAAGATTTCATAATCACCATACCTCGCGTTGCATTTGAAGCTTCAATTTATCAATTGACAAATGACCAGTAAGACTAGGCAATGGTTTTGGTATCTTAAGCAAACCTTTACTGCAGAAAAGGGGCCTGTAGTTAACAATATACCGTGTCAACAATTACCAGCTCGTACTGAGAAGAAAAACTATTCGTTTTCTCCCTTCCATAGGAGACAATCACACGTGTATAGGAAATGTAAGATACTGTAAACACAGATAGAAGTCTTGCAATGCACAAGAATATTAAATCAACATAGAATAGTCCTCAAAGATACCTTCCATCTGGAAGCACTAAACATCCCGAATTAATTGTTGATACTGCCTGATCAGCTGCTTCTCTTGTTCTGAAAATAGCATACGCTTGTCCTAAGATTCAAGAAAAAATATCATGACTAAGCAACTAGAATTTCTGAAAGCTGAAGTAACTACTACACCAAGCATTTAGAAAAACAGAATAGAAAACCCAATTATCTCTTCAAAGATGAATAGACATAACAACTGTTTAATTGAATCAAGGGAAAGGCATACCATAATTAGGATCCCCAAATGTAGGGTGGTTTACAACCTTTGCAGTGCAAGTTAGCTTAAGAGCGTGATAGACGATATCCTGGTAACATCAGCAAGAAAATTTTCATTACAACCTAATATGGAGAGAAAGTCCTCTTTCAGTCAAGTAAAAATCCACATAAAGATGACAGAAAGCAACAAGGAAACCATTTCTATCAAGAGAAAGTCAAGGATAAAATGGCACAGTTAAGTGTCAGGAATCTAAAACTTGATGAAATTAAAAGATGATCAGCTAATAAAGCACCAGCTAAATTGCAAAAATCCAATTGAAATTAGCATTGATAAACAACGAGGAAAATCATTTGAAACAGAAAAGACCTTCCTTGCTACATGAAAGGCAGCCAGTGTCTGCCTAACGATAAAAAGGAACATGACACAAGCTGACTCTCAGAACAGACAAAGTAAAAAATCTTACCTCCATGTCGGATGATGTATAGGATGGATCCAAATTCTGAATAAAGACAAGTGTCCCTTGATCATCAGCTTTCTGCAGTCTTTCCTCCCAAGGCTGAAAATTTATGAAAGGCAAATACAGAAATCAACGATTTACCTCAATACAAAATTAAATGATTTTCAGATAAAACCATACAGTGGCACATTTGTTTTGAGCCTTGCATTAATATTTGGAAAAGCAACAAACTATCACTAGACACAAACTTAAGTGCCCAATAACTTGATGCATTTTCCAACTATGAACACATCATTTGAATATAGGTAAGCTAAGGGGTCACTCACAAGTCCCTTGAACCATTTGCTTCTATCCTGTCAAAACAATGAAGAAAAAGAAATTTGTCAGCAGACAAAGTTGAGCGCCTGTCGGTGAAAAGTGACTGTAACACAAATTAAAAAAGAAAAGGAAAGCAACAATAAAATATTCCAAGATACATAGACAAGAGTTCAGCTCAAATGCTTAGAGTAAGTGAAGAAAGAATTTCTCAAATGCAATTCACATTTTAATGCACAATATACTCTAAACAACTAATGCACCTTCCAGCACAAGAAACTTACAAGTCATAAGCCAGAAGCACAGAGGCTATGTCTACAATCTACATGAAAATATAGGCAGTACAGGTTTTACCATAAAATTAGACAGCAAAACCATCAAGTCATACCAAGAAATTCATTTATATGAGACGAGAATAAAACATAGACACAGATAACAAATTAATCAAGAAGAGAGTGTCAGCATCTACACTTTCATATATATATTTCTGTTAACAAATAAAAGACATGTATATATTAATGCATTTAGCAAAGCATACCGCATCTGGTCTTCTGGTCACTTCCACAGCTTTATGATAAGTCTTCTTTTCTTTTTCCACAGAATTAGCAGCAGCAGACTTCACAAATTCATCCGGACATTTATTCTCAGTAAGCTTCATCTTCGCCGATGATACTCTTTGTAATCGTGGAGAATCTCGACCCGATGCATCATTATCAAATCCAAAAGCTGAACTCGTCACACCAGTTCTATTATGCATATCATCATCATAGAAAGTCATTGAGTCGCGATGCAATCTCATCTTCTTTGAAGGTTTCTCAGAGGATAGATTTGAAGGAGATTCACTTTTTAAAGATTTGACATTCTCCCCAACACTATTAGTAGCAACTTTATTTAAACTACCCTCTGCTTCAACAGAGCCAATTCTTGATTTTGGGGAAGTCTTCTCATCTAGACGGCATTCACCCTCCCTCTGATACTTGCCTTTCGTATTATTAATCCTTGTTACTGAATTAAGCATGTGACCAAGCTTTTCACCAACTAAAGATTCTGACTTTGATAGGGTACTCAAAGTTGGAGCACTTGAACCCACCTTCACATTTCCATCAATTGCATTTTCTTCAAACTTCAGAACTTCCCGACTTAAAATAAACTTGACTGAATTGCATCGAAAAGATATAAGATAAGAATAAATTCACAATATTACATCCTACATCATAATGACAAACAGAAATCCTAAGAATTTATTAATGCATGCCTTCAACGCCAGCAACTCTGTCGGGTAATTTTTCAGATATCTTGTAGTTTCCAACATCAAATACACGATAGAATATGTAGTCAGCCATTGCCACTTCTTCATCCAAAGGTTGTGGATTCCTCTCATCCTTTGACGTGCAAATTACACAGCATTTGCCAGCTAGTGCCTCCTAAAGTTTAAAAAGGAAGCATCATTAAGGAATCTAGTAAAGAAGTTAGCATCCTGAAGAATAAGGTCCAATAAATCGATAGAAGAAAAACATACATGGTTTTAGAACAACTATAAGTTCTGAAAAAATAAATTTTGTTATAAGGGAATTAAATTTTTAATCTCCATATTACAATCTTGGGATACTACATAATTCTGCAGCAAATTTCAGATCTGATTGTTCTCTCGAGTAGACAAAAAAATTTCTAATTTCAGCATCTATACATAGGATAGCCAGCTAGGTGAGATTAAGACTTGAATAGAACAGCCGGTCCCTAGCATGGATAAAGGAAAGTGTGTTATGTAGCTTGACAGCCAATGTAGAACTTTTGTCAAGAAAACTGTGGAAATGGACCTTAAGAGGATTGACATTACGAATGGAGAAGGATCCATATAGGCAACCTCAAATAGTTGGGACTAAAGGCTTTGTTGTTGTAGTAGTTGTTGTTAATTTGTGAGACCGTAGGTTAGGCATCTAGGCCTAAAAATCCACTAGCAGCTTCCTAACGCCTGCAACCATCCACCAGCATTGCAACAGAAGGAAAACATCCTCTTTTTTGGAAGAGAGAACCATAAGAGGTTCAAAACTGGGGAACCTCGTTCTACTTGGAAGCCCCTAACTGTCTAAGATATGCACTGAGCACATATAAACAAAAGATATCAAGGAATAAATTAACTAATCTAAATCAAGGTCAAGCCATTGGATAATACATAAAATATCAATCAGTTGTTTTTTATCTATTAACCCAATCATATATATTCATGTTCCAAAGATCAGTAACAAATAAATAATAGACGTTAACTAAAGTGCACTAATAAAGAGACTTGTACAGAATTTACCAGTGGATTGATATCTGCAAGACCGGCACCTTCCCCAGAAGCCAAAAAGATTTCCTTATCCAATGGTACGTGATCTCCCAAATGATTTTGGATCTCATTTGCTTGGAAAAACCATAGAATCTTAATTTTCTTCTTATGATCCGGTTGCTCCCATATCTTCACTATCTTCCCAATATAAGGCTCAGGATCACCATGTTTAAAAAGATAAACACAGTCATATAATGAGTACTTCACATTATCGAATGTGAAAGACTCGTAAAATTGAATGTCCCTCTTTGCACCACCAACTCCTCTCCTTTTACCCCAACAAAATTGAAGATCATTACTAGTTTGGTCCTGTGAATTAGCCATTGCTTGAAAATTCAAAATCAAATAATGGCCTCAAAATGGATGTTATGCAGGTCCTACAATGATAACAAAAGGATATGTCAATAAAATCAGAATTAGAGAGTATAAAGCAATATACTGAATTGTTGTCGTCCAAGAGATAAATTTTAAAAAATAGACTAATTTGAGATAACAATCATAATGAAGATCAAGCCATTTAGGCATCAATGTAAGCAGAAGGCCTATCTTTTTCCAAAAGAAAGTGAAGAAGATTTCAACCATATCTAGGCTGATATTATAAGTATAGATATATCTGAGTGTTAATATCATGGTTTGAAGTTTCAGTTTTTCGGTTTCCATCGGTTTTGGTTTTCTTGGAAAAGGAAAGCTTGGGTCGAAACAAATCTATTTATGCAGATAGTGGTCTAAAAACCAATGCTAAAACAAGTAATCTTGTTGTTTCCAAAAGTGCACCCCACGATTAAGAGAATTTCATACTTTCAAGTATAACAAAGTCATCACATAAGACTTGATTTTAAGAAATTCCATTCTGATTGGATGGATGAAAATTTGAAACGAATAACTACTCAAATGATGGAAAAAAGGAAAAAGCATCACTCAAGTCTTCAGTTTTGCCACCACATAGCTGGCTCTCTGGTTCCATGGCTTGAAAATAGCCTAATTTCTTGGAAATATTACATCAATGTCGCAGATACTATACGAAGTACATTAACTCAGCAAAATAAATGCTCTCCCTAGATTCATATAACATACAAGGTCAAATTTTAATTAAAAAAATCAAAATGCCTTCAAGTTGAAGTGGATATTTGGATGACCTGTAAAACCTTATGCAAGCTAAAGTGCTAAACAACTAAAATCCTTGTCCAAATAACCTAAACTCTCGCAAAACAGTAACTTCTTACCCCACCCCCGACAAAACCCCAGCCATTGAATAGAATGTCTCAAATCAAATGGCACAAAAGATGACCCCATGAAACCATATGAGTATCTCAAAAGGGCACTCCATGTACCAAGAAGGATATTACTCTTGTTGGCCATAATCTATGTGTAACATAAAATACTGACCTCCTAAAATTTCACTATTAAGGCTTAAAAGGGGGACGACCTCAAAGAAAGATGCTCCTGGCCGTCACATTGAAAATTGAAATTGGATTGCTCCAAGCTATGACATTGGAAGAATGTTTGAGGTTATGCCCTACCAGTCAAACTAGAACCATTAAAAAAGAACAGCCATAGAACAACCCAACTAGTTTTCCAATGCGTAGGAAAAAGACAATGGCAATGGCACCAATTGATTCTTACGGACAATATCATAATGATTTAAGTGGCCAACATATATGACAAATGTGACCAGAAATTACACAAAAGTAACTCAATTCGTGAATCTGACGTGGAGAAAACGAACATACAAGATCTTTGTAACAAGAGAAAGAGAGAGCATTAAGATGATATTATTGTAAGCGAATATTAAATACAAGACGCCATGCTGCCAACCTAACAGGCACTCAGGGTATCAATAATCAAACCCTAAACCAGCATCAAGAACTTTTCTTTTTAAACAGACGAAATACGAAGGAAAACGCTGTACAAAATCAATCACGATGTGCTGAAACATGTACAACTACCTCCCTGCATTAGATAACTACGAACACAACAATTCCAAGGATAACAAAAATCAAGAAGAACCGCTGTGAGAGGAGAAAAGAGTACCTTTGCCCAAAATAAACGAACCCATCTTCGCAGGGTAAACCCTAGAACGCAAGAAACCCAGGAACCCGACAAATGAGAACATGCGGGTGGAGGGTAAACCTCCCCCTATACTGGAAGGGGCCCAGAATTGTCTTCCTTCTTTCTTGGAGGCCGCTCCTACTACGGATACCAACAAGGAGAAGAAGAAGGAGGAGGAGGAGAAGAGAGAAGAGAGGGAAAACGGAAACAGTGACGAAACTCGATACGGCTTCCAGTGTGGCGAACTCCGTCCGTCTCAAGCAACAGAGACGAAGCGGCGATTAGGATGGAGAAAGGTTGGGGGGAAGTATGCAGAGAGAGCAAAATTGAGCAAACGAGTCCAGATTTTGAAGTGGATACGAACGCGAACGTTTCTTGGGTTCGAGGCGAACCCACGAATTAAACCGGGTTAGGTCGAAGAATTGGGCCTTGAACTAGGATTGATCCAAGTCCAAATCCAATTCCAGCCCACTTAACAAATGACCGTGCAACCCAGGCTATATTGCTTAACAAATGACCGTGTAAGGTGATGATTGACCGCAGATATGGATCTCTTGATTTAAGGGTTAGTAGGTAAGATTAGGAAAGTGACCCATTTAATTCTTTTTCTAAAAAATAATTATATGAGTGCCCAATTATGTAATTTGGAATTTTTCTAGTAATATCTTAAATTAATTGAGGCCTAGTTGGGCTTGACTATCCACCTGCAATTGGGGCTCTCAACAATATAGATATGGGCTATATTGGGTCAAGAAAATTGGACCCGATCCAAGCTCGAACCGGACCTCAAATTAATTTGAGATTGGACGGGCAATGACTTATCCAAGCCCAAGCATGATTTTTTTTTAACTGGGCTAAGCCCGACCCAATCTATGTGCACCTCTTCACATATTCAAGACAAGTCTACCCATGTTAATTGTATTAGATAGTTGTATAGCACTCTCATCCTACAGTTAATTGTATACTCACACGTCATATGTATACTTATTTAAAGCCACTTGTTTACACGTATTACAATTAGAAGGATGCACTAATTGATTGGAGTTTCTTGAGTTTCATATATTCTATATATCTAGATGGGTATCATATTCGTATAATATAATTAATTAAAAGGTTCGAGACATAATATTAAGAATACTCTTCCAATGAGCAAATTTTAGATCTATCGATATCAATATACAAATATAAATATAATTAACGTTAAAAAAAGTAAAAAAATTTAGAAGACATACATAGATTAGAAAAAAATTATTATATATTTTCACACGTGGAATTTTCTTAGCTGCAAAATTTAGTACAAAAAGACTTGGCTTAAAATACTTTACTCCATAAATTAGAATTAGCTAGGCATATAAATCGAGATCAGATTGAAGTTTACGTTTCTTTTACGAGGTCAAATGCTGACTAAAAACTAGGACTTACACGATACAGTTTTGGTAGATCCAATGCTACTCTACTCCCAATAATGCATCAATACGATTATGGGAATACTCAAAGAAGCTAATGCTTATTAATGAGAAGCCCTAGTTAACAGTCTTATAAAACCATGTAATTGATCACCACCAAAGTCAACTGCCAAAGCTGGCTTCATGAAAAGAATATTATGAGTAGCTTTCTTTATGTGAGCTGCAAGCCATGCATTGGAAATTTGGAATCCTTTAATTTTATTTTAGAATTTGCTAAAATAAATAGGAAAATTGATTTAAAACAAGTTATTCTTTGTCTTTATTTTTATTAACACCTTACCAAAAATGTCTTAGAAATATCTTGGGGACAGTAATATCATGCAAAAGGTGAGTATAGCAGATTGACTCGTGTCAATTAATTATAGTTATTATCCATGTATTGTTCAATTTAACTCACCTATATAGTATTCATTGATTAAGTAGACTATCATTAGATTATTTTTTTTCGGACACAACAATAAAAGTAAAATATTGGGTCGAATGGTAAATAGCCACTTAATGAGATGTAAATAATAATAAATAGAAAACATTGGGTATATTTTATAAATGTCCTAAATATATATATAATAAAAAGCCCACGGTATGCGCTTCCTCACAAGGGAATCAACCTAACGTGACAACTTTTATTTAGTCAACGGCGTGTATTCGTAAGAAATTAAATTCAATATTTTATATATATATATATATATATATATATAAGGAAATATACCAGAGTTGGAGAAGACCAAATCCAGATCCCTAATGCATCCAAAAAGAAGGATGCATTCCAGACGATGATAGACTCCAATATCTATCTCCTTTTGTTCTTGAGATCTTAATTTGCTTCAATAATGTCTACTGCTCCAGCGGCAGTCGCAATACCAACGCAATACTACGCGACGAGTAGCCTCGTCGTAGGATACGCTCTCTGCTCCAGTTTGCTCGCCATTATCAACAAGTTCGCCATCACCGAGTTCGACTACCCCGGCCTCCTCACCGCCCTCCAATACCTCACCTCCTCGCTCTCCGTCTACCTCCTCGGCAAGCTTGGCGTCCTCCACCACGACCCCCTCACCTTCGACACCGCCAAAAAATTCTTCCCGGCCGCCGTCGTCTTCTACCTCGCCATCTTCACCAACACCAACCTCCTCCGCCACGCCAACGTCGACACCTTCATCGTCTTCCGCTCGTCGACGCCTCTCCTAGTCGCGATCGCGGACACCGCCTTCCGGAACCAACCGCTGCCTTCCAAGTTCACGTTCGTATCTCTCGTCACGATCCTCGCCGGTGCAATCGGCTACGTTGCGACCGACCAGGCCTTTTCCATCAGAGCCTACTCATGGGCTCTTGCTTACTTAATCACCATCACGACCGAGATGGTTTATATCAAGCACATGGTGACCCACCTCGGGCTCAACACTTGGGGGTTCGTTTTGTACAACAACCTCTTGTCTTTGATGATGGCGCCAATCTTTTGGGTGTTAACAGGGGAGCACGAAGAAGCGATGGATGCTTTAATGTATAGCACGGGGAGTTGGATGAGATTAGACGCAGTGGTGGCAGTGAGCTTGTCGTGCGTATTCGGGCTACTCATTAGCTTCTTCGGGTTCGCGGCGAGGAAGGCGATCTCGGCGACGGCGTTCACGGTGACTGGAGTCGTGAACAAGTTCTTGACGGTTGCGATC
This sequence comes from Typha angustifolia, assembly GCF_048772165.1. Lineage (NCBI taxonomy): Eukaryota > Viridiplantae > Streptophyta > Magnoliopsida > Poales > Typhaceae > Typha > Typha angustifolia. The sequence goes on from NC_133239.1 coordinate 2,116,246, forward strand.
AACGTGATGATTTGGGATAAGCATGCGTCGCAGCCCGGGTTGGTTTGCTTGCTGTTGACTCTCGTGGGTGGAGTTCTTTATCAGCAGTCGGTGACTTTGCCCGGCAAAGGGAACGTGGAAGAGAACGCACCGGCACCGGAGGCTAAGGGAGGAGGAGGAGGAGGGTATAATAAAGTTGGAGAGGAGGATGAGGAGGACAAGGCAGCTGGGAGTGATCAGCAATCTCGTCTAAATTCCACCGTTTGAATTGACTTATTCGTGATCGTTTTATTTTTCCCTTTTGTGATCGGAAAGAAGAACCTAAATAAGATTCGTGATGAATATTTTTCAGTTATTATGTTCGGTAGAAGAGAAATTTACTAAAAGCATCCTACATTTTTTTCCCTATTGCCTCAATAATATTGGAGCTCAATTTAACTTAACAGTTGTTGAACGCAATGTAAAACTAAAATGCTTTAAATATCTCCGTCAAAGCTGTCTACTAAAGTGGACAACTTGAATGGTCGTACTTTCTAAATCTCTCAAAATTAACACCAGAGTAGACTTCAGGCCACACAATGGTAAAATGACATTCTACCAGCCCGGCCTGGCCCAGCCTATGAGGATATTAGCTTCTTTCTTCGAGAACTCTAGATGCGAATTGCAACTCCTAGGATTAGAAAATTAGCTAACGAGAAAATTAATCCTTGTATAATGACAGTACACCATATCCTTTCCAATCGAAAGTTAACTTTTTAATACGTGGTTCACACATTAGAGAGCGACAAGACGTGAATCCTAATCATTTTATATCCTTCGCTTTGAATAGAATAAGGCGAGAGGTGCGTGGTCCCAAAATCGACCCGACAGCTGCACTTGCATCCGACCCGGGTTGTCCGGGCCTTTCAAACATCCGATGGAGACCACGAGGAGACCCGGATTGGGCATCTAAAAGATTTTAGCGTGAGGTGGATCCTCTCGGTGCGGACCATCACATCCTGTCTTGAATCCGACCCATACCGGTCCCTTCACCTTTTGATGGAGATCTTCCGGGTTCGATTTGGCCTCTGCCAAGATATAATATAATATATATATATATATATATATATATATATATATAACCGCTAAGTATATAACCCGTCTCAACGCGGACCACAACTTTTTCACCCGAATCCGCATCACCAGGATACCACGTCGGCCCACTTGGGCTGCGCTCCATACTGAGATGGGCCCCACGCGATTAGTCGTCAACGTCTCGAATGCACGGCCCTGATGGAGCCTCTGTACAACAGATGCTTACGACCACGTGTCAGCCTTTTTACGTTTCCGGTCCCACAGGTATCTCAAAGGGATGGGGTGGGGGAGGAGATGGGTGTAACTTGAAACGAAGCGAGAGTTAACTCGCAAGAAGCCTTTCTCTTTGCCGGCCTACTTCCACCGAGCTTGCGTACTTAAATGTCTGGGACCCACAGCGAGAGATGGTACGACCTTTGGGCTTCTTTGTGGGTCTCCTGGAATGGTTGGTCGAGCCTAAATAAGAAAAACGCTTCGCAGAGTCGCAGTGGTACCCACGTTGCTATAAGTGGGGGGTGGGGGGAAGGCTCCGGTTAATATCTTATTCTGCCTCGTAAATTGTATTATTTTTACTGCGAATGAGATTTACCACTGTGAATAGAATAATAAAATAAGGTCGCCGGATATCCCGTGCTGGTGCTTACGTGTCGGTGGAGCTCAGCAGGCGAACCGGCCACGTGTTTGTATTACTGCTACTGCTGCCATCCTCTCTACTCGTCACTCCCCTTCTCCAAAATATAGATAAAGATAGTAGAGAGAGAGAACAGGAACTACTCCAGTTGCTCCCTCTTCTCTTACTCTCCTCTGCTTCCGTGGTGGTGGAGGGCGTCAGAGATGGGCCCTTACCCTCCAAGCTCTGGCTCGGAGATCGACGGGCTCCTAGCCAGGGTTGGCTACCGGATCCGACCGTCGGATCTCCGCCACGTGGCGCACGGCCTCGAGCGGCTGGATTCCGCCATGGTCGGCGGAGACAACCGGTTCGGCGACTCCGATGCCGTCCACTACAACCCCTCGGACCTAGCCGCGTGGGTCGACTCGATGCTGTCCGAGTCGACCTCCCAAGCCGCCGCCGAGCCTACCCTCCCCCTTAGCGACGGTGCGTGGATGGCCCAGATCATCCCACAGCTCAATCAACAGCATCACCACCAGATGGCGGCGATCGCGGCGCGCCAGCGGAAGGAGGAGGAGGACTCCGGCATCCGGCTCGTCCACCTCCTGATGGGCTGCGCTGATGCCGTCCAACGTGGCGAGTCCCGGCTGGCTGCGTCCCTCCTGGACGAGATGAGGGTAGAGCTCACGCGCATGAGCACCTCTTTCGGCATCGGCAAGGTCGCCGGCTACTTCGTCGACGCACTCCGCCGAAGGCTGTACTCGGCGACGGATCCCTACTCATCCGCTGACTCCTTAGTGGAGTACGAAATCCTCTACCACCACTTCTACGAGGCGTGCCCTTACCTCAAGTTCGCTCACTTCACGGCGAACCAAGCAATCCTCGAGGCGTTCGACGGCTACGATCGGGTCCACGTCATCGACTTCAGCCTGATGCAGGGCCTCCAGTGGCCGGCCTTGATCCAAGCCCTCGCCCTCCGCCCTGGTGGGCCTCCCTTCCTCCGCATCACCGGAATCGGACCTCCCTCTTCTAACGGCCGGGACGAGCTCCGTGAGATCGGGATCAAGCTAGCCGAGCTCGCGCGCTCCGTGCACGTGCGCTTCGCCTTCCGGGGGGTCGCGGCGACCCACCTCGACGACGTGCGCCCCTGGATGCTCCACGTCGGGCGGGGGGAGGCGGTCGCCGTCAACTCCGTGCTCCAGCTCCACCGCCTCCTCGGCGATCCGGGGAAGCAATCAGCGATAGATTCAGTTCTGAATTGGGTCGTGGGCCTCCGGCCTAAGATAGTAACCGTGGTCGAGCAGGAGGCGGACCACAACAAGCCGGGCTTCCTCGACCGGTTCACGGAGGCGCTGTTCTACTACTCGACCGTGTTCGACTCGCTCGAGGCAAAGTCCGGTCTGGCCCCTCAAAAGCCAACGGCTGAGATGTATCTCCAGCGCGAGCTCTGCAACATCGTGTGCTGCGAGGGATCCGACCGGGTCGAGCGCCACGAGCCGCTAGTGAATTGGCGGACCCGGCTCGGCCAGTCCGGTCTAATCCCTGTTCACCTCGGTTCAAACGCCTTTAAGCAGGCGAGCATGCTACTAACCCTCTTCTCCGCCGAGGGATACTGCGTCGAGGAGGTGGATGGCTGTTTGCTGCTCGGCTGGCACAGCCGACCACTCATCTCCGCCTCGGCTTGGCGAGCGAGCGATCATGCTGATGATTACGTGGCACCTGACAACATTACTCTGGTTGATCGTTGTAGCATTGCGAATAATAACAACAATAATGAGAACAGTTTTAATTAAATTATTTTTCAATCTTTAATCTTCCCCTCCGTCTTTGTTTTACTATCGCAAAGTTTTGTGCTTGTTTCGTAACGATCGGGCTTATGCTCCTGACGTACATCACAAGGAGTGATTCCATACCGGGCTTAATAGACGGCTCTGATAATGCTCGTGTTTTAACCCGACACCGGTCTGGGCGAAGGATCACGTGGGTGGCCGGCTTTTGTTCTGTCCGATTCCAAGCGGGCGGTGATGGCTTCGGGAGTACGATAAGGAGGTTCGGAGGGGCGGCGGCCCACCAGAAGAAATGGGTACGTCTCCGCTACTATTCCTGGGACTTCGGCCCACAACGCTTTCACGTGCCACGTTTCGCCGATCTCGGCGTATGACAGGTGGTCAGTCACATGTGTGAGCCTCAGACCGGGAATCTCGCCTGCGGCGTACGACACGTGGCGGTTACGTCCTTCCGGGGTCTACCAAACGGGTGCGGGTTATAAACCTCATGACTGGGTCCCGCGATGTTAACGAGTCACCTTCTCGCCACGTCAGCGTGACGGAGACCATAAGTTCTATGATTAGCTCAGAGTGGAAAAATATTTTGATCGCAAGGGTAACATCTGCTATTAAGTTCGTACGAGACTTATTTTTGGGTGCCGAACCCACCACAGGCCGCAGCTTCCTTTCCTTAATTGGGCCACTGGTGGGCCATCGTTTTGATAGACTCGAAACTAATAACTCTACTATAAATATGCTGTGTATAATATAACTATTAGATCAAGCTGAAGCTGAAGTCAGCTTGCTTAAGACTTGTAAATAGGCTCGACTCAATTATGGCTTGAAAATAGGTTTATTACGGCTTGGGTTTGACTCAGAAGTCAACTTGTTTACACCCCTAGTGAGACCTAATTAGAGGTGAGTTGCATCCACTATACTATATTAGCTAAAGATGACCATTGATTAAATATATTCATTTGAAATATATAAAGTTAGGACACTAATACGGAAAGGGGGCGTTTAAAGGAGATGTGGCGTAGTGTTCAAGTTGTAAGACATAGTTAAGTTATTTGTTTTTCTCCGGAAATGAGATTCAATGCTGGACTAATCAGCTTTCATCTAAGGACTCAATCTTTGATAACTTTTGGTTGGTCATTCATAATGCTGGGCCTTTGTTGGCCCATAGCTTTGAAGAAAAGGAGCATCAGGATGTTTAATATTTCTGAGAGAGAGAGAGAGAGAGAGAGTGCAAAAAGTTAGGGTGAACATATTAATCAAAGCCCAAGGGTCGTATCTTAGCATTAAACCTTTGCTTATGACTAACTAGAGTCGACTGTGACTAATAATGCCATCTTTCCATGGTTCAATTGCGCATTTTTATGTAACCCAAGTGCTCAAATTTTACAATGAATAAGTCACTGCCTTTTTCTTGTATTTGGTTAATTACACTTGAATTTGAATTATTATTCATCTTCATATAAGTAATTTTTTATTTCTCCCACGTCTTTGATGATAGCAATAGATAACATCAACATACAATCTCATTTTCTTTCTTTAATTTATTTTCTAAAATAAGAAAACTAATTCTAGGCTAAAACAGTTAGATGGGCCTAAGCAATAGATTCGATTTAAATCGAACAGAAAATTTAATTTTAAATGTCAGATCAGGCCTAACAAAGTTTGAATTCAAGACATCTACTCACAAACTACTTTACAAAATTAGATGATATTTGGTTCGTGCATAAGGACTACTTATTTATAAATTAAGACTCTCTTATATATATTTTATAATCAAATACTCACTTATTTATATTTTAATTAAATCTTATATGAAGTAAGTTATATGACAGGTTATACACAAATAGCAACCGTAATAAGATTATGCACATTTTTCTAAGTAAGATATGTAGTAAAATTAACATAATTTTTAATAATTAGTAACTAAACATAAATTTCGGTATAAACTTATTCAATATAATAATTATATTTTATCGAGGCAAAGACTGGACTCATCTTATCCGTTTCTTTCTTCTTTTTATTTATTTATTTATTGGCATGATTAATATATTGTTGAGAATTAGTCCATGACGTCGCACGTGTCGAATTAACGTGGATGGACCGGTCAAAGCGTTGGTGAGCTCGTGCACGATGCACGTGACACAACAGCGACGTAACGCAATCGCACTAAATTTTCGTATCCAAAGAGCAGTTGGAAAGAGATCCACGGCTTATTAATGATACGAAGAAAACAAAAACAAGAAAATGAGAGAGAAAATGACATTTAATACTACTAGTAGCTTTTTCTAATTTTCTTTAATGAAAAAGGAGCTTATTCTATTATAAACTAAGTATATATTTTTTTATTATAAAATTAAAAACTATTATTATAAAATAATAATAAAGTAATCGATAAATATAAATATATTAGATATAAAAAGGAGATGAGAGAAAAGTAAATATTACTGTACTAGTATTAAGATAAGTGATTGTTTATATGTTATACTAGTATAAATAAACTTATAACTATACCATAATGAAAAAAATCCTTAAAGCATAATTACACTTAGCCTGAACTATCAATCATTTTCATAAATTTTTCACGAATTTCTTTTTGCGACTCATAAACTTTTTAAATTATTGAAAATATCTCACTTATCTTGACTCACAGTGAGAAAAAAGGCTAAGAAAATTGAAATACCTCCGAAGATATTTTGATAAACTAAATTTTTTTTTTCTTTCCTTCCAAAATATTAGAGTAAACATATTTAATAATTTACAGATAAAAAAAGATAACAAAAATCTAACGAAATAAATATTTAAGATATTTTTAATAGTTTAGATAGCATATATATATATATATATCACACACACACAGTTTTGAAGAGGTATATAAGAAAAATGGTGATAGTTGGTCTAAGTATTACTCATTTATTTTTAATTTCATACAGAAACATAAGTGTAAAGATTATTGTTTGAGAACCGTACCCTTTAGAAGACATAGGGCGTACACAACTAATCACAACTATTATTAATTAGTTGGTTTAGGATTATAAAGCGTGGAAGCCATTTCGTACATGGGATTGCTTTAAAACGTTTCATTAAATGAATCCAGGGTCACAGTGTCAACTGCTATTTAATGCGTATCACTATTCACTCACACTGTTCTGGAAGGAGGTAACTTTTTTCAACTTCGGTCGGTAGAAATTGAAAATTAACCCCAAACCCAGCCTACTGTCGGGGCGGATTTTTCAGATTTGAATACGAATATTAGATCTCTGTTTATTTGCATATTTTTTTTTAATAATTTATAGTTTTTAGTTTGATTATTTAAATAATAAATATTAATATTGTTACTAATTATACTTTATATATTATTTATAGAGATTAATTTTTCTAATTTTATATATTTCACGTATAAAAAATTTATTTGTTGTAAAACTCTTAATATTTTTTTATTAATTATATCTAAATAAAATATTATAATTATTTTAAATTCAATCAATATTTATTTAAAATCTAATCCTCTATCCGAAAATTATCTGTATCCGTTTAGTTAGGATATGATTTTAAATTTTACTATCCGTTCAATATCTATATCTGAATTCGTATTCAAACTAAAAATATGAATTCAAAAGTAGAAATCCATTTTCAACGCTGCTACTGTCCCTGTGCACTTTACAACGAAAATGCTGGCAAAGGTTTTAAGGAGCTGGCTCTTCAACTATTCGTTTGTCCTTGTTAACTAGGTTAATAGTGTCTTTAGTGATATTAATGGGGGCGGTTCTTTCTATTGTTTATGGTTGTATAAGATAGTTAACTTGATTCTTATTAATGTATAATAATAGCAGGGTTAATAATGTCTTACCAGACTTGCTCTACGTAATTATTATGTAAAGCCTGGTCTAGCTTGCCAGTGGATGTCTCTTTGTAATTTTAATCTTAAATAAACTTTAGTCTAATTTGACTGAATTTTAACTTATTTTTATATATTTTAAATTTATACAGTTAGTCCACCGTTAATCGATGAGCGGGATATAAAATACTTAACTAATTACCGCTATAAAATTACGGTTTAGTTTTACGATAGTAGAAATAATTTGGTCATTTAGCAACTTGCTCATGGCGAAAATATTAGGTCAACCATGGTAGAGATAAAATTAATTTAATCTGGACCACAGGAAAATAAGTGCTTAATTAATCCTTTTTATTAGGAAAGATGAAATAGTATGTGTGACATTCTAGGTATGCAAAATGTGACAACTAAGGGTATCTATCAGCTACTTAATTAAATGAATTCTTGTGATAAGGGAAGAAGTCATCCCGTTTTTATTTTATTTAGCCAGTGAGCAGTGCGTCATCGATGATAACATCTATTACGAAAATAAAATAGACTACTATAAGTTCCTTGATTGATGAATTTAATATATTAAAAAAGATCTCAGCCTCTCTTTTTCTCTGGTGCATGTTAAAGAGAAAGATGAGGACTTAATCTAATCGAATACTACAACCATTCATGTGAGTTTAGTCAGAAGTATACAAGTATTAATGTGTTAAACTAAAGAATCCCAAATTTGCACTTTAACGTACACCTCTCGTTTATATTATACGTTTGCAGCCTTGCAGGTTGACCTTCTTAGCCAGCCAGATCTTAACCGGGAAAAATAATTTGGCATTATAATTTAAAATTTGGGAGGCCAATGAGTCACATTCTAGGCAAAATTTGGTTTAAATTTAAATGTCTTAGGTGTTCAAGGATTTAAAATTAGTTATGTGACCAAATTGTCATCGAGAGACTCTAGAAGGAGTTTCCGGAAGAGGCTTCACTTTGTGAGCTAGAGAGTGTAGTAGAATTCACGCTAGAGTGAAGATTGTGAGATCGGTAATGGAGTTGGAGGCTTATGAACATTATTTCCTTCTTTTTTTTACTGCCAAGTTATCCACATTGTGAGAAGTCTTGGGAGTCATATTGGCTTGCAGCATAAGGAGGTTACAGTCTTTAGTGAATAAAGGATATTCTTGAAAACCTAGAAATGTTGGGAGAAGCGGCACCGCAGTAGGCGGCTTGGCGAAGGAGGACAGGGAATGAGGTGGCACAGTGGCATCGGCTTGCCGAAAGAAGAGAAGGCTGCACTGGAGCACTGCGGTGGTGGAGGAGGCGGGGATGTGAAAATGAGATTTAGGGATTAGAGTTTTCCTCACCATTTCTACCGAGCCTATTGAGCCAAGCTTGAGCAAGCTGGCTTCAATTCAGACTAGGCTCGTTATTAATTTCGAACTAATTTTGGCAGCTCAAACTCGGTTCATCTTAAACTGAGCGAGCTGGTCTCGAACTTCAGTCAAGCCGAGCTGAACTACTCATTTAAATTGACGGACGTAGTTGTAAGTGAGTTGACATCTTTATATCAATAGAAGAGTGTTTTGTATAATTCTATCTGTCTATTTTTTTTCTCCTGCTACTACATTTGAGTGAGGAAGGCTGATCCAACCTTGCTAGAAGATTGAGAGTCTCACTGGCTTATTGCCTACAAAAGAGCTAAGTCCGTGACACATAGACCCCACCATTTATTTATACATAGCTCTATCTGAAGATAACAAATAACAATAAAATTAAAACGATCATCTTATCCTCAACATCTTTCTCTTTCTTTCTATGAACTAAGAGGTAAATATATTCTTCACAAATTTTTCTTAACAAAAAAAAAAAAAAAAAAAGATAACTAACTGTTGGAATTCTACCAGGTTTCTAGTACTCAAGGAGGTCAAAAAGACACTTACAATTATGTTGCTGCGCTGATATTTAACATTGAAAATGAAACATTACCTTAAAGCTCACGCAGCATTAATTTTCTTAGAAAACACTGTCTCGTTGAGTATCTACCAAAGAGATTTCTTGTGAAACAGTTTCTTCTTGTCGATCTACCAATAGAGAATCTTCTAGCTCCACAATACTAGTCAAGAAAACAACCCAGGCAGCAGCACCTCCACATCTAAACGTCAAATAGTCAACACCTACAACTTTCTATCCAAAAGTCCTGTGCCTGTGCCTGTGCCTGTGCCTGTTTAGAATTCCTTTCACTCCCTCGTGACAGATGCGGGCCAAGTAAACGTAATCCATTTGAGTTGCCTAAGCTGTAGAATAGCCAGAGTTTAAAAAGTTTTCTATGGACTCCAAATCTTTCTTCCTTTTTCCTTTTAATTTAATCATTCTTCTTCTACCTCGCGACAGCTGCGGATAATAAAAAATTGCAGGCCACTTTCACGCAAAACGTAGTGCATTTGAGTTGTCTTCTTCGTTGGACAGACAAGAATGCATGACTGCAATAATTTGATAGGTAAATAGGAGATTCATAATTTTCAACTTAAGTAATTAGTGCCATCTTTATCAGTCTAATTATTCTCTCTTCACAGTTAAAAAACAAAGAGTTAGCTCACTTATTTAAAAAAGAGATTGTTAATGGATCCTAAGCTCAAAGATTAATCATAGTTTAGACAAACGGGTTAGCCACGCCTTGTCGATATATAGCTTAGTTAATTAGATTAACTCATCCAGGACATATTTAAACCATGCATGCATATATATCAAAGATCCACTATATATCAACTATAACGTCACGTACGTTAAATTCTCTTACATGCGGATTTGGGGGGATATTATTCCACCGAATAATGCAGTTAGAAAATTCAAACTGGAGCACTAATTAAACTCCATCATAGGAATTCGTTGTAGTTACATATAATACCCTTTTTAACTAAATTATGATTTATAATTTACACCCGATACTTTTACTATTTATATATCGAGCTCATCGGAAAACTACTCCTTTTAAATAACTAAAATATCTTTAGTATAGGTTGTTTTTAGTTGAGTTGAGTTGACTTAGGTTGGTTGGGTTTAGTTGGTTGAGTTAAATTAGTATATGTTGGATAATTATAACTTGATCGATGATATTTTTATAATTTTTTATTATATTTAATTAATTTTAACTAACAGATCTACGAAGACGTAAAATATAAATAATAATTACATTAAAAAAAAAACAGAGGTTCATATACATATTTCTCCTATATTTATTACTCCCTACATTCTAGAAGGTCAAGATGCTTTATAATGTTCTAATATTGAGAATCATCTTAACAAACTCAAGACCTTTTTTAATTCAATTACGTGGTCTAATGCTACTCATGTTGATATTTAGCAAATTTTCCTATTAAAGTATAATATGCGCATGATTGAGACCGTTATAGCTCAGATCTTAGTATCAGATTAGCTCAATAGTTTAGCTTAGCTTATCCGCTCTTGATATATATATATAACTTATTATTATTTATTTATGAGATGCCATAAATGAGCCTGCTATTGATATTATCTTCTTTTGTCCGTTCATTGTCTCTGGCCAACTAAAACCTACTTCTCCCATTCCCAAAGTTTGAAAATAATTAACCATCCACTGATTAGTACTTATCAGAGCATTAATTGCTCGATCAATTGCCAAGACAACGTTTTATTTTTTTCTCCCTAAAAATTTAATTCAAATTTCAAAAGTAAATATTCTCGGACTTATTTATCTGTAATAATAACTAAAACCATAGCAATTGTTGTACAATTAAACATCCCAAGTTAACTACGCTTTTGCCCTTATCCGGAGTACTACTTACTGCACGAAAGGATTCGCCGTTGGAAGGAAAATTTACTAAAAACACCTTATGTTTTATTTTTATTTAATATCTTAAAAAGACACATAACTTTATTTTCACCGTCGGAGATGGCGTAGTTTTGAGGGGGTGGAATGATAAAATATCATAAAAATGAGTTGGAAGTTAGGAAGTCTTCAGATGGACAGCTAACGGTCGGGTACAAGAGTAACTTGCTTGGTGAGCAAGATGTCTCCATTAGACTCTTGACTAAAAATTAAACTCTATTTAGTATAATTTCCGATTTGTTTAATGTCTCCCTTTCCTCTTTACTACACCCAAAAGCTTGGCCCATCTAATTAATTATTTATACCCCCTCCTCTCCCTCCCTCTCCCTCTCACTTGCTTCAAGCTAAGCCCCTCTGCGGCATTTCGTCGAACGCCGAGATGGATTCCGGCGAGATACATAGGATCGGCAGCATGAGGAGGGATAGCTCCATCTGGAGAAGAGGAGACGATGTGTTCTCGAGGTCGTCCAGGGACGAGGACGACGAGGAGGCATTGACGTGGGCCGCGCTGGAGAAACTGCCCACGTATGATAGGGTGAGGCGAGGGATACTTACCATGGCGCAGGGGGAGCAGAAGGAGGTGGATGTGGAGAAGCTCGGGTTCGGGGAGAAGCAGGCGTTGATCGCCAGATTGGTGCGGGTGGCCGACGAGGATAACGAGAGGTTCTTGTTGAAGATGAAGGACCGGATTGATCGGTAAAAGTTGGATCCTTTTTAACCTTTTTCTGGGTAGAATTTGGATGTATTTTTATATGTTTTGGTCTATTTGGTAGGGTTGGAATCGACTTGCCTACGATCGAAGTGCGTTTTGAGCATCTTAGCATCGGAGCGGATACATACGTAGGGAACAGGGGATTGCCCACTGTTCTTAATTCGTTTACTAATACTCTCGAGGTAGTCATAAAAGCAAAAATTCAGTACGCAATTAAAAAGAAAGAAAGAAGGAAATAAAATTTTGGGTATTAATCTGCCTTATTTGCTTGAACAAGGCCCTTGCAAATGTTCTCCATATATTACCGAGCAGGAAGAGACCAATGCCAATCCTTCACGACGTCAGTGGAATCATCAAGCCCCGCAGGTAAGGATGAGCTAACTGCTTGTTGGAAATTTTTCTTAACCAGTTTGATGAATTGTGTTTGATTCTATTAAAATTGCTACTTTTAGGATGACTTTGCTACTAGGGCCACCAGGATCGGGGAAGACCACATTGTTGTTGGCCCTGGCTGGAAAGCTAGACTCTGATCTGAAGGTTGCAGTTTCCACTTATCGGTATCAGCTTTTTCTAGTTTGCATATAGAATTTTGATGCTAAGGGATTTTTTTTTTTTTTTTTTTGTGGAAAAATATACAGTTTTCGGGCACAGTGACCTATAACGGTCACGGAATGGACGAGTTTGTTGCTCAGAGAACAGCTGCATATATCAGTCAATTTGATCTCCATATAGGGGAGATGACAGTGAGGGAAACCTTAGCTTTCTCTGCTAGGTGCCAGGGTGTTGGTACTCGTTACGGTAAGCCTTGCCCATCAGTTATGCTATTTAAGTGCAAATTGTTGCAAAATCTGATTGAATGCTCAATGATACATGATTTGCTATGACATGCAGAAATGCTTACTGAGTTGTCAAGAAGGGAGAAGGCGGCAAATATCAAGCCAGACCCTGACATTGATGTCTTCATGAAGGTGCTATGCAAATTCTAAAATAGAAATCCATCTTTTGTACCTATCTCGTCAAGATCACAGTCTATTGATGTCTAAACTTTCCTTCATTTCATTCCTCTAGGCATCTGCAATGGGAGGACAGGAAGCAAATGTAGTCACAGATTATATATTGAAGGTACGTTATGCAACCAACTGGTACGCTAATTTTGATTGAAGATATTTGGAGAACATGATTGATTCTTTTATACTCATGGCAGATCTTAGGACTAGAAATATGTGCTGACACATTGGTAGGAGATGAAATGTTGAGAGGTATATCTGGTGGGCAAAGGAAGCGTGTCACTACAGGTACAGGAATTGATAAGATGATATTTCAGATCAACATCCTTTTGCTTAGTGCCTTTTGTATTGAGAAATCTTATGTTTCTGTTATCTGAGTATCTGGGTCTTCAATTTCAATTTTGCGTGATATAGGTGAGATGCTTGTTGGACCTGCAAGAGCGCTATTCATGGATGAGATATCCACCGGGCTGGACAGCTCCACGACTTTCCAGATAGTGAACTCCCTCAGGCAATCAATTCACATTCTTGGCGGGACAGCTCTTATCTCTTTGCTCCAGCCTGCGCCAGAGACATATGATCTTTTTGATGATATTATTCTTCTCTCCGATGGTCAAGTTGTGTACCAAGGCCCTCGGGAGTATGTGCTTGAGTTCTTCGAGTCGATGGGATTCAAATGCCCCGAGAGGAAGGGGGTTGCTGACTTTTTGCAAGAGGTAGGCTTATCACAAGGATTTCCTTTATTATTTGTCCAATATTAACCTTCCCTTTTGGATCTTCTGGTGTTGTATTGTGCTATTTCAATGATGATATTGTGTTGATATTGCACTATTTCAATGATGATATTGAATCTGTGTTCACATTCAAAGGTGACATCAAGAAAAGATCAACAGCAGTATTGGGCACACCACGATGAACCTTACAGGTATGTCCCTGTAAGGGAATTTTCAGAGGCATTTCGTTCATTCCACACCGGGCAGGCTATAGGAAATGAACTTGCTGTTCCCTATGATAAGAGCAAGAGCCATCCTGCTGCTCTGACAACTTCGAGATATGGTGTTGGCAAGAGAGAATTATTGAAAGCTAACATTGACAGAGAAATTTTACTGATGAAGAGGAACTCATTTGTCTATGTCTTCAAGGCAACTCAGGTCAGATATCTTTGTCACTATTATGTGCTCATTTTTTATTAGCTAGCGCCGATGTATCAACTTCTGTCAATTTCTTATGGCAGCTCACCATTCTGGCATTCATAGCAATGACTGTCTTCTTGCGTACAAATATGCACCGTGATAATGTGACAGATGGAGGAATCTATATGGGTGCCCTCTTCTTTACAATAATAATAATCATGTTTAATGGGTTCTCGGAACTTGCCATGACCATTATTAAGCTTCCTGTTTTCTTCAAGCAAAGAGATCTTCTGTTTTATCCTGCATGGGCATACACATTGCCATCATGGATTTTGAAGATTCCTATAACATTTGGAGAAGTAGCAGTCTGGGTGTTTTTGACATACTATGTGATCGGATTTGATCCAAATGTAGGCAGGTGAGAAACAACTAAAATTTTGATACCGTCACTTTTCATAAAATCTGTCTTTCCATTCTGTATCTTTCTTTCTTTGCCGTTTTTCTTTGAGAAAATTCCACCATTTGTAAACCGTAGCATACTATCATGTTCACAGGCTTTTTAAGCAATATCTGCTGCTCCTAGCTGTCAATCAGGTGGCATCTTCACTCTTCCGGTTCATTGGTGGACTAGGCAGAGACATGATCGTGGCAAATACGTTTGGTTCATTTTCACTGCTGATTCTTTTGGTGCTGGGTGGATTTATTCTCGATAGAAGTATGCACTAATGACTTGCTACTATTTATGAATTATGAGATTTGCCATTGCGAAAACAGATCTGCTAATGTATTTGGACAGGTCCTGCTACCTGCAACTGCAATGAGCATTCTATTACTTCTTCTATTATAACGTCAATTCACTAGTCTTTTTCTCCCAACAGATGATGTGAAGAAGTGGTGGATATGGGGCTACTGGATCTCACCTCTGATGTATGCACAGAATGCTATTGCAGTAAATGAATTTCTGGGGCATAGTTGGAGTAAAGTAAGGATATGACATTTTGTATATGACAAAGAATTAAAAGCTCGATAGATGATTTAGCTAATTTTTCTTTTTATGTTCTGCCACAGGTAAATGGAACAGAATCATTAGGAGTGAGTGTATTGAAGTCTCGGGGAGTTTTTCCTGAAGCAAAATGGTACTGGATTGGCTTTGGTGCTCTAATCGGATACGTATTCTTATTTAATGCTCTGTTTACACTGGCTCTCGCCTATCTCAGTCGTGAGTATACGTCTCAAAAATGACTTATTGTAAACAAGTTGAATGCCTTAGAATCATAATAGAAAGCTCTGAAGTTTATAACTATATTGCTGAGTTCACTGTTTCCATGCTTGCAGCATTTGGTAAATCTCAACCAGTTATGTCAGAAGAGACATTAAAGGAAAAACACGCAAATTTAACAGGTGAAGTTTTAGAAGGATCATCTAGAGGAAGGAAGTCAAGTCGATCTGTTTCTAAAAGTACGTCTTGTTTTGCTCATTAAAGATAGTTCTCCTGATGTGTACCCATCTGATCACAAGTTTTATGGATTCAGAAAGCACTGTTGAGGTGAGGAAAACTAATAGTTCATCGAGTTCCGTAAACGATGTTGTGAATTCTAGTCCAAGCAAGAAAGGAATGGTCCTTCCATTTGTACCACTCTCCCTTACCTTCGAGAATGTAAGATACTCTGTTGACATGCCACAGGTAATTTCTTTCTTTGGACAATTTATTTTTGGAGTAATGCCATCTTATATACATATTTGGTCCAACTAACTGTTAAGCTTTGGTGAACTTGCAGGAAATGAAAGCACAAGGTGTACCAGAAGATCGATTGGAACTCCTTAAGGGTGTCAATGGGTCTTTCAGGCCTGGAGTGCTTACAGCTCTGATGGGCGTAAGTGGAGCAGGTAAGACGACATTGATGGATGTATTGGCCGGGAGAAAAACAGGTGGATATATAGAGGGAAATATTACCATATCGGGCTATCCAAAAAAGCAAGAAACTTTTGCTCGTATATCAGGATATTGTGAGCAGAATGATATCCACTCTCCACATGTGACAGTACACGAATCTCTTGCATTCTCTGCATGGCTTCGACTACCTCATGAGGTTAATAAAGAAACAAGAGAGGTTAGTATGATAAGTACCAATAACCATCAATGTACAGTCTGATTTGATGAGTGTTTTCTGATCTTTCATAACGATCACAGATGTTCATTCAAGAGGTAATGGAGCTTGTAGAGCTCACATCACTCAGTGGTGCACTTGTTGGATTGCCTGGAGTGAATGGTTTATCAACCGAGCAACGAAAAAGGTTAACTATTGCGGTGGAACTCGTTGCTAATCCTTCAATTATTTTCATGGATGAACCGACCTCCGGACTTGATGCACGGGCTGCAGCAATTGTTATGAGGACTGTGAGAAACACTGTGAACACTGGGAGAACAGTTGTTTGCACTATTCACCAGCCAAGTATTGATATTTTTGAAGCTTTTGATGAGGTGAGTGGATGTTGCGCTTGTAGGTGTTCACCTCCTGTTTTGAAGCTAAATCACTTGTAGAAGCTCATGGATACACCTTTAATACCTTCTATTGTTGGTCACAGCTATTCTTAATGAAGCGAGGAGGAGAAGAGATATATGTAGGTCCATTAGGGCGTCATTCTTCCAAACTGATTGAATACTTTGAGGTAAGACAAAGAAGCACAAAATTTCACTTTTTCGTAAGTTTCTTTCAAAATTACTACTAAGAATCACTTTTATTTATTTTCCTCAGGCAATTAATGGTGTCAGTAAGGTTAAGGATGGCTATAATCCAGCAACATGGATGTTGGAAATGACTACATTGGCACAGGAAGAGATGCTAGGGGTTAATTTCAGTGAAGTATATAAGAACTCTGGACTATATCAGTGAGTAAACCTACCTATCCTTCCTGTCCTGCATAAGAGATTGCTAGTCTTCAGTAATTTATAACTGCACATCGTATTGCAGGAGGAATAAGAGTTTGATAAAGGAACTAAGTGTACCCCCTCCAGGTTCAAGTGATCTCTACTTCCCAACTCAATACTCACAATCTTTCTACACACAATGCATGGCTTGCTTATGGAAGCAAAACCTGTCGTATTGGAGGAATCCTCCATATACTGCAGTGAGGTTCTTTTTCACAACTATTATAGCATTGTTATTCGGAACTATATTCTGGGACCTTGGCACGAAAAGGTAAACCTTTACCGAAATGTATTGAACATTCTCCAAGATATTACTTCAGTTTTTGTCAGAAAGTATTCAAGTGCATTCTTAAAATTCCTTTTGCAGGAAGCAACGACAAGACTTGTTCAATGCCATGGGATCTATGTATTCTGCAGTTCTGTTCATAGGGGTGCAAAATTGTTCATCTGTTCAGCCAGTTGTGGCTGTTGAACGGACCGTCTTTTACAGAGAAAGAGCGGCTGGCATGTATTCAGCTCTGCCGTACGCATTTGGACAAGTAATCAGTCTGGCCTTCAACCCATTGCTATCTAATTTTATTTATTGTTTCCAGAGATAAAACAAAGTAAATAGTCTATAATTATAGTCTTATAGATCGATGATGTTATCATCATGTGTCATTTGCAGGTCGCAATTGAGCTTCCATATATCTTGGTTCAGGCTGTGATATATGGAGTGATAGTCTATGCAATGATTGGATTTGAATGGACTGTGGCGAAGTTCTTCTGGTACTTGTTCTTCATGTACTTCACCCTACTATACTTCACATACTATGGAATGATGGCAGTAGGCTTGACACCCAACTACAATATAGCCTCAATAGTCTCCGCTGCATTTTATGGAATATGGAACCTTTTCTCTGGTTTTATTATTCCGCGACCGGTGAGTACCGATGCTTCACTTGGTTCTTTCTTTGTTCTTACCTTCTTCTTCTTCTAAAGATATCTCCTTTTTTTGTACAGAAAATTCCTGTTTGGTGGAGGTGGTATTATTGGATATGCCCAGTTGCGTGGACCTTATATGGACTGGTTGCTTCCCAGTTTGGAGACATAGAAGATACATTTGATACTGGCGAGTCTGTAGCTGATTTTGTGAGGAGCTACTTTGGCTTCAAACACAGCTTCTTGGGAGTGGTGGCAGTGGTGACTGTTGCATTTACTGTGCTCTTCGCTTTCCTATTTGGGTTTTCAATCAAGATGCTGAACTTCCAAAGAAGATAAAAAAAAATAATAATAACAATAAACGGCGGCGTTCCTGAATTTGAGTACAAATATACTGGAAACAGGAGTTGTTATTAGTGATGTCCCAGTTAGGGGAGTTATAGTTCAGTGAATTTGTAATTTATATACAGATAGGCCATGATATTTGTAAAGTATCTTTTGCATTTGAATTTTAGGTGAGATTTACTTTGACACAATTACAAATGTACTGGAGTTGTAGCTACTAATAATAATATAAGGTGAGATTTACTTCCACATCTGAATGGACGAGTTTTCTATGGACTTTAAACAGGTGTTTTCTTCTTCGTGACAGCTGCGGACTAATAAATTCAGGCCACTTTCCGGCAAAACGCAGTGCATTTGAATTGTCTGAACACCAGTCAGGTATGTCACGTTACATTTTGGTCAAGATGCAGACTTGTGAGAAACCCCCAATCTTCTTCATTGGACACACACGATTGCATTATTAAGCCCAGTCTATACTAATTTGATAGGTTGTTACTAGAGAATTGATCAAAGAGGAGAATAATGGTATTCAACTTAATTAATTGCCATCTTTATCATTATGTTATGTTCGTCATTTTGTGCGTTTATATATCTTTGATACAATTAAATGAGTGCATTTATTAAAGGGTCACCAATGGAGTTCTACTCATACGGTGAAAGAGGATCATGATATATGAGTATTCTAAAGTTTGAATTCCAAAAATGCCAACTTAAAGAGGACGCCATTGAGTTTTAATTTCTCTCTATAAGAAAAGGGAAAAAACCAAAAGGAAATAAAAAAAAAAACTTATTTCTTAAAAAACTAGCCCTCTATAATATATAATTTAGATAATTAAATTAAGTCTTATAAGAAAGATTCGAGAGGGTAGGCCCAAATCATATATGTATAACACTTTTAAGCAACGATGGCCATGCCAACCACCGGCCCGCACGGCACGGCATGTGTCGTGACACTTGCCGGCTGTGCCGTAAGAGAATGAGAGAAAAAGGTAAGAGATACTCATCTTTGCCATTGTAGTCGCCGCCGCTCGGCGATCGCTACTCGCCGCCTGCTTCGTACCGTAGCCCCCGAGAGAGAAGACGGATCGAGACAGAGGGATCGTGAGAGAGAGAGAGAGAGAGAGGAGGGGGTTTTAAAATTTAAGTTGCGTATTCGGATCTGGATCAGCGATCGGCGGGCGGTGATCGGTGAGCGGCAGCAACGGCGACGAGGTCAATGGTGAGCGGCGATGCGTTAGGAGGGGTGCCGTGCGGCACCCTCATGCCACGCGCCGATCGGCACGATCATCCTTGCTTTTAAGAAAAAATTAATCAAATATCAATAGAAAAATCGAACCTATAAATTCTACCCTAAGCTAGTAGGATTCAAATAAATACCAACCCATCTCATAATTTCTATACAAGTAACATAGAAACTGGGACTTAAAATCTCCACCTCTCAAGCTCTCACCAATACGAGCTCCTGAATAATAATTCATACTTTTAGCCTGCGACTAAGGATGACATCTGAAATGCATCTAAGTCTTTGGTCGCGAGTGATAAATTCTCTTGGAAAAATGATAAAGTTGTGGTACTTTGATTTGGTAGGCATGCAGACATGCGGAATGCAGTCAGAAAATTCAAACTGAAACACTAACTCAACTCCATCACGAAAATTTGTTATAACGCTTTACAATTTGTATACGAGTCCAAGTGATGGCATATTTAATCGGTCATACATTTGACATTCAACTACAACTAATGTATGTTTTCTATAATAAAATAAGCTCAACTTTTTTTTCCCTTCTGGACCGGTCCTAGTAGATATTAAAGTCGATAATTAATAAATTTTATTTATCGAGCACTATATACATATGGTTTAGATGTGTTCTAGAATTTGTGACGAGATTACCTGCTCATAATCTATTAAAAAACATATTATTTTCTAAATTTTAATTCAAACTTTAAAAAAAAAAATTAGACTTTTAGCCCCCTACCAAATATTCTTATATTCTTGACTAATTCATCGTAATACTTATTGACATGCAAACTTTAATTACCAAAATACCTATTTCTAGAAATAAAAATACTGTTGGAGTAGGAGTCAGGAAAGAAAGAAATAAATGGGCATTTATTGGTAATACTATAAGTATCACATAAAGATTTGTTTCCGAGAAATATTGGCTAAGTTTTGGATGAGAAGTGAAAAAAGTCATCCCAAGAAGGAGAGGTTTCTATTCCCACTTAACCACAACAGAGAGCATTATAATTTAATTCGGAGAATTAAGCTCAGGGCACGAGATAATATTTAAATAAAGAATAACCTACGAAATTCCTGGGAATAAAGAGTCTCAACTCAGCCTACACATTTTGTCAGTACAATAATTCAAAAATATAACCTTGAGAATCTAGAAAGCTAAAAAAATCAAAGATTGCCCACGAATACAAGTTAAAGAAGAAATAAACTTTAACATCCAAATATGAAGCATAGCAAAATAAAATAAAATAGTTAGAGATTACCAGAAAATACGACACCTGTATCTAGACAACATTAGGAGATCGATAGAAACACAGACACCCGTAAGCACATAGTACTACTATAAACGGGTTTCAAACTCTTATCCCCCATCTAGAGAGGCCTCGATCATCCGACATGACAGTGAGGCCTGCGGGCAGAAGAGCACCGCTAAGCAAAATAGAGTCCTCAATGGCAAAGGCAAATGCAAATCAACTACAGCAGGAGTTGGGGAGGTGCAAACGATAACTTGTGAAATATGCCAATATCGATCACAATATTATTTTCACGAGCAACAAACTTAACATACTCGATCAAAGTGAAGCAGAGACTTCTAATTTCCAACCATTCCACACTCGATCAGCTACTACTGGGATTAAATACTCTCACAATTTTGACACAAAACTTCGATTGAAGACTTGAAACTCGTGTGGTACGTCAAATTTGGACCAAGTCGTCTTCTGGATGAATGCAATTTGAACTTTGGTGACCACCCACCTTAGTTAGTCACTGGTCAACTTGAAAGCATAGCATCTTTCTAGATGTTCAACGTGGCCAAATTATATATATTACACATATACATTGCATTGTTTTCGTTCCACTAAGGAAGCTTCTCTCCTATGCCTGCAATTAATTGAAGCCAAGAGACCAAGATATGCCAACACATTTTGGATTGGACTGGAATGCTCTATCCTTTTGAGAACTTTGACTCAATTATTTTAGAACGAAGCAGCCAGCTAACTTCTAGATGGGGGTATATTTGGACTTTCACACACTATGCCCATATCTAGCTGGGCATCTGATTTGACTCTCAAGAATTTTGTTAAGGGAGGGGGGGGGGACCAATATTTTTAAATCTATCTAGAAATGCTCTGTGAATATTATTATATTATATATTATAGTAAATATTATACATATAAAGAAAAGGATTTCTATATATTTTAATTTTTTTAATATGAGGATAAGATATAAATTGCAGCACGAGGCACTATTCGCCTTTGTTTTTTATTACTCCTGAGCCAAACTTTGGGTGTCCTTTATAAATTTTATTATGAATATAAATATATATATATACTTAATAATTAAATTATAAAATCGCCTGTATGTTATTATTGCCATTATGAATTAAATACTTCCCGATGAAGCTTCCTCTCACACCAATCACATGCACAATATTCTCCAAAGAGAACAAGATAAAAGGAGCTTTCCCACCTCTTTGGCCCGTATAGAAAAAAGAATAGGCGTTTTTCATAAGCCCACCTATATTCTTGACTTATTTACCATCTCCCTTTCTAGATAATTTGCTTAAAGACACATCTAGGGAGTCCGTTATAATAAACTAATTATACGGGGGGTGATATGATAAAATAAAGTTCGTAGACCGGCGGCGATTTTAAGAGCCTAAATAAAATATCATGACATGAATTAATCAACAAGCATGTCGATATCATTCTATCCACCAAAAAGTCATCATACCAGATAACTAACTTATACTTTCCTACTATTCTTTTTTTTTTCTTTTTCCTTTTTTTCTACCACCTCGTGACAAAAGATCATAAGTTGACCGATCCTCGACGGTGAATTTTCGCTGCCATATAGATGTGGTCAAAGTCAAACTCATTTTTCTAGAAGAAAAGGAAATTATTATACCCTTCTTGAAAAAAATTATGTATTTATTGAGGAAAGATGCAAAATAAAAATATTCAAAACATAGGGCGGTAGAATGTAAAAAAAAAGGATTTTTTTTCCCCAAGGACTCTTCCGAGAAAGTGGCTTCCGCTGACGGACACTTTCATTTTGTCGTACAGACGGAGTGCACCTAAACGAAATGGGGAGTATACTTAGAACAAACCAAAGGGTCGCCACTTCCACCGATACAATTGGATTATAACTCCACGGATGTCCTCGAGGCTATGGCGTACCGTTGTTGACCGGTCATCAACACATGCGCTATTCTACTTTCCCTGTCTTCCAGAAAGTCCAATGCGGACTTCCCTCTTTCCCTCCATTTAAAAACCCCCCCTCCCCTCCCCTTAGTTAGATAGCAGCAATCGAACAAACCCAGCTCGTTGGGTTCCCAAGGCTTATACTTTTCAAGAATCCTCTTGGGTTTCGCTTCTCTCTTTTTCTTTTTTTACTTTTTCGTTGGTTTAATTCGAGTGTTTGATTCCGAAAGAAGAGCGTGGCGCTGAAGGTGGTCTCAGAATGGAGTCGGCGGATGCCTATGGATTTCGTAGTACGAGGATGAATAGCTCGTCGATCTTTAGGCGAGGAGATGAGATCTTCTCGAGATCTTCGCGGGACGAAGACGACGAGGAGGCGCTGAAGTGGGCAGCGCTTGAGAAGCTTCCGACGTACAGCAGGGTGCGGAAGGGGATCCTGATCGACGAGGGAGAGAGGAAGGAGATCGATATCGATGACCTCGGGTTCCAGGAGAAGAAGAAGTTGTTGGAGAGGTTGGTTAGAGTCGCGGAGGAGGATAACGAGAAGTTTCTATTGAAGCTTAAGGATCGGATCGATCGGTAGGAAGAACAGAAAAAAAAAAAAATTCCCTTTTGCTGTTTCGTATTATGATCTTATCTTGCGAAGTTTCGAGAATTGCTACTGAAATGTATATATTTCAGAGTTGGACTTGATTTCCCGACGATCGAAGTGCGTTACGAGCACCTTAACATCGATGCGCAAGCTCTCCTCGGAAACAGAGGCTTGCCGACCTTCTTGAATTCGACACTCAATACCCTAGAGGTACTTTATTTGGTAGA
Source organism: Typha angustifolia (assembly GCF_048772165.1). Classification (NCBI taxonomy): domain Eukaryota; kingdom Viridiplantae; phylum Streptophyta; class Magnoliopsida; order Poales; family Typhaceae; genus Typha; species Typha angustifolia. Next base: position 2,139,678 of record NC_133239.1, read on the forward strand.
TCCATAGTTTTTATTGCTGATCGTTACGTGGTCGGTATCCAATTCTGAGGTTGCTTGGCTCGATCGTTTTTTTATTCAGGCCTTAGCAAACATGCTCCATATCTTGCCGAGCAAGAAGATACCCGTAAACATCCTACATGACGTTAGCGGAATCATCAAACCAAGGAGGTAGGAGAAGATCATTTCAAATTGCTACAAAAGTTGATTGGTTTTGATCCAGATAGATAGTATGTTCTTAACTCATACCATGTTGTGCTCGCAATCTCAGGATGACATTGCTCTTAGGCCCACCAGGTTCAGGGAAGACCACACTGTTGTTGGCTCTTGCTGGAAAACTTGACTCTGATCTGAAGGTCAAAAAACTTATAAACTTATACTGGATTTTTCTTTTGGTTTTCCTTCAAAACTTTGTCTGCTGTGTTCTCTTAAGTTGAAACTGATGCAACGACTTTCCTTTTCTCTAATATAAACAGGTCACAGGAAATGTAACGTACAATGGCCATGGGATGAATGAGTTTGTGCCTCAGAGAACGGCAGCCTATATCAGTCAGCATGATCTCCACATAGCAGAGATGACAGTGCGAGAAACCTTGGCTTTCTCTGCCAGAGTCCAGGGAGTGGGTACTAGATATGGTAAGTACCAATTGATCAGTGAATTAGTTTATATGTGCTGCAAAATCTGAAGACAAGTAATTAACTTGGCAATGGAATGTGTTATTAGATATGTTAACTGAGCTATCTAGAAGGGAGAAGGCTGCAAATATCAAGCCAGATCCAGATATTGATGTCTACATGAAGGTGAGTTTAGATTTATGTTCTATTAGTTTTCCTTTCTTAGATGTACAAGTGTAGGATTTATTTTGAGACATTGATGTGGCATTGAAAGTGAATTGATTCATTAAAGGCTATTTGTTCATTGTCTTAATGGAACTTACGTTGCAGGCAGCTTCAGTGGATCAGGAAACAAACATAATTACTGATTATATACTCAAGGTATTGCATCTCTAACAGATACTGATGTGCTCATTCACGGACTTACTGAGGAAACCATGTTTAAAAGTTACCATCTTCTTACTCCTTGACAGATTTTGGGATTAGATATATGTGCTGATACATTAGTAGGAGATGAAATGTTAAGAGGTATCTCTGGAGGACAAAGAAAGCGTGTCACAACAGGTAGATTAACTCTATGATCTCCATCTTTTCTTCACTTGTGATCTGGTCTGTTAATTTTTCTTTGGATGCTATCTCTAGCTTGTGCTGAATTTCTGGTTGTAAATGCATTGAACAGGCGAGATGATTGTCGGGCCTGCAAGAGCACTTTTCATGGATGAAATATCTACTGGTCTGGACAGCTCTACGACATTTCAGATAGTGAAATCTCTGAGGCAGACGGCTCATATTCTAGGTGGAACAGCTGTGATATCCTTGCTGCAGCCAGCACCGGAGACATATGAACTTTTCGATGATATAATTCTTCTCTCAGACGGGCAGGTCGTGTATCAAGGTCCCCGTGAACATGTGCTTGAATTCTTCGAATCCATGGGTTTCAAATGCCCTGAGAGGAAAGGTGCAGCTGACTTTTTACAGGAAGTAAGTTAGACAACAAAAGGTTTCTCAGTTCAAATTTATACTTAATAGAAAGAAAATTTTCATCACTATTTTTGTGTCTTGTAGGTGACATCAAGGAAAGATCAGCACCAGTATTGGGTACGTGACGATGTACCATACAGATACGTTCCTGTCAGGGAATTTTCAGAGGCATTTAAGTCATTCCATGTCGGTCAGAAACTTGGCAGAGAGCTTTCTGTCCCATTTGACAAGAGCAAGAGCCACCCTGCTTCTCTGGCCACTTCAGCATATGGTATCAGCAAGAAGGAACTACTAAAAGCTTGCACAAGCAGAGAATTTTTACTGATGAAAAGGAACTCGTTCGTGTATTTTTTTAGGGCATTTCAGGTAACCAATCTGATCTATACAAAATCAAATGCTTGATTATATTGATAAGTGGCTATCCTTTATTATCCGCTATAATTCTCTGATTGCAGCTCGCCGTGTTGACGATCCTTGTAATGACAGTCTTCTTGAGGACCCGCATGCACCACCGGACAACTAATGATGGAACAATTTACATGGGCGCACTATTCTTCTTAGTAACTCTTCACATGTTCAATGGCTTCTCTGAGCTTGCCATGGCTACAATAAAGCTCCCGGTTTTCTTCAAGCAAAGAGACTACTATTTTTTCCCTGCATGGGCTTATTCTTTACCAACATGGCTTCTGAAGGTTCCTGTATCTTGCATAGAAGCTGCCGTCACAGTATTCTTGAATTACTATGTCATTGGATTTGATCCAAGTGTAGGAAGGTGAGATTGTGATCCATGACGCAGATAAGTCCTACTTATGTAGTTTTCATACTTCCATCAGAACTAATTATAATATGCTCGTGTTAACAGGCTATTTAAGCAATATTTGCTCCTACTGCTGCTCAATCAGATGGCTGCTGGAGCCTTCAGGTTAATTGCAGCATTAGGCAGGACCTTGGTTATTGCAAATACAATAGCATCCTTCGCACTCTTGGTGATGCTAGTGCTTGGTGGATTCATCCTATCACATCGTAAGATATCAACAAACTCCAGTCATTCTCTTCTTTGAACTGGGTCTCTACCTCACCAAAACCACTTGGCTTGCTCATTTTTTAACCATCTACTATTAAAATCAATGCAGACGATGTGAAGAAATGGTGGATATGGGGTTACTGGAGCTCACCCCTTACGTATGCTCAGAATGCACTCTCAGTAAATGAGTTCCTTGGGGGGAATTGGAGACATGTAAGGCAATTTTACCGGTAACATAGAAACAAATCATTCTAAGAAAGTATATCATCTCATCCTCATCACTGAAACTCTTTTGCAGAATGCTCCTAACTCGACAGAATCACTTGGGATAGCCGTCTTGAAGTCCCGTGGAATGTTTACTGAAGCAAAATGGTATTGGATTGGTGCCGGTGCACTGTTAGGATATATCATTCTCTTCAATGGTTTATTCACCCTGGCTCTAGCCTATCTAAAACGTGAGTGTTGATTGATCGCATTATTAAATTGACTGATGCATGCCAAACTCTTGTGGTTAAGCTGTGAAAAGTTATTACAAGTTTACCGTAGTTATGAACCATTCCTTCAAATGCATGCAGCACTTGGGAAATCTCAGACAGCTGTAACTGAAGATGCTCTGAAGGAAAAACATACAAATATTACAGGGGAGCTTTTGGAACAGCCAAACGAGAGAAGCTCCAGGGGCGGTAAGCCTAATATATGCCTTCAATAAATAGTTACTATCAGGAAACTCCATCCAAACACTGCAAGGAGTTATTAGTAGAATATCTTCTAAATGCTATAATTATATGTATAGGAAATGCTGGTAATTCTGACGGCACTACCTCATCAAGAACAGCTACAGCTATTGATTCTAGTGAGAGTAAGAAAGGAATGGTCCTTCCATTTGCTCCACTTTCAGTTACTTTCGACGATATGAGATACTCCGTAGACATGCCAGCGGTAACACTCTCATGCAACTTAACAAGTAAAACTGCACGGCATAAAAATTCAATATTTCTGATAAATTTAATATTTCAGGAAATGAAAGCACAAGGCGTGACAGAGGATAGGCTACTGCTTCTGAAAGGTGTTAGCGGATCCTTCAGGCCAGGGGTTCTTACAGCATTAATGGGTGTAAGTGGAGCTGGTAAGACAACGCTGATGGATGTACTGGCTGGAAGGAAAACTGGAGGATATATAGAGGGAAGCATCATGATTTCTGGCTATCCCAAAAAACAAGAAACTTTTGCTCGCATAGCTGGATACTGTGAACAAAATGACATCCACTCTCCAAATGTCACAGTTTACGAATCTCTAGCCTATTCTGCATGGCTTCGGTTACCTCCTGAAGTCAATGTTGAAACAAGAAAGGTTTGTTTGTTAAAAAGCAGTAGTGATAACCATTAATTCGCCTATCAGTCTTTACATTAACAAATGAAGCAATTCTTTAACAGATGTTCATTGAAGAGGTCATGGAACTAGTAGAGCTGAAACCATTGAGAGGAGCTCTAGTTGGATTACCTGGTGTAAGTGGGCTATCAACTGAACAACGTAAGCGATTGACTATTGCAGTGGAGCTTGTGGCTAACCCATCTATAATATTCATGGATGAGCCAACCTCCGGGCTCGATGCAAGAGCTGCAGCAATTGTTATGAGGACCGTGAGGAACACCGTTGACACTGGGAGAACTGTAGTGTGCACTATTCATCAGCCTAGCATTGACATTTTTGAAGCTTTTGATGAGGTCAGAGAGTTTGACATTTTACTTTCTTTTTTCAATCTATTGCACTATTAGATAGCATGATGCTCATGTCTTTCACTATCATCACAGCTCTTTTTAATGAAGAGAGGTGGAGAGGAGATATATGTTGGCCCATTGGGACACCATTCATCCGAGCTAATCAATTACTTTGAGGTGAGGCAATCAATAATAGGCACTGAATGATCTCGACTTGTCTTTTCACTTTTGGATACCCGAATTCTGGTTGGTAACACAGAGTTTATTTCCATTTATAGGGAATTAGAGGGGTTAGCAAGATCAAAGATGGCTACAATCCTGCAACATGGATGCTGGAAGTGACATCATTGGCACAAGAGGATATATTGGGGGTCAACTTTACTGAAGTCTACAAGAACTCAGATCTGTTTCAGTGAGTGATTTGATACTTGTTCACCTTAGGCAGAAATCTACTCATTTCTATGGCTAACTTCTTATACATTACTGCAATGCAGGAGAAATAAAGCATTGATTAAGGAATTGAGCACGCCCCCTCCTGGTTCCAGTGATCTTTACTTCTCAACGCAATATTCACAATCCTTCATTACTCAATGCATGGCTTGCTTATGGAAACAACACTTGTCATATTGGAGGAATCCTCCATACACCGTTGTCCGGTTCTTCTTCTCTCTAGCCGTCGCTTTGATGTTCGGCTCAATATTTTGGCGCCTTGGAAAGAAAATGTAAGCCATTCTAATCTTAAAGAGCTAATTTGTCATTCTTAGTTTTTATATTCTGCCGTAGCCTGAAGCTAACCACTTACAAATGCAATAATTTGATACAGGGATAACCAACAGGACTTGTTCAATGCAATGGGCTCAATGTATGCAGCTGTTCTCTTCATGGGGGTTTCGTACTCCTCCTCTGTTCAGCCTGTCGTAGCTATTGAACGGACAGTCTTTTACAGAGAAAGAGCAGCAGGAATGTATTCAGCACTGCCATATGCATTTGGGCAGGTAATCAATCATCTTTCACCGTCATAACAGAGCCACTAATTGAACTTCTTGGACTTGCATACTCAACTATTTATATTCCTCCTGAAATTTTCTAAGATAATTTCCAATTACATCTTTGCAGGTTACAATTGAGCTTCCCTATGTCCTTGCTCAATCTTTGATTTACGGGGTTATAGTATATTCGATGATTGACTTTGAATGGACTGCCAAAAAGTTCTGTTGGTATATATTCTTCATGTACTTCACACTGCTTTATTTCACATATTATGGAATGATGGCAGTAGGCTTGACTCCCAACTACAATATAGCCTCAATAGTCTCCTCTGCATTTTATGGAGTATGGAACCTTTTCTCTGGATTCCTCATCCCACGACCTGTAAGTATTTTGCTTTATCTGTTCATTCGCGCTGGAGACTTTCTTGAAAACATCATCAGCTAACTCTATTTTCAATTTTTGCTTCTCTCCAGAAAATGCCTGTATGGTGGAGATGGTATTCTTGGGGATGCCCCGTCTCCTGGACGCTCTATGGATTGGTTGCTTCTCAGTTTGGAGACATACAACAACAGATGAATACTGGTGAGACTGTGTCTGAATTCGTCAGGAGCTACTTTGGATTCAAGCATGACTTCTTAGGAGTGGTCGCAGTTATCATTGTTGCCTTTCCGGCTCTCTTCGCACTCCTCTTTGGGGTTTCAATCAAAGTACTCAACTTCCAAAGAAGATGATTCCTGTAGGAGTTCGCTGCAATTGATGCAATCGATGACTTGATATACCTCCTCCCTCATTTTGCCATTAAATGCATGGACTCAGCTTCTTGTGAAGTTGAGGCAATTTCACATGCAAGGAATATAGTAAAAAACATGAATAAGTACGATTTTCATTATATGTATATGCTTTTCTTTTTTTCTTCTCCTTTTTTTTTTTTTTTGACAATTATGTATATCATAGATGATCAAGAGTGTTATAGAAATCATGTTCATCCCAATAGTTGATATTCTTTCTCTCATGTAGTAGTGAACGATACAGAGGTTTCTCTGAGTTCTTTTGTATGAATTTACGATGAATAAAGATATGATTTACGATGAAGTCACTGTATTTAGTGCTACTATGATGGCTGGGGACTTTCTTCGAACGGCTGGAGTGTAATAAAACAGCAACTTTGTAGATGTTAAATAATTTCACCTACAACAACAACAAAACTCTATAAATGGGACTAAATATCATGTGTCTTTGAATAACTTATCCAGGAAATTTTTTATTCTTAGCCAAGTTATTCTACCGCTATCGGCATCAAATACAAACAGGCCCATGAGATGGACCAAAATGCCCATAAGATGTCAATTTTTTGATAAGCCAGTACCTAACATAACTACCATATGGCCCTTATCCTCCTCCCCTACCTCTTCTCATGGCTTCTCTTCCTCTTTCCACTACTCCAAATCCTCCTAATTCCCCGATTAAACCCTTTGAATCCTTCAAAAAGTACCGATCTTCTGAAACCCATCTGCCCGGAAAGGTGAAAAGCTCTCAAATTTTGAGGAAATCGTATATTAATCGGATCTCCTCACTCTGCAAAGAAGGCCTTCTGCATGAAGCCTTCTCTGTTCTTACCCAAATGGAGCATGACGACCTTTACATAGGCCCGGAAGTCTATGGCGAGCTCTTGCAAGGGTGCCTCTACGATCGCCGCTTCTTCCAAGGTCAGCAAATTCACTCCCGGCTTCTCAAAAAAGGTTCCTTTTTCAACAAAAATGAGTATATAGAGACAAAACTTTTGATCTTTTATGCGAAATCTGATTGCTTGGTTATAGCGGAGGATTTGTTCCTCCGGCAGCTTAAACCCAATGTTTTCTCCTGGGCTGCGATGATTGGAATGCACTGTAGACTTGGTTTCTACGGTAAAGCGTTAATGGTTTTCTGCCAAATGTTGGAATCTGGCATTTTCCCGGACAATTTTGCTGTCCCTAATGCCTTGAAAGCAAGTTCTGCTCTGCAGTGGATAGGCTTTGGAAAAGGAATTCACGGATATGTGTGGAAAATGGGTTTTGCTAGTTGTGTCTATGTTTTGAGTAGCCTTGAAGATTTTTATGGGAAGTGTGGTGCTTTGGAGGATGCAAACAATTTGTTCGAGGAAATGCCAGAGAGAACTGTTATTAGCTGGAACTCGATGCTTGTGGGTTTTGTGCACAATGGACTAAATGAGGAGGCAATGGAACTATTTTATGCTATGAGAACTGAAGGTGTCCATCCAACTCGTGTAAGCATCGCCAGTTTCCTTTCTGCATCAGCAAACCTAGGAGCTGTTGAAGAAGGTAGACAAGGTCATGCAATTGCGGTATTAAGTGGTCTACAGCTTGATAACATCTTAGGAAGTTCTATCATAAACTTTTACTGTAAGATAGGATTGGTTGAAGAGGCAGAGATAGTTTTTAATGAGATGGTTGGGAGGGATGTTGTGACTTGGAATTTGTTGATATCAGGCTATCTACAAGATGGACAAATTGATAAAGCATTGTACACTTGTTGTCAAATGAAGAGTCAGAATTTTAAGTTCGATTCTGTGACTTTAACGTCTATTATTATGGCTTGTGCTAACTCTTGCAAGCTGGAACTTGGCAAAGTGTGGCATGGTTATTCAATTAGAAATGGTATTGAATCAGATACAGCAGTTGCTTGTAGCATCGTAGGTTTGTATGCAAGTTGTGGTAGGATAGGCGATGCACGACAAGTATTTAGGGCTGCAATTACAAGAGATTTGGCACTATGGAATGCAATGATTTCTGCTTATGCACACTTTGGCATGTCCAGTGAGGCCTTGAAATTATTCTACCAGATGCAACTTGAGGGCGTACCTCCAAATGTGGTATTTTCAAAATTTTTTAGCCCATCTCCCATCACATATCAGCCATGTACTATTTAATTTTTTTAATATATTTTTATTTTAAATAGAGAAGAACAAAAATATTTAAAAAAAATGTAACGGTAAAAAATATTCTAAAAATAGCTAAAAATTCTGAAAATTAGCAAAATAGGAACTCTACTTTTTTTTACCATTTTACCTTTTTAACGGAAATAAACAAGTAGTTTATAGGGGTATTTTGGTAATTTTAACTTTTCTCATGCTTATAAATAAATAATAAATTTTATAAATTCATCACACATTCTCAAATTCTCTAATCTCTCAAATTCTTTCCAAATTAAAGGTTTCAAGATTTTTAGTTTTCAAATTAGCAAATTCTCTCCAATTTGGATTTCTTTGATGATCATATAGAATCTCAATTGGAGGGCGGAGATTCAATTAATCCTACACCCGCATCTCTACACCCGCATCTCAACCTCAACTTGATCTAGAAACTCTGGCTTCAGCTTCATCATCAGGCAGTTTTAAGAGATTAAAGTCCGAAGTTTGAAAGTATTTCAAAAGGATTGAAACGAAAGATGGCCAAGGTAATGTTATAGATTGTATAGCTAAATGTCTTCAATGTAATCATGATTTTTCTGCATTAACTAAGAATGACACTACTCACCTAATGAGGCATATTAAAGACAAGCATAAAAAAGGTCAACTTGATATTGGTCAAATGTATCTTAATCAAAGTGCTTCCGAAAATATTTCTAATTTTCAATGGAATTATGAAAATACTCGTAAATAAATAGTTAAATATATTATTCATAGAAATAAACCATTTGCTACGGGTGATGATCCGAAACTTGAAGGTTTTTTACAAAGAGATTTTAATCCGGCTTTTAAAAGAATTTCTCGTCATACAATTAGAAGAGATGTTTTAAAATATTTTGCTGAAGAAAAAAGAAAAATTAATTTTAGATTTTGAAGAATTAAAATCTAGAATTTCTTTTACTAGTCATATTTGGACTTCATGCCAACGTTGGTCTTTTATGTGTATAACCGCACATTTTATTGATGATAATTGGAAAATGCACAAACAAATAATTTCTTTTCGAAAGCTATCTAAAATAAGATTTTTTTTCTCTCACTCTTGATAATGCATCTAATAATGATTCCACAATTTCTAATCTTTGATGTTTTCTTCCTTTACTTTATAACGGTGAATTATTACATAATAGATGCATGTGTCATATTATAAATTTAATTGTACAAAGTGGTCTAAAAAAATTGCTGAGCTAATTCATAAAATTAGAGAAATTATACATCATATTATTTTTAATGATAAAAGAGCTAGAACATTTGTAAATATGTGTAAAAGTTGTAGATTAAAAGCTAAAAAACTTAAATTGGATGTACAACATAGATGGACCTCTACTTATGAAATGTTAGAATTAGTACTTAAATATCAAAAGGCTATAATTTCTTATGTTTCTTTAGATATTAATAACGAACTAGAATGTCCTACTGATTTAGAATGGGAAAATGCAGAAAAAATACAAGATTTTTTAAAAACATTTTTTGATGCTACTAATATGTTATCAAGCTCTTATTCTCCTACAATTATAATTGCTGGTATGCAACTTGTTAATATTGTTCAACTTTTTATTGCTTTTAAAAATGATCGGACTTTACATAATATCTTACGAAAAATGGAAACTAAATATGCTAAATATTTTGAACATTTTCCTTTACTTATTGGTTTTGGCATTTTATTAGAACCTCAACTTAAAAAAACCGGCCTTTTTGATATTTTTAATGGTTTATATGAAGATAAACAAGATGATTATGTTTCTCGTGCGGTAACTATTAAAATTTATTTTGAAAGGCTTTTTAATGATTATTCTATTATATATGGTTCTTCTTCCTCTACGCCTTCATCTTCTATTATTCCTCCTGAAAGTGGTAGTACTAAGAAGTCATTGCTTGCCTGACTTAAAATGAGGAGAACTTCATCAACATCGGGGGGAATCACTGAGATTTAAGCATATTACAATCATTTTATAAGTGATGATGAAATAGATACTTTAGTATGGTGGAAGGCAAATGAGATGAGATTTTCAATTGTTGCTGTCATGGTCCGTGATATATTGACCATTCCTATGTCTATTGTACCTTCAGAATTTGCTTTCAGTACAAGTGGGCGATTAATTGATCAACGTAGATCATGTTTGGGAAAAGAAACAATTGAAGCGCTGATGTGCCTACAAGATTGGTATGCTGCCAAATTTATATCGCAAATGGACGACCATTTTGCAATAGAAAATATAGAATTTGAGTTTTTAAATCTTAATGACTAATGTAATTTTATTTATTACTTTTTACAATTACTGGATAGATTATGCAAATGATAGATTAGGTGGGTAGGTGCCAACCTAGTTGGGATGTGCTCATTCTATAGTGATGCAAAAAAAATTCTCCTAATTTTGGTGTAACTATTTGTTTAATTATAAAAATATTTCTATTTACTTATTTGTTTAACTATTTATTTTTTATATCTGCTCATTTATTTTTATTTATTTTAATTCTTTTTTATTTACTTTATTTACAACGCGTTTTCTGTATGTGTGAACGCCTGTTTTTCGCGTTAGAACGGCCTGAATCTATTCTTTGTGTGTGTGAACGCGGTGCCAACGCGTTCGAACGCGGTACTATGTAAATTTAGGTGAATAATAATATGGAGTATTTTATATAAAACTCTTAAAAAATCCCGCCAAGTGACAACCCGAGTAAAAAAAAAAAATGGCCAAATGGGTAGTGGCCAACTGGCAACAGCTGGCCACCACCCACAATGGCACAACTCCATAAGATGACATCACGACAAAACTCCACAAAACCACAACTCTCTCACTCTCTATCTCTCCAATCTGACAATCTTCATTTACCCATTTGCCCAAGGCCCCAAGCTATGGAGGGGGCGAGATCTCGCGGCTGAAAGCGGTAGCCTACCTACCTCAATACCTTGGACCCTTGTGTTTGTCACACTCGGATCCATTCTTGTCGTCAGCGAACTGCCGCCGCTCGGTGCGCTCAGCCGCAGCGAAGAACTCCTCGATCTCGGCCTCAGGCGGCGCCATCCCGGCGGTCGATTTCATATCGGCATGTTTGTCCCTTAGAGCACTCGTCGGCGTCGTCTCTTCCGGTCGATATACCACAATGGAGGCTATTCTGGCGGCACCTCGCAGGAGGCATTGCTCGAGCAGCGTGAGATCCGCCTGAGATCTACGGTGGAGCGTCGCCAACCATCGAAATTCTACTCCATTCTCGGCGTCAGCGGCTTCATTAGGACATTACGGCTCCGGAGGTAGGAGATTTGGAGCTCTGCCGCTAATCTCGCCATTCGGCCGCGAGATCTCGCCTCTTCCGCCGCGACGCCGCTGCCAAAGCCAGCTTCCTAGCTCTTGTCTAATATCTCACGGGTCAGGTTCACTAAAAATCTTAATTGGCAGGGCCCGGCACGGCCAGCCCGATATCTCACGGGCCGACGGACGGTAACGGGCTAGACTATTCTAGCTCGGCCCGGCCCGGCCCGGCCCGAGTGATTGGTGGGTCGGGCCGTGGATAAATGTTTAAGCCCGGTTAGCCCAGCCCAAATCCGGCCCGGCCCGCTCGATGATCACATCTATGTCGATATCATTCTATCCACAAAAGTCATCATACCAGATAACTAATTTATACTTTCCTACTATTTCTTTTCCTTTTTTTCTACCACCCCGTGACAAAAGATCATAAGTTGACCAATCCTCGACGGAGAATTTTCGCTGCCATATAGATGTAGTCAAAGTCTAACTCATTTTTCTAGAAGAAAACGAAATTATTATACCCTTCTTGAAAAAATTTATGTATTTATTGAGGAAAGATGCAAAATAAAAATATTCAAAACATAGGGCGGTAGAATGTAAAAAAAGGATTTGAAGGCAAATCATAGGGATTTAACAATTTAATTACATTTAATTTATAATAATTTATTATAACAAAATGTGCATTAACCGTAAAAAAATCCCCCAGGTTATTTTGTATTCGGAAAAAAAGTAGGGTGAACTATACCTCGGCCTAACGTTTCTCCAACCTTTTTCCCCTAACGACTCTTCCGAGAAAGTGGCTTCCGCTAATGGACGCAAGAAACGATCAACATTTTCATTTTGTCGTACAGACAAGTGCACCTAAACGAAATTGGGAGTATACTTAGAACCAACGAATGGGTGACCACTTCCACCGAAACAATTGGATTATAACTCCACAATTGTCCTCGACGCATGCGCTATTCTACTTTCCCTGTCTTCCAGAAAGTCCAATGCGGACTTCCCTCTTTCCCTCCATTTAAAAACCCCCCCTCCCCTCCCCTTAGTTAGATAGCAGCAATCGAACAAACCCAGCTCGTTGGGTTCCCAAGGCTTATACTTTTCAAGAATCCTCTTGGGTTTCGTTTCTCTCTTTTTCTTTTTTTACTTTTTCGTTGGTTTAATTCGAGTATTGATTCCGAAAGAAGAGCGTGGCGCTGAAGGTGGTCTCAGAATGGAGTCGGCGGATGCCTATGGATTTCGTAGTACGAGGATGAATAGCTCGTCGATCTTTAGGCGAGGAGATGAGATCTTCTCGAGATCTTCGCGGGACGAAGACGACGAGGAGGCGCTGAAGTGGGCAGCGCTTGAGAAGCTTCCGACGTACAGCAGGGTGCGGAAGGGGATCCTGATCGACGAGGGAGAGAGGAAGGAGATCGATATCGATGACCTCGGGTTCCAGGAGAAGAAGAAGTTGTTGGAGAGGTTGGTTAGAGTCGCGGAGGAGGATAACGAGAAGTTTCTATTGAAGCTTAAGGATCGGATCGATCGGTAGGAAGAACAGCAAAAAAAAATTTTCCCTTTTGCTGTTTCGTATTATGATCTTATCTTGCGAAGTTTCGAGAATTGCTACTGAAATGTATATATTTCAGAGTTGGACTTGATTTCCCGACGATCGAAGTGCGTTACGAGCACCTTAACATCGATGCGCAAGCTCACCTCGGAAACAGAGGCTTGCCGACCTTCTTGAATTCGACACTCAATACCATAGAGGTACTTTATTTGGTAGATCCATAGTTTTTATTGCTGATCGTTACGTGGTCGGTATCCAATTCTGAGGTTGCTTGGCTCGATCGTTTTTTTATTCAGGCCTTAGCAAACATGCTCCATATCTTGCCGAGCAAGAAGATACCCGTAAACATCCTACATGACGTTAGCGGAATCATCAAACCAAGGAGGTAGGAGAAGATCATTTCAAATTGCTACAAAAGTTGATTGGTTTTGATCCAGATAGATAGTATGTTCTTAACTCATACCATGTTGTGCTCGCAATCTCAGGATGACATTGCTCTTAGGCCCACCAGGTTCAGGGAAGACCACACTGTTGTTGGCTCTTGCTGGAAAACTTGACTCTGATCTGAAGGTCAAAAAACTTATAAACTTATACTGGATTTTTCTTTTGGTTTTCCTTCAAAACTTTGTCTGCTGTGTTCTCTTAAGTTGAAACTGATGCAACGACTTTCCTTTTCTCTAATATAAACAGGTCACAGGAAATGTAACGTACAATGGCCATGGGATGAATGAGTTTGTGCCTCAGAGAACGGCAGCCTATATCAGTCAGCATGATCTCCACATAGCAGAGATGACAGTGCGAGAAACCTTGGCTTTCTCTGCCAGAGTCCAGGGAGTGGGTACTAGATATGGTAAGTACCAATTGATCAGTGAATTAGTTTATATGTGCTGCAAAATCTGAAGACAAGTAATTAACTTGGCAATGGAATGTGTTATTAGATATGTTAACTGAGCTATCTAGAAGGGAGAAGGCTGCAAATATCAAGCCAGATCCAGATATTGATGTCTACATGAAGGTGAGTTTAGATTTATGTTCTATTAGTTTTCCTTTCTTAGATGTACAAGTGTAGGATTTATTTTGAGACATTGATGTGGCATTGAAAGTGAATTGATTCATTAAAGGCTATTTGTTCATTGTCTTAATGGAACTTACGTTGCAGGCAGCTTCAGTGGATCAGGAAACAAACATAATTACTGATTATATACTCAAGGTATTGCATCTCTAACAGATACTGATGTGCTCATTCACGGACTTACTGAGGAAACCATGTTTAAAAGTTACCATCTTCTTACTCCTTGACAGATTTTGGGATTAGATATATGTGCTGATACATTAGTAGGAGATGAAATGTTAAGAGGTATCTCTGGAGGACAAAGAAAGCGTGTCACAACAGGTAGATTAACTCTATGATCTCCATCTTTTCTTCACTTGTAATCTGGTCTGTTATTTTTTCCTTGGATGCTATCTCTAGCTTGTGCTGAATTTCTGGTTGTAAATGCATTGAACAGGCGAGATGATTGTCGGGCCTGCAAGAGCGCTTTTCATGGATGAAATATCTACTGGTCTGGACAGCTCTACGACATTTCAGATAGTGAAATCTCTGAGGCAGACGGCTCATATTCTAGCTGGAACAGCTGTGATATCCTTGCTGCAGCCAGCACCAGAGACATATGAACTTTTCGATGATATAATTCTTCTCTCAGACGGGCAGGTCGTGTATCAAGGTCCCCGTGAACATGTGCTTGAATTCTTCGAGTCCATGGGTTTCAAATGCCCTGAGAGGAAAGGTGCAGCTGACTTTTTACAGGAAGTAAGTTAGACAACAAAAGGTTTCTCAATTCAAATTTATACTTAATACAAAGAAAATTTTCATCACTATTTTTGTGTCTTGCAGGTGACATCAAGGAAAGATCAGCACCAGTATTGGGTACGTGATGATGTACCATACAGATACGTTCCTGTCAGGGAATTTTCAGAGGCATTTAAGTCATTCCATGTCGGTCAGAAACTTGGAAGAGAGCTTTCTGTCCCATTTGACAGGAGCAAGAGCCACCCTGCTTCTTTGGCCACATCAGCATATGGTATCAGCAAGAAGGAACTACTAAAAGCTTGCACAAGCAGAGAATTTTTACTGATGAAAAGGAACTCGTTCGTATATTTTTTTAGGGCATTTCAGGTAACCAATCTGATCTATACAAAATCAAATGCTTGATTATATTGATAAGTGGCTATCCTTTATTATCCGCTATAATTGATAACCAATCTGATCTCTGATTGCAGCTCTCCGTGTTGACGCTCCTTGCAATGACAGTCTTCTTGAGGACCCGCATGCACCACCGGACAATTAATGATGGAACAATTTACATGGGCGCACTCTTCTTCTTAGTAACTCTTCACATGTTCAATGGCTTCTCTGAGCTTGCCATGGCTACAATAAAGCTCCCCGTTTTCTTCAAGCAAAGAGACTACTATTTTTTCCCTGCATGGGCTTATTCTTTACCAACATGGCTTCTGAAGGTTCCTGTATCTTGCATAGAAGCTGCCGTCACAGTATTCTTGAATTACTATGTCATTGGATTTGATCCAAGTGTAGGAAGGTGAGATTGTGATCCATGCCGCAGATAAGTCCTACTTATGTAGTTTTCATACTTCCATCAGAACTAATTATAATATGCTCGTGTAACAGGCTATTTAAGCAATATTTGCTCCTACTGGTGCTCAATCAGATGGCTGCTGGAGTCTTCAGGTTAATTGCAGCATTAGGCAGGACCTTGGTTATTGCAAATACAATAGCATCCTTCGCACTCTTGGTGATGCTAGTGCTTGGTGGATTCATCCTGTCACATCGTAAGATATCAACAAACTCATTCTCTTCTTTGAACTGGGTCTCTACCTTACCAAAACCGCTTGGCTTGCTCATTTTTTAACCATCTACTATTAAAATCAATGCAGACGATGTGAAGAAATGGTGGATATGGGGTTACTGGAGCTCACCCCTTACGTATGCTCAGAATGCACTCTCAGTAAATGAGTTCCTTGGGGGGAATTGGAGACATGTAAGGCAATTTTACCGGTAACATAGAAACAAATCATCCTAAGAAAGTATATCATCTCATCCTCATCACCGAAACTCTTTTGCAGAATGCTCCTAACTCGACAGAATCACTTGGGATAGCCGTCTTGAAGTCCCGTGGAATGTTTACTGAAGCAAAATGGTATTGGATTGGTGCGGGTGCACTGTTAGGATATGTCATTCTCTTCAATGGTTTATTCACCCTGGCTCTAGCCTATCTAAATCGTGAGTGTTGATTGATCACATTATTAAATTGACTGATGCATGCCAAATTCTTGTGGTTAAGCTGTGAAAAGTTATTACAAGTTTACCGTAGTTATGAACCATTCCTTCAAATGCATGCAGCACTTGGGAAATCTCAGACAGCTGTAACTAAAGAGGCTCTGAAGGAAAAACATACAAATATTACAGGGGAGCTTCTTGAACAGCCAAACAAGGGAAGCTCCAGGGGCGGTAAGCCTAATATATGCCTTCAATAAATAGTTACTATCAGGAAACTCCATCCAAACACTGCAAGGAGTTATTAGTAGAATATCTTCTAAATGCTATAATTATATGTATAGGAAATGCTGGTAATTCTGATTCTAGTGAGAGTAAGAAAGGAATGGTCCTTCCATTTGCTCCACTTTCAGTTACTTTCGACGATATGAGATACTCCGTAGACATGCCAGCGGTAACACTCTCATGCAACTTAACAAGTAAAACTGCACGGCATAAAAATTCAATATTTCTGATAAATTTAATATTTCAGGAAATGAAAGCACAAGGCGTGACAGAGGATAGGCTACTGCTTCTGAAAGGTGTTAGCGGATCCTTCAGGCCAGGGGTTCTTACAGCATTAATGGGTGTAAGTGGAGCTGGTAAGACAACACTAATGGATGTACTAGCTGGGAGGAAAACTGGAGGATATATAGAGGGAAGCATCATGATTTCTGGCTATCCCAAAAAACAAGAAACTTTTGCTCGCATAGCTGGATACTGTGAACAAAATGACATCCACTCTCCAAATGTCACAGTTTACGAATCTCTAGCCTATTCTGCATGGCTTCGGTTACCTCCTGAAGTCAATGGTGAAACAAGAAAGGTTTGTTTGTTAAAAAGCAGTAGTGATAACCATTGATTTGTCTATCAGTCTTTACATTAACAAATGAAGCAATTCTTTAACAGATGTTCATTGAAGAGGTCATGGAACTAGTAGAGCTGAAACCATTGAGAGGAGCTCTAGTTGGATTACCTGGTGTAAGTGGGCTATCAACTGAACAACGTAAGCGATTGACTATTGCAGTGGAGCTTGTGGCTAACCCATCTATAATATTCATGGATGAGCCGACCTCCGGGCTCGATGCAAGAGCTGCAGCAATTGTTATGAGGACTGTGAGGAACACCGTTGACACTGGGAGAACTGTAGTGTGCACTATTCATCAGCCTAGCATTGACATTTTTGAAGCTTTTGATGAGGTCAGAGAGTTTGACATTTTACTTTCTTTTTTCAATCTATTGCACTATTAGATAGCATGATGCTCATGTCTTTCATTATCATCACAGCTCTTTTTAATGAAGAGAGGTGGAGAGGAGATATATGTTGGCCCATTGGGACACCATTCATGCGAGCTAATCAATTACTTTGAGGTGAGGCAATCAATAATAGGCACTGAATGATCTCGACTGGTCTTTTCACTTTTGGATACCCGAATTCTGGTTGGTAACACAGAGTTTGTTTCCTTTTATAGGGAATTAGAGGGGTTAGCAAGATCAAAGATGGCTACAATCCTGCAACATGGATGCTGGAAGTGACATCATTGGCACAAGAGGATATATTGGGGGTCAACTTTACTGAAGTCTACAAGAACTCAGATCTGTTTCAGTGAGTGATTTGATACTTGTTCACCTTAGG
The DNA here is from genome assembly GCF_048772165.1 of Typha angustifolia. Classification (NCBI taxonomy): domain Eukaryota; kingdom Viridiplantae; phylum Streptophyta; class Magnoliopsida; order Poales; family Typhaceae; genus Typha; species Typha angustifolia. Next base: position 2,157,735 of record NC_133239.1, read on the forward strand.
CAGAAATCTACTCATTTCTATGGCTAACTTCTTATACATTACTGCAATGCAGGAGAAATAAAGCATTGATTAAGGAATTGAGCACGCCCCCTCCTGGTTCCAGTGATCTTTACTTCTCAACGCAATATTCACAATCCTTCATTACTCAATGCATGGCTTGCTTATGGAAACAACACTTGTCATATTGGAGGAATCCTCCATACACCGTTGTCCGGTTCTTCTTCTCTCTAGCCGTAGCTTTGATGTTCGGTTCAATATTTTGGCGCCTTGGAAAGAAAACGTAAGCCATTCTAATCTTAAAGAGCTAATTTGTCATTCTTAGTTTTTATATTCTGCCATAGCATGAAGCTAGCCACTTACAAATGCAATAATTTGATACAGGGATAACCAACAGGACTTGTTCAATGCAATGGGCTCAATGTATGCAGCTGTTCTCTTCATGGGGGTTTCGTATTCCACCTCCGTTCAGCCAGTCGTAGCTATTGAACGGACAGTCTTTTACAGAGAAAGAGCAGCAGGAATGTATTCAGCACTGCCATATGCATTTGGGCAGGTAATCAATCATCTTTCACCGTCATAACAGAGCCATTAATTGAACTTCTTGGACTTGCATACTCAACTATTTATATTCCTCCTGAAATTTTCTAAGATCATTTCCAATTACATATTTGCAGGTTACAATTGAGCTTCCCTATGTCCTTGCTCAATCTTTGATTTACGGGGTTATAGTATATTCCATGATTGACTTTGAATGGACTGCCAAAAAGTTCTGTTGGTATATATTCTTCATGTACTTCACACTGCTTTATTTCACATATTATGGAATGATGGCAGTAGGCTTGACTCCCAACTACAATATAGCCTCAATAGTCTCCGCTGCATTTTATGGAGTATGGAACCTTTTCTCTGGATTCCTCATCCCACGACCTGTAAGTATTTTGCTTTATCTGTTCATTCGCGCTGGAGACTTTCTTGAAAACATCACCAGCTAACTCTATTTTCAATTTTTGCTTCTCTCCAGAAAATGCCTGTGTGGTGGAGATGGTATTCTTGGGGATGCCCGGTCTCCTGGACGCTCTATGGATTGGTTGCTTCTCAGTTTGGCGACTCACAACATAAAATGGATACTGGTGAGACTGTGTCTGAATTCGTCAGGAGCTACTTTGGATTCAAGCATGACTTCTTAGGAGTGGTCGCAGTTGTCATTGTTGCCTTTCCGACTCTCTTCGCACTCCTCTTTGGGGTTTCAATCAAAGTACTCAACTTCCAAAGAAGATGATTCCTGAAGGAATTCGCTGCAATTGATGCAATCGATGACTTGATATACCTCCTCCCTCATTTTGCCATTAAATGCATGGACTCAGCTTCTTGTGAAGTTGAGGCAATTTCACATGCAAGGAATATAGCAAAAAACATGAATAAGTACGATTTTCATTATATGTATATGCTTTTCTTTTTTTCTTCTTTTTTTTTTCTTTTTTTTTGACAATTATGTATATCATAGATGATCAAGAGTGTTATAGAAATCATGTTCATCCCAATAGTTGATATTCTTTCTCTCATGTAGTAGTGAACGATACAGAGGTTTCTCTGAGTTCTTTTGTATGAATTTACGATGAATAAAGATATGATTTACGATGAAGTCACTGTATTTAGTGCTACTATGATGGCTGGGGACTTTCTTCGAACGGCTGAAGTGTAATAAAACAGCAATAGATGTTAAATAATTTCACCTACAACAACAACAAAACTCTATAAATGGGACTAAATATCATGTGTCTTTGAATAACTTATCCAGGAAATTTTTTATTCTTAGCCAAGTTATTCTACCGCTATCGGCATCAAATACAAACAGGCCCATGAGATGGACCAAAATGCCCATAAGATGTCAATTTTTTGATAAGCCAGTACCTAACATAACTACCATATGGCCCTTATCCTCCTCCCCTACCTCTTCTCATGGCTTCTCTTCCTCTTTCCACTACTCCAAATCCTCCTAATTCCCCGATTAAACCCTTTGAATCCTTCAAAAAGTACCGATCTTCTGAAACCCATCTGCCCGGAAAGGTGAAAAGCTCTCAAATTTTGAGGAAATCGTATATTAATCGGATCTCCTCACTCTGCAAAGAAGGCCTTCTGCATGAAGCCTTCTCTGTTCTTACCCAAATGGAGCATGACGACCTTTACATAGGCCCGGAAGTCTATGGCGAGCTCTTGCAAGGGTGCCTCTACGATCGCCGCTTCTTCCAAGGTCAGCAAATTCACTCCCGGCTTCTCAAAAAAGGTTCCTTTTTCAACAAAAATGAGTATATAGAGACAAAACTTTTGATCTTTTATGCGAAATCTGATTGCTTGGTTATAGCGGAGGATTTGTTCCTCCGGCAGCTTAAACCCAATGTTTTCTCCTGGGCTGCGATGATTGGAATGCACTGTAGACTTGGTTTCTACGGTAAAGCGTTAATGGATTTCTGCCAAATGTTGGAATCTGGCATTTTCCCGGACAATTTTGCTGTCCCTAATGCCTTGAAAGCAAGTTCTGCTCTGCAGTGGATAGGCTTTGGAAAAGGAATTCACGGATATGTGTGGAAAATGGGTTTTGCTAGTTGTGTCTATGTTTTGAGTAGCCTTGTAGATTTTTATGGGAAGTGTGGTGCTTTGGAGGATGCAAACAATTTGTTCGAGGAAATGCCAGAGAGAACTGTTATTAGCTGGAACTCGATGCTTGTGGGTTTTGTGCACAATGGACTAAATGAGGAGGCAATGGAACTATTTTATGCAATGAGAACTGAAGGTGTCCATCCAACTCGTGTAAGCATCGCCAGTTTCCTTTCTGCATCAGCAAACCTAGGAGCTGTTGAAGAAGGTAGACAAGGTCATGCAATTGCGGTATTAAGTGGTCTACAGCTTGATAACATCTTAGGAAGTTCTATCATAAACTTTTACTGTAAGATAGGATTGGTTGAAGAGGCAGAGATAGTTTTTAATGAGATGGTTGAGAGGGATGTTGTGACTTGGAATTTGTTGATATCAGGCTATTTACAAGATGGACAAATTGATAAAGCATTGTACACTTGTTGTCAAATGAAGAGTCAGAATTTTAAGTTAGATTCTGTGACTTTAACGTCTATTATTATGGCTTGTGCTAACTCTTGCAAGCTGGAACTTGGCAAAGTTGGGCATGGTTATTCAATTAGAAATGGTATTGAATCAGATACAGCAGTTGCTTGTAGCATCGTAGGTTTGTATGCAAGTTGTGGTAGGATAGGTGATGCACGACAAGTATTTAGGGCTGCAATTACAAGAGATTTGGCACTATGGAATGCGATGATTTCTGCTTATGCACACTTTGGCATGTCCAGTGAGGCCTTGAAATTATTCTACCAGATGCAACTTGAGGGCGTACCTCCAAATGTGGTATCATGGAATTCAACAATTTTGGGTTTTCTACGGAATGGAAAGTTCTCTGAGGCCCAAGATATGTTCTCACAGATGCAACTCACTGGAGTGCGTCCAAATCTAACCACATGGGCTACACTAATTAGTGGTCTAGCTCAAAATGGATTTCTGTATGAAGCAATTAACCTGTATGGCCAGATGCAAGAAGAAGGTCGCAGACCTTGTTCTATGATCGTTGTAGGAGTGCTTTTGGCCTGTACAAATGCAGTAGCACTACATTATGGAATGGTTATACATGGACATATCATTAGACAGGGGCTCTTGTCATCTATTTCTGTTACAACATCTCTTATAGATATGTATGTTAAATGTGGGCAAGGAAATATAGCAGACTCCATTAAGTTTTGTTCCAACGAGCCACTTATGTACAGTGCAGTAACATCTGATTCTGGATTGCAGCGAAAATAGCTCTTAATGCTGTAAGATGTGTCAATAAGGTATAGAGAAATATGGTCTTACTTTGCGTGGCTTGTGGACAACAAGCTGCTGTTTAGGCACAGTGAGAGAAGGTTGGTGCATCCTTACTGCATAGAAAGGACTGATGGCTTTGCCTGCACATTGTAATAATCTCAAGGAAGCAGTTAGAAGTCATATCAGCAAGGCACATAAACATGAGCCCTATATGTTAAGAATCATACTTTCTTTATGTAAAGAGTCACAGATACAATGCTTGCTGAGTCTTGTCAGTTTACCTATTAAAGTTCAACCTATGAGGACTCTGAACTTTTATGAGCACCTCCAAGGTAAGAAGGTACGAAATATCACTATGTCAGTACTTATTTGTAAGTGATTAATCTGAAAAGAATCTTGGATGCATATTTATTTCTAGGCAGAACTGCATGAATTCCAGAATATTTGTAGCAGATAATATACGGCACAGAAAGATAGCTATTTACAATTGAAATGTTTTTGCACTTGGAACTCGAAGATCTAAGCTGATATTTTCTGCACAAGGTAACACCATGCAGACAGTAACAACATCACTTATCAATCAATTTATTGAGATTGATAGACAAAATAGTCAGGTTTCTGATGTTTGAAGAGCACTTCTACATGTGTTACTTTTTCCGTCATAACGCCAGAATATATTTGAAGGGTAGAATTTGATCGATTAGCTTTGTTACAGAGGAGACCCCAGATGGAACTAGGCAAAGAGTGCATCTTGTTGATTTAAACAGGGAAAATGGTATTACTTAGTTAAGAAAAAAGTGTATCTAGGATTTACACAATTATACACCGATGTTTCCTAAGATTATTTCAATACATGTGATTGCTCATTTGTAAAAAGTAAATGTATAGTTTTGCAATAGAATTTCTTAAGCTTAGCAACATGCTATGCTATCTGTACGTTTTGCCAATAGAATTTCTTGAACTGGAACTTGTACATGAGTATGGATTTTAATCTGCTGGTCATTTCACACTTTCCTCTTATTATATATCACTAAATGTTAGGTTGCTCTATCAGTCAACAGTGCCTTCTTTAACTTCATCTTATCACTCCTTTTTCTCTTCTTGCACCTCAAATTCTGTAAGGGGTTGTTAATAGTAAGAAATGCTGCTTCAATGTAGAAATTTCTTCTCCGTTCATCTTTATTTAGTATCAAGTGTTGTCATCTCTTCTTGCACTCATCTCATTTTTTTTTTCTAGGTACCTATTAGACTCACTAAATTATGGAGAATCTCTTACACTCCTGACAAATGTTGATGACAATGGAGAGTCACTTTCCTATCCCCCTCCTCTAAAATAAGAATAAAACGTCCTGGATAGTATTCATTTATTATTTTTTATTAACGAAAAAATTCTAACGAGCAACTAATTAAACAGATATTCTAATTTTTAAGGAAGAAAAATAAAAAAAAAAAAGTTCATAGTGTCTTAGATGTAATTATCTTATTATCTTTTACATCTGATGGATGTATGATGATTTACAAATTTCCTGCGTCCGGTCTGCAGAGGATCGACGGCTGTAAGGAATGCATGCCAGGTGCTCGTAACTTTGCCTGGCAGAAAAGGCCGGGGGTCCTTGGAGTGTTGTTGGCGTGGGAACAAAGCGACATCTCCAGAGGTACGCTGAGCTGTTATCACTTCGCTTTTCCTCCCCCTCTTTTGGAATCCCCAAACAAAAGAAAAGGGTGCTCAATTATTTATTATTTATTATTTATGATATATATATATAAAGAAGCACACCACACCGTGGACACGAGCAGCCCAGCCTGGCCTACCCCACCAGCAAAGCACCACTGGAACTAACCCCCTAAAAGAGAAATGAATTAATAAAATAATGCAGGAATATCCACTGCGTTTTAATTGCCCTCAATTAATTATATGTTCTTTTCCTAGTATTTTAAGAGGAGGTTTTGTTTCATGAATCATGATCCAATATGTGTATATATAACCCCATTTGGATGCAAAGATAAAACGACAAGTCTAAACCTATATTTCACACAAAAAAGAAAGTCTTAACCTATATTTGTTGCATTATGGGGAAGATCATATAGTTCGTCGTACTCCTGCGTCGTTCCTATCTTAGAGAGAACGTTAGGAACGGGAATCTTTTCTTTTTATCTTTCTGACTTCTAGCTTGTCCTCTTAGTTTCATATTATCTTTTTATTTCGAGACTTTGAGGGCTCCCAATAACAACTTATTATCTTCTTAAAAGTAGATTACAAATAAATAGAGATATTACAAATAGTACACACTATATTTTAATTAGATTTAATTACACTTTGTTTCTCTTTGATCCAGTATTAAAACTATAAAAGCATACAAATACTCTCTTCCTCCTCAACCATCTCTTTTCCCGACCTATAATAAATTCTTTTTCATTCTATCACTCTATATTTTTCCCATAGTAGTAAGAAAATGGGACGAGAAAGAAAGAAGAAGAATGAGTTTTTTCTAATCCGTAATAAGTAAAATTAGATAGATAATTTTATATTATCAGCTAATAAATTATAATAATTTTTTTTGAGAGAAATAAAAGATAATTTTAGAACATCCATTAATGATTACAGTTTATATATATAATCTAACTAAATCAAATCATTAGACCAACTTAACCGTGGAATCCAAAAGAAGTCGATAAAACCATAATATAAGATTAACAAATTCAAAACTACTGTATAGTTTAGAGTGAGATAAAGTCATTTGAAATTGAGGAAACAGTGCTTATTTAGTTAAGACTTCAATTATGGTGTGACTTAAATATTTTTAGCAAATAAGAGGTTTTATTTATAATATAATTAAAATGAAGGATGTCTTTTGTAATTTTCGCTTGAAAATTAAGTTCTACCCACCGGCCACCGTCGATAAAATTAACGCACCTAATGGAATCTCTGACCCCCACGACTTCTCTACGCTCTGCGATTTGACTGTAGCTGCTGCTCTTTCCTAGTAGTTTAAAAATTAACAACTATCTTATGCAACAACGACAAGATAGAAGCAAAGACAAAAATAATCGAAGTAAAATCCAATTAAAAAGAAAAAGGACGAAGAAGAAGAGAAAGAAAGAAAGAAAGAAAAAAAAGAATCCAACTAATAAATCTTACAACTTGTTGACAACTTTTCACCACCCCCATGAGCCATGGAGAACATCCCCCAACAAAACAATCAAGAATTAAAAATAAAAAACAAAAAGAGAGAGAGAGAGAGAGAGAGAGACATGCACAAATCTTTCCGTTTTATTATTCGATTCTATCACGGCGTCGGAGCGGAAGGTGGGGTGGGCCCACCGGAGCCGCCGGCTTTGGAGGTGTCGTCGCCCTCGGCCGTCCGATTGACGATCTCCTCCATCATCCGGACGACGTCGGCGATGTCGGGCCTGGCGTCGGGCACGAGGGCCACGCACGCCATGGCGATCTGGAGCAGCTGCACCATCTCCTCCTCGATGTTTTGGTACCTCATCAGCTCCACGTCGAACACCTCCGCCGTCCACTCCTCCCTCACCACCGACTGCACCCACCGCGGGAGGTCGATCCCCTCCTCCCCGAGCGACGCCTGGTTCGGCGCCTTCCCCGTGAGGAGCTCGAGGAGCAGCACGCCGAAGCTGTACACATCGGACTTCGGGGTGGGGCGACGGGTCTCGAGGACCTCCGGGGCGCGGTAGCCGGCGACGCGGCTGGGAGGGGCGGAAGAGCCAAAGAGAGGGGACAGGGAGAAGTCAGAGAGGGCGGAGGAGTCGAGGTCTGAGCGGAGGAGGACGTTGGAAGCCTTGATGTCGCCGTGGGCAAGGCGGGGCTCGGAGGAGTGGAGGTGAGCCAGGCCGCGGCCGGCTGCGAGGGCGATCCGGATCCGACTGTCCCAGTCCAGTGGACTTCGACCCGACCCGCGACTCCCTGCGTTTCTTTTAAATTCTCAAATCAAGATTAAATATTTTTTTTAAAAAAAAATCACAAGTAATAAAACTAACGCTCCATTTTAAAAGTTCCCATGTCATATTTATCCCAGAAATTGTTATAATTATGGGAGAAAATAACAGGTTGAGTAATTGCTAGAAAGTGATAGGAGTGGCTGCAAAATTAATGATAAATATTGTCCCACTTATTCCTATCGTTCTCTGCTACTCTCTCTATCATTTTCTTCAGTGATCAGCGCGACAAACCTTGAATCGGACATAAAGCAGAAAAATTCTCGACGTCCCAATAAAGAAAGCAATGCGTGTGGAGAAAGAATCCTACTAGTTGACGACGGGATGTTTTAAAACTTCTGAAAATAATTAGCGCGTCTCAAAGAGTGGACAACGATGCCAGTCGCAGAAGAGCAGGATGAGCAAAGTAACCACTAACAAACACGACTAATCAATTACGTACCATAATTTCTGTAGCTAATTTGGGAGATCTTAAACAAATTTAACTCCAGGAGACTCGAAGGCATGTCGGCCGGTCATTACACCGACGCAGTAACGCGGGAATATACCGTACAAAACTACGCTGTTTTCAACCTGTTCGATGAAAAGACACAACCACATGGACCACACCTTCGTTTTAGAATCCTCTTCCCGCAAGGCCACGCCGAATTATTGACTTACTCGACCAAAATAATACCCACTCACGGATCCCGCTCATAACCACAGCTGTTAACATTCTATCCTATCCAATCCTATCCTAAGATAGAATTCTGAATAAACCACGGATAAGATGAAAAGAATAAGCAAAAGCGATAAAAATTACTAACTGACCGTGAAGTAGAGAAGAGAGGCTCCCGGCGGGGAGGTAGTCGAACACGAGGAGCTTCTCGTCTTTGGAATAGTAATAAGCGCGAACGGGCAATAGATTCTGGTGCTCGACTTGGCCCAAGAGCTCCATGTGCGTCTCGAACTCTCTCTTGGACGCGACCACGTCCTTGAGTCGCTTCACCACCACCGTTGTGCCCTCCTCGAGCACCGCTTTGTACGAAGTCCCGACGATTCCCTTCCCCAAAACCTCTGCGGACGCCCGCAGAAGGTCTTCCAGGTCGAAGCTATACCCTCCTCCTCTTCCCACGAAGACCAACTTGTTCTTCTCCGCCGCCGACGCCCCGCCTGCTCCGCTCATCTCCTCCTTCGACGACGAGGTCATCCCGGTCTCCCCTGACCTCGTCCCGATGGCTGCGGTGGATTCTCCTTTTGGCTCCTTTTCCTTCCTTTGCCGCCCTTTTCTTCGCCAAGCCAGGCAGAGAAAGAGCGCCAAGATGAGGAAGAGGAGCAACGCGGCGGAACCGATCGCGATGCCGACAATGGCGCCGGTGGAGAGCTTCTTCTTCTTCTTCTCCGCTTCTCCAGCTGGATTTTGGTCGGAACCAGGAGAAGGGGCCGGAGATGGGAAGAACGGGTTACAAGGGGGAAGAGGATCACCGCATAGCGCGAGATTGCCCACAAATGAGGAGTCCGGGAACCGAGACAAGGATTTGGGAATGGACCCATTAAGACTATTGTAAGAAACGTTGAAGCCGGCAAGGGAATCGATGCTAATACTCGGGAGACTACCCGAGAGCTTGTTCCGCTGGAGGAAGAGAGTCGTGAGACGGCTAATGTTGTTAATGTCGAAGGGGATCTCACCCGTGAGGTTATTCCCGGAGAGGTCGAGCCGCGAGAGGCGGCCGAGTCGGCCGAAGGAGGTGGGGATCGGACCCGACAAGAGGTTGTCCTGGAGGTAGAGCCCACGGAGGACGGAGAGGCCGGCGAGGTCATCGGGAATCGTGCCGGTGAGGCGGTTGGAGCGGAGGGAGAGGACGCGGAGGGAGGAGAGGTTTCCCAAGGTGTTAGGAGGAATGGGGCCCAGGAGGCCGACGCCGGGGAGGTGGAGCTCGACGACGGCGGTGCGGTTGGGGTCGCACGTGACGCCGACCCAGTCGCACGCGGAGGCGGAGGTGTTCCATTGGATCCGGTTCTCGTGGGGTGTCTGGGTGATGAAGGAGAGGAGGGCCGCACGGTCCTGGGTCGGTTCGGACAGCGCGAATTGAAGCGGAGAGGCGGAGAGGAAAAGGAAGAGGAGGAGGAGAGGGGAGAGAGAAGTGCCCATTTGGGGAAAGGAGGAGCTCAGGGGAAAGAGATAAGCAATTGGGTACTAGGAGGAGGAGGGCACTGTGAGAGGAACCGCCATGGGAGATTGCGAGAAGAGAGTGGTAGGTATCACGAGGAGATGGTTGGAAGAAAAAGAGCGGTGAGAGAGGTGAAACGCTTCGAGTCGCGGGGCTTTACTTTTGCTTATAACATTCCACGCGAGTAACCGTAAGGAAGAGGTGACCGGAAAACTTATACTACAATTTAACCCTAAAATATCACTCTAATTTACTTTCATCCTCTTTGTAAGTTGATTCTAAACAAATCAGGCATTTTTATCTATCTATTAAGTTAGTCAAAATTTAAAAAAAAAATTAATTCAAATTTTTAATAAAATATCGATGAAGAGCACATAATAATATATTTAAATAGTTTACATAATATATCTGTCATTTTTTCTTGAGAGGTGTAATTGATTCGGATGAATAATTGAGTGGACTAAAATATAATTAACCCTTACAGGTAGCTTTCATATATAATATTTCATCTTCTCTGAAAGTGGTATCATCGTAACATTTAAATATCAAACTCTAAATTAATATTCTCTATTTTTTTTTAAATATACTTTTTATAGAAGAGTAAAAAGAGAAATTAAAGTTATTTTTAGCTGAGGCTTAATGATACAATTAGAATATATAATTTAAGAGTGGACGTGTCAACTATGTTTTGTTTTCTGTGTGGGGTTACAAGTGATACCGAGTAGTCAAAGGGTCAAAAGTGCAATTAATCTGAGAACTTATTCTTTCACCCTTTTTCTCTTCGCATCATTTTACATTTTCACCCTTGATTTTTTTTTTTGGGGGAACTTGCAAATCATAAAAAATATACGGGTAGATGTGCAAAAAGGCACTTGGGAAATCACGGGATAGACCCCTCCACCACCCCACGCGCGATCGATCATTTTGAGAGTACTCGTTCGCTCGAAGACAAGATGATGGTCTTTGGAAGTGGGCCGGGCCGGCGACTCGTTTCACGCGTCTAATATTATTATTCCAAATAGTACACACCAATGAGTAGTTTTCATATGTTTATATACCCAAGCTGTAACAATTAACTTTATCCTGTTAATTAAGTATTAAAGTGCATAAAAAAATGATTCACTCGACCAATAGTAGCCGGCTTGTTTGCATCCGGTTGGTGATCGCCAAGTGGCGAGCATTGGCTTTAATGTTTACTTTCCAAATAAATATGCATTTAACGCACGTGATTGGGTAACGGTGACATCGTGAGCGGCCTTTACTTTACCATGGCGCGAGAATAATATCCATTCTACTGCACATCACAACCTCAGCATTTTCTTTGAATTAGTATCCTATTTTATTAACCATAAGAAAATTCCCACTGGAAGTCACTTTTTCTCCACTCTCAGGAGAAAAAATATATATATGTAGTGGAAGAGATTAGGTAAGTCAAGCCATGTGGAATTAGGAATACCGAATACTTATCCGCGAGCCAGAATAGATAGCCATGCAGCATCTCAACAGCCCAACATCGGACCCATCTCATCCTGTGTTTAATGCGAACGACTGGGTTCCAGCTCTTGGCTAATAATTGAGAGAGAGAGTAAGTAAGTTATGAGAAGCTTTATATATATGTAATGGCTTCCGAGCAACCCTTTAAACAATCATGTGGTTAGACAATGCTTAGTAACCAAGACGTTACGCAATAAGACGTTGCATTAAAATTCGAATAAAGTCATTGATCAACTACAGCGTCGATGCTGAGCAAATGCTTGATTGTCGAAAGGTAGTGATTGTCTCTTCCTCACCGCAGACAGTAGGAAGGACGTACGAGAACGACGAAAAAGGAAGGGAAGAAAATCGTACATATTAAATGCGATATTTGAACGTCTCTTTAATCGACTTGTAACTCTCAGTCCAGACTCCAGAGGAGGAACTGGTAGGCAAATTGGGGCCATGCAGCTTCCAAAAGGATTATCATGACAAGCGCAATTGGGCAATAGAATGCTTATCTATCCATTGCACTGGGACACACGACGAGGAAGGCCTAACCTTTTTAGCTGGTCGTACATACGACTTGCCTGCAAGATTGAATAAAGATGCATAGATTTACTATAAATAGAATAATTTAATAAAAGTGTATTATTATCCGCTTGAATTTAACAGATTTTGAATCTAGACCTGGCTCCTGCTTAACTCATCAATGGCTCTTGCGGGCTTCGAGCGAAGCCTGGTTCTGATATATCAGGTTTTATATGGGAGGCCCAAATCCAACTATCCAGATGAGAGATTTTTTATGTGCGGGTTGGATTGAATTGGAGCATTAAGTCAGCCCAATACTTAATGTGCTTCACAGGTTTCAGAATTATTATTATTTTTTTTTATAATTAAGGTGGTTCTAAGCTCGACTCTAATTTTAAATAATACTGTAAATAAATTATTTGATTACTTAGTTTAATTTAGTTGATAATTCGACAGTATAATTAGTTTGGAGGAATAGCTTATTTGGGTTATGACTCAACATTTTGGATGGCTTTCATACTATTGAGCCAAATGAATGAATAATCCTAAGTTAATATATGTTATAGTCGTTAAATTGACATTTAATAGTTAGCTACTCAGTTCCACGCTGAGACTCCTATACGTCACCGTGGCCGTGTCCTTTGTAACAAGTTGCGAAAAGTGGCAAGGTCCAGCACCAAAAGGTGTGGAGCCCACTTGCATTGGACGGGTGTGGGGTTGCTGTCGAAAACGATCAGACGTCAGGCTCCGTCGACCCGTGAAAGACTGCCACAAGAAGTTTTGGGCCTCAGCCCAGTAGCGTAGGATTACGTGGCCCAATTCGCCTCGTAGTTTCCTTGTCTTCGAGAACATTGTGACGGAATTAATTACACCTTCGATCTCTATAAAAGCCAAGTTTGACTGGAAACTGTGCCATGGAATGAGACATGGGTTATCGACAGCTTTGTTTTCAAATTGTCTCGAGCTCCGTCGGATTCGGATCTCGCACCATTGCAAACACAATAGGGGAGTGTGGATCCGGTAACCAAATCCACACAAAAGCCCGAGCAGAGCAACCGACGTGTGGCTCCCTCGTTATCCACGATCCCTTCGAGGCGGAGGCACGCTCTTTTGGCCTCTCTCTCTCTCCTGCTCCCGCTTACTCCACTCTCACTTCTCACTTCTTGGAGAGCTACAGCTCCTCTCCTCGATCGACCGATGGCTTCCTCCATGGCGTCCATCTCCAGATTCTTGCACAAGGAGTGCGGGTTCCAACCGGTGGCTTCTTGCTCTCCTGCTAAGAGGAGGAGTCAGACGCATCTGGGTATGTTTGATCTTTTTATTTTGGTTCCTTTTTCTCGGCGTTCTCTTGATTGGGTTTTGGATGGGGTGGTCATAGCGCTGGGGAGTGGATTTGCGTTGCCTATTGAAGGAAGAGGGCGGAGAGCTGCTGTCGCTTGCTCTATGCCTTCGTCGGATGTCCCTGTTCTGCGGTATGTTCGATGGTATCATTGGTGATTTGTGTTGACTATGTGTGTTATAAGTTGCATGTACTAGAGTAATGGAATCCAAGATCGGAGATGGAAAAAACTAGAGGTTTAAGAAAGATTTAAAAATGTTACGCCAGCTGTTGGCTAATGGAAAGTGCAGCTCGATCCATGCTCCTGCCATTCATTAATTCTGCGTATATTTCTATTTTTGGGATAAATACATTCTAGAGCGCCAGTTAGTATGACTGTAAAGATTTGTGCTCAAGTGATCATGTGTTCATGACATGGAAAGTAGCCTCAACAGAGTGCAGTGATGGGGGTAAAACAGCATCCATCTTGCCTGTCTCCAAAGCTCGCATTGTCTGGAGCCTTGTGAACTGCGGCAGTATTTTAAGTCATACATTTTCTAGTAATAGCAGAATTTGCATGGATACTGTTTCATGTTTGATGCTTTTATTTACTAGACCTGGTGACCCATCTCTTTTAGTATTTGTTTGCTTATCGATGCTAATGATTAAATTTGAATTTCACTACCCGTCTCATGGCTAATAGTATTTCCAGGCATCGTCAAGTTCTATGCAAGGCTGAAGCAAATGTTTCTGGGAATGTTCCAGACAATGTTGCAGCTGGAATCAGCCAGTATGAAAAAATAGTTGAATTACTTACTACCCTTTTCCCTCTCTGGGTATGGTGTAATATTTATGCTTGAGTTATATAGTTGCATCTATCTTATTTTTTGGAACACACATAGTTATCTGTGACAGACGTTGATGTAAAATCCTTCTAATAATGATCTCACTTATTTCAACAGGTTATAATTGGAACAATTATCGGCATATACAAGCCATCTGCGGTAAATTTGTCTTCCTTTCTCACTATTTCTACAATGACCAAATTGTTTCCCTCTATGAAGGTTTTAAATTTTTAATGCTTCATATTCTATTCCATGCCTCTCATGATCGTTGAACTTCTTGACTACCTTTGCACCTTCAGGTGACATGGTTGGAGACGGATCTTTTCACTCTTGGTTTGGGTTTCCTGATGCTTTCCATGGGCCTGACTTTGACATTTGAGGATTTCAGGAGATGTATGAGAAATCCATGGACTGTAAGATAATACACTTTCTACAGTTCGTCATAGATATCAATATAAATACTTGTTAATATTTATTCTTTCTGTTTACAGGTAGGTGTAGGGTTCCTTGCGCAGTACATAGTCAAACCCTTGTTAGGTTTTGCTATTGCAATGGTATGGCTTTTTATCTCATGAATATCACATTCTGATTTATTATTCTATCCCCACTGTATTTGTTATTTGTACTCATCCAAAAATCGTTTCCATCTACTCTTGACTGCTGAATTTCAAGATTCCTTGTTTCAACCACACTAATAGAAAGGTTTCCATCAGAACTATACATGAAAACCTCTGTCTGATTCTGAGTAAGCATATCACATTCATTGCAAGTTTTAATGTGTAATGAGCATATTAAGTAAGAACTACTTAATTAGCTTCTGCAGCATGTAACACACTAAGTTCCTAGTCATCCTATCAAACAGACTTTTGTTAGTAAGCTGCAGAAGAAAAAAGTAGTGAGGTGATTATAGGGCTTTCAATTAAGTCGTAGAATTACTTTTGTTTTTTCTCAAGCTCCTGGTCTCTCTATTTCTTGGATAGAAGTATTATCCAGGACGTAATCTCATCAGTTCTTTTCCTTAAATTTGAAAATGAGGCATTCTTTGTCTCACTAGCAAAGAACTCTAATTGGAGGCTGTATTAAAAATTCGATAGATTTTATCCTACTCTGCAGACTTTGAAGTTATCAGCTCCTCTTGCAACTGGTCTTATTTTAGTCTCATGCTGCCCTGGAGGTCAAGCATCAAATGTTGCAACTTATATATCTAAAGGAAATGTTGCACTTTCAGTTCTTATGACAACGTAAGGTTTTAGTATTATTCTGGATTGTCCTGGCTCTATTGTTTATGCTGCTGTTTGTAATGCTCTATTGCTTTCATGTTTATTCTACTGAAGTTAGGTTAGATTCTGACAATTTTACCTTTTGAAATTCTTTAGTTGTTCAACAATTGGTGCTATAGTGATGACACCACTCCTTACAAAGTTCCTTGCTGGTCAGCTTGTCCCTGTAGACGCAGCAGTAAGAACATCGTAGTTTCATTTCCTAATACTAGGCAATTTCTTCCATCTGATATTAAAAAGAATTACTTTCTTCTACAGGGGTTGGCCATCAGTACCTTTCAGGTTGTGCTGGTACCAACAATTGTTGGAGGTGCTTGGTTGTCTTATCAAGTTTTCTGGTTTCTACTTCCTTTTCTTCTATTAGGGCATGCTTGGTTACGAATAAAGAACAATTGGAGTTGAGATAAAATGAAGACTTATTCTGGAATAATTAAATTATTTATTTCAATTTATCATTGGGTGTTTGGTTGCAAAAAGATGGATAAGTGCTGAAATAATGATATGGGATAAGATAGCATTAGGTTGTGGTAGTTGGAACAAGGGATAAAAATGATCAAATTGACCTTATTGCTCTTTTAGTTCAATGTAAATAGATATTTATTAATTCTTCTTTTTTATAGAAAGATAGAAAATAAGTTTAAAATTAAATATAATTTGTAATTTTATTTACAACTATTATACTATCTTCTCATGGCTAATTTTACAATTCTTGGCCAAAAAATAATTTTATTTAATTTATCATAATTTACACAATATAAATATCATCACAAATGGACATCTCATATCAAATTTTTTTTTCACTATAAACATGTTCTAATATATTACTAAGTATATTATAGTCATATTATACTATTCAACTTGAATCTAAACTATAATATATCACCATAAAGAACACAAATAAATGAGAGCAAATTGGTCATTTGCTTTTTGGAATAAGTGGGTGAGATATCTAAACTTTTTATCCTAACAAAAACCTGGGATAAAGATATCTAGATTAAAGGGATTTATGACTTTATTCTATTTTCCTATTCCAAAAACTTATCCCGCATTTGACATGAATTTTTTGGAATAAAGGAGGTTCATTCTGGAATAACTCACTTTCCACTCAACCAAACAGCCCCTTACGCAGATGCCATAATTTGCAGTTTTTCCATGGGTATGATGTTCAAAATCTAATCTAGATTTCTTTGCAGTGCTATCACATGAGTATTTCCCGAAGTTCACTGAACGAATCATCACACTCACACCATTGATTGGAGTTATCCTTACAACACTGCTTTGTGCTAGTCCTGTAAGTGTGTAAAATATTAGATTTCCAATTCTATTTTTAGCAAGCAATTTGCTATCTTCTTTTGTTGCTTCAAAATAATTCATCCTTTTATTTCTTCAATGAGTCCTAAATGGTTTTAAAAGAACCACCTTGCAAGCAAACGTATTAACAGTTTCCAGAAAAAACTACAGTCTAGTAGCCTTGAATCATTCATTGAGTTTTTCTTCTTTTTTCTTCTTTTCAACAATTATGTCAAATCTTCAGAATGCCCTGCAGGATTCTTAGTATTCATTCTTCAGATTTTGGTGGTAGTGGTCTAATTATTCTTTAATTAACTTTTTGTTTTACTTTTGACTGCAAGATTGGGCAAGTGGCTGAAGTACTAAAGACACAGGGAGCACAGCTTATCCTTCCCGTAGCTCTCCTGCATGCTGCTGCTTTTGCTCTTGGCTATTGGGTCTCAAAATTTTCATCTTTTGGTGAATCTACTTCGAGGACTATTTCTATTGAGTGTGGAATGCAGGTGAGATGACCTTACAAAGACTGTATTGACTCATATGACTAAATTTGTGTTTTCATCGATATATTTTATGCATTGAAAATCACTAAAAGAGCACTTTCAAGCTTGAATCTCTTGACAAATAATCGATACCAAGACAAATATCTTTATTCTTTATTAGCATTTATTGTGATTAGAAATTGTAAGGCTGGAACTGCAGTTGTGAGCTACTATTCTATGGCATCATATTTATAGTAGCAAAGCTCTGGTATCTAGAGGCGGCACCTTCTGTGCTAGTACGGTTTGCCACCTTCAGGTTGTGAATAGTTGTAGCACACAACTTCATTAGGGCTTTGTTCTTTCAGAATTTCATCTTTCTTCCTCTTTTTCATGGACGATTAATGAGCTAGAAATAAGCTGTTTAGGTGTCTTTGTATGTGTGTGTATATATCTATATGTAAAGAAATTCTAATTAGGCTCTCAAAAGTTGAAGGCTTATTGCTACCTGAAGCTACTTGGTCTCTCTGTAAATTTAAAGCATTCCCCATACTTCTGCTTCAGGTTGGCTAATGCCTATACCTTTTGCATTATATTCGTCCATTATTTCTTGATATTCTTTATTCTGGGTTCCTTATCACTTGACGTGCTGAAACACCGAAACTTTCATACTATCTTTGCTCCTTTGGGTCTTATTCCCTTAACTTTCAGCTTAACATTGCATCAAATATCTTGGTTCAGTATACTTTTGCATTTAAATGTTACATGTTCCCCTCCACATGTATGGTCATCGCATCTTATGTTGTTTTTTATATAATTATTCTTTATTTCTTTTGGTGTTGTTGATGTAATGATGTCTATAATGAGCAGTAGGAGAATGTTTTTACCCTTATGCATAACATTGTTACTGATCCACACATTATGGGGTTTTCGTGATTTAGTTACATTTAGTTTTTCGATTTAGCATATAAAACTAAGTATATATAATTTTTGTAGTCTATACACATTTTATTATAATAGAGTGCACATAATTTATATATATACAGTTCAAAGTTTATTATTGCAAGTCAAAAAATTAAATACATTTAAATTACAAAAGCCCTCGCACGTTATCTTGTTTTGTTCACATAAACTACTTTGCTGGATTTCTGGAATCTCTTATTTTCACCTATATATAGGAGATTTTGGAGATACAGGAATAGTAAATACTGATTGGTGCTATAGAAACAACAATATGACTAATGTTATTATTTCTTGTCCCTCAGAGCTCTGCACTTGGTTTTTTACTTGCTCAAAAGCACTTCACAAATCCGCTCGTTGCCGTTCCTTCTGCAGTCAGTGTTGTCTGTATGGCGGTATGTTTTCTTTTTTCTGTCATTCACTATTTGCCATTGTTGTTTATATAGATTAAGTCTTTATTTGGCTCTTTGGCTCTTTGGCTCTTTGGCTTACTGTACCTAAAAGACAGATTAATTCCTAGTTAGAAAGTTGTCATGGTTTTCCCACTTCTAGACTCTCTTTCTCATATCTTGAGGACTTTATGGAGGGGTTGCTCTTGAGTTACAAGCAACCTTGATTAGCTAACAATTATCGTCTTATCTTTGCTTTTCTTTGCCTGAAGAGTGGAAGTGAGATCCATATAGGATCAGAGCACAATGTGTTTAAATTATTGGTAAACCCCATATCAAGTTAATGTACTTTGGCCATGATTTGGGCAGTTTGCACTACAATAGTGCAGTGATGCCTATTTGGCTAAGACTTCTTAGTTGTATGTCCTACCAGGTTATCGTGTCACGTTTCTGTCAGATTGGACCATGTTAAAGGTTCATTAAATCCTTGAAATTTGTGATGGATGACCAAATAGTACTTCTCTACGCAGTAGCATTTTCTTAAGCAACGCATGCTCTGATGGCGATTATCTCATCTTATGACAGCTTGGTGGGAGCGCTCTAGCCGTTCTGTGGAGGAACAAGCCTATCCCAGCAAACGACAAGGATGATTTCAAGGAGTGAAACAACCAACTTGAAACTTCTCCATTCTACTTCGAAAAGACTATAGCCATTTATTGAGAGCCTTTTAGTCAGTAGAAAGCATTTTTAAATCTCCTCTGAATTTTATATAGTCCCCAGTGAACTGTTGATTTTTTTTTTTAAATTTTAATCTTCTATTTATTTCTTATTCCAGAATAAGGTTCTGTTTTCCCTTGAAGGAGGATCACAGAGCTATGTTATGTACTCTAGTTCACATTTTCAGAAGCAAAAAACAGCCATAACTTTTGGGAAGTTGCATCTTGAATTATTAACCAACGCCCAAATTTCCTATAGGATGATTTGCAAGATAATTCCCTTCTACTGTCACATTAGCAAGCATGAACCATATATATTACTGGCAAATAAGTGCTATTTGTGCCAGCTCGGCTTCGTTTATGGAGATAGCGTGCCTCTTTTTATGGGTAATGTGTTTGTTTTAATCTTTACCACAAGCATCATGAGTTCTTAATGTATGTTTGCTGATGCGATTATAAACTAAAGTTAATACGCTGATAACTTTTCTAACTACCTACTATATGGTAAACTCACCAATAAATATATTACGCTACTTTATTTCAAGAATTAAATACAGCGAATGTAAATTATAGGAATATATAAGGCTTTAATGAAAATTCACTAGATATTAAGCTAAATATCGAAGGGGAACCGACTATCCCTGTTTCAGGAGTTTTTGACCAAACTAACCCTCTTCGAAAGTTTTATAGCAAAATAGATTATCTTATTTATCATTATCAAATTAGGTCTAATATACTATAGTTCTAACAAAAATACTGAATTAATCAGCATCTTTTTCTTAAGTAAGTCTGGTCCTAAAATGCTGATCTATTCAACGTTTTATGTATATGAATTCTTTTAAATTAGTCTTTTAGTAATTTAAGAAAAAAATTGTTTGGTAATAAAAATACTGCGGTTTAACGTTTTTATTAGGACTACATTGAATTAGATCTTATTTGATAAATAAATTTAGGAGCAGTCTATTTCGATAAAAAAAAAAATAAAGCTAATTTGGTCAAAATCTCCTGTTTCAGGGTACAAAAAATATAGTTTAAAATTCTTTGCTCTAAATAATGATGTTTTTGATGCATCAACAAGTGGACCATTTTGGATAGTAAATAGTAAAATCTGCCATTTGAGGTGGAAAAGTTGTCGATATCTATAATGTATATGCCCCTCTTGTCTTTTTCCCCTTCCTAGGGAAATGTATGTGTTTGTATTTCTAAAGGAAGCTAACGCTATTGACCAAAATACCCTTCTTTTACCGTACTCAGATAATGCCAGGTTTCACGTAGTATATAGGCACTGTTTGGTCATTTCGGTCTCTCCGCCGCAGACACGGCGTACGATTATATGTTACCCGACGAGAGATCGAAGAAAAATATCGCAGCGCTTCAAAAACTCGTGACGTCGATATCACTTTGACCCCATCCTCGATCACCCACCATCTATCCCCCGTGATCCCTCCCATCGTACTGGTCCCCTTTCGCTCTCGCATAAAACTCCCCCATGCGGGCGCACGCATGCTACCTTTAAAAAGAACCAATCGGACGATCTGGTCCGTCCGATCTACGGACCCGCTTCTCCTGATCTTCCACCAATCATTGCGGATGTTGATGGATCGGACGACAAGGGACGTCTCTTCGAGCTGATCGTAGTGTCCCCGCAGAATGGCCGAATTGACCCTAATTCTTTCATATATCTAATCCCTCGCGTGCCATTTTCGTCTGGGCATTTTCGGTACATCAACTCATCAAGTTGTCTGGAAACTCTTCCAGTTGATGTGACAAATAACTGCACGCAATCTGACACGCTTATATTGTTAAATGACGAATTTAGCCTTATTATATATATATATATATTTTTTAAATGATAAGTGTGTTATAGTAATTGTACGAGTTTTGGGCTCCCTGCAGAATATTGTCCTTATTTTATGTAAAACTGCATTGCCTGCTCTGAAACAGTGCTGGGGCACATTTGTCAGAATGAATAAAATATAGATCCTCCCGTGATCATCTGCAAGCTCGATTGTAGGAAATTTCTAATGTCTGCACCTACTTTGCACCATTTCGCTGGCTGGAGTGTACAGGTGACTTGGGCTTTTCAAAGTAAAAGCCTGCTGACCAACTAACTTTAGTTGACAGGTAATCTTTATAGTATTTAGATTGAAGCAATACCTTGGCCACACACACAAACTATAATCTTCTTAGTGTCGATGGCTTAAATTGTTTGCCTAAAGTTTGGTAAGATTGTTATGTATCTAATGCTCGCCTTTTATTTAATTTGTACGTAAACTTTAAGAGCTCTTTAATGATAAAAATAGAAATAAAAATCTAATTGGCCGGCTATTTTAGCTTAGTGGCTGAGATCTAATAGCTTCTGATAGATTATTAGTTTAAATTCATAGAGTCATTAGGGTTAATCTTTAGTAAACCTTTTGATGTAGCATTATATACGTTTAGTTTAGATCACATTTTTAAAAATAATTATTTTATAAGCTAGTTATGTATATCAAATAAACAAACCTATTTAAGCTCGATCAAACTCATATTAGGTCAGAAAGCGATGAGAGCTTTGATTTCATTAGAACTATTTTAAATATTATATTAATAAGAAACTTATTTTACTAGTAATTTTAGTTTAGGAGTATTTAGTTGATAAATATCCTTTTAAAACTGCTTACATATTTAGTTGTAAAAAGTAAGCTAAATAAATGATTTCCTTGTTTACTAAAATTAAATTCATCTTTTACCTATTACTTCTTTCCTTAAAATAAAATATAATCACTTTACTAAACTCTATTATCTAGCAATTAAATGTGTCTCGCGATCAATTTTTTAATTAAAAAAAAAGCAGGTTAAAAAGATAAAACGAATTAATTTTTTATGCACGATAAAGTCACTTATTAATATATTTTTTATAACTAAAGATGTTCTACAAATTAATTGAGTGTTTCTCACGTCACTTCCTAACCATTAAACACCTTCTTAGAGTAAGAAAGATGCCCAAAGATGAAACCTAATTCAGTTCAAGTGTTACAGAGATGCTGAAAGATTAACTGTCTTTAGAGATCCTTTTTAGATCACCTATGATCAAAGTCTCTCTAAGACTAAACCCATCTCCCAACCGATGTATCCTGCACCAATCACCACTTTGACTTCTTTGATAAAGACACAGCTCCAGTGGATCACAGTCTTCTTCTCTCTCGTCTAATGGAACTCACGATATTTTTAGAACTCGACAACACGGCTTGGAAATGCATGATTGAAGAAGAGCCAACATACAATCATCAGAAAGTGAAAACATATCTACTGTTAAATTTATTTTTATTTTTTAAAAAAAAATTGCTGAAAATTTCTGCTAACTGAGAATTACTAATCATTATGAGTGCATTACATTAGTTAATTGCTGCTAATGGCTCTCTAACCGTGCAATTAAGTGTATATAATTTGAAGGGCAATATTAGATATTAGGAAGGAAAGCAAGTGCATGCTTCTTATGTACGATAAGCTAATTATGATGCGTCCTCGTAGCTGAATGGATTCCGAGAAAGCTCCCATGCTTGCCGAATTTATTCCATACGAAATTAATATCTCCAAAAAAGACGGCCAAATATTGGCCTAATATTCAAACGGCAACAAATCCAGGCCGTCCGATCCGGCGATCTCGATCGATCTGGGACTCTGATATAATGGCGTCCGTCAAAACACTGAAGCCGCTTACGAGCCATAATTTTGTGTGGTCAATTTAAGCGAGACCCACCATTGACCGTCAAATGGAATGCTACCGCCGTAGAAGTATTCATCTCTGACGTCGGTTACTTCAGGCAGTGGAAACCAGATACCGGAAACTGGAAACCGGGAATCGGGAATCGGAAATCGGGAAGAGCACGCGATAGTCGCACACATATCCTCGGTGTATCGTCGTCGCATGCATCGAGTCCCTTCCAAGCACGCGTCCGCACCGGAGAGACTATATGCGCCCTAAGTTCTGACAGGCTGGCATTCGCTTTCTCGAGCGTCACGCCGTCATCAGACGGTGGAGTTGCGCCAGATCATTCCGGTCGCATAGAGAACTCTTTGGGGACGGGGGAGTTGTATAAGCACTGAGTTTTGCTAGTATTTTACGATTTTGTAGAGTTGCAACGGAGGTAAAGGTGAGAGGAGTCGAAGTGGAGATAGATTAATTATCAATCCGTCAATTATTTTAGCTATAAATCAATTGGGGGATTCGATGTCCCGCTTCTTTATCTTCTCCCATCTCTCTTTAGTTCGTCTTCCCCCTCCTCTTTACCTCTTTCCCATTCATTTCTAGGGTTTGGGACAAGGTTTTGGAGAATCGGAGGGAGGGGGGGAGGGGGGGAGAAAGATACAAGAT
The DNA here is from genome assembly GCF_048772165.1 of Typha angustifolia. Classification (NCBI taxonomy): domain Eukaryota; kingdom Viridiplantae; phylum Streptophyta; class Magnoliopsida; order Poales; family Typhaceae; genus Typha; species Typha angustifolia. The sequence goes on from NC_133239.1 coordinate 2,181,344, forward strand.
TCGCGCTGTTGTTTAGGGTCTCGAGGAGGAGAAACGCGAAAAGAGTTGGTGGGTCTTCGTCTTGGCATCGGATTCTAGGTGGAGGAAAGAGGAGGAGAGAGAGGAGAGAGGAGCAGGGAAGAAAAGGTGGTGGAAGGAATCATGTCGCAGACTAACTGGGAGGCGGATAAGATGTGAGTTGTTTCCCTCTTAGCTTCGGTTACTTGTTGCTTTGTTTAAATATTTGATCCTGATGAGGTTCCTCTTTTTGGTACTTTCCTTTTATTTTATTTGGTATTTTTGTTTGATCTTTTGGGCTGTGGAAGACAGATGACCGGTGATCGTGTTGTTGTTTCTTCCTTAGGGTTTATGTTGGAGATTTCTACATAAAAATGCGATGTTTCTGCTAATTTGGGCTGTTCTTAGTTTGTATTTGCGATCAAGAAATTAGGGTTCGGAAGCTCCGGTATTCCACTCCTTTATTTTGTGTCATTTTGAGGTTTTGCTTCTTTTATTCAATGTAAAATCCAAGTCCGGAATTTGGGGTTTTTCTCTTTGGTGCTCGCTGACGATTTTTGTTTCACTTTGATGTTTTGGATTTTGCAAGGTCTCTGTCGTTCTCTTCGCCACCATTATATTATAATGCAAGTTAAGAATTTGTCCTCCATTTTGACTCAAATTATACTTTGATGGTAATAAATTTTAATTTGGTGAGTCCTGCGATCTTTTACATGGTTGATAGCTTCTTTTTTACCTACTTTATTTGAATAGTACTATTTAAGTCATTTTCAATTGTACTCGTCTGAGCATTTATTAATAATTTTCTCTTTGCTGAGATTAATCTTTGAACTTCTGCAATACGTGGAAAGCAGGTTGGATGTGTACATCTACGACTATTTAGTAAAGAGAAATCTGCAGGCAACTGCGAAGGCCTTTCAAGCTGAAGGGAAGGTCTCCTCTGATCCAGTTGGTAGGTTTAGAAGAAATTTTGATGAATCTCCCTGTAGACTATTACCAATTCAAGTGTCTATGACTATCAGTTCACTTACTGAAATGATTTATGTTTCAGCAATTGATGCTCCTGGTGGATTTCTCTTTGAATGGTGGTCTGTCTTTTGGGATATTTTTATAGCAAGAACAAATGAGAAGCACTCTGATGTTGCAGCTTCGTACATAGAGGCAAGTTTCTATATTGATGTGTCATTTCTTTTGAACCTAGTGCCATATGCTTTTCCATGTTAACTGGTACTATTGTTAGTTAACTGAAACATTGTGTTAAGGTACAAGTGGTTTGGATAGAGTATCTAATAACTGATATACTGGTTCTTGGGTCCTAGACTCAACTCATAAAAGCAAGGGAGCATCAACAACAACAGCAACAGCAGCAGCCTCAACAGCAGCAGCAGCAGCAGCAGCAGCAACAGCAACAACAACAACAACAACAACAAATGCACATGCAACAAATGTTATTACAAAGGCATGCACAGCAGCAGCAGCAGCAGCATCAACAACAGCAGCAGCAACAGCAACAACAGCAACAACAACAGCAGCGCAGAGATGGCGCTCATCTTTTAAATGGTACTGCAACTGGCCTTGTTGGTAATGATTCTTTATTGCGACAGAGTCCTGGTACTGGTACTGCCAATGCCTTGGCAACAAAGATGTATGAGGAGAGGTTAAAGTTGCCTCTTGAAAGGGATTCTTTGGATGAAGCATCCATGAAGGTACTCCTGCAGAGTTGAACATACTGTGCTGAAAATGTCATCATTTCTATAAAGATATTCCTTTACTATACTATTTCTGCCATTTGAAAACTTCAGCTGCAGCAAAGATATGGCGAAAATGTGGGACAGTTGATGGATCCAAACCATGCATCATTGTTAAAGTCAACTGCAACTGGACAGCCTTCAGGGTAGGGTCCTAAAGCCACATAAAATATTTATTTTGAAAGTCATGAAAGATATTGTGTTTAGTGGAATTATATTTGTCATCTATGATTAGAAGAGTGCACCCAAAGGAAGCAGCCTGTCCTGCTCTTTTAATGCAATTATACTTGTCATCTGTGTGTAGATTTTGTGCAGTTAATTTTTCTGCTTGGTTTTTCTGGCTTTGTGTATTATTCTAAGTTGAACATGTGCTGCGACTGCTGTCTGCGGTATATGTTTGTGCATATCACATTTGTTGTTGGGAATTTATTTGGGCAAGTGCATGTATTCAACTGTTCCTGCAAGTGCAGGTCTGCAAGTGGCATGTGGAAGTCAGGCTGTATGCACTTGTCTAGAGTGCATGTATATGCTTATTTATTTGTGTCAAAGTGGTGACATATGCTTCTTTTAGGCAAGTTTTGCATGGTGCAAGTGGTGGTTTATCGGGGACTCTGCAACAGGGCCAGGCCAGGAATCAGCCACTTCCTGGTCCAGCACAGGTTAGATTCTACTAATGCAGTATGTTTTCTCTCATAAAAATCTTGCGAGTTGCTGATGTGATTGATATTTAATTGAAGAATATCAAGACCGAGATAAATCCAGTTTTGAACCCTAGGGCTACAGGTCCTGATGGATCACTGATAGGTGTCCCAGGTAACTCATTCAACTTTATCCTCTAGAATTCATTGTTCTTACAACCTTTTCTCTTTAATGCTGCATTTGTTTACTGTATTTGTTTTTGGCACTGACATTTATCAATTGGGAACTAGATATCCTAACCCATTTGTTCAGTAATTTTGCTTACCAATATAAGGTCATATATATTTTTCTTATTTTCTCCTTATTTTATGTAAATTGGAGTTTATAGGCTATTCATGTCCTAGTGGTCCAGGTTGGACATTGATATATAAGTGCAACTTCCAGAAGGTCTGTTACTTTCACTGAATTTTAGTATATAATTTAGTGGTTAGCATGGGACCCTTTGTTCTTAGCAGTTCATACTATCATATTTTACAATGGTATCAAAATATTTACTCTAGCTCATAAATATTAGCTGAAAATCTGTGCATCGTGCAGGATCAAATCAGGCTGGAAACAATCTTACTTTGAAAGGATGGCCTCTCACGGTAACTTCTAGTTCGATTAGTATAATTCTGATCATTATTTGTTTTTAATGATTTTTTTTTTCTGTTTGCACTCCCTCTATTGTTTTAATATATACATTCTTTTTGTTAGACAGTGAGTTTCTTTTACGTAAGGTACCTCCATGTTCTGTATGCATCTGACATACTGCTGTGATGGCACCTTTAGACTAATCATATTTCTTCATCTTACAAATTAGAGTTGAGAAAAATAATCATTACGTAGTTCTTGTTGTTCTGCTTATCATATGTTTCATTCCTGTTAAATGTCAGTTACGCTAAGTCTCTCTTGACCTAAGTTAATTCCATAACTTAATGGAAAATGTGGAGTACTGAAATCTGCATCACTAAAATTTTACTTGTCTTGTGATTACTTATAAGAAATTTGCTTTCTAAGTGGAGTGATTAGTCCTTGACGCGGTCACACTGTGATGTGGTATTCTGTGTCCACCTTATAGTTTGTCTGCACAATGTATGTCCTTTCGTTGGCACTTATAGACTATAGCCTTGATTTTAGCTATGTGATGACACACTTGCTTCCTTTTATTGGTCTGTAGAGTTTGGCAGATTTCATTTTCCAGCTAGTCTCTTACTGCACTGTGTTGGCTGTTATAACCTTCCTTTCATTTGAGTTCCTTCTGGATATCAATCTGCTAGTCAATTATGACAATATGCTGACAATGGTAGATTCAGTGGTACCTTACTGTCACGGCAGCACTGGAGTCTCTATGGTGCTCTTTATGTGTTGATTACTTCTCATCAAGGAAGTGCATTAGCCTTGTGTTATGCATGCTTGTGCTTATAATTTTTGAACCCAAATCTAGGGCATATTTATGCATGCAGTACGCATTTGTCTATGCTTTATGCTTGGTTTTGGTGCTGTAAATCCTAATTCAATCATGAGGAGGTTCCTGTAAATTTTCAATATTGTATGTGTTTTCCAGTGTTCTATTTTTATTGTCTTTGTACCTAATAAACATATCTTTGTATCACTTTGTAGGGGTTTGACCAGCTTCGCTCAGGAATTCTGCAGCAACAGAAGTCATTTATGCAGTCACCTCAACCATTTCATCAACTTCAATATCTAAGTCCACATCAACAACAACTTTTGATTCAAGCACAGCAAAACTTGCCATCCCCTACAGCTGGAGATATTGACAGTCGAAGATTGAGAATGCTTATGAACAATAGGAACATGGTTATTGGGAAGGATGGCCAGGCAAATACTGTCGGCGATGTTATTCCGAATGTCGGATCTCCAATGCCAAGTGCTGGGATGCCTCGAACGGATACAGATATGTTAATAAAGGTGAAAACTTTCCCTCTTTCATTAATTATTTCTGATGCTTTCACTATTGAAAATTGTGATTAGTCTCTATAGAAGCTGTAATAATATGCTTGCTGTTAGTTTTGCTTACCTTGCTCCAAGATATATGGTTAAAATGTACTTATTTTGCATATACCAATCATCATGGATAATATTTTATAACTAGTACTGAAGTAGTCAAGTTAATTCCTTTATTAGTTTGCAATAATTTCTCAAAGTCAAATGTTGAGTTCTATGAAACTTCTCCTTGTAATATGATGTGCGACTCTCAGAAGTATTGCTTCTAATAATATTTGTTTACTGTTTATGTTATTTTGGTACCTTATAGAGTATAATTTCTCTGATCTGTAGGAGCTGCTCAGTAGTCAGTATCACTCCTTAGTGGGCGTCATGCTAGATGTTAAATGTGAGGACACTCTAGTTTTCTCTTACATGTTAAAATGTGATTGCTGAAGCCTTAGTGAGAATTATTGGAGCATGCTATTTGTCTAAATGTGAAGGCAGTAGATTACACTGAAGGTTAATGGAAAAATGAAGGCAAGAAAAAACTAACCAGAGTAAACATATATCAGAACTGTAAATCCTAGACTAACATGGAAAATAAAAGTTCCTCCTGTTGCTTTACTTGAAGCTATAGTAGTTTTTATTCCAATGGAATAAGTTTTGATTTTTTAAAGCAACTAGCTCTACATGTACTAATCGTGTACATGTGCAACCAAATTTTGTGCAATTAACTTTCTGAACTTTATCTCTGTGGTGTATTTTTGTGGCCTGGTTTGAACTACCAGTTGTAAGGTGCACATGTCAATATTACTAATACCTTTTTTTATGAAAATATTATTTTTGCTTTTTTACAGTTCTCTTCTTATATTGTTGTTTATGTGTAGTAGAAAATTGCTCAGTTACAGCAACAGCAACAGAACAGCACTCAACAGCAGCAGCTTCATCAGCATGCTATTTCGAGTCAGCAATCTCAAAGTTCAAATCACCTACTTCAGCAAGAAAAGCCCGGCACGGGAAGTGTGACAGTGGATGGAAGCATGTCAAACTCTTTTAGAGGAACTGATCAGGTTTATATTTTTGTCAATTCCTTGTTAAAAGTATTTGTCTTGAAAGTAAAATTTATTCTACAATTTTGCTATTCGAATATTGGTCGTTTCTAATTCATAATCCTCGTTCCATACAACTGATCATCACTTACCATCAGTGCTTGGTTGTTGCTTCTGTCGTTCCAAGTGCTTGAGAATAATCATAGTTCATTTCTTATTTAGTATTATTTAAGATATCTTGATTTTTGGTACCTAAGAAAAGAATTTAAGACATGATTACCAATTATCTTACTGTCTTATCTGATTGTATGAAATGCTGGTGGTGCTTCAATGGCTGCACTATTTGCTTGTTTTCATATTCATATGAGAATCTGTTGGTAGTATTTTCAGGAGCTCTATGAGAGCAATCATGGCAATTATTATCACTGTTTGGTCGGCCAACTTTGGGACAGCTAGTTAGTACAGGATCGACTTTATCTGTTCACTTATGATATCAAGAGAACAAGACTAATTTTAAAAAAATCTGATCTAAAGAATCTTTCTTGTACTTCCAATGGTAAGATGTTTCTGGAATGCTACATAATTTACTTGTAACTAATCAACTAAGTCATGAAGAAAGCTGTATTATATCATACTTGTTTGAGAATCTGTATATTAATTTGATCCAAATAATGAAAAGCTCTTTTCTTAAATAAATAAATTTTCTGTGTTTTTTTCATTATGCAGGTTTCAAAGAACCAGACTGGGCGCAAGAGGAAGCAGCCTGTCTCATCTTCTGGGCCGGCAAATAGTTCAGGAACTGCGAACACTGCTGGACCATCTCCGAGCTCTGCTCCCTCAACGCCTTCGACTCACACACCAGGAGATGTGATGTCCATGCCTCAATTGCAGCATAATGGTGGCTCAAGTAAACCTTTGATGACATTCGGTTCTGATGGTACTGGAAGTCTAACATCTCCATCAAACCAGTTGGTAGGTGTCCTGGAATCCAATTGGATATCCTTTATATCTGGGTGGTGCCTATATGCCAAATCCCATTAGCATTTCCATTTTTGGCAGTTGGTTTGTAAAGATATTGCATTTCAGGCTGACATGGATCGCTTTGTGGAAGATGGATCTTTGGATGACAATGTGGAATCTTTTTTATCTCATGATGATACAGATCCAAGAGATACAATAGGTCGATGCATGGATGTTGGCAAAGGTGTTGCTTTTCATTTAAATTTCAATGTCTAAGTTTAAATTGGCCTTATCTTATGAGTGCTGATTAAATTGTTTAAGGCTCCTATCTTTACCTGTTCACTATCTAATTGATGACACTGCCACTGCTGATTCAGGATTTACATTTAGCGAGATAGCAGTAACCCGAGCAAGTACAAATAAAGTAGTCTGTTGCCATTTCTCTTCTGATGGCAAGCTTCTTGCTACTGGAGGACATGATAAAAAGGTTTGTACTCAAATCTGTTAAGAGTGGATATTTTTTGCTTAACTACCATGAACTAATCATAGAGGTGCTGCACTGAATATCTTGAATTGCAGGCTGTTTTATGGTATGCAGATTCCTTGAAGCAAAAGTCTGCATTGGAAGAGCATTCCTTACTGATTACTGATGTTCGATTTAGTCCAAGTATGCCTCGTCTTGCTACATCTTCTTTTGACAAAACTGTGAGGGTCTGGGATGCAGATAATGTGAGCATAATTCTTTTCTCATGCATCTTTAAAGTTCAATATCTTCTTGCAATCTCTTCTTTTCCAAATGTTTATTCTCTGTTAATTTTTGCTTCTGAACAGACCATGTTGTAACCTATCTATAAATTTGTAAATAGTAATAGCTGGTCATATTTACAAAATTTAACTATTTAATGCAATAATTTAAATTCTAAGTTGTAACCTCGTCTTCTGGAGGTAAATAATTTGTCCTCTATTCTTTTGCCCTGTTAACTCTTCAAATATAATAATTTATCTCATATATCATGTACAGGAATAAGAATGATTTGTTTTCCTTTAGTTCTTAATTTCTATACATTTTATTAGATAATCATTTAAAAAAGTATAGCTTAAAGTAGTCTAAAACATAATCATAAGACTAAGATGTTATGAATTTGTTATTTTCTAGCTAGTTGGAAGTTTTTTTTAATTTCTCTAACTGCTGTTGAAACTAAACCATCTTAAACAGGGAATTCTGTGACTTGATCTGTGTTTAGAAACCGCAGATATTAGTATCTTAACTAATTTATCTGGAAATGTATGTTTTTCTCCTTTTCTGATGGATGGGAATGTAATTTATTACTTTATTACTTCTTTAAGTGCACTTCTGACTAAATGAAACTATCTGCAGCCAGGCTACTCACTCCGTACTTTTACTGGGCATTCTGCATCTGTCATGTCTCTCGACTTCCACCCAAATAAGGAAGATCTGATTTGCTCATGTGACGGCGATGGAGAATTGCGTTACTGGAGCATAAATAATGGTAGCTGTGCTAGAGTTTTTAAGGTACAAAATTCTTCTTTGTAATATGTGAATTTGTATACGAATTATTCTCTCTTTAAATGTTAAAAACTTTGGTACAATATCTAGATTGTTTTTTCTGTAATAATCAATACAGACTGTTATATCATTTGTTAACCTTTCAATGTGCTGCCAGGGCGGCACAACACAACTCAGATTTCAACCTCGTCAGGGTAGGTATCTTGCAGCTGCAGCTGACACTACCATATCCATACTAGATGTGGAGACACAGGCCTGCAGGCATTCACTACAGGTTGGTTTTGTTACACTATCAGATTGTATAGACCTGAAGCAGGTTGCAGGTTGCTTTCTAGTTGTAAGTTTTATAATCATAGCCAATGAGAGTGATATCACTAGGCTCTTAATTGGAATAATTTCTCATGTTGGTACCTCTTATTTTAATGATGTTAATAGGAAGTGTGTAATTGCAAACCAACTCTTCTAGGGTTAACCAGTATAATTTTGGGCTAAATAAAAGTTTATTTGATAATTCAAAGAAAAAATTTATGTCAAATATCTTTGCAGTTTTATGCAACCTAAAATAGAAATTGGTTTTGATCATGGTTAATTTCAACCCAGACAGAATGGTACAGGCTGAAACTTTTGTTACTGTATACATGTTTGGCTGTTTGCTGATCCTTTTTATTTGCGTAATCTGCTCCTTCCATTCTTGGTTATAAAAATATAATTTGATTGGCAACGCCTTGATAAGTTTGCGATCACTATAAACAAATTGGTAGTAACAATGAGCTCCAATACTTTGTACTAATTGATTCTTTCAGTGTTATCATTTTTCTTCTGGTTCTCTTGATTAAAAATCTATTGTTGACCTGACTTGCAACTCTCAGAATGTTAAAGAAATTAATTCCCCAATCTTTTTTTCTTTCTCTTTCATAATCCTATGTTATAATCCTTATTTCTGTGATGTCAAGATGTGTATGTATATGACAACTGCATCATTTATACTGTATATATTTGACTTCCGGATGGAATTACGAGTTCCATGTGGTGATGCTTGTGTATCTTTTTCCCAAATGTACTTGAATATTAAATTTTTAATTGGAAGAATCTTGATGTTCAATCTTTCATTGGTGGCAAAATTCAGGGGCACACTAAGCGTGTTGATTCGGTTTGTTGGGATCCTTCTGGTGAGTATCTAGCTTCTGTCAGTGAAGATTCTGTCAGGGTGTGGTCACTTCGGTCCGGCAGCGAAGGAGAATGTATGCATGAGTTGAGTTGCAGTGGAAACAAGTTTCACTCTTGTGTTTTCCACCCCACATATCCATCTTTGCTTGTTATCGGTTGTTACCAGGCAAGTTTCTGCACTTTATCAATTGTGGAATATTACAAGACAGACCATGATTGGGATGTCCAACATGCATCTTAGTGTAGTTATTATATTATTATACCAAGTTGAAATCCTGGTTTCAACTTGTAGTGGTTAGATTTTTGAAGCATTAGGAAGTGAATGAAAAGTTGAGGTTGCAGTTGACATCTGGAGATAAAAGTGGGAATTTGTTGTCAACTTGGATCATTTTTATTGCCAGTCCAATTTGCATGCTAATCTGATTGATGCAACTTTTCTCAGAATATTGTTAATAGCAGTATGTGATTCGTATGACATGCACATTTAGTTCTCTACGGTGATTGGTGGCATCTTTAATTTGTTTGCAAATAAGTAGTCAGTGACATTCTCTTTTGCATTTTTAACTATTGGAGGTTTCAAGGTCCTCAAGTTGGTAGAATACAAAACTATGATTAGATGTTATGAGCCAGACAAGTACAAGGTGTAAAAGTACAGGTTGGACAACATGTGGTAATGATGTCTGTTGTTAATATGATAGTAATGGATGAGTATTATTGAAGGGCATATGATTTTTAAAGGGCATAATTTCATTGCATGCTTTTTCTTGTGTAAAAGGTTAAGGAGTCTTATTGGTTTTCCTATTTCTGCTTTATGGATGCTCCCAGCTCCCACTCCCACATTTATTGGAAAGATGCTTGTCTGATACTGATTGGTATCACCTTTATATTGTGAACAACTAGCACAATGATCAATCTCCAGTCTCAGAACTTCTGTTAAAGTTGAACAGCCTTTACTAGTGAAATCACCTTTGTATGCATAGATGTATCTTGGATAATCAATACCTGTATCTACAAGCGACTCAAGTATCAGTCAGTTTCTTTCCTACATTTGCTTCCCTTTTTTATTCTTTTAAGGATCTTACCCTATGTGGCTTCTAATAATCAGTCTTTTCAGGTCCTTTTTTAATTATGAAGTGGTTAGGATGAGGTTACTCTTGAATACTCAGCAGTATTCGTAAAATATATACTGTCATCTACTCTTTAATATCCCTATGATATTTATTACTGTTCTTTTTCCCTGCCCCCTGCTCACTGGAGTGATTGTTATTATGCAGTCTCTGGAACTCTGGGACATGACTGAAAACAAGACCATGACCCTTGCTGCACATGACGGCTTAATAGCAGCTCTTGCAGTGTCAAATGTAACAGGTTTAGTTGCTTCTGCAAGTCATGATAGGTCTGTCAAGCTCTGGAAGTAACTTCTTTCTGAGCAAAGATATCAAGTGTTGTCTGGGCTACTGGTCGATGTCCAACATCTTTTGGTCTGTTTTGATTGCTGTATGCTTTGCGTAAGGAGAAAAAAAAAAAAAGGTCTGTAGCCCCAGATGGCGGTCAACATTACAGTAAATTGTTACTCTTAACCTTGTTTTTTTGTCCTTCCTGCCTCTTAAGCTCATACGTTTTGCTAAAAGTTGATACCCATATGGTGATTGTATGCTGCTTACACGACAAGCCTTCACGCACAAGTCTGTATATACCCTTGCGGATCTGTAGACATTTACAGTCTTTATATATCCTCCCCGCGTGTTATTTACTTGCCCGTTATGGTCGTTGATGTTTCATACTGTGGGGTATTGTTTTCTTCAATGTATTTCGTTGAAATTGTTTTTAAGTCCATGCCACTGCTGTGCTGGTATGAAGCTTAGCCCCCAGGTTATAAACTGTTTGCATTCCTAGTTCTTATATTGCACAATTTGTGTTGTTCTAAGGATGCATTTATGGATTCGACTCGTATCTGACATGTAACGCGGAGTGCAGATCCGAAACTTGGAGAATAAACTAATGTCACTAAATTCCAGGTTTAATTATCGAAGGCCACCACCCTGTCTTGATGCAAACCATTTGTCGATCACGAGCAAATTATTTATACGAATTCGGCATGATACTACGCTAGCTTTTATTTGAGTTTTTACCTTTTTATTTATGTCTTTGGCTAGACTAGTGTTGTTCAGATTTATTTTTATCGAAATAGATTATTCCTCACTTATTATTAAATGAGATTTAATTTACAATAACACTAATAAAAATATTACATTAATAATATTTTATTTTTAGATAAATAATAATTAATTTAGCCTTTTGTCTGATCCTAAAATATAAATTGATCAACGTTTTATATAAGAAAAAAAATTATCTAACAATAAATACGTTGAACTGATTAACATTTTTAAAAATACTAATTAGTTTAATATTTTTGTTTAGAACTATAAAATTAGACTCTATTTAATAATAAATTAAAAATAATTTGATTCGGTAAAAAAATAAAAAAAAGAGTTCTAGTTTAGTCAAAAACTTTTCAAATTTATATCGATTCCTCGTTCAACGTTGCAAGATATGCACTGCATACGTTATAGACATAAATAAAAAACGTACTACTCATCAATAAAACATCAGAGACAAAAAGAGAACAACGCTCTGAATGGACGCATTAAGCTTGAAAAAAGTACAATGTCTAGGTAATATACACAAGACAGATGAACTGTGTACTATGTGAAATTGTCGACAATCATGGTATAAAAGAACAAACTAAAAGTAACCTTATTGCTGAATCTGAGAATACAATGTGCAACAAGTAATCTTTGGAAGCACAGTGTCTGCTACTTTGATAAATACTGTTTCCCAATACCTGTGTTGTTGTCATCTATTCATATACATAATTACATAAACACCATAAAGAAACAAGATAAAAGCTATCAAAATTGAAAAACTTACCACCCCTAATTGTACAGGTTAGCAAACTCCCAAGTTAAGCAGACCAGGGAAGCAACTCTTCCTCTGTCTTCAGTGTAACTTCACATTAACTTCAATCATATCATCATCCTCCAAAGCCAGATCCTTTGGTGTTGCAGTTGGGCTAACTTTATCCCCATCAAAACAGAATACCAAATCTTCTGGCTTAAGCTTGACCTTCTCAGCATACAATTTGAAGAGTTTCTCGAAGCTGTCATCCTGCAGGCCAAACAGATTCCGAGAGATAATAAAGATGCTGTAGTTCACAAACTGCAAGAGGTTCAAAGTGATGCATACACCAATATTAATTATTTAAAGGTAATGGAAATGATCATAAACTTATTTGATGATCAACATAAGCATGGTGTTCATGATCGGAAGAAGCTTTGTGAACATCACAAACATAATTTAAGCCTCCTACCAGTAGATGATATAGAAATTCACCCTACAGCATTTAGCATGAAAATGTCAAATATTAAATCTTAAAACACATCCAAATCGGTGAACAATCAAGTAGCTGCATTTCAAAATCTTCATGTCCAGCATGGCAACTTTAATCAAGTATTTAATCATGCATGTACTGCTAAGTATATTAGACACATAGGAATATGGGTAAGGACCGCATATATCATCTTCCCTCAGAACCTGCATAGGTGGGAGGTTTGTGCACTAAAATGCCCTTTTTTCTCTATCCTTTTCAAGGAAATCTAGAAGACTAATCTACTGACTAGATAGCATTAGTGAAAATCCAACCACTAAATGTTTCTACACTTGCAACTAGCAGGATACCAGGGATAGCCTTTTATTGCATGAATGTTGTCAAATATGTCAACAAGGGAGAACAGTTTAGTTCATATGATGCCAATAAAAAGTTGAGATCTTCTCCCACTATGGACAGAATATCACGAGCCCTTCTATATGCATGACTCACATAGATATAGAATCCATTGTATTTAAGATGAGTGCTCAAAGTACTACCGCATATATCCGGAACTGCTTCTGCCCATCAGTATCTTGAATTGATATAACAATTTTTTGTCTTTCAACTTTTGGTTTTGATGGCATGTCCATAATTCCTTCTTCAGCAGGTTTCCGGGCTCTGTCAAGTTCTTTTCGGGCAGTTTCCACCAAATCTTTCAATACATCTTGAGCTGATCGAGCAAATGAGGCCAACTCCTGCTTCTTTAATCTACATATAAGAAACATGATGATTAGCTAACAACAATAACAAAGCCTTTGGTCCCAACTATTTGGAATCGGTGGCTAATATCATTATGAAAAGTAGAAAGATACAAGAAAAGAGAAGGTTAAAAACATTGAATTTATTTTGTTTGTCCTGAACCTTGCTTGTAGTATCTAATCCGTAAGAAGTTTCACAAAAAGAAAGTAAAAATATAAAAATAAAAAGAAGGTGCCACAAACAACTAGTGAAGATGATAATCATGTCATCTCAGAAAGTTTTCTTTATATAAATTGTGAAATACCAATGATATTCTTACATACTATCACAACTCATTATTTCTATTTACATTTAGACATACACGCATGCTAATTATTTCAAGAAAACTATCCATGAATTGGAGATAAGCCGTTTCAGATTGTTTTCTACCTTTTTCTCATCAGTAGTGAAAGCTGCTCACTGGAAACCATGACTATCAAAACATATATTGGATACTTATTGGGTGAGTCAAGAAGGTTTCACTACCTTTGTATAGGTTCTGTTCTCGGTTTATTAAGGATAAATCAAGTACAAGTTGAAAAGTTCATGAAGTTTCAATGCTTTCCCTTACATACTCTAATTTTGGGTTTCCAAATATTATAATAGCAGAATTATCTTAACTAAAAGACCTGAGATTCATTAAATGGAAGATGGGGGGATTAGGGTTCTACAGATAAGAGTCAAAGGGGTATGAGAAATTACGTATGATTTGTCAGCACTGAGCATTTATTGGATAATGAATATATTCAATTTTTTTAAGTTATTTCTCCTTTCACCCATCTTCTTGTATCCTTTTAACTCTCTCCTCTAATTCCCTTCCTCCTAGTGGTCCTCAACTAACTGCTAGAATGAGATGTTCTATAAATTGCATAGTGACCGATCCTACAATTATCCAGCATGTAATCTAAGGCCTAGCACATCCGCAAGGTTACGTCAAATTAGCCAATGATTGAACAATGGCAAAAAATGGTCTCTGACAAGTTACACCCCAAGGGTGTATGAAAGATAAGATAATCCAAGTGCTGTAACAGTTGCTCAACGCCAAATGAGCAGCAAAATAACAGAAAACCAAGTACATTATCATATATATATATATCCTCGAATCATATACAACTATACAAGCATAAACAATTATATCAAAGACCATTATGAACAATAGGTAACGAGGGAAGATTTCAAACTCCAACTATTTAGACAGCAAGATATACGCACCAAAAACTAAGGCATGCGAAGTACCTCAACTCCTGCAAAGTCTTATCCTCCAATTCCAATCCGGCGTTGTGAACCTTAGGCGGTGGAGGAGGCAACCAATCATCCTCATCTTCTACCTTCTTCTGACCCTTACCTTCATCTAAAACAACCACATCCTCACAGTCTACCTTCCCATTTCCCTTCCCCTTCCGATCATCCAATTTTAAATCAGAAACGTCAATCTAAATATATACAACGATTGGCAGCAAAGCCCTAAGTAGGACAAAATTAGGGGAAAAAACTCACCCCTGCATCGGACATCTTCCTCCGCTTGCGATTCGCAAAGATTGGAGACTTCTCCAAGTCGCTATCTGCGGATCGAACCCTAGAGATGAAAAGAACAGCAAGAAGAAAGAACTGTAAGTAATATTACCATCGAAGGAGAAGAAATTCTCGGGCTGGACGCGGCTGTAGTCGAAGAGCGGCTCGAGCTCCTCTGTGGGTTCCTCCTGTGGACAAGAATCGAGAAGGTGGAAACCCTAGAAAATCTTAGACAAATGGAAGAGAGAGAGAGAGAGAGATGGGAGGGTTTTACGAACCATATCGAGATCGATTGAGATGAAGGGTTTTGACGTGTAAGGATTCGAAGGTGGCGTGGAGTCCCTCAAGCTGTTCGCTATTTGCGAAGAGGTATCGGAACGGCGATGAGAGGGGAGAACTCGAATCGGGAGTACCGCGTTGTTTATCCACCGACAAGGGTGCTTATTTATTTGGATCTGGATTTAGATAGTAGATTCGAATCCGTACCTTACGTTCTTACGAATTTATGACCCACACCTTATATATTCCAGTATTTATATTTTGGGCTCCAAGTGTTAATTCTGAAAGGATAGGGTGTGAAATATAATGATCCCTACTACTGAACTGTATTCCAGTCTCATGATTACATAACGACTGTGCCTACCATGCATTTTTATGATCTATATTCAAAACACTTTCATATCATTCTATTTATCTATCCACAATCGAGAATATGATCAAAATAAGTGGTTTATAACTGATAATAATTTTAAGAATGTCATCGAACCTAATATGCAGTGAAACATTATGTGGACAGGATTATATGAAAAAGATTGAAAAAAGAAGAAGAATGTAATCTTCTTTTCTTGCTTTCCATTCCACAGAATCTACTGTCTACTTGAACAACAAAGAGATGACATACAGAGAATGGACCAAGAAGACAAATTAATTAAGCAATCAACAGTTAAATATAATAATTGAGAAGTATACAATATGCCGTTTTTACATTCAAGTATCTATATTGGTTATGGGGCCTCTGAACCAGTGTCGTGCACTAAGAATCCAAGAAGAAACAACTAGGATAAATAAACCACCAACAGCTACTGGTGTGTAGTTGAGAGTATCTTTTGTAATGGGATAAGCAACTGGCAGCGAAAATAAAACTGTAATTGTTGCAACCCAAAGCACAGCAACCCAACCCACCAGGACCCCATATCGACCGAGGTTGTAGGGGCCTGGGACGAAGGACTTTCGAGCTAGAGTCACTCGGAAAAAGATCGGCAACGCATAAGCAATGTAGAGTCCAATTGTAGCTATAGAAACCATGGCCTGGAATGCTACAAGACTTCCAAGAGACTGCACGGAAAAAAGAAAGAAACTTATCTGATTAGGTTGTGCAAAGATTTCTTGATTTAATCATATGCTAATTGCAAGTGTCAAAAGTAAAACAAGAGGTGCAAAGTTCATTAGAGGCATTATGGCATGTATATACATGATCTGAGTTATTTGTTTGTTAGAAAGGCCTTAACTTTATATTATTCTTGGAAGAAGTCTAGTTTATAATCCGACTGAATCCTGCAAATTTCGTATATTTACTTCCTAAGACTAATCATGAGGTCAGGTAATTCACATGATAACAACACAAATAAATAGTGTTTATATGCAATTTTTCAGTTTTTACTTGAATTGCAGAGTTACTCATAAAATGACATAAATACACTTGATATGTGCCAGAAGGAAGTATGTGAGTGAATGCAAGAAAATCTTTTTTCCTATATAAACTTGGACTGTCGAGTTAGATTTGAACAGTGGCATAATGCCACAAGTATGTGTCAGAAGGAAGTACTAAATTAGCAAACAGTAAAGCAGTGGCATTGTAGTTTGTTTATCAGTGAACAATGTGAGAAACAAACATACAAGATATGCATTTTGGAGATTAAAAAAAAAAGTGTGGAAAAACAGGGAGATCAAAGGGACATGCTCAATACCGTCAATGCCATGCAAAATGAAATGAATGCAGAGAGCCAAACTGCATTTATTGGGACTTCTTGCTTGTTCACTTTATGCCATAGTGATGATAATGGCATCGCTCCATCTCTTGAAAATGCGTAAGCCATCCTAATTTCAAGAAAACAATATATTGCCATGAAGGATGAAGATTGCAAGTGAATCATTGAAAAGAAAATCCACTTGAGGGTTATGAAAAGAAACTTACTGGAAACTAAAATACCTATTCACTGATAGGAGAAAGTAACTATTATGCTAGAAATTGAGAGGCACAGAAACAATATGCTTACCTAGAGTTGCTTGTTACTGAACTCATACCACAAAAGAATATTGCAACAGCAACAATTCCCAAGCAAATAATACCACCAACACCATTTCCATATCTATTTTTGAAGGCAAGGTAGAATACTTCAGCGATTGCATATCCTCCAGCATCATTGTTGGTGCTCAGAAGATAAGGAACGTTTGTCACTGCAAATGTGATGCCAAGTAGGTAACCCCAGCCAACAATGATTGATATACCGATGGCACTAATTATTCCCCTAGGTCCATTTTTGTCTGCACTTTTAGTTTCCTCTGTCTGAATGAAGAAAAAACTTCAGAAATTGCTCAACAGTACAGTAGTTGGTAAGAAGCCTACTGTTGGCACATTAGGTTTAAAAGTTTGTAACCAGTATTGGACTTCCATAAGAAAATGACTCATTAGAGTCTAGAATAAGTATCTAAAGAAGGGGATTTCATAGTTAAGTTAGATCGTCAAAGGAGATGATCTTAGAAGACCTAGATGGAAGAAACAAAAATGCTCTATTACCTGTTTAGTCACAAATGACAGACTTGGATAAGAATCAATGGCGAGCATGACATTAAGTCAGTAGTATATAGTTGAGAAAGTTAAAGTTGATTGGATATAATATTATGCAGGTACAAACTTCTATGTAATTGACATATTTCAAATATAAAGTATGTAATTGGACAAAAGGAGAAGATAGATATCATACCATATGAGCAGATGCATCATATCCAGTCAATGTATATTGGCTCATTAAGAGTCCCACAACAAATATGTAAAGTTTACTGTGGATTCCAGCACCATTATCAGTGTTGAAATGAGTAAAAACGAACTCAGCACTGGCCCTCTTAGTAGAAACAACAGGTATAGTGATCATAAGGACAAAGACACCTGCGCAGAATTAACCCATCAGGACCCTGATAGGTTATCGGATAGAGAGAGAGAGAGAGAGAGAGAGAGAGAGAGAGAGAGAGAGAGAGAGAGAGAGCATTACCTAGTACATTCCATGCAGCAGCAAGCTGTCCAAAGAAAGATAACCAAGTAATGGAGAGACTATTGATTATGGCATGAAGAAGCAGAATCCCCCCATGGAAACCAATAACCACATACTTAGAAGCTTTGTATCCTCCTCCATTGTTTCCACCCGTGCTAAGTAGGATAATAACTTGAATTAATTGTGCTAATGAGAAATCTACACTTGTAGTGACAGCCCACTGCAAAATAGAGAGATTCTTTAACAGCTTGGAAGAATAAGAAAAGATAAATCAACTCCAACGAAGGTATTCTTCAGATTGAATAGACTTCAAGTTTCCGATAAAGAAGTCTTGGGCTTCTCAATTACCTGCCCAACAATGTTAAACCTGCATGGAAAAGAAAAGAAACTAAATAATGCATGAGAGATTAAATTTCAAGTACATCCCATTCAGCTCATAAAAGATACAGATGAACACAAGATAAAATGCATTTAGGTGAGTATACTTTTTAAATTTCAAGTGATTGTGAACCTCATTATATAACACCCTACAGCCTACAGGTGGTATGGCCCTCATTCTATTACACCCTACAGCCTACAGGTGGTATGACCCTCATTCTATTACACCAACAATCCAAAACCAACTTCTCTCAATCATTTATAAAATCCATATAAGAATCAACCCTTTAAAGTTAGAAAGCAGAAGTAACTTTCTTGGTAGCCATTTAGCCAAGGATATTACTTTCACGGTTTCACCAAGCTTCTATTCCAGAAAAGAGAATAAACATCCTCCACAAATAACATTCTCATGTTGAAAGCGAAGTTCTCACTTCTCACACTATGAAACACAGTTTCTTTTTTCCAATATAAAAATGAAATCTGATGCACAAGCAAGAAAGTATAATAATATCTTACATTTTACAGTAAGAATCTTACTAAAGATTCTCCAGAATACCATAAAGATTTATGATGCGTGCTCTGTTCCACTGATAATGTCTCTCATAATGATTGCTACCGCACCTCCACAAAAGGGAAACGGAGATGAATCAGATCAATATCATTCTATAGTCCCGAATCTCACCTCTGTCGTGAAAGTCCTAATATACTCATGTTACCAAACATGCTGGATAAGATAGTCAATGGTCAGGCCAATCCTACTCAAAACAATAAGATAACCTGATTCATACCGTTAGAATTTTTAATGTACAATCCACACCAACTATAATCTTCAAAGAACAACCAAAAGATTCAGTAAACAAGAGATTTGCCAAAAGATCATCCTTTTTTAATAAAAAAACAAGCATTCAGCACAGAAACAGGATTTGATCTAAGAAAGTCACTAGTACCATCCAGTTATCCAGGAAGCAAAGGGCGCCCATTCTTTTCCTGAGAGCCTAGCACTCCAATAGTACAGTCCCCCCGACGTCGGGTACGACGAACAAATCTCGGCCATCGATAGCCCGACCAACATCGTAAAGAACCCAGCGACGAACCACCCGAAGGTCATCGTCACCGGCCCTCCAAAATTGAGCCCGGTGTTATACAACGTGGTTATCCCGGTGAGTACAGAAATGATGGAAAAGGAGAAGGCAAAGTTTGACAACACCCTGTGAGAGGATACCCAACAAGACCCATAAATCCAAAAGACCAAAGAAATGGAGCCAAACTCACAAGGAAATCGATTCGGGTACTGGAGACCCTTAGAAAAGGAGAGATTTTTACGAGAGATCGCGCTTGAGTTCTTGCTTGTAACCAAGCTCTTTGAGCCGAGCATGGCCAGAATCCGAAGCGTCGATGTCAATCCTGGCAGAGCCATTGGATTCGTCTTTCTTCCAATTCATCTCTACTGGATCTCTATGTGGATGTCCTCCTTGAAACGGAGAGAGAGAGAGAGAGAGGAAACTCTCTATTAATTGCCTCGTGGTATGAATTCTCGTATTGCCAAAGCAAAAAAGTGTTAAAAAATATCAAATTGACTTCTTCTCCCTTTTTTTGTTCCTCTAATTCCTCGGGTTAGCCAATCATAAAACTGAAGTATGAACTGAAAAATAATAAGGAATAGGATAAGGAGTCACAAGCTTCACATAGTCACACATCTCAAAATTTATTGGAAAATGACTCGGCCATAGGCCCACAGTAGAGATCCCTCTCTATATATATATATATATATATATATATTTGGTGGAATTATTAGCTAATATTACGTCCCTGCCCAAAGAGTACAACTTTCCAATTTTGCCCCCCTCCCCCATAAGTATGTCTCACCTACTCGGCTACCTGATATGGCCAAGGCATCAGGGTCGTCCCTTGTTAAGATGGACGGCCTGTGATCGGGTAAGCTTGCCATGTATGCCACCACTAGTATTATGTGCTGGCCACTATGCACCAGCTATGAAACACGTGCCATTAAAACTATCCATGAGTTTGGCTTTTGACAGCAGTAATTTAATTATATTTTAATAAGTAGGAATAGCACCTTGTTTTTTAATGATTAATCGTTACGACACAGTGATAGAATTAATTCATAACCTCCTGCCACATGTGACACATCTTTTGCAAGTTGTGGCCATAAACAAAATTATATTTTTTAACCAACCTATTAATTAACTCAAAATTCTGTTCTATTTTTAAAACCACAATAAAAAAAACAAATATTCTGCACTCAAAAGAGTAGAAGGGTAAGCGTTGGTGGGTAATATTGTCATTTACGTATGACTGGCCCACCGCATGGAATGCACTGAGGAGATGAGCCAAAAAGGTCGCAACTATGTCTCGCAGAGAAAGACAGAGAGTAGTTTGACTACTCTAAAAGATTCTTGATTGAGGAATCTATATACAATTAGAATTGTAGCTTTGAAACAGATTCATCTTAGCATCACTTAAATTTTCCTGTAAATTTAGCAAAAACACTTTTTGTTTTATTTTGATTATTATTTATACTTTTACATAGATATTTATCTCGACTTTAGCATTTTATTTTACTTTTAATATTTTAAAACTGTAACATTAATTTTTTAACAAAAATTACCATAAATAAATAAAATTAATTATAAATGCAAAATGACCTTAATATATTTAAATAAGTTTTTTTAATATAAATTAAAAATAAAAGAATCAGATTTTCAAAGTCGAGTGATGAGTATTTTTTTTTTCTTGTATTTTAATTCTTTTTATTCCCAAAGCGTTAGTTGATAGTTAGGTTAAAGCTAACTCAATGTATTTTTAAGATATTTAAAGTAAAATATAGAAGTCAAATAATAATATTCATTGTGATAGGATGTGAATCATAATAAAAGGCAATAATTAGGGTGCTTTTCTTAAATTTATCTGGTAAAGTAAGTAGCACAAATACATTCTACAGAGCTATGATATCCAAATATAAGACCAAAAGCAATTTGACAATCTAAAAACTTTACCACTTGTGAGATGGTCTGTTGCTTTACGAAATAGACAAGGAGAGTTGAATTTGAACTATGAAAGGCAGTATATGTAGCTTTCATTGATGACTTATGGGTTAAATGACTAATCAAAGCCATGTGGTATGACTTAGAAAACTGCAGCCGATAAGCAGACAAATTAAGCACCACTGTTGTTAGTCAGGTACGAGGACCATCTCCTTTTGTAAGGTAGAGTTCACACATGAAAAGGGTGTCAGACCAGATATATCAAGTATGTTACAGCAGTACTAGTTCTAAAGAAAAGTATAACTTAGTAAATTGTGGAAACTAAACTATTGGTTGTTCTTTATTAGTCTAATAGTTAGATGAACAGTAGTGTTAGGCAAGTAATAATAAATGTAAGCATCGGTCAAGTGTTAAAGCTATGATATACGTTATTAGTTTATTATCTAATGATTTGTTCTTTTATAGTAGCCTGTTATTTAATATGATATCAAAGCTAATCTTTTCTAGAGGTTTTGGGTTCAAATCTCATTAGTCTGATTTTATTTCTCTAATATCTAGTATTACGGTATGGGAGCCACACCTCATATTTTATATTATTAATTCATGTGTATTAGTTCATTATGTAACAGCTTAAAATTTTAGAGCTGTTGATTATCTTACAAACTTACACAAAGATGATCTGTTAGCGCACTTTTAGAACCTTTAACAGAACTTATAATCATCAGTCTGAGATAGAAGAGCATAAGTGGTTACTAATAGCTAGATGTTAAATGGAAAATAGTTAGCACAAAGCATGCAAATCATCTGCATTATCCTGTTAACGAGCACTTCTACATAACATGAATTTATCTGCACACTTACTGCACAGGGAAAGAAAAATTAGAACCCTTTTCCAATGCAAATTAGTCTATTGTGAGATTCTGGCCTCAATAGTTGTGGTATATATATACATATCCCAAGTTTGAAAACAACACTAAAACTTTGGTTTGCATCTTTGAATCTGTAAAATATTCTTGCATGGTTGGGAATGGTCAAGGAATAGAGACAGGGTTTCATTTAATTGTTTAGTTATAATTTATTCAGCACAATCAGATTAGTATACTATATAACAAATAACTCTACTAAGTACTAACCACTCTAACAGACAACTAACTAAATTGTATAATGCAATGTCTAGGCATTAAAAGCTGTGGATATTTGCAGATCAAGCTTCAAAGTAACACTCAAAAATGTATAGATGTGAGCATGCATTAAATTGTTAACTCACCAGCCAGTGATCCAAGAAGCAAAAGGTCCCCACTGTTCACCACAGAGCTTAGCACTCCAGAAGTAGAGGCCACCGGAAGTCGGATAAGCTGAGCAAATCTCGGCCATCGAGAGCCCGACGACGATCGTAAATGCGCCAGCAATAGGCCATCCATAGATCATGGTCACTGGTCCTCCAAACTCAAGGCCAGTGCCAAAGAGTGTTGTTATGCCAGTGAGAACTGATATGATGGAGAAAGTTACAGCAAAGTTAGAGATTGCCCTGCATAAGAGAAGAGCACCAATATTTCTCAGCAAATTACTTACATTGGCGATGGATGTAAACTATGATCTCCTTAAATCTTTCTGTTTAAATAAGTAGCCGAGGGTAATTGCGCCATAACGGGTCGGAGTCGGGCTGAGAATTTATTATCGGGTCAAATCCAATAAAGCTGGATTCCTACAGGCTGATGAGGTAATTAAAGAAAGCCGGTGAGGAGTCGCCGTCACGGGAATCACGATCTAATCAATCAACGCCCTCTTCTTCCTTTGACGGCCTTGATCTCTGTACGAAAAGGGTTCTGATGA
Organism: Typha angustifolia; assembly: GCF_048772165.1. Taxonomy (NCBI): domain Eukaryota; kingdom Viridiplantae; phylum Streptophyta; class Magnoliopsida; order Poales; family Typhaceae; genus Typha; species Typha angustifolia. The sequence continues at coordinate 2,204,586 of NC_133239.1, forward strand.
AAACTATGTTTCGTCGAAAACATTTTTCACGTCACGTTATGAGCCTCATATTTTAGATTTTATTCTTAGTAAAAAAGAATTACGGAAATTTGCAACAACAAAGAATCTGACCCTATCACTTGTTCTCAAATACCTTCTACCTTTCATCAAAAATAAATTTTATTTAATATATTCAGTTAATTGAGCTCAGTATCTAATAGTTTGAATAGTTCTACTCTAACGATCCTATAATTTTATTTGAATATTTGTTTGTAAGATTTATGTATTCATATTTTTAATTTAAATAATCTGCAGTGGATACATGGCAGCTTTCCATTGGCTGCTAAACCATCTATGACCCCCGATCACAGGCTGGCAATAGAGCTGATGCAGGAAATTCCAGCTTTTGTGGCTGCAGAGATCTGCCTTCGAAAGGGAATACATCTCAAAATTGAAGAATTCAACGGTATCCCCGATCGAATCTCGAACAAGAGCTAGGGTTAGAAGAGAGCGAGAGAAGGGGGAGAGAAAGGAAGGCGATACATACGAGAGGCTGCGACTGAGTTCGGGTTTGTATCCGAGTTGCTTCAGCTTGGAATCGTCCGCATCCGAGTCCTCGATCTCATCCTGCAGACGAACATACGAGGCTCCATCTCTCGCTTCTCCCATTCCCATCTCTAAATCTACCAGAGGTTTACAGAAAGAAGAGAAGGTTCTAGGAGAGAAGAGACATTGAAAGAGCTTTTGGGAACCGAGGATAGTAGAAATGAATGGAAATGTTCTTTTTGGGGGGATCTCGGGGCAGAGGAGAGTTTGTCCTATCGCGTGGGAACCTGATTCCAATTTACCCTTCAAGATGAACATATATACGAATGCGCCACTATAAATCACCGATACATATAAACATTACCAACGGGAGACTCTCTTTCTCATCGGTCGACGTCGTCGTGGCATTTCTCATCTTGCTGCGGAGCTTCACTCCTCCTCGCTGCTCCTCAATATTCTCGAGGGTGCTTTAATTATTGATTTTATAATTTTTATTTTTATTTTTGCTTGCTATTTAGTCTAAGAAAAGAAAAAGGAAGAGCACCAAGCTGTAACGTGAGTGATCGAAACCAGTGGCTATGCTATGTTTTATTGACGGACTGGTTGAAGAGATGATGATGATCTTGCACGTTATTGGAAACTAAATTACAAGTCTTTTGTAACTGACATTTAGGTAGCAGTATCTATTAACGCATGAACCTTCTCCCTCAACTCCGGATTAGCTACTAACACGTTGTACAAAACCATCACCATCCTACCCTCGGAATCCCCGAATCTCCCGCTCGTTTTCCGGACCCTCCCCCCTTCCCACAGCCCACGTGGCGCGCGAGAGACTCGGTAGGACGAAACCATCCTCCCAGCCTTCCCTCCGGCCAGAGCCAGCATGGCGTTCACGTAGACGTCCCTCAACCAACGAAGCGGCGATATTAACGCCTTTAAACGTAGCCGAAGGACGGGACGCACCAAAACCCTCCTCTTAGTAGCGTAGCCGTTGCCGACTTCTCCTTTGCCTCTCTTGATTTTAGCCGATCTCGTTGCCGGCTTTCTCCTTCTCGGATTAGGAGTTGCCTCCTCGAGCCTTCTATACGTCCTTCGACGCCATGCTGATGCGATACCTCCATACAAGACCTTCATTTTTCTGTACACCTGAGGATATAATGTGGGTGGGCAGTAAGCACTATAAATATACCAACCAACTCTAGTAGAGTTGGTAGGTACCTTGCTCATGACCAAGGAGGTCATGAGTTCAACTCCAACCCCAAATAATATTGTGGAGAAATTGTTTGGTGGTTGGTAGTTTGGTGGCATTCGGTTGATGGCTCGACAACGCAACGGCTTGGAGCAGGTCTCAGCGACGCATATGGCTTGAAGCCTAGACTAGATAGCTAAAAAGTTCGGTGGGGCCTAAAGTGCCTATGTATCTAGGGAGGGTTGGCCCTTTGTTCAACCCATATCTAGCCTTCAGGCTCATGATCAAAAAAAAAAAAAGTAAGCACTATATATATATATAAGAAGTTGGACGGCGGTATTGACCGTCTACTTATCCTACCTTTGTTAGGTGGACCGGATCAATGCGACGCCGCTTTCCTATGTTAAGGTCAAGCCTTAGATTAGAATCGTCAACTACGTGGCATGTAATCTACCCGATCAGGACTGTTGTCATGAATAGAGTCGATAGTCAAGGGGAAACCAGATACAAAGTCATATTTTTATCTGTGTAATTTAGTCTCAAGTCCTTAGCAGTATAATTAATTAATCTCATCTAAATCCCATTCATATCTTTTATATATCTTGGTCGCCTTAGACTAATAATTGTGACATGCCTTTAACCTTTTTCCACTTATATTCTAACCCTCGGCCGAACCGGGACCTCATTTCATATGTGAATGAATCCTCCACGGAACTCATCAAACTAGTCAAACTATTGGATGCTCCAGTATTCTGGATAAATAAAATTTACACTTAAAAACTTGCAACTGGATTGGGCCATTCATGCATCACTTTAAGATGGCCCATAAGAAATAAATTGAAAAAAAAAAACAAAAATATATTTATCTTTATCTTTACTAATCCACTCCATTAAAGTACCAGCTCTCCTGAAGCCAAGAGAGACTTATACACCTCTATGATTAACCTACTTTCGAAGTCCCCTTGTTCGGACCGGACTGGCCTGGCCATGGGAATCCGCTTGGCCCAGTGTGACTCCGGCCCAGCACCTAGACCGCTTCCCCGCCGAGCCAAGCCCAGCATGGCGTCCACGTAGGCTTCTCGGATCCGGGTAAGGAGCTTGAGGGGGGATAGTATCTTAACCCGGATCCGAAACATGGACCGTAGCTTCCACCGCCGGCTACCCTTGCTCCTCCTTCGGCCGTCCCCGAGTCGGGCCACCGCCCCGGTCTTCTTACGCGGGACTTCTAATCGTTGGTACTTCCTCCTCCTCCATATAGCCCTTATGCCGTTGGTGAAGCGGTAAGGGAACGCTTCCATCTCTTCTCTTCTCCTCTCCTCTCTTGTAAATTCGAGGCATTAAGAAATAAAAATATAGTATATATATAGAGAGAAAGAGATATAGATATCGTTTTTAACATGGCTTTGGAGATGCTAATTTTGCAGTCAAGGAAGACGGTTTGACTTGTTACGTTAGCATAGTTTCGTGTGGTTGGTATTGTTATATATTTATAGATATACATTACCGCAATCAATTTCGCCACGTAACCTTCTAGAAAAAGTTGAAATATGTGGGTATTAATGGAGTCGCAAGACGTCAGCGAATAATACTTTGTGTTTATATTTGAAGAGAGTAGCACTATTATATATATATTTATATTTATACGAAGGTTTCTTCCGTGCAATAGAATTAATTCTTTATCGATCAATTTGATGAAGATCTAACGGTTAAGATTTTTAAGGGTATAATAGGAATGAAAGATATTACCGGTTCAGCAGGTAACTTTTTTTAGATATATAATCTTGCATATTATTTTTTAATAATTATATTATCTTAATATTTTATTAAGTAAAAGACATATATATCATTAATTGAGAGTAATGTATATATATGAAAATAAGGGTATTGATGTCTTTTATAATTAACTTGATGAAATTTAATTACATTTTATCTTTTTGATTATTTTTATTATTTACATATATCTCCCATTAGTTTAAGATTGACTTAAATTAAATTTTAATAGATAGAGATAGAGAATTATATTTAAATTGAAGTTTATCTCTAAATAATCAAATTTAAATTATTTAATATTAAATGATATCTCCTATAATTAAGGTATAATTATATTTAAGAGAGAAATCTTAACGGAAGAAAAGAAAACGTGTAGAGCGTTTATTTCGTGGGAAGTTAGGCACACGTAATTAATCTTTTTAACTAATATATTATTTTTCGTACGTAATATGGTTTTGGAACCGGTATCGGGAGGTATGAAAACTGGCTATTATAGCCGTTGGATTAAGATTATAATTTTTAAAGATGCATTAAAGTATTTACCTATTTATATATATATTAGTAGTAGGTTCTCTGGGACTCTAGCAGTTGTTGTGCCGTGACTGGGTGATATCAATTGGGCTCTTATCATTTTTTTGAGCAAATATAATAACACCGTAGTTTGTAATGATGTCAGTTTAGTCATCCAGATTGTATGTATAAAGAATGGACTAATTCGACTATAAAATTAGACTATATTTGAGATATTGACTAAATATTTAGTCCACAGACTTTTCATTTAAAATGAAAATAGTTATTTAGTTTGAACCGTCATTAGCATATGTGGGCATTTAATCACGCTTCCAATGTTTCTTTTATTTTTTTCAACTATAATTCTTGGCAAGACATAGACTAATTAAAGTTGCAGTCTAATCTTTCCAAACAAAGAAAAGCAGAGTTGAACAGCAAGAAGAAGAATAGAGCAGCAACCCAGTAGACTATTTAATTCTAATGCAACAGTAACACTATAATACACTTTAGCAGTCCACCTCCTGTCAACTCTATCCTCTATCTCTATCTTTACATTTGAACTTTTTATCCACCAGATAAGCACGGATCTACCTCGCTATATAGTTTTCAAACAGAAATATCTTTTGGTAATTCTGTCATATATATGGATACGAGTCAATCCTCTCTGTAGCCTTTACCGCAAAAGTCTCACATGAACCTCGGCATGAAGAATAAATCCAGACACAGTTTGTTGTTATATTTCTAAGATCATATTCAGCAACTAGTTAGGTATTTGTCCAATCTGCCATTGAAAAACCATACCTTGCTTATATTTAAAGATCATTAACAGGTGTGCCATAAATTGATAATTGACTTTCATATATTGACAATTGGACAGCTCAACAAACATGAGCTAACTGATTTCTACTCGTACGACATAACAGCGGCAGCATACGATTTGATCCATGAGATATTGGTACGAGTTAGATGCAAAATTGTTCAACTTCCTCATTTATTAAGCATGCAGACCTTTCAACATTAGCGCCATCAAGGTGTCGAGTATTGCGACAGATATACTAATCACCATAAATGAATGAAAGCCATTAAAACCAAAAGAAGAAAAAGGTTGTGGTAATTAAGGAAAACACTTGGGCTAATTTTGCAAACATAAAAAAAAAAAAGAAAAAAGAAAACCAAGCACGGCGTGGTTAGCTGAATCCTTATCTCGCCGTATGGCTGGGTTAGCATCCGATGCTCCCACGTCAGCGGAAGTCGGTGGGATGCGGGGCCCAGAACAGAGCGGCTTCGCGTGGACCACCAGCAGGAGGCCACGTGGCGGAGGCAAAGGGAATATGACCGAATCACGTATGGGCGGGGGCGATGATGGTGACGCCGCGGAGACGTAACTGTCCTCGCTTTGGCGCATGTGATGAGTTAACTGCCAAGCCAAGGCAGTGAGGGTATCGGATGCCTTGTTGTAACGGTCGTTACTTGACGGCGAAGGGAGCTCTACACTCACCACCGACTCACCCCCCCCCCAGTGAGATTGACCGCTAGATATTACGGTTATCTATATCTAAATCTTCTATCGCATAAGGCTCCCATTTGTTTTATTTATTACTATTTGGCCCTTTTAAACTTTTTAAGAGATAAATTAAGAATTATTTTAGACAACAGCCCAACAAAAATATTCACACAACCGCACAACTGTCGATTATTCCTTCGGCCGACCTATCACGTTCTACTCCTCACCCAACTCAAACTCAATCATGAGTCCTCCAAGCCACTATATCTACCCATCTGGACCACTGGCCGTCGGATCATAATCGAACTCCTCGGCACCGTCTGTTACGAATCGAACGGTGCGGGGCACTCGTAGCGAAAGATCTCGCTCGCGCTCGACGGATAGTTAACGTCGTCGATCTGGCTGTTAGCTCGACCGTTAATTTCGTATAAAGCCCGCCCCTGCTTACGTCTCGTTCTCACCTGTTTCCAAATTTTCTCATTCCATTCGACGAGTTCGAAAGGGAGAGAGCGAGGTAGAGAGGATGGAGTCGTCGAGGTGCGAGATGGACGGCGGAGATGCGGCGGCGGTTCAGGGGATCTTGGATCGGATCCGGTCGGAAGGAGGGGATGGAAATGGAAGGATCGAGGCGGCGAGGGAGATTCGACGGTTGACGAAGACGTCGTCCAAGCACCGGAGGTTGCTCTCCGACGCGATCCCGCCGTTGGTTTCGATGCTTCGGTCGGGAAGTGGCGAGCATGCCGAGGTCGCCATTCTTGCCCTCCTCAATCTCGCCGTCAAGGACGAAAGGTGCGAACTTTGAAATTTTTTACTCTTGGTTCGATCTGTTTGATTAGAGGAAATGGATATTTAGATTTCAATCGAGGAACTGATTTTGCTTTAATTGTGATAAAAGAAGGATCTATTCTTTTTTTAATCTTATGCCTATTCCTGAGTTCCTTTTATCCTTTTGGTGGATTTACTTTTGCTTTTCCTCTTGGGCACTGAATTCTTCTCCTTCCTACTTGAAATTGTTAGAAATCTATCGGTTTTGATGTGGGACTAGGTAGTTCATCCTCTGCTTTTGCTTCTAGTTGTACTTGCGATTTGGAAGCCTAACAGCCTATAGATTTACAACTTGAGAATATAAAAATGTCGACTTTCTTCTCCAAAGATTTACAAAGTATAATAACTGATGATTTATTAGTTGGTAGTTCGGTAAGAAGGCGAGTTTACTGTTCAACATGGATACTTTTGTCATTATCAGACATACAAATAGGAGGAGTAATGGATGAGGACTATCTTGGCATCTAGTATCTTCTTTTAAAAAGATGATCAAGTTATGTAAGCTTTTAGAAGGGCGGTTTAATTTGTGTCCAGATTCAAAAGTAGACCTAATTTTCTGAGATTTTAGATAGGTTCGTATGTCTTCTTGCTGACTTTTTTTTTTAAGCGTTTTACTTTTATATTTTGTGTATATGGATATTGGATTGTTGGCCAAAAGGATGTCACTATTACTTATGAATTTCAGATGGAATCTCTCCTACCAACCTAAGCAGTATGAATTACGATTGCGTTTGTTGCTTTAATGCCTAAGTCTGTATCTAAAAACAAATAATAGACCATAAACATACTGATCTTATTTTGAAATCATAATATCAGGAACAAGATCAAGATTGTGGAAGCTGGAGCACTCGGATCTCTTATCGGTTTCTTGCAGTTTACGAATCCAAATCTTCGGGAGCACGCTGCGGCCGCTCTTCTTACTCTAACTGCTGCTTCCAGCAACAAACCGACCATTAGCGCCGCAGGCGCCATTCCTCCCCTGATCAAGATTTTGAGGGATGGAAGCGCGCAAGCAAAGATAGACGCAGTGATGGCTCTATACAATCTCTCGACACTACCAGATAACATCACAATGATGCTACAAGCCAAATCAATTCCTCCATTGATCAACTTGCTCAAGAGCTGCAAGAAATCCTCACGACCCGGTGAGAGAATTGTCGCCCTTTTGGAATCAATGCTCAATTTTGATGAAGGGAGGAATGGTTTGGTAGCTGAGGAAGGGGGAGTGCTCGCATTAGTAGAGGTGCTGGAGGAGGGATCTCTCCAAAGTAAAGAACACGCAGTAGGAGCCCTTCTATCCTTGTGTGAGAGTAATAGATGCAAATATAGGGAGATCATTCTCAGAGAAGGTGTAATGCCAGGACTTCTCGAGCTGACGGTTCGCGGGACGCCTAAATCGCAATCGAAATCGCGTGCTCTCTTGCAGTTATTGAGGAATTCCCCATATAAGCGATCCGAATTCGAGGCGGCTGACACACTGGAGAACATCGTCAGTAACATCGTATCCAAGATCGATCACGAAGATCGCACCGGGAAGGCGAAGAAGATGCTGGCTGAGATGGTGCAGGTCAGTATGGAGCAGAGCCTTAGGCATTTGCAGAAGAGAGCTTCTTTAGTTTGCACTCCAAGTGAGAAGCCTTCCAAGTGGTAGCTAGCTCTCAATCCACCTGGTGTTCTTCTTTCTGATTCTTATCTCCTGAGGTTTGGAAAAAAGGAAAACTAAAAGTTGGTGTGTAGATAGAATTAAGTAGGATGCCAGTCCAGGCCATTGTGGTTACAGGTGACTGGTGAAGTGTTTATAGTTCAGAATTGTGTTACGTTTCAGAACTTTCTATCTCTTCTCTATATGTAACGAAGTGGAGCATTTTACCATAATACATTAAAAGCCTGCAATGCAGTTAAATAAACAATAGATCTTCTTCTGATACATAACTCATCTTCTCTTTATTGGTATATATATATATATATATATATTTCCACTGTGTCATTCCATTGATTCTATCAGGGGCCTTTTCTCTCCGGGCTTTCAGGTCTTTTTTGGCAGTATCTCTTCCATATGCATTCTCATTTCTCTATCAAAATCATTGGACTAGACGGCAGAGGATTCATCCATTTGCGTAAAACAAAGAGAGATAGAAGCACTAGTCACAAAAATAAGACATACCCAATGACCTACTAGGCTATATATGAGGTCTTCCTAGATGAGTAACGAGAGACAATCGACAAGCTTTGATGGCAGATTGAGCACTTGTTGGGTTATTTCTGCTCGTCTATGTTTAGAAAACATGGCTGAATTCCTAAAATGTTATGGCTTTATTCTTGAAGGCATTTCGACAAATACTTGGTCTGCTTTCCTTTGTGTCTACCTCAGCGCATAAGAAAGGAGCAACTGTGGCAATAAGCGCTGGGGACTGTTAACTTTAGCCAACTTGGCCATGCATCGAAAGACGACAAGATCACAAGGATTGAGCACTACAACAAAATAATCGTCTTTGTCGTTTTGTACATCAATTTTACTATTTTAACCTCATTAATTTTCCCAATAAAAAATCCTGCAAAAACTCCCCAAAAGAGTGAGAAACCCCTCCAATTCCTAGTGATATTGTTTGTTCCAAAAATTAAATAAAGATGAAGTAGAATTAGTCTAATGCCTTGGGTCCTACAGCTGATGAGGGATCAAATAAATAAGGATGATCAGCTAAAAGTCTAAAAATACCATCACAGCTTCATCTTTCTCTTACTTTTGAAGGCATTTTTGTTATATTTTAAGAAAAGTTAGTTCATTTATCTTTTATCTAGTATTATCATTGCAGTGTTTATCAATTATCATTCCCTCTCAACTAAACATAAGACAAATAAGACTACTCTTTATCCACTTTTTTTTTTAAACATGTTAGTTTTTTAAGAGTAAAATGGTTTTCGAAGGACTTAAAAAATTAATTACTTGATATATTTAATAAAAAAATATAATAAATAAGTAAACAAAAGAATATTTCAGAAATTTTAATAGTTAAAAAGTAAATGTATTATAAACATAAATAAGAGGATTCATGTAAAAAATTAATAATAGTTCTGTATAACTCTACGTAGTAGATAATACAAAGAAGGTGGCATATATATAGTTCTATATTTCCAGTAAAGCAGCTCCATGGCTCTAATACTCATTATTATCACCGGAGGTGACCGGAAACGACCGCAGCATAAGAAACGTAACGGGGTTACCCCGCCCCAAGTTGGCACGTGTGCGAAAAAAGCGAAAAAAGCAATACGATTCTACCATAAAGGTCCTTCTTAGCCCCCCTATCTCGAGCTCTCTCCTCTGCGCACCGCTCTGGCCTACTTCACTACTACTACTACTACTACTACTACTGCTACTGCTACTGCTACTACTGCTACTGCTACTACTACTACTACTAAACTACAACCATGGTATCGTCTACGATCGGAAACGCTTCTTCTCCCAATTGGGTTTCTCGCCACGGGTGCAGAATGCAGCACCGGATGCCAATGGAGGGCTGCAATCGCGTGGAGGTGGCCAACAAGTTCTCCAACTCCAGGAGTCTCAATGGTGAAGCGCCCAAAGGAGTAGTAAAAGCTGTAGAAATGGAGATGGAATCCGGCCACGACAACTCGAGAGTGTGTTTGGATTGCAGAACTTCGACCACCCCTTTGTGGAGAAGTGGCCCAAATGGCCCCAAGGTATTCCTCTGCTCTCGAGCAATATTCCATTAATTTCCATATTGTTTCAATTAGAAAACCCATGCCAAATCTACTGATATTGTAAATTGTTTTTTTTTTATCCTTTCTTTCATTTGGTTCGGCAGACTCTGTGCAACGCATGCGGGATCAAGTACAGGAAGAGGAAGAGAAGAGTAGGACCCAATGGAGAAGTTGGTGATGAGATCACTCCCATTCCTCCTAAGAAGAGAAGAAGCATGACGACTTGTTGTTATTCTAAGGCGTTAACAGAGGAGTTGAAGCGGAGACAAAGAGAGAAGCAGAAGAGAATGCTACTGCTGGTAATGGAGAAGAAGAAGCAGCAGCAGGGGAGGAAGGCTGCAATGGAGGCTAAGTGTAAAGCTGGGAAAGAGGTAGCAAATGCGGCTCTTGTCTTGATGTCTCTCTCCTCTGGCTTCTTTGTCCACGCCTAGCTCGTACAAGGAGATCCCCCTTGTGCCAGTACTGGTACCACGACACCCACCACTCTTCCTATTTTGTCTTTATTGTATAGAGAGAGAAAGAGAGATTGTGGTGAGCCAAAAAAAAAGAAGAAGCAATTTCAAGAACAAAGCCGAGTTATTTTGAAATTTTTACAACTCGTGGTCATCTTTACAGAAGAACGCCTACTCTTTTCACTATTTGGAATTCTCCCCTCCCCTCAAATAGAAGTCGATAGTTTTGTACTGCTCAGCAAACGCTGCTCCCGACCGTCTCCACGCCGGACACGTGCACGCGGCATTTTCGACTGGCCGTTGGATTCACCTCTTCGGGTTTCTGGGAGCTCCTCCGCCGTTGAAACAGTAAGCGGACGGTTGGGATGGCGCGAAGCTCCCGGCTATTTCGCCGAGCATTCGTCGCAGATCATCTAGACTGTTCTCTCTCCCCTGCGACCAAACTAGTCATGTAAGCAAATCTCTTACAATAAAATCTTAGAATTATTATGCTTAGAAAATCTCTCGCCCACTAAGAGTGTCGAGATTAAACATATGTTAACTAATTTTCCTCTCCAAAATAAAAATTAAAAAATTAAAGGGCAATTGTAAAGATGAAGTCACTAGTCAGAAAAAATATATATATAAAGAGCTATAAGAAGTATAATTATTCCTTAAAAAATTAGATACCAAATATAAATAGTCAATTAATTCACGAGGTGCATGGGCTTATAAGACAATTGGAAGACAATAAAACAAACCTTACAATTAATGAGCAATATTAGTGATCCGAGAAAATTAGTAAATTACCTCTCTTCTGACCTCAGCCATGAGGGACAGCATTTCCTGAACGAAGTCATGAAAACCCTGAAGAGGAGGAGCAAAACAGATTAAAATTAAAATTAATACAACTAAGAAGTAAATTATAGATTATTAAAATCAAAATTTCGTACCTCAACCTCATCTTCGTCGTCCTGCCCTGGATCATACAATCCCGCGTCGTACAATGCCCTCCTCTTCTCATCCGACAACACTGCCACCCGCAACCCAAACAAGAACATTAATATTTTCCCTCGCTTTTACCCATTTAATGGGGGAAAAAAAAGAAGAAATATAAAATCGAATCACTAACTGCTAAAAAGATAATTACCTTGGTAAGCCTCTTGTATCTGCTGGAATTTACGGTTAGCTTCTTCCAGGAGCCCCGGCTCTCTCCCTCTCCTATCCGGATGCCATTTCTGTAATCCACCAATTAATTATTAATTAACTAATCTTATCTTTCTAATTAGAAACAAAGGATGAGAGCACACACCATTGCCAGCTTCCGGTACGCCGTGCGGATTTCCCCTGGGGAAGCCTCGGGATTAACACCCAGCACGGTGTAGTAGGACCTGGACCGTCGGTAGCACTGCTCCATCGCCGCTGCGATCTGACATTGTAACACGATCTGGGTACATTTACAGATATATATATATATCGGGAGGGGGAAAGGGAAAAAATAGATGGAGGGATGGATAAAGATGAAAAGAAGAGTGAGGAAGATCGATCGAGTCGAGAAAGTTCGGGAAGAAGCTTTCGGCTACGATATTATAAGCTGATGTGCGACGTGGCAGAAGATATTTTGGGAATCTAAAACCTCAATCGCGATAGTTCTTCGCGTCGTTTTCGACGTGTGCGATGTAGATTTTTATCTTCTGCTCATCGAAGACGATATTGAATTGAACACTACGAGTCTGATATTTCGATTTCGGGTCGGATGCAAAAATTCACTTCTCAGTAGTCAGTAGGTACTAGTAGTAGGTGATGACAGCTTATCGGATTCGGGTCCAAAGTAAAGCTCCCGGTCGGTCATGACTAGATAGATTCCTTATCTCCTCGACTCCCCGTCAAAAGCGTCTGCCTATCTATCCTCTCTTTCCGAAGGTACTAAAAGACGAAGCTCCGTATTCCAAAATCATGGCTCCTCCTTCCCCTTTATTCCCCCTTGGAATAACCTTACCCTTCGTCCTTTTCCTCATTCCCCTCTTCGTTGACCCTGCCCTCGCCCGCGGCCGCCACGTCATCACCTTCTCCGGCGGTGGCATCCAGCCCTCCGGCCTCGCGTGGGACCCCACCGCGCAGCACTTCCTCGTCGGTTCCCTTCTCCTACCCGCCGTCTCCTCTGTATCCGACGCCGGCGTCGTGGAAACCCTAGTCTCCGATCCCTCCCTCGGCGCCTCCTCCCCTGCCGTCGCGGTAGCGGTAGATGACCGCCGCCGCCGCCTCCTCGTCGCCTTCTCCCAACCTCCCTCTCTCGCCGCCTACGACCTGCGGTCCCCCATCCCCCACAGCCGCCTCTTTGCCGCCCACCTTCCCGACTCATCCGCCGATCCCGGCGGCGTCGCGGTGGATTGGGCCACCGGAGATGCGTTCGTAACCGCCGGTGACCGGATCTGGCGGATCGACACAGACGGGAAGCCCTCCCTCCTCTCCAGATCGGCGATCTATGAACCCGGACTGGGTGGGCTGGCGCACGTTAGCAGGGGGTTCCTGCTCGCAGTGCAGGTTAGCACAGGGAGGGTGATCAAGGTGGACGATGAAGATGGGGCCGCGAAGGCGGCTCTCGGAGCCGGCGGCGGCGACTCGATCGCTGTGCGAAGCGACGGGTCGGCGGTGGCGGCCGGAGGGAGGAGGACAACGTGGCTGACGAGCGACGACGGGTGGGCGGAGGTGGCGGCGTACGACGAGGCCGCAGTTGAAAAGGGGACGGCGAGAGGAGTGGCAATAAGGGAGGGGAAGAAGGCGTACGTGCTCGTCTCGCCAGAAACGGAGGAGGGTAGTTCGGGAACAGACGGCGAGGAATATAACGGGAAGAGGTGGAGGATTGAAGAGGTGGAGTGGGGAAGGGAAGGAGAAGGGGAGATGGTATGGGGTTTTGTATTGCTGGGATTGGGATTGGCGTACTTCTTGTACTGGAGGTTTCAGATGAGGCAATTGGTGAGCAACATGAACAAGAAAAGGGCTTGAGAAGAAGAGCACCAGCAAAATTGGTACTTTTTCTTCTGAACTAATTCTTGGTTTTTGTATAATATTTGTGTTATTTTTTTTTCTGATTAAATGATTACTTAGTAACTCTGTTTTGCTAATAATATGGGATAAATTATTATTTCCTGTTGATGATAAATATGCTCTTTTCTACTTAATTCTTGCTGTTACATCTGAGCTTGGCGTATTATCAGGAAATTGTGCAATTTGAATGGCTTTATAGATGATTAAATTGAATGGAGATGTCCAAAATGTAGAACTAATGGATGAAAAGTAGATCTGCAAGTATGGAATAGAAGTTCCAGAAACAACCCAGAATGTGACCTTTTGATATGTGAAGCAATGCACTTCTTTCATTTTCCCACTGCATTCCAATAGAAAACTCAATTGTGATGGTAAGAATCCACTTCAACTATAAGCTTAAATGAGCAAGCGTAGATTGACAGTCTCAAAACCAAGTTCTACATAAAGGCTAGGAGTCACGTCTCAACTATTGTCAGTATCCAACCTCAACCCAATTAGGTCCATGAGGGAGCAGCAGCATGTACTGCAACAATTAGAGCAGCTATTACAGACCGTCTAGCTTATTTTGTTAGAACTAAAAGATTACGTCTCACTACAAAGGCTGCTATCATCAGGGAGGAGATTTCATACTTTGAAATCGTGATCGGTTGTTAGAACTCATATCTAAATTACTTTCTTCATTCATCAAGTTCTTATCCTTAGGGATTCCCACTAAATTTTAAAGTCTTCAACCAAGAAGTGAAGCAATTGGATTTCCCCAATAATACGCCTCCTTTTGAACTCGGATGTATCTCAGGGAACAATTCGTTTTCTTTTATCAGTTGTGAGTAACATATAATATGGTGGATGGGCTTCTCTCTCTTCTCTTGTTATCTCTATCCAAACGTACTATTAGCCTACCCAATCTCGAATTGTATTAGGTTAAGTTAACATGTTTCTGGTGCAGCATTAATACTTACATGTCCTACAACTTGAACAAGTTATTCTTGTCACTGTTACTTGCACTCAGTTGGAAAACGAGCCTTGACCTAAATGAAAGACAATATTAAGCTTGCTGATTAGGGTAGTGATTGATGTTAATAAACCATCTTAGGGCACTTTATACTTGTAGAAATCGGCACATTAGAAAAAGGTTTAGTGGAGTATTGGATGGGATCTTTTCATATCTTATTAAACGTGTAGCTGGAGGTGTTACAAAAAAGAAAAGAAAACACAGTTAAACTCTGGAGTGCGTGGGAGATTACCAAGTAAAAAAACAACGATTATGTATATTAAAACGGGTAGCTCAATCGACTGCTCAGTGCCCGCAGAAGGTTTAAGGAAGAAAACATACTCTACACATATATCTGTCAGGTGTCACCTATTTTGTAAACTTTGCACAGAAAGGTCCCTTACCTGACGAAAGAATAATGCTGGCAGCATGATATACCTTTGAAAAAAATTATTTAATGACTTGGCCCTCAGACTAAAACCATCTATCCTTTCGTCAACTTCCATTTGTTCAATTGTATTCGAGGGAACATTCATGAATGAATACCTACGCCTAATACATCCTCAGCCCACCTATTCAACTCCTAGTTCTTTCTCTTCGAGAGTACTCCACATGAAAGCCTAAATAGCAACCATGGCGATCGTAGATCTCCTCCATACGATGTCGAGCATGACCGTCAAGTGCACTAAGAATATCTCCCGTGCTACCAAGAGACTTTGGTGGATAGCTCTCCCCTTCTTCCGCGGACGAAAGGCGGCTGGCGCCGCCACCGCTGCTGATGGTGATAACTTCCGACACCAAGGAGACTTGGACATAGATGGAGTGTGGAAACACGACATACTCCTCGGGGAGAAGTGTAAGCATTTAAAGTTCTCAGGCGTCATACACTACGATAGCTACGGGAGGCCGCTTCCGGAGCCGCGCGCTCCACTCCGTGGTAGCCCGCCGTCTCATTGCACGGTTGACATTGCTCAGTTGGAAAGATCGAATCATTAGTCGATCTATCTGTATATAACTTTGCTCGTTCTTCTTAATGTTTTTGGTTTGTGTTCCAGCTTATTGTAACATTCATTTGGATTGTTCTTTTATGTGTTAAATCGTTTTTTGGTTCGCAATTAGGAATTTATAGTCCACGGCGAAGAGGAATTTGTGAGAATTTGAGGCCTTCAGTTCAGGAATAGAACGGTGGCTCTGTTTTGGTTGATGCTATCATCCTTGGGGGATACCTTTGCGGTGACCACACGACATGCAGAGCATTGCGCACGCAGTGAAGGCCACCTGTCCCGTTGACAAACAAATTGGGGCGTGCGTGGACGCGTTAAGGCGTTAGAAACTTTGAAAGAAGAAAGCATTTCAAATATTAAAAAGAAAAACTTAGAAAAAGGATGGGTTAATTAAATTTACACCTCGAGTCTTTTTATTACCTAAAATTTTAGATTTAATTTTATCAGCTCCCCTTTCGTTAGTCTGTTCTTAGTTTACATAACACTGAAATTTCTTTCTCTTTAATCTTTAAAGATTTTCCTTTCCTTTCTCTCTCTCTCCAAGCAAAGTTATCCTTGCTCAACCTTCCTTTTATGTTATTCATTTTATCGAAGTCATATTACCTTCCACCAAAGATTGGAAGTAATCTTAAAAGTATGTCATGAACTACTACTATTCACGTACATTTTGGTTTCACAAATACAGGGGGGAAGAGGACTAGAGAACTAAAGAGTGGGAGCGGCGGACCACTTTCCTCCATTGCTGCCCCTATCCTCCACTCCCTCCTCACCACTGTCGACCTTTGCCTTACCGCGGCCATCATCCCCGTTATCTGTACCCGCCACAGTGGACAACTTATTCCGCAAGGTGGTACTCGGGTAGTCTGGTTTTCAAGGTGGCTTGGAGCCGAGAGATAAGTAGGAGGAGCTTGCAAGAGAAGGGCTCCATGGATAAACAAAAATTTCTTTGCTCTTGGCTGAAGGTAGAAGGGAAGAAGAGAGCGTTTTCCCTTTCTTTTACTCAGTATATTTACAAGAGGTATATTAGTTATTTCATTTCGATTAGTGTCTATTCTATAACGGTCGTTTGACAGTTTATTACGATCCAAAGAAGTGAAAGCTAATTTTGAAATTAACCACCTACATACTTTTGATCTTATGGCAATAGTTACGCCTAAACTCCTATCATAAATATTTTTATCTTCTTATCTCTAAGACAAATATGTAATTAAGTAGGTCAATATTTTGTAAAAATAAATAATATAATGAATATATATATATATATATAGGCAATAGTTTGGTAATCTAATATATAATTAATCCTATTTTATATTCTTACTAAAATGTTTACCAAACAGCAACTCCATAATAGGTCCCACTTTTGGAAAATAAATGAAATTTCCAGAACAACTCTAACGAGTAATTTACTATGATATGTGAACCAAGTTAATTGCGTATCCTACTTTTAATTTAAATCAAATTATCATTATCACGAAATCACATGTCAACTCATTTTGCGTGAGTAGAAATTATATTGTCCAGAATATTCAAGTCCTATCCGTTTTTCTCTGATCTCTATGATTTATAGTATGTTCCAATTGAAAAATATTGCAATAATTAATCACCATTTTGTTGCTTTCAAATAACTCAATACGAAATAAGAATATATTGCAATTATTTAAAACAATGTAGACCCCTAGATGACAATTTAAAACCTCAATCTATGTCAAGCTGAACGACTCGAGCTACAATTTAATTAATTAGGCTATATATATAATGACAACAATATGAGAAGCAGCAATATATTTTTATTGCTTTCATTCCTACCACTATTTGTGCTATTTATTCAACTAAATAATTAAACTATGCATATATATCCTATATATATATATATATATTCATATATTCACCACTTTTTAAAGAACTAATAGCTTTTCAAGAACGGCCATGGCGATTGGGTATCTCCTCCATGGCATCTCGAGCTTAGCGATGGCGTGCGCCAGGCGGACGTCTCGTGCCGCCACGAAGCTTTGCAGCTGCTATTTCTCCTGCCTATCTGATAGGAAAAAGCTCGCCGGTGGCCACGAAGGACGTCGGAAAGGAGCACCGGAGCCGTTCAAGATAATTATGGGCGCCAGGTGCAAGCCGGTGGATTCGTCCAATATCTACGGTAGCCCCTAGAGACCGCTCGCTACCTCCGATCGTCTGCACGCCTTCTTGTTTGGCCTTTGTGTATCTATCTATATGCATGGTTTGGATCAAAATGTAACGGCTACTTTATTTTATTATATTTAATAGTAATAATAGTTGATCAACTTTTTCTTTCACCATAAGACCATATTAATATAACGAAAAGTATCTCTCTCGCTAACAGGGAAATGTTGTTTATTTCAGCTTTATCGTTAACAGGTTAAAGTACTTAATTTTGTTTGAAAAAGTTGCAAATAACTCACCCAGTCTGGTTTTACTATAATTTTAATGTGACACTGTACATTATCTTAAACAAAAAATCTCTAACCAAGCAGCATTAGAAGAGAAGAGACTAAAGTTAACCTTTTAAATACCTAAACTACCCTTACCTCAACATGACATTAAGTTTAGGACGTCATACGAAAATTATAATAAAAATAAAAGAGAGAGGCCAGGTTATAAATAAATTAAAAACAAGGTGTTAATTCATAAAATGACTAAAATACATGGTGTTATTTGAACATTATCTCTCTGTTTATTTGATGCTTTCCGTTGTAAATAGAGAGAATTATGGACTCCATGTTTTATGCTTTCTGACTTTGATACATTATACTTTTCTACTGTGATAAATAATTACTAAGCTGTGAAATTTGTTTAAGAATCAATTTTCAAATGATTCCTATTCTTATTATTATTGTCAGACTTAAACAGTATTCGCCTCCAAATTATTTCCTTATTGGGAATAAAAAAAACGAACATGGCAAGTTCCGATATACAAACCTAGTTCGCAATGTTACTTGTCAAACCTGAGTTTGGATTTGAGTGGAGCTTGTATCTTTCACACTGTCAACTCTCCAATTCAATTCTATAGCGTACGTAAGTCCCAGTACTCAATGTGTGGGGTAATGGACAGGGATAAAGCAACGGTGTATATGTATTTCTTAATGTTTCTTTGATCTTATCGTCATATTATTAATCTAAACCCAATGCGACGGGAGAAGAACAACTGCCCCTATCACAATCAAATATATTAAATTACTATCGTTAATTTATTACGTTCTCCAAACCAGGTGCAGCTGAGTCCGGTCACCACCGTCTTATGTAGTATATATACCCACTTCGATCCACACGAACTCATAGAGCGCAGCAATAATATTAACCTCAAGCAGCGGCCATGGCGGGGATGAGTCATCTCCTCCGCAAGCTCTCAAGAATGGTGGTGACGTGCACCAGGAGGCTCTGGTGCAGCACTCCACGTAGGAAAGATCTCGCCGGTGATAAGGTGGCGTTGTGGGAGGTGCCCATACTGCTGGGGCAGAAGTGCGAGCCGTTGGATTCATACGTCCGGACCTCCCCCGCCATCTTCCAGGCGGAGCTGGCGAGAAAACGTCGGCGGCGGACGCCGCTCCTCCCGAGGCGGCTGTCGTGCTTCAGGTGTGGTTCGGCCGTCGAGGACGACGAGGTCGTCGTTCGCTGGAAGAAAATGGAGTAGGGAGTAGTAGTAAAACTCTGTGCTCGCTTCTTCTGAGTTGGGGGTGTACGTTGGTTAATTTGTGTCATTAGCTCGTTGTATTGTGAAGTAAAGGGAAATTTACATATAAGACCTTGCTTTTAAGTGAATATCCGGTTTGTATTATTATCTACGCCAATAATTAATTATAAATCTCAGAACGTGCCTTTTTGTAAAATGAGCAAAAACAGTTATAAGAATAATAAAATTTAAACTCCTTGTTAATTTAATTACTAATTTACTATTGATATTTATCCTAAATCAAAAGATATTCATACTAATTTCATAAAAAAAGAAAATCTTTTTTCTCATCTCTTTCTTTACTTCACATCGCATTAAAATTAATTATTATACTTATATTTTAAAATATAAGTAAATATAAAACTAATTATTCACA
The DNA here is from genome assembly GCF_048772165.1 of Typha angustifolia. Taxonomy (NCBI): domain Eukaryota; kingdom Viridiplantae; phylum Streptophyta; class Magnoliopsida; order Poales; family Typhaceae; genus Typha; species Typha angustifolia. The sequence continues at coordinate 2,224,179 of NC_133239.1, forward strand.
AAATAAATAATTTATTTTAATAATAAAAGAAATATGCTTAATATTACTTCAATGCAGGATGGAATAAAGGAGTAGTTAATACGCGTCTGTTATAGGGTAGGCCCATGGAGAAATTGGGCCTACCCACCGGATGGGCCTCAGGGTGTAATAGTTTCATATCCACGTGTCACTATTTTACCCGCAGATCACGAAACTTTGAGTTCTGGGATCGGTAGCTAATCCTACCTCTATTCTTTCTTGTTACAGAAGAAAGAAGAGCTCTTCCTCTTAACTCTCTCCAAATTCCGAAGGCGAAAAGAGGAGAAGAAGAAAGAGAAGTAAATCTACTGAAAGATGACGTCGGAATCGATCAAACACGACGTTGCTGCGGAGTACGACATCCTTCGCTTTGGATTGAACGGCGTCAAGGGCGAGATCGTTGGATCTCATCCCCTCGAAAACCTTCGCGAATCCGTAGTTTTCGCCTTCTTTTATCTCGTCGATTCTTCTTTGATCCTCTTCTATTTGATCTTTGGTTATGGATCTAGTTTGTTATTGTTGTATTATTACGAGTGCTTGTTTGGAATCCACCTAAACCCTAACCCTAGTCAGTTGCTCGGGTGGTTTGCCGTTGATTTCAGAGCAATAGATTCTGGGAGGAGAAGAAGAAGAATGGATTGTCTCTTACCTACGGATCGGCTTTCAATCTGAGGAAGGATCTCGATGCTCAAATACTCGCCAAGTGCGTAGAATCTCGTCTTTCTTGTTATTATAGTTTGACGATTTATGGTTTTATTTGTTTAATTTTATCTTGGATGATTGGGTTAGTTATACGGAGATTCGATTGAAAGCTGTTTGTTGGATATAGTTATGATCTTTTGTAGTTTCCGATGCCATTTCTCATTGATCCTTCGGTGCTGTGCGACGAAGTAAAATGGAACTTCGGGGATAGTTTCGTTTATTTGGGAAAAAATTCTCTCTGAATAAATGGAATGCACTCGTTTTTGAAAGTACAGATTTAATGGCAAAGCTATGAAAGCAGTCACAATGTCATTTTGATATATCAGAATTATGAAATTTATGTTTTCTAGCTTGCTGAGTGTTCTACATTTCTTCATATTTTGTAATTCTGGATTTATTTGGATGGAAACGGCTCGCCAAAAGATAAAGCCCCAGAAGTCCAGTTAAACCTTGTATTACACTGGGAATGTGTAATTTTTAATTGGTTTTGATAATAAGTTGAGTGTGATTATTTAATAGGTTCATAAATTATGGGTTTTACTTTGAATGCAAGCTCAAAAGGATGTCTTAGTTGTTCTTTCACTTGTCGTACTAACTTTCAGTTTTTTTTAGTACTTTCTAATTTTCTGCCTGACTAGTTTTATCTGGCCTTTTTGGCATTTTACTCGACTTCCGTTTATTTGTAAAAGACATGTTTTATTTGTAATGATTGCAAATGACTAGAACTATGGTTGATGAGGTTGATTATATCCTATCTTGTGGTAACTGCTGCTACATATAGTTGATAAGGATTTTGTATCAGGGTGTTTAATCTTTTTCAGTTGTTCATGATTTGAGTTACTGTAGCTAAGATCTGATGCCGTTTTTACATTACAGATTCCAGAGGCCTCCTGGTGCACTGCCATCCTCTATGCTAGGACTCGAAGCTCTCACTGGTGCCTTGGATGATTTTGGGTTTGAAGATTACTTGAATGGTAGCTATTCCTTTGATTTTAAATGGCTTCACTCTCTGCTGGCAAATTTTTCTCTATCTTGTTTGGTGTTTCATCTCCGTTGGCAAATTGTTGTCCATCTTGTTTGGTGCTTCATCTTCCTAGTTTTCTAGTACACATTTGTCTAATAAATGATATCCTGGAAGCCATGTTTAGCTATTTGGATTGCTAGTTTCTCATTGTAAATGCAAGATTATTTTTATTACTCATGGCCCTTTGGTGTTGCTAAATGCTTATATCTACATGTTGCCACTATGCCTTGTTATTACTTTAGAAAAATGTTTGCAGTGACATATTCTCTGACAATTTCTATTATTTTGTTTGCCATAATGTATTGATTATGTGGTTCTAGGGGCATGCATCAGCCAGGTTTTCAACAATACTATACTATTAGAGTACAACTTTATCTGACCTGACCTGACCTAACCTGACCTAACCTGAGCCTTGTTGAGTTTTTACATGACGCTAGCATGAAATAGGGTACAACTTTAAAAGGTAGTAAAAATATAGAGGTAAGTCTTGAGGTTGCTTAAACGATAACTTTGAAGATAAATGATCGTCATATGAGACTAGCTGTGATCTTTTATTGACGTACTTGGTTCTCATTTGAAGTATTTTAACTATTAAGCAGAATCTGTTTATATTTTACTTATGGAGTAATATCATATAGGACATTGTTAATATCGATGATGTATTCCTGTTTCTTTGCCCCTTAATCTGCAGGGATAACATGTTACTTTAAAAAGAGTAAGTTTTAATTAGGTAAAGGAATAATTTCTTTTAGCTTTAATTCTTCTCAAAGCTTTAGCTCCTTAATCTATGAAATCTAGCCTTTTAAACCATCACCATCATTTTTCAACAGAACACAAACTGGTACTCAAAGCTAGTAAATTCTTTGTAAAAGGTCATCTGGCCTAACTAGACCTGACATGAAAAACCAGTAAAAGATATGCAATTGGCATGAGGGGAAAGTGAGTTCCTGGTTGGAGCAAAATTGTCAGCTATATAAATTTAGTGATATTCAGTAGAATCGATACTGAGGCATGTGGTGCCAGAAGATGTCCAACGTGTAGGAAAGTTTTGAAATTCCATGGACCTGTAAGTATACCAGTTAACTCTGTTTCCTCAAGATAGCATCTGTATTTCATTGGTACGTGTGACTTTGCTTCTTGTGGTTCATTGTATTATCTTAATAGATAGTTTTTCTTTATATCATTTCTTCTGCATGTGATGTGCTGCTCTGTGTACCATTGTCGTTTATTTTCTTTTATAGTTTTCAGTCGTTAATTTTATCTTTTCTTAATTATTCTGCAGTACCACAAGACTCAGAAACCTTGCGACCAGCAGACTTGCATCATGGTATGGAAGTTCGCCTTGGTATATCAAAGGGCCCTGCTTTCCCGAGTCAAATCTAGTTTTACTATGTGCTCTCTTGATGAGTTTATGTTTGACTCTAATTTGAAACAGTTAGAAGTTTGATTTTATTACATTATGTTTAATATGGATTATGGATATAACTTGAGCACGCATGTTTCTTGGGAGATTGATTTCGTGATGACTTAATTACCAGCAAGCTTGCTGATGATGTATGCTGGTATTGAGCCACTGCCACTCTAAATTTTTCTTAGCTGATGATTGAGCTTGTTACAGAACATATGGAAGGAAATGTTACTTGTAACGCCGGACAAACTGTGGGCAAAAAGACCCTATAAATTGTTGGGGCAGTGAACTGAGAATTATGTTCTTTTTTTCTTCTTCTTGTTGATTCTGGTTGGTTTTTTTTTTCTTTTATTATTAAAACTTGAACGAGAAGAGTGATCAGATTTCTCCCACGTTTGGATTCACTCTGAGATTTACTTGAAGGTTCACTTTCCTCTTCTTCTTTGAAATATAGACGAGTCTACTGGGTTTGAATTTTCCAGTCCTTTTCCGATACATTGTTTATATATGATTGATTTCAGAGGTCTTAGTTGCAATATCTCTTCATTGTCCATTTATGACAAAATGGGGGAGTAAATTTACTCTCTCTAAGATTTTTATTTTTTTGGGTCAATTTATAACAAATTGGGGGTGTAGATTTACTATCGCTTATTATATTTTAGTAGTAGTTATTTACATATTCGTGACTTGCTTTTTCTGATTATTTTCTTAAATTTAGAGGGTCAATTGTCTCCCTCTAAAGTTCGAAGTTAAATCTCTACAACTAGTGTTTGTCGATGTCAATCCTACTAGGTGCATCCAAATAATACCCATTACGACGATGGTGGTTAAGTTGGTAAGGTGTAAATTAGTTCACATGTTATTTGGTTCGTGAGACTATTGTGCGATGTTATTCTGGAATTTCTTGTTAAAAGAGCTCTAGTGTAATTAGTTAGCCAAAGTAACTTTTCTGAATGCGAAGCTTGAATTTGTTTATTCTGTTGGCAAAAATCATAAAAAGCCTTCCTTCCTAACAAAGGATTTTAATCTTAAAATGACATTGTTTAGTATCCCAGCTAACAAGCATGCCACTAAGTACATTTATATTCCTGGCCGGCTACTTATATAATGTCTGATACCATTTGCAATGACTAAGAATAATTTATATAATCCCAGATGAATAGAAAATCCTCGTTTTAGACCTGTAAAAGCCACGAAGGAGATAACACATTATTTATCAACTGAAACATTCAGATAACCTGCATCACATCCCTTGTGGTCCCATGAACAATGTCGAGGAAAACAAAATAATTTTCTCAGGGCTGCATGTAAAATTTTAGCTCCCCGCTATGACTACAAAGTACAAAATATATGCATGGTCATGACTACACGTAGTTGATGCATAATAGAGATGTCTACATATTCTCTGTCTAAATAATTTGTCTATAAATAACCAGAGGATTAATTATATGTTAACTCCTTAAACTATTGTTTTGTATCACGTCCACTCTCTTAACACAAAAAAAGTAAACTATTTACATGTATTAAAAAATTCTCTCCGTAAATAATTCAATAAAAAAATACTGATAAAATAATTTAAAAAATTTGACCAACTTAATAGGTGGACAAAAATGCCATCCATCTTCATCTCTATGGTAATTTCTCTAAGTAATAAATTTTAGATTAATATTCTCTAATTACTTTAAAATTCAATTCTGACAAAAAGAAATTGAGAAAGAAAGACGAAGGATATTTTTGCTTGTCTAATTTGATAGATGTTTCTTAATAAAATTCTAGATAATTTATGGTATATAAATATAAATATAAATATAAATATAAATATAAAAATTATTATTATTATTAGGGGGTGAAGATAATATCGACTGATAGTTGAAGTGGTCATAATGTAATTAAGCCACGGCCAAATCGTACGTCCTGAACGGGCGCTTCCCGTTAATCATCCACGTGGCGATCGCGGCGCAAAGGTAGCGAGCGGTAGCCAAGTCGGGCGATGCCGTGATCGCCCACCTCATCACGTGCTCACCACTCCGTCACCGTCGTCGTCGCACTTTTATGGGCGGAGGGGACCTCTTCTATGGCGCTCGTCGCTGGTTCCGTCGCCGCTCCCATCAAGTCGTCACCGCTTCGTCCGTGAGCCGCGAGAGGGAGCCGCTGAGAGAAGAAGAGGCGGTCGTTGTCGGGGAGGAGGAGGAGGAGGTGGACGACGACTTCGTATTAGGATTTGAAGAAGAGAAAGGAGAGAAGCAGTGCACGATTTCCGAGGAATTGGATTTCTCCGTGCTAAGTCCCATCACCGTTCCCGGGAGGAGCAAAATGGCTTCTTTCGTTGCCCAAAAGAAGGTCCTCGAGAACGAATCATTCTGTTTGATTGCTAGTTTGTTGTGTAGTTAAGGTGTTCGCTTTTATGTCTCGGTGATCTTAAAAGTATTGAGGTAGGTCCAAAGGGGATATAAAAAGCAAATTCCCGTTTGGTTTTGTTGCTTTCTGTCGATTTATTGTCGGATTCCAACAAAATATTCCTATGACGAGCTCCCTCTTTTTGATTTCTTTTTCGTTTTTGTTTCTTTGCCTTCCAATTTTAGTAATTCATTGTTCGAAAGGTTGCAATTGTTGTCTAAGTTTGAGTTTCTTCCCTGCATTGCATGATTGATTTAGGCTTTCTAATAGCTATCTCATGCAGAATGGGGCTGTGGCTGAGTTCTTCACGGAGTATGGTGAAGCAAGCCGATACCATATACATGAGGTAATCGGCAAGGGAAGTTATGGAGTAGTTGGGGCTGCAATTGATTCCTACACCGGAGAGATGGTGGCAATTAAGAAAATCGAAGATGTATTTGAGCATGTTTCTGATGCCACTCGCATCCTTAGGGAGATCAAGCTCCTTAGGCTACTGCACCATCCGGATATCGTGGAAATTAAACACATAATGCTTCCTCCATCTCGGAGGGAATTCAAGGATATATATGTTGTTTTCGAGCTGATGGAATCAGACCTTCACCAAGTTATAAAGGCAAATGATGATCTCACACCGGAACATCACCAGTTCTTCTTGTACCAGCTTCTTCGAGCTCTGAAGTATATCCATGCAGGTGAATTCTATCTGTCTCTAAGGAATCGTTGTTAGGCCATCAGATATTGTGTATATTGCGATATTGATCATCTCATGTTTGTTTTGTAGCAAATGTTTTTCATCGGGATTTGAAGCCTAAAAATATTCTTGCCAATGCTGATTGCAAATTAAAGATTTGCGACTTTGGTCTTGCTCGTGTATCTTTCAATGATGCTCCATCGGCTATTTTTTGGACGGTTTGTTATATCTCTTCGTAGTCAACTTATGTTCTTGCATTTCTTTTTCCCCATTTCTATTTTCACTGACTGTATATAATTGATGTATAGAAGCAATAATAACATTTGATAACCAGTAGGTTCTTTCTCAAGGATTAATCTTGTTCCTTTTTTATTAGGACTATGTGGCAACAAGGTGGTATCGTGCTCCAGAATTATGTGGGTCTTTTTTCTCCAAGGTAAGATGATCTTATGTAATTTTGGATCATTTATTTTACTTGTAAGGACTTCACACATCATGCTTTTAGTACCTGACCTTGAAACTTTTGCCCAAGATAGTCATTGTGCATACTATTTTACCTTGTGATTAACAGCTGCTATCTGATGCAATTAGTTTCTCAACTCAAACTTCATTTGAGTTGCTACTGAACCATTTTTTGCTAGTATTTTGCAGTACACTCCTGCAATTGATATATGGAGCATAGGATGTATATTTGCAGAAATGCTGACAGGGAAACCATTGTTTCCTGGCAAGAATGTGGTGCATCAATTGGATATCATGACTGACTTGCTTGGCACTCCCTCACCGGAAACCATTTCTAGGGTTTGCTCTGTCTCTTAACATATTGGCCCTCTCCCTCTCTCTCTCTCTCTCTCTCTCTCTCTCTCTCTCTCTCTCTCTCTCTCTCCAATAAGTGAACTTGATAAAGTAATAATTCACACATTAGCATGTAAAGGCTTTTATTATGTTACTCAGGACAAACTCCCAAGTCATTTTGATGTTTAAAAGTATGTCAGGAAAAGCTTCAAAACAAAAACCATGGCATCTCTGTTTCATTCATAACTTCATAATATCTTAGCTGGCTTCTTAAAATTGACCAAGATATATGCAATAACAATCTATTTATGTGTATCTGTCTGCATTTTTATTTTATTCAGGCATATACATGTATTTGTCTATTTGCTTTAGGAGTATTGTGTTTTCCAGCCTGATCCTGTCTTTACAAATGAGAAAGAGATGAGTTAGTTATGGAGGAAGAAAAGAACTTGATTTATCACTATTTTAAAATCGTATATCATTCATCTAGTATTGTTTTCCAATCTTTTTAAGATAACATCTTATAATGGAGAGCGTTTTCTATCAGCCTACATGTTCCTAAAAGTTTAAAACTTAAGGTCCTGTTCATGTATCTTACTTTTGTCTCGGTTTTTAATCACTGCAGATTCGAAATGAAAAGGCTAGAAGATATTTAAGTAATATGCGGAAAAAACCACCAGTTCCTTTTTCACGGAGGTTTCCTGGTGCAGATCCTTTGGCTGTCCGTTTACTACAGCGCATGCTCGCATTCGATCCCAAAAATCGGCCAACTGCTGAAGAGATAGGATTCAGTGACCTGGATTTCTTAATATCAAAATAAAGCAATTGTAACTATGTCCCTGATACCATTTGTTTATATGCTTTCAGGCCTTAGCAGATCCATACTTTTACGGTCTGGCAAATGTTGACCGTGAACCATCCACACAACCCATCTCAAAACTTGAGTTTGACTTTGAAAGGAGGAAATTGACAAAAGATGATGTACGAGAATTAATTTATCGAGAGGTACGGTTATATTCTCAGGGAAGTTCAACACTGTCTCTCTTATTACCTAGTAGTTTCTTCATTCTTGATTTTCTTTAAAATGGACAGATTTTAGAGTATCATCCTAAGATGCTGCAGGAGTATCTACGAGGTGGAGATCAGATAAGCTTCATGTACCCTAGGTGAGGCATCTATTTTGTAAACATGAAATATTTGCTTGCTTGTCTGTGTAGATTCCACTTCCTCTATACAGTTGTATCTGTGCGTGGTTTATTTTCTTTTTTATAACAATAGATGATAGAAGGAATATTCACTAATTTAGTCCTTGTTTATCTAGTGTCTTGATGTCTTGAATATCTGCATCTTTTACAATGTCAGTTGCATTGGACGACACTTATCTAATTCAACCATTTGTTGACAGTGGAGTGGATCGTTTTAAGCGACAATTTGCTCATCTTGAAGAACATTATGGTAAGGGTGAAAGAAGCACTGCTGTGTTGAGGCAACATGCCTCCTTGCCCAGGTAATATCGAATTTAGAAAAACATATTCTGTCAAACAATTTGTCCAGAATAGGCTCCTTTTTTTTTCCCTTCCTTGTAGCACTGAATTTAACAATTTTTGGTAATATAGGTTGATCTGATTGATGAACGCTTGCTCCACTTTCAGGGAGAGGGTGTGTGCCAATAAAGATGAAAGTTCTGATAAAAATGATGACTCAGAGAAGCAAACGGGAGATTCTGTTGCCCGCACTACCCTCCAAAGTCCTACGAGGTCACAGCAAGGCGAGAGATTGGATCATGCATCAGTTACAGATGGCGTGAGCGAGCCAAACTACAGTGCCCGCAGCTTGCTAAAGAGCGCTAGCATCAGTGCTTCGAAGTCTGTAACTGTGAAAGGAAGGAGTGATGCGGAGGTAAGCATGTGGAATTTTAGCTGTCTGTAGTGTGTCCCTGGATCTGGGAGGTAGAAGTTGAACCATAGTTTCATAGGTTCGAAGGACTTGTTCTAGGTCGTAGTCATAGGCACAACAAGTAGCTGCAAATGGAAAGAGCTGTCAATAATCAGGTCGATCTTGGGTTAAAATTTTTTTGATCCGACTCATTAGCTAATTAAGTCAAAATGCAAGTTTCATTTTGAGCCTAGTATTATGCAACAAACCGCAATTAAAGGTGTGGTCATGTACGAGTTAAATATTAAGCACTCAGCTTCATGAATGCTATATTGGATAACAAACCATCCTCAAAAATGAAGTTTGAGGTCAAGCTCAAGATTGTTGAGTTTGAGTATCTCAAGTTGGTAAGATTGTTGTGTCAGAGAGCTTGGTGCTTTGGAGCTCAAGATCTCGCGACCAGGATTTGTTGTTCTTGTTTGTGGATGTCCTGATTTGAGTCACCTAGATGCCAGCAGTAGCCTATAGGTATTCCACATGCCCATCCTTGAGAATACAGAGCCAGATTGGCTGTTGAGGAAAACCCAAACATCAATCTCTAGAGCCAGATAGAATATTCCTTCTCTTCTCTTTGGATTGTCTTGGAGAGCATGAAATATAATCCTGGCTTCTTATGTAAGTGGTAGGAGATATTCTATGTACAGTACACCTATCCCAATTTGCTGTGTAATTTGACCCCTAGTTGGTAATGAAGCTTTATGTATTATACTTTTTCTTACTTTTTTTTTTCATATGCCTGTTATTCTTTAATTTCAGGAGAAATCTACATCTGAGGACACAGATGATAAGGTTGATGGGCTCTCCCAGAAGGTTGCTGAATTATATGCCTAATAACATTGAGAAAATCGAGTATCGATAAATTCATTCATCGGCGTACAAAATTTTTGGATCAAAGCTCGGATAAAACAAAGACAAAAAAGTGTTTATCCGGCACGATAAGTTCATGTATCTGTTGTGTAAGATGATACATTTAAGCAAAATTTGAGCTAGATGTTAAATTAATGTCTGTGATGGCAATAATTTATATATCCTTCTTGTCATCTCAGGAGTAAGTTTCTGTTGGACTGTTCATTATGCCTGTAAAATAATTGTAATGGGGAGAAAGATGAATTTTATTCATCAGATGAGATTACCATTCCCAAATTTCGTTCCAACTTTTATATTTATACCTGACCTGGAGATAGTTTGCTACTGTTACACTTGTTTCCGGAGTTTTCTTTCCTTAGGCTTATCATCATCCTCTATTCGATTGTTTCCCGTTGACGGGACAAAAGGATGGACACATGATAATTCGTTTCGATCGGTTGTTTTGAGGTTGTCCTCTTCCTGCTCTTTTCTTGTCAACCTTCATCTAGTCCTAGTAGAGAGCTCTCTCTATGCATGAATAAAACCACTCTATTCTACTCCCAATAATGGAGACCTAATTTCTATCGACCACACCAAGCAATTCTAAATTACATATTCAACCCCCCTCCCCCCATCCCACCCTTAAAACTCTCCCATCTTCCGTACAATGACAAGAGTTTCTGTAGACCTGACGCTTTTTTTTCTTTCTTTTTACTTTTTTTAATAATTCAACGTTCGTTGACTATAAGCTTAACATTAAAAAATTCACTCCATCTAGGTAGGGATTAAAACCCCAACCATTTAATCTAAAGCTCTTGTTTTTTGTTTCTCTTAATGCAAAGAGCTCGTAATTGAGTTACCTTTCTTCTTAAAAACTAAAAGTTTTAAGCTTTTTAATTAGAAAATTAACAGTTTTATGATGTGCTTAGGGTGTAACAACAGTTTGAAACTTGTATTATATTATTAGGTGCTTTAGCTAAGTTTAGTGGGTCTATCTATAGATTAAGTAGAGGGGGGAAGATTAGATTTAACTTTTAAAGGGCATTATCTAGAAATGTGAGGGAGGAAGGAGGGGGGCCCTAGTTAAAAATGATATAATAAAAAACTTGTTTGCCATTCGAAATGGTCAATGGGTGTAATAAATATAGATAGGAAGTGGAATCGGTGGAACCCAACTCATTGCAAGGTGCGTGACCCAAAGGGCAGAGCAGTACCATCGACAGACGAAGAGTTGGCTTCTTCCCAATGATTACTGCAGCCGACAACCCGACTCCCCTTCTCCAAACAAGGAGACATGCCGGCGCGTCTCCTGCACTCCTCCATCTCTCACCGACACGTGTCCTCCTCCAACCCGTTACCCCATTCCTGTCCCCTCTTGACGTGACGACTCGAGTCAACCTCACGCCTTTTTACGTAACTGCCCTCGCATTCATTTCCTCCCCCAACCCCCACATAAATAATAAATACCACCTCTGCCCCTCTCTCTTTTCTTTTCTCTTTTTTAACCTTTTAAACCCCCCTCCCCCCCCCCCCCCCCCCTTCCTTCCTCTTCTCCCTTCCGTATTTACTCCCCTTTGTTACCGTCTCCTCTTCTCCTAGCAAAAGTTTGCGATGGGAGACCTACGGAGGGATTCTTCCGGCCTCGAGCTCACCATGGCCGTCCGTGGGTTTTCTTCTTCTTCCGGGTCGGGTAAGTTCGTGAGATTTCACCAATTCTCCCTCCCCTTCTTCGACAAGGTTCGATGTGTCGATTGATTAATACTCTCTGTTTGGGGGGTTGGTGATGTGAAATGCGATCGATGCGTAGAAGGGAGTGGTGCTGGATGCAACAATCCGACGATGATGAGGGAGTTTGACATCAACCAACCTGCGAGCGGAGGGGAAGAGGAGGAGGAGGAGGAGGAGGTAGCAGTGGAGGGGGAGGAAGGGGAAACCCACAAGCCCAAGAAGCTGAGGCTCTCCAAGGAGCAGTCGCGGCTGCTGGAGGAGAGCTTTAGGCAATATCACACCCTGAACCCTGTAAGTTTCCAATATTTTGTTTTTAACCAAAGTAAATTTGTTCTTATGTGTAGTTATTATGCTATGTTTTATGTCATTTATTGGTGTTAAATGATAAAAAGATATAACGAGTTAAAAAAACAAAATATTAAACGGCAGAGGCAAAAGGAGGCGTTAGCGCATAAGCTGAAGCTGAGGCCGAGACAGGTGGAAGTCTGGTTTCAGAATCGCAGGGCCAGGTGAGACCCTAAATAGAGTTAATACTAATATCTATACAAACTATCAGTAATTTGATAATTTTTTTAATTTTTATTTTGGAACACCTTGATATTTCTCACACATAAGGGTTATTAAGTGGGTCGACATGCTACGAAAAATAAATGAGAGGGTATGAATAATTCCCCCCCAAAATTTAGTATATATTGAAGTAACTTCATTCTTTTAGTAGATCTGGTTGCCCAGTTACTAGTATTTTTTTTTCTCTGTTTTGGATTTATTGGTGTGTTAATTGTTTCATATAAATGGACTCCCGTCAGAATCTGGAAATTAATGTGACCCACTAATGTTAATTAATCATTTTGGTGGTTGTGATTCACCTGGCTTTCCCTTTCTAGAGTCTCTGGCAACAACAGTAGGAAAGAGAATATATTAAGCTAAGATGGTGTCTTTGTTAGACCCATCACTCCCTTGATGTCTAAACTTTTAATTAGCTAGGGTATCTCGGACCTTCATAATTGTCTATTGTAAAACAGAATCATATATAGAGATCCAGGGGGGAGAATGATCATTTAGTAACTGAAATCATTGTGTGCAGAAAGAATTGAAAGCATGATATATTAACCCAGCCAAGTTGTCATATAGAAATAGAAGGCTATTGTGTTAATGAAGTAAATGTTTTTCTTTAACTTTGCCATCCTATCAAATTATCTAGTAACATGACAATGCTTAATATACATTTTACTTGTTAAACCTATTGGATTAAGCAATGCTCAACTAGTTTATCATCTTATCCTCTACTTGATACGCTTGAACTACATTCACCGGTATCTACCATCCAGGACTAAGCTGAAGCAGACAGAGATGGAGTGTGAGTACCTGAAGAGGTGCTTCGGATCCCTAACGGAGGAGAACCGGCGGCTCCAACGGGAGGTGGAGGAGCTGCGGGCACTTCGAGTTGCGCCGCCGACCGTGTTTTCGCCGCACAGCCGCCAGCCCCTGCTGGCCTCCGCACTTACCATGTGCCCGCGCTGCGAGCGAGTGACTGCCGCCACCTCTGCGTCCCGGACGGCCAGGCCGCCGCCCTCGGCGTCGGCATATAATCCACGTCAGCCCTCTACAGCATGTTAGAAATAAAAGGTAGGTAGTTAATTTCATTACGGATAGTACGGGTAGAAATTATAATAATATGTAGGAGAATGCCATGTAAATGGAAGGAGTTGGAATCTTGGTACAAGTAATGAAAGCTATTAGCAGCACTGTGGGAGGGCAGTTTTCTAGAACGTCTTTTTCCGTAACAGATGAGATGCCTCATGCACTCATTTGAACTCAATCACCCATGCATCGTTGAATTCATGCACTCTTATTCTGAGTAACTGCATTTGTTTCTCACGATGATTGAAAATAAAACCATCTTCTATCACCCTTATCACTCTAAAAAGGTAAAAGGAGATGTAAACGAATTGAGGTAGATTTAAGACAACAGTATATATGAGGAGGAATTAATCATGATCGTCACATATATTTATAGAGGCTTTTACAATTTAATAATATTTTAAGTTTTTAATTTACAAATATAGTCTGTTATAATAAAATGTAAATTATATGCATTCTATTATATATATATATATAATTAAATTGCAAAAGACCCTTTATTTGTGCCAATAATGACATCGTCAACCGCCAACATTGCATGCCAGCACTATTAAAGTTAATAACGCTGCATATAACAGCACTATTAAACTAATAAAGATGCATTCAAAGGGCATCTTCATCATATTTGCGAGGACAAACACCATCATTTGCCAATATCAAAATGCCCAACATTCCAACTTTAGTATCTGAGTCAAGGACAAGAGTAAACATTTACCATAGAGAAGCATGCAACTCGGGTCAACCACGAACACAAGTCATCGTGCATGCACTACTAACATGCAGATCGACGACAGTACAACACTGGCTTCCAAATTGGAGTCCCTTTAACATATTACGAAACAACCCCAAATGCAAAGTCTAAGAATCCTAAAAGGCAAATAGATTTCAACGAGTGAGACCAAAGAGGCATTTGATACTGCATCTGAGATCATCTATTGGTGCTTAGAGGATCAAGAGAGACAACGGTGCTGTGGGTTGGCGTGACGGTGGAGGTCACTGGCAACTGGATCTCCGGTTTGATCTCATCTTTGGGTGTGGAACGATAGTACCAGAAGTAGAGGATGAGCTGCGCCGCGCCGAGCAATGCCCCGAGTCCATTGGGGATCTATATATACATATATAACGGAACCATACATTATTCATTAGTTGATTGTGGAGTTAGTAGTGAATGGTAAAGAGGTGGTAGATATAAGAGGTTTTGATGCCAACGTGATAGTGCTCAGATAAGTTTAAAGAGATTTATATTTTGTACGAATATTTTCGAGTTCCAAATCTCAATTATATCAACTTAATTGGAATAATAGTAAGTTCCCATTTCTTAAATATATATATATACACACATAAGAAGTCTAACCGTAACGAAGATATCGAAGCGGATTAGAGCATAGGCAGTCCAGCACACGCCGTTGAGGAAGCAGACCAAGGAAAGGAAGAAGGGCATGTATTTTACGCTTTTGGTCTGGATGACCATTTTCTGCGGATGACAAGAAAACAAACCATAGCGGATCATTTCATTCCATCTAGTACGACTTGTGACAATAGTCAACGCACAACTCACCTTGTTTTTATCTTTTGGATACAAATTTAAATACAGCGTTTGATTCTCGCGTAAACGAATATTTATTTATAAATTAAATCTCTTTAAAATATATTTTATAACTCAACATTTATTTATATATATTCTACTTAAATCTTATATAAGATAAGTCACACGATAAATTTTGTACAAAATCTCATCGTAGATAAAGATACAACAAAGTTATGCATATTTTCTAAGTAAATTTTTTATTATAATAAATATACTTATTTTATAATTTAACAACCAATTAATGTACTTATTTACGGTTTAGTAATTCGAATACATACATATTTTTATATAGATTTATTCAAAGTATTTATTAAAAAAATTATAAAAATGTTTAGTCACAATAAATTTATGGATATTTAGAGATGTTAGATGTAATAAAGTCCAGTAATATATATGGAATTTTGTTATATAGAGGTTAGAGATGATAGGTAATTTAGTCTATTATTCGTTAAATTTTATAATAAAAATATAAGTAAAATTATGGATAAAAAGGGAGAGCTTTAGTTACCATGACTGACAACGGAGAGGCGTACATGCACGTGCCAAAGATGACACAGAGCACCCCAACGATGAGCGACCTCTTCTCATGGGTGTGGACCCCGACAACGACCCCAACGATCATCGCCGCCATGAAGAGAAATTCCCCTGCCAATATCCCCAGCAGCTTCAACTGCGCTCTCACAAATCCAACGATAACCATGATCACCAAACCAAGAATAATTCGAAAATGAAAACTCCGGATAAATCTAACGACAGGAATAAGAAGATCGGGTTACGCGAAGGCGATTGGGGGAGTAGACGAAGAAGATGGATATGTAGATAGCCTCGAGGACTAATCCGATGCCATTAATGGTGGCGACGAGGATGCTATGCGGATGCACCACCGGGATCCCGTAGAACACCCATAGCATGCAATTCATAAGCGTCGCCAAGTACGGGATTGGTGAGAAATCCTCCACCGCCTTCCGCTTACAAATCTTTGCGAACGTCGGCCTATCAGATCATCACAAACTCCATCATTCACACATCAAAAGAAATCAGAAGGACGACCACAAGATGGAAAATAGAGAGATAGAGATTACACTGGAGAGAGGAACAATCCGAAGGAGATCACATTTCCTGCCAAGGTCGTAACAGATCCATGAGACAAGAATAAACGAAGAGAATATAAGAAGGAATAGAGCTCCGACAAGTGATGTCGCCTGGATACCGATGATTCCGACGATGTTACGAGCGGCGTCTGCGGAAACCATTATGAGCGAACCCTAGAAGAAGGAAGAAATGGATCTGAGAAATAAAAGAGCGATTGTGAAGTGAGGAGCCAAGCGAACAATTCCGGATAGTATTCAAAACTTAGAATATAAAGGTTGATATGCGGCGAATAAGTAGCAACGGATAAGTTCCAGGAAATTAGAGTTATTCTTTCCTGTAATGCGATGGAAAGTCGTGTTTATCCGAATATGAGTGGATCTCTCTCGCCGCGTCCTCTCCCTCTGGCCTCTGGTTTCGCCTTGCTGCATGCATGACACTCTGCCAGCCAGAAGGGCATTGACGAAGGTTTCGTGCGAATGTAGCGCATAAATTTTATATAGGTATCCTTCGTCTGCCGTCCGTTTAGGATCCGAGGAAATCCTAGTCGCTCGTTTCATATAGAACTTATGAGATTAGATGCTATCGTATACGAGGACGTGTAACCTTTTTTAGACGAGTACGGTTGTGGAGGTTTGTTACTAGGAGCTAAGGACTCGCCGCTAGACTTGGAGTTATTTACACGATTTAGCCTTCTTTAGTTTTTCTCTTTTATAATTCCAAATTGCTCCCAAAACGTGTACACTTTGGACGCACACTGATCTCATGAGAGCATTATTTGAGAATCACGTCGAAAAATAAAGAGAGAATATTACGTGGATAAACTAGAGGAATTTATCAGAATTAAAAATTAATAAAATAAATATAAATAAAATCATATTGTGACATATAATAGTCAGTTTTTTTAAAAATAAAAACTAAAATCATATGTAAAAAATAATTATGTTTATTTTTAGATAAATATTTCGGCACTCTTCTAAAATTTGGAATCCTCTTACCCGGTTCCTCTTTGTCAAGGATCAATTCTAACTCCACGTTATGTGAAAAAGAGTATACTAATCCTTCAGACAGATTATTGTGTCTAACTCTGGGTTGACATGCTATTTTCTCTCTTTTGAATATAATTATGTCTTAATTATAGTATATATCACTTAATACTAGGAGATACAGTTTAATTAAAATATTATTCTTTATTTTTATAGGAGGTAGAGTTCAATTTAATTTTAGTGTTTTTATATCTCTAGGAGATAGGGTTCAATTTAAACTTGATTCTTATCAAATTTTGAAATAATGGAGATATATGTAAGTAATTTAAAAATAATTCAGAACATACAATTTAGTTAAACTTTCATCTAAGTAACTATAAAAAACTCTTCTTTTAATATATATATCTTTTGTCTGATAAACTACTGAGATAATATAATTCTCAAAAAATAACATGAACATATAAATATAAAATCGAAAATACGTACATAAATAATTTTGGGAGGTTCTACTTACAAGGGTACATATATATTATGTAACAAATATAAACTTTAGAAGGGTATTCATGTAAATAAAATATATTTAGAAGGATATACATGCAAAAAGGAAATACTAATTTTAAAATTAAAATTAAGAAAATAAATAATTATCTGTTGAACTGACTGTAGTACTTATATTAAGTATATCGAACCATTAGAAAGATAGATAGACAGATAGATAGATATAAAAAGTATAGAAGCAAAGCTTTTATTTATATCTTACGACTATTTATTACTGGCCAAACTACCATCCACGTGTCCCCACAATTAATTTTGAGGCTCGCCTAATTCTTTTGTGGGTCCCATTTTCCAAAAGTAGACTGGAGTAACATTTAATAAGAGCTCACTGTGGAATTCATTTCTTCAATGAGACACAGTACTAGAATACAAACTCCAAAGGGTAGGCTATCACGATCTTAGAACATGTCACAAGGACTATGAGTATGGCCCAAGTGCACACATTTAGAGCCTTCGACCAACTAAAACGAGTTGGGTGCCCACTCAGTTTGCTTCAGATTCTAAACTTAGAAAGCATTTGGCCAAGAGAGTGGTTACTTACCTAATACCTTGTCTGATCCTGCGCTGAGATTGGGATATGAGATAAAGAGCACAGGAACAGAAGTTTGTTCATATGCCTCAATGAGTTGCTACGACAATGGAGTAGAGAGTCAACTTGTAAAATATGTCAGGGGAGTATGGTTACCACTTACAGCTAGACATGGCTTGAACTATCAAGCATTTGCTTTCTGTGAGTTCAATATGCGTGAAAGAAAATAGCATGAAAACAATGAGGGCAATTTCTGCAACCTCCTCAATTGACCTGCAGTTAAGAATTCCACAGTAGAAGAGGCTTGAACCATATGACTTGAAGATGATAAACTGTTGTCTCGACCATAGATTGATAAAGTAATAGCTTGTCTTCAAACAATATTCACAATAAAGGTTTTCTTGTTCTACTTGCTTAACTTGATATCTCATACAAAGATCATCTATGATGTCAAAAATTGTTTTGCTCTGTCAAGCTCCCTCCAGAAACTTCAAATAGTTGTAAACCAATCCAGAGAGACCTTTCATCTCTGAGATGAGCAAAAGGAAACTGACATGGGCATGCTAAATTTGCTGCAGAAGTGTTTGATTTCTGATCATGGCATGCTATCTTTTGCACTCATGCTAAGTAGATTGAATTTTACAGCTTATGCTCATGCGATGGGCTTGAACCTTTGTACTGATCAAATTTGATTGACCTGTTGGATCAATGAGTACTCCTCAATCTTTTTGAAGGTGGGGACCTGAAAAGCTCTCGGATAGAAGAAATGGGATCATCCACCTGTAAGGACAATAAGAGTGCCTCTCTCAGGTTTCAAAGTAGGACAGAAAGAGGAGATTAAGCAAGAATCAACATTACCTCATCAAGAAAGCTTGTTTGGATGTCCTCTTGCGAGTTACTAGCAGAGGTTTTCTCATGGGAGACCAATGCTGAAAGTGTCAGCTTCCATCCAGGCAACGTCTCACTATCAGGAGCAATCCAGGGGCAAAATGTCCTGTGCTGCTTGATTGGATCAAACTCGTTCATTTTCTCATACAACATTGATTTTCCTGAACAGGAAAGGCAGAACAAGAAATTTCTTTATTTAAGATTTAGAAATCACTGTAGAAGGCTCAAGAGTATATTTTCTTCTCAATACTTAATAAAGAGTCAGGATGAAGAAAGAGGGAAAAAAGCCACAACACAATGACAAATTTTTTCTTCTTTCATAACTGCCACTAAGGGATGCAAACAGCATGCAATGTTCGAACAGAAGGGCTTTCAAGAGATCTGCAAAGTCCAACAATTTATTACTGGACTTGGATGTGGCCAAACAAGCCAGGAAAGAAACTGACTTGGCAAAACTTCAATGGAACTTTTAGAAGTTAGAGCTACTATCAGAATGCAGGGTTCATTTGTTGCTATGAAATCTTTTTAAAGGATGATTTTAGAAGAAGAAACAACAATTACAGTGAGTTTTCGACAGTTCAGAAAGCACCTCAGATAATTGTGAATGATTCAAGAAATCATTTATATGGTAATAGTTCCAATTATGGAATTCTACAAAAATGTGATGCTGTGCTATCTTTTGTCATCCCTCTGGACCTCAAATCCATGCATCTGCAACTATAGTGCTGCCATGTAAAAACCCACTAAGGCATCATATTATACTACTAAACATAATTCAGTAAATGCTCTCAAGGCCTATGGAAATGTCTGCCTCAATCATCAGGGAGAGCATAATAAAAGAAATGTAACCCAGTTGTGGAAATGCCTCAAACAGAAAAGGACCAAAGAAGTTAGATGGACAAGGAATAGCTTTGGCTCATTATTGAGCACCTTAATACTACAGGCAATGCTGAACACCTGGATTAATTTCTTTCGGATTTAATAATAGCTTTTGGAGGAGTTAACTTTTGATTTCTGTGGAACTTACGAACCTCTAGTTAATAAAAAATTCATGATTGTCTTAATCAGAAGCTTATAATAAGAATAAGTAACAAATTTTGTAATTATGAAACAATGAAATCTTTACCTGATTTTGTATTTGCATCTGATTCTTTATTGAAAGATGATGTCAATTTCTCCTTGAACCCATTGGCCTTTTGATCATTTACTGTTGCATCCGCAGAGTTTGGAATATACAGATTGGATCCAGAATTTTTACAAGTTGAATTAGCTACCGAAGTTGCACTTATGCTTCTGTCAATTTTGTTCATTTCAACAGTACCTTCAACAGTACCTTCAACAATACCTCTTTCTTGCTTGGAAGCTTCTTCCTTATCAGACCCCTTATGAGTCGCATCACTAACATGATGACTTTCTGGTAGAATTTGCATGCCATTTGTTGGACTTCCAAAATTTACCTGCTCATCATGGTTCGTTTCTACTGTGGATCTATCACCATAAGGACTACTAATGCTGCTGCCATGTAACTCCACGGTAGAACCGGTTGCTGCATCAACATTACTGGTTTCAGAGTTGCAGAACTCATCTCTGCTTCTTTTGTGGTTCAATGACCCTGCACCTTCTGAAATAACAGGACTTCCATAAATATCCTTTTGGTGATCCAAGGAATCATTATTCTGTGGCAGATCATGGGTACTTGCTGGATTTCTGCTTTCAAGAGATAAACACTTCCTGCCAGAGCTCAATTCAGCTCTTAAATGCCGGCTAACAACAGGAAAAGAAACTCTTGGTCGAAAATTTTGTTTAGTTGGTGGAGGGCCACCTGCAATGGTCAAATTTAAGCCCAAAGTACCCATTCTTGGAGCTTCTACTTCACTAACCAGGCCTAAACTACCTGCTGCCGTCTCATCTTGGTTGCTAGAATCTGCAGTGAAATTGAAAAGCTGCAAAGGTCGTTCAATCATCGTGAAAGCCCATAGTGCCACACAGGCCCCACAAAACCTGCACTCTAAGACAACAGATGCAGGATCGCATTGGTAATCACCATGAGTAGTACTTGCACACTCTACCCCCTCAACTTCATCGTGTCCATTTGGTGAGTAAATAGTGATGGCACTTTTCTGTTTTTGAAATATTTGCTCTGATGATTCAGATGTAAAGATAGCTCTTGTAGACTGATCGCCCTTGATTGCACAATCAACAGCATAGGGAAGCACACGAGGTTCCCATCCACATAAACTTATAACTTTCAGTGCCTGCAAGTTGTATGCTAAATGTTACTTAACCATAGAAATGTTGTTTGTAAGGCAAGAAGAATAAATGATAGCACTCAATAGTAGAGTAGAATTATATACATTACATTCAGCAACATGAAGAAAAAATAATCAAAGATAAAGTCAGCTGATCCACTTGGCTGCCATATTCAAGAAACTATAAGAAAAAATAAAAGGTAAAGCTTAAGAAGAGATTTCTATATGCACTCAGCAACAATGAGATGGAAACCACAAGATAGCGAAGCATAAGTTGTTTTCATCTAGTTGCTAATGATTGACAGAAGGCAGAACAGCCATTCAAGTATGGGATGAAAAATCTGAAGAGAACTATTGGTTACTCTACTATTCACTATGATCTGAATAATGCCCCACAATATGATAAATAACTTAGTATAATGCTACAAGAAGAAATCCATTTTCCCCTTCCATAAGCCAGAGCTATTATTCTTGAGAATTATAGTATACATCTAGCCACTGAAAACTTCTCGAGTTTGTTCTTTTCTAAAGAATGCTATTACTAACTATACAGTTGCTCACAGAATAACCAGCTGTAGACTATGGGTGGATATTTGAGAACAGCATAACCAAAATTTTTGCAATGTGATATTAATTATTTGAACAATATGACTGATTCTTGATGAAAAAAAGTAAACATGCCACAGTATCAAGCAACATCTCTCTAAGATCATAAGGCCAAACCTGATAGTACAGATTAGCAGTAGCATCTTCGAGGACATCATCTAGATCTTTGTTTTTGAGACCCGATGTAAGCTTGATTCCACCTTTTAGAACAATTGACAGGTGAGAAGGCTTATTCAAGAACTCTTCTAGTTGTGAACTCCTCTTCTTCATGTATTCAATAGTTGAGGATGAAATCATAGGAAGGGCCATGAGCCGTAGGAGTGAAGACAAGAGTTCACTATAGCTCTCGACCAAAGCTGGAGGAGGTGTTGGCGGAAATAGAGCTTGGGCTTCATCACATATATTATCAATCCAAGGACACAACAATTTATGCCCGGTATCAAGCTTTAAGCTGAATACAGAAGCAGCTTTTTCAACTGCATTTAACATGGTTTCAGCTTAAGAATAACAAGAAGAAAAGAAGAATATGAATTGTCTAAAACCAGAACTATAACCATACGAAATATCAAGAACATTGACTCAAAAATCAAAATGTTCAAACCGGCAAGCTTGCCGAAGAAACTAATGTTGATATTTGATCATGATCAATTGAAGATAGTGTTGATATCTAAATTGTTGAAATTAGATGTTGAATATGCCAATTATATAATTGATTAATAATAGCAATATAGATCTTACCTATTAAGTGAACCACATAGTGCTGCCTAGTAAGTAAACCGGGAAAGAATTGCCAATCCACTGAACAGTTATCATGTTTAGCACGTCCAAATGGATCTCACCATTGAAAATTTGACTATAGAACATGACATTTTGTTCGATATGCAACAAGAGATTATATGCATGAGACTATTGATCCTCGCAACAAAACTAGAATTAAAGCTTAAAGAAAAACCTAGGACACACCTTGTTGCAGCGGCCAGGAAGAGGGAGTAGAGAACAAGAGTCGTGCCCCACATGCCTCACAAACTATGACATCCACCTCTACATTTATCCAACCTCTTCTTGCACAGTTCACTGGATTGATGACCTGCATAACAATTTGATCAACCACTAAAAAGAATCATAATAACACAAAATTGAGCAATTAATAAAACCACATATAAAAGATCAGAAGAACACGGTAATAACAGACACTGCAACTCAAGCATCAATTATAACAATGACAATCTCACAAGTCACAAGCTCAAAGCGTAGGCTTTTTTCTTGCTAACTTTCAAGAAACAATTCTCTTCTCTAAATAATTCTATAGGCATCTGGCCTAGGAGGGAAATGGAAGAAAAGATGAATCTAAGGAAGGAAATTCTATAGGCATCAAGGTCTGTATCACAACATATCAACAGATCAACAGATAGGGCGGGCTACTTATTTCATACGAAATGACTGTTATCCCACAATCAATTAAATATCGCATATGGAGAACATCTACTTTTATTTTGTACCAACTCCTATTAAATCCTATAAAACAATAACGGGATAATATTTTCTGAGAAAGTTTCTCATCATATTCATCGCCCAATGCAGAGAGACTTCAGCCCAGTTCGCAAACAATGAAGCATACCAACATCTCAGACAGAAGAAAAAGAAAAGATCAGAAGAAAGAACTCATTTTACTGTCAAAAAGACAACTTTTTACAGCTCCCACTCTCAAAAAAGAAATGAAAAAGAAAGTCCTAACCTTGGGTTTAGCAAACCAGGTCATGGCCTTGAATGTCGCCAATCTCCTCATGAGATCCCCGCGATCCCACGGCCGGCATCTCGGCGCTGGACCGAGCATTCCAATGGATGCCACGGACGGAACTCTCGAACCCCTCTCAACCCCGAATCGAAGACCCAGTTCCTTCCCCTTCTCTCTTTCCACCGGGCTAATCTCCACCATAAGCATCAGAACCGCAATCGACTCAGCTCATATCTTTCCACTGAATATAACCGAGAAAGAACCAAGAAGCGTACCTGGAAGTGGAAGGCTTCGGCTTCGGGAAGTGGTAGAGCTTGTCCATGACCTTCTGGAGTCGCCTCTCCGGTTCCCCCGCCATTGGTTTGATCGATGTGGGGAGTTGTTCGCAATGGATCGGTCGAGAAGTATGTAAAAATTCCAAGTCGATATTGGAAGAGAATGGAGAGGGAAGTTCTTGCTTCGCTAGGAGAATTCTAGGGTCCGCCGCGAAAACGCCATTGGAGTTGCTTGAGAGCTCTTCTCTTTCTCTAAGTTGGGCTTTCGTGGGCTTTTCTTTAGGTTCTTTTCTTCTCGCGTCTGGTAATTCGCAGCGGCGTGGTTCTCCTATCGCGCTTGGCTACGCGGGTGTTTTCCATTGGTTCGCTATTAAGTAAACGAGGCCGAGGAATGATTTGCAAAAGGATTCCACTTTATAATTATATTAGTAAATATGAACCAAAACTAAAGTCATGTTATTAACAAATCAGACGTGGCGTAAGATTTCTTTCATTTCGAACCCTGCATTATGTGTTTATTATATTTTAAAACCTGTCTTTTGTTATTTTCAATTCGCTCCTATATTTCTCGGGTGTTCCGTGTTCGACTGTTTTATATGATTTAATGTAAAAGGAAAGGACCGAATTAAAAATAGTGAAAACACAGGGCGTCAAGTAGAATGAAAATAGTAAAAGTAGGGTGTTAAACAAATTAAATCGCAAGAATTAAGAGGTATTTCTGGGCTCGGGCCGATGGGCTCAAGTTTAGACCACAGTGAACATCTATGGCCTGGCCTCGTATCTATATACAATGTGAAATAAGAGAGTAAGAGACTACTCTATCCAAGTATTTGATTGTTAAATAGTGAGATTACAAAATAATCACTTTTAAACTCATCTATTATTTATATTTATTTATAATAAATAAATTTAAAAGTTACTTCTTTATCCATCAAAAAGAGGTTTTCTTTTTTATTTTGGCCTACTTTCTTAAAATAGAAACTCATTTTATTAAACTTCACTTTATAGCTATTAAATAGAAGAGAAAGAAATCAACCAACTCTATCTTCCCCCCATGACTAAAGAGTTCATGGGTTCAACTCCAACCCTAAATAATATTGTAGATAAATTATTTAGTGGTTTAGTGATTTGACTTAATTCAATTGATGGTTCGACAGTGCAGTTAGTTTAGAGGAACACTTTATTGCCCCTTACACTAATGCAGTGATCCACCGTTCCGCTCTTCTTATTATTCTTGGGCTAATTCTAAACCAGGCAAAGAAGCTAGGTCATTTAATTCTAAAAAAAACGGCAGGTCGTAATAAATCTATATCATGAACATACAACACTTTGAAAAATTTACTCAATATTATTCCCAACGAGAATTGAATCCCGTTACATATTAAATTCTATCCAGTAGAACTCAATCAATGAATTATAGTGACGGCCACCCATCTACTCTTCTTACTAGACTACCAAGTGTTACATATAAACTTTTCTTTTTTTATCTCCCCTAAGTTTTAGATCCAGTTTAGAGACTGTAAAAGAATGATGGAGCTTTAATGATGCAGGAATAGGAGGTCTCTATTGCATGCATAGGCTACTCAAAAGCAAGAGGTCGTAATACGAAGCTTTAAATCCTTACATGGTTTCTCCTTCTTTCCTGGTAACTTTTATAGTTGACTTTTAGTAGAATTCCAGCACTCATGCACAAGATGCCAAGGAACATAAAGCCAGCAGATTGCCAGCAGACCTGATTGCACGAATTCCTTCAATAATAGAAGGTTTCTTCTTTTCTTCTTTTTTAACTTTGTTGGACCACCGTGGTCATTTGATGATTCTTGATGGTGAGAGGGTTGTAGTAGGTGTTCTTCATTTAAACAGGCATGTGTTTCACAATTATGGTCTATAAAAATAACCATTTTATAGAGAATAGAAAGTGTATCCCACTCCCTTATCCATTTGACCTCTCTTAAATATATATCCTTTTGCAATGGCTTTAATAAAAGTACACTGAGAATGTTAATTGCACGAGGATCTAGACCTCTACAATATGGAGCTTTGATATCAGGTTAGATAACTAGTTGATCTCCAAACTTAAAAAGTTGTTAGTTAATCAAATCGACCAACAATGTAAATCATACATCTAATAGAAAAAAGAATATGAATCTGGATAAAACTAACTCCCATATGGGCCTTATTATTTGGACAGAATTGGCTTCTTTCACATCCAAAAGCTCTCCTAGGTGTGCCCATTGCGAGATAATCCAATTGCTGGCATGTGCCTGTGATCAAGTGCAAGAGACAAGAGGACAAAGTGTGGAGAAGAACTTAAAAAGCAAGCAACCTAACAGCTTCTAATGTCAGCGAGTTGATTGATGTCTTCTTGAATTCTGATCTAGCTCCTAAAACAAACAGGGCCTCCCATATGCTCGGTCCCCCCTCTTGATAACTGCATAGTACACTTGAATGCATGCATTTTTTTCCCCCACCAACTTGCTTCTCAGTAAAGCTTTTAGCTAAGAGAAGCTGAAAACTACAGCCCAGATGTAGTGTCTGCAGAGTAGGACAAAGGATTATGAACCTATAAACCCCAATATTAAAGTTTAATTCGTTTTCGTAGAGCTTAATGTTCACTTGACAAGCTTCTGTTAAGCTATAACGAGATCTTGCATAGTTGCATAGAAGACACTAGGCTAGTTTATCAAGATATAGTTCAGCTAGGTTTTTTTTTTCTTCATTAAAGGGCAGGATGTATATGGGGCTAATTGATTATATAGAAATTATAGATTCAAATCTCGTTAGCTCATTTTTATTCCCTATTTTCTACTATCTATTCTGGTGCTGGTGGGGTATGGTAGGCCGTACATCTTATAATCCCTTATAATCTATCTTTTATTCGCATGCACTATTAGGGTGGCATGTATTGCTTTTGTTGGAATTCTCAAATTACTTTTGCAAATTACCAGAAGTTCACAAACAGAAAAGAAACAAGAATTTACAATCTCTCTGGATCTGGCAATGCAGGAAAGGGCAATGATCAGAGGCTAACATTCCTTTCCTGCCAACATTTGCATGCACTCACATGCATGAGTATGGTCCCCCAACAAGGCACAAAAAAACTAGCTAAATCCACCTACCCTCCCTTCCCCCACATGCTCCCTCCACAGCTCATTTCTAACCATCATCAGCATGATGGATTCATAAGAAAAAGCTCAAAACCCAACAATCCAGAGTACCAGGCTAAGAGAGCTTCTTTTTTTTTTATTTTTAAATACTGTAGGCTTCTCTAGTTCTAGCCCACCTTAGCATTATCCAAATCCCGTCTGAATGCTTTGCAGGCCTATAAATTGGAGTCTCCTCCCCTCAGCTCCTTTCTTGGATTAGGCAGTGGAAAGTTCTCCTCCACCATTCCTCTTATCCTATCTCTTTTGCAATCAATTCACTGCTCTTTTGGTAGCTGAAAGACAAGTGAAAACAAAAATTGTCCCTTGGATTCTGTTCTTTTGAACTTACTATATTTCCAGCAAGTCTCTCCTTTACAGAGTTAGAGGTCTGAAAGCTGCATAGATCTTGTATCCACTGTTCCTCTCTTTTGCCTTTTTTTTTTTCCCCCTTCTTTTGAATACAAAACTTATCTGCATGTACATGAACTTCTAGTTTTCTCCCGAAGTGTTTTGCATCCTTCCCATAGTCCAAATCCTTAAATCTTCTTGTTTAATCACTTCCGAGCTTTCCAGTCACTCCTCTCTAGCATTGGTGTCACTGTTGATCAGTTGCCGGTTCTCTTTTCTCATATAATTTCGTCTCTTGTTCTTCTAAACTTTGGAGTTCTGAATCCAACTTGTTAATGGAAGGTGTTCCGAGAACTGCAACTCTTTTCCTTCTTCAGCTCTTCTTGTTCTTCTTCAGTGGCTTGTCTCAATCAGATCCTATTCCAGCCCCAATGGAGAAGACGGAGCAAGAAGCTCTGTACACAGTTATACAAGGATTCGTCGGCAAATGGTGGAATGGCTCGGAACTTTATCCAGACCCATGTGGATGGACACCAATACAGGTTCCTACTAAAAGACATGCTTGAGAAATTCCTCTAAAGAGCTCTACTAGAAGACTTATCATGCCTAATTTGCACTATTTAGTGAACTAAACATTCTTATTAAGTGTCAACTTGATATCTGATCCAGTTAACAAGTCATAATAAGGCATGAACTGCTCTTAGTCATCTTCTTACATCATCAAATCTGCACCAAGTATCAAGTTTCCGAAATCTGTTGAAGTCTATTTAAATTGCTTGATAAGAATGACAGAGACAAGTATTTAGCCTAGGCTTGCTGGTTCTTTCTTGCCAGTTTCGCAGATCTCTCTACTGTTGCATTCTGAATTTCATAGTTAAATTTAGTCCTTAAAACTCTATAACTGTTTCATGTTCCAATTTATCTTCTCTTCCATTACTTTCTAAGAGATGGAATGACAAATGTAGAGACATTGCATTTTTCACACATTTGAAGTTAAAAGATCGTTTGAGTTTCTCACGCAATTTCTTTCGGACCTTGTCATACATTGTCATAAAAATTAGTGTTGCATCCTTCAATTCCATATCGGTCATAAATTTCTTGAATTTTTATCTTGGCATAGATGATAATTTGCACCGACTACTACAAGTTCCTGTAATTATTGTTACATTTACGATCTGATCATGCTAAGTTACTTCCTGGACTATCTTTCAAATTTTTCTGGAATCTCCAATGCAGGGAGTCTCATGTGATCTCTTTGAGGATAAATGGTATGTAACAGTCCTAAATATTGGACCCATCTTTGACAACTCTCTGGAATGTGTTCATGATGCCGAGTTCAGTTCATACCTCTTTGAGCTCAAGCATATGAAGAGCCTCTCCGTCTTCAATTGCTTCTCTTCAGTAACTAATCCCACCACCCTCCCATGTGAGGACTGGCAAAAGTTATCTGGAAGCTTGGAGACGTTGGAATTTCGATCGAATCAAGGCCTTGTCGGAGTAATTCCTTCTAGCTTTGGTCTGCTTGCAAATCTTAAGTCTCTAGTACTAGTAGAGAATGCCTTGTCAGGAGAGCTGCCTCAAGAGCTAGACAACTTAGTGCACTTAAGAAGGCTTTCGCTTGCCGGAAACCGGTTATCTGGTCAAATACCGAATTCTCTGGGCAACCATTTGAGTGATCTCTTGATCTTGGACCTCAGCAGGAACTCCCTCACTGGTCCTCTTCCTCCATCAATTGGCAGCATGAACTCACTTCTGAAGCTTGACTTGAATTCTAATCACTTGGATGGAGAGCTTCCGTGGGAGCTTAGCAAGCTGAAAGTTCTCACTCTGCTAGATCTCAGGAACAACAATATATCTGGTGGATGGATTCGGTCTCTTCAAGGCATGATGTCGGTAGAACATGTGCTCTTATCTAACAATCCAATGGGTGGGAATCTGATGGATTTTGAATGGAAGTATCTGAGGAATCTCGCTACTTTGGAGCTCTCCAACATGTTGTTAACTGGGAAGATTCCTGAATCCATGACAGAGTTGAAGAGATTAAGATTTCTGGCCTTAAATAACAACCATCTTTATGGCAGTGTTCCCTCAAAGATTGCAGATTTGCCTTGTCTCCGTGCTCTCTATATCAATGAAAACAACTTGACTGGAGAATTAGTCCTCTCTCAGGTGTTCTATGAGAGAGTGGGAAGGAGGTTTGCCTCTTGGAGCAACCCAAATCTATGTTATATCGTTGGATTGAATTCCACAAGTCATATCCCCATTGGACTGGAGAAGTGCAACCATAAGCAACTGAATCCTATCTCTGATGTATCTACTGAAACAAGTATGAGTGATGGAAACACAAGTCAGGGCTCCAGTTTGACAGTCTCCTTTCGGCGCTTGGCTTCTGTTTGGTGGCTAATTCTCATGAAAGACATGATAGTGGCTTTTCTCCTAGTTGTACCACTGTAGAATTAAACATAACTATATGTAGGAATACACTTTATGATAGTAGATTATAGTGTAATACTACAGAGATACTCTGCTTTCCTTGTAATTTCTTATGATATGAAGGACGAAAGCAAGAAGATTTCAGATAGAAGGCTTCAATCAAATAGTGATTAAAGCCATTTCCTCCGAAGTACATTTGCTGACAGCTAAATAATTTAGTTCAACAGGTTTATTAGTGCTTCCGGTACCAATATTCATTAATATTCTCTCTGATCCTTCATAGAATTTTTGACAGTATACTGTGGGTACAAATGTTTCAAGCCTGAAATTAGAGGAGCATTGTGCTGATTTATGGTATTACATCTATACTGTATGTTGCATATAGGTCTTCAAGGTTATCTTCAGACACCTCTATCATTAGGGAAAAATACCACTAGCAGTTAACCTCTGTACAAAAGATGACTTTTTTTGCAATCTATGCCATCAGAGTAATAAGAACTGAAACAAATCTTGGACATGCAAACCCCACTGTATTTTATAGTTAGAACAAATAAGTAGGGAGGAGATACAACGCCTTAGCGCCTACTTCATTATGATGGAATAGTTACATGGTCGAAAGCACAGAGCATAGATGTGATTAGGATCTAAACTCAAAACTGAAATATAAGGGAAAAGGTCTACTAAACATTGACATTTAAATGTATAGCATGGTCATTTGCTGGAAGAACAGTATGTTATGGTTAACTATATCCATGATTTCTTTATGCTTTTTCTAGATGGTAGTTCAGTTAGTTGAAGATAGGGTTCTTCTCCTCTTTAACCACATTCTTCTCTTAGCCACACTATCCTGCAGCGGCTCCATCAGAAGATCCTCTCCTTGTGAATGCACATTGCTGTGAATCTGATGTTCGATATCCATTGGGTTTGTAAATACCATGGCATCTGATTGACCTTCCTCATGATCTCCCCCTATCATCACAACTCTTGTGGAAGCCCCAGCTTCCTCCACTTCCTTTGATATCACTTTAAGTTCCATCTCCCTGCAGCTATGACTACTATTGCTAAAGTCACTGTCACCGTCACTGTCACTGTCATCCCCGCTGTTGCTCCTTTGTTCTTCTGAAGTAGAAGTGTCACTAAATGTGTTAAATATAGTGACACTCTCTTTTCTTGAGCTGTGGAATGAGTGGCTATTAGTCCTGCCACTGTACAATGGCAATATAGATCCCTGCTTTGAGCTAATTCTGTCCCTACCCAGGCTGTAAGAGGTGGATAATTTTCTCTCAACGCCTTCCTTTACTTTCACTATTTCTCCCAACTGCTCCAAGCCTTCTTTTGTTGTGTTATCATCTTCGGCCTTTAGCTCTAGCTTAGAGATCATCTTGTTCAGTGTTTTCCTTTTACTGTGAAGAGACCGCTGCGTTTGGAGGAAAGAAAGTAATCAAATTATTATATCAGATAATTAGACAACAAAGAGTTCATAATTGAGTTCATGTACTTACTCTCTTCTCCAGGAATCTCTGGAGCCCGTTATCTTGGAGCTTCCTCTTCCTCCAAAAGATACAACAAAAGCGGACAGCTAATGCTAGTATTACTAAGAATACAGATTGGAAAAGAAGGAACAGCATAATTTCTTTGTCATCGCCTAAGAGAAACAATCAATTGAGGTGGTGATCATACTTTCTGAAGCTAAAATAGATCATTTATATTTAAGCAAGAGCAAACTGAATTGTACTTCACCTGTATCAGTTCTAATAGATTTTGGTCTTGCTTGTGAGCAGGTCCAAGCAATTTTTTGCCCTGGTAAGTTGATAGGAAGTTAATGATGGTATTAGACCAAAGAGTAAGAAATTACACTAATGAGATTATAGCCACTTACGTGTAGTGTAACATGGTAAACTGTTGCCAATCCCTGTATAAATTCAGAATATGTATCAATTCAGTGCCATCTGAATCTGCTCTCAAATTTCTAAGTGGGTAAGTATTTTGCGTTCTTAGCATTTGACTGAGTGAGTACTTAGGACAAATCAATGAGTCTAAAGTTTACGTCATTAAATGGGAAGGATTTGGACAAACATTCATAAGCAAAAAAGATTATGTATCACAAATTGGTATTTATGACTTATGAGCATGTAGTAGTCTCCAAGCCTGAAAGCACCTTAAGCTGTTCTGTAGTCATCTTTCTTATTTTCTGTAGGTCAAATCTTTCTGTTTGACTAATATTTGTGAAGAACAATGACATGATACATTCAATAGTTGTAAGGCACAGAAAGAAAGAGGACTTACTTCCTGCTGAAAGGAGAGTAAGAAGAACCCTCTCATCAAGTGTGAAGTAGTGTAGGTCACTCTCGGACAACAAGGACGACACTTCACCTGATAAATTCTCTCAAAATATAGTGACAATACACTATTATGAAATCCTTTAGGCGTTTTACGGAACTGAAGCTATGATGAAAGAACATTCATTAACCAATATCAATAGTTCAACATATGAAGAAGAGTTACCAGGATACTTTCCAGTCCAGTAGATTGTTCCAGTAGCTGGAGCAAGCAAAGTAAATAAAATGCTTAATGGCTTTGTTGCAGATATATAAGTATAATCGCCAATTGTACGACTTGATTTTTCCTCCATCACTGTTTGCGAGATGTACACTGCAAACCCAGAGCAGTCGAGGACAGGACTAACATGAATCACTGAATCAGGTGCAGCTGCTTGAAGGAACTTCTTCATATCCCCATTTGGCGAGATTGAATATAAGGTACCATCCAAAGAGCCAATGGATATCCAACCTTT
The DNA here is from genome assembly GCF_048772165.1 of Typha angustifolia. NCBI lineage: Eukaryota > Viridiplantae > Streptophyta > Magnoliopsida > Poales > Typhaceae > Typha > Typha angustifolia. The sequence continues at coordinate 2,256,585 of NC_133239.1, forward strand.
TTTGACAGTTTCACATAAAATTGTCAATCATCTGTTAATTTACCATTCCACAGAGAGAAAGACAGATAGGAGCTTCACATGCTTCGGAAGTAATGTTGCAAAATTGAAAGATAGCACAAAGTATTCACAAAGTTACGCAAACACTCCACACTACATGTATGAAATCTATCTATGTTAAAACTAATAGTTAACTTCAATGGTTTCTCACCATTGGAATCCACAGTTGGCAAGCTTTTCTCTCTACTTAAGGGACCAACATTCTGTTGCCATGAAATATTTCCAGTAGAAACATCGAGAGACATCAGCAGAGCCTTTCTTGGAAAACTGACATACAAATGGCCATTATTTCCAGGTGTGATTATCATTGAATTGTCGATCGCACTGAAATCTTGGATCCACCTGAATTGAGAACTGCGGATATACAGCGAATAAAGTTGTCCTGCGGTGTTTGATATCTGCAAATTAAACAATCTGAGCTTCAATTTTATTTGCAGTACTGCTGCACTTCCAACATCATCAAACCATAAATGAACACAAACCTATTTATCTAACGTTAGAAATACTGATCCTTACACAAATTATGCTGTATATGACTACAAAAACACACAGAATTCTAATGAAACAAGATATAATGTGTCTGACAAAGACAAGCAAGGGAATGAGATCTTACATAAAGAGTCCCCTCACATTGATCAATGACAGGGGCTGAATTAAAATAACAATCTGATATATTTGCCTTACAGCCCTGGCGGTAACCAAACCGATAAAGCATAGGGCCAGCGCTCCATAGTAGCTCACCACGCAACAAGAATGAGAAAAGACCACGGTTTCTAATAGTAATAAATAACGACGAATAACTGATACTAATCGAGAGTCCAATAATGTCCTCCAACACCATGGTACTTGAATTATGACTGAAGAATATCTCCAATGGAGACTCAGTACTGCCAATTCTCGATGGAGTTATCTTCAACACCCTGCCTTCTGCTATCAAATATATCTGCAAAATGGACCCAATTAAAACCATCAACCAAAAGAAAGAAAAAAAGAAGACATCAGAGCATTGGCATTGCAAATTAACTAAAGCTCTAGACTGGCAAAATTTCAAAAGACTACAAGAAATTCGTAACTAATAAAGTGTCTACCTTTCCTCTTTCATCACTAACTGGGGAAATATCTTGTCTGCAAGCATAATTGACAGGAATAGCCCACGCAACCGATCCATTTCTCTCAAATGAGAGAAGATTCTTTCCAGAACAAGCAATGAACCTTCCGTCATGTCCGATAAGAGGAGCCGCAATGGTACGCGCGGGCATAAAAGGCTTCCCAGCTGCAACAATCAATCATCAAAACCGAACTTTGAATAACTGGGAAGTGACAATAAATTACCTGTTGTGGTAGTTCTGAGAACCTTCTTGAGGTCCAGTGATTCGGATAGGGATGCTATTAGTAACAAAATGAGACAACGGATCCTCATGGTGGAGAGAGAGAGAGAGAGGGGATAGATGGATACCTCAGTGAAGCGCTGCTTTGTTCTATTTTGTGTTCTTGAATTATAACTTCCGCGCCTAAAACCTAACCGCCCTAATCGCGTTTGCGCATCCTGCACGTCCATCGAGTGGACTCGTGCGTTCGATTCGATGCCATCTCTGATCTTCCCCACGCGGAAGTTAATCGATCCCTACGTCTAATGCATCGCATACGTTCGGCGGTCATGATTGAATCTATCGCATGCTCGTCTGGTGAAAATGTTTTCATTTTTATTTTTATGGATAACTCTCAAAACTACTCGGTAAGATTTAATCAGTTTAATTATAGATTTATAGAAATCACTAAGTTTTAAATTTATATGTGAGCATCTATAAAAAAAAACATGAGTTTTAAGAAATGAATTTCTTTTTTATTTCTTTGCAAATGGTCCATCAAATCAAATGATATTAGCCAACACAAAAGTTCGCACAAAAGTAAAGAAGCAACAAAGAGTATCGTTCGCCTATTGATAAAATTAGAACGTGGTCTAAAAACAAAGCTAGAACAATCCTTTTGTTCTCCATTCGTTCATACAGAGTTTTCTCTACAGAATGAACGAAGGAAAGAAGATGGTGGATTCTAAGCCCCGTCGTTCATCCACTGGGGACTCCCGTTTGTTATTGTATCCGTCCTTCTTCCACCTCAATCGGCAGGGCCAAGAACCCTTACAGTCAGCTCTCTGTCCCTCTTCCTCTCGCCTACCGGAGACAAGACTTCGATGAGTGGACGGATTCTCCTCTTTGTTGGAAGAGGAATGCACATCAGGGAATCCAATCTCGATTCGGCCTTTCTTTTTTCCATGGTCGCGACTCTTGTATGGCCTCACGGCAGTCAATATTATTCATCGGTGTCTGCTCGAAGTTCTCAATCTGGTTCTGGATTTTTTTTTTATTATCTATTTTTGGATAGGGATCAGAGAATCTTTCCGTTCCCTTGAAGTAAGTAAAGGTTAGCGGGAGAGAGATGCCACAGTTGAAAGGAACTCTTTCTAAAAAAAGATCGAAAAATTGCTTGTATTTGGAACAAGTAGACTCGACGGATATTATTTTGCACAAGAAATGAATAAAAAGTTATATATATATTTTACATGAAACTGTTTTGTAATCCACTTGTATTGGCATTGATGCTAATTTCAGATGCTTTATGAGAAGTACCCACATCAAAGATGTTGCAAAACAATGTACATATATATATATATATATATATATATATATATAATTTATATAGACAACCAATTAACCAAATGTTCTCGGGGTTATAACTACTACTTTGTACATGCTAGCCCAAAGTTGTGAACTTTTACTATCTCTGTGGTGCATCACTTTCCAGCATAAGTCAACTTATATTCTGCAGTTCTACAAATTCTGGGGATGGTAGAGCTCTGCAAATTATTTTCCACATGGCATCCTACTATAAGAAGCACAAAGAATACATATTCAGGTGTATAAATGATCTCAAAAAGTAAATCCTATTTCCCTTCGTTTAAGATGTTGCAACATAAGTAATGTCTAAATTATTTAGAATTACAAGATGAATATTCTCAAAAAGAAGCTTAGACCTGATCTAACCTAGTTATCTAACAGGATATGATTAAAAAAAAAGAGTGTATAATTGGAGCATATTTGCGAACATGGCTGATTGCAACAAGAAACAAAAGTCAACAAACAGGTGCATCCTCTTCTTTCCCATCTGGATTAATAAATCTTCTATGGCTCGCAAATAAGAACTCTGACGGCTGCTTTTGATCACCATATCGCTGTCTCCTTTTCTTTCTTGTATGGATGAAGAGATCTTCTGTATCGTGCAGAAAAGTAACCTGCAATACATGCAATTAATGATAATTAGCAAATGCCAAAAGATATATTCATAGGGTTGACAAGAACATGTAGCAAGTTGAAGTACAATTTAAGATCTCTATGTTCTGTACCTTATATGAGCTATTCATCCTGTATTTCAAACCATTAGAGATTCGAACCCCCTCCATGGAACTTCTGGTATCAGATATTCCATAAACTGTCTCCAACTTGCGTTTGTTCCTACAAACATTTACAATATGTCAGAAGAGAACAGCCATCATTAGATTATCACCAATTATGTTACAACAGTTTGGCACCTTCTAAGGAAAATATTATGCATCTCCTTTTCGGAACAATTAGACAAGAAATCATTATGCAGATAAGCTGAAAATTCTGGTTGCAAAGACGCAGCAACTTCTTTGCATTCTTCATTCCCAGACTCCATCAGTTCAATGGATAACCTTGTTGGGTCCAAAGACTACAAAAGTAAACAAAATGTCATAATTTGAGGGAAAAACAGTAACTAACACAGGAAAAAGATCTGACCATTTGCAAAAATTGCAGTAAAAAGTAGAGAAGCAATTGTCACATGTCTCTTCTTATGATTTACCACATTTATCTGCAAACTCTTGGTTATTTAAGTACTATTTATGACTAATACTGAACCAGGTGATTTTTTATTTATTGAATTTTCAACAGTACAGAAAGGGTCATTGAGGAGCCCATAGCATGAGAACTTACGCATTGAAATCGGAACATGCTTTCATCATGAACAAGGGTCCGAGCATTTTCGTAATAGAAAAGGTCACTGAATACCCCAGGTCCTCGTGAGTTCTCATATACATGGAGCTGAAGCAACTTGTTGTCTTTGTCATTTGATGCAATTTCCTGGAGCTGGATGTTCAAAACAAAATAACAAGCTATTGAATTTTGCATTTAAACTACAAGAAAGCTAGATAATCACAATGTAGTACCTGTTGGATAACTCTGTAGATCAGCTTGTCTAGTGTGAAAAGCACATAAGATTGATTTCCTAGTAAAGATAGGCAAGCATCTTCAAATCTCAAATTGTCAGCAGAACCATTAAGAAGATTGTATAGCGAGAGCTTAAATCTGCACATTAAAAAATAAAAGGAAACATAAGAAACTCAAATATAAATTACTGGATAAAGTTGTATAAAACTCAAATATAAATTACTTGTCATATAGATAATCAGGACTAGATGTCTCCTTCGAAGTCCCATGTTTTATATGAGCACTTGATGTACTCTTCTTGGCAAAAAGTAGTCTCTCATATAAAATCTGCTAATACAAACATAAGAAACAGTTAAAACTAGTCTTTACAATTAATTACTATCAGTCTACCAATTAAAAGAAAAACTATATGACCTGGTGAAGCCTAAATAGCACGTAGAACGAACTATTTCCATAGAATACCCTGCAGCACTGGTCTTCATTATCATGTAAAAATTTGGATTTATGCTCTCTCAGTGGTCTCGATGCATCAAAACAACAATCTGTAGATACTGATGGCATTCTTTCTCCTCCAACATGCGTATGAGCCATTTTTCCAGCCCCATTTTCACATTCTGTGTTTACGTCCTGGCTTGCATTTCCCACCTTGTTATAATGATCTTCACAAGAGAGATCCTCACTGTGACCAGATACACCACCAGAGTCATTTCCACCAACCTCAGGAAAATTTAAACTGATTCTTGCCAAAGTTCCAGGGATTCCATCATCTACATTACCCTCTCCTGCTGGCTCACCATGATGTACTAGTTTTCCTGTCCTGACACGATGGTGTTTGCTAGTGTAATCAGTAATTTCAGGCACCTTATTTAGGGCATCTTCAATAACCAAGGGATTGTTCTCTTCTCTGCTTGTTGATAACTCGGGCTCTTCTCTTTCTATTTTGAAGGTGTTATGCACAGAAGAGCCTCCATGATAGTTATAAATCTTGCTATTTCTTTCAGCAGTGTAGCCATGGTTTAACAATGCAAGTTTTATTGAACTTCCATTTACCTAGGGGAGAAAAAAAACAAAGTATAGTTCAAAGTGAATTAGAAGTATAGAAGGCAATTAGACTAGAATATAGTTCAAAGTGAATTTAAGAAAGACTCTAATTGTTCCCATGTTATTTATCTAAATAACACACCAAAAAAAGAATCAACATACAAGTGTGTCAACATAAATGATCAGCTGCAACAAATGGGCAATATAATATTTTCAGGCTATCTCAATGAATGAAACAGAGTGAGTTCACCTTTCATCAAAAAATAAAAAAATAAAGGAGCCGAGGAAAACGCTATAAATGTTATGAGACAAAGTATGCAAAAATAGGCTTATAGAAGTCATTTACCTTGCACTCAAGTGCCAATCTGGTCTTGCATGAATATTTTGGTTGTTTCTGAATGTTGTCACCACCACTCCTTTCAGGATCTATTTCATCAAAAGCAGTGAACTTTTCCCTAATTGTTCCATTACCATTTTTGTGGATAGATTTTCTACTATTGTCAAAAACTCTTTTATTGATAGTTAGAGCAACATTATTCTCTGGACCCTTTGTAGGACGAAAAATACCTAGTATTGGCTCTATAGTCGTCCAGATCCCCATGATCATATCCAGTTGCTCCTTTGATGTACAGAATTCACCACAGAAGTAATTAATAATGTCATACAAGTCCTCATGAATTGCTAAATCCGTATAGAAAAATTCCATGACAGAAGATTTAGGCTGTCGGTTATTGGCAACAGTGTGAAGAAGTACATCATCTTCCTCCCTCTTCTTCTCACTAAATTTTTTAGCTTCAGCCAACAAAGCTGAAAGTAGAACAGTATGATAAGAGATAGTAGGAGAAACAAGGTAAAACCAATGTAGGAGAAAAAAGGTAAAAACAATGTAATATAATAAGAAATAATAGAAGAAATTAAGTAAAAGTATCTGGTTTCACATCAATGGAAACTATAAGTATAGCAGCGAGATCCTGAATAAAAGATATCATGGGAAATACAGATCTGTGACTGAAAAAGATGTTGGAGAATGGAAGCCATAATGAGAAAGGCATAGGAAAGGGAGATTTGGACCAACTACCATTGATGCAAAACGTAGATCAAATCAAATGTTAACAAGACTATACATAACATAAATATGGAGCAAAATATGTGATCATGGTTTTTGCAAACAAATGATAGAATGAGAAGAGTAAGAAATCATGAATCCTTTGGGGCTTTATGGCTTAGAAAAATGTACAAACACTTCACTTTGCATCAAAGTCACTCTTCTTGACAAGGGCAATTTACATTGCAGAAACGAGCAAGGACCCTTGATTTATAAATGCCTTTTCTTGGCTAGATTTGAAATGCCTTTACTAGCAGAGTAAGTCTTCATGATGCTCAACTGATACGTGGCAGAATTGCATGACAGTAGCAGAGAGAAGAAGCTATCTACAAGATGGATACATATGATAAGGAGAAAGCAAAGAGTGCATCCCAGATGTCAGTGATCTAAAAATAAGGAATACCTATAGAAAATTTTCAACTATCTAACATTCGATGAAGGTACTCAAGTGATGTAATTGATATAATTCTCGGTGTACCTTTTGTACTCAACATCTTTACATCCTGTTTCTTGAAATAGAAGCTACGGGAGTCAAGTGATCTTTGATATATCTGGGCAAATTTGTTTACCCAAACCGTACTCAAATCTGAGTAATATCTTGCCAACTCCTCTTTCTTCTGCTTTAGACGAGCATGTATGACAGGCAATGCAGTAGTGGCATCATTGAGTAAAATATCCACAACTTCCAGACCATATTCACCATATAAACCTTCAATACACCTCATGTTTAAAGCTGTTGAAAAAATAGGAGATAAGGACCAGATAAGAATGTTCTCAAAAGTATAATTGCAATTCTAATTATTAAAATTTTCAGGCATGGCAATGTACTAACAAGTAAGGTGTTCTTCAACACGGACCAAGCTTTCCGATTTCATTGTGGATAACAACTCTTCCACTCTCTCAGAAGTTGCAGTCAACCATTCTAGCAGCATATCTAACTCATACCTGCCGGCATTCCACATTGGAGAAGAACATCAATTCAAATCAGAATCATATGCACAAGGACTACATGTAAAAATATCCGAACATACTACTTGGTAATGCAAGTTCGTCCTTCCAAAAATGGGCTTAATAAAGAAAATAAGATTCCCAACTTAATCATAAAGAACGTCATAAAAAAATCTAGATCTTGTCCACATATAAAGTGAACCGCATACATGTTAAAACTTAAAACATCGAAAGATTTACACTACCACCTGTCATCATCACATTTGCATAGGATTTCTTCATATTTATTTTTTACTATGATATCAGAATCCTCCTCTCTTCCAGAAGCCACAGAAATCACAACATCATTCAGAACTGATGCATCAGCTTCAGTCCTGTTGCTTGCCAGAGGTACTGGATACTGCAATCAAGCAATCATTATGCATAAGTAGACAGGCAATAAATAAATTTAGTTAAAATCTGGAAGGATAGGATTGTACATTCTCAGGAAGAATACGGTAGCTAGGACTACACTGCGGATATGCTGAGAGAGCAAGCTCTGAAACTAACTCGTCATCTGCAATGGAAGTTCGAATTTGGAAGTCTGTATCTGTAGAAACAGAATTACATAATTCATTAATACTCTTCTTTTCAATATCACTATTTCTTTGATGGGGTTTTTCTTTGTCCATCTTATCCCATTCATGCTTTACATTGCCATCTTTGTCTTCTACCTTGGCTGATCCAGCCATACATTCTTTATTGCAAAAAGAAACTGTTAGTATATAAAGCAAATAAGGTTGCACATCAAAGGTGTGCAAGATGGGAGTTCCCCAATAAAGGGAAGTAAGAACTAAGAAGCCTTATTACAATCCAGAATAATTCATAGATTTGTTCCAAAATTAGTTATCTAGTCAAGAAGATATGCGCTTATCAAGAAATAAGGGAATCTGCAAAACAGCAGACATGTGGATGAGAAAGTCACCATAAATTTGCAAAATGACCCTCACATTATTTATTTACTGATTAAATTAAGAAGAAATCTTAAATAATTTTTAGGATAAATCTATGATAGGAATCTTACCTCACAATAATGTTTTATTTTTCAGAGTAACACCTGACAATTCATGGTGTTGTATTCAGATTTCCTGAGCAATATGGCTAATAATTATGCAGCAGAACCTGAATAAGAAAAGCTTCTTCTGACCTTGGTATCACAGGTGGAAGTTGAAGCTTCTAATGAAAGAAACTAATCAGCCAGACAGAAACAGAGTGATGACATTTTTCAACCTTACTACTATCATTTTGTTTCTGCCAAATAAAGCTTTATCAATTTATATCGGCAAAATTAATTATATTAGCTCTTATATTATTCTTTCAGAAACCTACTGAATATAAATAGCAGTTAGTGACTTAGTGTTCAGAGGATTTTCGTACATAGAAGAATCTAAAAGGTTGTAGCAGCTAAGAACACAAATAGTTTGTTAGTGGGTCAGGTAAAATTCTCCAAATATGCAAATAGTAAGACAAGGGAACAAGAAAACATTTCAAATATGCAGGTTACTATGAATAATGAACCAAGGGCTACCCAGATGCACTTATTATCACCATAAAGAAAGTTAAAATTTGTTTGATCACCTTTCTGAAGATGCTCAGCCATGAAACTTTCATCCCTTTGGATTAATCTTTGCTTGGATAGTTCATTGTCAGTATCCATCTTTCCATGCTCAATAGTTAATTCATTGGAACCATGCACTCTCCTGCCCCAATCTTTTTTGGCATTCTGGGAAGCAGAACTTTCATTTCTGACATCCTTTAAGTGGAGATAACCAGTTTTCAAGTTATAATCAGCATCCATGTTACATGTTCTGTGTACCTGGGAAAACAAGTGATGCACAATGAGATGGTGAGAAATGAGGTAGAGAAGCGACATTCATCTTCTAGAGGAATGAGTGTTAAATTCGTCATATCAGTTAATATAAAAACCTTATCCCCTTGAGCATGATTCGGCATTGCCATTCTGCCATCATGACTCTTAGAAATTATACCAGATGATTGATGAGGCAGAGGCATTTTTGCTAAATTAGCTGGCAAGAATCGCCTGAACTCCTTGAGCAAATCATGCTGGTCCCGTAGGAGAAACTCCACCTGCAACAGAAAATATTAAGATCACTATAAATATGTAGATCTGCCACCATAAATCACATGCTTAGACAGAAGACAAAGAACCTTCTGATGGACATCATCAACAGTCTTCTTCTGTGAGATGTACAAAAATAAAGTCTTTAAGAATGAACTATAGGAGACTTGATCATTGCGAAAATGATCCTGCCGATGAGAACACAAAGGAAGAAAAGAAGAAACATAAAAACACTGGCTCAGAAGTTTAATATAAAAATTGAGAGAAGTTATTTCAATCTAACTATACCTTTATCCTGTTAACAAGATCTAGAGCATCCTTCATTTCTAGAGACTTGTTGTCAGAGGATATTTCCCTTTTTCCCATATTCTCAAAGCCAAGGATCAGATGTGGGCGGTCTTTAAACAATTCCCTTAGCCTTACAGTAACCTCACGGTAGTCGATCCTGCAAACACATCAACCGATCAAACAGATACCTTAGACCTGATGATCCATCGAATCATAGCAGATATAATTGAGGACGTACAGGCTGCAAACCTCTTTTTATCGAAATCCACCATGATTTGAAGGAACTTATTATAATTATTGATGTTGTCACGAAGTAGTTCCCGTTTCACAGTGAAAAAGTAGTCCAAAGCATGTCTTATTCCTTTACAATCCGTACCTGCATTGGTGCTGCCACAATATGATACTTCAGATTGTATGAATATTAGTGTTCTGAGACGAGGTTTATTCAAGAAGGAATCGCTTCACGAGATATAGAGAAGCACCCAAGAAGTTCTTGGTGCAAGAAACACTCAAACAAACAAGCCCGGCAATAGCCAACTGCCCAAAGCCGCAATTTTCCTTATGAAGGAAAACAAAAGTGAAAAAGCACCAATAAGAAAGAGGAACTCACTGCATTGTTGGTTACTCTACCTTCTTCTCCTCCTCCCCTGGTGCACGGCTCCCGTTCACGGAATCAGCCGAGAAAACCTTATTGGGCCCAAGAAAAGGAGAAGGGGAGAAGTGTAATAACCGAAAATAAAATAAAAAGATAAATAAAGATAAACATCATGATAATCCTTATTAGAATCTTATTAGGAATATATATATATATATATAACTAAATCCGCATTATCTTTATCTTTATATATATATATATATATATACTAGACCAAAAGAAAAAAAAAATTATATAAAAGAAGAAAAACCCTAAAGAAAAACCCTAAAGAGAAGAACGGTCCTCGACGGCGATAAGGAAGAAGAAGAAAGAAAGAGAGAAGGGTCTATGCTGCAGGAACTCGGTCAATACAAAGCTCAAACTCGGCTTCTCTTCAATGCATTTGGAACAATGGCTATGGTTAGAGATGGCTAACGCAGTACTGTTTGGTTATGTAGCTGAGAACGAGGATTATTTTATTTAGCAGATGCCATCGAATCGATTCAGGTTGTTTCAGTTCATTTTTTCTTCGTTGTGTGTAATTGCGATGCTATATCTACAGGAATTGTTCAAATTTATTTCAATAGATTTAAGTATGGAGCCATTTTTCTAGAAGAGAGATTAATAATAGGTTGGAGACTTTGTAGTGGCATGCAGAGGTATGCCCTCATCGGACAATCCTAGCAGTCCATCGCCTTCGCAACGTTCCACGTTCGAATGGAACACCGTCCTCCGTCGCTCCCCGCCCCTCCTCGCCCTCTCCCTCTATGTCCGCTCCATGCTCCCCTCCGGTTTGCAACCCAACAAGTTCACCTTCACCTTCCTCCTCCGCGCTGCCAAATACTTCCCCGAGAACGTCCCCATCCTCCACGCCCACCTCACTAAGCTCTGCTTCCTCCATGACCCCTTCCTCCGCTCCGCTCTCATCTCTGTCTACGCCTCCATCTCCCGCCTCTCCCCCGCCGTTAAGATCTTCCACTTTTACCCTCACGACGATGTCGTCCTCCAGACCACTCTCCTCTCCGCTTTGGCGCGCTGCGGCCGCTTCGAGGAAGCCCGCAAGCTGTTCGACGAAATGCCAAATCCAAATCCGATCACATGGGCCGCGCTAATCACCGCATATTCCCACGCCGGGCGGGAAGCCGACGCCCTCGCGACCTTCGTCCGCGCCCGACTTGCAGGCGCCGCCGCCACCGAGGCTGGGCTTGTCTCCGTGCTCTCCTCCGCAGCGCGGCTCGGGGCGCTCCCCGACGGCGAGCGCGCGCATTGCAACGCCGTCGTCGCGTTTCCTCTTACGTCAACCCTTGGCACTGCGCTGCTCACAATGTACTCTAAGTGCGGGCGCGTAAACTCGGCTCGGCGAGTGTTCGACGAAATGCCTCACAGGGATCAGCCGGCATGGACGGCTATGCTCACCGCTCTCGCGGCGCATGGGAATGGAACGGAGGCGCTGCGGCTGTTTGGCGATATGTTGAGACATGGGCTGGCGCCTGACCACGTGACATACATCGGGGTGCTGCATGCCTGCAGCCATGCAGGGCTCGTCGACGAAGCACGTGAAGTCTTCCACCGAATGAGAACGGTGGATGGAATCGAGCCAAGAAGAGAGCATTACGGGTGCATGGTCGACGTGCTCGCGCGAGCAAAGGAGGTGGAGGAGGCGTGGGAGATGGTTCTGTCAATGCCGATGGAGCCAGACGAAAGAGTGCTCAAGAGCCTGCTGAGTGCGAGCTGTGAGCACGGTTTCGTGGACTGTGCGGAGTGGACGGCGGAGAGGCTGATAAGGATGGATGCCGGGCATGCGCCGGCATACGTGATGCTGTCAAACATGTATGCAGGAATGGGGAGGTGGGAGGACAGCGCCAGGGTCAGGAAGTTGATGAGAGTACGCGGAGTACCTAAATCACCGGGTTGCAGTGCAGTCGGCTCTACCGTAAAGTCTCAATAATTCACTGGCACGGTAAGTATTAATTTTTAACGACTCATTCTATGCTAAGAATGACATCTTAGTATGAGCTAAGAGACAACTCACGATAAGATTAGGTATTAGATGTAAGCTTTTGCCTTAGTTTCTGTACCATATAGGTGTTTTATGTTCGTCCTATACAACCATTATTTTGCTATTCAACAATTCAATCTTGAGTTCTAGTAGTACAATTAACTATGTGGATCATAGTAAAGATCTTGGATAGATCCTATCAGGCCAAACAGGTAGTCTGAAAGATATATTAGTTATTGCCATTCTTGACAAATTTTCGACAGACAGTGTCATGGATAGCATGTCACTAGAAAAAAAAAAATAAAAGGAATTTTTTTGGGAACAGGCAATGCTCTGAAAATAAACCTCTATATTCTTTTTGCAAGAGATCTTTCTATAGATTGCAGATTAATTGTTTATAAGTGCATCCGTACAATCTACTTTGAAAGAAATAATTTTTTCTTGAAGCCTATCTCCTTTTCTCTTCTTTAATAGAACTTGGTAAGCCCCAGTATTTCATTATCAATTTCGTCCTTGCATTGGATGAGAGGCATAACTGTTGCAGTTGGATCATGAAAAGCATATATTTTAGGAAGAAAAAAGAATGAATTTGTGCATTTGATTGAACTATTAAAATCATATCTCTTTGTAAATTCTGGTTACACACATTATATAAAATTAATATTTAATTAATAACTCTTACATTGAGCCTCTGAATCGGACTTCTTTTTATTTTATTAAAGAAAAGAATTTGATATATCCACGGATGTTACGATGTTAGTGGGGAACTAGAGTTCACGTAGGGAGGCCCACTCGGAACTACATTATCTATAGATATTTTTATATATAAAAGAAGAGAGATTTGTATATGGATCTAAAATTCCATTATAATTTTGAAGTCAAAGAGACCACGACCAGATCCGATGCTAATTTTTTTTTTCAGATTAATCATTCAATGACAGCAGTAACACGAACACCATCTATGGCATCATGTTCTTAAAATTATGTTAACTTAAAAAAATTAAGGAGTCAATCTTAATCACATCTAAACTACTTCAATTTACAATAACAATCTAGCTGTGATAGATTCTAACCACACCAACCAAGTGTTAGCTTCCTAGAAAGATCTGAATTAGAAAGAAACAAAAAGTTACACTAAGAATCCTTCAGTTATTCCATTTCTACATGTAATTACTCTACCTTTATTGTTTTCTTCTTCTTTTTTCTTTTTTTTTACATATTGACCTCCTGAATTATAGAAATCTCTTGCCTTCCAATAATATTCACAAAAAGAAAATTAAATTTTAACTTTACTCTCTCTTTTTTTTTAATAAAGATATAATATTTCAAAATTTTCTATAGCTAAAAGAGTTGACGAATAGTGAAAATAAATAAAAAGATCTATATAGAAATAAACAAGAGATGAGCCACTAGCTTTCGGATTCGGATCCTATCCTTTTGGATTAGGTCCGTGGTCTTAGAGGAGACTTAGAAGCAGATCTTGGTCACCTATAGAAACGAGTTACCGTCTTAAATGGACTCAGTCAAAGTTAAAAAAACAAAAGAAGCTATGCCAATATGCCATCACGCTGCATGTAGCTGCAGATCCGATGGTCTTTATCATGGATAGTTATCCAGCCTACTTATCTCTTATACTGAGTTAATCGGTGTTACATAACAAAAACCCGGATAAGAATTAATGTTATCAGATCTGGATCCAGTTACACTGTCAACTTTTCTTTCCTCCACTCTCTTGCGTCTGACCATCTCCACCGACTCGACCACAGAGACGACGCGTCTTCTAACACCTCACCCTTACCATTAATTTATTAACAATAAAAACAAATTAATTTCTAAATATAATAATAGAAATTAATAAATCAAAACAAAAATGAAACCACCTTCCTTCCCTTTACCCATAATAAACTCCCCGCCCCTCCTCCCCCTCTTCTCTCTTCCTATTACAAACCGCCGATTTCTTCCCCGCGAAACGAAATGGGCGGTAAGCTCCTCCAAGGTGAGCAGCTAAAGCAACTCCGCGACATCTTCCGCCGGTTCGACATGGACAGCGACGGCAGCCTCACCCAGCTCGAGCTCGCCGCGCTCCTCCGCTCCCTCGGGCTGAAGCCCACTGGCGACCAGATCCACGCCCTCCTCACCAGCATGGACGCCAACGGCAACGGCGCCGTCGAGTTTGAGGAGCTCGCCGTCGCGATCGCGCCGCTGATGACCCAGCAAACGCTAGTAGACCAGGCGCAGCTCCTCGAGGTGTTCCGGTCGTTCGACCGGGACGGGAACGGGTACATCTCTGCGGCGGAGCTGGCGAGGTCGATGGCCAAGATGGGCCAGCCGTTGACCTTCTGCGAGCTGACGCAGATGATGCGGGAGGCGGACACGGACGGGGACGGGGTCATTAGCTTCTCCGAGTTCGCCACCGTCATGGCGAAGTCGGCGCTCGATTTCCTGGGGCTCGCCGTATCGTAGGGGTCGACCAGAAGGGATGGTGATAGAAAATTTGGATGTGTACAGGTTGGGATGGCGCGCAATGAGATCGGCATCAACGAGGAGTCGTTTTAATCCGCGGGTTCTTTCTCTCTCTCTCTCTCTATCTCCCGTGATGCATCTCCGAATTGTAATTAACTTTGATGTGATCTCGTAATTGGCATTCGTTTTTTTTTTTTGGTTTAATTCTCTTTATTCTTGCTGATTATTTGGTAGGATGTTTTGATTTCTTTCTTGTTTCTTGTGGGTGTGTTTATTTTCTATTACAAGTTTTGGTGTTGACTTGGACGAGAGAAATAAATAAACGAGCAGGAACAAGCAAGACCGTGTTCATTAGCTTGTCGGATGCCTCTAGTCCTTGTAACAGCCCACACGATTTTTGGGTCATAGATGGGCTAATTGGATGTTATCGATGGAAGAATTCAATATTAGTCGCCTTGTCTGACCGGATCAAACACTAGTTATTCTGCCCTTTTGATTGAACTGTAAATATAAACATAGTTAATATAGAGAATAAAATGACTTAGATGATCATACTTTTATTAATTAATTATGTATTTAAAGAAAAAGTTTATAGTGATTTAGCGATACAAAATAAAAGTCGAGAGGGTTTAATAATTTTTATTTAAACTGCTAATAATTTTAAATTACAATTGCATCCGATTTTCAATTCCAAGCAACTGAAAAGAATAAAAAAGAATAAAGGGTTTCATCTTTTAAACAAACAAAGTTCCATGGTAAAGTGATTTTGATCCAAAACATAAGGAGTAAAATATATGAACTCAAAAAACATTCGTGCTTACATTTTGATACAGCGATGGAAGGAGACGGTCTTCCGGTATCAAATAGAAGTGGAGTATTTGTTATTGGAAAGAGATGGCATTTTTATTTCAAGCGTGTCTTATGTTGTAGGGAATATAAGGAGTCGCCTCATCAGCAAATTTCTCTAAATGCAGATTGGTAATATTATTTGAGAGGAAGTGAAGTTTTATGATTTCCTAAGGTGCAATTATAAACCCTTTAATCATCTAAGCGCAATTACATAAGTTTCAAGCCAACATCTTGCAGAAAAAATTATCACACTCAGATTTCAGGCCTAACCATCCCAGGATCCTAGTTAACCTTGCAATTACTTCAAGAGTAGATTAAAACCCAACCCATAATCTAGGTGGTCCCTTTCGTTAAGTAAAAGACAACGTGAGGATCAAGAAAGAAACCCGCCTGAATGTTCCTCCAGGCATTCTCCAGAGCAATAATAAAATCCGATATTATGTTTCTAACTGAAAGTAAAATTTTGTCCCATAATTCATAAGAATTACAAAATTCTGTGAAAGCGCAAAGTAGCGGAAAGACATGCAACAAGTGCTAATTGTTAAAAGTTGAAGGTCAGTCAGAACCTAAGCATCTTTCCGTTATAGTTTCTATTTCAATATTGGAAACATGATATCCTGTTCGTGCCTTCTGCTTGTTTTCTTCTACCTGAACCACCACCTCTGAACTGCTGAAATTGGAGTATTTAGAAATGGCGCATAGCGAAAGATGTAGGGATTTGCCGTCCGGCCAATTTTAGCCCACACACTCTGGTGATAACCAGCAGTTACAGGAGCATGGTACATGAGTTTCAACAGCTGTTTGAACAATCACATATACAAGAAAAGTAGTCAGAACATAAAAGCAACAAACCACAAGATGATAATAACTACAGTAGATCAATGGCAATCTAGAAGAAAACTTCCATACCAAACAACTTCTTCCAGGGTTTTAACAACAGAGGCCTTAGTTATATAGATGTTATTGAGAACTAGTCAAATTTAGCAGGAGTATATAGGACAGTGGTCTCAATCACAAGCACAACAAACATATCTGCAGGGGAAGAAAAATGCATATCATTCCCAATAAAAGAACGAAGAACTGACCTGCCAGTACATGAATGTCTGAAGTATGCTGCGTTGCCACCTGCATGAGAAAAATTTAGAATTTAGTGTGAAAATAACAATTGAAATTTTGATGGAAGTGTAGCGAGATGCACATACGAGAGCAGCGATATTATCAGAAGAAAGCCTAGAGCGATCTCCGCATTTGAACTCAGGATGCTAAGTGTGGTTGTGTTTGCCTCTACCCACACACAAGGCTCCTCCAAGTATCTCCTTTACACAAAATCAATCAGGTCATTAAGCCTGCTGTACTGTAACTTCATATCTTTCATTGTACGAGAATGTAAAGCAAGTCGAAAGCTTATGAAGAACTAAACGGAGAAAATCATAAAAAGCAATTACCTCAATAAGAAACAAAGTAAATGGACAATATCTGAACAATATGTATGTACTGACCAATCGCAGCAAATTCTATACTGCTATAAGACTGATATAGTAATGCTTTAGCATTTGGCCTAGATCTTTCCTTTATCTCAAGTTCTCAAATCATTCAATTATCTAATTAATGCTTTCAACTATTCAATACTATCTGAATCAATTTCTAGTTTAAAATAGTAGTGCTTTAGCATTTAGCCTAGGTCTTTCCTTAATCTCAAGTTCTCAACTCATTTAATATCTACTTAATGTTTATAAAAAAAAATCTACTTAATGCTTTCAACTATTCAATAAAAGCCTATCTGAATTAATTTCGGGTTTCCCCAATTGTTTTATATAGCTCCTGATTGGAACTCACTACCTTCCACTAAAAGAAACTAAGAAATGAGTATATGCCTACAAGATACAAGAAAAGTTGGTCAAACAAACTCTTAAAGCTGTGACAAACTTAATAGTTACTTGAAGTGAAAAAAAAAAAAATCAGGCTTGTTAACTTCTTTAATATAACAAGAATTCAAGCTCACTAAGTCTCAAATATTTGGTATAAACCTTAAGTCTTCTCAACTGACTAGACAGCCTGTGCTACCAAATACAGTAACTGTGAACATTCTAAGGAAACCTATACGAGACTGCAGATTAGCTATGTATAATAAAATATCCATGCTTGCGGTTTACCATCTAACAGTCATACTGTTCCTAATAATTATAATTTATTCGCTATATGTTTTCCAAGTAGCTGGGAAAAAAAGAGTGATAAAATTGCTAAACCTATCACAGGCTAGCAACTGCATGAACTAAGAATATATTCTCATGCACAAAATAAACCAGAATCTTATTCAAATTGATGTTGGTGGTTATTGATAATTGTGTACCTGTATAAAGAGGATCGTGTGAAATTACGTCTTAGGAATCTGGCAACATGTTCAAGGGCCCAACAGAGCACAGGTATCAAAGCAACTGCCACACAGATAGGTATTCAAACTTTCAAGCCATTGAAAATGTGGCAACCATAAGCAGTTCAATAAGTATTACACCTAATTTCAAGAGTTAAACACTGAAATAGCAGCGGTATGTTGCTCACACTTGAAGTGTAACTGAGATGAAACAAACATAAGACAGAAGATCAGATGGATGAAATCCTTGGCCCCAATTACAGATTGAAACCATGTCTGAATGGCAGGTAGATTCCATGCCCTTGGTTTCTGAGAGAGGAAATATATCATAATGATTAGGTGTTGATTGACAAAAGTAATAAAGCAGAAAACATATAGCAAGAAAATGACAATCACTCGATAATTACCCCATAAAGAGAATATAAAGAATATGCTGAAGAACATGCGGTGCCCAGCAGTGACAATCGATATGCCTTGATTGAAAGATTTCTTGGCACAATAGGAAGGACACCAAGCACAGCAACAACAAACACCTGTAAAATATAGTACAAATTTATATTTTATTAAATAAATGGAAAATGAGTATCAAAATAAATGTTTTTACTACAGAATAATTGTCTTCACGGCAAAAAAATAAAAAAATGCTGCCCAGCAATTATTATGTTATAAGACCGCATACGCACCCCCCATTCTAGGTGGCAATCCAACTCTGTAAATGGTTGTCAATATATAGGGGCGTGATATACTCTTCAGTTAGAAATTGAACATTTTGGATGATGATCGGTGTGGCGAATGAATATGGTGCACCAAGATTAAATATTAAGATTTTATATATCTAAGTTTTATTGGGTTACATGGCCAATCGTGATTTTGTTTTTGGGTTGTGACAGGCCAAACATATAACATTGTTCTGTTTCGCATAGCAAACATACAAAAGACAAGGCAGCGGTGTGACACAATCATCTTTGGCTTTGAGAAAATTTCAATCGCGAAAAATGTCTTTGCAGTGATCTAATCTAGCAAATAATAAAAATATTAAATAGGACCACATTCTCTGTCTGTACATCTTTCAGCTCACAATTTCTGCCAGGCATTTTAGGTTTTATCTAAGTCACATTTTCTGTCGATGAGTAAAATTGTGCAGGCCAGTTGGCATTTCAAATATCTAAACAGTAAGATGATAAACTTATGAATATAAAGTTGTACATAAAAGAATTCTTTTTTATCTTTCCATACCCAAGCATTCACTGAAAAATGTATAGATCGTCCATCCAACCGTAAAGAATTTGCAGCCCTGCTGGGTGGTGCAGATGCTCCAGCACTGGATCCTAAATCATTATGATAAGTTCCAATATCATTAAATTTGAGCTAAAAGATAGAGCAACTTTCTTATGTTGTAGTATGAAAAGGATAGCACAAGAAACGAGAAACAATTGTAAACTTTTACCTGATTCACGAGATCTCACATTTTCAGTTGCTGTTGTAGATGAAGATCTTCCGGAAGGTCTTTCTGACTGAGAGGAACTAGTCGATGGCATTCCCTCAACCACTAAATCAGGATCCTAGGAATTATAATGAAATGAATATGAAAATGTAAAGAAACAAACTCTTATAATGATCTAAGAATTTGAATTTTGTTTTCTGATGGCAATAATCAAATGATTTTGTTGCAATGGTTCAAACATTGTCAAAAGCCATACAAGGGTTAAACGATCAACTCCTCCCAAAATTAATCAATACTCAACAAATTCAAACGCAGTTGGGGCACTTGAGGGTGGAACTTTTGTACAAATGAAGGAAAGGCTGATATAACCTGGAGCCCAGACAATAAACTTCAAATTTTCTCTTCCAGCCTAATTGTCTAAAATCATGTTCATTTTTACCTTAACTAAACAAACATCACATATAATTTATTTTTATTTTTTTTTTGACAAAAGGCACATAGTGCCCTGTTTCATTAAAACAAAATACAAACATCACATATGATACAACAAACCCAAGCAGAAGTTGTAAAATTGTCAAAGGAAAAAGAAGGTGCATACGGCAATTCTGCTTCAAACATCAATTTTTACTCGAGGAAGATCTTGCGGGCCAATGCAAGGTCAATAAATCCCAGTACCGGCTTCGGATGGAAACATCAGTTCTCAACCTCTTTAGTCCTAAAACTTCCTCAAGCTTGAGGCCGATGCTTATCTTGACGACGCTCCTAAAGAATTCGGTGACTTCGGAACTATCATAAGAACGTTGCAATTCTCTTAGCAATCCTTTTTAATTTTTCATAACTATTTCAGGATGAACTCTAGGTTTACAAACAGACTACTATTGGCTCAAACAAATCTAACCTCTCAAAACCTCCTCGTCACCATCAAACCACCCAAAAAGGGGGGGAAAATAACTAAAACCCTTCAAAAGGAATACTAGATTCTTAGGTCAAATCCTTCTGAAAGGAACCAAAAAGAAAAAAAAAAAGAATCAAAATTAAAGAATAGGAGAGGAAGGAGGAGGAAGAGGGGATCTAGCGCATACGATGTATCGCTGGTAGAACTTGCGCTTAAAGTGGTCGACGACATCGGATCGGGAGGCCATGTGGGGAGGGATGAGGACGTTGGACCAGTAGTCCGACCATCTTGAATCGTTCTCGTAGTCGTACGCCGCCGCCGCAATCCTCTTTATCTTCTGGGGATCATTCTCATCGGCCATCACCTCTCTCGATTTCGATCTCGATCTCGATCTCGAACTACGATAACTAGGACTTTAGAAGGAGAGGAGGGAGACGGCCAGACGGGAGACCCTAGGATTCCTACTCTTTTGTGAGTAGATCGTCTGCAGCCCCGGATTTAGGAATTTGCTGCAGTCGGGAAACTTAGCCTCTGATTGGATCTGCGATAAAATTCAGTTTGTAGATGGAACTCTTGGGAAAAAAAATAAAAATGAATTTACTATATTACAGTTTTTATTTCAATCTCGACCTTTGAGAAAATAAAAGTTAACTAGAAAAAGTCGAAATTATTAGCAAACCGGGGAAGGAATTATACTCGTTGCTCTCTCTCTCTATTTATTAAGGTGGAGGTGTGGGGGAGGAACGTTGACCATTTAGATTTTTGTAAACGATCATGGAGAAAGATATTTCTAGTGTTTAATTACTAGCAATTTTGGTCGTATTTCTCGCTGGCTTTATGTCAGTTTTTTGTCACTAAACTTATCTTTGGACCAAAAAGAAATAAAAGTCTTTTCTGCAAAACTTGGGGCGCACAACTTCTTATGGAGATAAATAGCTTTGAGTTGAAGAAAATAATAATAACTAATTCCATGCAAAATGTGGTCTGGATTCCGCTCGCTTCTATAATTCTATTCCATCTACTTGGAAAAAGTCATCCTCTCGTCAACCAAAACCGGATCCTCTACAACCTCAACGACAATAATTTATTGTGTCCATGGTGGTGAGCTTCAACTGCTGCATATAGTTCGTGCCGTCAGAGCTGCAGTTGATCCACTTTCTCGTCAACCATCCTTCCATTATATAAACCATGTTCAACATTACCGACATCCACGTCTCCCCCACCAATCCAATTTCTATCAAACAAATACCCGTCCTCCTCCTTCCACATCTCATTCTTCTTCCTCACAAGCATGGTCGTCTCCATCGCATCCTACGACAAGGCCATCGAGTCCTACAAGAAGGTCCTGGCGGCCGCCGCCTCCCTCGCGGCCTCCGCGATGCTCCTCCGCAGCATCGTCAACGAGTTCCTCCCGTACGAGGTGCGCGACTTCCTCTTCTCCAGTTTCCACGAGCTCCGCTCCCGCATCTCCTACCACCACACGATCGTGATCGAGGAGAGCGAGGGATACGCCAACAACCAAATCTTCGAGGCCGCGAGGACCTACCTCGCCACGCGCATCGACACCAACATGCAACGGCTGCGCGTGAGCCGCGTGGATGAGGCCAAGAGCATGCTCATAAGCATGGAGGAGGGAGAGGAGATGACGGATGTGTTCGAAGGCACCGAGTTCAAATGGCAATTGCTTAGCCGAGAAGGGACGGGAACGGGAGCAAACAACAAGCCTAACGAGATCAGATCGTTCGAACTCACCTTCCACAAGAAGAACAAGGACAAGGCGCTCGGTTCCTATTTGCCGTACATACTAGACATCGCCAAGTGCATCAAAGAGGATGATAAGACTCTTAAGCTCTACATGAACGAAGGGGACTCGTGGTTTCCTATTGATCTCCACCACCCGTCCACCTTTGATACGTTGGCTATGGATCCGGGGCTTAAGAAGGCAGTCATGGATGACCTCCTAAGGTTTGTGAAGAGGAAGGAGTATTACAAAAGGACAGGGAAGGCGTGGAAACGAGGGTACTTGCTCTATGGTCCACCTGGGACTGGGAAGTCGAGCTTGATCGCTGCAATGGCGAATTACCTCAAGTTTGATATATATGATCTCGAGCTCACTGAGGTTGGTTGGAATTCGACGTTGAGAAGATTGCTGATAGGGATGACGAATAGATCGATTCTTGTAATCGAAGACATCGATTGTGCCGTCGAGCTGCAGAGGGATGAGAATGAGGAGCAGACTGCTAAGTCTACTGCGTCTGGAGGTGATGACAAGGTTAGTGTCGATATATTTATAAATATCTATACACCCATTGTAACAACGTAGATAGATAAAGCCCCTTGTCGGGGCCAAAGGCCGCTAAGTGGGGTATAATCGGCTTCCTTATCCGACTCTTTCGTCTACAAAAAATATTAAAACACTAAAGGGTTGGATAAGGACTAAGATTGATGAGATCTAATGTCCCGAATGCCCTCACTTCTGCTCTCTATTTCGTTATCTTATTAGGTACTTTTTTGGAAAATGAGAGAAAGATCATCTTTTTCAACTATATCGAGGGTAATTATTACACCAAATAATGCCCTTTCATCCTCCGACGAGCAGATTAATCTGCAATATTGATTCATCGTGTTTGCTTTGGTGGTTTTGATCACGAGCAGGTGACTCTCTCCGGGCTGCTCAACTTCGTCGACGGGCTATGGTCGACGAGCGGCGAAGAGCGGATCATCGTGTTCACGACGAACTACAAGGAGCGGCTCGACCCGGCGCTGTTGAGGCCTGGGCGGATGGACATGCACATCCACATGAGCTATTGCACTCCTCATGGATTCAGAGTGTTGGCTTCCAACTACCACTCCATTGACGACCACCCCATGTTCGCAGAGATCGACGGATTAATAACGCAGGTGGAGGTCACCCCTGCAGAAGTAGCCGAGATGCTGATGAAGAGCGACAACACTGACGTTGCATTTGGAGGACTTATTGAATTCCTTAAGAAGAGAAAGAGTGAGAAAGAAGAGAAAGGAACAGGTGCTAAAGAAGAGGTTGACAAGGGGGAGGATGTTGAAGATAGTAAAGGATGAGATCAAAGAGAAAGGAGAATTAATTTAATTCGTGATCACCAAAAGAATAAGAACTGTGAAGAGAATTTTGCTACCAATGATCCACCATAGATACAGAATGTGTATATATCATGTGGGATTGGATCAAGAAAAGAGATTTTTGGGTCAACTTCTGTGATATAAGCACCCTCCCTCCTCAAATGTACTCAGTTTGATTTGAAATCGAGAATTTTATCTTTTGAGCAGATTATAACTTACTTATTAGCAGCAAAGATATCGAAACAGTAGTTGACTTGTATCTAAGAGAGATTCATACAGACAATTGCATCAGAAAATTCCATTGAATCCAAACGCATTATTCCCTTCTATGATGAACGGATTCCAATTGAGAGCAATTAATTAGTATCCGTTAAATTTTTTATTAAGAAAATATCACCGGATTAATTTTAGGTGTTGTTTTGAAAGGAGAAGTTAATTTTTTCTTTAGGAAGAATATTTATATTTATATATATTGATACTGATTCAATATGGAGAAAATTCGCATTCCTTTCCTCTAGAATAAGTCTAGGTGCTATCTTTTGTCTCTTCCCCTCTTTATCTTCTGATCAAGGAAATTAAGTTATAGAAAAGAAAGGCAAAAAGGATAATAAACTAAGTTATAGATAGGACAAAAGTGAGGAAGTATTAGCTTTAGAAAAAATTAAAATCAAATTGAAATCGTTTTCACATAATTTATTTTTAAAATTTGTTGTCTGGTTTAATATATTTTTTGAGTTAAAACTATCATAGTATAATTCACCTTAATTTGTATTTAAATTTTGAAGTGAACTATGGTAAAAATAATTCGTGGGAGACTTCGTACGGTGAAGACAATGGTGAATTGTTACGGAAGATCGGAAAAAAAGGGCTTAATTACATAAAAACCAATATAAGCCTAAGGCGTTACGACGCCTTTACTCACTATCCGAAAAAAAGAAAATAATAATAGAATTTACAATCGTGGCATATAAAACCCCGTCATTTTCGTCCGTCGCTCTCAAGCGTTTTCGTCGTGGATTTTGGCGGTTGGCAGCCCCGCTGCGTGATGTTAAAGCTGGACTGGGACGATCTCCTTCCCGTGCGAGACGACGCTCCATCGCCGGAGTTGGAGGTGATCGCCGGCGATGATATCGCTGAGGAGGCGCCGGAGTTGGCGGGTCTCTCCGATCAGGAGATATTAGAGAAGATCCGACGGCTGAACCGTATGGCCGGTAGCAAGCTTCCCGACGGAGGGAAGAAGCTTCAATCTCGGCGCCGACATTTGGAGGAAGAACTCCACCGGAGAACGGTTGCGAAGTCTAATAAGGTATGTCGCAGATTGATTAACGGAGAGGAGGAAGGGGAGATCTGGGGTTTTGTTTCTTTTTGGGACTGGTTGCTGGGGTTCTGAGAGAGAATTGGGGATTAATAAATTTATTATGTAAAGAAGGAATTTATTGGAATTATGTGCAAGGAATTGCGTGGCATGTATTGGAATTATGCCAATGATTTTGGTTTATCATGTCGTGGAGGGAAATAGTCACTAACTGTTGCAATCTGGAAGTTTAGGGTTAATTGTAATTTTAATATTAAACGACTTATTCTAACTCAGATATATCCATATAAGTTCTGGAGCCCATGAAAGTTTTGTCTCCTATATCAGTCTTGCAAGCTTCTATTTTTAGGGAGAGAAAGTTTCAAACAACACAACGGAGAATTTCGTGACAAGGAGGTGAAACCAAAACAATATTGCAGAATGATTCTATCATGGCGGAGTTCATGGGAGACAGATGATTATACTATGTTAGACATGATCTGGTAATGGAGTTTACGTCTTTCGTACACCTAATGATGGATCCATTTCTTGTAGACTCCAGAAGATCATGCGGGGGCCTCAAGACCTCATAATAGAGGATCCTATGGGTAAGCTTCAATTTTGTATTAATTATTAACTAAAAAGTTGCTGGTGGTCATTTTTCAGATATTATGTACTTATGGTGTTTCTCTTAAGGACTAGGAAGACAGCTGCTAGTGTTAGGACGTAGCTGTGAATGGAAATGTATGTTCATAACCTCAGTAAGTGTAGTAAGGGAGAATATAATGGTCTTTCTTTGTACACACCATAAATCTCACTTTTGGTTTGTTTAACTTGAATGAGGTGCTAATTCTGTATATGCAATTGCTTTAGTTGTACTTTGACGAAATCATTTGTCTGTCATTATTGGATAGATTATTAAGGGTCTTCTTTCTTATGCCTTGTACAATGTTTATGTTACTATCTTGCTCTAAGCTGAATAATTTTTTTCAGTACCAGTGTTCCTTGTCATGTTTGCGATGCATGATCTTTATCTCTTGAATATTTGTTCTTTGGCCAATCTCCAAAGAAGAACACAACATTCTTACCATATTGATGGGTGGTTAACTGGTTATTTTGGCTATGTTATGTCCCAGAAAAGTTTACCGCCCATAAATAGTAAAGTGCTAATTGGAAAGAGAAAAGAAAAAGGGCAATAAATTTGTACTGTGGAAATATGTTACGTTTCTCGAAGCTGGAGGTTTTCTTCTTTCATGCTCCCAATATAGATGTATGCATGCATGTATCAATGTTGATATAGGTAGACGTGTAAACAAAAAATATGTTATTTGTGTCTCTTACATCTGAACTCTGAAGAGAATATTCTTTGTTCTTATCTACCATGGTAGATTATTGAGGATTTCTATTATTGTCCAAGTAGCTCGTGTGCTTTAGTGTACTCAGATAGTCAGATGTATCACAATTTTCTTTCTGTAATATGCAATTAAGTGTAGTAATGTTGTATAGATATTACTATATTGAAATGTTAATATTCTACAAACATGCTAATTTCTTTCTTTCCTGCAGGGCGGAGGCGTGTAATCTTTGTAGTTCGCAGCATTTGGATCTTGAAAAGGTGAGTTTGCTGATATCTATTAATTTAAAAGAAGTTCAAAACATACTATGTTTGAAAGCCCTATGTTTCATTCTCCTTAATCCTGAGATTATGCTCTTGAGTCAAAAGGCATCAATTCTGACATTAAGTATGCAAAAGACAGATATTGAAGGTGTAGTTGCCTGTCTGAATAATTTTGTAGAGCTCTTATTCCTTTCTGCTGCATGTTTAGTGCCTTCTCTTTTTCTAGCTTATCTGCAAGCATTTCCGATGACAATCATATTATAATCAAGTTATTTTCTCTACTGATAACAGGACGTGGTTCTTTTGGATGATGATGATGTACAAGTAATAGAATCAATACATGATGACATGCCTAAAAAATGGTAAATTCTCTACATATATTCTCATCACAACTGGGCTCTGCCTTTTCTTGTGTAGTACGGCCACACTGAGCTCTTTAGATATTGCTGTTGGTTTAACTAAACTTGTACTTCCAGGAAGGAGTCTAAGATTTTCTATCCTTCAAGGTGAACCTTTATTTAGACTCGTGAAGATTATGTGGCAACCAAATGTTCCCTCTTGCTTGATATCTTATTCCTTTGAACAGGAATGATCCGGAAGCTGTCGAGCTTGTTTCTTCAGATATAGAATGTCTAGATCGTGAATCATATTTGTCGTCACCTATCATGAACTTTTACATTCAGTAAGTTAATTGTTCCTTCTGCTTATCTCCATATTTCTTGGAAGTGCTTGTTGTGTTGGGAGCATAGATACCCTTTTTATCATATTATTTTTTCTGGTTTTCTTCCAGCAGTTGAGCTGTCTCAGGTGACTCTCTATGAGAATGCGGACTTTCTATTAAATATGTCCACTTGTCCTGCTGTTATATTCTTTCACTGCAGTGATCCATCTTTTATTAAATGTACATTTGTAATTAAATAATCCTTCTGGAACTATTATAATAGTGTGTTAGCACAGAAGATAGATGGTCAAAATCCAACATTCTACTTGGAATTGCAGATTCTTTATGTCTTTACTGATAATAGTATACTGAATAGGTCTATCCATTATTTGGTCAACCAGTGTATACTTGTTTAAGAACAAGCCATACCTGGTTGGTGCGAGTTTTGTGACATTTGAGTTAGTGCATTATTGTAGTTAAGAAACGACATGCTTGGAGAATAAGTAGAGCTGAATTTAGAATGTTGAGATGGATAAGTGGTATTTTTTAAAAGGAAGGAACAACTTCCTGCTGAAAAATGGTATGTGCCAAATAGGAAATTTTCGTTTAAGATTGTTTGGACATGTCTGACAGAGACAAGATGGTGCAACAGTAACCAGTGCTTTTTAGTTAAGCTGAAGGTGCCACAAGGGAGAAGAAAATTTTGGAGGACTAGGATAGCAGCAGTTTGAGAAGACCAAAATACAAGATGACCTTCTGATATACTAATTGTATTAACCTGTAGAGCTGAAATAGTTGAAAATCTTCCTGTAGGCGGTCCCATATCCTGTATAATTCATATTTAGCTTCTGTAGATAAGGATGCCCTATCTGGCAGTTCTATATTAGTTTAGGAAGGGGCATGCTATTGCATAAACCTCCTGCCAATGTTGAGTCTGAGGAGCGAAGATGTACATCACCATACTGTTTGTATTGAGGATGATGTTAACCTATTATCATTACTTGAATCTATAATCTCTTGGATGCAACAGACAAGATTTAGTGCCACTTTAAGTGACAGATTCCATTTTATGTTAGTTAGTGTCTCTTAAATTAGCTGTCATGGCTGACTAGTTTGGTGTTATGGACTTATGGCAATTAATTCTGGATATCTCAGAATTTTCTTATGTCTTGTTCTATCATTTAGGCTTGGAATGGTTTTGGTTTTGTTGTATTCCTCATTTCCTCTCAACCATTAATGTTTTGGCAGGTACCTTCAAAGATCAATATTTCCAGCACAAGGCCTAAGAGGAGACTATTACATATTTAACACGTATTTCTACAAGAAACTTGAGGAAGCTCTGTGTGGAAAGGTTTGAGCGAAGTCCAATATTTCAAGTTCATTTAAGTTAATTTTATGAGACAGAGTGTTGAAGATGTTATTCAATGTTATCTAAAACTTAACTGATAGTCCTTGTCGATTAGGGCTGTAAGCCTGTAATGGTGCAAGTCTCATGTTGTACTGCACTGAGGCATCAGAAAACTAGCATTAGAAGATACACAAGTCACAAGTATGATGAGATTTTCAATTGGAACTTAATCATCATCTTCGATAATTTGAGGCCTTCCCTAACAATCATAGATTTGGAGTATCAGAACTTGGTGTCAGGCTGGCGCCATAAACATCAAAAGTTTTTTTTCAAGACTGCATACATTTCTACTAAGCATCAAAATTCTCCCAGGGTGGTCCAAAGACATCTATTCTTTTTATCAGCATCATATTACCTTACTAAATATTATGTTCTATCATTCTGTACAATTTGAAAATTACCTTGTTTTGCTGGATATATTACTATTGCATCTTATTGTTACAGTTGTTACTGGGACTAGATCCTTATAAGAAATTTAAGGCATTTGAGTTAGAACTATGCTAATATCCTTTTGGAATAAATGCTAGATCCGCCATTGCGCTTGTCTTTTTTAATTTCTTGTAAAGCTAAATATTCCTGATTGACTAGTAGAGTTGTTGTAAGTAACTTTGTGATATGTTTATTTGTATTTTTGTCCTGGTAATTTTATTTACCTGCATATTTTTCTTCGTGAATGTTTTCTCACTCATATTCTTTCTGAGTGTCCTATTTATCCCCAGAGAGCTAATGTTTATCCAAAAATATTTGATTGACTTGTATTTCCATGAATTCTAGGATAACGGTAGCCCACATTTCTCAAAGTTGAGAAGATGGTGGAAAGGTGTCAGTATATTTGACAAGGCATATATCATTTTGCCAATTCATGGAAAGTAAGTTGTTTCTCTATTGTAAATGTTTGTTGACATAAATATGAAAAATGGCATCCCATAGCACATGATTCTTTCTAGTTGAAGCTTTGGGAAGGTTAATATGTATTCAGCCATATCTTTATGTGCTATTTTGCAAGGGCATCTTTCTCTACCTTTATCTTTGAAAGCTATGATAACAAAAATAATACTGTACTCTCTATTCGGAACCACTTGTTTTCTGATTTTGCACAAGGTTCCACACATATGATACTCCTCATCACATTATGCTGTTCACTGTTTATTGCTTTCCTTTTTGCAACTTAATGTGGAATTTATTGAATCTATAGTTTTATGCCATTTTCAGATTTTTTTTTAGTAGTAATTGATTGAATTTCTGTATGTGACCAGTCTGCACTGGAGCCTGGCCATCATTTGTCTTCCAGGAAAAGAAGATGAATTGGGACCTATTGTACTTCATTTGGACTCTTTAGGGCTTCATTCCAGCAGTTCAATTTTTAAAACTGTTTCATGGTAAGCACCTGCTATTGTACTTCAGTCTTTTGATTAAATTATTGTGCACTTCACATCATATAATTTTTAGATATCATCAATGTTTTGAAAAGAGGTCACGGGTGGCGGGTGGCGGGCAGTTACCCTACCATCTAGCACCAAGGTAGAAAGCGGGCGATAAGGTGGTCTAACATCTTTTATATAAAAAATTAAAAAATATTATATATAATATATATTTGTTTTTAATACCAATCTAGTATATATAAAATTTGTAATGATGCACTACATCAAAATATTAAATAACATAACCACAATTCACAATTTACAACCATAACAAGTTCACAAGAATCACAACCAAATATATAAAATAAATAACAATACAACATGATAAAAAACTCTTACCAATTTCATAATCATAGGTCTATAACAACAAAAAGAGTCATCTTCTATGCTTCCAGTCTTTCACAATCTTTGGGGGGTGGGCTTACGCCTGCCTATGTTCTCACATGTATCTTGACCTACAAGGCTTATCTCAACTAGAATCCTCTCACATGTTATCAGCTTGCTCCCACTTATTGGTGTTGGCATTATAAAGAATTTTAAGCTCTATCCTTCTGCATATTTATATTTTATTTTCCTAGAAATATTTACAGGACTGTTGATGTAAAAAATTTGGTGGGATGGTGAGGCTTGCACCTTTCGTGTAAGAGGCCATGGGTTCAAGCCTTGGAAACAATCCAGTAATATTCCTAACTCCATTGTCCACCTCAATGACCTTATCTTGGGGACATTTATCTTTAGGATGATTTTCTAGTTGATAATTTATATCTAATGAAGAATGGGAATTTCTGAAAGAGTACTTGATACTTTGATAGTTGATACTGGCATTTACAGAACTTAAAATTTATGGGGCATCTGCAAGATTTGGCTTTAGTAATTTAAATTTACATTGCTTGACTCGCTTGAGTAAAGCGTCGATAACAATGCGCAAGTCCTGTTATACATTGCAGGTTTCTTATAGAAGAATGGAACCATGTAATTCGGAATGCTTCTCCAGGTATTCCTATTCCAGAAAGGATATGGAAACATCTTCCAGATAAGATTCAGAAGGAAAAAGTAATGGTAAATACTGTAAATAACCTGATTAGCAATTTGAAAAAGTTTTCGATAGTTTATACTGGTAATTGTTCAAAACAATGTGTTGGAACCACATAGGTAACAAAATCAATTTCAGCATTGGTAAGCATATGATTGGAGAAGCCTTTCTTATTTATCAGCTAATTTAGGCAATCTAGTTTTGTCATGAAAATGTGTGTAGAAGCACTTCTTGGAAGTTGGAACTATCTTTTGAGATGTTCACATGCTATCTGATATGCTTTAAGTTTTGTTCTATTTATTGATATGATCTACTTTTAAGTGAACGACATGAAAGTGAAACATCTCATTCTAGAAAGACGATTATAATCGTGCTAATAGAATACCACTACCATCATATGTTTGTTTCATCTATGACTTTTTTGATGTTCATGTAAATACAGAGTTTTAAACCATTTGTCCATGTCTTGTGAGTTATGACCTATATAGCTGTCAGGTATGGAGACCCTATATGGAACTGCTAATAGTCTCTTGCAAATAAGGATGTCCATATGGCTCATATTGGTTGTCTGTATTCTGGTGCTAAGGAGTAAGATGAGGTATCCTATTTATATTGGTTGTCCATATAACTGCCTAAAGTGTAATCTGATGATAGGGCTGGAGATGTATCATGACAATTGCAAGAGTATTTAATGACTTACCATTTGGATTTTAATCTTGTACTTTAATACCTTCTTTACAACTTGTTATTTAATTTGCCTTTGACACTCCAATTTCAAATGAGAATTCCTATTAAATACAAGAAAGTAATTGCTTATATTCATTCCAAAACTATAATTCTAAAGTTTGTAAGTTCAAGTTGTTTCGTCCAGTGGTGATCTTTCAATTCCAGCAATATGCTTTCTATGATGGCAGTCACCTGCTTACAATACACCAAAAATCTAATCATGACTTAATGTCTACTTACACCAGGTGCCCCAGCAGAAAAACGAGTACGATTGTGGCCTTTTTGTGCTTTACTTCATTGAGCGATTTATTAGAGAGGCACCTGAAAGGCTGAAAAGAAGAGATCTTGACATGGTTAGATAAGCATTACTCAGATGCTTCAACTCAAGTGATTATTCTTTTCCATTCATTCATTTTTTTCTTTGCGGCCTGTTGCTCTGACAGTTTGGTCGAAAGTGGTTCAAACCTGAAGAGGCTTCTGGGTTGCGACGGAGAATAAGAGAGCTGCTACTTGAAGAATTTGAGAGTGTGAGGCTGGAAGATGGCATGACAGAATCAGCCACGCCTTGCAGTAGTGATGAAGAATAAGGAAGTGTGTTCTGATTATAGTGTTTGCAGATGGCACTTAAGATGTTTATATCCGTCAAAGATTGTAAATAATCTTCAAGTTTCAGACTGTCGAGCAAATTTTACTGGCGACACTAGTGAACCTGAGCAACTTTTTTCCAATATTATCCAGCGCAGCACAGACGTAAGCAGTTGGAATTTACTTGACACGGCCAATATCTTGGAGCTAATGGCAACATCTGTCAATAGCAAAGGTGGAAGCTAGATCGTGGTCGGCAGTAAATACGAAAGCAGATTGCAAATATAAAGTTTTGACCTAAGAAATGTACACGCCATTCATAATAAATGTCCATAATGATAGGGATAAGCAAAAAGTCGAGATAAATGCATCTTATTTGCTATTCCCAGAATTTGCAAAAGCGGTTTGCATTGCAATTTATGTTAAGAATGGAATTTTATAGCGTTGAAAAATGTAGTAGATTAAGTGCTGTTGATTTCTTTTCGACATTATTGTCAACTACTGTGCATCAAAGTGATTATAATCATTACTAGCTTCTGGACGGTGGACTCTATTTTACCCTGTCGTGCTGTCGTACGGCACGATATTGGCACTGCTACAAAAATCCATGTATAGGAGAAAAATGAAAAATCCGATGGGCTGCTTCAATCATGTCGATGAATTAGCCATTAGTTTTTTAATCTTTTCCAATTGATAAAATAAATATTATAATTTACATAGTTGTGTGGAAGAAGGAAAAGGAAGTATAAGATTTGTACCTGGTCAGAATAGTGAATCGAGTTCATGTCCGATTTAGGTGTTTCACTCTCTCTCATGTCCCATACAAGCTTACTGAAGCAATTACTTAAACTGCGGTAACCGCACCAACGGTGTGGTCATCCTATCCCCTGCTTCTCTCAAGAGATAACGAAGCGAGAGCACCACCATCCTCGCTTCTCCATCACCGCCATGGGAATCCTTACGGTAAGCCTAAAACCTCCTCTCTCGTCTTCTCTCCTCCACTCCAATCCCTTCCTCGTCTTCGTCTCCTCCCCTCGCTGGAACTCCACCCGTGGCGGCGGAAGAGTCTCCGGCAACGGCGGAGGGCTTAGGGTCGTGGCTTACATGGAGCGGAACCCTAACTCGGCCGCCTCCATCGCGAGCAAGTTGATTGGGGCTCTTCCGGTGGTGGGGCTCATCGCGAGGATCTTTAGCGACGAGGGTGGTGTCGGCGACGACATCGTCGACTTCGCGGAGTTCCGGCGGAGAGTAGGGAAGAAGTGCGGGATTACCGACTCCCAGGCCTTCTACGAGTTCAAAGATCGACGCGGCCGGGTTGGTTATCTGACATAAATTTATCATTTTTTTCTTTTTGCTTCGTTATGATATAAAAATGATAGCTTTTGAGCTTCCTGCTATGCATTGTAGGTTTATTGGGTTATTGTTCTTAATTGTTATATCTAGTGATCCTTTGGTAATTGCCAAATATGCTTGCGTTTTCTTCGGAAGCTAGAGAGTCGCCACATCCGAACTATTAATGTTGGCCAGCAATGCAATAGCATATAATCTTATTAAGAGTACAAGTTCCTAGGAATTATTCAACTAGTAGAGAAAGAACCCTTGAATTTATGTTTCTTAATTTTACTGCACGATGCTCAGTTTGTGATTCCCGTCTCGTCTTATGGTGCATTTCTTAATGTCACTAGCTAGGCATTTCCTTTATGCTTGCCTGATTTTTAAACTATCACAAGGACTAGTGTTTGCATTTGTAGGTAGTAAAAGAAGCTGTTACACTATTATTCCACTTAATAATCATATTAGCAAACATAGGACCGAAGACAATGCTGCTTGGAAACAGAATCTATTTGATGTAATCGTGCGGTTTATAGGTACGTTGTGTATAATAATGCGCAAATAAAGAGCGCAGTATCATAATCAATAATAAATTACACATAAATGAGCACATTATTCTTAAAACAAATGCATTTCATATCAAATGTGCACTATGAATGCCAATGTGTGCAAGAACCATGGGTTTTTGGTTTATGTTTGCTAATGTAATAATAGTGCAATTATCTTGCAAATCATTCACCAAGTATGTGGTACTTGGTTATTAAGTCTAGTTCTTGGTTTTGGCTAGGCAGGAGATCCGTTGTATGTTCTTTTGTGTTGCTGGTTAGCTGCTGTTGGTGCTGGGCTTCTGAAATCTGAAGAGATATTGGAGGGAGTAGCAAGGCTTCGCATTTCTAATGATATTGAGTTTGAGGAAGAGACTTTTCTTGCACTGATGACTTCTGCAAAGGAGGTATGATATATAGTATGGTATTCAGATAAACATTTTATCCATGTCTGGATCTTTCTGCTCTGCTTGTTGGCCCTGATAAATTCTGTCATCTAATATGTTGGCACACATATCATATCCTCTTCAAATACACTGGAATATGATATTGAGGAAGGAATAAGAGTTGCAAACTGAAGTTGCTGAATTTTCCCCTTCGTGAACCAGCATAATAGCATAAGAGAACCTTAGAGCTGCACTTATTTTCTTTGAGATTCTAGGCCATTTAATTTATTAATGCAAATGCACCAGAATGCAATGAATAACAAACAAACAATTCTTCATCTATCAATGTAACACATTTCTTTGGCATTGTTGGATTTGTTTTTTCATCTTCTTATAGCATCATGATCCATGTCTGTTAATTTGCTCTTTCATGCTAATATGAATGCCTAAAGCAACTCAAATTGACATGCAGAAACGGGCTAAGTCAAAGGCTCAGACCCCAGATATACCAATGGAGATTCGAGTGGAGAAAGCTCTTGAGGCCATATTTGTGTGCTGCTTTGGCCAGGATCCCGTAGAAGAAGAGGATGTGAAGTTGCTATGTATTATGCTGAATGGGGTTTTCCCATCAGTTGGGAGATCTAATATTGATAGCATAGTCAGTTCCATGGCAAAAAAGCTTTCCGCTGGAGAGAGAAGTTATACAGGTCAGAAAACTCTCTCTAAAGAAGCTGCACAGCGGCAGATGAAGGACCTCGAATTTCTTAGGCAGAATAGGGAAAACTGAAGTTAATTGCCTATTGTTGTAAGCAAATTTTTTGTTTATATTTTCTGGAATTAAATTCAGAGCCTACTTTGCTGTTCGATTTGCTATCACTAAAGCAGGATGTACATTGGAGTTTGTAATGTATAGATCGCTTTTTATTCTCCTCATGCTATCATTTTTCTACAATCCGTATATCCTAAAATCCGAGTTGAGTAATTTGATTATATAGCATTTTGAACAATCTAAATTAGTTCAAACAGGAATCAAGAAATTGATATGCTCGACTAGAAAGAAATATGGTGGGGCATTACAAATATGAAAGCATATAATACTTTGGCCTCCAAAAGAAGAATTTGAGATATAACTTCTAAAAATGAGAGCAAACGTTTGCACTGTAATTTATAAGCAAAAGAAAATACTTGATGTGGAAATTAGAATAGTATAATTTAAATCTTAAGAGTTAATTCAGCACAAGGTCGTGAGTCCATCACAAAGTATAAGGTATACTGAGCTTTTACAATCACTATACCAAGAAAGAAAATAATTCAGGACGCATCTTTGGCCTCCCTAACACAGGGTATACACGAGCTGAAGAGCTTCAATCCCTTTTTTCCAAACAATTTTTTGGCTGTTCCCACTTCATAGCTGACTTCTTTGTTCCAACTTCAATCGTTACATGAGCTCATCATAGTTTCTAAGGCTAAGATTGATCCAAAACTCAATCTTCTAAGCCCATCTTCTGTCATTTAATACTACTAAAATTTCAAAATAAAGCCCATCTCATAATGGGTCATTGAAAGCTTTCTCATCAACAAATAAATGCCAAGTTCTTCGGTGTCATAGCACAATATTCGGAATAACCAAGTTCTGCAAGTTGGACAGGCAAAGATAAGTCAATGTAACCGAACTCTGCAAGTTGAGATGCAAAGATAAGCATATGCTTGGTTTATCATGAAAAAGAATTGTTTATAAATTCATGAAAAGCCCAATATTAAGTATTAGCCATTACATTATGCCAAGCAATTGTACACAAATTATCGAGATGCATGAAAAAGAACTAAAGTTATAGAGATGCACAAAAGAAACATTTGTATTTCTGCATTTCAATTCGAGTGGACAACTTACTGCAGCAGAAAGGCTAGAAACTAGTAAGTAGAATAGCACAAGAGAGCAGCCAGTACGTAAACTTTTTGCAATAAAATGCTAAGAAATAAAATGACGCTTAAGCAGTTTATCAAAACCAGATCAGTATGTTTATGAAAAGGATATGTATGATCAAATAGCAATTGCTACTTCTTCCATCACTGCCAAGAAACAATGCAAAAATTCATTTAAAATAAAGGTAAGCAAATAAAACTTACAGGCTGTTGTCACCAATAGTCCTTACAAGAGCATACCCCATTCTCAAAATGGTGAAACCTCTTAGCATCCCTGGCAATGAGTTGACGACCGACAAGTTTTGAGATAATTTTCAAAGCATTGTGACAATCTCCACAGCAACGAAGGTTTTTTATAATCCTAATAGGCGACCGGGCAGCACTAGTCAGAAGGCCATAACCAACGGCTAACCTCTCGCTATGAGCTAGCAAAGCTTCCTCCTTGGATTCTTGATCAACATCATGAAGAACGAATCGGGTATCTGGGATGTAACCAGCCTCCTTCATTTGTGCTGACAAATACCTCAGCTGTTCATAAATCTTTTCATGTTCAGGATGGGATCTATCCCCTGCCCGATACTCGTGAACCCTATTTCTGACTTCGAGAAGGTTAGCCTTCTTTCTTTCTTTCTCCTTTGCAAGCTCCTTTTCTTTGACTGGCAAAAGACCTGCTTTAGCTTGTTCATTTAGTCTGGAAGAGTCTAATTGCTCAACAACCTCAGCACATCGATCACCCAGCTCCAAATAACCATTAACTCTACAAAGATTCATCAGAGACTCCCAAATATCAACACTTGGTTCAATAGGCATCTGTTCAACGAACTCAAGAGCTTCATCCAAATAACTAGATTGCCCAAGCATATCTACGATGCCCATGTAATGTTCCATGCTAGGGGTAATGCTGAAGTCCTTCTGCATTGATTCAAAATGCAACATTCCTTCGTCAACTGCTCCTAGCACCCCACAGGCAAAGAAAACATTGACAAACATGCCATTGTCTGGCCTAAGTCCCATCTGCTTAAACTGAGAGAAAAGTTCAATTGCTTCTTCTCCAAGACCATTATTAGCAAGACCCCTGATCATAGTATCCCAAGATGTTAAATTCCGCTTAGGCATGCTCTCAAACAGCTTCTTAGCATCATCCATCAAACCACACTTAGTATACATATCTAGAATTTTGTTGTGAACACCAACTTCAATATTAACCATTGTTCGTGAAATGTGCTCGTGGATGGCCCTTGCTTGCTCTACAGAAGAAGCGTCTGCACATGCTTGCATCAACTGAAAGTACCTAGGAATGTCCACAACCACACCATTTTCCTCTAACAAAGCCAGAACTTCCACAGCTTCCTTTACTTTTCCTTCTCTGCAGTAGTCATCCAGTTCACCAATAGTACCCTTACGATGGCTTGCTTCTACACATTCAGAAGACTCTCCAGAAGATAATCCCTCATTAACTGTGTTATTCTCCATGGTCTGTGGATAAGCTATCCCACTTTGGAATGAAATATTGTTACGCTGACGCTGACCACCAAGGTTACTGTGCTGAAATTCTGTAGGATTTTCCTGATAAAACCCACCAGGTCTTGGATGAATATTTGTAGTGCTCTCTCCAGGAAATTGTTGCTGGATATTTGGTATATGGCCTCTCAGGTCAACTCTGTTATACATATCTGGATTTTCATAGGCCTGTCCTGCATTATATCCATAATGTCCATTAGGGGCTTGCTGAAACCCAGCAGCATTTGCTTTGTAAAATTCACCTGGACTTTGATAAGGCTGTCCACTATTTGCTGTGTGAAACCCAGCTCGGTTGCTGTGTGGTAACTCTGCAGCCTTTTCCTGATGAAAACTTCCATGTCTCGAATGAATATCTGCCAATTTATCACCATTAAAAAATTGCCTATTATCTGGAAGATCTTCTTTAGAATCTTTTCTGTTGTATACAATGGAACTTTGATTCAATTGTCCTGAATTATATTTGTAATGCCCATTAGTATATCTCTCTCCACTAAGGACTTGCTGGTTAATTGGGATCTCACCTCTGGTGTTCAATTTCCCAAATCCATTGGGATTTTGAGGAGGCTGTTCTGGATTACATCCATTATGCCCGTTAGAAGTTTTAGAAGTTTCATTTCCGTCGAACACTTGCTGATTATTTGGGTTATCACCTCTGTTCACACTGTTGTATACCTGAAGGCTTTGATAAGGCTGTCCTGAACTATATCCATAATTCCCATTAGGGCTTTGTTGAAACCCAGCATATTTCTGTCTGTAGAATCCACCTTGATAATTATGAGGCTGTATATTTTCTGCACCAGTGTAACCATGATGACCATTTGAGGTTCTCCCACAATCTTCTACGATCTCCCCTTTGTGCGACTTTGAGTCCTGATAGAACTCACCGTCAATCCTCTCTAATGCAGAAGTATTAATGGTGCGCAGACAAATCAAAGACTGTGCACAGTCCAACTCTGCAGGAAGCCTATGAGTTCCAAAATGATCGATAAATATCTAGCCATATATATATTTGAACAATGAACAAAAGAAAGAAAGAAAGAACAAAATAAACAGCAGAAAAATGTTCATTCAACATATTTGCAATTAGATTTTCAAGAAATACAACAATGATATTGATCTACTTAAAACTTTTTACACTATCAAAGATATAACAATGCGGAAAGGAAGTGATTCCCATGCATGGTAAGGAAGCTCGTTAATGTAGAGAAACAGGATTTAGAGCACAAACGGAATAAACCCTCCACTTCAACTTTATAGAAACAAAATGCACCAAAAGGGTTAAATCAGAAAAAATAGAAAATACTGACTCAACAGACAAGAAAAAAGAAGTCAACCTAGCTACCAAATAAAACAAATAGATGCCAAAATAAGTGATCTTAGAAATGGATATCCCAATCATGAAGTTATATTAACAGACATTGAAAAAAAAAGAAGGAAAGATAAGCCATTCAAAACCAAACTAGCAACACTCCACATAAAAGAAGCCCGCATAAACTAAAAAGACAAACTTTCAGATGGGTATCTCAAACTACTCTCCCTACCACTTCAAATTGATATCTAACTCTATGAGATACTATTAAGAGGAATCCCAATAAAAGTTAGAAAAACTAAAGAATCAAAACTAAAAACCACAGTTGCGAAGAGCAAAACCCTACATGAAAGAAAAAAAAAAAAAAAGATCGAAACCTTCGGGTATATCTCAAAATACTCTTCCTACCACTAGAAAAGAAGAAACGTTATGAGCAAGTACGAGGAAACCATCAGCCGAAAAGCAGGGGTTAAGAGCGGCTTGTACCTGGAGAGACGAGAAAAGATCGAAATTGGAGAAGATGCAAGAAGCCTTAGGGCACACCTAGAAGAAGGCAAAGAGCGACGAAGAACTCTTCGAGCAGCAACCACGGCGGCCATCGTTCCACCCTCTCCTCTCCGGATACTCCTCTAGTCCTCTCCCAAGGAGAACTTGAACCCTCCTTGTTGGGTGATACATTGATCTACGGCGCGGCGTGATATTTCCGTTAAAGCGTAGTCAATGTGATGTAGGTGAACGATCATACGCCGTCCGTCTTAGAAGAACATTTTAACCAACTGTTCCACAAGAATATTTTAACGAAGCGCTTGGGCCTTCTTGGTCCTAAGCCAGGCTCGGGCTCCAGGACGACCAATTTGAGCCCAACTAAGGGGCCATCGGGTTCGCGTGGGATTTGCAATACATATTTTATTTATTACGCAATATATATTTATTAAGTTGCGGGAGTTATTTATTGACTGTCTATGTTCTGATGTTGTGTACTAACTACTAAGTGTATAGAATGTAATGAAATTACTCTTTTTTTTTAAAAAAAAAGAAAGTTTGAAATACCAACCACAACAGTCAACAGGTCGTGTAGTCGAGCATTAGTGCTGGGCCTCGCCTGGGAAAGGAAAAAGAAAAAGAAAAAGAGAAGAGAATTATATATGTATGCAAGTGGTGATTTGGTTCAAACCCGGTTCAACAGTGCGATAATTTATAGAGGATTAATTTTATTGTGTTTGACTCGAAGATCTGGTCCGGTAGTTAGTCTACTTATTATTCTTGCATCGAAGTACTTGTAAAAGAAATCTCGTTAGATTCCAAAGTGGGAAGTAAAACTTTTGTGAAGGAGAGAAGCTTATAGAGCACGCCTGAAAGGGCTAGCAGAACAAAGCCGCTCTCTCTCTCTCTCTCTCTCTCTCTCTCTCTCTCTGTGTGCGAAGCCATGAAACCCTCTCCTTCTACCTCTTCTTCGCCATCGTCGTCTGCGGCAGATCCCCGGATCCAGCTCACCGTGACGCAGCTCGAGCAGCTCAGTGTAGAAGGCAAGGTCGCCGAGATCTACAGGGTCCTGAATGGCGTCGCACCCCGCACCCAATCTCTTATGTAAACTCTCCTACCGACTGCTAAACTTAACCTTTTCTCTTATTTACTCGTAATCTTTTCTCAGCGAGTCACTCGCCCACCACTTGTTCGATGATTTGCTCGCTCGAATCAAAAGCCATTTCCCCCCTGTTTTTGTTGTAGGTTAGAATTGTGGCGCGATAAGCATGTGGAATACTTGACGAAAGGACTCGGACTACTTGGGCCCAACTTTAACGTGCTAGATGCTAAGTAAGATGTTTTCTCCTTTTATTTGTCATCTTATTTGACGATATTTATGCTGTTCCATGGCTTTTTGGTTTATATGAGGATGAGTTGTTTGTGGATTCAGTCGGCCTTGGCTGTGTTACTGGATTATTCATTCGGTTGCGTTATTGGGAGAGATGCTCGAGCCAGAACTTGAGGATGATATCGTGGATTTCTTGTCTCGTTGTCAGGTTTGATATTTCCTAAGACGTTTGTGTTGTATTTGTTTTGTTATATCGTTCAGATGAAGTTCAAGACTTGAATTAGGGGAAAATACATTTACTCCCCCATGGTTTTAGTATTATAAAATAGGTATAGAGCGCCACCCTGAACTTTTCTATGTGACATTAACCATCTGAAGATTATGTTTAAGGCAATTTCCCAACAGAAAGTCCAACATTTGACTATTGTGCACTTATCTTTGTCATGATTGGGGATATTTATGTACTCAAACTCAAAGTTACAAATTGGGAGGGATTTGGGGGTGAAACTGTGAAAGAAGTATAGGACTTATTGGATTTGGTCCTTGCATATTAAAAGTAACGTATGCTAGGCAGTTGCACATAGGTCAACTCTGTTCTTTGATACTAAGTCTCTTTAACACGCACCTTTTTCCTTTCAACTCTGTCTAGAATTTGATCTTTTATGATGTTCAATACAGGACAAAGATGGTGGATATGGTGGTGGAC
This sequence comes from Typha angustifolia, assembly GCF_048772165.1. NCBI lineage: Eukaryota > Viridiplantae > Streptophyta > Magnoliopsida > Poales > Typhaceae > Typha > Typha angustifolia. The sequence continues at coordinate 2,298,419 of NC_133239.1, forward strand.
CAGGGCAGGTCTGTGCTATCCTTTGTAGATGCCACCTCTTTTTTGAGAGTAATTATTTTCTGAAAAGTTTTAGATCATTTCAGTTGGTATATTGGTTATTTTTATCAGCAAATTAGTGAGCATATGTTCGGCAACATTATACTTCCTTTCATTTTCCTCTGACTATTCATTTTGTCAAATTCTTCTGTCAGATGCCTCATCTTGCAACAACTTATGCTGCAGTAAATGCACTTGTCACTTTAGGAAGTGATAGAGCTTTATCATCGATAAATAGGTAGTCATTTTTGTTGTATCATCATCTGATTACGTGCCAATTTTGGTGCCTTTTGATTAACGAAATTTTATGTTCTTTGTTTCTCAGAGGTTATTTGTACAAGTTTTTGTTGCGGATGAAAGATTCTTCAGGAGCCTTCAGGTATGATTAGAATAGTATTTATCAATTAGATCCCACTATTGGGTTTTACCTTTTAAGAAATTTCTTGATTATTAGGAACTACCCCTGCATGAAAGAACTTGGATGCGCAATTGATAATGCAGAGAGATGTGATTTGCTCTTAAGTGAAAGTTGCTTGTGTCTTAAACTTGACCTGTTAGATGCTATAAAGATAGAATATTGCATCAATGTTTATCAGGTCATGCCCATGGTTTGTCCTGCTTCTGGGATAAGTTATCCTATTTGTTGGCTGGACATGCTACATTATCACACCTGCTTGAAAAGTTTATGTTGCGAAAAATCAGATTCTTCTATCTGAAGCATCAATATGGACATGTTGTAGTTGTGGATCCTGCTTCCTTTTCTAGTAGTGTTGCTCCTCAACTTGCTTTCTCGCTGAAAGTGCAGTCATGCACATTAGATCTTTATTCTCTCCTAAGGGCACCCGATCTCATATTTGTGTTGCTAATTTTTGACATAGTTACACATATGCATGGTGACCAGCACCTAAGCTCCTATAGAACTTTGGAGCTTGTTTGATCTAAAATTGCCTCTTTTTTATTCTTTTCTGCTTCATTACCAAAATCAATATCTAGCGCCTTTCAATTAGTTTATTCATTGATCATTTACTGCTTAGAATGTAATAAACTATTTATGCTATGGCAAAAAGATTTAGTTTAATAGACAGTATTCTTCTTTTAATCAGGATGCATGATGGTGGTGAGATTGATGTTCGTGCTTGCTATACAGCAATCTCGGTAAGTTAGTTCTCATCATTGCCTTTTCTATTTAATACTTGCATTTTACATGTGTAACTTATGCAATCAGGGACAAAGATCTTGAATTTACTAAGTTTATTCTATACCTTCCTGAGTGAGTAGTGTGGATCTAAGTATCTCCAAATGGTGATGGTGATGATCTAGGTTCAGCTCCAAAGTTTTCTGGGTTAGATATGATATTAAGTCTATCTTAGTCAGTATGTATGTAAAAACCTCAACTCTCTTCCATAATAATAACTTGGAAACTGCTTTGAGATGTGGTAATATGACTCCAGCAAGTTTATGTAAAGATACAAAGCATTCCTGTGAACATAACATTCTGGGTGTAACTACTAACACCACCAATCGCAAAGTGCAAACCATATTGTTCAATGAGTTCAATCTTACGTCTTGTTAGGTTTTTTCCACTCTATACTCAGAAGCTCAAACTTATTGTTATGGAATCAGGTTGCAAGTCTTTTGAACATTCTGGATATTGAACTTGCGGAAGATCTTGGAAGTTACATATTGAGGTTTGTTCTTCATGATATTTTCATTGCCTCCTTCCTCTTGCATAAATTTTCCACAAAATTCAGCAATCTATTATATTTTCTCTTTATGAAGCAGTATTTTATATTTTAGGGAACTTCTGTTTATGGCATATATATATATATATATATATATATATATATATATATATATATATATTCTTTCTATATGTTTTTTTAGTTTTGCCTATATTCCTTTTGCAGGTCTGGTCCATTCAAATTTTGGTTGATCTCTTTAACATTCATTTATAAAGCAGCCTTTTTAGTGAAATTCTTTATGTTGGATTGTAGTGGTGTGTTGATAAATATCTTTCCTTTGTTATTCCAATTTTATCTGTGTGTTGCTGCTCTTTAGTGTTCCTTTATATGATTAATAATAATTCACTAATTTCTTCACTTCAGATGTCAAACGTATGAAGGTGGTATTGCTGGGGAGCCTCATTCTGAAGCTCATGGTGGGTATGTTTCATTGGAAACTTAACTTTTGTGTCATGCCGATGGATGCATCATTGTGCTAATTAAAAATATTGCAATGTAGTTTGACCTTACATTTTGAAATTGCTTTTCTTAAGGTACACATTTTGTGGGCTGGCCACAATGATTCTGATTAACGAGGCTGATAAGCTTGACCTGCCTGGTTTGATGGTAAGCAAGTCTATAAATATCATACGCTTTTGAGTTCTCGAGGTGTTTCTTTTTGTCTATATTCTCTTTTTACTTAATTTTATTATCTGAATTCCTTTTACTTATGGAGTATTGTCTCATGTGTGCCTATTTCCAGAATATGATGTCTGGGATCCTTAGTGCTTGTTCTTGTAGTTCACACATTAAATTTCTTGTGACAGTAAATGCATTACTGATGTCCTAATATTTATAGGAAGTGTGATCAATTTTTCTTTTATACATACTTTCTTTAATTTCATAAGAGAATTCTAGCGCAAATTGGCACACTTTCCTGATCAGGAAGCTAGCAAATATTCGTCTTAACTCTACCTGCTTTTACCATATAGTTTACTTGCATTAGTCCTTGTTCTTTTTGTTGATTACCAGATGCTTACAAAGATATTTGTAGATCACTTTTCAGAATGTACTTTGCCCAACAATTTGTTGGTTTCATTATTGCTAATAGGGTTGGGTGGCGTTTCGTCAAGGAGTTGAATGTGGATTTCAAGGTCGAACAAATAAATTGGTCGATGGTTGCTATTCCTTTTGGCAAGTAATTGTCATCTCCATCTTCCGTTTTCTTTCTAAGTGCTCCACTTTTTGTTCTAAAAAATATGCGATTTTACTAGGGAGGTGTGTTTGCTTTAATGCAAAAGTTGATGCAAATGGTTGATGGACAATTGAAATCATCATTTGTCAATAGAGAGGAATCTGCAGACATTGCCTCTGGCACTAGATCATCTGATTTGGCTGGAGAGAGATCCTGTATTGGTAAGCATTCACATGGATTTGTTTCCTGCTACTCATTCTAAAAGTGTAGGTAGAGCACCTTATATAAGCTCTGATGTAGAATAAACTTAACCGGAGGCCCTTGTGATCAGGCTATGGTTTACTCAGAGCAGTGTGGTTGCTTCACTGTACTTTGATTCAATCAGCCATTTAGCTTTGTGATTGCTAACCAGACATTGAATTCTATAGTAGTCTAATTTTCTCACTCCACTGCTGCAATGCTCATCTAGATTTTCTCACTCATAATCCTGACTATACAGTGGAATGTTTGTTGAAACAGGAGACTTCTCAGATATTGGTTTTGCTTTTGTTAAGAGACAGAATCAGACAGGTCCTCTATTTCACGCCATCGCATTACAACAATATATAATACTCTGTTCACAGGTACTGATGCATTATCAAATGTTAATATATCATAGAATATGGAAAGATTTATTCAGGTTTGGGCAATAAAATTTGGCAGGAGATTAGCTATCCTAGCTCGTTGAGATAAAAAACTGGTGGTTCAGAAAGATTAACTGAATCTAAACCTTCCTCCACATATATGGACAGTAAACTATTTAGGTGGAACAGTTAAATCAATATAGGCATATATAGGATCATGGGTGCACTGCTACTATATAGAGATTTAAGGTTGTATTTGCTACAAACTTTTTTCTAATGCATAATTTTTTATCTGAGCTTGGTGAATCTATCAGTCAACTTTTGCTTCTACAGGTCCTGGAGGGAGGTTTCAAGGACAAGCCCGGGAAGCACCGAGATTTCTACCACACATGTTACTGTCTCAGTGGTCTCTCTGTGAGCCAATATAGCTGTACACGAGATTTTGATTCTGCTCCATTGCCCAATGCGGTACTAGGCCCATACTCGAATTTGTTGGAACCAGTCCATCCACTCTACAATGTGGTCCTTGACAGGTACTATAAGGCACATGAGTTCTTTTCAAGAGCCTGAGCAAGACTTCCTAGAGCTGGGTACCAGTTAATAATATAGGAACCCTAAATATAAAGTCCTTTCGGCAAAAAATGTAAAAAAAAAGGATCCGGCCATACTCATCTAGCCCAAAGGATTCTCCAGCTAATATCAGAAATGTAGTTAATGTTTGAATTTGAAGGATCAAAGCCCCGGAGCTGAAGGATTCAATATTTTTTTTTTTTTTTGGGTGCTTGTGGAAAGTTCAACAAAATGATAATCTTGACAGCAGATCATCGTCTCTGACTTCGTACTGCTACTAGGCTCTTTTTTCAGATCTTAAACAATTGTCTTGTGCGCTCAACTTCTGGATCATGGATGTAAGATCAGTAAAGGACAGGCTGCACATTTCTTTCGATGTTAATTTAATATTAGATTTCATGCAGTGTCGGGATAATGTGCATTCCACCAATTTATTATGTGTGGACACTATTTAGCTGGTTAGATTGCATGTAACAGATTGGAAGCTGAGACCTTATTGTTGATGAGGAATTCAAACTGGCTTGGTTCATTAGATTGTATTGTTTGCTTAAATACTTTCCTCAAGACTGTATTGTTTAATGGATTCTTTGCATTCATAGGTAAATCTGTGCTCCGTATATGTTACTTTTAACTTTTGCTATGTAAGAAGTCAAAATTTCCGACAATACTTTTTCTTTTCAAATACGTCCTACATTTATGTGATTGACTCCCCATTCCATTTAATCGGCTCTCTCGTGCATATAAACCAAAGGAAAAGGAGCCTTTATCCAAATACAAACCACCAAAAGTTCCGTAGTCTCGTAAGGAACACTGATCAAATGCTTACCTCCCCATCCCACCCTACGCCACCACCGCTCCTCCCTCCTCCTCCGGCACCACCACCATCGCCTAATCTCCTGTTCCCCCTTCGCCGCCACCTCCTCCTCTCCTTTCACATCTCCCTCTCCCTCACCCTCTCCACTCCTCCTTCCTTCTCCCGCGGCCTCTTCCGCATGCCCCCTTCCCGCCTCGTCAACCGCTACTTCCTCGTTCGTTCCGGTGAGTCATCCTACGAATCCTCCGGCATCGTCCGCACCAACCCTGTCTCCAAGACCTCCGTCGACAGCGGCCTCTCCCAGGAAGGCCTCCGCCAATCCGCACGTGCCGCGCTCGAGCTCAAGCGCCTCGGCGCGTGCGACGACGCGTGCTGGATTTGGCCGTCCATTACGCAGAGATCCTACCAGGCCGCCGAGATCATCGCCTCCGTCAACGGAGTCGACCGCAGGTTTGGTGCGAGTGTTCGTTCTGGACTTGTAATCTTCGCTAATTATGGTGATTAATATTTGTTTTTATTAGTCGTATCGTGCCGGAGTATAGCTTCTTGGATGCCAGGGGTTTGGGGGCATTCGAAGGGAGGAGCTTGGGAGATTTAGCTGAGGTATGGGAGTAAATGGAATACTATTATTAGCAATGTGTGTTGGGTTCATTTATCTCTTGCCTCCTGTACTATATTCTCAGATGACTGTTCTCAGATAAGAAAGTGAATATTTTATTGGTCAAACCAAGAACATTGGAGAAACTTTTAAACTTATGTTAACCTCAGCTCTGGTTAAAGATTGGACTTTTTTTATTGCAAATAATTTAAGTGATATTTAGATGATAAAAGTGGCTATCCTATTAGATCACAACTGATGTAATATGAGAACACTTACCAATCTTTGAAGTCCATGGGTTGGAGAACTGAGGGAAATACCTGATCCATCTCATGATAAAAACTAGAAAGGATTAGCCTGAGAATATTAAGAACCGGCATAGAGATGAATTAGGCTATAATTATGGGTATAATTGCTCGTTTCTTTTACTTAACTCAGATAAATGGTCATCTAACTGAAGTTATGTGGTGTATGATTTGCACGGCAGCTTTCTGCCAATCACTTGTGTTCTTATTTTCTTCTTTTGTGTAAGTACTTCAGGTATATGCTTCAGATAATATTTCTCCAGATATCAAGCCTCCTCCAATTGCTGATGGAACACCGAATGAGAGTGTATCAGATGTATTTGTTCGGGTCACACAACTCATGTCTATATTGGAGACTCAGTATTCTGGAGATACTGTAATTATTGTTTCACCAGATTCAGACAATTTAACAGTTCTACAAGCTGGCTTGGTAGGGCTGGATTTGCGCAGGTAACGATTATTATTAGTTCTTTTTACAGTTGTTCTGCATTGAATATGTCCACTGTCTCTCCAAGTCCCGCAGATCTTCCAAGGCGTTTGATTGTATAATTCTTATCTGCTGTCTAAGATGACATTCTGATGAATTAACTGCCATCTGTCTCAATCTTTGGCCTAATGTTCTTCATTTTATCAAGTAATTTTCTAGAGACCAGCAATCGGAATTCTAATGCAGAGTAATTGTTCCCTAAAATGTTTCCTTATTCAAAAACTGCATCTTTTTAAAAACTACCACTTGCTTTGCTATTATCAAGTCCTTAAGCTGATCATTGAGACCTGGTTGTGGTGAAACTGTCAACTTGCTTCTCCTAGTAATGTTCCTCAAAGAAAGGCTCTTTCCTCCTTTTTCTCTGTAGAAATTTCAATTCTAAATGTCTTTTGCTTTGGATACAGGCACAACGATCTGCACTTCACCCCTGGCGAGGTAAGGATAGTTGACCCGGGCAGCATTCCAGAGTACAAGCAACCAGCTTCTGCTGTTTATAAGTGTAAAAACCCACCAAGTTGCAAATGATATTTTCTTGTCAAGTTCTTACAGAAGGACTCTACACTGTAGGTATTCAACTAATTTATACAGCCATGATTTGTTCATTATGCTTCAAACCTGGTAACCTGGGTTGAATGAGAAATAAGTCAAGCTTGAGCATAAGTTGGCATGAAAGTTGTCGTGAAAGTCAAAATCAGGTGCTACTTAACTCTCCTGCTCAAACTATAACTGTTGCCATGAAAGTCTTCTTGATTTGTCTGAAGATTCTGATACTGAAACCGTTAACGAAATCTCATGCAAAGATAGAAAGTCCATGATCTCAAAAGCTACCTTAGTGATCCCCAATTTGGGGAACGAACCTGGTACGTCCAAGTATACAGGACAGGAGGTTGGTGTCAAGTGGTCTATTTGATTAACTTATTCTGATAATTTTGATCCTTGGCTTTTCGTATAGAAGCCTTCCAAGTGAAAGGTATCAGATTCAGAAGAGCATCTCTTGCTTTCTCCTATAACAATTTTCCTACACATGCTTACTTTAGTCTCACTTTCCTCGTCTTTGATGGTCTTTTCTTATTTCTTTCTACACAATTTCACATAATACTAATTTATGTGGATGAGTGCATGACCACATACCACTGATTAAGATGGATCATCTGTAACCTTATCTTATGGTTTAGACCAACAAAGGTCTTACATGACTCAAACTGCTGCCTTTCCAGCTGAGAAACACACAATAACATCAGTCAGATTAGGCCCCTCGGCTATTGTTGCATTTGCTTTACCCTACTTTATAAAAATTATATTTTTGATAATATCTTATCATAATTTAATTTTAACACCACCACTTAACGCGTTTCTTTTACGTCTTCGTCATCGTAGCTTTCCTTCGCCCTTAATTCTTTCCTTCCTTCTGGTATAATAAATTCTCTTCCGAGTGGCCCCTCCCACCCCCCTCAATAATTCAAAATAAATAAATAAATGAATGGTATAAGTGTATAACCTATTTAATTTCTTGAAACCACCCTCCAACTTCCATCAGTGATAGCGTCATGGAGTCCCCGCTCCGTTCACCGCTGCCAGAGAAGGCGGCGGAGAACCCGACCCCGCTGCCTCCGCCCAATAGGAGCCCGCTCCGCTCCCCTCTCCGATCACCGCTCCGCCCCGCGGAGAACGCGAACGCGAACCCGACCCCGAAGCCGAACCCGGACCGCCCGCCACGGACCACGCCGGAGACGGTGGTGACGATAGCGAACCGACTGAATCGGGAGGAACGGCCGCCGGCGGATGCGAAGGCGTTGCCTGGCGGAGGACGGGTGCGTGCGTTGCCGGATAACTTGAGGGATGCGGAGGTGAGAAGGGCGGCGATCGGGCTTAGGGTTTCGGCGGTGGTGCTGTGCATGATCTCGTTCTCGGTCATGGCGGCCGATAAGACGAAGGGCTGGGCCGGCGACTCCTACGAGCGATACAAAGAATACCGGTACGTTTACGGAATCGAGCCTTTCGTGTTGCCGTGTTGGTGAAGTACTAAGTTAATCTTGTACTGCAGGTACTGCGTGGGTGTGAATGTGATTGGGTTTCTCTACTCGGTGTACCAGGTGTTCGCTGAGGTCTACCGTACGATCAAAATGAGGCACTTCGTTCGCCGTCCATTGAGTTCCTACTTCGATTTGGCCATGGATCAGGTTAGTGAAAACCTTTTCTGGCGGCAAAATTTACTCTGAAACTTTGGTTTCAAGTAAAATGACGTCAATTCGTAGGTTCATTTATTTTGTCCTATTAGTAGTTTCTTGTTCTAGAGGAACACTTTTTATGCTTAAATTTGTCTTATTTACATAGCTAAGAGTTTGAAATTTATATGCGCACACCAACAAGTTTTAAAAAAAATAAATTATGATCTCCTAGATCAATTATAGGTTACACATAAAAATTAAGTATTTTAAATTAAATAATTAGGTCGATCTTTATAAAAGAATGAACTCAAATTATATGCGAATAATGTTTCGAATGAGAAATTTATTAAATATTAATTCCAACATCTAAAAAAATATTAATTTTTTTTATAAATTAGCCATCACGATTATAAAACGTTACGGTAAAGTCTGATAATTAATATATGCTTGCATAAAAGATAGGGTATAATATTTAATGAGGTTTTTTGTTTTCTTTGCTTTTTCTTTTTATAAACAGGGTGCAAATGTTAAAAGAGATTTGCATGGCTTCATATGTTTATTCAAAATAAAGTTTTAACATTAATGTTTTGCAAAATTGATACGATGAAAACCTTATAAGGTTTGTATTGCAGGTGTTGGCTTATCTACTAATCTCAGCATCATCAGCGGCAGCCTCCCGTAACGATGTCTGGGTATCAAGATTTGGAGGCGATGACTTCACAAAGATGATCAGTGCCTCTGTTGCCATGTCTTTTCTGGCATTCATCGCACTTGCTCTCAGCTCGATCATCTCTGCATACAATGTCTTCAGCTGGGATCCGTAGATGAGTATGTGAAGAATGCCTATTTGTTGTAAATTTGCTATACAAACCTTCTTTTCCCTTTTCTTTTTTCCTTCTTTCTTTCTTCTCTTAATAAAACAAATAAAAGCTTTTAAACTTGTTTACTGGAAATCGGGTTGTGAGTATAATTGATTAACCCAGTAGCAGTTTGAAATATATATTTATTACTGGGTGGCTGTAATATAGAGAGGTTTTTTCCATTGTGATGGAATAATATTATATCGAAGTCTCATTCTTCTAATTTTTAAGGAATTTTTTTTTCACTCCCTATATTATGTGTTTATTTCAGTTTAACCATGTCTTTTATCTATTTTGCTTTGGTTTTACATTATCGAATAAAGTAATTAAAAATACCCTTTAAGTCCTTAACCATCCTTATACTTTTCCAGTGGAGTGGATAGTTTGAACCAAAGTAAATATACACCAATGCAGGGTGTGAACTGAAAATTCCCTTCCACTTATTCCTACCGGCGGTGAACTTATCCTCTTCTCTTTTAATCGTTCTCACTCGTTTCATTTCCCCCAACATCCCCGGGAAAGGATAAAGCAGTTGGTGATAGCCGTTGGAGTATGGAAGCTCTCCTCTCCTCCGCCATCCCCTTCAAATCCCACCACCACCTCTTCTCCTCCCCTCTCAAAGCCTTAATCTCTCCTTCCTCCCCTTCCATTCTAAAGAGAGGATTCTCTACTAGAAGCATAAGAAGACCAAGGAGAGACCAAGTTGGGGCTTTTCCTCTTCTCAGAGTCTCCGCGAGCTCGCAATCGGCATCCTCATCGACGGAGACTGCCGTCGCTGCTGGTTTGGAGATTCCTAAGAAGATGAAGGCGTGGGCCTACGACGAATACGGCGATGCCGGCGTCTTGCGGTTCGACGAGGGGGTCGCGGTCCCGGAGGTGAAGGAAGACCAAGTTCTTGTCAAGGTTTTCGCCGCCGCGATCAACCCGGTGGATTTCAAGAGGAGGCAGGGGAAGTTCAAAGCTACCGATTCCCCTTTACCAGTGAGTTTAATTTATCTCTTAATAAATGCCTATTTATATCTTCATTTTTGGTGAGTTTATTAGCACTTGGGAGTTGGGACGCCTTGATCTTGTCGAAATTTTAGAAATTTCAATCATCTATAGTCCTTTAATTTATCAATGTTCTTGTTGATTGGTAGACTGTTCCAGGTTATGATGTGGCTGGTGTAGTGGTTAAGGTGGGTAGCCAAGTCAAGAATCTAAAAGAAGGAGATGAAGTATATGGTGACATAAATGAGAAAGCTTTGGAGAATCCAAAGCAATATGGTTCGCTTGCAGAATACACGGCTGTTGAGGAGAAGTTGTTGGCTATTAAACCTAAGAATCTAGATTTTGCGCAGGCTGCTAGTCTGCCGCTAGTTATTGAGACAGCATATGAGGGTTTGGAAAGAGCTGGATTTTCTGCTGGTAAATCTATTCTTGTGCTAGGTGGTGCTGGTGGAGTAGGTTCCCTGGTGATTCAGGTACTGAATTCTTCACCATTCCGTTCATTCTTACTTACTATAATTGAGCTGAAGAATTTTGCTGCTAGTTTTCTATTTGGTTTATGACTTCTACTTTAGCAAGTTTAAATTTCTAGTGGGTACGTAGATAAAATATCAATAGCATCAGAATGTAAGAAGTCGTTGACTTTGATTGCAAGTAATCTCCGTTAGCAAGTAAAAGTTGTTCACAGGAAACACAATGCCAGACACTAGAGTGGATTAGCTGTTTTGATAACCAAAGAAACATTGCCAACTTTTTTGATTGATTTACCGAGACCAGTAATTGTGTAACATCTCACTTTTTTTTTTTGTATGCTTGTTCCTCTGCATATAATAACTGGAAATGGTTGCCAGTAAAAATTGACAGGATCATTTTTGTAGCTAGTACTACAAATAAGAGTAGTATTCTATGATCTGCTTGCCTTGTAGAAACTGAAACTGTTTATGCCCCACCAACATCAGAGCTACTCCCTTTGTTGCACATATGCTCTTCCTTTATGGTTCTATTTTGTGCTTTGGATCAAGGGCTTGTCAGATATTCCTACATATACATATCAACTTTGACATATTGTTTTCTTTTGCAGCTAGCAAAGCAAGTCTTTGGTGCATCAAAAGTTGTTGCCACTTCTAGCACCGGAAAACTGGAGGTACTGAAAAATCTAGGAGCTGATTTAGCAATAGACTACACCAAGGAAAACTTTGAAGAGCTACCAGAGAAGTTTGATGTAGTATATGATACTGTTGGTAAGACTTACTTCTACTTGATTCTCTGGTGAAACAATTACAAAACTACTTTTAGAAAAAAGAATGGGAGAATACCATCAAAACTCCTTAAATCTAAAATTTAAGGAGAGTTAAAACTATGACATTGATATACAGGATTGCAGATAATTGAGAATAAATCTTGTCGTAATTGGAATAAGTCACAAGCTTAACTCCTTTAAGAACTGACATGCTTAAATCTTTTTCAGCTTTCATGTTTATTTGCTACCTGTAAACTTATACAGGTCAGTGCGAAAGAGCAGTGAAAGCAGTGAAAGAAGGGGGCAGTGTGGTAGTTCTCACTGGTGCTGTCACTCCCCCAGGTTTCAGATTCGTCGTCACTTCTAATGGGGCTTCCCTTGCAAAGCTTAACCCTTTTCTTGAGAATGGTAAGGTGAACCCTCTTCTTGATCCTAAGAGCCCCTTCTCTTTTTCCCAAGTGGTTGAGGCATTCTCTTATCTTGAAACTGGGAGAGCTACTGGAAAGGTTGTCATATATCCGATAGCATGAGGGTTTGAAAGGAAGAAGTTTTGGGTAAGCAAGCAAGCATCCAGTGTAAATCTGAGGTAGCTCATCAGAACTGCTACTCTCCAAACTCTCTTGTTTTCTATATGTAAATCTGGGTTTGGTGATATATTATTACTAAATCTTGGATCTACTAGATAGTTAGCTGTTCTTGGCTATCAATACATATATCTGACTTAGTGATACTTGCAAGCAGATTCTAGATTATCTATTATCTCTGTTCAGAGTAGTGATAGAGGAAAATTTCAAGATTTTCTACAATGTGCGTGTGAGTTTTAAAATCCTAGTAAATGCTATCAGATGAAGATGAATGCAAATATACTGGTAAGAGTGGTCAACTGCTTGACCTGCTGAAATTTTGAAGAAAAAATAAAGCACTCTATTGAGTTCTTCAAAATTAAAATATTGAACTAAGCTTGCAGATCTCTACTTGATCTCTACTTGTATCTCCTCTCTACGTAGGCATTGTTATAAAAAGAAAAATATATTGTCTAACTTATCACTTATTCGCATCTAAAATTAAGTTACCTTTTTGTGTGATTGCTTTACGGAATCCACGTGGATAGATGATAAATAATTTAAAGATAATTACACAGATTATTTGCAAATTACACCTCAAATTTCCTTCTTCTTCTTTTTCTCTTGTTTCTCTGTTTTCTTTATTTTCTAATTTTTTTTGTGGATAAAATACTCCTCAAATTGTTAACATCATTCATCTCTGACCTTAAACCCCACGAAGCCAACGAACCTCATCATCCTATTTACTATCAACCATTAGAAGATTCCGATTAGGACGACAGAAGGGCAATTCGGTCAATCCGCGATCCTTCCCGTTCTTATATAGAAGTCGAGCCAGCTATAAAAGAAACAGAGCCATGCGGTTGCAGGCGATGAAGGTGGCGGAATTTCTCTTCCCCACATTCGTCCTCTGCAACCCCGTGATTTCGACTCAAGATCTATTGAATTTAATGGAAAAGGACCATCTTTTTCTCTGATTCAAGATCTAGGGTATGGCCTGTTGCAATTTGGTCATTCATATATTCTTCGCCCCATTTAAATAGTATTTGTGATAAATTTATGGATTCCTTGTTTGGGTTTTCGAGTGCAAAAAGGTTCTTTGATATCGATAGAATAACGATGGATTCAATCGGTGAATTGGTGCTGTTGCTCGATTTCTGGAAAGAAATGGTCGCTTTTATTATCTTTTCTTGCTATATCATAATTTCGTGATTGCCCAATTGCAGATTTAAATATTATGAATCATTTGGGTTAACGTGGATTCTGTGTAATTAGTGACTATGTTTATCTCAATTAACGGTTTTGATTTTGTGAGCATTTCCATCCAATCTAATGCCTAAGCAGGTCTTTTTTCTCCTTCTGTAATCAATTTTATGTTTTTTTTTTCTTGGCTGTTCTATAATAGGTTGTTTTCCTTGGAGGAGGTCTGTAGTCTGTCTGAGACTTGAATTCGTTATCCCCATCTGAATTATAATGCCGGGGTTAAACGATCAAGTTAATGGGAGCATTGTAATGAATAAGGTGAATTCCTCCTACATCAGAAGGAACTTACCTGAAAATAAATCATCTAGTACTTCGACTAACCAAAGCACTCAGCAAAGGAGGTCTTATTCGACCAACATAGGAAGCATTAACACTTCGACCGAGGAACTGCGTGGGAGGGTACGTGGGAAGAAGAGCTGCAACGATGGCTTACCTCCGCACCGGAGATTTGGATGCGAAAACAATGTGCCAATGGTTGATTCTAAGTTGTGTGGTTCCGTTGATGGCGAGGTAAAGACTGTGGAGGTGGTTAAAGAGGACTATGGCAATGTGAAGGATTCAATTACAAAAGGAGTTGATGAGTTTGCTGACAGGAAGTGCGAGAAGACATGCAAAGCCCATTCACCCGGCAACAAGTCCACTGCATTATCAAAGAAGTCTGAGAAGCCTCCTCTAATGCAGTTTCAATCAGAAGTCCTCATGAAAGCAAAATCTAGCATGAAGGACAAGGAATGTGGTGAAAAGGGATCTAACATAGGAAAAAGCCTAGTGAAGAAGAGAAGAAGTTTATCAGATGTAGATGCCAAGATGCTGAAGGAAGACGTTGACTTGGATGCAGGCACGTCTAACCCGCATCTTGGGCCCTTTCTGCTTAAGCAAGCAAGGCATGCAATGGCTTCAGGAGATAGCCCACAAAAGGCTCTGGTATTTGCACTTCGAGCAGCCAAATCCTTTGAGAAATGTGCCGGTGGTAGACCCAATTTGGATCTGGTCACGAGTCTGCACACTGTAGCGGCAATCTGTTGCAATTTAAAGAAATACGACCAGGCAATCTCTGTGCTGGAGCAGTCACTACAAATTCCAGACCCCAATCAGGGCCATGATCATGCCCTCGCTATGTTTTTTGGGTATATGCAATTGGGTGATGTTTATGCGATATCAGGCCAGCTGGAGTCTTCGCTAAAGTGTTATAAAAGAGGTCTAGAGGTTCAAAGGCAAGCATTGGGCGACATGGATTCAAGGGTCGGTGAGACATGCAGATATTTGGCGGAGGCTCATTTGCAGACATTGCAATTTGATGAGGCAGAGAGAATGTGCAGGATGGCTCTTGATATCCACCGAGAAAAGGATGATTTTTCTTCTCTGGAAGAAACAGCAGATAGGAGGCTCATGGGCTTAATCTATGATACCAAAGGAGATTATGAGAATGCTCTCAAGCATCTAGTGCTAGCAAGCATGGCCATGATGTCCAATGGTGAGGAAATGGAGGTTGCTTCAGTTGATTGCAGCATAGGAGATGTTTATCTAGCTTTAGGTAGATATGATGATGCTGTCTTCGCATACCAGAAAGCACTTACAGTATTCAGGTCAACCAAAGGAGAGAACCATCAATCTGTTGCTTCTGTTTTCATACGTCTTGCTGATCTTTATAACCGGAAGGGAAAATTCAGGAAATCAAAGTTCTTTTGTGAAAATGCCCTGCAGATCTATGGAAAGCCTCTTCAAGGGGCTTCCCTTGAGGAAATTGCTTGTGGTCTCACTGAAATTTCTGCTATCTATGGATCTATGGATGATATTGATGAAGCACTTAATCTGCTCCAGAGAGCACATAAGATGTACAATGATATCTCAGGTCAGCGAAGCACTATTGCTGGTATCGAGGCTCAGATGGGAGTACTGCATTACATCAAAAGAAACTATTCTGAATCTTACTCCTTCCTTCAGAGTACCATAACGAAGTTCCGTGCTTGTGGGGAAATAAAGCCTGGATTCTTTGGTATGGCTCTGAACCAAATGGGTTTAGCATCCGTTCAGCTGAATGAAATAAATGAAGCTGCTGAATTATTTAAGGAAGCCAAGAATATTATGGTGAAAGAGTATGGACCTTATCATCCAAACACACTTGAAGTTTATAGCAATTTAGCAGGAACTTATGATGCAATGGGAAGGTACAGTATCTTGATTCCTTATGATTTTCTTTGGTTCAGGAGTTCAATAAATATATAATCTGACACCTGAGCTTGTTTATTTATTTTTTTCCCTACGAAGTTGATCAGGGTAATCCTTTATATATGAACTTTTTGTCCTATTTAGACTCATCCATTTTTCTGAGAATCTTGCAATTTGGATGCCATTCTTTTGGATCTAACCGAAAAGAAAATAGGCTAGAAGCTCTTTAATTACAATTCCTAAATCATAGGTTCCAATTTGATTGTGCTATCTAGATATTAAAGAACTAGAGTTCACGGTATTTTTCTTTGTCATATTTCTAACTAATAAGTTCATAAACAGTAAGCTTCTTTCTTCCAAAAGCAACTTAGTTCTGGCTTTCGATGACAGGTTAAGATCCATATTCATACTAACCATCAATCAGAACTTCATCCTCATATACATTTTCCTAAATGTTACAGTGCAACCATAATGATATATCTTAAAGTAAGAAAATTGCGAGGTTTACATAAAGGAAATGCTTCTTATGATCCTTACTTGCTATTCTGATGCAGGTTAAACGACGCCATTGACTTATTGGAATTTATTGTTGCAACGAGGGAGGAGAAGCTGGGCACAGCTAGCCCAGATGTTCATGATGAGAGAAAAAGATTGGCAGTGCTGCTGAAAGAAGCTGGCAGGCCAAGGCACAGGAAAACCACTTCACTGGAGGATCTTTTTGATGTCCATTCCCATGTTGGAAGAGAGATCTCAGTCCAGATTAATGCCTAGCATGGAGAATGCTTTCATGTTCTATGTTGATGACACGATGATTCCCATGATGTATTACTTATACTCTTCTCAAATCGGAATACAAAGTTAATTCTGTGGCCTTGTGGGTGTATTTATCAGTTAACACTCTTATTAAATTCTTGCCTATGGAACTTTTGTAATGCGTAATAACAAACTAAAACTCCACTGCTAGAGATTTAATGAGAAAAGTTCTCACTACGTTCTCTGAAATTGCAACCAGAAAGGGCAAACAAAAGGTATCTTTAGTTCAACTGATTTCATTTGAAAAATAATAAAAATTAAAATAAAATTTATCTAATCTTTGTTCGTTTGCGACAGTGTATGAATTTATTTCATTACGTTCCGGTCCTCTATTTCACCCATGGGTTGGTTGGTTCAATAAGAACGTAGCCAAGTATAAGTTTAGTTTTAGGATTTGGAAAAATTAACTTAATGGCAAATAAATTCTATCAAAATTCAACTTCAAATCGCCCCTTTGAGTTCAGTTTAAAATAGAATTTGAAAGAAATGTTCAAAATAGAAATGGAGTAAAAATTCCCGATTAGAGTGTGAACGAGCGAGCCACTTATATAAGAATAAGAAGAACAGAATTGTTATCCCAGTTCGCGCGCTCGCTTTTCTTCTCTTTCTCCAGCCCGTTAAACCCTAACCCTAGACCATGGAAGCGAAACCGTCGAATCCTCCGCCGACGGACCTCGTCGACAACGTCGTGGTAGGCTACACTCCCCTTACGAACTCCTCTCCTTCCTTTCCGCGATCGAGTGATCTCTACTCTACAATTTGTAGGTTCCTGGGGACGTTGTACTAGATCTCGCAAAGATGACGAATCAGACCATCAAATTGGGAGCAGGATTGCGCCAGGTTTGTTTGTATATATAGATGCATCCGATTCAAGACTTAAGGTTAGGTTTCATCTTCCATTCGGTTGGTCATGCGTTTCTTTGTGGATATTAATGTGTTTTCCAGGAGTGTGATTCGATATCGGTTATGACGGCTGGGAAGTTGCGGTTCCTGAAACCAAACAAGTATTGGATTGAAAACTCGCAGAAGAGAGTGAGTGCTCTGATGACCTTGTTCATCCCTTATATGTCTAGACGATAGTCTTGAGCTCTTCTTTTTCAACTATTAGCGTCTTTTGTTCTTCGTTATTTTATATTATTTCAAAGATTATAATTTTTTTCCGTCGTCCTTATCATGGATATGATTTAGCAATGATTTTCTTGAAGATTTTATGTTGACTATTGTGTTGTGATTGGTTATCTTCCAGAAAATATGTTGAATAATGTAAAGTAGATTATAGAAGCCTGCTGTAGTGCCCCCCATCATTGAGCACCATAAGCCCCCATAGCCGCCAGTAAACTTATAAGATATGTGTACCCCTAACATCTGAAGTGCTTTGTATCCAGTTTTTCTATGATGTAATTAGATTATTGGCATAGATTGTCTTGATCAGAATTTCTTTCTGATTGTTAACTGTCTTTTAAGAGAACTTAAGACACAAGAGGTTGCAGGGGATAGTAGTTCTATTTTTATCCTTCATTTTTACTTCTCTTCAAGAATATCTTAGTACTATGTATCAACTTCTTGTCATGTCATTGCCATTACTGTTCTTTTTATTTAAGCTAGATTTTTGTGGACAATACTTTTGATTAAAAAATTCACTCCTTATTCTTTATTTTCCATATCATCCTTTACTGGGAGATGTCTGTTGCTAGCTTGATCTGCACTGAACTTTCTGTGCTCCATAGTTATATGCATCGTGGACTTTTCATGTACTCTATATATTTATAGGATTTAACATATATTGTGTTCTTGCAGTATGTGCCTTCTATGGGAGATAATGTTATTGGTATTGTTGTTGAGAGAAGAGCAGAGGTGAATGTTCCATACATACCATCAAATAAAAATTATTTGTTATCATTGATTATTACTACTCTTTCTCTGTGGAACTTTTGGTTGTCTAAGTTCTGTATTTCTTGAACGTATATCTTTGTTACTGTCAGCACTTCCTGGTGGATATAAAGGGGCCTACTTTAGCATTTCTACCTTTAATAGCATTTGAAGGTGGAAAAAGGGGAAATGCATCGAAGTTTGAGGTACCATACTTTGATTTATCTATTTTGTTCATTTATTCTAGTTCTTAACCTTTGTTCAAAGTATTCACCACTATAACATTGTTTATACAGGCTTAATTTTGACTTATGCTAGTTCTCCATTTTACTGTATCTATGCAAATGGTGGCATACTTTAATGTTTTGAGATAACTTACCATGCAATTCTTAATTTTAATGTAACATGAACTCCTTGCCACATAAGGACTGCTGCTTTTGTATGCTGTTATATCTAGAATTTTGTTGACTTTTTTATGACATTGAATAGATTACTTGATATAAGAGTATCTTGTGACTTGTATATGTAACCTGTGGAGATGCTCATGTTCAGTAGCAATTTGATTTTCTCTTCTTTTTTTTCCACGACCTCCAGTATGTGAAGAGATATTGACATCTGTCTCACATGCCTTTGGTTTCAGGGTTCATCTTTTTTTCCCTATAGTTAAAACTTGATAAAAACATGAAATGTAATAAGTGCATATGAAAGCTTGACAAATAGGTAACATGAGCTAGAAACGATCTGTGTTAAATGAGCTATAAATGATCTATGTTAATGATGGCTAAGCAGATGATTTTCCAGCAATAAGTTTTTTTATTAGATTATCACACTTCACATAGAAGTTAATTGTTTCTCTTGGACACCTCTATATCACAATATCTAAGAGAAGCTGATGCCCTTATGAATATCCGATTTCATAGACTAATATTCAGCACAAGTGTATTTTGCTGCTCCTGTAAGTTTGTGGTCTGTAACACAGTTTTTTATTCTAAAACTACTTGCAACTAATTAGTGATATTTTGCTGCAGATAGGTGCTCTAATCTATACGAGAGTGGTGAAAGCTAACAGCATCATGGATCCTGAACTCTCTTGCACCGATGGTACTGTATAATAGATCATTCTTTGCTGCTTGCTTATTTTATTACATGTTCCTGTAGAGTACAAATATCGTTGGATCCTGTAATGAGATAGGCATAATGAGTGAGTCTTCTGAAATGCATGAGAAACCATGATTGGAAGATTTGCCTACTTTGTTTTGTCTGTTGCTTACATAATCCGCATGGTATCCTTTTCAAGTTTTGGTATGTGACATGATAAAGCTTGGTGACATGAATTTTATCTATAGCTACTGGAAAAGCTGCGGAATTCGGTCCACTGAAAGGTGGTTACATGTTTGAAACCTCTACTGGATTGTCACGGATGTGAGGATTCACCAACCTTTTACATTGTTCTTCAGCAACCAAATCTGTCGAGCCTTGGTGATCACAATATATTTTTCCTTTATTTTGTAGGTTGCTAAGCTCTCCACCATGCCCAGTTCTTGAAGCTCTTGGAAAGAAGTTGTCATTTGAGATTGCTGTAGGATTAAATGGCCGCATCTGGGTATCATTAACGATCTCTTTGTTAGTTTTGATAGTTTTTTGGTAGATTTCTTTGTTTGTAGAATGCCCTTATGTAAATTTGGACCTTTTGATACAAGTCATTTTGATTTTGTTGTGTAGGTTAATGCTTCCTCTCCAAGCATTGTCATTCTTGTATCAAATGCGATAATTAGATCAGAATTTTTGAGTGGGATGCAGCAAAGAATTATGGTGGAGAAACTCATGGAGAGAATCCAATGATGGTGAGTATTGTCTAGTTAACTGTTTTTAGACTGGAGCTGCCTAGGCGCCATATTAACCCTGCCTAGTCTTCTATCTTGGCTTTTTACAACATTGAATTTTTAATCACTACTAGAAGTTGGCAAATTGATCTATCCTAATAATCTACTATTTATTTTCTAATGTGTTATTTCATCTTATAGAGATCGCAAAATACGTTTTACCTTCTCTTATGTTTATATATTTTTTTTTGTTTCTTATTGTCTCAACGAGATCAATATTTTCACTTAGTAGGCACACCTGATGAGAGAAGGGCAAGATTGGATCTATATTATCTACCATGAGATAAAAGTATTGTACCAATGTATTGGATTTTCATATGCAGGAAACAGGGTATTGAGATTTTGTACTTTTGGATCAGTTCAGTAAAATTGGCTTGCGAGATTAAGACCTCTCAGGTGAAAGAGAGATTAACTTGCAGATCAGATATTCGTTATGGAGGGCCAAAGTAGCAACCAAATACACGAATACTCGCACATTAGAGATGAGATGATAATATTTCTGATACCATGGGTTGTTTTTCCTCTTCCAGCTGCATAGAATTGTGGTCACCATCTAAACTATTCTATCACTATATTTTATTGGATCTACAACAGCTTAAGCTTGGGCTGTTTTTTGAAAAATTGTTCATGATCGCAGTTTATCTGAATGCCAAATTTTTCTTGAGGAAAAAAGTTGTGAACTTATTTAGCTTTGATGATAATTTGTGTTTTCTCTTGTTATGGTAGACTGAAGTCAAGTCCTCATTTATAAGTTTGAATACTCGGTGCAGGCAGGGTATGCTGAAGAAAGCTCTGTCCATATGTTGTATGATTGTGTAGCGTAGAGCAGATCAGCACATGAACTATTACTTTCTTCCGTGTTGAAGGATGAACAACTGCTGGGTTAGTGGACAAAGGGAACAAAAAATGCTTTCCTGCACGCGTGCATGTTTGAAGGTCCTGGAGCATGAGAAGGCTCAAAAAAATGAGAGAAAAATTCGTCAGCTTGTACATTCGATGGATGGGCTGTCCGATTTGATAAAGCCCTTTAAATAATCTAATGAATTAGCCAAGCAAAATTAACCAAAAGGAACTTCTCATATGAGTTATTCATGATCCGGGTACAAAAGATCAAGCAGTACATGTCAACCCCAAGTTAGAGACCTTATGAACTATTACATAATTTACTGCTCCATGCTTCAAGCTTAAATAGAGAGGAGTGCACACACACACGCACACACACACGCACACGCACACACACGCGCGCACACACACACACACACACAGAGACTCCTTATATCTCCCATGTCTCAAACTCGCAATTGACAAAGTCATAGTATCCTCCAATAAGCTTCAGGGTCTTCTTCTCCAACCCTTCTTTGACAAAGGGGTAGGTCAGCAGGTTCTTAAGAGATACGTCCACTGCCTCCTGCAAACATTCAAGACAAATTTGTAAATGATATATTATGACTCCATTGAGCACAAAAACTCATAGATGTATGCCAAAGTATGCACCATCTACAACACGAACAACATGTAAAGCAATAGATGAAATCCAATAAAGACACCCATTTGGATCGGTATCATGCAAAAGATGTGAACGTGGGTATCACTCCTAGATGAATGAAGAGAAAGAGAATCCAATGTTCACTTTCTAAATTTCTATCTTTGGCATCTAAGATACGCACGGCTCCATCCAGTGGTAGGCTATCTCATAGAATCTTGTATTATTTAAGGAGTATGTTCCCTCTAGTATATGTCAACAAATAATCAAAGTACAGTCACACAGACATAACTACATTCTAAATTGAGATGGAACTTTAAACTCCAAAAGTTAGATACTCATCCAATAAGGAGTATAAAAGAATCTAACACATGAGAATAATTCTTTGGATTGAAAAAGAGTGGGAGACAAGAAGGAACCTTCTCGCATTTGGTGCACTGATCAGGGAAAGGCAAGACGGCGTGCTCGGCCTTCACTTTTTCTCTTGCTGGCATGCAAATCTTCACCCAATCCTCAATGAAATCACTGCTTCAAAATAGAGGACGGTCAAAAAGATAGCAACAGAATGTTCCAATACGGTCCATCCAATCTCTACTTAACCACTCTGGAAAGTCTTCTAACGAATAACCTTCCAACCTTAATTTGGTACTCTTGGGGCATATTCTGAACCGTACAAAATAAAACCCTTCCAAGCTTCTGGGAGCCGACAGTACCATTATTGAATTATGAATAGAGACTTAATATATATCAACTTTCTACACTTATTAATAGTATTTTTTTTTTTTATAAGAGAAACTTATTCCAGTAAAACCAAAAGCACATATAATATGAGACGTTTTAACCATCTAGCTAAGAAGAAGAAGAAAAATTCTAGTATTACTAACGTGCTGGTACTGCCATCATCATTGACGGACATGAGTCCCTTGATGCCACCGCATCGGCTATGGCCAATCACCACAATGTTCTCCACCTGCACAATGGTTTCATTCCCTTGAATTTATTAACAGTAATTTCTTTAAAAAAAAGTTGTAAAACATACAGTAAGAGAACAAATATTAGGTTATGCATCAAATGAATGTGACTGAGAGATCTTTATAACAGGAATGCATGATTTTTGTTTTAATTAAAAGAAGAGAGGAAATTTTGCACATCAGCAAACTAACCTTGAGGTGGAGAACAGCATACTCTACGGCAGCTCCTACTCCAGCGTACTTGGTCTGTAACAAAGAAGGGGCACACAAAAGAACACGTTACGGTGTGGATGGACGCACAGGTGAATGTACGGCTATTGATGGGAAAGCGCACCTGATCGTACGGTGGGACCATGTTGGCGATGTTACGGACGGTGAAGGCTTCCCCGGGCTGGAAGTTGAGCACCACGGAGGGGCAAACTCGGGAGTCGGCGCAAGCGAACACCATGAACTGCAGGAACACCGTACCGAGGTTATCAGCAAGACATTATTATTATAGGAAGCTTCCATACAGAAAGGATAAACGATGCGAATAAAATAGGTTCCTATTCCCTCCTCTCTCCCTCTCTCTTCTTATTCGACGTCCCCCTATCTCGTCCTTTATGTCCTTTTTTTTTTCTAACCGTGAAAGTTGCCTCGTGAGTCGTGTTTATCCGCAAGAATATTTTTCGGTCCAAATTGGGATCCACTGTCGGGGTGGTTGGGGATAAACTTATTCTAATTTGACGACCAGAGGTGTCGGAAGAAAGAGAACGAGTGGATGGGATTTTCTAAATCTCTCATCTCTCTTCTTTCCTTAAATTTTATTATTAATGTCTTCTCTTAATTAAGACATTAAATAAAAAAAGCACCCAATTCTTTAATCCCTTTACCTTGGGAACCTGCCCCTCCTTGAGAGGATCGAAAACCTCCTGCTTCTTCCTGCGAATCACGACACAAACAGCGATAAAACCAGAGAATAAATGCACGAAGAAAACAAATTCAAATTCATTGGAAATCGATGCGAAAAAAACAGGAATCAATTCAGGCGATTCGAACGACTCACTCGTAGATCTCCTTCTTGAAGTGCTCGAATCCAGACTTCATCCTCTCCACGGGCTCCATCTCCTGCATGTTAATCTCCATCAATTACTCTTCCCTTTGTAATCTATTCTCGCGAGAGGAGGAGGTATAAGAAATTATTAGGATTGAAACTTTTTTGGAAATAATTAGACCGAAATGGGAGTGGGGGCAATCGAGATTCCAACAGACCTGTGTCGTCTTCGATCTCTAAAAAAAGTCTTAAAGTCGGTGGAGATTCGTGGGTTTCCACTGCTCCTTCGCAGGCTTTATATAGGCAAAGGCCAGGGCATTAACTTAATATTCTAATATATAAACTGCCAGTAGAGAATTTCCCGTTCAACAGTGTGAGGTGCTTAGAGATCCACGCCCCCATACTTAAAAACCTCTCCCCGCCCCCTCTTTCCTATAATTTATCTTCACGAGTTAGTAGATTAGAGGGAGATGGCGTTAAAATTCGCGCAATCCCAAAGTATAGAACGCGGATCCCGAGGCAGATTAGGGGGATCCTGAAAGAAAGGACGAGTGGGGCCCGCTCGAAATGGTAAATGGACCGAGTCGCGCACCCAAAGTTCGCCACACTGGTCGGTCATGTGGGATGTCATGATGCCTCCTCCCCAACTCATGCACATGGGGGCCAACGACCATTCAATAGTTGACTTTTCCCCATGTTAAATGACCTTAAAGTCTAGCTTACGACCGCTAATCTTGTCCTTAATGAAGTCAAAACTTGGTGGAATGTATGCAAACCGAGCTACGGTTTGGATAACGTAGGTAGATATATAATCCATCAAGTTGGCAATAGGAAACCAATAATACAAGAGATCTTATCTACGTGCCCATTAATGGGAAAAAAAAGTTGGGCTTAATATTCCAACTAAGGAGTTATATACTGCTTAATTAACTGCAACTATCCTCTATCCAATAGTTGTTTGTATGGTTTGAGAGTCTCGAGAGACGTTGATGGGTGTTCATATCTAATGCTCTTCCACTGTATCGGGCCACATTCTATGGGGATCGATCTATACGTGCCAACCATACATGCATATAACTAATCTCCCTCTCTTCTCGGTTGTCACCTACTTTATCCACCCAAAAGTTTGGACCCAATCTCATTTATTAGAATATAAATATATAAACTAATTTGTTATTAGAATAAGCATTAAGTTTATTTCAGTATAAATACTAGTTTACTTCAATCCATCAATTGTTCTTTCTATCTCTATCTTTTTCTATTCTCGCTCGTCTCATCGTTTATCTATTATAAAGAGCATTTTAGTTATTTATTAAAATATCTATACTTTTATGTCACATAATTGCACCATAATCAAACAACATAATAAACTAAACTAGTATAAGCTCACTTATGTAAATTTAGAAAATGAGCATAATTAAATTACTGTGAACACTGTGTCTTGAGTTTAAATCTCATCGAATCTACATTGTCTATTATAGAGAAAATTTTCTCTCGTTTAAGTCAAATTTACTTTTTAGGCCTTTTAAAAAATATCTCAAGTCTGATTCTTTGATAATTTCAATCATTTTCAATAGCTAACTACTAACATGATCCTTTGGTAATTTCTCGGATTTCATATTTTCTTTTACTTAAACTTTATAGTATAAAAAGTTAATGGATATCCAACATTAAGAAGGAAAAAGTATAACTTACACTTATTGCTTGTTTAAGTGAATATAGTATACTAGCCACACCAACTAAGGGGGGGAAATTTTCATAAAAGAGCATATAATTCAATTCGAATAATTTTAAAATAACTAATTTTCCAAGCCCATAATGAGAAAATTGCAATTTCTATAATGTGGATGTTCAAATTTTGAGCTCAAAATTAACTCATAATCACATTATTGTAAAGTTTCAAGCATATAATTGTTGAACAAAGCAAGCTGAATCGAAATCCTTGAGAAAGTGGATGATGTTTAAAATTGGCTAAATCGCTTTAAGATTGCAAATTATCTAAAGCACAGATCATGAAAACTAAGTTATACAAGTAATTCCGATAAATATCTCACCACATCTATAGATGAGACACAACTCTAAGCAATTTGCTTATTGGGTATAATATCTGAAAATTTTCTCTAATGGGCGTATGCTTATTCTCGTTGTCCAAAGTATTCACATCATCGATTGCTCGGATAAAAAAGATTACGATAACTTGATGAATCCTATCACCCATATATATATATATATATATACTGTGTGTGTGTGTACATAAAGACCGTTCATGGCTTTTAACATGCAGCAATTGTTCAGAAGATTTAAATCATTATGAATTGGTCAGCTTTTATATATATATATATATATAGACCAAGACAAATAAATCTTAGTCCAACTTGAGCACCAATGGGTTATGGGGGGCCTCCTCTAAGCCTTTACGCCCATTGTACTTGTGGCGTCTTCTCTCTCTTATGACTAGTATTTTATTACTACACAACAACCATACTCCAATATTATGGGAACAACCCCATGCATGATAGAATCCATGAATGGAGTAGTAGTAGTAGTAGTAGTAGTAGTATATACATGTATGCATACATTCACAACTTACCACAGATGGGGAAAGAGTAGTAGGAGCAGCAAAGACTGGAGAGTTCCTTATTAGCCTTGGAGTAGGATGAGAAGGAGGAGTGAGGTTAGAGAAGACTGTAGGTCTAACAGCGGCTTTCGCGCCGGCGAGAGGCGTGAATAACAAGCTCTGGATGGCGGCGGCGGGCGACATTGTGCAGCAGGACCAAACTCCGGAGCCCTCCTTTATAATAGGAGACGAGGGCGGAAGTAGACAAAGGGAGGTGAGGTTGGGGTGGTGGTGGGATCGATCTTTGTGGCTTTGGTTTATTGACCTTCACCTTGCCACTCGCTTGAGATGAGGAGTGGAGATCAAACTCATTACTGACCACAACCACAAAGCTTTGGAGAGGAAATCAAGAGGGAGGGAGTGTTAGTTTTATGTTAGGGGTTTGTGTGGTGTCTGATGCTTGATGTTGCAATGATCAAGAGAGATTGATTCATTTAGGGAGTTCTTGATCGATGGAGTGAGAAGAAAAGGTGCATCAAGTATTATAGTTAGTTAGTTTGTTGCTTAGGCCAATCCAACATAGTCTTGGTTATATTGTTATCTATCTATCTTGACATAATAAATCATTTACTACATGAGGAAAACTTGAGTTAGGTTTAGACTAGTAGCATGTTAACTAGCATGACTCATTATTAGCTCCCACCGACCCAAAGATGCTATTCACATATTGGTGACAATGAAGCTGGCATGGTCATTAAAAAGAGAGTAAAAGATCATTAATTCCTTGATATACCCATGCATGATCGACCATGGACCAACATGTAGAACAAGAAAATATGGAAACTCAAGTGATTAAATCCATCCTTAAACCCCCCACATAAGATAATATTTATCATATAAATACTTAATGCATGATAGCTTGGTTTTCACACATTAGCATAGCCAAAATGTTAGATATTATCATGGCCAAAACTCCATAAAGAAAGGAGGTAAATATGATCGTGTGGTTCCCCCCCCCCAGAAAAACTAAAAAATAAAAAGTCTATATATATATATATATATAATGTGGAGGATAACTGGATAAGGCTATGTTAATCTCATCCACTTGGGCATGGTGAAATCATGGACCACTCCAGTATTATTGGATAAAACACCACAAAGTCCAAATAAATATATGCTACACAGTTGGGATATATATCAAGTGGATCATGAACACTACTCGTTACAAATTTAAAATCCTCCTGCCATGCGATGTCGATCCGCCTCTGCCACTAGAATGCTTGTCCACAAGTGTCATGGTCACCAAGATAATATATATGGAGTCACAACTTAACCTATATAAAGGGTTTAATTGAATACAAAGGAGGAGTAATCTTTTGTTACTATTGACACGATCGATCAGGCCCATCTAGCTAGGATCAATGAGAGGTATATAATATGTAGAATTAGGATCGTAAGATAGTATTAGCATTCATTTCTCTTAGCTCTGCCCGTTTGCCCATTTGTTTTAAAAATAATATTTTCTTATTCTGAAATATAACTCATTATTTTAGAAAAATAGTTAAGCATGTTGATGGACAGATTCATCCTTCAACATATTTCAGAAAACTAACTCCGTAGCCATCCCAAGTATCTCATTCTCCAACTCCTATAATAATCCATTACTTGATTTTATTTTAACCACTTTTGTAACGATTTTTCAGTTTTAGCATTGCAACAATTTATACAATCTTTTTATATCTATCTCGTTAATCTATTTTATACTAAATTAAAAAATATTTATCATAATTTTATTTTATTTTTTTAAAAATTTATTTTATATCACATCAAAAGTGATCACTATATTTTTATCTTACAATACAAATGAACGTAGAAATAATTGTCCTTGGAATAAAAGTCTCATTTTGAGAATAACAAATAATAATATCTAATATAAAACTGCTTATATTCTTAAAGTGGATGATCGGTAGTGAACAATTAAAATACCTCCCTAATACTTTTAGCACTAAAGAGATAAATGAAAGAAACATAAGTTAGAAAGAGAGAAGATTAATTAATAACCATCGGATAGTTGGTTTTGCCTATTGATCTATATATATATTAGCACCATTCTCGCTGATAAATTAATGAGATAATGAAGACAATTAAAACAAGAAATTAAGATCTCTAATGAGTTTGATATGAGAAATAACACGTAGTTTAGAGTTGCTAATACCTGATCAACACACGACTAATAACTAACTGGATTGATGGATCCTTAGAGCATTGGATCAGCTGAGCTCCTTCATTCTGATCTACACTTGCCATGGCTAAAGCAAACATCTCAAAAGTTCGTAGCAACCAACAAAGAGGAGAGAAATCAATAGAGAGAGAGAGAGAGAGAAAGAGAGAGGGGGATAAGTAGGAAAAGTTGACGACAAATGTTTGTAATAATGTGCTCATTTTTGCGACATCTTTGCGTCTCTTGACTCGCTTTCTGGCCGAAATGAACGTTGGAAGAAAAAGACGTTACTTTTCTATGCCCAAATCAAAGCCCATATTTGGAATTACGTGGCCCAATGTAATGCAATACTTTGCTCAATTCTTCAGCTATCAGCTCAACCAACACGTTTCCCTACGTTTGGAGATTTTACTTATATTTTACATATTAAATCATTTAAATCTAGGATAAATAAATTTCCTTTACTTTTAAGTCGGGATTATTTTTTGGGGGAGAAGAGATGGTCAATTTATAAAGAGCAAAAAATGGAAGATTCCATCTTTAGATCGGTGCAAACCACGGGTCGGATCAGCCCTAATTCCAAGCCCGATAAAAGACCCAAGCTCGACCCTACTATGGCCCAAGGCCCCGCCCATTAGCGTGTCGTGTATTGGAGAGCTCCAACTTGACCCAATAATCCAATAAAGAGCTATTGAGATCAAAGATATGTATGTTTCAATGAACAGAAGATAAGTTTCTCATCAGGAAACAGGGACGTACTTCTTGTTCGCGATTTCTGTCCATAGGATAACAAATAAGGTACGAAGGGACAACTTAGGACTTAAACATCTAATAGGTTGATAAAGATTAGATGAAACAGGTAGGGATCTACTTGTAATTAAAATTACAAAATTTATACAGATGGTTTTATTATATAAAACTCGGATGTCTAGCCCGACCTTTATTGTTTAGTTTACTATAAGTTTATAAGGTCATCAAGCTTAAGTTAAGTCAAGGGTAAGGTCAACCGTATGAAAAGTGAGTTCATTAGAAAGAAATTATATACGAACGAATACTAAAATGCCTCTAAATTGAAGGTTGGGAAGTCTTGGTAAGATGTCAAAAGTGAACCTACTATGGTGTTAGGTTTTAGGCTTCTATCAGTGTCCCTATCTTCTCATGCTGAAGGTCTTCTCAAGTTTGATAGATCACCGCTTTGAGAAAGTTGCATAGAATAAATTGGTGAGGATAATATGGACTTAAATTACCTGTATTTGTGAAACATATCTAACTTGAAGCATCCATTATTTATATCTTTTGCAATAGTTCAAGTTTTTTTTTAAAAAAAAAAAGAAGGAAGAAAGAAAGAGATTATAACACTAGGTTTGCTAAAGAAGGCTTAAACTTTTGAGTCAACAACGATGAGCAACGTTACTTAGAACTATATAAGTAAAATTAGATGATAATCAACATTAGTTTTTAGTCCAATTATGTGGTACACCGTACACTACCTACTAGTATAAGGATTAGGTGGATTAGTTGAAAGATGAGTACAATTAAGGTAGACCTCTCGTCACTTTCATTGCACCTTAAATTGTAAATGTTAAATGCCAGTGAGATAACGTACGGAAGACAAATATCTTCTGGCTTTCAAGTTTCAAAGGTTTGATTTTTCTTTTTCTTTTTTTTGTAATTAAATGTTTGGGATTAAAGAAAGGGAGTTGAAGTTACGGAGACTTCATGGTCATCTTATCACGT
The DNA here is from genome assembly GCF_048772165.1 of Typha angustifolia. Lineage (NCBI taxonomy): Eukaryota > Viridiplantae > Streptophyta > Magnoliopsida > Poales > Typhaceae > Typha > Typha angustifolia. The sequence goes on from NC_133239.1 coordinate 2,328,585, forward strand.
AATATATGTGTGGCTGATGCCTGTCATCAATTCGGAACCACGCACTGCCGATAAAGGGGCAAAAGAGGAGTGGAGGATTATACTACAACCCTTTCCTTGGCGCAATGGAGTGCCAAGTATAGTACGTGTAGTGAATTCCTGCGATCTAGAATACAAAGGATCGGCACCCGTGCAAGTGCATCATCCTGAATGCTAGTTGAATTGATTTCATATTGAGCTATCTGCAATTATGGCATGAGTGACATTAGGTGAGAGTAACAAATAAAAATCACCAAATATCTTTCTAAGAGATTTATATGATTATTAACTTAAAACTGGACAAGCTGAAGATATTTTTGGTCTTTTTAGATAAGAAATTTAAAATTCTCGAAACTAATTTTTAATTTCCACAACTATATGCATTGGAATTTTCGATCTAATGATCTCCTAATATATCGTATATATACAAAGTATAAGATATACATATAAAGTTATAAACAATGATCACATCTGCTATTATAAAATTAAAGCTACTATACAATCTTTGGCCAGTGGAGCACAAAATGATATCATATTTTGACTTCATCGCGTAAAGTAGTGGAAAAATTAGCTCAATGTCTGACATTACGGCGTAACAGATGAAAACCATGGACGCAAGTCAAATAATTAACAATCCACTAAGTTTTTTTTTCCCTCTCTCTCTCTCTTTGAAAAAAAAAAAGAAAAGAAAAAGAAAACCAAACATTCATAGCTAATACGAATATATATATATATATATAAGTATATATTTTATGTATTGTCATCAAAATCTCCCACAGATGTAAAACCTATCAAAACGACGATAATATCTCGCAGAAATAGAAATTAGGAAAAAAAAATATTAGAAGGGGTGGTAATTCCGACTTAACCCGTTGACGTTAGTGAAGAATCCGACTATATCTTGCCTGTACGGGAGAAAAGACTTCCGCGCACCGCCGCGCTGGTTCGCCCCTTTGCCGTAGTAAATCCGGTGAGCGGTGACCATATCCACCTCGGTAACCTTACCGCCTTTAGCCTCCTTCACTTTCTCTTTCTCCTTCGCCTCCTTCGCCTTCCCCGTATTCACCGCCTTCCCGTCGCTTGTAGGATTAGGGCGCTCCTTCCTCTCCACCTCCGCCGCCGAGAAGAACACGAACTTCTCCTTCCCGTCACTGTGGCTCCGACCGACGAGGTCGCTGATCTTCCGCCACCGCATCAAGGATCCGGTCGACCTGCTCTTCCGGCACCTCGCCGGCGAAGGCGGCACGGATCCCGGCGTCCACACGCAGTACGTGTCCTCCGGTATCCCGTCCAGCTCGTCCATTGACGACGACGAATTGGAGGCTGACACCACGGACGAGTTCCTCTCCTCACTCAAAAGCCTCCGGAGCGGTACCCTCGCCGGCGGCTTTGGAGGCAGTGATTCCGCCGCCTCATCGGCGACGAGCAGGCTACGGCCGAAGACGGGGTAGACGGGTCTGATCTGGCCGTTGGAGAAAATCTCATCCGCGGTGATCGACGGGCCGACCTCCGGATCCTTCAGCACGAAGGCGAACTCGAAATCGTCGCTCGGCTCATCGTGATCGCCGCCGTCGGGGGGGTCCTCCCCCGGTCCATCCGACCGATTGACGGCAGAGATCTGCGGGGGCGATTCTTGATGGAAGAAAGGAACGGCGCGACCGTCGTCGCCTTCGTTGCGCTCGCGGAAGCTTGGGGAAGGCGTCAAGGTACTTCGTCTCTCTCCATCTTCCATTATCCCTTTTGTTTTCCTCCTCCTCTGGGACTTTATTTGCGGTGAGGTAGTTGGGATTTGGGAACAGGAGAAGACGGCGTCCCGTAAATAAGGAAAAGGGGGGGGGGAGGGAGTCGAAGGGATGGGCGCGGGGGGAGATGCTTCTGCAAGGAAGTGGCACGTGTAATAGGATACCTTCGCGAGCGTGCCAGTATTCCTTCTAGAACCCACGTGGCAGAACTTTATTGGGTTAGTACCTGGGGTAATTTAGCGTACATTTCTAGGTCTTTTCCAGCGCATTTTGATGCATATTAACCAGTTCGATCCCTTTATTAATTTGTCACGGATGAATGAAGCGATGGAAGGTCGGTTTGGTGATTTTTTACGGTCAATATCAGCCGTCCGTTGGACGATTAGACGGCTACGCAAGTGTGATGTTGATGTTACGTTATAGGTCCGATTGATTCCTCGTCTTCCTATTCGATCGATATTAGGTCAATCTATTACCGAACTGTGGATCGAGGTAATACAGGATTAGTAGGATAAGGCCAGGCCAGGTCAAGTCTCTATCGCGCAACAACGTTCGGAAAGAGAAAACCCACCATGAACACAAAGCGAGAAAGATAATTCACATATTCATCATAATACTTTTTACCCTATGCATCAATGTTGGGTTCTAGAATTTTTATCCTGAGGTTTCACAGGTACTGCGATTTGAGAATGCTGGAATTAGATCTATATATGTATTGAATTAGATGATGAAGTCTAGCAAGTTGCAATATTGTTGCTGCTTCCAAACGCAGCTGTTTCGATGGTTACAGTAATGATTTTAGAATATAAATCATAGTGGGATGTCCACTATTTTTTAATGGTCCAGAGGTATACTGTATGTCCACTTCAAGATAAAACATGATGCCTATATTGATAGGTGACTAGCAGTGGTGATCAACAGCTATTCCAACCCCATCCACTTACCATTGTCTTACATCTCATTACCCCCCCCCCCCCCCCCCCCCCTACATCGTTAATATTCTGATCCTAATTATGATCGAGTCGTTCTGGAAGCATTATCGAAGGTAAGCTAACGAGCCCATTCAAATTAGTATTACTACTTCTTTTGCGTGTGTATTTTTTAGTTAGACTCCATGAATTAAGTTTGGTTCAGGTCAGCGTATCTGACCTTACGTGGACAACTTCTTCTCGAAGTCCAGCAAGTTTTCTATATGGAATTCAGCGATTCTTAATATGACTTGGAAATTAGATAGACTCTCTTTTATCGTTTCCTTCTGGAGAGAGAGAAACTTTGGAGGTGGTCAAGATGTTGGTTGGATTTCTTATTTGGATAAATAAAAGGAGTGAAAGATACATTGATCCCTTTATGACTTTGGTTTTGCTTGCAGCCAAAGTTAGAGTAACATGAGGTGCAGCCTAATTTGGATGTTGAAGGCTATTAGTAAGTTGCAAGGATAGGGTTATCGCCAAAGCAAGAGCAATTGATAGATAGATGTATCTGTCCCTTTCCCTTGTATCTAATGATTGTTCTATTTTTTTTTTCTTTTCTTTTCTTCTCCATACAATAGATACTAAAAATAATTACTAGAATGTATAAAAAGTTATATTCAGGTATACATAAAAACAATGATCTCACAACAAATTATCTATGATAAAGAATGAATTAACTAGTGTAGCTCCATATATAGCAAACTTTGAGAAGAGTGGGCAATTTCCGAGCAAATAAATTATACATCATCCCACACAACACCATGCAACCACAGTACGTAATAAATAAAAGTTCACCATGCATAGGAAATCAAACAAATAAAACCTCGATCCCCCCCCCCCCCCCCCAAACCCCATGCGTACTTAGCTCGTTAATAAATTCATTCACACAAAGTACAGGGGCATTTTGGTCACTCCGTTGCGGTCTTTCCAGAAATGCCCTTCCCTGGGTTCCCGGAGAAGGAGACCCTACCAAACCCCCAGTTGCCAAACTGATACAACTCCAACCACACCCTCTCAGCGTCGGGCTCGGAGCTCAACCTCTCGGTCCCAAACACTTCGCCCCACTCTTTCCCCTTCATCTCCACGCTTTTTACATCCAACCCCACCACTACCTCGCCACCCTTCTCTCCGACGTCCCTCACTCTTTTCAATAAACGCCCTCTCTTTCTTAGTATTCCCAACCACCTCCGCCCCATAACGAACGGGGCCTTCACCAACGTTAGCCCTAGCAAGCTCACCACTGCGCAAGGGCAGCAGCCCAAGGCGATGCAGTCGGCGATGAGGACGGCGGAGCACGACCGGCACGACCGGCTCGAGCACTCGACGTGGTCGCCGACGTCCTCGGGTACCACCGGGAAGCGGTGGACCGCCACGTCGCCGCCGCCCTTGGGTCCCTCCATGGGTTGACCTCGTTGACCTGCATGCATGACAAGAGTGTGGAGTTTGAGGGCACTGGAGGAGGAGCGAAGGAAAAAAATGCTGGCGGATGCCCTACTGGCTACTGCATGCATGTATATTTACTGCGAATATATGCATAAAGGACCCCCAGGATTCTTGGAATGCGATAGTGGTGTAGGATAGTAAATGAGGTGGTCCTTCAACAGTTGCACTGGTGGGATGAGGAGGGGTATTTTGGTAATGTTTGAAATGGGTGCCTTCTATTGGAAAATTGAAAACTACACTACATCAAGCCTCTACATTTGGAAGATTAGGTGTTCTTCAGTCAGAAAAGTTGCAGCCTAGCATTTGGGTCTGTGTTCTAATTTTTTATCAAATATTAATTGTTCCAATGTACAGTAGAGTACTACTATACTATAGGCCCAGGGCTTCAAAATGGGCCCTACTCAGAAAACAACAAGTGTGGGCCCATGCCCTTGTTGTGTTAGATACTTACAAAAAAAAAAATCCTCTATTTTGTCCTTATAAATTAAGTCTGATAAGTAAAAAAAAAAAAATATATATATATATATATATACATGGTATTGAATATTAGTAGAAGTAAAAGTGTAACACATGAGAAAATAACAATTACAAATATGCCGCATAAGATATTCTAGTGGCAGATTTGTAATGAGTAATGGCACAACAAGATGAATAAAGTAAATGTTAATTAAGCATCTTAACTAGTAAGGAACAAACTCATCTCTCATAAATATTTGCACTTCAAATTTTGAGTGTTAAAAAAAAAGAAAGATTATACAAAGACAAATGTTTACATATGATGGAGTGGAAGTATACTGTCTGTATGAATTAAATATTTACTAGTCTCATTGCCTCCAGAGAAAGCAACAGTTCATTGAATAACATACTGACATTTGCCAGGTACTTGTCTTTAAATTATTACATACGAGCAATTTATTTGATGATAATAAATCTAGACACCATTAATGATCCGGCAGCCTAATAAATAAGAAATTATTTAAAATTTGTCTTATCCAGCTAGTTCTGCAGAATATATAATTTAAGTTAGATATAGTCATATATATTGATCTAATAATTAAAACAATAGTTATTAATCTTCCATTTGCTAAATGGACGATTCAAAACTTGGAAGTGTTCCTTCCATCTGTCTGTCTTAGTTGAGATGAAGGTTTGAAAACTTTCAAGAGTTATTACCATTTGTTTAAGAGTAGCAAGCAAGCATTCATTGTTTTAATAGAGACATGCTAAGCTTAAACCTAATCTTAGAAAAGAAATATCTCCAACTTCTTCACATTTTGGAAAGCCTAATTCACAAGTGCAACAATAACTTAAGAAGACACGATTCAAATTAATACACAAGTTCCATTAGAATCATGTAGTTAGACTAGACTTATTATTTCCAAAACTAATTGTTTGACTAGATTGATCCCAAACTTACGACGATGTTGTATTATTCACGTCTAAACCTAGAATTCATACTAGAGGATACAACATCGAGAAAGAAAGAAAATAGCTAAAATGCGATGAAATATCATGACATATAAATGAAAAGGCGAACAATATATATGAATCACAAACCTTCGTTTGAAAGAAATAAACAAATAAATGTATTGATATATATATTTTTAATGCACTTACTCATAAAGCCTTGAGATCTTGCAAAAATATTTTCAACGATATAATTTGGGCCCAATCTGATGAGGACATCGCAATGCTACAAAGTAATGAATAGAAATGGCTTCTCTGCTCCTCTCTTCTCCTTGCTATATAATAAGAAATAGACCTCTTAAACTCTGAAGGAGGCCAAGGAGGTCCTTCAAAAGTTTGCAGCCTTGGATTTATATAGAGAGCCTTGTGGATAGGACACAAGAGGAATTTTAATTTGAAGCAAGGAGAGAAATGGTAATTAGGAAAAAAGAAAGCATTTCTAAAGTAATAAACTACGCGATCCATTTCCGGAGGACAGCGGATGCTGCGTTGACTTGTCCCCACCCTGGATGACGTGGGGAATTTCTATTGGAAGAGCTAGGAAAGCTGTTGTGTGTTTGGGAGGGACAGCTGACGTCGCCGGAGACGGAGGAAAGAGACAAAAGAGTGTGAGTGAGCTGCGCCGCGGTTTGAGTATTTTAAGATCTCGTGAGGGGCAACGGTCAGCAGTCAGCGTAATTAGTACAGCCTAAACAAAGATTTAGAACAAGATTAACGTTTTGTTTATGAGTTATAACCCACTTTTTTTTTTTTTTAATCTTAGATCCAGATCTAGGTAGGTCTCGAATCCTGGAGACATTGCTAAGTTTTACCTACAAACCCCATAGCATTCATGTGTTATATTTAATTTTACAGTGAATTATTATTTACTTTTTTATTTGTTTCTATTTCAAACTCAAACATTTAATACTATCTTTTCAACAAAAATAACACTATTTATGCGTATTTTATTTTATATTATTTAAGTTTAAATTGGATCAAACCATATGAGGTACATTATAAATTATTCCTTTGATTTATGATGGACTGTACTTCTCTGCCTGCAACTAATATGCAAGATGGAATTCAAAATAGATAATAGATAGATGGCAATAAATTCATCAGCTGGGTCAATGAGATAAAATATGTAGAATGTTATTGATGTTAGATATGGCATGCCATGAATTTATTTCTCAATTTAAAATAAGTTTATATATTGGAAATTAACGATATAAAAAGTAGTGATCTGCCATGATTTTATTTTTTCTTGACATGTTTATAGATTCGCATTTTTATGTCCAATATTCGAGCTAAATGAAAAGGTCAGAGTAGATAGAAAATTAGAGAATTCTTTAGCTAGATTTATTAAACTGTTTTAGTTGTCCTTATCTTGGATTTATATCATAAAACTAGTGAAAGATAAATATCCTTTCAATTGATAATTAAACATGACATGATTACAACTCAAAAGTATTAGAAATTTGGTATCTTAATATCTGTGTATACCAGATATTTATTTCAAATATACTGCAAATTTTAGTGTACAATTGGCCGGCTTTGTGAAGGTTGACTTTGGAAAAATCTCGTTGATGGATTCTATTTGGTTGTTTCACTCAAAAGGTTTACTTGATCACCTACTGATCTTAGCAACTTTTATAAGATCACTTGGCATATAATTATGCCATCTTTTAAATTTATTTTTGAATAAATCCAAATGTAAAATAAACCCATAAGTTTTTTTTTTTTTTTCTTTTGGTTGTTGTAGTTATTGCTGTTGTTTAATAGACTCGATGATTCATTAGAATAATGAAGCTCGCATAATATGTAAATTGGGAGGGAAAATAGTATGATTATTCTTTAACACAAGCTCCACAATTAGCTATAATAATACAATTAAAATATAATATCAAGTATTAAAGCACAAATAACTAAAAAATATAAAGCTTAATACGAGGATTCAGATGAGCAAAGGTTTAAAGTCAAGACATATATTCGTGTAAATTTTTGAAAGACTAAAATTGTAAGATCTCCGATCTACAATAAAAAACACAAACACAAGAAAAAAAAATTGCACTAGGTTGCTACTTAACAGGACATCAGTGCAGAGCTATAATGCATCTAAAGACCTAAATCACTTCAACATTACTTGACACCAAACTTGCAACTTTTCTTGAACTACACTCCACCCGTCAAATCCACTTCGACAAAGGAGCATGTTACGCAGAACAAAACAATCGGCTTAGAGAATAGAGAGATAGTGAGAGAAAACGAACCGACCTAGTATTAGAGGGGAGAAGGGTGACAACGGTGATAATATGTTTGTTGCAACAACTCAACAATAGAGAAGGAAGAAAAGAGAGCGATGCCGGAGGAGGTGGATGTGGATAGAGATGGATGTAATAGCAACGAAGTTAGTGATGATGAATGCATCAGAGACCAATAGATACCGAAAGAAACGAGAGAACAAAGCATCAACCTGATAAAGACCGGTTAATATTTTAGAGAAGATGACCAAACAAGAATGATGACAAAACATGAGAAATAAATTGAAAGAGAGAAAGAGAGATTAAAAAAAAAAAAAGCAGAGAAAAAAAATAGGGAGAAGAACCCATCCCCTCCACCAAGGTGCTTACCTAAGTGGAAGGGAGGGGGGCAAGTTGGTGTGGTGGCTTAGAAGGCCCTCCAGAGGAGGGGAGTAAATAATCTAAAACCCTAGTGTAACTCTTTGCTAAAGCCAACTAAGATAATTAGAATAGTATATGGCATAAAAAGATCCCTTTCCACCAAAGAATAGTCCAATATAACATATTTTACAAGTACTATTTAATGCCCATTTTAAGTTCATTATCGACATATCCAAATCTACCTATAATTAATTATTCATCTTTATTAATTCTTATAATTAAACCCCCTTGCATGATTCTAAGCCAAAAACAAGGAACTATGGCCTATCTCACTCGACATTTGAGCTACCACAGTGGTGGTTATAAGGTAGCAATTGAAACCTCCACTAAAAACAAAGATGATAACATTAAATTTGCTTCCTAGTTATATATAACAACGATTCGTCTTCCATTTTTTAGGTTAAGAGAGAAAAAATAAATAGAGATAAGGGAGACCAAACTGGTCGATGTGATTGATGTTTAAAATTAGGATATGAATGGTATCGTCAAAATAGGATATAGGGTTTGGGAAACTTGGTCTTTTGGAAGTTTAATTAATTCATCTCCAGCGAAGCATTTATAGATTAAAAAAACATAACTTTTAGTGGATAAAATTATGTGGACATAATGCAAGACGTGACCACATGTGATTGGAATATATAATGTTATAAGTTAGACGTAGATGGTTATCTTTATTTTTCTTGTCCTCTTGCTACGTCATTGTTATTATAAATAAATAAATAAATATATATATATATATATATGTAAGAACGCTAGTATTCATGTAAGTTATCCGTAAGACATAGATCCTCTTATCTATTTGCAAATGACTAAAATGTCCTTAATTAAATTAAATACACGTATCGAACGCGAGCTTTAACCAAAAGGTTATTTTCGAACTACGAGGATTGTTTTGTAAATAATTGAACTTTTAGGGTGTGAAAGAGAATTGGTCTTAGTAGATTATCAAAATAAGCCCACCCTTAATTAATATCTCACATCCAGGCCTAAATTCTACGCCCATGGACTGAAGTAGATAGGCCCATAAATTTTGCCCAACTTAGTCTTAGTTAGTTAAATTAGAAAGCCTAAACTGGGTCGGGCTTCCCCTGGTTAGTGGTTAGCCTCCGAATGTTATCGGGTCGGATCTGCCCATATGATAATACCCGGTAACCACTCAGCCCTGTGACAAATTGAAAGTAGAAAGATGAGCTAGTTTTGTAGAAGGCATAAAATTTCAATAATATATTACAAGAAAATTACTTGATATCGAATACACGCCACATTAAAAAAAAAGAAAAATAAATATGCTCGTTAAAAGAGAATAATATATACCATAATTATTATTATTTTTTTAATTTTCTCCTTCATGATCTCTTATTCTCCAGGCATATGCATGGATCTGCCACTAGAACCAGGGACGGATGCAGTTTCACCTGCATCCTTCTCTCCTCTCGGCCTTCCACCACTTCCATCCAACTTTGGCTCTGGAATTCTAGCTCCATGACCATTCTCCATATCTCCTCTAGTATGGACGGAGTGATCTCTCTTGTGCCTTGGCTGAAGGTAACGCCGAGCAAAAACTTGCCCTACGATGCACGCAACCGCCGATAGGACGGCGATGACGGCTAAGACGACGAAGACCGGCGTGAACGATCCTTTGGAGTTGGAGGTAGTCTGAGCTGCTATGGATTGTGGGTACACTACCTGTGGCTGTGGGAGGGATGACATGCTGCTTGCATTCAGTAAAGAAAGCGAGGTTGAGGTTTGAGTGAGGCTAAAGGCTGCTCTCATGGGCGAGTTTAAATGATGTGTGAAGGTGAACTGGAAATGGATTTCCTTTTCCTTTGGTAAAAGCTAAAGGATTCTTGCCTCTAAGGCAGAGAGATGGGTGCTTTGCAATGCTTGGAAGCCAGAGAGATCTATACCCTTTGTTTTAAGACTGCTAGTTATGTCATCAAGCTTTCTATTGGAGTTTATTTTTTCAGGAAACGTGAGAGCTAGGGAAATGTGATTTGTTTTGTGGAAGGGGAGGGAGTAATTACACCTATACCCATATACTGTTGCTACTTCGACTTGAATCTCTCGTTTATTTTTAATCCGTGACACATTAACCTTTTAAATTTGAAACAAGTTTGAAACATTTATTCTGTTAGTTATTTGTTACATTTTTTTATTAGAAAATATGAGTATCACACAATCAATTTTATATTATATAGGCATTCGTAGTTTAAGATGTGTCCAAAGAGAAGGAGGTGCATATAAAAATAGCTTATTAATTCCAGGGTCTCGATATAATTGTCCTTCCCTCTTCTTTTAGCTTTATTATTGGAAAGAGAGGTCTTATTAGTTGTTAGTTCTTCACTCTTATCACATCAATTTTGCACCAAGCTTAGTGTCGCAAGCATGTCAACTTTAACAAATCGACAATTTGATCAAAGTCTAAAAGGAGGCTTTTATATTCACATTCTTATCATGATATCTTTTGAGTCTACCAATCCCTCTTCAAATATGCAATTAATGGAGAGCTTTTTTACCTTGGTCTGTGGGAAATCCATACAATATTTCTTCTTTTCAAAAGAAGGATACAATTAATTGTTTGTAACGATAAAATGTAATAACAAAACTAGTTACAAAATCCTAACAGAAAAAATCTTGTTCAAGTGAATTCAAGCCTTGTGCAAGTTTAGTATTCTCACGAGTCTCCATTTCGTTTTCTTCACACACAAAGTACACAACTTCGGGTAAATATGATGTAATTTAAGCAAAATTTAAATAAATGTTTAGAAACTAAGATCCCACACAAGGTACATAACAAGTTGAACAAAATTTTGAATGTTCGCCTACAGAACTCAGTTAAAAATGGAAAACTCGAGACAGAGATAGGATGAGTCAAAAAGATGACTGCAAGTACTCTAGTAAAATTCAAGATCGAGGCTTTTCCTTCTTCTCCTTGAAAAGAGCCAACAGTGAGACACCTGAAACCTTCACAACCTTGAACCGCACTCCAGGGATATCACCCACAGCATGGCCCTTCCTTCCAAATCCAGCAATCAACACCTCATCCTGTGAAAGACAAAGAACAAAGATATGGCGGCGGCAGAATAATAATGAGCGACGATTTTCAATAATAGACAGCAAATTAACCAAAGCCTTCCAATATACCAGAATTCTAACTCTGAGAATTAGTCAGATGACTAATGGAAGAGGTAGAAAAAGAAGAAAAATATCTTACATTTTCCTCTATATAGTTCAAGCAACCATCGTTTGGGACAAACGCTGCAATCTTTTTCCCATTCTTAATTAGTTGAACCCGAGCACACTTACGGATAGCAGAGTTGGGCTGCTTGGCCTCAATACCTCTGCATTATGGCACATCATTTTGAACATCAAGATCATATAGAAGTATATCAATGAGGGAAATGAAGAATAGCACAATCAAAATTGATATCGAACATGAGACCTACATCTTCTCAAGGACAATGCCTTTGGCATGGGAAGATCCAGCAAATGGCTTCTTCCATTCATTTCCAAGATGGCTTTTCTTGTAAGATTTGTCAGCCCATTTTTGTCTCCTCCTGTGTGTTTTGAGCTTACGCCCAGCTCCCATACCACGAGTCTTCCTGGCATAGACACTCACATCATTAATCATGACATATTTCATTTGAAACTATACTACTGCATCAAAGTATGATAAATGTATAAAGGCATCTTACTTCTCATCTAAAACATGTATAGCAAAGTAACTCATAAACAATCTAATAAAGGGCACCCCAAACACATACTCCAATCAACAATCATACAACAAGAGCACCCAGAACAAAGAGATACTACTAAAAAGAGAAAAGAATAAACATTATATAATTACCAAACCAAATACAATAGCCCACGCGGTAGAAATTACAAAATACACCCAGAATAAGCTTCAACTGATGAACTAGAAGTTTCATTCATGTGTGATCAATACTGCTAAATCACTAGTGAAATGAGCTACGATAACTCATCTTATATGGAAAAAATGTCATTTGCAAACGTACAATAAAAAAATTACATTTTTATGCACTCAGTCTTGGAGCTACCATCTTTCCCTGACAATTACTAACACATAGATTTTATGGCTTCAACGGCTGACGAACAGTATCAAGCTTAATAGACCACGATATAGATTTAACATTATAATTACCAACAAAGATCTATTTTTATAGTCCAAACATTTCGATAGGAATTATTACAAAATATTACAATACTTTAACAAAGAAACATTTTTCTAAACATCAAACTAATTTCTCAGAATCTAGCTTCCGAAAGAACCGACTAGGATACGACAAATCAAGAGCAGGGTTTCCATCTGCAACTCAAACATTTCGACAGGGTTTCCAATGCTTCTCATCAAGTTATGCGATGAGACAGGAACGTATAAGAATTTGGAAAAAGGAAACAAGATTTGTGATTCCAGCACTCACCCCATCTTGTCGTTGGAGGATCTCTTGCTCCCTTAGCTGCGACGAAGACGAAGAGCGGCGGAGGCTAGGGTTTCGAGAGCACAGAAGAAACTAGTCGCGAAGCCCTAGCCCTTTTATAAGATCCATCATGTAAAGGGGTAGTTTAGTAATTGTCTCCTTTTAGTTAATTTTTTATATAATTGCTCAAATTCGATCTGGAGCGTCGATTTCCAGATGGTAGTCGGCTCGGTACGCGTCTACTGCGCCGACTTGCTAACAAGTTGCAGATTTTGGTCCAAAACATTCGAAAGATGATGATAATAGAGATCGGATTCGAGCTCCAATATCATTGTTAGATAATGCACCAATAATATATATTATATTTTTAGCAAAATTATTAGCATCTATCTCCCAATTTGGCATGTTCCAAAACATTAATAATTGGTTGCCGCTTGGTTGACTTCAACCAAGAACTTGGCTTGCAAATAGAATTTGACTGGAAAAGACATGGAAGATTATTTTCCTCCTTTACATTCCAGAAGTAGAAACAGAGATTGCAATATAGCAAAGTCAATGATAGAATAACTATTAGCTCAGTCAAAATGAAATTATAAAAAGCCATTCTCCTTCAAAACTAATACAACTGCTGATGAGGAACATCAACATCGGCCATCTCAATCTTCATGGAATGGAAAGCCTAACTTTGTCGATGTTCTTGAATTGTCCCTAAAAGTGGCTTGCAGCAGAACAGCTTAAACTGATTGTACCCTGCAATAAAAGAGATCATTATCTGAGTAAGAGTTTGAGGGCTATGAATCTCCAATACGATAACAGAATGTGGAAGAACTAAAACCAACAATCAAATCGTATTAGTTTTAAGCAGAGCAATGCTGCATATGGTATCAGCCATTGTAAAAGTCATACTTCAGATGATGTGCAGGTTTTAAACAACAAAACATGACACTTTGAAAGATAAATCAGGTTCGTGCGACCTAGATTAACAAAAAAATTCAATCTGACCAACACAGGCTACAACCAGGAGAGGTAGTAAATGATGCTTATAATCAATTGATCAATTCCCATGTATAAACTTAAAGAGGTATAGGAATAGCAAGTGACACATAACAATTGTAGCACAATTAGAGTTTTACTTCATTGGGCTTTCACAATCATATTCAACACTGTCAAACTCATCACTAAGTCAATACTGACATGAGACTGATTTCTTGACTTCTTTAAAGCATTACACTACTACAATTCCATGATCTGATAATGGTCTTAGTTTAGTTTAGCACATTTACCGGTAAAGCAACACCTTGTACGATGAGAGACAAGCGAGAAAAAAGAAAAGAAAAGAAAAACAGAACTAAGAACATAATTCACTAAATAAGAATGGTTTAACTTTCTTCTCAGCAGACTCATTCTAAAATCAACCAATGCAAGAAATTCTTCTAGAGCAGGGATGAGCAATTCTAAGCAAAGGAGAAGGGCTGACCAAAATAAAAATATCTCAGACATTCTGACTTCAGTTAAGATATCCTTGGGCCAGTCATGCTCCCAGGTTAAGAGCAATGATCTGAATTTAGCAACACTATAATCTATCATTCTTGAATTATCACTCTAACTAGGATCGAAATGATCCGACTAAAATCATAGTGTGCCACCATATGCAAATTCGCACATTTAAGAAGAAAATGTTATCTCACATCATATCTTTCTGTATGTATCAATCTTGAATTACCAACCTAACTAGGAGGAAGTAAATGCAAGTAAAAACATAATGCACCACCATATGAAAATTCATTCATTTAAGAAGAAATATCATCTCAGGTCATATCTTGAATTACCAACATAACTAGGAGGAAATAATCCAAACAAAAACATAATGCATCACCATATGGATATTCACACATTTAAGAAGAAAATATCATTCAGATCATATCTTTTTGTTATGTAACAATTTTGAGCTACCAAACTAATTAGGAGGAAATAACCAAGTAAAAACATAATGCACCACCATTGGCAAATTCACACATTGGAGAAGAAACAAATTAACATTTGCCAAACCAGTAAGGAATAATACAAACATGATAAGTCTACAAATCCCAAAGTGATAGGACATCTCATTCTAAAAAAAAAACAAAATTTTTACTTGAAGATGAGGAAGAAAGCATGGGACCTAAACATCACTTGGTAGTCTTCTTCTCTTCCAAGAGTCCTTACATCTCAAACAACGGTAATCTTCGCCCCGACCTCCTCGAGCTGCTTCTTGGCATCCTCGGCCTCCTCCTTCGTCACGGCCTCCTTAAACTTCTTCGGCAACCCCTCGATGAGATCCTTCGCGTCCTTGAGCGCCAGATTCGTCAG
Organism: Typha angustifolia; assembly: GCF_048772165.1. Taxonomy (NCBI): domain Eukaryota; kingdom Viridiplantae; phylum Streptophyta; class Magnoliopsida; order Poales; family Typhaceae; genus Typha; species Typha angustifolia. The sequence continues at coordinate 2,343,677 of NC_133239.1, forward strand.
CGCTCTTATAACCTTAATAGTCGCAATCCTCGCATTGCTCGGGACTTCCTCGATGACCACGTCGAACTCCGTCTTCTCCTCCACGACCGCCGGTCCACCGGCGGCAGCGTCGGCTGCTCCGGGTGCGACAGCGACTGCGGCGGGGGCGAAGGCGGCTGCGGAGACGCCGAGGCGGTCCTGGAGGAGGTCGACAAGATTGCGTGCCTCCTCGAGGGTGAGGTTGGATATGGAATTGCCGAGCTCCTCGATCTTGGGGGAGGCGGCGGCGGCGGCGGAGATGGGACGGAGGAGGGTGGTGGAGCGGCGGGGGTAGGATTGGAATTTTAGGGTTTGGGGATGAAACGAGGAAGAGCGAGAGGAGGAGGAGGAGAAGGAGATGAGGGAGAAGGTGGAAGATAGAGATAAAGCCATCTCCTTTTTGCTTCTCTTCTACTCCTTTTCCGCTATTCGGTGTGAAGTGAGAAGAAAGGGAGGAAGGTGGAGTAGGATAAGATAAGGGAATGGGTTTGGGTACTGGGTGAGATTATAGGTGAGGGAAGTGGGTGGCTGTTACTAATGGAGCTATCTACTATTTTGGCATTTTATTTGAAAAAGAAAAAAAAAACTTTAAATTTAAATTCGGAGTTAAAATGACTTGTTTGGAACGAAAAATTAAAAAAAAAATAAATTCGATTCAGTTTTATTGTTTGGAAATCGGAAGAAGATTTGAGTTTATTTAATTTATTTCACTTTTCCCAACTCATTGTTGCATGCATGTCATATGATCAATACTAAGCTTCTTGGGGATCATTTTATCTTATTTTAAAGGGGAAAAAAAAATAGAGTAGAGTTGAGATTAAAATAGTCGTTTAGCTTTTTTCATTAACCCGTACGAGTATGAGGGTAAAGAAATTTCGATAGTTAACTATCCCAATTTATTTATTCATCCCTAGGGCTTAATATTTTGTCATTTATTAAAGACTTCAAAATCCCAAGGCCTTTTGGGCCTCCATCTATTGGATTTTTACTTTGGGCTTCAAGCTCTTCGACAGCCTCTTAGCTTTAACCTTTTTTCCTCAAGTCCTTGAAGAGTTCTAAGTGCAGGAGAATTCTGTTAGGCATACATACGTATATATATCAAAAGGTAGTATTGCACCAACTCAGGTGATAGAGACGTCCACCCACAAGGGAAACGTGAGTCAATAGAACATCCCCACGTTTAGATCCATCTAAACCTCGTTTTCTTTTATCCATGCAAGGGCAAGAGCCTAACACCCCCAATGACAAGGCATCTCAACTTACCAAAAGATAGCAACACGCCATGCTCATCTTTGTGAAACTCTTCTAACGACTGTGAGAAAAAGAGCTACCAAACCCTACCTGATCAAGTGTGTCAAGTGTGCTCTTGCTCTGTCTAATAGAGTATGTGCACCTCTTCTCCACAATCTTATGTTGTGGTCTCTGTCGATCGGATTAAAGATTTCCACATGAATGTTCGACTGCCAGCACCTGCAGGGTTAGGTCGGCCGATCGGCGCAACCGCCATGGCGCGTTGTAAGAGTTAGGCATGCGTCAAATGTTATCTTTTTAAGTCTCCTTCAACTTGTATGAAAATGGTGACGTCCTTAAAGAATGAGTTGGGTATGCCCTAAATGGATAGATAGATAGATAGATAGATAGATAGATAGATAGATTAGTAATGGACATTCTTCGATGGATGAGAGTCGGTTATGAGAGGAGACATGCATGCATGGAAGCATGTGCATGTCTATGTGTTTCCAGCTTAGAAATATCTCTGATGATGAACTAGTTAGGTTTTCATTATATATATATGACTGTAATGATCTTAGATTTTTCCTTTTCGTGAGTAAAAAGGAAGGTTAAAGGCAATACTTTTATTGATGAAATGATGCAAGAGTAAATTTGTCAGAAGCAATAGAGTCTAGATATGTGAATACAATTTCAAAATATAAAACAAAATAGGATCTTTAAGAAAGCTCTTATACAATAAAAAGGACGTCCAAGGAGAAGAATTCCAAATACAAAAGCTCCGGTACCGGAATAGTATGTCACACAAAATATTATTCCATAACTAAGTGTATCTACATAGGTTCTTTGTACACCACGCAACAAGAACTCATCAGTGCACACTAAGACAGAAGATCTAAGCAGGTTAACTTCATCCATATGATGCCCATAAGAACGATCACTTCATTTACTTGAATCACCATTGAGAAATATTGGGCCAGAAATCCTCAACAGGCCAGTAGTTATCATCGCCATTTCCAGAAGTAAACTGATCGGGTACAAGAAGCTCGCCTTCGGTTGTATTATTCTCGGGATAGCTAGGTTGGATATCGATGCTATCTTCGACGTTGTAAGTTGCATGGCAGCCAGTACTTGTACTGGCTTCATCAGTAACAATGGTGTTGTTGTTCTCAACGGATTCACCGTGTTTAAGTTTCTTTTGTATTCTAGTCCTCCAGTAGTTCTTTATTTCGTTGTCTGTCCTCCCGGGCAGCTCCCTTGCAATTTTGGACCACCTAAAGAAAAATAGAAGGTTATGAGAAAGAAGAAAAGAAGAATAGAATTCTCTTCACAATGCGTAGGGATAACATAAAATGACTAGGTAAAGATGAAGCATACGAAGAAACTTGGTAGCTAGAAATTATTTCTAAGAGCTAGACAAGATCAAAGGTTTAGCTACTACAATAAACACAAGTGCAAAAAAATAATTAATTAGTGCCATTCGTAAATTAATTTATTTAAGAATTTATAGTAAATAGTCATACTAGACAAGACGAACGAAAGCTCACAGGATGAACTATAGAAAGATGTTCTTAGTGTCAATGGCTATAGAATGGTGCAATTCTATTATAATAACTTCCGTTCTTCCATACGAAAAGTTAATGGAAAGCTTGTTTTGCCAGGTATATCCATAGACCTAGTCCGATGTTTCCTTTATGTTGGTAAACAGCAAGTTCATAGCAAAGAAGTAGGAGTTTATGGCTATTTCCTTGTGTTCTACGGTTCCATGCACGTGATCTTTTTTCTTTACAGAGAGAGAGAGAGAGAGAGAAGGTGATCATTAATTGTGTTATAGCATGATCCTAGCCACACAAAATTTTCCTTCTTGCGTTGTATCCAAAGCCATTAGTCTTCTCCATGCTCTCATGTAGTGTTTGACTACCTGGCTCAAACTTCTCTCCCTCTCTATATATCTCTGTCCTTTCTTCTCTAGCAACTGACCTCTTCCTCTCTCTCTCTCTCTCTCTCTTTCTCTTCTCTTTTCTCTGTCTTTTAAACTCAAGCTCACCTATTTCCCCACTTGGAGTGGAGTTCCAGGATCAGAAGCTGCTCCTCCGGCGTGATGTTTCCTCGCCGCACGTCTGGCCGCAGATAGTTCAGCCATCGAAGCCGGCAACTCTTCCCGGTGCGATTCAGACCTTCATGACATAGAGAAGCCAACATAGAATGGTTATGGGGAGGCAAAAGAATCGAAGCCAGAAGATTGTACAGGGAGTGGGAGTTACCTGCGGAGCGAGCGAGATTGTTCCAAACACCTTCGCCGTGGTTTGCAATGTAGTTCATAAGGATCAAGTCTTCTTCCATAGTCCATGGTCCCTTCCTTACTTCAGACTCTTGCCTATTATTTATCCACTTATCCGTGTTGCTTGCTTCTTCCCCCATGGAAGAATGGAAGAAGAGATACAGAAAGAGAGAGGTGAGGAGTAGAGTGAGGAGTAGGGAGAGGACGTAAGAGTTTGCTGCTGTTTTTATAGAGAAAATAGTGAAAGTTTTGTATCCTTGGTCATGTTAATTATTATTTGACTCCAGCAAAGCCATGGTTTCAGATCGTACCAAAGGAACGGTGCATTCCTTATCCATCTACACTCCACCTAATTCCTCATCTCCTCTTAGTAGTATAACAAACTTTATGTACGTACGTGTGCACATAGAGACTGCATGCATGCATTAATTAGCTTAATTACAATTAATTAAAACTTCTCATTAGCGTCTAACTCGATCGGTCCCACAAACTAGGTCACTCCCATTGTTACTTTCTTACTAATTTTTTTTTCTTTTTATTTATTTATTTATCTTTTCTATGATGAAAATTACTATTTAAACAAAATAAATTTAATCTGACAATGGATCTTTTGCAAGGTAGCATTTGCGAAGGATTAGTATTGTTTACCATAGCATAATTATTAAAGTACCATATGATTTATAGTAACATAAAACTATTAATTTGTTCATATAAACTAATAGGGAGAATACAAATTATCATATTGTCCTTAACCTGTCGGTGAGTATCATAGGGGAGAAAGATCAAGTCTAATATTAATAATCTCATTATTTCAGTAAATATTACTAATATTTTAAGATTGAATTTATTTTTCTTCTATAATCATATATTTAAAGGGAGATACATTACAAAGATAATAATTAAGATTTAAGACTTGTAACCTTATATTGGAGAAGATAGAAGACGTTGAAAGTATATTTTATTGGAAAATTAAAAAAGAGGAAGCACAATTCTGATATTTTAATATTCATTATGGTGAAAATTTTCCCACTTAATAATTTTGTAAAAAAAAAAGAAAAATTGTACTTAGTCTATCAGTTTGGAGCAATTTATAATTTACTCTTGGTATAATTATAATGCCATTCGTTCTGGTTTCATTATCCCTTCCTATTAGACAATTAAATATGCATATAGAATTCTACAAATTATGGAGAGTTAGTGTAATTATCCTAAGAACAAACATTAATCAACAAGCTAGGTCTCAACAAACAAAATAAAAGGTGTTATGCTCGTTCCCTCAATCGTCAGAAACTCAGAATTATTCGCAACAAAATCAACATCGCACATATATATAAACCCATGTTTTTTGAATGCCAATAGAGATCCAAAAACTGTGCGTTTTGCTCACGTGCAACAAATGCCTACACCTCTCCTCAGCACTCAGTTCCAGTACATTATATATTGCTTGTTGAGTAAATGAAACGACTCAGCTTAACACTAAGGCATGCATCAATGTCCAAATATAGAACAGTTTGGAGCCGGTCTATATCACGTGTTATATGTATTATGTCTTAGTCTGTAAACGGATCCATGGCTCCATGCTCCTTTATGAGAGGGATTGCAACAATTGTGATTAATTATTCTTGCGTGACAGTGAGAGAAGTGCCTACACGCTGATTTTATCTCAAATGAAGGCCTATATATTCTGGGAATAACTTGGATCATCTTGTTTTCGTTTCCTGCACGTGTTTGTCATTGGCCACATGCTGCAAGTACATTGTGAGAGAAGTCATCAGGGGTATTATGATGCTTGCAAGCATATGCAACCTGAATCTCCTGCAGTACATATCAATCTACATCATTTTACCGTGATAAAAAAGAAGAATGCGAGATATTGCCCAGATAGAATTTATGCTCAGACATTGAAATATTTGAAAAGAACTTTATTTTGGTCTTTGCTAGAATAGAAATTGATAAGATTGTCCACACCAGGTTAATGAAAAGCTAAAGGTACCAAGAATAATAGAGAAACAATAGCCAGTTGAGACGCTGGAGCTTGCTCCAATGTTTTTCCTATATGCACATGCATAAAGACGGGCCTGCCAAAGTGAGGAGCATGTGTACATAAACACATTTACAAGCAAGTCCTGTGACATTATCTAGAGTTACATATAGTCTTCGTCATCATCAAAACCAGAATAATTGTCTTTTACTTATCTTTGGTACATTCTGCGAACTCATGTTAAGAGATGAACATGTCAATCTCATGTTCCACACATTAACTTGTTTCAAGCTTCAGCTACTTCTTGGGCTGGAGAAGGCCCATCATTTTGTGCTACCTTGGCCTTCTTTGCTTCATAGTCTTTCACTGCAGCCTTAATGGCATCTTCAGCAAGCATGCTGCAATGGAGCTTCACTGGTGGAAGCGACAGATGTTTTGCGATTTCTCTGTAACACAATGGAAGACTGTTAAAACTCATGAAAAGTTAGGCAGATACAATCAGGAATTTATCAAAGTTGGCTATCACTGGAGCTAAGAACTTATTTTCAAGTTTCAAATTAATTATTCTCCAGACCAATGGTAATAAAGGTATCGAAAGTGTAAACCACTGAGCATACAATTGAGTATAGACAGCAAGCCTCATATACTCTATAATCAACATAATATTCATACTGCTAATGTCATTATTTGCATAAAGACATCATATGCTATTTCATACAAAGAATGTCTGCCTGACATCTTCCAGATCTATACATCCGAAGTGAGTATAGTAGCCTAAACTCTTAAAAAAAAATGCAGAATTCTTATGGCAGATTATATTTGCAGAGGTTTGAAAAGCACTATCTCATTCATCTGCCCTTTATCAACGCATTTCTTTAGACAAAGACTGTTTTGCGCTATCTCGTCTATCTGCCCTTGATCAACACATTTCTTTATGCAAAGACTGTTTTTTTTTTTTACTTGTTCCTATTTCTAGAAGGTAAATATTTCTCGGAACATGGAGTGTCAATCCAACCTGTGTTTATATTGAAATTGAGATACTAATGCAAATTCTTCTCTTATGAATAAGATAGATTCATATCACTTATCCTCAAAGGAGGACATGAGGCTATTTATAAGTCATCTCTAGAAGAAAAGAAACAACAGCTTATGCTTTCTCCAGTTATTAGTATTGTTGGACCAATGGAATAGTACCAGATATCCATGTATGCCCAATGACGATGCCTTTGTGAAGGAAGGGCAATACCTGAGACAACAATCCTAATAAACTTTAGCATTTCAGATGGACCCCTGACTAACTTTTATTGGTTTGGACCAGAATTACTAGCTATCTCTCTACACACGCAATTGGAATTTTCCACCATGAGAAAAGCAATGCCTAAACTTTACCCAACAAAATCTCCAGAAGATAAACATCAGGCAAGGTTCAGAACCACCAAAGGGAAAAAGCAGGTAATGAAGAAATGGACAGGAATATATTGATATATTACATCATCCAAGAATACTGCAAAAAAATATGCTAATACAAAAGAATTCTGAGAAAAATATCCTACTACTGAAGAACTTTGAGAAGAACTACACACTAACTTCCTACAAACAAATTACAAAATAAGAGCTGAATATAAACAAGCAGGCAACTTACGTGTTTTTAATGGATAGCACTTCCTCCATTTGCTTTCCTTTGACCCATTCAGTAGCTGCATCAGAGAGTAAGAAGATTAGCACAACCATTCAAGATCACTACAATTCTTTCAAAGATTCAATTTAGTTAACTTAATATACATATAATAATCAGTGTGGCCATATCCAGATTTCAAATATGACATGAAAAAGAGTTACTCGATAACATAGTGAAAGCTTTAGGAAGCAACAATTTTTCGCCCTTTGCATAACAAGCACATGAAGAAACAATCATTATCAGGAGATAAATACGTTAATTACATTAATGTGCCTTCTTCATAGCTTCTTCCACTCAAAGTAACAGTAAATTCCATGACATACGATGGACAGTTTTGCAGTATATATATAACTTCTGAAAGAAACTGTAATTTTCTTGCACAATTCTGAGTCAAATAATTATTCAAAAGAGTTCTAAGCAACCCACAAGGAAATGGAATGCTAAGTCATCAGGATATCTTGAACTATTGTAAGTTTCTTTGTCTCTCTTCAACCATAGAGAAGGATAATTCAAAAGAGTTTCTTACTAAGCAACTCACAAGGAAATGGAATGGTAAGTCATTACAATATCTTGAACTATTGTACGTTTCTTTGTTTCTTTCCAACCATAGAAAAAACAGTCCACAAATTCCTATATTAACCATAGACAGATAAGGAAGGTTTCCTATCGGAGTAAATAGTTCTATAAAACATGATACTTTAAGACAGCTAACCATGTTTTTTTTAACTCCTGACCACAGAAAATAGACTCTTCTTTGTTGAAACATCTAAAATATGCACCTAGAAAAGCATTCCGATCTAAAATTATAAACTTTCCGTGAATGTATCCCGTTGATACTATCACGTATTCCTAATGTAATCGTTAAAATCGATATCTGACAACATTGGCTCTTCCCCTGTTATACATGTCAATCTCATTCCTAATAACTCTATCGCAATTCATCTTTAGTAAAATGGATGTATAGCAACTCAAATTCAACTTCATACGGTTCCAAAGAATCAAGCTCCATCTAATTTGTATAAACACGGCGCCGATTAGACCAAAAATTTAAACACCAACGAAATTAATCGGACGGAAACCTAAGAATTAGAACGAACAGGAACCAACATATAGTCAGTATAAGAACATATAGAAGAATTTACGAACCGACGGAAGAAGAGGCGATGGCGGAGCCGCAACCGAAGGTCTTGAAGCACGCATCCACGATCTTTCCCGACTCCTCATCGATCTTGATCTGGAGCTTCATCACATCGCCGCAGGCCGGAGCACCCACAAGCCCCGTCCCCACGGTCGGATCGTTCTTATCGAACGATCCAACGTTCCTAGGGTTGTTGTAGTGGTCTACTACCCTCTCGTGGTACCCTCGAATCGGCATCGAACAACCACCAGCGGCAGCGCCGGAGGCCCGGTTCCCTATCGCTAGTCCTAGCAATCGCTTTCCCTGAATCCTAAGCATTATCGCTATTGCCTCCGATTTCTTGCGCGGCTACGCCAAAATTTCTGGAAGGGAGGAGAGAAATGATAGGGAGGAATCTCTTATAGGGCAGCAAGGATGGAGTTCGACAACGGGTTGATTTGCTGGTCGGTATAGACTACGAAACACCCGTTTGGAGATTATTCGCCAGAAACGTGGCGTCAATTTGATGATGTGGCGAAAAGTTGGTAGCGAACATAGAGTGTTTCGAGATTGAGGACAAGAGGTGATGTGATCGCCCGACGGTGGCCGTTCATCGGGAAGGAGAAGAAATTTCTAGAAGTGGAGAAGCGTACAAGCGTTGGAAGATGTGCAACTCGTCACGTAGGTATGGCCGGGGCTCGAGTTCTTGCCATGGCTTAATGCTCGGTCGAAACTAATTCGATTTAAGCTTGATCTGCTTCATAATTTCGAAATTAATTTCGATTCGAATTTGAAGACTCTATCAAACTCAGCTCTGGGAAACTCGAAAATAATAATATAACATTTAGTATACGATTAATATTAAGTCTTAAATCAAATATCTAATAAAATTGTCTTTTAAGGAATATAACTTAATACGTAAGAAAATAGAGGATATGTCGAGGACTGTGAGAACAAGTCCACACTTGATGAATAACAATCGAATAATAGTAAGGTAAAATGAGAGAGAGAGAAGATAGAGCAATCACTATAGAAGCAAACATCTTGTTTAGCCAACTACGGTGGCATGGCACTACTGATAAAACTGCAAGAGTTTTAAATGGCTGAGCGCCCAACAATAGAGCAAACCTAAATAGAAAGGCATAAACGAAGTCCATTGATTACAACAGAATCATCCAAATGTCTGATTTGTACGTACCTATAAATCCAAGAATTAGAACTAAAAACTAAACTGCATGACAAATATAAAGGGTATGGGGGGTTGCAAATCAGTCATTTACATCTATGAACTAAGAAAATATATACTAAAACATAGATAAAAATTAAAAAGAGCACATGACTATAACAGAAGAGGGGCCGGTGGAGCTTGAAGCAAGGTGAGGCAACTCTAAGTTAGGCAAGGACGCCAGCGAAGATGGGGATGAGGCCGGGCAAAGCAAGATCTAACCCACCTAGCAGTGACATGGAAAGTTGAGAAGGATGACGAAGATGGCAACAAGAAAGGATAGACGATGGCAAGAGAGAAAGAAAAACCAATGAGAGAAAAAAAAAATAATAATAATAATAATAATAATAATAATGAAGCCTCTCTCATCCCTCTGGGCCTTGATGAGGGAGAGAAAATCAGAACCATAGTAGAACACTCGGCTATAAACAACTATAAATAATAATAATAATAATAATAATAATAATAATAATAATAATAATAATAATAATTGTAATTGTAAATTTTCATTGCCATCGGTTCGTATCCTTTTATTATTGAATTTGACTTTATTTAAAGCTTAATTCAGGCTGCATTAATTCAAGTTCGGTCAAGTTTAATTTATGCTTGAATTATTCAAGTTTGACATTGAAATACTCTCCATTTTAGACTTTAGAACATACAAACAAATTATAAACAATATTTATCTCGCATAGAAAAATATTGGATTAACATATTAAATAACTTTTAAAGCATTTTAATCAATTTATGTAAGAAATAGTCTTCTATAAATATAAGTTCGGTTTTAACTATAAAATGTAATAGTAATTATTATATTATAAGAAAATTCAGCGGTAAATATGTAAAACTCCCCAAACTAAATAATGGCCCATTATAAGTTTGAAGCGGACCCGTCAGGTCATTATGCTCTTTTACCTACGGTCCACGGCCCAAGTCAAATTAATGTGCAAATAAGCGTATAAAAAATATATATATATATATATATATATATATATATATTTCCTTTTCTCTTTATCGATTGGGAATCAAGACGCTAAGTAGATTAAATATGGTATTATCTCGATCTAATTGCAGTTGTTATAGAGTCGAAGGAAGAGAACAGAAGTGCTCATATCTAGATTAACAAAAAGTAAGTATTAAAAGAGTATGAAGACCTCACACGATTCAAGACTTGAGACGTTGGACGTGAAAAAAAAAAGAAAAAAAAGAAGAAGCAAAGGTTGGCTGCCTTAATTAACTTCTAGTTTGACCTAACCAAAACTTAATCAAGTCGCTTAATCTAGTTGTATTGGAAAAGACCGGGCCGCTCCTGGACCGGGACCGGTTGCGGGGGAACGAAGTTGAGCCGCCACGGGTGGTACGAAACATCCCCGTCGTCCATCGCGTCGTCACCGTACATCGAGATTGGCGCACCCTTCGCTCTACCTGATTGGTAGCAACCCCAATGCTGCTGTTGCGTGCGCTGATATCCGTATCCGATCCCACCCTCCGCGACCGTCACTACTGATGACGTGGATGACGGCGATGCCGTGGCCGCAGCCGCGCGCCTTTCTTCCTTCTTGTAGCGGATCCCGCACGCGTTACATAGCGACTGCATGCAATAAATTACGTACTCCTTTTAACTTCTCACAATTATTTTATATTAAAAAAAGGACATATAGAAATAACTCAATAAGAATACGCACCTTGGGGCCACGTGGGCCGTTCCTCCAAAGTGGGGTCGAGGTGGTGTCACAGTTGGCGCACCGACGAGCGAAGAGAAGCGAGTCCCGACCAAGATTTGCTCCACTAGTGCTATTCGAAGAAGTGCTTCCTTTGGAGACGGTAGTCTGGTGCTTGTTCGACTGGGATATGATATCCCAGCACAACGTCGACACGTAGGACGGGCGTTGGATTGGGGCGGACGACTTGGGGTTGGTCGTGTCGGCTTGCCTAGTAGAAGGCGTGCCGAGTGATAGGGTGCAATCGACAGAGGAGCTAAAGGATGTGATCGAATCGTAGGTGTCATCTGATGGATATGCTTCATCTATAGACTGCTTCCCTGAGATTGGGAAGAGAATGGAGCAGTTGCTTCCACTCCCAGACGTGCCGTAAAGGAAGCCATTGCTATGGTTGCTGCACTGCTGTAGCATTTTTTTGAGTATATGGAGATAGAGATAGGAAAAGAGGAGAGGAGGCTAGGTGGGCTTTTAAAGAGGGAGTGATGCACGAATGTGGTATGGTAGCTAGGTTTTATTACGGTTCCATTGGGATGAGCAAGGAGGTGGCTAGGTTTAAACAAGGAGTGAGTAGTGTTAGATTAACGAGGGATTTGGGAACAAAACTAATGCTAGTAAAGGTTTGGTATGGGAACTAGAGATGGTTGGAGATCGGGGTTTGTCTGCTTCTTGCCTTGGTTGATGCAGGGCAACTGGAAACGGGCATTTAATAACGCAGGCTCATATCTTGGTCGGAGAAGACTAGTCATCACCCAACCATAGAACGATATGTGTCGTGTAATTAATGGGATGAAGAAGATAGAGAGATAGAGATGGAGATCAGCTTCGCTTTGTCAACTGAGTCAGTCACTCGAGTATGATGTGGTTTTACTTCATAACTCTCTCTCTCTCTCTCTCTCTCTCTCTCTCTCTCTCTCTCTCTCTCTCTCTGATCAATTGTAAGCTAAAGGACTCCTCGGAATAGGGAAGGGCAAGAAGGCCAAATTGGTGTGGTGGCTACTAGTTGGCACTGCACTACTTCTTATACAACAACGACGTGTGACTGGTCTAGCTCTGCATGATAACAAGACGATCAAATCAGAGCTAGAGAGAGAAAGTGAAGTGGGCGCAACAAACAATGCGGGTCAGAGATGAACAGTTTTGGTTGGTCGTCGGGCGGTCAAAAGATCCCACGTGACTACGGGAACAGTCTTCTATACAAATCTCAAACTTCCCCGATCACGAGGCTACCCATAATAGATTTTAGAGAGAGAGAGAGAGAGAGATCTAAAAGAGAAACCAAACACGAGAGACCCAAGACCCAACGACCCATATATGCACTGCATCCAAACCCCAATGGGGGCTCGTAACCTCACAGGATGCGTTACGTGTCACTCTAAACCAATCGGCCATTATCTCTCAATCTAAAATTCCCTTTAACATAGCAACAGTATAGCCTAGGATTGGTCTCGGCCACGTGACTACTCGAGTGGGAATACTAGCCAGTTGGATCAAAAGCAAAAAATTAAAAATAAAGAAAAAAATAAAAGAACAAAAGTAGGAAGGAGAGAATAAAATGAATCGAGGAGGAGGAGGAAGGGGGAAATATAATTGCATGGGTTGGCTTCCGTCATGATTACCGACGCTCCAAAAGAGTGAGCCGAATCATGGGGTCCAAGTCCAAGGACTGGTCCGGTCAGTGCTAGAAGATCCCGTCTTTTTACACCAATCAATCAAGGACAAAGACAAAGACAAAGCCAAAGACAAAGACAAACAAAGAACTCCTTAAAATTAAAATTAAAAATACATTTTTTTTTAAAATACATAACATAATATAGTATCAATCTATTTACACCAATCTAAAACAGTGGTAAAGGGTGACAGGGGGGGGGGGAGCTAGAGAGCTAGAGAGAGAGAGAGAGAGAGAGAGAGATAGATAGATGGATGAGCTGTTAACTGTTAGGTTGCGTCGATGTGATTTAATCCCCAGGTCAAAGGAGAGGGTCAGATTTGAGAAAAGCGAAAGCGAAAGAGGGGTGGAGCCCATCATTCCATTTGTAGCAGGCCGTCAGCCGAAACGCCTACCCAGATCTGGCCGACATGATCAGCTCCGACCCAACATTAACTCCTAACGCAGATGACGCCCCAAGTGGACTCCGCCACGTGGAGGGATTGTGTTTGGAGTGGTTCGAGTACTGCGTCGCAGACAGGATACGGCTCAAAGGCCCTTCATGGCAAGACGCCAACATCTGTGTCTCCCAACTGCCCGAGCCAGGTTACGTCATATCAAAGAAAGACGAAATGGCATTATTTGGGTGCCTTCCTGAGTTTGAAGTGATCCACGTTATACCAAAAGCAAATTTGTAAGCATGATGCGTGTGATGGTTTGCGCAGCTGATCCAGTTGCCATGATGGTCGTTCGTAAAGTTAGTCCCGACACACAGCCTAGAGATTGGTGTCCTTGGTAGAGACACACACAGAGAAGCATCTTTCGGAAAGTGGTAGTAGTAGTAAGTAGCCAAACCCAAATCTCTCTCTCTCTCTCTCTTTCTGCCTATAAAATCCAATCCATAGCAAACTACGAGCAAGCGCCGTCCCAAAAGAAAGAAAGCTTAGAGGGAAACAAATTAAACATAAAATAAAATAATAGTACGTATTGAGAAAACTCATCCCCACATCTTTCCAACTCTAAATAGTCTCGAAAGATGGATATCAATATCTATATATATATATATATATATATCTTTAGATTTATATAAGATGCAACGAATGATATGACCCATCTAAGCCCTTGAGGCCCACATCGTCTCCTTTCCCATGTATCGGAGGGAAGAAACTGCTTTTAAAGCGAGTAAATCCGATGGCCCAAATCGAGATTGACCGAATTCTCGGGCATGGCGAAGTATTACCACTACTACTGGGTTTATATTCCCATGAGAAAAGCTGGCCATTTCGATTACTTAATGTTTTGTAATTATAGCGTACGTGGGAGTCCATTAATATAAGAGGTATATGCAGGCAATGGGTGGATGCATGTGATCTCGTGAAGGCATATATATATATATACTCGTTAATACGCCATTATTAATCTAGTCTTGATCTTGAAATAATGGCCGTCCTGGTGATTTGTGACACTGTTTTTCTTTTACTAGGTTAGTATAATAATATTGGTTTCAGATAACATTTTTTCAGCAGCGGATTCTCTGCAGGCCCGACTGTAGGAATTTCCATTTTCATGCGGTAGAGTACTTTGGCTGGCAGCCATTGTTTCAGCCAATCGAAGACTGCCAATGAAACTTTCTTCTTTTCTCTATTTTGTAGTGTGTTGTTATTATTATTATTATTATTATTAAAATTCCTGTAATTATTTTTAATAGCCAACTTATCTTCTTAGATAGTTTAGCATTACATGAAAAATCCGTATTAAGGAAAGCTCAAATAATTCACTTATTTTAAATAAAATTCGTTATGTAGTCTTGCAATTTCGCTATTCTTTGATAAGTTCTACATTTAATCTTATAATTTCATCTAAGCTAAGAACGATCCCAAGAGTACTATATCACTCTACCTTATATTTTCTTTGACATGGCAATGGCAGATACACAATATAAGATATTAACACTAATTTCTTTAAAGAAGTCTACCAAGCAGCAGTTTAGCACCATCTGGCCCGGCCCAAAAACAAGAAGGGAAGTCCATACTGTTTGGAATGAGTCCCTATATATATATATATATATATATATGTGTGTGTGTGTGTGTGTGTGTGTGTGAATATTGTGTAGCAGTACTATTTGTCGACATTTAATAGATACACAACACTTGGAAGGCATTCATTTCACCTACTAAAATTAATCAAGTAACGTAGGTATACATGCATGAGAGATGCATAGATCGGATGCGATAGCTAATTGATGTGCACGGGGTATCTATAGATGCAATCCTGCCACGGCGAGTTCGTCCCGGGCTTGACGTGGCAGAGGGCCTGCCAGACGGCGCTGTTGCATTTGAAGCCGCTCCCCAAGGCGATCTGCCAGATCTTGTGGCCTCTCCGGATGCGGCCCTTGGCCTCGATGTAGGCGAGCTCGTACCAGATGGAGCTCGAGGAGGTGTTCCCGAACCGGTGGAGGGTCATCCTGGAGGGCTCGACGTGGACGGGGAGGAGCTTCAGGTTCTTCTCTAGCTCGTCGATGACGGCGCGGCCGCCGCAGTGGATGCAGAAGTGGTCGAAGGCCAGCTTGAAGTCGGGGATGTACGGCTTGACCTTGGCGTTCAGAAACTTTTTGGCGACTAGGGAGGCGAAGAAGAGGAGCTGCTCGCTGAGGGGGAGGACGAGGGGCCCCAGGGTGGTGATGTTGGTCTTCACGGCCTCGCCCGCGATGGCCATCAGATCCTTGGAGAGGGACACGCCCACCTTGCCCTCCTCGTCCTGCTCTTGATACACGCAGCGGTACGCCTTGTCGTCCGCGCCCTTATGGGTGCGGACCACGTGGACCAGCCTGTACTTGGCCCGACGGCGGTCGGCGGAGCGGTTGGAGAGGAGCACGGCGGCGCCGCCGAGGCGGAACAGGCAGTTGGGGAGGAGCATCGGCTTGCAGTTGCCGAAGTACCGGTTCAGGGTGATGTTTTCTGTGCTGATCACCACCGCATAGGTGCTCCGGTGGATCTGGTTTTAATTTTAAATACAACACAATTATTAAATATCTATTATCCTACCCATTTATTATTGGATATAACACCCAGTCGATGATATACCTGGAGGAGATCCCTGGCGAGGTCGACGGCGATGACGCCGGCGCTGCAGCCCATCCCTCCAAGGTTGTAGCTTATGACGTTGCCCCGAAGCTTGTACTTGTTCACGATCATGGCGGAGAGGGAAGGGGTGGGATTAAAGAGGCTACAATTAACGACGAGGATACCGACGTCCTTGGGATTGAGACCGGTCACTCGGAAGAGATTGTCGAGAGCGCCATACAAGACCTGCTCTGCCTCGGCCCGCGCGTTCGCCATCGTCGGCGTTGGCGGGAGGTAGTGCATCGCTGCCGGGACGTACGTCTCCTCGCCGAGCCCGGAGCGCTCCAAGATCTTCTGCTGGAAGGCGAGCGCCGACTCGTTGAAGCCGCAGAGCTTGGAGTGTACCATGAATTCCTTGAAGCCGATCTTTAAGTCGGGCGGCGGGAGGTAGCAGCTGTAGTCGATGAGGAAGACCGGGTTGGGTCGGCTGATCAGGTAGAGGGTGGAGGCGAAGACGAGGAGGCAGAAGAGGAGGAGGAGGGCGACGAGGTTGTAGCGGAGGTGGTGGTGGTAGAGCTGGAGGAGATCGTCGACGTCGGTGCGGGAGGCCTCGAGGAGGACGACGGAGATGAGGGGGAGGAGGGTGAGGGTTAGGAGGTGGGTGATTAGGTAGTGATACCCGAGCTTCACGTACTTGAGGTTCACGCTCTGGAGGAAGTCGGGGAGGAGACGGCTCGGCGCCGCCGTCCCCGACGCCGACGACGCTTGTTGCTCTCCTTCCATCTTCGTGAATTAGGATGAGGGAGAGAGAGGAGATGGAATGAGAAATAAACGGGAGGGGATTATTATAAAGAAGGGAAGTTTCATTTCACTCCCTATCTTTTTAACATTATACATTTCGTATGGGATAAAGGGGATTAAGTATAACTAATAAGTTATCGCTAGACTTATTTAGCCATCAATTTTGTGTGACAAAAAAGAAGAAGAAGGTATTTTCTGTTACTTTACATGATTTTTTTACATAATTATCGCTGTAAAACTTTTCAAATATTATAATTGCATTTATATTCTTCAGAATATCACAATTACTGCTTAAATCTTTTGATTTTTTTTTATAGAATTGTCATTAGGATTGGCTTTTTTATGAAATATTCCTAGCAGTTTGTTATTAAACTTAATAACTATATATAAATAACTAAAATATTTTTCTTTTTTAAAATTCAAATCGCTTGCATAAAAGAAGAATTTTTTTTTTTTTTTTTTGCATTATTGGGTAAAATATTAGATTTAAAAAATATATAATTTAAATAATGATAAGCCGATTTTAAATGTGATTAATTAAATTTGACTAAGTAAATGGTATTCTTGAAAGAGTACAATAATTTGAGTCTTAATTATGATACTTTAAATAATATAGTGATAACTATATAATAATCCCAACTCGAGCAAATTAGTCTTGATCAAAAGGAAAGAGTCATGTCGTCAGTAGATAAAAAAGTCAAAAGTAACAAATCCACGTTAACTCTCACCAACCAACAATATAGTGATATAGAACGTGCAAGAAGAGAGTTGTTGTTACTTTTATTATCGATCTAGTTGTGTTGGCAATTCATCAAGAAGTCGGCCACCCAATGGGAACTACTTCATGCATTAATAAATCATCAAAGTTATGGATATTGGAATAGTAACTAGTGACTTCTTATTAAACCTTTTTTAGATCGGATATAGATTAAAGTTTTCTTCTTCTTTTCTTTAAGATTGTAACGCAAATCCACACGAACATTCGGTGCAACTTCCCAATCCATACTTTTCAGGTGAATCGTAGCAGTTACGGTTAGATTACGTTAAGATTGATATCTTTGAAACGTTCTCAGTGCAGACACTGCAAAAGATTTCATCAGAACTGCAAGAAATCCAACACAAAAGAAAAGGTCATTTTGGCACACCCTTTCAGTTGGCACACCAACACACAATATGCAAGCCTCCGTAGAATCCGCTAAATTTAGGTTACTCCAATCTCCTGGTAGGAGCCAATTTGGATCAAAAGATCCTGCAATCTTGTCTGAGGAAAAGTATTTATAGGTCAACAAGCTTGCACCTAATGGAGATTTCTATAAGGAGGGGTAAGAAGAGGAAGCTTAGATAAGGTCCTGAGTTGATTGTGAAATTTGGCATTGACACTCCACCAACACTGGCAAATATAGAATAGAATAACCAGGATTAAAACAAACCAATAAGAAGAGATAGCATGTCCCAAATAATTGGGGTTTGCTAAAATGTATAAAATTCATAATGCAAATATAAACTGTTCTTATTGTTTACACTTTACTTGTCTCAGCATATTGACATTTAATAGATAATATGAATAACATAATATGAATAAATTCAATTCTCAAACTTTGCGAAGTCTATTTCAAGCAGAGCGTCTTCGCCAATTAATCAGCTTGGCTGCCCTGTCCTGATTCAACAACTTAACATGTAACATTACAGACATAAACTTGTCGTCACCTGGGTGACACAAACAACTGCCGGTAGGGCTAACATCTGATGGTTGTGGAGATTGACCTTGGCCGCTTTGAAAATGTTCGCAGTTTCAAAAAATCGTGATTTTGGATGGACATTCTTTAACGGCGACCACTTGTTACTGTTGATCCGTAAGGGCTTATCTGAAAGACCACTGTATTTCCTCTAGTGTTCTTCCCTTGGTCTCCGGAACCCAAAGAATCACAAAGACTAGAGTGAAAATGCTCACAACCGAGTAGATGGTAAAGGTTCCTGTTGAATAAGGTAATGGGTTGAATGAATGATACTTTCGAAGATACTACTAGCTAGCAAACATCTAGCTGCAGAAACACATATAAATGCTTATGCATGTAATTTGCATGCATTTCGACAAAGGTCGTGTGCATGCGTAGGTGCGCGCGCAGGGTGTGTGTGTGTGTGTGTGTGTGTGTGTGTGTGTGTGTGAGAGAGAGAGAGAGAGAGAGAGAGAGAGAGAGAGAGAGAGAGAGAGAGAGAGAGAGAGAGACCTCCACTGCTCCAACTCAACATTAAATTTGCTGTCATTGTAATCGCCCATGATGTCAGCCAGTTGGCAAGGGTTGCTACACTGCCAGCGAGGCTCTTAATGTTAACGGGAAGAATCTGAAAAGGCACAATGGTACATGATTAGCCTGTGCATAGTTAAAATTTACAAATGTTAATTGTCCACAAATCATATTTATAATGCTATAGATGTAATTCTCTGTTTTGATGCATGAGAGATCTATATTAGGCAGTATGCAATATTGGTGCTACTGCATTTCCCTAATATGATAAAACTGCCTTCTTTGATGTGAGCAAAGACTGATATGGTATAATAAATGTGCTAATAACTTGTTGAACCATAAACTTGTTTAACCAAATATCTAGTTATTAAGTACCGTTGAACAAAACTTGGCCATCAAAATTAGTTCCAGTACTTCAACCATGTGCACATTGTCTACAATACTATGCCTTTCCATTTCTCAACTTCCTTGGGATTCACCGTATACGCAATAATAATGCTTTTTCTTGCAATTAGCAATTATATGTATTCAAAATTTATGTTTACACTAGCAAATAAACAAGTCAACTTGATAATATATATATTTAATCAACGTACTACACAATTAGATAGTAAATGCATAGAGTATATATATTTGTATAAGCGACTTATCCGCAGACAAACATACATATGGTGTATGAAGTATAAGCACCTTTTTATAAACTTGGGCCAGAGGAACATAAGCAAGGCACTTAATCGACATAGTAGTCCACAATTATATATACTATAAGCTGCATAAAGTATAGCCAATCGAAACCCCAGAAAGGATTCCGCAAACCAACTACTCCAATAGAAAATTAATTTCTACATGAAAAGCATAAAAGAAGTAACACCTCATCCTTTCTAAGAGTAGCATAAAAGTGATACAGTAATAACTCTCCTATATTTACTAAAAAAATGGATAAGTGCAATATAAATACAGTAATGGCTCCTCTATATGTACTGTTTGTGTATGCTTGACTAGATTTGTTGCATCTGTCAGAGAACTTGTAATTCCAAATTATGTTGATAAATAATCAAGAATAGATCTTGATTATCTAGTGCACACAAAAGGGTATACAAGAAACTCCAGACAGATGCATGTATATTAGAAATCATCCAAAAATCATAATGGTTTTCACTACTCAAAAGTTAGAATTTCCCGTAAAAAGAAACAACAGCTTACAATTCACTAAACTAAAAGTGGAATAAGATTTGACAGTATATCCAGTTTTACTTTCCAAAAGTAAAATATAATTGGATAGGTGAAAAATTCGTACTTGATCTCACCAAGTATGATAATCACATGATGAGCCAATAAATGCATTTCTAGTGAATTTAACATGTATTTCTTAGCTTATCACATATGCAAATCAACAGATCAATCATATAGTTAAACATAAATCCTAAATTATGATGCAAATGCATTAGAATATCGTCTTCAGACTAACATACATTTAATACAGAAGGGAATGCATGGGAATCAAGCTGGATCTTTTTTAACGACGAGATCAAGGGAAAGTGAGAGTCGACATCACCGTGTTCATTCGAGGTCACATTTGTTCTTTATTAGCACTGAAGTTATTCATAAGACATGACCATACCTCTGACATAATTATCCATGGAATGGCACCTAACCCAAGAGAAAATGCAATCACATAAGCCTGGAGGAACAAAAACAGTTCAAATTAGTAGAGAACATATAACTGCTCGAAAAATTGCAATAGAGCAAAACTTCAAATGGAAAGCATACCACAAGTCCAACCAATGAGAGCATGCTTAATACATAATGTATGTGAGAGTCTTCAGGAACAACTCCCTGGATCCAAATAGAGAAGAAGTATGAAATGTTAATTTCATGCTAAGAAATCTGCTTCCTAAATTTTCCAGTATCAGATAATAAGCATGCAATACAACTAGAGGCAAAAGAGTATCTGTTCAAACTTCAATCAGCCTACCACCACATACCTCAATGAAAAATGCAGCAGCAACAAGAATAAGGCTAACAGTCATTCCAGCTGTAGAGATCTAAAACAAAAAACCAAACTTAATTATTTGCTGATAGTCACAATAGCACAACAGCTTTGCAGATTAAGATATAGTTTTCCCTATAACTTACAATGAGGAGAATTCTTCGACCAGCTTTATCAAGCAACCAAGTTGTTACTCCAGTGGCAAGAACCTGAAAAGTACTGTGTCAATAAGTACTTTACTGGAACATCCAAGGAACCAAGATAAAAAATTTCCATGTCCACATTTTTTTCTTGTTGAGATGACAATATTGTACCTGAATAGCCCCAAGACCACATGTGGCTAAGTTACTATTTGTAAGCCCTGTCAAGATAGAAAAAATCTGAAAAGGATCAAACCTGAGAAACTATACACATCTCATTAACTTGAGGAACTAATAATCAAAACACCAGGCATATGGACACAGATAACAGAACTCCAGGTGAAATTGAAAGTTTTATCTAGTAATGCTTAACAATATAGACTGAACAGATTGCTGTTTAAGGGCACTCCAATATAAGGAATAAAGATATATGATGCTTAAAATTTGCAAAACTTACCTGCAGCTTTGAAAATGCTGCTGGCATAAAATAGGATGCCATTGATTCCACTTAGCTGTTGCAGTACGAGTAGACCAATTCCAAGCTGAATCAATAGGAAGAAATATCGTTAAACACCAAAGGTACACAGTATCAGTTTAGAATCTTTAGATAAAACAATGGAAAAAGGAATAACAGCAGGAAACCGAACCATCAGAGGAGTGCGATATCTTTTTTGCTTCAGATCTGAGAAGCGGATTGTAGTCCTTTTGTTTGCTGATGCCACTGCTCTCTGCAAAGGTTGATTCAAATTATAGCTTGGTTTGGTACCTTCATAAGGTGCATATAGCTAAAAATTTGATGGAACTTTTTTATCTGGTCAAAGAACGTCGCTTACCAAGTAAGATCTAATTACTAAAGAAGTCACATACTAATATCAATTTTGATTACTTTATAGTTTATATCACTCAGAAACAAAGAAGTTTAATGGTTACCTTGATTTCATTCACTTCCACAGTGATGTCAGTGTCAAATCCCCTCAAAACTTGTAATGAAGCCTCAAAATCTTCCATCATACCCATCTTGGCCTATGTAGAGAGGAGAAAACTATTTTAATGGGTTTCCAATTCTTGTTGAAAAAAAAACAGTAGGCAGTAAATCTTACCAGCCACCTTGGAGACTCTGGGATGAAGAATAGACCAGGTATGAGGATCGTGCAGGGTATAATTCCTAAAAACATGGTAGGTCAGAAATCATTGGTTAGTTATTCTAGCAGAAACTACAACTTATATAGGTAAGGAAGAAATCACAGCAATACTAGCATTTAGCAATTCCAAGTTAAGATGCTAAAATTTTTGCTATCTTACCCATCACAGCAAGGATTCTCCATGGAACAAACATACCCAGCACATAAGCAAGCAAGATACCAATTGTCACAGACAGCTACACAAGAAGGAGGATTATCATGTATAAAATGCAGAGCCACCTGATGATGATATCTAAACAATAAGAATCACGTTACAAGGATCAGCTGTTGGGAGGCGGTAACACACCTGATTCACCGATCCGAGGGCTCCTCTCATGTTCTGTGGAGATATCTCTGCTATATAGACAGGCACCTAATATCATTGAACAGGGCAATGAACAAAAAAGCCAAGATAAAATAAAATAACTACTTTCTAAAATGAACAAATAAAAGAAACGATTTTCTCCAACCGTATAGGAGATTACACCGACTCCAAATCCTTCCAGCAACCGCCCCATATACAAGAACGAAGAATCCTTGTACAACAATAAATAAATAAATAAGTAACGGCAATAAATCAGGAGAACATCCAAAAGGACGATAATGGAAAACAAAGAAGAAAACCTCACTTTCGCGAAGGATATGGCAAGCCAGCCAATGATGTTAGGAATGGAGGCGATCATTAATGACTGCAAAACAAATCATCATGTTCATTACCCATCAAAAATCAAGTATTCCTAATCCTGCTAGCTATAAGAGATTCCAAGATGCAAGCTTTCTTACCCCTTTCCTTCCAATATACTCCGCGATCTGTCCACTTGCAATTGCGCCAACCATGGCACCCACGTTGGAGAGAGAACCAAAGATCGAAAACTAACACAAATCCACATCCCAAAACCAATCAAATCAACACAATATTTGCCCAAACTCGGAGCAAGGAAACGACGAAACGAATTGGATCGAGATCGGATACCTCGGAGAGGGAGAGGCCGAGGTCCTTAATGATGTCATCCTGGGTCGGGGAGGAGTAACCCCCAGTGAATCCGAACTGGATTGGTCCCAGCGCGACGATTAGAGTGCAGAGGAAGGCGGAGATGGAGGAATCCCGGATGACGGAGGCGGACGAGCCCATCTTATCCATCAGACTCGATTGCCGCGAGCCCATTCCCATCCGATACCAACTCCCAGTATGGAGGAAGGGCTTCCGCAAATCCGACGACCGCCCATCCTCGCTTCCACTCTCCTCGCCTCTAAAGCTCATCTTTTCTTCTCTATTTCCCTTCCAATTGGATCAAAGAGTGAGAGGAGGAGGAGGAGGAGGAGGAGGAGGAGACGAAGACGAGCGGATAGAGACCAAAAAGGAGAGATGGCAGGATGCACAAAGGAAGGTGGAGCCCACTGTTGGTGATGAGCTGGATAAAAACCGAAGGTTTCAGTTGTCCTCTTTGGTCGCACGCGGCGCGCGTGTGCATGGACAGATGGCTAGCATAAATTAGGCTAGGGATTCTATTGGATCTGTTCGTAAATTAATTAAAATTAATCCATCTGAATTAGTATTTTTGTTTTGGACGACGGATCGATCTTAAGACCAACTCATCTTTTATTCTAAGCACTATAACAGATCTAAGACAAGTGTTAAATATTACAATTAGTTTTAAGAGTAGCGCTAAGTGAGTAGCGCGTACTCAGTACGGGTATTCTATATATACAACATCCATACAAAGGGGAGGGACTTTTGCTCTAATAATTGGAGTTTAAAGTGGACCAAGACTCATTATTTCACCAAAAAAAAAATTAAAAATATTATAATTATAATTACATTCTTTAACATAACCGCTATCAAAATTAATGTGCTCCTTAAAAAAAATTGTTCCATTAGTTAAATATATCTAATAATATCAGAACTATTCAAACATATCTTATTTTATACAACATAAAATTTATTGACTAATATTTTATATTTAAAATTAAAAGATTAAGCCATGATAATTTCAAAGCTTTCAGTAATAATTATACAAAAATTCTCTTAGAGTATTAGATTGAAGTATTCTGGCTTCGTGTATTTGATTAGATAAGCGAGACTTAAAAGTCATGCGTCCAAATCTCGGAGTAATAGGGAGTGATATAAATAGTGGCATATTTTTAGTTCTAGTCTATCCTTTTGCCAGAAAACTCATGATCAACTAAAACGAACATAGATGAGATATTATTCGATGCATAATTGATGAATTTGATAGGCAGGCGGAGAATAGATACAAAATCCAGCAGCGCAGATGCTTCTCCCATTTCCTTAGCTAATTGGTTTTGACTGGTGGTTCAACAACCATAAACACGTCCAGATTTTGTTGAGTGTCTGGACTCCATTCCTCTTTTTAAGTGGCACCATGATGATACGTGTCATTTAATTACTATTATATCTTTTATATTAGAGCAATATAATAATAATATTAGTGTAGATAAGAGTGTAATAGAAGCAGCTATATAATATATTCACTCTTACATTTTGAAGAGAATAATAAAGAAAAAAATATTTTAATATTAAGAAGATAATTTAAACTATGTATAAATATTTCGTTCTTATTTTAAAGAACAGGAACGAAAACTAAGTTAAGAAATGGAATGATTGGTTAAAAATGTCATTAAAATAAATAAAAGAGATGTAAATTTAATCATCACTGTTCCTTTATCACATGACAAACTTCAATGATTGAGCGGCGTTAGCTGGACAGTCAAGAACAATGAACTCGATGGGGGTTTTTTTCCACGTGTGAAATTAAAAAGAGCCGTCCAAATATTTGTAGCAATTATTATGCTAATCATTTAAACGCATGTGTATATAATTCAATTGACTTAGTCGCCATTAAATCTATAGATTGTATTGTTACGTGATCCTCGGATCGTCCAAATAGGTTAATGAGATTCAAAGGTACAGATTAGATCTAGAGGTTGATTAATTAATCTTTTCCTTATAAACACAATATCCAATGACTTAGATAAATAGAGAGAGAGAGAGAGAGAGAAAATCTTATTAGTGTTCTTTGTTTCCATAGACACCACCCCAATAAAGAGTAGATTTGAGAGTTGAAAGGATAGATAGATGGAATCGCAGGATGAGGATGTATAGCTTATTGTTATCTAATTGGCCTCATTATTCTATCTAAATCTCTTAGAAATTTTTTAATTTTTTTTAGAAAAAAACTCATAGATTAAGATAATTTATTAACATTTAACGATTCTAATGATAGGGCTAACTAGAAAAGATAGAGCGACGACTCTTTAACACAAGTACAATACTTGATCTACAATAGATAATACTATAATTTAATCCAAATGATCAAGCCTGGAAACAATATAATAATAAAATAAAGAACGGTTTAAAAGATTTCTTATAGTAAAGAGCCTCAAGTTCGGCATTAGTTTAATAATTCAAAATATGATCCTCTGAATTCACAAAGACAAAATGATAAAAGATAAAAGAACACAAATTAAAGGGAGAAAAACTTACTATCCTCCAGTACCCCTGCAGAGCAAACAAAAAAGTATCACATTTGTATTCAAATAAATACAGTGGTTGGCAAGCACAGACTACTATTATAAGCTAGGTAAACGAAAGGTGATGGGAGAATTAGAGCCATTTCGGCCAAGCAGTTTCCCTTGCGCTCAAAATATAGGATGCAGAAATATGACACGTGGAAACAAAGCCAAGGAATAGAAACAAGTGCTAGAGGACGATTCCCTTTTATTGAGCGCAAAATGTAATCAAATTCCCTTCTATTTGTAATATAACAAAATTTAACTCCTGTAGCTGAGGGGTGGAAAAGAAGAGATACATTGTCAAAGTTTTGACTCCAATGGATTGGGCTCCCTTAAACTACTTGATCTGAAACATAGGACAAGAAATTTGATTACTAATGAATAAGTAATCTATTAATTAAATTGCTTTTTAGCTATTGTTTTTTAACTTATTTATAGTATGATAATATTATGACTTATGAGTTCAATTATTTATGATAAAGCTAGTTAAGCTCTAAATGGACTAAATGAGTTGTCTTCCGAAAGAGCTAGACTTACCTCGTTAAGCCAGATTGAGTCGAACATGAGTTGGTTCGAATCATATTTCGAGTGTTGGACGTGAGCAAAGCCCATATCACCTGGGTTGCTTTGGGCTCGTATGGGCCAAACGTGAGATTTTAAACATGGGCTTCTTAATTAATGGGTCAATTACCCATCCTATGACTTTGTAGCTTGGAGATAAAACCTGTTACTATAAACACGGTAAAAGGTAAAAGCAAAGAAGAGCCCAGTAGCCCACGAAGGGGAAATCTAGCTCCAATTATTGTATTCTTTTTTCTTTCTTTTTTTTAATCTCTTTCTCTCTCTCTCTCCGTCTCTCTCTTTCCCCCCAGGCATGACCCATCATCATCCCCTCTTCCCCCAACCCCTAGCCCACACCCAGACCCAGAGCCAAACCCACCTCCTCCACCTCCTCTCTCCCTCCTCCTCCTCCATGGGGGAACAAACCCTCTCCCAAACCCCTTCCTCCACTACCCAATCTCTCTCCCCTCCTCCTTCCTCCTCTCCCACCCCAACCCCTACCCCCAACTCTCCTTCCCTTTCTTCCCCAAAAGACCTCTGTGTAGCCAACCCCCCCTCTTCCAAGCTCCCCTTCCGCCCTAAAAAGATCCGCAAGCTCTCCTCCGCCTCCGATCCCTCCTCCAAGAAGCCCGCCACCAGTAACCGCCTCGTCGCCATCGGTCGCCCCCTGTCCGCTGACGGCGAGGTAGCCGCCGCCCTCCGCCACCTACGCGCCGTGGACCCCCACCTCTCCGCCGTCATCGACGTCCACGAGCCCCCTACCTTCCAGTGCTTCCAGCCCCCTTTCCGTTGCCTCGCTCGCAGTATCTTGTACCAGCAGCTCGCCTTCAAGGCCGCCGCCTCCATCTATGCCCGCTTCCTCTCCCTCTGCGGCGGCGAGGCCGGCGTCGTCCCCGAGGCCGTCCTCGCCCTCTCCCCCCACCAGCTCCGCCAGATCGGTGTCTCCGGCCGCAAGGCCGGGTACCTCCACGACCTCGCCCGCAAGTACCATACAGGGATCCTCTCCGACGGCTCCATTGTCGCCATGGACGATCGATCCCTCTTCTCCATGCTCACCATGGTGAAGGGGATCGGCGCCTGGTCCGTCCATATGTTCATGATCTTCTCTTTGCACCGCCCCGATGTGCTCCCCGTCGGTGACCTCGGTGTCCGGAAAGGCGTGCAGCTTCTTTATGGGCTCGAGGACGTGCCGCGGCCGTCGCAGATGGAGCAGCTCTGCGAGCGGTGGAGGCCGTATAGGTCGGTCGGGGCTTGGTATATGTGGCGACTCGTGGAGAACAAGGGTGGACCCACGGTGGCGTCGACGGCCGGAACCGTCGAAGTACAACAACAGCAGCAGCAGCCGCAGCTTATAGATCCTATTCAGATGCTGCCTAGTCTTGGGTGAAAACCCCGGCGGAGATTCCTGGTACTATACCTTTTTCATTGCAGCTGGCTTGTTGAGATAGCTGTTAATTCTTGCTTCTTTCCCTTGTCTGTCCAATTGGCTGAACTACTGCCTGTTTCTTGTTGGCTGCGTCTTTCATATGTTATTATGTCATGCTCAGACCTCAGTATTGTATTGCTCATAAACTGGAGAACTTGCAAAAGGGTAATTTATGTAGTTCAATTTATGATGGGATAAGTTTGGCAGCTCCTCTGAATTCTGATTTTTTTTTTTTTTTTGTTGTTCCCTCTCAAATATTATGCATTAAAGGGTTCTTACTATGTCGTTCCTTTTAGATTTCTATGAAGTATGAGCACCAAGTAGAGATATACACTTGCCTTGAATCCAATAGAGCTGCATTTTCCTGCGAGGAAACGTTTTAATTCACCTGTATGGTTGTGATCATATTGTTCCTGCTGATTTTTTAACTTCAATCTTACAAATGTTAACACTTGATAGATGTTTGTACGCTTTATTTTTCTCCTCTTAGGGTATAAAGGAAGAGGTAATCTCTCTTTATACAGGTCATAATATGTTTTTAATTAATATAATTCAATGGCTTACCAAATTACCAAATAGAATTGTACTGGGACTAGTTCTCGATACACAAACTTCCTATGAGTTTGATATATCTTACCTGTTACTTTGCAGATCATTCCTTTCATGTTCCTTATAATAGTATAATATGACCTTTGCAGTTTGCACAATAGGTAAGCATTCATCTATGACTATGCTTTGTTAATCTTTTCTTCAACACTCTAAGAAGGTTATCTGAATCTTTTTTCTAATTAAAATAGGGTTCCATTCCTTTCTGAAGTAGCAAAGATATTAGGAGTTACACTGTTGCTTTGTGTGGATTCAGAAAAAACTTGTCCATGCTTATGGGTACCAAGAATTGCTAAGAGGATTCCTAATCATTGTACTGTATCAGCAGAGTAACAATGGCAGACACACCAGTCATTTTAATTCTCAATTTGCACTCTTGGCTTGACAAACCAACGAATGGTATAGTGCAATTTGGTGCAGTGGAGATGTCTGACGGGTGACTAGGCAGTAATGATTGGACTAGATGGTCCCCAAAATCTTAGAAGGTTCTCTATTTGTTCTACTGATTAGCCCCACATAATTAATTATTTGGAGTTTGGTTATCGTACCATAGAGACTTTATTTTGATTAGATTACATGGGATCATGCAAAGCTATTAGCTATATGGTACGTGCCACATAGTCATGTGTCAAATAATTGACAAGCTTAAGATAATTACCAAAGAAAAGTCATATGAATGGAAACAGAAGAGTAAAGGGATATTATTGTGACAATCTCGAACCAATTATGTGGATTTGTTCTATACTTCTATTCATGCTTTCTCATCATAATAGTGTCTTAGGACTATCCAAAATCAGAATTATTTTGTTACCAACCTGTTAGCCCCGCGTGCCAATGTGTTTTTCATCTGTAGCACATGTCTTCCAACATGAGGGTCCTCAATCTATTGGAATCATCTTATAAAAGATAAATAGTAACCTTGAACTGTAGATAATTAATTTGTTAAAACTAAGTTATACAGGGTACGGCCCATGTCTTCTTTGGCAGACCATCAAGAATATGTAACATATCAGTCACATAAGTATACATAACTAGATTGATGATATATTTACAAAGGAATAACTACCAGCAAGTTTATACTACTTACATGTACTTGTAGTTATAGAATGCTGTCCAGCAATTCTCTTTAAGGTCTAGTTGCAGTTATGTATCTAATCAAAGAGTTAGACTCGTGCCCACTTAGTAGTCCTCAACCAGGAAAAAAAATGAATTAGGAAACGAGGAATGCTTGATATGCAACATAAAGCAAAAGTATGACTCACTATACATATGGAAAACATCGTTTGATAAGTGAGAGGAATCAATAACAATACGACCAACTAAGCTTAGATATGTCAAATAGACAAATACATACATAATGGATAGGGTTCATATTTCATATTCAGAAACTGGTATGCCCTGTCTTTCTTCGTGGACCTAAATAATTCAATTCTCATTCATGAATGGTTCGTCTTAGTGATCTCATTTAATACTGTTCGTTGCAGATTTCTTTAGCCTCTCTAGCTACTGTGATGTTTCATTTTGCTAGGATGGCTCTTGCTTTTTCATGGTCAATACCAGTTCAAATAGCTGACATATTTGGATTTGGGACTCTTGGATTTTAGACGACCTCTGTACTTAATTATCTTGAATATATCAATCATGTGTTATTCTTGATTCCGTTTTTTTAATAACATTTTGACCCTGATGAACCTCGTAGTGGAATTTGAACACACATGAAGTTCTCACCATCTGTCGGAGGAAAAGGAACAACCTGATCTTTCACAACAAAAGCATTTGAAATTCTGATTCATTGGGGAGAAAGAGATGGCTTTTTCCAGATGGATTCTTTTTCTGTCTATCCATACAGAAAAATTATGAAATAAAAGGTTGAAATCTTATGCTAGTAGGATTTATCTTTCAAGAGTTAAATGGTTAGATTGTTTCTATCTCTTTGAAGAATATAAGATGGCATAATTGATTTGAATTTACTGCAATGCTTAAATGCCTTCATTTTATATCATTCTTTTGTCACTTTTGTGTGAAAATCAAAATAGATTTTTCTGTGTCTTTTCTGTCATACTTTTAGAATTCAAGATTGTTGATAAGCTAAAGAATATATGTATTTTAAATGCAATTGGACTTTTCCATTAAAATGACCTGATAAGTGGAATAATGCGAGCCCTGCCCATTTGATCTGTATCCTTGGAGTCTCATTGTTACCGCATATATTTGATTTCCTTGCTTCTACCGCATATATTTGATCAGTTATTTCCAGCTATGCAACGATTACTTCTGTACAATGCTTTAGTAATGTCAATGTCACAAGGATGCTTCCTGTGGTGACAAGTTTTTTCAGCATATCTAAATGTTCTCCACTTTACTTAAAACTGCTGTGAAATACTTTGCTTTAGTAATATCAAACAGGCCGCGGCCCTTATTTTATTGAAACTTAATGGTCGCAATTTTTTACTAAGATTAACCACAGAAAAAACATTAGATAGAAACTTAAGCTTTTAAAGTTATTTTTTGTTGTTATAGTTAGTATCGTGCTGTTTTTTGTGATTTATCCTTTTATTGAATCTTCAGGAAGCACATTCTTTAGCTAAAACCCTAGAAGTTAATCTGTAATAGTTGAGGAGATCTAAAGCATTGGAATATGGTGTTTCAGAATCATTTAGACAAATGTTGAATTTTCTGTTGTCCCCGATTTAATTCTGTAGTACTTTATAACCTTTCTTGAAAGGTAACTGATGTTCAGAGCCTTCCTTCCAAGGTCTCTCTTGTTATACTTTTGGCAATTTTATTCCAGAGTTTTGACAAATCTTTGCCCTACTCTATGGCTCTTTCACATTTACAGATTTCTACTTTTCTGTTGGTTGCTCTCACCTTCCACTTGTAGTGTCTTAGTTCTTATAGCTCCTTCCAGATCATCTGTCAGCCTATTTCAGGCTCCAGCCATGTGCTATATGTTTGCATTATATATAGTGATAGAAATGACTTTCAATGTTGTAAATAGAACCTATGCAAATAGTTTTGTTCGTTTGATTATTGGTGAAATTGATTGGTTATGACTAATCTGTCCACTAAACTGAAGATATTTGAGATAGTAGGCATTAAAATACAACATTATTTCGCGGCCCATGGTTGTGTGGCTGTGCATCTTTGATGTTGTTACATGCTAGGTTCAAGTTGCATGGGAAATATATGATGGATGAAGGCATGCTTTATTCAACAAACCTAGCTCTCCTTAGAGGTCCATGGTGAGCTTTAGATTTTTGTGCCATTAAGATTTGATGTTCCCAACTCTTGCTTCTATCTTACATACTTGCATGATATTTGGTGTGAAAGCTCTTATCAGAAAGCTTTGCGATATTGCTAATCAACCTTATCTAATGATGAGTTGTTTCTGACAATAACAATTGCTCTCAGGTTTATATATTGCAAGCTAAATAAATTGTTCTGCCTTGAACTGAATAACATGCTAATTTTCCTGACGAGTTCTCCAATTTTTGAGATGATTTGACAATTAGAATATCATATAATAGCCGAATGACTTGCAGAATAATTCCACTTCATAATAGCATTAACAAATATGGACCAAAACATATGTTCTATGCAAATAAGCGCTACTTTGACTTTGTAGTACATGCATTTTATTTGTAATGTGAATATTTTACATAGTGATGTGTACGCCATTTTGGTTATATATATGCCGGATAGGGGCACAATAGTAAATTTGAAATTTTTACTAAATTCATTTTAAAAGTTGTATAGAAAAGAGGAAAGAGAATGATGAATTAGCATACTAGAAAAATTAATAATAATATTAGAATAAGTAGGCTTATTTTAAAAGAATGTTATTATATTTCACGAGTGAATGAGGCTGAATATTTGTGAAGCAACTAGTTTCCAATATGCTATGAAGTAGAGAGCATATATACGTGGAAGGTTTTATCGAGATGATGGTAGTGTAAACTAAATGTATAATGTATATGGATTCAAGCCGCTTCAGCCTTCCTATAGAAACAAATCCATTTGAGTCGGAATCGTTCATTTTGGACAGAGCTATCAAAACTATGTCGTGTATATAAGTTGGTCAAATCTGCGGTCAGATCAACTGACATGTTGCAGTTTATAGTAGAAACTAGACCTAGTTAAACAACAATTTGTTCTTTTGTTTTGAATCAAGCTCTTAAGCTTACGACATAACTACTTAACAGATGATGAAATAAGGATAGTAACCAGAGTTTTCTAAGTTTTTCTACCAAGGTTATAGCACAGTGTTGTTAAGTATTGCAGTTATGAAGCTTACATAACCTTTTTTTTTTTTCTTTTCTGATAGGGAGGTGTGGGCTAAGCCCATATAGATAGATTCACGAGCGAGCCTGAACATAGGAAGAGTGTTTACGAAGGAGTATTCCAAAACTTTTCATGTAAAGGATGTCTGTCATTAGTGTGCAGTCTATTGAGGCGAGCGAGGCAGAGAACCGCCATTCACTTTGAATTAATGCCGGTAAAGGTATTGACAAGAAAAAGCCTTTTCATGTAAAGGACCATCTCAAGACCCTTTAGGCTCTCCCTGCTTGTAAGACAAATTCATCTCTCTCTCTCTCTCTCTCTCTCTCGATCCCCTTTGAGAGATAAGGCGAGAAGAGAGCTTCGTCATAAAGCTTAGGTTCTAGGTTCAATTTACTTAGGATTGATAATATATTTAATTTTGTAGCATTAATTATATTTTCACCCCCGCGCAATAACCTAATGTCATGTTAAACCCCTTAAAAATTATGTTATTTTAAGAAATAATTACACCCACCCACCCACCCTTCCCTGAACTATCGACTATGTCTGTCTACATGGACCTTGGAAATGCTACGACAAGAGGCACGGAATAAGAGGTCCCAGGGTAGTAGAGAGCAGGGCTAGGGTTTTGCCACGTCGTACCAGTCCTCAGATACTGTGGCGTACGGAGATAAGAAAAGCAGAATGGTTGTGGGGTCCACGTTGTTTGGACTATCGATTAACATTTAATACGCCATTAGCATATGAAGCCTCGCCTTAATTAATTGGCCGGTTGAGGTGGTAGCGTGACACGATTTGCTTGCTTTTGGAGTTGGGAGTTGCAGGAAACCCCTCCGACCCGATCATAATTAATTCCAATCATACCTCTTAACAAATAATTTACCGAGGATACCAGGTGTTGTGATCACCTATATTATCTGCCGCCCACTCTTTCCAATATACCATTATTATCATTATTGTATCGTCTAAATTCATATTTGCCTTTTAATTTGGTTTCAAAATAGGGATTTTAATATAAAAAATTGTGGCTGAAAACTCTTAAACAAATCATAGTTGCCATTATATTTCTTCAAAATATCATAATTAATATTTAGCTCTCTTAAAAAAAATATCACTATATTAATTAAATCTAATTAGTCATAGTCAAAACAAAACTATTTACTTGTTATTTAAATTGTTTAAAATTAATCTAAAACAATCTTATGTCACACCGTACTGTATGTGTGAAGAAAAACAGTGATAAATATTTTTATACTCTAAAAGAAGTGTATTTTGATCATTTATATCCATTTATTTACTTTAAAAAATAATTGGTTCGAAATATTGTATTAAAAATGAAAAAGAGTCAAAATATTTTAGCGACAATTTTTATAAAAAAAGCAGTGAAATCCTTCAAAATAATACAATATTTGCCAAACATATATATATATATATATATATATATATATATATATATATATATATATATATATATATATATATATATATATATATATATATATTAGAGGGAGGGTGGCATTGTCATCTTCCACAGGAGGTAGCATCGTCTAAGTTTGAATTCAAATTTTTTTGGGGTTTTCCGTTTCGGGCAAGTTGATTGATTTAATTAACTAGGTCTATATGACACGTTGTCTTCCATAATGAAAATAGAAATAAAAAATTAAAGTCTTTATGACACGGAGTTTCAAGCACGAATGCACGGCCGGGTAACCGCCACGTGTCAAGGGAAAGTGTGATCTGGTCAAGCTCACTAGGGTATTAATTAATTAATTAATTAACACCTCGACCTGTCATTAGAGCATGGAGCTTTACTTAATTAATTGGGTAGTTGACGTGATAACATGACATGATTTGATTGCTTTGGAAATGCAGCTCTAATGACCGCCTAATTTAACCATTCTTAATTCTAATGATGAATTTTATATTAGCATAACCGCTCAATCGCTGTCGTAATTTATTCAGATGGTATCCCTTAACAGTAATTAGAAAATATTATATACTGGCCACCAACCAAATCACTATACTATAATTAGCAACCTAATCCACTTCCGTAATCCCACAGTTGCCAAGGTTTTACACACTTAATTCTTCCTCTCATCCACTTAATTCAAACTCAAGTTTTTTTTTTTAAATATTTAATCAGAGTCTTATGCTAACTTAAATTCCTGGAAATGAAAATAAGATTAAGAAATTGTGGTTTTGATACAATTAAGCAAATAAAATTGTGGGCCATGATATTGGATCATTCAACTCTTAATAATTAAGCAAATAAAAAGTATGGCAGGACTTGATAATTAAGCTCTTCCATCATTCACATGTGATGAAATACTCATCTAGTCTACCTCTTCACACGTAGATGTGACACCAACAACTCGGCCTTTAGACTCTTTCAAGTTTTTAGTTCCATCCACTACCAGTTGGAATTCTCTTCCAACCATCAAGCAACTCCCCCATAGTTCAACTTAAATTTCCATGTAGTTCTCATAATCTCCAAAACATTAAACTCTAATCACGAAGAATACTTGGGTTATATGATGAGCTATTAATTTATAAATCTGTGAAGCATTAAGTAAGATACTGCTTGCTTGTTGAATGACGAAAGAGTCGGATCATGTTTGATAATCTAACTAGTTCTAATTCTCATACTATTTCGATCATTCAAAATAAAAGTAAAAACAGACAGTTTTGATGATTGAAATAGTGCTCAAGTGAAAGAACCAACCATCTTCCTCGACGTAGAATGTTTGCATAGTGTTTACAGTCTTACAGATAAGGTTGTTTTATTCATCATAAATTTAAATGTGCTTCGCCACCAAGAGCTAAAAAGTGCTTCCTCGATTAAATGCACCTCCTCGCACCAAAGGGACAACTTCGAAGGCACTCAGTCATCTAAGGCACCTTTTGTGTACTAGTAGTAGGAGTAGTAGTAGTAGCAGCAGTGGTACAGATGCTAAACCTCCTCTATCCCTATGTCATCCAAAGCTTATTTATGAACCCTAAGCTCATCTCTTTTCTTTGGGGTCCAAGAGAGAGAGAGAGAGAGAGAGAGAGAGAGAGAGAGAGAGAGAGAGAGAGAAAACCAAAGGAAAATAAATGCAAAGACAATTTCACTGAAGATTGGAAGAGAAGAAGATAAATTGAAATGTAGCATAGCGTAATATAAATTAATTATGAAGATATAGAAGAGAGTTCAAATTAACCTCCAACTCTCCTCCTATATACCCAAACATCAATGGAGTTGGGGTGTCGATCGATCTGGGCTCTCTAGGGTTGTTGTTGCTGCTGCTGTTGTTGTTGTTCTTCTTCTTGTTGATGGCTCTGGTGTTGCTTTACGTGCTTGTTGTTGTGCATCCAAACTTTGAGCACTTGCCTCCTCACTCCCACCTCCCTGCAGAACTCTTCTACCAACGCCTCGTCTTGCTTCGTAACCCTCCAACCCACCCGCTCCGCGAACCGCAGCATCTTCTCTTTCTGCTCCGGGGTAAACTTAGTTCGGAACCGCTTCCTCGACGACGACGATGACCCCGGCGCCGTCGCGTGACGCTCCTCGCTGGAGGACTCAGTGGTGGCGCCACCGAAGGCGATGGGGTAGGGGATCTGGTGGTGAAGGTGGGGGTGGGGGTGGGGGTGGGTTTGGAGGGGCGGGAGCGGGAGGGGGAGGGAGAGCCGGGCGGAGTTGGGAAGTTGTTGGGGGTAGCTGTTGGCGTCCTTGCGGTGGAAGCTACGGTGGCACCCGCACGCGGCGCACTTGAGGGGGTCGTCGGCGGCGGGCATGAACTCGCCGCAGCCGTCCACCACGTGGCCGCCGGAGGCGGCCGCGTGGTTCCGGAGGCACTCACCATAGCGAGTAGTAGTCGTATTCTTATCCGAGATCGG
Organism: Typha angustifolia; assembly: GCF_048772165.1. Lineage (NCBI taxonomy): Eukaryota > Viridiplantae > Streptophyta > Magnoliopsida > Poales > Typhaceae > Typha > Typha angustifolia. The sequence continues at coordinate 2,380,277 of NC_133239.1, forward strand.
AGGAATAGAAAAGGCGTCACCATTTCTAGAGCTACCTCCACCTCCACCTCCATCTCCATCTCTCTCTCCTCCTCCTCTAGTGGATAGTAGTGAAGATGACGGCTTGGAGAAAGCCGAGCTCCGAATCGGTGCCGGGTTGTAACCCAAAGAAGAAGAAGAAGGCGGCGTTATCTCCATCTCCTCATCGTCTTGGTTCCTAAATTCCATCGTTAAAATTTCCCACTCAACGCATCAAGAAGCAAAATCCCCGCGCTACCAAAATTTCCGATCCTTAATTGAGCTGGGATGGAGTTTCAAAACGATGAGAAATGTAGACAGAGAGAGAGAGAGAGAGATGATAAGATCGGGTGTGATTAAAGAGGGAGGGGAAGGAGCCGACAGAGTCATGTTTCTCACTCGCCCTCCCCCCCCTTCTCCTCCTCTTGCAAATTTGCAAATTGGTCCTATCTTTAATTATAAATTATTAAAATATAAAATATAAATAATTAATATTATGATTTGTTTCTCTCTTCATCGGTCGTAGTCCTCTAATTTGTGGACTGTATTTTGTGTGGTCTAAATTTGTTAACCTTAGCTGTATCACATAATAAATAAATGAAAGAATAAATCGTCATCATCATCTCTGCCTCTGTTGTACATAAAGGTACTACTACTACTACTGTCTTGGATTTCTTTTCTCTCTTATTGTATCGCCCAGGCATGAGAGAGATGAGAGAAAGAAAAAAGAGGGCATTTACTACTGCTAGCAGAGGAGTGGAGGTCAGTCTTGTTGGTGTGTCAGGAAAATGGGTAGGGGCCCACCCATTAATTCTTACCTCGTTGGCTTTTGCATTTCAATTTCACCCTCCCCCTCCCCCTCCCCCTCCTTACCTACGCCGGCCAAAATGGTCCCTTATTGTTATGTAACTCCTCTTTTGGGCTTAGATTCTCTTCCCCCACATCTCAGTGCAAATTTCAGTTGAAATTTTCGTTTTTCGATATTAGTTAGCATTGGATTTAGCCGACTCAATCACATTGTTCTTAGGAGAATGAAAGAGGCATCAGTAGCTTGAGCTGATTTGAAGGAACTAATTATTCAATTAAGAATTTTTTCTATTAAAAATATTTTTATTTTTATTTTTATTTTTATATTTTGACTTATGAATACTTATCATTTGAGCTCTGCACTCTTTATAATTCGACATTATGAACAAGAACAAAATTGGCAGTCATAAAGATTGTTGGGTTATACCTCCCCATGGTAAGTCTTAGTCTCACTCATGATACTAGTTCATGTATATTTTGCTAATAATAATAATAATAATAATCTCATTCAAACAGATTATATAACTTATTTGTATAATTCAAGTTTACTGTTAAAGGCTATCAATTTAAGACCAATTAGTTATCTAACGATTACTTTGAGAATATTGGATATTGATCTCCTACACTGTGACGACTATTTTGCACATAAGAAGAAGTTACTATTTAAGTATATTGTAGAATCAAAATAGTACACTACTCTATTTCTCAAAATGCGAAAGACTCGACAATGTCAATGTATGAATAAAATAAATTCATTCTTACAAAAACTTCTATTCTATTCGTAGAAATAAATAGTTACAATGAAGAGATGTGTTTATTTGAATAAAATGTAAAAATGTATCATTTACACACCTATATCACAACGAAGGGGTATGTTCTTTAGATTGGAAATAATGAAAAGATGCACCTCATCGCGATAAAAAAAGTGACATATTGTTTTATGTTTAATTGCTCAACTGAAACATCATACATCTTCAGCCTCAACTGCAGTTAATTTCCAAATCAAAATTCTATGTAGCAAAAGGTAAAATAATTTTGATTTTGATCAACACATGAACCAAGTCGAACCGGGTAACACATGTACAGGTTGATTTTATATATATTTTGTTACTCACAAAATTGAGTACACTTTGAAGCCCAAAATTCATAAACAACTTGATATTTTATATAGTTTACAACATTTCTTGAATAGTCAGTATGATACTACACTTTTTTTATTTTTTATTATCATGATAATAACTTTAAAACTAATTTTCATTAATTTTTTTCATGGATTTAAATAAATAAATATATGACATAAAATATTATTTGAGTTATTTTAGTTTCACAATGTGTAAACTCTAGTTAAATTTAAGTTCAAAATTTATATTATATACATGTTTTGGATCTCCGTGATGAAGTAGGAGATGGTGAAAGTTCTTTAATTAAATTATGAGATTTTAAGATGTCTCCTAATAAGATTAGTATTATAACCTAATTTAACTAAGAGAACGATAGGTATTTTAAATGCCTATATAAGATATAAGGGCAGCATTTCAAATGGCAACATAGGATGATAATCTATGCGCTGAGATTTCATAGTAGACATGCAAGAGATGCATATGAGATGTGATTATGTATAGAGAGCCACACGGATATGCATAATATGCAAGACAAATAAGTGGTATAATATAAGTACAAGGGCGCTAAAGAGCAGCTTTATAAAATGAATGTAATGAGCTAATATCGACATCAATAAAATAAAGTAAAAGAAAGTATTTCCTCAGGTATAAAAGCTTTGTATTACTCCGCCATGTACATATAGATGAGTTTTTTTAAAATAAAGGTTGTTCTATGTAGTCTGTTTCTTGCACAGTAAATTTACTATTGCCCGTAATTTTTTTTTCTTATTAAGAGGATTTTCAACATATATACCTTTATATCAGAGTTTACTAGAATTACTGTTTAGCGAGTTTGGATCACAAGAAGTAAAATATTTCTAGCAATTAATCAGAGCTAAGAATATGATGAATGCCAACAGAGTGAAATTGAATAATGTGCGGCATCTTTTGAAAGTAATGTTCCAAATGCTTCCAGATATGAACTTAGGGCTATAAAAAAATAAAATAAAGCATAAGGATAATAATTGTGACACTAATATGAAAAATATGACAGCAGATAGGAGAGTTATAGTTGGCTAGAGGAGGCATAGGGAATAAAGATGGCCAAACTGTTAAAATTCCACCTAGCCCTAAGCCCCCCCTTTTTTTTAGTTTTTTTTAGTTTTTTTTTTGGGTGGATTGCACTTTGAAACATGGATCGTAATAAGAATGCGTCACCAATATAATCTTAAAATGTGAAAAAAAATTAGACATAAATGTACTTCATATGCAAAATGGAATCCCAAAATAAGGACATTACATGATAGATATAAAAGAGAGGAATAGAACTCGACAAATATGAAGTGTATCATATGCCTAAAATTCTCTTAGTATTCTTTATCATATATATATATTTTTAATGTCTTAGTTAATATGGAGTTGATATATTTTTGCTAGACTTTGGGTCTCTATTATTTATGTGCATCAAATTTGTAATGTTAATTTAAATCTTGACGAACTAATAGTAGTAGTATATGAGCAATTTCTTAGAAAATAAAATAGAGGTAAGAGAAGAAGAAAAAAGGAATCCATCTTAGGTGCGAAATTATTCACGATATTAATTGCTTGATAAAGTTGACGTACACATTGTAGTTGACCAAGGACATGTAGAGACGACTTAATTAGCAAGAAGTCGGCAAACGCTAATTATCAACTGTGAGGACTTTGACAAATGCCTACCGTATTTAATTGTCGGCTTACTCGGCAATTGCAAATAGAATTTTATTAAAAAGTCGGCAATTTCCTAAATTATCATGCAGTATAGATGCAAAATAATCGTAATATACTCTTACATAAATTTTGTAAGCGTAAAATCAAAAGAAAAGAAAATTTATATATTAAAGTCGAATAAAATTATTTTTAGATTTTTTAATTTTAAAAGGTAACATAATGTTTTCGATACAATTAACTATTGTAAGGTTAACATTAGTATTAAAAGCAAAATATACAATTAGACCCTGATCGATATTTATAATTTATATAACAGTCTTTGACAAATTTACAATTTGGTAGCGAAAGCTGTTAAGCATAAGAAGAAGGAAAAAGATACATGATACTGTTTTTTTAATGAGATCAGTGATATCGGATCTCCATTAAGAAAATAAAAGTCCCAAAAGCACTGAGAATATTAGTGACAGCAGCAGTCTGCCTTCTCCACTAAAGCTTCAGGTGCTTCATCCTGTTGAACAAACCGAATCAGAAAAATAGGATGATTAATTTGATGATAAGTAGATACCAAGATGATTGGAGAATCTTTGAAAAGAATAAACAAATGTGCATAATGTGAGCACGATAGGGATTAATTTGTAAAGCTAAAGCACTTTCACAAGCTTGGAAGTAACACTAGATAGCTTATCGGAGCCCAACTATCCGTCCTTCGAGAACTATTACAGTCAACAGTTAAATCTTATCTAGGAAATTATTTGATCTATTAAAGGTATATAAGATTATTTAAATTTCTGCCAACCTGCTCTAATATCTGCGTATCATTAGATATATACCGATCGTTATTGATCACTTGTGCTGTTGTATATCTAACCAACCTAATCAAATACTCAAAAATTAAACACGGTAATATAGAATTAGAGCGAATGCAATCAGAATTATGGGATGTATGCGATTAATGAGTACCTGAACGTAAGGACCTGTACATGGGAAATTGGCCGGACTCGATGCGCCTGACGTCCTCCACCAGCAGCTCATAGTAGCGCTTCACCTCCTCGGCCGACTTACCGCCGACGGCACGAGCCACGTTGTGCCACCGGTCCGGCGTGTCGCGGTCGTACACCGCCAGCGCTTGCTCGAACAGCTTGTTCTGCTTCGCCGTCCACGGCGACCCCGAGCTCCGGGCCGAGCTCATCGACAACGATGCCATAGGTTCAAATTAAATTTGATAGATTCTTCTATTGGTGTGTTGTGGTGTGAGGAGGGAGGTGCGGGAGGACGCTTCTTATAGAAGTATGGTGGTGGGGGAAAGAGAATAGTTTTGAGAGGAGTAAAGTAGAGAAGAGGGACGTATGAAGAATATGGAATAACTATTCGAGCCACAAAGAGTGTGGGCTAAGAATAAGTATTTATCCGCAAAAGTGGGGGATCTTTTATGCCACTGTTATCTAATTCTGTACATTTTGCCGATATTTTTTGTTTCTTTTTTACCTCTTTCACTTCTTCTTGTTCTTGGCCGTCAGTTGGTAGCAAAATTTAAAAATGGGTAATATGTAAATCAACCATATGGTTATATTTAAAATCCAACTATCTTCCTACTTGTATCATTTTGCTCAAATATAGTCTAAACTCTAAACTAACGTCCAAAACTGAGCGACCATTAGTGAAGCCATCGAATTACTATAGTGTTAGGAAACATATTAAGTATCCTATTGTTTGAGCTGCTATATATCAATTTTTTTTATCCATATTTTTAAGGTAATTGAAATATTTCAATCTATGATTATGTATTTGAATGTAAAAATTAAAGACATAAGAGAGAGAGAGAGAGAGAATGCATTATATTGTAAATTTAAAGAATGAGATAAAATGAATAAATCTATTAGAAGGGAGGGATAATCCTAACATTTTCATGTATAGATCCATCTTCCAAGATTTTTTGGAAACTTTGTTATCTTTTTTGTTAAGTGTATATATGAAAAAAAATAATAGCAGTTTAATATTAACATAGACCACAAGTGACAAAGTGATATAAATATAAAGTTTTAAGAGGTTAATTTAATTTTAGGAATCATTAGAATAATTTATAATTTACCCTTTGGAAAAAAAAAATACAAAAGATAGGATCCTTCTCCTAATTTGCTTGGGAAAAAAGTGAGTTTTTTTTTTAATAATCTTTCAATTTGTGATTGTGCTAATAAACCATACTGGAATCTTTTCTTTTCTTGATTGTTATATATATATAATTCTGGAATCTTAAAGACATGAACAGCAGTGTCACTCTATATGTTCCAACATTTTTTTAGATCCAAAGTGACCTTTTGAGCTGCCACTTGACAAAAAGCCTCAAAGCTTGGGGGTCTACAATTTGATGCTTCTTTGTTTCCATCTCAAGTTCAGGATCTTCGACCTATCTACCAAATCCTAATCATAATAAAAGAAGACTAGATACAAATCTTAGAATCTTTAATTTATCCAGTCCAACACCTAGCCCATATGATTCTCGATATACATAGAGCTATAAAACCACATCTCTCTCTCTTTATCTTGTTCTCTCTCATTCTCTATCACTCAATTTAGGGCACGCCTTGGAAGAAGAAGAAGAAGAAGAAGAAGAAGAAGAAGAAGAAGAAGAAGAAGAAGAAGAAGAAGAAAATTATCATGTTTTGGAATGTTTGACTACTCTGTACCAAATAGTATAACTATCCAACTTTCGGATAGAAAGCAACAGTTTCTCTGTTTCTGGTGGATAAGAATCGAATAAATTAATGCTTGCACAGTGACCTGCCATCGAACATAATCCGCCGTTGGCATATAACTTTCATTTTACTCTCTCCAATTTTATTATTTATTTGTTTTTGGAGTTGGTTATGTCATCGTATCCGTTATCTCTCCTGGCATCCTTTATCTGAATAGACTAGATGGAAGATCTAAAGCCAAAAGTTCTATAAGAGCAAGCGCATCAAAAGTAGTACACTAAATCACAAGTACACCATATGGAATATTGCAATATCACATAGCCTTACATTAAAACGAGAAAACATAAAGACAAGCTTCGATCTACATATAATGATCAGCGATATCTGATCTTAGATAAAAACCATATGGCATACACACATACTTCTTCAAACTACATCTTCATCCAAATTCCAATAATATTCCATATATATAGAACCTGTATATATATATATATATAGAGAGAGAGAGAGAGAGAGAGAGAGAGAGAGAGAGAGAGAGAGAGAGAGAGAGAGAGAGAGACATATAGCTTCTTCTTCACTGGAGCTTGAGATACTTGAGCCTGCCACACAAATAAAAATATCACAGTCATCAAGATTCCTAGCTAGCGGTGGACATTTATAAAGTATAAATCTAAAATACTACAACATGACCACCATGCGCGATAAAAGAATCAGAATGTTGGGGGGTTCATGCATGAATGTGGCTCAAAAAGGCATGCCGTACAGGTGGATTACCAGATCCTTCGTTCCTTTTTTTAGTATGATAGCTCTATTAGGATTAGATCTCATGTGACTGTGGAGCATTAGGTGACAAATTATTAATGCATGCTTACGGATCTCGATCGTAACCCTAGAATGGAATAAGTTATACGTTACCTTTGTTCTTCGCCGACCATCATCATACTGCCGGTGCTATCGCTACCGGAGGAACTGTACCTAGGGAAGGGTACGCGGCCCGACTCGATCTGCTCGATGTCCTCGACGAGCTGCTGGTACCGGCGCTTCATTTCCTCCGCAGACTTACCGCCGCCCACCGCACGAGCCACGTTATGCCACCGGTCCGGCGTATCCTTGTCGTAGACCGCCAGGGCCTTCTCGAACAGCTTGTTCTGCTTCGCAGTCCATTCGGAGCTCGAGCTTCTCGACGAACTCCTAGACCCAGATGCCATTGCTTGAGTACGGGAAGGATGGAGGGAGGGAGGGAAAGATAAGTTTTCAAAAAGTTTAATGAGTGAGGAGATGGAAGTTGCACTGGTGCTCCTTATAAGCCGGAGGAGGGGGGGAGGGAGTGGATTTGTGGGGGTGGTGGTTTGGTGGAGCCGGTTAGGGAATAATACTTAGAATTTGAATAAAGCTTGGGAGAGGAAGAAGGCAAGGTAACTACGTACGTAGAATAAGGTATGACTGCTTTTTGGATTACTTATCTAAATGTTGTTGTTGTTTTTTTTAATCTTACAAGGGTTACCTTATCTAGTCTTTTAAAATATATATATATATATATATATAGAGAGAGAGAGAGAGAGAGAGAGAGAGAGAGAGAGAGAGAGAGCTAGCGAGTTATATACTTATATGAAGAGGCTTCCTATTTGCTGCAATCTATCACACTCGCTTTCTTGTTTAGTGAGATGAGGCTAAACAAATTAATTAAATAACCTTGATTAAGATGTACCCGTGATGAGGGGGAGTAGGGATGCCATTTAATGAAAGAGTTGTACAAAAAGAACCCTTTGAAATATTAGCTGGCCTGTTGAACTTGGTCAATCCTATGCTTAGATTAAGATAATCCAAACAAAACTATAGAAATATAAGAATGAAAAATGTTCATCCAAAAAGAAATTTGATATATGGTCACCTTCATCCAGCCGAAAAAAAACCTTTTAGTCCAGTTGCGCCATGCCAGCATAGCAAGATGCTTTTGATTAAAAAAAAAAGGCTGATACGGTGAATCCGAAGACTGCGACAGTTGAATCATGGGGGTTTTACAAGTAACTGAGGCACACTAATGCAATCCCTAAAGATCTAATAAAAGAGGTGCCAAAGTTGGAAGGACGAAAGAGATTGAGGGAATCTACGGTTTGCTTTGATATCGTGTCAACTTAATAACTACTCTAAACATTAAAGCAGTTATAAAACCTTTATACGTATGACTACCGTACATGTACATGGAGATGGACCCAGATCGATAAATAAAGTATCAATGCTATATCTCCCATGACCTTGGAAAGATGTTGTCTCATTCACTGGATTTATCTCCTTGACGTCTTTCCGGAGGTCGGCAATGGAATCTACTAAAGAATGTGGCCACTCTACTTGGAGAGATGTGGAAGACTTAGATCCATTGAAGGCTCAGGACCATGTCACCAATTTGCGTGAGCATGAATTATTGAAGAAGGTGGAGGCTATGGAGGAACGAAGCTGGGAGGGAGAAGCTAGAGAGAATCTATATATGCCTGCCCAAAAAAAGAAAAAAAAAAGAAAAAGGAAAAAAGCCATTAAGCCATTAATTCCATTCCTTCTTATTGAGATACAGATGCTTATTTCACTAATAATGGCCATCGCCACGCAAAAGTATGTATGTAGTTAAATAGCGATCGATTCCTTATCCTTCTATCTCTCCATTAGTCGTGCATGATATATGTCATTCTAGATTCTGTGGTCCTGCCTACCTCACAAGTTGGAGGAATCCATTACCCATGGGAGGGGGCTTAGATTCCAAGTGATAATTTTATGGGCCGTGTAAAGGAGGAAGAGATCCTCCACGCCCATTGTATTGTTGGATTCAGCCGCCAGAGCAACAGGTTCTCAGGAACAAAGGCAGTGCATTATGACCAACCTTTTGAGGGGATCTCCGAACAGAGAACGCTTTAAGGAAACAGTACATACACCAATCTGGGAAAGATACTCGAATATCTTTTTCATTAATTTGTCAAATATCTACACTCGATCCTAAAGTTTCAAGTATAGGTATATTTATTAAGGTGGAGATAAGATATGGGCCTTTAATTTTTAGATACCTGACTACGTCAGCCAGATTGTAGGTATATTTTCTTATCACTATCTTTCTCCCTTTTTTTTTCTTTTTAAGTCTCTATTCTTAGGTCATTAAAAGAGGAAAATAATTTTTATATATTTTTCATAAATATTGGTAAGAAAATAATTTACCATGTAAAGATATATTTTACCTCTCAGCACATACTTTTATACTAAATTAATCAGTGAGAGGTTCTATCCCACTTAATAGCCCCACCTAATTATCAAAATCTAAGACAAATTAATTAGAGAGAATAATAATTTGGATATTTTATAATTTTAATATATTTGACACAAAGGGCTATTTTAGAAAGTTCTATATATTCTGTTAAGTTAGGATGAAAAATGTAAGACTCTAGTCAGAAATATAGACTAATTAATCGTTAAAAAAATATATAGGGATAAAATAATTTCAAATAGAAATATAGGGAGGGAGTGAAATGTATTTAACTCAATAACTTATATTTTGTATTCTTGTGAGTATGCCAGTAATTTTTTTTTTCTATTTGCTTTTCAACCTCTACCTCTTCAAATGTTATTCTAAAATTGATATATATATCTCAAAAATATATGTTTATTTGCATGTATACCTTTTGCCAACTGGGTTACTTGAAATTCAGTCTCAATAAGAAATGTATGAAAACTAGAATAAGAACATTTTATTTTTTTTATGTCTAATTTTTTTGACTTTTAACCATTATTTAATTCTAAAGGATATCTATATATGAAAACTAGAAATATTTTTTAAGGGTACACATATAAAAACAATGTATATATATCTATATATGCAAATATTAACTCTAGAGGTGCATATAAGGAATTTTTGAAGGTTATACAGGCACAACCTCTTGTGTCAATATGCTTACATTGGGCCCGGCCCAAATATGATCCAAGGTTATTATGGCCCAAACCTTTGTTTGAAGCCCATATTTGCTAATTGAATATATGTCCCATCTGTCATCTCGACCGTTCATCGCAGGTGCACCTGCGATAAAAAGCCCTCCCACCCGCAAAGGGCGAACTCCTCCATCTAGGGTTTCATTGGAACAGACGTGAAATCTCTCTCCCTCTCTCTCCCTCTCTCTCCCTCTCCCGTTCTTCCCTAATATGTGTGGGTGTGTTTGATGCAATAAGAGGAGGTTGCGATGATGTTTTTCTCGTTAATCCGACTTGTTGTTTACATGCGGACATCCTGAAATCCATTCAAGAACATAACTCTGAGCACCTCCTCTAATTACTACATCTAATCTTTTGACAAAAATGAGATTTTTATTTTTTATATTTTGTTTTCATATTTTACACTCTAAGCTGGTGATTTCTAGCCGTTTTCGATTGGTGTTCGATCAATCTTATCAACTGTTGGTATTTATATTGCATCTTCTTTAAGAGGGAGTTTGTAGGTTAGGAATACACCTCTTTAATGTAACAAAGAAGGTTTCTTTTTAAAGTTTTTGGAAATTTTATTTGTTAATTTTTCACATTGTGTTAGGTTCGTTTATGCATGCCGTAAGTAATTGAGTGATTTCTTCGTCTTCGTCCTTTTGAATGATTTTTGAGGACTTGTCCGCTATGAAGTAAAACTCATCAAACAATCGGGTAAGAGTTATAAGCAGCCCGTTTGGTCTCTGGAGTAGAGCTTGCTGTCCTCCAAATCTAAGTCTCGAAATAGACACTCATCTTGCGAAAAGAGTAGCAAAGATTGCTCATTGACAATTTAAGCAATGGGTAAGATTGAACGCAAAGCAAGCAATGCGGCTGCCTTCATTTGAAGGAAGAAATAATGCCAACCAATGCCCGTGTAATTCTTGCTTAGAAATTGGACGGCATGTTTGCCCGCAGATGAACATAATCCTCTGTTACTTGTGCTTAAAACACCTTTGACTTCAGTTTAGTAAATAGTGCATTGCAAGCTTCTTGAAGAAGAGGCAAGGTCCTTTATTTAGCTTATGCATTTGACAAACATGCGTATTTATTTGACATATATGCTTCCTTGAGTTGTGAACATAACATATCCATTGAATTTCTCCTAGATAAGAATCATTTTAGAGTTTCGTGATCTGACTTAAAGATTGCATAATCTTCAAGCAATCTGCTCAATCCTTGTCTGTGCTCAGTTAATATTTCATTGGCCAGTGATCATCTGGCTATCCATCTTGGAATTAAAAAATTTCATACGGATATTTTGGTGATACAGATAGGTCTTGTTGACACTCTAAACCATCTCCTGAAAGATATGGCTTTGGTCATGCCAGCTTTTTCTTGAAGTTTAAGATTTCTAAATCAAGATATCATTTTCAATGTCATATTTCATTTAGTAAGCTCTAACTTAATTCTGCGTTGGAATATTAAAGTTAGTGATCTCAATCTATGTAAGCTTTCTTTCATCTTGTTTGACATTAAAAGATAGCACATGCTTATCATTATTTTTCTTTTTCTCCGTAGTTCATTCAAAACCTTCTAATATTGAGTCTGGCTATAACCGATAATTGATCTACTCTATTATTATTATTTTATTGCAGGCTATAACAGATAATTGTTCTACTCTATTATTATTTTCTCGCATGCTATAACAGATAATTGATCTACTCTATTATTATTTTCTCACAGGCTATAACAGATAATTGATCTACTCTATTATTATTTTCTCGATATTATCTACTGCTTTACACAACCATGAGCAAAATATGGTAAGTTCAACACTTCAACCACAACTGCTTTCTTTTAAAGTTCGTAAACCAACATTCACACATTACGCCAGTAGGCTACGTGAAGGACATTATTGTACTTCCGTTATAAGAAAGTGGTTTTGACTAACCTTTAAATAGTATGAGAGTTATGTCTTCTATGGGAATTTCAGCATGAGATCTTTTTGCGATGTTAACGCCCTGGCTCTGGCCTTATTTTCTACTTGCATCATGTCTTCCTCTTCTGCTGCAGGCATTCCGGACTCCTCCTATGCTATTCTTTTGAGGGTTGATCAGTCAGGAAAGGGAGATTTTACAAAGATTCAAGATGCCATTGATTCTGTTCCGTCGAACAATTCTGTCTTTTATTACATCTTGATTAAACCTGGTACTTACAGGTAATCTCTCTCTATCAGTTGATTTGTTATTCTTCCTTTTCTATTCTGATGCCCCACCTCGCGTCTGGGTTGGAAATTTCTGTAGGTCCAGTATGTAGACTTGAAATCCACAACCTATATAGAAGCTTATATTTTAAATTTCTAGAAAACATAGTGGATTGGCACTTGGCAATCTCTATTAAGGGTGGCAAATCTGAATACAAATGACTATTAGAATTTAGATATTTTCTCCAATTGAAACTTAAAAGTTCCAAATGTTTTTGAGTGGTCTTTGTTTGGATGCTCAACTTGTTCTATATATTCTCGATTGTTTATATGCATCTGTATACATACATATTTACACGCATATTGGTACATATATACATATATTGATAGATGAGTACCTAAAGAGAAAGTGTCATTGATAAATCTTATTGTTGCACAGTTAATCACACAATGACACTCAGAACGTTTCTGATTAGTTATAAATTCTATGTGATTATCCAATATGTTAGGTTTAAGGGTCAAATAATCCTGTAATTACAGGTGAGTCCAACTGAAGAGAAAGTGGGATGAATTAATTTCAGGCTAGCTTTCCTGAATGTGCCTGTAAGCTTGATAATTGCTTATGTGGAAGCACTTTTAATTTAGACCTTTTATCTAGTCTAAAGTCTATTGTAGTTATCCTATTATCTGAATCATGTAATTTATTTTGGTATTATGAACTCTGTGAATTATGTCATTAACATTTTAGTTACGTTCTATCTAATGCAAACCATTCTCTAAATCATCCTACAAGTCAATCAGCTCAGTAGACATGGCAATGCTAATTATTGATTGAAATGATCTCCTAGACTTGAGTGTATGGAGGGGTTTCTGAATGATGTATATCTTTTAGTGTATTTTTTTTAATCTAATTTGCCTGATATCAAAAAGTGTACCTTGATAATTGGATCGCCTCTCTCTATAGGAAAAGTCCTAGTTCTACAATTTGATGATTATGTTCATGTAATAGCAACTTATGTAACAAGCTACTATTTTGTATTTATTAAGTTATTATTAGCTCGCAGCATTATATATCCACCTGCCCAATCATTAAGCAAGATAAATTCATCTGGATTCTCTCCGACGTTTACAGGGAGAAGATAGTCGTTCCAAAAGACAAGCCCTTCGTAACACTTAGTGGCACAAAGACAAACTCGGCCATCATCACATGGAGTGAACGATGGGACACACCTCAATCTCCAACAGTTTCCATATTGGCGTCAGATTTTGTTGGGAGATATCTAACAATTCAGGTAAAAGTAAGAGCTTGTGATTTAGGTAGTCAATGTGGAAGCAATTGGATATGTGCTTTATCAATTATAGATAAATGTAGTCTCAAGCATAACAATCACATAATAGACGAGTTATCATATCAGGTTTAGTAAAATTTGTCTTGGTTTTATCTTGCAACCTCTATCTCTTCTCCTCTTATAGGTGCATTCAATCTTATCATATAGAATTTGTGCTTTTCTCCAGAACTCATATGGCTCGAGTGGTCCAGCAGTTGCATTGAGCATATCTGGAGACAGAGTAGCCTTCTACACTTGTAGATTTATTTCTTATCAAGATACTCTTCTTGATGCTGTTGGGAGGCACTATTACAAAAATTGTTACATAGAAGGAGCCACCGACTTTGTCTGTGGCAATGGGCAATCTCTATTTGACGTAAGCCTCATCCTTCTTCTTTTCTGTGTATGGAGTAAATTGTTGTAAGGAATGCTCCTTTTCCTTTTCTTCACCTTTTAATGTGTTTGTTAACACTTAAAACAGAGATGTCACTTGCATTCCATCTCCAAGAACGGTGGATCTGTCACAGCGCAACGTAGGTTGGCAGCAGAAGAGAGCACTGGGTATAGCTTTGTTGGTTGCAAGGTGACTGGCGCAGGTGTTGGAACATTAATTCTAGGACGACCATGGGGGCGTTATTCGCGGGTAGTTTTCGGTTACACCTACATGTCCAACGCTGTGCTACCTCAAGGTTGGGGTGATTGGAACGACGGAAGTAACCAGAGGTAATTGAGATAACTTTGTTTTCCCTTTTCTGAGAAAGGTCGGTGATACAAATGTTTCTAGTTCTTTCTTTTCCTCTGACCTTTGTCCCTAATATTGTGCCACAGGACTGTGCACTATGGGCAATTTAGATGTTATGGTCCTGGTTCTGATGTCTCTGGTAGAGTTGGATGGTCTCACCAACTCTCTTTACGTGAAGCAAGCCATTTCTTTAGGAAAACTTGGATCAATGGACGAGACTGGCTCAGGCCGCCTCCAAAAAATTTCAGGAAGCCACCAACCACACCATGACTCCATGGCAATCTTATGCATCAATATCAAATGCACGTGTAAAGAGATGTACATATATTGATTGATTCAAATGTATACTTATTGTATTCATTCTATTTGTATGCTGTATATTGTTCAAACACCGATTGGTACTTCAGTGTATATATTTATTGATAAATATCATCTCTACTTCGGACCTCTTTCATAACGATTATCTTTTAATAAACTTTCATAGCATAGAGTACCACATCAACTTGTTTATGTGTAATATTTTAGAGTAATGTAATGCGTGTTGTTGATCACTTCCACCGAATCCTATAGATAATGTCAAAAGGACAGCCGAGTCCAATGCTATCTGTTCAAAGCTTCCCCACCACCATGCTCATGACACCAACCTATCAAAATTAATATATCAAATATAAAATAATAAGACCATTTCAACAAAGAGACGCTCTAAAGGAAAAAGAAGCTTAAATGCTCCAAATTCCTCTCTCCATCTGTCCTTCACCATTAGCCTAAGTCCACTCTTCCTCTTCCTCTTCCTTCCATAGCCATGTCCTCCTCTGTTGAGAAGAAAAGCCGGCGAGGGTACCGCCGCATCCTCTCGCAGCAGTTCTCCTTCAACTTCTCAGAGAAGAGCAAAGCTAAGGCCACAAAGAGACCAAGCAACAGCAAAGACGCAAACACTCACCCTGTCATGAGAATTCTCGAGGCGCCGTCGAAGAAGGACGTGGCAAAGCCGGAGTTCTTGAGGTACTTGCAGTATGTCAGGGAGGCCGGGACATGGGATTTGGATTCTGAGATGCCCAAGATTTATTTCAAGTAGAAACCTCATGTCGATCTTTTGTAACCTCAGATGTTGCTCATCTTGCTGTTTCTTGTATGGCTTATTCTTGCAAGTTAATTTGGATCTGAACTGATATATATTCTTTCTCTTTATCTTTAATTATCTAGTGCTGTTGATTATTACATTCATAAGACTGTGGAGTCGCAGATAATTATCAATTTGAATAAGAAAAACTCGTCATACTAATCTCCAAAGGAATCATCAATCACACCAATCACAATGACATAAAGCCAATTAACAAAGGAAATGGAACTATAACAACCACTTGGGGGGAGCATTAACATCTCCTTTTGCTCCTTCCACCGCTTTTATTTATTCCATCCCTCTCATTATCTCAATGATCCTTGCTTTGGAGGATATCTACTTGTGGGGATAAAGAGGGATGCAAGTTGGCACGTCAGAATCATATATATAATACATAATGCACTTTCTCCATTTGATTCAGAAACCAATTTGTTTCAACTAATTTAGCAACTAATTGCAGGCTGGAATCACCCAAATGGAGAAAATTACGCTAATTTGAGCGGAGTCTCTATTGGCTTTCTCATGCCATGGCAAATTAAACAGAGAAACAATCCATTTCTTACAATTACGTCCATCACTAAGGGCTAAACTATCAAATATACAGCAGCATTATTGCACATACTAGTGAAGCAGGCCCTAACGAAGAGAAACATAAATATAGACGTCATTAGGGCTGTCAAAATAATTGAGCAATTGGCGTGAATTAAGATTATTTTAATTCAAGTTTGATAACAAAGTCAGGCCGGAAATGGGTCGATCAGAGCTCTGCTTGTACTTTTGAACTATTGATAGAGGATAGACATCATTTTAGGCCTTAATTGCTGGCAGAATTTAATGTTATCCTAATTTTTTATTCTAGTTTTAGAGGATAGATATCTTTATTCGTGTTTTTTTTTTTTTTGTGTGGTTATAATATTAGAATAGAGGATGTAATAATTATAAATAAAGAGGATTTTGGTTGTTGAAATATGAATAAAGGAGGGTAGATTGAGATCAAGAATCAAAATGACCTTCTTATGCTTTTCAGAAAGGTTTTAGCCCCCTTTTACTTATTATGAAATAAAAAATATATTTATTTTTTTCTCTCTTTCTTCTCTTTTTTATCTAATATTTTTATATTTAATAATTATTAGTTTTAATTTAAAAATAAATCACTTCAATGAACTATAATTACAATCACTCTCATTTTTTTTGTCTTTATCTCTTATCTCCTCATTTTAAAAAGTATTTTTAGTTATTTAATACATTATTATTTTAAAGCATCGTGTGTAATTAGTACGCACTATATTAATATATAGCTAAACCGTGAAATAGCTTATATTAATATAAATTCTCTTATGCTATCATAATAAATTAAAACAACTACACTATTATTAGCCTTATCCTACAAGATTCATTAGAATAACTAAGCTAATGTTCTTTTCTTTTAGAGATATTTTAGTAATTATTTTTAAAAAAAAATCTGTCCCTTTTCTCTTAAAATAATAATATGCCCGCAAACACTATACAAAATTTTTAGAAGTGGAATAATATTGCTCACTAATAAAAAAAGAGTCCTTTTTTTTTAAATTTAGGATTATAAAATAGGTATAAGAAATATCGTTAGGAGCTTTAATCAACTTTTCACTAGTGCTAAATTGGGATGGTATTTAGTTATATAAGCCAATGAATAAAGGATCCATAATCTACGGAGTCTATCCGGCAATTGCAAAGATTTAAAAATTTAGAAAAATCTATAAATCATATCCTATATTTTATATGTCTTATAATTCACTCATGATTTTTGAAACTCAGACCTCTAATTTTTTTTCTTATAATTTTTGTTTAGCACATTTTATTAATTTAAATAGTACCAACACAAAAATATTTTATTATAATATATAAAATAATTTATAAATATCTAAATTACTCGTTCCTTTTTAGATAAGAATGAAAAAAAAATAGTGGTGAGAATATTTTAAATTTGATCAATATCAGTTAGTTAAAATAACGTTAGGATATTAAATAAGAATCATAGAGAAAAATAAAGGATAGAAGAAATATAAATTATAAAATAGATAAAATATAAAATGTAATTTATAAAAAAATCCTATAAATTAAAAGTATTTTATTAAATACATTCGGGACAAACCCTCACCGAGTACCAATAGTTTTTAATGATTACTACGACTGTTTAAGTCAAACAATAATTGGAATTAATTAGGTGAAAATTTAATTATAGTTAAAGATGCTCGCGACTTGAGCAAAGATATGATCCACATGTAAAACTGCGGTCAAAAAGAGAGGAAGAAAAAGGAAAAAGAAAAAGAAAGGGTCAGGTTAACGGCACGAAGACAAGTCACCGTTATAAGATATTTCGCCATCCCTCCTTTACTAAATTCACTTTAATGCCACCTCCTCTTATCTCCCCTCCCGAGATACTCGCGAAAAGCATTATAATATTCTCGCGCCTTGTCTCGACCCGATTACGTGGCGGAGAGTAGGCCAACGTTAGCTTCGCTTTTTCTTCGATATTTATCACCGATAAGATAAAAATTTCCAACTCGCGAATATTAATACCCCAAATCCTCTGGCTTCGGAATGGCCTCGTCGTCTCCCATAAAGAGGAGAGATAAAGAAAGGGAGAGAGAGAGAATTCTAAGCCGCTTAGTTGTTCCCCGTTCGATTTCTTCGCTTTGGAGCGGAATCTGATGGAGTTTGGAACAAGTGAGTTGTGGATTACTTTGATTCTTTATTGCTGTTGTTATTGTCGTTGTTTTACCAATATTTGCTTCTTCTTCTTCTTCTTCTTCTTCTTCTTCTTCTTCTTCTTCTTCTTTTTTCCTTCTGATTTGGTTTGGTCGAAGGAATAAATTGGATATATTTGCCTGTTTAGGGTGTTAGGTTTCTTTACTATGAAAAAGGTCTCTCTTTGGATTTCTTGCAATGGTTGCCCATTCTTGTGCCTTCGGCTGTGGTGGGTCTCGGTCTCGGTTAGTTTCGGTACTGATTAGTTCCTTTCTCTTATCTTGTTTATGATTGATTATGTTAGAGAATAGAAATAAGGAGCCTTTCGAGTTTGGGTAGGTAGTAAAAGAGCCATGGAATTGGCAATATACCTATCCTTAAAGTAGTCATTGACATTATTACTTTTCCATACTTGTGTCTTTTTCAGTAACTCTGAACATCTTTAGTGGACATTATTATGTGGTATCATACTTTGAATCTGCTCACATGTTACAGACTTACAATAATTTGAATAATTATTATTATTATGAGCTTTCTTGGGAATCCAGAAAGCGAGCAATTTACTAGGAGCAGTTGAATAAATCTTTCCTTTTTGTAGATTTATTTCTTCTTTATTGCACAAAGTGAATTGCACCAAGTTCAGGTTAGATCAGATGCCTTATCACGGCAGAAGCCACTTTTTGTTGAACTTAAATAGCTGATTTCTTGCTTTCTGTCATAAATTGATTGTAAAATATCTAAGCACACTTTACAGTCATCACATTAACACTAGAATTGATCTTTTTCACTACAGCAGAAGCTGTGCAGCCAAAGACAAACCACCGGTGAGTGCAGAAAAGAATCATTTGCGATGTGTATTTTTTAAATCTAATCATGTCAGAGTATGCTGCACATAAATATGGCAGTAGGGAAGATTTACATTTTGTAATGGACAAAAATATTGATGGACAACGATGTGATCAATACCAGTCACTGTGGGTGACACGTTGGACAGGAGGAAGCAGCAATTCAATTTCTCAGAGTTGTAAAAACTGTTGTGTTTCTGATGAAAGCGACCAAAAGGAATATGCAAAAGAAGAAGTACTTTTTCCAATTAAAAGTTTGGAAACTAGAGTTGCCAGAAGATCAGAAAAATATGCCGATTATAGGAGGTCTTCCTCAAACAATGTCATGGGGTGTGATTCTAATTGCTTGGATATAAAATATGATGTTCACCAACTAGCTGAAACAGAGGAAGTCGAAAAGGATAAATGTATGTTTCTTAACAACTTTCTCATACACAAAGATGTCAACATGTCTAGTCCTAAAGTATCAAATACATTATCTGTTCATAAGCTTTCAGACTCTGCTGTAGATTGGGAAGATATAAATGCTCATCACTTTTTGACTTCAGACAACCCGGACACAGAGTGGGATCACTTTCCTATGTTTGACATCAATCGGAAAATAGAAGGTATATTAAATCCAAAACGGAGGTCTGAATTTGGAAATCCTTCTGGAAGATTTTCTGAGCCACCAAAGTCACTGAATGAAACCATGTCTTCTTCACATGTAATGGCACTTTCATCAAAAGAGCATCAATTTCGAGCCCGAAGGATGAGACACTATGTTGATAAAAGGATGGAGCCTTATAGATCTAGTGAAGGTCTTCTTCCTTGCCAAGATGATCTTGAAGGATTCGATTCTCAGATAAAAGTTCACAGACTTAAAGGCCATGGACAAAATACAATGTCTTGTTCTTGTAGTGAGGACGGAAATATTTCATCAAACTCTCAGTGCCTAGTAGAAGAACACTCTCTAAGAACTAATTTCACTGGCTTGAAACAATATAATAGATATGGCCACGGCAAGTTTATGTTTTCAGAAGTGAAAAGTGACAGCAAAGTTATTGGAAAGAGTTCTAGCACTCCGTGGTCAAGAACAAATGGTGGATCGAACAAGGTACCCAGACTCCCTAGTTCAGGTGAACTTCCACTCCCTCTTTCTTCTCATGGTAGAGAGCTACCAAATGATTCTGGCAAGGAACATGATCTTGAAATTTCTCCAGGCACAAGCAGATTTAATGATGCCAAACAGTCCCATCAATCACTGCAGAAAATGCCTTATTGCCATATTCATGATGTACAGTCTCAGAGGGTGAATTCTGTGCAAAATGTTAGAGGAGTATCACATAGATTCTCTCATGCAACTGAATATCATTTGGCAGAAAAAAGTGTGGCCAAGGCAGTGACTCATAAAAAGCAGTTGATAGATTCAAAGAATAATACTAGAGTCAAAAGGCCTGCCTTGTTTGAAATGCTTACTTTACCTGCAGTACAACATGACAGGAAATTTCAAGATTCACGGTCGCCTCGAAAATCAAAGAGTGGTCAAGTTTATGAGGATAGTGGAATTGGCATCGATAGTAATATAGAGGAATCACAAAATGAGTTATCGGGTAAAACTGATACATTGTATATTGATATTCTCCAGGCACCGAGCTCCTCTGCAGGTATGATTTAATCACAGCTCTTTAGTCTTTTCGAAGCGTAGTTAATAATAAACTCTGTA
This sequence comes from Typha angustifolia, assembly GCF_048772165.1. Classification (NCBI taxonomy): domain Eukaryota; kingdom Viridiplantae; phylum Streptophyta; class Magnoliopsida; order Poales; family Typhaceae; genus Typha; species Typha angustifolia. Next base: position 2,401,187 of record NC_133239.1, read on the forward strand.
TAACAAAATGGCGAGATGGATTCCTGGTTATGCTTGCTTGAACACTTGAAAAGCATATATAGACAGAGCAGTAATGGAATAAGTGTTGTGCACTGACACTGCTACAATGGAACAAGTGTTATGTCAGTGTAGATATATTTTCTTTACCACATTTTATTTATTTATAGCAGGAATTTCTCTTCCCTAATTTTTCTTTTTTTGATCATGCTTTACAGGTGTAGCTTCCTCTGGAGCAAAAAAGGTATAAACATTCCATATTTTCTCTAATGCCTCAGCTTAATAAGCTACAGTTGCAGACTGTATGCTGATTTGACCATGTCTGCAACTTTTTGACCTTCATGCTTGAATATCAACTGTAACTGTTCCTAGGAGTAAAACAATTGAACTTTATACAAGGATTATTTTGGCAATTAGACCTTTTCATTGCATATAACAACTAGTCATTGTTCGAAATACTCTATATGGTACAAGGGAATTAACCTTCATGTACTCTTAACTTAGTCGTTCCTATAGATGAAGACAATTCTCTCGGTCAAACTTTCTCATGTTTCTTGCTCGTCTAGACTATTTCCTTATCCAGGAAATGAGGGAAGTCCTGAGATAGGTCGCTCCATATCTGCCTGTCTAAATTGCAAATAAGAATTAGATCGCTTTACTTGCCAATTGACCTAGATTTTATGGTAAGGCTGTCTATTTTCTCTCTCTCTCTCTCTCTTTTTTAAATGTATTATGAACTTGACACCAATTTCTATAGGTTTATGTAGGTTAACAGTCACTTATAAAAATCTCTGTCCTGTTGGTGCCATCTCATCTTTGAGTTGTGCTCTATACAACCTATATTACTGGGAAAAGGCTAGAGTGATTATGTTAATCTGCGGAAAAGCTACCAAAGATATTTTGTTTCATAATATTTACTGCCCTTCAGAATATAAACAACATTTAAGTTTCAGTTTGGATAATTGATACAATATCTTGTCCATTTAATTGCAAAATTTTTCATCTTTGGAACTTTTTCTCTTGGAGATAGTCCATATATTTTGCCAACTGAGTAGACCAGCGAACCTGTTTTTAATTATTTCTGGAATAGATAATATAGGATATGCATGAAATAAGATGTGCTTTTATATATGAGAAGGGAAAGTTTGACGCAGCAAATTGTCTTAACTATGAATTATGCAGGGTGTCATGTTCCCAAACATGATCTACTGCGAATCTGCTGCAACATCACCAATTACACAAATGATAAGCAGAGATGATGAAACTGAGTTACTTGGTATAAACTTACAGCATGCCAAATCTTCAGATAAAGTAGTCTCTGCAAGTAAGAGAGAACCAAGTATTTCTAGAACACTGAGTCTGGCTGGAGATCATATTTTTAAGAATCAAGAAAATTCAAGCTCAAGTGTACCAACGGAAGCCCCAGAATGCCTAGAGCAAAGCAGTAGATGGCTTAAACGTCTTGGACATAACCTTTCAGATTCTCTTGCCATTGGGGCCAAGAGACTGAAAGTTGGATGTGGTCCATCAACTGGAGAATTATTAGGTAGCGTAATTAATTACAACAGGTCCAACTCTGAATTGATGAAATATATTAAAGAGCAGAAACGACCCGATAAGATGACCGAGTTGCCAAATGATTGTGCGGGTTTTTCTGGGGTATCAGTAAAGAGTATGCAGTCTTGGATTGGGAGATGGTGCCATTGTGACAATCCTAAAGAAGCTCGAGATCAGGCAAATGCACCAACTACATTGCTTTCTGATCCAGAAAAATCAAATATGGTTCCTGAAAATCTTGAAGGAAGGCATTTTCCGAGCATTGCAGCTATGGCAATGATGGGGAAAGCTATGAATAAGTTCCGGCCATGTGAATTCCAAAGAAGAGGTACTTCTGTGGTCTGGAATACCGAGGCCGTCTGAGAAGGATACAAGGGCTCTGTTTCATAATATTGAAGACAACTAATTTTCATATTATTGTCCATCGGCAAGAGATGAAACCAGAAACTGACTCTGCTTTGGAGCAGTTACGTTTTTTGTCTGATCGTGTAGGGCATTATTTATACAATGCAACAAAACGTTTTAATAATACGTAGGTACGTTATTCGGACACTATCCTTAGTTTTATCATTTCATTCTTACTCTCATTTATCCGACATTATCATTCTACAAACGGATACGTACTTTTGAAGTCACATAACCCCTTTTCGGTCCTTTGACTTTGTTACAGGATTCTTTGGTTTTATGCTCAACTTCAGTAGCCATGCCAAAGATTTCAAATATTGGAGTGAACATTATTCTTCGGTTTTATCCTCGCCAGTTCACGCTTCAATTTTGAAACGTTTGACTTCAAATATGCATCAAGGTCTCCCACAATGGCGTTGATTGGGCGGGCTTCTGTCCCGTGATCATTGCTTTCTTGACCTCATTGCCCCTTGTGGCCCTCCAAGAAAGTGCTCTTCTGCAAATTTATCTGTTCAAATTCGTCCGTACTAAGGTTCGTTTAACCTACAAGAAAAGTGGACAGATAAGATTCGATCTATATTTATTTTATTCAAAATTTTAATTTAAGATATTTTATCATACTGTTGTAGTACGATCATCTTTAAGATAGGATGCAATCTTCAAATGGGACGCAAGCAATAAGCCATTACAAATTTAATCCGCTGCATTATCAATGATGATGGCCCAACTGAAGACTCCTACTTCAATAAAGAATATACAATTTTCACCCTCGTGACTAAGTAAAATATTGGCGAACGCTTCACTCTCTGACCCATCTTAACTTGACAAGACCAAGATAATAATTATTGAACGGGAGCTTAGATCTACAATTCCCACATCTCTACGCTAGGTTATGCTTTACTCGTTAATCTCGCAGAGGTCGAGCGATTAATTTGTATTAAGTGACTACCCAATGGATTTGCCGACTTAAACATGATACAACCTAGTAATTAGTGCCATGCCAACTTTAGTTTAGACATCCGCCGTGATTTGCTCTTCTAATTCGTCAAACTCCGCGTTTGGTGCCGCAAAGCTCCGTGGCATACTGCCATCCAAATATCCAATCCATAATAAATCTCGGGAGTTAATTATTATATAATTGTCGCTGCATTTTTTACAGTCATTATAATTAATGTTTAATAAAATATTTCTAATAATAAACTATTATTTAACTTTATAAACATATACAAAGTATGATATATTTATCAATAATTTTTTATCTCATATATACAATAAGATATATTCAGTTGTACTATTATATTGGGTATAATAATAGATAGCTTTTTTTAATTATTTTTAATAATTTATGTGAGGATAAAATAGTAATTTAGATCTAAATTATACTTTAATTGTGATTAATTAACTTTAACTAATAGAATGGTATCTTAAAAGTGGCTAATAATTTTAATAATTATTATGATATTTTAAAGGATACAGTGACGATTACAATATTTTAAAAGTTTTCGTGGCAATTATGTAGGAGTCTCTTCTTCTTTTTCTACTTTCACCTTTGCACGTAACGATCCGACCGCATCTTGGGACTACGGTGGCCTCGGTCGGTGGGGACCCACTTGCCAACCGCCAGGTCCGGACAGAAATAGAAGCAGCATGCATGTGGGGCCCGGAAAAAGTAAGTGTGGGCCGATTCGAGGTTCGGTTGCTTTGCTCAGCGTGTCAAGCAGTCGGCAGATCACCTGTGCCTGGTAATGTCCTGTTCGGCAGACCGTGGCCCACCGATCGCATGGGCGTGGAAGGCATTTAAGCCACGACTCTCTCTCCCTCTAGATATAAAAGTACTTAGATTCTACCGAGTTTTTAGTTGCTTAATCTAGACTTTAAATCATATGCATCATCGAATAATTATTCTGAACCAAACGTCACCGAGACTTACTTCAAATTATTGCGCGACCGAACTGTTCATCCAAACTAATGGTCATATCGAATCATCAATTGAATCAATTCGAACCACTAAATAATTAAATAATTTTTTTATAATTATTTAGAATTTGAGTTGAATCATGTTGGTTGGTTGGTTGGTTTGGGAGGTTAATTAGCTATTATGCTTAGGTGTAGGTATAAGTGCCACGTGCCCGGGTGTAACCAAATCGTCAAGTTAAGTTATAGTTGATTAGAACACGTTTTTAATTTCATAATTGCTTTTTAGACATTATATTTGTGAATTATTATCGTGCTAATTGCTCTTGCAGTGCTGTAGGAGTAGGACTTACCATTGCGTGTGTGTCTGGATACAATGTTGGAGGGGTTGTACGGCCTCGAACATACTAACGTGGATTAGTTATTAGCCTTCGTTGTTCGTCATCCCATCTCTATCCGCCATGTCCATGTGCCCTCACATGCACAACATGTAGATTATATCCCTTCTATTTATTTCCTTTCAATAATGACAGAAAGTATTGGTTCGTAATGCACTCAAGATATATTTGTTAGGTTTTATATATATTTTTTTTCACTTGGTTTAATTATTTTTTGTCTGCCTTAATTTTGGAGTTGGAATTGCAATAAATGCTGCTAGCTCTATTGCCATATTGAGATAATTAGTTAATTCTTCATATATCTCTGCTAAAACTCAAACGACACTTATATTCAAAGACTTACTTTTTAACACTTTTATTACACAAAAAATAACTATAAAACGTAGATAAAGTAATCGAAGCTATGGCTTGCAAGTCCACCTTTGCAGACAAGTAGGGAGTGGGGTAAAACTCCATCACCTTTATTAATGCAATAAAGTTGGGTAGATAGCTAGATTTGTGTCGGAATCAAGGCATAGATCGCATAGAAGCAAGCAATGAGGAACAAATAAATTGCTACCTTTGCTTTATTTGGATCGTCCTGACTTCTTTGACGCTGGAGAAGTGGGGGAAGATCCCGTGACCAGCTTAATTACTTAATGTGTTTGGTTGGCTCTATCAATCATGACATCTCTCATCTCTCAAAAAGTGGCAAACTTGCAATCCCTCTCTCTATGTTCTAATCACTTTGGGTCGCTCAATCAACCAAACCTGGTAAAAATTTGGGTCTCTTTGACTAAATTATAATGGTTTAATCTACATGTTCTTTTTTTAACTTAAAGTTATTTAAGCCCTTTTATCATTCACCTTGATGTGTAGGGAAATGTAGTGATACAAAATAGAGTTAAGAGATCAAAGTGATCTTAATCCAAAATACAAGAGAGACAAAATATCTTTATATTCTTTTGATCTAAAATATTATTATGCTTCTCAAAAGAATAGAAATGTATAAATAACTTCAAAGAATAGGAGAGTATATAACTTTCATCTTTTCATTATTTTTTAAATATATATAACGCTGTATTTTTTAAGCGAAATAATTTTTTTTTTTATGATATCTCGATTATACTGATTTTAAAATTAAATATATATATATATATATATATATATATTACGTACAACATATGCCTGGTAACCATCTGAAGACTGCTCCAGTGACTGTTGCTTTGCCACAGAAGAGCAACATCAAACTGGGAAGAAATGGTGTTATTTATGATGCACTGTAATCATAAAGCCACTGTTTAATTATTTTCATGGAGGTTTACTGCTGGGTCACATGCACTACATCAGGTGTAAGTGTAGTTAAAGCCGACGAACACTCTTCTTAAAAGGCAGGGCTCATCTCAGGTTCTTACAAGAAGAGGAGATAATATGCAGCTATTTATACCTCCAAATTTCTCCTGATCTTTGCATTCCTTCTCTCACATCTCCATCTTTCTCAGAGTGAGGAGAAGAGGAGGACAGGAGAGAGGGATGTGGAGGATGAGGCTTCTAGCATCTCTTTTTCTCCTGTTCCTTAGCCTCAGCCTCAATGGAGTGGATGCAAGAGGTGGGTTTATCAAGACCAGAGGGCTACACTTTGTGCTCAACGGCAAGCCATTTTATGCCGATGGGTTCAATGCGTACTGGCTTATGACCCTGGCCTCAGACCCATCTCAGAGAGGCAAGGTCTCTTTTGCCCTGAGGCAGGCCTCACGTCACAGCCTCTCTGTGGCCAGGACTTGGGCTTTCAGTGATGGGGGCAGCACACCATTGCAGTACTCCCCAGGCTCCTACAATGAACAGATGTTCAAGGTATCAGGCACCCATTTCTTGATTTTTTTTTTCTTCCTTTTGTGGGTACTTTTAAGATTTATTTGCCTGTTCGTCCTTGTTTTAGGGGTTGGATTTTGTTGTATCTGAGGCCAGGAAGTATAGAATCAGGCTCATATTGAGCTTGGTGAACGAATATGATAGCTTTGGAGGGAAGAAGCAGTATGTGCAATGGGCTAGGGATCAAGGGCAGTCCATTAGATCTGATGATGAGTTCTTCACAAACCCTGTTGTTAAAGGCTACTACAAGAACCATGTCAAGGTATAAAGAAGAATAAGTGGCCTAAATCCCAAACTTTAACTGCGATTTCTGTTTTAGATGTATGTTGATCCTTTGATGTGCCTTATTCTTATATAAATTTGCTCACAGCTGAATCTATTTTGATTTTTGACATGTAGATGGAAGATCTACTTCATTGTTTTTTTTTCTTCTAATGACCAACTGATTAATTAACAGTTTTTTTTTGAAAGATCTGTAGCCTTGCCGTAAATTGCGGTATTAAAGAAATGACCCAAAATGGGGGTTGTGTACAAGGATGTAGATAATAGATCAACAGGAAGAACTGTCTAATGATTCCCTTTATATTGTTATAGTACAAGTAGTTGGATATGTTTTGTCTGGATGTGGACTTTGTTGATGGAGAGGTTGGACTTCTGCAATGGAACTATTTGAACTACTTTTCTCCGCACCAATCCACAAACGCCATGATCTTATAACTTATTAGTTCCCACGTTTGTATACATGTGATAGTAGGTAATAAATTAGGATCCTCCCACCTTAATTATATGTTTTATTGATTGCTTTTCAAGGGCTTGAGCTATATAAGTTAGTTACATTGCTAATAATCAGCCTCTGTCTTCTTTACAATTTTCGGATTCCTTTTCTTGAATCTAAGTCTTTTACATTTCGCCAAATGTAATTATCACTTTGTGAGCTCAAAATGCTTCATTCTTTTTGTGAAGACTGTGCTTACAAGAATCAACACCATCACTGGAGTTGCCTATAAGGATGACCCGGCAGTCCTTGCATGGGAGCTTATGAATGAGCCCAGATGCCAATCGGATTTGTCCGGAAGGACCATCCAGGTTAGAAAACTACAATTCTTTTCGTTAATTTCCATTAACTTCTTAACTTTATCTTCTAGACCTTCATTTATAGTGCCATTCTTACACTATCGTCTATAACACTCCATAACATAGTATCTTTTTATCATTTGACATTACTCTTAAGAGAACAAAGTCTGAAAGACACTTGGATGGCCAAAACCAGTGGAAGTTCTTGTTAGATTTTCTTTTCCTAATCTATGTGATGCATGGTGCCGACCTTTAAGTCGTTCTTCTTCTATTCCTTTCCCTTTTCTAGGCATGGATCACAGAGATGGCATCATATGTGAAATCTATAGACAGCAATCACTTACTGGAGGCAGGTTTAGAGGGATTTTATGGGCTATACTCGCCTCAGAACAAAGTCAATCCAGGAATCCAAATAGGAACTGACTTCATAGCAAACAACCAGATTCCCGGCATCGATTTTGCTACTCTACATTCTTACCCTGACCAATGGTAAGATCATCGTCCCTTATGTTCATTTAGTATGACCAATTCATATCTCTGAGTTGTATTCCATGGAGCAGGTTGTCCAACTCCAATGATCAGACCCAGCTTGCCTTCTTGGCAAACTGGCTCGATGTACACTTCCGAGATTCACAAAGAATCCTCAGAAAGCCTCTGCTCATAACCGAGTTCGGAAAATCCTGGAAAGATCCTGGCTTCAGTAACAGCAAGAGGGATGCATTGTTCAATGCTGTGTACTCTAAGATATACCAGTCCGCTAGAAATGGCGGTGCAAGCGCTGGCGGTCTTTTCTGGCAGCTCCTCGTGCAAGGAATGGACTCGTATAGGGATGGATATGAAATCATCTTAGGCGAGACACCTTCCACGACTGCTCTGATCACCTTTCAGTGTAAGAGGCTGCATTACCTTAGCAAGTTGTACGCAAGAACTCGGGACGTGGAGAAGTTGAAAAAGGCACAAGCCATGAGGATGAAGAAATCAAACAAGGGTGACGAATTAAAGAACTAAACCTACATGGTAGTTTACAAAGCAGGCCAATTCAAAATACATCTATAAGTGTTTACTAGTTTCAAATGAATTTTAAAGTTTGGTGTCTCTTTGAGATGATTTTCCTTCATCCGGGAGAGAACTTATACCACACTTTGTTGTCAAAAGGATATATCCATGTCCAATGTGCTTGTAAAGAAATATTTCTTGATGAAATGAAGCACACTCTTTTAGAAATAAAAAGTAACGGAATTTATAAGCATCCATGACCATCGTGAATGTTACCTTTCTGGAATTTTGTTCCTATTTGGGTGTACCAGAATTAATAGCTCAAGAAAATAGAGATCTGCTTCATTGTGTAGAAGGCACAGAGATAAGACCATTATGGCGTTCATATATTAAACAGATATAGTCTATACGACAATTTCCACAATAGTTCCAAGCTAAACATATTTACAGGATGGAATAACTTATTTGATACCTACAAGCCTCACAACTTGCAATGCAAAGGGAAGTCCTAGTTTACATACATGGATATTGCTGCCTAGTGCAGCTTATGACTTGGATATATCAACGAAATATGACTAAGCTTTAGTACTCCATCTTTACAGCATGAGGATAGCACCCTGGCCACCTTCTTTTAGAGCTCATTCTTGCCTCAAAGTGGTGAAAACCATGTCTGGCTTTCCAAGTTCATTTCCAGTTGAATAATAGCAATCAAGAGGCATACTGTCCTATATGATAGTTCCATCTTTAATGGTTGTGTTCTTCAGTAATATTGTTATCCCCGAACGTATGTAAAATCCTTCACTTGGACGATCAGCTTCTTGAACACCCTATTACAAGAATGAGCATGAGTATAGATAAACATACCATTGGATAGGTATAGATCAACAGCAAGTAGCTTACATCTTTGTTTGTGATGACCACATTCTTGCCTATCCTAGCATTCATGTCAATGATGCAGTTCCTAGGAACATCAAGAAAATTCTTCAGAAATCTTCCGATACTATGATGTAAATAATTAAGGAAACTTGGATTGCATCTCACCTTATCTTTGTATTCTGTCCAACACCAATGGGCACCTTGCCCTCCGCTAGAAGGAAAGCAATTTCTGCTTCAGTTTCGTAATAATCTGCACCCATCATCATGGTATCCTGCAATGTTTAGAAACCAGAGAACATTACAGTCTGATTATTATTAAAACCATTACTATTCTTATTATTATTCACTATTATTGTTGCTATCATTTCATTAGTTGTGTTTCTGCAGCAAAAGTATCTCCGTGAAATTCCCAAAGGAAACAAGCCATGCTGTCCCACAGATTTCAGCTGATTCAGCATCATTTAATTGACAAAGGATGATAACCGCACAGTGGAGTTTAAATTTAGATATGCACCTCGAGCTCAGCACCATAATCTAAACGCGATCGTACTCCGACTATAGAATGTTTAACACCACATTCACGCAGGAAGCATCCATGAGAAATAATTGCATCCAAAATCTGCACATATAAATCTAATTATGAGATGACCATACTAGGAAGAGGAAGAAAATGTCGTGTAGAAAACATACTCGACACTGCTCTATTTTGGTTGGTGGTAGAAATCGAGGTGATGTGAAGAACGGCCTTTTTGGGTCGTAGAACTGGAATTTTGGATGCTGTAAAAGTACAAAGATTCGAAGAGATAAGTAACAAAAATGTCTCACGTGCACTCTTGTAACAACTGAAATTTACATGGCTCGCAATGTTCTAAATGCAAAAGAGATATATTAGGCAGGCATATTGTCATCTTAATAAGGGAACCTGATCTGTGAGTGACAAGTTAGCATCAAAAAATGATCTGATTGTTCCGATATCCTCCCAGTAATCATTGAACAAATATGCCTGCAAGAATATAAAGATCCAATAAATAATCATCTATCACTGCATTTGGTAGAAGATAAATCCATGTCTCACTTGGATATTTCTTTTAATATCACACATTATAGGATGAAAATAATGACCATCTTCTATGCTAAGAATTGAGCAGTGGATAGATAAATTAATATATGATATATCACAAAAATGCTAGCTTACCTGGACATTATGCTCCTTTACTGCAGAAGGAAGGATCTCCGATCCAAAGTCATTTGATTTTGGATATTTCCACCTAAAAGAAACTATTAAAAATACAGATCCAGATAGAAACTTCACTCATGAATATTTGTCTTTACCTTAGAAGCTTTAAGAGAACATCTCTTTTGAAGACATAAACTCCCATTGATGCAATGTAGGGATATTTGAGAGCATCTTGACGAGATAATCTGAGAAAAGTAGTATCCACTTTCTGCAGTAAACAGAACAGTTCTCTTTAGGGTATTTATGTGGTAAGATGGTAATTAGTCTCCAATGAAAAGTAGATAGAGAGATATTTCTAACCATAGCCTCCAAATCAGCACCCTTGGGCTTCTCAGAGAAATGGACAATACGGCCAGACTTGTCAATCTTCATTAATCCATAATCAGATGCACGGCTTTCAAACAATAAAGAGCTAACTTAGTGGAAGATTATTAAACAAACAAAATTTATTGTTCACGATAAACCAGAAAACTGAGAGCTTTTAATAATGCCAAGAGACAGATAAAATCCTAAAATAGGTAGAAAGGGATTCAACAACATTTTTTGGTTAAAACATGGTGAGTTTTCAGGTTTAGCACAAAAGCAGCAGAGACAAGTCAAAAATTCCTAGTTGTCAAGACTCAACTGGATAGTTACATAAGTAAGAAAGCAAGTGCCACAAATGAACAAATTAGGAAACTCAAACTTAGTAAATCTTAAAAGACAATTGAATCACCTAAGAAGACAACTCTCATGATAATTGATATTGTGACCTTTGGGGCAACACATGTATATTCAATGACTATCAGTTCTGCAATGTAGAATCTATAACCATTAGCCTATATTTACAGGGTTATTCTTTATACAGTAATTAGAATATTCAATATTATGAATAATAAGCAATCATCCATGAACCATGGAGATGATCATGGTGTCAGGAGATCCGTCAGAAATAAATATGCTAAAAAATGACACCATCAGAGATCAACTGGTTGAATGTATAAGTAATAAGCTAAAGAAACCATACCTATCGCCCACAGGCACGCATGAGACCGTAATATCAGCATTTTCATCAATGTGCTTCTGTTCATTCATTGAATCACTTTAGTATGTTGCAATTTATTTCATTCAAATATTTATGGGCAAATCTGAATTTAATTATGACATGCCTGAATAAAGTCCATGTAGTCCATATGATATAGATGGTCACCAGATAAAATCAAAATGTGCTCGATGTTCTTATTCTTGTTATCCTGTATATGTAAACATCTCTCATTTGTTATAAAAACAAGGAATGAGTAACAAGAAAGCTATCTGCTTCTGCAGATATTTATGTTAGTAGAGCAGGAAATGAAGTTGTGCACCTCAAAGACCCAAGTGAATTGCCTCACAGCATCTGCTGTACCCTGGAACCAGTTCATTCCAGCTTCTCCAGGTGTTTGGGTAGCTGCCAAAACCTGTTTATTTTGTGTAAAATGAATATTAGTGTCAATAGGGATAAACAATTCATCTCTCTTACCAACTGCACAATTGGCTCCATTTTCATATATGCTATACAGAATATGTTTTAAATCAGAATCACAAATGAGGGGCAATGTTGTTATTCTTGATTTTTTGCAAAACCTTCCACTCCACACAAAAGAAATATTTAACCTAGTATTATCCAAAAGTTCAGAAGTATTACCTCAACAAATCCATCTCCAAAATTGACGCCATTCCCATTATATGTACGAGAAATGTGGCGATTCAGAGAAACTGAGTTGAATTGAGTCATGATAAAGATCTTGTTTATTCCACTGTTTATGCAATTGCTCAAGGGAATATCAATAAGCCTGTAGCATCCTCCAATAGGAACCTACATAATTCGCAACTCACTGATTGAAGATTTAAGAGTATAACCAATAGAAGATGAACAACTTTCATTATTTATAAGGCAACTATGTTGATTTGCCATCTTACTAGTTAAAATAAAGATATCACATTTTTAAGAGCTAAATAATAATTCAACACCTTAACGACTGAAGAAGTAGGTGCACTAGGACTAGGAAAAGAGTATGTCTTTCTAATACATCAGCAGAAGCAAACAAATGGGCATCATTATAGACTATTAAACAGAAAGGGCAGGAGTGAGGTGGGATAACAAAAGGCCATGTTTGAAGCAGGGAAACTCTTGTGACTTGCATAGCACATTCACAGAGAGTCATAAAAGATTCCTCGTAACGGCAATAAAGATTCCTCGTAACGGCTCAACAAAATATTCCTAGTAACGGCGCAATAAAAGATTTCTTGTAACGGCACAGGTAGTACTTTTGAAACCAACAACCAGCAATCCAACATGCCCACTAATAAAGGGAAAAACTTGGAATAAGCCAGTCTGTGCAACTCAGGGACCGGAGAAGATCACAGCAGTCCACTGAAGTCCTTTAAACAACTTATGTTTTAACTCTGAATTTATAAGAACACTTAGCAGACGCTAGTTTTGCTTTTGCATGCTAAGCAAACAAGATCCACCAAGTAGAACATTAAGCTCTTCAACCAAAAATGACCAGAAGCACCTGAAAGAATTTCTTTTTCCTAATTGAGATTGAGTATAAAGTTATATATACCAATAGAGGAGAAATAAAGCTTACATAAAACTAGAATTAGAAATCTACAATCCCAGGCATATGAAACAAGATCAGAAGCTAGATCACGGTGTTCTTACAGCGGGTGTAGCTCTTGTACTAGTAAGAGGGAAAAGCTGTTTCCCTGCTCCTCCACCCAAAATGATGGAAGCAACATTCTTGGGGTCTGCTCTTTGATTACCAAACACCGGTGCTCGAAATACCTGAAAAGGTGAAGCAGAGCCATTTAGCCCTTCCATAACCACAGCCACAGTATTATAATCAAGTAGAAGAGTGACCACAAATTAAATAACAACCAAAAGCGTACAAATCATATGGCAAAACAACAGATCAAACAAAATCTATGCACAATAATAGAAGAACAAAACACACTCATCAACCAATGCTGCAACAAAAAGGAAAGGCAATCCAAGTGATCCATCTTACTTACCATGGTCTCCTGGTCGACATCGGAAGTGAGTATATTGGATATAACTCTAGCCTTACCACCACCAACCCAACTCTTATCCCTCAAACTCTTCCTCATCTTAGTCCTGCAACCAAGTACTAATCCTTCCCCCCAAATCCCACTCTCCCCACTCCCAAGGCCCCCCCGTCTCACCTGGCTCACAAGTGCATTAGCCTTCAAAGGCACACCGCTGAGCTCCATCATAGAACAATGAGATATTTCAACCAGAGATCAAGAGTCAACAGAGGGAGGATCAACTCGAGAATGGGAAAGGAGGGTTGAGGTGGGAGAAAATGTGAGAGAAATGGCTTCGAGGGGAGGTGGGAGGAGGGGCTTATAGGAGTTTGTGAGAGAGAGGAGGAAAAGTTGTGAGTGGCGAGCGCGCTGACAAGCCGCGGTTGGCGTTATGGCATGTGAGGAGTCACGTTTTCTTCTTGGTATCCTCTCTCTCCTCTCTCTCCCCCCTCCCCCCCTTCCGTTTTAAAACTTTGCTTATGGGGTTTGTTTTTGCTTTTTAGCCCCTGTGTTTATTAACTTTATTATTTTTAGACGCAGAGATCCCAAAATTTCCACCGTCTTCTGTATAGTTCTCGGGAAGGCGGTCCCATGAATCGAGGGAAAGGCCATTTTAGTAATTCCACGATTTATTCTAACTTTTAGCAAAAAGAGTATAGTCGCGGGCAATTTAATTTGGTTGAATGATCTCACGGGCGTTACGGGATTCTGCTTTCCCCTCCGCCGGTACAACGTAAAAGAAAGTGTCCTTCTTACGTGTTGGAGCTTAATTGGAGGGATCTGAGCATTTACCGGCATCCAGCGATGGCTTTGGGCCGTGGGAATTTGATACGCACGAACATCAATCAGACGGCTGCGAGGAAGGGCTCGGGGACCGCCACCAAAACAGTAGCGACACCTGCGAGAGGGCAGGTGTACGGCGGAGATCTCGTCCACAATTCTCATTTTGAAGTAGGGCTCCCCCTGTAGGCCCACGTTGGCGAGGCAGCAGAGATCCTTGTTGCTGTCCTGACTCGTGTCTCCGGAGGCGGGTGGGCCCCATCTCGGAGCAACCGCAGTCGTACACGTGGCAAAATGTGGACCGCTGGCACGCGTTGAGGTCTCATTCCGGAGTCCCTGGCCAGAGGTGGCCCCCACCCTGCTTGACCTGGTCCCCATCTGCCACCTACTCTCGTTGGGGGGGGGGGGGGGGGGAATGCATGCATGTCATAGACTATCCATCCCATGGCCTTTGCCTTTGCCTTTGCTGTACAGTTTTTGTTGGTTTGCAACACAAAAATATCGCTCACGACAGCGGCCCAATTAGCTTACGACCGCAATGGTTTATAGACTTAAATATCGTCGTAGATATTGAGGTTAATATTTTTATAATTTTGAAGTAAATAGCTCCAGTGACCTGTGGTAACTAACTATAATTAACCGTCCACATTTATAAACTGGTTCGCAGTAAACATACATAACGAAGGTTGTCCAACCTGTAAAGTAACAGGAACAAATTAATTAGATTTTATTATGAAGCATTTCTTGATGGGAAAAAGGAGAAGAGAAAAGAATCTAAGGAACAGTCCAAACGCATTAAGACAATGTAAGATAATATTATTTTTTCTAAGTGCTTGCTAATTAAATGACGGTGTTCCTGAGGCCATCCATCAAATTGAGTCTGTTCTCACGTGGGGTGCTCGAAGAGAAACGAATGCTTCCAATCATGTAGGTGGGCTTTGGCTTTTAACTCCTTGCGAATGCGGACTACATTAATTGCTGTCAATCTACAGAGGTTTCTTTTATCCTCTAGTGTTTAGAAAATTCTTAGTGGTTTTGGCTGCTTCGTGTTAGACTTAGACAAAGGCGAAGGAAGTGAATCCACTATGAGATACGAATTCAGAGACCAATGTGCTAGATCTCCAGGGCTTTTAGAAGTAGAACATATTTTTAGCGTCCCTATCATATGTATACAATATATATTAATGATCTAAGAAGACTTTGAGGACTGAGAAGCTTATCTTGATCGAACTTATCTATCTTCATGACTCAGTATCTAACATATTTTGCTATTTCTTAGATGGTGATTTGAGGCGGCATCTAATAAGACATTTTTGGTGTTTTAGGGTAATAAAAGTAAAACATAAGGGATCTGAATCCAATCAATCGACTCCTAACTCTCTTCGGTCTGAGATTATTATTCGAACTCGGCCGGCCCGGCCCGGCCCGGCCCAGCCCAGCCTGGCCCGTTAAGCAAGTAAGAGAAAATTATGTTTCATTTTGTCTTATTTTATTTGTTTATTACACTTGATACTCTCTCTTTCATAGCAGGATGTAAACTAATCATTGGGTCTTTTAGGTCACAGGCAAACCTCAAAAGTTATATGATGAAGGGGGAGACAGTTGCAGTTTACGAATATAGTTGTTCGTATTGAACTGTTGATTAATTGTGTTACTTTGTTTAATCCTTAAAAAAAAAAATTGTAACATTTTTATTCTTACAAATTTGTAAGAGAGTTTTTCACATAAAAACTTCTCTAGTGTTCGCTTAGTTTTATTTATTGTTTACCGTTGGCATATTACTACTATTGACTAGAAAAACTATCTTTTAGTTCGATTTCAAAATTTCAATATCTGTTATAATTATCAGGAGACGAAAAGAAAGCATGTAAAAAAATTCACAGGCAGCACGAAGGAATTCAGGCCAAATTAATAGATTTTCTTCTTCAAACACTTCGGCGCCATCCGAAAATGCTAAGATATATATATATATATATATATATATATATATATATATATATGAGATAAGATTGAAGCAAGCACCGACGATGAAACGTTGACTAATGCTTGCCGTACATATAGAGAGCTCTTAACATTGCGACCCACGACCAAACACGTTGTGGGACCCCCGTCGGCTGTTGATTAATCACGTGCATGGATATTAACTCTTCCCATGACGTATATATGGTCATATGGATCACAACAGGAATAAGAAAGAAAGGAATGCAACCTTCTTATCTAACAATCTTAAAAATATTAAACTAATTATAACCAAATAAAATTAAAAACATAAAGAATGGCCACTATAACTTTCTCTTATTATTCTCTCATCTTATTATCATTGTAATTATTAGCCCTACCACCTCCGCCGCCGCCAATGTAAGAATTTATTGCAGCGGTCAGCATCGCGGTGAAGTTACGGTCCGCCGGGATGGCTGCTGCCGTCGTTGTGCTCACAGTTTGATTTCCCAGCCGCACTGGGTGAACCGCCAGAGGCTTCACGTCGGCGGAGGTCTGCGTGAGGTCCAACATCACCGTCGGGAAAGGCGCGGACGCCGATATGGTGGCCACGCCGGCCGAGGACGGTAACATAGCTCCCGAGAAGAAGCTAGGGTTCATCAACCCGTCTGCGCTCGATGTGGAGCCAGACAAGAGCGAGGACGCCGCGGAGGAGGTGATCGAAGCCATCGCCACGGCGGCAGGAGGAAGGGGGTGGTTGTGATTCCCTTCGTAGGTGGTTATTAGTACTGACTTCTCCTCTGCACATCTTTGTACCTAATAGCACAACTAGGTTAATTAAGTTACGTACGACATAGGATTATTAGAAGAGAAGTGGATGTAATAAATTACTTGCTTGCGAACTGGGCATCCTGATGCCATGGTGCATCTGTAATAGGAACGAGGACAGGGATTTCCCTTCGCCATCTTTTGCCCATACTTCCTCCATTGGCATCCATCACTAATCTAATATAGCTTAAATATAAACTTAGTTTGTAATTCAGGAACCTTTTTTTTCCTGATAAAAAAGAAAGATGGATGGATAGATAGATAGATAGATAGATACCATTGGGGATTCTGATCGAGCTCGGACTGATACACGAGCCTTTCTCATCGTAGATTCCTGGACTTGGTCTGCACTCGGAGTAGGAAATAGTGTTGGTGCTTTTTTCGGGCTCTCGTCTTCTCTGACACCGGACTTCTCTTGATCAAATTGGACTATGGGTGATGCGGACTGATCACCACTTCCTCCTTCAGCAATCGAATTGGAAATCTCATGAACTATTGGAGATGGCATAATTGCTTCTTCGTGGTCTCTTTTTCCTGTATCAATCTTTTCACTACTGACCTGATGAAAGATTCACAAAGTTGATCACTTAACTAGTTCGTACGAAATAATTAAACTATGGGGTTGTTTATGTTACTACTAGGTTATGTAAATGTGAGCTACCTTATGGCTACCATTGTCATGGCTCCTTTGTTGGATTAGTGTGGCAAGATGCATCTGAAGGCTGTTGTAGTTGTTTGTTGCATGGCTTAGCATGGTCTTAAGCTTCTGGTTCTCTTCGTTGACGCGTCTCATCTCGGCTTTAATCGTTACCAACTGATAAAAGTGGTATATTCAGCACCATCAGAATCAAAATTATCCACCAAAAAAAAAAAAAAAATTTGCTGGACATAGTTACTTACATTAGTCTTGGATCCGTTATCCTCCTTATTCAACGACAAACCGATCTATTCAAGCCCAACAAAATTTGTTCATATAAATCTAAACAAAATATAATCATATATAGAAGTTTAAACATCGGTAGGAATTCACTAACGTTAATTTTGAGGTCTTCTTTTTTGATATCGACCTCCGGCACGTCGGCGTCGGACGCCTTTCTGGCCAATTCTTTCTTCTCTCTTGAGAAGAAATCCACTTCGCGGAGAGTATTTGAGAAGTCCATGGCAAGCGAGCATCCAGACTCAGTCTCCGAGGAGAGGAGAAGAGAAGAGAAGAAGAGAAAGAAGATATTTGCTTGTGATGAGTCTGAACAAGTCTTCCACCGGTGCAGTAAGAGAGAACATTAAGAACGGGTTTTTTTGCACATCGATCTCCGCCTACAGTTTTGGAAACTACGGAAGTTTTTCAAAACTGAGAGGTTCCTTTTGCAATAAGACTAAACTGTAGGAGGTTATTTGAAAACGACGGTAAGGAGTGACGTTGGATGAGCAATAAGTGGATACGTGGCGACATTAGGGAGGTGGAGGACCGGAAAAGGCACCCGGTTGAGTAGGGAAGTCATTCCCGAAGGTGATCTGACCGCTTCCGTTAGTCCACTGCTTCCCGAATGGCGCGGCGCGTCACACGTACAAGGAGAAGCGGTCAATTCCTTGCAGGTGACCAGACCGCCGCGCTACCGCGTACCGCATCCGGATTCCAAACTGCTTTGTATTGCTGCTACCACGCACGACCTTTCCCAATAGATGCCACGTCATTCAGGAGACTTTAACTAATCCCACGTGTATGCTCGTGTATTGCTTTGACTCCGAGATGTCAAGCCGGCCAACGAGAACAAGGCTCGCTTTCTTCTGTTCATACACCCGTGAGAGTAGAGAAGAGAAGATATGAGGGAGAATTCCTTTTTTTCTTTTTTCGATAGACATTTTAGGATGAAATAAAAGACAGGGAGAGAATATAAAAACATTAGTCTCTAAATGGTTTTTCTTTTATCTCTGCTTAAGTAGAGAGAAAGGAAGTATATATATATATCTCTTATTTTTATCTGATATATCGGAACAAGAGAAAATATTTATATTCTTTTCTCTCCATCCAAAGGAAGAGAAGAATATTTTTATACGAGTTGCCTTCACTTGTAATTATCAAAAATAGTGTGTATGAAGACAAATTTGTTATTCAATAGAGCTTGTGGCCTAACAAGAGTACTCCTTTCTTCAGCAATAGTCTTTTAAAAAAGACATTGCATTCCACCGCCACTAGTAGAGAAGCATATCTATCCATCACTAATGATAGGAAGTTATAAGTTGAAGTGCTTCTTGTAAGAATAAATTTCTTGATAAAAAAATAAAATGAATCGTATTTTATGTGAGCTTGTTTTAGCTTTTTATATTTATTGATTTAGCTCATTTCTGACTTATTTCTTTAGAACAAGCTCATATGTCTCTAATTTATGTATTGGAGAGGAGTAGGTCCTATGTCTGGTCTAGGATTAGTTTAGGAGATCTCTATCAATTTAAAAAATACAGCATGCACATTAATTTTTAGCATTATTGCCACCAAGATTGAAAGATAAGTCTCACTCTTATAATTTAAGCTTAGTTCAAGAAGTTATCCAAGTAGTTTTGGACCTTTCTCTCTCCCTGTGGACATAAGCCATCAAATTGGGTAATTACCACCAAGAATTTGGTCGTGGTTACTGCTCATGACCTGATGACAATTGACAACTACTGACGCCTTTCAATTATTTGTGGAGAAGGAGAGGAATTGAAATTGTTCGCATAAATTGCTTTGCTAATCTTAATGTGACACATACGGCTAGAGATCATAGAGGAACTATGGCGCAGCGTTTATTAGGAGTTAGGTGTACCTTGAAGTGGGAAAATAAGCAGCCCATCGCTGGTTCTAAAACTCTAATTACATGTGTTCTGAGAGTTAAATAAATATTAGCCCATTGGGTTTTGGCCTAAAAGTTTAGCATCTACCTAGACTTTGATTTATTTTGCACCAAACTCTCACCCTAAGCTGACGAAGCTTTCAAGCACAAGTTGCGACTACCTAACGATACCAATTTTTGATACATTGCGAATTCCACGGAGAGCAATCTCATGTAATGCATCTCATGTCTTGCAGTCGCTGCCTCGCTTGACCAAGATCGCTAGACGTCATGTACTACTCCTTGGAATGATTGGATTTTTCTCATTTTAGGTGCGATGGGCAACCTCATCGTGTACGAATGTATATGTTTTTCATGTACCTTTTAACACAATGAAGATATTAAAATGCCATCAATCCAAATCAGGAGTACGGATTTTATTTTGGTTAGGTTTTAGTTTACTTGATGGGTTGGAATACTGAGATTAGCCTGCCAATAGACCATGCGGTCCCTATAAAGCAAGAGAGAGACAGGTATTTTTTTACCTAATTAGTGCACTATCCCTAAGTACACAGATCTATTATGAAGCAAAATATTCCACGAAGTATGAGAACACCACATATAGTACAACCACCTGCGCAGCAAAGTCTCAAGGTAACACAAAGCATCTTAAGCCAGTATCTATACACACATGACTGCTGTCGGCATGAGATACGAAAGTTTAGAACACAAGTTTCATTGGCTTAGTAAGCTCTCTCTCTCTTAAGCAGCCTCTGCAAACCCAACTCTTAAGTTACCGTAGTCGAAAACGGTGTGATAAACTCCCATGAAGACATCGCCCAAAATCCTGCACCAGTTTCGATTTAGTTAGAGATGTAATCATCCCACCAGGCAACGAAAACAAGCTATCCTGGAGTGTGTATTACCAGAGAGGGCCCCGAGGAGGCGGGACATCCAAGGCCGTGAATCCACTGATGCACTGTGCTGCAGCTCCCTCACCAACTTTGAGGATGTACTGCACAATTAAATGAGGAAATTTTAATACAAAAAGGTACAGGGTAAGAAGATAGATGCAACCAATGGAATAATACTCAGATGATTAAAGGAGAAGTATTCTCATATTCGAATTCTTCCGGGCATTAGTTTAACTAAGAGACCATTAAATACCCTTCCCACTTCTCAGGAAAGAAGTGAAAAAAGAGAGAAGATAGATGGACTAAGCAAATCATAAGAGTGCAACATGTACCTGTTCTGGTTTGAGTTCAAAGATTTTGCCACCAATAGTGAATGAGACACCAGGCATGGAGGCGACACTATTACAGTCCACAGATGATTCTCCCATAGGACTAGGCAGTCGCTCGCACAGCTGCAAAGTCATCTGAGTCACAATCCAACATGCAAAACCATGGCGTTGAACATGATATGAAGTCAAAATGAGCAAATAAGTTCACCTCATTGATGTAATTCAATATGCGGTCCTGAGTCTGGTTCTGCCTGAGTTGATTTTGCATCCAAACAACTGTCATCTCACAAGCATTACACATACCATCCGTCAGACCACCATCAGATCTATCAACGTTGTCATTCACCACACTCTCGATCCCCGTGCTGTATTAGATGATGTACATGTGAAGAACAGTAATAAAAGAAAAGCCAAATAGTACAAGCCAATTATTCTGAAGAATGTTCAAGTGTTTAAGTTGTTTTCTAACCTAACTCCATGAGTTCCATCAAAGGTACATAGGCCAATAGTAGAGCAGATCTTCTCCGGTTGACTCTGCAGAATAAACCAGGTCAGACATAGACAATTGACACATCCAAACTGCAAAAGGATGGTCTTGTATTCTACATGCACAAACCTCTGCCAGCAAGAGATCTAAAATTTGTTGTCCATATTCAGCAACAATTGCTTTGCACTCTTGACTAACAACCCCAGAAGCTCCAATTTGTTGATTTATCTGAGTAATTATGGTCTGCTCAAGGGAAATAAAGTATTTTAGACTTTAAGAGAGTATGAAAATAATGAATTCTTTCAATAACAGGTGCATTAAGATCAGAATACTGATTATTAGGATATCGCATTCAGACATATAATGTGTAACCTGATATTGAAAGAGTGGAAACATTCTAACCGGGAAAAATTGGAAGAAGACTGGAAGAAAGAACTGAGAGGGTTAACCATTGAAAGGAACAAATGCAACTTCTCATGCATGCAATATGCAGTATCCAAAACTAATTTATGAGGATGGTGAATCCTCATTATTGCAACACTTAGCCAAATAAGATAAACTTATTTTGCGTGACCACACCAATACATCAAACACCCGGGCACAGAGCAAGCAGCATGCAGACTTATAAAATAGGGAATTGTAACAAGAGTTCATATAAGGATAAAGAAAAGGTAAGTCAATTATTAGAGTTATATAAGGACATGTAAAGGGCAAGTCTTCAACTTCTATAGCCAAAAAAGTTCTTTTGTACATATTACCCCTTAAATGTTAAGGCTGGATGTTCCTCTCAAAAATTTACATGGTACATGCCAGGTCACCCGACACACAGAAGCAGACATACAGAGAGAAATATATAGTCATAAAGGGCACCATAGTGCGCAAGATTCTTGCCAGTGTGAGGACTTGGGAAAAATGAAAAATCAACACTTGAACAGCCACATCTCAGTTGGTTTTCATACGGGAAAACACAGAAGGTACACAATCACGGGATAGTAATGGAAACTAGAGAAAACAGAAAAACTTACAAAAATATACGCACTCGTAAATTATTACAAGAAAAAGAAAAACCTAACTTTCGCTAGTCACCAGATAAGCAAAAAAGCCATTAACAATTAATGTTTTTGGATCAGCTTTATGCATCACCTGACCTAAACATGCATACACAACAAGACCGACTCCTCTACTCTATGGACAGATACATGCTAATAAAGAACAAAGAGTTGCTATATTATACCGTGGGACCCGCAATCAAAGAAGTTCCAGAATCTGCTATTGCTGCGCAACCTCCAGCACAAAATCCTAATGTAGAAGCATTTCAACAAAAAATAATTTGAAACATTGAGAAACGTGATGGGACAGAAGGCATAAGGAGTGTCTAAAACAGGAGAGATATAATACCAGAGGTCTGGTCACCAATAAGAACATCACCCATGCCAAACTGCAACACAGTAATTTTATGGAAAAAGGTCACTGTTGGTGACAGCATGGAAGTAGCTATAACTAAAACAAGTTCTATGGTGGCCAACCACCAATGTACCAGAAAAGTAAAAAACAAGAGACCTACCTGCCAATAACCTTTCTGAGTCACTGGAACATATGTATGGTTGCCCTTATAATGATTAGGATCAATGCCTCCAAACACAATTTCACCTCCCTCCCCTTCATCTGAATGTCGATTAAACCAGAAAGAGAATACAGGTTCTTTCACATGTCCTTGATTAACCATGTTGTACCTGAAAAAATAATTATTCATCAGCAACAACCTTCACCTTGCTCTAACAAAAATAAGATATAATCAACATGTTGAGGGTCTTGAAATATCTATAATGAAACATGGCATAAGAGATGATAGCTACATGCAATAAGAAAACAATCCCAGTAGCTGAACTTCAAACAGTCCCTATTCTTCCGACCAATAGGAAGGTTCAGAGAAAGAACAATATAGGGGAGAAAAGACTACCTCCCACAAATGCAGGGTACGGGAAGGACAAGATTGAATGCAATAAATGCATTTTCTTTTGCATGATAGAATGCTAAACCAACAATGACATTAGTTTCTTGTTAGGCAAGAAAGATCTTGAGGCTGTTCCAGAGATGGTAGTGTTATATTGTCCAAGATCTCAATATTGCACTATCTTATACCAGCTAACTTCTCTAATTAACTTAGTTTATGTCAGTTTCCATGGAAATTCAATGGCACAAAACTGTACTCACAGTTTGTGGCCAAATTTTGCAATACCTAAACAAATCTATATTATCAAATGATATTATCATCATTCTCCAAAATGTTCATGTGGAAAAGGCTGATCATGTGAGATTTTTGACACCCTATACTGCATATAGCCATTAATCTTCATTTTAGATCAAGATTTGCATTAGAACAGTCTAAATTGCATCTCTATCTATCAAGACGTCCACACTATGCTAAAAAGATAACAGGCAAGCCCAAGGCAAATAATACAAACAATAATCATAATCATAATAACATACAAAACTAAAAATAACACTTGGTACCCTTGTGCTGTGATACTCTATTAACCTCACAAATCAGTAACTATGATTGGTTATGATGGGCTAGCATACCACACAGGAACTGCATTTCCAACTGAAATTTCTTTAAATCCAAGTCCAAGAATGCCATCAAATTTTGCCACCATAAAAGTGACACTCGGTTCTCTTGTCGCTTCAATGAAGTCCTATGGAAATAATTTACAGATATTGATATATACCTCAATGAGATAAGGATAATTAGGAGTGAACCAAATTACTGAATTAGCCTAAGATATAACAACAGTAGAATTACAGACCTGATCTTTTACCACTAGGTCACCAACTGTAACATGGTCTTGACTAAAATAGCCCGAAATCGCTCCAGTGCCATAGTGAATGGCTGCAGATTTTCCTGGTGAACACAAACAAATAAACGAACTTTGAGAACATACTTGTAGATTAAGGTCACGTCAGGCTGAGAAGCTTTTGGATGCATCTTAGAAAGAAGTTAAACTCATGCATTTGATGAAATAGAAGATGGCATATCTGTTAAAAGAAAAGATAGAAAACCATTTGACATCATCTTATGCCCTCTATTCATGAGCATACAAAAGGTAATAGTAATACATAAGAAAAAAGAAACTATCAGCAAGGGCACATAGTTCATAATAAACATAAATTCAACAAGAGCATGTGCAGAACTACAACACTCAAACTAGGCAACTATCAACATCAAAAGTATTCTTTAGAAGCTGAAGGTAGGAAGGTTGGTAGTGAATATAAAAAGGAATGACTTATAATAACTTGCTTGTATCTAATATGCATCAGGGTTAATAAACAATAGTCAGGATATCTTTACCTTGGTTTCTAAAACGATAACTCAACTGTACTATAGCGAAATTCCATTTGTCCTAAGGGACCACTCTACTTGTGCGATCAGTCACCGATGCACATATTAAGGTGCCGACATCATTCTATCAAACATACGCTTTGCAGGACTATCTTTTAGATCACGCTGTCGACGAGCTTTACAGCTACTTTCTAATGAGATCAATCAAATACACACACACAAGAAAAAAAAAGTAGAGGCAAACCATTCTTCTTATAGGTGCTCGATCGGCTTGACTTATACTTGGCGTGGAAAAAGCAAGCAATCTGCATCCAAAATAAAAATCAAGGTCAATTCAACAATGCAGAAAACATCCAAGATACATATTTCCAAACTTTATCCGGGAGAGAAAAAAGTTTACCGAGAAGTAGCACTTGGCAGAAGGAACCCAAAGGTTCGAGCTACCCGTATCAAAGATCACAGTAAACTTCTGCGGCGGGGAACCGATCCCAATCTCCCCAAAGTACTGAGCATTCATGTAGTTCTTGAGCGAGACGATGTCAGTATCCTCCCCATTCTGCAGACCACCTCGGAGCCCATATCTCCTCGCCATCAAAGGATTCCTGTCCTTCGCCTCAAGCCTGGCCGCAATCCGGCTGTTCTCATTGATCGGCTTCTTCTTTAGCCCGATCCTGACCAATTCATCGCAAGATGCCGGAAGGAACGCTTGAAGCAAGAGGATCGAGAGGAGAAGAGTGACCGCAAGAGCTCCCCGCTGCATTTCCATAGTGATACCTAGAAGAATACAGCAACCCGGATCAACGAATGCGGAAACCTAGAATTTGCAAACCCTATCGGGTAGAGAAAAAAAAAATCCAAAAGTCCAGAAAAAATGTAAAAAAAAATCCCACCAACTTGATATTAGACAAAAAAAAAAAAAAAAGAAGAAGAAGAAAATAGAACGAAGAACGAGAATCTAACTGAAGCCAACAAATCTTCCGAATGAACGCTTAAAATCACCAAAAAAGAGTTCGCAGCCGATAAAAAAACT
Organism: Typha angustifolia; assembly: GCF_048772165.1. NCBI lineage: Eukaryota > Viridiplantae > Streptophyta > Magnoliopsida > Poales > Typhaceae > Typha > Typha angustifolia. The sequence goes on from NC_133239.1 coordinate 2,427,011, forward strand.
GGTTCACCGATCAGCTATTCCCGATCGAGGAGAGGAGAAAGGGCGCAGAAAGAACTGAGACCAACCTCGAAGAAGAGAGAGGGGAAGTCGTTGGAGGAAGAAACGAAACTAAACTACCATTCCGAGCACTGAATGCTCACCATCCAGTCTAATAGAAATATATCTAGTCAGTCGACGGCGACTTCGTCTGTAGATTCTCTATGAACCGTCCGATCTTTACCTGATTGATCTCAGCCCATCGATGTTTATATCCGGGGGTTATGAAGGCTCCGCTCTCGCGTTATTCACACCTTAGGATCGTACCGGACGACGACACGCTACATACCATAATGCAAGCTACGGCCGGATTAGCCGGGCCCACTAGTTCGATTAGTGGGTCAATTGTTATCCAAAGATGCTTCGGTGTACATAATAAATAAAGGATCCTGTACAAATCCAGCTGCAGGAATTGCTGCCAAATCGCCCCCTACTGCTGCGAAGTTCTACCATCGTGGATAGAGTTAAGTTGGAGGGGTGCTCGGAGACTGAAAGCGACTTTCGTGTCATGACACGTGGACGATTGCATGAGGTTGTGTGGTTATCTTACGAGGGATCCTGGTTACGTGTAGACGAAGTGATACCTTGCTTTTGAGGATGCTGCCACGTTGAATTTACCACTTCCCGGAAGTGGACCGCACTTGCTTGCACGCAAGTGGACGTCACCCATCATGCGACTTGGCACGAACACTATTCCGGATAAGTTGTCGGACCAAATTCAACCATCCAACTCCAAGGATTCATCGGATTAAGAGGGAAGGATTAACTCTTTAGTTAGTCTAACTGGTACTCTTATGGTTATAATGTAAAAGTTGTATGCTATTGGGGTCGATAGTTTTTATTTTTATTTTTATTTTTATTGGGGTTGATAGTTGAACGCTTGAACTTATCTGACGGGCTAATAAAGTGAATAAAATAACTCCGTTGGATCTCTCAAACATTATACCAGACTATTATGAAAGAGTCATTGCTTCATCGTGATATCCACGAGCTGTTCTCAAATAGATATCGACGAGACTCGCGAGGGAGTTCCACGGAATGGGATGTTGATTAGCAATATTACTTGACGTAACACAATGCGTTATAATTATTTTTTAATTTTTTGGCGTTATTAATTAATTCGAGAGATAATGGAAAATAGATGTTCTTATTCCTTGCAATTAAAGAAATAGGGCACAGGTCGTCAAGATCTTTAATAAATGCATAATTCAAGGTGCTGGTTATAAATTTCTCTAAATTATATTACATACCAATTCTTCCGGACATTCTTTAGAATTTTTTATTTTTATTCGAATGTCCATTATGCCTACACTCTCTATTTGCATTGTCACCGTCACTATCCTCATCTTTTGAATAGAAATAGCAATTGGGTTAGATTAGTCAAGTTTAAATCAGATTAGAATAATACAAACATGAATACATAAATTTATTAATTAGGCTGGAATTTCTAAATAACAATGTAAATAAATTTTTTTCTCATTATAAACAGGTTAGATAAGTTATAAAACGAATAAATTGAGTTATAAATAAATATCAACAAGTTAAATTGATTGGGATAATAAATACAGACTCATTTAATAAATAGATTAGACAGATTAATTATTTGTAATCTTAATCTAATTATATTAAACTTAATTTTATTTAAAGGTCAGGTTATCCGTTATACTACCGAATATTATTAAAGTATCGGATTATTGAGTTGGTTAACTTTTGCCACCCTCTTACAATTATGCCTGTCTGTCTGTCACACCACCGAGTGCACACAAGTCCACGGCACTCTCGTCAAGCTCGGACTAATCCACCACGCCCTCTTCTCCACCCGGCTCACCGCATTCTACGCCGCATCCACCTCCACGGCAGTCTACCTGGCACCTATTCGACCTCGATCCCAAGCCCTCGTCTACAATGGTACGATTCGTTCCCACCTCCAAAACCACCAGCCGGAGCTTGCTTTGGCCTTTTTTCCTTCAAATGGTTGGTAATGGAGCAGAGCCCAATTCACGCACCTTCCCCTTTGTTCTCAAGGCCTGCTCGATCCTAAAGGCCGTAGAACAAAGGGAACAGGTTCATGGACTGGTGTTTAAAACTTGGGGTGGACGCGGATTTGTATGTGAGGAATTCTTTCATTCAGTTGTATTGTACTGTTGGGTTACTATCTACTGCTCAGAAACTGTTTGATGGAATGTCTCGAAGGGATGCTGTATCTTGGAATGCAATGATTTCTAGGTCTGGATCGGTAAATAATGGAGGGAGATGTTTGATCAGATACTTGAGAGAAGTGTGGTATCGTGGAACTGTTTGATTGATGGGTATGTGAAATGCGGTTCATTGGAGGCTGCAGTGGAGTTATATAACCTGCCTACCTGCAAAATATTCAGTTACATGGAACACGATGATCGGTGGTTATTGTAGGTCTGGTATGATGAAGGAGGCCTGTAGTGTTTAGTCAGATGCCAATAGAGATGAAGGATTTCTCCAGCTTTGTAGCAATGATTGATGGATACTCGAGAGGTGGTAGTTACGACGAGGTTTTGGAGCTCTTCAATGAGACGCTTGTGAGTGTGTTGCCGGCTTGTTCTCATCTAGGAGCACTTGAACGAGGTCAATTGATCCAAGAGTATCTTGTCAGGTGTAAGTTTAAGATTGGATGTTGTGTTAGGGACGGCTCTGTTTGATATGTATGCGAAGTGTGGGAGAATGGGATGAGGCTCTTGTTGTGTTCAATGGCATGGAAAATAGGGACATTGGAACATGGAACTCCATGATTGCAAATCTTGGCCTCCATGGTTATGATAAAGATGCTCTGAGATTCTTCTTCAAGATGTCGGGTTCAGTAATGGTCACAGATGAGATCACTTTTCGAAGTGTTCTCAGTGCATGCCGACATTCCGGTCTAATTGAGGAAGTACGCGGCTGCTTTAACCTCATGATTGAAGCGTACTATATAGCACCAAAAACTGAACATTATGGCCGCACCAATTAGTTTAATCTTTTTTCTCTTATATTCCAAAATCCCCCACCAAATTCTCTAAAAACTTTAGCTAATAGGCAACGAGGTTTGGCTCACTACTATGGTACCGTCTGTAGTTGCGTGATGCCATTCATCGAGTTAGTTGTTGTATAAACATCATCAATAGATCAATCATGGTCCAATTGATTGTAGCAATGGATCTCGAGTAACCTGTAAACCAACTCTGTTTCTAGTAATATAGCTAAATACAAGAAACCTTTTCATGAATAAGTTGCGTATCCTGCCATAAATCCCGGTCGATGTTCATCTATCCCACTATTCCGGTGCTCTTCGTAAAGATTAGACATACATTTGGCACAGATTAATTTCTAAGCACAGTTTGATTTTAATTTTATCTGGAGTTGGGCATAGGGTCGATAAATCTCGATCATTTTAAGAACCCTAGCGTGGTGAATCTTAAACTGTTTTAAAAGGGAAAGCCTTGATGAAAGACTTGGATTCATTACTCGTTATTGTTTAAATCCAACAAAAAAGAAAAAAAAAATCCAAGGCCCCATAATTATTGTCATCATTACACGTATGACACGATCTTTTAAGGCGTGGCGTAAATTTCGTTTTTAGCATGTAATTGGAAAGAATTAAGAACTCGAATCCAAATCGCTATTATATATAATTGGAAAGGATTTTCTTCTACTGGATTATAACACAAGGTTACCTCCTAGCCTCCTACTGCACCACATATCTCAAAGCGCGTTATACAACGGTTGAGAAAGAGAGGGAGAGAGACAGGAGGGTTTTGTTTTGTTTTTTTTGGCCGCCAAAGCAAGTAGACTCCTCTCCTTCTCTTCTTCTATTGCGAGACGAGAGCTAGTGAGCAACCAAGGAGGAGGAGGAGGAAGAAGAGGGGTTTCCCTATCCTCTTAAGGGAAAATGAACGGCGGTGGCGTCGGCGGAGGTGGGCCGATTCCGGCGGCGGCGCGAAAACTTGTGAGGATCGTGAAGGAGATCGTTAACTGCCCGGAGGCGGAGATCTACGCGGCGCTCAAGGATTGCAACATGGATCCCGACGAGGCGGTGCATAGGCTCCTATCCGAAGGCGACCTCTCTCTCTCTTTCCCCTTTCCCCCCTTTTCTGGATGGTGTTTCTTTGAATCTGTTTGGAAGGGTAGGTAAACTAGGAGGAATTGATGTAAAGACGGGATCTTGGCAGGTTATTTGGTATGGTTTGGCAGGGAAGAGGTAATGGGTAGAGTGGCATTATTTATCAGACAAATTAATTGAGGATTTCTTCTTGGTGGGTTTTTATCTCATGGATGTTTATTTCGTGGATCGAAGGTACTTTGGTGTAAGTCGTGGTATATATGGACTATTAGAGCTGTAGTATGTCACAGCTGACTTTTTGTTTCTCTAAGTTTCCATGGACTACAAGGTGAATGCTGTCTTAGTTAGTCTGTAGTTGAGAGATTTGTAGACTATGCTTCTTCTTACAGAAAAGCGAGATTATTCTAATATGACTAGATAAACATTGTACTCGAGGATACCCACTTGCCTTTAGATATGTGGAGAAATTGTAGGTTGCTCATCTACCCAATTCGAGTGGCTTCTCGTCAGTACAAGCCTATAAGGCTTGCTCACTGTTTGTAGCCTAGAGTTGAGGAATATGTTAACTTCCATAACGCTCTTTGATAGTCCTATATCTGACTTTGAATTTATTAACTGCGCAGATACTTTTTGTGAAGTAAAGAGCAAGCGAGAAAAGAAAAAAGAGGTGAGTCAAATTTATATATTTGTATGGTGGTTTTGAGTCTTTTGACACATTTTTTTAAACTCTCAAGATGATTTGTTGTAGTTTTCATATTCGTAAATCTTTTATGTTTTAATACTTTCTTTGATGTTTCTGTGTGCGAATACTAATACATCTGGATTTATTATTTATGGTGAAGTTTTTTTTATACTGTGCATATATGTTGTCTTCATGGAGTCTTTTATCTATTCAATCTCTTCTGTGGCTCTATAACTCTATATGTTATATTGCTTCAATAATTCTTTTGTAATTACTCTGACGACTAAGATTGCTTTTTGCTGTTAATTATTTTGTGTTCCAATTGGTAACCTAGCCTAAATCTAATACTTTTGTTATGCGACTTTCAAAACATGAGTTAAAGTTCAATTTAATGTCCTCATGGAAAGAATTAAACTCACTAATTTTTGATGTACTTGTAGATTAAGGAGAACCCAGAACCTAGACCTCGTGCAGTGAGTAATGTCATTCGCGGAACTAGGGGTGGTACAGATCGCAATAGCCGTAGTAATTCTTTTCAGTCCAGCTCCAGTGGTAAGCATATTAGCAATTGAACTTATTCCAAATGATTACAGGATATGGATTATTGTCTTAACATTCTTTATGCATTCCATCAGATCACCCAGTTTCTCGTGTTAAAACTGCACAAAAGAGAGAAAACGAGGCAAATTCTCTTCCCACATCATCAATCTTGGGACCTGGCAAGGGAGCAGCAAATCCCTATCAAAATCCAACCGCTCTGAGGCAATTATTTCTAATCCTTTCAACGTGCTTCCAGAGTTTGAAAATTTGAATGCCTATTGCCTGGACGGACTGTATCTGTTTCCCTTGAACCAACTACTCAGTTAAATTTCCATAATAAAGTCTAGTTTTACAACTCTGAAAGATGTCGTTTTGCTATTGCCCTGTTTCCAATTTGACATCACTATATTGAATGCAGGCATCTTTCAATTAATGCTGAGATTTCTTTCTGATCGTTTATGCTAGTTTCTTATTTATTTAACCCAATCCAGTGAACCCTATTAGGCTGGATGAAATTATTTTTGGATTTGCAAAAGTGTTGAATGGATGAAATTATTTTCATGCATTTAGTGAATAATCTGATTGTATTTACTTTTCCTTTAAATCTTCCAATAGCACAATTATGAAAGGGTTTCTTTTTTATTTTTTTAATTTATCGTGAACCTTTTCTCTTTGGATCATGTACAGACTGATTATAATCTTCCATATGATGGTCAGTAAATATTACCAGCTGCATGAAAACTAACTTTGCCATATTATCTTGGTTCTTTATTGTGGTGCATTTAAATGCTAAAACATTGAGGCGCTCTAATGTTGAGGTTGTATTATCTTTTTGACATCATCATTTATCAATAGGAAGTACTTTGAGATAAATTTTTTTTGAAAAGATGAACAACTAGTTTTTCAGGTGTGAGATAATATAATATACTCCTTGTTGCTGATGTACATAAACCAAATGTGCATTATCTGATAGAAATGTAATTGGTTGTTAGGTGAGTTGTAGGAATTCATTTTATATTCTTTTAAGTCTTAAAAATTGCATGGTTAAGAACAAAATCTTCATTGAAAATAACAATGATGAGCACCAACTGTATCAACCTGGTTATGGCATTTATCTTCCATTAATCTGCCCAGTTGGTTTTGTAAATGCATCTACCAGCTTTATTTTGTTATTAATTTTCAAAACCATTAAGAGTACTAAACCGGGCATTATTGGCATGCCAAGCTATGCCAGTCAAAGCTGGCAATTGTTGTTTTAACTTGTCTTATTCAAAGATGGCAGGCAAAAAAAAAAAAAAAGAATTGATTCCCTATTCTTATCTTGTTTAAACCATTTGACTTGCATCCTTCCTTTCTAAAGTAATTTTCGTTTTACTTTGCAATGTAATGCTTGGAAAGATGATTGTTTACTTAATGCTTACTTATGTGTTTCTTTTTTTTTATTTAAATTACTGTAGTGCTGTTTCATGCAAAATGCTGTCAGCTGATAAGGTAGCTGACAGCAGTTCCATGCCTTCGCAACCTTCATCTGGATTTCAGCCCAATTGGTCAGGGATGGCAGGCCATCTCTCAATGGCTGACATCGTAAAGATGGGTAGGCCTCAAGGAAAATCATCTAGCGCTTATACTATGGCAAGTGACAGATCTTACACTCTGCAAACTTCAGCTACATCAAACTTGTCAAACCATAGTTTCCAACAGCCTTCAAGCACAGATTTGCTGTTGGAGCTGGATAGGGAAATGGCTGCTTCTCAAGGTCCTGTTTCACACAACATATGTACTAGTCACGATACTAACATTGGTGATGACCGACATACATCTCTTAATGGTCAGTCTCTAGCTGACGAGCCACTTGCAGAAAGGGGATCAACTTTGCCAGAAACATCTGGTTCCTCTTCCTTATATGTTGAACCATCAGAATCATCTACTTTACTTATTGATGCAGTTAACCCGCATGGAAATTCTCACTTAGATGAAACACAAGAAATGGAGGAAAATGTTAAGGCATCATCAGCAAAGTCCATTAGATCATCATCTGCCTCTGACAGACAAATAGAACAGGAAGTTTTGGGAAACAATTCTAACTGGAATGAAGACTTATCGAAGAACATGAATGGTTACCAGTCTCAAAGGGATCACTTTGAGAATGATGAAGGTAATATTAACGGTAGTACTTTCTTTCTTTCTTTCGTGTATCTGTTTAACATCATTGTTTTAATTTGATTTTCATGTGAAATTGGACTTTGTTCATCTACGCATTACTTCATTTTTGTCTAGCTTTTTCATGCCAGCTTTTTTGCAGGCATACACTTACAAAGATAATATTTGTATGCTTTCAAAATCCTCTGAAAAGATTGGTAAAACCATTCTTGCTTTTAAACTTTTGATGATAAAATAGTACCACATCTTCGTTGTTTCAATAAGCAGATGTTAGGCTGTTCTTTTGTTTGTTGATCCTTGGCGTGTATGTTTTTGTTATCCCAGTCTTGTAAGGTGAAATTTTAAGGTAATCTCATGTCTTTATCTGAAAAGTTTGCTTTAATTGAGCAAAAGTATATAAAGTATAGGAGGCATAATCAGTTGACATAATGCATTTTTTTCAATTTTAACAAATGAGGGAATTCTTGTAGCTGATATTTCTGGTTAATGGTTATAGTACCATTTTAACCAATACTTTTGATTTGGTTAAACATACAGAATGACTTTTGTAGTACAGGATACTGGTATACTCATGAGCTATGCATTGTGTTTAAGCTTTTCCATTTATTCTTCATGACTATGCTGTCATTTTCAGTTGAGGATGTCCATGTGGATGTATCGGCTGCTGCAGCAAATTTCCAGCAACTAAGTCTACATGAGGAAGAGCTAGGAACAACCAAATCTGCTGAAGATAATCCAGCAGTGATCATACCTAATCATCTGCAAGTTACAAATGCAGAATGTGCACATTTGAGCTTTGGTAGTTTCGCATCTGGTACCTTCTCTGGATCTTATGTGGCAAAGCCCATGACAGACAGTTTGGAGGGGGCCCCAGTTTCAAATGATTCTTCTTCAGTTGATCAATTAGGTGCAACTCATGCAAGGTACCCGCTTCTCCCCCCAAAAGTTGGTTATTGATTGTTTTTAAAATGCCTATTTTAATTGCAGAAATCATGAGTATTACGACAATGGGCAAGTAAGCCCTCCGTCAAATGAGAGTGTTGCTACTAGAAGTGGCACGAACACGGAGAATCTTGACATGCCTTTGGTTTCACAGCCCGATATTACGGGAACTGATACGCTGGACTCTACACATGGGTTTCAGTTTAACTTGCCATCGGTCTCAGGTTATGCATTTTCGAATGCTACACTGCCGAATGCTGCAGAGTACACTTATACACAAGGAAATGTGCAATTGCAGAATCTTTCTCCTTTCTCAAGTGTAATGGTAATTCATATTCCTTCTTTCAGAATTCTCACCACAATTACCTATTCATATCAGTCACAATTGTATAAACTGACATGGTAGGTGTTGTTTCTTACATTTCCTTTGGATTTCCTCTCTGCAGCAAGTGAATCCCTTGCAAAGTAGCTTAGTGGCACCAAGCATTTCTACACTTCAAGACTTTGACCATGCTTTCTCACCATTTCGCACTACCCAGTCGATGCCTACAAAATATAACATGGCTGCGTCATCTATCGATGGGTCAATCATTTCCATGCAAGAGGTACCCATGAAACTTCTTGAACCATATAGACTATAAATGTATATATTTCCTACTTTTTAGTTGCTCGAGATGCATCATCTTGGTCACGTGATGTTTGAGTTCAGTTGAAAGTTGAAAACTGTCTATATAATTTTTTTTAGTCATGTAGTGTTGCATTATATTCTAATTTCTCCTCCAATTGGAAGTTGCCACTGGTCTGGGATAAAGATTGTTAGCAACCTGAAGTTTACTAACATTTTACCAACTTGATTGTGCTAGCAAGTCCAAGGATTGTGCTTGTTGGTACAGCTTGCATTCTGGGCTTCTTTGTAGTGTACTTCATGAATTTGGCTTGAGAGTGGATTTAGCTAATGCTAGTTTTCATCTAGTTACTATAGTTTGTTTATCAATAAGTTGAAGCCGTTCCCAACATTATGTGGGTGGTTAGTTGCCAAGTCAAATTTAAGTCTCTTTGAGGAGTCGATGAAACTTCAAGACCTATCATGAGATAGATGCCAAGTATGTGGAAGCTGTATTAAATTTGTGGCACAATCTGATAAGGCAAAGAGAGGGAAGTTTGCCATCAATACATGAGCTAGCACACTGTTTTTACCTCCTCAATTTTGCTTTTGTTCAAAGTAGGAGCAACCCTCTAAAGTTCATAAGAGTTCAGATGTCATTCTATGGTTGAAACTTGAAAGTCTCACGGCACTCCACAAATATAGTATACAGGACTCTGTCCAAGACTGCACGCACTTTGCCAAAGATGTGGTATAATAACTTAGCTTATGTAAAACCCACCTCATAAACCAGAAACAGTATGTAAGCTGCTTTGACTCGTTTGGTCCCAACAGATTGTCTATTTGAGTTATCGAAATTTACAAATATTTGTGCATTTATCTAATATCTGGACCTATTGGGTGATGGCGTCATATTCAAATGACTCACTAATTTGGATGAAATATGACACTAATCATTGAATTTGCAATTAGCTGCAGTGGTTGGGTTCAAATATTATATTATAAAATCAATGTAATATAGTATATGCATCCATGGACCAGAGGAATGCATTGCCAATCCGACATCTCTGGTTGGTATAAAAAAAAGGAACTGGCCGGTGAGGTAAGTTGTTAAGGTCTTAGTCCTGCATAAGTTTGACCAGGGCTAGGCAAGTTTTTACCTCTGAAGTCTAAATCCTATGGTGACATTTCTAAACTGTGGCACCAAGAAAAATGTACAGAACGAGAGGAGGGAAGGCCTAGTTTGCTTGTTACTCACTGGATAGAGATGAACCATGAGGACTTGTGGATAATATTTTCTTTTGACTCATGCTATGGAATCAAACTCTTCCCAGCATGTGACCTTCTTGAAGATCAAACTGTCCTACATTGCATTCTTCTGACAGTTTGTTTTTGTTTGCAGACTCTGAAGCCAGGAGTGTTCTCCCACTCTCAGACAACTCAAACCCTTCCTAGCACCAGCATTCCGACAGGTCCTCCACCTCCTCAACATCTACCTGTTCACCATTACCCTCAACCAACCATGCCTTTAGGGCCCTTTGCCAACATGATTAGCTACCCATTTTTGCCCCAAAGTTACACCTACTTGCCATCTGCTACTTTCCAGCAACCATACTCGAGCAATGGCCTTTTCCACCAATCTGCAGCTGCAGTACCCAGTTCTGGCATAAAATATACACTACCACAGTACAAGAGCAGCATTCCTGATGCAAATTTACCTCAGGTTTCTTCAGTTGTCTCTGGTTATGGTGGCTTTGAAAGTTTAACTAATGTTCCTGTAAGTCTAGGCCTAAATCAGGGTACTGCTTCCTCCAGCACAACTTTTGGGTTTGAGGAAGCTCTGAGGTCTCAGTACAAAGATGCTAGTCATTACATGTCTCTGCAGCAGGTAATACTATTTTACCTGCTTGTTTCCAACGTTACAACTTATGATTAGCTCATGATTAATATTCACTGACTATTTGTTGATTATTGTTGTTAGAATGATAACCCTGCTTTGTGGGTTCAAGGAGCTGGTTCTAGATCAGTTTCAGCACTTCCGACTAGCAATTTAAATGGCTATCAAGGGCAGCAAATCAGTAGCCTTCGTCTGGCACAGCAGCCTTTGCCAATCAGTGCTCTTGGATACCCAAGCTTCTACCATTCACAGACAGGGGTGGCACAGGAACATCAAAATCCTAAAGAAGCAAACTTAAACGGTCCTCAGACTACACCTTCTCAGCTATCTCGCCACACCTGGCAAAACAGCTACTAACCACCCTTCTCCAGCTTGTCATGATTTCAAGGAGTTTCATCTCTAGAGTTTTCTGGTCATAACTATGAGTTTAACGTACTTTTTCTTGATCAAATTTGAAGAGAAGCAGAGTCCTACTTTTACTGCTGTTTAGAGTATTGAGAGGTACATCTACATTTGGAATGTGTGTTAACTTATCCCACTTCTGGGACTAGTATCATCTCTGCCTCCATTTATTTGCTCGCAAGTAGCTGTTAAACTCTCTAACAAGTATTGCTTCCTTATTCTCCAAACTCAACGTCCAATAGCACACGCAGTTTTTGGCTGTTATTTACAAGTGAATGTTTTACTCTACGAGTTTGCCATCGTTCGTCACTTGTTCCAGAAATGAACTATTCACACAAAGTTATTACTATGAAGTTGTCTTCATATAGCTGTGCTGTAAACTGATCTACTTGTGTTATCTAATCTTGCTAAAGCAGCTAATTTATCTTACGTCTTTGTTTGTACATTTAACTGCTGGATTGTTTGGCTGGCTGGCCGCCAGGTACCGACTGCCGAAGTAGCTAAACTGCGTAGTTCTCAAAATTTTCTTTTGTTCTTCTCAAACTTATACTGCTAGGAGTATAAAACGTGGGTATTCATTAACAGTGTCACTTATAAGATTAGTGTATATTCCAGAAGACAGAGAAAGATATTAAAAGGAACAATTAAAAGTATTGTTGCAATGCTAATAGTACAAACTCCATTCTTTTACACGGAGAACCTAATTTGCTCACTTTCCTGGGACAAAGTTTGTAGCATAAGACCAAGCATTGTTGTTAACCGGATCGGCGAGGTGGTCGGCCAGGTTCTCCAAGGGCCCCTTGCCTGTCACTATAGCCTGAACAAAGAATCCAAACATAGAGAACATCGCCAACCTTCCATTCTTGATCTCCTTCACTTTCAGCTCGGCGAACGCCTCCGGGTCGTCGGCAAGGCCAAGTGGGTCGAAACTACCGCCGGGGTATAATGGGTCGGTTATCTCGCCGAGCGGTCCACCCGCAACCCGATAACCCTCAACAGCACCCATTAATATTACTTGACAAGCCCAGATAGCCAATATACTTTGTGCATGCACTAAGCTAGGATTGCCCAAGTAGTCCAGACCACCCTCACTAAAGATCTGAGCACCGGCCTTGAACCACACTGCCTCGCCGAATTTTACGCCGTTGCGCGCGAGGAGCTCCGGGAAGACGCACCCGAGCGCCCCGAGCATCGCCCACCGGCAGTGGATCACCTCGAGCTCGCGGTTCTTGGCGAAGGTCTCGGGGTCGGCGGAGAGGCCTGCGGTGTCCCAGCCGTAGTCACCGGGGAACTCACCGGTGAGGTACGATGGGGCCTCGCCAGAGAATGGGCCGAGGTACTTGACGCGGTCCGGGCCGTACCACGGGCTGCCGGACGAGACGGTCTTGGGCTTTGCGGCGGTCTTGCGCATGGTGACACGGCCGTCGCCGAGGATCTCGGAGGCGGCGGGCGCTAGCTTGACCGCCTTGCCGGCGAGGGAGGGAGAGGAGAGGGCCATGATCGATGCCATCGGAGAGAATTCGGAAGGTAAGAGTGGAGTAGGAGCAGATGAGCTAGTCGTGGATGGCTTGATGAAACAAAGAGTAGGGGTGTGGAGTGATTTATGATGAGGAGAGGGATTGGTGTAGTTATCTGCAAAAATCTGTATCTTGAAGTTGATTGGTGGATGGGGTTTGAGGTCGTACAGGTGGCACATTGTGAGCCATAAGTTAGCATGGCTATGGTTGGAATCTCCACGACGACTCGTGATTGGAAGTGCTTGATTTTTGTTAACTAAAGGTGCGGATCCGAGATAGAATGATATCTTTATATATATATATATATATATATGAGCATTTGGGTTGCTCCAAACACTAATTGCTGCACTCTGAAACGTTCTCGTATAACCCATTAACGCTTCCAATAATTTCCAGATCGTTACTAATTGTTATTATTTTCTATTATAATTGATGGTTTGGGTGTCATAAATGCTATATTATAATTAGTAAAACGGCTGCTTACTGAAAGGAATCTCTGCAGCTCCAACTGTACGAAATTTCCAGATAGTTGGCAGTCCACCGTTGGCTCACGCTTGTTCTTATAAACCTTTTACCTTTCTACTAAGAAATTGTTGCAAAAGCTGCACTTGGCGATTAAAGAGATTAACTTTACAGCAAGGAGCGAAGTGGAATAAGAGTGCGGCACCCTTTTGTTTTGTTTTTTTTTCCCTCAAGTATATTTTGCTGAGTATAACTAGTAAGTATTAAGGGAGGTCATTAACATGTATGCACACATGAAATACAACATGTACCTGATAAGTCTCATACGTGATTAGCTTCTTTGAGTGCAATAAGATATCTCACAGGTTAAAACGCTTTTTTAATTAGCTCCGGTACGTATCTACTTTTGCTCTATAAATTTCTTTTGCCTTTAAGAAGTTAAGCCAACTTAACTAATGTTTTAGGCTAATTAATTAGAATTAGTTAAGCACGCTTTGTCTTCTTGCGACTCATCATCTTCCTCCCATGGCGACTGTTGGGTCCCCAAAATTGACCCGTTATTCTATTTCAACCTGCTCTCGACTCCCCTCCGCTTACCAGATTTACCCACCACCTCCGCGCCAAGAATATAGCCGTTGCATTTGCCGTTTCACTTCCTCTTCCCCACTTTATAAAATCCCACCATTCTCCATTCTCCCCTACCATCTCTCTCTCTCTCTCTCTAATCTTTCATCTTTCTACTCCTCCTGATTACCATTTCACAAGGATTTTTACCAATGGCCAGACAAGTACTCCCCACCAAGTTGGCCTACTCTTCTGCTCTGCTACTACTCTGTCTAGTCTTCTCAGGTACTAAATGCTCTCTTAGTCTCTCCTGTCATGGAGTTTCCACTCGATCATATAATCATCCCACTCGTTTGCAGGGAAAACCATGACGTTGGTGCAGGCACAGGTAAAATATCTCCATCTCTTATCATAACAAAAGCGGAACAAGAAGAAAAAGAAATTTACTCCTTTGATTGCAGAAAACTTGGTGTGTGGCGAAGCCATCCTCGGATGATGCAACTCTGCTTGCGAACTTGAACTACGCTTGCTCTCAGGTGGACTGCAGTGTACTGCAGAAAGGCTGCCCTTGCTTCTACCCAGATAACCTCATCTCCCATGCTTCCATTGCCATGAACCTATACTACCAGTCCAGGGGCAGGAACTTCTGGAACTGCTACTTTAAGAACTCGGGATTGATCGTCCTGACCGACCCAAGTGAGTCCTTGAATCCATCAAAACACTCCGATGGGACCCAATTTGATTTAGTTCTGTTGCTAACCGTTAGCCCATTGTTGCTGTGGCAGGTTATGGCAGCTGTGTTTATGCGTGTAGTTGAAGAAGAGCAGGGCAGATGGAAGGCAGTAGATTTCAGAGCTTGGAGTAGGATAGATGGAAAACTTCGTTAAATTTGTCTAGAAATTGTGTCGTCTTTCGTGCTCTACGAACAAATTAATGTCGCTTATGCTTAGATATAATGATATCATGGCCTTATTTATCACAAGCTTATCGGTGGATCTCTGCAAAGCTCCAAGTTTTCTTGCTCCAGAAACTATTTTATACCAGTAGTCTAGTCTACTAATTTAGTGAAAATGATATTATCTAAAGAATAATATTTAATTGAGAGAAAAAAAAAACCACACCGCAACTGTCACAATCATCCTACATGAACCATCTTCCGTGTTCTAATAAATATAATTTTGTTTTAATAGAATATTTCTCCCTTAATCTTTTCCTATATTACAAAAATAATAGTATAAATCCACAAAATGATGGTAAATAAGAGATCCAAAGAATTATTTATTTTATTTTCCAGAAATCCTGTATGATTGTATCAGATCTAACCCTTTTTTTTTTGAGACTCTATCAGAATTCAGATCAAACTCATAAATTTTCCCTAAATTTCAGCAGAAGAGAAAAAAGGAATTAAAAAAAAAAAAAGGTAATAAAAAGGATCTGTGAACAAGGGAGAGTTCCAGAGACAGAGTCAAATCTTGGTGACGGAATCCACGGTAAAATAGACACGAAATCAGCGCTATTCCGAAAAGGGAGCTCCACGTGTACATACATCAATCGTCACATTTCGCCTTCGTCGCTCGTCTCTTCCCTCTTCCGCTTTCCCGATCCCACTTCGTCACTCTCTGTTTCTATAATTACCCCAATCGAAGCTAGAGCGGAGAGCAGCAAGCAACGATGTCCACTCTTCAATTCACTCTCCTCTCCCACTCTTTCCCACATTCTATTCCCCATCCAAAGCTCAGACATGACGCTCCCAGACGTTCTCTTCTCCATGGTATCACCACGACCGGTACAGCGCCCAATTCTCTTAGGTAATGTACATGGAACTGCTTGAAACCCATTATTCTAGCCTCAAAATCCTCCCTTTACGTTTTGGTTTTGTTGTGGAGGAGTTTTTTCTCATATGGGTCGGTGCTATTTTAAGCTCACAGGGTTGTTTTGCCCGAGAGATCTTTGAGGAAGAGAGGCCGGGGAGCTGTCTGCTTTGCCGCTCCACCGGTCACTGCGGTGACGCTGCAGTGGGTCTCTGCAGTTTCCGCTGCGTGAGTTTTCGTGAACTTTTGAGCTCTGATCTCTGTACCTTCTCGCTTTCCTCTTTGTTTGTGGTTCGAACTTTATGCCATTGTTCTGTTTGATGTAATGCCTCTGTGAAAGATTTAAACGGAGAAACATAAGCAAGGGATATGTGATTGTTTATACAAGGAGCTTATTTCGGTGTTTTTCCTTCTTTTTTTTTAGGTTAATCTTGTGTGCATGTTAAAGGGACACGCTTCACTTTTTACTTAAGGGTTATATTTGAGGTTTGACATATGCGACTGAAATCTTGTTTGCTGAAGATTTCATCTCTTATTTCCATAAGGGATTGACACATCTATTGGAATACAATCCACTCAAAAGTTTACCTCTCTAGGTTGGGGCCCTGTAACCTATATCAACCCTTTTCACTTCACTCTTTTTCCAATGACCCACGTTTTGTTGTCTGGGTACTCATAGGAAAAATTGGAGGAAAAACTTAGAGAGAGTGACTGACCATGAAGCATCTTGTCCCCGTCCACATGGAATCCACCATGTCAATCGAACCCTTGCTTGCAATACGGGTGGCCTGTACCATCTCAGTGGTGGATGAAAGAGAGTTATGGAAACTGATTGGTTGGAAGTAGATTATTTTCTTTTTCTTTTTTTTTCGTTGGAAGAGTATGTATCGTGGGATTTTTTTTTCCTGCAAAAAGGTCTCTAGAAAGTCTTCAAGAAATATTTCCTACTTGACAAGATTTTCTTGAGGAACTCTGCATTTTCATGAGTTTTGCATTTCTTTGTGCAAACGGACCCTTACATTGGTAAATCTGCCAAAGTATAATTTAGCATGCCCCTTAGTGTCTTCTATACCTTGTTGATTGCCATAATGCCATGTCAATTTTTGAAGAACTGGGAAATGCTCACTCTGTGTTAAAATGGGCATGCTCAAGTGGTGTCTCTATCACCTCTTGAGATTGACGATTGTTGGATCTTTTTTACCATTATATATATATATATATATATATATATATATATATTCTTTTTTTCCAGAAAGTTGAAGTAATATCAAGCCAGCTTTCTGTTATTATTGGCTTGGGTACAGGCTGAATTATCCATTGGTTATGGTTGCTCTTTTAAACATTTTTATACAAGATACTGCAGTTAATTAGATGGTGATCTCAAGGATTACAGGGTCTCCAACTTACTTAGCATCTGTTATTTTACCTTATTCTGCCTTGCTACACAGTTATATAGAAAGATGAAAATTGATATGCAGAATGATCTTCTAGTGTAACATAACTGAAACCTTATGCATATTTTTATGCTAGAATAACTGAGTGCATCTATGTATATGATTTAAGATTTCTCTGGTGACTTTTTTTTCTGCAGAGTTCTGATGCTTGCCAAAGGCACAGCCATCCAGAAATCATTTCTTGTTCCACTGGTTGCTCTGCAAGCTCCCGAAAGTATCATATCATGGATCAAGTGAGAAGCAAATTTGCTTAACTAAATCGTACAGCTTACACTAAAAGAATTTGTATCTCAGATTAGTTTAGAAAGAAAAAAAGAAAAGACATTCTGTGATAATCCAAATTTGGTTCCTAGATGTGAAATTTAGCTTCTCCACAATACCTGGTTATAATGCGCTGCTTATTCTCAGGGGTGAATATGGTATGTGGACTGCTTTCCTGGCACTTCTGGTTCGTCTATTCTACTTCATTCCAGGTATGCTTCACGGGTAAAGATTAACTTAAGATTTTGGCCATTTTCTGCAGTTTTCCATTTCAACAAATTTTCTGCTCAAATTTCATGTACTGAGTATCAATATGTATTCTCCTAAATGATATAGGTGAATTGGATCTTCCCTTCTTGACAATGCTGCTTGTGATCGTAGCTCCATATCAAGCATTGACCCTAAGGTTGGTACATGCTAAACCATGAGTAATACTCTATCCTTCTATTATGGAACTTCAACTTGTTTTATGGAAATATTTGTGCTATCATGCTATACTATGACTGCTATTAGCATCGATAATACTTATTAGGAAACCTGTCTTCATTTTTTTAAAGAATTAAAATGAAAGGTGTATATTTTCTTAACCTTCCTATTGTAAAGAAGTCACTTGAAAATGGTCCAAATCAATTCTATGATGATGAACACTACTAAAATAAACCTTGAAAGTCTTGGTTTCAGGGAATGGTGACGGCTAGTGAACATCAGATGGAACAAGAGCTTCCATTGAATTGGCTTATACATTTACCATTCAATCAAACATCTAAATTCATGTCTCACATTGCTGCCTTTTTTCTTCTTCATAAACAGAGGAACTCAAGGTGGTGCAATTGTTTCCTTGGCCATAGCTGGATATTTAGCTTTCCAACATTTCTCTAGGGTGGGAAGCTTGCGAAGGGCATTTGATCAAGGAGCCATCGTCGCAACCTTGGGCATCATCTGCGTCGCGCTTGTGCCCTGCTTCTTCCTATTCTGATTTTGGTTGGACCTAGAAGACCTCTACTGAAGCAGGCAGTAAAGGGTGCAGTTAAAGAAGACATCAATAATGCAATGTTCTTACCTATTTACCTTAGATAATATGTACCCGGAATAAGCAGCATACTGCTTGATATAGTTTCATGTTATCAATATGCTTTCTCCCGCGGTAATATTTCCTGGACTTCTTACTTCATTGTATGAGTTGGATCGTGCTTTTCTTTCTGCCAGCAGTTCTAATAAAATATCTTTTACCAGTATTATTACTTGACAGCAAAAAATTCTTTATCTTCATGTAATCTTTTCGTCATCTCTCTCTCTCTCTCTCTCTCTCTCTCTCTCTCTCTCTCTCTCTTACGACTTGTCATCACATTGAGCATGGATGTCTCTCTAAATTTGCATTGTATGCACTTGCTATGGTAAAGAAATAGCTAGACATAAGATACTAATGTTTGATATAGGTAAATCAACATGAGAAATGTTTTGTCTCTGTTACTGACGTGCCATGACAGCAAGAAATGCACCAAACGGAGGCAATAGACACCCAGAATGATTTCTTTAATTCAACTATGGCTTGTTCCAATCACTACATAAAACTCCATTTAAATGGCCCTTGAGCCCTTACCATCAATGCTAATCATGGTTCATTGACAACAATGATGATAAATTTGATCTAAGGGAGATCTAGCCCAAGCCAAGCATACGAAACACGATGCTGAATGGCACAACCGACGTCGGCTCGAATAACAAAAAATCCTTATATAGAAGAAGAATAAAAGGAAATCCTCTACGATTGAACGAATCCTCCCTCCCGTAGATCTGTCATAGCCATTAATTGCTTTAATAGCATAGCTACAGTTACTCTAGAACCATCTGATAGTGCTGTCCGATCTCTTAATGAGCTCCTTGATTCCTTGAAGGACCATTGTAGCTTCACCGTTATTCGAAGTGAAAAAGATTTCTTCCATTGATAAAATTAATGGATAATTTTATTTAGTATTATTTAATTTTAACTGTTAGATTAGAGGAGAAAAAATAATAATGTATTAAAAAGCATTATACGTACTTAGTTTAAACTCAATAATGTATTAAAAAGAAAAATCACAAGCTTAATAAAATAAATCTCAAACCACCAAGTATATCCATCCTAGGAGAAATCAAAAGACGGAAGGTAAACTGAATTTGAAGGTATCTAATTCAGTTTGATAGAATGAAGTCAAACAGACTCGATCGTGGATCGCGGATCGTGGATCGTGGTCGCCTAACAAGCAGTTGAAGAAGGACAAAATGTAGGTGGGTGTTTTTAAGTTGAGGTAGTTCATATCTACCGTACCATCACATCCTTGATTGCTTTCATATGTGATTGATGGAGATGAAGTGAGTGGGTCATAAGACTTTCCCTCAGCCTTTGTAGATACACAAACCCTTAATAAACTACCATCTATTTCCTTCCACAGAGACCTCTCTTTTTTTTTTTTTTTTGGTAGTATATTAACACTTTTTAACTCTTAGAAAGGAAAAATATATCAATTTTAGACGCACGATGATTGATGATGAGAGTGCTAGCATTTTTAAATTTTCAGTTGCTTTTTGAATTTAAACTTGACCGTTGTTTTGTGGTAATGTTTTTTGTTTGGTGGTGAAGGCCTGTAGGGTTTTCTAAACCCTTTTTTAAATGCTTGCGGAGTCGTATGCTATTGCTAGCAAGTTAGCTGGTCGCTGTTGATGTGTTTTAGGTTGGCTACATAGTTTTAGCTGGTTGTTGGGTGGTTTGAGGCTTTTAATGTTGGCTTTTAATTTTGGATGTAGGTGATGAATTCTGAGAGTTTTTAATCTTCTAATGAATGAAAGAAACCCTTGCCTCTCTTATCTTTTTCTTTTCTTCTTTTTTTTTAAAAAAAAATATTTTATAATCAAACGCACGTTTATGTACATTTTGTTACACTAGTTTATAAGATAGATCACTTAATTAATTATGCATAAAATTTTATTATAAGCGGAGACTATGATAAAATTATGTATATTTTCTAAGTAAAACTTATTATTAGTAAAAAATAATTAAAATACTTAAAGGTACTTAATTTATATTTAAGAGGTTAACATAAATTTATTCGGAAATTAAAAAAATATATATATATGTGCACGAGAGGACCAAACGAGGCCCTGATTTTATTATAGATTGGACGTAACAAAGAAAGGAAATAACGTAGAAGTAATCTAACCAAGAAACAAACAGAGATCACACATCTAGGCTTGGTTACTGGCAGAAACTTATTAAATATCTTGCAGCGCTGCACCTATTGCTTCCTCTCCCCTACCACCCCTGCATTACCAGCCAGCATTAAGTACTTGTCCTTCCGAGTCAACCCGGTGCACTCGAACCCCAGCGCGTCGGCCAGCTGCCTCTGTATCAGGTTCGCCACCTCCGCCGCGCTACGACCCCCGGCCCGAGTCATCTCCTCCGACACCCTACCCAAGAACTTCACCCGATAACCCGGCATTGGATTCATCATGAACACGACCGGGTCCAGCCACTTCTGCCCGCTCGCCGTCGTCCCGTAGAACGTCCCCACGGCCACGTCCATCGCCACCGGCTCGATCATGTCCGCCAACTCCGCGAACAGTGGGCTGAACCTTAGCAAATACGGCTCGCGGCACGTTGTTCCCTCCGGGCACACTGCTAGGTCGCCCACCTCCAGCAGACCCCTCATGATCCCAGCGTCGCGCTCCCGGTCCCTCGTCAGCTTCACCGTCCTCATCGGTGCGATGATCTCCGACGTCCAGCTGAGGCTGTACGTGACGGCCGGCACGGACCGTTGCAGCGCTACGTTGAGCATGACGGGATCGAGCAGCGTCCGGTGGGTGCAAACGTAGATCGCGCCCTTGCCGCCGTTAGCGCCGGGAACGGAGGGTCGTCGGAGGCCGTCGACGCGATAGCGCATGCCGGTGATGGCGACGACGGCGTACTGGAACTTGTAAGGGAGGATAAGTCCGGAGGTGATCCGGATAAAGGCGAGGATAAGTCCAATGGGGAGGAATAAGTAGAGGGATAATACGGACGAAGGGGTGGGAAGGGAGGCTAGTCTGCCGTCATGGAATATTAGAGGCTTTGGATATTTTTCTCTCGGCATCGTAGAGCTTACGCCACTGCTGCACTTTGCAACCGCATACACCTCCTGAAATATTGTTGACTGTGAAGAATGAGGAAAGAAAGAAAGAAAGAAAGAAAGAGAGAGAAAGAAGTGGCTTGCCTTGCAGTAGGGAATGAAGAGGTGATCATTTGGGTTAGAAAAGCTCACAAGACCCACATCAGCCTTGGCCTCTCCAAAGAGATCCTCGAGTGCCTTTTGCTTGTAAGAGAGATACGAGCCAGAGATGAGCCCAGCAAAGTAGCAGTCTTTCACCACCTGGAGCTCGGCTCCAACCACTTTATTAACACAAAGATACTCTTTTAAAAAGCTATCGACCATAACTCTAGGCAAACTGGTGATCACCACTTTGCGTCCATTAGAGGCCAAGAGCTCGTAGGCTTGAAAATGGAGGGTCTCCAAGTAGAACTTCGGCAGCACAGTTCTGGCTACAAGCTCCATGTCCTTCTTCCTTAACCCAAAGAAGGTGAAAAAGGTCATGATCTTTAAACTAGCCTCTCCATTCTGGCCCAAGGCCCATACAACTGGATAACATAGCAGCAGAAGTAGAGCCCTTAAAAGGCCACCACCTTCAAATGCCACCAACATGAAGTAAGGAAATGGAGATTTAGATCCCAAGAGGCTTCCTTGGATGTCACATAGCAAAGTTTGCGCTCCTCTCCCTTCCAACGAGCACTTGGTCACACTGGCGTACAAGGGATTAGGATCCTGGTATAGGTTTGAAGGATTAATCTTGTGGAGGAATCCATAGCTCCTTACCCTCCTCGCTGCTCTGTAACATGTGAGCAACCAGTGGAGTAGTATCTTTGGTACAGCACTCCTCGGAAACACCATCTCTCTCTCCCTCTCTCCCTCTCTCCCTCTCTCCCTCTCTCTCTCTCTCCCCGGTTAGTAATGGAATACTGCAGAGATGAAGTACATATATACCTTTTATCCACACAAAAAAAAAATAAAAAAAGTACATATATAGTAATAATGGAAGATGGGAATAAGGGACGGGCAACCACGAGTCTCTGTTCACATTTTGCATTAAAAGCGCACCAGAACTGGCACTAATGAACTTGTTCGTGGCTTCGGTGGCTAAAACGCAAAACGTAGTAACTTTTTTGTTTTCCAAGTCTCGGGAGGAGGACTTGGGAGCACCTGTGTGATTTATTGCTTTATTATTGGATTAACATATTTGAAAGAGTGATTAAAATAATAATAATAGATTATTTAATCTAACCCAAACAATAATCAACTACCCCCATAATTAGCTCCTTAGTAAGCAACAAATTCCCTTCTTTACCAGATTGATTTTTTACCACCCTATGACTAAGTGGAATAGTTTTTCTCCTCTCTCTAATTTAATTTCCTTTTTACTAAAATACCAGTTTTCTTTTCGAATTTCAAATCCAACCTAACAAATCTTAGTTAGACGACCTGTTTATGTATAAAATAATAATCAAAATCATATATAAGATGACGGATTTGTTGGAGTTGACCAAGTCGTACGTACTATTTGATGCCGATCGGGAAAAGTGACGGACGACTGTTTGGATTTTGGAGTAGGATACGTGAAGTTTAGGTTTTTGATTTTAAACTTATTAATCTTTTAACTAATTAAATATTCAATTGGCCCAAAAGTTTAAATTATACAAAAACAACCACTGATAAATTATTGAAAAGACCCTATATTCTGTATTTATTATAATATTATATTAATATTAGAATTATTTTATATTTCAGAGTGAAATGGAAAAAGTTTAACACCACAGTAGTTTTAAGCACTAATAAAAGTAAAATTTCCCTATATTATATCTTAATTCTTTTCAACAAATTATTGTAATGTTGATTAGTTGAAGGAATTGGATGCTTGTTTAGTATAAGTTCCATCGAATCAAAGATAATATTCAAATCTATACCGATGTCTCACTCGATACTTGGTCAAAAAGAGAGAAAGAAGAGCTGTCTGGCCATGATTGACCATCCTAGAGCTAAGATGGGCATTGAGGGCGGCGAAAGACACGTACCACAAAAAATGGAGGTTTCCAAGAGTAGACTGATCAACATCAGAAAATAATGCAAAGTAGTTGACTGATTTGGATGTAGCACTAAAAGCTACACAGGATGATGATAATCAAAGTGAAATAAGAGAATAAAAGAAAACCTAACCTTGATACATGCATATCAGAACAGTACTAACATAAATGCATATCTCTCGATTATAGCCTAGTAGTTGAGTCAACCTAACTCACATTAGAGGTTATAAGTTTAAATTATATCGTAAATAATCTAATTGTTCGATTTATTTATCTTAACTATAATTTTGAATAACCAATTAATTAAAATTAATTTAGATATTTTTGTTTAAAATTTTATGTATTTGATATGAATTTTTATTAACTTTGAGCTAGTTTCTAAGTAGGACCCACACATTATTAATGATGATTTAGTGGTAAAATTAATTTAGCTCAAAGAGTACTTTATTGTTATATATCACTTAGTGAAATCTATGAAGATAAGTGAATCAAAATTGTTTCTAAAATGGATATCATGACAAATGAAAAATAAAAGAGAAATGAGTTTAGTACTTTATTAATGATATTAGTATGGTATATAAGTGACAAATTTCTTATGGGCTTTGAGCCCTAAAAAATGATACATATTTTATGGGTAAAGAGTACTATACAACTTAACTCACACACGCGCACCATCTGACTCAGTTCAATTCGCGTGCGGGTCAAGTCCAAATTTTTTTATTAGAATAGTTAATTGGTTAGTTGATTGAACTCGAAATGTCGCATCCCTTCGTCGAGCCTTATGCGTTTATTTTTAATTTTCTTTTTACTTAACTTGTGAGCAATTTACAACTACTAAAATAATAATGTACCATACAAACAATATGTAATCTAAACATACAAGGTGTAAATAAAAACAATCCTTATTCTTATATATGAATACTTAATCGATGCCACGTAGACTATTATGTTAAAAAATATATATTATATTATCTCAAAAGAAAGGCACATTTATTAAATATAAAATATAAAAACTATTATTTTATAATAATTTTAATTTTAGAGTAGTTGATCAATTATTATGGTGTTGATTAATCAACAGCACTTATTAATCTTATCAAAATATCTCACCGTTAAGGCAAGAGGAAGTATTAAACATAATATATAAAAATTATTATTTATAATAAATTAAATTTTTAGAGTAGGTGACGAGTTAACAACATATTTTATATGAGTCCTTACATACAAGGACGATATAGCAGAAAAAGGAAATTATTTTCCAATTCGAGCAAGGCCATTAGGGACCACAGTGGCATTGAGGTAAATAAAGGCAATATTGACGATACTCAAACTGCACAAGAGAGTTTGAATATGTTCAATGAGGTGATATAAACGCTTAGGAGGATGCATTTTGCCACCGAAAGTATGGATAAGAGGTTGATGGTCAAATTGGACGAGGATAATGGAGAAAGAAGCCCCTCTCAAGAGTGCAAGCAGAGAGACCGAGCTAGAGAGAAAGGACCTCACCGTAGAGAAGGATCCATACACGTTTAACTTAAAGTGGTGCTAAGCCAGAGAGGCCCAATGGGTCAGAGTACGGGCCAGGATCAGGTGCGTGGAGTCCAGATCTAAGGATAACGCGTTGGGAATCTTAGGCCTTCCGGATGTTGCAAAAGGCCAACTCACTTTCTTAGAGAAAACTACTGAAGAAAAGTGAGTGGGAGACATGAAGGACGCCAGGAAGGTAAGCTTGGAAAGTCACATACCAAAAGCTGGAGCCGGAGCCGGAGCCGGCTCGGCTCGATAGGCTCGGTATATAAACCGAGCATTACTCACACAACCCTAGTTCTCTTCAAAGTCCCAATTCCTGTCATTCGGACAGTCGCTCTGCCTTCGAGTCCTCCTCCTCAAGCCGCCGGCCCGCCGCCTCGTCCTCGTCCTCCTCCACCTAGCCTCCTCCCGGCGCCCTCCTCCGTTGGGATCCTCAAGCCGCCTCCGTCGGGAACCTCAGGCCTCCTCCTCCGGCAAATCTCATCCTCCGTCGGCAAGAGGTTTTTTTAAACATTAATTAATAATATTCGTTACATTTTAATGTGATCACTGTCAGTTATTTGTTGTAGCTAAGCCTTTGTTTGAGATCATTATGTAAATTCATGTGAGAGAATAGCATAATAGATAGCTAATATATATTTTTTTTACATCTTAATGTGCTCACTGATGTGTCAATTAATTGTAGCTAATCAATTCCTTTTACATGCTGTCAGTCAATTTATTGTAGCTAATCCTTTATTTTTAGATCATTATGTAAATTCATGTGAGAGAATAGCATGATAGATAGCTAATAATTTTTTTACATCTTAATGTGCTTATTGATGCGTCAATTAATTGTAGCTAATCAATTCTTTATTTTTTTTTCTTTATTGTTGCATGTGATGATGTGAAGACTTGTGTTTCAAATAGCAATTTACTAATTTTGTATTTGGTCTAATCTATGATAACTTGGTTTTCTAACTACTAGTATTAAATTAAAAGTTAAGTAGTACTTTTGTTTTTGTTTTTGTTTTGTCTATGTAGATGTCAGATTCAGTAACTAAGGATCTTTCTCAATCATCTAATGTTAGTGAAAATGTATCTATTGAAATTGATATTGATGAATAAGAGAGTTATGAAACTAATATAGAAGGATAAAGTGCTAGTCAAATGAAAGGGAAAAGAAGAACTTGTGTGGTTTTATGTCAAGCAGATTAAGGTGAAAGAAAATGGAAAAGAAGTTGAAAAGTATCGATGTAATACTTGCCCTTCAGTATTTAATATTCCTAAGCAAGGTACCACGTCGCACATAAAAAGACATTTGAAATTTTGCACCGGTTTGTTAGGCAAGGGCCAAAAAACGTTTTGCTTTGCATATGGTGTTATTGGGGTTTCCACCATAGAAGATACCCAATTCCAAACAGACCTAGAGGACAATTTAGACTAATGAGATCTTACTCCTTAAAAGACGAATATGAATTAGCATCTACAATTGAACTAATTTGCATAATTCTCAATTTGTCCATCAAATTCCATTCTCAATCATTATCAAATATAAGTGCTCCCCCTATAGACGTCGACACAAGGAACAAACACAACTGCACTCAACTTGTTCAACAAAATGCCGCAACCACCTTTTTCACATCTTAAAAATAGCTCATCATACTATTCTTTCTGCGATGCATCATCTTCTAACCTGCAGTTATAGGGTCAAGAAATTGAATTAGAGGAAAGTGATAAGGTAGTGGTGGGATTCGCTTGCTACCTTTATTCGTGTCCGGATTAATGATTTTATCTGGGTATATTAATCTAGTCTATCCGCTATGTGCAGCGTGAAGGCAGATTTGGCAGCATATCCAAATGCGATGCAATGAGATATTATTAATCTGGAGCCCAAATGGGAACTTGTTTTTTTGGTCCACATACATCTATAATTGGTTTGAGAATAACTTTTTTTGAATAAAAATATTGCAAGGATAGTCAAAAGGAAAATCATAGGTTGGACAAGAATTGGAATAATTCTATGATGGCATATTATGAGTCCGATTCCGATAAACCCCATTTTTTTGAAAAATTATAAAGAACGGTTGAAGCCAAAAATCGATGCTATTTTATTCTTGGCTTTGGGCCAAATCTGTCACTCATGTTAGGTCTATGCCATGGCCTTCCCTTGCTGCTTTCAACTCTAACGGCCATGATGTGCAGCATGTGCTTATTAAACATTTTCTTGTGAAGGAAAGTCATACCACTCTCTGGTCTACAGCCTTGTGTAGACTGTAGAGCCCTTGGCCCTCATGGGCCGAAAGTTTGTGGAGGCCGAGCCTCATCTGAACAAAGGTTGAGTGATAGAGCTTAAAAAGGTGAGACTTCTTAGCTCTGTTATTAAGGGTTTTTTCAGGGATGATAGAAACCGAACTTGGCAAGTAATTAGTGGACTTAAGCCTTGGGGCAGCCCTGCAATATATCAAAAGCACGAGGACTGGGCATAGTCCAGCAGCTATCCCGGAGTTCTAGACAGCGAGCCCATCAAGCTCCTCGGGGAGGCGGATTGCTAGTCAACCAAATGCAAACCACTTACCAGGACTTGTTTTTTCTACAAAAAGGACCGAACAAACTTAATTAATTTTACCATCAATAGCCAACGGAACAGAAAAACAAGCAAGGGACTAGTAGGCAGAGCATGGAGGGTAGATTTAATAAGAGCAGAACGCCTGACCTAAGAGGGTGCTATACTTCCAATTATCAAACTTACCATTAGCCCCAGACAAGATAGAAACACAATTGGTAGATATAGGCTTGGGAAGCGAAATGAAGACCCCAACATAAAAGAAAGGGTAGACCACTAGACCCCATAAGCACATTTAACCAAGACTCCATATTGCGACCTAGGATAGGGTTGGACCACTTACGGATATAGAAAGCCGATTTAGCCCTATTAACCTGATGAGTCAAAACATGATAAGAATCCGTAATATCATTTTAAAATCAAGTAGTTGTGTCTTGTAGCTTTAGTAATAATTAAACATTATCAAATACAATAAGTGACAGATTTTCATATTATCATTAATAGAAAAACCATCAAGATAACTAGATAGCATATTCTCATTATCATAGCGTAAAAATTTGGTTGCAAAATAACTAAGAAGGGTGATAGCCGGCCACCTTGCCTAACCATCAAACTAGTGAGAAGGTGATCGATTAAAAGAAATGCATGTAGAGAGGTAGAAATACAAGCATTTTTCCGTTGCTCCCGTTTAGCAGGGAAGTTCAATTTATCTAAAACCAGTAAAACAACATCTCAACTCAGTTTATCATAGGTTATTTCCATATTAAGTCTAATAACCAAATAGGACTCAGAACAATTGCCATGATCTATCTCAATGGGGGCTGTATTGATACTTGATAACACGATTGGGAAAATGGAATTTGACGAACAAATTGAGAATTTTGTGAATTAGTTCATTTGTTGGTGCTGATTCATATTTGACTTTTAAGGAGTAAGATCTTATTAGTCTAAGTTGTCCTCTAGGTCTGTTGGAATTGGGTGCTTTGTTTTCTCTTACTTTTTTTTGGAGCCACTAACTATTCTGGCAAATGGGCAAACTGGATTTAGGTGATCATTTGGTGGATAAGTGCTCAATGAGAGCAAATTAAACAGCAATCTGTTTGGGGCGGTCCATTTTGGTCCAAACCAATCATTTCATTCATTTACTTTATAACTAAAAGTGCTTTAAGGTTTAAATTACATGGGTCTCTAATGAGGATGAATTCAACAATTATTCTTTGGCAAGCAATGAGAATTTTTTTTAGTCTTATGACTACAAAAGATTATTAATAGGATTGCAGATGGAATGGTTTTTGATTGTGTAGTAGTTGGCTTTAAGTAGTAATTTTGACTGTCTGTATAACTCTAGCATTATGATTCCGAGATTCTTTACTCTTAAGAGAGAAAGAGCTTCTCATGTATATCCACCTTTCATCTCAGCTGTTTACCCCTTGAAATCCAGCAAGTTATTTGTTGGACCATCTTTGTGATATACGACAAGAACCATAGACCCACACTAGGCACCATAATTATTATCATTGTCATTCCATCATTCCATGCCTAAGCATTGTAGGATGGATATGTAATGCCTAACAATTAAAGTATTTTGAAACTAGGATTCCAGTTTTCTGTTCTCCAAGTCTCTAATATACTTGCCCTAAGCAGGTATTTGTGTATCTAAGATGTGGCTCGACCACATATTCAAGGTAGCCCTATCTTACAAAGTGTTGCCAAGGGTGCTTAATATAAGTCATTAGGTGATTCATAGATCATATTGTTCTATTAATAGGAAAAGTTTGTTCTTGCTCCATGTCTAGCTATACTTGATATTTTAGCCTCTTTTGTTTAAAGTTTAGGTATTTTTGCTTGGAGGATCAAATTCTGGGGAAAAGGTTATGAATCCTCCCTTATGATCACTTGGGAAGAACTAATCACCCATTCATGGATAGGTAAACGTCAGTTTAAATCACACAAACCAAGATCAACCTTTCAAACTCCCCCCCAGAAGGATACTCATACAGAAGAAAAAAGAAATGATAAGCAAAGTAAAGACTAAGTATGAGTGTGTGGCATTTCTGGAATATAGGGACTTGCATTTTCCTCTTTGAAAAATGGAATATTTAAAGAAAGGCAGATCAGGTAGACATGTTTAGAGACATTTAGGTAGTAACATTGTTGCATTGAATAGGAAAGAATTTTCTTTTAGTTTTGGTTACATAATGCTATAAAGATTGCATTCTGTAGTAATTGAACTGAAAATTGTATGCAGGCCTAATGTACCATTAAGTTGTTTGATGACATTGTAAATGGGAATAAATTTAGAACTCTCGATTATGTAAAGCTGTAAACTATTTATCAATTTGCAATCTGCACTTTCTTATGTAAAATGTGAGAACTAATTCTACATGCAAATTCTCTAGAAATTTTGAGAATAAAGATATGAAAAAGTCTACTTAAAACTTGATACTCTAGGGGAAAAAGATTGGAGCTTGAAGGTTACTTTTATCACTGCTTTAATCTTGTGATCTAACCAGGAGCTTAACTAGATCTGCAGAACCCTATATTCTTTCGTTGTAGGAAATATAAATATATAACCACCCACCTCCCAAAAAAAAAGTGTACGAAAGGAATAAAGAGTAAAAACGAGCATTATGCCCCACTTGTTTTCTAATCCACCTTAAAAATATATAAGTTTCTCATATATTAGGGGAAATTTATTGAGGAAGATAAAAAAATTTCTAATATTCTTGATGCCCACAAACTCATCTTGCTTCCGGTGGAGTAGTTCATTCTAGAACTTTACCTGCTAGGCGTCAAAGGCCTCAACTCTAGCCTATTTGGAAAAAAAAATTCTAGTGTTTGTTTCTTTCAGAAGTTCAGTTCATCAGTTTTCCTTAGGAGCAGTAATTTATAAATGATAGATTTGCAATTGCAATTTGCTTGGATGTTTTTCAGTGCACTATGTCTGCCGATGCTGGCGAAGTGCAGCTTGATGGTCATGTTGCTGAGGAGGGAACACAAATTGTGGACAAAACTGAAGGGAGTGGGATGCCCTCAGCCAAGGAGGAGGTGAAACTTTTCCCTCTTTAATCTGTTGTGGTTATTATTAAGCATTCCCACATTTCCTGTCCACGTGTACTGGATTCAAATATATCGAGGTGTTAATGTAACTTCAATCATGTGGTTAGATATATTGTTTTGCATTTCAAGGGTAGATCAGTGAACTGCAAATTCTGATGTGACCATCTGTTAGCAGGAGGAAGCAGTGAAGAAAAAGTATGGTGGAATTTTGCCTAGAAAGCCTCCACTTATATCCAAGGTGATTATTATCATTTAATTTCAGTTTGACCTGATTAGTGTTTTTATTGACGATTCCTATGTACAGATGCATAAAGCTGAGAAGATAGGTGCTCTTTTTTCCTATCCCTTTTAGATATAACAATCAGAAATATTTTGTCCAGGACCATGAGCGGGCATACTTTGATTCTGCTGATTGGGCTTTAGGCAAGGTACTTTAAATTTGAAATTGTGTTCTTTAGCTAAGTTTGATGTAATTGTAGCTCTCAAGACCAAGTGTGGATTCTAAGTTTGTATCTCTATCTACTTTTGTTTGACTAATGGACTGATGACAGCAAGGAGCACATCCTAACAAACCAAAAGGACCCCTTGAGGCACTTCGCCCAAAATTGCAGGTATTTTTCTAGTCCCTCCAACCTTGTTAGCTAGAAGCATAGTTATCATAGCCGGACCTGGTGGTCGGATGGGGAATAGGCCATAAAGTTGTTTCAGTTTTAACATCAAAGCTGAAATGGAACTGATCTAGAAAAAACACCCGCTTACCCGGCGGTTTAAATGGCTGTCCATGCAACCCAGCTGTTTTTTGGTGAATCGATCAGGTCACTTATGTTTGCAGAGTTGCCTAATTATCCTTAATATTTAGTTATTCTATTGTTTATCTTAAGGGATTTTTTATCCTATTGTTAATAATAGTTGGGAAAATATAAATGATTTAGTTATGCTAAAAGTTGTAGTCTTTGATATATCTAATAAGTAGTGTTTTAAAATTGTGATTGTTAATTTATCAAATGGATTGACTTCTATAGTTCTATATAATTTTATATTTCTTGCTAATAAGCTGTATTTATGTGTTGAAAATGTTTAGTTAATACTTAATAACATACTATTGTGTTATTATTAAAAAATTGATCAATATAAT
Source organism: Typha angustifolia (assembly GCF_048772165.1). Taxonomy (NCBI): domain Eukaryota; kingdom Viridiplantae; phylum Streptophyta; class Magnoliopsida; order Poales; family Typhaceae; genus Typha; species Typha angustifolia. The sequence goes on from NC_133239.1 coordinate 2,458,830, forward strand.
GTTAGCTTTGATATGCAAAACCATAAGTTTATCAAATTTGATAATGTTAAACATGTATTACTAAAAGAGCGATCCAACCAAGTCAATGTCCGATTCCAGTCCTTACAACTGTGGTTATAAGTACCTTTCATTTTCAAAAGTTTATTTTTCCTTTTTGCTACCAAAACTTTTCATTCGCTAGTTACTGATTTTTGCTTTAACATCTACTTCTGCACTGTGTAACATCTTTGTTTGGCATTGATGTTTCTCTCAGCCTACGCATCAGCAAGCGCGTTCTCGCCGCTCACCCTATGCATCTAATGAGAATGAAGGTACATCTGAGTTTTCTAGTGTTATTTAGAAATTTCTTCTCCTTTAAAGGTCAATAAAAGCCAGTCGCAGCTTATTCAGTGAAATTCTGTTTTGCTTATAGATGGGAATAATGCTACTACAGAGGATACAGTCCAGAGTGATATCTCCGACGACAACAGCAACGACAACAGCAACAACAATAACCAGTAGTTTATGCTCTTGAAGGCTTTCAGAATGCGACCTTTATCACTTACTAGTCCTTTTCCTGCTTGAAAGGCTAATACTTCATTTTTAGCTTCCCTGAATAAGTTGTGAGGATCTAGTATCTATTAGCGGAGACATTGCTACCAGGATTAACCATAAAATAAGCTGTTTAAGCATGTGGTGCATAAAACAGCTTGGCATGCATCTTCTATGTAGCGGTTGCTATAGAATGATTTGACATTTCGAGAACCTAGTCATGTTTTGCGATATTAATGTGAAACAGCGCTGGTGATTATGAGGTACTAAATGTCTGGGTTAGCAATTAAATGAAGCTTGGGCCTTTCCCATTGTTGTGTATGATTTGCACTTCCTCAATGCTAATTTTGAGCATTTTGTTAAAATCTCTTTTATGGGTTTCTATGTATTTGTCACTTTTGCTACAAGTTCATGTTTAATAGATAAATTTATGTACAATATGCTGCAATAAAAAAATTTCGTTGTGCACCGCCTCTTCCCTGTCCAAACATCTCTTTAGCCCACCTCCACCTTTCCACTTTCCATCTGTTTTATTATGATAAACTAGCATAACCTGTCAACAATATCAACTAACAAAGTATACATACATAAAGTGATATTGAACGATAAAATTTACGACGACGACGACAAAAAAAAAAAACTGCCTCGCTGGAAAGTGGAAAGAAGTTAAGCACAGATTCGAAAGAATCAAAATACTAGAGAAGATAAGATTATTGCCCATATAAAATAGGATCAATCGTGCAACTTGAGCGCGCACAGTTTATTTTGGATCGTCTTTATACTTATAGAATTTGGTCGCATAATACAACATCACAGTAGGTGTAAATATCAACTAATAATACCTTATCTCCTACCGGTACAGCATGAGGGTAGGCTCCATGAAAGAAAAAAAAAAAAATCTTCTATACATACGCCATATGGTGTTTGTAGAATGGTCTTGAATCATTTGCCATAACTGTTGCTAGAGATTGCTTTAGAGATGCACCCTCTTCTCATCTTCTTGAGTATATAAGAAACTATACTCTAGCGATGCACTCTTCCTAGTCAATCCTCTCAAGATTATACTTCACCATGTCCTCAAGAGCAGTTCTGAACTTGCTTTGTGGAAGGTGTTGAAGATTTTGGAGAGCCAACTCGGCTTTCTCTTGCGCTAGCTCTTGAGCCCTCTTGATACCACCACATTTGTGAACCAACTCTATCGCTGTTTCTAGGGAACCAGCTTCACTAAACTCGGAGTCAATGATCTCTCTTAGCTTAGGCTCCTTTTCTAAAGCAAAAATGACTGGAGCTGTTAGGTTTCCCTTTGCTAAATCACTGCCTGCTGGTTTCCCAAGCTGTTCTGCTGATTGGGTGAAATCTAGAATGTCATCAACCACCTGGAATGAAAGGCCAAGATTCTTCCCATACTCATACATTTCGTCACATAAGCTCTTGCTGACGCCACTGAATATTGCTGCGGCCTTTGTGCTTGCTGCTACCAGAGATGCAGTCTTGTAGTAGCTCTTAAGCAAATAGTTGTCGAGAGACAGATCACAGTCGAAAAGACTTGATGCTTGTTTTATTTCCCCGCTAGCAAAATCCTTGATGACCTGTCAATATGCAGAAATTTGAGAACCAAAACCGGAAAGTTCGGATTCTGAAGAAGAAATGAAATTCAATTGATTGACATACTTGGCTAACGAGTTTTATCACTTCGAGATTCTCAAGATTTGCCAAGTACCAAGAAGATTGTGCAAACATGAAATCTCCTGCAAGTACAGCCACCCGCGTCCCATATAGTTGATGAATAGTTTCTTTGCCTACAGGTAGATAAAACATGTTTATTAACTTAATAAATGGACCCTTTAGACAAATTTCAGCAATTCCAAGGAACTCATATCAGCCATCATAAACTGCAAATTCTCTAAGAATATCTTTAGATCGAAATTTTTGAGCATTCTATCATGTCTTAAAACGCCTCTTCACATGTAGCCCCTATACACCACACACAAACAGATAATAGATATCAAGATTTATGTCACACCGGAACTATAGATATAGGGATTAAAAAGATGGGTGAGGTTAGAACTCGTGAGCTCCCAAAAAGAGTTGGAATAACTAATTCACACAAATTTTTAAGCTGTTAGTTGGTGAATCATATCATGGCCCAACACCAAGGAGCTGATAAACTCTGGTCACCCATGAGGAAACTCATAAATCCAGCAATCCCTGATTGATATTGCAACATATGAGTACGGATGCAAAGATCTGAATTTTGAACTCTGAACCACCAATGTAGTATGGAGAGCTCAGCAAAGGCTTACAGAAATTTCTCCTTCCCATATCCCACAGAAGACTATCTCAGTACGAGGTTCTTGAATAGTAAAGCAGAGCTTTTTGTTAGAATATAAATATTAAAACTATCATTTTCTTATAGTTTAAGTTTTTTGAAGTAGTAAATGAGTTATCATGGTATCAGAGACAAAGGTCATTTGCACAAATCCCGTGATACCTCATATTTGCTTGGAAAATAAAAACCTACCCAACTAAGTCCATTTCTTTAGCCTATTAAAATATCTCAAGTTCAAAAATGAGAAAGAGTGTTATAATATAAATATAAAAAACTATTATTTTCCAACTTCTTAAGCTATTAGAGTTAGTTGGTGAGTTAACATTTTTCATAGAATAAGAATCTATATTGACCCTTAGGACCTCCGTGTAGGATTTTCATCCCTCGGTTATGTGTGGTTTACTTATTGCTGAGTCAGCACTGTTAATCAAGATCCCTAGTATATGAAGAATAAATATTCATAGATTGAAAATATCACAGCGGTTGTGGACCAAATGGGCCTTAATTTGACTCAAATCAAGCCTTACTCTAGTCAATACAAAACCAAGAACCTGATCCTAGTCTTGCTAAGAAAGAATATGATTGGGTTAAGCCGATTGAGACTCTGTAAACAGATGCCAAGTAGCAACGAAGAATAAGTTCTATGGCAACTACTAATATATTTTCAGTAAAGCCTGAGAATCCCTTGTCGACCCATGCCAGTGCCAACATGGGATATGTGTAGGGAAATTGCAGCCAACTATCATTCTTCAAGGTGTCCCTTGTATCATCATCCAAATAAAAAACAATTTCATTTGTATCATGTGATATAACAATTCTAACAGCAAACTTTCTCCGTGTCTTTTTGGAGCAACCTGTCAGTTTGTAATGAACTAATGATGCTAAAAGTCCTTTATATAAATTTCTTGAATGAATAGCAGTATAACATGGAGAAAAATCTAAAGGGAAGGATAGCTGGAAAAGTAAATTGACCTCACATAGTATGCCTACCTCTTCGCATCCCACTATCATCTAGCACATCATCGTGTACTAAGCTTGCTGTATGAATCAACTCAATGATCTCCGCTAGTCGTTCATGCTGTACAGTTAGTTTCCTGGATAAGATATATTTTCAGGTATAAATCTTCCATCTTGGGATTCTCTGCTTAAGAAGCTGAAGTAGCAACATAGAAAGGCTTACTTTAAACCGGCAAATTGTGCAGTAGCTCTTGACACTAAGAAAACCAAAGCTGGTCTAAGCCTCTTTCCACCAGCACCAAAAATCTGTTCTGCGGCGGACACTAAAACTGGATTTTCCGCGCCAACAATCTGTGAAAATTCATGTTAGTCTTTAGGCAAAAGTAAACTATGAAGAAGTAAGCCTTTTGCCTTTCAAATAGAAATCTTCCTAAGAATATTAAGCAATATAGCGGTGAAATACCTATATTTCTCTAGTTCATTAACTAGTAGAGATAACTAGGGACTTTCCATAGATGGAGTAAGCTGTGTATCTGAAGACAATCTTCTTTCGTAGCAAGAAGAAGAAAATTTGACCTTGTGCCACAAAAAAATGACTGGGTGGGTCAAGGGCTAAGACTAGCCAGACAGACATGACAGATAACTGACGTAAGTGGTGAATATTCTTGTTAGGAAGATTTTTGGTATGCATTTGGAAAGTTGATACAAGCAGGCATCGAATTCAAAGGTGCCAAGGGGTGAAATAGATAGCTTTTTCAGCCAATAGCTTGAACCAAAACTTAGCCCAACAAACTAGCCTAGTGAGTTGACAATAGAGTGTGTTCTGGAGGGTCAGAATGGAGATTACACTATAAAGTCAAGTTTCAATTAAGTGTTGGGTTGAGTCGATTGAACGGATTATACAAGTCTGTCTCCCAACAATATGAGGACAACTACAGTTTTTCTTACATGATGGATACTCGATGCAGATGAAGGTCGAAGTGTCTGATACTTCAGATACAGTAAAGTTAGCACCGGATACTCCTTACACGATTGCCATACCAACAAACCTTGTCATATTGACATGGGTGATTCCGGGAAAGTAGAAGCTTCCGAGGCAGGTTACAAAACTCAAATTTGGGAAGCTTTGTAAAATATAACATCTTTAACTGTGTACACAAATCACATATGTCACCACTTATAAAGCTTTTTGATCTTGTAAAATCTAAAGTTGAGGGCGACCTTTTATGCTATACACAAATTACTGAATAAATCTCACAGAATTCTCAAATCTCTAAAACGACTTAAATTAAAGAAGAAACGACAAACTCCGAGCTGCTCACCGATTTCAGATTCTCATTCAGCTTCTGCAGATCGTCCGCAACCACCTCCAACAGCAACGACAGGGAAACATGTCCACTTCCAGAGACCGATGTTTGAATAGGCGCAGGGGACCCTGAACCCGCCAAATCAACTGCATTCCCAATCCAATAAGACCATGAATAATATAAAGAGTTAACAATTACAACAAATCAATAAAAGAAGACGACGAAAGTACCATTTTGTGTCAATGAGACCCGACATCGAACATCTCCTGCGCGCTTCCACGCCGACCTCCGCGACAGCCTGGAACAGCTCCTACTCAACTTCAACCGGCAAGAAGCCAAGCCTACTCCCTTCTGGCTAAGATCCACACTTGGGCAGCTCAAAGACAGCATGTTTCCAAGAACTACCAATCAAGCAAATCACTCGAATTCAACGTCAGATTCGCTGCCTTCCCAGCAAGACAACAATTTGAAATCGAAGGAAGAAAGAAGGGGTATGGTAGAAGCAACAACTCAATTTCAATATCTCGTGGAAGGCCCAAAAGAGGATATTTTCGCTACAGGATGGATCTAAGACTGCGCAAAGGCTTTAGCGGAGTCCAGGGAGTAGTTGGGTGTGTATATATAGATAGAGAGAGAGGAGGGGGACACAGAGATGAAAGAAGTATTTAAATAGCTTTGGTTTTCTCATAGAGCTTCGGACCGGAAACAAGAGGTCCGCAGGTGCCTCTTGTGAACTCGCTTCTCCCTTATCATTTGTGCGACAAAGGAGAGAGAGAGAGAGAGGATGAATCGACGGATGAGATCGTGCCACGAATTGGGCCTAATGTACGAGGTAGCTGCACTGTCAGCCAACCACGAGCTGCAAGGTATCCAAATGCAGCAAGTTACTGCGGTCAGGGATGCAGTCAATCACTAGAGTCCGTGTTCCTCTAGGCAATCTACGGTCAATATCTCGCCACGGCACCCATGATGTCTTGAATAATTCCAAAAGAGAAGCTAGTACTAGATACTGTTGGGTTTCCATTTATATTATCATTTGAGTTTTAGAGGATAGAATTCGTTTGGCTACTCGTCGAGCTTGACTGGCCATAGCATGGCATCTATGTTGGGCTTTAGCTGAGTTACAATTATTGAGGGTCCTTTTTTGTGTTCCAAAAAGCGAGTCCTTTATTAGCATCTATGTTTGTCTTATCCAAAAATAATTACACTAAGATCGTGTCTATATTATTATCCATTTTCAATAAGTGATCTGCTACCTTAATGCAGAAGAATAACAACCATCACCACATCTGACTGATTTTTTGTTTAAAACATCACCATCCAGTAGTATAGCGATTGATGAGAAGAAGGGAGATGCCAAATGGCGAATTGTAATCCGAGCGAATACCTATGGACGGGATAACCCGGTGGAATGATATCTAGATAAGAAAAGGAGAGTAAATATTTTAGTAGAAGATTCTAGTTCTTCTGATCATGAACTCTCTCTCTCTTCTTCTTTTTTCTGTATTTTAGAACCACATTGCGAAAAATTATGGTTCTTGTTATGCTCCGGGTAACATCAGAATTGAGAAGATTTTACACTCTATCGCAACCCGCTTTATTGATGTATGATAGATGATGTATGATGAATGGATGCTCCTCTTCTCGACCATTAAACAATAATAGGGCTACCGGACAGTTATACTAAGGTCAGAATTATTGTGCATTTTTGCATGCATCTTCTTATTTTATTTTTGGCTCGTATTATTTTTTTTAACTATGAAAATTTTCTAACCTCTTTTAATGGGGTTAATAGAAAAATATCATATCCACAAAAGGTTTGTTCTTTTTTTTTTCCTATAATATAAGGATAAAATATTTAAAAAATTAAAATTGATCAAATAACAGTCACATGTTATTTTTCTAAATATAAAAGGTATTTCAAAATCTTTTTATATTTAAGGAGATCATTGTGTCATTATAAACTTGTCCCTAAGAATATTTAAATGAATAATATATATTTTATTTCTCTATGGTCATGCCTAAATTTATTTTACTCATCTATAGTTTTATTGTGTCGTTTTAACTTCTTATGATTATATTCAAATTAAAATTGTTAATTAGAGATAAAATTGTAGATAATCAAATAAGTTGTTTAATGCATCTAAAATAATATCGATCAAATTTCAGATAATAATATGTTTAATATATTTGTGATATTTTTATCATTAAAAATTCAATCGGTATTATTTTAAACGTATTGATAACTTTATTTCTAATAAATATCTTTAATTTTACCATAGAAAAATAATAATTTTAATGCGAATGTAATTATAAGAGAGTAAAAATCACAAATATAATTACACAGGAGTGAAATGAAAATGTAGGAAGGTAAAATGTAGTTTCTCCGTATTAATTATTGATCTAAAATCAACAGCCTAATCAGCTGCACGACCTAGTCTACTAATTGTATGGGCCCAGTATTTATTTGCTAACAATGTCAGCCTAAGACCCAATCAATAGCAACATAGTAACTTCTATATCGTCCTTGCGGAACATCTAAACCACGGTACACAAATACATCGTATCTATACCGATTCCTATCATTTTTTAGTCCTTCATAGTAAATATTTAGTAAACTATATATTAATATATATATATATATGTTTATATAAAAGATAATTAAAATATTATTATATATGCCTAATAAATTCAGTCAAATGAGATATAATATTTTTTATATTTAACTTATTATATTAGACTCATTATATTTAATTTAAATTTAATATCTAATAATTTAGTGGATAGATTAAAATATTTTTGAGCAGCTTATTGGTAGATTGGGCCATGAATAAATATTTAAGCCCGAGAGGCCCCCGGCTCGAATCCGGCCCAGCCACCTCTATTTCTATTCTAAATCTCTAATCTCTTCTCCAGTTCCTATTTCCTTCCCAAACCCTAGTTGCCCGCCGCCGCTGCCTCTTTTCTTTGCCTCATCACCATGGGCTTCGACGTCGGCGTCGTCCCCTTCAACCCAGACGGATGGGGCCCGCCGGAGACCCCCGCGGTTCCCCTCCTTCTCAACGGCGGCACCGGGGCTGCCTCCTCCTCCCACCCCTCCCACATCCCCTTTGCTCCCTTCTCCCGCTCCGAGAAGCTTGGCCGCATAGCCGATTGGACCCGCAATCCCAACCCCAACCCCAACGCCGTCCGCGACCCCGTCTTCGACTTCTCCCTCGACGACTCCTCCGCCCTCATCTCCGCCTCCGACGACCCCAACTCCTCCTTCCGCCTCGTCGACGCCAAGCCCCCTCCCCGCCCCAAGTTTGGACCGCGGTGGCGCTTCCAGCAGAAACCCCAACTCCCCCAGCGCCGAGACGAGGAGGTCGAGGCCCGCCGCCGCGAAGCCGAGAAGGATCGCGCCCGCCGCGATCGTCACTTCCATCTCCGCTCCTCTACCTTTGTCTCGAACAACCCCAATGCCAACTCCCGCGGCGGCGCCAATGCTCCCAAATCCTCCGTCGACATCCAGCCGGAGTGGACCATGCTCGACCAGATCCCCTTCTCCACCTTCTCGAAGCTCTCCTTCTCCGTCCCCGACCCGCCTGAGGACCTCCTCGTCTGCGGCGCTCTGGAGTTCTACGATCGAACCTTCGACCGCGTCAACCCCAAGAACGACCGCCGCCTTGAGCGGTTCAAGAACCGGCACTTCTTTAAGGTCACCACCACCGACGACCCCGTCATCCGCCGCCTCGCTGCGGACGATAAAGCCACCGTCTTTGCCACCGATGCCATTCTCTCTGCTTTGATGTGCGCGCCGAGGTCGGTTTACTCGTGGGATATCGTCGTCCAGCGCGTCGGCAACAAGCTCTTCTTTGACAAGCGCGATGGGTCGCAGCTCGACCTCCTCTCCGTCAACGAGACGGGTCAGGAAGCACTCCCTGATGCCAAGGAGGATATCAACTCCGCTCACTCCCTCGCTGTAGAGGCCACCTACATCAACCAGAACTTCTCCCAGCAGGTGCTCGTCCGCGATGGGAACAAGGTTGCTTTCGACGAGCCCAACCCTTTCGCCGCTGAGGGCGAGGAGGTCGCCTCTGTTGCTTACCGCTACCGCCGCTGGAAGCTTGATGAAGACACCTATCTAATTGCCCGCTGTGAGGCCCATGGTGTGTCCGACGTCAAGGGACAGCGCAGCTTCATGACCATCAATGCCCTGAATGAGTTCGACCCCAAGTACACCGGTGTAGACTGGAGGCAGAAGCTTGAGACCCAGAGGGGAGCGGTGCTCGCCACCGAGCTCAAGAACAATGCCAACAAGCTCGCCAAGTGGACCGCCCAGGCTCTGCTTGCAAGCGCTGATGTCATGAAGCTTGGATACGTCTCGAGGGTCCACCCGAGAGACCACTTTAACCATGTTATACTTAGCGTAATTGGATATAAGCCGAGAGATTTTGCTGCCCAGATTAACTTAAATACTGCTAATATGTGGGGGATTGTAAAGTCTATTGTAGACCTGTGCATGAAGCTCAAGGAAGGGAAGTATGTGCTTGTGAAGGACCCGGCAAAGCCTCAGGTGAGGATCTATGAGGTGCCCCCAGATGCATTTGAGAACGATTATGTGGAGGAGCCGCTGCCTGAGGAGGAGCAGGTACAGCCGCCCGCTGAGGAGGGGGATGCTGCAGACATCATGGATGTGGTGGCTGAAGCTGAGGCCAATGCTGCTGTTGCAGATGGAGGAGGTGAAGCTAAGGAGGATGCTAATGCTGCTGCTGCTTGAGGGGTGCACCTTTGTTGATTGGTTATTTTGAAATTTTGCAGGGAACTATCAGTTTGCAACTTAAAATTATCTACTAGAATCATATTTACTGTTCTTGTTTCCTTTTTGTTAGGAAACCATGTCTTCTTTCATGTTATGCTATAATGGTTATTATGCATTTATGTGGACTTAACTTTGTCTTTTTTGTTAAGAGAATAATTCTATAAGCATGATGGTTTGCCACATTATGAGTCCTTCAATTTTGTCTTGTGCTAGTTTCATTCAAAATGTCTATTCAAGGACCGTGACTGTATAAAATCTCGTGAATGTCTAAAACTTTGATGTAGAACCACTGTCTAAGCTATGCACAATGTGAGAACAATTTGGCCAAGTTTCCAACACAGGGATGTTGTTTCCATCTTCAGAAATATACCTTCTCCATAAAGTGCTAATTTCATTCAAAGTGTCTCTTCAATACTGTGAATATATACAAAATCTCCTGAACGACCAACACTTTTCTGTAGGATCACTGTTTAATCTATATACACGTGAAAACAATTTGGCCAATTTATTGATCTGCATTGCTAATTGTATATTATGAGTTTAGCAGTGGTTTTCCTTTGTTGCTGTCATATTGTAGGTTGTGGTTTCGTTATTCTTTTGTAGAACATCACAATATTCCTATATAATTCTGTTGTTTCTGTTTATTTTTCAGAGGGCTTTATATCATGGGGATTGGTCATGTCATCATACTTAATACAATTTTAATTGTCTATCCTGAACAATAGCTGTTATAGTTGTCAGTAGTATAGAAAGAAAATTTATGGGAAGTGAACAAACCATGTAATGAAAGTTACTCCCCACTACATGCCTCTCATAGTGAGGATCTAGCACATTATTGCTAATAAGTTCTTATGAATACCTAGGGCTGAGTTCCTTACTAGATTAGGAACTTATCTACTTCCTGTATCAAGAATTCACATAGGTTTTTTTTCTATGGTTGGTTGGTGTTGTATTGTATATTTGTATAGTTTTTCTTGTTATAGGGTTTTGATAAACCTAAACTGAAGGTATTATTGTCTTAATCTCGAGAAATCTTACCTAGTCCTAATTATAGTGACAAAGACCTTGGTGCCATTATGGTTTGTTAGTACCCATTTGCTCTCGGCGTATTCTTTTATCAGGTAAGTATTGACCAGTTTCTCTATTTTCCTTTGAATTAGTATGGTCAGAAATGTTGTAATGTAATTTAATTGGATATTAATTTCTGTATGGTGGTGACGGGTAACCTCATTTTTAATTTCATCATTTCTGTTTGTCGATATTGAAGCTAAGCTATATAAAAAGGCTGATTTTTTATTGAATGAGAGGTAATTTTTGTTCATTCCTTTATGTTCGAAGGATGTTGATAAGATTGATTTGATGATTAAATTTTTGTTGACCATTTGTTTAGGTTTTTCTTAAATGTACATCTAAGATCTGTTATGGTTTTTTTTTTTTGAGTTAGCTCTGATACCGATACTAGTATATGCTGCTATATTGAATCTTGTGCATACTATTGGCATTGCAATATAATTAACCTTGAGACTAGATAAATTGCCTCTCATTTCAGCCAGCCAGTCATGTAAGGATTGAACCAAAGTCGTCAAGACCAGCTCTTTATAATCTTTAAAACCGAAGTCGAGTTTGAAATGTTGATAGGTGAGACTGATTGTATTTGTGCTTGGTTTTAGAGGTTTTACGGATGAGAATTTGAGAGGGTAGTTCATTGAAACAATGCAAGGTATTGTTCGGTTTTGTTTTATTAACGCAGTATTATAATCCCAGAACTATTAGTTCCACTATGGGTGTGTTAATGTTAGTCATGTTAGTTGACTCAGTTCAATAATTGTGCGAGGTAATGTTGGTCTGTTATCTTTATTTAGAAGTACGAACTATATTTTGAATTTAAACTACAAACTGCCAATCAAAAGTAGCATATAATGGTAATCTAAGAAGTAATCAAGGTGGACTTAATGATTGTGGTGAAACCGTCAGCATGTAATGGTAATCAAGAAGTAATTAATCTAAGAAGTAAGATGAACTTACTACTGGATGATGCGACTTTTACCATGACATAAATTTATATAAAAGTTAATTCTCGATAAGAAAATTAGGGAATCACACATTTATTTGGATGCTGTATCTATATACAAACCTCTACGCCGAAAAGAGAGGAATATACAGCTCGGGAGCAATTAGCTTAATCATCACATTGTGCAAATTTATAACAGCTAACATGGCATAAATATCAAATCCCAAAATACTAAACTTGAAAAAGAAGTCTCAAATTGCGGTGAGAAGAATGGCCTTCTGGAACAGGAGTTAAAACTATCTATAACCGGTTGGAGCAAACTCTGCTACTCTTTATTGCCAAATTTCTTTTCAATAATGGACCGGACATCGTCGGCGTCAACAAGGGTCTCGAGGAACGGAATTAACTGAATCAATGCCTGGTCTGATCGATCATCAAACCAGCTCTTTATGGGAATCCCGTTATTAACTTGCAACTGGAAAACCTGAAATCATGAGAGAAGATAATTGACCACTGAGAGATATCTATTATAGCTATGAAATAGGTGTACTATATCTCAGCAACATAAGCTTAAGACCTCACTGAGTACCGGAGTTTAATTAGAAAAAAGAATTACTAAACATGAGAGAAGACATTTCGAGGTTGGCACTCGAGGATCAGAAAGTACACCCCAGTAGCATTCTAATCAGCAAATTATCATATCCCAAAGATGAAGAGCCCATTATCTTAAGAATCTAATTAGAAGTTTTAAATCCAACAGCTAATTAATTTTATCTCCAAGAGGTATTTATGCAATATAGATATTCTCTAAACAAATTAAATCCCATAGTAGACAATATAAGCTAATAGTTGTACAAAATCTAAGAGATAATAGAAAGAAGTTACCTGTGGAGAATTATCAATTATGGCAACTTTCGCCAGGTCAACTCCTAAAATGGTTAGGTCTTTAGTATAGCTACCATCAGAGAATATGCAAGATTCACGATAAATTCGCTGAGAAAACAGTTTCTTTTCTGGATCCAATATATCAAGTAGTTTTTCTGCATAGATGCTTTGACTGGCTGTAAATATAACAATCTCAAACATCTCAGCCACCCTCTCAAGGAACACCTGCAGGTGAGGCCTCCGCCTTACATACACAGTATGCTGTTGCATGTTAAAGAAAACTGGAAACGTGAAGTCAGCATCCTCACAGTACTCTAGCGTGGAATGTACTAGAGTTTCTGCAGAGTTTAAGAAGAAAAGACAGCCTTGTCAACATGGTAACATAGAAACAACCAAGGTGGAAACTATATGACAATTTTACATACTGACTGAACTTTCAGATTAGCTGTCGGAAAAGAGGAAAATAAGCAATCATTAAAAATAGAAAGTAATTTGCTAAGAAGGCAAAGAGATTAAACTATCAACTTACCATCCAAATCAAGTACAAGGGTGATAGCCTTCTTTTCTTCTTGTGCTTTCGGTAACCAAATAGGGCAAATGGATGAATTTATGTCACACAAATCAGGTAGATCCCTCACTACATGATCAAAGCATTCGCTTCCTCCCAGCTCACCTGATCCACAGTTTTCAGTTTCTTCATCAGGTGGTTTAACCTGATGAATTGCTAAATACAAGCATGTTTCATCAACATCCATTACAGCTCCAGCAAGTGAGGTCTCATCCCAAAAATTCTCCCTTTCCACAGCTTTTTCGAGGAAAGGGAGTAACATATATCTCTCTGTCATATCAATCATCATATCCGAATCCATATATTCATGATAAATGGTGTCAACATCATTCGTGAATCCCATTATTCTATCGAAGGGGAAAGAAGAAACATTCTCAGCAAAGTAGAAGTCCAATAAGCAACTTTGAAAATCACTTGACGGACAACATCCTTCATCACTGTCATCAGCAATCAGATGAGGCAATTCAGGGAATTCATCTACAATTACAAAACAGGGAATTTGCAAATGATCAGTTGATGGATGCGCCATAAACAGTATCTGAGAAAACAAAATCTATGCAATCTACAGAGATGCACTTCAAAAGATCTTGTACAAGTAACAAAGTGGACCTGCTTCAAGTGATAGATTGAAAATACAAACCAAGATTTTTAGATAACATGGCAGCAAGAATGACAATATACAAGGAACTAATATGGTTTTGTCACAGAATCAAGCGACAAGAAAGAATTATAATCTTACCAATGTGTGTCCTGCTTAGCCTTTTACAAGTTACATAACATGATTTTGAAGTGGGCAATCAGCTAATTATTTATCTAACTTTCTATTTACGTACTGCCTATCCACATAGCAAAATATATGCAAATTTAAAAAATGGAAGGTTGTTGAAGATTTCCTAACAAGAAGAAAAAAAAATGATTGTAATTTCATGCATCGAATACAAAAGATATGATTCTAGGCACCTACCTCCATTGATGTGATTCATTGGTTTTAACTGAGAATCACTGTCCAAATTAGGGGAGAAGATTGTTTCCAGATTTGATGGGCATGCAGCTAATGCTGGACCCTGCAGGTAGGTACAACAAGAATATAAAAATATTATGAAAGAGCTATGCATATTTTTTAAGCAATTTTTAACTAGTGAGCAAGTGGGCTATGCTAAAAGAAGTAACTGAACATTAAACTAAATGGATATAACATGTATAAAGTACACACAAACAGTCCATGCTGTGGTCAATTTTAGGGAACATTATCTGCATGGTCTTCAAAAGATTTGAAGGTTGCCTACAAGAATCCCAATAATATTGCAACTGTAATCCCACTATAAAACCTAAAGCAGTGGAGGTGGTCCACTATAGTGGCCAATGAGATGGTCCACTGTAACTGGAAATCCATGACAACTTGCTATATAACATCAGTGCTCCCAGTCATCATCATGAATTTTGTAGATCAAGTGCTTTGAACTCCATCCATTGTGATCTTAATCTTGCTTCAATCAAACCTTCATGACAAGATTAATTTATTTTTCTTTGCTGGAAGCCACTCCTAATTTCATCAGGGCAAACTTCTTTTATTGTAACAAAGCATCAGGCAAATGCACCATTGCCCATGGAGTACAAATCTGTGATGAACGTGGGGATAACATTGCAGGAGTTCCTAGATGTGAATCAGAAAATATTTTTCAACTACATTCTTTCATTATCATTTAGCGAATCAAGATGGTCTGAATGTTGCCTTATTTGCTGTTTCAAGTTGAGTTTCTCCACCATGTCAACTAAAATAAATTTGTTGTGCCACCAATACCAATAAATCAGTTGAGGTATTTTCCTTTGACAGTTTCCATTACATTGATTTTTCGGATCAATTACAAAAGGCTGTTGCATTTGAAGTAGATAAGTTTTCATCATCCAACTTCCCATTTTTCTTCACTTTCACATGCAGAAGTCAACCCTCTGCATCTTTTTATTGATGGTTTACAATTATATTCTTTCTAGTACTACTACTAAAATTTGATTCGTATGTGCTACTTGCTTCATAGGACATATTTGCATTCCAACACTGTATAGTAGAAAATGTATCTACCATATCTTTTCCAATCTCAAAAGTCAAACTACATAGTAGATAACTTATATACTTCAACTTATTAAGAAATACTTGATGTTATATTTAGAACTAGACATGGTAATGTGCAGTGGATTCTACATGACTGAAGCCTTGAAACACATTGTTTCAAGTAAAGAACAGAGAGAGTTCAGATTCACTTGATTTGTTTCCTACCAAGAAGAAAAGTTAAAATGTACTATCTAATTTCTTATATTTAATATTTCAACTCTCTAACTCTTGTTCTTTTGTTCCTTTCTTCTTCTCCCATTCACTAAGATAATCTAGCTCTAGCAAAAGGAATTAAAAAATTAAGTCAACATAGTATCCTAATATTTCCTAGATATAAGGCAGGAATTCTAATGTGAGCATGACAGCTGTAGGAACCCATCAATCTGCGCCCTAAGGATACAGACTAAAACTGCATCTGCTTTTGCTCTCAACTGATATGATGTTTAAGTTCTTGTATGTGGCTTAAAACCACAATAAGTTTACTATTAAAAAAAAAAAGGGATGAGAACAATGTGAACAGGCAGGAAGAAAGTAAATAATAGTAGATGAAGCTGCATTAGAACTTGACATGGATTTGCAAATTATAAACACACAGTCATAGTGTCATACCATTGCTCCTGTTGACACAAGATCCGATGACAGCAGTGACACCTTCAGCAAATCTGTGGATGCTCCATTAATTGCACTCTGGAAATCATTGGCTTCCAACATCCCAATGTTTTCTCCAGTCAATTCAGTGGTGGAATAAGCTGCAACAAGAAGATAAATAGCTTCAGTTGTGAAACTTGAAACCAAATTTCAGGGTAGCAGAAGAACCCCAAAAATTTATGACTTAAGAAATAGCATATCTTAGCTTCAGAAAATTTAGAATTCAAGGAGTAAGCTTGTGCATAACATTCTTTTTATGATATTTTTGCTTTTCCCGAAAATAAACAAGCAAAGAAAATCAAAGAAAGTAATGAAGGAACTTCCATGAATTTCTTAGAAAAAAAGGAACTTACATGAATACGGTTAGCTACAGCAATGCACAATAAATAGTGTTGAATAAATTGATATGGTATAGCAACATTTGGCAGAAAATACTCGAGGGTCAGATAACTAGATGTGCTTAGGAACTGTCTCATAGTCAAATAATTGCAGTGTGAAAATCATATTAACCTGCACATCGACTCTAGGAAAAAAGATCTAGAGCAAATGAGCGATGCAACTTGTGAATTCAATCTTAGGGAGTAAGAAGTCGAGTAATAAGATCTTGCTAATGTTTTATTACTGTTATGAAAATCCTAGTCATTTAATGACTTACCATTCTGGTAAATTTTCCAGAAGAGTCCAACAGTGCTATTGTGTTGAATATTTTGTCTTGGGAAGGTGAACCTTTAGATATTTTACTCCATTTGGGACATGCATGGATCTATTTCCTTCTTACACATTTCTTGTTTGATTTTCTCTTCATTTTTAATGCTGGCATTTTTTGCAAAATTTGTGGTATCTACTGTTGACCTGAGAATTTATCAACTGCAAAAGTTGGACAAATGCTCAATATAGCTTTCAATGAGAGCTAGTAAACAGTTCAACTATGACAACGTAGCTATATCACGAAATATAATCAAAGGAGTAGGGAAGAAGAATGTGTTTTAGCATTCGAGATGTGAGAATTTCTAAGACAGTTTCGAAAACATTCTGGCATGATTCTAGAATGTTTCTTACTCAGACAATTGAAGGAATAGTAAAGACAATTGGCATATCCCATATTGATGATAAAATCTTAAGAGACCATTTGGTTAGCACAAAAAGGAAAAGACAAATAGTTGCGCTGGTGGTGGGAGGGAATTACAATAAGGATCATGGAGCACTATTGCAAGAGGGAGTCATGATATAAAAACACCATTATCCCCCTTTGACTGGCTTTTAGTTTTAAGGAGAAACACATTTAGGAGCATTTGACTCCTATTTGCGCTTAACTCTCCCCTTACTTGCGTAAGTGGAAGTTAATAAGGAACTGAGAGGGCCCTATAAAAGTACCTTTCATGGGACCTCCACAACAATTGAACTTATTTCAGAAAGGTATTTTGGTACAAACAGATCATCAAGATAAGTTGGACGATCTGCAGGTGTGAATAATAACAAATGAAGAATAGTTCTGCATGGCTAAACCGCTAAAGGAAACATACGATGTAGTTAGCAGTCAAGTTAATTAAAGGTTGGCGGGGCTAAATAACCCTTCCGACAGGTTTTTCCCTTTTAGGAAGGTGGTAACTATGTGGCTTCCAACGCATCAAAAGACACAGAGCAGTTACCTACTTAGTACTTCTCAAGTAGGTATTTTAAGTAAATTATACTAACTGATTGGCAAAGTAAAGAACAAGAGAAAAAAGAAATCCAGAAATAAAAGAAGACCCAGCTATTACCAACATTACTGGACAAACAGGGAAAATATACTATCTTCCAGTTTTGGGTTAGCTAGCCATCTCTTGAGCGTTATCAAAAGTTCTTCGTTCACATGATCCCTTGATCCCTGAGTGGATATAGCAGGTATCAAGGCAAATATACTAAGAACTATGAAAGGAAAAAAAAAATTGTGTTGATGTACTGTTGAATCAACAGAGAGGCTGAGAGTTTCTACAAGAGTTTGACAATATAATAGAATAAGATAAAACAATTCTCATGATTCCTGATGAATTTATAACTATCTCCACATTTCAGGATACACGAATTACAAAATTATCATCTCTAACTTGTATTTTCAAAATATCCCTCTATGTAGAGGGTAACCTGTTTTTTCTATACACCAACACCCAATAGAATTTAAGACCATTTACAAGCAATTCTGAGCAATGATTCTAAAACCAGCTAAAATTAACAATAACCAATACAAACTAGAAACCTACGACAATAAGCACAAGAAATTCAACAAAATATCACTAAATAGAATAGCTAATCACCAATAAACGACCTCGAATCCCATACAGGAATCTTGATATCGCCACCTCCAGATCAAATCCGCACAGAGGAAAGAAAGACTAAAACTTTGCGGGAACCGATATAAGATTACAATAAGATCCCCAAACACCCTATTTTTCCCCGTGAAAACCAAGAGTAGAAACCAATCCAAAGAAATAAAAGCCCAAAGCAATTTCCACGAGAGGATTGTGACAAATTAACCCGAAATTCGAAACACCCTCAATAACAAGGTGGTCATAAGTAACCAGGAACGGATATTTCAGCCGTAATATCCCCCATTCATCAAAGAAACAAAGCGAAAACCTAGACGAAAGCCCAAAAGGAAGGCCAATTCACACCATCCGAAATCAAAAGAGAAAGAACTCACGCAAAGCAAGAGTGAAATGAATTCACTACTCCCAGCAACTTAAAACCCAAACCCATCGAAGAACAAGGACTACAACAAGTAGAAGCGAACGAATACTTACCAAAATCACCTCCTCTCTCCCTCTCTCCCTCTCTCTCCCTCTCTCGCTCTCTCTCTCTCTCTCTCTCTCTCTCTCTCTCTCTCTCTCTCTCTCTCTCGATGGCGATGGATTTCGAATTAGAGAGGAGGAGGGGGAGGAGGAGAAGAAAGGAAACGGGGATCAAGGATCCCGCACGGTGACTCGTATAAGACCTCCGTTAGAGGATGGATACACGTGAACGGCCTTGATTCAATCTCTGTCAATACCACAGCCCTCTCCGCACCTGACGCGTGGATGGCTGCGGTCCCCGTCAGTACCCGGCTCTCGTCACGTGCGGGACCTTTCAGCTGGGGGGATTTCTCGCAGAACGCGTGTCGAGAAATTGGTGGCTGCCGGAACAGTTTGGTGTGAACTCGGAGGGCAGAGGCGGAGGAGATTTTAGTGTCGCTAAATGCACTTGCCTTTTATTTTATTTCTACTCCCTCCCAAAGAGAGGTTTCAAAAGGGTGTCAGGAAATAGACGGGGGAGGAGATTTGTCAACTGCTTCGAGTAAGTTGAATAAATTTAGTGGGTATATATATCTTTGACATAGACGAGCAAGAAACGCGGTTGACGACACGTGAGTAGCTCGTGTGGGTGGGGGAGGGAATTGAAGCCATTCGCAATTGGTGAAGTCTCGCGACGAGGAAGTCAACCGGATTTAATAATACGAGCGGTTAAGGTTGCGTGAGTTGATTAATAGATCGTTTTAGTGTTCTCTTCTATGGCTTTGTTTTACACTGTGCGAAAGCACGTGAGTGTTCAAAGAATACTCAGTATGAACTATCCACAAGTTTGATTTTGAGTTTAGAGAGGATCTCTAAACTGGTTTAATAATTAAATATTTTTTCTTTTTTATACACTTAACTGAGTTTACTCTTAAAAACATTAAGACAAAGAAATAAGAACAGGTCATTAAATAGCACCAAGCACTTAGAAACATTTAGTTATTTGGCTTGGATTGAACCCCCTGTAGGTTAAATCAAACTCGCTCTTCAACTTCACTAGGCCCATGGGCTTTTTATGTGATGTTGGGCCAGTCTCATAATGTAAAAGGAAACTTCTATTGGGCCAGAGGAATCACGGTCCATGTGTTATGTTTTATAAACCTTGCTACAACATGCCATCTAATAATTGCTACATTAGCTTAACCTCTCTCTCTATCTCTCTTAATTTATTTCACAGATCAACGCCTATAAACAGTCCAAAATAGGAAGAAAAAGCCGAAATAAATTATATCAATTCGTGTTTGATGAGGCTCCTACTGTCATTCTAATTCCTTAGGCCCATGGGCTCACATGAAACAGGTAATATGGCCCGAATTCCGAGGGATTTCTCGCTCAATTCCATGACTACTTTAGTATTCCAATCCGAAGCAATCCAACTGGAATCCTCGTTATCATGGAACTAAAGATGATTTCGATAGTAAATAAAGTCATTATTATAGTTGGTTAGTTAGGTTTTATAAATTATAAATTTACGGCAGATGTCATAGGTTCGATTCCTCGTGGTGCTATGTGAAGCTAATCGATTCAATCATTAATCACTTTAGGGGTAATTAGCAACTCCAATCAATGTCATCAACCACATACGTAATTTCTAACCTTTTCTCCGGAATTGACTGGCTAATCGTTCTTAGATGTAGGCTGGTTTTGTTTTCTAATCACAAAGTCAGCATATGAAGTATATTAATATCATCATGACAGACATGCCCCTCTCATATTAATCTTTTTTCTATCTTTTTTACAAAAACAAACAAAAAACTAGCTCAATTCCATTACGAAATCTCAAAGCTGAATTTATCTATACCACCACCAAGTAGCAACAAAACAAAAGACAGCGAGTGAGGAATATATCATCTCTCAACCATTACACAGCTAATAACACAAAAGAAGCAAGATAGTAATCATTAACTTCAATAGCATCCTTCTAACTCTCATATTATTTCATAGCTAGATGAATAATTTCATGAGATATACCAATATATCTCCATTATTATAAATGAAAAAAAAAGAGAAAAAACCACTCCACTTTATTTTATTTTCATGCAAATAGATGGTGATCTTGACTTTAGACGTAAGGAAAAATTATACAAGTCATACATCATTCAGTCCAAGGTCTGCAAGGAGTAAATAAATTAGGTACATATGGGTCCCTGGTTTGATACTTGATAGCCCTTTAGACTTTCTACAGTCCCTTGGTATTATTCCTTCTATGACTTGGAAAGTCTTGTGGATTGATCTACTATATATTTTCCCATCCTCTATCATTACTAGATCATGACAACATACACTAGATCTTACCGAGAACAAGAGAAGAAAACGAGCAAACTAATAATCACAAGCCTAGTCCTAGATCTATAATTGCCATTTTTCACACAATTCACCATTTAATGCAGCAGAAAAGATATCCATTGAAGCATCGGTAGCTGTTGAAAAATTTAAACATGAAATCTGAAGTGGGTATTGTATGAAACAAAAGGAGAACATTCCTCTCTCCAATGAGTCGGAAAGATAAATTCATGATACTCTATCTCTACAATACTAGTTTCGAGTCCATGGCCTCAGAATTAGGTACATGTACATTAGCAGTGGACTTATAGTAGTGGGAATAGATAACCTAGAGAGGATGATAGAGAGAGAGATCTAGAGAAGTACTCTCATGGTTGACGGCTATGTTGCATGAAGGAAGGAACAATGTCTTGCAAGAGACCATAGTCAGGGAATTGGAGCTGCTGAAGAGTGCTAGGTGGTAGGGTTGGCAGGTAAACGTTAGGGTTTGCTTCCATTTGCTGCATAGGGTGGCTCACTTGGGGCATGAGAAGATCCTGGAGGAAGCTTTGCCTCATAGCGGGCACCGCCGCCGGTGGCGGCGGCGGCAAGATGTGCGCGCTCCCTCTGAGGGTCGCGGGGCTCTGATGCGTGTGCTGGCCCTCGTACGTCGTGATCACGATCGACGGATCTTGATACGATCTCTCCACCCTCTTCTTCACCGAGCACTTCTGCGTCGTGCACCGGTAGTAGCTCCTGCGGCGAGGATTATGATTCCATGCTCAAAATTAGTAAAAGACATACATATATATATATGGTAATGGATGAGTAAAATTAAGAGATCTGTGAACGATTAATTTACTGACCTTGGATAAGGACTGTTCTTGACTGCCTTCTGGCCGTACTTCCGCCACCGGTAGCCGTCTTCGAGGTGGTCTACCTCGCTCTTCGTAACGAAAGCGAAGCGAGGTTGCCTTTGCCTTTTCTCTCCTTTACTCTTGGGCTTGCTCCTGTTTGATTGAGCTCAGGCAGTCAGTTTACTATTAGAGAAAGGCAAAGTGATGATCAGAGTTCTACCGATACTACGATGAGTAGTCCATTTCCCTGAAAGGAACCACACCATTCTCTTGCTTCAAACATCTGCTAGCTATCTCTTAACTCTGGAGATCTACCCATCCTGGTCTAAGGTTTCAACTTAATTACTAACCCACAGTCTTCCCCTATTTTCAATTCAAAGAAGAAGTCGGAAGGGACCTTGAAGAACTGAAACATGCAGCTCAACTCTTGCTCATTCTTCCCCTAATGCCAGAAGGATGGTAAGATCACATAGTCAAAAAAGAAAGAGAGGAGTACTGGTAAAGGAAAAGGGAATATAGACCTTTTAATCCAAAGGAATTAGGGAAACCCTAAAATAGTTTTGTTTTGTTTTGTTTTGTTAGGCAAGGCGACGAAACCCTAGTAGATGTTCACACTTGCAGATGGAGGATCAACAAAAAGTAACCAAATTTTAACATACTTTGAACTGTTCACATTCAGCAAATCAAAACCAAATCAATCTCAAGGAAGAGGAAAAAGAAAACGAAAACTTACACTTTCTTAGATTTGTCACCTCCCTCGTCGCCAACTTTAACCTGCTGCTTCTCCTCCTCCCCCTCCTCCTCCTGCTTCATCTGATCCTTCTTGCAACGGCCCGAGTCCTCCTCTCCGGCTGCCTCAGTAGACGACCAAGAAACCGACGAGTTCGGCGTGATCGGCGCCGCGCTCGCGTCGCCCCCTGCTGACTCAGTCGGATTATTACCACCAACACAATTCGTATCCACCGCAAACTCCTGGCGCTTCACCGCCCCGTCTCGGAGGCTAAACGGATCATCTGACGACGAGCATGGCACGTCGAAGGCCCTCGCAAGCGCGCCGTAGTCGATCAAGCCATGGTAGTCTATTAAGCTCGCCGACGGCGCGTCGGTGCCCGGTAGATCATTCGACACACTACTAGTACTTCCCGGCCTCTGCGAGAATAGTAATGATAGATCAGAGAAGTAGTCTCTATCGGCCTGGAAGAGGGGGTTGTAATGGTGGTAGAGATCTCCCTTCTCTCCTGACATGGAGAGTGTTGTGTTAGATAGAGAGCGCGAGAGAAGCGTTGAGGAGGAGAAGGGGAAGGAGGAGTAGTTCTAGGACTCTTAAGCTTTGGTCTTCCTATGCTTTTGTTTTGGTCCAGAGTTTTGGATAGATAGATAGATAGATAGGGTTGAACGGGAGACTTCTTGAAATGGCTTTTAATTTTGTACTAAAAAGAAGTATTTGTAGTAAAATAGAGGGAGTGGGCGGTGGAATAGTCTACGGCTACATCCGGTCGCCTGGCGATGGGTCTGGTCAGCGACCGCAATTTGGAGCTGGCACCGGCTACAGTCGGTCACATGGGACGCGAGCCGGACGGTGGAAATTCCGGTGGTCAAACGTTCAAACCTTCTTCCTTCTACCCTCGCGAGAGCTCTGCTGACACGTGTCCACCGTCATTTGACCGGTCTTACGCACGTGGGGGACCACCTCCCCCTCCCCCTCCCTCGCTGATTCGTATGATCAAGATCCAACGGCCATAAGCAACTTTCGGTGTACTTGTGAGCGGCTTACGTGTGAACTCGGCAGTAGAAGAGCAACACGCCCGTTCATATGTATGCAAATTGTGATTAGAGGATTACCTGTCACAAATCGATAGGTACTAATTACAAATTTGTACCTAAATTGGGTGTCACGGCTGCAAATTATTCCATCTAGCTACGCCACGTTTATAAAATTGTGATATATGTCACACCTACCAGTTACAGTACAAGAGATTTTATTAATTTTCTTTGTAATAAGAAATTAAGTTCATACTATGAGGGCTGGAAGAAGAGTTGAATCTATTCAACTTTTGGTCTATATACAGGAGTTTATTTATTTTTTAAAAATAAAAAATATGATGCCATTCTCATGTGTCTTCAACTTTGGACTTCATGATGGCAATAATATTAAACAGGAGAAAGAGAGAGAGAGAGAGAGAGAGAGAGAGAGGGGGGGGGAGTCCTCCTCGGCATTAATGATGGTAGGAAACTTGTCACTATTATTGGTAGAAGGTTTGACATTTGATAATATTAAAGCTAAAATTATTAGAAAGGGACAATCTTTAGTCAAAATTGCATACCTGAACAATGTAACATAAACAACTCCCATAAGGGAGGGATTATTTTAGTCCATGGGTCCGAATAATATGTCAACTAGGGGATTCTAAATATTTTGGGAGTCCAAACTTGATCAGGCTCACCCTTTATTTATATATATACATATGTGGTGCTTATGATCTGCCATGGTTTGACTAATTCACAATGTCACAGAGAATTCTTTTAGCTTCTGTTTAATTGAAGTCTTAAATAATTAAATACGTACCACCTACTACGTATCATCACCATTGGAATTAGTGTAGTATATATATATATATATAAGTAAGAGATTTAACAGTTACAACTTGCAAAAGGAGAAGAAATATAAGACTATAACGACTATAAAATACAATATCAAGTGAATAATAAAAGTTACTCTAGCAAATAGAAACAGTGGAGATAGCCCCGAAACAAGCATTCATATTAGTCAAGAGAGTTGTATGTAAGGCATAAGAAGAACGAGGGTTGGCGTGTTATGGCTGTATTATAACCATAAGTGACTCGGTTCCATATCATACGGCACCGAACCTAAGGAAAATAAAACAAAAGAAGATGATATATATCTTGAACTTCCCAGCCGATAACTTTTACTTAAGAGGAGGACTGCACTCTAAGAACTCAGGATCAAAACTCTACTTTTTAGCCAAACTCCAGAGACCATCCTGTGCTAGCTTTTCTATACAATATTAAATGACTCCAAGGTCAAAGACGGTAGAGGAGGTTACAGTCACAACGGGGAAACTGTAAGAGTTTTAACGATAATAAGTGCAGAATAGTAGGACCGATAAGAAAAATGTGGGTATATCACGCACCACCAATCTGATAATTAACGAGTGGGGTTTAGAAACGTACGATTGCAAACCACATTTTTAGACTGGGAGGGGATTACTTGGACTCTAAGAGACGGTCACCATTAATCGTGCCTCTCTCTTGTTAATGAGAATAAAAAGCTTTAGATAGATAGATAGATAGATAGATAGATAGATAGATAGAGAATAAGAAGAGCATGATATTGTTGACCACGTGAAGTCATTATATTGATTAGAACAGTGGTGAGAGTTTGGTGGAGAATTTGAAGTTTAGTGTGCGAACGTCCCTTTCGATGTGGAAGAGGAGCAGGTTGCATGTTGTGCCTTTGTGCAACCATGACCATGACATTTATATGCAACCAGGACTGCAGGAATCTCACTTTGGCAACCATGATGGTATTCTCCCCAATAGTTTTAGATCCATTGAATCGGGTCGGATACGAATCAAATCGAATTAAGGTTAGGGTTAGGGTTTGCGTAACTGACCAAACTGTCAATAAAATGGATGTATATTAAAAATATTTTCGACATTTGCAAAAAAAAATTATTTAAAATCACTAAAAGATAAAAAAAAAAAAAACTGCTAAGATGTGAAAAGAAAAGATTAAAATGATGAGTATAATTAATTTGGCCATTTGGGATCCGAAACCCGATAAGTGAGGTCAGGTTCACGTGAGTGAGATCGGCCTTTCTCAAGTTTTGGGGACCCCTTGCATAATGCATTCGCATTTGTCCGGAAATAAAAGCCGAAGAGCAAAAGCAAAAGCGGCTTTAGATCTCCTTGGCTTTTTCCTCGCCTTTATTTTAAAATTAAAAATTACGTCGACTAAGAACTTTCTTAACTTTACTAAATAGTGATACAGACTTTGATACACAAAAAAATATCGAATAATAATAATAATAATAATAACTCAAGTTAGGAGTTTCTCAAAAGCCTTTAAAGATTTTTTAAGGTGTAAATGTAATGGATAACCACACCAACAATGTATATGCAAATATAAACTGTTACTAAACTATACTTTTATCTAATGTAATCTCCTAACTTATTACTTGTAGTAGTATTATTATTTAATAGCAATTAAGAGAGAGACACCAAGAAAGAGAGATTACAAGGGGAGGAGTGCCGAGAATTTTTTTCAAAGGAGACTAGAGAGGATGGAAAAAAGAAGAAGATAGCCATCCATTGCCTCCAAATCTAACTGTGAGATAAACAAAATTATTCCGCTAATTAAGCTCAAAATTATGGACTTAACAAAGAGATACATCAAATAAGACCCATCTTTCCTACTACTGACGTTCATCTATTCAGAAAATCAACGAGCACGAAAGAGAATTAGCTTAGTTCTAGAAGAACATCATGTCTACTTGTTTAAGTCTTGTATTCTTCCCCTAATTGTCAAAAGGATAAAAAGTGACAAGCAGAGCCAAAAGTACGAAGAAAGTTTTATATACTAATTCTTTGAGAGAGCTAGTCAACTGTCTACAATTTATATGGCACGGGGATGGATTAAGGCATCCACTAGAGAAAGTGGTTTCAATTTCAACATCTTGAATCATCCCTTAGAATCCTTTGAACAAGTACTTAAACAGACGATAGAGAAAATATTTGTGGCTATTAATGTATGTGCGTATAACTTTATTAATTCTCCCTTCTTTGTTTTCCTCTCCCTCGAAGTAAGACTCTATATCCTTGCACTTGGCCAAATGGCAATTGAGCATTTAGTAGCATTACAAAATATTACTTGGCTAATCAATCAACTCTTTTCCTATACGACCAATGTGTTATTACTTGACCGTTGGATTATTGCAACATGAATATAAGAACACAATCAAGTTTAAGACGTGGAAGATTTGATGCTTATAAGGGATCAAGGAATCAAGCGTGAAGAGTATAATATTCCCCATATACTTGACTATATCTCGTTCTAGAGTTTTAACACCGCCAATATATGTCATTGTTTGATTTATTCATGATAAAAAAATATAAAAAAATCTTCTACATTGCAATATGGAGAGAGAGAGAGAGAGAGAGAGAGAGAGAGAGAGATAGAGCTCCTCATATTAGACTAACTTTAGTATCTTATATAATTAAGTTAAAAAAAAGGTTTTTTATTTATCTTTTGTGAGTGTGGGTTGATTTATATGGATCAATTCAGACATGTATGACATGTATAAAATCATAATCCATTTTTAATAGTCTCTTTAAATGATGGTATTAGTATACAGATTGCCCTACATGGCAAGTTATAAGCAACTATATAACCTAATAAATAACAGTCAATCTTTCGGTATATTACATAGTATTTAAATACCTTTAGCATTACCTCTTGACTAAAGATGTACCATGAGATGGTTTTTCTAAGCTTACATGAAGGATACAAAGGTGGAAAAGGAGAAGGTCATCTTCAACTATATAAATAAGAGGATATATATATATATATATTTTGAATAAGACTGGAATATATAGATATTATGGAAGTGGTCAAAGAGAGAACTTGACTTGGTCTAAAGACCCAGGTCTTATCACTACGAGTTCCATCAGGGATCTTTTAATGGGCATTAAAAAGGTGCAAGTGGGTCTGTGGAAGATTTTAGACCTTTCGACTTGGAAGAAGAGGGGTAATAAGAGAACAAGATAAAGGTCTTCTTCTCATAATCTCATCCTTCCAAGATCCCAAAACAAATAGCAAAGGGTTAGATAAATTCTGTTAGCTATATCCATCTCTCTTTTCTTTATTCCATACACAACCAAATTAACTCTCCACCTCCCTGAAAATGTATACATATATAAACCTCAACAAATATATAATATAGGGTTTGAGCTGAAAAATAAATCCTTCTCAAATGGTAAACAATTTGTGGGCATAGGATTTTCCATGAATAGATGTATAATATTATGAGTTGGGAGTCCATTATACATATTGCACAAGCTTACATGATACATGTCAAAGATAGTTAAATAAAGGTGTGGATTTTATTATTCAAAATGTGGCAGGTGGTGGTGTCATTCCCAAATAGTTTTGCTTTTGACTTTGTCTTGCAATGGTGGATAATTCGAGGAGTTATTTTATTTCAATATTTTATTACATATATTTTTTTAATATAAGTTGAGAGAATCTTCCCACAAAAGTCTCTTTCAAGGCTTCAATATATAATAAAAGAAACTTCAAGAGATTTCACACTATATATCTTGGACTCCAAAAGTAATCAGCTTGGACTTCACGTAGGAAGCTCAAAACTATAATACTCAATCGGAGAACAATCATATAATATACAAGATGAGCTTTTTTTTTATACTATGCAAACAATATTTCATTGGCATTGTTTTCTTTCTTTAATTTTTTTTTTAAACTATCTAGTACGGACTCTAGACTCTATGACTTGCTCTATTAAATTAAAATAAGAAAAACTTTTTAATTTTTTTTTAGGTCCCTTGTTTTCTAATTAAATCATAGAAAAATACCCTATTGGGTGTTTTTTTTTTTTGGTTGAAAATCTGGCAACAAAAATAAGGTATTTTTTGAATTTTTTTAAAATTTTAAAAAAAAAAGAATGAAAAAAAAAGAGAGAGAGCATCTTATCATGACAAATATGAAAGAGTGAAACTAGAAGCTGCCATGCATATGCATACCCATATTATTATCCCTATGGCCATGGAACCCTAGCAAACATGCGCATGTGCATGGCACTCTTGCACATGCACATGAGGAGGTCATGGGCCTGGTAGGATAAAATGTCAACCTTATTACTTTAACTGAGCTTTATAGATTTAGATTTCGACTCCCAAAGAGTACAAAGATGTCTGTCTGTCTTTCCTGTGAATTGGCGCCCGGGGTTAGGAGGTGGTCTCCATCAACTTTTTAT
Organism: Typha angustifolia; assembly: GCF_048772165.1. Classification (NCBI taxonomy): domain Eukaryota; kingdom Viridiplantae; phylum Streptophyta; class Magnoliopsida; order Poales; family Typhaceae; genus Typha; species Typha angustifolia. The sequence goes on from NC_133239.1 coordinate 2,487,916, forward strand.
ATTGATAGCAGAGAGAGAGAAAGAGAGAGAGAGAGAGAGGATTGAGAGAGAGAGAGATTTATTAAAAGGAGAGGGTGGTAAATGGAAGAAATAAAAGAAAAGCATGTATGTCCATGATGATCCGTTTTCAAGAACAGTGCATCATGCTCCTCTTTCAACAACATTGCTCAAGTGTTGTCAATTGGAACATAGAGTAGTTTTGTACTCTCCTTAGCTTTACTTCACTCTGTGGCGTCCTTTCTCCTCCTCGGCTTGATCCGATTGGAGGACGATATGCCCAAAGTTAAACCCTAAATTGTAAACCATGACAAGCTTCCTTCTCCTTCTTGCTCCTCCATGGCTTGATCCGATTGGAGGACGATATGCCGAAAGTTAAACCCTAAACTGTAAACCTTAACAAGCTTCGCATTATGCGATATTTGGCATGTAGCCTTTCTGAGACAAAACGGGTTCTACTGAATTTGACATCACCATTAGATCTAGAGCATAGGAATATTTTCATATCGAATCTATAAAGTTGTTAGATTAGATGTTTAGGGTTGTATTGATGTGATCTCAACTCCTAACCTAACTTTGTCTTGAGTCGAATGGGATGTTTGGGCCCCATTAGACCACCAACTTGGTTCAGATCGATCGATGTATACAAATGCCATCTCTGAAGCTCATATTGTCTGGTCCAAGATACTATAACACTACGAGTTGGGCCAACCTCAGAGCCCATTCACTATTTGCCGTCGATGAATTTGGGCTGCAGCCCAAATTAAATGAAACATACCCCCCGCCCCCAAAAAAGGGGGAGTATAAAATTGGTGTAATTAACAATAAGATTAGGCCCACTTATGAGTTAACATTCTCTTCACCTTTTATTTTGGCTAAAAGACTGCAGCCTTGTATCATTGAAACATAAAAAGCACAGCCGCCTCCATCAACCAACAGAGGTTTACAAACATAGAACAACCACAGCATCTGATTCAAGAAGAACACTAACATCACTTCTATAAATAAGAAAAAGGGGGAAAAAAAAATCCTCTCCTTTCTTAAGCAGTTTCAGGCACTACTTTAGGTTCTTAGAAGCAGAGATGACTATAGCCATGCTCACATACTTCTCCTAATGTATTGTTCTTTGTTTTACAGAAGAGTAGCTGAGCCGATACTCAATCGCCGTCAATTAGACTTTTAGCTGGTGTATGAACTGCTTTTGTGTGGCACAATATGAAAGATAAAACAATGAAAAGAAAATTCTTTGTTCCATGCTTGTTAGGCCCCAGCCTGTAATAGCATAGTCCACAAAGCTTCATACCTGTGCCTGGAGAATCACAGCTGGAAGTAGATAGATTTTGCTTACTCCAATCAGCCTAAGAAGAAAAAGGTTCTGCAAAAGTTCAATCCACCAGCAAATTAACAACATGTTCCAGCATAATTGTAATCGATTGAAGATTTTATCAAATATAATTAGCTAATAAATATGGCAACGTATTAGCAGGAAAATTATTAGCTTCCTACAGAAGTTTTATGAATAATACCAGGATGAGAACATACATGCAGAATCTCTGTTTTTAATCCTTTTTGTAAAAGATGGTAATGGATCAGCACAAAACCAATTAATAGATTCAACCAACACCGGTGCAATAATGGATCAATGAAATTGGCTGTGAACTCTCCACAATCTGATTACTTATTCTGTTCAAAGTTATTATGCAATCAATTGTCTTCAAACATAAGGTACAACAAATGAAATAATCATATGTGATTCTTGCTTCTTCTTTTTCCTCTCAGTAAGAGCACAACGCGTGTCTTCAGGTTCTTGTATACTGCTTCAAAGTTTCTTGAGACCAACAAGCTTGTAAAAGCTGCTAATAAAATCTTGCTTGTGTCACACAAGAGCTGGTTGCTCAACTAGCAATGGAGGATAAGCAAAAACTATTCTATTTCAGTTGAACCACACATCAAGCATTACTTCACCATCCAGCTTCTCGACAAGTCACAACAATTTTCTTTTCATTTTCCTTGATCAAACTCACAACAGTTGTCTATGAACTTTGAGTGGTCCCCTCTATCAGTAAGATTTGGTTAAATACTCCGGAGAATATCATCTCATCCAAAGCAAGAGATGCTTCTTGGGGGAAAAGGAGAAATGTGAACCGAGTCATTATGTAATGTTCTCTTATAAAGACACCAAAAGTCTAAAACTCGTCTGGAAAGTAGATCTTTACTCAAATATTCCTACTTCCACCACATATCTGAGATTACATTATAGGGTATCAGCGAATCTCACAATATGACCTAATAAAAGACCATGGAATTGTTGCAATTCATAAAAGACTAATCTTTATCGGTTGCAACAAGCAACTCCTACAATTCCTAGCCAAACCTTGAGATCCTAACCACAAAATATTTCCCACAATTCCTATGTAGAGTTAGTTTCATTCAATAACAGCTATTATGTTTTTATTTCTCTTATTGTTTACTAAAAGAAAATAAAGAGCATGTCTGGCATAATTTATATTTTTTCTTTTGATAAAGAGACTAATGTAAATTCTAGATGATCGAATTTTGGATGTACATGAAAGCTGTTAAAAGAGCTCACCTTTGCCACCAAACGGTTCATCTGTGACAAAATTTCCCACCTTATAAGAAGACATCCAACCTTGTTCAGGAAGTAACACGCATAACAAGAGAAGATTTTGTCAAGTGGTAGGCCAGCCAGCTCTATTCTCCTCGGCCAATCTTCCAGCCAAACCGCATACCTGCCGAAGTTTCCAAAGCCCACCAACCTCCCGTTTAAAAACACCCATTAATTTCATCAATTTGACATCGACATCTCTCATAGTTTGGAGCCTCGAATCCCATCTCCTCCGGTGGTGACAATGAGGCTTGGTTGGTTCAAGAAGCTTAACGCCAAGGACTCCCGTTGGCCAAGAAACTGGAAGCTTGGCTTCTCTTCCCCGTCCTCCTCGTCCTCCTCCCCTTCTTGGCGATGGAAACGCGTCAATTTACGTTTCTCTATTGTTGACGACATAATCTTCCATGTGCTTTACGTCGTCGAAGCCGTTGTTCTTGTCTTCGCTTTCGGATGCTTCTTCGTCTGCTGCGGCTGCCATATCTGACACAATTGTTGCAATTTCTCCATCAATTCTTGTTCTTTATCCCAATGATGTAATTTAAATTGGATTTTTTTTATTTTTTGTTGTTGTTGTTGTTCTTTTGGGGTACCGCCAATCTCTTACTTTGTCCTTTGTCTCCATGTGCTCTCTAACCCTATAAAGGAATTAGTGGGGTTAGACAATTCCCGATTGTTTGGGTTACGATGGAAGAGGGTAGAGGAAATCGTGGTTATCCGGCACCAATCTGGCCCGGTTCGATACGGATCGGGTGGATCGGAGTCGGGGTCATGGGCGCCGCCATGGCCGCGCGGCTCGAAGCCGCCGGATACGACCTCACCATCTACGCTCGCACGACTTCCAAAGCGTCCGGACTCCATGGCCGCCTCGTCGCCTCCCCTGCCGCCGCCGCAGCCTCCAGCGACGTCGTATTCACCATGGTCGGCCACCCCTCCGACGTCCGCGCCGCCATCCTCGATCCCGTCTCCGGCGCCCTCCCGGCCCTCCCCTCGGGCGGCGTCCTCGTCGACTGCACCAGCAGCGAACCCGCCCTTGCCGTCGCGATCGCCGCCGCTGCCCGGAAAAAAGGCTGCTTTGCGGTCGATGCGCCCGTTTCCGGCGGAGACGTCGGCGCCAGGGACGGCAAACTAGCCATCCTCGCCGGCGGCGAGCAAGAAGTCATCAATTGGCTGTCCCCACTCTTCGATCTGTTAGGGAAGGTCACATGGCTCGGTGCACCAGGTAGCGGGCAAAGCGGGAAGATCGCGAACCAGATCGCCGTCGCCGGAAGCGTCGTCGGGGTCAGCGAGGCGTTGGTGTTCGCGAGGAAGGTGGGGTTGGACGAGAAGGCGTTTCTCGAGGCTGTGAGAAGCGGGGCGGCGGGGTCGAAGGTGATGGAAATCTTCGGGGAGAGGATCTTGCAGAGAGACTTCAAGCCAGGCGGGTTCGCTGAGTACTTGGTGAAGGACTTGGGGATGGGATTGGAAAGAGGAGGTGGAGGAGGACCAGAAGAGATGGTGGTGTTGCCCGGGGGAGCACTTTTCCAGCAGTTGTATCTGGGGATGGTGGCGAATGGTGATGGGAAGATGGGGATGCAGGGATTGATCACCGTGTTTGAGAGGATGAACGGGATGGCTAAGGAGTGACGAGTCGGTGATCGGTGATCGGTGATCGGTGATCGCATCGCATGGAAGCTGTTTGTGATTATGCCTCTATGGTTTGTGTGCTCTTTTCCTAATCATTAGATGTTTGAAGGGAAAGATTGATTGAGATCACAACATTTGTGTACTGAATGCTTTGGTATATGTAATTAGCTTTTATCACTGGCCAGTTCGAACGATGGAATGAATGATCACAATCCTTCTACCAATTCATACTATGTTTTCTAATTTGTATTTCAACACAATCCGAGACTTCTATGATGACAAACTTATGGACTGAAGACTAAATTCTCTAAGAATTAGTCCACTTATCCAACCTTTTTCTAGTTTAATAATGTTGTGATAGTTTACCAATTCTCTAAGAACCATTGTTATGGATGAAACTTCCTGTGTGGATGGGAGCCTACAAAAAGGCCCACAATTTTAGTGGGCTATATCATCCATTCGTCTATGGAGAAAGTGTGGATTGCAGACCTTTGTTATTAGGCTTTTATTCCTAGGATGCACACATAGTAGAGAATTTGAGTAAATATATATTCTTTTAATATAATATAATATAACATAATATGATATATATTGTTTGCTTTAAAAGATTATAACGTAGTAGTAGTAGTAATAAAGTAAAATATATAATTTTTTTTAATTGAGTTACACAAATCTTAGAACCCAACTTAAATTTAAAAACTTAAATTATTAAATAAGGACCCAAAAATCTATATAAATTATTTTATTTTTTAAGGTAGGAACTAAACTTTCATATATAATACTCAATAATCTTCTCATTGATAATTTTATACATCATTACCCTAATATATCTTTGCTCCATTGAATGACCGTATCTACCCCCTCGGGTTTCTGAGCCCGATCTTTGACACTAAACCAATGAACCAATATAAAAGGTATTATATGATTGCCGAACCAACAGAGCTTTGCTACCACTTATTAGGAGATAATAAAGTACTGTCTAGGTGATACAGAGTTTGACATAAATCTTACGGCTCAACTCAATTCAAAGATTTAAAAGCTGATAGGTTAGCTCGAGGGTCCTTATCCTAAACTCTCATTTATTTACTTTTTAATGTGAAAAAGAACTTTCAAATGTTGTGATATGATACTCAACATTAGTGCACATATATGCCCGTGCATTTAGATTTAAAGGAGATTAATCCGCACTAAATCCTAATCCCCAGATACAAAAAATAAAATAATAAATAAACATATTTAATTGTCATATAAAAAATCATTGGAATGTTAAAAGCTAGTTCCATCAATCCGGGCGAGGATATGCCTTTCCAAGTGCATTGCATTCGATCACTTTGTCCAACCAAGTAACGTTCTCTGTATGTATGACAACGGGCAGCTTCCTGCGACGTTCTTAACTTGGGGCTCCTCAAAATCCTGCCACGTGACACTCTGAATCATCACACACTACTTTAAAATAATGGCATATTAAATAAAGTACATGATGATACCAATACCAAAATCTATTTACCTCATTAACAGTTATAGTGGAATCACATGGAAATATAGACAAAAATCCATTTGGGTCCCATTTCAGCTTGGGAGTTGGTGCATTGGCTGTATCTCTCTCATTAGATTCGCTGTGCTTTATTGCCCCCTGGCTTTTTGTCTACTCCTATCTTTAATTTAAATTTTATTTTTTAAACAGCTCCACAGTATAACAATTTAAAATAAATTTAAAGAGAATAAATATTTATATTTAACTCACATATAACTTTTGAGCTCTTAAATAAAAATAAAAAAAAATATAGCTTTGGCTAGTAAAAGTTGAGTTACCAAGTAGATTGCAAATTACTTTTTAAGTAAACTTAATAAAATCTTAATTACCACAACAAAAGGACTAAGTTGATTCGAAAGTGATAATATATGCATGATTATTTTTAGGTGAAAAATATAACGAGTAAATAGTAATATATCCTAAAAAATCACGTGCAACTCTGGTACGTGCCGCACGGATTAATGATGCTGTGCGGAAATGGTGTTTATGTTGATCAAGAAATTAGCTACGATTGTTCTCCTCCTATCAATAATTTTTGCCATCCTTTTCTTTTATTTTGTGGCACCAAAAGTGAGCCCATATATTTTTGGGGTATTGCGAGTTGGACCTTGCAATGCGGACAAGTAGGAGCACGTGTAAAGGGGATCCACCAGGCTCAAGAAAGTCTAAATATGTTGTACTATCTTTTATTCATATATATATATATATATACTTATTTGTATTTTAATTTTTTTAAAAGGTAATATTTATATTTATAACTAAAATATAACTTATTAATTTTATTATTAAGAGGTATTTTAATTATTTGATGACAATATCCTCTTTCTCCATTGGAAGCATAAGAAATGAATGGAATGATTCAATGGGCCGTACGCTTCCAGTTCCAATAATTTCAGGAATCCGATATTGGGTTGGATCGGCTGTCTCGCCCAAATCACCAACGCAGCGTTCGTTGCCAATTAAAATGGACTCGTCTCAACCCACTCTCTGATGTAGATACGTGAGCATAATGATAAGGTTTAGTGAATAATCCGTTGTTAAATATGAATCCCAGACATTTTTAATTGGCTAATTGATTCTAAAAGATATCCATGCAAGGAAGTGGTCATTAAACCATGTATGTTAAGGAGATTGTTAGTATACATTAAAAAACCCTAATCCTAATCATGCTCCATGAATTTGATACACTGATTAGGAATATGGTGGAGAGTTGGCATACATAAACATTAAAACATCTGAAAAAATAAGAAATAAAATGACGAATACACCCATACCCTATCTCTCTATACTCATGCATTCACCAAACCCAGCAAAGGGCTTTTTTGTCATTTAAAAAAGATGGCTCTGTGAACACTTGTTAAACTACAAGTATTACCTGCTCTCTTCTTCTTATATGATCGCTCTTCTTATTTTGAGAAACTACTACTGCTCCTCCTCTTCCTAGGATGGACAGCGACCTCTCCACAGCCAATTCATCGTCATGCTTCTCCACCTACATGGCGTCTCCGTCGTGGTTTCCGGCGCACCGGAACCCGTCTCGCTTCCACCTCCTTGGCCATGAGGCCCCCGAGAGGAGCAGGGGATGGCGAAGAATCCTGAAAAGATTAGTGAAGGAAGGCAAGAGCATCTACTGCTCCAAGCCCCTCACCTTTGGCTACGACGCAGTCAGCTACTCCAAGAACTTCGACGACGGCTACTGCGCCGATGGATCTGCTACTGGATTGCCGGCGAGAAGTCGTTAGGAGTTTTGTATTTCATTGTTGTTCATGTTGATGTTGGTGTTTCTCTTCTTCAGAAGCTTAGCTTTGAAATATAATATATATAGTTGTGTACATTATTCTTACACTGCCTATTTCCAATTTTGCAGTGTTAGTCTTTTGACTACTCCTGCTCAGGATTGGTGTCGTAATGGCTAAAATGAAGTTTTTGCAAATTAATTTGTTAATTGGAGGAGAGAAAAGAAGAGGGTTGGTGAGCAAACGAAGCAGGTGTGTTTGGTGAAACTTGAATTTTTTAAAAATTAGAGCAAGTTTAACTAAAGGAGATATCAAAGGGATTTGGTCATCAATTTTGCAAATGATTAGTAATTTATGGAGCTATGAAACAAGCTGAACAGGGCATCCTTAATTTTCTTCTTAATTTGCAAATCCGACCCTTAATTGTCAATCCAAGCAAAAACATCCCTAATTTCCTCTTGAGAGCAAACTAAAGTTCGTGCGCAAAACGCACTGAATTAGGCAATTAGCGGACGCTCGAGGCGTAGTCGGCGCAGGATTCGGCAGTGGATTGGGAAGTGTGGAATCTAAATGAAGTCGTCAACGAAACCAGCAACGTCGCCGATTATCTTGAAATATCACGAAGTAAAATTTCGGATGAATAATTCTCCGGATATCTGCAAACATCTGGATATTTATTCACACTGTCACCACTGACCACTCTGTGCTGCGGAATCTTATCTCTTCCCTCCCGAAGTTATTCCACCAGAGGAAAGAAGAGAGATGGCTCTTGGAGCAATGGTTGGAGCTCTTCCAATTCCTTCCTATTCTACTGTTAATGACTGCGATTCTTCTCTCCTACCTCGCTATTCGCAGAACCTTCTCCGATTCCGCTCCACCACAAGCGACCGCCGAAGAGTACCAGCTTCGTTCACCACGAGAGCATCGGCTTCTACCACCAAAGAGCTCGTTCTTAGGGATTTCCGTGAGAGAAAGGCTCTAAAGGTCCCACCTTTTGAACTTCTCTGGCTTGAATACAAAGACCCATCACATTCTTAGGGATTTCCTTCGCATTGCCATGCTATGCTTTGGTTAGCATAGTATTATCATATGATCAGTTCAAAGGAAAAAAAATAAAATCTTTATCCAAATTCTCTAACCCAATGGAGCTAGAAATGATGCTTTCATAGTTCTATTCTTTATCATGATCAAATTCTGTTCTGTAAACATCTTATTTCTTTTCGTTATAGATCATTTCAGGACTTCAGAATTTTGACAAGGACAGAGTTGCATCTGTTGTTATAGCTGCAGATAAGGTTTATATTGTTCTCTTTTGCAAATGTAAGAGTATCTTAGTAATAGGTCCTGTTATCATATTAATATCTTATCATCGTGCATTATTACAGGGAGGTGCCACTCTCGTTGATATAGCTTGTGATCAGGAGTTAGTGAAGCTCGCCACGAGCTTAACCACTCTCCCGGTAAATCCCGTTCTTTATGAAACAATACTTGAAAATTTTCATTATAAGCAACTGTGGGCTGCCAAAGATTCATATTATGCTCAACTAAAAGAGGGCATCATCCTATTAGGCAGATTCTAGAAAGGACAAGATATGCCATACAGAACTTCTTGCGAGCAGAAGTTTTGGGATTATGATTTTATTTTAGGCCATAAACTTAGATCACTGACGTTGCTACTTGCCATGAATGTATCTAACATCGAAAGTGTAGTCATAAGAACGATGTTGAACTGACCGGCTCCTTCGTTGGTTACTAAATTATTTTCACGACATCATGAGCTTTAATTGTGATAAGTAATTCTGATAATCATCTACAATTTGGCAGATTTGTGTCTCATCTGTCGATCCTTCGGCGTTTCTTCCTGCAGTAGATGCAGGTGCTCAAATGGTCAGAAACCAGAATCTATTTAGTATAATTGGTTGACATGTTACTGCAAAATTTCATCTGCGTTTATATATATCTAGTTAACGTCTTAACTTTGTTAACGCAGGTTGAGATTGGAAATTATGATTCATTTTATGAGTTGGGTATCCAGTTTTCCTCTGAACAGGTAGGATTGCAGTTAATGATAGTAACAAAATTCTCTTGTCAAATTTTTTCTAGCCAATAGAAATACGATATTTTTTTCTTTAGCATCTTCTTGCTGTACAGTTATTGATTTTTTTTCATTTTTTTTTTACTTCTTATCAATTTCAGATACTAAAGCTGACACAGGAGACAAAGAGGATGCTTCCATTTATCACACTATCTGTCACTGTGCCTCACACACTAAGTCTCCCTGATCAGGTAACTGTTATTTACTTAAGAGCAGCATATATGAGTTTTGATCTTATTACTTATACTAGATTGAAAACAGGTGAAACTGGCAGAACTGCTCGAGCAAGAAGGTGCTGACATTATCCAGACCGAAGGGGGAAAGTGCTCTAGTCCCACAAAGTCTGGTGTTCTTGGGTTAATTGAGAAGGTATGAGAATCAGGGTGCCTTTTCTGAAAGAAGAGATACTATCTGACGTCTTCTTATAATATCATATAGTTGATCTTTTGATATCTATATGCTAATGGCATTCCCAGAGTGGGAAAATTTCCAATGAGGAGTAGTTAACAGACTTAAAATACAGCAGAATGCAATGGCTGTGTCGCGAACTATACCTTATTACTATGTTTCTCAATAATACTCTGAGTGGGTTATCTTTGTGTGGACTTTAATAGGCAACACCAACATTAGCAGCTGCATATTCTATTTCAAGAGCAGTCAAAATTCCAGTCATGTGTTCATCTGGGCTTAGTGCTGTTACTGCACCAATGGCCTTAACAGCAGGAGCAGCCGGGGTGGTATGTACTTCTCTCTCTCTCTCTTCTAATCTTTGTTTCTTAGGTACAATATCATCTTAAATTTATGTTCTGTGATAAGGATAACAAAATTTGGAATAAAAAAAATCATCTCGAAGCCGGTAATCTTTCAAAAACTACAAAGAATTTAAATGCAGTAAAGAATATAATGCCAAGCCACAGCATCTGAACTCTAATCCAAATTATGTTTGCTGATGTCTCTGAATGCAGGGTGTTGGTTCGGCCGTTAATAAGCTCAATGACATGGTTGCAATGATCGCTGAGGTTAGAAGCATCGCCGAGGCGTTAGGTCTATTGACTACACGTATATCTGACGAATCGAGAACTGTTCAGCTGTAGTGCTACTTTTGTCATTGTAGAATATTTCCAGCAGCATAATCTTAGTATGTAAGAAAGAAGATTTTGCAATTGATTCAGCTACCTGATTGAATTTAACGATCTTAAATTAGATTCTTCTTGGTGAAGTATACAATTTGGATCGTGGTTATTTTGTGGGTGCATGCTATAGATGTATGTGTACATATTTTGCACCAAAGAAACGTAGTTATACTATTGCTGCTTCTTACCCATTCAGCGAGATAATTTATTTTCTCTTAGGTTATGAGAAAGGTGGTAACCAGTAATCACCAATGTGAATTGCCTTAGACGTTAGGAATAGGAGAGGTGGACAAATACATTGAGTACAGAAGACCACGATCTGTAAATTAGACAACTAAAAGAAGTGCAAAATAAATAATAAATAAAAAATAAAAAGAAAAGAGAGAAGGATCTTTTTTCTCGAAAAATAAGATAAAATAAATCCAGGATGCTCTTGGTTTAGATGTATCACATATCAACAGCACAGGATCCTACTATTTTCTTGAAGAAAATAAAAGAAAAGAAGAAGAGAAACTGGGATCCTGGTAGTACAATCTGTAAACATAATCATTCCTCCAATATCTGCAGGTCCATATTTCTTCTTCAGATCCAAACCCAGAAAAACTACAAACATATCATATATGCATGCAACTCATGCTGATAATCAGTTTCCAAATTTATGAACTTGATGAGGGAAGGAATAGAAAGTAACAGCTACTAGAACTTTGCGAGAAGATGGATAAGAAGGGTAGTTAATTCCATATTAGAGTTCCATTAATACAATATACAAAAGATTTGCTTCTGCATGCAGACCTTTGAAGTTCTTATTAACAGTTGTCAGATGGTCACTCATAGTCATCAGATTCCTCGGAAGTGTCACCACTTTCCTGCAAGAAAAAAAAAGATGAATTAGTAAAATAATGTAAGAGGAACAGAGAGGGCAAGTGGTCTAGCAAATGAATATGTTTACCTTTTTCTTGATATATTTGGCCATGGTTGTCTCAAACTCAGCTCGTTTTTCAGTAGCTATATCATAGTATGCGACCTTTTCCTGTCAAGAAAGTATAGGAAGTAATAAGTGACTGCATGACATACAGGAATACTATTCCCTGCTTCTCTTTTGCCCTCAGTTTGGAATTCTTTGGAAATTGCAAACCTTACCGCAACCAAATATTAGGTTCCTGGGCAAGGAAGCACGATAATAGTTAGCAATATATGGCATTCCATGCTCCTTAATCACCCTTTAGACAGCTCATGGGAGTCACCTTTTCCATTTCAAACGGATAATTTATGAGGAAATAAGAGGGCTGTAGAAATTGTAACAGAGTTTAAAGTGCAAATATAAGATCTTCCAATGCTAACAAAAGAGGGACTTGAACAAAGTCGCATCTCTTTTTCTAGTAGACTTATCTCAATGATTTAATTATAGCAGGAATCCTATTTTGACATTAAGGCAAGATAAATTAATCTATACCTGTATTTCCCCAAGAGCACTACTTAGCAACACTAGATCTCTCAGAAGAAAGAAGGTTTTGATAAGCAATTCTCAGGCAAGATTAGAAAGAAAAAAAGTTTTGCTCCGTCCATTCCAACTCTATGTCAGGACTCCCCAAGTGCATTATTTACCAATACCAGATTTGTCAGAAAGAAAGAGAAGGTTCTGTCATGCTGATATGCAATTCTAAGATAATTTCCACCAAGATTAAACATCTATGGAGCATTAAAATTGGAGGTTTTGTCTATGCCAATGTAACATAATACTGGGGGGAAAAATTGGCTCTTGTCTCTAAGAGAAGCTATTCATACTAACAGCAAGAAAAACAGTACAAGTTTTGTGATTTGAAATCTCCATCATGTAGTGTTAGAAAGATGTGTCTTCAGAATAAAAAAGGTGGTGAGGTGGTAGGAGACTAACCTCAAAAGACATTGTCTTCCACTTCTCCCCACATGCCTTGCCAATCTGGAAAAAGGATAAAGAAAAAGGAGCTTACAAAAGAACAAAGTTTAAGCTCAACTTGGAGATAATCAAACTCTCAACTTGAACGTTATGGACGAACAAATTTTAAGCTCATACATCACGCATTGATTTGATATTTGGGTTTTCCAATTGAAACGTCTTCCGAAAATCTTCCCTTCAAAAGAAAAGACATGGTTTAAGTGCACATATCACCAGCCAGACTACAGTAAAACAAATATACTTTAGAAAGAAAAAGGAAAACATTGTAATAAATAAATAACTACTAGAATTAGAACGAAAAAACCAAATATATAATAGTGAAACTACTAAAACAATATGAAAACTGGCATACTATTACGGTACTAAAACAAGCTCACATTAGGAAATCAGAAAAATAAAACTGTAAAGTATCATTAGAAGATAATTTATAGAAGCATTAGTTGTGGATGCATTAGCTACTTTTGCTTTTCTCTTGAGCTGGAATAGAAGACACAACGTGGTAATTCAAAATGTGCTGTATTAAGCAACATTTAATTATAAACCAAATCCAAAAAGTCAGAGTCATAAACAATTAGCGTCCTGTGAATTTTTTCAACTATGCAAAGCTTCACTTCCAGTTCAGGTAAGCAGGGGACTCATTAGGGAATTAGAGCAGCATAACTTTCTTTAGTGTTCGTATCAAATATCCTAGTTTTCTAGGAAAGAAGTGGTGAGTCACATGATAGAAGACAATGATACATCACTCAAGTTCATATCAAGTAGAGACTAACCCAAAACAGGGCCACAGTCTAGGAGTGCTTCATGCATTTATTGACCAATATCCTCAAACAACATACAAAAATAAGCATAATGTTAAGTTTGAGGAACCAACTGGGATGATTCCATGAAATCCAATAAGTACTGCTATTTCTTAGAGGTGATTGTTCCCAAACTACCTAAAAGTAAAGTTGAGATTCTCCCAACCTGAACCTCTAAGTGAAACTCTCTGAGTAGTTGGTAGATAACAAGATATCTAGCTTTTGTAGTTAATAGATATCTACCTCTGGAAAATGTGTATCTACTCAATAGAAGAGGTAAATTTACACAAGTCAAAAGCTCACTGAATACCTAAAAATCCAGTTGGCTGGTGTAGCAGTCTACCGTAGCACCTTATGTTTATCCCTGCATAATCTAGGAGCAACCCTTCAGACAGAGATTATTTAAACTTAGGTGCATCAAAAGGAAGCAGAGTCTGGTGCATTTATATTCATATCGCAATTAGACTTGAATCTAAAGATGTGGCAAATCTAAAATAATAAAGTGCCAGAAATATGCCAAATTCTCATGGGGTCAACAGAATTATGCGGAACATGTCACAGGTTTCTTTGCCCAAATATGAAGTATACTAACTTTGCAGTATACACTATTGTCATGGAGTCAATAGAATTACTTAGAACTTGACACAGGACACTATCACATACCAAGTTCATCATCAGCAAAGCAAGTTATCCATTTCTTTGCCTAAATCTCAAGTATACTAACTTAGCAGCATACGCTAAAACCACATAAACCCTACATACTCTTCGTTTGCCGTCCACTTATCAAACACATAGCAGTCGACCAATTCATCACCAATTTCTCTCACTAAAGTGAACCAAACAACTCCACTAGCTTCAAAACGTCTAAAATTAAACCAATCAAAAGACATCAAATGACACCCGCATCCCAAAACAAAAGCTAGCATAGAGAGGAATGAGTGGCAAGGGCGTACAAGAAGTAGAAGAAAGCGGTGGGTGGCTTCTTCGGTTTCCGAGGATCTTCTCCGAGAGGCTTCCTCTTGGACTTGGTGGGTTTGCGTCTCTTCGCGAGCACCCTCGACTGCGTCGCCGCCTCCGGCGCCGCCGTGCGCTTCTCTCTGGTTGTGGGGTTCGTGGATTTCGACCTCGTCTTCATCTTCGGGGAAGCGGCTGAGGAGTTTGCAGAGGTTTTAGAGGTAATAAGAGGTTGGAGAGAGAGAGAGAGAGAGAGAGAGAGAGGGAGAATTTGTTATGCGGAAGGAGAGAAGGGGAAAAGATCGATCAAAGATGGAGCAGTGGATGATCGCTTCGTGGCTGTTCGATGTTGGTTTGTCTCGCTTTGGGTGTATCCTATTTGGGATTTTCCTTAAAAAATTAAATTGTTATTTATTTATAAATTATAAGCACTTCCTTATAAAATTATGTGCATGCAATGTAGAAAATGAGTGCAATTAGTTTCTAAAAACATAATGTTGTTATTATTATTATCAAAACTTAAAAAAAAATTACTGCAAATGTGTTCCACTTATCACCGATAAGTTTTAAGAAGCAGTAAGTACACCTACAATATTATATTTTTATAAATTAATTTTACAAACTATAGAAAATGCCTCACTCCTTACAGTGTTCATAGAATAATGTGAGACTTTTGGCATATTATTTTTTAACAGGAAATATTTATAGATAAAAAAAAAATGGAAGAGACGTTTGGAAAGAAGGTGAGCTGCAGCGAGTAGGTTGGAAGTGCTGATGATGGGGATTCACCTGCGGCTGAAGGCAATGACTGATTCATAGCCTCTCGTTCCCATCCATCGAACCGACTTCATGGCCCAATGGATAAGGCGCTGGTCTACGGAACCAGAGATTCTGGGTTCGATCCCCAGTGAAGTCGTCTCTTTTTATTGTTATTACTAGTTTTGGACTTATTTCTACTTTTAGTCCTGTTTAATTGTAACAAATATATTTTAACATTTTAAAATTTCCAGGTGCTATTAGTTTCCGGTGCGTCTCAAGTTGACGACCTGTCCAATATTTTCTCTTGAATACTTACCTAATGGTCATAATAATATCTTATTTTTGAACATCTAAGATTTCTTTCACATTAATTATAATTTTAAGAAAAAGGCGAAATCCCTTTTTATCTCTACAAAGAAATATTTTTTTTAATGAAAACCTTTCTGTCTTATGTTCTTTCAATTCAAAGTTTCTCGCATTACAAATATTTTAGAGGGAGATAATATAAAATGATAAAATGGTCAAAGAATTAGCAATGAGTAGAAAACTAAATTCAAACTAAATTCATCAGTTTTGAATAGAAAAACTATATTTGAACCTAAATAGAACCGCGAGAGAGTCTAACGACACAAATAAAAGTTCAAAAAGATGCTTTCAAATTTAGCCGGAAGATGGATTGGCAACTTATCTGCAGCTTTTAAGCTTATTATCATAAAAGGAAGCATCTGTTGAACAAAATCTACACCAAATTATTGTCCATACTCATGTCTCAGTAACCATAGAAGCATAGAGCATACTACAACCCTCAAGGCTTCAAAATTTATTAAAGAAACACTACAAAGTCAAAACGCAGCAGCCGACTCAATAAACGAGCTCAGGATCAGTGACGCTTATTCCCTGTTGCTATCTCCCATGCTTGCAATATTTGCTTCACAATTTCCTCCACGCCAACTCCATGCTTCACCTGCATGAGAACATCTCCATGAGCTTCACATTATTATCGGGACGAATCGTTATGGCAAGAATTTGTCTGCCAAATCCACCAGGAGTCCAGATCAAACAACACTTGGAAGTAGGGATATGAAAATTATAGAGGATAAGATTAATTTTACTATTGCTTGCAGAGAAAACATCAAGAAACTGAGAAAGGAAAATCATATTGGTACTTTAGTATAACACAAACGGAAAGAGTGACTATTTCTGAGAAAAATGAAGCGTCATATTTGGTTTCAATCTCCTTGAAGCAGTCAGCTGTGACACAGAGCTAAGAATCTAACAGAGTCTTATGTGTCATGCTTGTCAAACTCTAATGAGTTTGGTCATCTATATGATATTTAAATAGTGCCATCAATCGGCTCTTTAGTTGCATGTGTGCCCTCAATATTTTCATAGATATATTTGCCATAGACACTATGATGAATAACTTTATTTTCAAAAGAACACAAATTGAAAAGGTAGCAAGAAACTAGTGGCCTAAAAGTGTAGAAATTAACAAACCTGAGCAAAAACAAAAGGCCCTCCATCCCGCATTCGAAGAGCATCTCGTTCCATCACAGCCAAATCAGCTCCAATTGCTGATGCGAGGTCTGTTTTGTTTATTACCTACATTTAAGATATTCAAGGTAAATCAGACTATAAATACACTCATTATGAACAAACATCTTGCACAGCAGCAGTAGCACAAGATAAGCGACACTCAAATAAGATGAAACAACAATATATTGTCTACCAAAAGATCTGCTTGCGTTATCCCTGGGCCACCTTTTCTCGGTATCTTGTCACCACCAGAGACATCAATGATATAGATTATATAGTCAGCTAATTCCCTGCTGAAGTTAGCCGCCAAGTTATCTGCACCATCAAGATGTTACACCTTAACATATCATTTTCTGTCCAAGCAAAGTTCCCAAATATGTAACTGAATGAAGAAAAGGTACCTCCTCCAGATTCACAAAGTAGTAGGTCTGCCTTGTATAGGTTAGATAGCTCTTCCAGAGGACCAAGATTTATGCTTATATCTTCACGTATAGCAGCATGTGGACAGCCACCGGTTTCAACAGCGCGAATCCGTTCCTCAGGTAATGCTCCATGCCTCACTAAGAATTCTCCATCTTCTTTTGTGAATATATCATTCGTTACCTGAATTTATATGGTTAAAAGGAATAGAAGAAGAAAATCTTAAATAAATGACAGTTCTTATGGTTTAAAGATGAGACGCATACTGCAGCAAGACTATACTTGTCACGTAAGATTTGGCAAAGCGCCAACATCAAAGCTGTCTTCCTGAATAATGCAAAAAAACCATAGTTTAAATTATATGATATTTAAAAGCAAGTTGGAGTAGATAAACAATTATGTATATGATGGAAAAGTAAAAGATGGAAACCGAACATCATGACAATCCCACTAACACCAGAAGATAATTTTCAATGCTGAAAGATCCAAAGTTGAACAGAATATATATACAGAGATATCTAGAAGATAGACGAGCAAGCCAAATGATAGGAAGAAAAAATTGATGGCTATCAAAATTTGCCAACTGAAAAAAAGAAGAAGGAAAGGTCTCACATTTTTATTTTGAAAAGGGCTTTACGAAGCCTCTCCAAAATTTTAGCTTAGCTCTGTTAGATTAATATTTCAAGAAGAAATTCTCTTGTGTTGACAACTAACAAAGTCAAATGTCCAGAAGGGAAATGCGAATGCAGGTTTCGGTGGAGCTCCAAAATGGAAAAAAGAGACATCTTTCCCAAGAATTTTCACAAAACAGACCAAAGCCAACAAGAAAACCACAATTATAATCCAAATTAATAAAAACCCAAACAAAAGAAAAGGAACCAAAACCAATGTCAAAATAGAAAGGAGCAAATCGCGTACAGAAATAGTAAACAGGGAAGCAAGAAAAAGTACCCAGTTCCAACTGGGCCGCCAATTCCAACGGTGAAAGCCCTCTCCTTGAAGTCCCTGGACGGAAGCGGCGGCGCTCTCTTGCTGAAAAAGCCAGGGGAGTAGATGGGCTCGTGAGAATGCGGAGCAAGCCCGTCATGGGAGTGGTATACTCTCCCGTCCGGTCCTACCCAAGAAGTCGTCGACCCATGACTCCCTTCTCCACTACAAATCCAGGGAGAAAGAAGAAGAGATAGTACTTACTAGATTAGAAGGAGAAGACAAATTGGAGGTGGAAAAGAGAAGACGGAGAAGAGAACGGAGAACAGAGAATACCCCTGAGTGTGATCATGGTGGTGGTCGTGGTGGTGATGATGATCTTGAGATGCCATGGCAAACGGGTGAGTTCCAAGCTAGCTTGAGCGGACGTTGACCTCTGAAACGAATGCTTAGGGTTTAGTTTGGATAAAGAGCTTACGGAATCTACGAGAGAGCTGACGTGTTCGACTAATTACAAACCAGAAGGCGAATTCAAAAAAATAAAAAAATAAAAAGTTGTCAACTAGAAGAAACGAAAGCTGATCTTCTGCAGCCAAGGATGCAGGCTTTTTCCTGCATCATTTTAAACAAAGGGATTTCCAACCAATCATGTGCTCCAGAATCATATTTTTAGAAAGTTTTTTTGGAGCAAAGAATTTCTTTGCTTTGTTTGGTTTTAGGCTAACCCTGATTAGTTAGTTTTAATTTTTTTTACAGAATAAACTTAATTAAATATTAAAAAAAAATATTAGTTACTAAACCAGTTTATAGATTTATAAATCAGTTCAGAAGGGTCTCTAAGCTCAAAACAAATAAGGCCTTAATTTATTAGAGTTTGTATGCTAATGTGAATTGGATAGTATCATCAACCATTGGCACATTTGCTGCATAATTTTACTCTCAGCCCCAACTCATGCCAATGAGGGGTGTAATCGAACCGAGTTCGTTTGACCCTAGACTCTGAAGTTAATTTCGAACCTATTTTCAGAATCAAGTATGACTTAATGCACTCTCAATTCAAGCTAGTTTGAGCTTGAGCTTAAACAAAGTCAATTAGAGATCTCAATAAGGTGTGGAGATCCGTGAGCACAAAAGCTTGTGGTAGGGGCCTGGGTAGAACTGGCTTCAGATCAAGCTTGGTTTGAAATTAGATTCAACTCTCACTTACCTGATCAACGGTCCGAGTTTAATTAAATCTTAGCTAGCCGAACTCAAACCCGACTCAATTATTTTGACAGCGCTACCGAAAGGGCCTGCAGGCCAGAACAAGCCCAATTATAGACATCAAATGGGCGAACTCCAGGAGCCACAACAACCTTGGAAACATTTACTTGTGGTGCTCCTCTTCTGCCATTCTGTGGTCCAAAGACAGAGGACTCCAAAACTCCTACTCAAAAGAAACATTTGGAAGTCCTCCTAGATCCCAAGAGAATCCATGGCGTGGAGCTTCCGACCCTCCTCTTCTCTCCCAGGCGCTCCCCTCGGGATCCAGGCTATTGAGAAATTCCCAGGGAGGAACTGCCGAATACTGGTTAAGCCCACGAGCTCAGAGAGGCATCTTTGTTTCTGCAAAGCAGCTGAAACAGAGGAAGGTGTGACAGAAGAATCCAGTCTAAATGGTACAGATTCTAACCTTCAGTTAGCACTTTGTCTATTCAATTCTATGTCATTTAATTCTCCGAAAGATCAGGCACTCAACTTTCTTTTGATTGAAATCTCCTTCATGATCACATACCATGTGTTGTGACAAATTCATCAGTAGAAATGATCGTATATAAAGATTAGAGGACTTCGTTGGAACGGAAACTGAAGAACAATAACACCAAATTAAGTGGTTTTCAATTACTTTTTGAGTCATTACGTAGTGCCCAAACTTTTCTATAATAGAAAACAAAATGGTAAGATACCTTGTTTAGTCCATTATTTGCTTGTATTCTCGTGGAAAGTTATTCACAACCTTCATTAACATGGTAGCTTCATCGTACACCGGCAAGTATGTATACACTTTCATCCTTCCTGTGTTCAAGAAGCTCTAAAATTTCAGCCAGTCTTCCCTTTACCTTGTTATCAGTAGGTTAAGAACTGATGCCTTGCTTGTGCTTCTAAGTATCCTCTGCACGCACACAGCTGGATCTCCTGGAGCAACTGTCATCTTCGAGCTCTATTGGCAGTGGTAAGTCTGCATCCAGACATTGTTCAAATTTCAGAAGCCCTTAAAACTGTCTATTTGCACGACCAGCATCTGAAACCAAATTAACTTTGGCAGACTTCGTCACCAGGTTACCAGAGTGATGCAGAACCTCAAAGGCCTACCATCCGCGAGCAACTATCGGCGCTGATCGGTGACAGAGATGGTGAATTCACCCTTCCATTAGGTAAAAGGCTCAAAGAAAGCCTGAAATCCTTGACGGTGTCGCAGCGAAGAAACATCAAGCGACAGGCCTACCTGAACGAAGTGTCTCGGCGAAATGATTCAGTTTTCTTCGCAACAATTGGAGCATTTGTTCTCGTCCCACCACTGGTCATATTGGCTATTGCTGTTCTTACTGGTTATGTCCAACTCCTTCCTTGAATGCAATGAACAGTCATAGTATACTGATAGCTTCGTTACTTTTTACACCTAGATTCAACTTTTAATAAGTACAATCAAAATCAGGGCCACATTTCTCTCTCCTGTGAGCTTAAAAACTGTACGACTTCATTCTATTAAATCTTCGAGAATCATAAAACTATCCATGATCTAATCATGGGCATCACACAGACCCAACTATGCAAAACTAAAGGGCAGATTCACCAAAGTATAGTGGAATAAGCAACAGAATATAGAAAAAAAAAAACAGTGAGACAAGATCCCTTTGTCCCGTAGAAGATGACTTTCTAATGAGATTTCGCATCTGCATAGGTTTACTTTATTTTATTTCTGAAAAAGATCTGCATGGATTTATAGTCGGGCACCTCATAAACCAGAAGATCAGAAGGTAAAGAAGTTAAAAAGGAAAACATAGGTTGTCCTAGAAAGTAGCATTTAGCACTAATGGTGAAGGAAGCACTCCAATGTAAAAGGGAGTATAGGACACATGACACTTCACCACAGAGCTATATACACCAACATAGGATAATAACAAAAAAATTAAAGTTGCACAAGCTTACATTATGTGCCAACTTAGCAGGGAAGAGTAGGTAACTGAATAATTTCTACAAAACTAGAAACTTCCAAAAGTAATAATAATTTCTACAAAACTCAGGATGGAAATTGCTGAATTTTTGCAACAGCAAAACAGAAGAGACAGAAAGTAAGAAGTCAAGGAATATCATTGAGAAAGTAAATTACATCCTATCAGTTGCGTATCTCACGCAAGATTTATGTTTCTCTAACCAAGGTTATCAACAACTAGCAAAATGCCAGCTTAGATGAACACTTTTACATAAATAAGTGAAATTTTTTTACTTGTACTTACCAATAGCACTTGCAACTGAACACCAGTATCAGACAGGCTATCTACTACAAAAAGCTACTTCCATGTCCTATATTAGATGTAGGCGAGGATGTATCCCATAAACCAAACAAGCAGGTCAATGGAACTGAAGCACCCAATAGCCAAGTAATGTAGGCAACAGGGAAAAAAAGGAAACCAAATTAACATTGGTAGCCTTGGCAAAGTTGCCTTTCTATTATGACCTATTCATAAGAAAGGAAGAAAAGTTCGATTTAAATCACTCCATGATGCATGCGACTCTCGGAACTACAGATTACCGTAACTTGCACTTAAACTGATTTAAGCAACAGGTGCCTCTTTCAATAAAACAATACTATGCTGCACATCATCAGTAAAATCAATGAAGACAGCCAACCAAAAATTTCACAACAATGAAATAGTTCAAAACTTCACTAAATAAAGATCCCCAGAGGATATTAAGAACATCAGATTTTTTAGTCTTATACAAACTTCCAAATTCAACAAAACTGGTCACTCTTATAGGGAAAAGGCAAGATGAACGCATCACATAAACATATTTGGCCTTGTTGCCTTAAATGTGGTTTTAAGCTTCCTTGTTGGTGGTCTGACCTTCTTAAATACCAGAGGGAACTTGATTTTGGAATCATGGAATTGCTTGGTGCTCTCTCTTTTGCATAACTTAGCAGGAATTGTAGCTGTTTTAATGATTTGTATGCAATGAGATCTTACGCGGTGACGAGAAGCCATCTCATTATACATATGCTCAACAGCACCATTCAGAGTAGTATCACGATATTCCTTGTACATATTGTGGTAGCCTGTTCTGCTCTGATAACGGAGCCAAATGCCATAGTTCTTTATCTTAGTTGGTTTTCTCTCGAAAATCTGCACAGTAATGCTAATAAGTAGTCTTAAAATACAAAAATAAGAAAGCAGAAATTAAGGAAAAGACATTCATTAAAGAGAAACAAACTAGTCAGCAAATAAATTGTATAAATGTAAATATATCCATATTTCCCACTGATTGTGTGCTTAATTCTAATTCTACTTATATGTCCGTTGATTAATGTTCTTGTGGAAAGCCTTCCATAGGTACTGGTTACCAAAAGCTAACTAAAAAGCTAAAACAAAAGTAGACGACAGTATTCTACTTTAACAAACTACATAGCCTATAAGAAGAGCTCAAAGTGTCTCTGTAAAAAGTTTTCGATTTCACTAGTAGCTACAAGGTTGCAATCATGGCTATACTCTTCACTATCAAGTGAATGTCATTTACACTTCAAATACATGAAGTGGTTCTTTAATTACGAAATGATTTCCATTCTTCTCTCTTCTCACTCCTTTAGGCAATAAATTTGGATCCAAGAAGTTGCACTTAAGACTTTCTATATTGACCAGCAAAAGTTATTAAAGAGAGAAAAAAGCAAAGAGAAAGAAGATGACAACATCCATCAAGACCGTCCAACTGGAGTATGGTATCATTTGCCGTTTTAGGCTCATGTCCTTATAAGAACACCACTCTTTACGTACAACAAACTCCAATTTCACGAATACATCACTATCTATATTGATCAAGGGTAAGAAGGAACAACCTCATTGATCGCCAACACTTGCCCATTGCTCTTCTTCACCTTCTTAAGCTTCCTCAGGAAGTACCTAAACACATTTCAGCAACCAATCAAAACAAAAAAAATCAATCTAAAAATAGGCAAAGAAACATCGAATTCGAGTCTCTCGGGATCCTACCAAAACTTGGATTTGGCGCGGACCTCGTTGGTCGCCCACAGCTTCATCCGATAAATCTTCGGCTGTTCATCGCTCTCCGTCGGGAGACCTCTCCCGACAACCTGGTACTGATGAAACTGCGCAAGAACGAAAGAATCCAATTAAATCGGCAGACCCGTAGGATTGGAGCACTACGGATCGAAACGAAGAACCGATGAACAGGGGAGGGAAGGCAGGAGCTCACCCTAAACGCCACCATCTTGAGATCTCCAAACCCTAGAGATCTCTTCAAAGCGAATGGCGGCCGAAGTAGAGAGGTATTTAGGGTATTTATAGGTAGATGGTGTTCTCGGTTGAACCCCTAATGGTATACAAAGCGGACTAAGGCCCAAGGCCCAAGGCCTAATTAGAAATATAACTTTTTTCTCTAATATAAGCGATTTTTCAATTATACCCTTTGCAGTTTCATATTTACAAATACCCCCCTCCAAGTTGTTTATTTTGCATTTTTTAAAGTCGAAATACTTAGAAAAAATTTCGAAGCATTCACTGGTTACTCTTAATTATAACAGAGAGTAGATACTAATAGCTGCTGACTGAAAGTGTTGCCTTAGTTATACAATTCTTAATTTAAGGTTACGTTATTTTCTATTAGGCTTCTGAAATCTTATTATTCATAAGACTCCGTAAGATAAATTTACCACCTATATGACATAAAGTTAGGTAAACTATAAATAAGAAGTAAAAAATAATTTAATTACTCTTAATTTAATATATAATTATAATTAAATCAAGGATAAAATTATAACCCGATTTATGCGTGTAATAATTTAAATAATATTCCTAATCTAGAGTAGAGTAGGAATAATTTAGTGTGTATTTTCTAATCTATTATAGAAAAAAATGATAATCCAAACTGGAGCTAATAGTTTATGAACATGACCTGAGTATCAATTTTCATAGTTGCTAATTAACACTGACAGCAAACAAAGCAGTTGGTTCGCAACAAACACTTGGAAGAACATGAAGTCATCTTACTTTCATATAGAAGACAAAGTAGACATACAAAGTGAAGTCAGCAGAGCTGACTGCAGGTAGAAAACTCTCTGTGATAACATCACATAAAGAAGATGCGGCGCAAACACACAGCAAGTCAGCGAGAGCTGACCAGAGCTTATAACATAAAAGATTACATAGTTGCAGATGTTTTATTTATCAAGTACAAACTAAAGATCTGAAAATATATGATGACCACTTTGCAGCAACTCAATCCTACAGTGCCACCAAATGATACATATGCACCAAAGACTGCTGCCCTTATAGCAGTGTAATTGGAACACCAGTTGCTACTCATTGGTCAAGCTCCAGCTTTTGCAGGTGAATCTTGCAGCCCACAGACTCTATTTGCTGGCACAGCTATATCAATCATCTTCGGATAAGGCAAGTTTAAGTCTGCGGAAGGATGACGAGGAGAACTAATTATAATTGCTCATAATTTGGCATCACGGTGAATAAGATGGTTATTGTAATTCATATGATAATTGTATGATCCCTTACTTTCCATGATGTTCTTGAATGTTTCCTACAAAAGAGATGACCAAAATAAAATATTTATAAGGAAATAGGTAGACAAAAGAAATGATTATATTATATCATTGAATATTTGAAGGCAATTACCTCATCCTTTGTCAGCCGAGTGTTATATAGCACCTCTTCTCCAACTGTAGTAACCTGAAAATAGAATAGCTTGCTGTTGTAGTAGCTAATAACTAAGGTAATGAAGTTAAGATGCCAAGGAAGTTACTTACTGAGAAACCCTTGTAGTCATGACCAGGATACAGCAAAGTTTCCTTCGGCAGTGTGAATATCTGAAATCATACAAATTAGATGTCAGTGCGCGGATGATATAAGAACAACCTGCCTTTCTGACACTAAAATTGGTTAGCAAATCTCATCGGCTTGCCTGTGAATGCACCGAATTGTACAGCTGATGTGCACTTCCACCCTGCAACACCATTTACATTTCTCAAAATAATATTTTTGGAAGAGAGGTAGATGCAGATACCAGTTCAAAGTTACCGACGAATCAAACTTACAACAACTATACAATCGTAAATAGTAACAATGAGCAGTCCACACTATACAATATTAAAGAAACAAGAACACCCAAAATTCCCTGGGAGATGCAAGGCTTTGTATAATTGTAATCATAAAAACCTTTTCATACATATCATGATATTCTTCTAAACAAAGCAGAAAACTCTTGAAAACGATAAATTGTCGATAACTTTACCTGAAAATCCGTCCTTCCACAGCCACGTATAAGTAATGCATCACCTGTGAAAGCCATTCTTGGATTCGGCTGATCAGGCCCATCTCCTGTTACATATGTCACACAACCCACAGTATGACCAGGAGTAGCACGCACCTGCAATTGAAGTGAGAAGAGGAGATTAAGCAAACAGAGTTATGCACGTATCTGTTCTATTTGTTCAACAATATTCGCTCTTTTACGCTTTACAACATTATCTGATTTAAAAGGTAAAAAACGATATTGAAAACTCCAAAATTTTCAAGTATTTTCAGAGTAGTGTTGCTCTACCTCCAGAAAAAGATCACCAAAATATAATCTATCACCATGCTCAACAAAATGGTCTGCTTTCGCATCGTTAGCCTTCGAAAGGACGGACTTCACACCTGGCAGCTTCCTCTGAGAATGATGGCCATTATTACAGAAGATAAGTTCATCATGTTATAAAACGAACAAATAGCCATTGAGAAGAGAAAGAGAGAAAAAAAAACAGCAAACTTCTGTTTCTGGTATCACAATCACCACTACTAAGTTCTGAATCAAATAGTAATGTGGCATCCTTATTATAAAAAAATAAATAGCTTACCTTTATCAAGCCTGTTCCTGTGATATGATCGGCATGGACATGAGTATTCACGGCATAAATGAGCTTCAAACCCAATTCCTTAGCAAGATTTAGATCTCTCTCAACTGTTTTATCAACTGGGTCAACCAACTGCAACCAAAGAGAAAAGTAAATTAACAGAGCCCAAGACCGACATTGCCAGTTTCATCGCAGGCATAAACTACTCTACTGTATTGGGTATTCCTTATCTTAACCCAAACAAACAAAATTGCACTAAAAATTTCGGCATTTCCACATCAAATAGCCAGATTATCAGACAAAAGAGACGAATCATCGTGAACCCAAATGAGTTCTTAGACAATTTATAATTCTAATCCTCACCACAGCAGGCTTCTCGGGATGGCCAACATCAGCCAAGAGGTATGTGTAGGTGAAAGACTCCTTCTCAAAGAGCTGGCGAAAGAGTAATCTCTGCGACTGCCCTGTAAATTTGCTATACGCCGCCATTGCAACGAACCGACCTACAGAGGAATTCACAAGGGAAAAATACGAACTGGGTTGGACACCTTTGGGATTACAGATGCGTAGGAAGTGGCTTTTGAATCGGAGCGGGAGCATCACCTCGTGCTTATATAGGGAAGAAGATCTTGCGGGGAGAGAAGGCTTCGCTCTTATCAAATAGGTGGCGATAGGGATTGGGTTTTGGAATAAGAAATGGAGGCGGGGTGATGAAAGCGATGAGCTAAGCGAGAATGATAAGTTCGTTGGGGTTTGAGGAATCTGTGGGCTGGTGAACGGTGGTGGGGACTCCATCTGGGATGATGATGTTTTGAGATTTGCTGTTGGATTTGGAATCGGAACACCCTTTGCACATATTCTGCAAGGAAAGTTGCATATTTCACCTATTTACGATTTACACCCTGAAGTTTTAATATTTGCAAACAGGGCTATATTAGCACTAACACTATGTAGGAAGTAGATATATTTCGTCACCGTATACTATTATTTTCTAAGATATTAAATTACTCCTATCTTTTTCTTTTTCTTTTTTTTCTAAGACACAATATATTTTATTTTCTCCTCTAATATCCTCTATTTTTAACTCTCTTAGCTTGGGTATATGCTTTTCTTTTTATTTTAGTAAATTATTTTGGTATGTATATTCTAATCGTAGAAGTTCGATTCGAAAATTAATATAAAGTGAAAAGAACAGGGTGTTAAGTACAAATTTCCAATTCTTTTGCCATGTGTGATGTGAGGTGTTATTCCTGCAACTGTGATTGGAGGGAATCCTAGAACATGGATTTAGCCCTCATAGCCCGTTCTTTGGTCCCTATAAGGTATCTCAAATCAGACACTGAGACAAGAGAACCAGTTTGATGTTTTATCTATGGGCCTATCAATTTCTTCTATGACAGTACCCGTTCTAATCTTATGAACCCTATCCATTTAATTTTGAATGTGATCATGATCGTTGAATCCATTGAACGATGCATCCAGACCGACTCGAAAATAAATGGCTAGCATCTAAACTTACCTTGGTGGGCGAGAATTAATTGGACCTGCAACAACCAAGTCAGCAGATCAAAGAAAATTACTCAAATAATTGAAGCTGATAGCTCCAGGCCCACCTGGCGTTCCAAATGTCAATCTACTTGGATCCAAGTGAAAGTGGGAAGTTACTTACTACGAATTATAATATGCATTAGTTGTTGGTGGATCTTTCTGCATTGGTTCTGTTCACACTTAACAACCAGAGATATTATATTAACAATTCAGATATTTTATTTACTTTGATTCATGAGCTGTTATTTATTTTTCACATATACTATCCATAAGTAGTCGTGTGACTTCGGATGATTAAAATTGTGATAAGTTATACTCTTATTTTTAGAGAGAAAAAAGAAAAAAAAAAGAAATTATCTTTTTATTTATTTTTTATTTTTTTTTTGTTAATGGGCCATAGTTTTCTAACAACTTAGGGGTCTAAGTTTATTGAAAAAATAAATAAATAAATAAATAAATGAGTATGAGAAAAAAGGCATAGTTGA
This sequence comes from Typha angustifolia, assembly GCF_048772165.1. NCBI lineage: Eukaryota > Viridiplantae > Streptophyta > Magnoliopsida > Poales > Typhaceae > Typha > Typha angustifolia. Next base: position 2,516,138 of record NC_133239.1, read on the forward strand.
GAAGGTGTGTCTTTAAGAATTGTAATTAGAGTAAGACAGAGATTTAATCCGTATAGTCCATTAAAAGTGAACCCTAATTATCCAAGTCATTCTACTTATGGAAAGAGACACGTAAAGAAAGCGTAAAAGACAGCACATGAGAAGGATAACATATAATAATCGAAAGTAATCGTGCTTATGCATACATTACGCACACTTGATATTACAATAGGCTTCTAATTAGCCCACTTGACATTTGCAAACGTGAGTCGAATCTATCTTCGTGTATTCCGTTCCCATTTGGGGTGTTAGCGGATCCCATTAAATCACTGAACCGATCCGGATCCGAATTCACTGCCTTTTTTTAATGATAAAATTCCATAAATTTCTAATATTCATTTGGAAATGTGTTACAATATAATTATATTAGCTGATTAGTTTAGGCTCTAGTTAGGTGTATGCTCTTGGCCACACAAAACAAATCCGGATTAAGCCATTAAAGGTTAATTAGCACCTAATAAAGTTCATGTACAGCAAGTTGTTTGCATGTTTTGAAGTGCATTGCTGCAACTCCTCGAAACACTCGACTGTTTGGCAAGAGTAAGAAAGCCCATTTGGATAACTATTATTAATAATGTATTGATATATGACATGAAAGAGAATGTATTTCTCATCACAATAAGAGGCTCGGATTTATCTTTTTATGGTTGCAACATCATCTCATCAGGACTCATTTACAATCATATTAGCAAATATGAGCACAAATCTATGTAATTTGCATGGAAAGGGCACTTATTTGATGCGCAATGTGTGTGTTTGAACAACAATGGGCATGGGGAAGAACACACGTACTCTTTTGGAGGGTTTAGGTGATAGTTTTTGGTTTTCCGTTTCTCTTCTTTCCTCTTATTTTTCTTCCTTTTCCAAGACTCTTGCTGTTCACATATATAGCATTGTCAACTTACCAATCTTAACTAAGAGAGAGAGAGAGAGAGAGAGACTTGCTCCTTACAAATCTACTGACATTCTCCAGTGCTTATAATTGATACTTTATCGCATTATTGTCCAATCCAAGCATTGACATTCTCAATCGAAGACCCTCCGGATGGCATCAAGCCTTGGAATGGGAAATTTAATTGTGGCAATCGGGTTGGCAGCCCAAGGGAGGGAGGAGGCAACAAAGGATAAGGGAAGAAAAGTAGAAGAAGAGTAGGAGGGGGCGATTGAAGAGGAGAGAGATAGAGAGTGAGTATACGCTAAGCTCAGCTAGCTCTGATTTGGTCCAGGTTTAGGCCCAAAAAATCCGGCCCGAGTCACGAAGCTACAAGACGATGTCAGTTCCCGTGGTGGCCATTATAATTTATTGCCTCTCTCTTCTCTGGATTCTGGGAGCTTCTTCTCCCCCAAGTCTCCAAAACTGTAACCACTACCCACTACCGAACGAGAGCTAGTCGACAAAAGTCGCCTGACCACTTTCGTCTCTCACACGCATGCGCCGATCGAGGCCGGCCAACAGAACTCGGCTCTCCTCCTCTCTTCCTAACCATTGTAATTAATCACACCACTGAAGAGGGAGTACGTATCAAGTATTAGAAGCTCATCGAATAAATTTTGCAAGGCAAATTCAAAGCCGTATCCCCGTTAGCAGAAATGGACCAAGATCTAATATTCTTCAATGCCGTCAAGTAGTGCAGAGACCCCAACGCGCGCCCGTGAATCGATCATGGACAGCGTATACTGGAATATTAAACGTCAAACGACAAAGATTTCCTTCACCCAACTGCTCCTAGCGCCCCTACTCCCGATACGTGGCGGTTTCCTACTGGTCCACGCAAGACACACGACCACTAACTTCTCTCCCTCTCTTTCCTGCGTCCATGTTCTTCGTTCACGGGCGTTAGATTATGATTAGATTCTCTCAAAAGAACCCCCCCCCCCCCCTTAATAATTTGTTTCACTCTCCCTCTTACTCGGCTCTACGAACGTTGTTATTATCTCCATTAATTGACGTTGGTTTCTTGTGGTGTTTCTTCTACAATGCCAGGCTTTTCGAGCTTAATCCGCCATCTCTCTCTTCTTCTCTTATTCCTCTCCTATTTCGTCTCATATCTTGTTGGGATAGCAGAGTGCAATAATGTCACTACTAGTACTACTAGAAGGAGAGCCCCTGTTCGCCACCAGCTCTCGTTGGATTTCTACTCCAAGGTTTGCCCTCAGGTCGACCAGATCGTGTACTCGGTCACCGCGGCGCGCTATCGGGATTCCCCGGCCTCCGGCCCCGCCACCATTCGCCTCTTCTACCACGACTGCTTCGTCGAAGTAACCCTAATTCTATCCTCATTTCGACGATCAAATATAGATCTTATCTTCACTCACTCACATAGTCACATTTGACGGGGGGGTTAAAATTGCAAATGTAGTCGTAATTTAGCATAATCGGGCTTTTACTGCTAACGTACGCGTTTGGGTCATCTGAGGAGGGATTAAGTCCGCGCTCGTTTCTGTGAATTGTAGGGTTGTGACGCGTCCATATTGATCTCGCCAACCCCGGCCGGCGTCCGCGGCGGGGGGCCGGCGAAGGTGGAGCGGGATGTGGAGGATAACAAGAACCTGGCGCCGGAGGGTTTCGACACGGTGAATGCGGCGAAGGCCGCCGTCGAGGGCAAGTGTCCCGGCGTGGTGTCTTGCGCCGATATCCTCGCCATTGCGGCCAGAGACTTCGTCCATCTGGTATGTTATTATTCTTAAATTACGAATTATGATACGAGTACTAACTTTGCTTGACATGAAGAATCCTTGAGAAAAATAACTACAACAACAGTTAACAGTTCTCGATTAATCCTGTAGTATGACTTAATTAACACTTTATAATCAGATGGCAGCGTTAATCAAGTTGCTGTCATGTAAATAGAGGCCTGCATGAGTTGTGGATCCCACATGTTCATCGTAGGGCATCCACTTAGCAAAGCCCTAGTTTTCCTCACAATTAAGCTTAATAATGCATGTTAACAGATTATTTGTAGCTAAGCCTTCCAGGTGGCAGTAAGCTCTCGAGATTCGTAAGTCATTTTAGATTATTGGAAGAAGACAGGGCCAGATCGATCATTGCCAAAATAATCTATGGATAGATGGATGCATTCGTCTGTCCAAATCAGAGCAAATATCAACTCATCTCAGACGATATAATATATATATATATATCTATATATAAAGAGAGAGAGTGAGAGACTTGCATGTGAATTAGTGCCAGTTGTCTTGTGGAAGTCTCTATATAAGGTTGGCAGTTTGTTTCTGCTTCTCTGAGAGTCGTGCCTTAACTGGCAATTCTTTGGTGGGTGCAATATGGCCCACCTCTCTTTTTCCTGTGTACGTACCACTTTTATTTTAGGATGTGTTTAATTGTTAGAGAGTAAAGTTTAATATTAAGTGACCGAGGGAAAATTACTCTCTCTAAGTACAAAATAAAGAAATAGAACTAAAAGAACTCTTAGGATGTTATTACCAATATGACTACGTGGTAATGTTAATTTTCTCTCCTTTTTTATTTTTAAATTTTATAATAGTTTTAACAAATTTTAAATTTTAGATTCAACCCATTGCTATGGCAAAGCACGTAACTAGTCGATAGTCATATAATCCAGGTGTAGATATCTCACCTTCTAATGGATAATTGGGTTAATCAAATACATCATAGAAGAGGTGTTACGTGCACTCATTAACCACTTGTTATGTTAAGCAATCATTGGGTACCGTACCAATTACTCAACTTTAGATATTATTGCCCCCAAAAGCATTTTGAGGTCATTCCACTTAACTGGTAATTACCGTACATATAAGTTAAATAAATATTAACCCTCTTCCCTTTGTGATTGTATTGTTGCCCCTCTTATAAATAATTTTGATGAAAAGTACTTTAGGTTTTTTTTTTTTAATTTTTCATTTATATAAATAGTAGAGTATTTTCTTTTTCTTCAGAAATTATTAGGTATATTGTAGTTTTTTTAACGTACTTTTTGAGGTAATAAAAAGTAAAACATAAGGTGTTAATTAGGGCTAATTAAAGATGAATGCATGCACGCAGGCTGGGGGCCCATATTATGCAGTAAAGAAGGGTAGGAAAGACAGCAAAGTCTCCCTGGCCCACAAAGTCCGGCCCAACCTTCCACGCGCCAACTCCACAGTGGACGAGCTCCTCCGGCTCTTCACCTCCAAGGGCCTCACCAAAGAAGACCTCGTCGCCCTCTCCGGCGCCCACACCATCGGCTTCTCCCACTGCGACCAGTTCGTCGCCCGGCTCTACGACTTCCGAGGCACGAAGCGGCCGGACCCCTTCATGGACCAACGCCTCCTCAAGGCCTTGCAAATGTACTGCCCCTACTATGGTGGGAACCAAGACGTGGTTGCACCATTCGACGTGCAAACCCCCTTCTCCTTCGACCACATGTACTTCGGAAACCTGGAGGCCAGGATGGGGCTATTGGCCACGGACCAGGCTCTGTTCGTCGACCCCAGGACGAGACCTATCGTGCAAGCGCTGGGGAGGGATAAGGCTAAGTTTTTCCAGGCCTTCTCTGCTGGGATGGATAAGATGGGGACGATTAGGATTAAGAAGGGGAAGAAGGGGGAGATTAGGAGGGATTGTAGCAAGCACTTGGTGTGATGGAGAATAAAAGAGAATATTAAGGAAAAGTATACGGGGTTGTTTGTTTGTTTGTTTGTTTGAAGTCCCTAATTTTCTTTTTTTTCTAGTACAGTGGAGGTTGGGTTTTGGTTTACTGTTCGTTTACTTGTACGTGTTAGAGAGACTTTACTTTTACGCATTCGATTCACTTCTCTTTGCTTCTGAACTTGTATGGGTTTTGGATCAGAAAAAAACGAAACCTTTGAAACCTCTCTGGCATCCAGAGGGAGGGGCAGATTCCTTGCGGCCCCAGTGTAGGAATTTCCTGCAGACGGTACTCTGGCAACCTACAATTGGTTGACGACAAAAAAAAGTCGACGAAAAATTACATTTCGCAGCTTAATTTTCAAGAACTAACGGTGTTTTCTGAAAATAAAGCCCTAAATATAAGGCACAGAATATGTATAATTACTGAAAAATTCGGGGAGTGAAACATAAAGTTTCCGGAAGTTCAATTAGGGCTGCAAGTATCTCCGACTCCAGGAAGTTCTTGCTGCCTTAGCTTCAGATCCACTGCGCATGCTTTATTCGCAATTTAACTTTTCCCTTTTCTAAGGTAAACATATTATTCAAATTAAAATATCAGTTGACTAATTTCTAAACAAACTGGAGAAACAAATAAAAATCTAGTTATTCTACTAAGGCACACACTAATCGAAAGTCAAAACTCCCATAGCTACCAAACTTAGCTCTCAAGAAAAACTTCCACAAATTATCACTCCTCGTCACCTCATTTCCTTGTGATTTACTGAACATTGAGATTGAAAACAGTGGGCTTCCAGGATACAATACAATGAACACACTCCGAAACAATCTTTTCTGAACTCCGAGGCGGCAACTCCATCGCTTCAACGCGCTGACTTCTGAAAAAGACATTGCATTACAAATGTAAGTGTTTTGCTTAAGCAAGCGTAATGCTGATTGCAGCAAATCTAAGAATATCAGCTTTTATTCGTCAAGTTTGATATCTAACAAGACGTTCCTTCACAAAAGCATCATTGAATTTAGACTCCCTTTCAAAGTCAGCAACAACCCACCCATGTTGTTGTTGGAATGTCAAAGTGGTGCTAAAACGTATAACAAGGAAATTAATTTAAAAACACAGAACCTCTACCCATTCCAAGTGCTTTCCTACTAGGTTTCAGATATTAGAATAGAATACAAGTAATAACCATTTGAAGCAATTGACAACATCCTTCCCGGAAACATTAATCTATAGCATCCTTCTCTGATAAGTGATAATAAAAGATAAAAGAATTTCATGGTAATCAAATGTTCAATGATGAGGGTAACATAACGTACACATTACCCTTCTAGAAATCTACATTCATGCAATAGAACGTCATATCTTATGAGTAACGAAAACATATTACAAGATTAATTGTTACCTGAAGGCTGAATGAGATGAATGACTTGAGTGTTTGCTACATAACCTTTCTGATCCAGATTTCCCTGTTCACTAAGTAAACCTAAGCTTTGAGATGGTCAACTATGGCATCCGTATATATCATCGTCCCAATCAACTCTCCACCATCCCTTATCCAGTTCTCTGCAGTTTACTCCACCATAAGAAAACTTCTCAACTTGCACAATGGTCATGGCAATAACAGCTCACAATTCTGAAGCACGTGAAGAGATTCTTGAAAATGTTTGGGCTAGTTTCATCACAGGTGATGCCCTCAGGAGCTGCAGCTCTCATGATGATCCCATCAGCACCACAACAACCTCAAAAGGGGAGGAAGGACAGGTTGCACTCTTACAGAGGCTTCCAAGCCTTGGCAGATGGATATCCATGGGAGCGGAAGCCTGGAATGAGCTCCTCGATGGAATAATGTTGTCAAATAGCCACAAGAATTTCTCACCCACAACTTCCATAGACCATACACGCTCATCTTCTGAGACTAGAACTCCAACAGCAATAAAAGTTGCTTCCAGGCATTACAGGGGAGTAAGGAGGAGACCCTGGGGAAAGTATGCAGCAGAAATAAGAGATGCATCAAGGAAAGGAGCGCGAGTTTGGCTCGGAACTTTTGAAACTGCAGAAGAAGCTGCCCTTGCATATGACAAAGCTGCTTTGAGAATGAGAGGCCCCCATGCTCAGCTAAACTTCCCTACGAAGAGGGAAACAGAAGGCATAGAAAGTGACCCAAGTGTTGGCTCTCTGTTGGATTGCACTGAGATAAATTGCAATTCTAAGAAGCTAGGAATGAGGACAAGGGAGACAGATGAGGAGATTCATACTGAACTATCTGCAAGGAAGAGAAGCAATTACGTCCAAGACATTGTCGGGAACGAAAAAGAAATTGTAGAGTTAGAAGACCTTGGAATAACCTACTTGGAAAGCTTATTGTCTTCCTCGTAATGAAGAATACAAGACAATTCCGAGTGTGTAAAGGCAAGCAAATTTTAGTTAGCCTATAGTACATGCAACATAGACTATGAGTAATGCTTCAGCTTATCAATATAGTGAAGTCTAAAGAAAAACAAAGACAATGTGTAGCTATTATGTTTTGATAGATGTATAGATTGTAATATTGTACATTTTCTTTAGGATGGAAACTTTTTACTTTCTATAATTGAGTAATGTTAACTGATTTTTTTTGCGAAATAGAGATATCTTAATGTCGAGAATGATAAAAGAAATTGTGCAATCATTATCTTTCATAACCAGGACAAATAATGCAATATTTCTTTTTGCAACTTATTCATATTTAATTTAATGATCATACCTGGAACGTCAAGCATCAACCCTGAATGATCAAAGGCAAGTTGCTTTTACCCTAAGTAGCTGCTTATTATTTCACATGATCAAAAGAACTAATAGAAAGGTTATTGTCTACCATAACAAACAGCAAATGAGAAAAAAGAACAGAAAAAGAGAATCAGATGTTTTCTCCAGTTCCAGTAAATAGATTTCAGTTGGCAAGGGTTCTACTACGTAAGAGTAGCTGGAAAGTCATAATTTCACGACCGGCTAGAGAGATATGTACAACTGATGAATTCAATGGTCAGCTCTTGCAAACTCCTTGTAAATCAGTGATTTTAGTTGCATTAACATATAAAGACAATTGTCATATTTCGAAGTTGTAATTTAGAATGTAAATCCGTACTTCAATAATCTTAACTACGGTGGGACATTCCAAGAGCAAGCAAACCTCGACAAGAAAATGACATATATGGAATCTTACTCACAGATACTTAGCAATTGAAAAGAAATTCAATGCAGAAATTACTGGATCCTGTCTTTGATATTTTCCCTAGAAACATCTACGGAAGTACAAAAACAATTCCGATCAAAGAAGTTCAAGCGATTTCCCTAACGCATTCACTACTATACCTAAAGATCCTAACCGATGAGCCTAAAAAAAATTGCATAAAAAAAAAGTTGGCTCACCAGTTAACCTTTAATCCCATCACTTCGACGCCCTGGGGAAGGATTTAGACGCATCCTTGATTGAGATCGCGGCCACTGACGCCTTGCGAAGTACTCCTCGCTCTTTGCTCCAGTAATTTTTCCCCTTCCATTTCCAATTGCCAAAACCAAATGGTGGGCTCTTTCCGCTCAGGCCCGAGAACAAACATTTTAGGGGCATGGGTTGGGCCATAAATAAAGCAGGCCAAGGCTTGAGCTTTTCTTGTAAGAAACATTTCATTTAAGACCCTACCCTTAAGTGATTTTATGATTTAGTCCTTACACCTCAATGGATTTTGGGCTCCCCATCTGCTCGTGGTGCACGCATTTAAACGAAGAATGTTGTTGTATTTATGTCACGCAGGGCCCCGGTGAACAAGAGATGCATAACATATATATATATATATAGGTATATAATCCTAACTCCTAAGAAATAAATAATTTGCTACGTTTCTATCCCCTTATCAGTTTGATTTAAAAGAAATTAATTACCCAGGAATTAGCAAACTCTTTCTATAGGATGAGGAGTGTGTGATAACAATAATAATTATATAACAATATTATTTATGTAAAGAGAGAGAGAGAGAAGGAAAAGAAGAACCCTCGAGTCAATCCATTTTAAGCACATTTCACTATGCATGCCCGATATAAACCCAATGCCAATTACTACCTCCCATCCCCCCCTCATTTTCCAACCGAAATTCCTTTACGTGCCTTCTTGACTTTCCAATTAAACTTTCCACCTCGCTACCTCCCGTATTTACTCCTCCAACAACCCCTTCCATTATAATAATCCCACCACACTTATAGCTCTATCTCCTCATTTACTACACCACTTGAAGCCAACCAAACGAGAACCTGAACCTCGTGAGGCTCCTCTCGTTGAAATATCCAAGCAGTAGAAAAGGTGGCAGACAAAAGGTAAACTAAGATAGCAACCTCTCCCTCTCCCTCTCTCACACACACACACAGACACACATCTTGTACTTTTGCTCTCTATCTTAATTTCCTTCTTTACCTAACTTGTGCTGTTGTTTATTGTGAATCTTAATCACCACCTCTCTCTCTCTCTCTCTCTCTCTCTCTCTCTCTCTCTCTCTCTCTCTCAGTTGTGTACTAATTAAGTCCAGGCAGATGGTCTTTTTTTTTCGTGCCCATCTTGCTTCTTATACGAGGGAATTCCAGTATACTGTAGTCGTGGGGATCAGCATATAGGATTTAATGCCACTGTAAGAGAGGTATGGGATAATACCACCCGTTGCTATTTTTCACCCCTGGAAGGTGTTTCGTGTTGTAGTTTATTGAGTTCTGCTTGCTTTCTCTGGGAGATGGTGAGGAACTGTTCCTTCCTACTATCTATAAGAAAGAATGAAAAATATATATATACATTTTATATTAATTGAGATAATAACGTTACATAAAGGGGTAGGTGAGGCTATTATAAGAGAGGGAGGATCCACTACCAGAAGCCATAGGAGTTCATCAGAGATTCAGAGTAACATATAGATCTCAACCCCCCCACTTCTACATCATCATCATCATAGAGTCATCATGGCATCATCCAACAGGCATTGGCCTAGCCTGTTCAAGTCCAAGCCATGCTATGCCCACCAGCAATGGCAGCATCATGACATCAACACATCCTCTCTCTTATCTGGTGGTTTTAATAGCCCATACACCTCAGGTGTGTATATATACATCTACATCTCTCATGGCATCATGACATGCTATTACACTATTGATAAGCTTAAGAAAACTGCATGTCTTATATTCTACCAGGATGTGAGGAGCGGACCCCGGAGCCGAAGCCGAGGTGGAACCCGAAGCCGGAGCAAATCCAGATCCTAGAAGCCATCTTCAACTCCGGCATGGTGAATCCGTCCCGCGACGAGATCCGAAGGATCCGAGCTCAGCTCCAAGAATACGGCCACGTCGGCGATGCCAACGTGTTCTACTGGTTCCAAAACCGTAAGTCCCGCAGTAAGAACAAGCACCGCCACCTCCAATCCACCACCCGAGCTCAGAGCCGACCCACTGCCACGCCATCCTCATCATCCTCCCCATCTTCCTCGTCCGATCGATCGTCGAGGGCCGATAAGCCCCCGGCGTCGAACTTACCTATGGATGTGATGACGATGGCGTCACAGATGTGCTACCATGGCTCTGTGGATTATAGTAGTGAGAGTTTTTATTCGCAGGGTTCAAAAAATGGATATGGGTTCGCTTTGGCAGAGGTCATGGGGCAAGAGTGGTGCAAGAGTGAAGATCAGGATGAGATGAAAGCTAAGCAGATGGAGGTGCACCATGGATATGATGCTGTCGCTTGTGCAGCTACGATTGATCATGCTATTGCTTCAAGTGTTACTGGTCAGTTCAATGAGATACAAGGTATGTGACTTGGTATGATATATTTCTTCTTCTCTCCTCACCTATAGTTTGATGTTTGTTCTTTCTTGTCTATCTCATTAAAGCAAAGCAATGACTAAGTATATATATAAGTATCGGAAACTGCAATATTTTGTTCAAGCTATGCGTAGATATTTAGTTATTAAGTACTTCCACACATGAATACGCAAGTCCATAAACTCTTTATGATTAGCTGATAAAGTGATTCCTAGATAAAGATTAATTAGGTACGTAATAGAGAGGTCGAACTATTCTTTGACAAAAAAAAGAGCTAAATATCCAAAAGAGTTTGAACTGCGCGCCTCAAATCTCGTGCTGTGTGGTCATGTCATGGAGATATACATCCATGCGTACATCGTTGAAAAGATTGAGAAGATGGTGGTCAAACTCTTCTGCTCTTCCATCACACGACAAAAGAGCTATTAGCTTTGGTCTTCGCATTAGGGCGCTCTTCCCTAGATTGGCCGTGTGCATGGAATCAATACATTCGGGAGACTTTTTCTCTAAACTTGGGGATTTCCTCAAAAGAGCTCCATTCAAATTAAACCAACTTCGTCCGATATAAATAGTAACTCATGCATTACTAAAGTACTCACTGATACTAATGGTGCTTTTGCTTAATTTATCTATTTGGAAATGTAGGTTTACTTAATAGTGGCAATATGGCTAGCTATACGGTGTTTATAAATGAGCTAGCATTTGATGTAGTCGCAAGTACACTCAATCTGAGGGAGGTGTTTGGGGAGGAAGCCATCCTCCTCCACTCCTCCGGCTACCCCGTTGTCACCGATGAGTTCGGCGTCACCATCCAGCCTCTGCAGCATGGTGCCTCTTACTATCTGGTATATCCTCTCTCTCTAGATCGCTATCTTTCTCTGTTTGGTTTCATTGTAGCTATGGGGCTAATCTATTATTTTTATTATTTTGATCCAGGTTTAGTGAAATCAAAAGAAGAATATGCAGCGAGAAGTGCAACTCTTCGCGTCATAGCTTTTAGTTTAAGATTTGAAGTCCTTCCACTGATTAGCGTGTTTAGTTTATGGAACTTTTTTGTGGACAATGAATGCTGTTAAGTCTAAGTCAACATATGGATGTCAACTTTAGCAAAGAAATATCATTGCGATCAATTTTAAATGTCAGAGATAAAAACCTTGACCTCCTCCTTTGCTTGCTCTTTTGGATTTGGATGGACTTTACGTGTAGCATTCCTCTCTGGAGTGTAAGAACAACGAGTAACTGGAGACGCACACAGAGAGTAACTGGAGACGTACACAGACCAGGAGGAGTTTTTGACTGACAAACTCGTCAAAGGCGTATGTTTGTCGTCAAATTTTGTGGGTCATAACTATATATATATATTCTTATGAATCTGAGATTAATTACTATCTAGAACAAGATCATACCTTGTTAATTAGTATAACTTTCTTATACCAAGGAATCGAATCATGTTATGCTTCTATTCTAGCAAGGACATCTCATGCATGCATGGATGGCCAAACCCATATAGATTGCGTACGTACTCATGCATGCATAGCACTAACCCAAACCCCATCACCATACATTAAGCTACGAAATCTCCAGGAGCTGAGCCTGGTCCACAACCATGCATAACGAATAACGCAACGTAAAGCAGTATAAACGTATAATATTTGATCAAACTTCACTGTACGGTGGGAAAACAAGAAAGAACGTCAAATATAGACATAGAATATTCATTCATTAATTTTTATTTCAACCGGTATGTATTTTACTAGTTAACATATAAAAGCTTCTAGATATAAAAATAATTTGAAATCCGACAAACGCGTACCATACTTAGCCATCAATCCTGTCCAATCCTGACACGACATGCCATATAAATAACTCGATCGAACAAGGGGTATAATTAATGTGCCGATGTATCTAACGTGAATCTTCGAACACAGGAAAAATCTAATTAAAAATAAATAAATAAAAAGAAAACAGGAAAAGACAAAGAATATTAAGTAGATCCTACCAGTTTGAAGGAGATTCGATCAATGTGATATCTGTGATTAGTGTAACAGACGGGACAACCCTCTGAGCTAATATTCGTAATATTATTTTTGAATAGTCTCAACTGTTATTATTTTTTAATTCTTGTTCTTCGTATTCATACCTACGGTGAATGTAATATATTAATCTTATATCTCAGCTCTCTTTTTATTTATTTTTATTATTTATTAATATATTGTGAAATTTTGTATATAACACCCCCCATATATTTTCACTGTAGATGAGGAAAGGAAAATTAAAATTCTTATTTTTATTACAAAAAACTTAGCTTTTACTAGAGTTTATATTTCGTAAATACCCTCACAAATTTGTGCATTATAGGGTATCAATATGCAAATCGAATTTTCATAAGCTTTGCAAATCCGGCCCGCATTTTTTATCTCCCTCTTCTTGTCTAATCTACCGACGTTCGTCTAACCTCCTCTCTTTCTATCTCTAGATGACAAGGACCTTCGCAGCGACCACCACCTTCCCCTACCGAGGAGTAGAATAGATCATCGGATCTGATCGCCGGAGGAAGGCGGTGCGGAGGAGGAAGAGAAAGGTAGAATGGCGTATAGGGCGGAGGACGACTACGACTATCTCTTCAAGGTGGTGCTTATCGGCGACTCCGGTGTCGGCAAATCGAACCTCCTTTCCCGTTTCACGCGCAACGAGTTCAGCCTCGAGTCGAAATCCACTATCGGCGTCGAGTTTGCCACCCGGAGCATCCGTGTCGACGACAAGGTCGTCAAGGCCCAGATTTGGGACACCGCCGGCCAAGAAAGGTGTCCTTCCTCCCCTTTCATTTCGTTTCTTTGGGCATGGGTTTGGCTCGCATCTCCTTAGATCTAGATCGGATCGAAGAATCCTGATTCGTTGATCCGGTCTTATGCCTTACATCTCGGGAGAGTTAGTGTCTTCCTCGTGCCGGACTACGCTGGATCCGGTTAGGTTTCTCTATCTAGATACCGGAAAAAGAATCAATTGATCGTGGAATTGTTCGTCTATGCCTTTGATCTGAATTCTTCAGTAAAGAATTCGATGCTTTCTTGAATTATAGCCTCTTGTAATTTATGGAATACTTCATTTCCTCTCGTTTGACTCGAACCCTAAATCTTGGATGGTATGATACGCAAATAGCTATCCTAGTATTTCGTGACCAATCTTTAAGAGTTCAATAGTTGTTTAGCCAGCTTGAGCATTTGATTAATCATTTGAATTTGTTTTTGCCTATTGTATAATCGTAGATATATGTAATCATGATTGTATGAAGCTATATCGAATTTATTTGTTTGTCTTTTTGCCCTTTAAATGTCATGTGCAAGCATTTTTAAGAAGGAAAACTATTACTTGCACCGAACCTTTAATGTCTGGGAAGTAGGTCATTTTCGCGGGCCCATTGATAAAATGTCCTCTTCCTATCTCTGTTTGTGTCCCTCTTTTAAGTTATTTTGATGTCTTTCCATTTTGCCCCCTTTCTTCTTCTTAATAATCAACCACTACAGGCAGTCTACAGGTGCTCTATATTGTGTTTTTTTTTAATGGTCTTTTCTTCTGAGTTCACTGTTTATTAAAATCTAAGAACTTTCATAATTTCCATCAACCTGTGTCGGTGACTTTAATTTGTATTGGCTGATAAGCTTATAGGTTATAGTCATAGTATTATGTTGTAAGACTTACAGTTCTACTTGTTCATAAATTCTTCCTGTGTGATCTACTGCATTCAATGTGTGATTTAGCTCTTACCTTTGGCTTTTCTCATAACATTTTTTATGATTGTAATATCTGCTTCTTTTTTTCTAAAAAATATTGTGCTTAGGAAACAGGGCAGGGTTTTCAAATAATCATTGTTCATTTGGAGCTGTGTTTTACACTTCTATTGAAGCATATGATGACATTTAAAAATAAATAAATACTGCATGGACTTTGAGATCTGTCCATTTCACTGTTCTTTTGTTGGAATAATTGCCTTTGTCACTTATTTAATTTGTCCTTTATCTTGAGTGCAAATCTCTTCATGCTCTTGCAACTTTCTGTCTTCATTTTAAATTGACAAAGAATTGTCAAACTAATCTTTAATCTATAACTTTGTATGAACCTTGTTTTCTCTTGTTCTTGCTTCAATAGATACAGAGCAATCACAAGTGCATATTATAGAGGAGCTCTTGGTGCACTTATCGTTTATGATGTTACTCGTCATGTCACATTTGAGAATGTGGAAAGATGGTTGAAGGAGCTTAGGGATCATACGGATTCCAGCGTAGTGATCATGCTTGTGGGGAATAAAGCAGACTTGCGCCACCTCAGGGCTGTATCCACTGAGGATGCAACATCTTTTGCTGAGAGAGAGAATACCTTTTTCATGGAAACATCTGCTCTGGAATCAATGAATGTGGAGAATGCCTTTACTGAAGTGCTCACGCAGATCTATCGTGTATCAAGTAAGAAGACACTCGATGCTGGTGATGATCCAGCAGCAGTGCCAAGGGGGCAGACCATTAATGTTGGCAACAAGGACGATGTATCAGCGATGAAAAAAGTTGGTTGCTGCTCAAATTAGCTAAAAAATAAGCCTTTTGATTGCATAATCTGGTAGAAATATGAAGGTTACTATGCATTCTAACAGTGTTCCTTTATTGTGGATTCGTTGGCATCACACTGTAACGAATACAATTCATTCTTGCCAAATTTAGTCAGCGGCAGACCCAGCTTGATGTGGCTAAAGATTAAGGTCTTGGAATTATTGTTGTTTCTGTTGAATGTAGTAGTTATTTTCCTTTTTTAACGTTGTACCGCAACACTTAAGAGATTTGTTAATCGAGTGCAAAATTCGCAATCTCTATTTTGGTGCTTTTATGCTTGAAAATGGGAAAGCTGTTGAACA
The DNA here is from genome assembly GCF_048772165.1 of Typha angustifolia. Classification (NCBI taxonomy): domain Eukaryota; kingdom Viridiplantae; phylum Streptophyta; class Magnoliopsida; order Poales; family Typhaceae; genus Typha; species Typha angustifolia. Next base: position 2,531,516 of record NC_133239.1, read on the forward strand.
GTGTTGAAATCTCACTGACTTACCCTGCAGAAAGTCTTGTAAGTTGCTCTCTTATTTCATTTGTTAGTTGCTTCATTCAAACCTGACTATAGTAAAGGGAGTACGAGGTGAAAATATGTGAGACTAACTCTAACCGAGTATTAGCATTGTTGTGATCCCAATTAAAAGGTGTGTTTTACTATAAGGGGCCGCAGTATATTTTTCCATTGTCAGAATTCTCCAATTACCAACTGTCAGCACAACTTATAGATATTTCTACTTTACTCTCACAAAAAGAAAAATCTTTCACCTCTGGTTATACTTATGGACGAGCTGTGATATTTTTAAACAGCTTGCTTGTCTCATTCTACATGAGTACGAACTGAATCTTTGGGTTTTTGTTTAAAAAAAGATTAAAAATAAGAATAAAAAACTTACAGAAGAGCTGCAGTATAACCAAACATGGGCTGCAGCAAGCTGTAAAAGCTTATCATAATGCATCATCAGAAGTATTCTACATTAACAAAATAATTTCGTCTGTAATCTGTACATTGGAAAGAAGCAGATTAGCATTTCTATTCACAAAATTAACCTAAATGTGTTTCAGTAAAGACAGCTATTAATTATTCAGCCACGTCGCACAGATTTTCTGTCTGTACAAAAAGCCGATGTTTTGCAGATTGGGCATGAGTTCTTAACCATCAACCACTGCATTATACAGGGTGCGTGGTACTCATGACCACAATTTAGGGTTCCTAAACTTTCTTTCTCCTTGTACTCCTCCTGCAAGAACCATACAATATCATTAGTCAAATGTCAGTAGAATCACCCACCAAGATAGAAAATAAGAAATTATGGAGATCTGAGCAATTCACTGTCATCCATGAAAGAAATAAGTTTTTCATTTCAATATATAAAATCACAAGATGGAGATCTGCAAAACCGGAAGTTATCTTTGGATACTTGGTAACTACAAGTAGCAAAATCATTTGTTGCAGACATTCAATAAACTCTCAGAATGATCAGCACCATGTATACCATGCATAATAGCTTTTCGGTCTCCTAGCAGCTTTAATTTTTTCATGCACAAATACTTGAAAGAGCAAAAACATAAGTTGGAGTTGTTTCAAATGATAAATTACTAAGCTTCTTATAAGCATGTGAATTTGCTTGTAGAAAAAGCACACAACTACATGGATCATATTCCACTTTGATCTTTGACTTACATTTGGATTACTAGTAAATAGTTTCTGATGCAACTTCCTATAGCTTCTACTTTCTAGAACTACATTTGGAGGAACCTAGGATAAATGTCCCGTGGATTCACAAGCTTGAATTTCTGACCAGTGACAGCCGAGGTTTTCCTTGGATATCCCGACAACGTTCATGCAGCTTTTGCTAGTATGACACAAATTATCTTCAATTCACCTATTTTTTAAGTTTATTCCAAATTAAGAAACCATCTAATGCATACCCGTAGTGGGTTTTTGTATGCACAGGAAAATATGGCATTGAAAGAAAAGGACCTGGCATATAATGCAAGTTTCATTCTCTGGAGCAGATTTAGATAGCTGGCCTAAAAGTGATGATGTTGCTCTTGGTAAATATAAGCTAGTGTTTAGTTCCTCCAATATAAATTCTTCTGATAGGCCAGTGTTGACATCTCCAATTTGCTCTTCCAAGGCTAGAAGCTCCTGTAATTCATATTAAAGGGCTCCATTAGATGGACATTAATCTATGTCTGCATATCCTGAACAATGATCTAAAAGAGCATGTGGTTACACGAAAGTACACTAATACTGCAAGAAGCAAACTGAACGACCCATAGGTCATAAATTCCACTTACCTCGTAAGTCATGCTGTCTACATCTAGTCGCATGTCTCTGTGCTCATCAAAGTCATTCTCCACTTCATCTAATCTTGGGAGCTCCACAAAAGAAGCATGCTACATAGGCAAAAGAAAAAGAAACAGTTTTTTCACTTATCTTCAGAGAAAATAGTTAAATAAATTGTGTGTGTGGTACAAAACTTCTGAAAACTCTGTAGCCATGCCTCAAGAATTGCAATAACTCATTCCAAAGTGGAGTGAGATAAAGTAACCCCAGTTATATTTACCCCATGATGTGTTTTGGGGATCTGACAATGCATTCAATGGCTAGAGGTGTAAAAACTTAAAATCTTTTTCTCAAGTTATAGCATAAAGATTGTAGTCTAGAGAGTAGACAAAATGAAAACTGGCAGGTAATTGTTGCACGCATATAACCTTGTGAAAAAGAGGAAGTAGAAAAAAGAATGAGGAGACTCACTTCTGATGGTGAAAAACTCACTCTGCCATTGTTAATTCCTAGATTTACCTGGATTGGGTGTCGAGGAGGCCTATAAATGTGATCAACACCCGGTAGAAATAATGGAAGTCTGGAACCTAAGTGCAGATCACTACTAGAAGGATTTAGACTGCCACGGAACAGGTTGTAGAACGGATGTTGGTAAGGAGTTAGCATTTGACTATGCTGAAGATACGAAAAAGATCCATGATTCAAGTTGGATGTGCTATTCTGATATCCCCGCAGATCAGGATTTTCCATCTCTATGGCTACTGAACTCGGGCATCCACCTAGTAAAGGAGAAGGGAAAAAAAAAATCTGATCAGAGTAACGAATAGGAGTTTATACTTCTGGGAGTCTCTAATTCAAAGCAAGAGTATCTAACTTCTAAGGGTTCTTTTAAAACAGCTGGCATTGTTTCTATAAGCAGATAACTGGACTATAACATATGGACCGCCAATCCTCTCCATAGCGCAACATGAATTAAATGTATTATACTACAACACTGAAAGGTATCCAAATCAGGCATTTTGTAGGAAAATTCTAATTCGAAATATTTCATGCATACCCTGCAGATTAGTTTCACAATAGGTCCATTGTGATCCTCCATTAGTATAATTCCCAGTCTGTGCCATCCGTGCATTGGTGGCAGGCTGAAAGGGCCGTCCCCTTGAACTTGCCAGAAAAAAAGAGTTAGTATGATGTGCAGATTCTGGTTGAAGGTTGACAGTATGAGATCCATTCCTTGCATTTCTTGATGATCCTTCCACGTTTGGCAAAGTTTCACTTCCTTGGTGTTCTGGTAGATTAAAAGTTGTGGGATCTCGAAAAACAGCAGATTCATGTGAAGATCCCCACCGTCGCAGTCCAAAGTTTTGTGAGAGATGTGAGAAGGACGAACTTGAAGTTACGAATCTATCAGCAGAATTAGAGTTTCCTGGGACCACTTCTGCATTTTTCCGTTTACTGGACCCTCTGTCACTCTCACCAAAATTGTCATTTCCACCATCCCCATCTAAAGAAGATGCAAGGGCTTGGTGATCAATAGGCACTGGCATGAGATTAACGCATGCAGAAGTCCAAGGGACAGGAAAGAATCTGCTGGAAGATGACGGTGATAGGAGGGGGTTATGGAAGTTAGCCCGCAAAGCAGGACCCAAATCAAGAGTTGTGATTTGGTGACAATTTTGAACATAATTATAGTGATTCCCATGAGATCTACTTCTAGTGTAGTAATATGGATAGTAGCATCGTTCAACATCTGCATCATTCACTGAAGCTGTCGCAGCATGTTGCACACTTTGGTTAGGAAAATTGCAAATGCTGCCTCGGAAACTATGACATTCTGAATGAAGTTGATTAGAACCTTGATCTGATTCAAGATCAATGATCTGATGACCATGAATCATGTTTCTATATGCCATACTTGGAACTCCTCTTTTTGTGCCTCTTTAGAACATGAACTTTCTTGAACTTAGTATTGATATTTTATCATCATTTCTGCAGATAAGTCCCCCATCAGGTAAATTGGAAGACAATTATAAAAATCTACAGGAAGACATAGGATATACTTGCAAAACCAGAATCTGCAGCATGCTCACACAGTATAGGATGCTTGCAGGTGTTTGGAAAAACTATGGTAAGACCAGCTAAAAGAGCTAGCAATAACCAAAGAGAAAAGAGATATCATACCACCACCAAAAATCTTTACATCTACTTTGGAAACATTTTCCATATGTAAGGACACCAGATCATACAAGCATTATTTTTATAATAAGCTTAATTCATCTAAGAAAGCTTATAGAATCTTGTTGCGTGCACAAGCATAAGTGTGAGTGAGAAAGAGATCAGAAATTAAGACAACACGTGCATCTTCTAAGGCTACTAGAGAAAGATTCTGCGTGAATTATAAGATGTTCATTTAAGGGCACCTCAGACAGAACTCACCTTAAAACACAAGAGTTGCATAAGCTCATCATAATCATTTTATCATCATCAGCTAGTAGCGATATAAGTATGTATCACTATGGAAGATAAATAATGATTAGGCTGAGAAGCATAAAGAAAGCACTAGCTATAAGCCTATGTATCCAAGTATATCAATTCACCTCAAACATAACCTTGTGGAAGAGGCAATCAAAAAATCTATAATCACAAGACTATTTTTTCAAGGCTATGCTATAAGAAAACTTTTTTTGATGATAGAAGTAGTAGCAAATTGACCTCTTAGAACGCATAAAGAAAGTAAGACCTCGCCAAGTAAAGATTACAAAGAGAAAGAAAAACATTGCAAGTATCAAAATAGACATGGCTTTCACCTAGCAAGCTTTACTCTGAAAAATTGATGCTACCTCGTTTGCTTGCCTAGTTCCACCAAACCATCAATTAAATCAATCTCTTCTAAATCATTTCATGAAATAATTCCTTGGTTTCTCATTGCAAACTATAATGCTATATCTCAGTCCCACTGCTTATTTTCCTAATTCTTCTACTCCTAGGGACCAGCTAATTTTCGTGAACTCATATCAAGAAACAAGTCGACATAACTGGAGCGTCCTCCTATTTACCACAATAATCATTATAAAAAAATACATCACAAATTTATGCAAATTTCCATGCCTATCTTTAAAAGAAACTACTAAAAGCGAAACCTCGTACACTCCAGGCCATTAAAGCAAAACAACCTCGATCTCGACATCAATTCTTTCTAGACTTCCCAAAAAAACGAAATGTTTTCTATAAAAGATAGACCCCTTTATCCTCAGAAAGCAAGTCATCAAAATATTTCCACCCGAAAAAGAAGCAGCAGCAAAGGACAGAGCATTGCCTGGAAATTCCCTCTCAACTTGCACCGAAAAATTAACCCGGAGAAGAAGGCAAAAAGGAACAGATTACATCTGGAGGAGCTCTGATCGCAGCTATTCCACCGAAAAGAGGAGATAAGAGAAGACAGGAGGTTGAGGAAAGGAGAGGGGAATTAAGGCAAGTTTGGGGATTATAGACGAGAATAAAGAGCAAGCGTATTTTTCTTATAATACCCCTCATTTATTATGGAAAGGAAGACGGAGGAACTCCGACAGGTTTTTTAATAGGATTAACCTCCCCCCACCCCCAACCCAATCACGCGCCGAAACGTAGCCTAGTCGCCACGTCATAGGGCGGCACGTGAGCGCGCGGGTTCACAATTGGGCCCGCCCACTTAGGTTTCTTTAGCCGCGATGCATGATGGTTCCTTAGATCGAGCGTTTGTTTTAGCGGACCGGGCCACATGTCTTTCCCGTGCATGAGGACGTGACACGCGTACGTGGCATTCAGGAAAGAAGTGCCACGTAAGCTCACTGGCCTTGGATCCAATTAATCCACTCTTAATTTTTCTTTTTCTTTTTTTTTTTGGCTTAATTCTATTTTGATAAACGAAAGGAGGAAGGTGAGAACCCAAAAATTCAAAGAAAGAGAGATGACGAGGACATGCATAGACTATCGTGTCGTCAATGGCCAACTTGGTGTCCTTGTTTACGACTTAAGTCTGTTTCCTGCTGGGAAATTGAGCTATGGAGGAAGCAGAGGAATGAATGGGACATTTCTAATCCAGTGACACACTGAGCGTGGATTTAATGCTAACTGTCCGTTCGAAAGGCCAAAGGATTTGAGTGAATACACAAGATTGTCATCTATTAATTATATCACACACAGCTTCAGACGACTACCTTTTAAAGAAAGATTACTAATATTTCCAACAAGGTGGCATCGGCTTGACAACGAAGAAAGAAACAAACTGCAGTTCTGTTATCATCTAATTTGAAGTAAACTACTGTTGCACTAATAACAGTACTTTTAAGTTTGAACTGTTAATATTATGATAATATATAAGTTATAACCTCGCGACTGGATAATGGAGTAATAACAAACCACCTGAATAGGAAAATGTTTCAGATTTATTACTACCACTACCACCCTGTAATCAACTGGAATAGAATAGATGGTAGCATAAAGACTACAATGAAGTACTAGAAGGGTAAACAAATACTCTGATACATGACCGATGGATATAGTTCGTGCGTCTGCTAATGCTGACAAAATGCCTAGTCTTCGGGCAGTCACTTGCGGGCTTCGACCTTCTTCTGTTCTTTGGCTGGCAAAATAAGACAATGGATGTTATTAAATGGTCTATTGCAGTCATAACAGGGAATGGCACAATAAGATATGCATTGTGGGGAAAACATTGCTGCAAGAGATGAAAGGGAAATGAAACTATGATTGCTGTATTAGAAATTTTGATGAACACATATGGAAGAATAATCTGTTTAAGATCCTGATGGATAAGTTCGCATGGATCCGGAGGAGTACCAGATATAAAACCTATGGCATATTATGGAAGCATAGTAAAATGCTGGAATAGAAGAAGAAAAATCCTCCCTGAAAGTGAGTTGTTGAAGCTTCCAGCCACTCCCAAATTGATGGGAGTTATGCCAATGGTGATGGTTATAATTGTAGGCATGCCTAAAGCTAGCATGGCTTCCCGTATCTCTCTTATTGACAATTAATAGCAATTTTAGAATGCTCACAGCTAAACAAGTTTAAATGAGAAAATACCAGTTTTTTCTTCTTCTCTTTTCTTCGCAGCCTCAGCCCTTTGTTGCCGTATTAAAGCAAGACGCTCTGCAAATGAAGTGAACAAAAGCATATGATATTTGCACTATGCATGCCCATGCACCCAAAAGAAAAGAAAAGACATGTATAATGAGAGAGATCCAGCCACATGCTCAGATATATTGTGTTAAATGAAAACTCCTTTTACCAATGTGGAGAACCACAATGTATAAAAGTATCAACAGGAATTCTGTGGGACCCATTGCTAAAGAACACATTAGTAGATATCTACATCGTACAAGGAGTGATCACAAGGTTCCAATTTCATGATAATAAAATATCAACAGAGAATGAATTTTTTATTCTGATGAGATCTGAGCGAAAAAGACTCCATACTGGCTTGGCATAAGATACTGTCCAAAATGAAAGGGAAATAGCAGAAAGAAAGCTGAGTTGGATACAAACTTTATACCATGATGATGATGCAAAAGAAGACAAAAGAAAGCATAATGGCCATATAGTAAATTCACCTGCAACACAAATTAGTCATTGATGCCATAATCCTAATAGAGCTTCAAGATAAGGTCCTCAAGTAAGACTCATGCATCCATTCAACTATCTACATGCTCTTCACCAATATAAGCACTGAAAACAGAATGCAAAAAAGTTGAAGATGCCTTTTCTATGTTTTACCTAAATCTTTTCTAGCTTGTTCTGTCTTCCCTTGCTCCTGTAGTTTCATGTATCGTTCATGAGCCTTTTGTTTCTCTATCTCCTCCCTACAAGGAAAACGTCATTAAATTTTGCTACTAATAGAAAGTCAAATTATGAACAAAGGAAAAAAGACAAGAAATCAATCATTCTCAACACTACAGAAACCCAAAATAATAAAAGGAACAATTACATCAAATCATATCTAGAAGCAAAAGAACTCCCTATACCAACTCAAATAAAAGTGCACCATTTATCGTCCATCTGAACATAAACCCTAGAGGTTCTTGACGCCCTTGTCCGATGCATTAATATTTTTAAAAAATGCCTCTATTATTGACACACTCTTCCAAGGGCGGAGTCATTCAATGGCGGAGCCACGTTCATGGTAAAGGGGGTCACAGTGTCACACACACCGAGAAACAATGGCAACTTTACAAAATGGCAAAACACATGGAATATTTTTAATAGGTTTCCTATTAATTAAAAGTATTAGAATTTCTTTAGTCTACCTTTTTTGTGATTAGTTTTCTAAAAAATTATAAGACATGCACAAGAAGCATAAAAGTAAGATATAATCTAATCTAATCTAATCCCTTCCTCGCATTCAATACTTTATCTCACCGACTTTGCTACATTGCAATTAAGAAGAAAATGACATGCAAACTGATTAATCTCATTTCTCATGTGTAAGTGCTCTCTCTCATATTAATTTATCATCCTCTTTATTATCTATTGTTATTGCAATAGTAATTACTTAGAATATCATTACTTTATGTTTTCTTAAATTTTATTAATTGTTTATGAAAAACATTGCTTGTATTGAGGTGTGTATTTTTTGGCATTTTGCTTATTTTGATATAACTCCATAAGATGTAGCGATCTGAATTTAAAATTTACTTCAAATGATAATAGTGTCATCTAACAATTTCAAAATATGAAACCTCGTCGTGAACAATTATGAAACATTATTAATAATTAATTTTCCTTAAAGTTTGCATGTTCTTTCTATCTTTTTTCCTTGCTCTGCCTCAGCACTCATATATACATGTTCTAACGATAAATTCATAATTATCATACTGTGCATACATTTAGTTGCAACAAAACTTAATTTAAGTTGTAAATAGCACAAAGGAGCATTACGAATGAACAAAAGGCAAAAAAAAGGCAGAAATACATCAATTGGTCAGTAAATGGCAATGTTTAAGAAAGTGGCCTGAAGAACACACCTTTCACGCCTTGAGAGTTCAGTCGTTCTGTTCGGCTGCATTGAGATTAAAAAAAAAATATGTGTGATAAATCAGATATACATACATGATTGATTTGACTGGTGGCAGATTATGCTGATCATATTTGTTGGGACAAGCAAGAAGTGAACAAATAAGATATACTGAAAGCAGAATTCATCAATTAGAAGAGTCAATTACACATCCATAAAAAATGCCAAAATTCAAATAGCAATAAGTTTGTCCATTATCTACAGACTTAACTGCTTAAGTGATTGTCAAATTGTTAGGTATAACATGTACGCTACTTTAAAAGACCAAGGTAACAGGCTTAGTTACTAACTTCCACAAATAACAGTATTCTTCCTCTTCCATATAGTTAAAATATATCTCATCATAACAATACGAGCAATATTTCCACATCATCTATGTGAAATTTCCTTGACTTCATCATAGTCAATCAAGCACATAGTCAGGCACTAAAAGCAAAAGAATGAGTCAATAGTAACAATGATCAATTGATTCAAGAAGCTCAATGATGAAGATTGATTATTAGACTAGCTCAAGTGTACAAAATAAGCATACATTTTGACATCCAGTATTAGTAAGCGCCTTAGGTTGATCATGAGTTGCCCTTTAAAGCTATTGTTCTATATAGTTTGCCCGATCTATACTTTTTAAGTGCTGCTGCAGATTACAAAAATGCACATGATTTCTATTGCATTTAACAGTTAAAGGTCTGAAATGAGATATGCTTAAACCATGATGTACTTACAGCCTTACAGGTTCATATGCAGAAGCATATAAATCATTTGCAGGATGCTAAACATATAAATAGTGCAGCTAACAATTTACAACCACTATGTGATAGCACAAAAGAACTGGACAATGATGTCCACTGATAACCAATATTCAATCAATACAGAGTAGAGCGGTAAAGTTCCAGTTCTCAGTGAATATGCATTGCATATAATATAGAAAACATATATATGCAACTTACATCAGCTTCTCTAGCTTTCAATGACTTCGGTTTTACCAAGTTTGGATTTTCTGTCTCAATAACTCCCTGGGTGCCTTTTCTTTTCTGCCAAAGTATCATTAAAATAACTCAATGTGTATTTAGATGAAATATCTAAACAAAATCATGAAAAAGAAAATAAATGAAGGTACTGCAGCAGCAGCAAACATGGGATTAAGATTTAAGAACAGTTGTACCTCAGTATCTTCATCAGAACCGTCTTCAGATTCCTCTTCAGATTCTGGCCTTTCTTCCTCTTCAACTTCCTCCTGCTTGATCACAAGAAGAATTTCTTGTTGTAAGTGTAGAACACAAGAATCTTATTAGCAAGGATATAGACACTTGCAGAATCTGACCAAAAGTAGCCAAGTTCCACAGACTGCATAGGTTTTACATGAAACTCATATAGTGCATACTCAAATATGAAAGGCACAATACCAATCATTAATATCATAAATAAAAAGAAGCAAATGCAAATAAATCTTATTTACTTACTCACCAAAAGGAACGGAAAAGGGAGAGTACAAGGTGTTGAGAAATAGTGAGTGCTTCAAAGTTCTGACTTACACAAATGTCATATAACTGAAAACTAAAAGTTCTCAACTGCACATCTGGCATCTAAAAGATGCAACAGTATCTTGGGAATTGGAAGATTTAATAAGAACATATGTTAAAATCCATAAAAAAGTCAGATATTTGAATAACTTTATTCATACTAGCAAAAGGCCAACATATATAAAGAGCACGTAATGCCACATTCAAAAGGCAATGAACGAAACAACATAAGTAGCATGTGCTCTTCCATAGAAAATAATTTGAATATACAATAATTCCAGTAAATATATTTAAATAAAAAGAGCAAATTCTAACCCTTTTAAATGAGCGGGGACGAGCTGAAGTACCAGCAACTGCAATCAATTTAAAGAGAAGCAAAAATTAAAGGACTTCCACATCAATAAGAAAAGCACAACATCAAGAAAAGTAAACGATCCAACTACATTAAGAAAATATAGAAGAAGAAAGAAGAAACAAAAACTTGTAATACCACCAAAAGTAGGTAGTATCTAACTGACCACAGTAATCCAAGCATTTCATATCAATCACATTCTGTGCAAAAAGATTTACCTATATGCTAATGGCTTAAAAACATAACTGCTAAATCTACTGCCAATAATTTCACCACATTAAGGTACCTCAGCCTCTTTGGCTTATTTCTTACTAAATAACCCTTATCCATCTTCGCATTACTACCATGAGGACAGGAACTTTTAATAATAGGGGCATGCCCCACTAACACGAGCCTAACTGCAAGCCCGCATTAGTATCTAACAAACTAAGCCCTACCAACTAGGACACAGCTCTATCGCAGCCCCATTTTTGCTTGCTTGATGTATCATAGGCCATGAAGTAAGAACCAATCTCAAGAGACCTAACATAGCTAGGAGTAGGATCTTTACAAGATCCGGGCTATCGCCATCGACTAAAGATTCAAGACATGCCATCTATTGACAACCAAATCTGAAACAAATTTTCCGGGACATGGAAATCTAAGATCTCAAACATAGATGAAATGGGAAAAATATAAGGAGATCCAAGCGTTACCCATCTCCTCGGGAGTGGAGAAATTCCTGCGGCCCGTCGGCTTCCCCTTAAACTTCCCCCTTCCCATGATCAAACACCGAAGATGAGAGCGGAGAAAGAGGAGGAGGAGGAGGAGCAACGATCGATGGAGTTATCGGAATCCGGAACCCTACAGCTCTGCCACAGGTCGCTCCTCTCCTCTTCTTTATCTGTCGTCGAAGGGGGAATCACCGAATGTAACCACGATTGTTTCTTTCGCGGGTGAGAATACCGCGTTCGCACAGATCGTCAAGAGTCGTGTTTCGACTTGATCACGTAATAGCCGTTGAGTGCTTGATCGATGGGTCTGATCTTTTCGGATTTGGGTCTTTTGGTGCATTTACCCGATCCATGATGACAATATAATGTTGGACCTTAACCGAGTAGTTCTCTTTGGAGCCCATTATAAGATGGGCTTATCTATTCTCCAACAAGTCGACACCTATTCCGTTCTTCTCCCCAAAGATCAAACGCTTGTCGCGGCGAAGAAAGAAGAACAAAAAGCAAACCGCAAGAGAACAAGAAAACGACGACATAGCCGTCTCCATGGATCCGAAATCCACCGCCAAGTCAAAAAGGATCCAATCCCAGAAAGGTCGCAGGAACCATCCTACGCCCTCTGCTGTCGCCCAGAAGAAGAAGGCGTCCCAAGCCACAAGGGAGGAGAAGCCCCGACGGGCCCACGAACTCCCCTCGAACTGGGATCGATACGACGATGAGGCTGGTGGCGATGGAGACGAGAACCCAGTTGAAGATAAGGCATTTGAGGTATTGCCCAAGAGTAAAGGTGCGGACTTTGGTTGGTTGGTCGAGCAGGCTCGGGCACAGCCAAAGGAGAGTGGCGAGCTTGGCTCTCAGTTCTCGTTTGATGAGATTCCATTAGGTAGTCACTTTGCCCCGTCTCACTTTGTATATGCGGTTCTGTGGAGAAGTAATAAGAGCAAATTGAATTGCGCGTAATTAGTGCCGATGATTACTTTGAACTGGTTTACATGGGTTCCTTCGCAAATTGGTCCTTAAACGGTGCCCTACTTTTAGATTTAATGTAGGTTACTCGAAAGTTATCTCCTTTTATGAATTTTAGATAGGATTTATGGGATTTGGGACTTAGTCATCGTAGCTATACGAACCGCACATTTCTTAATTTTTCTAAAAAATATGCTTATATAAGTTCCATTTGAAATTTTGTCTTTGTAGTTATATAAATCCCCCTTTTTAATTTTCTAATGCATACATCTATTTAAGTTCTACTAGAGGTACCTGATGAAAATTATGGAGTTCTGGTCGAAACTGCTCGATTGTGGCCAGAATTGCATGTAATTTCTGGAGCATAGGCAGATTAGGATCTTATGTTTGGGAAAAATTGATTCACAAGCTGCAGGATATCAATTTTTGGAAATCTTCAGACCTCGCAATCTCTGTGAACCACTATAATGATTTAACATTTTCTCGCATTTCGTTACATTCTTAGTGAGTTTCCGGCAATTTTGCCAATGTTAAAGTGCTTTCTTTTGTTCACCACAATTTGTGCTAACCAAATTTATTCGCAATTCTGAGGTGGATCTTGACTTTCAGTCTCTCTAGATTTTATGCAGGGAGCGAGCTCTATGCTTTCTATCAGGGGAGAAGGGCTTCTATCTTGGTGCCGAGATGACAATTTCATCGTGGATGATGATCCCTCTTCAAATTATGAGGTAGTGATATTTTGACTTTCCAGGATTTATTATTGTTTTCATACACAACCATCTACTGAAAGCTATCAGAATTTCTATGTATTGTTTTTTTTTTTCAAATATGTCCCATTTATGTTGTCTTGGTCAATTACTTCCCACTTTTATTCCCCTAAGGTTTTTTGTGATTATTACATATTGATAAGAGCTTTCCAAAACCCACACAAGTAGGTTGCAGTTCTTGTTTGTATTGCTCTTTATATTGATACTTCTTGATTTATCAGGTGCCTTTTCTCTCAATGGATTTGCATGCTCTTGCTGAACAACTTTCAAAACTTAAGCTCTCACAAAGGCTTTTTATTGAAGCAGATTTATTAACTGAAGATCTGGTAAGCATACTTCTTGGTTGGCTGGTTATGATTTTATTTTTATCAGACTTCTTTTAAGCATTCATTTTTCAAATGCGCAACTTCTTAATTGGTTATCCCAACAATGAAGGTTCTAACTGCAAAACCCTAAAATAGTTAGTAGTTACCTTATGACTCTTGTAAATGTTTCTTACACCTATTGTTGAATGCCAACCAGATTTAGTGGTAGGTACTTCTAGTTAAAAACTTAATTAACTTGAGCTCAAAGTTCTAAGTGTAGGATACCCACGAAACCTGATGCTATTTTTCAATGACTATTAATGAGAGTTCATATGATGAGCATTTCTCATGATTACCCTTTTTATGTAGCATAAATTATTTCCCTCGTAACCCTAAAATAGTGAAATTCTTTCATGCCTTTTCTCCTGAAGCATCTGTCAACACAATTTTGTTGGCTGTAATGATTTGTAAGATCAGGTGCAGTGCTAATTTACTTGAAGTACTTCTAAAAAATTGAGGTAACTTAGATTGAGAAGTACCTACCGATGTGATTCTTTCTGTTTCCTTCTTTGTTAGACTAATCAATGAAGACAAATGTTGGAACTTCTAGTCTCCCTTTTTACTCTTATTTTAAATTCTGGTCTTTCACTATCCTGAGTACCATAGGTTCACTTTGCAAACTAAAATTTAAACTCTGCTTTCGTACCATTCATGTTATAAAAGTGAAATATTCCAATTGACCTTATTAATGTGGGTCTTCTTGTACTTTCAATTTGGATTTTGGAGATTTATTAATACTGCTAAAGTCCATGTTTCAAAACGTAAAAGTGTCACTTTCCAGCCCACATGCTTACAATATGAGCTATCAAGGCACAACTCTGTCTAAAAGACTCAACGGGAGGATTGAGCTAGTTTGTATTATGATGTGAACTTGACATCAGATTGTCAGCCCTTCAAGTACTGATATTGATTTCTTAACTAAAGTGAAAAATCACATAATTATAAGGCTTCCCATGAAACTACGATGGTTAGCTGGCAGGTTGCTATATCTACCTTATTGATTGCAATTTCGGATGATTGAACTTGGCATACCTCCAAATTTACCCATTGGGGCTGTTTACCCTTGGAGAAGAACTCGAAAGTCACCATTAAGGAAAACAATATCCCCAACTTTCTTACATGGGATAGACAAACCATTTTTTTCTCTTCTTTTGATATCTGTGAAAATAAATGTGGGAATTTATGTTTCTTCAGTAGTTGCTTTTCAAGTATCTTTATTTGTTGTATGATCCCCTTTGTTTGATTCTGCAGTCTGCAGATGGGTCAAAGGACAACCGCGAATCTGAGCAATTGGACATGTCTATATCAAATGACACTAAACATGGTTATGCTGAACCTTCAATTCTCAATAATGTGAAATCAGAAAAGAATGTAATTAGCCAGAGTTTTTCTAGCAACTTTTACACTGACCTTGGAATTATACAAGGTTCATTAGTGGAGAAATTTCTACCGCCAACTTCTACATCACTATCCACTAAGCCAGATTCTGACAAGGACTTACAACTGCTAATGCAATCTGATACCAAAGAAGCTAAAATTTTGATGTCACCAGCCATTGTAGATATAATTCCAGACTCGGAACAGAGCAAAACCTCCAGGTTTGAGGCAGACAAAGCAGAAGCAGAGCTTGACATGCTTCTCAATTCATTTGGGGATACTAGTCTTTCTAGTTCCCTTGCAGATGGATCAATAGAGAATATTTCAAGTTCCCAGGATATAAGATCCGGTTCATTGGGTGATAAAGTCCCCTACTCTATTACACAAAAAGTTAGCTCCCCAGGAATTTTTGCAGTGACTTCCCTCGACGACGATCTTGATGACCTGTTTGCAGCAACTTCACTTTCTCCTCAAGAACAGAAGGATTCAGCAAGTGCACCAAAGACAGGAGCACGGCCTGCCATAAGTCTCCCTTCTCATTCATCTTTGGGTTCAGATATCATCAGTGACTCTGGATCCGTGAGACAGATTGGTTCCATGGTACCTCCTGGTGATTCAATAGATGACTTACTTGCAGAATCATCTGGATACGTTGAAGTCCAGAAGCTCACATTGTTGTCAAATGAGCAGGACCAAAAGTCTCCGCATGCTCCGCGCTCAAACCCTGTAAGTGACTTTGATTCATGGTTTGATACACTTTAGAACACAAGAATTGGTCATATTTTGCAAAGGCATACTCAAGCTGTTACTTCAAAGAGCAGAAAGTTGGACTCTGCTAATGAATCCTATCTGGAGAAAATGAACTTTAAAATAGGAGGCAGAGCCTTGGAAGTTGGAATTGATCTGCTGGAGTCCGCGTAATTGATGATCGTTCTCAGCAACATCCACCTTCATGTCAATGGATTTGGTGATTACTGAGTCGATCATTAGAAACATCCACCTTCGTGCCAATGGATTTGGTGATTACTGAATCGATCATTAGAAACGCTGCTGCATGACTTTCTTCGGTGGTGTTGATAAAATCCAGTCTTCATGTTGAATTGAGAGTTCGGTCCAAAAATCTTCATGAACTTGTTAGATAAATTATTTGAGCCAGCCTTGGGCAATTACCAGAAAGTGAATGCAAATTGTCTTTCGTTTGAAAAAGGAGACCAATTCTTACGCGAATGCACATGTATTTGTCTATTTATCTTCGCAGCCTGCAGCATGAGAAAAACTGTCATGATGTCAACGTGGTTGTTAGTTCTGACTTCTTAACATAACAACCTTTTCGACTATTTATTCGCAGGTTTGGTTGATTTCCAGAAAGTTGGTAGTTGCCTTACTATAATCCTCTCTCTTCTCCGTGGATTGTTAGAACAGTGGTTCTATTAGCAAGTGGATTGAAACAGACACCACTTTAACAGCTAAGGGACTGGCACAAATAGGGAAGAATCGCCTTCCCGCCTTCAAGCCATTTGCCGTATCCTATTAGCTTCTGTTGACCAGAAGTCAATCACTTCCAAGTTCTGGAAGCCAACTAAGAAATAAATAAGCTCCGCATGTCGGCAGAACCAGATGCTAGAAATGGCAAATGCGTGTTCCTTTTGATCAGCAAATAAATCGAGCTTAAATAGACCCCCGATTAGTTCATTATTTAGTCACACGTTAGGCCGCCACGTCGGTTATTGGTTGATGATGGAAATTTGCAATATCTAAGAGTTGGATGATGTCATGTTGCTGGAAGTGTAAGGACGTCAGCTCTGTAAACAATCGGCATTCTATTAAAAATTATATCCACCCTTAAAAATATAAATATAATTATGTCGTAATGCGTTATTGGATTCAAGCCATACATTTTATAAATGAGGAGATCCGGAGAATTCCATTTTGTATTTCTTGAAAAAATCATTAATTATTTTTTTTTTACAAGAGAAATTTTACAAAATTTAACCACGCATATAATTAATTATATGACTACCACTAATTAACACCAGAAAAAAAAAATCCCTAAAATCACTCTCAACAACGAGTGTGCAATCAAAAACTTAGGAAAAAGGAAAAAGGAAAAATAACTTGGGTGTACCCATTTGATACAGCCAGCCGGCCGGCCAGGATTAGATCACGCCGGTCAATTTTATTCGTCAGAGCCAGAGAGCGCCGGCCTGCTTTAAGATTGGCACGAGCTCCCCCGAGATATGGACGGCCATGAGGCGGTCCAAACCCCCCATCAACTTGCCCCCGATAAAAATCGCCGGCATCGTAAACTCTCCGGCCTTGTCGGCGCCGGCGACGAATTCCTCGGCGAGCTGGGCCGAGTCGTTGACCTCGAAGACGGTGGGGTTGACCCCGAGCCCTTGCAGCAGCCGCTTCACCACGTGGCTCATGCAGCACCCCGCCGACCCCACCACCACCACCGGATTCTCCGCCACCACCCTCCTCAAGCTTCCCTCTGCGACACGTCGCTCGTGCGCCTCCGCCTGGCCGAGCCACGTCGCCCGGCCGGTGCTGTACGGGATCGCTTGCTGCATTCCTCTCCTTTCTTCTTCTATTTCCTTAATTACTTCTCTCCTCTCTTTTTTTCCTCCGAAGCCAAGGGAGAAGGATACGGAGATGGGAGGTTGGAAGAGGGAGAGGTATATAATAAGAGGTCGGGGGATGGCGTCATGGGAGACCACGAATGACGTCGACTGGATGGCTGGAGCTGCAAGTGAGTCGTGTTCGAGTTTGGGATGACGTGGATACGCGTGAGCCGAATGGTACCGCACGACGTTGTCGCTCCATCTCTGACGCAGCGTTACCAATCCCATGCATTGACCCGGACAACGAAAGCGGCAAAGAGGATGACGTGCCATGACGCTGTGGTGCCTACACGGTGGTCCCGGAGATATTTTTGCCATACAAAACCGAGTACAATGTATCCTCCGTCAAACGTAGGTACCTTGCTGCTTCGGATTACGCAGCGGATGAGAATTTCTTGGGGGATTGATCTGCCTATTTTCTGTATTAAAAAAATAGATGATTTTATTTCATAAAATATTGCCGTCTTTTATTCGTATATATATATATTCTAAAATAAATATATAGATTTCTTAAACTAAAAATACAGGAGATTTATATGGATAAACAAAAGTACAGAGTGCTAACCTCTCTAATAGTTGAATGGGTATGCTTTTCTTTATTTTATTATAGCTTATAAGAGAGTAGAAAAAAGTTTTAGCTAAGGGTGTATTTGAGTTCGAGCTTGAGTGAGTTAACCTCAAGTTCGACTTGCTCGAGATGTAAAATTATCTTAGCTCAAGCTTAACTCAATGGCTTGTAAAGTATTCACATCGCAACGACCCGGAGAATAACTAGATCTTCTTGAGTAGGATTGGAAGGATCATGTCAAACCTTGTAATAGAAGTTGTTGAAAAACTATAAATAACGGAGAACGCCCTATCTGCATATCTCAATATCAATTCAAACATAAATTTTGATTCACACTCCATGTTCTAATAAATATTTATCATCCAGAAAAGGAAAAAATTCAAAGTATTTGTCTAAAGAAATGGGTTAAAAATGATAGATGTATAGAAGCTACGAATGTATAGAATCTTTTATGTTAGCTACAAAGGGGTCGATGGATGTCCCATCAACAAGGGCTTAACGAAGGAGTGGGAACGCTAAAGGGTAGGGTCGTGGAGGTGGACAAAAATGACGGAGTTGCGGATGAGGCCAAAGAGAAGATATGAGACTTTAGAGAGAGTTCGTGATCGGTATTACAGAGGATAAAATTTATTATTATGATTCTAAAAATATTATATATATATTATATGAGCTTATTTAAGCTGAATTTAAGCAAGCTAATATTAGCTCAACTAGACTTAATAATATATTTGAGCTCAATAAATTAGCTTGACTTAGACTTATTTAGAACTCAAACCGAGCTATTTTTTATGCCGAGGCTAGAGATTCAAATACTATCTTCCCTTTCTGTCTAATGATTCTTAATCATAATCTTTACTCACCAATTATCAAATTTTAGTAGGATAATTCTGGGGCACATGAAATATTTTATAATTGAATACCAAATTAATTCGCACAGCCATACACGGATGACGAGTTAATGGAATAATTAATTCGTACCATGCTCTCGTCCTTCCGGGTATAGCAAGTACAGCAAACGAATGAAAAAAACGAGGGCGGTCGAGTTGACTTTCAAATCGGTCAAACCAAGAGCACATGGAGTAGACTGATCCACTAACCCTGACATCGCTAACGTGGAAATTTTCGAGCTCTCTAATCTCACAAGCCATTGGCCAGTTCGGTGGCGGCGAAGGAAATTTTTCCAATCGTGTGGGATCAACACGTTAACGAGTTATCCACGTGGAAGCTCGCACGCCGAAATACGGACCCTCCCGTTTTGCCACGTGGGATTTTCCTTTGCTTCGGTGGACAAGCGACGTATGTGACGTCATACGCCTAATAAAAAAGACAAATTTGAATTCAACACTCTTACCCCTTTCTTAACCTTTTTATAGTTTACGCCGTATCTTTTTTAATCTCTTTTTTGGCCTCGTTAATTTAGATTAGGTATGTTTTTATTATTATTCTCAAAAAAATGAGATCTTCGTTCTAGAAATAATTATTTTTTATTTTATATAAAGTGAAATAAAATATGAGAAATTTTTTTTTTATATAATTATTATGAATACTTTTCTGATTTAATATAAAATATATTCATGAAATGGATATTAAAAATACATTAGTAATTAAGTTAGTGTGTGAGATAAAATATAATTTTGATGAATAGTATTTATATTATAGAATAAGAAAAAAGTCAATTTTGAAGTAAACGAGACTAAAAAAATATTTTAGATTAATAATGTTAGGGAGAAGGCATAAAAATAAAATATCCTATCTAACTGCAAATATTTTATTCTAAAATAATAAAAAAGCCCTAATTCCTTCTTTTTAAACCACGAATTTACTTAATTTTTAGACAAGACATCTAAAGCAAAAGGAAAGAAAATAAATTCGAGTAAATTGTCCTTAAATTCTTCTTCTATCTTATAGGATATGGGATTGGTTCTTCGTCCCTAAACAAGAGATCCCAAGACAAATGAAAGACAGCAAATAGCTTGGGTAAGGTTGGTGTAGCTTGAATGAGAATACTTTCATAATTTTTTTTAAAGTTTAGTTAAAAAAATTCAATGTTTAATAAAATAAATATCTCGATATTTGTAAATATTTTGTGAATAAATTATTCTCAAAAATATGCGTGCTCTTGATTTCACGCAAAGACTCATGGTGACGTCACAGATACCCGAAATTTTAGTCACAGTCATGTCCTTCGGCTCGAACCCGATCCAACAAGCTCATCCCAGGCCTGAGTCAAGCCCGACTTTGGGTCCACTCGGCCTGGCCGATGCCCGATCAGATCTCTAGGCCTATCGAGATGGGCCAGGCCCATGAATATATACTCAACATATATAGCTTTATTAATTCGTCAGCTAAATAGCTAATAACTCATACCATTTTCATTCTTTTACTTCGTAAAGAAATAAATCCTCATAATTTTCTATCACGCTCAGCTCCATTGATAAATGGTCTTAATTATTTCTATATATAAAATTTTCGAAATGCCTCTTCACATGATTACAACTGCAGAGACTATTTCATCCTTATTTTATAGAAAATCAAGATAAAAATTGAGGATAGAATGAGTATTTGATATTATCGATTAACACTGTTAAAAGGATGAGATAATTTTCATAACTTAAAAGGGTTTATGTGTATTAAGAAAATGGGCTCGGTGTTGGTACATTCATTGATAAATCCATGGAAAATTAAACTGCACGCTGCCACACACACACACACACACCACTGGTTTATTGGGATCCCGAAATATAACGGTGGACCCGGTCGAACGGCAGGTTTTCACATGCCACTGGCCCAGAGCCGGATAAATTTCCCGTTGGTCGGCTCTGGAACTTTTTTATTTATTTATTTTTCTACTGACTCTGGAAACGGTAACAAACACATCAGCACCATAAGAAGCTCCTCTTTCTTATAAAAATATTACTAGATGTTAGATCTCAAAAAGGGTGTGAAATATATATATATATATATATATAGTAGTTTTTTTTCTTAGATCAATCGCGCAATGATCGAGATAGTTGACTTGCATAGATTCTCTTTACTTTTACCATTAAAGTCTTCGGGTATGCATGAACATAGTCGTAGCTGCAACTTGGTCGTCAAATGGTTACCTGCATATCTAAGTCAACTTATGCGGCTCACGAGTTTGTGGTTTGTAATCTAGAGAGAGAAGGAGAGAGAAGGAGGTAGAGAGGTTCGTCCTCCCTTATAGCTCAACAGGTGGATCGATCTCTAAACTAATGTAGGTGATGACCATGATCAACCATAACATTATAAAGCCAACATGCATGTGGCCAGGTAGATGCTGCAGTTTAATAATTTTTCCTTTTCTCGTGGCAGATGGAACCGCTTGCACTTTAATTAATTTAATGAAGTAACACAGCAAGACTATAAATAAAACTTCCGTTATCTCGTGACCATTGGTTCGGCAGCTTGATCTACATTAATGGAGTGCGAGTTTCCATATCTTTACCCTCTTTCTAATAATCTTTAGTAAAAGATAAATAAAAATAGAACCGCAATATTATTCATGAATCAATCTTGTGAAGATGTACAAGAAACAAAAACTCCAGAACAAGCCAATGACCAACAATGCCATGCAAATTAATGCAACATTACAGTGGATAATTTAACGTACTCTAGAGAGTTGCAATGACACCCATAACACCCAATCCCACGAGAGAACTCCACTGCAACTTAAAACTCACGCCGGAACTATCGCTTCCGCTCCCCTTCGAGTCCGTCGACGGCCCCTCTGATATCGCCGAAGGAGGACTCTTCGTCGACCCCGTCGGCTTCGGCGCAGGAGCAGCTGCAGGCGGCTTCGGCCCGAAGATATCGTACGGGAGCAAAACCTTCTCCACCGAGTAAACGGCGAGGGGGAAGTCGGTGCTGAGGGAGTTGGTGATCGGCGTCACGACGACGCCGGTGGATATGTTGACCTGATTGGTAGTGGTGGTTATGTTCATCGTGTAAACACCGTTGTTGCCGGAGGCCTGGGTGTTGACCGGGTTGCTGGTGGTGGCGAAGAGAGCCAAGCTGTAGAATCGCGGGAGGACGTGGTAGAGGACGAGTTCGATCTGCTCTTGTTGTGTGAGGCTGTTGAGGGTTCCGGGCTTGAGGCTGTTGAAGGCGTTGTCGGTGGGGGCGAAGACGGTGAGGCCGTTGAAGGAGTTATTGAGCTGGCTGTTGATCTGCTCGTCGACGCGGCTCTGCCTCAGGAGGCGGATGAAGGTGGTGTACTGCCCGCCCTTGGCGAGGATCGCCGTGATGTTATTCGGGGCAGCTGTCGGGCCGGGGGCGACAGGCTGGGCAAGGGTTTGCGTGCCGGCGACCGCGAGAGCTGCGGCGACGAGGAAGAGGGCAAGGAAGGGTGAGGATGCCATGGTTGTAGAGCAGTTAATAAACGCTAGAATGGTGGAAGGGAAGAGAGGGGGAGTGCAAGTGATATAAAGCTAGGGTTGGGCATAGTTGGTAGGAGATATGGATGTATGAATATGTTCGAATGAGCTGTATATGATTGGATTTGAATTGGAGGCTAGATCTTGTACACTTACGGTTCTATGAATTTTGTCATTGGTTTCAACTTAGGTTACACTAAAATCCAGCTAATATAATAATTTAATCTAAATTTTAAATCATATGCATTGTTAAAATATTATTCGTACTAACTACCGCTAAGATCTGCACTAAGTTATCAATTTATCATTTAAACTTTCCGTATGACTAAGGATACTTATCAACTCCACGGGTAAGTAAGTTTCTTATATTTATCAATAGTACTTTATAATCTTTGGGCTATGAGAAGTATCGATACATGCACGTATCTAGGTAGTAGCAAGTTCCTACAACCTCGAGAATCCGGGTTCAGGCCAATTAGCTGTTGCCCCGCCTCTCTCAAGTAGGTAGTGCTAGGTACGACTCGATATATTTATTATGTCCAGTATTGGTTAAACCTGATCGAGAAGGTTCCACGGGAGAATTACAAGCCATTAGTTCTAACCAACTACCTTGTTTTCTTTCTTTATTTTTGTATTATTTATTATGGCATTAGTATTAAAATATTATTTCATAATTGTCGGCAATCCAAGCAATTATCGAGCATAAAAATTAGGAAAAATAAAATTATCTCCGTCGGCAAGTTAGACTTTAGCTCGACATGTATCCTGATGATAAATTAACTGTCTTGTACTTGTAGTAATTATAACTCCAAAATATAAGTTAGACTTTAGCTCGACATGTATGCTGATGATAAATTAACTGTCTTGTACTTGTATTAATTATAACTCCAAAATATGATTTAAGAGATCTACCGACGCATCTCTTTCCAAAGTTGACTCTCTTTATTTTTATGACATGAGTTTGGTGTCTTAATCTTTAATAATACTTTAGTGTACATTAGGATATGAATACTGAGCAATATCTTGGGATTTGCGTTGACTGCTCGAGATTAAGGATCTAGTCTTCTGTGATTCTCGTGTCTCTGTTTAAATGTTAAGGTGATTATGGTTTATTATGATCTATCGTCTTATACTCACTCTATAGATTACATAACGCCAAGTGATTTTGGGTTAATACAAGGAAAGAAGGATACATGCTTTCTTTTCGTTTTCACTTAATCATCCTTCGTTAATTGCTTTCGCGTGCATGATTAGGTTATCCCGAGCACCGACTTCCTTCAGATTACAATGTGACAACTGACAGCCTTTCACTAACTACTCTGTAAGGAAGAGATTATCTTAAATTATCTTTATTAATTAAGAGTAGCCTCATACGTTTTCAAGTTAAAAATATGGAGGACTGCTAATTAATCGTCTAAATTAATGCAGACAATTCATTCTACTAGGGCCACGCTTAGGTTCCTTCTTTATAATCGAACTACTTTTCTTAAATAGTATAGTATACGAGACCCCAAAATTGCTTATTATATGCAGGAATTTATATACTCGAGATACTCGGCATACGGTCATTGGCTGTCAAGTAATGCTTGGTTTGGTAGAAAAACCGCAATCGTAGGCAATTCCGACAGTTGGGACCTGCATAAGATCTCGATGCTCTCCATGTGTCCTTTTCAATACTCACAAAGAGATAATTTTTTTATTAAAAAAAAAAGTATTATTATTATTTTCTTAAATTTTCACGATCGAGAGAAAAAGAGACAAGTTAAATGAATCATAATATACAAAACAAATAGATCGATAAAACAAACTCCGAAAGGAAAATGGTACAAATAATTAATTAGCTCACGCAATCGAATGCAAGATAAACCATGCATGCATCCACTCCTCAGAAAACATTCACTACGACGCCCATCAATCCCACACCAACAAGGGAACTCCATCCCAGGAATCCTTTCTTCAAGCTAACTCCCGCGTTGCTGCCACCGCTTCCCGCTGCTGCCGAATCAGGCGAGTCGGCCGACGCCGCCGGGCTCTTCCCGGGCTTCTCCCCAGCCGGAGGCGGCGACGAAGCCGGCGGCTTCGCCCCGAAGATGTCATACGGCAGCAGCACCTTCTCGATCGAGTAAACCGCGAGAGGCGATGCGGAGTTGAGCGTGTTGGTGATGCTCGTCGTGTCGATTCCGGTTGAAATGTTCACCTAATCATCAAGACATGCACGATATATATATGTGGTGAATCTCCCCAAAGGGAAAGCGAAGCAGGGGTGTAACGTTCCACTTAAAAAGGAGACATATCAAAGCGCACCTGACTGGTGGTGCCGGTTATGTTGACAGTGTAGACGCCGTCGTTGCCGGACGCCTGGGTGCGGACGGGGTTGCTCGCGGTCTGGAACATCTCCATGCTGTAGTAGGTGGGGAGGATGTGATAGAGGACGAGAGCAACCTGCTGCTGCTGCGTGAGGGCGTTGAGGGTGCCGGGCTTGAGGTTGTTGAAGGCGTTGTCGGTCGGCGCGAAGACGGTGAGGCCGTTGAAGGAGTTGTTCAGCTGGCTGGTGATCTGCTGGTCCAACTGCGTCTCCTTCAGGAGGCGGATGAGGGTGGTGTACTGCCCGCCCTTGACGAGGATCGCCGTCAGGTTGCGAGGCGCGCCGGCCGGTGCCGGGGCAGCGGGCTGCGCCAAGGCGGACGGGAAGGCGAGGGAGAGCAATGCGGGCAGGAGGAGGACGAGGAGGGAAGCCATGGTGGTGGTAGAGATGTGTGTATTGCTCGACAGTATTAGATATAAAGTGGGAATTATAAGAAGAGAGGGGGAGGTTGTCAGAATTATGGAATTGGCTGGAATGAGCTGGATAGTCTTTGGATATGAGATAAAGAGTGGGTGAGTGGGGATGCCCTTTGGCCATTTTATCACTACTTGTCTGGCGACTACCTTGTGATACGTAGAATTTAATATTAAGAGAAATTTATCAAAATCAACCTACATTTTACCTTTATTATTTTTCACACTCAAACCTTTTTTTTTTTTATATTTACTATTTCACCTTTTCATTTTGCTAAAATGCCTCAGAAATACTCAGCCGTGAAATTATTTAATTGTCGGTTATCATATAAATGAGTTAAAATGACTACTAATGCTAAAATAATCTTGATACTCTTCAAGAATTTTTTTAAAGTAAAGTCAAATTATATTATTTCTGTTTCGTGGTTGCTACAGTAGTATTTTTGATGCATTAAAAGAAAAATGCAGAGAGATTCATTGAATAAGAATAATTTTTTAAAAAATATAGTGTTTTTAATTATTTTTCTAATATTAATAAAAGATTTTTGCATGTATATTTCTCAAAAAAAATTTAAGCCCTTTTAAATTTCATATTTATATTTATAACTTTTGAAATTCATAGGTTTTCATGGATGCTCCTTAATTATCTTTTAGACTACAAGTTAAAGTTTTACTATTTTAACGAGCAAAATGATAACCCCTAATAACTCGCTATTAGTAAGAATGTCACTGGTTTACTCATCGAATCTCTGAGAATAGCATCTGGAATCAATCCATGTGCATCTCGGTAAGTTTGAATCAATCTCTTATGCATCTTTAACATGATATGCCCACTTAATTAAGCAACTAATTAACTACTAAATTTCCGAAAGATTCTCGATAATTGTGTGTATCAAATCAATAATAAAATGATACGGTCTACAGTGTGATAGGTTCCCGCCAACGAGGGTCCCAGAAGTGCTAATCTTTGACTAATGATTATTGCAATACAAGTGTGCATAATTTTCTTCAAGTTTATTGACTAATTAAGATGTTAAGGTATTATATCAATGTCAAAGCCACGTTTTTCCAAGCCATATGAGAAATATTTAGTTCCGAAAGCAAGGTTTTACTTGCAAAAAAGTCTCAAACAGTCACCTTGCTGCATGTTTATATATACACATATATTAATTTAAGAGAGGCAAACAATTAAGTCACAAAAAGGGATCCATCACAATTCACAAAAGCATTTACTAACTAGCAACGATTAAAAACTTAGTGTTGGGATTTGATTAATGCACCAGATAATTGAGGTAGCAGGTAGTGTCCACACACTGTGCGTTAAATATATAGATTTGCGTGGCTGTTCGTGTATAGTTGACTGCGTGCACGTTGGTTGGTCGGCTGTCATCAGATGCCAAGTTGGAAGTGAAGCGGCTATCTGTGCTTCTAGTCGTCTGTAACGTAGCTTTCGTGCCAAATTTACAATGCCAAATTGTGAATATCCTACAATGATAGGCTTTGAAGGACAAGTAATGCCTGGCCATGTTGAGGTCTTTTGCTAGCCTGGATGGCACAAACAATGGAGTAGGCCATAGTAGCACAAATGTGATACGAAATTTTGAGCAGGAAAAGCCAAAAGGAAAAGTCTGCTGCCTAAATTTCTAATAAAGGTTGTGGAGCACTCAATGCAGTGGCCTTATTTTTCTGGGCAAGTTGGTGGGACCGTTAGATGTGCCAAGATTTTGTTGGGATTTTGGAACTCAAGGGGTTTAAATGATTTTTCTTTTTTTTTGTTGAAGATATTGTTGAAGATATTAAAATGTTTTTTTGATGTGTTAGATGTTTAATTGTGAATATATAAGAGCAAGGAAGTGCTTCAAATATAGAGCCACGAGCCCGGTGCACTATATTTATTATTTAATTAATATAATATTATATTTTAAATTACTTAATAAATTGTCTTAATGTTATTATTTTTTAATAAAAAATATATAGTTAGAAAACTCTAATTGATATCTTTATAATAAGATTAATATTGAGTAGTTTCATAAAAAAATCTTAAATTACTATTTTTTAATTAAAAATATTAAAATTATATTATAAGAAATAAAAATAAAATATTTAAAATAACTTAAATAATTTAATATGAGACTCATTTTAAAGGTCTAGATAAGAACATTTTAATGATATTATTTTTATTAAAAAAGCAAAACTAATTATATATTCAGTTTAATTAATTAAATTATTTAATAAAAGAATACAAAAGAAATTTAAAATTTTAGATTAAACTTTTGTAGAGCAAAATTAGTATTTCTAAAAGTTAAATAATATCGGAGGTGAGCTCTAAGTTTTTAGATGGGGCTCCAAATTTGGAGTTCAACTGTAGCTGACTCCAAATTTGGAGCCCCATTTGGAGCCCAAATAGAGCTTTAGTGGGCTCCAAGTTTGGAGGTTTGGAGTCATAAAATTTGAGTTGTCGTAATTATTAGCTGAGTGCATCTAATAATGTGGCCAGAGAAAGCTTGGCATTGTATTCTAATATGAGGGTGGCAATTAGAAGTGGGTTAATAGCTTGAGATTAATTAGATCGTTCTCAAACCCAAAATGTTAGTTTGGGCCTAAAGGCCCAAGAAAGTAGGACGAGAGTTATGGTCTCAGGGCCGATCATGTGTCGCCAAGGATTTAATTGTATAGAATTCCTACATCTGCGATGTAGGGAATTCTCTCCCCGTTTCCCTCCTTTTCTCCCCCCCCCCACCTTTCCCTCCATCAGACCAGACTCCTCGAGAACTAAACGGGAGAAGACGACGACGACGATGGCCTCCGCGTCCGCATCTCGGTCTCATAACTCCGGGGCCGCAAGAATCGCCACCTCGGCCGCCGCCATCTCATCCGAGAACCAATCCCTCATCGCGGTACGGCTACTACCCTTTCCCTAAAACCCTAAAGCTTAAATCTGAATCCTAATCCTCGCTTCCTCTGATCTCCAGGAGATCCGGAAAGCCCTAGGCATAATCAAAGGAGTCGCGGTCGACCTCGAGAAGGAAGAGCAATCCGAGAAGGTAAGTATTGCTGGGCTTCTAAAACCCAAGCGCATCGTAGTAGTCGCGATTTCCCATCTATCGGTGTTATTTCTAGGTGGAACGATTGGAAGAGGCGGTCTTGGAGCTCCTCGATACGTACGATGATTGCACCCGGTTCTCGGAGGCGATTCAAACGGTTAGCAGCAACTACCAGCCTTCCGATCAGGTGATTCTTTCTGTTTATATTTGTTAAGACTTGTCTTTTTCTTTGACAAAAGGCAAAAGCCCTGTTTCATTGAAACTTTAAACTTTGCTAATGCGTGGCTTGTGGTAAAATGTTGATATTTTTTGTTTGTTATTTCTCAAATGGCTTGATGAGTTACAGCCCACCGATTTCAAGAAGGTGCTTGAGGATGAGGTTGCGAAGCTTAAAGCAGCATCACCATCCAATCCACAAAGCAATCCACTCCTCAGACAGTTCAAGGAAGCTATTTGGGTATGAATCAAAAATGTTGTTTCTGAGCAGTTATCTAATCTTTGGAATTTGAAAGTTTCATGCTTATTCTGTGGCTGAATGCTGCTGGTATGACATCATTTCTGTATTGCTACTGTTTTTTTTTAAAAAAATTGTAAGGGAATATTCATGATATTTGTTTTAAAAGAATTATTCTGGTCAAGCAAGTGCTTAGTCCGACATGTTTTAGGGTTCAGGGTTTAAGTGACACATATTTCTTGGTTATTTTTGCCCTTACAAAGGAAATATTATTATGCAATGCTGTAAGTAGATTTGATAGGTGAGAGAATGCCTACTAGACCATCTAGAGAACAACCTGCACAAAAGATTACGATCATCCAATAGAATATAGAAATTGACTACTGTACAATGTGCCGTAGTTTGATGGTTTTGCTTATGGAATTTAAAGCATTTACTGTGAACTTAGAGCACAAATTTTGCTGGTCTTCAGCTAGAACAGAGTCACAGACTGACAGTCAGATCTACTTGCAATTCTGGTTATACTTCTTTATCTCTCACTTTTCAGGACACTCTTGCATCCTCCTAAATTGAGACTGGTGCTGGTAGTATAATCACTCTTAAATTGTGTCTGTATCTCCCTTAGTGTGAAAGCCCATAATGATTGATATTTATGAAGTTTATATTTACATGTTTATTTTTGAAATTTTAGTTTTCTCAGTTTTTGCAGAATGAAACTGACCCTGAATTAGTGGGATTTGCTTCTTGTTGTTCTATTTGCAGAATGTCCATCACGCAGGTCAACCGATGCCTGGTGAAGAGCAAGAAGATATCATTATGACCAGTACCCAGAGTAACTTATTGAATATCACGTGCCCATTAACTGGGAAGCCTATAATTGAGCTGCCCAATCCAGTTCGGTGGTAAATACTCTTGAACGTGTTTCATTTCTGATGTTAATATTTATCAGCATAGTCACATAAGCTCATGCTTGCAAGTGTAAGTCAGTAAGGTTATTAACGTAGCTACTAAAGAATACAAGCATTATATGGGGAAAAAAATTGCCCGATGATGGTTTGGCATAGGATGTTACATAGTGACAGTATTTGGTGATTTATTATAAAAATATGGATAGCAAGTCTTACAAAAAAGAAAACCCGTTAATGAGTTTTCTATTGTTGATTTGCTATGAAAACTAGAGTCCTCTTTCAAGTCCAGTGAGAACATCTTTGCTTTGTGGTAGGGTTGTTAATGACTGCTTCTTTGTCTTCTCTTTTGTGTTTTTACCTCTACTTCCCTGAAAACCTTTTTGTATATGTAAACATGATACGAGGAAGTTGTCTCCAGCATGATGAGATATACTGTAGTAGCGTCCTTTCTTTCATATAATCCTTCGCTTGTTCAGGATTTTCTTGAACATTTTATATTCACATTCAAGCTTAACCTCTTGTTTCCTCTGCTACAGTATGGATTGCAAGCACATTTATGAAAGGGATCCAATAATGCATTACATAAGAACCAAGAAACCACAACCTCAATGCCCTGTTGCGGGTAATCTACTGCTTTCTTTCCTTTCTTCCTCCTTTTTTTCCAGGAGATGTTTGGTGTCTTACTTTATGTGCTTGGTCAGGCTGTCCGAAAATTTTACAAGCCACAAGGGTGGTATGTGATTCTTTACTTCCTATTGAAATTGATGAGCTGCGCTCAGCAGAGAATACCAATTTGCATCCTACAGTTGTAGAAGATTTCACTGAAGTTGATGATGAATGATTTTAGCCAAGAAGAGGATGGCATTTTAAGTTTTTGGGATACCCATACTCTGTTCCACTTTACATCTTTTTGGATACTCATGTAAATTAATTTAGATGACTGAACGGATAGGACCAGAATGAAGCGCAGAAAAATTTGCTAGAACCTCCTCTCTACTAGTATGTTCCAGTTACTTTTGTAATGAATATAGTATTTGACCAAGGTAAATGAATCACGTCCTCCACTGGTGATAGATACTGTCAGTTCCTATTGAAGCTCAGTTCCTATTGAAGCAATCTACACAGTTTGAAGACGCAAAACCTAGGGAAAAGTTCAAGTCATGGATATCTTATTCACGGGCACTGACCTTGCTAGCATCAAAGGACCTTTTTAGCTAATCTTGGATGAAGCTTAGCAAATTTTAAAAATTATTCTAGAGTCAATAAAGCTTAGCACTTAACTGTTGAGACATTTGTGAAACAGAGAATCTTGTCGAAGTGGGAATGCTTTATAATTCTTCCCATGAATGTTGATCGCCGCTTGATAACCAAATTTAAGCTTATTTCAAATTGGCTTAAATCAAATAGCCTGAGTTAAATCTTGAAGTGTCTACACTTTTTAAAATCAAATGAAACATATAACGCTATTAATTGACAATTATTCATAATATATTAATAAATATAAATTCAGTCTGATCGAGCCTGTCTGTGCTCAAACTCAGGCTTGCAATTAATATCGAGCCTGATCCAATTGATCAAGCTTAGTACTCTTTTTTTCATATTATGAATGCTGTTTGATCGCGTCAGAACAGGCGATCACAAAATCCATAATAACGAAAAATTAACATTTCTACCGCATTGTTTAGTACCACGGAAATTAATCACATATACGAACCACAACACTCGTATCTCTGACTATTACAATGCTACAGAACCAACGCCATGAAGGGTGATATATCAGCTACACAAATAGAACATATAACCGAAAAAAATAACACTACATGGAAAGGCAAGGAAGCCCTTGAATATTACCATTCCATTGTGTTCAACGTGTTCAATCCCAATACACTAGCAGGAATTGGTAACTAAGGCAGAACATAAGGCATACATAGTAGTTTGGATACCACGGATAGAGAGATAAAAAGCAAATTAAGAGCATAGAGGAATAAGTTTTGGACATTCTCAGGTTACAGTCCAGTTGACATTGAAGGAAAAAGGGTCTTTCATCTAACTAACCAAAGACATCTTCAGGCGACATGCTGTCATTTCCTCTTCATCCTGCGTGTATATAAGTATTTTGGAGGCAATGTTGCAAAAGTGCCTGCAGAAACATCAGAAGCTTGAATCAGTGATGATGGCAGCATCATTGATGAATAAGAACTCCCAAAAGTAGTAGTGGACGCTTAACTGCCAAGGATCATCTCCAACTAACATCAAATCATCCTCATTATCTGTATAGACAACATGCCATTTCTTTTCTGGGTCATTCAACAAGCCTTGCATGTCAAACAAACGTTCCAGCTCACAAATCAGACCAGCATATCCATCAAACCTAGAAAGATCAATAACCCTCCCTACAACACTCCCTTGCTTGTGAACCTGCAGTATTTATTTGCAATAAAGAAACAACAAGGGTTTCCTAAAATGGAGCCGCACAGAGAGCATAAAGAGCACTTACGGTAGCGCAACTGCGCCCCAGAGATTTAGGCAATTGTGGCTCTGAAGTCGGAAAATCAATTTCATAATTATTTTCCTCAATGCTGTGCACCTCATTGGTTACTGGAATCCTCTCAGTTAAGGAAAACCCAAAGAGTCTGCAACCCTTTCTGCTAACATCCTCGCCGTTTAACCCAGGACTGATGACATTTTCAGGAGTATGGACATTCCCTATTTCAAAGTGTTCACTAATACTGTTACCAGCAATGTGATGAGACCAATTTGGCAAGGTCTGACCGTTTCTCACTGAAACATCTGAAGGCTTAGAGTTGTCATTTTGGCTACTATCTTCACCTTTGTCTATGCGGTTATGCAGCAATTGGAAGTGTGGGAGATCCCGCTTAGAATTTGCTTGTTGGAACACCAGAACAGACGATGGAGAAGATGCCTGAGTTGGTGGAACTGACGATTGTGCAAAAGCATATCCCTGAACATGTCCAGGCCATCTACTTGCAGTGCCGGATAGATGCACACCATCAAATGGACCAAAACCACCATTTTGTGGAATTGCATCAGTTGAAGTTCCTTGATAAGAAGGAAATATTTCTTGACCTTGCAAGACCTTTTGGAATCTCAAAGATTCACCAAAGCCTGCGCAATGGTATTTAAATCCAGAGTTTCCAACTGGATTTCCAGTACCACTTCTTGGACCACCTAAAATGCTAGCTGCATCGGTGGAACATCTCCTCAAGTCAGAGTATTGAATATTTCTCATCTCAGTTGCCTGAGAAGTTGCAACACCAATACCATCATGAGGAGATTTAAAACCCAAAAATTCTTGACCTTGCAAGACCTTGTGGAATCTTGCAGATTCCCCGAAGTCTGGACAACCAGTTCCATCTGTAGACATTTAAGCAAAGTTCAGTAGAGTACGTGACAAGGGAGATACATAACATTTCTATTATGCAGCAAGGACTTACTTGGACCTGGAAAATCTGGATTGACCATGGGAGCACATGTTTTAGTCCTTTTAGAACAGGGTGTCAACAGACTGTGGGAGCCTGAACATGAACCGGTTGGCTCAATCTCCCATGGAGACACCCTATTTTGTCTACTACAATCTACATCATCATCCCATCTTACCTGCAAGAGAATAGCAATTTACTAAACAGCACACCGTATGTGCAGAAGTTTTGGACGTCTGACTCTATTTAGTATAAATTATTATATGCTCTAAAATTTACCAAAAACAAAGAGGAAGATAAAGTAAAGATGATTGATAGTCCAGCATGTCAAACAGTCACAAGATTGGGTAGGAGTCCTTGCATCTTTAAGGCAACTGCACAGTTAGCATAAAAGGATGCTAGCATGTAACACTCGTAAAAGCAAAGAGGTAGGCAAGATTTACATTAATCTTTAACTTCCCTGCGCCAGAGTACGTAGTAGAGGTAACGAGCTCATACACATGGAAAGAGATATTGCTTCTAATAACTTTCATCCAACCCAATATAAATGCCATTTGGCACCACTATCAGCCAGTAAAGCCGGTGATTTGTATATTAACCTCCAAAATAAGATGAAAGGGGTGGATCAAAAATTATGGACTTCCCTGAAATTTTAGAAGTAGATACATAACAACCTTAAAGCTCAAGTAGTTAAATTTTGCCAAATGAGTAGGAAAAAAGTTATAAAGAAACAGATCTTGAATGGTCGTCAGGATGGGAAGGAAGGAGCTTGGAATGAGTAATGAGTTGTACAATTGCACTGGTCAAAAGTAAGATCTGACAGACAAATAGTACTGACTCAGCTTGCATTCTTCCTCAAAATAAGAATGCAATACAATTTAATTATAGTTATTATACTATCCAATGTATCAATGAAGATAAAGTGAAGCTATACCAACAGACATCTCCATTTTGAATTAGGCCATCTAATAGGGTCGATGTCACCAATCCCAGTGATCATTCCCGTATACCTGAAAAAGTAGAAATCCTTATCTTAAATATAAAACTAGAAAAGATAAGTGCTGCCAGTTGAGTTCTTCAAACCTTCTCTCTCCTGCATCTTCACTTTCATATCGCATCTTGAACCTCATTCCAACCGAAAACGGATTACCGAAACTCTTTGTAAACTTCCAATATGGCACGATAAATTCAGATGGGCTTGTCCTGCAAGTCCCAAATTCAAAATCAGCAGATTGTAGGGCAAAATGAATGAATAAGGCAATAAGCTCTATTTTTCTTGCCGTCTGATTGTTTTGATATGATAGAAGTTGGTATTTCTTAAACTGGCAATTGCTTAGAATTACTAACATTAATATTTAAATGGTTTAACCTATCACAGTCTCTACATAGGACAAAACATCAGTTGAACATACAAAAGAACTAGCTCCAAAGTAACTGCTAGCAGATTCAGAAGGTAATGACAATATCAAGCCTAAGGACAACTAAAGTAAGAAAAAGGAGTATAAGATGACAGCATCTAGCAAATTATTAAAAAGAAAAGGCAAATGTTTTCCATAGGCACTCTGGAAATTTATGCTACTTGATAAGAAAAGTACAGGTGTTAGAATATAATAAACTATAAAGACCACCATTCTCACACAGTATAAGCTTTTAGAGTAATTGATAAATTGACACGGTATCAAAATAAAGGTATTAAGTTTAATTTCTACTAAGCAAATATATCACTTAAAATATAAAACTTCCATCTGATTAATTTATATCCACTTATTAGGCCCATCAACATGTCTTAAAGCACAAAATTGAGGGTAGTGTTGAGTATGAACTATAAGATCACCATTCTCAAATAGCTTAAGTTGTTAGAATATAAGTATATAACAGGAAAATAATAGGATACTATTTTCCTTATATCCCATGGCATCCGCATGAGAGACAATTACCTCCATTCCAAACCTCAACTTAATTCACTTGACGGAACATATTATTTAGCATCTCACTAGTTCAAGGATACAATGATAATTATATTATGCCTCCAATTAGTGCTAGAATATTAAAACTTAGCTCATCGAGCACAAGGGTAACGAAATAGCAAAGGATATTTTGCATCAATTGCACCACGGCCAAATAGGGTTGCGCAACAATGCTGTGATATTCTAGAAACACACTTCGTCTATCTAAGGCCAAATTTTAATTTGATCAGTATATTTTTCTCAACAAAATATTTAGGGTAATTTCAATTTGCCCTCCTATAGTTTTACCTAAATTCAGACTACTCTTGAACTTTCATATGTATCATTTTAACCCCCTACGATTTAAACTAATGTGAAACCATCAACTTTCTTATCTAAACTTAATAGAGCAAATATAAATTACTACTAAAAATCCCATTGTTTGAGTAAATATGAATCTTTTAGCCATATTTTTAAGATAATTTTAGTATATGGTGAGTAAATTTAATAAAAGGAGAAAGACAATTATGGCAAAAAAATCACTGATAATTTAAAAATATTTTGTACTTTGTTTATTAAGTTTGGATGAAAAAAATAATAGTATAAACGACAAAGAGGCAAAGTTGATACAAATGAAAATTTAGGAAGTCGTTTAATTTTAGGCAAAACCATACGGGGCAATTTGTAATTTAACCAAAGATTTCCTTCTAGCTTGTCAAGAATTTTCACTTATTAATATTACCAGAACATAAATAAATCTCCCCACTTTTGATGAAGCACTCTATTATTATTAGGAGCTTGTTGAATGTTGATGCTCTAGGCTCAAAATTATTACCCACTTTACAAGTTCTACCTTGAAATAGCTTGACGTAGAGATTCTCTTACCATCTCTAGGTCTTGGAAAGTCTTGTGAGTTTAGTGGTTCCCCTAACCTCACAAATTTCTATACCTTATGGGTCCATACGAGCATATTGCTTAGACACTCATCTTGAGTTTACAATTTCATGTTTGAAACTTTCTTAATCAAAAGCTGATCTTCAAATTTGCCCTTCCTATTTTGATTATAAAGCTTTGTGCTGTAAATCTAATACATTGGAATAACTTTCCTCACGTGTCTAAAGGCTGGAGTGCTCTTCCTTCTAGAGAAACATGGGTTGGACTATCGTCAAAACTGTCAAATATCCATTTTTATGACAGCTACTACCTAAAGCATTGCTGTGCAATTACCAGGAAGAAAGCCACAAAATGAAATTAAAAATGATAAAACTAGCAATTACTGTCTGATATTGTTTGCTGATGATCTGTGCATATATCCAGACAGCAAACCCCTGCTATAATGACTCATTTGACAAACAAAAGCTACAAACCTTGGATTGTAATAGATATGGAACACGCTTTTCATAGACACAGCATTGGCAACGCCAGCAGGTGTACTAAGATTTGAAATTTGGCTATACAGTGCTGCAAAAGGAGCTCCTTGTTTGAGTTGAACGGCTCTTCTTATCCCCAATCTTAGCTCTCCATCATCACCTCTACAGAAGCAGGAAATTTTTTTTTATAACTAATGTTCTGTGAGTTTGTCAACCACATTCTCAACAACCGTACCTAAGAAACAGCACTGCATCTCCAGAAACAAGTTTCTTCCTATTTACAAATGCACTCCACCCTGTAGTTAAAAGATGCCTACGTGGTTGCCCTGTAATTTCAGAAGTCAAGACATTTATCAGAAGAAGATGAATTCTTATAAGCATATGTAATCACGCATTTACCCCCAGAATAATATTATTTTTGGTTGACATTTTAAAGGATTAAATTTTCATCCAGCTCTTAAGTATGACATTCATAACGACACTTTTAAATCCCACCTAAGAAAAAAGTTAAACAGAAAAGTTGGTAAAGAAAATCCTTTTCTATAAACAGAAACGAGCAAAAACTATTGCAGTAAATGGAAGACAAATATATAAAAAAAAATCCTAAAATAGTGCATCTATTTTCTGATATGTATTTGGTTTCTTCCTTATCAGACAGAATTAATTTCCTTCAATATAATACCTCTATAGATATGACGAAACCTCCACTCCATGCCATGTAAATCTTTAGCAACAAGCTCTTGAGAGGGCCTCTGCTGCTTATAATCCTAATTCCAAAAGAATCAAAATCAAGCAAAAGATAGTAAACAGATTGTTCCATGGTGAAGTATCAAAATTCCTAAGAGAAGGTAGTAATCTTTTACCAGGGGAGGGAAGCAGTCCTCTGCAGCTCGGCGAGGCACAGAAAAGCCACCATGGGTGCTCGTGTCCGAGGCGGTGAGCGTCTTGCAGAACATGTGGGGCACTGACGCCCTCCTTTTGCCATCGGCATCCTCCGGTTCCCCGTCACCCTCATTGCAGTTCTCTCGCAGTTGTCGCTCCACCTCCTGCAAAAACCAAATGTATCATCGCTAAATATCCCTCTTACCGAGAAGTTGAGGAAGTGAAACAAACACGCCGCAAAATCCGGTTTTTTAGTGAAAGAGAACTTTTCGAAGAGCCTTTGGGAAAAAATACCAATCCCTTACCTCACTTTCCGCAACAAGCGAAAGCTGTGCGTAAACCTCATCCGTCGCCGCATCGGCCTGTTTTAAGAAACAAACCAACAGACACATGGTGAGCACGAATCCAGAACCATTTTCCCCCTCAGAACCAAATGGAACCGAAGCAAAGAGACTAACAAGTAGCTTGACATCGACAACTCGGCAAAACACATGGGCCGGAACACAGTAACGCCCAAGCGCCGCTCCATCCCCCAAGTGCTCGAGATGCCCCTGCGGTAAGTACACTACCACGCTCCCCTTCCTCGGGAGCGACGTCAACGGCCCGGCGCACGCATGCCACAGCTCCAAACACACCGACCCCGTCGGAGAACCACCCTCAGCCGGCGCCGGACTTATAGGCGCCGCCGTCGCCGGCGGCGACGGCGCCGCCTCGTCCTCTTCTTCCTCCACGGTGTTGAGGTCGATCCCCATCCTTTCCCCCAAAACCCTAGCGAAAAGCAAGAACCCAAAGCCGGAAGCAAGAAGAAGAGAGGAAGGGAGGGGAGGAAGAGGAGGGGGAGGAGAAGAAAGGGAGGAAGCAAAAGGACGGAGGTAGTAGATGAGGGGGGTGGGCTTAGGGTTAGGGTTTTAGGGGTAGGGAGGCTAGAGAGGTAGTGGAGGCATGGGAGGCAGTGGAATGACACATCGCGTTAATGGCCATCAAGTAAGTGGATAAAAAGGCGAATAAGCACGAATTTTAAAGGGATAGGGCGGAAGAGACGGAGAGACCGGGGGGGGGGGGGGGAGATTGCTATCCCTCGGTTTCTCTCACTAGAAACTAAAAACTCCTCAGCTTTGCCAAAAGGGGGACGGACGGGTCAAAGCGACACCCGAACCACACCCATCCGTACCTCCTGCAACTCCGATCTCCATTACTATCCCTTCTCTCTCTCTCTCCCCCTCCCCCCAGTCCCAGGCCCCAGGCCCTTACCTATGCGGAAATTTTCGAATAACACCCTATAATTTACCCATTTCTCAGTTAAAACCCCATCACAACTTAATATCACGAGACATATACAAATAAGACCCCCGTATTTGTGTTTATTAGCATCATTACCGTGTTTTTTTTTCTTCATAATTCAATACCCCGCAATTCTTCTTATCAAACAACCCGACATTAAAATAAATAAAAAAAAGTTAAAAAATATTATTTAATTTGAGAGTACCATTTGCAAATAGTGAAAGATAGGGATGAAGCTAAAAATTGCGTAATTCGTAGGGTGATATATGCACATTTCAGTTAGCAAGTTGCTACTATTATATCCCTGCCGCTTGCTGCTCTAATTTGATGTGGTTGTCGTTATCGGTGGAGAGCGAGAGGGAGTAAAAGAAAAAGGTATTTAGAGAGAGAGAGAGAGAGAGAGAGAGAGAGAGAGAGAGAGAGGGGATGAGAGAGATGGAATAGTAACGCGTAGTGTAGTGTTACGTCTTAGTTTTCACTTTCTCCTCGCTTTTATCGGTGGGTCTGAGCAAGGGGGCAGAGCTGCTTGCAGTAGCTGCCGGAAGGGAAAAGAGTGAGTGCTCTGTCCCTCTCCCTCTCTCTCTCTCTCTCTCTCTCTCTCTCTCTCTCTCTCTCTCTCTTCTTCTTCTTCTTTTCTCTCTCTCAGTTTGGGTGGGGGATGGGATGGGGGATAGGATGGCATGGTAGGTCTTTTATGCGATGGGCTCCTGTTTATTTAATGCTACATCAAATGACAAGACGTAGAGCCGTTCTGCTTTCCCGGGGGGTGTGATTCCTTTTCTTTTTCCTTTCTTTTCCTTCTTTTGTTTCCTGGCTGGAAAGTTTCATATCATGGGGAGAGAGAACACGGACTATTTTTCTTCTTCTTTTTTCTCTACATTTTTATTAGGCCCATTACTCGTATCAGTTTCATTTCAAAAACTCACAGTACAAATAAAACAAGGGAACGTATAATTTATATTATATTCCATACGAGAAACATAAAACCATCTACTAAGGCAATATTTGATTCCTGTCTCAAAAATATAACACTCCCTCTGACTTGTGGACTCTGAGATTTTCTTTATCGTTAACTCGAGAAACAGGATCTTAGCTCTAAGTGACTTATTAGAGAGACAAAGAGACAAGGTATTGCAACCTGGATGTGAGTCTCCAGTGCATGGGGATGGGTCAGAGAAGGATTAATACCATTTATGCACGACGTATCCGTGACTATTGAACTACATACTGCCTCGTTCGTGTCTGTTGTTGGGAGAACAGGGGAGGCTGTTCATCAAAAAAAACCAACGACCAAACTTTTTGCCTCAATTATTTTAGGCTCTGTAGTTAGATTGACGTTTCTTAGTCCACTGTAAAGTTTTTTTTATCATCAAGTTAAGTACTATCATATGTTTCTCACTATTTCAAATTCTACTATTTTATATTAAATTGTATTTTAAACCACCCCTCCTTAATTATCTAAAATTAATTAAAGGAGAGGTGGAAATTCTTTTGTAAAGTGAAACAAAATGAATTCCTTATTAGAGTGGTTCCAAAGATATAAGACAAAGAAATGTTTGGCATGTACAAGTAGTGCATGTGACACAAGAGAGCAAAGGATAATTGCTATTTATTCATGGTTCCATATGATTGGGCAAATCGAAGTGATCTATTCCCCTTTGGTTCTTAGCCATGGGAAAATCCAATGCAGGTAGATTTGTCAGAGATGTTTGTCGCACCGAGATCTAATCCAAGCAAACATTTCACTTGTAAGGGTGGAAAATCGCCGATAATACTATAGATATTCTAATCTTCTATATTAAAATTTTATTAGATTTCTAATCATAATTTGTGCGTAAGATATTTTTTAAAGATAATTTTATACATATTTTTTAAATATAAATTATGTGTATATTAGTTTTACTCGTACTTTATTGTAATAAGTAACCTGAATAAATTTATGTAAGAATTCGCATTTGGTTTTTAAATAGTGAATAAATATGCTAGCTATCATATGAGCATACTTATCTTATACAATATTTAATTAAAAATATATTTAAGAGATAACTAATTCAAAAATAATATTTATTATAGAGTAACCAAATGGTACCTAATATTATCTAAATGAAATTTCACAAAGACAAATTAGTAATTTTTAAATTGAAATAATTTGTGAGTGTAAAAGTGAGAAGAGAGATAAATAAGTATCATTATTCTAGTATTAAGATAAATAATTATTTACTAGGTTTATACTGGAATAAGCCTTACTCTTATTTTATTGTTATTCCACGATAGATTGGGCTTAAAGCCTTAAAATGCCACGTGAATATTCGAGAGAGTGCTCTTTCTTGTATTATATTGTTCGTGATTCTTAACTTAGACCTCACATTTGTGATCATTGCCAATGTCTTTATCCCATCAACCAACTAATATAATTCACTACTTGAATCGTAGGTTAAATAACGCTAAACACCCAATTAAAAAAGAACAAAACTATTGTTAGGATGATTCCAAAAAAATCCTAAGTTTGTGGGTTACCAAAAGTACTTGCCGTGTTTGTTTGCTACCTAATTGGTAGCAATGATAAAATAGTTTATAGTTAACTAAAGATAATTTTTAGTATGAACAGTAATAAAGATAAAATGAACGAGTTGATATTATTCTTTTTCTATGGTTCTAATATATGATTCCACTTATCAGGGGTTGGGTCTTTATAAGCATAATCTATTCACTCCCAACTAACTCAAAAAGAACTCCCGGATAAGCCGGAACGCCACACGATCCCACTTCTCTTACCTTCTCATACCTTCTCGATTTCTTCCCCTCGGATTAACAATGTCTAAGGTTTGCTTTCAAATATCTTTCTTTTTCTTTTTTTTTTAATATTAAAAAAAGGGGGCTAATTAATTAACCCAACTGATAATGAATATAAAATATAATTAACAACTCGGATACGAAGTGGGCCCCAGTAATTATCAACCAAAAAGGGGGCCCACTGATTTAGTTGGCGTGTCAGGGTCCAGACTCGGGGACAAATAAATGGGGTGTGACCTGCGGGTTGTAGGTCCAACTCGGCCGGGCCTGGGTCCGAGTCGGGACGGGTCACGTCGCCATGATGGGCTCGGGTGGGCGCCGCCACGCGGAGAGAAACCCGTCGTCCCGACCGCATCCAAAAATCGAGTTTTTTTTACCAAACTAACCCTCTTCCAAATTATATTTACGGAAATAAAGGCCACCCCAAACGTATCTTATAAGTAAATATTAAAATAAAGGTAAACTATTATATGCGTCTTATTAAGACGTAAACTAATTCATTTCAAAGTATAACCTTCAAATTAATAATTCATTCTTAGATATATAATATATCATAAAGAATAAGAAATAAAAATAATATAATAATTTGATCCAATTCTTAACAGATATAAATATCTAAATTTATGAGCAATTTATTTTGGATAAATAAAATGTAGGAGAGGGGAGGGGGCTTACTTACTTTGGTACTATATATAAAAAGAATTCTAAAAAATCCGGAAGCTTTGCAACTTTGCATTGCACCA
Source organism: Typha angustifolia (assembly GCF_048772165.1). Taxonomy (NCBI): domain Eukaryota; kingdom Viridiplantae; phylum Streptophyta; class Magnoliopsida; order Poales; family Typhaceae; genus Typha; species Typha angustifolia. The sequence continues at coordinate 2,573,681 of NC_133239.1, forward strand.
CCTTTACTTATTTATTTTTAAAATTTTTCTTTCTGGCTGTCGGCTTTGTTGGGTTTGTGCTTAGTGGCGGCATGGATTCCTTTTATGGGTCCACTGTACAAACACTTCGGTTTGTAGCCCTACCTTAACATAGGCATGGAATTAGGTGTGTTTGTCTTGTTAAATTAGGGATAATTATATTTACATTCATAACCTCTCTCTCTTATTTCTACGCCATCCTATTTATTTTTTTAGGACAAATTGGCCTTCTTACTTATTAAAAAATAATAAGAATATGTGAATGTTACGTAAACAATTTTAGATTTTATAGGGAATATTTTACTTTTTATTTTTTTGAAAATTAATATATTTAAGTCATTTTCCATATCATTTTAATGATATTTGTAGTTAAAATTCTAGAGGAGGAGTTTTATCTATCTTTATAATAAATAAAAATATATAGGAGGTTAAAATTGTATGTAATGCGTCAAAGCTGATCCATACAATTGTCTAATCTAATAAATGAGAACAGTCGACCTTAGTGTGCAGCCTAAATACCCTACAGACCGTTAAACCTTCTCATTTGAGCCTTAAATACAGACATGCATGTTTAAATTCCTCAGCCCAGGAATCTATCGATGACTCACTAATTACTTGAATAGACTTGATAACTTCTGCTTTGGTGCTACGTTAATGAAATCGATTGGTTTACAACTACTTTAAAAACTTAGGTTGGCAGGCAGAGCAGTGTAAGTTTTTATATCTCGTATTTTAATCCCCATTACCATGTTGTGGAACCAAACCTAACTCCGTATCACACTCATCCATTTGAGGCATAAATCCTCTCACGACTCACATCATCACCAAATGCGTTGTACCGATTTGATTGGTAAGCATGGGGCCCAAAATTGATTAAGAAAGTACAAGCTTTTAGAGATGGGGGGTGACGTGGGAGTAATTTAGTGTATCATCTAATAGGAGCATGTGGCACTTAACCCCCCAGCATTTACTACTAGTGAGTACTCCCCACTCGAGAGTGAAAGCTTAGCAATATATATATGTATTTATTTATTTATATTGGGGGCCACGATTTCCTAGGAAAACTTACTGCTAAAGTAAGTAATCATACAGCTTTATTACTTTGATCAGATGATATCATGATGGGAGTTGTTGTTTGAAAGTAAAAGTTACCAGATATTCCGTAACCGTGTTTGCCTAAAAGCTAGTAACCTAGGAGTGCTGCTGCCTCACTGGGAATTTTGCATATTGCATCCTATGGTTAAGTGATTTTACAATTTGGGTTTGGGTGAGTGGATAAACGGACATCAATTGTCTGCAGGCTCGAAATATCACTAGTTAAGCAAAGTAGGGTCGAGATATACGAAAAGACAATAAAGTCATTATCTGAGTAGAATCAGAATCAGATCGGACATTGACCCGGTCATGGATCGAGTTATTGGATTATTTGGTTCAACCTATGTTCACCTGTTCAGATTGCTAGTTTTTTTTTTAAATAATAAATATTTATAAAAATTGTATAATTGTATGTATATCATTCAAAACAAATATTATTTATATAGATATTCTTATTATTATTTTTAAATTAAGTTATTTAATATAAAATATTAAAAAATACTGTTAACTTAGAGAAATATTTTAAAATTAGAATGAGAATATTTTTATCTTTTTATATTTCAATTGTTCAGATTTTAATAATAGTTTATTCAAAGTAGTATTTGTGTAAATTTTTTTTTAAGATACATGCAAAAAATTATATTTTGAGATATATAAATATAAATATGAACTTTAGATAAATATATAAGTAAATAAAATAAGGAACTTTTTTAAGGGTATATGTGCAAATAAAACTAACTTTAAAATAACATATATGTTATAAAATAAATATTTTTAAAATGTTAGGACTAATATACTATTATAATATAAAATATAATTATTAAATATTAAGAATAATTTTGTAATTTTGTAAAATTAGTTGACTTGGTTGCTTTACCAAAAATCAGCTAGGTTGCATGTTTCATCAGTTCAATCACCGGGTCAGTTAGTTTTTACTTGATCGACTATCTATATGGTATAATAATAAAATTGAATCAGTTTAGTGATTAGTTCATCGATTCGATCACCCTGATCCGATTATGATAACTATGCTAATAATATTGTGAGCAATGATACATAGATACATATGCTCTAAAACACACCTTTGATATAAGGAAAGGACAAAAGCAAAAAAACATTCTAGGAGGAGAATCAATCACAACTTTAACCACCTGAGAGCTAGGACTTATTGGAAAGCTAGGACTTGCAACAAAGCTTATGTGATGCTTAATTAATTAAATTGGCAAACACTTTCAAATAGCAATAAAAAGAACACCAAACGGTGCACTCCCAGGTTGTGGAGGAGTAAGTACGTACAGAGATCTCAGCTTAATTAGTAGGAAGTGGGAGAGTAGACTGGGTTATAAAGAGTTTGGCCTGGAGGCCTTGGAACTCTTTTAACCAACCCTCTGGTGTTTGAGGTAAACTGGAACTGGTGCAGTGGAGTTGCATTGCTATCAAGCGAGTGCAGTATGACCACCATGAAGATTGAGCAGGAGAACATCGGGATTGGCCCAAAGATCCATAGCAGCAAGGTGGTTGCAAAGTAGAGAGCTCTCAGGCCCATCGCCCAAAAGTTTCCACCTCTTATCACTGAAGTCTGGACATAGCTCACAGGGATGTCCGAGTCCAGGGTGCTCATTAGGAAGCTGGCATGGACGAAGTACCTGTTAATATGTATATATATATTTCACCCTTTAAATCCAAACTTTCACAAGGGAAACAAAATAATAAAAAAGAGAAATTTCTTTTAAAGAACATAAGAGGCAATTTGCATGAAAAAATTATTTAGTTGGTACAGTTTTGAGCTCCTCAATTTTTAGATTACACGTTATAAACTATTTTACCCATTTGACAAAATGATATGTAGAAACTATGCAAAAAATATATTTTAAATTTGACCGAGTTACACATCCAAATTTAATAAAAAAATATATAAATATTACTTACATAAATTATACGCAAAGAGTATACAAAATATATGCTTTTATTTTATAATAGCACACATCTAAATATAAGTGTTTAATAATTGCTAAATGAGTAAAAGAGCTAAAATTTACTATTATAAAATTAAGAAGTTTAAAACAGTCGATATTATCACAGGTAAGTTTTTTTTTAATTTAATATCATTCCAATGCTTTTATCTATTAGTCAGATTAATTGTTTTTTTTTCCGTATAAATAAGTTACACTAAGTTGACTAACTAACTAACTATATATATATATAATATACATAATGACCATAAATATTAGTATAGGCTAGAGGTTGAATTTTACTAACTTATGACAAAAGTTATGGGTTTGATTGGCCCAGCGAGACTTTTATCCATCAGAACGTTATGTTTCCATGATTACGACTCATTTTTTAGATTGTTGGCGATGATTAGCCGGTTGTCTCCGAGAGCAACTACTAGATTCTTATCTAAATAGTGGTGTAATTACAGTATAATTTATTATACCTGGAGGAGTGGATGAAGCAGGTGAATGCGGCGAGGAAGCAGATGAGAAGAGCGACGTACTTGACGGAGGAGGTGGTCGGACTGGTGTCGCCGTAGATAACCTCGGTCATGAACACTTTGGAGGTGCTTCCCACCCACGTCCCAATTAGGGAGCTCAGTGCGATGGAGAGCGAGGCCAAGTTGCTTGATGCTGAGATGCTACTTGAGATTACCTGCAGTGCTAACCCCGTTTCCTCTGGAGTTCCCTATTTTTCATTACATCAATCATCAATACATAAGGTACGTAACCAAACTCGAAACACTCGGTTGGTATGATTATTTTTATTTAATTTAAAGAAAAAATGAGAATAGCAAAGAGCCATGAGAATATGAATACTGAAAAAATGACTAACCTTCAACATCCTCTCCACCCATGCTCGCTTGTTATGATTCTCGTATCCGATCACAGTGGTCTGTGGATGCCTCAAGATCCGATAGAGGAGGAAGAGATGGTATCCAAACAATATCACCAATCCACACGGGACTAATACCAAATCTATGGACTCTCTATCTAACAGCATCTCTATTCTTCTTTTCCTCCTCCTCCTCCTCCTCCTTCCCCTCTTCTCTTCTCTTCTCTCTTCACATTTTGGCCATGGATGCTTATATTGCACTTCTGAAGCTTTATCTCATATATCATCACGAGCTCGTTTCATTTACTTAAGCTTGTTGCTAAGCGAAAGCGACTTTGAGCTCTACTTGCTTGTTTTATTGTTATAAGATTAGAGTTGCTTATGCCTTTAATTAGGGGAAAGGCATGAAGAAGAGAAGGGCAAGCAAGTTGGAGTTTTACTCCATTGGAATAGATATCGTTTGCTTGCACTCAACTGCATATATCTCGTATATCCTGAGATACGAATTTAAGAATCAAAGCATTTCCTTGCACTCCTTTTATATTTTAGTTGCTTTTATATCTTGCATATCGTAAAATATAATTGGAAAATATTAAGAAACCCAATATGTTTAGGAAGCTGAGATGGTCCGAATGAACTAGTAGATGGGCCACAATTGGGTTGGGCCTGGTTTATCTGTAGTAACGTTTTGTAAATAGAACCCAGTATTTTTGGTTTTAAAGGACAGAGATCAGGATCTAAGATATAATAAACGTATAATTGATGGTTTTATTTGTAAACGTGCCCAAAATTTGACAATTACTCGAGAAAATTGTGCGCGTTAAAATAACGCGACAGCGTCCAATGCGGCGGCATTACCGACTCGATCGAGCTCGTTGTTCATTTCCCTCTCCCCATTTAAAAACCTCACCTTTCCAGCACGCTCTCTTTTCCTCTTTTCCCTTGCTAAAAGAGTACCAATAACAACGCGAAGAAGACGATCCACAACCTAGAGCGAGATCTCGAAGTAGGAGAGAACTTGCGAGAAGCGGAGAAGAGATGATGCATATGCTCGGATTCCGGGGCGGCGGCGGCGGAGGAGGGTCGTCGTCGTCGTCGACCTCCTCCCCTTCTCCGAGACCGGAACTTCAAAACCCTAGCCACGGACTCCCCAATTCGTCCTCCTCCGCGAGCAATGGCCAGGGCCCCACCTCCCTCGGCCCCGCGAGGCCGCTACGCCTCGTCTACTGTGATGAGAATGGCGTGTTCAAGATGGACCCGGAGGCTGTCGCGGCGCTCCATCTCGTCAAAGGACCCATCGGTGTCGTCTCTGTCTGTGGTCGCGCTCGTCAGGGAAAGAGCTTTATCTTGAATCAGGTAAATTTTTCCTAGCCAATTTGATGTATTTTTTTATATTAATTTGGTTGATGCCAATTTTCTAGGGTTTATGCTGCTCTTTGGTTTCATGTCAAATTTTAAGATTGGGATGGCAAATCCGACTCGATCACCGTGGGTATCTGCCTATTTTAGGTCAAACAAATTTTTTTCTTCATATTTCAGGTATCCTGGACTAGTAATAATATATTCCTCGGCCTCGTATGTTAACTGTGGGCATTAATTTGTTTGCTGATGATAATACTTTTACATTTTATCTTATTGGGTTACTACAACTGAGAATTATCCTTTTTTGAGCAAATGTTTTCATTAACTTGTTATGTGTCGGAATTTTAGCTTATAGGAAGAACCAGTGGTTTCCAAGTAGCCCCTACTCATCGACCTTGCACCAAGGGGCTTTGGATGTGGAGTGCACCATTGAAGAGAACTGCTCTTGATGGAACTGAGTACAATCTTTTATTGCTGGATACTGAAGGGATTGATGCATATGATCAAACGGTTAGCTTTCTTCCTTCAGTCTGTGTCAAACACTTATATTCTATTGTTCTGTGATTTTTGTTTATGTATTTGGGCACTGCACGCACCAAATTCTCACTTAAAATGTCTGTCATTTTAATTATGAATTATGTATATAAGTTGGATGTGTAGCTATATTCTTTTTCTAGAGGGAGGTACAGGTCTATATGACACTAGAAGGATTGTGTGTTATCAACAATGCCATTCTAAGTCTGAGGAGCTTGAAAATATTCTATTATTTCAATATTTTTTCTTGGAGTTCTAGTAGTCTAGTACTACACTGGGAAGTTCTCGCCTTCCTATTTCATGACTTCTTTTATCTGGCATTGTATGTATGCTTGACACCATACAATGCTAGTGTTTCTTGTTTTGTTTTACATTACCTAATAGTTTCTGACTTTCTGTTGTATCGATTTGCTGTATGTAAATTTCTATTTCATCTCTCTCTCTGGCAGGGGACGTACAGTACTCAAATATTTTCTTTGGCTGTTCTATTGTCGAGCATGTTTATTTACAACCAGGTATGCATGCTCTGAACTGAGATGTTTAATCGAAGTATGGAACTGAATGATTCTCTTCTGTTAGCTTGATGCATATATTCATTTATCTGCATACTTAGAGGACAGAAGCATTAACTATTTATGTTCATTTCTTTTTTGCAGATGGGTGGAATTGACGAAGCTGCACTTGACCGTTTATCTCTCGTCACAGAAATGACAAAACATATTCGTGTTAGGGCCTCTGGTGGAAGGTCTACATCATCCGAGCTTGGACAATTTTCTCCGGTCTTTGTGTGGTTATTGAGGGTAGGTGTAATCTTGTACTTTTCGCAGATCTCTGTGTTGTTGCTGTTTATAATTTGGAAATTTGTGCCCCACTGATTTTTGTTATTATATTTTTATGTTTTAGGACTTCTATCTGGACTTAACAGAAGAAAATCAGAAAATTACCCCACGTGATTACCTTGAACTAGCCTTAAGACCTATGTTTGGTGGAGGAAAAGATATATCTGGCAAGAATGAGGTACTAAATAAACTTTTCTTGCATGACATGTAAGGTTGATTGATCAGTAGTACTTACATTTATTTTATCTTTTTCTCTAGATCAGAGAGTCCATTCGTGCTCTTTTTCCAGATAGGGAATGCTTTACACTTGTGCGTCCTGTGAACAATGAAAATGATCTTCAACGCCTCGATCAAATTCCTGTAAGTCTACCTTTTAATGTTGCATTATCCCTACTTGTCTTAATCCATTTGTAAGATTCCATTGTCATCTTTTGCAGATAGACAGATTACGTCCAGAATTCAGATCTGGTTTAGATGCATTGACAAAGTTCGTGTTTGAACGAACTAGACCTAAACAGGTTGGAGCAACCATTATGACAGGTACAATCCTTGCTGGTATCACACAATCATTTCTGGATGCTATCAATAGTGGTGCTGTCCCTACAATTTCATCCTCATGGCAGGTTAGTTATCGTTTAAAACTTCAAGTCATTTGGTGACTAAACCTTTAGCACATCTACCACTTTTCGATTCATTCTTGGACCTGTTTGGGCTGTTTCTAGAGAAAAGATTACTCCAAACTCCTATGCTGTAGTTGATTGTTGTCAGTTCTCACTTATTCTGCTGTCCCTTTTTTACGTATTTATGATACTGTGGGTTGTTAGATGTTCAGTTATAAGTGAACGAGAGTGGCTTTTATATTGGTTATGAAGCTCTTTGTTTAGGAATATAAAGAGAGAAAGTAGGTTGTTTGTTTGATTAATAATTGTTTCCGTTGAGTTGTGTACTTCCACTATAGTACTTGTATCCCTTGCTGAAGTGAAATATGGACGTTGCTACTTAGTAGTGCTTCAGCTGGTTTAGTAGTTATTCAACCATATCTTCTTGATGTTGGAATAGTGATATTAGCTAACTTTGCAGAATGTTGAAGAGGCAGAATGTCGCAAGGCATATGATTCTGCAGTTGAAATTTATATGTCTTCTTTTGACCGTACAAGACCAGCAGAAGAGGTTGGTTGCTATATCTGATGCTATTTTGACTGCCCCTACTTGGAAATTTGCTATTCACTCATGCTTATTTTTTAGGCTGCTTTGAGAGAAGCACATGAAGACGCTGTTGGAAAAGCTCTTAGAGTTTTTGCTGATTGTGCTGTGGGAGCTGGATCAACACGTTCGAATTATGAAAAGCTTCTACATAGCTCTTTAAGAAAGGCCTTTGAGGTGATTGCCAACTCTTAATCCAAATATTTTTGTGTTTATGAAATGCAAAACAACTTTTTTTCAATAGCAGATGGTTTTGAAACATTCTATTTATTGGTTTTTTGTCTCCCAAATTGTGTGTGTGCAAATACTATTAAATTTGTATAACTCTGAATTTTTTGAGAGAGGACCTAGGCAAACTTCCACTTAAGCTTGGCTCATATTCCCTCTTAAGATAACATTAGACCTTTTCGACTTTTTGTTACTTTTTGTTACCTTTTGTTAGTGAATATTTTTGTAAGCTTGCTTTTTGTACTATAGCTGTCGGATATCATTTTCTGGTTCTGTTCATACCCGTTACTTTGGATATCTTGGTCAAGAGTGGGCCAACCTAGTAAAATATTAGAACCAATATTTTAGTATGTTACAAATTGGTCTAATTCAGGTCAAGACATATCTTGCTCATTTCAGCCTTGGGCAGTGAACTTGGGTGTTGATTTTGGACCGTTTTCTGTGGAAACCAATCCATTTCTGCCAAAGCTTGAAAAATTAAGCACAAAAAAAGAACTTTGTGGTCAATTTGGAAGCTCTATATTTCGTAAATAAAACCCTTAGATGATATTGGTTCTTCTGGATGCCCAGTGAAAACTTGTGCACTGTGAGATTCCATGTGTGAAGAAATAATTTCCATTTGCCAAACTTATAGTTAGCATTCAATTAATTAGACTTGTTTCTTGGTTACTTATTTGGAGATACAACGTAGCTGACTGATTTGTTTACTGCATGCTGTGCAGGACTACAAGAAAAATGCTTTCCTAGAGGCAGATTTGCATTGTTCGAACACTTTACAGGCCATGGATGCAAAGTTGCGAGCAGCTTGTCATGTTCCTGATGCGAAATTGGATGATGTGATTCGTGTAAGTGTTCTAATATATGCCATTATCATCATGCACTGGAATTTTACTTCATATATGCCTAGTCAGCCTCAGGCTGCTTAGAGGGTAACCTGGTGTGAATGTGGTTCCTTGTCCAACAAGAATCAGTTGCATCAGAATAGGTCCAAGGCATAGTTCTACTATGTAGTGAGTACACAGGAGAACTGCCTGTCGTGGCATACTATAGCTACCTATAAGTGGATTAAGTATAGAATGCAGATTATTAGATAGTAAACACTGAATCTTTTATATAGATCTATGTGGCTTTTATTTTGAACTATTCATTTTTTATAACTATAGTAGTTTACTTGACTTTTTTGTTTACATTAGTTTACTTTAATATACGACATGATCTTTTTTATTTTTAATGTCCTACAACAAACTTAAGTAGGTCTTCAAAGTGTTTTGTAACTTTCTTCTTCTTTATGATTATTGATACATTTGGTATCCCATGTAAGTTGATGCAACTATATCAGCTAATACATACATTTGTTGGTTCTGTATTTGGTGATTAATATGGTCTGATTCTCATGTTTTATTACTCAGTATCAGACAATGCTAGTAAGTTAAAACAAGAAGTTAAATATTAAAGAACTTTGGTGTTAAATTCTAAATGAGGAAAGTCTTGTATAGCCCTTTGTTTCCTTTGTGGCAAGTACCAATCGTGCTAGTTCGTGTAGCATCTTATGTTATGGCATATCAAGCTTTTGATATGACTGTCTTGTATGGAATGGCATCTAGCACGCAGTTGTTATTATTTTTTCTGACTTTAAACAGATCGAACTCTGAAGCTTTATACTCTTGTCAATGCTTTTATGCTTCTCCATCTCTTTTCTTAGTAACAGTATTGGAGTAGATAAGTTGGTAGTTGTTGAATCTATGCAGCTTTTGGACAGTCTGCTCTCTGAATACGAGTCTTCTTCTCATGGTCCAGCAAAGTGGAAGAAGCTGTCTGTTTTCCTACAACAGTGGTTAGCCCCTCTTCCTGCTTTTGTTGAATTATACTTCAAGCTCTGTGGCCTTGTAGATGAAACTTTTAGATGCATTACTCATTTCGCAAATGAGCTTCTCCTTTCATACTATTGCAGCTTTGATTCCTTCCATTAATAATTGCATCAGGTTGGGTTAAGTTGGTCTGTAAGATTTATTTTTCTGACTTTAACATATGACAAACCTGATACCAATTCAATAGGTGCCATTGTTGTTCAAGTTCTGGACAATTTACTGTACATTTAATTATCCTCTTCTTTATTTTGGTTTTAAAACATACAGCTTAGGGGGACCTGTGCTGGACCTTTTCAAAAGGCAGCTGAATCATATCGAAACTGAAAGGAATGCCCTGCGATTGAAATGCACCTCAAGTGATGATAAATTGGCATTGCTTAAGAAGCAGCTTGAGGCAAATGAGAAGCACAGGACTGAATATTTGAAACGCTATGAGGAGGCTATCAGTGATAAACAAAAAATTTCTAATGATTATGCAGGTCGTATTGCAGATCTGCAAAGCAAATGCAGCAAGTTAGATGAGCGGTGTGCAAGTTTATCAAATGCTCTCGATCTTGCTAAACGTGAATCTGCCCAATGGAAGAATAAATATGATCAAAGTAGTTCTGAGCAGAAGGCTGAGGAGGAGAAGTTAAAATCTCAACTTGCTGCTCTAGAATCTAGGATAAATGTCAGTGAAGGAAGATTAGCTGCTGTTCGTGAACAGGCGGAATCTGCTCAGGAGGAGGGATCAGAGTGGAAGCGGAAATATGAAGTAGCTGTTGGAGAAGCTAAAACAGCTCTGCAGAGAGCAGCAGTAGCACAGGAACGCACAAATAAGAAGGTGCAAGAAAGGGAAGATGCTCTAAGGGCAGAGTTGGCTCAGCAGCTAGCGGAGAAGGTATAACTTATCTGATCTTATTTGTTTCTGCATAACTTATTATCTCATGTTAACCTGATGACTGCTGATTATATTCAATAGGAAGAAGAAATAATGAATCTGACTGCAAAAATCAATCAATCTGAGAAGCATGTTGCAAGCTTGATCTCGCGATTGGAGGTAGATGCTAGATCTTAACTTTCCATTTTCTTTATGTTATCGTACTAATCGTACTAATTATACTCTTTTTGACAAGCAGTAATAAGTTTTTCATGCTTATATAATGATAGAGGTAATTTGTATTCAGGCTTCTGAGTCAAAGTGGAAGAACCATGAGTCAGATTCTCTTACTTTGAAGGAAGAGATTAAAATGTTGAGTGAGAACTTAGATGCTATAAAAGCTGAAGCTCATTCACATGAGAAACAACTAAGAATTCTGGAGCAAGAAAAGAACCATCTGCAAGAGAAGTATGTTTCTGAGTGCAAAAAGTTTGATGAAATAGACAATAGGTGCAAGGATGCTGAAAGGGATGCTAAAAGGGCTACTGAGTTGGCTGATGCAGCTCGTGCAGAAGCTGTTGCTGCACAAAAGGAGAAGGGTGAAGTTCAGCGGTTGGCGATGGAGAGATTGGCATTGATTGAGAGAACTGAAAGGCAACTTGAAAGCCTGGAGAGGGAAAGGGCCAGGCTGATGTGCGAAATTGAGCAGCTTCGTCAATCTGAGATGGATGCAATTTCCAAGGTTGCATTACTTGAGAGAAGTGTCGATGAGCGTGAAAGAGAAATTGAGGAGATGTTGGGTCGAAACAATGAGCAGAGGTCTACCACAGTCCAAGTTCTTGAAAATCTTTTGTCAACTGAACGTGCAGCTCGTGCAGAGGCTAGCAGAAGGGCGGAGACCTTGTCATTGCAGCTGCAAGCAACTCAAGGCAAACTCGATGTCCTCCAGCAGCAACTTACGTCTGTCCAGCTTAATGAGTCTGCACTTGATAGCAAGCTAAGGACCGCACATGGGAGGCACACAAGGATGGATGAATGCATGGGCACAGAATCAGTACATGATATGGACATCGATGAAGATGTCGGAAGAAGAAGAAAGAGATCCAAAAGTACAACTAGCCCTTTCAAGTACACTCACATGGAGGATGGTGGCTCAGTTTTTAAAGGGGAGGAGAAAAACACTGAGCGCCAGGAGATTCAAGAGACTGGAACTGAAGACTATACTAAGTTCACTATCTTGAAACTGAAACAGGAACTCACAAAGAATGGATTTGGTTCGCAGCTGCTACAGTTAAAGAATCCTAACAAGAAGGAAATTCTTGCCTTGTATGAAAAGCATGTCATCGGCAAGTAACTCTTACAACGACATGAATACGTGTTTATTTTGAATCCATCATTAAATGTACGTGGCAGGATTTGCAGGAGGTTATGTGAGTTTGTTTTTATGTCTTGAGGTTTTCAGTCTTTTTGGTATTTCTTGTTGTTTCGATTGTGGTTTTTCACTCGTAACATCAAATTTATGTAATTATTTTTTGCTGTACAAGAATGATTTGGTCCTTTATTACTCTGTCTTGGTGCTAGGCATGCATCTGTGAACAATGAACAAGAACAATGACCTACAATAATCTTCAAAATTATAGTGAATGTGAGTAAGAATAACAGATGGAAGACAGAATTTGAGAAAAGTTTCCGGCAACCTGCTTAAGCTTTGAAGCATCTTCATCTTATCATTTTTGCTTGAAGCAGTTGGTTAGAGTGGTGAAATACGAAAGATAAAGTTCCGTAACTTAGGGTAGGGTCTGTTTCTTAGTTAGGGAATAAAGTTCAACAATGTGACTGATTCTAGTTAAAAGTAGAGGAGTTTATAAAGGTGACTATTTCTTCCCTCACTTTTTAGCTAGCAATCATAGTCTCTTTGGAGCAATGCTCTGGTTTTAAATAATATCAGCTTCCTGAATCAACGTTGCTTAATTGGCAATTTCGAGTGAGATAATATAATCTTCTTTAATCTGTTCATAGAAGCTATGGATAATCACACCTCGATCTGTTAAACTAATGGTCTATTGGCATTTTTAATTAGAAAAACCTTCCCGGGTTTATATCTCTCATTACGCCGGCGACTTTGGGACAAGTAATTAGGGGAGTTTGGTTGTGCAATAACATTTCCAAACTAGTTTTATTGTGCTCATTTTTTAAACTTGGTTTATAAATTATTGATATAATAATTGCACTAGGTATGATATAAAAATAATAAATTTATATTTTGGCAATAGACTTAAATATATTATATAATTAGTGGATGAGGAGCGAGGAGAAGACAAAGAGGGAAATAAAATGATATTTTTTACGAGCAAAATAATAATTAAAATTTATTGATAAATATAAAATAAAAGAGAAGATGATAAAAAGTAGATATTAGTAAACCATTATTGAAATAAACTATTATTTGGATAGTATACTAGTATAAACCTTATTATATTAGAATACATTTATACTTATTCCACAATCCTACGGAGCTAAATGACCATTTTAATTTTAATATCTATCTCTTTCTTTCCTCTAAATAAAAGTAACATAGTTCTCACACCAGTGTCTAATTAAATTAAAATTGGCTCTTAATAAAAACAAACAAACTAAAAAATTAAGAGTTCCATATGAAAATGCCCAATAATTCAACGGGTGGCTGTAATTATCCTTTAAAAAATGTACCAACCTTTTTGCTATTCACCTTGTTCTATTTCAGTAGCTAAGTTACTTGTCATTATGAATGAACTTGCCTGCTCTCCAACTCAAATTTACAATCAGTTAAGAAGCTAAAAGAAATAATCAAATCATATCTATGATTGAAAAAAATTGGATTTGTAGATAATTTAACCATGCATCTTATACCTTCACTTAAGGGATCTCACGAGTTTTAGTAAACAATATCCTTACAACAATCTCAGGCCAGAGCAGATATCTTAATTTATTGCCGATTCATATGCGACATTACTCGCTAAATCATGCAATCTCTCTAGCTAATTATCTTGAGTCATGACTCATGATTATTGACACGAGTAAATTGTTCTCCTATCTACGTAGACCAACGAGCATGCATGCATGCATGCAACCTTTGGCATCTCTATCTCTTTATCTCTTTGCCTTCTTACTCTCTATGCATGTCATGCCATGCAAATTAAACTACGTCGATCGAGTAGTAATGTACTTAAGGAAGAAAGGTAGTCCCTCTTGCATGTACTGCAAAATTAGGTATCATATGAGGTGAGGTTGTTCCTCTATGATTACTACCTTGGTCGTATGATATCAGTGATGGATTGTAGAACCCCACAATGTTTGCCTCTCTGAGAAGAACATTGCTGCTATCACTCTCGTGATCATTTATATCACTGCAGTTAGATTTCGTCGAAACTGTTATGATCTCCTTCCCCGCCGCAGCCCCACACTGCCTTGGTTGTGTCTGGTAGAAGACCTTGGACACGACTAGCTCACCGTCCTTCTCTTCTTCGTCACAGCCTAAGTGATACTGGTGCATCACCCAGTTCGTCTTCTCCGGCTTCCGCTGCTTGCCGTAGTTGGTGTAGAGGACTAGGATCTTCTTGTATCCCTTGAGCTTACCGTTGACAAGAACCGCCCTCGTCTTGCCGGTTTTGTGCCACCGCGTCTCGCCGCCGTGCGCTTCTGTGTGTACTTTCCTCCGCTTCCTCGTCCCCGTTGTGTATGCCTTGGAAGGGCGATGGAAGAAGTGCCGAATTAATCCATCCTTGCCGACTCCTATATATGCATTTAGAAGTATATCATGCAATGTTATGTGTCTCTCTGTGTGTGTGTGAACAATTGATCGTAGAGACATATATATAAATATTATGCATCAGTACGTTGTTTTCTTAAGAGATGTCGTAAGATATTCAAAATTTTAAAGCATCTAGAGGTGTTATGAAAAGATCACCCAATTAAAACTCAGTTTTAATATGCTCCAACATAACTAATGTTGTCTAATATCAATGTGCTAGGAGGAGAGTGTATAAGTACCAGATCTTTGGAGCTATAAATTTTGGTACAATATTATATTTAGACAAACAAATGATCAGTAAGTTGACTAGATTCTTGTCTTGTCTACAGTACTGTTAATGACTAAATTTTCTTAGTATAATAGCTATCATTATCTCATACTACCATGCATGTTGTAGCTTGCTTCTGATCATGCAAATAATTGTTGAATAAGAAGTACACATATGTATTACTTTTTCTGGATTGATGTTCCCAAGTTATTGTTGCGAGTCCAATTTAGGCAAAGTATTAATTGCCATCATTGTTGATCGCTAAAGCAGTTAAGCTTTAGAAAAGAGGGCCAAAAAGAAAAGAAAAGAAGAGAAAGAAAGAAGAAGCAATCCTATTGTTTTATAGGCGATAAATTCTAAAAAACATACTGACAATATGAATATTTCTGAGGTATCTTAGCATATGATCACTTTGAAGTAGAGTTCATATACAAGTTTTGTAATTAGTAGAGTGAAATAGGTAAATGTTAGAACATTTAACATCAGCAGACATCGATAAATTTTACTCGACGACCAATCACTTGTCATGCAATAGGAATTGAGATCTAATCAATGCTTTTAGTTTGGATATGCATGTCACCTTTTTCACACACACAAAACTTGTAGGTATATATTTGCACGCTATCATGAGTGTACTCTTGACCTACAACACTTACTCATATTATGGTTTAGTATTTGAGATGGAAGTTCACCAATTCCAACTTGTAAAAGTTAATTTTGGCCGCCGATATTAGCAGATGGTCTTATACATACATACATACATACATACATATATATATATTACGAAGGGATTGAAAGGTCATAAATCTAAGAAAAGGGGGGAAAAAGAGTAGAAATATTTCATTACCAGGTAATCTCTCAGGGTGAGTGTAGCATATACCATTCTCTCCCTCAATAGTAGGGATAAACTCATCAATCAGAGGGTGAAGCTTTCGCGTATCTGGCCTTGCCTTACCTTCCAAGTGCTCGAGAAGTTCTTGGTCCGATGGATCAAACTTAACTCCAGCCGGTAATCCCGGCAAATCTTGGATGCCAGAAGAAGAAGTAGCCTGAAATCATACATTACATTGGTTAACAACTTAGAATTGCAGCGTAATATATTAATCGATCGTCAAATGGTTAAAAGAGGCTCATGATGTATAAATTTCTTCCGAGTTTAAATTCTAGAGCTGCACCGGTTTAATCGAAACACGTACTATTAAGTTTTCACTTGTCTTGTCAAAAAAGTATTATCGTAGAGCAATAAAGGTTTATAATATTTTACCTGCTCTTCCCATTGGATCGGATGACCACACGATGGGCAATTCTTGATGTAGTTAACATGCAACTTCTTGCAGATGACGGCGGTGGTCGACGAAGCTGAGTGGTTGTCGACGGTGCGATCAACGTCGTCGCAGCTACTGCACCATGTCATCTTTCTACCTTACGTCTCATGTATCCCCACCATTTACTTTTAGAGTAAGAAACTCTCTCTCTCTCTAATCTTGCTGTTCATTCCTCTTGTCTAAATCTAGGAAAAGAGAGAGAGCAATGAGAGCCAGAAGGAGAGGGAGAGAGAGAGAAGAGAGAGAGAGAGAGAGAGAGAGAGAGAGAGAGAGAGAGGCAATTTGGAACAAAGAATGGAGAGGACAAAGAAAAAGAGAGTGTGGTAAAGGAAAAGGAGAAAGAAGCTTGTCTATATTAAATCTATCAAGTTATGTTCCTCTCTCTCTCTCTCTCCCCCCTCTCCCTCTGAGAGATCTCCTTGAGCTTTGGGAAGGAATAGAATTCTCCACAACTTTTGCTCATCATTCCCCAACGTGAGAGATGGGAAGAAAAGAGCAGAGAAGATAACCTCCCAAATGTCTCCTACTTCCTTAAGATAACCAAAGAAAACAAAGGGGAAAAAAAAAAGGAAAAGACAAGACAAGTTCATATATCTTGGCAAATAGTACTTGGTTGCTTACTCCTCAAGATTGGCCATGCTTTCTATACGCATATTAATTATGAAACAATGGACCATGATGAGAAAGATTAGTGGCAAAATTAGAAAGATTAATTACTAGTAAAAGAACTATAAAAATGAATAAAAGCAACTGGGTTGAGTAGGGATGGGGCAACCTGATTCGTATCAGACGTTTCACCATCCTGAGAGTGATGTATATCTAATATGTGAGACGAGATAGGAGAGAGACTTTTAGCTACAAGGTCACCCTAGAGTGAATTGGAAGACATACCCTACAACTACAAGAGATTTAAGCCTACCACTTTGCCTAGATCCATTCTATCCAATATTTTCTATCTATTTGACTATTTTGTATAATATTTATCCAATATTATATATGCATGATTCAAATCTATTTTAGCATGTTTCTTAAAGGGTTAACCAATTTTTTATTATCTAAACTTATAATTAGCGTGTATATGTTATATTATACTCTATATGCATCAGAGTTATTAGAATTTATGCGACCAAGGTCATGTGATCATGTGAATCCTTTTTCTGATCATCTCGGGTGTCAAAGAGGCCCATCTCCCAATTTAAGAGATCTCTCCTTATACTCAATTATTAGTCATTAATGAGAATTTAATGGAGTGTTATGGCTTCCCAAGAAAGCCAATATTCCCACAAGACATGGCTTGTAATGTCCAAAGGAGGATTAGCTGTTGGACCTTGTTGGATTGGACTGATCCATTCGGGCTCGATGTCCGCCAGCTGGATGGGCTGAGGACAGGTGTCAGGTTGGAGGAAGGATTGTAAGTTTGGTGGGTGTTGTGTATTTTGTAGGAATTGGTTAGGGCAACTGGTAGTTTATTGAGACAAGATAGCTCTTACGTTAGAGGAAAGGATGCCTAACAGGGGGGGACCGCAGCCAACTTTGGGTCCGAATCCAAAATGAGGAGATCTACTTCCTACCACGTTGCGGTATGTACTGTTGCCACGTGTCGTCACGTGCAAGTGTAAACATACGTTTACGTTCTTAGGTTAAAGATTTAGAAGTAAATGATTATATATAGGTCTTCTGAACTGTTGCCAATTTTCAAATAGCTCCCTAACTTTGACTGTAGAGATATTTTGAAATGTCACATTTTACTCTCTATATTTTTATTATTTATAAATCAAAATTTATAATTTAGTGAATATATATAAAAAATATTATGTTGTTAAATCTGTTAACTAAATTTAATCAAACATATGAATTAATTTAACTATACTAAGATCATTACGAAAATATCCTCAACTAAATTATACTTACTCAATCTATACTAATTCAATTTGCCCCAAATAAACCCAACTCACTTAAACCTAACCTATATGAAGGGCATTTTAGTTATTTAGAAATAAATAATATCTAATTAACGACATATTCTCACTAGTTCAAATCTAATATAATATTTTTTTACACATATTCCCTAAACTATATGGCTAAATTTGTAAATGATAAAAAATAAATAATAATTTTATTAAAAAGCGTGATAACCCTTTAAAATTTATTTTACTCTTATTTAAGAAGCAAGAAAAAAAAAGATATTTTCATAAACACCGTCAGGGGGTGATAAGTATGTGAAGGAAAAAAGGAGACCAAGATATAAATGTGAAAATAGTCAATAGTTTTGAGGGTCTTAATATAATTATCTCTTTTAGAATCAACATCCTCAAAAAAAAGAGAAAAAATGAAAGAAAAGAAATTCAAGCCAAGTCCATGGTATTTAATACTTTTTATTAATGCTAATCAGATATCGCCAGGGAAACCCCTCCACCCAAATTGCAAGGCTCCATTAGCACGAGCTAGAAACAAAAGCCCAACATAGCTTGTACTTCTATGAAATTGCTATGGTTGTCACGATGGAGATTGAAAGCCACTTCATCAGCAACGTAGGATGAGAGAGAAACATACCAGTGGAAGGTCTGCTGACGGCGATGGATCAACAACAGGAGAGGTTGATGAAGGTGATGGATTTTAACCCCAAAAAGAAGAGATGAAGGTGATGGAGCAACAACACAAGTGGGAGTTAATAGAGGTAAGATGTCATCACAGATAAATCACAATACTTGCAGTTCTAAATTAATAAAATAAAAATAAATTACCAGAAGATGATATAGATCCATGTCACGAGTATCAGGTCCGCAATTGGGCCTCAATGGATGTTGGAATTAGCAGAACTGGGCCTAGGGGGCATCTAAGGCCCAAAATTCCCAGAAGGCTATTCGTGCAAATTAGCCCTTGCATGAAATAATGTTGCTGTTGCTTGTAGAGTTGTAGATCGATTAGCTTATATATTACTCACATATCTCATATTTTTACCTAAAAAGTTGGCCAAAATCCCACCCAAATGTCCATCAAACAATCCAGCCTTTGTCGTCAGCTCTTGACCCGCCATCTCCAACATCCATTAACAGGCAGAACTGTTCACTTCAGCACGGGCAGCCCATTTTAATGATAAGAGAGACGAGTGCATTTCTTTAATACTTGTTACTCTTTTGGTGCCAAAATTAGATAGATGGCTTGGAGAAACTGAAAGGAACCGAAGCAGCATCTCTTCTCCAGCAGCTTTTACTCGTACAAGTAACTGAAATCCCTCCGCAATGCCTGCTTAGACGTTTGCTTCTCGCCTATTTCAGTTTCGGTTCCTCTCCCTTGCAAGCTATGCTAACAAATCTACATCCACCACCCCCTTCTTCATCTCTCACTGCATTCCAAACTTCCCTCCTATTATAAGTTTGTAGCTACTCTATTCGCCTATATTGTCGTGAAGGAGATCGAGGGTAAACGTTTGGCAGAAGATGGCGACAAAGCTCGACGACGAAGAGGCTCAGCGGCAGCAGGAGGAGCCTCTCTTGATACCACGATCCACGGATCAAGAAGTGGAGAATCCCACAGAGAATGCTATCAGCCAGGCCTTCAGTAGCACCGCCCATCTGGCCAACCTTCTCCCCACAGGCACCGTGCTCGCGTTCCAGCTCCTGTCTCCCATTTTCACTAACCAGGGCGATTGCGATGCTGTGAACCGGTCAATGACTGCGTGCCTCGTGGCTCTCTGCGGGCTGTCCTGCTTCATCCTCAGCTTCACAGATAGCTTTCGGGACGGGAAGGGGACGGTGCGGTATGGATTGGCGACGTTCAAGGGATTGTGGGTGATCGATGGCAGCACGGCCCTCCCTCCAGAGGTTGCCATAAGCTATAGGATTAGATTCATAGACTTTATGCATGCGATCATGTCGATACTAGTCTTTGCAGCAGTTGCATTGTTTGACCACAATGTGGTATCGTGCTTCTATCCGATTCCATCAGAGAACACAAAGCAAGTTCTCACAGCACTGCCGATTGCTATAGGAGTCTTTGGAAGCATGATGTTTGTTACCTTTCCAACCACTCGCCACGGGATCGGCTTTCCACTCTCTCCCCATTGACTTCGATTTTCACCCCCTGTTGTTCTACACTAAATCCCTTATGGGGAACAAGATGTACAAATATGCATGTAAGATTTTGCTTCAGTTACTGATGGTTCTGAATTTATTTGGCATATACAATGAAAAGAGTAAGTATGATCTTTCATTAATTTCATTGCTACACATAAAGAGCTTATTGCAAGTATTGCTTAAAACAATATGAAGCTTATTGCGACTTTGCTAAAACATCATCCATTTGAGAGATGGAAAGGTATCTCCACACTTAGCACATATTGTAGCAAAGCTACCATTATATCTAAAGACCAAACAACAAAGAAAATTTATCTCAGAGAAGTATTTCCTGTACAACAGGCCATAAAAGTATGTCTAACAGACAGCTTTAAGAACATGCCCAAACAACTGCAAGTTTGACATAATTTTTTTTAATCTTTTATTTTATGTCACTTTTTAGGATTTTTCTAACTCGTCATTTCCAACTCCAGCTGACTCCTACTGCTACAAAATAGATGGGTTAAGACTGGTCGATAAGGACAACAGTCAATGAAGTTAAAACATAATATTGTTTGTACTTTGTACAGCTTCAAACTTTCTCCTTCCATCTACGAGACTACTTCCTGAACCTGTGAAGTATAAATTTTCCTTCTACACGAGTACTTGAAGAGATGAATTGTCACCTAAGAAACTGCAAATTATAGTCCATGGAAAAAACAAGAATACAACACAATTTTAGTTGTTTAATGATCTGATTGACGCCTTGAACTATCTTCTCTCTACAAATGTAATGAAATAATAAATCCCTAGTATAATAGCCAATTATCGGTGCATTATCAGTAGATGTGGTTCTACAATGGAAATGCTCTGTAGACAGAAAGCTGTAAATTAACATACCTGGAATAGTGCATCAGTTAATTCGAGGTCACTACCTGATATGCATTCCTGCAATGAAACCAGAAAATTGAAGAACATATTCAGCAAATCTGCATACAGATCATAATCCAGATTAACACAGAAGCTGCAGAAAGGCTTACATTTGCTGTCCCATTATGAAGTCTGAGCACGTCATAACCTTTTTCTGCCTAAACGGATTGCAGTCGTTAAAATGAGCAAAATGCAGGCTTATTATTGTAGTTGTAGAGAGAAATAATTGATCAACCAGCAACCAACTCATTCCACATCTGGTCGGCTGCATCCCTCACCTTTCTCCGACCCCAGTAACCACCAACAATGGTGCTCCATGTATCCCTATCAGGAACACACCTCTCAGCCATCATCTCATAAACAACTTGAGCAGCTTTCTCTATGTTACTCTTCTTGCAGAGCCCCTCCACAAGAAGATGGAAAGTCTTTAATTCAGTCGAAATGCCACGAGTCTGCATGCTCTTATACACTTGAAGAGCCCGATTCAACTCACTCTTACGACACAGTCCCTTTACCACTGTATTGTGAATCCTAACATGTAGACTCCAAGTTACTCTGTTTGGCGAAATCCCACTCAAAATCATCTCATCTAAGTAATTTGCAGCTTCCTGAATCCGGCCAGAATCGCACAAACCTTCGATAACTTTCCCATACAACCCAGCATCCGGCTTCCTCCCCTGAAGCCTCATCCTATCTAAAATCTCCATAGCCTCTTTCATCCTCCCTTCTTTACAAAGCCCATCAATCACAGAGCTGTAAGTGGTAGCATTTGGCTGGCATCGCTCCTTCGCCATCCGATCCAGTAACTCCATCGCCTTCATTGCTTGACCACCCTTACAGAGCCCATCAACAAGTGAACTATAAGTAACCACATTCGGAGCAACGCCCTTCCGACTCATTTCACCAAACACCTCAATTGCCTCATCCAAACAGCCAGAATGAGACAGCCAGTGAACGAAAGTAGTGTAGGTAACTACAGTAGGCAAAATATCTTTATCACCCATCTCGCGAAACAGCTCACGGGCAGCGTCAAGCCGGCCGTGCCGGCATAGCCCGTCAATTAACGTACCATATGAGCAAGCATCCGGCGTGGCAATTCGACGAAATACACGGAGCGCGGCGTCTATGGAACCGCCGCCGGCGACACATAACGCTTTGATAAGTACGTTGTAAGTGGCGACAGTAGGGGGGATGCCATTCTGTCGCATTTCGTCGAACAGGGAGCGGGCGAGGGGGAGGCGGTCGTTGGCGACGAGGACGGCGAGGATGGCGGTGTAGGAGCGAGAGGAATGAGGGATCTGGAAAGAGCTTGGTGCGGAGCGGAAGAGGCGGAGGGCATCGAGGGGGCGGTGAGCGCGGCCGAGGGCTCGGATGAGAGAGAGGAAGGCGGACTCGGACGCGGGGAGGCCGAGGTCGGCGGAAGCGCGGGAAAGGAGGGAGAGCGCGCGGGAGAAGAGGCCGGAGGAGGCGAGGCGGGAAGAGATGAGGGTCAGGGTGTGGAGGTCGTGGCGGAAGCCGTTGGGGTACTCGGCGGTGGCGGAGTCGAAGAGGAGGAGGGCTTTGTGGATGTTGGGCTCGGCACGTATGAGGCGGTAGACGTGGGCGGCAGTGAGCTGCTTAGGCCATCGGATTGGGAGGGATTTGGAGGACATTGGGTGGGGGTGGGAGGAGAGAGGAGATGGCTTACGCTGTTCGAAATGGGAATGATGGTAAAGGTGTTTGATGAAATGAGGCAACGTGAGAATAGGAAAACTGGGAAAGTTAGCGGTGCAAGTTCTCTTTTTATTGCAAAGAGCAGAGGAATGACTTGCAAATTAATGCCATGTTTTAATCACAGTAGCAAATATGTATCAAAACTCATGATGCGTAAAAATTACCGACTGTTTAGATACACACTGCTTCCGAATGCACGAATTACACACAAAACATGCACACTAGAAAGCTATGTGATTGTAAAACGGGTTAAAATTGCAAATCAGTCAGAGCCATGCTACGTGGGTCATTTATGATATTATCGTGAACTAAAAAATTATATTAGGCCTTGTTTGGTTTGATTATTTTTTTTTAAGAATAAATTTAATCGGATATGAAAAAAATAAATAAAAAATTAGTTATTAAATTAGTTTAGGAGTCCTAAATTGGTCTCTAAACTTAAAGCAAATATGACCTTATATGATAGGAGTAACTATGTGATACATGAATAAACTATGATTGTAGTACTATATTTTAGCCCTGAACAATATTAAAAAATATTTTTATAAATAACCCAAACATAGGTCTTCTTAATTATTTGCTCGGCCTCATGTATTTTGCTTTGATTATGCTTATCAACGAAATAGATACCCTGAATCCAGAAAAAAGAAAGAATTAATGGACATCCAAAACAACAGCTCCGAATCCGAACCATCCTATCGGATCCAACCACTGCCAAACCTTAACCGTACAGATCTGCTTATAAAGGACCATAATTACCGTCCGGTAAGCGGGCCCACCGCGAATATCTATTCCCACTTGAGACAACTCATGCTTCACAAATCTAACGGTCAACTATTAACCCCGAAGAATAAGGGGCTCAGATCTATCCCAGCCTTCGACTTCTACGACCACGCTCCATCCCTCGTGCAGAGAGAGAGAGAGAGGAGAGAGAGAGAGCCAAAAGAACTCCAAGAGGATCAAAACCGAAGTCTAGAAATATTCGTGCATCAATCGCTCCTCCAAATCCTATCTCTTTCTTTCCGAAATATTTTCCTTTTTTCTTTTATAATCTTTTATTTTTCCTTCTCAGAAAAGAATTCCACCTATTAACATCACGGAAGAAAAAAAAAAAGTTTTATTAGTATGGAAGCGATTCACCACTGCTCCTCATTGCTGTTCTTTCCCTTTAATCCACACCAAACCCAAACCCAATCCCAATCCCAATCCCAATCCAAGAAACTTATCGTACCCCCTCGTTTCCCTATCCATCTCTCTTTAAACTTTCCTTCTCTCTCCCCAATCGTTTGCTGTTCTTATTGTGTTCTTCGCTATTCCCGTGTTCATTCTTATTGTTATTCGCCCCACAAATCTCACCACACATCAAAGTCTCTTTTCCACGCCAAATCGTTTCCCCAAATCCCCCCTTTTCGTGTCGTTGCATGGTATAAATTAATGCGAGAGGCGAATAAATCCTCTCATTTGTTTCTCCCACCGAGGAAGAAACCCTAACTTTTTTGCCCTTTTCTTTCTGCGCTTTTATTTTTGGTTCTCTCTTTCTCTCTCGGCTCGCGCATCGCCTCTGGTTCTTGATCTAGGGTTTCGGATTTTGACCGCCGGAGATGGAGATCGGAGACGGTGGAGAGGGGAAGCCTCCGCCAGAGGGGTGGAAGAAGCCGGCCGCCACGCCGGAGGGCGGCGAGAAGCCGACCAAGAGAAAGATGAAGAGCCCTTACCAATTGGAGGTCCTCGAGAAGACCTACGCCGGTGAGAAAATTTTCTCTACTTTTGATCTTGTTTTTAAGGTTCTTTTTGTAGGTTTTGACGTGGTTTCCATCTTGTGTTTTATTAGTCGAGACTTATCCTTCGGAGGCATTGCGGGCTGAATTGTCGGCAAAGATCGGGCTTTCCGATCGGCAGCTGCAGATGTGGTTCTGCCACCGGAGGCTTAAAGACCGGAAGTTCCCGCCATCAGCTACGAAGAGGCAGCGGAGGGAGGAGGAGCTGTCCCCGCCTCTGATTCCAGCGCCTGCAGTATTGCCTCCCACACCGCCGCTTCCAGGGAACGAGATGATGATGGTAGGGGCAAGTTCAAATCCTTTCGCCAGTGGGCTTGGTGGGGTTGGAGAGTCGAGGAGGGCTGTTTCCCGTGGAGGGGCAGCCGTTCCAAGGATCAGCATGGAGATGGCGACAGCAGGGAGGAGGTACTATGACCCTCCTGGGTTGTTACCCCTGACACCTGCCCCGTCAATGCAGCTTTCTGCAGCTGAGCTCCGGGTGATTGCTTCTGTCGAAGCACAGCTCGGGGAGCCGCTGAGAGAGGACGGGCCTGTACTCGGTGTGGAGTTTGATCCGCTGCCTCCCGGTGCATTTGGAGCACCCATAGGTAAATTATGCAATCTTATTTGGGCAATCTCCTTCCCGTTATTTTTGTTTTCTATGAACTGGATTAATTTTATATCTATAGATTCACGGTTAACAGTAATTGTTGCTAATATGCTAATACTGTTAAAATGTTATTCTTTCCTGTTATTTTGAGTCTGTAGTTTAATTATTAAAGAATCTTTCTGCAATTTTTTACTCTAATTTTGAGCTTGTAGGAGGTCCGAGGATCTATGGCTCGGAGGAGCGCTGTTTTTCCTTTGAGTTGCATATGTTGCTTCTTTGCCAACATTTAAGGATTTTCAGGAATGGTTGGATATAGTTCTAAATTGAAAATGTCTAAATAAGAATAGTTGTTCTACCATTGTTACATGTTCGGTTCTCGTTACTTTCAGCATATCTTTTCTATTTTGAACTGTTATTAGAATGGTAGAATAAAAACAACACATTTTTTTAGATATTGTAATTAACTAATTGTATTTCAGTCCTCTTGAAAGCTACGAAGCATGGATACAAGATATAGATATGATACAGATATACCGATATGATAAATCCTAAGAAAAAAAGGATACATTGCTCTCTTAATTGAGGAATTCTATATTATTTTTGTGGATGATAGTTTATCTAAGGAGATAAAAGAACTACCATTTGTAATAAAGAACTAGTATTACATAGTATATTATTAATAAGATGTAAGATAAACAGGAAATTCAATCTATATATCAAAATAAGTTGGCCATTATATCGTGATTCCCTAATATAGAGCATAAAATAAACAAGCAAACTCAATCTTTTTGCAAAAAGATCTGATAGGTTAGTCTCCTTTGATTTGGCTTCTATTGGTAGGAATCTTGAAAGTATGCAAAAAGTATCCACAATAATAATTTTATTTTTAAAATTTGAATACCTTAAGGAAGAACTCAATTCATATCCGACAAGTATCATATTCAATTGGATACAATAAGAGTAGAAAGTTTTCTGTGTTTCCTTGCTTGAAAGTGATGCTGTGTTAATTGGATTCATTTGGGATCTTTACGGGCCTACAATTAAAGATGTAGTGGAATGTCTCATTTTCTCCTAGAATTTTTAGGATATAATATTTCGTTTTGAAAACATTAAATGTCTACAAAATCTTCTATTGCTCTAATTATCATGTTTGGACGCAAATTATCATTTAATATTTAGTTATTTTTTAGGTCTATGATTCCTTGATATTGTACAAATAGGTAGTATCATTTAGGTTATTTGATTCTAGGTTTCAGTGTTTAGGGCTTAGGCAGTGAACTATGTTGTATTAGTGGCATTTTCTATCAATTGACTTGACTAATGTCAGTGAATATGATATTAAATTGGTTTCTAGACTTGAAGAATTTAGCTTATACTGTTGGCCTATCATTAATAACACAACTGTATTCTACAGTTGACGTCAATGATTGTCGTGTCAATATAGTACTGGTATGTGGCACAAAGGGTGCCGCTTTTCACCCCTCTTCTCACCTTTTAGTATAGAGCAGGGCAGCTGGTAACGACCGAGAGCATCATTTCGAAACTATGGCCCTCCTCTCACCTTGTAATCCGTCATTGCCCTCTTTTTCTTCTGTCTCGATGCCCTAACAGAGGTTGGAAACAAGTTGTTTAAAAGCTCTTAACGGGTTGAGATGAAAGGATCCACTTTGCTGATCTAACTTAAATTAGTGAATATGATGGCGAGGCAATTGTTGGTGGTGGAAGCTCCCTGTCTCTTGCTCTTGCTCCTTTTTTCCTCTCCTTCTCCCTTGCTCCTCTTTTTCTCTCCCTCTTGCATGGGGCGGCAATGGAGCTCTATTCGTAGAATGGTCACACGGCACGACCATCTTTGCTTGAAATAATCAAATTGAATTACATGTTTCACAGTAACATAAAAGTGATCTTTAGGAGAAGTATATGCCATCACCGTCCAAGCCTTTAGAGCACAAGTCAAAATAAGTGCCGTTAAATGAAATGACAGATATTTACAAACAGGATATCAGCCACTTTAACCCTCTAGAAGTTTATTGGACAATGTAGGAACCTGCCATAAATCTACAAAGCTAATTGGGAGGAGTAATGTACCTTCTTTCTGTAGTTCGCTGATAGAGGCATAAGCTTCTCGCAGTAAAAGTTTGCCGTATATGTAACTACAAATGAAAGTGTGTAGTATAGAAGAAGAAAGAGAAGGTGAAAAAAGATCAATTTTCTTCTGAAAGGACATTAAATATAGTTAATGTTGTTGTGAGATCTTTGCATTGGTGCTACTCTAATGGAAAAGTTGAAATGTCTCAAAATTGAACAACACAATGACGTGGATTAAATAGTTGTATGCACATTACAAACATCGAGTATTATTAGCTCAACTAATAATTGTCAGACTCTGACTGCAGTCTGGAAAAGGTGGTGTTAATCAGAATATTGGATTGGGCTGCTTTATTGATGTGAGGAACATCCTTAGGAATCAGAATATTGTTTCAATGATGAAGCGTCCCTATGGCTGAAATATAAGATTCATTCTCCTTAACTTTGGAACGTTTCTTACTGGTTCATTGCTTGCTATATCTGCATGATCTTCTATTTGTCTTCAAACTTATTTTGTAATTCCTTTTTCTGTTTCTGGACTGCAGTCTCGGCGCCTCAAAAACAGCCAATGCGGTCTTATGATAGTAAAATCTTCATGAGGCATGATTCTAAGGCAACGAAGGTATATTTCAAACAAAAATTCTGGACATATTTTTGATAATTGACAACCTACATATGCTTTTCTCTTCGCAGTTTCTTCTTTCCCTAGCCAACCATGTACTATGTTTAGATAGAATGACAGATACTAGTAGGACTTTCGGTTTTGTCTTTGCTGGCAAACTAGAGTTTCTTTTCTTTCTCATATGGTTAATGTGTGTAATGTGGTTCCATTTTTTCTTTGTCAGCCATCGTCTTTCTTGCCTAGTATGGAACACTCTTTTATTCCAAGTTCGTCTAATGGAAAGAGAAAACCAGCAATTGGGGGATCACATGCAGTCCATCCTCATTCAAGTTCAAGGGCTCTCCATGAATACCAGTTTCTTCCTGAGCAGCCAACTGTCTTATCAGAAACGTTTGAGAGGGTCCCTCGATCTCATTTCTATGACTCAGTGGAAGCTTCAAGTACCAGAGTTCCACCTCTTTCTTCAGTGCCCCAATTGTTGCATGGGGCTGATCATGTTGCTCCTAGTTATACTTTTCAAGGTCAAATGTCTACTAGTGGACTTCTATCTCAACCGAGTAGGCAACAACTATTTTCTTCGGTTTCGTCAGACTATGATAGTGCTACAAATGCTGTGTCGGAAACTCAGCTTGGCATCCATCAAGCTGTTGGATTAGAGAATTCATTTTTATCATCTGATAGGAGGACTTACCATGATGAGGATGCTTCTCGAATAGAGAGGAAACGTAAAGTAGGTTTTTTTATCTGGGACTTCTAAGTTTGCACCTTTTTTTTTTTCCTTAATAGGTTGCCACAATGATCGAGTAATTTTAGCTGGTGCAGACTGAAGAGGCGAGGATTGCAAAGGAAGTTGAAGCCCATGAAAAACGAATTAGGAAAGAGCTTGAGAAACAAGACATGATGAGGAGAAAGGTATTGTTATCTTTGCTTAGATTTTGAATTGTTTTCTTATCGTTCATATCATGTTTGATTGAAGTTTCATATCAACAGAAAGAAGAACAAATGCGAAAGGAAATGGAGAGACATGATCGTGAAAGAAGAAAAGAAGAAGAGAGGTTGATGCGTGAAAAGCAGCGGGAAGAAGAGAGATTCCAACGGGAACAAAGGCGTGAATATGAGCGCAGGGAGAAGTTCTTGCAGAAGGAGTCTCGAAGAGTAAGTTTGCCAGTTTTATCTTTAGGGATATTGTTGGTTCTGGCTGATCCCAAATGCTTGGTACTAGAAGGATTGATTTTTGTTGTTTGTGATACTTGCTTGGGAACTAATTTGTACTGAGTAAATGACTTCAGGCTGAGAAGGTGAGACAGAAAGAAGAACTCCGAAGGGAGAAGGAGGCTGCAAGGCTTAAAGCTGCTAATGAAAGGGCTACAGCACGCAGAATTGCAAGGGAATATATGGAGCTTATTGAAGATGAACGCTTAGAACTAATGGAATTGGCTGCACAAAGTAAAGAGTTGCCCTCAATGTTATCTCTTGACAGCGACACTTTGCAACAGCTTGATTCATTTAGAGGTATATATAACATCTCTTATGAATTAGCTGTTGAACTTCTTAAGGAAAAAGAATTTTCTTTTCCTTGCAACGAAGAGAAAAATTAAAAACGCATTGTTTTGCTAAAATTGTTGTTCTAGGTAACAAGATTATTAGCTGACAACTAGAATGAACATGTGAAGTCCTACATTGGACTAGGTTTCTAATTGGACCTTACCTGGGGTATCTATTATTGGGCTCATTGTCCCTTTTACCAGCCCACTCATCTCAAACTTGAAGAGGACTCCTACTTTGTTTGAAATGTGTGCTTATAGGAATTCCTACATTGGCTCATAGAGATTGCATGATGTCAGGTCCTACTAGTCATTATTCATTAGTTAGAATGGTTTGATCCCATAAAAACTGGCTGACAAGTGTGTGTGTGTGTGTGTGTGTGTGTGTGTGTGTGTGTATACTTTGAGAGAAGTTTTAGCACTTTCCTAGCTATTAGTTGAGCATTGGGGTTGTGAAAGCAAACTGCCAAGATAGAGAGAGAACAAAGATCTGGAGGTGCATTCAATAGGTAAAAATGTTTTAGAACTTTCAACAGAATTTAAATGTAACACTTGTAGTCTATCTGCGTGCGCGCACACACGTAAGTGTATGTAGGTGTTGGTGTTAGTCAATTTATATGAAATGCATCTTTCACCTTATCAAAACTCAAAAGTATATTATTGTTTGAACATTTTTTCCTATGCTTTAGGTAAATTGAGTAAATTTCCTCCCAAATTGGTGCCACTAAAGAGGCCTTTTGCGATCCAACCTTGGACTGATTCTGAAGAGAGCGTCGGGAACCTTTTGATGGTACTTTACTCTGACTACACCTGTATATGCTCTTCTATTGTAGTTTATGTCACCGTTGATTATCATTTAAGGATCCTCTTTTCTTAATACTGTGGCACTATGTAAGTGAACATTTACTTTTGGGCAATGATGCGGACTTTAGGCTGTCATGAACTGTAAAATAGCTACATAGTCTTTAAATTTTTGTTAATGTGCTTGAAATATGTTGTTCCTTCCTTTCTAGTTTTGATGAATATAGAACACAACTTGTGACTTTCTTTTTGCCCTGAGGCTATTTATTGGTTAACATATAAAAGACTTCATATACTAACACATTAATGGATGCCACTTGGATTTGGAATTCTCAGGTTTGGAAGTTCTTAATTACTTTCGCTGATGTCCTTGGTCTCTGGCCGTTCACTCTTGATGAGTTTGTTCAGTCTCTTCATGATTATGTAAGTATGCTTTATTTAGTCGTTTTCTTTATGAAGTTTCCTTAGTTTTTCTATCTCGTATGTTTGATCCATTGTTTTTCTATTGCTTCCTTTTGATGAATATTTGAAGTAAACGAAATGAGGTTATCCTACGAGCTTGCCTCATCTCTGATTCTCTTATGGCAGCTTCTACAGAAATCTATGCATGGTTAACTGATTTTGGACCCTTAAAGGCATCCAAACTTTGGAGTCTTTTTAATGATAATTTACTTGCCTAGTCAAGCAAGAAAAAGGGTATGGCATTGACATATCGTGAGGCTAGGGTCTTTGGAGGGAAGATAAAACCCTCATTTGTTAGGAGATTGTTTGCAAAACTTGAATTTGTGACCTCTTAGATGCAAGAGACAAGCGTTACCATCACACTAAGTGACTCCTTCTAAAGTGGCATTATCCTAGACTAATAAAACACTGAACTAATTTTTTTAATTCTTTCAAGGTAATGCATAATGTGGTGGTTATTTCATGATTCTCTTGTATTTGAAGTAAAGAGAAAAACTAGTATATTGTGATGTGCTGCACTTATCTGTTCCCTCCAATCTTTCTGAATGAATTGTTGAAATAAGCTGTAAAGATAGATATACCTTCATAAATCATAAGCACCGGTTAGGTTAGCACCACAGATGTTTTGCCAGCAAGTTTGGGTTATTACTTAATACGCGGAGCCTGGTCGTTAGTTTAACCCATGCAAAGTCATTTGACTGATGTGACATTTTTTCAATCAGGATTCAAGGCTGTTAGGCGAGGTACATGTGGCTTTATTAAAATCTATTATTAAGGATATCGAGGATGTTGCAAGGACTCCAGCAGTTTCTTTGGGGGCTAATCAGAATAGTGCTGCTAATCCAGGAGGAGGTCATCCGCAAGTTGTTGAAGGGGTATGTTGTGCCTTTCTTTTCTTTGTTTATTTATTTTAGTTTATGCTATATAGTCTCAGTAATAGTCCTTCGCATATTCTGACTTGTTTCTCACTGCTAGGCATATGCTTGGGGGTTCAATATACGCAGTTGGCAGCGTCATCTGAATTTCCTTACATGGCCCGAAGTACTGCGACAGTTTGCTTTGTCAGCTGGATTTGGGCCTCGACTAAAAAAAAGAAATGTTGAGACTGTATATTACCGCGATGACAACGAGGTACTCTCTTTGCCTCTTATCACAAACACTGAAAACCCCTCTTTGCCTCTTATTATGAACATTGGAAAACTAATTTCTTAACCTATATTATCTGTTCTGTCATAAGTATAAAACTCACATTGTATAATTGTATAATTGTATATATGGTTTATAATTGTATCATTTTATATTTTTATGTGTTCTGCTTTCTCACATTTGATTAGTTTTTAATGAAATGCGGTCATAGATTTTATGCTATTGAATTACTATGTAATGTAGTGCAAAGTTCTACTTGCAAGTCCACATACTGCATAACAATGCAATAGGTAGTTGAAGGACTATATGTTAGAGAACTAAAAAAGTTAAAAAGAATACATCTCATACTAATAAACTTCATCTCATGCAAATGTTTTGATAATTAAGCATAAAAAGAAGAAACCTAGATAACTGAAGACCTAATTTTAACCCAAAAGAACAAGGAAGAGGTTGAGTTTTGCTTTCAAATTAGACTAGGGTTCAGAGAACTGTATGTGAATATCAGGAACACAATGAATTTCTGAAAGAGGTTCGAGAAAATGCTTTTCTAGATCTTATTTGGGTTTGTAGTGCATAGGTACTAAACCTGGACTTTCTTTTCTCCTGAACATCTACAACTGTTTATCTGAGAAGGAAGTTTTCCAAAACTGGATTGAAAGCTACGGCAGAAGTGGAAGGAAAAAAAGGAAGCAGATGTCGTAGAGAAAAACAGGATTAACGGGGGTAGAAGAAGAAAAGAAGAGGACTGAATAAGGAAGATCAGGAGCAGCAACAGAAAAGTCAAAATTGGGGAGAGGGTTAAATTAGCCTATAAATTGTAGGTACCAAGATTCCAAGAAGTTGATTTTGTGAAATTCTGGTATTTGGCTAGTGTTGACAAAATTTTACTAAACAAATTAGAGGTTGTTTGTAAGCTGTCTGTAAGACATGCATGCTGAGAGCTTATCAGATGAAGTCGAATGCCAGTTTGCTCTAATAACTAGTAACTTTATTCTTCTTTAGGACTGGTTACTGCTAATCTCTTGTGGATGCTTAAGCTTTTTGAATTTCTTATGCATGTTTACACATTATTTGATTGAAAGCTGTCATCATTGTGGTCAATTAATTTTTGGCAGATTCTTAAATAATAGCCTTATCCATCATTATAGATCATATACAATATTGAGTTTTATTGCTTAAATATTGAACTTCCATGTCATTTTTTTGGGTCTATGGGGATAGGACTAGCAATTTATTCTAGCATTAGAGGAGATGTTTATTCTGGAAATAGAAATATGTGTGCACTTTTTTGAAGTAAGTTGCACACAAGACAACATATTCTAATTTTCTTTGAGTAGAGAAGTATCTTATGCATTTGTCTTAAAATTAATATTTTATGGATTTAGGGGCCAAAATCACTTTGATACTACAATTTTGGGTTTTGAGCAGCTCTTTTCTAGCATTACTGTTTGAAATGTTGACAATGGCCACCTATTGGGTAGAATTTGTGTTTGTTATATATAAAAAAAAAACTAGTAACTATTGGTAGCTTTTTTGATTAACAAATTCATGCAATATATGTTCTGTCAGGGTCTTGATGGGGAGGATGTAATTTCCATTTTGAGAAATGGTTCTGCAGCTGAAAATGCTGTTGCTATAATGCATGAAAGAGGCTACACTCATCGACGTAGATCTCGTCACCGTTTAACTCCTGGAACAGTTAAATTTGCTGCTTTCCATGTTCTTTCTCTTGAAGGAGGCAGAGGTCTCACAATTATAGAAGTAGCAGAAAAAATTCAGGTATCTCTTAATGCAGGCATTCACAGACACACAAACACATATTTTGTAAATGACACTTAAACCCACTCAAAATCTATGGCTTTGGTCTCCCTTTCTTTGTTAATGCTATAATCCTTTTGTCCTCATCTGCTTTCCCCTTTTAGAAATCTGGACTGAGGGACCTTACAACGAGCAAGACGCCGGAGGCATCTATTGCTGCAGCATTGTCAAGGGATACAAAGCTTTTTGAAAGAACTGCTCCTTCAACATATTGTGTACGGACTCCTTATAGGAAAGATCCTGCTGATGCTGAAACAATACTGTCAGCTGCACGGGAAAAAATTAAAATATTTCAAAATGGGCTTTCTGATTCTGACGAGGCAGAAAAAGATGTTGAGGATGCAGATGATGCTGAAAGAGATGAAGATTCTGAGTGCGATGATGCTGATGACCCTGATGCTGATGATGCAAATATTGAGGCGAAACTGGGTAAGGATGTTCCTGTTGCAAATGAAAAAAAAGATGCCAGAATATCAATTTCAGTTGGTGACGTGAAGGGTGAAATAGTTGGTGAGGTTGCGTCAACTCCAGTAAGTATTTTTGGGTCAGAAAAGAGTCCTTCAGTGTTGCCTTTAGACAACTCCAAAGTGATAAATACTTCAGGTGCTTCACAATCTCTTGATATTGCATCTAACTGCCATGAAGTAGGCAGTGGTGATGCAGAGGATCCCGAGATTGATGAAAGCAATTATGGTGAACCATGGGTTCAGGGTCTAACTGAAGGTGACTATTCTGATCTGAGTGTTGAAGAACGTCTCAGTGCCCTTGTTGCATTGATTGGTGTTGCAATTGAAGGAAATTCAATTCGTGTCATTCTTGAGGTACTAATTTTGCTTCCTTTTTTGCTGCATTTATCTTGAGATTGTTTCATTTCATTGGCGCCCATCTGAATTAGAGACTTGCAGGAACGTCTGGAAGCAGCAAATGCTTTGAAGAAGCAAATGTGGGCAGAGGCACAGCTTGATAAAAGGCGTTTTAAGGAAGAGTTTGCTAGCAAAGTACATTATAATTCTTATGTTGGTGGAAAGTTTGAGGGACCCCAAATAAATGCTGCTTCAGAAGGTAATTTGACTCCAGGGCACAATGCTGATAATAAGGAAAATGATGGAAATCTTGGGGCAGTTAATACTGACGAATTCCTTGATCAACAGACGCAGACTAATTTTAACAATGTGCCTAGTGAGAGGAATGAATTAGGGCAGGAACTCTCCGCCAATCCTGATGCTTTACCCCTTCAGCAATATGGATATGCTGAAAAATCACGTTCACAATTAAAATCATATATTGGTCATAAGGCAGAACAGCTATATGTTTACAGGTCATTACCTTTAGGACAAGATCGCAGGCGTAATCGTTATTGGCAATTTTCAACATCTGCTTCACCTAATGATCCTGGTTCAGGAAGAATCTTTTTTGAGTCCAGAGATGGACATTGGAGGCTTATTGATTCAGAGGAGGTAACTACTTTGGATGATGTTCATTTATTACTTAAATTCCTTGAAAAAGGCCTATTTGGTGGATTCATAGGCTTGCCTTGGTGGAAGAATCATCTTATAGTGGAATCATGTTTTATCCTTCTAATTTTTAGCTCACAAGATATTGCATTTTGCTCTGCTCATGCTTTGGCTTATGCAGTTTCTCTAATTCTATTAGTAATATTGCCCCCCAAAAGCCGTAAAGAAAAGAAATTCTATAGTTCTGAATTCTGATAACTTATCTGCTTGGAATTCACTCTCTGTAGCATTTTATCATCACAATCAGTTACATCCATTATTGTAAATAATGGATTATTGTTTTAGGTCTTTTCTGCCCAATTTGAATATTTTCTGAATCTGTTATTAACTATTTGATGGAACATCATTGCTGTTCTTTCTTGTCCTTTTATTGTTCATGTTCTTTAATGTTGTCTAGGATGCTGGAACATCATCATATTAAGATACAAAATCACATTTTATGTACTCTCTTTTTCTGTACTATGGTTACATGCACTTTGCTTAATCTCAAAAGCATCTAATGATGTGCTATCTCATAAAAATGCAGGCCTTTGATGCTCTAGTATCTAGCCTTGATACACGTGGGATTCGGGAATCACATCTAGTTTCTATGCTACAAAGAATTGAGTCAACTTTTAAGGAATCAATTAGGAGGAAAAAGTGTGCCAACTACACAAGCTCAGTTGGAGACCTTGTCAAAGCAGGAGTTACTGAAATGAGTTCTAGTCCAGAATGTAACACTGGTTTTGACAGTCCAAGCAGTGCTATATGTGGTCTTCCTTCTGATACTGTGGAATACTCTGAGTCTTTCAAAATTGAGCTTGGGCGGAATGATGCTGAGAAAGGTGCTATTTTGAAAAGATACCAGGGCTTCTTGAAGTGGATGTGGAAAGAGAGTTATAATCCTTACATAATATGTGCCTTGAAATATGGGAAAAAGAGATGTTCCAACTTGCTGCATACCTGTGATATCTGTTACCAGACTTACTTAGCTGAAGAAAAGCATTGCCCTTCTTGTCACAAGACAATTAAGGCTGTTCATAATTCTGATGCAAATTTTTCAGAACATGTTTCACAGTGTGACGAAAAGCGCAAGACAGACCCTAACTGGAGAACCCAAATTTCAGATTCTTCTATTCCTATTGGAATAAGGCTGCTTAAGGCTCATTTGGCTGTCATTGAGGTATGATAGCCTGCTCAGCTTGAATGATCATTTCCTCTGTTACGTTACTCCCTGGCAGCATGACTGAAATTCTAGTTTGTGTTCTTTTTGCAAGGTATCAATTCCGGCAGAAGCACTTCAGCCATTTTGGACCGAGGGATATAGGAAATCTTGGGCCGTGAAGTTGCATTCTTCGTCATCTACCGAGGATATCTTCCAGGTTTGCTATCTCTTGACGAACTCTTCCAGGTTTTTCTCCCAGGTTTTTCGCCCTGGGCTTCATTACAGCTAGTAAGCTTTTTCTTTCATCTGAATCATGCAAATAAACAATTGGGAAAAAGTGCTCCAATAATCAAGAGAATAAGAACTAATTTCAATTGTTGCGGACCTTTCAGTCCGTTTAGGTACTCATTTGGAAGTGTAATTTCTCTTGTGAATAGCATTTCACTTTGTTTACATGCTTAATCTGGTGACTTATAATTGTTAAGATTGACAAATACACATTGTTTTGTGCTCTATCTGATTAATAAGCTGATGTTATATGGTCATTCTTTGACTCTTATAGTTGTATTCTCTTTTTCACCTGTCATAAGGGTCAAAGATAGTAGCTATGGAACTTGGGCTACAAACTGTCTAGTTTGCATGACAAGCATATTGGAAGAATGAGATAATTATTTTGAGTAGATGGACCTCAAATTTGAGTAACAGTGATGGATTTTTAAAGTTACAGAATCTATACCTTTTCCTTTTTAATCCACTAATGGGATTTTCATAATTCTTGCTGGGTCACCCACCTGGATGGTCCAGAAAAGATAAATAAAGTAATGAGAGGGCAAGGGATGAACAGGAGTGGAATATCTCATACTCATGGAAAAGCGATGAAAGATCTTCTGGGTTCTTAGAACTGATGCTCTTGTAGGTTTGAAGAATAAAATACACCTCAAGTTGTACATTGATAGTGCATAATTCAGTTATTTCTTGATCTTCTTTTTGTATAGTATGATCATGAATTACCTTGTTCCACACCTTTTACTCCATCTCGATTTCTATGTGATGCACTAATAGGCAAAGATGCTAATGTCTAATACCATGACTTTGTTTGTAGGGTTGTGCATAGTCTTTAACATTCTTTTCCTTAAAAGAAATTAGGTCATTTCTAATTGACTTTGGCCTGAGCTCCCAAGAGAATACTTACATAAGTGTCTTTCTTGTACTGCTTATATTGTATGGGTGTGCTTTGTTAGGTGTGTTCATAAATAATAACTATGTTAATACATATGATGGTATGCAATAATGCAAATAGATATGTACTTGCATACATATGGAAATTATTGATTTTATGCAAGTTCTCTACTTTGCAGATGCTGACTCTGTTAGAGGGTGCAATAAAACGGGATTATTTATCTTCGAGCTTTGAAATGACAACTGAACTTGTGCGTTCAACTACCCAAGATTTTGTTGTAGAGAATGCTATTGCTCATTCTGGATCAGTTCCTGTTCTTCCATGGGTGCCTGACACTGCAGCTGCTGTTGCATTGAGGCTATTTGATCTTGATTCCTCTGTTTCTTATATGATGCACCAAAAATTGGAGTCTAATAAAGAGAAAGAAGCAGGACAATACATCGTAAGTTCAGTTCTCTCATTATTGTTGTTGTTTTACCATAACTTTTATATCAGCATGACTTATCTTTTGGATTGTCTAAGCTAATAAAGTTGTATCATGAGAATCTGTTGGCATCCAGCAATTTCATTTTGTTGAGGGGTTTCCTCACAGGTGAAGATATGGAAGTTTGCTAATTTTCTAATATAATGCAAAGTGGGGTTGTCAGTTGATTTCAACAATTTTCAGAAAGTTGAAAACTTTTTTTTTTGTCCTGTCCTGTAATTTTGAAAGATGAGCTTCTCCTCGTAGTCGGAAAGAATGATAAGTTCCTGGAGTAGAATTCTATCAACTTCCAATCACTTTTCATTTCTCTTTAATCAGAAATGAGGGTAAGGTTGTGTTCCCTCCCCAAGCTGCCCTACATAGGTTGGGGGTGCACTTGCATGTCATTACTTTGGAAGGAATTTGTCAAGCACTAAAAGTCTTTCTTTTTTTCTGAGTCAATTGAAAATATAAATTTGTAGCTGGCAAATTTGTTTGGGAGATTGTTCCTGAAGTTGGTTTAATAACAGTTCCTGGTTACACAACAATTCTTGAATTCTCTTAATGGATTGCATTTAACATTCCACTGGTGCATAGTTTATGATGCACATACAGTTCCTCTTCTTCTATCCATCATACATTAGTTTTGAACTTATACAAACATTCAAATTGTGGATTTTTATGACTTGAATATTTGTCTTAGAGTTGACCTTACAATAACATCTTCAATTTTTGCAGAAACTTCCATCTAGATATACTGTCGTCAAGAACTTTCAGGAGCTAGAACAAATGGGATCCCCTGACCTACTTGACTACCAAAGAGAGGGAAAATGGCTTGATTCTGGAAGTGGACGTAGGGGTCGTGGACGGGGAAGTCGCAGTAGAGGAGGACGGGGTCGAGGTCGTGGTGGGAGGCCAAGAGGGATTGGAAGCTCTTCTAGAGTTGGATTTAGAGATAATAATGCTATTAGTTATGAGAAGACCACGCGCAAGTATACCAGAAGAGGCCGGACACGTGGCCGGGGTCGTAGACGGGGACGCCGTACAGTTAGGCCTCGACAGAGACCTCAGGCAAGGCCTGGAGCACTTCAGAAGGAGAACTTACTGGGCAGCTTTAACAATGTTAGTACTGCCAAACAGGATAGTGTTGAGTCTCCCAGAAGCTCAGGGGGAGAAGAATGGGGTTTAGGAACAAGAAGTGCATATGTTGAAGATGATGAGAACAGTTTAGGATCTCAATCAGATGAAAATGGTCAAGCTTCAGGTGATGAATATGATGAGCAGGTGGTGGATTATACCAGACAATATGATGACATTAAACCCCTAGAAATGATGGATGATGAAAGCGAGGAGGAAGATGATGCCGGAGATGAGGAAGGCGATGAGGATGGGGATGATGATGTTGATCGTGCTGGAAATGATATGGATGTTGACTTGGATGAGGATGACGAGGAGATGGGCAATGATGGGGAGGACGAGGTGGATGGCGAGGAAAATGCAGATGAAGACGAAGTTGCTTCATATTCTTCAGAGTACAGCGATTAAGACGAAAGACTTCACCAATATTTATTTTATTGTAGGGCATACAATTTCATTCCCACAATCAACTGATGCTCTCTCTCCCTTGAGAATTATTGCGGAAGGTATCTTATTGCCTCTCTCGACTGATTGTATACTGGATAGAAAGAGAACAAGAGGATGGGAAGATGGGGGTTGTGCCAAAGCACTTTTGTTAGAATCCAACGGGGAAAGGTTAGGTTTGGTAAATTTATCAGAGAGATGCCTGGGTATTTGTAAATTTGTTGTCCTCTTGTTATTCCAAGTCAATATGCATCCGGTATTTTGAATGAAAACAAGTATATCTATAATTAATTTTGCCTTTGATAAGAGCTCTTTCTATTAGTTAAGTTGCAAGTGTACAAAACCGAGTGGTGGTAGTAAACTTCCATCTTTTGTTCTGGATCTCATATCTTATCTGGTATCGTTAGTGCTAATCCCGGATATATTAGGATTGTTTGATTTTCAAAGATCGAAAGCTGAAGTAAAGAATGGAAGAACGCTATATATCAGTATTCCAACATATGGGCAACCTTGGAATTCTTTAGCTTTTCATGGGCAATTTGGTAGCTCGCAAGATGAAACCTGTATATGATATTCCACGAAATGGGGTTACTAGAAAAGATGCTAGAACGACCAACTGACCGAAACCTGCATATAATATTCCTCTTGAAATCGCTCTATATTTTGCCTACAGATTAGACACATAGATTCGCATCAACCATCTCAAATCTCAATCAAAGCTTGAACATCGCTCAAATCTCTTCCGCTTTCTCGAATAATACATATCGACCTTGTACCTAATCAGGGTCCAATAGGCAAACACACTCTTGTCACTATGCCAGCAATCTTTTGATTCCAGCCTTCTGCTCTCCATTGAGATACTTAGGAAACTTGATATCAAATTTGATTCTAAGGTTCCCCTTCTTGGTCGGATCCTTGGGTATCGGCATGCCTTCCCGTGCAACGACTTCCTCGTATCCAGGATGGATAACGTTACTTATCGGAATAGTAATGCTACGACCATCCAAGCTAGTTAGTTGAGCGGTGTAACCGGTTAATGCTTCCACAAGCGATATCTTCTGCGTTGTCACGAGGTCGTTCCCTTCCCTTGTGAACACTGGATGGGGCTTCTCGTCGATTATGAAGACAAGATCAGCGGGAGCAACATTTGGTTGTTCGTTTCCTTTCTCCGGGAACGTGATCTTGGTACCCTTCTTCCAACCGGGTTTTATATTGATCGTCAGGATCTCCTCCACTGGCATTGTTTTCCTGGAAACACATATTAACACAACAAAGGGTGGGGTGTGGTTCAGTAAAAGTAGTCTGATAAGCTATACAGTAATTCACTAACAACTATATTTCACACCTTACATTTTTCACTCATAGTAAATTCACTCTACATTTTCAGTATTTGGATTTCAATCTCTCCATTATGGGCTTTATCCTTGCATTACACGGAAAATAGACTATGACCTATAGACAGAAAAATATTTCATTAGATTTTTTAAAATACCTTTCTCTTATCTCTGTATAAGAGTGACATCCTCTTAGAAAATATGAGAGGGCATTTTCAAAATATCAAGTTTGATTTTCATAGAATATCTTATTTTTTATACCTTTCCCTCAAAACATGAGGCTTAAAATGTAAATACTGAAAGGTAGAATTCATCCTAGGTACAAATTCTAGTCTTACATTTTAGGGCGAGCTACAAACCAAGGAATTGCTTAAATGAGACTCTTTAACTCTAGATCTATGAAGCAATCAAATGATTATTTTATATGCATTACTTGTAGAACCATTTAATTTAGTTCAAACCTCGACGACAATCCCATTACATATCCTGTAAGATCAAGGAGATTGTTTGGAGAGATAGGAAATAATCTATCAACAAGGGTTAATGGACCTTGGGTAGTTGAGATTCGGTTCAAATTTTAAACTAAATTATTCAGATTAAAAATTTTTAGTTTAAGTAGGAAAGAAAAAACAATCTGCTCTAATTAAACTAAGATTTCAACTATATTCTCATCCATCTTATTTTTGATACATTTTCTCTGAGAACACATACATTTTATGGCACCATGTCACTACACAAAGCAAAGGTGTAATACTTGTAGTAAAGTTGGAAATTCACTACTATCTTTTTAAAAGGATCTCGACGTTCATGGCTTTATGTTCTTCTAGTTGTAATACTATAAGCTAGTGCGATGAAACTTCGGTTGCCTGGGAATAAATATAGTTTAGATTCTATGTATAAGATAAAAAGAAGGCCCATAAGATAAAAGTAAATGCAAAAGATTATATTTTTTTGGCACAAAGGGAACAAATAAAACCAAACTTATAAAGAGAGGAACCGAACGCACCCGCTCACATCTGCAATCTCTCTAGAAATCTTCATCTTTTTTGTTGCTCCCTTGTACAATTCCTCCAAGCTGCACGGCAACGACCTCTCGATCGCCGCCGCCTTGTGCTGCCGGTGCGAGTTCATGTGGACATCGGCACCGCCAGCGCCGCCGGCGGCGGTGAATGCTGACCTGAAGAAGTCGTCCCCGAATAACCCACTGGAGAACCTCGATCCACCCAGGCCGCCGCCACCGCCGCCGCCGCCGCCCATGCTAGCAAACGGACTCGATGACCCGAAGAACTCCGCGAATATGTCGTCGGCGTTCCTTGGGTTGAAGCGGAACACTGTGGGCCCATCTCCGCCACCTCCCTGGAAGAAGGAGCTGCCCGCCCCTGGCGGCGGGACCTGCCCCTTGAGCCCCTCTTCCCCGTATTGGTCGTAGACGGCGCGCTTCTGGGGATCACTTAGTACCTATAGAATGGCGAGCAATTGGCTAAAAAGGGAAGAAATTCGAAACGAAAAAGATATCTTTAGAGGGAATTCGAGATAGGTGTGGCGAGAAACGAATCTTTAGAGGAAATATGAAACGATCTTTAAGGGAATATCCATAATTCGTAGGAGATTCGTGACGGGGTATGATTAAATATTTACCTCGTAGGCCTCAGAGATCTGTTTAAATTTGGCTTCGGCTTCCTTCTTGTTGTTCGGATTCTTGTCAGGATGCCATTTCATGGCGAGCTTCCGATAAGATTTCTTGAGATCGTCATCGCTCGCGTTCTTGTCGACCTGAAGGATCTTGTAGTAATCCACTCCCATCTCTCTCGGATTCCTATCGCTCTTCTCCTATTGCTTCTCTCAATTAAGCAAAGGAGTTGGGTTGGAAGTTGTCTTATGATGGAGAGAGGCGAGAAGGAGGAGGTAGAAGCGGAAGGTGGAAGCATCTGGAAGAAAGAGAGTGGGATAACTCTCTAGAAAGCTCGAGAAGAAGCTGGACTAGTTTGTTATGATTATTATAAACTAGTAAGGCGGCATATGCACAGCACGTGATCATTTAATTTTTTATTTTGTACAAAATCTGCTCCTCGTTGGAGGATATTTAATAGTCAATTTCTCGTTTTTAGAGTACTTTTTTTTTTAATATAAATCTCGGTTTGATTCTCTTTGTCAACGCTAAAATTAATATGTTAATCTACGAGCTTATGCATCATTTAATATTTTATTTCTTAATACGAAAATTTCGTAGACAATCGTGGTTCAAATCCAGCAGCATTAATGGTTTAATTAAAACACCATTAATTTTTCTTACAAAAAATATTGATCTCCAATAATATCCACGTATATTAATACACACATGCATGAAACTTTGAAAAAGAAAAAGAATTACATCAAAAGATACAGTAGATAATTCGTCAAACAAACAACAACTAATTATGAATAATATTATACAACTAGCATGGGATTAGATCGACAAAGCATTGTATCACGCTCACTGGAAGCTGGATGAGATCCATCGCAGTATTTGCCAACCAAGCGAAGCATACACAGCAAGGGCACACGATCGTCAACAGAGTTCTGCAATGTTAAATAGTAAAAGTATTGGATGAAGAGGTTGAGAGAGATGTAGGTGGAATAATTGAGATAAGAAGAAGGATTTACTAACCCAATGATCCAAATGATGGCGCCAACAATGGAGAGGACCAACGAGAGCAAGGCGAAAGGTAAACCTATCAAGAAACCCAAAGGCTTGCAATCCCCCATTGTTCTCTTCGATCTTTCTCCGTCGTTTGCTTCTATTTCCTCCTCCCTTCCTCCTTCCTCTGTACGGTTCTCATTCTTCTCCCCTCGCTAGCAATCTATTTTGAGATAGTTGAGAAAAGAGGACACCTTTTTTTTTTTAATTTTTTTATTTCTTTTCCAGCTCTTTTTTTATATCCGCTGAGAGATTTAGAAGAAGAAAAATGTGACGACTCGAGTGCTTAAATTAGCATGTCTTTTATAACTTTGTAGAATTAATAGCATTTTGTAAGGTGTATTTAATTGCTTGACTTTGTTTTCATTCGAATTCTACGGTCTTCCTATATTCTTTTTCTAATTTTGGTATGTATCTGATGAGTGCTTGGACTAATCTACATGGATCAAATTGGTACTAAAGAAAGATTTTTTTTTTTCCCCCGAAAGATTAAATTTTGTCACGCTGCTTAGAAAGATTAGAGTATGATGTAGGTCAAAGACAAGATAATACCATCTGAATCATTTTGTCAACTGCAGGCTCCGTGTTCATCAATTGAACCTTAAACCAGGCCAGCTCAAGCTTGGTTTGCTTGCTCGAGACTTACCACCTCTATATAAATAACTAAGTTTTCTCAATCATTATCATCTAAAATTGACGGTGTTTGTGACTGTGTGTGTGACTGTGTGTGTGTGTGTGTGTGTGTGAGAGAGAGA
This sequence comes from Typha angustifolia, assembly GCF_048772165.1. Classification (NCBI taxonomy): domain Eukaryota; kingdom Viridiplantae; phylum Streptophyta; class Magnoliopsida; order Poales; family Typhaceae; genus Typha; species Typha angustifolia. Next base: position 2,618,090 of record NC_133239.1, read on the forward strand.
GAGAGAGAGAGAGAGAGAGAGAGAGAGAGAGAGCTGAGAGAGGCAAAGGCTCTCGCACTCACGTTAGTTCCTTTCTTTGGATCATGAGTAGAGTCAATTGCTACCCTTTTGTTCTCTAAATTTACTCCTCCAGTTGATGACTGCTGTTGGAGGGCTATCACATGCAGCGTGCACAAAATGCCATGATGCAATCCCCCCCACTCTCCACAATCCTCGCTATCATCACACGCCCATCTCTTTATATATACTAGCGGTGGAAGCCACTAACATCTATAGTATCTCTCATCCTAATGGCTTCCATAGTAAAGCAAATCTCGCTGCTACTCTTCCTCCTCTTCCTTTCCTTATCCTCCCAACAAACCCATGCAAGGAAGAACTACTACTTCTTTAACAAGATAACACGCACCGAGGACTTGAAGCAAGCCATCGCGCCGGTCCCTGTGCCGGCCCCCGTCGTCGGAAATGATGACGCTGCAACAGCTCTGCCTCCCCAAAGTCATCATGGTTATGGCCTTTATGCCCATCTCGCCGATGAATCCTTGCCGACCGCCATGACCAACTACTACACTGAGCTTGATGGTGAAGGCTACGTTCCTTCAAAGTTTTCAAATGAGGAGTTCAACCAGAAAAGGTATGAGACCAAGGAGGTGTGGCCTAATAGGCACTATGGTATGAGTGATGCAGAGAATGGCAGGTACTATTACGATGTTAATGGCGAACGATATGGTAATCGATATGAATCAAGAAACATTCCTGGTGATGGATATAGCTATGAGACTGGTAATGAGTATCAAGATGCGATGGATGAGTTCCAAAAGAATTACCAAGATAACCAGGAGAACCCAGAGGAGTTTGCCCCGTGAAATATTTATCTTTAGTTTTTAGTTGCTACCAACTACGTCATAGCTAATTACGACAAACATGTACGACTGTTGCCAGATTTATGCTTGTCATATTGCATTTGAGCGTGTGATTTATGAACTATATTATGGGAGTTTATTAATTTTTCACTTGCGTCTACATTCTTTTTCTAAAATTAAAGGGGGGAAAAAACTACTCTACCACGAGTATTCCCTGTTACATGTATCGTATATTTATATTTAGCAAAACCAACCTGAAATTGCTTATAATTTGCAGCAATTTGGACTAAATATGCTCAGGCCTGTTTTCCATGATAAATAATGAGACGCTGGAAAAGAAAATGTAAGAGGAGAACAACAGTTGCACATTACCCTTTAGCAGCAACTCATACTATATCAACAGTATATCGTATTCCTACATAACAATACGAATACTGGACATCCGAAAGACTGAGAGAGTTGATAACACTAAAAGGAATAGGAAAAACAAAAGATAAACATGGTGGGTGACAGAGAAACTAGCGATACTTCTCTGTTTCATGTGTACACCTTGTTGATGCAGTATGGCAAGGTCTGTTGAGACCGTCCAGAGAATACACATCTCAAAGGAAAAAATGTAAGCACATAATACAATATACATCTCTGGGTGTATCTGCATTTTGTGTGCACGTCCATTGTGACAGAAGATTACATGAAGGAAAAGAAATCAAATTAATTGGTTGTACCTTTAGTAGAATAAAGCGAATAGATATCAGTATATCACAGATTCTTTCACCAGTAAAACTTTTGCATCTAAGTTCACTTAATTGTGCATCAGATAAAATAACATGTCTTCAACGACTTACAGCCACTGTAAAAACCACAATGATGCAGCATATAACCTAGTCATGAGTAGAATTCTTAATGAAACACGACACCATCACTTGCTTCAACAAGAAATTTCCAACTTCATACTGTTTCTGGAGAACTTTTGTTTCAGATAAATTACCAGGTTGACAAGATGAGAATTAACCGCTAAGTCTGCAGGACTTCAAGGGCTCCTTCAAAGGTCAATCATCAGCCAAGCAACAGTCTTCATTCCTCAACGACATTGACAAGTTCATACTCAACAAGCGACAAATTGTTGTCCTCCTTTACTGTGAAACTAGCAGGTTCAGTAACTTCAACACGGCCCCACTTGTCAACAGCTAGTCTCATCGAGCCTTTGAACATATCAATCTTTGCATTACGGAGAATGACGGTGGCGCCTGATTCCATCATATCAACTGTAGAAAGATAACAAGTTAACAAACAACATATCAAAAGAGGGTAAATGAAGAGTCAGGTTGGGCGATCAACATAAAATATAAGGCCTAAAATTAACTGAGGGCAAATTCTGTTTGCACATGAACATAGGCATAACAAATTCAAATGGGATTCTTTGTAATCTAGTTCTAAGAGATTTCCTCCAAGGGGTGAGGATTTGGGGAAATTAGCTTTGGGTTTGAATCCGGGCTCAAACCCGACCATTTAACACAGATTTTAGTCATGTCGGTGTCCCACCCGTGTCTCGCTGTGTCACTCTCGTGTCCAATATTTTTTAATATTTTTTTTAATTAAGGATACTTCAGATCCGTGTAGGAACACGCGTCCCTGACGCGTGTTGTGTCCGACGCGTGTCTGTGCTTCATAAGTGCTAACCAATAGTCCAATAAGGATCAGGAGGACCCTGTTCCGACTTATCTGCACATCTATTGTATACACCGGGAGTGTCTAATTTGTGAAGCCTGATATGACACTCAACTTATGTGCCACAACATGCTGCAATCAGCATTTAACCTCCATGTTGATCGAATCCAGATTCATAAGAAGAACATTGGGTGGTCCTGAATCATCTTAACTTAAAAATGATTATGACACTCAATGCAGGTGTAAGTGTTTTATAGACTGCTGGACATCACATATACATTCCCCCTACTGTCGAGGGTTATCCGGAAAACCCAAGGTATGTTGGTCCAGTTTGGAAGTAGGACAGTGCTGGTTGAAATAAGTCTCTTAGCACCCGAGTTCTCCAATTATTCTGGAATATATGGTTGGCTTCATTTTGTTCGATCATTCGACAAAAGAAAGCAAAAGGGAAAACATTATAGATTTAACGATAGTTCACCGTGGAACCCTTGCTGATTTCTCATTATTTCTTATTCACTTGACTAGCAAAAACCTTATTGCAGCTCTAAAGTTGATTCAATAACAATAAGTCAGGACCAAACTCAGTGTATGAATACCATTATGTGAGAAAACAAAGAGCATCTAGCTATCCTAAGTAGCTACCGTTCAACAGAAAGAAAATAAAGGTTCAACTTTATGGAAAACTTTTTTGAGAAATGATATCCAATATAAAAAATGTAACAAAATGATATCTTTAGGATCTAGATACAAATACCATATCAAATCAACTGAAAAAGATAAAGGAACAAATAAATTTATTCTTACTTTCCCTTCATGAAAACCCAAATTGCGAATTAGGTCCACGACTATATATGATAAAGAAAGAATATAACATAAACTGCAAAATTCTAATTGCATACGTTTCAATCAATCAAATCTCAATATACCGACATCAAAAACATATAATCCAGAATAAATTCCAATCAGCATTTCGATTTCTTTTAAAAAAAAAAAAGAACAAAGAGAGATCAAGAGAAAAAAGATGACAAAATCGAACCCTGTTCGTTGCGGGCAGTGAAGACGATGGTGCCAGTCTCGTCGCCAATGAGGCACTCGGCGATCTTGGTCGGGCGAAGGTTGCCGGAGGCGGCGGCAGCGGCGCGGCCTTTGTTGAGGACGGTGGTGGAGCTGAGGACCTTCGCCGTGAGGGTGTGCCCCGACGTCCCCGGCTTGAGCTGATCCACCTTCGTGAACACTGGCTTCCTCTTCGGCACAGCGCCCCCTCCGCCACTCTGCTGCTGCTGCTGAGCCGTCGCCATGAATGCAGAAACCCTAACCCTAGAAAGGAGAAATTAACAGCTAAGTCGCTAACAAGTGGAGAGAACCAAGGAGTTTGAGATTGATGCAGACTAGTCGGGAAAGTCTCTCGCGTACGGTGACTCGCGGAACGCGTTACGCGTTTGCAAGCGCCAGACGGTCGTCTTTATTTGCTTCCTTTCTGTATATAAAATTTAGGTGAAACTTTATTTTACCTCATACGTTAAAGGCATAAATTGAGTTCACGCGTATAATTTTATTTATATTACCTTTATATTGAAGCTGAAACTATCATCATATTTAATAAATCTATATATCAAATTTAAAAACATTCGTTAAAAATAAAATTATAGTTAATTAAATAAGTATTTTAACGCATTAAAAAAATATCAATCAATCTATACCGTAAAAGTACAACAAATGTATTGAATCGTATGTCTATTTTTATTATATACAACGTATCTTAAAATTAAAATATAATTTCTCTTAGAATTTAATATTTATATGCATAATTTTTAGGATAATTACATCTCGACCCCTTCAATTATTGCTCTACGTCACCTTCACCCCTCGAGAAAAAAGTTGATAGATTCCCTCACTAAACTATTTAAATATATTATCAGCCTCTCCGTCTCTCTTCTATATAATTCCATCTTCTCTTTTAATGATATTTATGACAATTTCTTCAAATATTATCTTCTATAAGTTTTCCAAGCATTAAACTCTAGTGGTTAGTAAATCTTTTATATTATTTTTAATAGAGGGAGCTTAATCATACAATTAAATAATTCAGGGTTAATATTTGTTTTCTTTTTTCTCGAGAGGTTGAAAGTAAATCAGAGTGATGATAGTTGAGAAAGTCAAAATCTAGGTTTTTCTTAGAGTGACATTGTTGTCGTCCATTAAATATGGCATGTCGGATTGGATAAGATGCCATATAATTTCTCTCAAGATTGCTGGATATTAACCTAATTATGGATATGCAATAATAGTGAAATTAAATGTGACTTACTACCACAAATTAAGTTCTTTTGTGCCCCCTTTTTTTTTAATGACCTCTCAACCGGATATCAGCTTGCTATGGACTCTGTCTGGATATTTCTTTCAAGAGATGGATGTTAGATTACTTTCACTTGAGAAACTTAGCGTACAAAAAGTATAAATCTATGTGCATTTTGATTAATAAAGTGGTATAGCCTCATGCAAACCCAATGACTTCTCCAAGGATGAGAACATTACAAACGGAAGCAGGCACTCTGTGCCTATCAAATTACATCATGTTGAATTTTCTAGATAAGCGAGCAGAAATACCACTCCTATTCAAAATTGATATTCCACAAACTACATCTCTACCACAAAATTCCATACGTGTAATCAAATTCAATAAGATACAGCATCAGATTTACAGGTGAGAAAACAGGAGATATACCCAACTGGGATGACAGAGAAGGCCAACTGTACAGATAAATGGGCTCCATGAACACACTGGAGAAGAACTCTGGACCTGAAAAAGATTCCTAGTGTTAGTTGAAGTTCAAACAGCTTTTGCATATAAGAAGCCTGAGCAGGAATGGAACCGAAGGAAGGAAAACATCACAAGCATTTATTAAAAATAGCTTCTAGATGTTTTCAGCAACTTAGATGGTTCCCCATATAAATTTAAGACTATATTTGTCATGTTGATTCGGACCATACACCTATATGGTGTTCCAGTTCTATTTAGAAACTTCCATCTTGAACAACCTTGATGCCTGCTGTGGAAGACAATATATGCAGACTTATTGACCAAAGTGATCCAGCTTGTGCAAGTAACCAAATGGGAAGATGAGAGTAGACAAGTGAAACAATATTTAGTCAATTTGACAAACATAAAGGAGCACAAGGTGTACCATGAAAGCATAATTGAGACATTTTCCAAAACTCAGGAATAACATTCTAATCTTAAAGCTTGCATACATCAAGACATTTTCTAAATCTTGTTAAAAACAATAATTGTTCGTAGCTAGTACAACAACCCTTAGGAATCCTTCTTTCTATAATGCTCCAGCATGATGCTTTCAGGCCCTTCATACAAAAGCATCCGTGACACCTTGTTACTGACATTTTATAAGTAGATCTTTTGCACATTAACAGTTAGAAATTCAATAGTCAATACCATATCATGTTTTATATGATGCACTCACCACAATAGCATTCTCAGTATGTACAAGTTCCCATTAACATTTCCAAGGTGATATGCTTTCAATGCCATCACTTGAGTATATATGTAACTAAAATGGCATGCAAAACCCCAGGATTTAATACATCTAGGATGACTGTATGCTTTTTACATTGGATGTCATATGTATTGATCTTTGAACAAAAGAACTTCCAGTCATGACATATTGATGTAGATTCATGTTCTAAACTGTTAACAGGCATAAGGATTTCCAGACAAATGGAACAAAAGAAGCCTTGGATTCAGTAATTGGAGGAAACCAAAGCCAAAACCTGTAGACGACTTGATCTTTTCAGTAATTGTGCACTCACCCATTAGTTGATACAAGATGCATAAGCAAGATGATGACAACTCAACTTCAAGGATCTAAAATCAGCATTATCTAGTCAAGAGCTAAATTTATGCAAAAGATCGAATATCAGAGATAAAGAGACTCCCTTGTATGTTAGAGTTTGTTCTGTCAATGATTGCCAGGAATATCATTTTGCATTATCAGACTTGTAGCAATTAGTAGCATTAACTGAAAAGGCATATATAATTTCAGGGCCTCCACAGGCTATAAGCTAAAATGGCTCCAATATTGGACAAACTTGTGACAGCTATAATAGGCGTACGATGGTTGCACTCAATATCACAAGCAGTAACTGCTAGAAAGAAATTAAAGAAAGGAGATAAGGGCAGTTCATGAACTAGAACTTTGCATGGAATTCCAGGCAATGACAACAACAGAAATATATTCAAAAGTATATTTATATGTACTTCACAAAACCAGAAGTAATAGGATATAGAACAAGGGCAAACATACTAAGAATATATATAAATTAGAACAAGTACCTCAAGTTTTAGTTCTCTTCCCAGTAAGAATGCGGGATATCTGGAGACCCCTGCTAAATGCTTCATTGAAGAGAATCCTTGTCTGCATTTCCTGGAATCCAGGCAACCAGGATAACAATGCCACTGGTGCCATAACAACCACCCCCAACAATATGTCATACAAACGTGCAATAGCAACCACAGTATCCCAGACCACAGTAGACTCAATAAATGGTTTGATCACTTGAGCAATGGAAATTAGTCCCCAACCAGTAGGGATAAAAGCCAAAAGACTTGTAAAAATGTCAACAATTTCAAATGCAGTGAACTTGAGCAATAGTATGATAACTAGTATCACAAGAATGATGACGAAGGCTTGGACACTGCGGTAGTAAATATGATCCTTTGCAGCATATTTATCCCGCGCATAAGCCATTATCACGAAAACTCCAAATAGTGCAACAACGCATATCCAAGAAAGAAGATAGACGGCAATACTGGTGCTGTTACTGGCAATCTTTAGCTGGTATATAATTGCATACTGAAAAAAGAAGTAACGGATATCTAATAATATTTCCAAGAGCTTTCCCCAAAGACCAGTTGTTCGAAGATGATCCTGTTCCTCGTACCACCACACTTCCCAACTCTGCTCAGATTTTGTGAATATCCCACCCCGGTACCATATCCAGTTCATAAAATCATCGAAGTCATAAACAGTTTTCAACCAATCAAAGCCTGATGGATTAAATGCAAAGGGAGCGATTATCCATGAAACTACCAGAAACCAGCTCGAGATTGTCATGATTATGTAAACAATCGTGCTCTTGGCAATAGCACTATAAGATGCATAAACAGTAAGGATCACCCCAAGCTCTATTGCTTTTAAAAAATGGCTACGGGCATAGAGCCTATAGTTCTCTGCAAAGCTCTTGTGCTGCACAACAAAGCCACGTCCAGTAGCCCTATATTTTGCACCTCCATGAAGAATTGTCCGCCCATAATAATGGGTTTTAGTTCCCATGGAGAAGGTGTAGAATACAGATGCAAGCTGGAACTGCATTGTTATGAAATCCCACACCGCAGGAAGGAATCCATGCTCAAGTGAGTTTTCTACAATCATAGGCAAAGCTGTGAAAATGCCAAGCTGGATAATGAACTGCTGATTAAGAACAGTTCCTAGTGCCGCGTTACTAGTAGAGTCAGCATCCTGCCTGAATGCATCTTCAAGTCCACTGAGAGCAAGATAAAAGCGTCCCCATACAAATGAATATACTGTCAGGACCACCATCATAGTGTTGAAGTAGAAACCCACAGTCGTGTAGAAGAAGGAGAGCATCCGGAAGAAATCCAATCTATGACCCAATCTATAAACATCTCTGCTTAAAGTCTGTTCTCCATTGCCACTAGAAACCTTTGCTTCAAACATGGATACTTGATTTAGCCCTACATCGCGTCCCTTACCCACCTGGATATATTCATGATGAGTAACATTACCACCACGAAGTGTACAATTAAATCCTGCAAATATGTCCTCACTGATATTGATTACTCTGGAAGCCTTACTAATACCACCTCGACTCAAGAACCAGAGGCGATCAAAGACATCAGGATGTCCATAATGCATTCGCACCTTTAGTGGGTTGGCTAGAACCCGCTGACCAAGGGTAACAAAGCTTGTCTCCTGAGCAGACATGAACCAAGCAAGCGAAGAAACAGAACCAGTGAAAACATGTTCCCTGACTCCTAAGAGTGTTGGTTTCCGAGCTCCATAGTAGTGATTATATTCTTCCAACAGATTCCGCATCTTGAGGGCCTCTTCAAAGTAGTTATCTTGGTTCATATCAATAGTCTGTACCGCATCACCCCTTGTGAAGATGAGGGCATGATTCTGGTTCTCTGGCTTGCCCTCCCCAAGCTTCAACGGTCCAGGCAACTTAATCCGGTAAATCTCCACCTCCTTCTCAAGCCTCTGGTCATACTTAACAAGAACAGAGTAATACTCCACTTCATCTCTCCCGGTATTTACTTCATCAACATAGGCCACACGTACTGCTTCATTATTCTTCATTAGATACAATATCTCTTCAGCACGGGAGTCCTTCTTAGCCTTCTGGGTACCATATATCTGGCAGGCAACAACATAGGTGTACTTCATCATGACAGTTCCATCCTCGTGGCCTTTAAACAATAAGCTAATGTTACTGCTTCTTCTGCTCAAGTTCCTCAATGATGGTGACTTGCCAACTCCATCCAAATTGTTGGCATCCATGTCCCGCCGTGAAGATCCAAATGAACGAAGTTCCCTTGCCCCTTCCTTTATGTCATTCTCAGAAGCAGAATCAAGAAATGTGAGCAACTTGAGGGCCTTGTAATAGTACATCATGCCCCTTACTGTCCGTGACAATGTCTGGCCCCTGTATGAGGCCCAAAGCCGGAGATCCCTCAACTTTTTATCCCATATCTCTTCCTCATTAACCATTCCTTCCCTCCGCATGCGCTGTATGAAGTATTCCCAGTCGTCCACGTAGATCTTCTGCAAATAAAATAGGATGGAGATGCCATCTTCATTCTCACTACGAAGCTGTTCCTTGCTGTACAAAATTTCCTCATTGTAATATGGAGTCAAAACACTGAAAGCCATCATCTTTTCAACTTGGGGAGCTCGGGGCATGTTCATGAACAAGGAGTTGCCGAAGAAAGCAATACGCCGTCGAGCTTCGATATTCTTCGGGACATTATTCATCGAATCCCTGGAGGTGAGAATAGTATGCAGTCGCCTTACCTGCCTATAGAAGTTAGTATTTTCTTCGCTGGGAAGTTCAATAGCGTTCTCAAAGAGCAGACTAGTGGTACTAGGTCTCAACAGCGCCAACCCTTCTTGCTTCAGTTGCCCCATGCTCTTCTTAGTTGTAGGAAAATCACGAATCACAATGTCATAAAGAGTCTGCAGAGTATTAACTACCTTGTTCAAATCCTTCTCTGGCTTGATCAGTAAGTCCAGAAGTGTTATCAGCTTGGCATGGATGTTGGGCAACACAGACATCTTATATTCCACTGTAAACTTCTCCACCTGCATGGATTCATCAAATGCACCAAACAATTGGGTAACAATGGAGTGCTCCTCAGAACTCTCCTTGATGATAAACAACAATAACTGCTTGACACTGTCATAGGCCTCAATGACTGCACACCGCCTGTACTCGTGCTTGCATATCTTGCTCCAGTGCTTCCTGTCAGATACCACCAGCTCCTTCGCCTGGCTAAGAGCAAGCAACAGCTCATTATTGAGCAACAAACATGGCCACCTGATCACACGAATATCCCAGAACTCATGTGGCAGCTCCAATAGCTCCAGCTCGCGATCACTGATAATGTCCTCCTCTCTAAACGAGGTGATGATCTCATTCCATATCAATGCGAACCTCCTGGCCTCCACCTGATTCACTTCGATCTTCTTATACGGCCGTCCCAGCCCGTACCGCAGCTTCAACCGCTGGATTGCATCGCTCAGCTTGGTGCGCAGGGTGCCGTGCTGCCTGAACAGCTGCTCCTCCGGCATCAGATTGAACTGAATGGCACTTGCGAAGAACTGGAACCTCAGCCTGAGCTGCTCAACGTTTCGGATCTCACCCAAGTGCGAGAAGAGCCCAACCAAAGCGCCAGTGAAGGAGGAGAAGATGGCGTACCAGATCTGGATATCCATTAGATAGATCAAGACGACGGGGGTCCACAAGATTGCCACCGCAAACCTGTTGGTATTCGTGAAGAACTCGTGCCATTCGTACTGAACATCGGTGATCTTGTATATGGCTTTCGACGGGGCGACCATGGGCTTGATCTGGAGGAAGTAGCTGAAGGTGAATTTGACAGCGAGGAGCGAGACCCAAAAGAAGGCGTACTTCACATTGTCCACCACCCCTTCTCTCAACCCTCGTCCGACGAAGCTGCGGGTCTGGAACCACCAAGTGAGAACATAGAGGATCTTCCAATTCGTCTTCTCGAGAAAGTTCCGGACCCAGGGGATAATGAATAGCGCCACGGCCAGCAACTCCGGCAGCACAAAGACCACTGTGGCCTCGAGGAAGTTGAAGATTTTCTGGTTCGCGGCCGGCGACCACCGCTTGTCCCGGTTCTTCTGATCCCAAATGCGAGCGTAGAGGACGCTGAAGACGATCGTCCAGCTCACGGCGGCGATGATCTTGAGCACCATCCTCAACCCAAGCCGTAGCCTCTCCCTCGAGACCAAACTATACTGGGTGCCGGCGTCAAGGATGGACTGGAGCAACCGGAGACTGGCCCAGGTGATGAAGACGGTGAGGACTCGAACCTGGGTGTCGCGGTCGCGGAGGTTCTGCCACGGGTAGGTTTGGCCCCGCCACGCGACGATGGCGGCAGCCTGGAAGTAGAGGAGGAGCATGACCCAGAGGCGATCGAAGCTGCGGTAGATGTTCCAAAAGGAGCGCTGTTCGACGAACCCGGTCTTGCCAACGCGGTTCCGGTCAGGCGGCGTGGCGAAGAAGTTTTTCGACAGATCCATAGGCCACCGGAGTCGCTCGAACACGTGCCGGCTCCAGAAGTACTCGTTGATGTCGTCGTAGTTCCGCCACGCCGAGTGCGGCTTGGTTCCGTTCCGGCTGGACTCGACCTCTGCCTTGATGGTCTTGTAGACAGGCATCACGACCCCCTTCAGGAAGGCGTTCTCCCCTGAGATGGCGGGGAGCGCGGGGCGGCCGGTAGACTCGTCGATATAGCCCTCGAGGATGCGGTGGAGCTCCAGCGCCATGTTGTGGAAGATGTAACAAAGGCACTCCGGGACGAACCGGAGGTTCGCCGCCTCTCCCCAGATGAGGAGGTAGAGAGCGGAGTAGAGGAGGTTGCGTCTTGGGTCGTGGTGGGATTCGAATATATGGCTCCTCCGGCCGAGGTAGGAGCACCAGGAGGTGTAGTTGTGGAGAAGCTTCTTGCGAAGGGAGACAAGGACGGCGGTCTCGATGACGTCGATGCGTTCGGGAGAGTGGAGGCGCATCTGGGCATTGGCGAGGAGGAGGACAAGGTGCTCGCGCTGGTTGCGGACGTTGTCGCGCTGGAAGCCGAAGAAGAAGCCAAGCCAGTCGAGGAGGTCGAGGTTGGGGGTCCATTGGACGAAGGGAGGTGGCCGGAGGCCCTCGACGTCTCCGATGGCGGCGGTGGCGGCGCGGACCTCCGGGAAGCGGAGGGAGGGGTGGTCGGCAAGGAGGTCGTTGATAGGTATTATGTTGTAGACCCCCTCGCCGGAGACAGCGGGTGGGCCCTGGGAGTGGGGTTGGACCCGGTTCGGCCGCTGCCGAAGACTCATTTAGATTCTTTCTCCTCCCCCTCCTCCGGTGCTGCTGTTTGAGAGAGATGACAGAGGAAGTGGGTCAGATTTTTTGAAAACGAGAGATTCTTCTTATTTTTCTTTGGCTTTTTGCATATCACTCCCTACGTTTTACTGTCATTACGAAACCTTATCTCATATATTTACAAGTTATCTCTTTCTTTATTATTTAGTATTTGTTGTAAACCACTATTTCTTTTATCAAAATATCATAAGTTGTTCCCTTTCTCTCTCCTTTCTTTTTTGTCAAAAAGAGGAATGGAGGGTGGATATATTTTTAGACTTAAAAAGTTGGGAGTTAATAGATGATCGTGATGCTTGGTTTTTTAAATTAAGGTGCACTCAGTTATTAATTATAAATTCTTCATTTAGGCGAAATTACTTTTATTACTCTCTTGAACATAATATCACTAAGCATTTTCTTTATTAAACTACTGATACAAACTCCATTAATGAATATGAGAACATAACTTAAATAACCCTAGTTTTATTGAAGATATACGTATGTATTCCAAAAGAAAGTCTAAGATGATTTAGTGATATAAAATAGAACTTAAAAAAATAAAATAAAAAACACAAAAACAGTTTACTTGGGACAAAAGTTAATAATTCTAATTTAACTAGAAGTTCAAGGGAGTACACTGTACAAAATAAAAGTACAGAGATAGAAAAATTCTTATCTAAAATTTAAAAAAAAAAACTAATTTTTAGTAGAATAGTTTGATTTGTAAATATATTAACACGGACGGTGGTCATCTATGACACTACTAAAAACAACAGAGGAGATAGACTAGACTTCACATATCAAATAATATTCAATATATAATTTTAAATTATATAGGGTTCTAGATGAAAGAAAAATAAAATTGGTGTGATATGTCAATTGTCAAAGGACTTTTTTAAAATTGGGAAAAAAGAATGGGAAAACTGGGACGTCATGGGCGAGGAGTAGGCGACTTTGACTGATGGCGGGGGCGAGTTGCTTCGACGCGGAGAGGAAGAAAAGGGTAGTATGGGAAATTTATTGGGTGCTGACTGTGCGCGTGAAAGGAAATGGGCCAAATGGCGTCGCCGAGACGCTTCTAGCTATATAAGCTATAAGCTAAGTCGTGGGAGAGGACGAGCGGTTTCCCCCTTCGAACCGTCCAAGTGCGGGGTCAGCTAAGCCGGCGACTAAAAATTATAAAATAACTCCGCATTAATTATTTGCGGATATTTTTTAAAGCCTGTTCAGCCAATAATTGAAGCCATGGATCTCGCCAGGTTGGATGGGGTACAGTCCAATTGGTGAGCTCTTATTTTCTATCATATATATACATATTAAAAAAAAATTTATCTACTCGTTGGCCCTAAATTTATTTACCCTCGTTTTTTACTTCTTCTCGTTATATTTAAACTGTAACAATTATTTATTCTATAATATTTAACTAATCTGTGTATCGAAGCTGAAGATATTTATTAGAGTTAAAATTGTAGATAATTTGAAAAGCGTTCCAATGTATTTAAAATAACATTAATTAAAATTTATATTAAAAAATTACATATATTTAATATATTTGACATATTTTTATTATATAAAATCCGTAAAATTATATGGGTCTAAATTTATACGTAAGCATGTAAGTGTATAATATTAGTTTTCCGTATATATATATATAGAGAGAGAACTTTTCTTATTGTGAGCGCAATAAGAAACTCAGTCAATCTCAATATCTGGAAGAAGAATGGTCTGAATGACTAAGGCTCCATTTAGACTCAGCTAGAGTATAAGCAAGCCGATCTGAATATTTAGTCTGAGCTTAAAATTAAGTTTGAGTGAGGGTCGAAGAAATTTAGGACGGTGGATAACTAGAATATTTTATGTGTCTAAAATTAGACTAATAAATACATTATAATATTTCCATGTATTATAATTACATACTCGAGATCTAGTGATATGTCAGTTACCCATAAAATACTATCTCCGGTGCATCTCAAATGACACAGAAAAAAAATATATATTGCTAATAGAAATCTCACCCAAAAATAGAAAAGCTTATAATAAGCAACGTGAGTTGATGGGATTTTAATTAGCCTTTGTTTTTGTTTTTAAATCCAATCTCCGTTGAAGGCTTGAATCCGTAATCCGCTTTCCCAGGCAAATTACGAAACTGCCATCATCTTCTCCCAACTCTAATTAGTAATTACCCCTCTTCCTCCTCCCCGAAGCAATTAACCCTTCTTCTCCGCTTTAATCCGATGGAAGTACTAAACAATCTCCGAGTAATTTCCTACGGAGAGATTAAGGAACGAGAGAGATCGACGAGCGTACCTGCGATTAGAGACGATAAAGGGAGCTGCGAGGAATATAGATTTGGAGATCAGCAACGAGGAATAGCTAGAGCTACTGCAGAAGAGCCCTAATCTTGGTCGTCGAGAGATGCCATCGCTGCCGTCCAGAGTTTGATGGGAGTGCGAGGGAGGAGGAAGAGTACTAGTGGGGATGAGTTCGGCGATAGCGGGCAACGTGAGAGGTGGAAACATTTGGCTGGGGTTTCAGGCTGTGGGCCCAGCGAGTGTTTTTGTCTGCTAGCCAACTGCAACTGTTTCAACAAATAAATAAATGTTTTCTTAGGCCATCCGCATCCGCTACAGCTGTGGCTTTTCTTTTTTTCTTTTTTAAATGAAAGTGCATTTGAACGATCCATAATTCATTAAGCTTTGATACATAAAATTAAAAGAGACTCGAAGTAACACATCAAAAGGCTTTACCGAGGTCGCAAATATACGTGGGCCAACGTACTGTGTCTGTGTGTCTTCGTCGAGACTATAGTAGACTCAACACCTCAAATATGTAATAGGTTGTAACACTCATTGTTGGAAGAGTCTAAACTTAAATCGGTGGAAGTTGAAGCCTCTGCTTAAGGAGGAGAGTTTTCACCAATGATGGCGTCCTCCAAATATAGGATAAAAAAGAGGGCAGAGAGTTAATGTTTAAAGAGATTCTTCCAGATGAGCATGCCAAAAGAAATTAGCTTATCTGCCTTGATTATGTAATCACCATGGAGGAGAGGAATTGGGATTCGGTGTTAATCGACCATGTTTGAATTTATCCAACTATCTATCCAAGTTCCATCATGTCTGCTCAAATCTTCTTTTCTTGGGCATGAACCGCACGAGTTGACCCATATTGAATTCATAAATTATACTATAAAAAATAGTCATGATAACTTATAGACATAGCAGAGCTCTCACCTAATAAGTTTTTTTGTTGATCTAAGTTTTAAAATTTATGCTTATTTCACTTCATGACTTAGAATAGAATTTCTATCTTCCTAACAATTAGTATCAGAGCTAACGATTAAAAAAATAAACATTCTAAAGCGATTTAGTGTGACTAAAACAACAACAACAAAAAAGAACAAAAGATGCATGGGACTGAATAATCAATGGCATCCATTATCAGACATCATGATGTCTTCCTCTCAGCACACCACTATCCACCACCATTACCGCAACCACTAATTAATGCCGATGTGACTATTAAATTACATGACATTAGGAGGTGTAATCAAGCCGAGTTAATCTACCATTAGTTCTGATAAAACTAAAACTAAAGTTAATCTTGAGACTAGATATTAGATAAAGTTTATATTAAAATTACTTTAATTCAAACTAATTTCAATATCAAACCTAAATAAGTCAATTAATAAGCAATTTCAAACTCTAATCAATTCAAATCTTATGTCAAGCCCTATTAAGCATAAATCGCACCAAGCTTGAAATATGACTTAATTCATCTATAAAAATATAAACTAGTATATATTTGATCAAACTTAGTTTAAAATTATTTTCAAACCTATATTAAAAATTAATATATATTTTCGAGGCAAAATGAGCTGCTAAAGAGTAAAGACTACGTGAACATAAATTATGGTATTCAATTAGCCAGATCTAGAATTATCATGGTCCATACTTGTGACTTGGCTAATGTGATATATTTTTTCCTTCCAAATCGCTTTAGGCAGACAGTAAATATAACGATATACTTCCTACCATTCTTACAATATTTGGTCCTCCGTTCTGACTTTTATTACTCTCATAAAGTCAACACGGAAAGAAGGAGAGAGAGAGAGAGAGTGAGCATGAACTGGATCTATTTAATTAGGCTTGGATCAGATCTCGATGCCTAAAAAGTCAACGCAGGAGGTATTTTTCTTTTAAATTAAAAAAGAAGAAGAAAAGAATTATACATATGAAATCAGAACCTCTTTATGATAACATTTCGATTGGAGTTTTAGAGCTTTTCTTTTTCTTTCCTTGGGTCTCAAAACTTGTTATTTATTACCCATCAGGCCGTCGCACGTATAAAAGCATATTTAAAAGTATATATATAATATATATATATATATGTATATATTAGTTTGTTATTTAATAGTTTAACATAATATTCGGACCTTGAGTACTTCTAACATAAGGTGATCACGGTGAACCTATCTGTTTACGGAGTTGATTGCTAATTTATTTTGGCTGATAGATAGATATTACTTATTTGCGAATTAATTCTCCCTTATCGGTGAATAACATTCAAGCATCATTCTCTATCTAGAAATATATTTTATTTAAGGCTCATACAATACACCGATCAAATACAACCTAATAAATTATCTAAAACTCTTATAGTTAGTTATATAATTGGACCGGCAAGATAGTCGATTAGATGGTGCTAATTTGCTATATATTAGAGCCGCTTGGTTGAGGAATAAGAACCCATGTTCATAAATTAAGAATTGCTTATTCATGGTTTATAACCACACACCATCAAATTTGATTATAATTAATACTTTGATTAACATTCCAATGGTATTACTAATATCATGGATGTTGGAACAAGGGAGATGAGTATTTATCTTAGTATTATAATAAAATACAAAAAAAAAATCCCTTTTTAAATCACGATGAACTAAAAATGAGAAAGAAAGAAAGAATCCTGATTTCAGAATATTCCAGCAGCTAAAGTTTAAATTAAGTTGAGTTTGAGATGAATTATTTATCTAAGACTTTATATTTTGTAAATCATATCCTATTTTTTGGGGGTTTAATATGAGAAAGAGCCAACTCTGAATTCTGAATATTTAGTTACACTGGTCCGGTGACTTCAATAGTGAACAAAGATCATGGTTAGAACTCGGGGCAGAGTGGTTTATGCTTAATGGCTAATAAGAGTAGAGTGAGATGTGTAAATAAGGTATCATAGCAGGTGCGAATCGTAAAATCATCCAACGGCTAAAACTTCGTCTACTAATCCTATTCGATTCTTTCTTCTTTGGGCTTTCTGCGGATTCATCTGCCGCCCGTAACCAAGGATCCGTATTCTCACAAAAACCCTACCCCTCTCTCTCTCTCTCTCTCTCTCTCTCTCTCTCTCCAGCCATGGAGGAAACCGAGGGCTTGGTATACGAAACCTTACCAGACTTTGCCTTCGGCGCCGACACTGACTACGACCAATATCCCGCGGTTTCCTACTCCGTCTTCCGTAACGAGATCACGTCAGCGGAGAATCCCGCCGGGCACATCGCCGCTGCCGACTTCTTCTCCCTTGACGTATCCGCTGCCGAAACCCCACAGTGCGACGAGTCTCCTCCTGCTCCTCCTCAGCCTCCGCGGACGTCGGCTTCGATAAGTCGAACGCCGGAGACGCCTCGGGCGTCGGAGAAGGCGTGGTTCCGTGCCGGGTGCCGCTTCCGGAGCCCCATGCTCCAGCTTCACAAAGGTAATCTTTCTCAGTTCCCGCAAGAGAATAGGATGTCGATTAGGGGAGTGGTAGGAAAGTAAACCTACCTTATTGTTTGGATGAGTTTTTGGCCGCTGATTACACAAACGAAGAGCGTGTATTGTGCTAGAGATATGTTTTTCATTTTTTAAAAATGATGTGTACAGGGGTATCATAACGTTATTCTGTTTACTGCAGAGATCCTTGATTTTTGCGACTTTGTCTCGCCAACACCTGAAGAACAAGCTTCACGTAGTGCTGCTGTACAATCTGTTTTTGAGGTTGTAAAACACATTTGGCCTCAATGCAAGGTGTGGTGGAGCTGGCTGTTGGATTCTTACATCATGTCTTTACAGCTGATTCATCCATTACTTTTCTCTTCAATTGTTTTTTTTACTGTGTAGGTGGAAGTTTTTGGATCTTTTAGGACGGGCCTGTATCTGCCAACGAGTGATATCGACGCAAGTACATTGCATCTTTTATATTTACGAAGCCAATAATTTTTCCTTCTTTTGATTCTTCGTTATTGCTATATATCTGTAATTGCGAGATTTCCTGGCAAAATGTATGTTTGAAAGGCATAATGTCTGATGTGTATACCATATTAGCTTGTATGATGTTCCCATGGTATTATATTAGCTCGTATGACATTGCCATATGCCTTGGTTTGACGGCCTGAGTCGTGGAATAATCACTCCATTACCCAGTGATGGAAGTAACGTTGCAATATGTTGTCCTCCCTGGCTCTTCCGTGGTGGATGGATGCCTAGTGCACTGGGTGCACTTACTTTTGATGCCATATTTCAATTTCAGCTCACTTACTTTGCATCAGATAGTGTCAGAAGTTCCTTTTGCTTCCATACCATACACATTTCTGTAAAGGAAGTTTCATACAGAGGTATTTTCTATATTTCTTATTAGCTCACCGTGGCTGCTGTAGGTTGTGATTTTGGAGTCAAAGGTGAAGTCTCCACAAGTTGGCCTTTATGCTCTTGCTAGAGCATTATCCCAAAGAAGTATTGTTAGAAAGATGCAGGTAGAAATGTACCAGTTATTGTGTTTTCAGTAGTTCTCATACATTACATCAGTAACTCGCATTCTTTACTGCACAACTTCAGTGCTTCATCTATATGATGCCATTCCTTTCTCTAGGTTATAGCAAAGGCTCGAGTGCCAATTGTGAAGTTCATAGAAAAGCGAAGTGGGCTAGCTTTTGATATCAGGTACATCATCTTTTGATTCCAATTTCCAAATAATAATTTAAGTTATTGAGTAGCATCCAATTTTTCAACAATTTGTTATAACTTGTTCTGACACTGATGTATTAGGTACAGATTGAAGTAATAAATCTTAATAATGATAACAACTGGTTCTGAGGTTCTTACTTTGTAAATTGGTGTTTTATTTTCATCTACCAGTTTTGATGTGGATAGTGGACCCAAAGCTGCTGATTTTATCAAGGTACTTCTGGAAACTTAAGCACTTATGATCCTTTTTTTTTCTCTGCAGAAATATGTATGTAATTAATAGATCTCAATAATGTGATTAAGATTCATTTGGCTCTTTTTCTTGACTGTGTATTAGAGAAAGAAGACAATCTTTAAATCAAAAGTTGTCATCTTTTTTTCTCATAGCTTATTTTCATGTAGAGAGGACTTTCTAGTGGATTGCCCCTTAAAGATTGCTGTGTATGTCAACCAGCATTATAACTTCTATAGCAAGCCCTTCTATTGTCTTGTTTTGCTTTTGTTGAGAATTTGGCTCTAATCTGGAGAATTGTGAAAATCAGTTAATCTGCTTAGAACTTTTTTATATCTGAGTTGTGATCTAGCTAACCACCCCATATGTGGCGAAAAGTGCTTAGCTGACAGATGGTTACTAGATTGTAATATTAGAACCGATCTTGTTGAATGTGATTATCCATACATTTGTCAGCAAAAGCTTGTAGTCACTTACTGCCTTGCCTGTGAAATCTGATTCCATCGTGATTTGTTTACCAGGATGCTGTGAAGAAGTTACCTCCTTTGCGGCCATTATGTTTGATTCTGAAGGTTTTTCTGCAGCAGAGAGAATTAAATGAGGTTTCTTTCTAGTACTATTCCTTACTTGTTAGACTTTGGAATCCACCTAAACTTTTCTGAGTTACATTTACCTGTTCCCTTTGTTTTATTTCAGGTCTATTCCGGCGGAATTGGCTCTTATGCTCTTCTTACAATGCTAATAACACACTTACAGGTAATAGGACAATCTTATATCTAATGTTATGTTGTTCTTTGGTTGTGCCAATTCTAGAGTGAATCAAACTGTGTTTCTAAGTTTCTTATATTTGTTGTGTTTGCAAAACTGAGCCTTAATAGAAACTCACGTGTAATAAACTTAACTTTTGCTCATGGCGCCTTAAATTAAAGGAATATACTCTAGGCTTGTAAAATTTTATGTCCTTTGTGTTCCTTGATAGAATTATTTTGTCTGTTTTGGTGCATAAATTTTTGTAGTTTTATGCTTAATCCGAATTTCACTGTCAAATTTGTGGCCTTATGTGGAAAATTCCCTGCTTTTAGATGCACTGGAAAGGACAAGATTTACAAGGTCGCCACCAATCTATGGAACACAATTTGGGAATTCTTTTGGTATGTAATTTCTTTTTGATTGTGTACTGAGTATTCTTTTTCTTAAGTCTCTGGTTTTGTTGACCTTCAT
This sequence comes from Typha angustifolia, assembly GCF_048772165.1. Classification (NCBI taxonomy): domain Eukaryota; kingdom Viridiplantae; phylum Streptophyta; class Magnoliopsida; order Poales; family Typhaceae; genus Typha; species Typha angustifolia. The sequence continues at coordinate 2,638,753 of NC_133239.1, forward strand.
TCTGTTAGATAGGGAAATCTGATGAGAGAATTGTAAAATTAGATTTATAATACATTCATAAAGCACCTAATAGACTTTCGTCCGGAAAGCATATAAAAAGAATGAAAGTACCTTGGCATGCGATTCAGCATCATTTAATATTTTTGTTAATTGCATCTTAGAGATGAAAACTATCTGACAACTGACTTTATGACGTTTATAACAAATTTCTTCCTTCACCACTTTGGTTCTTGAGGCAGTATGCCATGCAGAGGGTGGGATAGGCTAACATAACTTTTTGTTTTTTAATATTTCAATTATGTGTTACTAAATGTAGATCAGATTTCTAATACTAATGCATGTTATTCTGCAGTTCAGCATCGTAACTTGTAGAAGGTAAAGAAATGAATAAAGGATGTCTCTGTAGAGTCCTATGGCTAGTATCTTGATCTTAAGAGGACAAAATTGCGTTGACACTTCCATACCGATTTTTTATTTTATTATTCTTCTGGTATATCTATAACATACACATTCTGATGAAATATGTTTATGTATTACAAGCAGACGACCTTTTTGGAGGGTGAATGAATATGTTTAATGTTCATAATTTCAACATCTTCATATCAAATTTGAAATGTTTACATGGTTCTTCAATATTTTATACTTTTAAGTGAATTGATAATCATGCCCAAAAAAAGTGGCTTGCAACTCAGCCAGTAAATAGAACATCAAAATTTAATTCCACATTGTCATCCAACAATCATCATCTGTACTTTCTTTTCTGCCTACAATTTGGGATTGGTTCTGATGCTATATTTTAATGAATGACGAACTTAAACTTAACTGACACACATATTTTGCTTAAATACAGTATCCTTAGTTTGCTCCTAGTCATCACTAGGTCTTTTGTGTGTAGATGTGTCATTTGATATGTTGCTACGAACATTAACCTACCCTATGGTGGCTTTATTTTAACCTTGTATTTGCGTAACAGGTTAATTTCTTTGATTTTTTTGGGCGCAAGCTGAACAATTGGGACATTGGCGTCTCTTGCAGTTCGAAAAGTAGCTTTTTCTTGAAGAGTGATAAGGGGTATAATTATACTGTCTTCACCTGGTTCCTGTTTTTAACCGTCAATAGACTTTCCTTTCCTTGCATGTGTCTATGGATGCACTTTCTGTAGTTGCAGGATAATTATTTGCACTTCTGTTAGTTGTGTTACAGAAGGTGGAGAACCATAGTTTCTCTTCTCACTAGTGATTTGTGTTTATCAATTTGGAAATCCGTTCTTTAGTGTTGGATGTAAGTCATCATAGGTTACCACTGAATAGTGCAATCAAGTCAAAAGAGGATACAAATTCTCTCTTCATCTATGGGCTGATGTGATCTGGTCTTTACTATTCTTCTTAACTACACCTAGAGGGAGGTCATGCAACTGCTTAAAGGAGTAAGCATACCACCTGTGGTTCAGTTATGGGTCCCATGACTTATTAACGTAGCTCAGTTGCATGAAGAATGATTGTCATATTAGAGTAGTCACGACAAACAGTCTTTTAACTGTATGCTTGCTTCAGTCATTTGAACTGTTCTGCGCTCTCACTTTAACATTTTTTTTTATTCTTCTGTTTTGCTAGTCATGACATTTTTATGCGCATTTTCTGTAGATTTATGAATTCAGATCGACCGTATCTTCTCTCCATTGAGGATCCCCAGGTGAGCTGCTTGTGTTTTCTGAGGTTTAGCAATCTGGTCTCTAGAGTCCACCAGTAACGAGAGACTTATTATATTTGGATAATGTTTTCAATGGTATAGGCACCAGATAATGACATTGGGAAGAACTCCTATAACTACTTTAAGGTAACATTTATGGTCTGAATTTTTCTGACATTTAGTGTTTTTCATGTCTGTAAATATAGGCTAATTTCTTTTGATGCTTATTTCAAGTACCCTTGTGCTCGACAGAATAAAGATTTTTAAACAAATGTGCTTGCTTTTCCTAATGTATTCTAACTTATCAACCTTGTAGAAATTGTAATATGTATCTCACTTAATGAGGTCAAGTTACAAAAGGATAGTTATAATATTGTTCTTCTGAAATGTCATACAAAGACCACTTATCAAGGACCTATTCCATTCAAAAGTAGCAATTATTGGGTTGGAGAAAAACTGAAGGAAACTTATGTAGGAGTTAGATAAATCTCTGCATTGGAGGACATTGCCCAAAATTGAGCTCAATCACTGTTGTCATTTTTGTCCCTTAATCTCTTCAGGTGTTCTCAGTCCTGATACTTGCATGGATAGTTATTCTTGCCGTTAACTTTGTTACAGAACTATATATTACATGCTGCAGGTGAAATCAGCCTTTTCGATGGCATACTCTACACTAACGGACGCAAACACCATCATCAGCTTAGGCCATAACAGGAGCATCCTGGGTACCATCATTAGACCGGATTCTCTGCTTCTTGACCGTAAAGGTGGAACTAATGGAGAGCTTACATTTGATAGCTTGCTCCGGGGAGCTGGAGAACCAATTGCCCATCAATTTGAAAATGGGAATGACATGATATATAACTGGCAGTTGGTGGATGATGAACCCTTACCGAGGGAGAATATAGTCACTGAGGATGACAGTGAATTGTCTTCTGGGAAGAGGAGGCATGCCTCAAAAGCAAAACAGAAAGCCAGTAAAAGAGAAAAGCTGGACACCAGGAGGCATGAAGAAAATGGGGTTAGGAAGGAGTCAGGAGCTAAGAAGCGAGGAAAAGGATACCGAGATAGTGATAGACATACAAAGAGTCTACCTCGTTACGGAAGTAGTAGTCGGTGGTAAGCAGCAGCATGGTTCAATGCTACAAGCGTTATATATTTCAGCTGCTGCAACCTGCAAAGCAGTGACAATACGGCAACAGGATCAAAGAAGATCCTGTAGTAATACAGAGAAAACGCGGATGCTCATCACAGCATATAGAAGTCAGCAACGCCAAAGTGGTCATTTGCTGATGCCAATCAAATGATACTAGTCCATGAGGTATTTGGCTGCTGCTGCTTGTCAGTACCAAGCAAAGTTATGTAGTATAATAATCAAGGCACATATATGTAACACTATGACCGGTTTCTTTTTGTATGCTATGCAGTAGTTTGTTCCGATAGATTTAGACGTGCGAGTACCTCTACATATAAGAGGTGCATGAAGGCCATAACTTTCTACTCATCTTTATGCAATTGTTCATGGATCAGACATATCGTGTCAAATTCTTAAACAACTTTCTGGAGAAACAATATAATGCTTTGCATCCATATTCCCGGACAAAGACAATACACATTAATATTCAAAATTATCGAGTAGGTTTTATGAACAGTTTTCCCAGCTTCTAGATTGAGATCGTGTTAGGATGGTACAGGTCAAACTAATTTAATGGCTTTCGTGTACAACAAACAAATTGCTGACCAGGAAAATGGGGTTCAATGAAAAATTCTTGCCAGACAGATATGAAGCTTCTGATAATCACTCACAGACATGTGCATCACTTATTTATATTGTAAAGGCACATAAATCACAAAGATATAACTGTTCTGGAAAAATCAACCATATTTACAATCAACAAGAAACCGAATTCTGCAAGGACTGCAAAAGCACTTCACTGAAGCACCTTCACTCAGATATGGAGGCAGGTCCGAAACTTGATGACACTATTATGTTACCTTCACCATTCTCGTGGGGGCATGCTGGCAGATCCTCCATTCAGCCGGTCGAGCAGCACATTGAAGTCCATAGGCTGACCACTCTCTGCCATCTTATGGGTGACACCAATAACCTGCTCTCTCGGATATCCCATACTAATAGCTTTCTCAATCATGTCGCCATAAGGGTGATTCAGCATTATCTGCTGTCCTGGATGACGCGACCTGCCATACTCGCTGGAAGGCAGTTGCGGAGAGTGGGCAGGTGGAACATTGCTAACTGAATAGTTGTATGGGGCATTGTAACCTTGTACATTTACAGGCGGTCTGTAGGATGCAGTGCTTGTGTACTCAACCTTGGTCATATGTGGTCCATACGGACCCTGTGTATTATGCTGTGTCGGTGTGGTGCCACCTTGTCCGCCATAACCCAAAGGCGCAACTTCAGAGCGGGTTGCACCAGGCTGATGAATTGTGGAATATTGACCCTGTTTAGCCATGCTGCCAGAGAATGTTTCAGGAACTGGATTGCCAGGCTGGTAAGATGAGTATGGAGGATAAGATGGTGGAGCCTGAGATCCGATTTGAGCCTGCAAAGGTGGTAGTTGTGGTTGCACCACTTTTGGTGGAAGCTGCTGAGTGCTAGGTTGTTGCGGTTGCACCACCTGTGGTTGAAACTGCTGAGGGGGTTGCGGTGGCCATTGCTGTTGATATTGAGGAAATGATTGTGAGCGCGCCTGATTCATCATTTGAGGTCGCTGTGCTGGATCTTGGGTAGGGAGATCCTGACTCTGAGATCTTGCTTGCATGTATTGAACCTCAGGTTGAAATGTCTGGCTCTGCTGGTCCTGTACTGCAGTTTGACGCTGTGGATAGTATGCATTTGCTTGGTTCACAACATAATGGTCCTGTCTCACACTCTGAGGAACAGATGCTGCCTGCTGTGGGATTTGCTCTTTGTAAGGTTGTATCTGGGGTGGGATAAATTGGATTTGCGATGGAAGTGACTGTGGTATGTTAGCTTGGCCAGATGGTACAATAGCTAGTTGGTTTGCCGGTTCTGGCTGGTCGTCGTGCTTCTTTGACTCTGATACTGATGATGTGACACCCTCTTCATTTTTTTGAGTAGATTCCTTCTGTACAAGCTGAAGTTTTGTGAGTTCCTTCTGAGTCTCAGCAAGTTCTTGTTTGTCCCTCAGGATTTGTACAGACCTGTGGATCTGGCGTTCAAAAGAATGATCATCTCTTAGTGCATGGTGAATCGATGATTCGAAAAGAACAAGCGAAAAATCATGTACTCCAACAAAAATGAAAAAACTGATAGTTTAAGTGCAAACTTGCCTCTTGAAGATGCTTCTCAAGAGACTTGAACTTTAAATCTTCTTCACTACGATCCTGAGTCATTTCACTTCTAAATTCACCTATTGATCTTTCAAGTTTATAGCAATAGATCTCTAGTTGTGACAGACGTCCACTGACTCCCTCAAGAGAATGCAGTATATTATCAGCATATTTTTTCATGCACTTCTCAACAGCTAATAGTACATTCTCTTTGGAATAATCTTCTTGTTCGTAAATATTTATCAATGGTCTCCCCATTCTGCTGTCATGGAAATCCTGCTCAAATTAAGAATGCAAACCATAAGTTTATCATATTCTCTAACAATACTAGTTTGGAAAAAAAAAGAAAGAATGTATTACCTTTGATAGAAATATGGAGAATTCTAGATCAAAACAAACTTGTATAAAATCTTAATTGAAACTAACAAAGATGATATAGAAAAACAATACATTTTTCATTTTCTCTATTGAGCATTTTGTCTGAAAGACAAACATAATTCTCAATGTCAGAAGTTCAAAACTTCTTTGACATCTAGGCTCTTTCCAATTACTCCATGAAGAAGGGGAAATTTTCTGTTTTTAGTAGTCTACCAAGAAATTTCATCGCAAGTACCACAGCTAGGAAATTAGTACAATTATATAGAGATCTGATAATAATAGGTTGATAACTGTCTGCTAGTAATAGAATATTGATAGTTCCAACAAATCCTTCTTGACATTGATTATGCGAGTGCATTGGGTTTTAGGAGATACTAATAGAATGGCAGGGGGAGAGAGAAAGAGAATTCATGGAAAGCCAACACAAACATTTTAAACAAATGCAAGATTCCTAAGTATCATTAAACTGTAATTGTAAGCGATGTCAAAGTTATACAAATTGATCCCCAAAATTGGGGAAAATAAAGTAGTGCCACAAAAAAAGAAGATTCTTCACCTATTAAAAGTACAATTGCCAACATGATGTATAACATCAAGGGCAAAATGCGGACAAACTTCCCAACAAAATTGAAAATTTCCAAGTATTCTCTTCCTACCAATATTCCAATGAATTGTTTTCTTTCTCTATCGATGATATAAATGGATTAGGGCTTCCACAATGGGAGAAACGAAATGGATCACCGAATAATTTTGACGTTATATAACGTTTCTTCTTCTCTACACAACATAAATCAAATAAAAGCAAATTAAAAATTTTCGAAATAAGAAACTAGTAGATCAAAACAGGAACGGGAGCCAAAGACAATCAAATAAGAACCTAACACCTTTATTTTAAAATCTCCAGTACGAAGCCAAAGCTGGATAACGATCAGTACAAGAGAAACAAAGGTTCATCGAAACTATACCTTCCCCAAAGTATCCGATCGCCTCCCGTTGGAGAGACCCTGGGAGGCGGAGGCGGAGTCGTCGTAGGAGCAGAGGACGTCATCGGAGCCGAAATCGAAGGGTCGGGAGCCCGAGACAGGTCGGCCGGAGGATCCACCGGAAGCCATGGAAGAAAAGATCAAGAACTAGAGTTAGGGTTTCTAGACTTCTCTTCTCTACTCGCTCTTCTCCAGCGATAGGGAAAGGGAATAGGAAAAGTGAGAATTTGTGCCTTCACGAGCAAGTCTCAAGCGGATTAAACAACGAAATGGGACAAAATAATAGAAGGACAGCGTTGAAAATGGTTCAATACCAACCATCTCAAATGGAGTCGGTAAGCAAACTTTCTTTCCCTGTGGGTTTTATTCTAAATCTAAATAATATTATAAAAAAATTATTTAATAGTTTAGCAGTTTGATGGTCTGGTTCGATTCGATTGATTGCTCCGTTTCATTAGTTTAAAGTAACAACCCGGTAGCGTTTAGTTCAAAGTAATTATTCATGCATATTGTTTAAAGTCTAGACTAGATAGATAAAAGCTAGGTATGACCTAAGTATCTCTGTATATAAAAATAGTTGGCTCTTTGTTTAACTCATATTTAATTTTCGAACTAACAAATAATAAAAAAAATAATTCAATCTAATAGTTGGAATAAAATATTTATAAAATTTATAAATAAAACCGTCGGAAGAACCAACCTGTCACTTAAAACTTTACAATAAACACATAATGTAGGGTCTTACATATAAATGTCCAAGATATTTCTATCCGATCAGGATTGGACTAAAATCTAATCAAATCGAACCAATTTTTTGATCTCTTAATTGGTGATTGAATTCACTGGATTTAGACTTGATTCGAGCCATTGGTCTCTCGCCAATAAGAGGTATGTTAAAGGACAAGATGTCCACAATCTTAAATTATACTAATGTATACTATCTGGGATCAAATAAATATCCCAATGACTAGATTAATTTGGTGGTACAAAGATATAAGAAGTATCTCCAGAGATACTAGTGGTGTTAAATTATCTTTATTTTTCTCTAATAATTAACGCCAATATACTAAGAAACTATCAAATTTTAAGATGAATGATTAATTTGCACTGCACTCGATCTCCATCTAGCTCGAGTTCGACCCAATCCCGAACTGTCTACAACGTACTTCTCTTGTGAGATTTCATGATAAATTTATAATTTATTCTCCCGTGGTTTAATCCAATTTTTATTTCTTATTATATATTTAAACTTAATCACTTTTATCCATATTGTTGTTAGGACTAAATATTTTGTAACCCCTATAATTTTATTTGTATTACTTTACCCTATTACAAATATATTAAATTAAAATTATTTTTATTATATTTAATTATATATATATATATTATACTTTCATCGAATAAAATTTAATCAGTATTATTCTAGATGTATTAAGAAGTTACTAAATTATGGATAATTTTGTTTCTAATAAGTATTTTAATTTGACCCGTATATTAAAATATAATAAAAAATAATAATTTTAGTTTGAATATATATATATATAAAAGGGTAAGATTAATGCAAATAAAATTTCAAGAGAGTGACGTAAATTTAGACTTTTAACCAACCGGATGTAAAATATAATTTTGTCTGAGTTTTCCTGTTAATGTCTCACTTAATTTATCAAGTACATCATTATTCGAAGATCTATAAGCTTAGAATAAATTTGGACATTTTCTAAAATTTTATCATCAACTTTATAAAGTATGTCACTCTCGTGAACTAAATTTTATCTAGTTTAGATTTTAAGTTTGTACATGGCCGACTAAACTATTGCTCCGAATTAAAAAGAACAGTTGCGTACAGATTGCAACGTCAAATTATAAAATTAATTAATAATTTTTTATAATAATTATTTAAAATCGGAGTTAATCATTCTTAGTTTCAGGGCGGGATAAAGCTGATACCGCCATCTGTCCACCCGAAAGGGAAGATGATCTACAGCTCTGATGCATGAACTTCCTATTTCCGAATAGTTGGCAGTATACGATTAGCTATTGAATCTGATCTGATCTCTGTGTGTGTGTGTATACATATGCTTTATCCGATTTTCCTTTCTCTTTTATTTTTTTTTTAAAATTTTACTCCCGAGAAGAAAGAGTAATTATTGCGGAGGACGAGTCGATGGCGATCTGCTCTCCGTTAGATTCATCGGAATCAGGAAGCAGAAAGGCGTGGATAGTGCACGGCCTCGTCGTCGGCGCCGCCATCGCGGCGGCAGCGGCGGCCCACGCCGCCTTCTATTTCCGCTGGCCTTCGAGAAGTTTCCGGAGCCGGGTAGTCGGGATCATCCCGGCTCGATTCGCCTCCTCCCGGTTTGAGGGCAAGCCCCTCGTCCACATTCTAGGGAAGCCTATGATCCAGGTTCTCCTACCCTTCCTCGAGATTCGTATTTCGGACATTCTAGGGAAGCCTAGTGTACTGGATGTAATCTGTATGAGTTCTTTTGCTGTTACCCTAGTGATTTTAATACATTGTTGTGGGAGTTAATTATGGGGTTTGTAGAATCTTTCTCTTGTAAAGAAGGGCTGGAGAACATAAATTGGAAATGCGACATAGTGATGGTTAATTGTTTAAATTTGGAGGAGTAACATTTTGATAGGTTTTGCAAGATTTTAAGTCATAGATTTTGGTAAAGCTGACAACTTTGACATCAGAACTGTCTTCTCATACTACTTGATGCACAGGAAAGAAGTCAAAGAACCCTCGCAAATTTGAATATATTTGGTACTAGAATGTGTTGGATAAACGGTTTATTCTTGAATTAATTGTCCTCTTGTCGATAAGTCGGTCTTTGGAGGCAATAGAAGTTAGAGGGGATTTATTCCTTTTTCTGATTTGGATGCAATTTTTAGAATAATAACCAGTTGTGGTTTAAAAGTTACTTCTTCTTTTTTTTCAATTTTTGTGCTTGAATAAATAGTGATATTCAGTTGTTCTTCATTTTACTTTTGCAGAGAACATGGGAGAGAGCCAAGCTGGCTTCTACCCTGGACCATGTTGGTAAGTAAAGCTGGTTGTTTCCATACATACTCTTGGCTGTACAATCTCAGTTCAATTAAAACCTCCACCGGGAAGAACATTTGATCTTAAATCTGTACAATCTCTAGTGCCATATATCATTTCAGAAGTATGAATCTGCTGCTCCAATATTTAGACTGGCTAAACTTCAGCTTTTTCTTATTAAAAAGATATATCTTCATACCAATTTTATGATCCAATACTCTGAAATCATGCTCATAGGATATATTTTGAGATGTTGTATGCCTACATAAGATATAGTAATTTATTATTACTATTGATTCTTCTTATTCTTTAATGATTGTGTATCTGCCTCTTGTGGTAGTTGTGGCGACGGATGATGAAAAAATTGCAGAATGTTGTAGAGCATTTGGAGCAGATGTTATAATGACATCAGAATCATGCAAAAATGGTTTCTTCTTTTCCTTTATAGATTAGATTAAGGTATCCAAATTTCTGCAGCTATTGATAAACCTTTTCTGCTTGTAGGAACTGAACGTTGTAATGAAGCACTTCAGAAGCTTGGTAAAAAGTATGATGTTGTTGTCAATATTCAAGGAGATGAGCCACTTATTGAACCGGAGATTATAGATGGCATTGTTAAAGCATTGCAGGTGGTTATTTATGTATGGAACTTTTAATGCATCTTCCGTTTCTGTTAAATGTTTTTCACTTTTTCTAACTAACAGTTCTTAGATTGCATAATAAGGCCAGTAATGCACTTTTACTTCTCATGCCCAGGCTAGCTGCATTGGCCAATATTTGTGTTGCTTTACTACTCCTTAAGATTAGGTGAAAATGACTCGCTGCTAATATGAGAATCAGAAGCCTCACTTTTCTAAGCTTCTAGATTTAACCTCTTTCAGAGTTGGATTGCAAGAGTAAAAAACTAAAAATGCTTATGATTTCATTACCATGAAATCTCTCTGTTCCACTTGACATTATGTAGATGGATTTATCAAAATCAAAAGTAGTTCTCTAGATTTCTTAAAATCAAAGTGGTATATCGTTATGCTAAGTTATTACCAATTATCTGCCCCCTCCCCTACTCTTTTCAGTTCAGTGGGTGTGTTATGGGTGAGCTACCTCCTCATCTAATTAGCCTTCTGGGATTTGACCATATCTCCTCTTATATTTCTCATAATGGAAGGCAAGTAATTTTAGTTAACGGATGCAACTAGTGTATTGAGAAAAATATATATAGTTGAGATTTAGAAAGGTTGGTAAAATTAATCTGCATCTTTCTTCCTACAAAGAAATTTGAAAGTCACACAGTAAAAGTGTTCAGTTTATTTTCATGCTGCTCTGGAACAACATTTCTTTATGCATCTTAAACTTCCTTTCTGGCTGTGATAACTTCAAGTCCTTGTCTTCCCCTCATCAGTACAGGCAGTTGGTTAACATACTGATTACTGACATTAAGATGTGATGTATAGAGTTACAGTTCTTGAATTGTGAGTCTATAAATTTCAAGTGTGACTTTGCTTAGGAGGGTTATCTTATGTAATAAATTTTTTATTGTCGCTCAAGGTGTCCAGAGTAAATCTTAATCTCGTCAAGATAATGATTTTACACTTGAAATCTTACAGTTACGGTGTATAATCATGATACAACCTGCTCTCTAACTTCTTTTTTGTTTTACCATGCATTCTTCTCGTACTTTGTGCAAATAATCTAAAAAATTCTTGCTTTGGAGTATTTTTCCCCTGTCAACTACTAGTTGAGTCATTTTCCCCCTATACCATCTCTGGATAGATATTACTGTTATGTTTAGACATGCACTTCCCCCTCCTTTCTTCATTGTTACTCTTTTTCCCTCTTTCTTTGCCGTCTTCAAATGTAAAAATAATTGTGTTGGACTTCTGGTACATAGGAAGCTCCTGATGCAGTTTTCAGCACAGCTGTCACTTCACTGAAACCAGAAGATGCATTTGACTCAAACCGAGTTAAGTGTGTAGTAGACAATCGTGGTTATGCAATTTACTTCTCAAGGGGGTTGATTCCATTTAACAAGTGAGTCTTTTATATGCTGGATTAGTGGCTCTGTTATGGTTATTGGTTTTGTGGCTCTCTCATGATCACGTTATGACTTTTCATATTGCTGTTTGGCGTATTCTATTATTTCAGGACAGGGAAAGTAAACCCTCATTTCCCATATCTTCTTCATTTGGGTATTCAGGTACTTCTTGCGCAGATATCTTGATTTTTTAGTATGCCACATTGCGGTGGTTGAATAATGATGTTTTCGCTTGCGTTTCTACATTGTTTATCTGCACCAATCAACAAATCCGTGCCAACAGTATTTACTAATATTTGTCATTCTCTCCATTCAGAGCTTTGATTCCAAATTTTTAAAGACTTACTCAGAGCTTCCACCTACCCCTTTGCAACTGGAAGAAGACCTGGAGCAACTGAAAGTTCTTGAGAATGGATACAAGATGAAGGTAATTTCAGATATGCTGTATACAAATTTTGTTAATTTGCCCCCTGAAGAATCTTTTTTCAGTTAAATGTTTATTATGGTTTCTCTGAGTATTAGCACAACTATTTTTGCATGATTGACTTTATGGCTGTAGGCTGTCTACTTCTAAGTCCTTGTGCTACCCATCATGCATGTTGTTCATGCAATTGTAATATGAAAGACATCTCTTGCGAATTTGCAGGTTATCAAAGTTGACCATGATGCACATGGTGTCGACACGCCTGAAGACATTGAAAAGATAGAAACACTGATGCAAGAAAGAAATATCCAGTAGTGGAGCAAGTAAAATTACAAGAGCGATGCGGAGAGTGAGCCTAGTTCTAGTATTCTCCATGTCTTGTTTGACTTATGTAATGAATTGTTATATCTGCTAGCCTAAATTCTCTAGAGCTTTTTCTTGTTTTCTTTTTCCAACTCTGTAACCATGTCTTGTTTTGTAAGAAGTGTTTGAAGGCAGTTCCTGAGAAGAATTTTTATCATGAGAAGGTATAATAATTTATTGTGACAAGGAAATGCTACTGCCAGTTCAATGGATTTATAATGTGGAATAACGGTAACTAATTGTGATATATTTGCATCCATTGAATATATACATTTAACATGAAATATGCGTACTGTAAATATAAAATAACCCTTCTTTGCAGATAACACGTATTTTGATCCACATTTGCTAAGGAAGTTATAAAGTGGAATTATTCTTGCAAATCATTCGACGATCCATTGATTGGGTTGACCTATGTCGGCATTGAAATTTTCTGTCGTTTAAAAAGATAAGGCATTCAAATACTAGTGATCAAATACTTTCTTCTTTCAGGCCGCTGTAGCCTAGGGGTTGGCTTTCATTTTCTAGTGAAGTAGCATATGCTATAGTTTGGATTTGTTGGGTTTTTGCAATCAGAGGACAATATTATTGGTTTAATTCACTACTTCACACATTTCTATTCTCAGATCTATGTATAGTTAGCACATTTCCTTTTCCTTTTTCTAGGATAGATTAGGAGGTATTGTTATAGATATATGAATGGGCCTTTTCATAAATGCTTTCATAATTTTGTAGCAGACTTTCTTTCATAATTTTGTAGCCCCTAGAGGTAAACCCTGCATGGGTTTCAGACATTTCTTCTCCTCTCTTCTTAAAAGCCTCTGTCTGCCTTCCCCCTTTTCTCTACCTTAGCCATTTTAACTATGTAATAGGGAGAGGCATTTTCCTCTCCCTTGTGATGTTTCTTTCATTTTTCTCATTTTCCTCTCCTTTTCTTCTCCTCTCCCTCTTTCTCCTATATTTTTAAAAACTAATGGGATTAACTCCGACTTCATTCACTATTCAACTCGATTCAAATTAAATTCGGATAAAAAATTTCTACTCGACCGCATATATATATTGATTTAAATATATGTAGAATTTTTTTTAAAAAAAATTAGATAAAGATTCGAATACGAATAAAAAACTCGAATATGGATATGGATATTGGTTAGGTTAATTTTTTGGATGTTAGATATCCATTTAACTACATATTCTTTAAATAATTTATATTATTTAAATAATAAATATTATTATTATTATTATTAATGTGTTCGCCCACAGACCACCTCATTGATCTCCGCTCGTCTTATATATATATCATGCGCCATTTATGTCAGCTCTGACATCCTCCATTGTCATGGCGTCTGCCACCTACAGGTATCTAACCTAGTTCGAGGACATGATGGCTTGTGTTAGCTTATCAACTATAATCATCCTTCGTATCTTTTGTTTCGCTCTCCATACACCAATGCAGCATTGAGTTTATGGCCCATCAAACCTTTTGATGTGCTTTTTCTACAGTGATGTGGATGATGGCCAAATAGGAGGCTTGTTTTTCTCCTATCTTCCCTACTCCATTATGTACGAATATTTGTAATTGTCATTAAGTCTATTTTCAACGTAGCTAAATATGAGACTTATGTCCAACAGTATCCAGATCTCTCTCCCTTCTCAATTATCAAGTTATAACTTAAAAATTAAGCTTAATAAAATAATCAACTTAAAAATATTTTCTTAGAAAATAGAAAATATTCATATATACCCCCCTTAACTTCTTTTTGAAACACATACTTTTCCTATTACTTTTTTATTCTATTTTTAATCCAAAAATTATCACTTGATTAGTATGCCAAAATATTTGTGACCTTTATATTCTTATTTTTAGAGAAAAAAAAGAAGGAATATCTCAAAAGTTCATATGAAAATAGATAACTAGTTTAGGATCTAAGTAAAATTATTAAAAAAGAAGAAGAAGAAGAGGAAAAAAATAGGAGGGGGCCAGAAAAGTGGGAGGAGATGATCAGGTCCATCACCCATCACAATCCCACAATTCTTTCCATTAAAAAAGACCCACAGGTAGAAAGATACATAGGTTGACAGATAAATAGATAGAGATAGATGGTCCACTTCACGTAAACATCAATACTTGCATCACACAAGATAAAAAGCTCTAAAAATCCAAACATCGACCTTAAAGCAAAGCTACCAATCTTGCATCCTTTACTAAAAGACCTCGCAGCTTCACAGGTACTACTGCTTCATTAATGCCGTTTGCAAGGCTTAAAAATGATGCTGTGGGTCTGGTCCTCCAGGTACTTCTCTCTTGCCATCACCAGCAGCCATAATACTCCTCCCCCTCCCCATCAATTTATGCACCAAAATCTCCACCCCTTCCCCGCCTTCATGGCCGCCGTCGAGCTCAGCACGACTCTCGAGAATGACTCGCGCTTCGGGCATCCCGACGAACACCAAACACATTATCAGAACGAGCGGAAGTGCTACTCGAATCGCCATTAATGTACGTAACTAAGTACTAAATTTCTTCTTCTTCTTTTTTCTTCTCTCCCTTAGACTCTGAGGACTATGTTGATCTACTTCTAGACTGTGAGAGGAGAGGCAATATATATATATATATATATATATATATATACACATACACATAGGAGACTAAGGAGAGTGACGAACAATAATTATTGTTATTATTATTCATTAGGGTTTGCTTTTTAGAAAGCTAGATAGGTGGTTTGGCCAATTGGCCATATCAATTGTCATTCCATCAGGGGCCGTTATATTACATATGCCACCATTTCGTCCCTGGCAATACCAATGTGCTCTTCCCATGATCTCCAATACTTTGATTTATAATGCCAGTTAAGTCTAACGGTGGGCGACATTTCAAGCTAAATATTAAACTAAGATTTGCTTATCATTTAGTCAATATGCCAATGGATTTGAAGGCTTATCATTCTCTCGTCGATCGATATTTATTCACATTTCGTCTTCATATGTGAATCAACTAAATCATAAACTATGTCACCTCTAATATTTATTGAGTAGCCGAATGATATTATCTTACGTGAGCCCTTCACTTAAGAATGTAGCTCCCAATGAACAATATTAGTGACTAAAACACAAACCAAAGTTAGTACTAATTGTTTTGAGTCTAATGAAGAAATGTACGAGAAAAACAAGCAGCGTGAAGAGGAAAGTTCTCTTTTTCCCATGGAAAGAGATAAACACACACCATCCTCTTCACTGATGAGAGGGAGAGAGAGAGAGAGAGAAGAGAGGCAAAAGTGCAATTTATTAGTGGATTCCAATTCAACCTATGGGATCATGTCTCCAAATAATTCTCTTAAAGCCAGAGAGATTGGCCCCCTCTAATTTCCTAAATTACGAACACCTTATCATATGTTTCACATAATTGCATTAGATTTGGCCCTAAACATATATATATTTATATTTATATATGTAATGTGGTCACCGTCAGGGTGTGGTCATGTCTTTTTGTTGTTAAACTTAATTGAGGTTCTCCACTGGCCCTTAATACAAATTACTTTTTCAAACTTTATAGTTCCTCTTTTTGTTTAGAATCTAATTAAAAAGGCAACATATCCTCTCCAAACCTACCTTCAGGAATCTGCTGCATTTGGGTTATGCAGCCATTTTTAATAGGGACAAAAGAAGGTTGAGAGTTTTTAATCTGGCAGGACGTAGAAAATTCCTTCGGACGGAGCTGCAGAGAATCCACATTCCTGGCCTATCCATGCATGAGCAACTTTTATCGGGGCGATAACAAATCTAATAAGAAGTTATCCAGCTTTATATATATATATATATTTATATATATATATATATATATATATATATATATACTCACAAGGTTATAATTTCTCATATAGTTTAGAATGCATTTAGAAGATTTTTGAGAGAGAGGAAAAAAAGAATTATCGATGAGCAACAAGCAAAGGCTTTCTTTATTTTATTAATTTGACGAAGAATGCTCGAGTTATATTGGAAAATAGTAGTGGTCTTTGAGTAAGCAATGACGGACCCAAATCTATACGCAATTTAATTATCCATTTTGTGCTAGACAAGGGATAGTGGCAGGAAAGCAGGAGCAATGGAGCATTACTCGTACGTATAAAATGTTGATGAGAGGAATAGGGCTTTTGTTTATTCTTGACACTGCGAAGAATTAAGCTTGTTGTGAATCTAGTCATAAGATTTTGTTTGGATATCTTACATTCGACGAAGCGAATCTAAGATAAGATTTCTTTTCTCTCTTTTTTATTTCTCCTTTTAGTGCAATCGAGTTGCCGCATTACGATCCTACTTGCCTTTGTAAATTGGCAATTGGGGCTCTTCATGGGCTCTTTTTAGGTTAAATGGGATAATATTTAAATTTGGAAAAAGGTAGATGCATTTTTAAGATTGTTTGCACCAAAGAAGATATTCTTTTTATTAAATTATTGTAGATATAATTTAATATTTACACCCCCTTTTCATTGTCCAGAAATAGGCACTACTTAATATATTTGACTACTAGGCTTCAAGCCTTCATATAATAATATTTCTTTTGTGGCGAGTGAGACAGCGATTTGATAATTAAAGAAGCTTATATTGTATGAGTGTTCTCAAATTTATAATTAAATAAACCCAAGCTCCTATCAAAATATTAATATATGCGCATTGACCAATTGGGAAATAGTTTTAGTTAATATATTAGGCCCAGCCCATGGGCATCTATCTCATAATTGCTTTGGATGAAGCTTCTACAATTTTAGATCCTTAAACATGTCTATGGGGCTGCCAAATTAATCTCGCCTTGACTCAACTCATGCTTAATAAAATCCAAATTACTACATATAAATATTATTTTATATTACGAATAATTTGTGAGCATCGTATCAAAAGATTTAGTGGTCTATAATCCTTGTTTAATTTAAGCTTTAATCAAGCCTAAATTAAGCTTGATCTGACCAACTTGAATAAGGTTTGCATTAGACTAAGCTTAAAGTAAGCTTAAAGTAAGAAATAGGCTTGAATTAAGCTCTCGTTTAAAACTTTGGCTTAAATTAGATTCGCCCCGGACTTTGTTTGAAACTAATGTCTTTACTTTTAAGATAAAAACGCCTAGAAGTCTCAGCAAAAAGAAATAGATAAAAAAAAATTTAAAATTTCAAAATTAAAGAAGCCTATTTTATTTCAGACAATGGTTATGCATAGGTATTTTTTATATTTTATGATTAAAATGTAAAACGATAAACTATTAATTATTTTTCTTTTAATTTGTCAGCATTTTTAAGTACATTGAGCCCATCTAAAAGTACAACACTAATAAATTCAACATTTGACTGATAAGAATAATTAAGATAGACATGTTCTTCTGATATTAAATATTAAATGTAGGGTGTGATTTATTTGGGTAAAAGATGAGCTTGTTTGGTTAAAAGCTCTTCTTCGGCCGCCATTGTACCTACTCCACCGTAACTTCATCTTGGGCCGACCATTAAATTAGAACGAACATGGTCACAAACTGACATTTTTTGAAGCTAATGTTCTCCGCATTTGGATTATTCATAGCTCGAACCGACTTAGATGTAGTTTATTTCATCTAGGGTTGCCGCAGATCTTATCCACTTATCTTATATTAGTCAACTTAAGCAATATGCTTATCCTTAACCGCCTAACCTACGACTCTATCCGTCAAAAGAATGAACGAAGAGCTACCTTATCCTACGTACGCATTCACCTGCATGCATAAACTACAGTTTGGGATTTGGATATATCAACCGTCTAGGCCTCGTTAGTTGTGATGGGTATATTTCTTCTTCTTTATGTACTATGGAGGATAAATCATTTATTAATTACTTCGGTTATAAAAATTTATATGGATACTTTCCACCCGTTTCAGTGGTAAGGATGTTTCCAAGGTTCTTTTGATATCTTATTAAACTAAGGTTAATAAAAGTAATTGCCTTCATTTTAGGTCATACCCAAACTCAATTATTATCCATAAAGGCTACTGTCCGTGAGTAGTAGGACTCGGCCAAAATTAGCAGAATATATTTGAATCTTCGTTTCCAATAGCAATATATATTGCTCCATTTCCTAAAGAAAAAGCTCACATTTCTCCTTAATCGATCGGTTATCGTAGGTTTTGTGAAGTCAGTAAATTCTTTTGCGTGCTTGTGTATATTGATACCGATAAATTAAGCGATAATTGTTAGAGAAGAATAATTATAACTTCTTTCCTACAAGATAATGAATATTGTATGTCCCTGAAGTATTATGCCCACTGGCAAATCTCCCGTGAAACTTACTACTTCTTTATAAGATACTTATGGCCATCTCGTATATTAATTTTGTCGTTGCATTCAGCTCTGTTTTGACCATGCATTTTTGATCATCTTAAGCTTGAAAATAAGAAACATGTGCTAAAGTACCATTACTTAAAAAAAGGAATGAGATGAAAAGGGTACCAGAACACCTTTATCTGGACTTTATTCCTTTGCCTCGGTATTAGCACACTATCCAAAACATTACATAAACCTAAGGCAAATAGGACACACTTTGCAGAGAAAACAACACCACTAGACTACCAACAGCAATAGCGTAACACACTCCTCTCTTCACTTCCACACATGAAACACATCCATACTCTACGGGGGATGCCACTCAGTGATGCTGAGGATCTGGTCCTCCAGGGCTCAACCTCTTAGACTCGACCGCTCCCCCCTCTACGGTCTCTCCACCCTTAGAGTTAGGAAGTCCCCCGACCTGATTCTTTTCTTCTAGCATTCGCGACTCCATGATCGGAACGGAAGTGAGGATTAAGATGATGCATACCAAACATGTAATGGACACTCTCCCCATTTTCGTGCTTGCTTTGTAGGCCAATGACTACTCCAATGTGTAAGAGTCTGGCATCCAACCTCTAGCTTAAATACATCTCTCAACTGAGCTCTGTTCATTAGTTTAAGGACTATTAAGATGCGGAAATCTAATATTCAAATCGTAGCTTATTTCTATCTAGGTATACTTGGTTTATAATGCCGACACTGCCAACCATACAGCTTATAACGGCCACGAGAACCAATCAGAAGAAAATTAAGGAAAGTTAAGTTTTCACTGAACAGAGTATCCTTTCCATTGTCGTATTCGTATCTGCTTGATCCTCCATTACTCTTACCTTTCTAGAGAAAATGCTCTCCGTCAACGCTTCTTATCACGGAAAACTCTGTACTTACACCAAGTCAAATTCAGCATTGACTATGCAACGTGTCGACGTTGAGTAGGACGCGAACTCAGCATACCTTTCATATACTCATAATCTTTAGTGATTATGATGTATAGCCCTCAAATGTCTAAAAAAGCCTAGAAATTTCATCAAAGCAGAAACGAGTCGTGATAGTTAGAATGGTAGGGAAAGATACGATGACAGCTCGTATTATTTTAAGAGTAACATATAGACGAAAATAAAATTTAGGAAAAATACTAGATAAGATGAAGGCTAAAGACATCTTTGAATAATAATACTCTTAGCCCCATTTCACTTATAGAATAAGGATAGAATAAACATAAATAATCTAATTTTTAATAGTAGAAGAAGATGACTAATACTAGTATAAGTTATTGTAATATTTTGTTCAATACTAGTATAAGGTATAGTAATTACATTTAATGTGATATAAAGTTAATATTAAAATAAAATAATTGTACTGAGAATTAGTGATAGTTTAAATCCAATGAAAAAAATACTCTTAACTGTATGTTAAAAAATAGTAGTAAATAATATTTTTTCTAAAATAATATTTTGTTTTATTAAAACTATGGACTTAAAATACTCTATATACCCATATTATAAATAAATAACTATACACTGCGGGATAATATAGAGTAATAAGCTCGCACTGCAAAAATAATCTTGCACTCTTTATATAAAATAACTATGTACTAATAAAAAGGCCATTGCAGGGGATTTAGAATTTAGGGTTAAGCCCGCACTAAAATAACAATGCATTAGAGGATATAAAAGAAAACTATAAAGTAATGCGATGTTATAAATCTTCACTCTATATAAAATAATCATATACTAAAATAAATGAATAGACACTGCGAATTAATGCAAAGTTATAAGCCTATACTACGGTGTAATGCGATGTTATAAGCTCGCACTACAATGTAATGTAAAGTTATAAGCCCGCACTGTGAATAAAGTGTGAGAGCTTAATATTATTTTTTAATTTTTGCAGAATTTACTAGTTCAAAAAAAAATCTCAACTGTAGGTGAGATGTTTAAAATTCAAAAAATAAGATAGATGAGAGGAAAAAAAATAAACTATAGCTGAGATAACCGATACTTAATAGAAAAATAGTGGAGAGAAAGAGAGAATCACAACTATAACTGAGGTAATTTATAATTAATTATTATCTAATCTAAAGGCAAAATAGTAATTATGAGTTATTATTATATTATTTTTTTAAAATTGAATAGAATAAGATGAGAGAGAATGATAAATTACTATACTAGAATAAAATAAGATATAGTTACGATACCAGAATAATGATGCTTATTCTATAATAAACTTATTCTTATTTTACATGTGAACGAAAGCTAAAAGTTTATATTATTTATATATAAAAGATAAAAGACATAAAATGGCATACATACGAAAAGGCCCACCCTTTTTCACGACGCTATATCTTTTTGTTGTGATGGAAAATCTACGTTATGGAGCCACCACGAAACCCACTTATCCGCGCATCAATTGATCGGATTATCTTCCAACAGGAGGAAGACTAGAAAAAAAAAAAAAAAAAAGGGAGCAGCTTCTGAGTGCGAAAACTAGCATACAAGCATATTGTCCTCCAGTATTTTATTTTCCTTTCATTTTCTCTATCTTGTTTTCTTGTACGTACAACGGTACATAATATATACGGGTTATAGCCAGATAAAATTGACATTAAAGTTCCTGGAATACATCCAAAATATGTAAGCAGTTTTAGAAAGATACTGGATATAGACTGAGCCAATTACCCTTGCTTAACTCGCTTCTATTGTATTGTGACTAAGAGCCTGAGAGTGTCATATTAAATAAACAACCACCAATCTCAATATTAGTATAGTAATATCTACTTCTATTTTCTCTCTATCTTCTATCCAATAATTTATATTTAATAATTATTTTATTTGTAAAAAGTGCATCACTTTAATTAGCTATTATCTCAGTCTCTTTTTTTTTCTCCTCTATTCTCTCCTCATTTATCAATTATGAATTATATTTTAATTATTTGTTAAACTATCATTTCAACTTTATGTGATATCAATTATACTAATTTATATAAAAATAGAAAAAAAGTTATACAAGAATAAGCTCTCTTATACTAATGTTAATTTTTAATGGGGTTAGGATCAGGGCTGCGAAAAACTCGCAAAGCCCCTAGAAAGATGACTACGATCTCCAAGAAACTAAATATTGCGGGCTTCCTACTAATGGTTTGACTCCATCGAAAAGGACAAAGAGAAGAAAAAGAAAAAGCGCACAAACCGTCCTTGCAACCGAAGGCGGGCAGATTGTGTTCCGACGCTAGTTAGCATTTTCACCACAATACTAATAGATCCCCGCACTACGTTGAGAAAGGTATCAAAAGTGGGCACAAAAAAATTCAGTTTAAGACTGCTTATAGAATCCCGACTTTTCCAGTTTCCTCCAATTGAAAGAAATCTAGCCTAATCTTCTTAATTGCAAGTTCAAGGCACCTTTACCTCCCACTTCATTGAATACACCCTGTATTGTAGAACGATTGCAGAAACTCATCTCAACACTGACTAAAATTGGACTCTTCATAACCATTCATGTCCCTTTTTTTTTCCTTTTTTAAGAAATAACCATTCATGTCCGAATATTTATCTCCTCTAAAACTACTAAACCTAATTCAGAGAGCTTAGATAGTTATACTAAAAAGCATACCGAGCCAAAAGAATGGTTTGACAAGATCACTAAATATTAAAAAAAACAGGACAAAAGATCACCGGACATCAAAAACACCAAGACAATCTTAAGCAGATCAGATTAGTTTCAACTTTCAAATAAAAACTTTACTCATGACAAGCCCATAGGAAAAATCAAAAGTAATCCTGATTACAAAATAATGTGCTTACCTTTCTTTCATAAATTCTCTAGTTAATCACGTATGTAAGCAAGTTGAATCCAAGTTAAATGAGAAAGGAATCATATGATCATACAGCATCTAAATTGGCTTCACATCCTAGTATCTACTCATAGTTATTGGCCATTGTATGTCAGTAAATCTAACATTAAGGGACAGAACTGATAGTTGGAATTCATCTCATTATGCTAAACGGAGCTTCAAATTCAGATGGGCCAGGACTATTTTGAACTATAGCAGAATTGATAGCTCACTTATGTACTAAAACATGTGCTCAACCTTATGCAAGTGTTTAAGCATACCTTCAAATCAGGAACGAGTTAGTTTTTTGTCCATGTCACCCGATTAGGCCTGTTACAATTATGGGTGTAGTTATATCATTAACATTCATGCACATTACATCATAGTAGAATCAATTTATCAAGATAAACTAATGTCAGCATATTTCAACGAATTGCAACATAAAATCATCATTGGATTATATAGTTCAATCTAAACTATGTTACTATGTCAACGTGATATCAGCAATATAATGCAAAGTCACCAAACAAGACACGGATCATGACTTATCATTCCTGGACCATCTAGGGAACAGTGAACTATAAAAATCACCAAGTTTCATCTGAGAAAGAAACAGAAAAAAGTAAATTTTCATTTTAATTATGTTTGGTGTAAAAACATTGAGAATTCTTGTATGGTGTTCATCACAGTCAGCAAAACAGTATATTGCCAAAAAACTATGGATTTACTAGATTTTTCTATGCAAAGTTGATGGGCACTACTGGTCAGTCTGTTGTTTATAATTCTTTCGGAAAGTACTGAGGCCACAACTAGCTCAATTTAAGATAGATGAAACCTCATTTTTTTGTCTAGAAACAACTCCCTAGAAGGAAAGTTATAGCCCTAAAACTAATGATGATATTGCACGTATTTCGTGTGAGAACTACATGAAAAACGTCAACAGCATATGAATATTACTCAAACCAATGTATTATTCAATGAGAATCTCTCTGACCAAAATGCATCATGCAAAAGTAACTTACTTCTGTGCATGTAAGCATCATTTCAGCAGATAAATATCGGTACAGGACAACGAAAATCAAAATCCAAAAGACTTGGTTCAAATGACAAGTTGCAGCTCCATGAATAGAAGAGAAAACTTGTTATGTGAAAGGTGCTTATTGCCTTCTCCATAAACTGGGAGGCCAAGGCAATTTCTTTTCTCTCCCCTCTCAACCTTTTCGCCAGCAGAGGTGGACGCGGCCACCTTCCAAAGGTGGCTTTGAGTATCTACATTCTTTATATGAGTAATTTAATTTTCTTCTTTTATGTCGTTTACTGACTTTGTAGGATTTTTCTTGCATTTTGCATATCTTTTAGAATCTTATGCAATTAAAATTTTGTTTGATAATTAAATCGTCGATAGAGCAGCCAATATGTGTCATTTTTTTCAGCAACTGATACCGATATTCAGCCGTGTCGACAGCGTACCGGCACATGGCACGAGGGGTGCCGCACGGCATCCTTCCTAATAGTTTCGCCGCTCGCCGTCAAGCTACCCGTTGCCGTTCACTGTCGCCATAGCTGTCACCCGAGTGCGTCAGGTGCCCTAGCTCAAGGGAAAAGATGAGATCGAGAGAGAGAAATCAAGCAGCGAGCGGCGATTGGGGACAACAAAGGTGAGTATCTCAATTTTTTTTTTCTTCTCCTCTTACAGCACGGTCGGCAAGTGAAGTACCGCGACACGTGCCATGCCGTGCCGTGCCAGTGGTTCGTGCCTGTGGCACGAACCATAGTTGTTTTAAACAAAACCAATTTGATATCATACTAATCTTTAACGAATTGCTATTATATGCAGAAATTAGCTTTTTGTTCGAGTAAGCAATCATAATAGTTTCAGTTTTCGTAGTAGTAATAATAGATTGTCAATCTGGCCATGTCAGTTAGTGCAAGTTGCAGTATGGATATAAGCAGATTAGAGCTTACACTGTAAAAGATAAGCATTTGTTCAGATGGAATACTTGGAGCGCAGGCTGGTAGCAAACCTCTGAAGAACCCCGATGTTATGTTGGTCAAGGATTTCACAAGTTTAATCTCTATCCAGAAAATCGTAATGCTCAAGTGCAGCCAAAATTTCAAAGGATATCTTCTCTTCAAACATGGGATGATTCAGCATCAACAGCGCGTTGTTGTTCACCATAGCACGAACAAGTAATTCTTTAGCTTCTTCATTTTTCCTTTTCAGCATGCTGCATATCTGGAAAAACTAGACTGATTACAATCTTAGTGTCCTTTGAGAACTATGAGTTGATAGTATTAAAAGAAGAGATTTGATGACCCATAACGTTTTTGCCACTTACAACTGGTCACTAAATTTTGTCACCTATGATTGTGCATGCGGGTGCAGGTGCAAGCAAGTGATCGCAGGATTCACAAATTTCACAATACAAATATGTAAATACTTGTGCTTTTTGCTATCTAATTCTTTCTGAACACCGAGTAATCCATATTCATTTTGCAACAACAAAAATAAGTAAATCCTTGTAGTCCCAACTAATCATTATGCATTTTCCTCCACCCATATATTTCTGGCCAATAACATTGTCACTCTGAGGTTCTATTTTTTAAATAAGCCAAAGCTGAGAGCACAACCAACGGTTATCAGTCGAATAAGAGGAGACAACTTGAAGCATTATTTTATTAGTGAAAGAATCTTAACAAATTCTCCTAAAATCAAACATGGAATTTAATCAATTAAATATAATCAACCATATTAAGAAACAAAAAATATGTCAAGAATTATGATGAAATAATATCTCATAGTAATGAGTTCAACTAATATAAAATATGAGTTTCTCAATCTTTATTTTTTTTTTCTATAGCCCAAGAGGCCAGACCTACTAGAATAGGTACAGAAACATAAATTTTGTTGATTCCTCCTAGACGTGCACCACAGATATGAAACCCAAGGAGCATGGAGATATTGCAGTGAGGGTTACAGAAATCTGACTACAGAGAAATCCATTGATGGGAGTCCTAAATCTCATACAGACAGGTCTTAGAAGTTAGACCACCTCTGCTACTAAAGGGGAAAAGAAAATCATTGTAGATAACCAAAAAAAGAAAAGCACAGAAAACTAGGAGACCATGTAAATTGTTCTTTTCCGTTTTATAGTGAGCCTAAGTGAGGTATTCAAATAAGAAGCATTGTAATTTTATACTCAATGATGCTAACATCTAGGAAAATTTGTTGACAAGTACGTTTGAATAATGTAGTTGAATATCCTAATCAGTACTCAAGAAAATAATTCTCTAGATCTCATATGTCATGAATTAACCTCTTTCACTTATCCTATGACAAAACAAGAGCTATTAGATCAATAGATCATATTGCCGTTAGTTGTACTGGATTTGAGGATATTCCTCCACGAGTACTGAAACAGCTAACCAATATGATTTGTGAAGTATGAATGTACTCACGTCATCAAGCTCTCTCGTGCAAGCTTCAGCTTTTTCCACATTTTCATCATTTTCTACAAGTATTGGCACTTCAAAGTCCAATAAGCTTCCATTTTCATGTGAGCTATTGAAGGGAATTATATCAAAAGCTTCTGCAGTTTCACCACCCAGAACCTAAACAGGAGGCAAAACAAGTTAGATGCAGCAATAGGAATCAACCGGTATAACATTTCCATTTTAAGAAGCATAATTTGCAGTAACGATCCGCCAAAGTGGGCAGCCTTAACCATATGTGTAAACAGGAAAGCCCAAAGGCTGTTCCTGTCCCAGTCCGGGGAGATGCCAACTGTCTCTCCTTTCAACAAACTAAAGAACATGGTGTTCCGAACAAAGAGAGGGAAAGAAAAGCATAATTTGCAATGAAGGTATCTTTCATATGATTCTGGGATAATATTGAGTGATACCATTTCATTGGTAGACCTTGTGGCAATTTCTGGTGACATTCTGCATAATATTACAATAAATCTGTCAAAAGTCAAAACGGAATACCATTATTCTCCTTCTCCTATATATTTGACAAAACAAGACAACCTTCTTTTAGTAGGACACTTCATGATAAACTTCATCGGGTTTAGAGCATCTGACTCTGGAACCGAGTCCTGAAAAAGATAAATTGATTTAACAAATACGGTACGCCACTAATAAATTTGCACAGGAAGCCTATCAGTCTTGCTGCAATATGTACAAGATTGTACCAATACTACAAATATTGATTTCAAATATCAGAATGCCTCAGAAGAGAATTGCACGACTTATCCCAAGGAACTGAAATGGCAAACAAGTACATCAAAATAGGTAAATAATTATCACAACAAAACTCCCACTCGTTAATACTATTCTAGAAATTGCTTAAATAAGCATGTCAGTCTCTGATATGGACATACGAAAGTAAGAAAAAGATTACTATCACAAAGCTTCTATATTTGGCTTACAATAAAAGGATCAGATTATCAAGCAAGTGACCATTGTGTGGTTTAATAATTTAATGACCTGGAAGGCAAACTAACAAGAATAAAACATGTCACTTATGATCCACTACAATATCCCAAGAACAGATATAAGACACAGGAGACAGCCTGCAGAATAACCTAATTGGCAACTGTATTTCTCCCCCACGCTCCAAAATTCTACTCTCCCTCCACTCTTTTGATCATTTATTTGCTAAAAGATAAAAATTTTGTAGGATCGGAAGTCCCATTTTGTGCACTCATACACACCTTTAAAAACTAAAAACTTTCTTATCTAGGATGCTTCAAACAGAGAAAAGACAGTAAAGCAAGAAATAATACAACCACCATCAAACCTTCCTGCCTTACTCCCAAGTCCTAACTATCTGAGGTCAGCTATATGGGATCCTTCTTCTTTGTTTTTTCTCTATCCAGTGCAAGCCAAAAAAAGGAAACAATCATGATTCAAACCTTATGAAATTATATTTACATTGTAGTATCCTGATATTGCTTCAATAGTGAAAATAAAAGTACAGATATTTTCCAGTGTTCTGATATGGATTTAATATAAAAAAATGCAAAATACTGATGACCTCAGCAGTCTTTCGCTTCAAAGGTGGGCTTAACAATGCATGCTTTTTGATAGCAGAGTTGGTCACACCAGATATCATTCTTAGAGGGGCTCCTTTGTTTCCCTCTAGTACTTCTTTCGGTTTTGTTCCTTGCTGCACACCAGAACTTGAGTTGTTGCCATTCAATTTTCTTACCCTCCAATGAGAAAATATATTATTCACAAACTATCTTCCTTAATATCAATCTTGCAATGTAAATTATTTGGAGGAATAATGATGCATATACCCTACCTTAAGGCTGCCAAGCTAGAAAGAAGTGCTTGTTTTCCATCTTTAGGAGAAGTACCTTGCAGTTCAGAAGAAACACTCCTGGAACTTTTCATAAATTTACGGTTTGGGATAATGTTATGCGTGAGATTCCTATTTGTGCTACTTGTGATAGTTGGCCCGACCAAGTTTGACAACTGGAGATGGAAACTGCAAGGCCAAAGTGCAATGCAAAACATGATAGATATTATGACCATTAAACGAGAAACTACATATTAATATATGAAATTTAATTCACAAAAAATAAACCAAATAAAACTTAAAACTCAATCAACAAAGACATCACTTGGAGAATACCAGTGAGTCAAGTTACTGAAGGAAGTAAATTTAACTAAATAAAGGAGAACAAAGAGATGAATTTATTTTAAAGCAAGGTAAAATGAAAAATATATGAAAGCTTGAAAAAAAATGATGGGATGACAAATTACACATATAAGAGATCAAGGAAGAAAGAAAATGTCAAGATCTTATAATATAATCAATACAACAAACGACCAAATTGTGTATCACATAAGCATCAACTTCCACTTTGATTTCACTCCAATTGATAATATAAATAAGAGGTAAGTCTATAGTTCATTAAGTTTAACATGTCAAGAGATGTACTATTTGTACTATAAAAACTTTCTAAGTTGAGGGATAAGTTACTTTGACATGGATAAAAAAAAAACCTCAGGCTAAAGACTAAATTGCCAGTTGATTCAAACCTTAAATTTGCAACCAGTTAAATTAACGGCCAGATAATTAGCCAACTTACCTAGAGCTAAGATTCTTGCTTTCAGTTCTGATGACATCTGGTGCCCCTTGTTTTGCAGGTTTGTTAACTGACATCAACAAACCCTTGTTTTTATTTTCAGCTTGCTCATCACTTTGCCTAGCTTCCCTGGGTAACAGAAGGCAAGTCAACAAGATTAAACTACTGATGCAGCTTTAATTAATCACTATATAAGTCAATTACTTTTTCCTAACTGTAGAATTCAGATCCACTCCAAAGAGTTGCTTTGAAGTTAATGATGGATTTGGTTGAGGTTATTTTATTTACCGATATACCAAGAGGATTTGACATTAGGGATGTTTGGACTTAACCTGGACAAAATCTCTGGATAAAGCATTATAAACTGAAGTTAGGAAAACATTGTGGGAACATATACTACTTTATAGCTCTCTAAACAAAACAAAAAAGGAAGGCCCCAGAGAAATAGCAACAAAGGGTTCAAAAAAACAATTACAATTTGCGAATTAGCAGGTTTGTGATTCACAAGCATTTGTGTCACAGAAACAACAAAAGCCCAACATAATGTTTTAATGTTTAAAAAAATCAACTCATGTTAAAAAATAAAAAAATATAAGACGAATCCACTGAATAGGAAAACCATTTCTTAGTACCCTAGATTTTCCCTTGGTAACTAACCTGTGCAGTGGCGATGGAAGAAGTTTTGGGTTTGAATTTTGCTTCTCTCCTTCATTCTTGGTTCCACGAGAAATTCCGTGTGAGAATTCTCTAGCTGAAGTGTTTGCAAGATCTTCTCTATGTTCAGTTGATTCAAGAGAACCACTTCTACCAATCTGTCTCTTGTTCCTTTCGTCTTTCTGAAATTCATTACTGATACTTGCTGATTCTGATTTGTACGCTGACTGCCAACCTCTTGAATGATACGAATTTACAGGGCTGGAGTTCCTGGATTGCAAACTAGCAATTGATCGCATGCAATTATCTTGTTCCCTGCCTAAATTAGCCTTACCAGGTTCTGATGCAGAAACCACTTTGTGCATATTTGGAAGTGTTGACTGTACTAAATCATCACAAGATACAGATAACAGAGAAAAGTCTTGAGCAGTTTTTTCAGAAAATTGCCTTGCAGGGAGTGAATCATCTGCTGTCTTTCCATGCATTTCACTAAACCTTTTATCTTCTACATTTTCTTCTGTCATAGGAGTATGTCTGTCAGGAGATATATGTGCTTCACAACACATATCATCACAGCTCAGATTGGAAGAAGTCGAAGGGTCATCACTCCTTACAGTATCTTGCTCAATCAAATGGGTAGGTCTTGAAGTGTCCATACTTGCTTTCTTTGGTAATGTATGCATTTGGTCACTTTCAACTATATCAATTTTAATGACTGAATTACTTCTTGATAAAAGATCCTTATCATGCTTAACAGAACCATCAGTCCTGGCATCATCCATGGGTTTACTGACCTCATCTTCTTTAGTTACCAGCTTTGGATCAAGGCCAAACATACTCAACCTTAATGAACACAAAATAAAGCTGTTAACAACTTTGGGGCTCTTCGCCATAACTACTTAACTTAAATACCAAAGCAAAGGCTGCTTTCAGTTTCTTTCATAAGGGGCTGTTCGCTACAAGCCATCAGCCTCAGAAAAAAGAGCAGCAAAATTTTCTCATACTGGATTTCAGTAGAATTGTTTATGATTTTCTCACAGTTCAATCAAAAGATTCAGTACATTGCTCAAAGAATGAAAAGAGTATTGAGGTAATAAACTTACTCGTTAAAATCAAATGTAAAGGAGAAGTTCTCTTTCCTTGGTTCTTTCTTTCCTAGAACAAGTTCTTTGCATGATGTCTCATTAGGCTTCTCAGTTTTCATGAGTGGGCTAGACAAATCCAGATCAGACATATCCATCTTAAAGGATGATATCTTGTCAAAGTCACCACCAAGCTCAAAGTCATCCCTGAGGGGGTAATGTTAAGATTCTTTGGCAAGAAGGTGATATTCTTCCATCCAGAGTTCATTATAGAAAATCAAAATTGTTGCAGAGAATATCAACTCACAATTTGTTGAAGTAGATTTTTTTGCCATTTCTGGAAACTGCTCCGACATCAAAGTCAATTGCATCCTTTCCCAATTTCGATGATTTCCATGGGATAAGAAAATCCTCCCCAAAATCTTCATCTACTCAATGTAGGAAGAAAATATCAGTTTTACTAACATAGATATTACAGAAATTAACCTTGTTCAATGGGAAAAAGATTCTCAATGCATTATGCAAAGAGAAAGAAAATTACTAAGCAACAATCTTACTCTCCATATGACCAATTTTAATATGACTTTGAGTCTTTGACCAACTTTCAGTACACAGGGGATTATATAAATATGTCCAGTAAAGCATGATTTCTGAATTTTCAATAGCTACAATACCCCATGCAATTACAAGCATAAGATGGTCGAGTTTTGTCAAAGAATAATTGTTCTGTAGAATAATCATACCAAATGATGCACTTTTTTTCTTTACATTAGCACTTGATACAGGTCCCTTTTCTGATTCTGCCATTAATGAATCAAAAGTAACAGTTTCTGCTCTGCATTGGCCCAAAAAAGAAATGTCAGAAAAGAAACCATTTCACAAAAAATGGAATTTCACAAAATAGAGGGAATTTCTTAATTGTAATGTTCAGATGGATAAAAAAGCTATAATACTTCAGAATACAATCACCCGACACTGCATTGAGCCATTTATGAAAATTCGCAATATCCACGAGCAGCTATATTCTGTATACATATCTAAATGAAAAAACTAGTATCATGTGACAAATTTCTCTTACCGGCTCCCATTGATTCTGTACTATTAATAAGCTCTGAAGAAGTAATTAGCTTACCTATTAGTTGTTTGTAAATCAATTCTTCCAACTATAGAAGACAATCGTGCTTGCTCTTTCCCGTGTTTGGAGGAAATGGTTACGGTCTAAGGATAGAGAAATAATGTATCTGAAAAGCGAGGAATAGCTCTTCTACTTAACAAGAAAGCACGTAGCCCGTGGCAACCCAATCAGATAAAGAATCCTCCACGTAATCGTTATATAGATCCTCTAATCCCGTGAAAGATAGATCAAAATGCAAACGATCAATCATATCATGAGCTACATCAGAGATAGAGAGAGAAGATCAAGCATATACAGGGATTTCTTAATCAATCCATCCTCAAATAGAAACAACATAGCAATTAAATGCAACAATACAAATGCATTCAAGGATACAGTAGTTCGATTATGCTCTAGACTAGGGGCTAGTACTCGGAGAGCTCTACACAAGATCTTCTATCGGTACATTCGTAACTAGATTGAAAGTACAACCGACCTACGTTGCACCTCTGTATGAAGACGATCTAAAAATTAAATTATCGATCAATTCCAAAATGAATCAAACGAAAACGAAATCGATGGATCTCAGTAGTTGCTTGATCCTTTTTGCTACCGATCGGGCGAGAGAGAAGATCTTGCCTTCTGTTTCCTCCCCCGAGATCTAAGCGCCGAGGTCGAGTTTTGAGAGTGAGAGAGAGAACCGGGAAAGAAACAAGAGAAGATTGTAGCGGAAGCCTCCACCGCTTTATATATTTATAGACCAAGAGGCGGGAAAAGGCCTAGTTCGATGTCCTTCCTCGCCCCAATTCTTGGACCCATTTCGTGACCCACCCGCTCAAATATCGCGATAGACTGTGGGGGTATTAATGGGTAAAGGGTGGGCAAGGTGAGTCAACACTCGGAGCTCTTCCTATCATGCAGAGCCGTCCGATGAGCTCTTCAAATCAATCTCTATTGGGCCCGAGTCTAGCGACGTCCAATATTGGCCCATCTTAGGTCGGCCCACGCCGATTAAATTATTTTCAAGCCCATATGCCAATTGCCATGGTTTTGATATCATCTTCCATTTTGCAGTTTCAACCGACTTCTTGGAATGCAATGGCAAAGTTTATCTACAAGTTATTCCTCATCAACAAAAGAAGAAAGAAATAGCTTATCCAGAATGTTTTTTTTTTGCATGCATCTTTATACTCCCCAAAAGCTCTATATGTCTCTACTGAGAAAAGAAAAGGGGGAAAAAAAAAAAAGAAAGAAGCTTTTGCCCAAGAACCTTTTGCACCACTGGGCACTGGCAGGCCAAGCTTTATAGAAGATACCTTCTTCTTTCCATTATCTTGAAAACTACTCCATAGCATGTCAAGCTCTAGCTAGCAACGTAGGCAATTCAAACAGCTAACTGTTAGGGAAAAAAAAAAATGGGGAAATTTTGTCAAAAACGCCCTATTGTATGAATATTTATTATTTAACCCTTATATTTTGCCTATGAGATAATAAAAAAAATATTGCATTAATTTAAAAAATGAAAATGTCTAAATAACCATCATTTGATCTTAAGTACTATTACATTAATCTTTAAGGTTATAGTTAATTTTAACTTTGTCTAAGGATGAGGTGGAGGGAGGGATCAAATAATAAATATTCATATGATAGGATATAAATGATAATAATGGCAAATAGTTGGGGTTGAATAGTTTTTGGTGGGATGATCAAAGTGGCAGGATGTCTAAGCATGCGATGCCGGCCGGACCCACCTTAAACCCATGAGTAGAAGCAACTGCATGCCAATTTGTTGTTGCAACTTGAGAACTTTGAGAGCACCTTATATTGACCAGTATGAACACTAGCACGTTTTTTTATTCGTAATAATATGAAAGTAAATGCTCATGGGACAATTTGATCGGTTTGGCAATCATTTATTCTAACAAG
The DNA here is from genome assembly GCF_048772165.1 of Typha angustifolia. Classification (NCBI taxonomy): domain Eukaryota; kingdom Viridiplantae; phylum Streptophyta; class Magnoliopsida; order Poales; family Typhaceae; genus Typha; species Typha angustifolia. The sequence goes on from NC_133239.1 coordinate 2,672,036, forward strand.
TGGACAGCCTGCAAGCCCAGGCTGCTTGAGATTTAAGGAATAGATTTTTATTCTTAAAATTATACCTTTAAATATGTATGCATCCATATATGTATTATAATTCTAGATGTACAAAATAGGTATATATTAACATTCTTTATATATATATATATATATGTAATGTACGTACTAATATTAATATTATTTATATATGAAGCAATGGCTAAATATTATATCAGTATGCCCTACATATATATATTGGCTGCATATAATTATTCTTTTATGTATACCATGGATATTTATGATCATTAATATGACGAGTATGTATTACTATTTATGCAATAGTTGTATAGTAATATCTACTTGTAAGTATCGGTGGGTGGCAAAAGAGATGAAATATATGAAATAAAGATTAGTGAGAATATTAGGTTCATATTTAATTTGAATAAATAATTTTTTAACTAGAGTAAAATTAGTTTACTATTTAAAATTTGATATTAGTATTTACTAATGTAAGAAAAGATAATCTTAAAACAAATGGATGTTTTCTAAATGAAGCTCGAATCGGCAATAATCTTGTATATTTTTTCCTCTAATTTTTTTTTTTTTTTTTTTTGGGTATTGTACAAAAGATGCAGCCTTTATTAAGCTTTGATCATTGCCACCCCCTCCCCGTACATCCGTACTACAGTGGATCATGCATTATTCAAGCTTGCATCTCACTGCCAAATAGTCCAAAACTTTCGCTGGACCTACCTCCTTGCCCCCCCTAGTCCCTAGATGATCCAAGTAGCTAGGGGGGGTGTCTAATTGAACTCGATATTGATGCACAATCATTTTGTTTCCACTCGAGTCGTGTCAAGTTGAGCTTAAATCTAATTAGGTCGCCTGGTTCTAATCATGTGTACTGGCTAACAGAGTGAGCTTTGGTGTCATTATCCACCCAATACACTATCATCGAGATGGCTTGTTTATTTGGGTTAACGACGACAATTTGACTTGCAGAGAATCCATTTGATTAAGGTGGATGACTTTAGTTTAGGCGTGCTGCTGCTCGTCGGGTTTGTGAGTGGGGGCGGTCTCATCGATCCGCGCGTCGCTCTGCCTGGATCTCTCTCTCTCTCTCTCTTTCGCTCTTGTTTTTTTTTGCCTCTCGTTCTCTTTCTCTTTCGGGGGCCTTCTCGGTCGTCAGATGGGATGGATGGAGGCGCCGGCACGAGGCGAGGAGTCGAGACGTCCCTCTCGGGGGGCCGCTCTCGCTCTCGATCTCGATCTCGATCTCGCTCTCCAACTTGCAATTTTGATCTTCCATCTCGCATGCACGTCGCACTCCGCCCCGGATCTTTCTCAGATTTCCTTCCCTTTGTCTCCTAGCGTCTCTTTCCTGCCTCCTTTCTTGCCCTCTCTCCCCCTTTTACAATAATTGGCGATGCCTCATGCCATGGGCCCTACCCCACCCCTTTGGAAACATGCCTCTGGCTACGGGTGAATTCATTTCAATTCAATTGAATCTTTGAAAATACCCATACATTATCTTTATATTATTCTCTCGTATCATTTTATGTATTAAAAATACTTTTAAATTTTATGAGAAAAAGCATCTAGATAAATACAATATTACTATTAAGTTCTCTTTTTTTTCAGTTGAAAGTGTTAAGACTTTTTTTAATCGACATAACTAGTTAACATTTGAAGTGTGACTATTGTTAAGATTCATGAATCTAATACATAATATTTATGAATCTAATAGATATAATAATGAATTTTGTTAACATTCATCTTAAAACAACTGTAAAATTCAGTTTTGGGTTCCATAAATTAATTCTTGGAACTCATAGTTATATTTTATAATTTTATAATTACTAACTACGGCTTCTTAAGATACTAATTAAAGATATTAAAATTATAATTTGAAATGCTCATTATTGTAACAAAATTCTTGGAATAATTCACAACAAAGGCATTTCTAGTGAAGATAATGAAATATAAAATCCAATTATTGCAAGGACTTTATAGTTGAAACTACATATTATTAGTTCATTATCCTAAACGATCAAAACATCAATTATTAATTTTGTTTCTGGATTGAACCTCAGTTTATATGTCAAGCCCCAAAATGAGATTTTTTTTAAAAAAAAACCAAAGATGACTCAAACACAAGGGATAGCACAACTTATAAAATTTGGGTGATTTACGCACCATGGAGAATAGACTACGATAGATGAGATCTGTTGAAAAGAAATTTCTTTCTAAGATAGTTTAATATTTTTCATCAAGTAGGAGTTAGTAGAAATATATAATAGTATTTTATATCTCGTAAGGTTATAACATCCTCCTTGCATTTAGTGCAGAAACTAAGATGAGTAATAACTAAAAATTAACGTTAAATTTAAGCACCAAAGTAATTAAAGTATCCTATCGTATTAGTTAGATAAGACGTACAAATTTTTAAGATAATACTGTTTAATAAGAAAAATATAAAAGAGATAAAAAGTAATTTTAGATATGACTATATTTTAATGGTATTTATAGTGCAAATTGCTGTTGTCGGGTATAAAGTGAGTAAAGTTTGAGAGGATGTAATGATTGGAAGGATCGCAGAACACCATTGATGAGTGCGGCTTGATGGTGGACCTCCCAATATTAAAATGCATGAAAGCGGTGTTACATCCACCGAGAAAGGAATTCGAAGATAATTGGATAAATATGTTATATTTTAAATAATAATAATTATATCATGACGCATTATTACGATACAAAATACTCTAAAACCTCCGGCTAAAAGAATGGTACCCTTTATTTTTCATCCTCCAATCCCCAATATAAATAACTACGTTGTCTATTTAATATAAACCTCTTAATTTGATATTTGATTAGAAATTATTATATATGACATTACTATCACACGATTAATTTTAGATATTCCAAGAGTTATTATATCCTTGTTCAGTATAAAAAAAAAATGCATCAGAGTGTTTTTTTAATAGACAAATACGTAAAGTTTTATATTTTTAAGTTAAAAGATGAGTATAATAGGATTTTATATTTCAATATTTTCAAGTAAAAATAAGTACAATGAGATTTTAACCTATAACCTCTCACTTAAATATTATATTAATTTAAGAACTACTCGATAAGATTAAACTGTTAGATAACGAATAATTTAATACTTTTTATTTTAACAAAAGCAATCAAGCAAGTATCCAAACGCATGACGACAGACCAAGTCAACGATGACTTTGTTGGTTGTAGTAAACGGTGGCAGCTTTAATTAGGCAACCAATGGCACCACTTCTAGAAAGAGAGCGATGTATAAATTCTTCCGTGTAGACTTTCCGAAAACGACACTATCTGCAACTTAATGACGACAATATATATTTTTTTAAAGAAGATGTAAACCGACCTGAATCACCTGGTACGCAATTAGATAAAATCTTATAGGTAATCAATTTTGGACTTCGATTCTAAGTAAAGACTTCGTATTATTTGATTAAAAAAGAATTTAGTGAAGAAATAGGCTTTTTGAAGGATTGGTTTTCCCTTTCACAAGCTAAGCCATCGTAATATTAATTGGTATCACTTATAGATCTCTAATCCTAGCCACATATTTGGCATATCCATCGCTCTCACTTTACACCAAGCAAGCCTCATCAGTGATGTCTCCCTATCGAGTTCCACTTCACAATTGCACACCATCTCCTTCAAGTGTGGTAAGGAAATAGATGCTTTGATTTGAACGTTATTGATGAAACTTTGGTCCTCGTTTTGTTTGCCTTTTCTTGTCTAAATACGGACTTGGATGTGAATGAAACTGATGTTTTACTTGATACTGGCCAACCAAATTTGATCTGCATGGACAGGCCAAGCTCAACCAAATCAAAATGGATAGAGGAGAGTTATGCATACCAAACTAATGGCTTTTACGCAAAGAAATAAAAAAATAGGATAAAAAGAAAGCCTACGTATATAAGGAAAAAAGAAGGGACATGGGATTTAGTGCGACCGATCTATTTAGTTTAGATGGTATACATGTCAGATAAGTGCTAGTTAAATATAAAGAACTTGCATGATTAGAATTAGAGTAGTCAGATGTGCGTGATTGATTGATATGATACCAATCTAAACCTGCATTATCAGAGTTGGCATGATCATGACCACCAGCTCTGCACGATCAATGTAGTCACACCTATCATATATTTGATAGTACGTCTACACTAATTCGAACATCGGTATTGAATTCGAATCCAAATATTATGGTCACGCACAAGGCAGCCAATTATTGGCAGCATTTTTGTTTCAACGTGCTTATTGAAATCTTTATCTTATTTTTCTTCTTTTTATGTTGAAAAATCACTATCAATTTTCATGTCTGATGGCTATCAACCCAGCAATTGTATAGTGAGTTTGAACAATGCGACAGAGGGTGACAATAAGCCAATTGACATCAGAACAATGTGGCAGAGGATGCCTTTATCGTTGCACAACATCACAAGTGGGGGGTTATTAATTGCTCAGAGAGCAGCCCTTGACATGCTCAGAATTTGTCTTACAGTAAATTAAGAAAGATGTAATTTGCCACTCCCTCCCTCCTCCCAGCAAGGAAGGAAGGAAGGAAGGAAGGAAGGAAGGAAGGTAGTGTAATATCAGATAAGGCCTTTAAAGCCCAGAACAGTGCCGTACATATCCTTCAATGTACCCGGCCATATACTTGCTCACATGCATCTCATCTACCTATCTCACTGGTGGGTATATTTGACGAATAAATCTACATTACAGATTTTAAACAAACAGTAACTTCTTTCTTTTGAGCCAAAGATGAAAAGAAAAACAGCCTAGAAGCCGAAAGTTTTACGTGTCATTGTCTAGGCCTCAGAGCCTATGGGAAAAGGCTCGATCTCTGCAAAGAGTATATTGAAGGGGAATTACGCTGCACGCCCCGGACTTGTACGAATTTTACGGTTGACATCCTATCTTTTTTAGTATTGCATTTTGAAAAGAGGAAAATTTACTTTGTACATAATATATATATATATATATTTTTTTTTTCTTTGTGCTCTGTAGATATCATTTTGCCTCCGAGAAAAAAAAAAGAAGTTTGAAGATCATATGACTCGAAAAGTGAAAACTATAGAGGTAGGACGTGAATTGCAGTTCTTACAAACATAAGGTGTAGAATGTAATTTTTCCCTTGCAATTAAATTTGGCAGGTGGACTTTAGCCGCTGAGCTCATCAAAATCTTTGGCTCTGAATCTTGTCTGTCTGCGCCACCCCTCCCCTTAGCATCTTCCGCCTCCTTCCTCCTATTTAGGTCCCCACACCTCTCTCTCTCTCTCTCTCTCTCTCTCTCTCTCTCTATAAACCACTACTCGCCCTCTCCTAATAGTTCACACACATAACACCAAGAAGCGTGGCTCCCATGGCTATATCTGACTCCTTCCCACTCCCTCCTCCCCCCCAGCAAACTGTTGCAGAATGTGATGGCTCTCAAGCTTCAGGCAAATAACATAGCATCCTTAAATTCTCGCATTAAATTACATGCCGCTATTGGAGGTGAAGGATTAGCCACTGGTGGCGTACGTCGGTGGTGTGGGATAGTAGCTCGCCTGCAGCCCTGCTAAATATATCCCACCATCATCACCACCAAGATCTCTCAGCTCTACAACTAATCCTGGAAGTAGACAACAAGGGGGTCCAGGCTCCGCCTCCCAATTCAAAATCTACCCTCTGCTAAAGAGATTTATAGTCACAAGATTTGCCCACAACTGCAATTAATCCTATCTACCATGTCAGAGAACAACCACCACCACCACCAACAACAACAAGAGGTGCAGATGGGTCACATTGTCCGGTCCACTGGCCGCAAAGACCGGCACAGCAAAGTCCGCACCGCCCGCGGCGTCCGCGACCGCCGCGTCCGCCTCTCGGCGCACACCGCCATCCAATTCTACGACGTCCAAGACCGCCTCGGCTACGACCGCCCCAGCAAGGCCGTCGACTGGCTCATCAAGAACGCCAAGGCCGCCATCGACGAGCTCGACGAGGTCCCACCCCACTCTTCCGTCCCCCTCGCGGACCTCGCCGCGAGCAAGAAGCCCATGTCCGACGTCGAACACTTCGCGCCCGATGCTTACGCGAACGACGGCGGATTCCTACACCCTTCTCTCGACTCGGACGCCATTGCCGATGGGGTCAAGCCCTCGTACCAGAGCTACCCCCCTGACATCTTGTCCCGCACCAGTAGCCACATCCAAGACCTCCGCCTCTCTCTGCAGTCGTTCCAAGGCCCTTCCGCTCCGATGACCTCGTGGAACGTGGCAGAAACCAGCGGCGGAGGTGGAGATTTCGTGTTCAACGCTCCGCAACGTCAGGTGTTCGACCAAAGTCCTTTCTTCGCTCACAGTCACAGGGAATCCCTTCAGTCCAGTGCTTCGCCGTCAGTCCGCGCCTGGCTAGACGCCATGGCGGCGCAGCCGGCGGTTATGTCCCAGCCGTCGGCAGCCGGGTTCGTCACGTTCGCCGGCCACGCCGACTTCTCCGGCTTCCACATCCCGGCTCGGATCCACGGCGGCGACGCGGAGCACGACGGCATAGGTAACAATAAGTTCTCGTCTGCTTCCTCTGCTCATCACCAGTAATTCGCATCTCTCTCACTTTCTCTCTCTTTACATTATAATATTTTTGGTCTATGTAGTTGTGAACAGAGGGAACTCTGTATCCTTCCTTCTTCTTCTCCTTCGTTCTTGTCTTGATGGTGTTTGGCCTAGTTGTTGTTCCTCTTGTATTAGTTGTATCACTGTTGTATTAGTAATAGCAATAGCTTGGTCTTTGTCTAACATATGCAAAGAGACATAGAGGATTCTACTGTAGACAACCAAATTGAGCTACTACTGTGGCATTAGACAGGAAGCTTAATGTGTAGTTTTCAAGCTGACAAGGAGAGGGAGGAGCTCAGTGGGGGGAGGGCTTTGCTCTATAATTGGAAATGAATGGTCTCTTTCTCATCCCCTTGATTGCATTATAATGCTTTTCTTTTCTTTTTTTAATTTGATGCTGCAACTTCCTCAGACAAACCAAAAGAGATGAATAAAATATCAACTTCATGATTGCCCATTTCCTATTCCATTTTAAGATGCCGAGGATAAATCTCTTTCCTGGAATAGTCTTAGATCCACATTGCCAGGCATGATACCTACTTATCTAATTGCTCACAAGCTCATGTCCTCATGCTTTTGTTGATATATACAACTCCTGTGTCACTAAAGTTGAGCTTGGGATTTGGATACTATTATCAACCCACCCACTATTATAGCTCAACTCATGAGAGAGATTATGTTCAATTCCCCATATATACATAGACTCATCGTGTCCTTTTTTCTTAAGAGGGATTGACTTAATCATGTAACTGATATATCAAAAAAGGTTAGCTACTTTATTTAGCCTACAAAAGTCATTATCAATAATGAAAAAAAAATATTATATTCCCAGCTTTGCTTTTTAAGATTAGGGAATCCTATGGACCTTCCACACCAGGAAGTTGCATCACATCAATGGTAGCTAAATCATGTCACCTTTTTTCTTTTACGATTCCACGTAACGTGATCTCGAATGTGCTTATTAAATTCCCAACGCCCCCCAAAGTTACTTTCGTTCTAACCAACCACTTCTCTCGCAATCTTTGTCAAAAGAATTCACCTTGAGTACTCCATTACGTAGTTCATTTGAAGGACGCACGTTCTTTTCTCGTATGTTTACAGTAATCTGCCAACAGAAAAGAAGTTGGATGCCAAACTTTGTAAGCTTTCGATGGTAGTTGCTGAATTCCTCATAATGCTCATTCAACTGTAAAAGTATAATAGGCGGCACTGATGAAAAATTACTCTTTCCAAAGGCGTTGAAATCAAATATCGCCAATCTTTTCACCTTACATTGCTTTCAGTGCACTTTCATTATTAGCCCATTAACGAAAGACCTAAGCTTTCAAACTAATTGGTCATCCAAAAGGAGAACTCCATCTTCCAACTAAAGCTAAAGTTTGATTCTAAAATTCTGGGACCCTTTGGCCATCTGAGAGCCCCAAAGAAGTGGATGAGAGGTCGACAGAGCTCTTCCCTACTACCTGACCCGAGATTACAGCTCATCCCTGAAAGCAACAAGCAGCAAAATCCCCAGAAACACAGCAGATCCAATTGAGGTTAATGGCATTGGGGTGGTGGTGGGGGGAGGGGGGAGGGGGAGGCAAACAAGACACGAACTATTATTCATCACGAGCCATCGTTGTCAGCCAGATGGCCTCGTCATGGAACTGCAGAGAAATCAACGCTAACTCAATGCCAAACCAACCTCACATGAGGCCATGTGCTCATATAGAGTTTTGTCACAGTGCTATGTACTTTGGGTAACAAATGCCCAATGACTTGAGAAAAAGACGAGATTTATAAGTAAGAGCAATAGTCTCATCTCTCTCTCTCTCTCTCTCTCTCTCTCTCTCTCTCTCTCTCTCTCTCTCATATGCATTTCGTTTCTTTTGGTTGTTCCTTTTTGGGCATTTGTCTTCAACAGGTGGTAGATGGTTGTCAAATGGTTAGGGCCCATCCACATTTGATTGGGCCGAATTTGGTATCATCCGAGCCCGATGCAAATATTTAAGTCGTTTGGCAGGACCATCTACCACTGTACCAGTAGCTGGGAGTATATGTTGTTGTTACCTTGTCAACTGAAGGTCCTAAGGGCTGTTTAAAAATATGAGCTCTTCTTTCATATCCTTCATATCTATCTATCTATCTATCTATCCAAAATAAAGAGAGATTTAACCGAAAACTATACTATAACCGCTTCCTCAGATGTTTGTTTTTTTTGCATGTATATACTTCTAAATATATCTTATTTGCACATATGCTCGTCTGAAGTTGATGTTGCATGCATACACATCTAAAGTATCTTATTTTCATATGTCACGTACAACCTTCTAAAATCTCTCATTTGCATCTAAGTTGGTGACTATTTAAGGAGGTTTTGCATGTATGTATATATATATATATATCTATTCAAATTTTGATTTTATATGTATAACTTTCATGTTATCTTTCGATAATTAGATTATGTTAGTAATTTATTAGATAAAATAAATATATGTCTCTAACAAAGAGTAATATATACATCAGAATAATAAATATATGCCTCTAACAAAGAGTAATATATACATCAGAATAATGGTATTTATGTCTTTTTGTAAGTAACTCGATGAAATTTAATTAAATTATATATTTTTATTATTTATAATTACTTACATATATCACTTATAGTTTAAGCTTGATTTAAACTAAAATTTGATAAGAGATATAAATAGATAATTAAATTTAAATTAAACTCTATCTCTTATAGATGTAAAGAATTAAATGTAAATTGAATTATATTTGAGGCACTCACAATCTTTTTAAAGGATTAATATATCATTTTTATCATACAAAAACTAGCGACTATAGTTGTTAGATACCACACTTCGTCCCAAGGCCCATCAAAATAATAAATAATAATAACTCATAGTTGGCGAGTTAACGCCTTCCTATCTTTCTAGCTAATGACCAACAAATGCCAATGCTTCTTTTTTGTAAGAGAGATAAGTGAGAAAATAATGGTATTCTATTAAACTTTATATATAGAAAAGAGAGAGAGAGAGAGAGAGAGAGAGAGAGAGATTGAAGCATAATGGTGTTATAGTTAAATTGATGTCACTAAGATACGAAAAATAACACTCATCACTGCCCTCATTTGTCGCCCTAAGTGATGTCACGAGCTTCAAAAATTCGGTCAATACCTACTTTCGATCGACCTGTCATTATTACCATCGCAGTCAAATGCGAAGAATTTTAATGAAAAAATTAATAGTAACAAAGAATGTTAAACAAAAGAACGCCAAATTTCCACAACTGGAAAGCGCCTAGGTTTTGATTTTCCTACCGAAGCTAGCAGACGGACGGGATTTGCGTGTTGACTCCTCTGAATCCAATCACGAAGGATTCGAATTCCTTACAAAATTAGTCCACAAGAGAGAGAGAGAGACAGAAGGAAATTTTATTTATTTTTTAAATATAACAAAAGAATGTCGTCCAACTCCCGGTCGTTTTATATAACCTAGTCTAGCTTTAATCAATTCGGGGGGGCCGACCATTTTGTTCCTATTTATCAACCGTGGGACCCACAAGATGTTGTCGTAAGTGAGGTGGCGGCTTCTCCTTGGCTGGGGATGGTGTGTGCGTGTGCGAGTTGGACACGTGAAGGGGTTGGTAGGTGTGGAAGTCCACGGAGGAAGGTGTTGAACGCTACGTCTTACTAGAAATTCCGTGGCTTAGTTACGCACCAGAATACAAGGCGTGGAAGCCTTAGCCATGCATCACGGAAGACACCTCGGAACTCAGACTTAATTACAACAACATAAATGTCCTTTTAATTTTTATATTTATATTTCTCTGCTTTATAATTTTTTAATATCTAAAAAATTTACATACGACACCCGCTATATAATAAAATTATAATTCACACCCTATATTATACCTTTTAACACATGATTTTTCTCTTTTTAATTCTAATTTGGATACATCTATCGTAAACGAGAGCTGGGGCAATTGCCACGTTAATTTTTTTTCCCCTCTCCTTTTATACGTGAGTCCACGTACTTCTCTGTCGCTCTATTCAAAATTTGAGGCCACGTATACCAAAACAAAAAAACTTAATGTATCGGGCCCACATTTTAATTGGTCTTTAAATTGACTGCCGCCATTAGAAAAGTGAAGAATAGTTTCTTCGATCTCTTACCTTTCCAACACTGATCCTGTTACTGTTACGTTAGAAAACTGTGGAAGAGGATAACACTAATCTCTAGTTTAATTGTTATGATTAAATCAACGCAAATTAGTTAACTATTAATATTTAACCTATTTATGCTAGGATTTCATTTCAAGTATAACTGATCAAATAAAAATCGGTGATAATGAAACATACATTTTAAGGAAAAAGTCGTCGAAAATATTGATATAGAAAGCACATCACCTATTGGATCTTGAATCGAGAATTAGAATATCTTAGCTTATCACCTAGTTATATTAGAAGTGAGTGTCTACATCGACCGATTAATTATAATTTTTCTAGAACACAGTTTGATATTTTACCTTGAAGATTTATCTATCATTGGTTTAATTTTTCATTTTTGTATAATTAGATGGAGTATCTTTCTATTTTCATATGGGACGCTAATTTAGTAAATATATTTTATTTAAACTAAATTTATAATTTTATTTTAGTAAAAAGATTTGTCTATATAGTACTCATGACCTAAGAGATCACAAATTAAATTCACTTATAAATAATAGATTATTTGAATGTTAGTGACACAGCGGTATGTGTTGATTTAGAAATGCAGCTCGACGGCACGACAGCTATGAACATAATTAAAAAAAAATCTGATAATTTAAAATAAATAAATAAAACTCTTATTATGGTACTATGTTGAACAGTGATTTTATAGTTTTATATTCTACCAAGTCAACCGGGCACCGAGAAAGACCAGGGCATGACAACAGAATGAGATTAGAAATAACTGTGGACTTTTTAAGCCCATAGAATGGAGTGGACGATGGTTTTGTACTTTGTTTTCAATGCCTCGTACTTAGCTCATCGTCTTAATCCACGAGCATAAATAGTATGAACCTTTTCTGTTTGGCAACATTGATATAGACTAAGAAAGGCACTTGGGCCAGTATAGTACTGTCGATTAAAGCAAAGAATTAAGCATATTTATATATATATATATATATATCCATCGTTATTATCATCATCATCGTCTATATCTACACATAGAGAGAGTTTTCCAATGTTTGACTCCCAAATTCATATTACAATTTCAGGAAAAGAAGAAGAAGAAAAATTCTCAACCTAAAGTTCCAATAATTTATAAGCTCTTGTTCGGTTTACTGTACTAATATAAGTAGGTATATATTAAAATAAGCAAGGCCTTATAAAATTAAAGCTCACATTTGGCTGTCAACAGTACGATAGATAGAAGGAGTGTGTACCCACTAAAAGAAATTAATATTTGAAAAATCCACAATTTTTTAATCTATCCCTTGTTTCGCTGTAGCTGCATTACTTTGTGCCAGTAAGTCTCGCACCAGGCTCGTTTTATACTCGTGGCAGCTAATACTTAATGATTTTTTCTTTTAACAGAAAAAAGAAAAAGAGAGAAGAAAATCTCCCACCAGGCTCTTATAAGGAGCCTTCTTGTTAATATATAGCTTGTAGTCTTTATGAACTCTTCACCTCTCTGCCTCTTTTAACACCAACTACCCCCCCTATCTTCTCTTGCTCTGTTTCACAGAAGCCATGGTGGTGTTAGCCAATCCTCCAATAGATCAAATATCCCTTCTGAAGTCTTCAAAACCTGGTCCTTGTTCTTCCGTCATTCCTGTGATCAACCTGTCGGACTCCGGCGCGGCGGAGGCGATCGTGAAGGCCTGCGAAGAGCTTGGCTTCTTCAAGGTCACCAACCATGGGATACCCATGGAGCTAATGGGGAGATTGGAGGAAGAAGCTGGTAGGTTCTTCTCCCTGCCTCAGGCGGAGAAGGAGAGGTCTGGCCCTCCAAATCCATTTGGGTACGGGAATAAGAGGATTGGCCCTAATGGTGATATTGGTTGGTTGGAGTACCTCCTCTTTGCAATCAAGTCAAGCTCCATATCACAAGCATCTGCTGCCTTTCTTGCCGAACCCTCCTCTCGTTCATTCCGGTACGCATGCATTGATGGCTTCTCCGTTTACTTGCCTTTCGTCAATTCACCTCAGGTTTTTTAAACATAACAGACCAACCCATGTCTTTGCTGCAGCTCTGCTTTGAACGACTACATAGCAGCGGTGAGGAGGTTGGCATCTGAGGTGCTGGAACTGATGGCAGAAGGGCTAGGAATCCAACCGAGGAACATTTTCAGCAAGCTCGTGATAGATGACGAGAGTGATCAAATCTTTAGGCTTAACCACTACCCTCCATGCCCTCTAAGCTCGACAGGGTTTGGGGAGCACACCGACCCTCAGATCATATCAGTCTTGAGATCAAACAGCGTCTCTGGCCTCCAAATTGCTTTGAGGGACGGCCGGTGGGTCTCAGCCCCATCCGACCCAGAATCTTTCTTCATCAACATTGGTGATTCCATGCAGGTATATTTTGACGATCGTAAACTTATCATACTATATGATATGATATGATATGATATGATACGATACGATATGATATTGATGATTTATCCATATCTGATGATTAATTTGTTGGTTGTGTTTTATGTACAAAGGTTCTGACAAACGGGAGATTCAGGAGTGTGAGGCACAGGGTGATGACCAATGGGATGAGGTCCAGGGCCTCCATGATCTACTTTGGGGGGCCACCCATCGCAGAGAGGATAGCGCCACTTCCACAGGTGATGGGAGAAGGGGAGCAGAGGCTGTACAGGGAGTTCACATGGGGGGAGTACAAGAGAGCTGCCTACAAACTAAGGCTGGGGGAGAACAGGCTAGCCCAGTTTGAAGACCAGCAGGAGGGAGAGAGGGTGTTGTAGTAGTAGTAGTAGTAGTAGTACTACTACTACTACTCCTCCTCGTCGGTCATTGATTCTGATACCAACTTTGGCTTTGTGTTTTCTCTTTTCGGGCAGGGTCGTGAGGTGGCATAGGTCTCCATGCTTATAATTATCCATATATATATATATATATATATTATAGTAGTAGCAAACCTAGTTTCTTTCTTTTTTTTCTTTTTTCTTTTTTTCCCCCCACAGGAAGCCTGTAACTTTATCCTTATTAAAATAAATACTGCATGTGTACAAAGGTGTAGGACTTTCATTAGCTATAAAGAGAGCTCAATTTTGAAGACTACTAAAGGGTTTAAAAAAACTTAAAAAAGAGAGAGAGAGAGAAAGAGAGAGAGAGAATCTTATTAATCCTACAAACAGGTCAGGTTAGGAGTTGTCAATTGTCATTGAGTGTATGGTCGACCCATCATTTTGGAAATCGGATAGGATTTCCAAACAAAAGCAGCCAATGCGGATAGCCCATGTGGCTGAAAAAATAGTAAAATTAAAAAAGAGGACCGATCTCCTCTGCAGGAATTCCCTACGGCAAGGTTGGGGGTGGCATCTAACAATCATTTTAAATATGTCAAGTGTCAAGTCGGTGGAGTACAACTGTGGACTTTGTCACAAGACATACCGTTTTGGGTCAGCCTTTTTAGGGCGCCCAGTGGGTCCACTTGATTTGACTCCACGTTCAATTGCGAACCACTGATGCAAAATATAAAAGAAAGATATCCGTATCACACGGTAAGTTGTGCCAGAGGCCGGCTTGACCGACCATTGTTTATTCTTTTTCTATATTCTAATATATATTTCTTTTACAAATAAAAGTGGACCCACACGCTATCTTCGACTCGACTAGGCTTTAGCATTTCAAATTCAATCCGTTCCTCAGCCCGAATTTAATTCTAAATTTCATGTGTTTGTAGACAAGACTCTGATGTATTGATTATATACATTCAATTACTCGTAACGTAACAATTAGTAAGAGTATTGCCAAGTAAATCATGATCACGATTCTAACTATGTTTATTCGATGTCAAAGTAGGCAAATAATTGAATGTATGACAATACATCTTATATACATCGGTGTGGTAGAAGGACTCGAATCAATAAATATCAAGACTTATTATTAATAAAAATATATTGATGCACATCTAACAATGTCATGATCAGCATCTTTGACCTCCTAATTTAATGTACTAATTCCAATTAATACTATATATAACATTGTTCTCTTTGGATAAGCATAAAGTCTTGTCGAAGCAATTCATCATAACATAGCAATTAGCAAAAGTATTGCCAAGTAAATCATGATCATGATGTGATATGGACGGTTCTAATTCCTACAGTGTTGACACTATACTCAAACTATGTTTATAGTCGATGTCGGAGTAGACAAATAATTGAAAGTACGACGATACGTGTTATACACATTGGTAGAAGGGCTTGGATCAATAAATATTGAGGGTCATTATTAATAAAAATATATCGATGCACATCTAATAATGTCACGATCACATCTTTGACCTCCTTCTGATTGATTTAACGTACGAACTCTAATTAATACTGTATATAACATTGTTCTATTCAGATAAGCTTGAATTCTTGTCGATGGGGGTTGACCGAGAAACCCCCTCACATGTGGCAGACTACCATTAACGTTCCCACGTGCACTTTGCTAGATGCCATTAGATCTAGCCGAACGCTACACTATATATATATATATATATATATATTAGATAGATCGATCGTATATAGCATCACAACAAGATAAAGAGCGGCGATGGTCAACGTGCTTCGCGGTTCCATGAATCGTGCGTCGGAATTTGGAGACGTGGCGAGCTCGTTGAGAGCATACGGTGACGTGGCTCTCTTATCACAAGGACAGGTAGTGGTCTCCCCCATGCACGACCCATTGGTCGTAACGTGGTCCCTTTGTTTGGTCCAATTCCGATGTGCTGACATTCCTCTAGCTGTAGCCTCGCCCATACCTAGATGTTGGATTCCTTTGCTTGTTTTGGAGTAATCCATAAATAGCAGCTGAATCTAGTCATGTTTGTAGCTCACATCCGTGGCACCGGGGGGGGGGGGGGGGGGGGGGGGTGAGTGTTCCTGTCTCCGAGGTTTTCGATTCAAGTGCGTACAACTCGAGGGAGGAAATACTCTTGCTAGAGTTGATATACTTTTTAATTCATTTCACACCCGGAGTTAGTGTTTATTTCGGTTTATAGCCCCTAGTTATAATACTGTACAAGTACTAAATCGTTAAAATTCCGACGGCAGGGTTTAGATCTAAATAAGCGCACTATACGTGCAGAGGGTGTGAAATGAAAGCGCCGGCGCAGAGGGGATCGGCCTCTCGCCTAACAATACGTGCAAGACCACGAACACAGTTGGAATTTAGCAGTACCCACCAATAAATAATTAAATATTATGTCATCAGGACAAGAAATCTTAATTTTTCGGTGCCGCCTAGTTGCCCACCACATACGATCGGAACCGTTTACAATGGAGATCTTGGTGTACGTGCGAGGGACCCCTCCTCCGTTTCACATTTCCCACTTCCGATCCAAGAAGTGGAGAGATAAAATCGTCATTTGCGGGAAAAGCCTAAATGATTCACCATTTTGCCGTATCATCCCATTTTTTTAAAAAAAAAAATTCAGATTGCAAAATAAGCTAAATATATATACGTTTTTAGTTTCTAAGTGCAAATGATTATAACACTCTTAGCTTCCTTAGTTGGGATCAACATAGCTAACAAGATATTAATTTTTCTACGCTAACTTTCATTGTCGTAATGAATATTTAATTACAATTTGTCCCCAATCTTTTTTCAAAAGATTAAAAAAAAAATAAAGAAGTAAAACCAACTAACATATAAGAGCTCCTAATATCGGATACTCTTTTGTAGGCCCAGGCCCAAGCAACGCTGGGCTGAGACTTCGATGGCCCATGAATAGCCTAATTTAGATATTTATTTGACATTTTTACATAACTGCCACTGACCGTTTTTATAATATTATAATTGCCACTACAAATTAGTTTTAAAAGATTATTTTACCCATGCATAAATTTTTTAAAATAGTTTAAAAGCTATCTAAAATTATACCCAATAACATAGTACAATGAAAATATTTTTGTATTTGAGATAAATTATTAGTAAATATTTTACATTCTAAACTTCAAAAAATAGAGAGGGTATTTTAGTTATTTATTTATGTTTGTTAACTTAATTTTTAATAATAATCTATCATCAATGACAATTATATAGAAAATCTTTTTCTATTTATTTAATATGCTTGGACCTGAACTATAGTTAATTTTTTCACATAAACCATGTTTATTTTTATGACACTTTAAAGGTCTACGTAAAACAATAATGGTCCAAATATAACAATTTTAAAGGATAATTATATTGAGACCCAATAAACTAATACCTTTTTCCTAACCTATGTTTTTGTGACAAAAAATAAAATAAAATAATATACAATAATTCTTCAGAAGAGTAAGTATAATTATTTTTATTTATTTTGTATCAATCCAAAAATTGGATCCCAATGTGGCTGTCTAGGTTTGGTTTTCCTCTCTGGATCATACATTCGACATTGTGATATAAAAGATAGATACATCGAATTCCGAAAGTTGAAACAGACTTGTCAACAGAAGGGGGAAGTTGAAACATTAAATGGAGTACATTAATGGACATGTCACTAACCCACATGTGGTGATATTAATTGACACGTCACACGTGCCGCAGGTATACGTGGACACATTGGTGAATAAGCGAGTGGTTTATGTTGATTATTACTTTTAATTATAAAAGGAACATATGATTATGACTCTTGTACTATAAATTGCACAAAAGTTTGCACATAATAATTGTACTTATCAACACGATAACCAAAGCATACTGTTCTTCTATAGTTCTATATCGTTAAATATCGTTATGTTACTTAATGTTAGTTCAAGGTTTACATTACTAAAAGAGTTATTATATTGTTAACTATCACTTTCTTCTCTAAAATAAATAAATAAATGAATATATCTTCTAAATTATATAATTGCGTCATTAAGCCTCTTCGGTGAGCATTTAACGAGAAAAAAAAATCTTTTAGACGAAAAAATATTAGGCAAAATTAAGAGTAAAGTTTGAAGGAATTGGAGATGGTTAGTTTAGGGGTTAAAGATTTAGAGGTGTTATTATAAAAGTCATTAATAAGAAGAATTAAGAGATTCGATGAACTGCAGTGGTAGAATTATAAGTTTATTATTCTATCAAATACTAACGGAAATATAAATAAAATGATTAAAAAGCTATAATTAAACTCATGATAAAATATTATTTAATAAAATATAATATTTTCTCCAATAATAAAGAGATATAAAGATATTTAGAATATCTTTTAACGCAAAAGTGATACCGAATAAAATTACTGAGTAAATGTAATTAAGCCCGAATTTTTTTGACTCACTGTTAAATTCTACGCGGGTAGTTTTATCATTTAAAATTAGTTGGTAAACATAACATTTCCCATCCTATTAGCTGTCACAACTGCTTCTTTCTTTTTTCACAAGTGCCCCCCACTCTTATTAGCTGTAACCTCGTCGCTTCTACTTCTTCTTCTTCCTCTCTCTCTCTCTCTCTCTCTCTCCTCGTTCCCGTCTCCCGGGAGGCGGCGGTCTTAAAACGCAATGGAAGACGAGCCGCTTCCCACTCGCTGGACCTTCGAGGTGAATCCGGTTCCACGAATATCCTATCTACTTCTTCTCATCCAATTTCCCCTACTACGATCTAAGATTCCGCCATTTCGATTTCGATTCAGGATTTCGAGCTGTATTACGATGTGAGATTTGGAAGGACGAAGGAACCGAAGGAAGACGATCCGGATCACAGATTGAACGCTCATCACGGTTACGCGAATGGCTCGATCGGCTCTAATGGAAGCAGCAAGAAGACGGCGACATCGGATTTGGCTATCTTTGAGCAGTTTGAGCGGCAGGTTTGGGTTTTTGGATGATTGATTATGCCTTTAGGGGTGTGGGTGGTAAAGTTTTGATCTAAACTTTTAGGAAAACAAGATGGATGCGCGGGCCGGAGTTGTTTCGGGAAGGGAAGACGAAGTGCCGTAAGAGTCACTAGAATAGTTTATTTATGCTGTTTTGGAATTGTTATTAAGCCAAATGATTATTTTTCTTATGTTTTGTGTCATAATTCTGGGAAGGTGATCTTTTGCAGTCAGAAATCCCTACTTCCTCCTTTTGAATCCGCCGAAGTGCGTAACCTAGCGGAGACATTATGCAGGTAATTCTTCACATTACAAGTATGTTCATAGTTAGTAAATCCTGAAATTAAACAATGGCTTTTATGGGTATTACAAATTATATAACTGTAGTCTTTAAATATTCTTTTTCAGGGATATCATTCGAGGCAGTCCCGATGTGAAATGGGAAAGCATCAAAGGATTGGAGAATGCAAAACGTCTTCTAAAAGAAGCGGTTGTCATGCCCATAAAATACCCCAAGTAGGTCAATGTGTTTATTGGATTTTTATAGTTGAAAAGGAAGTGAGGCTTCATAATCTTGTATTACCTTGCTGACTAGGTGTGTTGTTAAAGCAAATGAAATTTAGCCCGTTAGCTATTTGAACAAAATTTCACAAGGTCAGCATACTTATTGTTAAATTTAAAACCTTAGCAAACTTAAATCTCAATGTTTTGAACTTTGATGGCCTATATGCTGTTCAAGATCTTATTGCAGGTTCTTGCATTTATTTACAGAGTACACCTCCTTCGTACATATTAAGGAAGATTTTAAATATATACATGTTAACAGACTATTATAGACATGCATGACTTCATACATATACAGGAAGAATTTAAATACGGCTTTAATTTTTTGTGCAATGCCTTATACCAACTCTGTCGGTCACTACTAGAAATTACTTCTTGTGAAATCTTCCTTTGCCATTGATTTCAGTTGGATCGAACATTTTAGACCTTATCATTTTGTAGAAGGATAAGAGAGTGATAATATATTCTTCTTTTGGATATTATTTTCTAGGTACTTCACAGGTCTTCTCTCACCTTGGAAAGGTATTTTGCTTTTTGGTCCTCCAGGAACAGGAAAGGTTAGGATTTGGCACTACAATAATTGGCATGTGCTTCTCCTTTTTACTGATCACACTCTCTATAAACTTCCAGCCACCCTAGCTGCTTGTTTACACTATTATCTTATTTCCTGCTAGTTGTATATGTGATTTTTTTCCAATTTAACACAACTCTTCACTCTGAAATTTCTCAGGTTTTTTTTTCTTTTCTTGATTGAAGTCATAGACACAAAACTTTCTTAGTTAACATAATGCATGAAACTAATATGGGAGTTTGACACTGTGGCCTCTAGTTTAAAAAGATTAGGTATGATAGCAATCTGATCTGTTCATTAGTAGTCGGATTGGATTACTTAAGTCTCATCCAATCGAACCCTTGCTTTAGGTCAGACATAAAAAGCCAAAATTGAATACTTGATAAGTCGGTTAGTGAATATCTCAGCTCATTTAAAAGATTTGGCTTCACTGAAATAGGAAATATGTGTTACTTAATAATTATTAATTAGAACAAGTGCTTATCATGTTGAAGTAGGTACCAGGCTGAGTGTGAGAATCTACCTGTTATCTTGGGTTGTCTGCATGCCCTGCAAAATATTGGACATGTCAACTGACCTTTCTCATGTTACCTTATACTTTGGTGATGATCTCATATGAAGTAAAGATTTTCTTGGTTAAACACTGCGTTCCTTATGATAGCTTTTTTCATGAAACAATGCATAACCTAAATGTAGGCTTGGAACTTCTATGCACTGATTAAAGAGGCTATTTATGTAGCTAGGTCTCCTTGAGAATTGAGATATAATGGTGGTTTTAGTTATTCTTTTATTAATCTGTTCTGTTGTCATGCTTTTGCATAATTTGGACTTCCCTACTTTCCTGTCATGTAATTAACAACTTCAAGGTCATTAATTAGATGCCAATACACTTTGCACCCGAAACTACTCATGGGATACATTAGTCACAGATCACCTCTAACTTGGGATATTTTCCTTGGCCTTACTTGCTTCCAGACAATGCTAGCAAAAGCTGTGGCTACTGAGTGCAAAACTACTTTTTTCAACATTTCAGCATCATCTATTGTCAGTAAATGGCGTGGTATGTTTCAGATTTAATGTTCCGTAACATATTATTGTTTTATTGTACTATATTATTCCTTTCCTTTTCATATCTGATATTCACATAACTTGCCCTATTAAAATGGACACTGATATATAATGATAAAGGAAAAGTTTTGCAGTGTTCTCCTTGCTACGTGGTATCTCCTGTCAAGGTTATTGTTTTACCTTTTGCTGTATTTCTATTTGGATCCCATTCCTCAACTAATGATGATTAAACATATTTTGGATGGGGGATTAAAGAGCAAATTTCCTGTTAACCACATCCCACTGCAAAAGATGTTAGCAGCACATTTACGTTCTCCTAGTAATCTTTTTGGCGAGGATCAGCAGTATCACAAGACATCCATTATGTAATTGTTTACGCATATGCCAGTTTGTGTTGAGGGGAGAAGGGCTGCTATATACACCTATGAGATCATTAACTTGGCGAAAGCTCAAAAGCGAATTGCTTGTTTCAGAAATATAACAATGTTTCTATATAGACAGAGAGTTGGATTAATATGATGAATTTTAATGGAGAAGATGTACTTGTGATTTGCTGCATCATTGTTAATTTTGAAATTTGATCTATGATTTACTTGAATACTTTTATCTTTTAATGCATGTTACTGATATATTGTTGAAATATGTTTACATTTTTATCCAAGGACAGACCTAACAGATGCTTGGATTAGCTAATGTAATTCCTATGTTTACTTTTCTATTGTCATGGTGATTTATTAACTTAATAGCATGCTTTTTATGCCATTTCTGTGCTTTTGCATTAATGTAGGTGATTCAGAGAAGTTAGTGAAAGTTCTATTTGAGCTTGCCAGACATCATGCACCATCTACTATATTTCTAGATGAGATTGATGCTATTATTAGTCAACGTGGTGAGGCTCGTAGTGAGCATGAAGCGAGCAGACGTTTGAAAACTGAGTTACTCATACAGGTAAAACTGCTGGTTATTGAGGTGCTGAACTTTATGTTATATTTCTGTTTTATTTCATATGTATGGACATACTTTCTATCTGAAATCTGAAAGAACTTTAAAAGTGAATATAACAATTTGTTGAGTGAATATTTTATTTTGCACAATAAAGATGAAGATTAGCATATCTTCTGGAGTAACAGAAAGAGGAAAGAAAAGTGAGAAGGGAAGTATGTAAAAAATAAAGCAGAACACAGTAAAAAAGAGGAAGAAAAATGGAAGAAAGAATGATCATGAGAAATAAAAAAGAGGCTCAAAGTGCTTATTTGCTGAAGGAGCGAGGTGATGCATATCAAATGGTTAGCAGTAGCAATATGCCAATACCATGCATTTATACTAGAAAGGGGAAAAGAAAATTTGCTATTCTGCTTCCCCAAATGATTAAAGCAGATTAAATGGAAAAGGTTTATGTGCGCTAATGCTGGTGGTTCATACTCCTTGCTTCCTATTGTTGATGATTACAATTATAATTCTCTTCTTGTTTCTGTGGTTGTCATTTATGGATATATGCATGCACGTTTAGCTTCCAGTTTTAACAAATGTGCAATGGCAAGACACAATTTCGTTATGTGACTCGTTAAAAATTAATATATAATGCAGATGGATGGTTTGACAAAGACGGATGAGCTTGTATTTGTTTTAGCGGCTACAAATTTACCCTGGGAATTGGATGCAGCCATGCTTCGCCGTCTTGAGAAGCGGGTATCCCTTTGTTGCATTACAATTCTAGTGATATTTTATACTGAATCACTCGTGTACAGGCACACAACTAAATTTATTTTGGTTTTCCTACTTTAGTGCATTGATATCAGATTCATTTGGCTATTTTCATGTCGGGGTCACAAGCTGAAGTATATGTATAAAGGGACCACAATATAGCCTTCTATCTCTGGAATTCAGAGAGTCCATACATTCGACTGGCTGTTTTCGTGTCAGGATTACAAGCTTAAGTATATGCATAAAAGTACTGACCACAACATAGGCTGTTATCTCTGGAACTCAGTGAGTCCATAAGTTTGCCCTTATAATCATACAGGAATCTGTTCTGTTTAAGGAAATCTTTTCAACTTATTGCACTTTTACATGAAATTGCACTTATAGTTATAATGCAGACCACAATGTTTTTATATTGTGATTATCTTGCCGCTTCCTAATAACACTGGGTTTCCTTATAGACAGAGTGTGTCAAGAATAGACAATGAAATCTGAAACGTGGATGCCTATCCTAAATTGTTAGCATATATTTATTATTTTAAATCAGATTTCTCAGTTAGATGGAGTAACGCAGGGGACATATCTTCTCTTAAAATACACTAGATTTTGAAGGTTTTAGCCTTTAGGCATAATGCTGAAGATCCTACATTATTTGTTCTTCCTCTTAATGCCCTACAGTTAAAGAAATGGTGAAGAAAATTTATTGCTTGAGTGCCGATAGAAAGTCCTAAAGTAACTGAAAGTGGATTTTATATTATTTCTCTAGCCCACTGCAGGAAATGTCTGTTTATGCTTATATAAAGTTATTGTACAAGAAAGTACGCTTCTTGACTTTGTTCAATCAGATCCTTGTACCCCTGCCAGAGCCAGAAGCTAGACGTGCAATGTTTGAGGAGCTTCTGCCATCGACACCTGAAATAGGAGAGATTCCTTATGATATTCTGGTGGACAGAACAGAAGGTTATTCAGGTTCTGATATTCGTCTTGTATGCAAAGAGGCAGCAATGCAGCCACTGAGACGGTTAATGACAGTTCTAGAACGCAGACAAGAGCACGTGCCTGAAGATGGTATGTGTCATTACTATAATCCCATTAAATTTTAATGAGCTGTACTATACACTTTTCATAAGTTTTCTTTTTTAAAATTCCGTAGCTAATGGTTTGAAATAGATGAAAACTTGTCGTTGGCCATATAACTTGAAGACCGGGCATTCCTTGTGATAAGAGCATGTAAAACGGTTAGAGTGCACAAGAAATTCTTATGGACTGTTTCTAGCTTATTTAACAAGTGGAAATTATGGGCACTCAGTTGCTGCGGTGCCATGCAGTTCATCTAAGTTATTCCTCGTAATCATCAAAACTTGATTTGATTATAAGCTGCATGTTTTAACTTTTAAATTCTCTATTTTATATTAACGATTAATTGTGTGGGTTTTCTTAGTTGCTAGTGTTCTCTCAAAGATTTACAAGGTTACCTACATCTCAACCTATTTTATGGCGCAGAATTACCTGAAGTTGGTCTAGTGAAGCCTGAGGATGTTGAGCTAGCTTTGAAGAATACAAGACCATCGGCCCATCTCCATGCACACCGCTATGAAAAATTTAACCAGGATTATGGAAGCCAAATTCTTCATTAAGGGCAAGTCATGGGTAAAACTGTGAGATTTAATACTTCCCATCATATTTGAAGGACCCTGCAATCTTTTTTTTTTTTTCTTTTCAGTTTCTGTTACGAGAGTTCTTATAATGGTTTCATGCAGGAGATACTAGTCAATTTTAAGCCTGACTAATCCTGCGAACTTCACTTGCTGATTGCTCCAATAATCAACTGCTATCGATGCTTGTGGAGTGCAATATGTCTGGTTTGTAGAGGGCCCATCTATATCATGGAGATTGTATTGTTATTCATGGAAATAGAGTTTGTTTTCTTTTGTTTAATTCAGTCATGTACATTGCTCTGCGTGAAGGCATTTGGGAGTCGTTTTGAAAGATTAAGTCCTTTCAGAAGGTTTCCAGTCTCAGGAAAAAACAACTTAAACTGGACAAATGCGCCAGTGTGTATATCGATCTTTTATCAGGGATTTGTACCATATAAACAATATTTTATGAAACACTGTAAGCATTAAATTGTTTCCATCTTCTCAACTGAACTACTTCGCTGTGCGAGCTGATTAATTTTGCATCAGTTTCGCTTTCCGTTCAATTAATTGTTGAGAAATCAATATGCTTAGAAGATTAGTGTCACAAGGTTCTTTTACAATTTTATTGTATTTATTTTTAAAATTTAGTATATAAAATTAAGTGTATATCACATTTTGTTATAATGAAATGTATATAATTTACATATACAGTATACACCTAGAATTTATTATTAAAAATTAAAAAAAACTAAATATAATTAAATTGTAAAAGCTCCGTGTCACAGATCAGTGATCTTTTTGCAGCAACAATTGCAAAATTCTAGTACCGAAATTTCCAAGCCATTCACGAGCTGCCAAGTATCTGATTGAGCAAATTCCTGCAATAGGACTTGCAGATAATCTTCTCCTACAGCCGTGGGTTTCTCAACCCTCTCTCTCTCTCTCATCAGACTTGACCCCTACACTTGCCACGTTGGCAGAAACAACCAAAAGAGTTCCCTCTTCTCTAGACTTATCCTTCTCTTCCCATGCCTTCCATTTTGGATGCTATGTGCCATCCACAGAACACCGACTGGATTCTACACCGATATGAATGCATCCCAACTTCCCTATCTTATACACAGACCACTAACAAATTAGCATCCTTCATATCCAACTGATCACTCCCACTGAAGGAAACGAAGGTAAAAGACTAAGAGCTCCCAGTGTTCGATAGATTGATCGAAACCCAAATGGAGGAATTTGTGGAGAGATTGGTCGGGAAGGCAGGGAGGCATCTCTATGCTTTCTTTTGCGTTGGCGTCGTTTTGATTGCCGTCACCTTCGTCCACTACGCTTTTCCAGGTACCTATCATACATACTCCTCATACTTCAGATATTATATAGAAGGTGAAAACTCTAGTATCAGAAGGTTGCTGATCTGTTAATTGTCTCAGTGGAGCAATCGACAGAGGATGCTCGCCAAAGGTCCAGGAGAAGGCTGGCGGCCCTCCATGCTGCAGATTTCTGAGCTTTGTGAACATGCCGACTCGATCTGAGCCTCAGTCGTCTTTTCGCATTCTCATGCGAAATATCAGCAGCGATCGAGTAGAAATTTAGCTTTTGATCCAATATGTTGATGCGTATTCATAAAGTCAGCTTCGCTCCTGTGAGTTGCCGTCGATCGATAAAATAATAGACAGAAGTTTGCAGAGTTTTCCACCAATCTAATATCGTTGATAAAAATAAAATAAAGATCCTATGGCTATAGTTTTTTAAAGTATTATTTATTATTATAATTGTTGTCATGCAAGTAAACCTTGGTGCTGGAAAGCGATCTAATAAAACTGTTTTCTACGACATTGATTTATATGATAATATATCTTAAATAAGAGTCGCTTTTTGTGAAAGTATTTTAGTAAGGTAAATAATTGTTGATTAAGGGAGTGAATTTATAAATCAAATTTTGAAATCTGCGGTTTGGTAAATACTATAAAAATAGTCTGAAAACTTAGTCGAAGTTTGTTACAGTAACATAATTGGAAACGAGCATCGGATTCTTTGTTACATGTCCATGATACTACTTCTTTGTTCAATGTCGTTTACAATGACACAAGTTCTCAAGTCTCAAAAACTAAAACAAAACGAGGAAAAGACGAGCACACCCACAACCCATCCCCATCCCCATCCCCATCCCCATTGTGTAGAGACATCGACATGCTATTTATCATTGGGTGAAAATTTTGAAAAGGACACGACACGTAAGTATTTCACATTCAGGCCCTCACTCTCTCCGATTTTATTCTTGAGTCCTCCCCCTTTTGGAGGAAATGGAAAATTAATTTACTTCCCTTTTCACAGCTAAACCTGCATCGCAAATCCCCCTTCCTTCCCCTCTTCTAGACTATACGTAATTTCTCGCTTATCATAATACTTGGTACTACCCTTTTATTTTCCACACAAAGAGAGAAAAAATAGAAAAGGAAAAGGGAAGAGGGGAAAGAAAACATAGGGTGAGCAACTAAATAAAACCAAGAGTACTCCAAGATTCTGCAATAACAAAAGAGGTTTTCACTTTTTATCTTCCAACAGCAATCGTGTATATATATAGCTTGTAGACGGATAAATTGTTCATTTTGTGCAATCATTTAGGCACAAAGTATGTGCAAATCAACACAAAGTAAACGGGTTGAGGAAATTTAACATTATGGAAAGATAGATGTCATGCAAAAGAAAATGGACAAAGTAGCAGTGCTGTAATCGGTAAAAATGCTCGCTCCCATGCTATTGAGATATTAGATTCCCATTTGCTGAAAAAGATTTTCGAGAGAGCAATTTCAACTACTGAATAAGTTAAAAGGTGCTTCATAGCCCAAGAAAGTGATATCAAAAGTTATACAGACCGCAAGTATAACGGCACAAGCAGAAAGGTTGATGTTTAGACAGTTAAGCACATATCCAACACTTCATTCCATTCTTATCAAGCAATTGGTTGAAAGAGCCCCCATAGTATTGCGGGTTATTACATGCGAAATGCCATCAACAGGTCGTCATGCTCCACTAGCATATAGACGGGTCCATTCTTTTGCTGCAGCATCACAGAATAGTTCCATTAGCATACAAACGGCAACATATACTGGAAATCAATGTGAATACTAACAAATGATCACAGCAGAACTGCAAGGATAACCATGGCCATACCTGTCTCTACAGCCTCTGCTTCATTACTCTTCCAATGCTTTGCAATGTTGTCAGATAGTGGGTCATCTGGATTTGGAGCACTGAGAAGTGCTTGAATACTGCCAGCCAAATAACAATGACGCTATTTAGACAAGATGCCTACTTCCAATCTTATCACAATTTATGTGGATAAACAAGACCCAAAATTCATGAAGACAGTGGAAAAGTGAAGCAGGAAATGTAGCACAGCAGCTGCGACTGATCTTAATTGCAAAAGGGAATAAGAATGCAGGAGCTGAGTAAGCACAATTTTGCTAAATGTTACTTATTAGTATAACGGGTATAATAGCAACAAAGGAAACAATCATGTCACCTCAAAAGAACTGTTCGAATCTGGAGGGCTGGACTCCATTTGTCTTTTAGAATATCAAGGCATATTCTACCGAGCTGCAATTATATTCACAAATCAGAATTTCACTTCCAACAATAAAGATATTAGAGAAGAAAGATAATCCACTTGCCTTATCAATGTTAGGGTGGTAAATTTTGGTCAGAAACCGAACCTGTTTCAGCAACATTCGAAGCAAAATGATTAGTAAGCTACATGGTTCAATACACAGGTCACCACAAAAAAAATATAACACAATCACCACAAAAATTATAACACAGAGTCTACAACTACTAATTAATCAATTAAGCCTCAGTGTTGATTGCAGAGCCTAAAAGAACTATAATTTGAAGAGAACAGACAGCCATCAAGAAACATCACCATCACCATCACCATTTAAGTCCTTTTTTCATTGACATGGAGGCCACTAGGGCACAACTCATATTTGGGAACTCTCCAGAACACAGTCGATGAAAAAATAATTTACTACCATTGTCATGCTGGCACCAGTCTGATTGATTGTCATACTAAATATAACTTCACCATAATAGCGTTACATCTCAACCTAAGAAAGATTGAGCACAAGAAAGAAGCTGCAACAGCAAGAAAAGAATGGTAGTATCATACAGTTATCAGCGGCTACATGGACTCAACATATGCACATGTAATCTAGCTCTAGAAGATTAATTGGCCCGCCATGCTTGCAAAAGCATTTGCAAATCTTTTTTAATGAATATCAATTGGATTATTGATATTAAATTACAAAGGTCAGATAATAAAATAAATATTATTGATCACGAGAATCCAACACAAAAAATGATGTGGATAGAAAAAAGAGGCAGCATCCACCACATACAACCGCAATATTAAATAAGATAAGAAATATAATAAAGGAAATACTAAATAGATCTAGTAAAACATATCACAAACAACCATCACTATTGAAACTAAAGTTAATTCAACCATAATATGCACCAAAAAATAAAAATAACTAGTTACTGGGTGTAGTGTGACAATTGCTAGAACTTAAATATGGTTCAAGCACCCATGCAGAGGTCCCATTATTGTAAAATCAATACAAAAAAATACATCTTGAGTTTCTTGGATACCCTCTACATATACAATTGACATAATCTTTATACTCAAATAATTACGAATTACCTTTGGGGCTGCCATTGGATATTCTTCAGGCAAAAACAGTTCAAGCTTGAAAACACCTCCTATACAATAGAAAACAAACAAAAAGACAAGATAGTTCATATGCACCAACATTAGAAGACTAAATAACACAGAATTATAGTCAAACAAATTTTAATAAAAGATAATAAACTCATCTAACATTCAATAAATGTAAGAACAACAGCAATATGTGAATCAAAGTCCTTGAAAACTTGATTCTGAAGTGAGAAGGATAAACAATTAATCTCAACAACAATTTACTCCAATTAAGAAGAATTCGGTTGAATTCAGCTACAAATATATTTCATCCTTTTGAACAAAATATAATTCAGTTTAACTGCATTAATCATATCATTTTGGAAAAGAGAGGTTTATTTCGAAATGGTAATTTCTTCTGTTTACCCTTGATTTGTTAAGTGGTGAGTTTGACAACCCCATCCATAATTGAACCTGCCCTTTTGCCAGCCAAGAGTAAGGAAGAAGAGATAAAGGGTGATTGGTTCGCTAATGGTCGAGTTAGAAAGACAGGGCCCCTCTTATTCACCATTTCAGTAGAAAAGGTGCATCGATGACTTGTAGAGGAGAAAGAGGGGATAAGTAGGTACCACCCTCTTGTTCTCTTTTGCATCTCTTCTCGTATGTTATATGCCTATCTAAGTTGGTTGTAAATCAACCATGCCGTAGGTATTAAAATGTGTGCCAATTAATAAAAACGATAAGCAAAACCCAGTGTTTTAGAGATGAGATGTTGGGTTGGACCAGTGATGTCAGTAAGCAGACTGAATAAGAAGATTGTGACAAAGATAAGTCAGGGATTGCACTCAACAAGGGATAAGTTGCATAAAAATCTTTCGGAGAGAGCTTGGACATGCCGAACAGAACCCAGCTACATCAAACTCACTAGAGCAAGTACTGTCATAATCTCATAATGTAACATTGCACTACATGTAGGACAAAGAAAAGAAATTAAAACACACGTACAAATTGAGTTGCATACGTGACAATCTCATCCTAACTAGTTAAGAAGTAGAGATTTTTATCAGGTTAGAAACGATATGTCACAAATTCTGAACACGGGTAATCAGAAAAATATGCAGATAAACAATCACCGCAGATAAGATTGTGACAAATCCAGCAAGTTGAACGTAGTCCAATCTAAAACAGACAACCAAATTATCAAATTGATGATACTACCAGTAAAGCAATCTCACAATATTAGCAAAAATTCACCTTCATAAGGCGATTGCGCTGGCCCAAGGATCATCACATTAAAATAGCGCATGTTTTCCTCCGACGGCGACGCACTAATTCCCGGAGCTGCAACAAAACCATTTCTATCCATCAACCAAAACCCCCACAGATCTCCTCCACCCCAGGAAAAACCATGAACTCATAAACCAACCACACAAATCGATCCCTACCTGGTTCACTGAGGAGCCGCTGCGTCTCCTGGTCGAATCCAGCAGCCAAGATCAGAAAAGTGCAAGCGAGGAGATCAAAAACCCTAACGAAATGGATCGATAATTCTCAGATCGGATCGAGAGGATCCTTACCTTGATGATTCTTCGCGGGAGGTTGCTGTTGGCCATCGATCGACTCCGCCGATGCTCTTATTCCTTCTATTCGTAGGTGATCGACGCGAGGGAGAGGGGGAAGGAGGAGGAGGAGGAAACCGGAAGACGCTACTTGGATCGATAGAAATGGAGTGGATGAAGGGTTTTATTTATATAAAGGATTTCTTTCTTTTCCCCCAAAAAAAAAAAGAAGAGTATTTATTTTTCTGAATCGGTGAATCAGATTTTTGCTGGATTTAAAGTCGTTGGTGGATTGTTCCGCGTTTGCTCCACTCTTACGCGACCTCCGTTTGGTCGGCTGAACGCGTGCGGTGCACGTGCCGGTGACTAGATTCTCTCTCAAGTAAAAAAATTCGATCCTTAGTTGTTTTTTATCGATAGTTTTCATCGCCTCTTAATAGAAACCTCGAAGATATGCTATCTAAACGGTCCTGTTGGATTTTTGTCGCTCATAAAGGATATAGGTAGATTCGCATATGGAGCTGTGGATTGGAAATTAGCTTTGGTTCTTCTTCAATAGCAACCGAAATAGATTATAAAGTAAGTTTGAACTAATGCTCAGGGCTAAATTTGATGGCTTACTTTTGTTTATCTTTTTGAAATAATAGAGAGCTTCTGGTTATGATATTGATGGGTGAGAATACACTGGGAGAAATTTATCCTCATATTTCTCCGATCAAGTGTCAACTCAATTGAAGTTAAAATTTTTATCTTATGAGATTATAAAGAAGAAGATTTCTCATGACTCACAAGAAAGAAAGGGACAAAGGGTCTCTTTATCTCGTTTAAAAGTCATGACTCAAATTGACCGTCGAAATGTATACATTGATAACAACTACGAAAGATTAGTGAAAAAAAGATACCGGGCAATTAATTTGATGCATCTTCGCAAGGGGCACAGGAAAGTGACCCTATTAAATTTGATGGATTATCGAGCAAATTTGATTTATTATTAGTTCTTTCTAGCAACTTCTCTTGGTTGGTTATATATTTCTAAAAAATTTCACATAATTACTGTTAATTTAAAAAAAAATTATAATAAGTATTACATTCTTCAATATATCATAATAACCATATAAATTAGTGAACCCTTTTAAAAATATTATGAGATCTAACAATACAATGTTGAAACTAAACCTTAAATTTATAAAAAATTATTTAATCCTTGTATAAATTGCTTAAATTAATTCTAAATCTATATAAATGTTACTGATATCATTATACAGGGAAAGAAAACATTGTACGCTTTAAATTTAAAAAAAGAATGATACCTTACTACCTTAGTCTTTGTTAACTTGTAAAACAAAAATATAATTCTTCTAAAATAAACCTTTTTATTATTATTATAGTATAATAAATAAATAATAACTTAGCTTTACTAATTCATCATTTATTCTCCGTTTATTCCCTGCGGTTTTTAAAAATTAATTTAATAATAATTTAAAATTATTATTTTACTTTTAGATTAGGCACCACATAATTATACTATTATTTTACATCAAATTAAGGATATTTTTATCTTTTAATTTAAAATGTCACTAATTTAATTTTTTTATTTTAATATCAACTTTTTATCACATCAAAAATAATTATTATTCTTTATACTAGTATTTAATTAAGTAATAAAAATAAATATTAGTCTCTTATTATCGTATTAAAAATTAGAATGGCTTCTTCTAAAATTGACTTTATTACACAATTGAACAGGGTGTTAGTTTGTTGTATATATTTTTTAATCTTAATGTCATATAAATGTACGGCAAGACAGATTAATGACAATTTTAAGATCTAAGAGAAACGAAATTAAAGAGCTAATGCCAAAAAAAGGTAATTTATTTCCGTTGCCGGGACTTGAACCCGGGTCTCTCGGGTGAGAGCCGAGTATCCTAACCAACTAGACTACAACGGAGTTATTAGTTCTCTCAGAATATTTTAATTGGAAATTAACCACCTTCGCGGCTGCTGCCCTTTTGCCACGTGGAAATTGTTTCCCGCCATGAAATCCAGGACGTGTTGAGTAGCACAGACGATTCTAAGATCTACTCTTCCAATATCGTCCCTTCCAAAGGTACTCCGAGCTCCCTCATCCGTCCCCTATGTCGCCACTGACCACGAGCATGGAGCATCCGAAGCCAATGCACGAGAAAAGAACGAAACACGTTAAAGAAGGAAGCCCGAGCTCTGATCATAACCCTTATCTCCACTACCTCAAACCCTAGTTCCCGTCACCTCCCATGGCATTGTCCTCCATTTCATCGCTCCAAGTTCCTCTCCCCCTCCACCTCCCACGCCAACGGCCGGCCCCGGCCCACATTTATGCCTCCTTCAGCGCCGAGGCGCCGGATCCTGATCACCGCCTCGTCGTCGCCGGCGGTCGCCGCCTCTCCGGTCATGTCAGCATCAGCGGCTCCAAGAACTCCGCCCTCGCGGTCCTCGCCGGAGCCCTCTGCTGCTCCTCCGGTCCCTCCGTAATACGCCACGTGCCGGACATCTTCGACACCAGGACGATGGCGGAGGTGCTCCGGTCGCTGGGGGCTCGCGTGGAAGTGAACGGCGGTGGCGAGATGGTGGTGGATTCGACCGCCGTAGGATCCGTCGAGCCCGATCCGGGTGCGGTGGGGAGGATTCGAGCCGGGTTCTTCGTGTTGGGACCGTTGGTGGCTCGATTTGGGGAGGCGGAAGTGGCGCTTCCAGGCGGGTGTAGGATTGGGTCGCGGCCGATTGATCTTTACATCCGAGGGCTCACCGCACTTGGTGCTGTCGTCCAACTGAGTTAAGTATATAAACGGATCCATCTCCTTTTCTGTTGATTTCCTTGTGAGAGTTACATAAACTAGAAAGATGTGATGTGATATATATAATTCGTCAAACCATTTGATTTGAGAGTTCTTAGAAAGTTAGGCTTATGTCAAAGATAGATTCTTTTTAGGTTGCGATGTCTGTATGTCACCAATATATGACATCCCAGAGGAGTCTTGAACCTATAATAAAGATCTCGATCAGTTAGATGAGTTTTTGGTTAAATGTCAGATTGTGATGTTGAAGCATTGGGCCCATATTCGGCTGTTTCTAGTCAAGGGAACTTAAATGGAGACTGCAGAACAGTAACTACTTCGCTTCTAAAAAGATAGAATTTCTTTACCTTTTGGTTTTATACTGTCTTTGGATCTGCTTTGGCTGCATTGAAACAAATAAGTACTTTTGGATTGGATTACCGTGTCACTTTTGTCTTGCATTTGTTCTTTGCAAGTCCAAAAACAAAATGGTCGCTTTGCAAAGAATAACGCATTGTGCTTGAGGTTACAACATCAAAATAAGCAATAGATATAGAGTGTGTTGGACTTCCTCATCAACATTTCGCTTCCTTACCTTTTGACTCCCCGCAGCTACTTGGGTAGTATGGTCCTGCCACCTCTGGCCAACTATCAGTGTTTAACTATCACTAGATATTGCTACCTAAATTTTGGAGGAGCATCTTAGCTTTGCTAAATCTTAATGTATCAGATCATTGAATGTGGCCACATTTTACAGGCATGGGAAAGTTCGCGTGCAGGCTGCGAATGGTAAAGGACTTGTTGGAGGTCAATTCCGTCTTGATTACCCTAGTGTAGGAGCAACTGAAACTCTGATGATGGCAGCTTCTATGGCTGAGGGAGTGACTGTACTTTCAAACGTAGCTCAGGTGAGACTCTGAAATATTTAGATGGTTCATCTTATTTCCGGGTGCTGCAACTTTATCAGGATAGACTTGAAATGTCAAATGTGGTCTGATTAGTGATTACTTCATTGTCATTACCCTACAGGAGCCTGAAGTAGCTGACCTTGCTCAATTTCTGGTCGCCTGTGGTGCACATATTGATGGAGCTGGAACAAGCACACTTATTATTACTGGCAGGAAGAAGTTATGTGGTGCTGAGTTCACCATTATACCTGATCGGATCGAGGCTGGTACATTTATGGTTGCTGCAGCTATTACCCGATCACGCATTTCATTGTCACCCATCATCCCTAGTCACTTAACAAGTATCATGGACAAGCTTTCTGCAGCTGGTTGTAGGATCATGCAGAAGGAGCCTCATTTTCTTGAGGCAAGACCTCTTCTAACCTCCTCGTCCATAATTAATCAGAACTTTGAAAAATGTGACTATGCAGGTCTCCGCTTTGAGCGCCGCGTCCTATGAAGACCTTCAAGGGCTTTATCTTAGAACACAACCATATCCTGAATTTCCTACTGATCTTCAGCCTCAATTTATGGCATTATTAGCAACCTGTAATGGATCAAGCATCATTGAAGAATCGGTCTTTGAGAACCGTATGCATCATGGTGAGTGGTAAAATGACTTTCCACCTTTTGCACTGCAGCATAGGTCAAAATCTGGAAAGATTGGCACGTCTGTTTGAAAACTTTAATCTAGTCATCAAATTAATGCCCTGTAAATGTCTAAAGATGTGTTGCCTCTTTTATTTTGACCGATAAATGACTATAGCCATTAAATTCCAAGTCTAAGATGCACTGATATTTCTTAAGATGCTATCTGAGCACTATGGGTTTCACATCGACTAAGCTGACCTCCCTCGATTGCTTTTCTTTCGGCTGCTGATAGTGAAGGAACTTCAAAAGCTTGGCGCCAAAATCAAAGTTTGCGGAAACACAGCAATTGTTGAAGGAAAAAGGCCAGGAAGGTAATCTTGCTTCCATTATCTCCAGTGTTGTGAATTCTTGTCCCCTAGGTGAAACTCGATTACTTACTCCGAATCAACTCTTTGCCAGGATCACGCTTTCTGGTTGCTCAGTTGCGGCGGCTGACTTGAGGGGTGGGGCTGCCCTTGTTCTAGCAGGACTATCAGCAGAAGGGGTCACTGAAGTTGCTGGTGTTGCTCACATTGATAGAGGCTACGAGAATTTTGAAGCAAAGCTTCTTTCTCTTGGAGCAAACATTGAGAGAAATTGGGGCTGCAGCCAGCAATTGACCATGAGCGCTATTTAAATTTCATCGAGGATATCTTCTACAGAAATTTCCGAGGTTTCTGGTAGCTCATCTCCTAGTCCCTTTGACATTATCGGGAGTCTCAAGCCTTTCTAACTGGCATTCTTTATATACTCTGTTTTCTTCTCAAAAACTATTCTTTCCATATAGATAGGTTGCCAACCAGAACATTGAAATCCGTTGGCATAGTGATATTTTATCTGTCTGATCTCAGATGTTACGTTATAGTTTAGTTGTAAGACAATAATTCTTGTTGTCTCATGAATTGATAAAAGAAAAAGAATGAAAGTATCTCGTGCCGTGTGATTGTTTGTGTTCTTCTCTTTCTTGGTTAGGTGAAGAGGGACAAAAATGAGACCTTACGGAAAGGGCATTCCTTCACATATTTCATTCTGGTTTAGGTTCAAGGGAGAGCAAGTCAATGTCTTCGGATTCCAAGTAACGACACACATACATCTCCGATTTTGACAGCATAGAGTGTATTCACATCGATAGTGGATAATGTGGATCTGTAGTAGAGGACAATCTAACCCACATTATGCAAAACGATGTCAATGATTCACTAGTATAATATCAAAGCGAAATGACGAAAGCAAGCTAAAGCGCATTTTTGGTAAAACGAAGGCAATTAAATTACCTAAAAAGAGGGAGCGGACCAATGACAAGTGTTTTGACACTATACATTTTAGTCACAGAACTCTGTACAAATGTTTGCTGAACAAATCAATTCAAAAAAGGCAATGCTACTCTGCAGCCCCTGTAAGTAGTCTCTAGCGTTTCAACAAAAATAACCTCAGCAAGATCAGTCCATAAGACAATAGAAATTCCAGGCGACAAACTTTACTGGGATAAATGCCAACGGGAATAGCTACAAAGGAACTAAAAAGATGGAAAACTAGAGATAACTTACTGATTGTGCTATTATTTCTAACATAACAAGCATCCTAGAGAGTTACTAGCTGTACTAATCCTACAAAACATCAAAAGGAGAATTGTGATGCATCAGCAATAAATAGAGAATATATCATGATCTTTCGCAGTCTCATGACATTCTGATCAGGAACTGTGGATAATTGGCAGTGAATATCAACCATCCTTCAACTTGCGCGTAGAAAGACGAGTTATGTCCCACGCAGATGAATTTGCTGCTTTAGAAGGGCTATCATCTGACAGGGATACCATTTCCCTTGACTGACTATAAATAATCTGCAACATGAGTGATACAAACAAAATGAGGTGACAACCAATATGCTCGGTCATAACAATATTGAGGGAAAAAAGTTCATAACCTAAACACATTACCAAAAAGATCTTTTCCAACTCAAATCATGAGATGAATAACCAGATACATCCAAAATGCAAAGAATTCATCTGTGGCAGATAGTCAATGGATGATTATGTAAAGAAAGCCATAGCATCGGTCATATATAGTGTGCAATTCATTTGAATATTTTACCCCCGAAAGCATAGAAATCCAAAATTATATCACTACAATCAGTCTTTGTTTGTACACTACCATCCTTTTGTTTTACAACTATCCATGGTAAGACAACTCCAAATGTGTGTGTCCATTTTTACTGTGATATCATTCACAAGTCAGTCCCAAGCCCAGATAAAGGAGCAGTGGCATTAGGAGCTAGATAACCAGTGTAAAAGTAAAGTCAAATAAACTATGAAAAACGGACCTAACAGAATTGATGTAACAAATTATCCATGATAAAAGAGGGGAAAAACTTAGAGATCGACAATTCTCAAAAGCTATATTTACTTGGATAAATTTTATAAATTATAAATATCCATGTTAAACAGCCTAGCATGTTGATACAACATGGGATGAGCTTTGATACCACAAAGGCTCGGTTGGAGAATTGCGCAGACTGCAGAGTCCTATAAGAAGCTCCAAACACTACAAGAACATTACTTGCTAACCTTAGTTCCTTTCCCCAACATTAACATCACATTGTTGCTGAAAGCATGTAATAGGAAAATTACTTGATCAAGAGATGAGCTCAAGTGTGAAACAGAAAAAATGTCAAGCACCTAGAGAAGAATGATTCAATAAATCCAGATGTATTTACTTATTATGGCGTGGAGTGGAAAGTGCCCTAACATAAAATCCTTGGATCCAAGTGCTCAAAGCTAATTGGATAAGATGTGATATCTTCTACAACACTAATCATTAGGGCTATACCACATTTTAAGCTTAGAAATAACTCAATAGGTAATTAATTTAGATGCATGCAAAGATGGGTGGGCCAGGAAGGGCATAGATACAGCACACAAAAGGTTTACTTTTTACCAAAAACACATAGGGCTATCAAAAGCCTATTGGCAAAATAACTAGCTGATGTGTTGCTTCGCTGGAGTCTGAGAATAGGTAATAAAAAACTTAAGCTGGAAAAGGCTCAATTATGAAAAAGTCTAACATGAGCTAGGTTCTCATCTTTCTTTTGTTCAATATTTCAATTCAGCTTTCAAATATATCATGTCAAGTGGCACCTCCATTGTTCCCTAACACCCACTACAACTTGATAGCTACCCTCCTTATGGCTTCCAGAACAACGAAGAGTTTATCGCTTCCAGAACAATGAAAAGTTTACATGGTGTGGACTGAGCTTCACTAAAAAAACTAAAAATTTGTACAAATGAACAATAAAGAACTGCAAATTAGATCAAATTTAGAGGTTGCTTCTCTATTGATCTTTAATCACGTAAGTGCAACTTATGCAAGTCAAAAAGGTAAAAGTAATTGATACTTTCAACAAAATTAACTCTCAAGTAGGCCTTAATAGCTACCACAAGCAATGATCCACAAATAAACACTTTACCAGCACACAGCCCATGCCTGCAATTCTCAACAAAAAACTTTAAACTCCAAAGCAAGGAATTAAAAATGATTAAATGATCTTTAAATGCCTCCATCTGACAAAATTCAAAACATATAGGATATCCAGGAAAAAAAAGATAACCCTTACCAAAATACCAAACACATAGGGAATATATTAATCGAATCTATAATTACAAACAAGGGAAATTGAAGGCAACAACAGATCTACCAGTCAACTTACCACCATCCACCCGCTTAGCTCGCTTGATCTTCTCGAGCTGGACTTGCGAATCCACAAAGATCTGCATCCTCTGGAACTCTAGCCCCTTAGCAAACTCCATCCTCTGCTTCTCTAGCTCCATCATTTGCCTCTGCTTCGATCCCTCCACCCTCTCATAGATCTCCGCGAACTTCTCGATCGCCCTAGCCAGCTGCCGGATCCCATCAACCCCCTCTCCCCTTTCCCTTTTCCCTGACCTCGTCGACGACATCGACCTCGAAGACGACCTCAACTCCTCCTCTTCCTCCTCCTCCCCTTTAGCTGCCGCCGCAGCAGCCGCTGCCTTACGAATGAAGGAATCATCCACCGGCAGCGCAGTCGGCAACGGCTTCATCACGGGGCGCATGTTAATGGTAGCCGGCATCGCCGCCGGGAGAGGCGACCCCTTACGATGGAACGGCAACGGGAGAGCCATCGGTGGCGAGGTCACCGTCGCCGGCGACGTCGAGGGTTTCCTAACGGCGGAGGAGGGGGTGGTGGATGAGCCGACGAGGAAGTCGAGGCGTTCGTAGAAAGGCCACTGGCTACCGGCGGCGGCGCCGCCCGAGATCCGAGCCTTCTCAACCTTGTACTTCTTCTTTAGGGTATCGATCCGGTTCTTGCACTGGACGTCGGTGCGCGGCGGCCGCTTCCTCACGGCGGCGCCGCGCCGCGAGTTGACGGCGTCGGCAACCTCTTGCCAGTGCTTCTGACGGAGGTTACCGCGGTTAAGCTCCATATAACGGCCCCCCCACGCCTCCACCAACGCCGCCGTCTCCCCCTCGCTCCAGCAGTCCTCACGGTAGGGCAACGCCGGGTTCGGCGGCCGTGACGACACCGTCTCCTTTCCGTCCATTCGCCGTCAAATCCTTCTCCTCTCGATCTCTCGATCTCTCTATCTCTATAAAAAAATTTTGGGGACCGGGTCTTGGATTTGGGGTGGGAAAGGTGGGGTAGTAAAAGAGGGGCGGCGAGGCGCCGGAAGTGGGGAAAGCGCGTGAGAAGCATGTGAGTTGGGTGGGGATCGGGGAAACGGTGAAACGCCGGGGAAACACGTGCGCCGACGTTCGCGCGGGGTGGGGACAAAGAGGGTATCGGAGCATCACCGCCGTTGGATCTGGGGACGTTTTGACCGGGAAACCCATAGGAGGAAATAAAAAGTAAATAGAACTTTTCTGGGGGACGGACTGATCCCGGAGCCTTCCGAGATTACCAAAGTGCCCTCCATGGCCGGGGGAAGGAGGGGCGATGAAAGTGGCGATGTAGAGGGGTAGAATTGGAAAATGCAGGGGGGGGGGGTGAGGGAGACATGTGTGCCTCGTTGGGCTCGCTGTCAGACAGTGAGCTGTTCGCCGTTGGATGCCGGTCGGCTTTTGCTTTGTTGTTTGGGTTTACGTTCGACGAATGAAAAAAAAATTAGAGATAGAGAGAGATCAAGCGACGAGAGAAAGGGAGGAGAGAGAGGGAGAGAGTTTTTAGCTGACGGTGAACCCGAGGAGTTGTTCTGTTCCCCTACGTCTCTCCCCGGAGAGGAGTAGACGTTTTCCTATACGTAACTCGTACGATATTCAAATGGGTCGGTCGGATCTACCGGAATACATCCGATTATATTCCACTGCATTCCTTTCCTTTTGGTTCTCGCATTGACGAGAGCTTCTCGATTAAGTGGTTTGAATAAGATGGTTTAGTGGCCCTAATTATAGGATGGATTGTGACTTAGTGTGGGCCGACCGAATCGATTAGGACGTGTCATCCAACGTGTGTTGACCCTAATTGCATACATATGTCACTTCTAGTAATATATATCATTCTTATTAGGGCCAGATTAGACATTTATTCGTTCAGATGTTTGGTCACTAGTTATTTTTTTATTTAAGAGATAATTTATTAGGTCGGATTGCTAGTTTTCTTATAAATGTTTTAGAATATGTAAATAAGATAAAGATAATTCTACATGAATCTAAAAATATATATAGAGAGAGAGAGAGAGAAGCAATATAATTACTTAGCTATTTTTAACACTTTTTTATGTTTAACAACATCAATTTATTTTTTAAAGAAATATGTGGATTTGTGAATCACAATTAACAACATATTGATCAGTTCCTTACTAATGGAATAAAAATTTGTTATTAACTAAACATCTGCAGCACGTAAATATAATTTATTAGCAAGAATTATAAAAATTAAATGGAATAATAAAAGTCAATCCACTTGATAAATTAATCGTGCATAAAATTTTAAAACATAAATATATTTTTAACTAAATATTTTTAAAATTTTAGAACTAAAA
This sequence comes from Typha angustifolia, assembly GCF_048772165.1. Lineage (NCBI taxonomy): Eukaryota > Viridiplantae > Streptophyta > Magnoliopsida > Poales > Typhaceae > Typha > Typha angustifolia. Next base: position 2,712,849 of record NC_133239.1, read on the forward strand.
TATTCTCCTGGTAAAAATAGAATATACTAAATATTAAGGATAAACTATATTACTTTGCAAACATAAAATACTCAATATAATCAACACAAATTTTTACCGAGTTGCATGTGTTGTCAGATTAATCATCAGTTTAAATAAATTTATTAAGTTAATTACTTTACTGGTTCAATAATATAATTAAATCGATTTGATGATTGTTCCATCGATTCAACCACTCGGTCCAATCCTGATAACTATGAATTATTCGCTTAATCTAATGGTCTCTTGTACATTTATTTTTTTCGAGTGTGTCTAAGCTAACTTGTACGAGTTCTCCTACACCGAATTTGCTCTCTTACTTAACTCAGTGGACCTTAATCATGTGCATATTATACTTAATGCGATCTTTATTATTCCCTGGTCTCACTTATTGCAAAAAGATTCAAACTTAATAGAGCTTCGAAGCTTCCACATTTCTGCCACTACAATTTACAGCCTTGGAGGTGATTCGAATTCATTTTGATCTTAGAAAGTTTGCTATCAAATTATTTGGTTGGCATATGAAGTGGAGCTAGCTTACTATTCCATGGCATAGAAGCTACACTACACTACACAGCGGCCTAATGGCAGAGCAAAGGTGGTATGAAGTCCCTCTCTTGGCTAATTAGATTCCCCAAATTGTGCTATAGATTTATTTGCTTTTATATATAGAAATAGATAGTGCAATATAATCGCCTCTGGTACTTTAAGATAGAGAAAGAGAGAAGGGGGCTTTAAAACTTTAGGCAACTTAATATATAGGTTCTAATTATCAATAATAGATTTGACTTTTCTAATATTATCTCTTTTTCTCCTCCACTCTCTCAAGATGGTGCTGATGATGACAGTGGAGTAGTAGATAGAACAGCACTAATGCATAAAAACCAATTGAGCCAAAGTGAGCAACTATTATCAGCCAACATCAATCCAATCCCTCATTAGGGGGAGTGTTTGTAATGCATAATTATGAGTATTCTTATCATCTATGTGCTGTCCAAGTTTGGTTGGATAGCAAATCTTGTTAAAAATATAGCGTAAAAGGTGGACTTTTCTAAAATAAATGGAGTTTATTTGCCTTCTTATTTCCTGTGAGGTCATTTGGGTCAACTAAGGAAACGACACTATCATTTTAGGTTTAGAGTTGAGAGTTACCAAGATTCGTCATCGCATATTAGAAAGACTGTTTGACTTTTCTAAGAGATTAATCTCGTTTAAACCTCTTTGTTGACTCGAGAGAAAACAAAGATATAGTGCATTTAAAATAAATGGGGACAAGATATCCAATAGGAACAGTGAATCGTTGGGCCTCATTGGATATATTTGACAGTGGGGCCCAACGCAAAGTGGGATCGAGCTTTTGGCGTAGGATCGCCTCTAGCTTCCAACTGCACGAAATTTATGTGCCGGTGTACAAAGAGATCACGGGTAAGCTACACGGCACAAGATTGTACTACAATTTTACATACGGCGTGCAGCCGATCCGTTCCGGAAAGATTTGAAGGCGGTTCCCAGCAAGAGCTTTGTCGTTATGTGTAGAAGAAAGTAGCGGGTCGCGGATCACGAGTCAAGACAAACCCAGGATCCGTAAAACAACGGATCAGGTTATCATAAGCCTCAAGCGACCCTAACCCTATTATTCTCTTATTCGCCCATTTCGCCCATTTGCCCCCCGTCTCTCTCGATCTCTCTCTCGACTCTCGACTCTCGACTCTCGAGCGCCTCTTTGCCTTCGCCCCTCTCGACCCTTCTTCTTCTGCTTGGTATATACCTTTCTACTCTCGAGCCTCTCCTACCTTCCTTCTTCTTCTTCCTCTAGCTTCGAATCCTCTCATTCCCTTCATCTTGTTTACCTTTGCCAACCCTAGCTGGAATATCTTCTCTTCTACCTCTTTCTCGGTCTCATGGCGGTGTTCTCTCTGCTTCTTGGCACTCCCTGGTGCTGAGTGCGGAGGGAGGTATTTCGCGCGTCTTTTGTGCTCTTTCGCCTATCGATTTCACCATCGAGGTTAGTTGGGGTTTATGCTCTTTGCTTCGTGGCCGTTGCAGTGGGTCGTCGTGGATCGCGGAATCATTTTGGCTGTGGATTCTTGTTGGCTTCTTGCCCGGGTGGTCTCTGACCTCTGGGCGCAAAAAACGTCTAGGTAACGGGGTATAATCCTGCTCATTTCCTAATCTTGATGAGTATTTTACGTTTTACCCTTGATTTTCTAGCAAGATCAAGATGTCTTTTATTCCGTTGTTTCAATTATTATGTTTATTAGGTGTATGATCAAATCCGTCCAGTGCGGAATGTTTCTACAGTAATGTTTTCAGAAATTTATGTACCACACCGTCAATCAAGCAGTTTTTCTTCAGCCATTTAGAACAATTGGCGAATCATGGCTGTCTGGAGGCGATAGCACTCAAAAGCACTAAACTTACTAAATTAAACCCCACGTCGAAGTGAACTTTGCAGAAATACTGTGCAGGCAAATCAAAAGTTTTCTTACTTGAACTATTTGGGTATTTGTTTCTCGTTTATTGTGTGCTCTTTTGCTGCAATAGTTGCACAGTAATAGAAACATCATTACAATCTTCTACTGCAGTCAGTGTCTTATCACGTTCAATTATGTCCTCATAGTGACTTGGTATATTTTCAAGTTATAAAATCTCTATCTGCCATCTGAGAAGGCTTCACACTTTTTTTTTTCACATAGGAGCTGTAAGAGAAACATTGGCTGTTCAGTTATGGCAAATTTAAATTATTTTAGATGACGTGAAATATCTGTAGAAGAAATGAGAGTTTCATAATGCTTACTAATGTGGAGAAATGCTTCGAACATGTCTTTTAGTTGATGAATATCTGGGTTGAAAAGGAAATTACATGGGAGAATGATTAGGGCACTTATATTTTATGGATCAGAAGTTTTGTTAATGGAACCAAATCTCTGGAAATTAATTGAGCTTAGAGGAACTTGAGATGATGTGTGGTATTGGTCCTATTGGAAGATAATATAGGATAAGTTGAGGTGATATGAGAGATGATTTTGTGTTTTGTTGGGTGATGGAGAGAAATTGATGATTCGGAGAGAATAGAGAAGGGGGGGATATGATGGCCACTGGTAATTGTTTAAAATATTGTGAATGGCTGAGATTAACAACGTTTCCGTGGATAACTATCGACTCTCTACTTATCCGACAGACTTTTTATTACGAGAAGATAAGTGTCTCTTAAAACCTTCTAAGATATTTTGAATGGTCAAATTTGACAGCATTGCTGTGGATAGTTGCCAGCTCTCTTCATCTTTCTATACATCTTCAGTGCAACTTACTATTTGATGACTTGTTAATGTCATGCACCAAACTTAATATATGATTGAGTTACAACTTATCCTTCCATATCTTAAGTACAGCTCGTTCATATATCTTGCTATTTATGTGATGAAAATTTGCATCTTTAATATTTATGATCTGAACTGTCTAATAATAATTTATTTGTTGTAGCTATTGCACCTTCATTGCTACCTATCCTTAGGTCATGAAGTAGGTACTGCAAGGAAAAAAAAAGGATGGCCTCAAAAGGTCCTAGATCGAAGCTAGATCATGAGACCAGAGCTAGACGTCAAAAGGTTAGACCCTATTCTTCTCTTATGTGTCACGTGTCTTATAGTTGTTCGATTTTCAGTATTTTGTACTGCCTCAGGTGATTGTTCAATTTTCAGCATTTTATACTTTCTCACGCAAATACCTAGTTTACTTGTTAGGGTGTATCATTTGACTGTGTAGCCATTTTAGATCAATTTTGCATCTTTTGGTCTATTGTTAATAGTACTGCTGTTACTTCATGTTTGAGCTAGGCTTTCACTTTTGTAAAGAAAAAGTAGTTGCCCCTTCTGTTTGGTTGTTTTATTGAAGAATAATATCATACTGGGAAGAAAGAGTATCCTGCATGCTGCTGTTTGTTCAGAAGATGTGATAACCATAAACAAAAGCAGATCAGTAGTCAACAAAATATTAACCTACTGGTAACCAAATAAAATGGCCTTCCTTGAACATGTTTTTTGGGGACATCAAATTGCTGGGGCTACCAATTATTATGCCCTTATACCTGAAATAAGGACTTCACCAATGTGCTTGATTTGGTCAACTAATAAGCTTGCACATAGATATTTTACTTTGGTTGCGTTAAATAACTTAAATTAATGAAATTTAACTCCATTTATTGAAGATTGGGGGGAAAGACTATTAGCACCGTTGAGTTGCATAAATTTCCAGGCAAGATGAAGAAATTTTAGTTTGGATCATCCATTCCTTTATCCCAGTGGCCATTCATATAAGATATTGTATAGTGGTCGCTTAGCTTCCGTCATGGAGTATGGTTCTTTCTCCCATCTATCTTACTTTGACCTGCTTTTCAGTTCTCCGCTAATTCACCTATTTCAAGATGGGCAATAGAACTCTAACGTAAGGGCATTCTGGAAGCATCTTTTGTTTAGGACAATTTTCTGCCTTAGCAAAGCTATGTAAATCAATGTTTCAATAACCTGCCTAAAATTGTTGGTTACTGACATTTTTCCTTTTTTATGATAGGCTCTTGAGGCTCCAAGAGAGCCTCCTCGACCTAAAACCCACTGGGATCATGTTCTGGAGGAGATGATTTGGCTGTCGAAGGTAAGATACTGATTGTTTCTGTATTTGATGCTTATTTAATTCACTTATGTTGCCACCAGAGTTTGCATATTTGTCAAAGTTAACCTATAAGGAGGATTTATGGATATCCTTCTTCCTAATTTATCATCTCTCTTCATAGGACTTTGAGTCGGAGAGAAAATGGAAGTTGGCTCAAGCAAAAAAGGTTGCTTTACGAGCGAGTAAAAATGTTTTGGATCAAGCCACTAGGGGAGAGAAAAAACTGAAGGTTTGGTTCATTTTTAGTTTACAACGTGAACGTGAATTTTGTATAATGTATTAAATATCTGCACACCAAAATTGTAAGGGTTCACCCTAGTAATTCCGTATACATCATAATTACACAAAAGCCTAAAGCTAAGTATTTGCTTTTTTAGGAAGAAGAACAACGTCTGAAAAAAGTTGCCCTAAATATTTCGAAGGATGTTAAGAAATTCTGGATGAAAATAGAGAAGCTGGTAAGTTTTCTTGATGAAAATATTCAGATTGTGGTCTTTCCTGGTTGCTGTAGATTTGATGTTTGTGAGTTCTGAGGATTGGTTGGTAACTGAGTGCAGGTTCTTTATAAGTACCAATTGGAGCTTGAAGAAAGGAAAAAAAAGGCTCTTGATAAACAACTTGATTTCCTTTTAGGTCAAACAGAAAGGTGACACTCATATATTGTGCTCTTCTTTTTTCCTGTGAAATTTGAACTCTCAGCTTCTTGGAAATGAGGCATTGAGTAATGTTTGATTGACTTGCACAGGTATTCAACAATGTTAGCAGAAAATCTTGTAGATGTGCCCTATTCTTCTAACCCACCCGTAAGTCCTGCTTTGGATCAATCTTGTGATTTGAATAAAGAGGTCAATAGAAGCTGCCTCACAAGAAGTGATGGGAATCTTGGTAGGTAGCTGCCTTGCATGTAATCTTTTTGTTTCCTCAATTTAGTGGATGTACTTAAAATGCTTGCTGCTCTTGTACAGGAAACCAGTTAGATGATCTGGAAACTGATGATGATTATAAGAAAGAATCAGAAGATGATTTGGTAAGATATCTGCTTTGTCTCTGAGTTCCTGTTTGCAAATGATAAGATGTCATGTTTTCACTTTTCGGTGAGTGTTAGCCTTAAATTATAATATCCTTAGGTTTTCTAAGCATGAGAGAGACCAAAATGTTACTCCTTTCTTATGGTATGCCATTATTTTGATATCACTGAGATGTAGGGGTGAAAACGGATCGGATACGGATAGTGCTCAACCCATATCTGGATTCGTATTTTTAGTTCGGATATGGATTCGGATACGGATATTGGACGGATAGCAAAATTTAAAACCATATTCTAACTAAACGGATACGGATAATTTTCGGATAAAGGATTGGATCTTAAACGGATATTAATTAAATTTAAAATAATTATAATATTTTATTTAAATATAATTAACACAAAATTATTAAGAGTTTTACAACAAATAATTTTTTTGTATGTCAAATATATAAAATTAGAGAAATTAATCTCTATAAATAATATATAATGTATTATTAGTAATAATATTAATACTTACTATTTAAATAATAAACTAAAAACTGTAAATCATTTAAAAAAATATGCGGGTAAACGGATATCCGATATCCGTATCCGAATCCGAAAAATTTATTCGACCTGTATCCGAATTTTTTTCAAAAATTCTATCCGAATCCGAATCCGAATCCGAGTCGGATAGAAAATTTTTATCCGAATCCGATCCGAGTCGGGTCGGATAGCGGGTCGGGTCAGAGTTAATCCGACCCGTTTTCACCCCCACTGAGATGTCAAATTTGCATTTGGAGAGATTTTAGGTCCTTTCTACGTTTTTTTTGAAAATTTAACCATATACGCCCATAACCATAAGAAGTCACAACATCTACACCTTACTCTTTGGCATGGCCTTGAAAGTAGAGGATATGAACATCTGTTGTGATTGTTGCAGGAAGATGATGAACATACTATCGAGGAGGATGAAGCTCAAATTACCGATGCAGAAAGGACAGAAGAACTGTCAGCTTTGCAGGCTGAAGCTGAACTGCCAATCGAGGAGCTTCTTAAGTGCTACACCAACAGTAATGGTGAGTGTGAATAATTGTTGAACTTTACATCTTTATATTTATTGAAAGGTTGACTTATTTAGCTGGTCCATCTTCTGCTGAGTTTTGATCACTTTAAGCATTCTCAGATAGCAGGGAAGGCAGTCCAGTAAGTGGTGAAGATTTGGCCAAACCTACTGCAAAGAAACATCAGATTAAGGGTGAGATATCAGTAAGTTGAATGATCATTATTTTTTTTGATGCATATATTTTATTTCAGAAGGGATTAATTCTCATTCTTTTAGTGACGTTGCAGATTCTTGGAACCAAGTAAATGGTTCTAAAAAAGCTACTGAAAGTCCACCAAAAAATGTTCATCTTCCTGCAGGCAGTTCGACTGATAAGGAAATTGAGAACAGCAACTTGAGAAATCTTTCCACTCAGCCTCATGATGTAAGATGTCCATAATCTTTCTTATGACATGTAGCAACTAGTTTTCTAACAGTTCTCTTCAAATATTTGACAGGGCACCAGCAATGGCAACTCCTGTCTTGGTGAACAGCTGCCTGTTAAGAAATCAGAATGGGAACTTTCATTGAATTTTCTCGATCGGTCTGATATGGAAATGTCGCTTCTTAACTCTGTTGATGAACAAGTGAGTTATGCCATCTATGTACTCTGTTATACTATTTGTTGTCATCTGTTATATTTCTGCAAGATATATCACATGAGACCATTGAAGGATTTATCTATGATCCCATTTTTTTTAAGTTCTGATTTTTTCTTTATTCTCTGCTTGAGTAATGTTGTATTCTCGAACATGTGCTTGCGTGTGTGTTTGAAGTGTGCATGTTACATTAGCTTGAGGTATGCGTCAGTTACTGAGTTTTCCACATTCTAACCCATAGGTACAGTGACCATAGGTTGAAAATGCAATATCTAGGGTCATATGAAATTCATCTTTGACCTACAACTATATGGACCTGATAGTGGAAGGAACCTACGGTGCTATTGGATATGTAATTACATGGCATTCAAGTCTCTTCAAAATGTAAAGAGAAGAGAGATTGTTCAGTTTAAGGTGACCTTGCTATTGTCCTCATGTAAACATGCTGGGGAAATGCGTGACTTGCACTTAATTTGGATCAATCTCTTTTATTTCGACAATTCATTTTTATACATTACATTTAGATATCCAACTGCACATTCTCAAGAGATTTTTGTTGATTCTATTTTCTCCTCTCTACGTCTTATTCTGCTTGGTTTTTTCTGCAGATAATAGGTGTCTGGTGCTATCTTCTAAATCTTTTTATGAGCTGAGAATTTTTTTGTATCAAGCTATTTTAGATTTATAATGCTGTTTGTGCTGCATTATTTACTTTAGTTGAAACCAATTAAATGTTTATAGAAGTCCTTTAACTGGTTACTTTACTTTGCAGTTAATTCTCTCTGATTGTAGTCATACAACAATATCTACTTATGCTGGTGGTATTCTTGTAGATGACCCAGTGTTATTCTATTTTCAGGACGACAAAGAATATGATGATGGTGATGAAGAAGCAAAGGTATTTCTCATTCCATTTCACTATTATTTTATTATTTATTTTGTTATATTTCTCTACTAGATTATCGCACCACTCACTGATAGCAGATACAGTTTTCTGGGAATCTAATCTGACTTCTCACAAGTAAAAAATGGGTATTTCCTAAAGTTGAAGTTCAATAATAGGAACAAAGATACTAATGCATCATTAGTCAACAAATTCTTGTGAGGGGCTTCTATATAGTAACATCAAAGTAACTGCATACTGAACTGCAGTTCATGATTGCGTGTTTTATTTATACTAGAAGTATAAAAGTAACTGACAATGTGAAGTACATACAAGTTGCAGGTTACATGTATCAGTGAATATTCATTAAATGGAGGCATAGTCTTTTAGCATAATTAAGTTGAAAAGGCTATGTGTATCAGCGAAGACTCATTTAATGGAGGCATAATCTTTTAGCGTAATTAGAATCAAAGGTAGAATAATAGTGAGGTTATTAGTTATTACCAAAGATGGCAAGATCATGTTTACCCACCAAACTGTGAATGACTAGAAGAATCAAGCTAGAAAATTCAAAATGAAATTAGAAACTTCTAAGAAGCAATCGGAAAACCTACTTAATTTTAGAAGTATCAGTGCGACCAATAAAAAGGTCTTAAAGTTGAAATTGCATATTTGAAACCCATTGTGCTCAATGCCAAATATGATGCATGCAGCTCAAATCATGTGTTTATGTTTATATCTATGCTCAAATCATGTGCGCAGTTGTTTTGTACTGGTTCTCATCTGACAAAAGATATGGAACATGCTTAAAAGCAAGGGCTGTTACTTCTGCATTTCTTCCTGATGTCATATAGAGTAGGCCTCGTACATGTGAAGCGAGTGCGCCATTTTGTTAAGAAAGCATAGGACTTGCAGTTTGTAGTTAACTTTTATATGTTGATATATATGTACTTCCAGCTCCATCTTGATTTATCATCATTGAAGATTATTCTGAGTTTGATATTGTTTGGCCTACTTGATCTTTATTGTTTGTTTATATGATCATATTTGATAGGATGATGAGACTACACTATCTGAAGAGGAAGAGATGGAAAAGAGAGAAAAAAGGGACCCTCTAGATGAGGTAGAAAGATGTTTTCAGGGATATCTTTGTTATTTTTCATGGGCTTAGCCTTTTTTAGAACTTCTTTCTTTTCATCTACCAGCAATAAACTGCCCAATTGCATTCTTGGTATTTTTGTTCTGGTATTTTAACTAAGTTATGCTGCCTAAATGTACTTTATTTACTGATAAGTTTGAATTTTTCTCAGCTTTACGGAGAACCCACTAATTCCTGTTCATAATTATAAACTGGTATCAATATGTTCTTCGTAATCAGTACATTTCTGAAGACATTTAAGTAGTAAAAGCGTCTCTAAAAGACGTTCCAACTGTAAAAGCAGTAAGCATGTAAAAAGATTTCTTAGGTAGCTCTAAGGGGATGTTTGTGTTTGAATAATGCTGCCTTAGCATGCATTTTACAATAATCGTTTGGTTCATAGGGCCTATAAATTGTGTTTCAAAGTGCCAATCAAGGTCCTGCATTTTGACATCCACTTAAATTGAGTAGATGTCAAAGCACAAATGTTTGGCCTTCTATGATAAGGGAAGGTTGTTAGATATGATCTTGTTACTATAATTTTGGAGAGAAATTGATGAATATTTCCTGATGTTGTTGATTTTATATTATATATTGCTTCTACAAATACATCATCTTGAAGTACATCAATCCAAGTGGCCCCTAACTGTTTCTTATAATACACGTTTTCCATCAGACCTTCTATCATCGTTCAAATATCAATGGGCTTATAACATTGAATTACTTGACAATTGCTTACTATAAGTATGAACCCATTGCATGTGCATGACTAGTCATTCTTCCTTTTTTTATTGTCTATGCATGTGCCCATGGCTGCCAGGCTACAAACTGAGGCCTAGGTCCCTCTTTAACTATAATCACGAAAAACAATCTAGGCTCGAAGTCTTTTTAGTTTTTGTTTTTGTTTTTGTTGTGCAACAATTTTCAAAGTTGCTCTACTAGCTTTCCAATTAATGATGACTTCTTTTTCAGTCTTTAACTTCCAGTTTGTAGATGAGGGCTCCCCTGTAGGCCCAATTACTGTCAATATATAGAGCACACTGCCCTGCCATCCGGACACATTATGATTCACCTTTTTCATTTGCAGTGCTGCAATCATATGCTTTTATATTTTATTTCTGCAGCCATATTTTAATAGGTTATTGCCCTATCCTTGTTCTACAGATTAAGTTGCTGCAAAAAGAGAGTGAAATACCTATAGAAGAACTTCTTGCAATATACAGAAAGGTATGCATTATTTTTACTCGTTATTCACTTTGCCTTATATACTTGTATAATTCTGTCTGTAACATATGTTTCACATTTAGGATGGCTGCGCAGATGGTGGGCCAGGCGAATCTGAATGTGCTTCGTCCAGTTCTGATGATCAAATGGATTTCAAGACACATCAGGATGTCCAACATGGAAGTGTAAACTTCACTGAAGAAGATGGATCAGTTGAGCAACACAAACCTACCAGGTCCAGTGAACAAGAATCTGGTATTAAAGACAAGGAAGTGAATCATGATAAGATGACGGATGGAAGAGAAAGTGAAGATATAATTGCTGATGCGGCTGCTGCTGCAAGATCAGCACAGCCAACCGGTAACACTTTCTCAACTACAAAAGTACGCACAAAGTTTCCCTTCCTTCTTAAGCACCCTCTTCGTGAGTACCAGCATATTGGTTTGGATTGGTTGGTTGCAATGTATGAGAGGAGACTTAATGGAATTCTTGCAGATGAAATGGGTCTAGGGAAAACAATCATGACAATTGCTCTGCTAGCACATCTAGCATGTGAAAAAGGAATATGGGGCCCTCATCTGATTGTTGTACCAACCAGTGTTATGCTCAATTGGGAAACTGAATTCCTTAAATGGTGCCCTGCTTTCAGAATTTTAACATACTTTGGAAATGCAAAGGAACGGAAGAATAAGCGACAAGGTTGGCTAAAGCCCAATTCATTCCATGTGTGCATAACAACTTATAGGCTTGTTATACAGGATTCAAAAGTATTTAAGCGGAAAAAATGGAAATATCTTATTCTGGATGAGGCTCATCTGATTAAAAACTGGAAATCTCAGCGATGGCAGACTCTACTAAATTTCAACTCAAAGCGCCGGATTCTCTTGACTGGAACACCTTTGCAGAATGACCTTATGGAGCTCTGGTCCCTGATGCATTTTTTAATGCCTCATATATTTCAGTCTCATCAGGAATTTAAGGACTGGTTCAGCAATCCAATATCAGGGATGGTGGAAGGCCAGGAAAAGGTCAATAAAGAAGTTGTGGACAGACTGCACAATGTTCTTCGGCCTTTCATACTGAGGCGTTTGAAAAGGGACGTGGAGAAACAGCTGCCACAGAAGCATGAACATGTGATTAATTGTAGACTTTCTAGACGCCAACGGAATCTATATGAAGATTTTATTGCTAGCTCAGAAACACAAGCAACGCTTGCTAGTTCAAACTTCTTTGGTATGATAAGTATTATCATGCAACTTCGTAAGGTATGCAACCATCCAGATCTTTTTGAAGGCCGTCCTATTATAAGCTCATTTGACATGACTGGTGTAGACATGCAATTGAGCTCATCAGTTTGCACAATCCTCTCTGCTGGTCCATTTTCTGAAGTTGATCTGAGGGGCATGAATTTTATATTTACACAAAACGATTTTGACATTACTTCGTGGGAGGTTGATGAGATTGCAGCAATTGCGGCTTCTTTAAATGTCACTCAAGACACGTATGATGGAGAATTGTCTTGCTTCAGTAAGAATGATCAGAAGAGGAGATGTCATGGAACCAATATATTTGAAGAGATTCAGATGGCCCTTTGGGAGGAAAGAATAAAACAATCAAAGGAAAGGGCAGCCTCCATTGCATGGTGGAATACTCTAAAGTGCCAGAAAAAACCTGTCTATGGAACAAATCTAAGGGAGCTTGTAACAATAAAGCATCCAGTATCTCATATTCATGACCAGAAGAACAATCCTTCATGCCACATGAATTATTCATCAAGACTAGCAGATATAGTTCTATCACCGGTAGAGCGGTTTCAAAGAATGCTTGATCTTGTTGAATCCTTTATGTTTGCAATTCCTGCTTCAAGAGCCCCTCCACCTGTTTGCTGGTCTAGTAAAGTTAGTTGCCCTGTTTTTTTGGGACCAGCTTATAAGGAGACATGCATGGAAGTCTTCAGTCCTCTTCTATCACCCATTAGAACAGCTATTGTCCGTCGGCAAGTGTATTTTCCTGATAGACGTTTGATACAGTTTGATTGTGGGAAATTACAGGAGCTTGCTGTCTTGCTGAGGCGATTGAAAGCACAAGGTCATAGAGCCTTGATTTTTACTCAGATGACTAAGATGCTTGACATATTGGAGGAGTTTATAAATTTATATGGTTATACATATATGCGTTTAGATGGATCAACACCGCCAGAAGAGAGACAAACCTTGATGCAGCGGTTCAATACCAATTCAAAATTTTTTCTTTTTATTTTATCGACTCGTAGTGGTGGTGTTGGGATTAACCTAGTTGGGGCAGATACAGTTATCTTTTATGACAGTGATTGGAATCCTGCAATGGACCAACAAGCTCAAGATAGGTGTCACAGAATTGGGCAAACTCGAGAAGTTCACATTTATAGGCTTATTAGTGAAAGTACCATTGAAGAGAACATTCTCAAAAAGGCAAATCAGAAGCGTGCTCTTGATGACTTGGTTATACAAAGTGGCAGTTACAACACAGAGTTCTTCAAGAAGCTTGATCCAATGGAACTCTTTTCTGGGCATGAAGCACTTCATGTTGAACATCTCAATAAAGAGAACCTTGTTGCTGCTGAATGCTCTGCCAGTGGATTGGAACTGCCTCTGTCAAATGCTGATGTTGAGTTAGCTATTAAGTATGCAGAAGATGAAGCAGATTATATGGCTCTTAAAAAGGTGGAGCAAGAAGATGCTGTGGACAATCAAGAGTTCACTGAGGAGGTCATTGGGAGGCTAGATGATGACGACGTTGTTAATGAGGATGATGTGAAGCCTGAAGAGATTGTGCGGTGTGAAGAGAAGAATACTGAAGAACAGAGCTGCATGTCTTTTGTTGTTAGTAGGGATGAGGACCTTACCTTGTCCAGGGGTAATATGAATGAAAAAAAGGCTCTTACTTTGGTTGGAGGAGATGAAGAAATGGACATGCTGGCTGATGTTAAGCAGATGGCTGCTGCTGCTGCAGCTGCTGGACAAGCAAGTTCATCTTTTGAAAACCAGCTTCGACCAATTGATCGATATGCAATGCGGTTTTTGGACCTTTGGTATCCAGTTATTGATAAGTCTGCAATGGAATATCAGGTCAATGTTGAGGAAGAGGAATGGGAGTTGGATCGCATTGAGAAATTCAAGGAAGATCTAGAAGCTGAGATTGATGAAGATCAGGAACCATTGTTATATGAGAGTAAGTGACTTCTGCAATAAGTTAAACTTGATGATCCTTGATGTGGGACCTCTTTTATGAACTTTTATGTTATTGACATGTCATTATTTGCGCTAGTAGGAGAAATGGACTGTTGCCTTCTTTTACCCAAAACAATAGATTAACACCCTAAGCTAATTGTTTGTAATCTGATTTTTCTTTAAATAGATTTTTCCTGACAGATGTTGACAAAGGGTTTTGTATGTTTTGTGTGGGGAATATTTTGTTATTACTGCATCATAATGTCTCATATTATTCTACTGATTGCAGGGTGGGATGCTGATTTTGCCACTACAGCTTACCGACAACATGTTGAGGCTTTAGCTCAGCGTCAGGTTTGTCCCTTGCATACTCGATTCCTTTTTCGTATCTCTTAGTAGCCTAACTGGTGATCTATTGCAGTTGATGGAAGAACTTGAAAATGAAGCTCAGGAAGCAAATGATCTAGAGGAGGAGAATCACGATGATATCTGGTAAGGAGTGTTTTGTACTTCAGTTCCCAAGTATTTGTTGCAGTATTGGTTTGATACTAAGCTCTTCCTCCGGATTTTTAAGTGGGAGATTATTGGTGCACATTATTCTTATTGCCCTGCAGCTATTTCTATTGCTATTGCTATTGCTATGAAATCTCCATACTTAAATGCATCATTTGCGCAGCAACTTAGTGGATTCACTTTGGACTCTTTGTTGCATGGATGTCTGTATTTAAGATTGATATTCTGCATTGCTAATGTTGCTTCCTTTCAAAGGATGACATGCAGATCCTCTTGCTAAATGCTTTAGCTTTTACAGGACGACGTCACCTGTTGAACACAAACCAAAGCAGAAAAAGAAGCAGAAAAAGACAAAATTTAAGTCTCTGAAGAAAGGATCTCTAGCATCTGAATTGGAAGTTGTGCATGAAGAACCAACAAAGGATTTCATGACCGTGGATGATGTCGCCATTGATTCCCCTACTCATTCGTTTCCTAGGAAAAAACGTAAGAAGAATATGGGTGCATCCGAGGAAGAAAACAGCTCTGCAAAAAGCTTGAAGAAACTCAAGAAACCTTCTAAGGGTAACTCTATCTTACATTCTGGCTTGTCAGCTAAGCAACTTAAGGAAACTAGGGAATTAAAGACTGGAGATGGAGCTAGCAGTCTCGATTTTAAGCCAGTAAACAAAGACAAGATGGGAGGTAGAATTTCCATCTCATATGTGCCAATAAAACGTGTCATGGTGGTCAAGCCAGAAAAATTAAGAAAGAGGGGTCATGCTTGGCCGAAAGATTGCACTCCAGATTCTTGGTCACTCCAGGAAGATGCCACATTATGCGCCGTTGTACATGAGTATGGCACCAATTGGAGCCTTGTAAGCGACACTCTTTATTTTATGTCAGGTGGTGGCATTTACAGAGGGATATTCCGCCATCCGATCCATTGTTGTGAGAGGTTTAGAGAATTGTTCTTTAAGTATGTTCTCTCATCAGTGGACTGTCCCAACTCAGATAAAGTTTCCTCTTCTGGATCTGGAAAGGCTCTCTTAAAAGTAACTGAGGTATCGTTAATCTAACTCAATACTCTTTTGCATTAGTTTTGCTTAGAAGGGGAACCTAAGTGATTGTTAGCTAGAATGATCAACACTGTTAATTTTGTCTCATCCTTGTTCTGTGTCCCTCATTCATTCCCCTCTTGGTTTGCAATGAATTGACCTTTCTTATCAAGGGCTATGGTCTTTCTTTTTGGAATCCTAACAATTATGGTATAACATTGGAAGGTTACTCCTTGTTTGCAAATGTGTGACCAAAGAGACTGCTTTCCCTGATGCTAACTGTGGTAAGTTTTTTCATGGCTAGCCCTCTTGTTGCCGAAAATATGCCAAGAGGTAGGGTCAATATCTAAGGATTGATAGTAGCTTGGCTGCTTGTTCTGTATTTTGATTGGGAAATAGTTTTTGCTGCTGACATGATGATGGTCATCATTGCTGCTAAAGTTACACAATTTTTTATTCTTTCCAGATATACATGTTGAGAACAATCAGATTAGTGTACTATAGGTTGCCATCTTCCGAATTTTCTTGGCTGCATCTTTCTTTGGTGTTTTAAACTTTTGTAGAGCTTGTAATTCAACATTTAGTCTTTTCTTGGTTTTTTCACATATTTGTTTTATTGGTTTCTATCTTAGCTTTTTCATGTTTAGGCCTTCTGAATAATGTTTTGAAACAGATTTTGAACTAACCAGGGAGCTTTTTACAGGACCAAGCTCGGATTTTACTCAATGTGACGAGTGAGCTGCCTGATAACGAGTTGCTTCTCCAAAAACATTTTGTTGCTATACTTTCTTCGGTATGGCGAGCAAAATGTTCCTTTGAACATCGTCAAACCATGCTATGTCCACAAAGTGATGCCCATTCATATGGACTTCTTTCAAATTCATCTGGGAAGAAGTTCAGCAGACTAACTAAATACATGAACTTAACCAATTGTAGAGAAAGTAGTAAGCTAGTAATGACAGCCCTGGCCGATGCTTATAGGGAAAAGCAGAAAGAATCAGTATTTCTGCCCAGTCAGCTGGAGTCTCGTACTGAAGTAACTGAACAGGTGGATGTAACAATAGAGTTCCCTGAGGAACAAGCAGACTACGACAATGCCTTTCCGTCTTCCATTAGTGTTTCTGTACATGTCATGGAAGCACTTCAACTAGCCAGTGAACCTGTTGGACGTTTTTTGCAAGCAGAATCTTCTTGCAGAATTGCTGAGAATCGGTTCAGGTATTGTTTCCTTCTATATGGTACTTCCCATCAGATCACACATAGGACAAGGATAACTTGATTTAAACTGATACATCTTAGTCATGGAGTCTCACATAACCACAATTTGCTAACTAAATTTAAACCTGTGATAAACAATTTTTGCTGTAATACAGCTCTTTCTCTCTTTCCAGATTATGTTCTACAGGACATATCTATGTTTGAACATATATATGAGCATGTTAAGACCTGCAGGACTGGATCTGATCTTTTTTTATTCTGACCCGATTAAGTGCTGTTAGCTGTTCATTTATATTTGCCCAGGGCTTGTTCTTCATGACCTAAGTGGACTCTAGCTTGTACCTCTTAATCTCATTCTTATTACACATCATCAATGTAAAGTTGCTTTCTTCCGTTCTTCTAGAAAACGATCTCTCATTCATTATTTTCTGTAACAATTTTACAGGATGGCTTCAGAAGCTTGCTTTGAAGGTGATGGATCTTCTTGGGCATCTTCAGCTTTTCCGACTTGTGATCTCACTAAATATAAATCTGGTTCAAAGTCTCAGTCTTTGGGCAAGCACAAGCCATTTCCAGATACAGTCAAACCTCCAAAATCCAAAGTTCCACGGACTGCTGAACCACATGAAGGTTTAGCTTTATTTAGTAAAGCTTTTCTGCAATCCCCAAGTCGAACTCCTACAGGTCTCACAGAGTATTTCAATATGCCTCACACCATATTGGACTCTATAAGTGGGCATTCTCAGTTCCCTCCTATGGACTTGCTTCCTCAAGAGTCTGAAGGGATGGAGCTTATTCCATATGAGTATGACCCCAGTTTTCTTGCCGGCCTTGAGGAACTGGATTCATTGGTGGATTTTGCAGATATTGGATAACATCCAGTGGTTCTTAGTGTGATTCAATCCAGAAGGAGACACCAGATTTTGGTTGATTTAGAAATGAGGGTGGATCTGATGATCCACCATGCACATATTGTGCACACCGCCTTCGCAAGATGGGCATGTGCCCATTGAGCAGATCGTTCATAAGATGGTTACATGGGCAGAGGGAAAGGGTTGGTATGGCTCGAAGTGTATGGTAGTAGTGTAAATCTCTCTATAATAGTCTTCCCTCATTGTATCCACAGGGAAAGCTTGTAATAGTAACCTCAGGAAATCCATTCCATCCGGAAATTTTTATTGGGTGGATGCCTATGGAAGAGAAAAGGCCAAGGGTCGTGGAGTTGTTTAAAGGAAATTTTGAGTTTTGAGCAATCTGAGAACTACAGGGGTGGGTCTTTTAGCAAGAAATGCTATGGCCATTCTAATGATTCGTGTACAGGTGTATCAACTGGTTTCACTGTGAGCAATGTGTTTTTAAGACTGTTTCATATACCAGTGGATCAATTGAAAGAGGTGAAAAGGAATCTGAAATACCTTTTGTAGGGCTTGGACTCTCAAGCTCAACAAGAAGATAGGATCCTGATCAGCTACTTCTATAAGCCAGGTATTAGGGGGAAGATCTAACAGAATGATAATCCTTAGAATCTTGATAATTGTTGTTGAAGTTATCAAGGGGCAGATTTCTTAGAGGTTTATTATTGGACATCCTCTCTCACGCAATACAAGATAACGTTTCGTTCTGGAATTCTTGTTATTTTCTCTTTTGGATCACAAAAAGCTTTTGCGGACAGCTAGGTTACAATATTCGGAAGAATTCTGAAGCAAATCGGAAATGTACTCATTAATTCCATGTTAATCAATGATATCAGGATGTAAGATTTGTATCTCTGTTGCTCTCTCTGTATATGTCACACGATTTGCTTCCAAAAGAGAGCGGTGGGAAGCTCCTTCAATTCAATTCAGTTCTAACTTTTCCATGGAGCTTGTTTTGAGTTAAAGATATAATGATACTTGAATCAAATTCCACTGAAACCCAGCATGGCTGGAAAGAACTCGGAAACTCGACCGATATATTCATTATTCTGCAAGTGCTTTCGTACAATCAGGCCTTTGGTCTGACCCTTGTGGAATTAAGATCCGTCAGTAAATCCACGCTGTTTACGTAACGATTCCACGCTCCATTCCCGTCATTCCTGCCTTCTATTTTTCTTTTCGTTTTTCAGCGTGAGAAGTCCACTGTACCGACGAGAATAACTCCCTCCCCTCTTAATCGTAGACCATGCTAGAGATTCCCAAGACCGGCAGCAGTAATTTCCCCCCTTGAGCGCATAAATGGCAATGAACCATTGACTTTACTAGTCAACCATAATATAATTCTTCAACCTGATATATTCAAAGCCCCTCCCTTTTCAGGTATATGATGGTAGGAAATCATAGCTAACAAACATTTTACATCTCTCTCTTCGACACCAGCCCTAGCTCTGCTAGGCTTAGTGACCTTGAGGTCAGGTTTGTGGACCAGCAGCCATCATTCTTCGCCCTCCTCCCTGGCTTCTCCCCTTTATGCTAGTGGTAGTTTCTTCTGTCACCGCAGGGTTCGATATAATGTTTGCTTCATTTAATCTGTGTTTTGTTTCGCTATGTGGGTTATTGTTAGTGGTTTGATGTTGCCTTTTGTTGTCGGTTTATAAGTTTGTTTGTTTTAGTTTTCCAGCAGGAGCTGTGAGATACTGACACACTAAGTCATCCACAAACATTATTAGGTTTTTTTTTTTGTCTTTTTGGTGAAAGAAATCCTTAGACGAGATATTCATTTATATCGTTCTTTTCAACTGGGCAAGTAACTAACCCGCGCTAACTCACCTAACTTATCCAAGAAAGGGACATAAGCATTCTTATACTACGCAAGGAGGCGAATGTTTATTAGTTAATCTGTGAAGGGCAGGGATATGTTACGAATATAACGATAACCAATCTTAGGCTAGATTACCACAAGAAGACCAATCTAATATCCTTCTGTGAAAATAAATCTAAAAGTTGGTGGTGCAAATTAAAACCTCATTTTAATTTATTGTCCTTTTTCTCACCTTTCAAACGAGTTCACGCTACACGCCACGTGATAATGCGACTTTAACTAACTTCACCTAGAAAAAGAATTCTAACGCATACCAAACTAACAAGATTATCTCCAAAGATTAGAGCTACTAGTACTTGAGAACTTAGGCTTAATTACAATACTTCTTAAACTATAACCCATTTTAACATTAGATTTTTTCTAAAAATACTTTGAACCGTCAACGTAACAAAAAAAAAAAAAAAAGAATTATAGCATACAATGATCCTTCTCTCCTCAGAGTCTAAAATTGATAGCATATTTTTAAAAAAATTAAATAATTAACTAACTGAAGGAGTATTTGAGTAAGAGTGCCATTATGTTAGAAAAATAAATGAGGGGACCATAAAGATGAGCAATAATTTAGGGAACTAGGTGTAACTATTTCTATTATTTATATTCGTCATTTCTTATGCGACAAGAGAGGGCTCTTTGATATAATTATCACTCAAAACTATTAAATATAATTATTAAGATTGAGTGCTATAGGCTATTACTAACTTAAAATCAATAAACTAATAAATAATCAAAATGCCTTTCTTTCTTTAAGTTTAAAATATAAAACATTTGTACGTCTTTTTTGTGTGTGCTTATACTAAAGTATCGAAATGTCGAGTAACATTAAATACGCTTTAAACTAAATAAGGGTGAGAAAGATATAATATAAGCGTTTTGGAGTTAAACCCGGAACCAGATCCTACTCTCGTGCTGCTGCCTTCTCCAATCTCCAATCTCACTCATTAACACTCCACTCTTTTAATTAAAGAAGAGGTTTCTGTTTACCCACGAGATCCCAAACCCTTCTGGCTCTAATAAGTAAACGCACCCACAGGCCACAGCCACCCACAACTTCCCACGCAAAGGAAAAAAAAGGCTTTATGCAGATCACCACCTCCCATTAAGTTTATTGCGAGAACGATTTTATTCATTAGGAAATATTTTCGTACATTTTTGTCCTTTCGACAGAATGATCTGGGGAACTTTGCGAATAAAATTTAGAAAGGAGGTGGGATTAGCAAATGTGTCAAAAGGAGGACTTATGCAATAATTCGGAACTTATAGGGGGCGGTGCGCAAAAAGAACAGACAGTAAACGAGTCCAACTCCGACGTATAGATCCGTCCAACTCCATCCCTTTCCTCTCTCTCTCTCTCTCTTCAAGCAAGAAAGCAAAGTTCGCTTCTTTCTCAGACAATCCCTTTCCTTCTCTTTTTCCTCCATTGCGCAATCCAACCTACTTTGGTAAAAGAAAAGGTAGGATCGTTATTCACTATATCTTCTCTAAATTCTTTCCCAATTCGATGCCATATTTCGCCGATTTCCCTTCCTTTATCTGGCGGTAGATTTGGCGATATATATACATATATATATTTATATCCCTCCAATTCGATCTCAAAATCGTGAGGAGGAAGGTGATGCTCTATGGCAGACAAGCGCTTAGACTTCGAGGCGCCTCTGCTCTCCGTGCGGCGCTTCTCGGCCGCGGCGACGGCGACGGCGTTTTCGTCTTCTCTGGAGAAAGGTAAAGATGAGGGTTTGATGAATCGGAGACGATCAAGCCTTCCGTTTTATAAGTCGGATCTCAAATCTGGCCCGGTCCGTAACCCCGGGGTCGTCCCCTTCGTCTGGGAGCAACGCCCCGGGCAGCCCAAGGGCAGCCCAAACTCAAATTCCTCCCCCTCCCGCCCTCCCATGGCTCCCAAACTCCCACCTTGCGTCGGAAACAGCGTCCGGACTCGCCGGACGATCCGTTCTTCTCCCACCGTCGAGGCGAAGCCTCCTGTGGAGAATCCGCTGCCTCCTCCGGAGGAGCCGGTGCGTCGGGAAGACAAGGTGTTCCAAGAAATGGTTGAGAAGCAACAGGAGGAGAGAAATGTAGTATATAATAATATTGGTGATGATGAGAAGGAGGAGGACAAGAACGAGGAGGAGGAAGAAGACAATTTCTCGGATGCGCTCGACACGCTATCGCGGACGGAATCCTTCTTCATGAATTGCAGCGTCAGCGGCATGAGCGGTTTGCCGGATTCTGCGAACACTTCAGGGGGATTCTCCACAGACCCGCAAGTAAAGGATTTTATGATGGGGAGATTCTTGCCGGCCGCCCAGGCAGTGGCCATAGGGTCGCCGCAGTATACATTCAGGAAGGGGCGGCAAGCAGCGAAGCCAGTGGAGACGATTATGGCTGGAGAGCACCGGAGGCCGGTTCAGCTTCCGCGACAGCATACACCTAATTTTGTTTCGCAGTATGCAAAAGGAGTAGAGGGAGGGGTGAGCTATGAGGAAGATGAGGAAGAGGATGAGGATTATGATGATAAACGATATTTACCTTCAAAGGGTTGTGGACTGCTTCCTAAATTTTGTCTCAAGAGCTCCTTTTGTCTCCTAAATCCAGTGCCTGGAGTAAAGGTCCGAGGTCGGCTGCCACCGCCGCGAGGACGGAGGTCTGGTAGCCCATTGATCAGAAGCTCAGTTAATGCAACTCTTGGTCATGTGGAAGATGAGGTAAAATGAGCTATGGAAGGTCTCATTTTTTAGTTGTTTAAGTGTTCTTGACTATTGTTGGCTAAAATGGTGTTCATTTACTCTTCTTTTATAGCATTCATGGGATGCAGTTTATAAGCACAAGATGGGGCAGAGATATCAACCACAAGTGGAAGATGGGAGTAAGTTGACCAGCGAGTCCAACCAGCTTAACTACTGGAGTGATTCGCAGACGGCGGATGGGTCCTCACCTTTTCATCGGTCTACAGGAGAAGGGATATCACCTTATCAAGATGAAGGTCCTGCATCTCCAGTTCGCAATGAGAAAAGTTCTCTTGGAGTTCCAATTAGAGAGGGGAGGAGTAGCAGGACTGATCAATCCGACTCATGTGAGAAAGATAGTGAGCATTACTGGGAAGCGACAACCCCTCACAGCAGTCGGCAGGGATCGGGTTCTATGAGCCCTGCAGGGGAGAAAACTCTCTGTGTTGATTCTGTTAATATGCAGGATACACGAGATTCAGAATCAAGTTATTTAGATGTCGTTACGGAGATCAGCACCAAGGTAAATTCAGGGGAGAATGATTTTGAGCTTGGAGAAAGAAGTCAGAGAATGGAAGAAGGTTGTATTGTAGAAGCTCATGAAAGTGATGAATTGCAGCATAAAGTTGCTGTGATTGTCGTGCCCCGTTTATCAAATTGCTTGGAAAGACCAAAAGATGGAGAGATGGATGGCAACAAAATCTCGAAGCAGGACATCGATAATGATGGCCCGCTGCATTTGGAAGGTGATCATGTTAAGAAGGATGTTACTCGCTTGCCATCTACAATCCCTCTACAGTTGCCTAAATCACCTTCTGATTCCTGGCTTTCTCGCACTTTGCCTACTGTGTCATCAAAAAAGCCATCTTCGCAGTCGTTTTTAGGTATCCAATTCCAGCCCAAGAAACAAGCTTTGCATGCATCGACTTATCCGAAGCTGGAGACCAGCAGTAAGCTTTCAAAACCACAGAACCGTCAGATACGCTTTGCAGAAGTATTCTTCTTCTCACATTATTTGTATTGTGATTAATGTGCTGCACTTCAAAGCTGTTTCATAATGTTCTTTCTTTTATCCTTTAGGTGCTCGCAAAGCCTGCATCCCTAAAATCGGAGATTTAGCATGACAAGAAGTCTTTGGTGGCGCTTACCTCGTGCCGGCTTGTGATTCCCAGAGAGCGTATAGGTAGCAATAATCCCCCGCTGTTCCTACTTCGGCATTAAGTAGCTGGGATCTATTATCTGTTGTTCTGTTGGAAATCTCAATTACATTTTTAATATATCATATCTGTATGTATTTTCAAGTATAGCATCTCAGTTACAATAATATAGTTTCATATATAAACTCCCAATCCATAAAAGTTCACAACTCATTGTACCTTTACTATAAGAGAAATTCAAATCTTTGAATCCAAGTAAACCAGTTGCAATTACTGCAAATTATTTCATATACCCAGACTGGTGGTCCAATATGTTATTCCTCTTTTTGTCTTTAAATGCCTTCAGTTAACTTGCTTCTTCTGTGCTGCTGGCTAGTACTTGTTACATGTTATTTACTTTGTATGCTTGTCTGAAAATGTGTTCTTGAGTATCTGTTGATTTGTGTGGGAAACTATTTGTTGTTTTCAGTCAACTATAAAAAATATATTTGGGCTTACCTTATAAAAGAAAACAGATGCTTATGTCTTCTTTGATCTTCTTTCTCTCTCTCCAATCTTCTCTCTTATTGTTGTCGATCGTCTAGTCTCTGCTTTCATATTTACTTATTCATCCATTTGTATATTAGTATATATATTCCTTCTGCTATGTCTGTGCTTAACTGCTTATTCTTATTGTTATCTGTAGATCTGATATTTAGTTATAAGATGCAATTGGACTCTGATTGCTTGCATTAGCCTTTCTTAGAGTAGGATTTCCTGCACTTTATTTATCATTTACAAGACCATGTCAGAGTACATTCTTCAACTTGTCCTTCCACAGTACTCTTGTGTCTGTGATCTGGAGAGCAGGATAATCCGGTTTATCCACATTTTTTTTTCCTTGGATCAATAATTGTTTTGCACTGTGATGCCATGATTTGGAGTTTGAGATTTATCTTTAACGAGACGAATTGAAAGGAAATATAGTTGTCGTCGTCCTTGTTCTGAAATCTTTATATGAATTGCCAGGAAGATATACCAACACAAATTATATTTGCTCATACATTAAATTGATATGCAGCAGACCTACATTTCAACCCTTTTGTTTCATTAGTTAAATTCAAGGTTCCTATTTTAGCAGTCAATTTGATTAAAAATAAATTCATCAGCGAAATAAAACTAATTTTCCTTTGTAAGATAAATAGAAAATTTTGGGTATTTCTTTTAGATTGAATTGAACGAAGTGAAACTAGTGGTTGGAGCGTGTAATTTTACTCTGGATTGCACATGTAAAAAAGATTTAAGGATTATTGTGCTAGTCTTCACAAATGGAGGATTATTTGCAAGATCTAAAACGTTAATTAGTTTGGCTACAGCAAAACGGGCGTCAAGCACACCCCAACTCCAGGAAATTCCTGCAGCCAGAGCTACAGAGGATCACCTGTCACGGCACAAATAACACGATTTACCACGTCATTCTCACCGAGCCATTCTGCTTTACATAAAATAAAATTATTAAAAAAAAATAAAATAACACCAACCCATTCTGCTCTTATTAAGCTTCAAGAGCAACCTACATCCGATTAATTTTTCCTCAAAAAGAATAAAAATAAGAGATGGATCCGGACAGAAATTGGCCATTGCCCATTTTATATTTATTAGTGACCCAAAATTCTACAATCCGCAACAGATAAAAGAGCACTTAGGGTGGACTTAGATCCTCAAATTGGTCAAAAAAATAAAAAACCCTACTCTCATCACTATAGTTACTAAATTTCCGATTCAAAAAATCTTTTGAAGGAACCTAATGCGCCACAAAATACAATAGAATACAATATTGAAGTATGACCAAATGACTGTAATTAAAAATAAATAAAAAAGGATCCTGAAGCAAGAAGATAAATAGCAGTACACCTCATTTCCTTCATTTGGAAAAGGTGAAATCATTGAACCAAAGGTTTACATTGACATGTACATCCCAAATTATGAGCTACATATTAGAAACTCTGCAGGAGTAACTATTACCGTCTACAGAGCAAAAAGGAGAGAGAAAAAAGGCATATAAGAGCAGATATCTCGCTTTCATGTTTACCTCTAACTAGAGTCAATCTGATTGTAATGTTACAACTTACAACAGAGAGAGAACCTTCACGTACCTACAACAGGGCCCTTGTACAACCCCCTCCTGATGACAAAGCTGTCAGGAGGTTGATACTCCTCCAACCAAACCACTTCTGAGGCATCTGTTCCGCTTGGCAAAGCACCTAAGACAGTCAAGAAAGAAGGTTGACAGGTTTTTAAGTTGCATGATGACGACAGCTTATAGAGGCGATCTAGTGTGGTATATGAGCATTCTTTACCAGAATGATTGTTTGGTGAGGACTTCCGGAAATATGAGCAGTGTCGTCCATCTTCCGATGAGTAAGGAGGCGATAGAATGTCAAACAGAGCACAAGGTGTAATCGCTTTGAAATAATGGATGTTGCCACCACTTGTGGGATAAAGAACTGTTGATCCACAGGGGGCGGACATTTCACCATCTCTAATAATCTTTGCAGGTCTAGCTGCAGATCCTATAAAAAATATAACTTCAGTAGTGCCATACAGAATTTGAAGTCATGGTACTTTCATTATCATGGCATGTATGAGATACTAACAATGTTAGTTTGAGATATCGGTTTAGGCAGAAGCTCATAGCACATATGATGTATGTGTTATTAGATTTCAAGTTCCCAATATTTAAAATAACAGAAAAATGTGAGTAGGGATTTGAAAGATCTAGCATATTATCTGTATGGAGAAAATCACAATATAGACAAATAATAAGTCCCACAGGCAAAATAGAAGAGAGACTTCGATTATTTACTTTTGGTAAGCAAGGAAGATTCTTTTGTAAGTAAAAGTTGATTTTAGATTTTATTGTGTGTGCTGATTGTTTATGAATCTGGGCATCTATATTTGGAATTTGCATGATGATCATCATCCCAATTTTGTGGGTTTCAGTTCCACTTATCTCCAATATATACTTTTGATATGTGCACGTTGATTTTAGATTGTTTTTCATATATGCTTTCCATGCTTTCTTTAGATGGCTACTTTTTTCTGATTAATAAGTTTAGAGTTGTGTATTTATTTATTTAATATCATAAGTTAAAAATACACTTCCCAGTCAGTACAAATAAAATTGCATGATTATTTCTACAGCAGTACAAAGGCATCTAATATAAAAATATCATTCTCACAAGACCCGTGATTAGTAGAAAAGGAGATTATGATAGCCTTTTCAATATTGTGACTTGTGAGTGATCCACTATTCCCACATATAATGTAAATTCTAGAACATCCTAAAAGTCATCAGTAATCTTGTTAATTACAAGATAGTACATCATTTTCTACAAAAAGGTTCAAAAATCTTTCTGACAAAAACAAGAAACTATGATGAAGAACCTTCCTGACCATTTTTGCAAGCATTCTATATATGGTTTCACCATTGCAACGTCCCCAGTAGTGCCACTCATATATTGCATCCTTTTTTTGCATGTGTTAAATATACTTAGGTTGCAAACTCTCCTTGATATTTCCCTTTTTTTTTCCTTCTCCTTTTTTTTATACTACCACTTGTTCCAAACTGTATGTACCATTAATCTTTAATCCTGATAATTGATTCGTGATGACAGTAGGTTTTGCCTTCTGACTAATATTATTTAAGATCAGTATCCATGTTACTATCTATGATCAAGTTTCTATGCATAGCATGTTAGTACCGTACAACTATCAACTAAATGACCAATACATTCATACATTTTACCTGACATGAGGATTCAAGCAAAAACTCGCCTATAGCTATCAGTACATGCAGTAACTTAGGAATAGCAAACTATGCATAAAATACAGAAAGAAAATCACCTTGTGAGGGATCCATCAGTCCATTTATATCAATCCAATCATACGATTTGACATGCAATGTACCATAAAGAAGTTTGCTTAGTACGGTCATCCCAGGATGGTTATGAAGTGGAATAATGGATGATGGTGGCATGCAAAATATACCAATCTGCACAGAATTTCAGAAGGATCTTCAGAACATTACTTGTGCTCTGTAATATAACTAATTTCTTAGAAATCATTATTTCAATACGTTGAACACCACTAGAAGGATGGAAGGCATGTAATAAGCTTAAAATTTTAAAACAATACAAAGACAAAAGGAAAAGACGTACAGAGAAGCTTTCACATTCGTGTATATGCAGATATTGAATGGGAGGCAAATACTGATTGCTCCCATTACGCCCTTTTTTCCCATTTGGACCACGTGTTGAACCTTTCCAACCTCGTAGAAGTTGAGCTTCTTGTTCAAGACCCACATCAGATGGTTTGATTTTGTCTGGAAAGTTGTGAGTCAAAAAGTGGAAACTATCATAAAATCCTCACCAGATGGCTTACAGGTGCTTCGGAATTAACTAAGAATTATACAACAACATTCTGCACAGGTTCATACTAATTGAAATAGAAACAGATACATAATAAAATTCATAAGAACAATAAGCGTAAGAATTATACAATTGTTCTATCCTGCACAATAATAATGCAACTATGTAACCAAATCACAAGATAAGAAAGCAGAAAGTAGTACAATGCATTTAAGGCATCAAAATACAGCAGAAAAATTCTCTTCTTGTGAAACATGTTTTATGCCATTCTGATTATATGCATCACAGGCATCTCAAGTTACTAAGAAAACATCATGTCATAAGGAAGAAACCATATTAATACTCAATGAGATCTGCTTAACTCCTATAAATGCAAATGATCATTCTAATATTGATTGGGTCTCTCCCAGGAGGTAAATGAGAAAGCACAACAATCTACGAAGCACAGACAACTAATTTTGGTGCTGTGGCAATGACTGACGCACTTCAGATATGCGACAAACAAGCATCTGGTATTTCCACCAAGTATCTGATTTAACACACACAGATATATACTGAAAGTTTTAAAATCCCTGTGTCTTCATTTCGGAAAGTATACCATATGATAATATATTGAACTGTTTAAGTGACGAAGTTGATACCCAGTAGAGCAAGGAAGTATAAATGGCAAAATTGATTGATCATTGGTCTAAAGAGCTCTAAAATGGCTTAATAGAAAATAAATTTTACTATTCTTATTGATAATATAAATATTCATCAATACTCTAGCATTTTCTATAAAAGACCTAAATTTATCCAACCATTAGTACCTTTGAATCCCAAGCTAACAATCTGAATATACGAAAGCTTGTCAACTTCAAAGAGATCCTTTCTATTAATGTTAACACATTTGTGTAGATTTCTATTGAGTTAGGTATTTAATCCTTAAAATGCTCATCATCTTCCTCAGTCTTATGTTTCAAGAAGTTCTAAACAAATTGAAAATCTCTGTTAAACCACTGATGCATTTTATACCTCAAATATGTCAGTATTTTATATCACAGAAATTCACAATGGATACTAGTTTACTGGATTGGAAGTTCAGAAAAAGGGATTCATCAGAAGTTTCTTCAGTCACTCTAAATACCTTATGAGTTGCAAGATAATTTAAAGGCTGCCATACATAACTCATGGACTGCATATTAGCTGTTAAGTTAATATGACAATATGAGGTACTAAAACTACAATTGCAAGTACTAAAAGATCAAAACAAATAGAGAAGTAATGATCTTAGCAACATTCTGTGTTGTGCTTCCTTCTACATATATCAGATGCCTATGCACAAAACCATAGTTCGAAGTTTCAGTTTTAATTTTTGTTTCGGCTTGGTTAAAAAACGAAACATTTTGGTCAGTTTCAGTTCTGGTTTCGTTGTATCAATTTCGGACTTCTTTTAATAAATAGTATCTTTATCTTTTCTTTCAATGCATCACACAAAATCTAATAACATTTAAGCAATGAGTTGATATTGAGTTAGGTACAAGTTGGATTCAAGTCAAATCCAGCTTAGAACTTAGAACATAATTTAAAAAAATATTGTTAAGTTGTTTCGGTTGGATGCTAGTTTCGGGAGCCAATTTCAGATCAAATAGGACTGAAACATGAAACATGAAACATGAAACGTGAAACGTGAAACGTGAAACGTTTCAACGAAACATCTCAATTTTGGATGACACTTCAAACCATTAACAAAACTATATAAGGGAAATTATCCAACGCATATTTGTAGAACCATCTACAGGTAGGTTTAATTATTTCACCATGTTTCAAGGAAACATATGTTACTGTGCTCTAACACCGCTACGGTCAACATGAAACTACATATTTATTTAGCCATAAAGTTGCATGAGGGTTCAACATTAATTCCTTAATTATTTGTATTAATTTTAGATGAAGTAAATGAAAACAATGTACAAGATTCCTTTATTATGTTATTTACTAATTAGTAATGACATTATTTATGCGCTAAGATGAGATTGAATATCATCTTAGAAGCATGGAGAAACTTGGAATCAAAAGATTTGAATTATATTAAAAAAGAAAAATTAAAAGGAGAGTATATCATTATCTTGAATATACAATTCAATATGAAGAGAAGGTTGATGAGGATATTGAGCACAGAATCTTTATAGGATGGTTAAAATGGAGGAATGCCTCTAATGTATACTCGATCATCATAATCCCTTTAGGGAAAAAGGAAAATTCTGTAAGTGGCAACACCCATCTGAGATATATGAGCATGATAAGAGGAGGTAACAAAATTAAAAAGAAAAGTACTACATACAACTATTTATTAAGATACATCTTTAGTGGTTCACATCAGTAAAAGATCATGCATTTAAACAAGTACAATTCTACAAAGTTGGCTTTGTAACAAATAATTGGCAATTTCTGTATGTAAATGCCTTATAAGTTCCATGCCTTATGCAGCATGAGTAGATATAACTCTTAAAGAATGTACATAGTGAAAAAGATATTTCTAAATATAATCTCACCTAGTATAGATCGAACATGATCAAGACCTTCTGCAGATTTTGGTCCATCAGTAGAAAATGATTCTCTACAGGCGTTGTATAGTCGCTTGATGGCGGGCATAGTGCAGAAAGGAACAAGCAATAAGACAATACAGAAGGACAATTGCAGCAACTCAAAGACACCTTGCAGCAAATTTGCAAATTCTTAACCAGAGAATCAATCAATCAAGAAAGAACTTGGTGCTTCCTTTCGCGGAAGATGAAATTTCTTGCTCCCCCTGTATCCAATACTATGAAAGAATTTTAGATGCAGTTCGTATAATTATATGAGAAAATATAACAAGATATCTTCATTGAGACTATATTCTTTTCCATCTTTATCAGCACCAAAATGGAGGAGCATTGAGAATAGATCGAAATACTTGCAAATTTTCTCCAAACTCACAATAGGAGATAAAAAATGATTCCAGATTCTCATATTAGAAAGGAAAAGGCTACCATGAACAAGCATATCTACAGGAGTACTAAGATCCTCAATCTAGACAACAGATATAGCACAAAGCACGGGTCACAATTCTAGCCATTTCAAAATAATAATAATAATGTTTTTTCTCCGTCCACTTGTTTGTTTTAATACGTCTCCTTCATTCCTGAACAAGTTACCATCTTCCTGCTATCCTCTTCGCTTAATTAATACCAACTGAAGAACAATAGCATGAATTGGAAAAGAAGAAACCGAATTGCAACATAATAGGACCAAAAGAAGAAGTAGGCGACACCGAGGATGACTCCTTCTCCTTAAAGCAGCCCAATTGGCCCCAATCGTTCCTTCCCCGCCTCCGATCATCATCAAATCTCACGACAAACGAACACCCAAAAGCCAAAGAACAACCCGAACCAACCAGGAACTTATATTCCCAATCGAGAAGTACTACGGACGAACAGTACCCTATCCGGTAACGATCGGGAAGAGAAACCAAAGAGCCAGAAGGCATCACCCACGGCGACGAACTAAAAAAACGCATCGAAATCTCGACCTACCTCCGGCGAAGGAATCCGTCGACGAATTCGCGGACCGCAGGGTTGGGGTTGGAGTGCGCGGTGAGTCGGGGAGCTCGAGCTTAATCTCTTGGGATCCATGAGTCGAGGATCGGACTCGTCTTTAACCATGAGCAGCGCACGTGGCGTCTCCACGAACCTGGTATGGAAGAAAAGTTGGAGGGGACACGTGTCGTCACGAGGTTCTTAACAAGCGCAATAGTACGAAGTATTATTATTCACGGGTGCCGTGGCTACTCGCGAGTCGCAAGGGCTCTCGTCTTTTGACCACCTTTTCTTTTGGCTTATTATTCTTTATATATCTATATACTTTAAACCCACTATCAATATTTTATTAAAATATTTATATTACATCAAAAAAATGGGGGAAAAAGAAAATCTACAAACAATGGAAGGTTCATTAGTATTGGAAACATTCCCACAAGCAAACAATGGGTGATCTTGATCTCCATTTACAACGCTGCACTGTAGAAAAGGATTCAGGATGGCACCAGCACCCTTTTTCTGGAACCTTGGGTTCCTTCTTCCCCCTTCAGATATAAAACTCAAGTCTTCTATAGCAAGCACACAATTCCTATTTAGTATTCACAGTTGATTTCGTTGTACTTGTTGTTCGTAAGCATGAATTTTTATGTCGTTTAGTCGTAAATTATTAATATCAAATCCGTCATTGAAAGGGAAAAGGAAACTGGAATTTTGGAAGCTATACTTTCAGGTGTTTGACTATTTCCTCTGTTGGTTTTCAACCTTTCTAACTCGGATTTTTGCTTCAATTCCATTGACTGTGTTCTTCTCTCACTTTCCGTCCTCTTCCTGCAATTTCTATCAGCGTGTTCTGTTTGATGGCAGCAGAGGAAAGAAAGTGACTTTGAAAATGGAAGTTTATAGAAAAGTACCACTGTCCCTCCTTTCCATTATTCTCGAAAGATTGTAAAAGTACCATTACGGTTTTTTATATATATATATATATATAAAGAGGGGAAAGGTAGGTTGTAGGTAGGGTTGGAAATCACATTAGATTAGCCGGGTTTGGGTCGTTTTCGAATTCAAAATTTTTAAATATGAATTTAAAAATTTTGAACATGAAGACGATATGATTTGATTATTAAACGACTAACAAACGAATTATGGGTTGACATAAGTTATTAAAATTTATATATTATATTCATGTTATAGACATATTTTTTGGGGTTATAATTTTCCTGTGTATTATAAATTGGTTAGTCAAATTATAAACGTGTTATCATATCATAAATGGATTAGCAAGTCGGATCATAATGAGTTAAGTGGATTGGGATAATAAATATGAAAACGATCTGTTTGATAATTGGGTTAGACGAATTGATCTATTTATGACCCGAATCTAATTAAACTAAATTCAAATCCATTTAAAAGTCAAGTTCCTATATTGGATTATCGACTCTGGAAATTTTTCGCCATCTTTAGTTTTAGATGAGGTATCATTCATTTCAATTAGAAATTTCTAACAAACAGATTACTACCAATAGATTACAAGTCTGATGCACAAAAGAAATAAAAAATTAATTTAAACAAGTCCCCACAATTTGATAAAATATTAACAGTGCAATAGTAAATATGGGCAAAGAAGATACAGCAATCACAGGCACAACATGTCACTAGAATAAGGTACTCCCATAATATCCCTCATGAATCTAGTTGATCCAAGCCAATACTAAAGCAAGCATAGATGAAGCAATGAAAAAAATATATAAGATATTAATATGAAAAGGCCGGCGGCTGCCTAGATGGTGATTGCTATTAGAAATATTAATTTCTATCATGCCATTTTAACATAAATAAATAAATTTGTGAATGGATGTTTGGATACATCTATTTCACAATAATAACTATTCTAATTGATTTTTACTCAGTTACCTAATAGTTTTTTTTATATTGCAGGTTTCTCGTTGATCCATATAAATCTCTTCATCCAAAAATATCGATTAGAAACTAAGATTTTTAGAGTAACAAATCTTAGCTTGATACAGATGCCATAAGGTAATTAAAATCCTCTTACACATCTATAACGGAGCAACTGACTGGATTGCTAGGTCTGGGTTAAGTTGTGACTGTGAGATGTCTCAGAGGACTCCTTTTTATCTGTCCCTGAGTTTGGTAACATCCTTAAGTTTAGCATTTCTGGAGGGTGGCTTAATCATAGTAGAAATGTAATTCAGCTCCTGTGACAGCTCCTCTTTTAATTAAAAAAAGGACATCAGCTCCTTTTCTTAGTGTAGAAATTTTATGGAGCCAAAAATTTATAAAAAAATAGAGAAGAGAAGTTCACCTTTCAATAGGAAGTGGAGTAATTAAAAAGATACTGACTATTTATCAAAGAAACCCATCATTGTCTGATTTAAAATACTCCCACTTTCTTCAATTAAACAACAGTTATGTTCACACATTCCATTGAACTACACATCATCATTAATAAGTTAAGCTGGAGGAGGAGGCCAATCTCTATCTACTTATTTCTTGTTATTCTTCTTCTTCTTCTCTTCCTTTATTAGGGGAAAGAGTATGTCTTGTTGTTCATGATTGGAGCTGTGGACATTACTTAGCAAGGAAATTGGCTATGATTGGAACAATGGAACTGCATTCCTGTATCTTAATTGCGAAGCTGGAGAAGCCGGAGATTATTAAGTAGTCCAGGCTTACCATGTGTTAATGATGCCGGTTGTTGTAAACCTAACAGTTGTCACAAGAATCTTCATGATAAAAGTTATCCAGAAGAAATCTTTGATAACAAAGTATTCATGTTTGGTTTCGATGTTCATATTCATCTATCTGTATTCATCTTAGTTTTATCCATGCTTGCTCATTATGTTAAGTACGATTAATGCAAAACAAAGATTCCCATGGACCACAAACTCTATATTGGCTTAACCAATGAGGGATCATCACTTATTCGCAAGCAGAGGAACAGAAAACGAATATGACGCAAAAATTCATCTTGAAGAAAATATACGCTTATGTTGGACTCTAGGCAATTTTACACATCCTGATATAAAGGCTGATGTCTTATATACAGAGCATTCAGCAATAATCATTGGGCCAGCATTGGTTTAACTGTAACACCAATTACTTTTCACTATTTCTCACAAAAAATAATAATAATATGAAATAAAAATCAATGGGCTGGAGTTTTATCGAGCCTGGCTAAAGCAGAAATGGATGTTGGGCCAAGTCTCTGGCCCAGCTCTAGTATTGTGTTGCTTCATCGTATCAACAGCATCGTATACATATATACACACAAAGACAAAAGAGTTTCATCCTATTTCAGTTAAAAGCTAACAATGGAAAACAAGCAAAATTTTCAACGTCCCAAAAGCTACAAAAACTATCATTTGCACAAAGAGATGACAGAAATAATATTCCGATCCCGCTGAACAGGTTAGGAGGTTGCTACTCACAGGCAAGCTTTGTACCAAAGCTGGTTAGGCAAATGGCAAATGCCTGAAAGGCTGAGAGTGGCTGCCGGTAGTCCATAGTAAACATGTCATCACCAACCTTCCCAAACTGGAGCAGCACTGTCTCCTCATTCCCGACACCACCAGGTTGACCAGAATTTGCCGCTGATACAAGCTGAAAGTTCTTCACCGAGGCAACTGTGACCCTACCATGAAAGTTTAAGCACCAGCATTGAAGCTGCTCATGCCACCTCGGAGCTTTATTTCTCAGGAGTGTGGTGTTCGCAGGGTTCAGTAACTGTGACTTGAGAGAATCGTCCTCTCTGCTTTCCTGAGATGAAGGGCACTGCAGAGTACAGTGCATTCTTCTTGGTCCTCTTGATTTGAGGAGGAATTTGTATGAGATCTGCCCTACTTCGAAATTTCCAGCAGGGACTTGGGGACTGATTTGCTTGCTTGCAAAACGCCTGCTAGATCGGCTGCACGATGCCTTTGCGCCATTGTATGGTGGCTGGCTGTCATATATTATGAACTTTGTCCCCAAGAAATCAGATCTGCGAGGCACATATCAAGGCAAGATGATTATGGATGTGTGCCAGAACACAACCCAATCCTATGAAAGAAAACATCTATATAAACAGGTAGCCTGGAGAAATAAAGCTAGAGATGCATAGTAAGGTTAAGAAAAAGAAATTAATATAAAATATTCAGTATAGTTCCTATCATGAAATTTCAGCACGTTCTGAAAAAACAAGGGTCTTGTAGTCAAAATTGGTCCTATGAATTGTAAATCAAGAAAAAAAAACTCATCATGATATGAAATTAAAGATAGCATGGTTTACATTCATATTAAGTACTAGATACTACTGTTTTCCGAAAATAATATCTTGAAAATATGCTTTTGAGAAGAAATCATCACAATATAAAGAAAGTATTATTCTTCAACCTTCTGGTATATGATCAAAACCATTAATCCAAATTAGCTATAAAATTGCTTCTGGATATACATAAACCACTTAGCATCCTTTGCCAAGTCAAACCTTCCTGGCTTGCCGTGGGCAGGTTTGGTTAGATAAGGCTGGTCAAGTGTTTCTCACTCTAGTGCCCCAAAGTCTATTGACTAGTACACATGTAATGAGCTAATCATGTGGAACCAAGGTGTGATCAAGTTTGGCTATTTTGACCCAAATGTTCAAGCCAAACTTGGATTTTATGAGTAACTCAAATGTGATGAGCCTAATTTCGAGCCAAGTTAATTCAAGCACAAATAAAATTGAAACTAAATGTTATATGAGCTGAACTAGGTATTATTTGGACAAATAATTTTTCAGAAGCTTTTAAACAAGGATTTAGACAGAGATAAACCCACAAACACAATAATAGATTTGCTTGGACTCTACAATAACGAGAATATAGAATACAAAAGGGAAAAAAATCGTCTCTTCGGGAGAAAATGTAGAACTA
Organism: Typha angustifolia; assembly: GCF_048772165.1. Taxonomy (NCBI): domain Eukaryota; kingdom Viridiplantae; phylum Streptophyta; class Magnoliopsida; order Poales; family Typhaceae; genus Typha; species Typha angustifolia. The sequence continues at coordinate 2,749,019 of NC_133239.1, forward strand.
GGTCTTGAAGGGCCTCAAAAACAAAATGCATGGTGAAATTAAACCCTTTGGATTTAAACAAGCTGGAATGCAAATTCCATCACTACCTAGTTTGGAGCCAATGTCCTTAAGGTTTAAAAAAAGAATCTCACTATACAAAATTAGGTACTCAACATAGTTTGTGGAATTTCCATTCAAATGGGCTAAAACTGATCCAAAACAACTAGTTTTCCAAGGCCTGAGAATAATTCATGCCTTAGTATGTAGAAAAAATGGACATGTAAAATATCTCGATTTTGAGAATAGGGCAAGCAGAAGACCTTCCTCGGCTGTGACGAGGAAGAGCACTTCAGGCAAAGCACAAATAGTAGTATTCTAGAGGCATATTGCCAATGAATTTCCATCAACACTCATTTAAACACAAGAAACCAAGTATGACCCTAAAGAGATGAACCAAAAGTTGCTGCCTCACCTCAGCTTTCCCACATAAGCATTGTTTCCTTGGGATACGTCATCAACATCAAGGGAGATGATATACTCTGTATGGATTCCATGTCTACACCTTCGAGCAGCCAGTAGAAACTTCCCTGGATCCATGAATGCTAAAAAGACAAAAACCAGCGAATGAAAGAATCGCAAGACTTTAGGCCATAATAACCAAGAAAAGCAATCCAGTAATCAATACACAATTATGTTTGAACTATATTTAAATTAGAGAAAGAAAGTATGTATTGTCAGGACACAAACTATAGAAAGTTGTAGATATACTTAGTGAGAGAAAAGATGGAAACAGCACTTCACATTGTCTAGTATCACAAAATCTTATATTGGGATGTATTATCGGCAGATGTAGGAGGAACATAGTGCTCATCACACATGCCACACTCCATCAAACCATGCGAAACCAAAATGCAACAATGACAATTGACAAGAAAGCCTTTAATCATATAGATTGCAGGTATAATCATCTTGCTCAGCTTGCTAGTGCTTAGAAGATAACATTCTGAACTAGCCATTTGAGCATTTGGTACTCAAAATTTTAGTTCTCACTTGTGTGAAACTTGTTAACTTAAGAAGAGTATCAGTATATCAAGAGCTTAATAATGATTAGATAGCTAAAGAACTTCAAAGATATATTTATGTATAATACATGAGCCTAAACTGTGCCCATGTCTAGAGAGGAACATCAAGAAAGAAGAACTATACTAGCATCGACTTACTCTGCGTCGAACCAAGATACAAATAAAACATCGAATTCTTCTTGTTCCTTTTGATGAAGCACTGCATAAGGAAATCATTCGGCCCCGGCTGTTCCATTATCACATTAACATGGAATTAGAGACTAAACATGAAGCAACAAAAACAAGGTAATCTTTATCTATCAAGAACCCTAGAATCATCAGATAAATATATATATATATATATATATATATACTCGGCTGCGGCATTCTCATCAGCAAATCCTAATCACATTGAAACGAATACCAGATCCAAGAGAGATCAAGAAAAGGAGATTCCACCTGCTTGAGAGAGGAAGGGAAGGTGATCTTCCCGCACTCGAGCGGGGATCGAACGACCCCCCTGGAGATCTGTCGCCACCACCGGCACACGCAAGCGCAGGACACGACGTCCTTCCGCTGCGGCCACGCCTCGGCGCCGGCCTCCACCCGCCTCACGATCTCCTCCACCAACTCCGGCAGCATCTCCGACCACCTCTCCGCCCCCGACTCCTCCTGTTCTTCCTCCACCTCCTCTTCCGCCGGCGAATCCATCGCCTCGACGGCCATCTCGCCGGAGAACGACGAGAACGGCCACGACGACGAGCTCCTCCTGGAGAGTATCATCCTCCGTATCGGCGACAGGAGCCAGGAGAGGATTTTAATTTACGATTTCTATTTGTTGGAGTCTTGGAGAGGGGAAAACGAAAGAAGACCACTGGGCCTAAGTCTGCGCGTGCGCAGTGGATGATCCTTATCTGAAATTAATGGTTTTTTAGGGGGGTCTTTATAAGTAAAAGAAACGCGTATTTAGTACTGGAATTGGGATATTTTAGTGGCGCGGATGTGATTGACGAAGACCTCTTTTGTCTCGCGGCTGTATCTTTCGTTCCAAAATCGCCTATTCTTTTGTGGGTTGGTGGAATCCAGGACGTATTATGGCCAATTTCGTATAAAGGGGTAGTTTTTGCGTACAGTTTGATTAGAACTTTTAGAGTGGGGTTTAACGAAGAATTTGTTTCGATAAATAAAGTAAAACGTGGTTTGAAATAACAGGCAGATTTGCTCCAATTATGTTTTATTAATCATAGATTGCCTGATTCGTCTTTTGTCATTTATATAGGTCGATTATAATTCGAATAATTTGATGATTATACCGAATAATTCACTTATGATCTAAATAACCGAAGTTGGCACGTGCGGCCTCGTGCGGCAACAACAACTGGAATCACGTAGAAGGCATGCAGGAGCTCGATATTGCAAATTAATGGCGACATATAGGTGGGATCCGTATGTGTATGATTTCTTACGCAACTTTTAACACCATTACTGTTCTTTGTACTATATGTAATAAATCATACCGCATTCTTCGCATTCTTAGGATAACTTGTTACGCATACGTATACACCAAACACGCTAACATACACGAACACTTAAGCAAAACAAACACACAATTAAACATCTGAGAGATCGGTGCATGCATGTTACCTCTCTATCCGCGGCGATGCTGGAGATCCCTTCCCATTCCCCACTCGTGGATCGAAAGATGCAGCTGCTTCGCCGCCACGAGCAGATCCACGGCCTGGCTCGGGCTCAGCACCCCCTCCACCAACTCCCTCGCCGTCGCCACCCTGAGCGCATCCGCCTCCCCGAGCAACTCACATAATCCCTTCTCGTGGCTCTCCAAAGCCTTCTCCACCTTCACATTAATCCCAACACCATCAAAGCTACTAGTACTCGAACAGACCGCTACTTGTTCCGCTCTTCTCTTCCTCTTCTTCGCTATCGTCAGCAATGGCTTATCGGCGACGGCTTCTTGCAGCGTAGCCAACCTCGCCGATAACTTATCCTCTTCTTTTATAACCCGACAGTGTAGCTTGTTCACCTGCCGTAGTTGCCCCGCTGAGAGAGCCATGATGCCATTAAGACCTTGGGTTCTCGCGTCGAGTCGCCCGGTGAGGAAGTCGTCGAGGTGGGACTCGAAGGACTCGCCGGAGAGGGAGTAGATGAGGCGGATGAAGAGGGAAGGGCGGCAGCCGCCGATGTACAAGAAGGAGTTCTCGAAGGAGGCGCACCATGGAGGGGAGAAGAGGGTAGTGGGGTCTTCTTTCGCGAGGTCGCGGCGGGCGGACGAGTAGTCTTCGTAGTGTTGCATGGCTTTGTTAACGAGGGCACGTAGCTCTTGGTCGGGGAGAAGAGGGGAGTTCTTGGCTTGGAGGAGATCGATTAAGTCGGCTTCTTGGACTTGGATCCATTTATTGTGGGTGGAGAGGAATTTGGAGTACTCCATGCTTGAGTTGCTCATAAGGTTTTAGGTTATGCAGTGGATAATATATTTATATATATAGGGAAGAATGGAAGGGAGAGAGGGGATCTATGTGAAGTTGTAGACAGTGGAGGGTCTGAATCTATCCAAATGTACTCTGCACTTTGGCTCCTTCTCTAGATAAACTTTGGATGGGGATCTGAATACTATGATGATAATGGGATCCAGCTCAGAAGGCTCAATCTAGATAATCCTCTCCTTTTTTTTTCTTCCCACATATTAATGCCATTAACTAATTGAAAAAACTTTCAAATGTCTCATTTAGATAAGGTAATGACACTTATTGTGACGTACGTAAACAATTTTAGGTTTTATAAGAATTGTTTTACACTTTTTTTTTAAAGAAAATAGAGTAAGGTTGAGGATAAAAATTAATGATCATTTAGTCCCTATTAACTGTGGAATCCACGAGAATAGATTTTCTTATACTAGTATAGTAAGGTTATGATTACTTGTGGAATAAGGGTGGAATAGACATAGCTATTTTATTTTATAATACTAAACCAATATTAATATAAAGTATTCTAATGTTTAGTTCAATACTAGTATAAGGACTAATAATTTTATTTGATGTAATATAAAGTTGATATGAAAATATTAGAAATTGATGATGCTTTAATTCAAATGATGAAAATACTCTTGAGCCGGTGAAAAATAATATTTCAAATTTTTTTTTGTATTATGTGGGTATGCAGAATTATAATCCGACATTACATAGATACATGGGGTTATAACCCCTTACTTAGATATATAGAATAATATCCTGCACTACATAGGTATATAGGGTTATAACCTATACTCGGTGCGTGGGGTAATACACCCATACTAACCTCACACGTGTAGGGTTACAACCTTGCACTTGAGTGTAAGAGATAGTATTCCGTATTGTGCAGCGTATTAACTCACATTATGTGAGTATGTGGGGTTACATTTAGAAAAGAGATAGAGAAGAGATGACAACTATAGCTATGACTAATATTTATGTATTATTATCTCAAAAAATAAAATAATAATTTTAGATTAGTAATAAATAATTTTTAATAAATCAAAATACTATTTTACTATTGAAAAAAATCGTTTTAATCAATAATCATTGAATCACTCACACTCACTCTTTTTCTCTTTCCTCTTACCTTCTCATTAATTGTACATTCATTCAAAAAGGTATTTAACTTCAAGATTATAGAAAACAAGTTTAAAAAATAATAATTTATGGAGGATCGCTGTTTAGATTTACGGAAACTTATTGTCATTTGTAGTCACGTATATATATATATATATATTCTTATGCTTTCTGTGTTGTGTTTGTCTATCTATATTTGGAGTAGTACTCGTCGGCCTCGGGTGGTGAGCCCGTGATGGCGGGAATAGTTGGATGGTCGGATGTGCAGTCACAGTGGGGTTCTTCTTCGAAGACAAAACCGCCAAAAAGAACAAGAAATGTTCGTTCCATGAATCTATCTTCCTCGGTGCAATAACGAACGAGTAGAGACAAAAAGATAACACGTGGGTTTCACGTTGGCGCAGGCGAATAAGATGTAAGGTAGTCACATGGCCTAACCGGCTCGCGACGCACCCGTGGGCCCAAATTTTTTAGTCTCTTATGATTTGGTGTTTGCTTCGGCTAACAGTATATTTATTATTTATGATGCGACGTAAAACAAAATAGAAAGAGAAATATAAATGGTTATATAAATTTGATGAACAAAAATATCATATATTATAATATATGAATATTATTATATTATAATATATAATATACGAGCTCAAGTGTATATTTGTTGAACTCGAAGCCTAATAAATTGTATAGCACTCATAGTTCGGCTAGAATAAAAATTATTATTCTGATTTTAATACTAGAAGAATAGTAGTTAATACTAGTATAAGATATTCTAATATTTAGTTAAATAGTAATATAATAAGTAGTAATTAAATTCAATATGATATGAAATTAATATTAAAATATTAACGAAAAATGAAATTATATTGAGAATTGATAATGTTTTAAACTAAACGATAAAAACACCCTTGAGCATATGTTAAAGTGTAATAGTAAATAATAAATTTTTTTGTTAAAATTATGTTATTTTTATTACAAATGCAGACTTAATAAACCCCATAAACTCATATTATATCAGCTTTAATATTGACTTCCCTACAATTCTCAACTTCCCTGCATTGCAAAATAATATTTGTAAATTGTCCCACATTATGCAGATATGCAGGGTAATACTTTGCACTATACGGTTATGTGGAAACAAGTGAAATTTATGTGGGGTTATAATCCCGCACTATGTGGGTATGCAGATGTAGCCTTTGGAGAGAAGATAAAAAGAGGAGAGAGAGAGAGAGAGTATTGTAATTGTAGCTGGTTATTACGTATGGTCACCTCAAAAGGTTAAATGATAATCTTAGATTATCAATAAATTAAAATTTAAAAGTTATATAGAATAAAACGAAAAAGAATATTAAATTAATATACTAGAATAAGATAAGTTATTATATAATTACTATATCAAAATAAAAAAAACTTATTTTAAAATAAATTTATTTCTACTCCTAGTTAAATAGCTAAGTATCCTAGATAAATAGCTAAGTAGAGGTTTATTCATTTTCTTTCCTTCCTCATCCTCTAATTTCAGTGTGGTGTTGCTCGTGTTGTCGTTGCCCTTTGCTCGACCGCTTCTCCCTTGCTGCTGTACTCTTCTCGAGCTTGGATCTGCCCATTTTACCAAGTTAATAATGGTATGTAAATCTTTCAAAACAAGCATTTTGACATTTATACCTCTAAAACCATAATTTTTTTTTGCTTAGATACTTTGAAGCTAACCAAACATTAAATTTTGAATTTAAAAATAAAAATTCTAATTTTCATAAATTTTCTTAGTTGAATATATGTTTTTTCTTTATTAAATTATTGAACTTAACGTAAAAATATATCAATACAGAGACATACAGAAGAGAGCCCCCGTAAAATTATAATTATAATAATAACAAAAATCCGACCTGCCGGATTCGAACCAGCGACCTAAGGATTAATCTGCAACACTACAGTCCTCCGCTCTACCAACTGAGCTAAGGTCGGTTGATATTATTTTTGTTTCTCCCTCCATTACATCTTATATAAACCGTACGTCCCCCGGGAAACTTTTCCATGCATGAAAACGATAAAAATAGAAAACAAGTTAAAGTGCGAAGAAGAGAACCACCCAAAAGACCACCTCATACAATCTATACGCAACCAAAGATGCAATCCCATAACTTCCTCTTCCTCTCTCTCTCTCTCTCTCTCTCACTCTTACAATAACTACCTCCCAAAATTAGGCCCCCTCCCCCATCCTCTCCTCCTCCTCCTCCTCCGCTCATTGGAGAGGTGGACCTTCTCCGAGACATGACATTGTTGTTCTTGTTCTCTTCCCATCTTCCTCGAGAGCGAAGAGTGTGTGATGGTTCGATTCCTCGAGAGAGGATACAGCCTCGATAGGTTCTTGCACCGCAGAGGGATGTTCGAGATTTCGGGCCGGAAGGCCCGCAGCATGATCTTCGAGAGCCATGCGTCGACGTCGCCGCCGCCGCCTGACGATGATAAGATGATGTGGAGGAGCCAGGAGTCGAGGACGCCCGGCCGCCCGTTGGTGGTTCAGCAGATCGGTGTCGAGCTCGACCGGTCGTCGGAGAGAGGACCCAGGTCGCGGCTGACCAGGGAGTACATAGGCTGCAATGGACAACCTTCTGGTGAGGCGTCCTGCATATTAACTCGCTAATTGCTTTAAAAACTTAAAAAGGATCGTCGGACTCATTTGCATTATCTTAACATCCACTTCAATAAAAATATTCTCTCAATTCTTAACCTTTTATTGGAAGAAAAAAGTAAATAACAACAATTTATTTATAATAGTTTCTCATAAATAATGGATGTTGCATCTTGAAACACATAAAATAAAAATGTATGTCCTAATAGGCCTAAGAAATGATTCTGAATTAAATGGGCAAAGGTTCTATATTTTTAACCTCATGCTCTGATATCTAATGTTAGTATTAATATTTTATATTCATGTAACCATGCAGATTTGCATGAGTTTGGATATATGTGAACTTATATGGTAGCTAATAATTTAAAGAGATGGGGGTTTTTTACTTTAGATATGGAGCTGATGAAGGAGAAGTTTGCAAAGCTGCTTCTTGGTGAGGACATGTCAGGGTCCGGCAAAGGAGTTTCTTCAGCTCTGGCTCTCTCCAATGCCATCACAAATCTTGCAGGTAATAGTTGAAATCTTTTGACGAATATATCATGCAATATGTGTATCGAATGCACGTCGAATGTTTGATTGAATTTCTAGAGGCTGGCAATTACATTAAGAATGTATAAGTAACCTCTGTTTTAAGAAAGAAAATCTCAATCTTCATTAATAATTGTGCATTGACTTAGAAGTCTTTCCAAACGGGGGCAAGCATCTCTCATTTTCAGATTGCAGTAAGGACAAGTCTGGCTTCATTTCAAATGGAGGCTGTTCATGTCAACAAGCAATTCGATACTTGGTTTGCTGCGAAAAAGTTTATTCAGTTATAGTTCTTCTCAATATCTCTTTGTTATCATCTCAGCTTCTGTCTTTGGGGAGCAACGGCGTTTAGAGCCCATGCCAGCTGAAAGGAAGGCAAGGTGGAGGAAAGAAGTCGATTGGCTTTTATCAGTCACTGATCATGTCGTAGAATTTGTTCCATCCCAACAAGTATCAACGAATGGAACTAACATGGAGGTCATGTAGTGATCTTATTTTCTTTTAACTTTTGACTCATATTAGTGCAAATTTAACTTTGTTAGTTTCTCTAATAAAAATCTGAAAACTTATATTGTCTCTTCTCTTGACAGATAATGGTAACTCAGCAACGCAGAGATCTACACATGAATATCCCTGCCTTGCGCAAGCTTGATGCGATGCTCATGGTAAGGAGCATTAAGCTGAACTATGGAAAACTTAGAATTGGTGTTCATGTACCCTTTCCTTGATCAAACAGGAATACCTCGACAACTTCAAAGACCATCACGAGTTCTGGTATGTGAAAAGAGATGCAGATGAGTCAGATAAGGGTAAATCACAGAGGAAGGATGATAAGTGGTGGCTTCCAACTGTTAAAGTTCCTCCAAATGGGCTATCTGAAGTATCGAGAAAATGGCTTCAGTATCAAAAGGAGCTTGTCAACCAAGTGCTCAAGGCAGCAATGGCTATAAATGCTAATGTTCTTATGGAGATGGAAATCCCAGAAGACTATATCGATTCGCTTCCGAAGGTTGGCTGGCTCTTACTACATAGGATTATAGCATGACTATTTCTGCTACCGTTTCTTTTCTTTTCAGTTGCTTGAATTGTGCCAATTTTACATTTAAAGACTCATGCCTCAGGATTCTTTCTCTTTTTATGCCTTTGATTGAAGTCGTTGATTATAACTTCGAATGACAGAATGGACGGGCAAGCCTTGGAGATTCACTCTACCGTAGTATAACAGTCGACGTTTTCGATCCTGAAGATTTCCTAGCATCTATAGACTTATCAACAGAGCACAAGATTCTCGACCTGAAAAACCGGATTGAAGCATCTGTTGTCATTTGGAAGAGGAAGATGCACAACAAAGATGCCAAATCTCCATGGGGTTCAACTGTTAGCTTGGAGAAGAGGGAACAATTTGAAGAAAGAGCAGAGACCATCTTACTCATTCTCAAGCACAGATTTCCCGGTATTCCTCAGTCAGACCTAGACATAAGCAAGATCCAGTATAATAAGGTAAGCAAGAATTTTGTTCTGGCACTCCAGCTTTTCCAACTGACGACACTTTTCTGCCCACATAAATTTCTTCAGGATGTTGGATACTCTATCTTGGAAAGCTACTCGAGGATCTTAGAAAGCTTGGCATACACAGTGATGTCTCAGATTGAAGATGTTCTCTATGCCGATTCCCTTGCTCGAGATCCAACTCTCGGCGACTCGAAAAGGAGGACTTGTTTAACAGAATCAGAGCCAGCAACAGGAACAATTAAAGCACTTGATCCTAAGGAAGAAATTGAGAAGCTAAATAAAATGGAATCGCCTGCTTCATTTACACTGTCAGATTTTATGGGCTGGAACATGGATCAAGATGCTGAGGTGAAGAAGGATTCAGGTAACTTGGAGGATATATTGAATATAGAAGATGGGAAGTTCATGAAGAAGCCTCCTAACATTGTGACTAACAAGAAATTTTCCTACATAGAGAAACTTGAGAATTCGGGAGGATTTAGAAGCCCAACAGCTCGAAATTAGATGTTGTACAAGGAGAAGAGAGAATGGAAAGAAAACAAAGACGTGGGTGATGCAACAACTATAGACAAATGCATGTATATAGCTCGAAGAGAATTTTCGAGGGCTGTTGTTATTTGCATGCATCTGGGTGCTAATTAACTTAAAGTGCCCTTTTGTACTCTTCAATATATCTCCTGTTAATACTCAATTGACAATTTCAACTGGTATTTGAATGAAATCTCCAAAGGCAAGAAGTTTGTATTTTTATGTCATTTGCATGGACAACTTAGACAAAAGAGTTCATGAACACTTCATCATTTGTACTATTTCTCTCCCTATAAGTCAAAAGCTTTTCCTGATTGGATCCTAAATTCTTATCTTCTTCCTGATGAAAGTTTTCTCTTCCTTCATATGGGGTGAGAACTGATCGAATGCAGATTAGAATCATATGAAATCAAATTTTCTCCACAATTATCAGAAAAGCACATTTAGCTGCAGTTTTACTCAGAGCTGATCAAATTAACAGATACAATATGAACAGCATAGATTATGGAGAGGTGAGGGAAGATTAACTAATAATAGTCGCAGTAGTTGCCGAATTATATCTTGCCACGTGGACCCGGCGTCGGCGGCAGTTGTGGGCCCTTCTTGATCGGGAGTATGTCTCCTGAGGCTGTGGAGCTCAGGTAGGCAATTGCAGAGCCACCACCCAGGATCAAGAACTTGAGCAAGAGACCTCTTTTGGTGAAGGGGGCAGCAAACGTCTCAAAGAATTTGCTCTGCATTACATATTTAGTTTTTTAATTTATAAGAATGAATTCTAATATGCAACGCATAAGTAAATGCTATATATTTCATTGTAGCAAAATGTGTATCAAATGCACTCAGTTCTATATGTAAACTGTAAAAGCCCGTCTCTGCTTTCTCTTAGTAATAGCTAGAAAGACCCTTTAAGCACCTGAAGTGGGTTATACGGCGAGGGCGCATCAGAGCCGTACAAATCCCATTGCCCGGTGGTGTTGCCCAGATCCTCGAGATCGAAGTACACGCTCTTCTCCCCGTACTTGGCCACCACGGCTCCCCCGCCGGACCTCCTGCCATACGATTCGTGCCATGCAAATCAAATCACGTAACTAAATTCAACCCCCTCGTCCGACATACATACATACATACACCAGACGGCTGATAATTACCTCAGGTTGGTGCGCGACAGTGTGCGGCGCGAGGTCTTGACGGCCAGCTTCGTTCCATTAATGGAGCTCCCCGCGAGACCCTTGATGGACACGGGCTGCACCGCCGCAATCGTCGCCAGAGAAGCCATGGCTGCTTGCTGTTGTTAGGCTGCGCCTGAACGGGTCGGCTTTCTCCTACCTCTGCGAAAGCCTTTACAGGATCTCTATCGCGATGCAGGGTATTTTAGGGGGATTCGGTATGTTTGGCTGTATGGATTCGGTGGGAGAATGAGGGTGGTGAGGATCCATTGGAAGACTGACGCGTGGATGGGTTTGGATAGGCTTATCCTGATCTTGGCCTTGTCATGAGGACCAATGGAAGTGGCGTTGGAATCCTGTGAGCTGATTGGTCGGATGAAGTCGTTGGCAATCTACTGGGCCTCGCATTTGCTAATCGCTATATTGTTAAAAGGAAGGGAAATAATTTATAAACTAGAGGCAAGTGAAATATGGATTTAATTCATCAAATAGACCCAAATGATATTAAATATTAGTTCAAGCACCGCATCAATTTATTAGAATAAAAAAGATAAAAACTACTACTGTTTGATAATAGCTCACTACTTTTAACCTCTAGATTTTTTTTTTTAATTACCTGGGATATAGGATTCAGAACGAGGATTGAAAACTAATAATATGATTGATGTCGAATTTTCTGTAGCTAAACAGCAACCTGTTTATCTTGGCATCTTTGTGTCCATTTCTTACATTCTTTTTAGAGAACAATAAGCTGGACAGATACAGTTGTAGTGAAACTGAACTCGTATATTGCTACTTGCTGCCATGGAAATGCGAGATTGAGCTCTGTCTCTGAGAAAAATAATCTGAAGATGTAATAGAAACTCGGTGGCTATTTCAGTACAAATTATGCTTCACTTTGAAGCATTGATCAGAGTTTGACTGCAAGTGAGAAGAACGGATATCAATTAAAATTTTCCTCCTTATAGGTTTTTTTTTTTCATTATAACTTCAGCAAGCAGCACCACTGTAAGTGTTAGAACTGAATTCTCCTTGCAAATCCAGGGGCTGAAGGTGTGATAGATGTCTGCGATTCGGACCCGATCACTAGAAATGAGTATCTGAAGTCTTGTGTAGCGACATTGCTGCAATGATTCTTCGGTTGGGGTCCAAGGGCTAATAGTACAGTAGCAATCACCAATACCTTGGCCTGAAAGACCATCAATCCAAGTTAAAATTACGACCTAGATTGTGATCGATTAGTCGATGATCATATATGATTTAATTGCATAACACCAAAAAATGGTGTTACTGTTTTAAGAAAGACACGTTCATGACAAACTCACTTCTAATCATCTGTTCTCTAAAGATATGCACTGAATTCTTTCTCTTCTCTCTTGGAAGAATGAGTCTATATGACATTTGAATTGAAGTATTTACTCTTTATTTGCACTTACCTGAGCTACCAAAATTGCAATGCCAATCAGTTGACAGACTTTTATGTGGAAGTCCAACATGTTCTGTAATGCATCATCTGTTCCGTCGAGACATCTCGAGATTACCTGCAGAGCAAATTAATTTGGTAAAATGCCTTGCAGAAATGAGACACAAATCATGAAGTGAATCTTATTTGATTTCTGGCAAATGTCGCACCGCAGGCCAATCTATTTTGAACATTATCGCCACGATCAACGCAGTCTGGATAGATAGTATGAAGCAGCTGAATAATATGTACTTTAGAGGTTAAGGAATTCAAAACTCATCTGCTCTGCAATCCAGAAATCTGAAGATAACTAGGCTTGATACATAGTATAAAACTTTTAAAGGTAATGATGCTAGTAAATACATTTCCATTTGGAACTCACAGAAATTGATAGATACCTATATGTTTGCAAATTAAAGAAAATCACAAGAACCTAGGCCATCTTGCATCAGGAAAGGATACAATGAATAGAGCAATTTTACTGATACAATTGGCTACCATATGCCCATAGAGTGCATTCATGCAGACAATAATACCTGTGCCAAGAAATGTATAGATGAACCTGCAAAATAGAAACTGAGATCAGTTAAAGGGGCTTCCATTGCTTATCATATTTATCTAAACTCAATAAGAACAAAGAAAGAAGAAGATTATAATTGGAAGTAAGAAATATGGCAATACCAAGGTCTCAGGAAAGATGATGATGAGATACTCAATTCATTAACAAATTGGATCCATAACTTCAGCAGCCAAAGGGAGTAAATTATCATCCCCATGCCAAAGAAGTTTACTATAAGATTAGAAGCCCTCATTGCAAAACTCAAGCAACACCTTAGGCAGTACACCATGGTACTATTCTAAGGCTATTTGATAGCTTCTCTAATGGAGAAGGGGAGGAAAACTTCTGTGAAACCTTTATATCCAAGACCCTGAGATCTGTATGTAATCCATATATGGATGTGGAGAGAATAAGAAAACTTTGAAAGGTAGAGAGGAAATGGTGGTCATTTAGAAGAGAGACACCTAACAGCCCAAGAGTCCACCTGCCTATTTTTCAAAGTAAACCCAACTCCCAATTTTGCATTGGTTTTCTCTTTTTTGTTGGCATGTTTCTCTCTAAAATTTCTCATTTGCATGTAAGATCATAGTTATATTCTTAATATTTTCAAGAATTTAATAGAGGAAAAAGATATAAATACCTTTTTATAATTAAAGATTATTTAGGTTTCATGGTATCCGTGCAAAAATATCCGTACAAAAAATTAAATATTTGAAGGGATATATACTAGGAGGAGGGTATACAGAGAAAAATGTATATATTAAAACTTCGAGGGCTTAATATTACCGAATTATGGAATTTATTTTAGGAATAATTATTCGTATATTTACTAGTATTTAAAAATAAAGATATAATAATTATTTTGATTTAATATGGAGTAAAGAAAAAGATGAAAAATATAATGTTTTAATTATAATAAATATTGTTTAATTTAGATAGATATTAAGGGTAAATTATTAATTGAGTTAGTGTGTGATATAAAATATAATTTTGATGTATAATTTTTGTGTCCTTGAATAGGGCTAATATAATATTTAATTGTTATTCTGTAATATTTTAAAATAAGAAAAAATTATTCTTAAAATGAAGGGGCTAAAAGAAAAACTTTTGCATTTTGAGCCCTATTTATCAAGGACATATCCTTCCTGTTTGGTGTTTGATGGTACATAGCTGATCCCACCCAGTCGGCGCCATCTCGTATGCATCGATTGGCCGACGGCTCAGATAAATCGCAATTCAACTGAGGAAAAAAAGGGAAAAATTTCCCGAAAGCTCCACTTCTTCCCTTCTTCTATTTTTATTGTCTCCATTTCCACTCCCTCCAACTTCGATCCCTTGGAGGTGGAGATCGGGACAAAACCCTCCCCGGTTCCGAACTTCGATTCTGGTGTCTTCTCAAAATCGATTCTCGGATTTTGGATCTCTCGTCTCAGGATCGGAACCGGAGATTCGCGATCTCGCCGCCGTTCTCCGTTCGATCTCCGACGAGGTTCTTGTCGATCCGAGAAGATTCTGCAGTCGTTCTATTTGCTTCTTAGATCTTGTGATCTTTGTCGAATCTGGCGTTCTTTTTGACGAAGAGACAGCAAGTGTCCACATCCCAGGCCTACGAAGCTAGTGTCCGAATTGTGATGCTCGTACGGGGGAATTCTTGATTTGGATTTCTACATTTTTGTCTTGAACGCTGAGTCGTGTTTTGGTATGCAAGATTGGATCAGATCTATGCATGTGGTGTCGGAATTCTGAGCCTTGATCGAGGGGGAGGTTCTTGTCCTGGTTAGGTGATGGCGTGGTTTGGAAAGGTCTCGTTGGGAGGCCTTCAGGATCTAGCCGGGGCGGTGAACAAGATCAGCGAGAGCGTGAAGAACATCGAGAAGAATTTCGACAGCGCTCTCGGGTTAGAGGAGAAGGACGATGCCGATGCCGGTAGTTCTTTTCTTCGTTTTCTCTTTTCTTACAGCTTTGATTAGTTCTGGTATGCAATACTCGGAAGTTTGAACTGGTTTTTGCTAAAAAAATTAAAATGGGACGGAGGTCCGCACGATTTGTTACTAGGGTTGGTTTTTGTTCTAGTAATGCTTCATTCAATGCTACGCTTTCTTAGGACCTCACGATTGCAAAGGTTCTTATGCTTCATTTTCACTTTACCAAGTTGTAGTCCATGTTGAGCTAGTTATGTTATGTGTTTAGTCGTTGTTGATCTGAACAACAACTATAACACATACCATCGGATCATACTATACTTGTTCTTTTGAGAGAAATCATTTACACATTATAGTTGTAGAGGGAATTCCTTAGATCAATATATATGATCTTATTGATCCGAATATTTTAAAATATTTGATGTGGGTACCTAAGATCTTGTACTTGAAAGACTATGAACGGGGAAGTGATTAGACTATTTTTTTCCAATACAATTTTGATTTTTCTATCTCGTGACTTCCCTGGGGCCCTTTAAATTGTTGATTTTGTTCCTCCTAACAGCTCGGTAATGAACCATCCTTATAATCTGAGTATGCATGAGAATAGGCAATAATCTGGAAATGTGTTATCAGACTTTATGTTTTATGCTGCTAATTTCTGAGGCCTAGGAAACTAAATCGTGAATATCTAGTCAAGGAAAAGCTGTTTGCCTATGGCCTGATGCCAATTTCCATGTGAAAAGCCTTTGATAAATCAATCTTGGCTTGACCGAAAGCCTTAGTAGCCTCATCCTATTAGACATGCCCTGACTCCTCTTTCTTTTGTCTTCTCCTCTCAGTTAGTGCTTTCCTTTTCTGTCTCCTAGTTCTTCTCCAACCTTTAATACTTTGCTAATTGACATCCCTCACCATTTATGGCATCTCAAGAGTTCAGGCCACCTCCTCAAATCTAGCCTCGTAGGTGCCTGCTGCTGTCTTCTTTGACACCATTTTCCCTAAACTCCTAGATCTCCGTGCTACCCTCGCCAACACTGTCATCCCCTCTTTTTTGTTATGTTGGACATAATGCACTTTTTAAAAGTTAGGCATTTATAGCTTCTTGGTTTGAATTGGTAGTTTGAAACTCAAGAGTCGTTTCAATCACTAGATTCACTACTTGTGACTTGTTTATGGAGCAGTTAGACTTGTGAAATTTTGTTGCTGAAAATTTGTCATTTGAAAGACTTACTAGCTATAATTGGTTTATCTGTTCTTCTGTACTATTAGCATGCTTATTTCACCTTTTCCTTTCTTGATACTTCTTATTGGCATATCAGTTATTTCATCAGTAATCCTCATTGAAATTTGAGCAAATGTCTTTGTTAAACACATTTAAGGGACCAATTGTATTTTATATCATGTCTTTTGCTCCATTAGCTTCAGGATCATGGGCATCAGCATCAGATAGGAAAGGACTTTTTGATCCAGTCATGGCCTTCATGGGCCATCAAGCAGAAGGAAGTGCTTCTGATATATCAGTGGAAGCAGAATCTTCATATCATGCAGTAGCTGAAGAGAATGATAAAACTTCCACTGAAGGGTCTCTCATATCTACAGAAGAACCAATTGTTTCTGCTGAGAGGGATAATAAAAATCATGAGCAGGTTGAAGCTGCTTATCCTCATGCTGCCAGCAGTGTACCAAGTGAAATCAGTGAACCTAGTGAGGACAAAGCTGACGAGATATTAACTAACTCACCACCTGAAATGGATATATCAACTTCCACGAATATGGAAGCAACAGATTCTCCTCTGACATCTCAAGGAAAGGAAGATGCAGAAGTTGGAACCAATAGTCACTCAGATCCAGCAGATTCTGAGCCAATGGTTGCTGATGATATAGAAGGAACTCAGAGAAGTGTCCTCCATGTACCTGATGGCTCAAGAGATTTACAGGTGAGCCATGAAGAACTTGAGACTAGAGATGATCAAGGTGGTATCAAAAGTTCTGCTGATAATGCTGATGTAGATAATGGGCAAATAGGACATGAAATACAATTCACAGAGACTTCAATTGCACCAAAGGATGATTATGCTATTGAACATCCTGAAGACTATGTTTTGAAGGTAGTCAGTTTGGAGAACGATTCAGCTTCATTTGCTGGGTCAGTATCAAATTCTGCTAATGTATCTAGCGAACTGGTGGAAGTAGGTTCTCAGGAAAAAGATTCCGAAATTGAGGAGGAGAGATCACCAGAGAGTATGCCCAAAGATTTGCCGGATCCTGTTTATCCTCTCCTTGAAGTGGAGAAAATTAAAAAGGAAATGAAAATGATGGAGGCTGCACTGCAAGGTGCTGCCAGGCAATCTCAGGTATCTACAATCTCATTTAACTAGTCATAGATTCAAGAAATCCAAGCGCATACCTAATTCTACGTTCTGTTTTTCTGCGGTTGCTACACTTTCACCTGCCTATTTTTCATTGGACTCTGTTTTGATCCAACACACAATAACTAGGGCCAACTAATTAGAGAGATCTTTTACTAATTATTTATCAAATCAAACCTTGTGCGTAAGCTGTTAAATCTAACTATGAATTGTGAAATATTATTAATCCCCCAGCTGGATCCAACACACTCAGAGTACCAATGAAGCAAAAGATATCTTCTTCTGAATTGATATTGTGTTTAAATTACTATTTTTATATTTGAGAACTTTATATTTGAAATGCAAAGAAACTTCCAATTTAATAAGTAATGTTTAGTTATTTGCATTCCATTATGTCAAAAAACTGTTGCCATGATCGGCCTATTCTGTGGCCAGCTTTCAGATTTCTAAGTTATCCCATGGTTGAGCACAATATATCATATTTCCAACTTGATTGATTCTTCTGATGTACCTACTTGATTAAAGAATGAAGGCCAGAGCATGCAGTATGCATATGAGTGCCATATAAAAAATTTCGTGTCATTAATGGCATGCAATCATAAGTGCAACTATTTAAGTTAGATAAAATAAAGAACCTAGTCCGCATGAGTCTTCCGACTTTTTAAGCAACAAGTACGCATTACCATATTGTTCAATTATCTAAAAAATAGATTGTTATTGTGCTTTCTATCCAATTTCTATCTGGGCACTGCTTGTTGTATAAGGTGGAAGCTATATGTAGAAGATATCCACTGCGAATAATGTAACGTGGATCGTTGCTTTTATTGGTAGTAATTAAAATAATTGTTCACTTTTGACAAAGGTTTGTTAATTTAACAGATTTTGTTTTCTTTTTTGTAAACAATTAGATATTTGTTGTTGCATTGAATCTGAATAATTTTTTGAAAGCTACATATGTTGCTTGCTCATACTATATGATATGTGGCTGTATGCACCACTTATGCATCTTTCTTGTCAATTTGGGTGAAAATTCTGTATCTTCATCAGAAATTCAATATATTAACTGCATACAGATAAATATATGTATAATTCCATTAGATATTTCTTGCCTCTATGGTTCTAGCTATTATCAAAGTCATACACAAATATCTCTATGAGGACTTCTAACTGCCAGCTGACTCAATCTGGAGATGTTTCAGTCTTTATTCCTACTATCCGAGGTATTTTCATGAACCCTCAAAATGGGATGACAATCTTTTTTGTCCAATAATAATTGGTCATGTATTAGCAGACAAATATATGTATAAATATTCATTTTCCAGTCCTATATCTCTTATGGTAGAGCCTTTGACATCCCATAGTTAAATTGACAAATGGCAATCCATGGATCAAGGGTCTTATTCAAATTACAAATGAGAATCCATTTTGCAATGCTAACTCATGTTCCTAATTCTGACGGTTAGTGTTATTACTGGCAGATCTCTAGCAAAATACAATATTCTTTACTCTTTTCATGTCATGGCACTCAATCCTTCTTTCCTGGCCTTATTTTTTTTTGCAAGTTGTGATATCGTTAATACTTGTGCTTTTTCAGGCCAAAGCTGATGAGATTGCTAAATTGATGAATGAGAATGAGCAATTGAAGTCTATCATTGAGGATTTGAAGGTAGGTATGGGCTTGATACTTTACTTTTCCTTTTTCCATTTTTCTAGTAGATATAGTGGCTGCTGTTTTTCTGATGAAAGACATGAAACTCAAGTTACCTACAAGTAGTGATGATTTAGATGGGGCTTTTCATTTTCTGATGATTGACTGGAAGCAAAATTTGGATTTTGAGATAACAAATTTGATGAGTTTTTTCTTCTGCATTACAATTATATTAATCGTTGATCAATGTGCTACAGAGTAAATCTTTGGAAGCAGAAATTGATGCTTTGAAAGAAGAATATCACCAAAGGGTAGCATCTCTTGAAAGAAAGGTGCATGCTGTTCTCATGACTGTATTCTTTTACATCTTAATTAATGCCTATTATAATCATATCAATGTCCTACTTTTTACTTTTGTTTTGGTTGGTATCTTTTGAATTGTTAGCCGTCCTCTACTTTATATTATTTAGGCTTTGATGTCTTCTGTCATTGATATGAGTATATGATTAAATAGTTAATATATTTATTTTGAGAACTAAAAGGTCTACACCTCTATAAAATATTTAAAATTATTATTTATGTTGGCAATCAAACAGTTCTGACATTTATGCAATGCAAATGCAAAATGCATTATGATCAGCTTAATGTGAACATTTAATATTAGAATTGCTAACTAATTTCATATCACAACTAGCTGAGTATTTCATGGGCTGCCTGCCAGGAAATTGAGACTAACAAAATTATGAACCAAGTGCACAAAAATTATTTAGGAAAGATTTTGTAGAATTAGCTGACACATGTTAACAGACTCCTTTGTTCACCTATCAACTAGTGGTGGGAAGAGCATTGTCTATAGTAGTTTAACCTTGTAATTATAATTCTTTTATTTCTTTGGTAACTAGGATCATCTCATTATTTGCTGAATAGTTGGCCCTGCTTTTCTTTGACTATTTTAATGTCAGTTCAGGTCAAGCAATCTTATGTTATGGAAACAAGTTATGTTGTGTAACATGTATCTTGACTTTTATAGGTCTATGCACTAACAAAAGAAAGGGATACATTGAGAAGGGAGCAAAGTCGAAAAAGTGATGCAGCTGCTCTTTTGAAAGAGAAGGATGAGATAATCAGTCAAGTTATGGCTGAAGGTACGTATGAGGGGGAGTCTGGGCATTTTTTCCCAGTATTTTGTAATGACTGGTTTATAATAGTTCCTTCTACGGTTCTACCTTTTTGTCAATTAACTAGTCTCAAGATCATTTTCTTATATTGTTGATATAAAAAAAATGTCAGATTAAAGGCGGATTTGTCAAAAGGATGAAAATATCTTATAATCTTATTTTATTTTTTATTTTTTGTTGAAGTGTGCACTAGTGTGATAGCCTTGTGGTGTGTTCGAGGATGTATCATGGACTTTTTGACTTTCAAACAAAATCTCAATAACTTTAATGTTGATATTTGATAAGCCATCTCATAAGAGCCATGGTAAATAATAAGCTTCAATACGGTCGAGGAGAACTGACTCTAGTTGAATTCATTGGAAGCATGAAGCAATGCCTACTAGATGGGCTACAACAACAAGACTGACTCTTAATTACTTCATGCATCAAGATATAGCAATAGAACCTTCCTCTCATTAGGGAAATGACTTCTAAATATCTGCATAATTCTTTCATCATCTTTTTATTGTTTTTTCCCCTGAAACAGGTGAAGAGCTATCTAAAAAGCAAGCTGCTCAAGAAGCTACTATAAGGAAACTCAGGGCACAGGCACGGAGTCAACCTTCCTTTTTGACTGCCCATTTTATTAAGTTGTCTTGATTAATAGTTTGATTTAAACTCTGCTACTTTTTTCATTGAAGCCAGATTCGAGAATTTGAAGAAGAAAAGCAAAAGCTTAACTCAAAGCTTCAGGTAATTTAATAATTGGTAGAGAATTTGAATTTCAGCAGTTTATAATCATGAAAATTCTGCTTCAGATTTAGTTGGTTTCAGATATGCTGTGTTTGGTTACAGCCAAGGGGTAAAGGGGGGATTAGCCATCCTTGGGGCATCCCATGGGATGATACCTCCCTGAATATCAGTCTTATCCTTCAATCTTAGTCCTATGTTTGGTTTGCACAGGGCTATGTATGAGATAACAAACTTGGAGGAAGTCAGGGAACTAGTAACAAGATATGGCATCATGCCCTTAAGGGTAGATGTCAAGTATGCAGTAATAGTTATTGGATAAAATATTAGGGAATAATAGCGAATAGGTTCCAGTACGTTCAAGAAAACAATATGATCCATTCTTTCAGGATCCGGGAAGTGGGCTGCTTTGCAAAATTTTCGTTCACAGATATTATTGGTTATTGTTTTAACTTTTCCACAGAGTATATGAATGAAGATATCTTCTTCATAAACTCTTAACCTTCTCCATTTTCGTACTTCCAACCCTGTTACTTACTCCTTGTTTGTGAGTAATGTAATTCTTATGAAATGTTGCATCAAATAGTGTCTTTCTGTTGGTAAAAACTAATTCAAATTCCACTTTACATATATGCTTTATCCAAAAGTCAACAAGCATGGATGTCAACTTGTAGATTTCCATATTTGTTTCTCAATTTAGAATATTGCCTTAAACTGTCTGCCTTTGTTTGAAGATTTTTGGTGAAGTTCAGGAGTAGCACTTTCTAAATCTGAAAAGTGTTTCCTACAGCTTCCTTTCTTTCCATTTAACAGATATTTTATGTAGTTACCGATGACAATTATCTTAAATATTTATACTTTTTTCTTACAATGTCTCTTCAGTTACAATTTTGTTTTGCAAACATTTGCTAATAATGAGTCCTGGATAAGGTAGGTTGAAGAGACAAAAGTGGAGAGTATTAAGAGAGACAAGACAGCAACTGAGAAGTTGTTGCAAGAAACTATAGAGAGAAATCAAGCAGAACTTGCTGCTCAGAAGGAATTCTTTACTACTGCACTTAATGCAGCAAAAGAAGCTGAGGCTTTAGCGGAGGCACGAGCCAACAATGAAGCCAGAGCTGAACTTGAGAGTCGTTTAAGAGAAGCTGGTGAAAAAGAAGCGATGCTGGTTCAGACACTTGAGGAGCTGAGACATACTCTCACAAGGAAAGAGCAAGAGGTAGCCGTTGAACCCAGATATTGCTATTTATATTTTATTGTAACTTCTTTACTATCTAGATTTGTTGGTCGCTATAACTTGTATTAACTTAATCCAGCAAGTTTGGAGGTAGATCCAACTATTAACATGTTTGCTTATAATTTTAACAATAGCAAATTCTATCTAACATTACCCTGTTGTTACATAAAAGATCACACTTTCTTGGGCCATATGCAGGCTGCCTTTAAGGAAGAAATGCTCAAAAGGGATTTTGATGATCTTCAAAAGCGCTATCAAGTGAGTGGTGCTTTGTTCTCCCAGAACATCATTGTGCTTTTGTGCGATAAATGCTTTTCATTGTTTTTTGTAACTTTTCCTTGGATTTGTTGACCTCCAGGCCAGTGAACTTCGTTACAATGAGTTGATCACACAAGTTCCTGAATCAACTAGGCCACTTTTAAGGCAAATTGAAGCAATGCAGGTTATTTACCTTCTTAATTGTTTTTTTTTCTTGTTTCTTGTTCTTGATGGTACTTTTTATTATTTCAAGCATGACATAACACTGTTTATAGACATATTACTAAGTTATTCTGCAATTCTTGATATTTGTATTTCACATAGTTGTACATTATTCTCAAACTGTGTTATTGTTAACAGGAGACAACTTCTCGAAGAGCAGAAGCTTGGGCTGGTTTAGAGAGAGCCCTAAACTCCCGTCTTCAGGTTTTCTCCTAATACTTAATATTCTCGTAAATTCATTTTATTTTGCGCTGTCATTTGCAGATCCTATAAGAATATAAGATCTGAAATGAACTTGTGAAATGACTAAAATGGTGCCTCATTTGGACTGTGTACCAAGTGTTGAAAAACATGTCTAGAACCAATTATGGTTTCATACAAATTACTCGCTTCCCCATATGTTTAATATCCAATTAACGGTTTCCGATAGTTTTCTAAGGTACTTTGAGAGGCATTTGCCAACTGAGATACAGGAATGCTGGAATCTGTTAGAGGAGTTCATTTAACATTTATGTATTTTAACAGTTATTGACTTCAGTTGACTTCAATTGACAGGAGGCAGAAGCCAAAGCTGCAGCAGCAGAGGAAAGTGAAAGGTCCATAAATGAGCGTCTATCTCAAAATCTATCTCGAATCACAGTTTTAGAAACCCAGGTTCCATTCTCTTCTTGTTGCAGGTGATTGATCAAGCAAGTTTTGATCAACTAATCGTTGCTTTTTCTCAGGTCACATTTCTTAGAACAGAGCAAACACAGCTGACCCGGTCGCTTGAAAAAGAGAGACAAAGGGCATCTGAAAGTAGACAAGAATATCTAGCAATAAAGGAGGAAGCTGCAACTCAAGAAGGTCGGGCCAAACAGCTTGAAGAAGAAATCAAGGAGCTTAGGACTAGACACAAAAGAGAGTTGCAAGAAGCAGCAGGACACAGAGAACTTCTGGAGAAGGTTATTTGTAAATTTATACTGTTGGTTACTACAATTTATGAGTTGCTCTGCAATAAAGGATTAATCGTTTATATTAGCATAAATTGGTTCAGATGATTTCCTCATTTTGGGAGTACTTGCTAGGTACACTTTCCTTATCATGCTGCAGTGTAGTTGTTCTTGCATTACTTTCCTTGAAAGCTTTTCTGCAACATGAGTCAAGGAAAAGATAGTGAACAACAATTAGATGCATCTATTTTGAGATATTCATCTTTGGTGGTCGTTCATGGATTGAGTAATTGAGTTCTAATTGCACACATTCTTTCTCTTGGCTTAAGTAGGTTTTTGTCATGTCTACATAGTACATGTTTTGCAAATCAATCAAAGAACTGTATTTATGAGCCAATAAACTTTTCTATTTACTATGACTATGCCATCTCGATTGCCATGGAATTTCTTCATTAAGTCCTTTTTGGGCTTTTTATTCTTCTGTAATACGTTGTTGCATTTTCTTCTTGTTATACATATCGTGTCATTCCGAAAATAGTTGGGACTAAGGGATTGTACACTTGTACTCATCTTCTGTCATTCAAAAATTGTTTACTTGTTTCCTTCAGTAATAGCAAATAATATGTGATCCATAAATCATGTTTCCTTGTGCATGACATAATTTCTACAATAATAGATGGCTAGACTGGCTAGTACAATTTTGTTTTAGTTTCCACAACTGACATCTACCCAAATTGTATTTTCAGGAGCTTGAGAGGGAAAGAACTTCCAGAGAAGAATTAGAAAAAGCTGCTTCCCGTGAAGCAACTAAAATCACCAATCAAGATCCATCCAGTAATCTCTGTTCCTATTGTTGATCTATAATGCAAATTGATTTTCTTTATCTTTTAGTTGGTTTCTTCAGCTCTTTTTAGTCTTATTTGTTTCTTTCCTTTTCCCTTAAAGGAAATATTCCTCTTCGAAAGCTTTCAAGTGCTGGCAGTCTAAATAGCATGGAAGAAAGCCAGTTCTTGCAAGCATCTCTGGACTCGACTGATAGCTCCTTCTCTGAAAGGAGAATTTCTGGGGAAACTAATATATCCCCTTATTTTCTGAAGAGCATGACCCCAAGTGCTTTTGAGGCAGCACTTCGTCAAAAGGATGGTGAATTGGCATCGTACATGTCACGTTTGGTATGGAGATGTACTTCTTTTTGAATTACAAGACCATAAAGTTCATCTGATAGATGTTGTATCTTCTGAAGAAACAAATGGAAATTTTCTTTAGCATATCTCAAGAGCAAGTCTGTTTTGTGTTTGCATATGTAGCTGTAGGACTTGCTTCCATGCTATTATGTCTATAGAGTACGAGATTCTCTTTTCTCAGCCTTCAGAGTTGTTTGCTTTTGTCCACACCCTATGCTGTCATGGTTGCTGTAAATTGAATTTGTCTAGATGATCTGTTATCTTCTACTACATAATATTTTGTTAAGATACAATTGAATCATAACTTTAATCAGTGGGCTGTTTCTAGCTGAAGTATTTTATTGCCTGGATGCTTGTCTATAGTTGTTCAAATGATAAGTGGATGTCTGCATCCTCAGAATTTATATTATTTTTTAGTCTAATTATACCTAGACCCTCTTGAACTGTTGTCCATTTCTATGATGATCATCACATTTATTTTTTTTGTGACATATTAGCCTCCTTAACTATAAAAAACCTCTGAAATGCTCCTTTTTTTAGTTATATGTCAGATTTTTTTTTCATTAAACAATATCATGTTAGTGTCATGCGATAAAATTTAGGCTGTCTAGGGACTATTTTATTCTGATTTTAGAGGAAAGAATGAGAAAAAAAAATGTGGGTAAAATGCTTCTTTGGTGTTTTCTGGGTGTTTTCTGTCAACATTGTTAGAGGGGTGATAGATTTTCTATAGTTTAAGGAGTTGATGTGCATCAAAGAAACAATTGAGGTGGTGCATGTGGAAATGAGTAAGAGTTTAAGGGGTCTTAATTAATTGTCCCTGTTTTTTACCTGCAATACTGTCATGCATCTTCTCAGCTTTACATGCACCATAGTGGAGAAATTTTCTATGCACTTTCTTTCATAATTATTTTATATTCTTCTAGACAGAGGAACTATATTCTGTAGTATCCTTCTTCTAGCTACCAGTAATTCCGTCTGATTTTCATTTGTACATCAAGATTAGTCCTATATACTTAGTGAATCTCTATGTCCTATTCTGAAATTATTCATACATTAGATGGTGAAAATTAAGTTATGTCGTGGGTGCTTCTGCCATTGCTATTGTTGTTGTTGTTGTGTTGCTATTGCTGCTGTTGTTTTTTTTCCTTGCCTGTCCCATGCTTATGTCCTTTTTCTTTTCCCTGTGTGACATGTAAATTGATCTTGAACTTGAAAGTTTTTCTCTTACACTAATAGATCTATTTCATTTGATCAAATTATTCTTGAATTCTGGACCTGGGACTGCATTTTCCTTACTATGTTAAGTTCATCTTTATAGGCCTCATTGGAATCTATTCGTGACTCACTAGCAGAGGAGCTGGTGAAAATGACAGAGCAAGTAAAGTTTGATGAACCTCCATCTGAACTTTTTAATCCTCCATCTGTATGATGCTTTGCACTAACCTTAAATCTGTATTGTTCCAGTGTGAAAAGTTGCAAGTGGAAGCAGCTGCATTGCCTGGCTTACGGGCAGAACTGGAAGCCTTAAGGCGAAGGCACTCTTCGGCACTGGAGCTAATGGGCGAACGTGATGAAGAGGTTCTTGTCTCATGCACCATTACCATAATTGTCAGATCTCAGTAGTGGATACCGCAGTAGTCAAATTACATCAATACCTTATATAACTTTATGACTGAATATTCCTCGCGAGAGCCTCTACAATAAATGATCACAGACCAACTTAGTGTGTGGGTCTGTGTGTTGTTGTTGTTGGCGGGATGCACTGTTACTCTCGTGCTACCCTCCTATGCTGTCTCCTCCAGCATATCTCTTGCCTTCCCCTCATTTACTTTGGTCCACCTACTGGGCCAGGTTCGGCAGAGTGGGAGAATGTTGGGGACCACTAAGCCTCTCACATCCCTTGTTCCGCTGCTATTCTGCTCCCATTGAGCTGAACTCAGGAGGACTGGAGGATCTGAGTAGAAATGGAGGGAGGGAGGGGGGGAGGATGGAGGGCTTGAGTCTGGGCCTCAATCTTGGAGACCTATTATAGCATGAGCTTGACCCGGTCTTGAACATGAGCAAGCCCAATTTTGGGCAGCCCAGGCCTGAGCGCAGAAGTCAACTTGGCCCATCCTGTGCAAGGACACCTCAAGAGTGTATATGCAGGAACAAACAATTGCCTTTCCCTTATTCTTCCTCTATTAAAAATGAATTGTTGGTAATGTAGTTGATATAGTGTATTGATAAACAATGCCAAACCCAACACCTTACATCAAGAGCTGATGACATCCTGCCACACCTATGCCTATGTTCAAGGCCAGGCCCCTTATAATAACCAACCTCACAGATCCTACTCAATCTTTTACACCAATTTTCCTTACTCTCTCGACCAAAAGGTACCCCTTGAGATTCACAGCATGCCAAGCCTTGTAAGGTTTTGTTGCCTCGACGTACATGTCCCAACTGTTTAGTTTATTTAGGACTTATCTTTTGAAGAGGCCATGGGATTTGACTTCCCCTAGGGATAGAGTGCTATGAAAATAAGTTGTACTCATAGAGTTCTGCTACTCTATTAACATGTTGATATGGCTTTCTCAAGCACATTAATACCATTTTGCAGTTAGAGGAACTGCGAGCTGATATTATTGACCTAAAGGAGATGTATAGAGAGCAAGTAGATTTGCTTGTGAACAAGGTACATGAATTTCCATGTACAATATCTTTCTTTTCTTTTTAATGCTTAGTTTAAAATTCATACTGTTATTGTTCGTCAATCATTTTTTTCAAGCAGATTCACACGTTAAGTTCTCCAGCATAATCACAAAGCTTCTATTGCTGCTACAAGTACCGCTGTCATGGTATATTCCCACAAGTTTGTCCAACCTTTTGTGATTATCTTGTAGTACAGATTCTTTGAATTTGCTGTATACTGGAATCTGTAATTGCATGTTCAGGACTCAGCCAATAGAGCCGTGCCTTTCAGCTGCTCTAAGAGTTATATATGAGTTAGAAACGTTGTATACTGGAAACAATATTGGATCGACCTCATTCTTTGTCGTATAGTAATGTTTGTGTGCCAACTATTTGAATTTTGAGCGAGCACAGAAGTCTTGTGTACGGGCAAACTTATGTAATTTTTTCCGTCTTTAAGTGACTTTTGGAGGATTTGGGTAATACTTTTTGTTTTTCTTTGCGCAATGATGGTGAACGGTGTATGCGTAATATATAATGACATTTTGGCGGTCATTACACTTATACTGTATCTTCTTCATTTGCTGCGGAAAGTTAATTCTTTGTCGTTATGAATATTTTTACTGGTCGGTTATATTGGCTTGACTCTTATTATTGATTACTTTGTTATTGCGAATCCTGCAGCCAAATCGACCCCGCTTTCTTTCTCTTTGAAGAAACTGAAATGTTGCCGTGAAGGTCGGATGTTCTTTTCTTTCTTTCTGTGATAGTAAAGTATGGTCTAAATAAATTTGTCCGGAATAAGGCCAAGTCCAGCACTCTTTAAGTCGGCTATATGAGTTTGCGTAATATTAGATCAGACATTGGTAATGCACATCCGGCTGGTTCTCTGTAGGTTATTTCACATGTTGTTCTACTAATTTGTAATGGTCAGCACACCACACCAGCACCCCCCAGAATAAAGAGATGAATTTTAGAAAAAAAAAAGTTATTCATAATTCGGGATGTTCACTAGGAATAAGTTTATTTTTTATTCTGAAATATAACTCCCTATTCCTGAAAAAAAAAAAAAAATCCAAACATCATTCTAATTTCATTCCAGAATATAAATATTATTTATCAAAATTATATTTTATACTATATGCATTAATTCAATTATTAATCTACCCTTGACATCTATCTCATTAATTTACTTTTTATAATAAAATATTTTTTATATTTTTTTCTTTCACTTTATATCACAGTAAAAATAATTATTATGTTCTTATTTTAAATTATAAGTAAATATACGAATAATTATTTTGAGAATAAAAAACAGAAATTATTTTTTTTCTAAAGTAAAAGAGGCAAAGTAGGCTTAAGTTTGTTTTAGATATCATCCCTCCAAATATTTCTCAAAAGAAACCATGGACAATATTTCTTAAAGAGAACTGCTCATTCCAATAATATTCACATGTTCTCTTTATTCTCAAAAAAAAAAGAAAAAAAAGTTCACATATTCTCGTCTATTAAATAACGTGAGATGCTTGACACGCGTCAAAGGAAGGAGAAAAGATCCGTTTCTCTAAAACAGAGGAACTCGTTAAGTATATTTTCTGGCCTCCACCGTCCTTCTCGCACTCACGCGGGATGCAAGGAGGACGAGAGGAGTGAAGCGTCACCTTGGGGAATAGTAATGCATACGTCGAGGAACCATCGCCATCTCAGGTGCTCTATGTTGCTACCTTCTCCCCTTTCCTTTTGTTCGTACGAGTTTTGTCCCAGTCCGGAGAGATCAAGTTGGTTAGTTTTTTTTTATCCTTTTCTTTTTTTCCCGATGATTGAGTTGGGTATGGACTTTGGATCGTTATCTTAGCCTCGTGTGTGATCTCATATCGTAGCTCTCCGAGATGCGGTTGAATCCGAGCATCCACAAGCGCTTGCCTCCCAGAGAGACCATGAGCACTCTCGATCGCGGCGATTTCGTCTCGGGTGAGAGATTCCAGAACTGAGGGTTTTGTTTGTTTTGCCTTGGATTTTACTGGGTTTGTCAATTTTTCTTGATTTGGTTTTCGTTATCTTCCTTTTTTCAATCTTTGAGTTTAGTCCGTGTATTGAATGGGACGGGACAAGAGAACAACAACAATCCGTGGTGGAAGCTTTCCTTCCCTCATGTGTTCGTGGCGACCCTCTCGTCGTTTCTGTTCGGATACCACACTGGGTTCGTCTCGTTTCTCCATTCCTTTTTGTTTAAAAACAAGAGAAGAAATGTTGTGAATTTTTTAAATTTTATGCAGCGTAGTGAACGAACCGCTCGAGAGCATTTCCAGGGATCTTGGATTTGCTGGCAATACATTGGAAGAAGGTATTAGCGGTTGGATGGAATATCTCAAGTCCCATTATTGATAGTCTTCTGCTTTTGCCATTCTGATGAGGTCCAAAATATGGTGGCGGATGCAGGACTAGTGGTCAGTATGTGTCTCGGCGGTGCATTTCTTGGGTGTCTGTTTAGTGGCTGGGTTGCAGATAAGTTTGGACGGCGCAGAGCCTTCCAATTGAGTGCATTGCCAATGATAATTGGAGCTTCTGCGAGGTAATCAGAGATTTTTTTTTTCCATCACAAATATGCAAAATTTATTTACAAAATCTACTACTTTTCATGTTCTTATGGAGCATTTATCTGAATAATTACACAATTGATAAGCTGCAATAGAAGTCATCATACATCTTTTTCTTCTTGGATCCTATTAAATGACAGTATATAATTTGCAGTGCATCAGCTGGAACTCTGGCAACTATGCTTCTTGGTCGCTTCATAGTTGGAACTGGGATGGGTTTAGGTCCGCCTGTTGCTTCACTTTATGTGGCAGAGGTATAGATGATCTTCATGTCTTTTTTTTTTTTTTTTTTATCATCCACCCATTACGATGTTCAAGTATTGATTTCTCATAGTGTAAACTATCAGGTTTCCCCTTCTTTTGTGCGGGGCAGATATGGAAGTTTCATTCAGATAGCAACATGTCTTGGTCTTATGGCTTCTTTTTTTATTGGAATCCCTTTTAAAGAATTTGAGGGATGGTGAGGAACATCGTTTCATTATTTAATATCAACTGCTGTTCTAATTTGGTTTATCTTTACTCTTTAGGCATCTAGGAACACAACTTTCTTAATAATATTTGACCATTATCAGGTGGCGAATTTGCTTTTGGGTTTCTATTATTCCTGCTGCTTTGCTTGCACTTTGCATGGAATTCTGTGCCGAAAGTCCTCATTGGCTGTACAAGGTCTTTTTAACTCCTGATACTTCTTTAGATATTCTATTTTGTCTTGACGCACATGAACTGGATATTTTTTGCTTGCTTTATATGCCCTCTGAAGCTACAGGAAATATAATTGGCTTTCTTTCATTACAACGTGAATTTAGAGCTGTCAATTATTGTATGAACCACACTAGATGATGTACTGTAACTTACCTCGTATACTAGAATGCCGTTTGTCCTACTACTTACTTCGTGTTGTGCAGTTTAGCCACAGTGTATTGTGCCTATTAGGTCCTACTTGTTTGTGGTTTTATAGAACAATCTTTATTAAGGGATTATTTTACCTTTAGTGAAGAATACTCTTCTTTTATGAGTTATTGAGTTTTCACAGATAAACAATAGAAGTTACTATTTAGTCAGAAACTTTATGGATGATAAGTGATGGCATACTTTATTAGCTTTATTTTTTATTTTCTTGAGGGGAATGCTTTATTAGCTTAATTGATTTATAAGATAGCATGCAATGTTTATGTACCCACACATTGTTGATTGTCCTGCGGAGACTGTTTATAAACTATTATTGATTGTATTTATTAATTCCTGCCTTTATATCTTTTTTTTCCTTACAGCATGGTAAAATTGGTGAAGCAGAAGTTGAATTTGAAAGACTCTGGGGCGGATCTCATGTCAAATCAGCAATGACAGAATTATTACGCTCAAACAGAGGAGACGATGTAGAAACTATAAGTTTTCTACAATTATTTTGTGGTCACCATTTCAAAGGTAGCACAAATTATTTCCTATATCATGTTTGCTAGTTGTCAAACTATAATACATTGTCATACAGTTCTATACTGAATGATTATTCTTTTCTACAGTTGTTTTTATTGGTTCAACACTGTTTGCCTTACAACAATTATCTGGCATAAATTCTGTATTCTATTTCTCTTCAACTGTCTTTAAGAGTGCTGGGGTGCCCTCAGAACTTGCAAATGCATGTGTCGGAGCTGCAAACTTGTCAGGTAAGGTCACTGATAAAGTTGTAGTTTCTGTTTGAAGTAGTAACAATTTTCCTTTTCTTCTTTAAGCAGGGTCCATTGCCGCGATGCTTTTAATGGATAAGTTAGGAAGGAAGGTTTTACTTCTAGGAAGCTTCATAGGCATGGTAAACTTTGTTCTGAAGCTTTTTTCAGGGGTAATTGGAGAAACTTTTGTAGGACTAATGTAATGCATATTTATTCATGACATATTGACTAGGCAATCTCGATGGGCCTCCAAGCAGCAGCAATGAGCATTAATCTTCCTAAATCTGGGGATTTATATCTGTCAGTTGGGGGAATGTTGTTGTAAGTAATAACATAACATTGTATTATAAATGCAATCAAATAATTTTTCTTTAGGTAATGCACACCTCATTGAATTCTAAAATCATCAGTTCAATAGCTCTTCAACAGCTAGTTCATTTGGGTAGAACCTTATATACACAAAACCTAGGGGTGAAGAAACCAAAAAAAGAAAGAAGATTATATTTGATACCTGGTGACTACAACCGATGAACTGATAGTTTATAAGGTAAATGTGTCTTGTCTCTTGCTGACTTGAATATGAATGTACTCATATATGAAGTAATAGACAATAATCACAATAGAACTATACATATTAAGTTTAATAAGGATCAGTTGACCAGAATGTTATGGCCTGGGGAGGAAGGAAGTTCAATAATAACTCGGTAGTTACCCTGCTTTACTTTTTCTTCAGGTGTGTCTTGGCATTTGCACTGGGAGCTGGCCCTGTACCTGGTCTTCTTTTATCAGAGATTTTTCCCAATGGAATTCGAGCAAAGGCTATGGCGTTGTGCATGTCTGTGCACTGGGTAAATACTCTGTAACTTGCCAATTGTCATTCACATCAGGAACGAAAGATGCAATATATTTGAATTTAGAAGGAGAATATGTGCATGTAAGATGCAATATGCCAACCTGTTCTGGTGGTTGCAAGTGGGTCCGATTAAAAGGTAAGGGTGGATGAAATGCTGAATCAGTGGAGATGAAAACTGTGAGGGTCGAAGTTGGGATAGACAAATTCTCCACATAGTGGAAGTTGTAGAGGTTACAAGAATCAGGGAGTAGGTGATAATACTCCTGGTTCTGATCTTTATCATTGGCATATAATGAAGGCCATTGGCAGAACTGTCCAGAACTGTGAGTGGTTTAATCAAGACTGTGAGGCTCCGCCCTTCTCCCTTCTTTTCTTCACCAGAAATGATAGTTGCAGTTTTAACTGGGTCAAGCTATCTCTTGTGTTTTCTTAACTAATCTGGTGTTGTAGCGTTCTTGCATTTATATATCTTTCTCAGTATGGAATTTGCTGATGTCTTCTTTTGCTGTTGATAATTTCAGGTGGTGAATTTCTTTGTGGGGCTGTTATTCCTGCGATTGCTAGAACAACTGGGCCCACTGATTCTTTACTCTATATTTGCCTCCTTTTGTCTCTTGGCAGCAGTTTTTGTGAATAGTAATGTCATGGAAACTAAAGGAAAATCGTTACAAGAAATTGAAATTGCACTCCTTCCCTCAGAATAGAGGTACGTTCTCATGCTTGTTCTTACCTACATCAGAATGTAATAATTCTCGCAATCTTTTAAATATACAACATGCTAATCTTCCGTTGTAATTTGACTACTAACAAATAGTCTTACTTAGACCTTACTCCTTTTTAGCCTCATTTTAATTTTCTGTGGAACATTTTATCTTTTCTATTGATCTGTTCTTTTATGCAATATGTTCAGTCTCTCTACATTCTACTTGTGCAGGTGAAGTTATCAACTTCCACCAGTCTGATTTCAGTTCTATCCATACAATAAATATGGTACATTTTTCTCCTCAGATAGTCGAGCAATTTTATCTTAAAATCAGATTAAATTTTGTACAGAGGACATCGGTGATGATACGCTGCTGTCATCTAATCCAGCATGCATAATTTTGTTTCATTGTTTGTTAAGAAAATCAAAAGAGATAGAAGAGAAAAATATTTTGTGCTTCTTTTGTTTCTCCTCCTCTCAATATTTCTCGCTTCTACTTGAGAAATATGATACGAGATCTCCATTAAATTATGAGCACTGATGAATGGTATCTTCTTCAGTTACTGGTTTTCAAAACGCACCAAAAATGATGATTCATGCTCTCTATTTTCTTATATGGGAGCCACTCTACTGTGTCTAATAATAAATTAGTCATCAATCTAGACTTTGCTAAATTCCTAAATAACAGCTTGTATTTTTACAATTATTATCATTTATATCCTATATTTTAGAAATTAAGGTGTAAGAGTATGATAAACAGAAATTACTGAGTCTAAACTAAGGGCGTAATCGAATCAGAGTTTTGATCAAATTTGAAGTAAAAATAATTTTTTAGTCTACAATTAGGATCAAGTTTTAATTAAAATAATTTCAAACTCGAGCTTAGACAGAG
This sequence comes from Typha angustifolia, assembly GCF_048772165.1. Taxonomy (NCBI): domain Eukaryota; kingdom Viridiplantae; phylum Streptophyta; class Magnoliopsida; order Poales; family Typhaceae; genus Typha; species Typha angustifolia. The sequence continues at coordinate 2,783,112 of NC_133239.1, forward strand.
ATCAATAAGTAATTTTAAGCTTTAATCAATTCAAACCTAAATCGAGCTGATCAAACTTGAATTTATTCTAACTGAAAAATTATATACATTAAAAAGCATAAATTAATATAAATCTTCGTATTAATTTTAACTTCTAAAGTTTCAAACTTTGGAGTATGAACTAATATATAAAAATATTATGGAACTTTATATAATATGATAGTACTATTTGAGGCTTCTCGAGCCATGTTTAGCTGACCCGGCTCAAGATCAAGCTCAACTCGAAACTAATTCTGAGCCTGATTCCCCGATCAAACTTGAATCAGTTCCGTTTCGAATTGAGATTGATCGAGTCTTAACGAGCCGAATTGAAGCCCGCTCAATTATTTTGACAGCCTTAAATCTAAACTACAAAGCACCCACCCCACCCCCCACGCACTTGGATCCCCAACCTTTCTCGGCTTCTCTCCCCAATCTCCCCCTCAACCCCATGTCCATGGCCACCGCCACCGCCACCCTCTCTTCAAAACCCCCCAACGATGCCCCCGCCGCCGCCGCTGCTGAGGAAGATGACGACTACGTCGAGTACATCCCTGTCAAGAAACGCCGCGCCATGGAAGCCCAAAAGCTCCTCCTCCTCCACCGCACCAAATCCCAGCCCCCCTCCACTTCCACCACCTCCACCTCCAACTCCGCCTCCGCCCCTTCCTCCTCCTCCGCCGTCCCTCTCGATCCCCTCGAACCCCCTCCTCCCCCCACCTCCAGACCCAGCCTTCTAATCCAAGCCACTCAGCTCAAGCGCGAGGCCCCGGAGATCTCCCCCACCGAGCAGCTCGCCCAGCAAGAGCGCGAGATGATCGAACACCTCTCCGACCGCAAAACCCTCATGTCCGTCCGCGAGCTCGCCAAGGGCATCACCTACTCCGACCCTATCCCCACAGGCTGGAAGCCGCCGCTTCGCATCCGCCGCATGCCCCCTGACTCCGCCGACGCCCTCCGCCGCCAGTGGCACATCCTTGTCGAGGGCGACGAAGTCCCCCCGCCGATCAAGAACTTCAAGGACATGCGCTTCCCCGACCCCATCCTCAAGAAATTGAAGGAAAAGGGCATTGTTCAACCTACCCCGATCCAAGTCCAAGGCCTCCCTGTGGTCCTCTCGGGCCGCGACATGATCGGGATCGCGTTCACCGGGTCCGGGAAGACGCTGGTGTTCGTCCTGCCGCTTATTATGGTTGCGCTACAGGAGGAGATCATGATGCCGATCGTGGCCGGGGAGGGGCCGTTCGGGTTGATCGTTTGCCCGTCGAGGGAGTTGGCGAGGCAGACTTATGAGGTGGTGGAGGAGTTCCTTGTACCGTTAAGGGCGTGTGGGTACCCGGAGATCCGGCCGCTGCTGTGCATAGGAGGGGTGGATATGAGGTCGCAGCTCGAGGTGGTGAAGAAGGGGGTGCATATTGTGGTTGCGACGCCAGGGAGGCTCAAGGACTTGCTCGCGAAGAAGAAGATGAATCTTGATAATTGCAGGTTTGTTTGCTGCTTGTTCTCTGCAACCAACCTTCTGATTAACACAGAACTGATGGATAACATTGTTAATTTCTGTTTATTTCTACATCTAGTTTTGATTATTTGTTACTTCAGACTAGATTGCATTGTTGTCCTCTATGATAAGCCAATTCGTTCATTTTAAGCTGCACTGATTCTTAGTTCTGCAGAAACTAGAACCGATCAACCTGAATATTGAAGCACTAATTATAAAAAGCAAGCTGATTATCTTATTCCTGATAATTGTAATTCTTGAAATATGCCACCATGTTTTAGTGTTGACATTCTTTAATTTTGATGAATTATGCATCGATGTATGTTACCAACTCATATATAATAAAAAGAAGGAAAAAGGATAACCGAGTTTAAGAAAAGAAAAAAGACTTAACGAGGAACTCTAGTACTTTGAGTGGGCATCAGTTCTTTGTTTGGCTTCTGATCTCTTTGACATTAGAGAGTTTGGATAGACGTAGAAATGTTGTACTTTCTCTGTAAAGTTAATAAGATTGCAGTATGCGACAGGGTTGACATGTTTGAAATACAGACATTTTTTCATCCAAAATAGCAGCCATGGAAGCTAATATGTACTGAGAGCTCAAGGAATAAAATATGAGGTTAGTAGTTAGACATGAACATGGATGGAGGGTTCTGAGTATGCTGGTTGGCTGGTTTCTCCTTGGATTTCTGAAATTTGAATTGAAAGGGTAATGTTGAGTTATAAGATTCAATGATACGGTGATGAGATATGTCAAAGAGGTAGAAGAGAGGTTAGCTGTTGGCTCTGCTTTGAACAGTTCACTAGTGGGATGTCAAAAGTATAACAAGGTTCTTTCAAATGAGAGAGAAAAGTAAACAAGAAAAGGGAAGAGGAATATCTGCTGAATTTTTAGTTTGCAACTGGAAAATTTCTACCGCTCACTAGTGGGATATCTGTTTTCTTTGTAGAAAAAGATTCTATGTATTTTTGTCCTAGTTTACAAAAATATGCATGAATGATATTGAGCTATTTGCTGTTGTTGTAACCATCAAGACTGACCAAATAGCTTAAGCAACATGGTTGAGTAAATATTCTCATAATGTCACATTGTTCTTGTCTCACCTTACTGATTAATTGTGCAGGTACCTGACACTGGATGAGGCTGATAGGCTGGTTGACTTGGGCTTTGAGGATGATATCAGGGAGGTTTTTGACCATTTTAAAGCACAGAGGCAAACTCTGCTCTTTTCTGCCACCATGCCCAAAAAGATACAGAACTTCGCAAGAAGTGCCCTAGTGAAACCTGTGACAGTCAATGTGGGAAGAGCTGGAGCAGCAAATCTAGATGTCATACAAGAGGTCGAGTATGTGAAACAAGAGGCTAAAATTGTATACCTCCTCGAGTGTCTCCAAAAGACTCCACCGCCTGTCCTCATTTTTTGTGAGAACAAAGCTGATGTGGATGATATCCATGAGTATCTCCTTCTAAAAGGAGTTGAAGCTGTTGCCATTCACGGAGGAAAGGATCAAGAAGAAAGAGAGTTTGCAATTGCATCCTTCAAATCTGGAAAGAAAGATGTCCTGGTTGCTACAGATGTTGCTTCTAAAGGTCTTGATTTTCCTGAAATCCAACATGTGATCAACTATGATATGCCTGCTGAAATAGAGAACTATGTGCATCGGATAGGAAGAACAGGAAGGTGTGGGAAAACAGGCATTGCGACGACCTTCATAAACAAGAACCAGACAGAGACGACACTTCTTGATCTGAAGCACCTGCTGCAAGAAGCAAAACAAAGAATACCACCAGTGTTGGCAGAGCTCAACGATCCAATGGAGGACGAGGATGCTATTACCAATGCAAGTGGAGTCAAGGGCTGTGCATATTGTGGTGGTCTTGGTCATCGTATTCGGGACTGTCCCAAGCTTGAGCATCAGAAGACGATGGCAATTGCTGGTTCAAGAAGGGATTACTTTGGTTCAGGTGGCTACCGTGGGGAGATATGATCAAGGTCTACTTGTACATGTAACTATCTGAAGCTAGTCCACATGCTTCTGCTCTTTGCCAGTTTAAAACTAGGCTAGAAGGTAATGTAAGTTATGAGGTGCAATTGAGAATGAAAATTATGAATTTCAGTGCAAGCAGCAGCCTTTTCTTTTTGCCCAAAAAAGAAAACATCGGCGATAGATGACAGCATTGTCTGGTTAAATCATAGGCTGAGCAGATGAGTTGTTATTAATAGCCCATCCAACTGTTATGTTGCTACACTGAAGAAAATATAATGATTAACTGTTACTATGTATTTCTTGTATTCTTAGGTTGAAGTAGCATTACTTTGTTTCAATATCAGCATTACATTCATATAAACCAATGAGATATTGTTGATTGATGATATATTCCGCAGTATGCTGGAAATAGATAGATGTCTTTGAAGTGGTTCAAATTTTGTGATCTATTCACGAGACCCTCCGGCTTGTTTTTATTGTCTTTCTGTGCTTCTGCCTACTATGATCTCTGTCTCTTCCTAGATCTTGCAGTGCTATAAGAAGATTAGAGACTCAGATGGATATGCAAAACACTCTTTTACCTTACATCCATGAAATTTCTTATTCAAAGAACAAGATACAGCCAACAGACATCAACTTAATTTTTGAAGAACAAGAACAACAAAAGCAGCATAAAGTTTAGTTCAAGAGATCAATGTTTTCTTCAAAGTGCCTTGAGGATCTCATCAGCCCCTGAGATGGTGAATGCGCCGCCCTCTTCGATATTCGCAACCTTGACATTAAGGTCAGCAGCAAGGAGCGCAAACCTGCGAGAACGAGTCCCCAGACCATTGCCAGAAAGATCAAGCTCAAGGCCAAGAGCATGGGTGTAGGTTCCTGAGCCATCAGCTAGGAATTTGACATGCTTGTTATCAGGGTATGTCTTTGCCCAAGCCTTCATGACAAAGGGGTCATTAACTGCAAAATTTTCAAACAAAATGGTTATAGGTAAATTACCACTTCAGTGATTTTATTGCAAGAATTAGTCATACAAATAGAAGATATAAAGATAGATTATGCAAGAAAGGGTAATCTGAATCAGGGAACACATTGCAGAACTACAGAAGATATTGCCTACTCTGGAAGACTTAACCAAACGACGAATTTAAAATTTTAAGATTTACTCATATATTAACTTTGGATCACATTGTGAATGTAGCCGAGTAGATGAGGTAATAGCCAGGAAAATTAAAGAAAAAAGAATGGCATCTGAGAATATACCACTGATAAGAAGGATCTCATCAACACCCTTGGACTTCAACTCCTCTGCATTCTCTATGAAGCTTGGCACATGCTGCATGCTTCACCAATTAAAAAAAAACAATCAAACTTTATTCCAAATAAGATCTCTCAAAGAAAGTATGAGAAACTAATAGCTTTCAGTCTATTCGCAAAATATTCATCTGAAGGACACTATGATGGAAATTAATCTGGATCAAAATAACAAGGTAAGACTAGAATGCCTGCAAGTGGGGGTGAAGGCCCCAGGAACTCCAAAAAGGATGGCCTTCTTGCCGGCGGCAAGGGCGTGGATAGACACTTCTTGCAGCTGATCATTCTCATCAAACCATGCCAGTTTGCCATCAGGAATTGAATCACCAACTGCAATCTGGGCCATTACTTGCTTCTCTGTTCTCTCTTGATATAGGATTTATTTCTCTAGAAGAAATGACACAATGAGTTAGTAGAAGCAGAGGAGACTACTATTTTATAGACCAAAAGGAGAAGATACAGTCCAGATTTGTGTCCTCCACTTGCTGGATATTCCAACAAAATGGAAACACATGTTTGATCTATGATGCTTTTCCAAAGTCAATGATCCACTTTTTGTTCATTCAACTTGTCCCGACCTTTGTCACTTGTCTTTGGTAGGATTTGCGAATTATATTTACTTTCCAAAGAAGAGGGATTACTAAAATCCTACTTTTAGTTGGTATTGGAGTTATGATTGCATTGTAGACTCAATGTAGAATATTACAAGTTATGTATAGCGTTAATGTTAGCAAAGTACGTAAGCAAATATGTAAGTATATTTATCTTTTAATCTCACAGTTTACCCCCAAGATGCTGGCACTTGCAAAGATTTCTCTATATGTTTATAAAATTTATCTTTGAGGAGGAAAAAAGCGGTTAAATATATTTTAGCTCATATAGCTTTTAAGAGTCATCAACCCATATTATTTTATTTAATACTTTTCCAACATGTATATATCTCTAAAATTAGTATCTACGTCTTGGGTCGTTTAAAACTAAGTTTCTTGCATGTATACATTAAAAATAAAATTTCATGAATACCCTCAAATCTAACTAATCATTAGAAATTTTAATCAATTTGACTAAAAATAAAAATAAAAGTACTCTTATTTTTTATTTTTACATATTCTTTTTAGTTAATGGTATTTATTTCTTTCATATTTTTAAGTATACAAAATTACAACTTATATCCAGTAAAAGAGCATTTATGCAGAAACTATGGCTTTTAAGTTTTAAAGGATGTGACACAAATATTATATTTCAAAATATATGTATAAAAATAAAAATAAAATCATTTCATTTTTGTTCTGAAATCTAACATCTATTTAAAAATAAAATAAATAATATATTCACAGTTTTAATCTCGTGCTTCCATCACACTGCAAATTAGAAAGTGAATAAAAGAAGAAAAAACCAACCAACGGTTGTAATCCAGTAGAAAGTTTATATACGGTAAAATAATTGTTTGAAATATAGTGAGAACAAGTCCAAGTAAGCAGCAGCGATGAACTATTTGACATATATATATCTATATATATAGATACAAACGAGGAGCCAATTAGGAAGTCTTCCAAATAGACTCGGTCGTACAAGATGCTAAATTTGACGTCGTAGTAGTAGTAGAGCAGTCCTTGGTCCACAAAACCAGCGAGATGCGTTCACGTTACAAGCCTACAACAACGCGAGCCACCGGGCAAGCGTACGTACTATTCATATTCAACCCTACATTCATTCTTATGCTATTTCCTTTTCCAACGAATAAGCGCCCTTGCATATTCAAACCTATATTCTCGATTATTTCTTTTTGCTACTACTTTTGCCTCATCTTTTTTCTTTTTTCTTTTTGGTTGAGTGGAGTGAGAATTTAATCGTATCCGCGTTGTTAGAATTCGAAACCAAAAATTGTCATGCAATATGAGTATTTTTAACTGACGGAGCACTTGACGAGGAAGAAGTAATAGAGTTATTCTTGATCCACGATTCTAATAGAAATTCAAACTAAAAACATCATCTCTTGATCTTAATTGTTATTAAAAAATTTTAAACTATTACAATTGTCATCGCGTTCTATTATATAGCATAAGTGTTTGGTTTTAACTTCTTCATAATTATCATTATGGTTAGTTTTTAACCGAATATTTTCAACAATCATTATTAATATTAACAAATATATATAAATAACTAAAAATATTATTCTTTCTTAAAGTTTAGAATGAAAAATATTTATCAACGATTTGTGTCTTCCATAGAAGAAGCTATTCTTCATTATATTATGATATAACCGTACTAGGTAAAATATTGGATATCCTTTAAATAATTTATGCAAAGACAAAATACTTTGATTTTAATAATAATTACTTAGATTTAACTAAGCATAATAATAATAATTTTAAATGAACAAAATGATTTCGGTGGCCATTATAATATTTTGAAGAATGTAGCGATAATTATTATATTTTAGAAGTTTTCAATGGCAACGATATAAAACTACTATTTTTTTATAGAATAATAAAAATAAGTTATACAGATTTAGTGCTAACTAAGTGTAAAGAGATACTGTCCAAGGGTATAATTTTTTGATTGTAGATATTAATTCCCCTTATAGGCTATATACTAAAGCAACGGTAGTCAATTAAGAATAAATAAAATAGAGAGACCGAGTCTCTACTAGTGAAAGAAAAGGTAACAAATAATTTGATTAAAAAAACAAATAACTAGAAGAAATACACACCAGAATATGAATCTCTCTTCTATTTTGATTATTATTATCACGGAAAAAAGACTAGATAAACTCAAGTTAATTAAGGGCTGAGAATACTTCTAATAACTTGTTTAGAATTGGTATATAGATTAAGTAACTGCAAGATATTACTATATATATACACACAATATATCAGACTCGAAATTTAGGCACAATCATGTATATATTCAGTTGATTCAAATGGATATGGGATTATAACTTCAATGAACTCTTGATCCAAGGAAGCAACAGTTGAGTAAACATAATTTAAAAAAAAAAAACTGAACCTCATTTTATTTAAAGCTACTGAAAAGATATATGACATTGGTCATAATAATAAGAAAACATGTATGAAATTTTCTAAGAGGGCAACACAATCACTAAATTAAACATCATTGATTTGAGAGAGAGAAAATATAAAGGACGAAGTTCAACAATAAGATGAAAGAAAGAACATTTTTTCAAAGAAACAAATAGAAGAAGAGATGAGTAGATATTACTTTCTTGGAAAAAGTAAAGCAAAAGATCCCCTGAAAGCTACTACAACATTCCTTTTCTTGATCAAAGTAGGCACAGCATCATCTCCCCCATCAGCTATTTTACATCTGATACAACTGAGATCCCTACAAGCACACAACAACTAAGAGAAAGAGTAAAGAGAGCAAAGAAACCTGTCTCTCTTTGAGCCCTCCATGTGGCTAGCTAGTCTTTATGTTCCTTGCCACCTTAGCCTTCCAGATGCCCTTTAACATTCTGAATCACCTATCTATACTATATAATACTAGTTGAGCTCTCTACTGAAACCCCTCACCAAAATTTGGAGTCCAGTAGTCAGCTCCATTATCACTTGCAACATTCATGGCGGAGGATACCGGCACCAAGCATAACCCTCTACTCCTCAAGTCCTTCTTCAGTTCATCATCAACTTCCTGCAGTAAAACACCAAATTATTCAATGAGCAATACCCAACATTTAAACACTTGCACAAGCTAGTCATCATATAGCTTAGAGAGATAGAGAGAGAGAGAAAAGAAGAAGAAGAAGGAGAAGAAGAAGCGGGAAAAATGAATAATTACATACGGGGAGCACAGTGTGGGTTGAGCTATTTCCCAAGTACGGCAAGCTGAGGGCCTGGAAGAAAGAAAGAAAGAATAATAGTGAAATGGGGAAGTGGGTAAAATCTTGCTGAAATATATGACAGCATGTACAAGACACCAACAACTAAAGGATGCTGCACTAAGCAACATCCACTGTCTACAACGCAGCAAACTTTTACTGCGTGCTCTTGAGCAGCCCCAAAACGATATGCTTCACCTCGGGAGCATAGAGAGAGAGAGAAGAGTTGGACCTCAATTTGACCCTGGAGGAATCTAATGTATCCAATGGCTTCTGATAAGACGGACGCCGTGTCAGTCTGCAAAAGTTGGCACATGTGAGATCTTTATTCATTTTGAAACTATAAATATATATATAAATCTATGGGCACTGTTTTTTTTCTCAGAAATAATCTACGGGCAGTGTAACTAGATAGGATTATATATAGATATGTGAACTATATTGATGGAGTTTTTTTATTTATTTGTATATTCTTTTTAATTAAGTTTAGGGGATAGCTATGGTTGTGTACCTTTCCAAATGGAGAAACTAGCTGATGAAGAGCTGCTATTCTATCTCCTAACTTCTCCTTCCTCACCTGAAACATTCAGTGATAAGACTTCATAATCTGAATGCCCAACATTTCCGCTCGAAATTATGAGAAATTAATGGGCATCGAAGTTATGGTACTCAAGAAAGGTACACATCAATTAATTAGAGAGAGAGAGAGAGAGAGAGGTATTGATTGAATAGACTATTGACTACTACCTTCATATGTGATTGTGCTGAGGAGCTTTGAACTCTAGCCTTCTTGAAAGCTGAACCAGTTGTACTATCGCACTATAGAAAGTCAACAAAAAAAAAATTTCAAGTTCATCAAGATGCATTTCATGAAAACTACCTACAAGTAGATCATACACATATAACTTGAAGAAAAATATGCAACAATGATATGAACAAAACTTTGTGAAACTTTAATAAGATGGATCTCTTGTTCCTCTCCTTCTTTTACAGTACCTCAGATGATTGCACATGCTTTCTCTCTGCGTTGCTATTTGATAAATCCATCAAGTTGCTGCTAGAACTTGCTGTAGCACAAGACCTAGTGGAGGAATTAGCTGATAGATCTTGGCTCCATGGAGATCTAGCTGTGGGGGTTTCTTCATTCTCTTGTTTTACATCAATCATATGATCAATAGTTGCTGATGGGTGTATTACATGATTCTCCCAATTGTCCATTCTTTTTGATTGGAAAGAAGTACTCAAACTGCATCTCTCCTCTTCCTCCACCAATCCACCCCTTCAAATCACACCACAAGCTACTCGTAAGTGCTTCCATAATTGATCATAAAGCAAGCATGCATGAGAGTACTTGAAGATCGATGCACTACGGGCTAGCTTAGTCAGTGTACAAGAGGTTGAAATATTATATCTAACACTATGAAAACTTGACTAAACAAATAGAAAAAGATATGAGAGAGAGAGAGAGAGGGAGAGAAGCATTACAGAAGCAGTTGGCTCCATGACACAGGTAGCACTTGTGAATCCGGCCATGGGATTGTTGGAAGAAAATTTGATGGCTGTGAGCTTTGAGGATACAGAGAAGAAGAAGAAGAAGAAGAAGAAGAAGAAGAAGAATAAGAAGAAGAAGAAGAAGAAGAAGAAGAAGAATAGTATGATGAAGAGAAGGGAGGTAGGGTTAGGGATGTTTCTTGGATTGGGAGGCTCAGATCATTCATGCTCCATAAACTAGGGTTTCTCCCTATCATTTGCTGCACATGAGAGCTCTCAAGAATTCCTCTATTCATTTGCCTCACAACTTTGGGATCTTTTTCTTTTTCTTTTTCTTTTTTGTTTCTTCTACTTCTTCATCTTCTTCTTCTTTTCTTTCTCCACTACTCTTTCTACCCTTTTCTATACCACTCCAATCAAGTACAGATGCCTAGCCTTCTGTTTGCTTCTAGCTGAAGGCTTGGTGTATTTTATTTGAGAGTTTAGGATCCTCTCCAGTGGTTGGATAAATACTGGAGAAACCCAATTCACATCATAGTTGTGTATGTGTATACATTTTTTTAATTGGGCCTCCAGAAATGTGTATACCATTATTTATTTATTTAGTTATTTTGATCCACTTGCTCTTTCCTTCCTCCTTTTTGGCAAAATTGGACAAGAAAGGGAAGGTTTGTGTTTTCTAACTAAAGGGATCGATGCTATTAGAATTAATTACTTCTCATAGTCATATATCTTTATAAATAACAAATCATGCTGGAGATCCTATTAATTACGTAAAGAAATTCTAAGCTAAACAAATATGATTATCCTTCTCTTTCTTCTCGATGAAGTCATGGAGATAGTAATCTTGCTTTGTTGCCCTTTCTTTCCACCAGCTTTCTTTAAGCAAAAAATTTATATGTTTCTTTACTTTCCTCTTTCTTCCTCCTTTTTCGAGCTTTTGCTTTATCATAAAGAAGGATAAAAGGAAGAGGCAGTGACCAGACAAAAAGCAATCGCATTAAGAAAGTCTTAATTCTTAATTTGAGTGGAAACTAGATCAGGGTTAGGGTTAGGGTTAGGGTTAGGTTACTGATAGCATTTTACTTTGTTCTTCTATTATTCACTTGATCAAATGAAATAGAAACAAATAATGAGGTATGAGTACTTCACCAAATTAAAACCGAATTATACATTGTCTTGCTAATAGTCAGGAAAATAGACCTCACTGCAATATCATATCTTTATTTTTTTAGTACACTTTTGCCTTGTCTGGTTGCAGGATAAATAGAGATAAATCTTCCTTTATTCTTAGAAAAAGAATTTAATAAGATGGCTGTGTCCACAGTCCTCTATTATTATTATAGTTTTAAAATTCTCGCGATAAATCCTATTTCTATCATATCTTTATTTTATTTTTTCTTATCTCGCAACTAAATGGCCTTTTTTTTTTATATATATATTACCAATCAATAGTAATTACAAAAAAAAGAAGAAGACCACATTGCTGGGTAAACAAAGAGGAAGACAACAATTTTCTTCACCTTTTCTCTCGTTTATCCGTGGAATTAATCAAATAGGATTCAATCTACGTCTGGGAGTCTGGGAGTTGTAGTTTTCAGTCCGTACGCTGCTTGAAATCTCTGTCGAGTGTATCTTGTCCGTTGCAAAGATGACTTTTCCCGTAGTTTACTCCTTTCCCTTTTAACTCCTACCTTGCAAAAGCTCCCGTCCCCCTTGTCTTCTTCTCTATCCATCATATTCCTCAACCCCTATATACATATACACACAACACACACACGCCTCTCTCTCTCCTCATATATACATATATAAATGTCTATCTCCATCTTATCCCTCGTTTAATCACAGTATTCATACAAAACTTCTAAAAACTCAATAACTGTCGCTAAAAGAACCATGGCTAGATAGTTAAAGAAAAAAGCTCATATTTTATGAGAGTTCGTCGAGTTGAAACCCAGCAGCATCGGTTTAGTTGAGACACCATGCACTTCTGTCAAAAATATATAACTATATTTTAAAATTACACGCCAGTATGGTTAATTCTTGAAAGAGTATTGTAGAATATTTATAATGCTTGCTATTTTGTTGATCTATTCTCTAGAAAGGAAAAAAGAAAAATGCTTTCCATTGATATATAAATAGACTACATCCCCACCCCACACAGGCACTATGAGAAGAAACCTGGGTCATTACTTTTGTTTTGCTCTTTATTTCTTCCCCCTACTTTGCCCTCTTAATCTTTAACTTTTCTTTTCTTTTCTTTTTTTGCATGTTCTTTATGTCAAAAGCTCTCATATTATTTAAAGTGTCATTGATCACTCTTTTCCATGTAGTGTCTCAAAACCAGAAGCACATCCTGAATGTGTGATCAGATGCTGCTCGGTGGTAAATAGCAAGAGAAAAAGAACACTAGAAAAGTATCTCGTAGATTAATAGCACTACACCCTTTCACATTTGGCAGAGAGGAAAAATAATTACGCCTAAACTCCTTGATCTACTATTAATCTTCACATAGACTTTCTTATTTATTTTTGTCACGTACTGACCCTCTTGATTATGTGAAATCTCCCAAATATCATTGATGTTAGTTGTCTGTTTGTTTTTTTGTTAACAAGATATTACGTTCTTGTCACGTCGTCAATTATATACTAGTTTACTCTTAATTTAGAGGAAATATATATATATATATATATAAATAAAATATTTGAATTAGGAGGCCCATATGAACTGGGCATTTCAAGAATCTAGTACTGTCCATTCTCTCTAAAGGAGCACATAATGCCATCCTTTTCACTGTTCATTGCATGCTTGTCCATTGTTTTCTTCAAATCATTATTCACCACCTAGTCCTCTTGAGTAATATTTAATATAAGCTTGTTAGTCTCCAATGAGTTAATCCTATTGACTTAACTTAATTATCTTCATACACACAACTTTGTCATCCTTTTTAGGTGTCAAATTGGGTGTCTCGATGAGTACTAAACTTGCTATATAATAATGGTCATCAAGCCCTTGTTTGTTGTGATCTTGCTTCTGCAATTGTATCTATTCTCATAAAAAATATTCATTATATCCAAGAGAAGATAAGGATGAAGTATGTAATGTCCCATGAACTAGATCACTCCCAACAGACCAAGTCATAATTGCCTCGATAATGATTAAAATAATCAAAAGGAAAATTGTTAATTATACCTAATGTTGCTTAAGATTTATTTACTTTTGTTTGTAAATATATATGTCCAAGATACATATGGCAATTTATATCAACCTGCATCTAAAGTTATCTAAGGAGTTGATAAGCAGTTCATTCCCATAAATTGTAGCATGTGTGTGCTCTTCTAAACGAGTACCAAAGAGAAAACCATGGCCATGAGAGTGATCCTGTTGTTGTATTGGGTTTTGCTTAGGGATAATTGTACTTAGATGTAGAACTATCACCTACTTTTATATACACCTCATAATATATTTTTTTTGATACATATAGACCCCTAAATGGATGATTAATTTATGTGTTAAAAGAAAAGTTTAAGAAGTATATATAGAAATAGATAATAATTCAAAAGTTCTAAGTGAAATTATTCATTTTACTTACTAAATAACTTACCTACATTGTTCAAAATACTACAATAGCACCTTACATCTTGACTATATTACAAGTAAATTCTCTCTTTTTGTTATTTATATTATATGGAGTCTGACTTCCAACAAAATCGAACTTAATTATGCCTCTAAAATATTAAGATTATATTAAAACACTAAAATTTACAAGATCAACGGATCTAAATCACCATCGTTTAATCTCAAATATCATATCAGCGAACGAAGACGAGGGGAATATAGAGAATAAGAAAAAAAAACTAATTAAAATATTCTATTTCTCATTCCATCTTTGGGAGCTAATTAATTTAACTTAACTCAGGATAAAGCTTAGTATTTGTCTAGCAAATAACAGGGTTATTTCTTAATACAGTCAAAATATAGGTTGTTTTTCGCAATTTCTTCCTCTTATTTTTTCAAACTCTGTCCTTGATATTTGACATCCACGTCGTACATGTCTGGATCTACAGTGATCGTGACGGAGTCACAGCTCTTTATGTCTTGTAGTATTTATTTATATCCTCTCTAAACTTAATACATTATATTACTTTGTGATATTATTTATATCCTTTTTTTTTTGGGTCACCAAAGTGATTTTCCCTTAAAAAATACACACAGAAATTGAAGTTGGGGATTGGAGATGGAATGAGTATATTATTAGGTCTCTTGGGATGAAGGGAGGTAGACAAGTTAATCGAATTATTATTGTGATCAACAAATCATTAGCCATTCACATGCATCATGTTGGCCATGGGCCTGCTTGTAGAAGTATATTATTGGTGATTAGCATTCATCTGGGAGATAATCTTATCTTGAAATATTTTGGTAGTACGTCCAACCAACCACCATGCAGGATATCACAATCACATCCAGAGAGGATTGGCTTTAAAGTTTAGATAGACTTTGCATAACAATGATTAAAACGAGAGGGCTTTACTTATAATATAGGGTCTTATTCGTAATTTTCGCTATAATAAGAGTGGGCTTTTTTTATAACATTGCCAGAATATAGGGTGTTATTCGTAATTCTCTCTATTAAAAAAGAACTAGAAATCTAACTAAAAGACGTCGACAGCAGGATTCGAACCTGCGCAGGCAAGCCCAACAGATTTCGAGTCTGTCTCCTTAACCACTCGGACATATCGACAGATATTGGAAGTTTTGTTAACTACTTGTTGCTCATCTAAAGAGAGAATTGACACAGTTGTAGCTAATTATTTGAGGACCCAATATGCTATTTGTCATCTCTCGGCGATAATTCTGGAGAGAAAGAAACAAGGGGTTTAGGGGAGGCCCCGAGAAGGAGCTTTCAGCGATGCAGGCAGGCAATGCTTATGCTTCTACCCCACCACATGCACTAGATTCTCGGATCAAGTTGTATTCACTGTAGTATCATGTTACAGTGATCATTTAATAGATAAAGTTGCATCTTAGATCATGTGACATACATGCCATGACTTCCGTCCTGAATCATTGAGAAAGATCAAATGGATGGATCCAAAAACACACACACAAAAAGAGGTTCAGAAGAACAAATTTACAACTCAGATTTACCAGGCATTTGAATCGTCAGTGATCTCATCTGGGAGACAGTTAAAAAACATTTCGCACTAGACACTGGAAACTTGTCATCATAAGTGTAGAGCGATATGCGAATCTTACAGCTTCATTTGTCCAGTGCTGTGCATGGAGACTTGGAGAGCTGATCACGCTTTGTGTTACCCACTTGCTAGCCAAACCCCCTGCCAGATATGTAAAAAGGAAAGAAGGAAATCACCAAGTACAGAACAATAATGTCGTCAGTCAGTAAGTAGTCACAATGAGAATACAACCAACAAAACACTTCAGAAAATAGATTCCTTAGTGATTTCGACGAAGCAAAACTTACCTAGAAATGAACTACATGCATAATTAAATTTGACAAAAGTATTATCCGATCACCTTTAGTCAACAGCTATAATGAGATGTGCATGGAAAGCCAGAGGAACAATCAATAGATGCTGTAAGCTAACGACTCGGTCAGAGATGATATGCTCCTTTCTCAAGAAGAGAAAAATATGATAGAAAAATAACTCAGAAATTATGTGCTTCAATATGAACAAGTTCTTCTCATGAGATTACAATAGTCATAATTTAGGCTGCCAAATATGCAATTATGTAAACCATTCAAGAGAAAGAAGAAAAGAGTATAACCCCTAACTTTATAGTGACGGCACTAAATGATCTTCTTTTGTTTCTCAAACCGGTAATTGCTTTCATCCCTAAATTTACGGAAACCTTCACAGCAATGAAATAAATACATGTAGGACAACATTCTCCAATAAGAGAAGGAGGATTAGGACCAAACAAAGAGTATAGCAGAAGGCATGTCAGAAAATGCGCTTTTCGGTTTCACTGCACTACACCAGTCAAAGCAGATCTTTCTGGGGATCGAAGCAGTCTCTAAGTAATACTAGGTAGCATTAGAGGCAAAACCATCATTTATAATCAGGTGCTTTAGCTTTATCTTCAGTCTTCCAATGTCCAATTGCATACTATCACAAGCAGAGAGCGAGATATAATTAGCTTTTACCCAGCAAGTCCTTTTTCCACAGTTCGTAGAAAAGGGATGGTGGGGGCACACATTAGGTGGAATAATGCCTATTATGTAAGAGGCACAACAACTTCTAAGCTCTTCTGCATCAACCAGCCTATAGGATGGTTAAGATCAGGAGATTCTAAATTTTGATGCCAGACCATTATCCTCGAGCAGTTGTCTGCTAAACCTTCCATCTGGCTCTCATCCTCAACAAGCTGTTGGATAAATCTGATTTCCTGCAGATACATCTCATATTAATATCTATTTTATCTTGAGCTGAATTATTACAAAGTATAAATTGTTTGTGTTTACCCTACAAAAAAGAAAACAAAATAATTTAAAAGATGGGAAGCTTTTCCTTAAGTTCCTACCTATGCAACTGCACAAGCTGTGGTAATGATGGGTTTCAGCAGTCATATATTATGTATATAAATTATTTGAGAAAGAAGTACTATGCGATCTTATTTGAAAACCTACCTTCCCACTGCCGCGTAGTCTGATGGCATCAAAATTGGGGCGATGCCATCTCAAAGGGTCCCAAAGAATAGTACTATTGAATGCAAAACCAGACAAGTCAGTGAGGAATCTACGAGGTACCCTACTCCTTTGATTTGTTTGCCATCCTATAACTTGACTGCCACTGCAAAGAGGACCTTCTAATAAAACTTTGTTTTTACTTCCAGAGAGCATTGCAACTGGCCATGTGCCAAAGCGCCTGCAATTTGGAGCAAACAAAGGGTCATGAGAAGCTAGAGAGGGAGCTGCAAGGAAAGAACACTATTAAGAGGATATTATAAACTCCCAGTTTATAAGGTCTCTTCCCAGAATCCCAGTAAAGCCTAGCCAGAAGTGCTTATAACATCTATCAAATCTTTGCCACAAAAAACATTTTAGCAGTTATGTCCTCATGGTGCATGTCATTACATCTTCACTAAGCAACATTTTATCAGAAGTATTAAACTATTTAGGTCTATGTCAAAAGAAAAACCTAAATGTTCAATCACGTTGCACTCAAAAAGTGCACCAAAGGAAGAACAATTTCAAAGAAATTAAACCTTTCCCAATCATTGCCTAGTTAGGAGTTCTACAAATAAAATTATGAAATCACTGTTTATTTGTTCATCAATCACATCATTCAATTTTACCAGAAGTTTGCAGAAAAGGTTTTCGTGCAACTCAGACTCATACAAAATTCATCAGCAATGCAGACATCTTTTAGTCAAGTATAAATGACCTCTAAAATATCAAAAGAACAAATACACTAGCACATTAAATCACAGACAACTTTTAATTGCCAAGATGGAAGGTGATTCAATTCGCCCACCTAGATGATTTTATGCATTATATGCAGATCAGGTAATTTACAGGAAAGCACAGAAACTGTTGCGGCTTAAGATGGCAAAAAAATGCTAGCAAAGAGGATGTTGGAAATACATGCTATGTATGTCAGTAGATAAAATGACCAACTAGAGAACCGAATGAGAGTTGTTTTGCACCACTAATATTGTTTATGGTTGCACTGGATTACAGAAAACTACTTCTCAAAGCTAATAACAACAATAATTTATCCATCTTCCATAAATGTTTCCTCCTTTCCCCATCTCATTGCTGTTGTGCGAGTAATATTTTGACTTAACAAAATAACTGAAAGATCACATATTCACACGTATATAACATTTTAGTTGCTACATTTCAAATTAATTTTCACATAAAACAAGCAACCGTTATGGTCAACTAGTAAGGCCAAGTAAACAACAGACAAACATAACGTTTACCCATATATTGACTCCACCTTGCTGAAAAGCATGCCTAGAAGTTCACAATATAGATAACTGCATATATTTCATTAGTAGGATTAATTCAGTATCTCTCTCAGGTCGGTAAACCTTGTGTAACCTACTCAAGCAGGTCAGGTAACCCCATCTAACCAATCAAGGATGACCTGAAGTTTGAACTAAATGAATGAGATGCCTAATGTCATGCTCAAATCACAGTCCCATGAGCTGAATTGGAATCACACAATATTAGTAGTGCATAACAGATAGAACGCCAACACACGCACACACAACATTTAAAACATTACTTTAGGTACAGTCAGACTGTTTCAAAACGGGGGCATCACATGCAGCTGAAGTTGAAAGATCTAGTAGCATGGAAATCAAGCCTAATTGATACAAGAATAAATTGATCTAAATTTCTAAATCACATCAGTAGTCTCACGTTAGATAAAACATCAGGCAGGAGAGAATTGACTACCTGATTTTCCTCATTTCTTCAAACAGGTCGACCAAGTGCATTTGATCATCATCAGCAAAGTACACTATACCATCAAGATGGTGCTTCTCAATGTGCGAAAGTGCAACATTTCTTTGGCAAGCCACATTCTTCTTTATGCCAGTCTGGTTATGCTCACAAATAAGATGTCTGTACATGACCCCAGTTGTCCTCAAAATTTGTGCTGTCTCCACAGACTGTGAAGACATCTCTACAACTATCCACAGAAGAGGAGATGGTACAAGTCGTAGCACATGGGCTAGGCGAGTTAGATAATATGCTTGAAATGGCCGAACATACGTTGGTGTCACAATTATTAGAAGCTTCCTTGCAATGAAATCTGAATCATTAGAAGTTTCATTAAAGGTTGGTTTACGGTATGAGGCATCAAGAGATTCATTTTTCACATTCAATATAGCAGCAGTGGTGTCATTGGTTTCTGGCTCAAACAATAAAACCTCCTCCTTCACCGAATAAGATTTCTGCTGAATACTATCAGCTGTTATATTCTCCTCTACAGTAAACCCCTCATGTTGGTATGCAATAATTTTGGAAATATCTATTGAGAAGAATGGCATGAAACCAATAAAAATTCCAAAAGTAAAGAAGATAACAAAATGGAACGAGACCTTCTTCCAGCTTATTCCTCTTGATTTTGACCTCTCTGGAGTCCGAGGATGTCTTTGCAACAATAGAACTGAGCAGTTAGCTTTGACTTTAGTATACAATGCGACCAAATTTAAGGAAATTAGAAACGAATTTAGCAATCCCCTGAAAGCGAAGTAGGTCCGAGAATAATACAACTTTGGGGAAGGTGAAGGGTCCATAAATTCTTCTCCTGCTCGCTGCATTGTTGCTGCACTTCTTCTAAGAGATGCCATTGTCTTACTTATAAGTAACACAAAGATTCCAACTGCTAATTCACTTCAGAACTTGCTCTAATTCCACATATGTGGCTACGAATAGAAATCCAGCTTTATCACAACAGTGTTAACTGTCAAAGAACCCAGTTGCAAAATATTGCAAAACAAGAAACTAATCCTTAACCAACATGTCTTCCAATCACCACATAACTCAGCCCTCCATCTCAGAGCATCAACTAATTGAATTCCAAACTGAATCAACTGCCTTGCCTCCTCTCTTAATTAGATAGCGCTTAGATCCATGGAGTCATATAAATCGTCCAGTGCCTCATCCTCGAGAGATTTGCATCTGCAACTGCTTAATATCGTCCTACAACTATGTACAAAGGGATGTAAATCTAAAAGGCTTATGGGCAACGCGACTGAATGATCCATTCCACTCCATTTTTCTTGCTCAGTCCACTCTAAACTGCAAAGCCAATTAACCCCAATCAGTTTAAAGCATGACCAGAAAAAAAAGAAAAAGGGTGTTGCAAAGAAAAATTCTTCTAAGGTGTCTCGGGACATTGAAAGTAAAAGGGATTTAGAATTACCAACGAGAACCAATCAAAGATAATTTCTTCAGACTTTAAAGAGAAGAAAAGAAGAAATCCAACAGAAGAATTAGCCCAGAAAAAGTGTTGTTAGTTCCAAATCACACAAGGATAACAAAAATACAAACTTTCCTTCGGATTCAAATGAAACACATCTCCACAAGCAAGACCCATATCGCGAAATCCGAAATATCATCAGAACAAAAAAGAAAGTGTAAAAGGATTACTTGACGATCTCTTCAAAAGAGTCAAATGGAGATCTGGCGCTTCGTTTCTTACTTGAACCTGCCGATCAACCATGGATGCGCTTCCTCATACCTGCTCCAGAACCCAATAAACTACAGAGAAAAAATATAAATAAAAATGGCGGCCCAGTCGTAGGGGTCGAGCCGAGAACGAGAGCGACGGAACGGTGTTCGTCTGACCTCTCCCACACTGGCGACGATGTATTAGCAGCACCGAATTCGTTCCTGGCCGTCCGATGGAGATGTGATGGATGATCTGCTCCATCGGTCACGGCATCCTTATCCTGGGATGCAACTCAATCCCTACCGACCAATACGAATCGAACGAACTCGATTCCTTACTGCTCCAAGAGTTATGATTAGTGGGCCCCAGGTTGGTGAGCTTAGTTGGGTATCTTTGGATTGGCTCGCGGTGCCACCCCCGCAAGACGCCACGTGTCCAGCTGGAGTGGGTTGGTTGAACGATAGCCGTTCATATAGGATTAACCTAGTCAAATCAACGGTAGTTAAGTAATCACATTAGTGGAGCCCATTTAAGGTTGGAATACTACTAATTTGCTTTGTTTGTTTCCTTTCTGTTGTTTAAAGGACAAGATCAATTAGTTAACAGCCATAATTACATAATTATTTTGTAATAATATTTTTTGTACGTCTACCCTTTAAAAATCTTTCATTTATTTATATTTCCATCGTATTCGCATATATTTATTTTATTATAGATATTCTATCAAGTTAACTAACCGTTAAAATTTCAATAATTCAGATAAAACAATATTCTTGTTCTAGATTTTATATATTTCCCTTAGTTACGAGTATTTTTATTTTTTTAATTAAGTTATTAAGATTTAATTTTATATTTATTGAAAAGTAAGCTTAAAGAAAACATATGTTTTACGTGTGTGTATATATATACAAAACATTTTGACTGAAGAAGTCTTTTTTACTTTTAATTTTAGTACGTCCCTCAATCAAAAGGGATCTAATTCATCTTAAATTTTTTTAAATTAATAAGCATTTTTATTTTACTTAGGAATAAAATATTAATTAGTTCAGTATTTTTATTAGGACTATAATAAATTAGACTCTATTTGATAATAAATTAAAAAAATAAAACAGAACTAGTTTAGTCAAAAAATCTATAATAATTCCAAAGTATCAATCAAAGATAAGGTTCCACTACCTAGGAAGGAATAGAAAGACTTGGACTTGACAATGAAAATATACCAACAAAATCAAACCTCCAACCAGACAAGAAGCACAAAGCTGTTGAACGCTAGCCAACTTATTGGTATTATTACCAATAAGATTCAGGTGCACCGCTTAATATGTATCTTATGTGATCTCTTATATAGTTGATTTTGAGAATACCGTTGCAACCAAAAATATAATTTTTTAAAGCAAAGACGTGGGGGGTATAAAAGCCTGTGATATATATATATCTTTTAAGCATTAAGAAAAAAGAATACACGGATTCTTGTGGCACGTGTGCACACTAGTAACTAGTTGCAATTAAGGAGGGGGGGCGCATAGAAATTTTGGGTACTTGTGCAAAGGTTTGCAGGAGAAACACGCAGCATGTTGGAAATTGTTCTTTTGCAGCATGTTGGAAAAGCTACTGGTAATATGTCTGTAGCCAGGCCACCTTTTAATGCACATACAAAAATACAAATTAACAGGAGATAAATATCTTTATTTCATATTTATTTGATTCGAAACACAAATAAATCCTTAAAATTTGTCAATTATTTTTATATTAAACAAGTATTTGCCCATTATTTATTTTGTTCATAGGAACGGGTACACCTAATTCTTTATGTGGGGCCCACACTAAATGTTTTCTAATTGTCCTGTCTAATTCTATAGAAAAAAAAATACTTAATTACAATGTCTATTAATATTATGTAAGTCAGTCAGTAACTTTGGCCCCCCTGCCTAAAAATTCTGGCTCTGCCTATTAATATAATTAGGAAAATAGAGAAGCTTCGCACCTAATCAACGAAAGTTGTTCTTAAAAATAGGTGAACCGATTAAGACAAACAGGAAAAGGAGTTGAAAAACATTAATATTGTCAAACGGCCCCGGTGAATTGACCTGGGGTCGAGAGTCACGGACAAGTGTTGACTTACGCCCCACGACAAACGGGTTCGGTGCCTTGTCGGGCTTAAATCCATTCTCCTAATGATATTGCTTTGCGAAAAGCAAAACCAAACCAAACCAAACTAAAACTACTCCACAATAGCACAAGCCTTTATCTCAAGGCAACTTTACATTTCGCAACCTATCTCTTCATGAATTTACGATTTACACTACAGATATTGATTTCTTTTACCCGTCTCTCTTTAAGATACACTTTTGTTAGGGAGTATTTTTATGAGAATCATAAAAGGAGAGGGTGTAAAGTGAAAATTGTAGTGTCATTAATGAAGGTTAACGTTTGAACCATTGGAGGCTTTATATATATCGAGGAATGGGAATAGGAAAAGGGGCAGGTTGGGTGGGGTTTCAGGCAGTGGAGTCTTGGTGTTTCTTGGAAAAGAACATAGGAGGAATGGACTGACATTGATGGCACCGGCGAGGTCGGTAGCACGCATGCATGGGCACGGATGGCCATCGACGACCGATCTGAGGCGTGGGATGGGTGGTTTCGAGCACGATAATAATGACGGATGATGCCGGCATCGATCGGCATGGGGGGGGGGGGTGTGAGATCGATGTATGAGGACGACGACCGGGAAAGCTGCGGTTATTGCAGACTTTAATTGACTTGCATATATCTCAATAAGATGCAGGAGGAGAAGATGAGAAATTTATAATTTATGCCCTATATTTTATTATTATTATTATTTTAATTGCGTTAATAAATGTAGAACTAATTACCTCTCGAGTACTTTAACCACACGAGCATTGCTGTGCGCATTGAAGGGGAGATCTCGTTACATCAAATTACTTCTCTACCCCTAATAAATGGGATCAGTCACCTGTCTGTGAGAGATTTTTTTTTTGGAGAAACTTACATTTCACACCCTATACTATTATAAATTTAGGTTTTGTCCTAAAAGAATATGCTAAGTTAATTATGGGTAACGGTTAGCCCTCGCCCTCATCCGTGGAAGATATTTTGAAATAAAATATCAAGTGCAGTTCCTGAGTCCGGACAAAATACTCATTCTCGTAATAAAGCCCGAACCGTAGGTTTCAAAATGCAAATACGAAAAAGGAGGGCTTGGATTGTAAGTTTACCAAAATGTGGGGGGTGAAGTGTAATCCTGCCATTCTTTTAATGACAAGAATACGAAAAGTGATCAGGGTGAGAGAGTTATCTGCAACGCTGTCGGAGAACTTTCAGTCACTTGTCGGTGTGTCTGCCCCAAAAAGAGTACGTCTTTCCCATCACGAACAAAGTTTAATATTAAACAAAGCACCCTCTCTTTTCGGCTAATCCTCTCTGATAACTATCTGTTTAATGCTAATAGTAAGCAGGATTAGTGGTTTTATTTGCAAAAGAGGTTGAGATAATTTTATAAATTAGACTTTTTTGCTAACCTTTATTGCACTTTAATCCTTTTGCTCAACATAATCTTCTCCTGGATTCTTTGTTTCTCTCTCTCTCTCTCCCTTCACTCTCCACTCTCCACTCCCCTTTCTTCCCACTCTGTTAAAAAGTGAGAATATAGATCACAGACACCACCCAAAACCTCCATTACTGCGCTCCACGAAGCTTCTTCCTCTTCCCCTCCACTTAGAAACCAAACACTAGTTCTGATGACGCCACCACTAGAGCACGATTACATAGGCCTGGCAGAGACATCCGCCATGGAGAACTCGACCAAGATCTCCTCCTCCTCCTCCTCCTCCTCCTCCTCGACTGTGTCAAACTCTGAGGACAACGGCAAGCTCGTTGGTCATCTCAATCTCAAGGAAACGGAGCTAAGACTCGGGCTCCCCGGTTCTGAGTTTCCCGAGAGAGGGGAAGGGGTCGGTCTCACTCTTGGGCTCCCCAAAAGCTTCGGTTCTGGGGCGAAGAGGGGGTTTTCTGATGCTATTGATGGATCCACGAAGTGGGTTTTCTCCGGAGGAGGGGGATCGGAGGTGGGTTTGGGGAAAGGTGGGATTTTGTTCTCGCCTAGAGGAGAAAATGGAAGTGGGAAGCTCCCCGTGGCGTCGCCGGCGAAGGATCTCGGTGGGGTGGGAAAGGCTACGGGCCAGGAAAATAAGGGAAAAGTTGGTTCTGGTGTAGCTGCGCCTGCTGCGAAGTATGTTCGAGTTTCTTTTGGCTTGCTTTAAATTTTATCTCGATGCTAGTTCTTGCTATTAATCCCATTAGATTACTGAAATTTTTCCTGGTTTACATTTTTTTATGAATACTAGTGTGAAAGTTTTGTGTAACTGATGTCTTCAATCTTTGCTCATCGCGTTCTGTTTTCATCTCTAAATGTTAGTTGATGTTACCTCATTTGTTCAATCAACTGCTGGTTGCTTTCTTGTTCAGTTATGTGCTAATGTAATAAGCAGTTCATTCATTGTTGTTGTTGGAAAAGAGGAATTAGATAACTCTTCTTTTTCATCATAACTTTAATTCATATAGGTTTATTACCATAGTCTGTCCTCGAGTAATCTTACTCTTTTACATAACTTCTATTATCCATCGTTTAGGTGATTTGAGTTGCATTTTCCTTATAACATGGCATTTAATCTGCTAAGCTTGAAAGTTCTACCGATATTCTCTTTTATATTGTTTAGATTTATCATATCTATCTTTTCTACTGAAGTTTTCTGCCCTGGAGAAAACCTTCAGTACTGGTGTCACTGTTAGCCTCTTTAAGCTTGCATAGTTCATGAAGACTGTGGTTATTTCTGTAAGAGTCTTGCAGCAGTACACATGTTTTGTCAGGAGATTAAGCAAAATTATATATGATAGGGCACAGGTTGTAGGTTGGCCACCCATCCGGAGTTACCGAAAGAATACGATGGCTTCAAACTCCTCCAAAAACAAAGAAGATGATGAAGGGAAACAAGAGGTGGGATGTCTATATATTAAAGTCAGCATGGATGGGGCACCATATCTTAGAAAAGTGGATCTTAAAACCTACTCTAACTACAAGGAGCTTTCACTTGCTCTTGAGAAGATGTTCAGCTGCTTTATCATCGGTGAGCTCCAATAGATTTATATTTTCATTTTATTAGCTGGTTTTTGGTATGGTAGGACATTTTTCAGTTTTTCTGTCTCTGTTATCTAATGTGATGAGGTGTGAAGGTGTGACATTTTAACCGAAGATGGATCTCTGACCAACTCATTAGTTTTACTGCTGCCTGCTTAGGAGTACTTGATTATTCTGTTAATTCTGCAGACATAGAAAGTGATCACACTAGGACCTCTTATCTGGTTCTTTTGCGTCTCCCAGAAGAGGTTCTCTTTTGTTTTTTTTCCCTTCTGTGTGGAGGTTGACAAGCAACCAATAAAAGACGTTTTATTGCTTTTGAGATTGTCTTTCTGCAAAAAGAGCTCTCTTTAATTTGCACATTTCAGGCCAATGCAGTTCAAATGAAGTATCAAGCAGAGAGAGGATTAGTGAGAGTCGAATGATTGATACTCTTCAAAGATCTGAGTATGTTCTTACTTATGAAGACAAGGATGGTGACTGGATGCTTGTTGGTGATGTTCCATGGGAGTGAGTATTATAACTTTTGTACTTTTTTATTGACTTCATATGGTGAAGGTACAATTGTAGCTAAGAAGAAGCTATAGTTATAATGAATGGAACACATCATTTATAGACAAGACTTGGCATCGACAAAGATCTATGTTATTTGAAAAATAGGTTCTACTAGAATAATGTATGGAAGGATTACTCTTGCAACCTCATTTCCTTATCGACTCCCCAACAAAGATATACAGCTTTCAAAAATAAGTCTGACAAGAATAAGTTTAGATTAATAACTTATGAAAAGACCTTCTTTCATACATATCCTCCATATTTCAACATATTACTTGTGCACCAAATCAAGGTGTTCACTTAATGGATGAGATCTTTTAAATTTATAAACAACATTTACTTTTTATAACTGTAAGTTACATTTTCATGCTTCTCCTAAAAAAGATTTGTAACTTGTTTTTTATTTTCTTAGTGATAAATTATTCTTATCACTTGTATACAAAATTATTTCTGATATTCTTATTTATGCTTGCAACTGCAGTATGTTCATCATTTCATGTCAGAAGTTGAGAATCATGAAGGGTTCAGATGCAACTGGAAATGGTATGGACATAGTATCTATATCTATCTGTATGATGTTCTACTTGTATTCATTCTTATTGATCTCTGGGTGCTTCATTGTTTTGTTGATTTGTTTCTCAGTCATGCATCATCTGTTTTTCATCATGTCTGAGATCTTACACATATTACTTCTTCCAAAGAACCCTATCAACTAACTATTGACACTTTGAATTTAAAAAGCTATTATATAACCATTGTCTTTCATACTTAAAGTCTTGTCAGTGTGTAATCTCATCATTCACGTCATTGTATTTGTAGCAATGGCAAAGTAGCGATTGTAATATATGACATGATGTTAAGTGACAAAAAACTGAATTTCATTATTCTTCCTTGATATAATGAAATGAGCACAATTTACAAATTCTTTTTATCTTTTGGCATCATTCTTCATATAAAGTTTCCTTGTTATATGTGCTATTTCAAACTTTATTCATCCTGGTTCCTGTATGGTCACAGTGATTGATAGGTTCTAAGCAAATAACTCTCAACTTGATCATGTGACTTGTCGCAATTTATCAATGAAACTTAGCATTCTGCCAAAACAAAAAGGGATACTTACAGCACGCTGATCGGGACTTTAAGCACTCTCCAAAAAGAGTAAATGATTGACTGCATCATCTCTTCAAAAAGAGACCGGTCCCGGATGACAAGACCTTATTATATTAGTATATTGATCATATCATGCTTACTGTGGTGCAACTATTTTTTCTGTGCAGCCCCTCGGGCCTTGGAGTAATTGAGACAGTAACGAGCAGCACTTGTAAGCCATAGATGAAAGTGCATACAAATCAAAAGGATGCTGATGTTCTTGAAGAGGAAGATGCAAGGTTTATTTCTCATGGTTAATTATGTATCAAGTAAACTTATGGTGAACTTCTGAGACATCTCTAGAGTTGTTTAGTTTAAACTGTGTCATTAAGTCACTGTATCTTTCTCATGTATTGTTGTCACTTTTGATGACCCCTATGTAGTTACTACTACTATTCAAGCACTATATAATCATCTCAGCTTGTTTGACCTCTATCGATTCAGAGTTGGATCAACTGATCATGACACAAGTCAACTGATACCTTTAGGTGGTCTGGAAATTGGTTGCCGTCTGGATTGTGGTTGCAGTGTTATCATTACCTTGTTGACTACTCTGATTTGCATTTATCCTTTGATGAGTTCCGATGGCTCCTCCTGGGAGATTTGCTTGAGAATTATTTGTTTTTAGAGAAGTAGTTTGGTTGGCGCTGAAAGAATAAGATGCGTCACCCTACGATCTATTGTTGCTCTGTTCTCTATCTGATCACAAGGGCAAGCTCAAATTTTGAAACCTTTTTGTTCTTTCCCTTCTCTCTATAGCGAAGATAGTAGGAAGGGATTTTCTCTGTCTATATTACGGTTCCATTCGATCTTTTAAAAAAGGAAGCAATCTGATTTAATTTCTTAACGTTCAAGCTTGATAAAATCATTGGGCTCCCTGCAGTGGTTATTGATGCCGTTTCTACCTGAATATTACGAATAGTTGCAGGGTAAAAGAAAAATTAAGATAGAGATAAAGGCGAGACTCATCAGGGGATAAAGGAAGGATAAAGTATACAAATGATCAAATTAATTTTATTGTCTTTTTTTAAGATTAATATAAATAGACATTTGTAATTTTGTTTTATGATTATTATATTGTTTCCTTAAGATTATTTTTTTAAGAATTCTTGTCCAAAAAATAATTTGACTGAATTCATTATAATTTACACAAACACTATCACAAATAACATCATAATATATAAATATATTAAAGTCTTATAGTATTATAATAGTTAACATAAATGGCCTTCCAAATATGACACAATACATGACCTGCCAAAATTGGATGACTCACTTGATTAGCCGAGCTTTTTTTATCCCACCTAAATATTGAGATAAGAAAAAGAAAAAGGTGATAAATGCATTTATCATATTTCTGTTATCTCAGCTAGTTAAGACCGGTTTGGCAGCAGCACTATTCTACGACAAAAAGGGTTTATCCCAGAAGAACCATTTATTCTAAGACAACCGAACAGCCCTAAAGATCAGTCCTAACAATGGAGACATCCAACTACATGCATAAGAGCATAGTTCTCAACCATAAAATGTAACCAGAAAAACAAAAAGATGAAACAAATGTTAGATTTCAATACGCCAAAAAAGATAGTGCAACAAAAGTCACCTTGAAAATTTTTCTTCTAGTATACCTAAGAGTTTGAGACAGATATCTGAACATAGACCATCTGTGTATAACCATTGAAAACTGATGTTTCTAATCTTCCTAGCCCAAGCCTTTGAAATGACCGATATCGACCATCTTCAATTATCGGATCTGGCGAACGGGCAGGATCATATCTGGTTTGATGAGTTAGTGAGGGGCCTGCTACTGGAGGGAGCTCCCAGTATATATCCAACACTGACTCCAGAAATCTACTATTCTTGAAATGGTCTGTGTATGAAATTGCTATATTACTGTGGTTAAAATCATCACGCATGTATCCTCTAACACCCCACCAACCATCGCCCTTCCCGCATAATTCATCTATGTCCACAGCTTTCTCCCACATCTTTTTCCTTTTGGATCTTATTCTTGCCTCATCACTATCTGTAAAACAGCTGTGTCCACCACCTACAGCAGAAAAATGAAAATGAAACATCTTGAAGGTCAAGTTAGCGAGATATGTAATTACAATCCACTGCCACAGGAAAGATAAAGATGCATAAATATTTGTCCTATCAAAGGAGTCGACACAAACAATAGCAAAAAAACACTGAACATAATGTGCAGTGCAGAGAACACAGAGATAAGTGTTTAATCACAACAGTCAACCAAGCAAGAGTAAGAGAACAAAGTGTAGATTGTTCAATATTAATTAGCTACCATAATTAACTAAGACGTCATATTTGAAATTTTCTGTAATCCTTTTGTCACCTTATACAAAGTTGTAATGGTTCATTAGGAGATTAAAAGGGAAAATAATCTTCATTCATCAGGAGATAATAGCAAAAATGACCACCTTTCTATGATCTAAGGATATTAAGGTGTAATGACATGAAGCAAAATCTTGGCTGAAAAACAATGCTTGAAGTACATAATAATTAGAAGTTCATCTTAGATTTCTTAGATCCAACTTTCAATGAAAGGATAAGGATAACATAAACAGAGGTTGCGGTGCCAAGGCTGTTTATGCATTGAAACAAGATTTTAGACAGTTAAGAAACCAAAAGGCACTAAGCTATTCCACAGCTACAGCACGAGCCCATAAGAATCAGAAAATTGCATACTAAGCTATTTTAGTTCGATCACTTTAACATTATTATGACACTAAAAGCATGCCAATATGAAGGTGTCATGCATGAAAATGCACATATAGGAATAGATGCATCATAAAACCGAAGTAAACACACAG
This sequence comes from Typha angustifolia, assembly GCF_048772165.1. Taxonomy (NCBI): domain Eukaryota; kingdom Viridiplantae; phylum Streptophyta; class Magnoliopsida; order Poales; family Typhaceae; genus Typha; species Typha angustifolia. The sequence goes on from NC_133239.1 coordinate 2,813,101, forward strand.
GAACATACCTCTAATGTACGGCTGGTCGCATATCTGCCTTAAGGAATAATGATCACCAGTTCCAGTGTCGTAGTTATCCTCAAATATGAGATTGTGAAATCCAGCTTTCAGTGCTTGCTGCAACCTATTACACATGCAAGCAAAGTGCACAACTTAAAAACACACCCCATTATAGCTATAAAAAGATTATAAGTAATGTCAGTTAACTGCATGGCTCATGCACATACAAGAGTCATACTAGAATTTGTCAGTGACAAGATTATGGCACATTGGCACCTCATGGAAACTATTTGTATACATCACCAAATAAAAGAAAATTAAGGGATCACTAGAGAAAAGGCGAAGTTCAACAAAAATAGAATTAATGATGGAAGAGTGACACTGGTACAATGTGGAAGCGTCATATTTTTGCCTAAGATAGGGTGCGACAAAATTACCTTTTCAACTCATTTTGGTGGTCATCAAAGAATACAACAACCCGACTAAAATCTGAAATTCCATGCTTCTTCATAACTTTCCCCCAATCAACACTACCAAAATCAACAAAGTCCTTCCCGGTGAAATAAGTGCAGTTCTGATCAACATACGCCGGCCCCTTCTTCAGATACTTCTCCGGGTGGCGTGGTGACAGAGAAATAATCCTCGTCTCTGGCATAGCCTGTCGTAAAACCCAGGTCGAATGCCCCTTAAAAGCACCACTCTCTATTATCAGATCAGGCTTCAGCCACCGGGTCATGAACCAGAGCCCGAAACTGTGGTCAAATCCCATCCCATACATGTTGTTCTTAATTGGACGATTCTCATATATTGGTACAAACTCCTCCAAGCCCATGAGCAGATCCTTCGTAGTCCACTCTACTGTTTTCCCATGTTTCGATCTGCCTTTAGCCAAGAACAAGAATTGAGAGACTATGACAATAGAAAAGACTCGTACATCACATCACTTGAACTGCCGAGCACCATACTCTCATGAACAAACTACAATTAGGTAATGGCAGCATATCATGGCATTATAAGCATCACTATTGGGAATATGGCAAGGGAGAATACTAGATTCAAAGAAACAAGCTATTAAAAATGGGAAAACGAAGAAAAACCCAATGAAACCCTAACTTTGAGCAAGAACTCGTTAGAAGCAACCGCTAAGAATCCAAGAATGCAGCCATGAATCAAAAGAGAAATGCCAAGATTTCATAAATTCCCCCATTGTCTCCGCCAATTAAAAAGAAACCCCAAACGAGAAGACAAGAAAAAACACCACAAAAATCCGAACTTTAAAACTCCAATCACCAATCGAATTAAACGGAGATTCGTAGCAACTTACACCAAGGCACGCCGAGAGAACCGAAATCGGATGCGAGGCCCTCGAGATTTCTGGTGAAGAGGGCGTTGCGGGAGAGAGAGTCGTAGGGGGAGACGCAGACGACGGGGCTAGAACGGAAGAAGAAGAACGCAAGAACAGAGAGGAGGACTAGGACCGAGAAGGCGACAGCGAGGAAACGGCTGGAAGAGGCGACGAGACGAGTGTACTTGGCGAAGATCTGGGAGGTGAGACACGCGTGCTTCCGAGTCTTCGACTCGTCGCCGACGACCTCCTCCTCGTCGTCCTCATCCTCCTCCGGGCTGGGAGCTGATCTCCGAGAGGAGAGAACGCTTTCTTGCATCGACTCGTCGACTTCCTCGATTCGATCGCGCCACTTGCTCTCCGGTGATCGCTGTGGAGGGTGTAGTGTGGACTGTGGTTCTTGCTTGCTTTAATTACGAGGTCTTAACTGCAAAAGACTCTCTCTCTCTCTCTCTCTCTCTCTCTCTATATATATATATATATATATTCATTTCCCCTCCTTTTTTTTTCTATTAAGAAAGTACCAAATAATTTATAAGATAATTCTATTTCAAAATCACATTAGTAAATACATACCCAACTCCATAACTTTTTATGCACTTATTTTATGTGCATTGAGTATAATACATTCTTTATATGCGTAATAATATAGACATATAGTGATATAGACATACACAATACGCATCTATATATATAATAATATATAATCTTATGAATTATTCTTGGTGGGAAGATAGATTTTAATAAGATCGGAACTCAAAAGCTTATTCTTGATTCTTGAATTGCTTATAATAAAAAAAATCTTTATACATACAAAATACACAAATTTGTTATCCTTATTTGTAGTAAATTCCAATAAATTAGAGTATAATTAATCCGGTGCACATTTTCTATACGTTCACTTGGTATAATAAAAATAAATAAAAAACGAGAAAAGAAAATTTTGAACACAACCCGCTCTCTCCGATCACCATCTCTCCCATTGTTTAAATCATTTGTTTAGAGGCATGTTGTGCATTAAGATTTCTTTTTACTTCCATCTCAATTGTGACCTCTTGTAGTAGTGTTATATACGTTGTCATGCTGTGGACTTCTAAGATAACATGCCTAGGTATATGGTACCAACCTCATATTCTAGGCATTTCGCAGCTCAATTGTGCTAGGGTTTTAAAAAAATTAAAGAGAAACGCTGCTTTTAAGAGGCTCTCTCGGTCGTTGCCGAGTCTTTTCCCTCTCTTCTCTCTTAGTTACTCTCTGCTTGAGAGGAAAAGAAAGGTTTTTTTTATTCGTTTTACTTTCTCTCTTTTTTTACTTGTTCTACTTCATCGGTTTCTTATATTTTCTCCTCTCTCTTTAGCGTTATGTTTCCTCTTCGATCGTTGAGGTCACTATTGTTGCAGCTATTGTGATTGTCATCATCATAACTGCTTGCCCTTGAGCTTTAAGCCGACACAACTCATTTGTAAGGCTTAAAAGCAAGTAAGTGTCAACATAGATAATAAATTAAGAGTCATCGATGTAGTTGTCTATTTTCTCATTTTGTTTTGTTGTTTATTATTTTTTTGTTGGATCTATCTTGTGATAGAGTTTTATAAGTTTGTGTGTATTAGATCTCTGTACGGTCTCAACAAAGGTATAAGATTTCAACTTTTTTTCACACATTTGTTAATACCTATACCAACATTATTAAAAAAAAATTTAGACCTGTCAAATATCTTATTGTGTTCTTCTTATAGAGCTAGCAACGATAACCAAGTAAAGAGCTGCTTCTTTTCAGAGTCGTCACTCTACCTCATCAATTCATAATTATGCAAGATTAGTTGCATCTATTGCTATTTACTTACATTGTATTTTTATTATTAATCAGTTTATTTCTAAGAAAGTGAGGCTTATGTCCAGTATCATCTCGTGATCTCTATTTTTTTTAATAGGTGTATTTGAGTTATAATCATACGATTAACTTTAATAAAATTATATTACGCTAAGACCCCTCGATCAAACTATTTCCTTTCCCCTGATGATGTTAATATAAAATATTAATAAATAATTACTTTACTCTCAAACTTATGTAGAAATATTGTGCCTAGAAGATGTGAACATAAGATAACATATACTCATTTTGACTTTAAAAGGGGAGATGTACTTAAAAAAAAAAATTGGACCACACCGTACTCCTTGGATTTTGTTTTTATCTTAAATTTGAGCAAATGGGTTCGTCCTCTCTCATCAAAATTAGATTTGATCAGTTAAGATTTCCAATTGTCATGTTGAGGTTTTGGCCCATGAGATGAGGCCTCACCTGTTTATTGAATGGATTCTAGTTGGGTCAACATTAATATTAATAGATGTTTTGATACATTTGATGCTAACGCAATCCTGTACAAGAATCTCATAATTTATTATCTTCTTTTGTATAAATGCCAAAAGTTTAGATTATTTAACATGATAAACTTAACATGTTTTCTTGTACATTATTTGAGTTCTTTTTTCTTTTTATTTTCAGGGTGTCAAGTGGTAGCCCTGCAATAATTAGTAGAAGAATTGATAACAAATATGTGTTTGTGTTAATGTGTGCATAATAAATTATTTTTAAAGATAATTTTATGCGTACCTCTTAAATAAAAATGAGTATATATTATAAAATATAATGATTAATTTGAATAAATTTATGTAAGAATTTATGTTTGAGTACTAAACTATAAATAATTATACTAATTATACTAAAAATTTTGTAGATAACTTATCACGTGATTTACTTTATACATAAGTGAATGATTAAATGAATCTTAATTTATGATTAACTATTTCTTATGCACCAATTTGTGTTTGAATTGAACAGTTGCCGTAAATATTTAAGTTGTTTATATTTTATGGGAGTCTCCATAAATTCTCCACCATATTAAACTAAAATCTTACAATACTTTAATTAAAGCTCTCAAATTTTTAATCAATGAATGGACCTACTAGAACCCTAGAATTTCGCACCAAAATAATACCCCCCACCAGAGGACATCACTGCTTAATTGCTTCTTAGACTAAAACTCGTTGATGGATCCCATGTTTATCTATAATAATTTGATACTAATGACACTTATTATATTAGATGTACATCAATTTAGTTAATTTCTCTCTTTTATCATGCAAGTAAATATGTCAAACATTTTTTTTTTTTATCTCAGTTACTTAAAATTTTAAAATTTTATTTAGCTCCTTGGTAGACATTGAAAACGCCGATCATTTTAGTCCGCCAATTAAATTTATTATAAAAAGGGTTCCATTTTGTAAAATGATTTTACCTCTAAATTTAATAGTGCAAAAGAGATACCACCTACTTTGTTCAAATTAAATATTAAAAGCGGACCACATAAAAAAAGTTGACTTTCAAATTAAGAATTCAAAATTCAAAATTTTAAATCATGCCTTAATTATACCTTTCTCTTTGAGTATGGCCAAGCGTAGTCCACAACAGAACTAACCGACGAACCTTCTCTAAATATTAAAAAAATTAGTTCATGGTGAGCATGTGATCCTTTTTAAATACCAAGCATGTTGTAATTTAATATGAAACGAGAAAATAAATAAGCAAATAACCTCCAAAATTTTGGATTTATTATTAAAAACCTCATCTCCATGAGTATATTTATTTTCAAAAAAACCCCAAGAATATAATTACTTTACTCTTAATTTAGATGAGAAACAGAGAGTTTGGTGTTTTAAAGTTCTAAATCTATTATTTGCAAAAGAAGCCCTTAATTAATAAAAATAGCTCCATCCATATAATTGTCCGATATCGGGACACAGTATTTGTTAATTGGACAAAGATCTTGGTTATTTTGCAAATTAGGGGACAGAAGGAATCCTCCCCAAATATGATAATAAATTTTAATTAGGCCATAATTGACCAAGTATCCTTTTTAATAATCTAAAACGAATCGTCCTAATTTGCAAAAGATGGAATTGCCAACCAACCCATAATCTTGTGGTCCACCTCGGCACGTGAAGCGGATCTGATTACCGAAACCCGATAACATGGATGGTACGATTCTAAGTGGATCCCTAACAACCCCTCCTCCCATCTACCGAAAGGATACGGGCGATCTCTTTTATATTAAGAGATAATTAGTTTGGTCAAAGTAATAATAGGGTACAGGAAAGTTAACTGAAGAATTTAATTTGGAGGGGGGAAGAGAAATTAAAATTAGAGGGTGTTTAGGGATAGATTTTTATAAAGGTTTAAGACAAAGATCTATGTTCATTGACGAATAAGTAGCTCTGGAGGTTTATTAATTAGTTTAATTATAAATAAAGGTTGGCGTTATATCACGTTGGTACGTCACACCATAAAGAAATATAGCAACATCCTAACCACAAATTAAATGTAAACATATATGGAGAGGAAGAGAGAGATTAAAAAAAAAAAAGGAGAGGAGTTTCCATCCCACAGTATCTGTCTTCAAGTCTTCATCCTGCGATCCCTTTCCACCGTTGTAAACCTTGTCATTGGCTCAACTTTGGAGAGATCTTGGGGATCCATCCATCTTGTATTCACTCCCCAATATATCTATAAATTAAATTCAACTATTCCTCTCTCTTCTTCTTCTTCTTCTTAGATCCTCTCTCTCTCTCTCTCTCTCTCTCTCTCTCTCTCTAGGGTTGTAGATAGGCATCATAGGTAGGACTTTAGGAGTTGTAGTAGATGGGGGACAACCTTGGTGAATTTGGCTTCAGTAGTGGAAGACCTACTTCTTTAAAGAAAGGGAGGAAGAGCAATTCAGAGAAGCCAAAGCAACCTCAGAGAGGCCTTGGAGTTGCTCAATTGGAGAAGATCAGATTACAGAGTGAAATGGCTGGATACCATCATCCCTCTCTCCAATCTTCATTACATGACAACCTCAACATGGTCTCTCTCTCTCTCTCTCTCTCTCTCTCTCTCTCATATATACACACACACACACACACACACACAAAGAGAAATATGCACTTTGAATGAAGTTATGATAATATATCTCTATGTCATGGGGGTAGAGGTAGATGCATGGTGGATGCTAATTCCCTACTTCTTTTGGCAGGAGGATGCGCGAGAGATGGCGCCGTCGTCTTCCTCTTCTTCCATTAAGTTCACTACTTATCATCCGAATTTCATGGTAAGCTCATCTTGATGAAGGAAAAGATGTATATATCAACAATATATTCTTCCATTCTTTTGGTACATATATAACAACTAGAACAATATAGGTTTCATCTTTCATCCTCTTTTTTTTTTTTCAAATTATGTTCTTCATGTTTTTAGATCTCATATGGAACTGAAGGAAGCAACGCAAGGTACTGCGAATCCCAATCTAGTTCCATTATCAGGTACTAATTTGTTCATCCCATTCTTTCTATCAAAACTATTTAAACATTAAATTAGAAAACCTTACTACTATTTATATCTCCTTATCTTTTTTCATCTTCATCACCAGACCTCAATTCAGTCATCATAATATTTCTACGCCATATTACGATCAATCTACGGTAACACTGCCCCTCTTCAATCAATGCTACGAGGTCTGCTGATTCTTAGTATGTATATATTAACAGTTATTGGGAAAAAAAAAAGAACCTAAAACTCGATTGATTACATCTACTCGCAGGACTCAGCTTACAAGAGAAGACACCACCACCACCACCACCACCACCACCGGAGCGAGTCGGTAACAGATTCGGCGAGTCCAAACTCCGACTCAGGCAACACACAGGAACTAGATTTAGATCTTAAATTATGAGTCTGAAAATTTTCCAGATGCCTTCATCTAATGTTGATGGTATCATCCCCCTATCGATCGAGCAATAATCTTTGCATAGCATAAATGCAACTGTTATGTGCTAGTCTTGTATAATCCTATAGTTATATAAAATGTATTTAAAAGGTGTTACAGCATCAATTCATTACATGCAGAGTATAAATGCCTAGGTTGGTGTATCTTTCAACCTATCTCTTACTCTTTACTTGCAATTCCTTTGTCATATAAGACACATTACTACTCTTGTTATACCATTCAAGTGTTCTTCTAAATACCTTTCAGACTCGCATATATGATCTCATATTAATTTGTTTTCATTAGATTATACCTACATTAGTGCTGTCATAGTGACGGAGCAAGAATTTTTGTTTACAGGACAAATTATAATTTAGAAATTGTATGTAGTCATTACCTTCTTTATATCTTCATTATAGGGAGATTATATATTTTTCTTCTTTTAAGCCTTTCCTTCTCTTCTTTATATATATTTTGTAGTACATTTTTCATTATAAATTTCTCTTGCATGTTTTTGATGATTTAAACCATTGAACTTTAGATGGGCACATGTGGTCCTTCCATGCATCCAAATGGTAACATGCATGTGTTTCTCTTCTCCACATTATTAAATGAAAATTAAATCAAACCTCACACCCACTTGGAGATCATCTCCATTTCTTTTACTCCTATCAAAGGAGAGCATCGAGATTCTTGCATGACTACGTACCACCACTTGCATCCACCACCAGACATGCAAATTAACACAGCCACTCTCGCAAGTTGCAGAAGCATAGATATATATATATAGAGAGAGAGAGAGAGAGAGAGAGATAGCATGCACTTCGATCTATTAATGCTTAATGGTACACTCAATAATCATGAAGCTGGTTGGCCAGAATGTTATGATGTGTTGTAAAGGATACAAGTTGGTAGCAGAATGGCATGGTAGTTTGCGGCCAAGTTGATGTAATATTCAAAAGCCATGATGTGCATATTATTAGTTTTTAGATCTTTTGCATCACAAGAGAGAGAGAGAGAGAGAGAGAGAGATAGGAGAAGAAGAAGGAAGATCTTGATCTTGGGTTAATTACTTGGCTAGTTTCAATCCAGCTAGAGTTTAGAACTTCAACCCAACTTAGCATTTTAGGTGGATCATTCAAGTTTGAGGTTTAAAAATAAAAATATTGATTATTATATATCGTAATTGTATCTGTATTTACTACTTGATTTGCTGCATTTACTAAATTCATTATTTTTAGAGGGAAGCGAGAACAGTGTCTCAATTTTATCAATGCCGCTGGGATTTAAACCTGAATACTCAAACAGCTAATTAAACGAGGCACTATCCCATTACTTTTACTAAATTCATTTTGTAAAGCTATAAGAGACATAGCATCATTCAATTGTCTAGCAATTTGCTCTTATTTCACTATTCTTATTATATGAATTTGGAAAAAAAATAATTATTTCTTCAGCACATATTTCATATTTGTGTCTACATAGAACTCATCATATTCAATAAAACTCATATATGGAATCACATCAAATGACCTATTTTTACCCTAATTATTAGATATCAAATTCTAGTACTGTCAAATATTTATTGGGCCAGCTCAAAATAGGAGATGGACTTCTCCTGTTGGATGTTGGCCCACTCATCCTTTAATTCAAACGTCCAAATTTAAGTGACCAGTGAATTCCCTCAAAAGATAAAAAAGTGTGTACTAAGCTTGTCTTGGTTTGATTGCTCATTAGTGAGATTATTTGGAAGATCAGTTATGTGGTACAATAATTTGGAACATTGGCTCAACAACTTTTGGTTTATAGATTTGGCTCGATGATATAATGGTTCGAACTAGCCTTTCTACGACTCGATTAACGGGAGGGTTGACCTAATTACTCAACCTATTATCTTATATTCTTCTTAGTCTAGATGCCTTTATATTAAGAAATAATTAATCTTTTGTTCAGCCAATATCTAATCTATGAACTTTTAAATAATAATAATAATAATAATAATAATTAAAAAAACTTTTGGTAGAGAGGTTGCTAAAAAAGAAAAGAAAAAGAAAATAAAAGTTGGATGTTGTAAGAGAAAAAGAATAATCTAAGTCTAAATTTATCTGGAAATTAAAATTAGAAAATTGTGCTCCAATACTACGACCAAGTAATTTCCACCAATCCATTGAACCAACGTTAGATAACGCGGTCGCCCAAGCTAACGGCCACATTGGACGCAACGGTTAACTCCCAACTGTTTCGGTTGTCCAGACAACTATGCACCCTCCAGCTGTCACGAAATAACAAAATTGCCACCGTCCAGTAAAACCATCGCCATTCGCCGGTGAAGCACGATGGCGTTTTCGGTATTTGGCGAAATAACGGGCCCGAACTGTTGAACACGACACGGTCCACGCTATAAGCTTGCATGAGCCAGTAAACCCCCATGCTATATTTACCGATCCCCACGTACAAAGGTCGACCGCTCGAATAAGAGGAAGAGGGAGAGGAAGAATAAGAGGAGGGGAGGAATACGAATAAGGATAGATAGCGAGGGAGGGAGAGAACGATAGAAGGGAAAAGCAACTGAGAGGTCTCATCAACAATGGAGACTCTTCTCAAAGCCGCCTCCTTCCTTCTCCCCCTCCTCCTCGCCGCCACCCTCGCCGAGCCCTTCCCCTTCGACAATTTCTTCAACATCTTCCCGCCGGCCGGCAGTAATCCCGACAGCTTCCTCGTGCCTTCGAATATTCCCAAAGCCGTCAACCAGCCCCCGACAACCGCCGCCGCCTCCGACTTCACAGGTGGATTCGCCGGTAAGTGGGAGCTCATCACCAATACCTCCGGGGTGTCGGCGATGCACCTGGCGATCCTGAAGGACAACAAGGCGATCATGTTCGACACTACCTCCCTCGGGCCGTCGACGATTAAACTGCCCAACGGCAACTGCCGCATCGACCAACGGAGCAAGAACAAGTCGTTGGATTGCTGGGCTCATGCGGTTGAGTTTGATTATAACACTGGGAAGTATCGGGCGCTCAAGGTACGCATGCATAAATATGTGTTGGTTCGAGTTGTATTTAATTATTTATGATTAATCACACCCCTATCTTTTCAGTATTTTATATGTCGGGCCTCATGTTTTGGGATTCGAATGCAGGTGTTGACTGACACGTGGTGTTCATCCGGGGGGTTTGCACTGGATGGGACCCTCGTGCAAACCGGAGGTTACGCCGAGGGCGATAGGGCCGTGCGCTACATCTCTCCTTGTCCCACCTGTAACTGGGTTGAGTATCAATACTCTCTTGGCAACAGTAGATGGTATGTTTTAATTTCCTTCGTTACGACACACAATATAAACAAAATAGTAGACGCAATTGAAAAATTACGCCTGGTAATGCCATTATAAGTATCTTTAACAATAATGTAGGTACGCCACCCAGCAAATCTTGCCAGATGGCAGCTTCATCGTGATTGGCGGCCGCCGTGGCTTCAATTACGAGTTCGTCCCTCAGGCCGGTCAGAAGAATGCGGAGGCGATCCCCCTCCAGTTCCTGATCGACACCACCGACGACGTGGAGAACAACCTCTACCCGTTTGTCCACCTCGCCCCCGACGGCACCCTTTTCGTCTTCGCCAACGACCGAGCGATCATCCTTGACCCGCGTACCCACATCGTCGTCCGCCAGCTCCCTCGTCTCGACGGTGGCTCCCGCAACTACCCCGCGTCCGGCATGTCCGCCCTCCTCCCCCTCGACCTCCGCCAGGGAATCCCCACCGACGCCGAGGTCATCGTCTGCGGCGGCGCCACCAAGAACTCCTTCACAGCCGCCGGCAAGAACCAGTTCCTCCCCGCGCTTACCAGCTGCGGCCGCATCAACATAACCACGCCGAACGCAAACTGGAGAGTCGAGGAAATGCCGGTAGCCCGAACGATGGGCGACATGCTCATCCTCCCATCCGCCGAGATCCTCATGATCAACGGCGCAAGCAAGGGCTGCGCTGGGTGGTATTTCGGCCGGGACCCGGTCTTCACCCCAGTCCTCTACCACCCTAACGCCGCCCCCGCCGACCGGTTCCGCATGCTCGCCCCGACTACTATCGCCAGGATGTACCACTCCAGCAGTGCCGTGCTCCCCGACGCCACCGTGTTGGTCGCCGGCAGCAATCCCAACAACGCCTACCACTTCACCAAGGTCGACTTCCAAACCGAAGTGAGGGTGGAGCGGTTCTACCCGCCCTATCTCGATCCGGCGCTGGCGAAGAACCGCGCGGAGATTGACGAGGAAGCGGCGGCGAATACCGGGATGCGATATCTGGGGAGCTTCACCTTGAACTTCAAGGTGGAGGCGGCGGTGGAGGAGGAGGACGTGATGGTGACGATGTACGCGCCGCCGTTCACGACGCACGGCTTCTCCATGAACCAGAGGCTGCTGATACTGAAGACGGAGATGTTCACCGAGGACGGGAGCGGGGGGTACACAGTCACAGTGGCGGCGCCGCCCAAGCCAGAGCTCGCGCCGCCGGGGTATTACTTGGTCTTCGTGGTGACCAAAGGGGTGCCCAGCAAAGGAATCTGGGTCCAGATTCAATAACTATATTGCTGCGTGTTCGATCCTGGAATAACCATTCATATATTCATTTATAAACAATACAATATTTGTAATTTTCATTTTTTTTTTAAATTCGTTTCCCCTCGCCCTTTTTTTGTCAAACGAAAACGAATTAATTGTCAACGTAATTTAATTCCATTCTTTTTCATTAGACCTTTCGGGTTGCTGAGAGGATCCGAACCCGATAAGTTTTCTCTTTTGCTCCAGCTCCTTTAGAACCCTTACAACTTCAGCTAACACAACCCCGGGCTCGCGGCACTCTCTCATGCCAACTATCGCAGCCAAGAACGAAATCTTACTCCTAACACCCTCTTCATGGAACACATCGTCCGTAGTTATCTCGCCCTCCGAGTCGTCAGCCTTCTCTGCCGCCTGAAGACCATCGGTGCCGGCGTCCGACGTGGTATCGGAATCCTCCGCTTCGATGCACGTAACTTCCGAGGAGGCTTTAACTTCGCTGGGCTCCATATCTATGAGTGATTGTTAAAATTAACAAACTAGCTAAGACGACTCAAGAAGAACCAAGATAGTCAAAACAAAGGATACCTGACTCTTCTTGAACTCTATATCTCTCTCTCTCTCTCTCTCTCTGTCTCTGTCTCTGTCTAAAGGTATATATAACACTTGCGGCTTGTTATTTGTTACCTCGCTGTAGATGTTTGTGTACGTAATGGAAGCACTCTAGGGTTGGGTTGGGTTGGCTATTTGTTTAATAGGTAATAAAGAAGACCCAGATGCCCCAAGTTCCAGCAAACATGCTCCTCGTTTATGGGCTTTTTTTTTTTGCCCTTTTGATCTCCATCACGTACCGACGTACGTACCCCCCCAAACTTTCAAGCCATTTGCCATCTCTCTCTAGAAGCTTAGAAGATCGTATCCGTGCACGTGTGCCCGAGAGGGAAGCATGCAGCACACGACCGAGGCCACCAACATGGAGCGGACAACGCGCACGCGTGGGCGAAAGCGAGCTCTCGGCGATTGAGACGGGCACGCGTGCGCGCGTGGGGAAAGCGACTGCGTGAGAAGAACGTCGGTGGACCAAAAAGAAGTATAAAACGAGGGAAGTTTTTGTTTTACACCCTGCTTTTCCCTTTATTTTTGGCTCGAGGTTTTTTAAGGCTATCCAAATTGCATTTGGACCCCTGACTTTTCTAATTATTAGCTAATATATAATAAAACAGGGATGAAAAAAAAAGGAGGGGTTAATATGGATAAACAAAAAAGAAAGAGTCGCAAAAGAAAAAGAAATTAAGAAAATATAAAGTAGATCCTATGCAGCCCCGGCTGCAAGAAATTTCTGCAGTGAGGATTTGGCAGCACATAATAGGATCAATAATAAAAGAGCAAATTAATTCTCAAAGGTCAACTACTAGCTATTTGCTAACACGAAAATCCAAATTTTTTGCAGCATATATATAGCATCTTGTGCTTTTAAATGCAAAAATGCATGTAATCAAAAGGTCAACGGACTCCATGGAGGAGAGAAATGCACATCAATTCGATTCAACAGGTGAAAGCTACTGTATGTAATTATATAATCAATATCACAGGGGAAAGTAGTGACGCTTCTGATAATTTATATATCTTTCCTTGTATAGAAGAAACCAAAACCCTTTTACAAGAACACGCTCATCTGCATATTAAATGATCGAGCAACAAGGTTGACCTACACGAAGAAGCTACTACCATTCACTTGTGCAAATAACAATTCCCAAATGTACAAGAAATAGAGCGCGATAAGGTGAAGGAATATAAATAGACCATCACAAAGAGACTAAACTTACTCAAATTTGTTGATGCACAATAATTAGGTGATACTTTTGCTTCTTCTTAAGTGGTCGAGTAAGCTCAGTCATTGCAGCTCTTTGTCAAAGTCTTTGTTGTCCACAAAGGCCTGCACAAGATAATAGTGGAGGTTAACAAAACTATGCTGAAGAGAACTAATATGAGCATCGTAACCTTAAATTCTTAAACCTGAATTGTTAAACTTGTATAGAGTCATACCGATTTCCAACCATTGGGGTCCAAACACACTGTTATCTTTGTGGCGAGACCAGGTAAGGGCCCTGGTTCACGAGTAATCTTTCCACCAAATAGGTTTACTGCTTCTGCAGTTTTATAGACATCATCTGTGCCTATCGCAATCTGATAACTAGAGATGTGAGTCTCTATATGCAACAATCCATTTCTATTATAATGCAAATCATAAAGCCATGATCCAGTAAATTTGTATTTGCTGACAAGTAGTACTTCACCTGTACATAAGCATTGCCTTTATCATAATCTGTAACCCCATAGTTGTATCTCAATTCCAAAACTGCATTCCTATCTTCCGGTCCATATCCCATTGTTGCACTTGAATACTGGTAAAGAGTGCATTTGAGTTGACTACCACACACAATACAAATCAATAATATAACTTTGAGTCATAGACTCATAGTTAAGAGGACCCACAAGAACCAAAGATAGATTGTCCGTCATGCTTACTTTGTAGGCAGGATTCTCCTTTTTGTGTAGAAGCTCCATTCCAAAAGCCTAGATTTTAAAACAAGAGAAATTTTAGAACTAGAAAATATGAGCAAGCAACAAATAAGAAATATAAAGGAATAGATTCAAAAGATGAAATTGAGTAAGCATCCTAATGCACTAACCTTTTCATAGAATCCAACAGAACGATCAATATCTCCCACCTGGAGCATTACTTGACATAAAGGCTCAGGAGTAAGTTTCCTTTCCATAAGTTTAAACTTATAACCATCAGGATCTTCAATAAAAGCAACCATAGAACTGCTGCCCTCTATAGGTCCTGGTTCCTTGATTACTTTTCCTCTCTTGGCCTTTATAAGATCCAATGTTTTGGAAACCTGTTGTCAATTCATGAAAAGATATCTGATATCTGAAAGATTTGAAAGAGAGCAAAACTAATGGTTGGAGCAAGATACAATTTTAACATACAATGCATTCCCCACAATTTTGCACGAATTTGATTTAATAGATAATGCAAGACAAAACAAGAGTACAAATATATACTGGGAAAAGAGTTCTTACATCTGCAACAGCAATTCCAAAATGACCAAAGCCAGTTCCTACTTCATATTTGTCAACACCATAGTCTGCCAATGTTTGTTCACAGCATAATCTTGTCAGGAACAAGTTCATATACACAATAATTTCCACAGTACTTGATTAGAACATAAAAGTTAAATTAAGTGTATTAGGAGTAAGAATCTGACACAATTGATCTTCAAACATCAATATAGAGTGACAGCATAAAGAAACATGGTCAGTTAACTTACTATAAGTAAGTTCAATAGCAAAATGAGAATCTTCAGGCCCATATCCAACAAAAGCATTCGAGAATCTTTCTTCTGGTATATCGCGTCGCCGCAGCAACGTCATTCCCAAGCATTCTGTGTAAAATCTATGTTTTGACGAAAAAGATAACCCAGATGGCCAATTAGCCAACAACCTTAATACATTGAAAGCAGAGGAGCAATGAAATAAATCATACTCTATAGTCCTATCCAGATCTCCAACACAACAGACGGCATGAAGCATTCTCCTTTTATCCTTCTTCACCCAGTCTGCGGCACCTTCTTCACTAACTGTGGGACTAACTCGAATGAAACTTCCATTGGTATTGGTCTCTATAAGGCTCTCCTGTGCCCCTGCAAACTTAGTCCCTACGCCTAACAATTGCGCCTGCGGAATGACTGCATGATAACACCCCAACAGATTGGTTCATCTAACTGAACAACTCAGATATATCTCTACCGACTTGCATTTGAGCTGTTATAAAGTATATCGTAAAAGAGGTGTCGAATGGGCATTTTCTCGAACAGTTCATGAGCGAGAGAAGATAGGAGATTGAGAGCTCACCAGTGCCGAGTTGGAGGAGGGCGAGCCTGCGAGATGGATTGGAATTGGAGGATAGATGGCAGCGAGCTTGAGGTGAGAGGTGGAGGGCGGTGGTGAATGAAGGAAACGAACGGATAGAGGAGCAGGAAGCCGTTGGAAGAATAGGCCTCATTGTGAGGTTCTGTTTCTATGCGAACTCTTATCTTTGCTTTGTAAAGGCCAAATATCTTAGATCAATTAGTTATCTAATATGATATCCAATTACTCACCTAAATTTGGATTTAGTGACTATAACTTAACATTCTCTTTTGTAACAAAGAATAGTTTTATTTCTATGCATAGGATTGCAAATATCCCAAATCTTTTGTAACAATAAACATTATTCGATATTGTGTGAAAGATAATGAACTCAAAATATAACCTTTTTATTTGTTGATAGACTTCTCTAAAAACTCTCTCTCTCTCTCTCTCTCTCTCTCTCTCTCTCTCTCTCTCTCTCTCTCTCTATATATATATATATATATATATTTATATATTTACCAAATAAAAAAAAGACCTCAAACTATAGTAATTTTTTCTAAAAATTATAGACAATTGATATGTAGTCTAATGCTTAAATTATATAAATAAAAACTTTGGATTAATGCTGTAATTCTTTTAGAATATAATAATCCCAAGGCTCTCGAAAAATATACTTCCATGATACAATTATGTTCACTTAATATGTCAAAGTTCATATTGTTTTGGGTGAAATGATTAGAGTATTGTGGTCTAAATTTTAGGTATAAATTATCATCATTTTATTGCCAAAAGAAGTCGTGACTTGTTAGAATGATGTTATTGTGATTATCTTATAGTATATTGGTTATTCGTAAAGAATCTAAATCTAGTTTTCTTCTGATTGAATTCAAATTCAATTTGAGTCCGACATTATAGATAATAAATCTATTATATAAAATATATTATGACTATCTATTTATTTAAACTTTATTTTTAAAACTAAATCTCATGAAATTGGGCCGAGTTTAGTGCCGATATCGGCCCAAAGGGTGGCCTGGACCGATAAGTAGCCTCGTCGAAAACCCTTTCAAAACCTTCTGCAAGAAAGAAAACTCCGCTGTCTCTTCTCTTCTCTCTCTCTCTCTCGGTATCGCAAATCCTAAGCCATGGAGTACGTCAATACCCTCACCGGCCTTCGCATAGATGGGCGTCTTCCGAACGAGGTATCACGAATCCTTTCTCCTCATCCTCTCTATCTTTGTAGTCTTTCTATTTGATCTCTTCTTCTCTACAAACTGTTTCGGTTTGGATTCCAGATGAGGCATATCAAAGGTGAACTCGGCGTTGTCGCAAGTGCTGATGGGTATCGCCTCTTGGATCTCCCATTTTCTTTCGTTCTTCTCCTTTCTTGCATCTAGAGCTTGCATGAAGCGGTGGATTTTGGTCGTTGTTCTTTGTTCGATCGAGTGCAGGTCTGCTCTTTTTGAGATGGGCAATACTAGGGTCATCGCAGCTGTATACGGGCCCAGAGAGGTTAGAGTCGAGTTCTTCTTTTATTTCTTCGTCTCTATTAATTATGTAGTATAATATACTCTGAAACTTAGTAATTTGAAAAACTAATGGAAGAGTTTTTATTCTAATTTTTTTGTTGTCCTTTTGTTAAGGGTTTGGTCTTTTAATTGATTTATCATACTTTATGCATTTTAGGTCCAGAATAGGAGTTCGCAGACCCATGGCCAAGCATTGGTAATACTCTCATTTTCTTAGTGACGAGGTATTTGATTTTCTTACCGAAAGATTACATCTTTTCTATATGCTGAAAATTGCACCTGCAGGTTCGCTGCGAGTATAGCATGGCCAATTTTAGTACTGGAGATCGGACGAGAAGGCCAAAGGGTGACAGGTGCTTCCCCCTTTAAATCGAGTATTTTGCAATTCTATCTTTTTCAAATCAATCTGGCATTTGCTTGGGTCCAAGGAGCTTCTATGTTGTTGTGCTCATCGTGAGTTAGAAAATGTAAGAGAGTAATATGGTTTGAGTTGAGACTCGCAGTTCAGCACGTGGAGCTTTGCTGGATCATGGGTAGAATATATACCTAGGGGATGCTGATACTTGATGGTGGTCATGCAAGTCTTATTATCTCAAGGTTGATAAAATTGATTCATTTCGAAATATTACCTGAATTAGGATGTCATAGCATATCAGCATGTAGTGACCAGGGACAGGGTTCTCGTATGAATTTGTCGTGTTCTCAGAAAAAAAGTTAATTTTATTCGAAAGGGAAATCCATACAAAGTCTTCAGCTTCATATGTTCTGTTGTAATGTCCAAAAAAATCTCTTAGTTGCACATGTAGAGCTGTACTGAAGTACTCTTGTTGCCATATCTAAATTAAAGTACAGCAAGCCTTACCAAAATTTTGAGTCCTTTGGTACAAATATCTTAGCAGTTTGCTTGACATTGTTCAATAAAGACATCTAACTGCACCATTTCTTATGTTCGTCCACTCAGAAATTGATTCTTTGTACAAATGCTTACATAATCTATATTACCTAACCCATTTTCTTTAACCTCCAAAACTCATGACATGAAATGTGTCACTTAAGCTTGTAGTCCACAGCAGAATATTTTCAATATTGAGGTGAATGGGCAAACATGTGGAAAGTGGGGTGACAAGTATCTAAGTTATATATTTTCTGAAGTGTGGAGAAGTATGGAGTTTAGAGCTGATCAATAGGTGAAGCAAGAAATTGTATGACACCATTTCATTATTTTAGCTGACACATTAAACCTTACATCATTCACATATATCTTGCTATCTTTTGAAGATTTAATTATTTTGTTTTATTTATTTTAACGGTACTTTACATGCATATCTTTGTAGTAGGAGTTAGAACACAAATATTACTCATTATATTGATAAGCCTATTAATTCAATTTTATTCTTGTCAGGCGATCTACGGAAATATCATTAGTTATTCGTCAAACCATGGAGGCATGCATATTAGCAGATTTGATGCCACACTCACAAGTCAGTCTACTAGAACTCCTAAATCATTTATTCTTCCAAAGTAGAACTAGACCAGATTCTTTTTTTTTTCCTTTTTATATTTGCTTTCCCTTTTTGCAGATTGATATATTTGTCCAAGTTCTTCAAGCTGATGGTGGTAAGCATGTTATTTATCATCATGAGTTTATCAGGGCTTTGTTTGTTGCAAGCTATCTTGTCCAGTTGTATATTTTGAATTTTTTATGTTCTTTCCAATCTACTGTTTCTCTGATTCTTGTTTTACTTGTGCATGCATGAAGTTTCACTGTCTTTTCTAGCTTACCTGTTTAACTGTTTTGTTATGATGTATGTGAATGCAACTTGGCTTTAACAGGAACAAGATCGGCATGCATCAATGCTGCAACTTTGGCTCTTGCTGATGCTAGAATACCAATGCGTGATATTGTGACCTCTTGTAGTGCTGGATATCTTTGCTCCACTCCTTTGCTCGGTGTGACTATTGATGTTGCTTAAAATGATTCAAGATATTCAAAACCTAATGACATTAATAAGAGAAATATTTAAACTTGATGAGTCTTGTGGCCAGATTTAAATTATGCAGAAGATAGTGCTGGAGGCCCAGATGTCACTGTGGGGATACTGGAAAAGATGGATAAAGTGACTCTTCTTCAGGTCTCTAAGATACTGAGTACTTTGTCCTTGATTGTTTGTCCATTGGAAGCTCAAAAGTCTTTCCATGTAACATTAGTTTTGCATGTTTACTTCTAAAATTTTTATGTGGCGTGTGACATATTTTCTTCGACATAAAAAATTGGCAGTACCTCAAATTATCTGGGGTTTCAATACACATTACATTTGACACTAACTTTGTTTAGACAAGAAGTTACTCTGTTATGTCTATGTATAGGTTGCTACTTTGTCATCTATATTGTTGGTACTTTGTCATCTATATTTGCAATTAGCTAGTGCTTTCCTGAAAGCAATAGCTATTATCACAGTCCTCAAGATAATGTTAATGTAATATGACTATTATGGTGAACAAATAATCCTTATTTGCTACTATAATTTAGTCAGATTTTCTCGGTATATTCTGCTTAAAACTTGTCATAGTCAAGTTCATGTCAACATCGTCCATGTTCAGAGGAATTTTAACTATTTCTTGCAGTCAATTTTAGAGGCCATTCTAGCTTCCCAGATTTCATGGATAGAACCTCTTTTGCCTGGTTCCTTCCCAGGAAATTTTTTGTAATTTTCTTAGGGTTGATATGAGGTTAACAGCTCTTATGAAGATATAGTCAATCCTTGTATTATTGCCATCTCGGTTTTTGTGCCATATGGTAGATCTATAACGGATAAGAAAGTGATAGAGGACAATTATGGCGGAGCTAGGATTTTCAATTTTTCGTGGGGACGGGAAAAAATTATTATTTATTTTTAATTTATGTCAATTAAATAATTATTAATAAAAAATATAATAAGAATATGAAGAAGCATATAGAAGTACATAAATTTTAATCTATATATTCATGTTATGAAGGTAGTTATCTCTTTTAGAATCCTACTTCTTGAAGACTTGTCAGATTAGGCAGATATCCCAACCTCTATTGGGGTTCAAAATGGTGATGAGAACAGTGATGACCGGATTACAAGGTCCTTCAACTTATTGCTTATTTTTGCTTATCTGTGCTGTAAAGATTTGGTAACTATTTAGGATAGCGGTAAGTATAACTTTTCATGTAAAAGACAGTAGCCTGGTCTCAAATTTTCCTAGTTCAGTTACACTATATTAATCAACGGCTTTAATTTTCCAATTCTTTAATTGTCCAATGTATGTGTTTGTTGATATCTTTTTAAGATTGCCTTGGTGAATATATATTAAATGTCCTTGCATCTCAATTTTCATTCTTTGATTTGAGGATAATCACAAGCTTTCCTCTCCATTTAACCTTCATTTTTATCAGTTACATTTTCCTGATTACAAAAATTCTCCTTGATATTCTGCTTTAATTTGTGTTTGAGAAATCACTTTTCTTTAATCCTCAGATGGATGCAAAATTACCTATGGATATTTTTGAAAATGTTATGCAACTTGCAATTGAAGGATGCAAAGCAGTGGCTGATTACATTCGAAATGTAAGAAATGTAGCATTTTACTCTGACCATTGCATGTATTCATCTTGCCCCTGTTTTTACTTTGTTTATCTGTGTAATGGTTCCTACTTCCCAAATATTTACTAATGAATTATCTAGCATGTATCTTCAGTGCAAATTAAAATAAACCTTCTTATATATTCTTTCCTAGCATATTATTTCTGTCGTAGAGTTCTCTTTTCCAGCCTGTAGTGTTCTCAGATTGTGTAGAAATTCGTCCTTTCCTTTTTCATCCTCTAAATGTGTCTCTATTGTGGTGACTATGGTGTACCAGGTTCTCCTAGAGAATACAAAAGAGTTGGAGTATCATCGTGGTGCATAATGGACTAAGTAAAGGTACTTAGCAATTTTCTCACACAAAAAGACTGATTTTGTTTTCTTCCTTTGTAAGTTCTTTTCTTATTACACTTGCAAACCAGTAAAGTATTTGTGGTTCTCATTTTTTTTTCTAACAATTCAGTCACTTGCCACATATAGCCATGGAGTTTGCCTGTGAAGTAAAGAACCTACTGGTCTAATATGTATTCAGTAGCTATCAGTTAGCTACCACATGTATACTTTGGTAGCTATTCATTTACCCGTGACATATAGTATGCAGGACATCTTTCCCCTTTTCAGCTCAGTCTAGATATCTAGCCGTAGCTACTCATTTACTGTATACGTGATGATTACTCGTTACTCGTTGGCCAGCAACATATAGCTTTTAGGAATCTTTGTTCCCATTTCACTAGAACCTTTGATTGCAAAAAGCAAGTAATACGTGTGATTCATTGTAATATGAACTTTTACCTTTTAAACTTTATTTCTTAAAAAGGTTTAATCCCTTTCTTCTCAATATCGGACTGTTTGGGGGAGCTGGAGTAGGTAAAACAGTACTCATCATGGAATTGATCAATAACATTGCCAAAGTTTAATTATCCAGTTTGCTGCCACATATAGTTGGCAGGTTGTCAACAAGTTCTATTGAGAACCTGCTGAATTCATTACATAATTGGTAAGTTTTCACCACTGCTTCATTTACTTGGTGGAGTTTCACGCTCTTCCTTTCAAGGAACTTGCTGGTCTGTGTAGTAACAATTGTTCACTGCACTGTCACATATAGTCAGTAAGGTCTGACTATGTTGCCCTTGTAAGACAGGCTTTGCCTTATTCAAGGAGTTGGTGGGCTTAATCTAGGCTTAATAGTTAATTTCTGATTATCAGAATTCATGCCAAATCACCTAGGGTCGTCAGAGGAGAGATTATCTATAGAATCTCCTCTGCAGCTGTTCAATTTTGGACTAACTGCTGTAAAGGAGTTCCCCATTTTTAAGGATTAATAATTTGATGGTTCCAGGGACAATCTCTATTATGTGAGGATGAAGTCCTTGTTAGTCGTTAAAGGTTCTGATTCTCTGTATCTAATACTGTCATGTAACGTACTTTATCTCTGCTTTCCTCGGTAGAGAGAATCTTCTTTTGAGCAACAATATATCCAATTTTTCTGCAAGTTCTGAATGTATTATTGTTCTAATGGATGCATTGGTTAAAGGATGAGGACGCTAACTGATTTGCAAATTTTGGTTGACTTGTTAGCTTTCTGATGTGCTGCTCCTACAGGTGAACTTTGCAGCATGGGCTTGCTTATCAAGGCATTCTATAGGGACTTGAACTTTTGGTGCTCCCCTACTCTTTTCTCTTGAAAGTTAATTCCTTACTCACTTCTGAAGTTTTTAGCTGAGGCATGCTCCCTTCAACCACCTCGAAGGAAAATATCATTTGATAGTTAAGTCCTTTTTTTTCTCTCTTTTAGTTAATGAAACTTTCCTTCGATCATTTTTTAAGCTTATAGGCCCCTTGTCACTTTCAATGGGAATCATTCTATGATATGTAATTTAGGTTATAACTTATAAGTAAGACTTACCACTGGGCTAATAGTTCATTCAAATTCTTGGATCTAAGGGCCCTTGTAGAAATAATCTTAGGAGCTCTCTTTTGAGTTTTTACATTCACATGTAAATGGTTCTTCTTCTCCCTGACCTGGAACTTTGGCAAAGAAAAAATATATTTTGTTTGTTCTACTTGAATTTGACTGAAATGTTTTGTTGGTATGAATTTGTGTTTTCTGGTGCCATCTCCTAGTGCTGGAAGGGAGGAGGTTTGCATAGGTGGCTGAACAACATAAACTATTTTGTCAAGAAACTTGGAGAATTCAGTTCTTTTTATAGTCCAACTTTGTGTTGCTAAGATGAAGGTTTGTTCTTCATGACTTTTAAATTTTTGTCCGAGCTTAACCTTGGATATGAGATTTTATCCTTGTTGTTGTAAACCTAGTATATTTTTCAAACTTATTGGAGGAATAGGTGACTTTTTGAGTCTTTCAGAAGAATAGGTTGAACCACATTTGACCAAAGTGATGTGTTCTCAAGGCCTCAAAGGGTAACGTTTCTCTGTGTATATGTTAGAATCTAACAACAGCATTAAAGAAAACCTTCTTCTTCTCCAATAAATTTGAAAATTAGATTTAGTTTGCAAATCATTAGAAGGATGAAACAAAAGCAAGATAAACGCTGATTAGAAGCGACAAATTAGTATGAAAATTTGACAATAGTAATTATAATAGAGATTCAACTAAAAGAACAGTGTCTGTCTCTAATTAATGGAATAGCGCCTAGGATGGTTAAAAGAGTTTAGCTGTATGCCTGTATGAGTTTTTTTGAATTCAAATTCTTATGGCTCATAAACTCAGTGACTTAATAAGGGGTTTTTTTATTTTTTGATCCGAACGAGTCAAATCTAAGCTCACATATTGAACCAACTTTGAACTGGATTTAAAGATCCAAATTCATCTCGGTTCGGATTTTATTACCAGTTATAACTTAACCTATATTTTGCATTTATTTTATTAAGATATTACTATATGAATATTTTATTATTCTAACCCCTAAATTTTACTTTTTGTTGCCTCGAAACAACCTCACGTTACTTGAAGAACATTTATGATAAGATACTTAATTTAATTATATAAATATAAAAATCACAATAAATGATTGTGCTTGTGCAACTTCTTAATCTGCCAATTTTGGATCTTGCATCGTGATTTGTTTTGCTAGTGGGATTTAGGGTGCATATAAGATTTTATTTTTCTTATTCTTTATTCTAGGTTGGTGATCTTCGATACCATGTCTTAAAAGATTGACATAACTAATAGACTCCTTGGATGTACTCGACAATTTAAACGTAAAAAGATACAAAAGAAATTTCTTAATTTTATTTTCATATATTTTTCTTAGTTAATAGTATTTTTAGTTTTTATATAAATAATATATGTTTTGAGTGATATACATACAATTATAGTAATTTTATAAAATATTTTATTCTAAATATTATTTAAATATATCTGAATATTATTGAAATATTTTTTTTAAATTGAACCACTAACCCATACCTGATCGGTAACCAGATCAATGTCCGATCTAATATAACTATGCCTATGAGGATAAATGATTCAATAAGAATTATTTATTTCTCTTTCCTAATCGAATAGTTGAAATTAAACGATACTAAATAAAATTAATCAAAAGTATCATATAAATCAGAAGTACCAGTCATATGAACCAAAGTATGGGTCACTTTTTTAAATTATAAGGATAAATTAGTTATATTTTAATTTTCTAACACTCTTATTCGTAAAAAAATAATTATAAAGAGAAACAATAAGAAAATAATAATATTAATTATTTTATCAATTAATGTAGTCACATGTGTAAAATATCTTATATACCCTTTAATTTATTCATAGATAAAAATTATTTTTAATAACTAATTGGTTAGTATCGAATGGTTGCTCAAACTTAACATCGTCTCTTTAAACCCTGTTAGGGTTTTTGTAAAGAGGGTGTATAAAGTCGATCTTAGTACACCCCAAGAATCCATCGTCGCCGCCACCGTCGTCGCTCCCATGTCGAGCCTCATCAACCGCGAGGCGGTGACCGCCGCCGTCTCCGCTCTCCTCACCTGGATGCGCTCTCGCTCCAAGACCCGCAAGCCGCAGCTCCTCCTCGACGACGATGACGACCTCCTCTACCTCGTCATTTCCCTCAAGCGCATCCCCTCCTCCTCCCGCACCAACCCCTTCCTCCTCCCCCTCCCCCACCCCCTCTTCTCCTCTTCCTCCTCCTCCACCTCTGTCTTCCTAATCGCCGACGACCGCCCCTCCTCCTCCCCCTCCCCCTCCCCTTCCGTCGCCCTCGACCTCGCCCGCTCTTTCAACCTCCCCATCTCGGAAGTCGTCGGGATCTCCGACCTCCGCACTGACTACCGCCCGTTCGAGTCTCGCCGCAAGCTCTGCGGCTCCCATGACCTCTTCGTCGCTGACCGCCGCGTCATCCCCCTCCTCCCCCGCCTCCTCGGCAAGTCCTTCTTCCGCAAGAAGAAGATCCCGCTGCCGCTCGATCTTTCCCGCCCCGGATGGCCCCAGCAGCTCCAGCGGTGCTTGAATTCGACCTTCCTCTACCTTCGATCCGGCACGTGCAGCGGCATCAAAGTCGGAAGGCTGTCCATGGAAATCGATCAGATTGTGGATAACTTCATGGCCGTCGTGGAGGAGGCGGTCGCGAGGGTGCCGAAGAAGTGGGGGAATGTGCGGTCGCTGCATATCAAGGCGATGGATTCGGTTGCATTGCCAATCTACCAGGCGGTGCCGGAGGTGGGGTTGAAGATTGATGTGCCTCAAAAGGGGGGTCTTGATGTGGAGGATAAGAATGTCAAGGGAGAGAAGAAAAAGAAGAAGGAGAAGAAGGAGAAGAAGAAAAATGGGAAGATGGATCAGGTGATGCGGTACGTCGATGGTGGTTGTTTGGTTGGTAAAGAGGAGAGTGAGGTTGATGGCGAGGAGGAAATGGAAAACAAGAGGAAGAGGGCAAAGAAGGATGTGCCAGAGATCGGAGATGGGAAAGAGGAGAAGAGGAATAAGAAGAAGAAGAAGGAGGAGGGGATGAAAGATGCAGATACAGACAGTAATATTGAGGATGATGTTACTGGAGAAGGAGTAGGTGATGAGTTGGATGAGGAAGACAAAGCCATGAATGAGAAGAACAAGAAGAAGAGCAAAGTTGGAAATATCAAGAAGAGGAAGGATGGACAAGGAAAAGAAATCGCTTTGCTTCACTCTACCGGTCATGAGATGAAAAACAAGAGCAAGACAAAGAAGGTGGGTGATAAGCAGGTGCAGAAGACTAAGAGGAGTAAGGTGAGGACATAGGATTGGTCAGAAAGAGATGATTGCTTGTTCTTCCATTACAGTTTTCCTGCAGTGAGGCCAGACTATTTGCGGATCACAACTGATCAATGTGGACCTTATGATCAACTAAGACCACTTTTATGATCATAAAACTGCAGGTTTTAGGTTATCCCTACTATTTATATATTTCAGTTTTAAGTTTTTATGCAATTAAGGAGTTTGTTGTTATTTCTATTTCATTTTGTTATTGAATGCTAGCTTGAAAGATCTGAGTAATGGAAAAATACTGAGGTATTATTGCCTATATGCCTATTCACTTGGAGCCAATGGTTGCCGACCTTAAAACCCTTTTGTTCTCATTTTATATTTTCCAGTTCGAGGTTGGCACTTCCAGCCTTAGTGGATTCGAGTGAAGATTGTTACATTATGTGTGTTGTTTAAAGACGCTTGTCTTGCTAAGTCCCTAGA
Organism: Typha angustifolia; assembly: GCF_048772165.1. NCBI lineage: Eukaryota > Viridiplantae > Streptophyta > Magnoliopsida > Poales > Typhaceae > Typha > Typha angustifolia. Next base: position 2,839,547 of record NC_133239.1, read on the forward strand.
ACAATGTCAGATATTTACAGGTAGGAAGTGAAGCTACAACTTGATTTATGATGGATAATCCTGAAGATTGTAAGTGCAAGCAATATCCTTTTCCTTGTCTATTTGCAAGACAAAATTCTAGAAATATATTTCAAGCATAAGTGATCTATTTAGAAAATCAGACTTTTGATATATTTGTATATCATTATTTAGCAAGGGTTGCAAAATTGTACTCCACTTTCCCCATCCACATTGAAGTATATGATTGAACAAAGTTGTGCTTTTCCATGTTGTTATGTGCTCAGCATGTACAATAGAATCCGCTAACATAAAAAAGACTGACAAAACAGAGAATTGTGCATAACTGATGTAGGCACCATCTTCAATTTGACCAAAATAGAATTACTTGAGTCCAATTTTGGTCTAATCGTTGCTTTTTAATTCAAATAATCAATTGAATTAGTCAATTGACAGATATGGTAGCCTATATGCGGGGATGTCCGTATTGAGTTATTACCTAAATTGGGTTAGTCAATTTAGGTAAGGTTTAATCAATTAGGATCCTATTAGGAAATGAATTCCTATTAGAATCTTAATTGATAGTTATGGTAAGCTCATATGTGGGGAGTGTCCACATTGATTTATTACCTAAATTGGATCAATCAATTTAGGTAAGATGATCAATTAGAGTCCTATTAGGAAATAAGTTTTTATTAGAATCAGCTAGAATTAAAGTTGTTAACCTATTTAAGGGTTATTGCATGAGAAACAAAGACAAGTTGGAATAAGATTTATTTAAGATATCTCACTTTCTCCCCTGTGGTCTTCTTCTTCTTCTCTCTCTCTCTTTCTTTCTCTCCCTTTCTCCTACTCTATCTTAAGATCCTTCTCTAATCTCTTCTACTTCCTCTCTAAACCTCTCTTCTTCTTCACCCTCTATTTTTTCGTTGGTTATTGCTGCTGTCCAAAAGATTCCAGTAGTGAAAGAGAGTCTTTGGGTGCCCGGACGTGAAGAAAAGGACTTGGTTTTCAAAGTAAAAGCACTACTATTCCATTTATTGGTAAACCTAAACTCTGAAGTCTTTTCTTACACCATATTTTAGGCTTTTCTACTATCAACATACATATTTGAGAGTTGAGGAAGTTACTGCCTTATCTGAGTTATCTGAGTGGTTTTCTTTCCTTCCATCTAGTAGTAATCCTTTTAATCAATTAACTTCTTATCAGTTATTGCTTACTATATTTTACTTTAGTTACTTGTTTGGGTCGATTGTTCTCCAAAACATTGTATACCATTCTAGATTTGCATCAATAACTATCAAAGTATGCCTAATGTTGTTCTCGCCTTGTGTACTCTAATATTCTATCCATTATGACAAAATTCCTCTTTTTTGGTGCTTCTAACTTCTTGGCTTCTTGCCTTTTGAAATCCTTGAACTTTTGAATTGATGGATAACATCTGGAAGAAGGAAATGTTGATCATAACCCATTTCCAGGGAGGGTAATGAATAAGATTTCCATGTCACTCTTTAATGAAGATAAGTGTCTATCTAGTTTTCATTATCTTCTAGACTTGGTTACCAGCTGCTAATGTTTGTGCTCTCTATTCCTTTCCGTAATATAACTGCTTTGATCGCTATGATCCATGTAATGTTTATAGTCATTTGAAATAAGCTTGTACAATTTATGATTACTCTATATTGTGGAGTTTATATGCAGGAAGATGCCTGTTATTAGTATGACCCCTATGATTCACATATTGGTTTTATTTTTGTTTTTATTTGTATCTTTGTTTTTATTTTTTGAGAAAAGTTCAGAGTAATCCTCAGTTAAGAAATTAGTTTTATTGATATTGATAAGTGAATGTTGATGATTTGGTCTGTGGAGTATTATTGAAATGTTCTCTTCAAATCCTGTTGTTGTTCATTTCTTTTCTCCTTATTTGTACATATATTAGATCTGGAACTTCTGTCTTCTTTATCAGTTCTTGTCTAAGAATCGGAAACTGATTAATAAAGAAGTGAAATTTCTTCCTTCATCCTATATTGAAAATGTACTTTGATTTGTTAAATTCGAAGAGAAATCCTCGCAGTTTCTTTTTAAGATCTGAGTTCTTATTTCCTCCAATTTTAACTCATAATTCGCTTCATTGGTAAAACTTGTTACTTACTGGTTGCATTTTGTTAATATTTGGAATCTGAAACCATACCTTAGCATCTTTGTTTTTATCCTGTGTTTCCATTTAAACTTGAATGTTCTTTCTTTGGTTGTGTGGTGGTGCTAGTAATATTGGTTTCAAAGTATCAAGCTGTAATTTTTTTGAAAGCCATCCTATGCACTACTATTGGTTGTTTATTTTCTGGCGCTTATATTGAGTAACAACACATATGGAATGCTTGCTTAAATGTTCCAAAGTATAGTTATTATGAAATGTTATTATATTTTATAGGGATAATTTTATTTAGATCGTCTGAATTTTTTTACCGTATATATTTTCTGATTTAAAAAAAATTAGTTTAGATGCTCGAATAATTATTATTTTTCTTAGTTCAAATGAGGATATATAAATATTTTTTTGTTAGTGTATTTATAAAACAGTAATAGTTCAAACAAAAACAATCAGATTGTAGACAATGTAGAGTGCCGTTTTTCTTATTTTGTTTTAGAAAAAAGTTCATTCTTAATTTCGTATGGACCAAAGTCCTACCGAAGTCGATCAAATACGAGAAAAGAATAGAAAAAAAAGTAAAAGAGAATAAAATGGGTAGGTACCTTTTTTATAATAAAGGAGGATATCGGTTCAACTTTTAACTTTAATCTAAATGATACCGTGGAGAAGTTATTTAGTAGTTAAGTAATTATTCGACAATACATATAACTTAAAGTCTAGATTAGATAGCTAAAAAGTTCGATAGGGTCTGGGAGAGTTTTATTTTTTTTCGGCTCATATCTAGTATGCTCATATTTTAAGGCTAATGAATAATAGAAAAAAAAATTTGGCTTACTTTACTTGGCATACTAACTTGGAGATACGAACAACCCTGGACCACTAGTGTTATCATGGGCAAATCTGTAATTCTAATCGTGCTTTCTTCTTATTACACGGGTTCCCTCTCTGCCCCCCGGATAAGTCGTTTCTTACTCGAAGCAATCTTGTCCGCACATAACTCGCCGATCTGTTGTTTTAAGAAAAATGAACGGCTGATGTTAATCCCGCATAGATGTAATCTCGTCTCGGAGTCGGGATTTAACTGCGAGTCCGGCAATAATCCTAGAATCTCCTATTCGGTGAGGAGGTTAAGCCGCATGCTAATATGACAAAAACGCCCTTATACACACCTAAAAGCGCACGATAAGCCCCCCGCCGCCCACGCGGCGCAAGATAGCACCGCCCTCTGCTGTATATATCCCACGAGCTCAGCTCTCAGCTCTCAAGGCAAGAAAAGGAGAGCTAGTAAGCTAGCTGCGGCGGCGGCGGCGCCTCGAAGTGCGGATCCTGATGTCGATTGCGCAATCTGGGCAGTCCAATTGGAAGGATTGGTGATGGCTTCTTCCTCTTCTGCGGCGAAGGGGCTGAAGGCGAAGCCGAACCAGGACGGCGGTGCAAGAGCGAAAGGGGTAATCTTGCCGGACGGGAGGAAGAAGGTGGATGGATCGGGGAAGCAGGTTTCGCTGTCTACCCAGAAATCTGCGACGGTGGTAGCTAAATCGGAGGTACCCATCTTGTAATTCTTAAGAAAAGATACGATCTTGATGAGAAAATTTTAGCGATCCGTCGGTTTTGATGTGCATTTCCTGCTTCTCTGGGCGTTCTTAGCAAAGGAATTGTTCTGTGTCGACTATAATTGTTGCTAAATTTAGGCATAGTTATTTAATTGTGATTCTATCTATGGTAAATTTAGGCTTGTGAACAGTTCTTCCTGGGATCATAGAAAGAAATTGGTAGTGAAGCACTTAATTTAGTGTCTTCATGTTATATTTAGTATTGAGATTTCTCTCCTATTGTCGTTCACATTCCAATTTTGGTGAACCAATTGGTTTGTTGTAGTTTCTCAATCTTAGCAGTAGCCATGAGGTGGATATGGACTCACATTCTTTTTCATTACTTAAATGATCTTTGAACAAAGACAAAAGGCAAAAGTTCAACAAATTCATCAAAGACTATCACAAAGACGACCAAGACGAAGACGGTAACTGTTAAGGGGAGAGCTGAGAAAAAAGTTTATTCTCTTCCTGGTCAGAAGCATGATCCTCCTGAAGAGGTTCTAGACTTGACATTCACTTTTAAATTTCTAATTGTTAATCTTTACTGGCCCACCATCACCTAGTTGTGGGTTGTTTTTGGCAGAGAGAACCATTGAGGATATTCTATGAATCATTATGGGAGCAGATTCCATCAAGCGAAATGGCAGAGTTCTGGTAAGGTGTCATCTGATTCTCATGTGAATTTTACTTGCCCATTTGTCAAGTTGAATAAGTATGGATTATTACTATGAATATGGCAAAGGGTTCTGAATCAGTAGCCATCAGTTGAACTCCATGAGTAGGCATTTCTTAATGTCCACCTCCTGGACGTTATCTTCTCTACGAATTTCTTAGGAGTACTAGATTATAAGTCAGTATGCACATAACCTGCCATCTGAGAACTATGGAATTACCTCCTATTTGAAGAATGCAGTCAATTTTTCTCTTGTCGAAGTTTTTGGCTTTAGATTATGATGATTCTTTTGTCCTTACCTGTTTTGAATTTCATTGATTTTATTTGGACAATCAGGATGATGGAACATGGTTTGCTATCTCCTGAAAGAGCAAAGAAAGCCTATGAGAGAAAGCAAAAGAGGCAGCAGCAATTGCGAATGGGCACGCCTATCAAATCAGCAAAGCAGGAGCTGCCAGAGAGCTCAAAGAATCTGCATGTAGTAAGGAATGGAGATGTGAAGCCAAAGAAAAGAGTTAGCTACAGTGATGATGGTGATGACTTCATTGTGAAGACAAAAAGGTCAAAGGGATGAAAGTTGATATAAGCTCAGCGTAACTACTAAAGACATGTCGAGAGTAGCAAATCCATGTTAGGAAAGATACTGCCCAGAGAAGCTATCACTGTTGATCTTGCACACTGAATTCCATATTACAAGGAATATTTGGATATTCTTTGTATTCTCTAATTTATGCCCAATAAGTGTAGTTCTTGTCAAGTAAATATTTTTATCAATAAAATGTTTGAGATAATATTTGCTGGAAAGGGAGTTCTATCGTATCGTGGTGTTCTTCCTGTAGATCATGAGAATGATGGATCAATGAATCATTGTCCTCTTCCAATGCTTCCTCACAAGAAGGTATGTCGCTATCCAGGGTTATTTTGGTATAAATGGTCAATGCCCTCATATAGTTTGGTTGTCTTAAGGACTAAGGATTTTGCCTAGTGTGACACATGCACTTACTCCATCCTTCCTACGTGCATGTATTCCAAGTTATGAAAGTGACTTTGTTGTGGGAAGGTTGTATTTATCTTCCCTCTTGAAGACCTTGCAAAGATGGGAGCCTCATTACGTAATCGCAACTCAAGATAAAATTTGCTCTGACTGTTGTGAAACTTCCAAAAATTAGTTCAAATATGACCATCATAAGTATACGATATCATTGCAAAAGGTTGTGAAGGATTATACAAATTTGAGTACTCCCATGAAATTTCCGTTTACCGACTTCTCCTTACGAGGACACAAATTACAGTACAAACAATAAAAGAAAACACAAAAGCACAAATTGTATGTATGGACAATTACAACAGCGGTTTTGCCGCCTTACTCATCAGCAAGTTTGGTTGATTCAAAGTTTTTTTCTTCTCTTGATGCTAAACTTGGTCGACAGCATGCTGAAACTTTATGGCAGTGGTAGCAGCAGGAGTCCTTGGGTTATTATGTACATCTGCTGTGGATTTGCTTGTTGCGCAAGGGTTCTGAACTATTACTAGTAAAGGATCCATAGTTTTGTCACCTGAAGGAGAAGTTGGCTGCAAAATAGCGAGATGCATTTTCATTATTCAGTTGAAGTGCAGAAGAACAATAGAGGAGTGTGGATGTAAACACTAACGAAAAGAGCTTGGGAGAGAAAAAAAGAAGGAAATAAACAATATAAAGTTGAAAGACGAGGGAAATCAGGCATAATTCAAGTCATTGTTAAAGTTGTAAAGGTATGAAAGGTCCAAGTGAATTACTAATGCTTTGCTTACCACTCCAACATGCCATTCTTGGGACACCAGATTCTTGAAATCAGCAGCATCCATTTCCTGAAATGTTTAATTAAGAAGAAGAGTTAAGGTGATATATGCTGCTGCTTCACTGGTGATAAAGACAGCAGGAGGCATACGGCAAGACATCGTACAATTGGATCCAAAAATCGAAAAGAGTTCTCCTAACGATTTTCTGCTGAGTGTTGAGACAACGATATAAGTTTATAACCCTGGTGTGCCTCCAAAAAGGTTTGGCCAGACCAATGAGCTGCAGCACAAAACAATTTCATTTTCGACCACATTACCTACATGTGATTTGTTATCACCATATTTTACCAAGTGGATCTTTTCATGAGGGTTAATTAGAAAAGAACGCAATATGTCGATTATCAAAACACCCGGTTTTGTGATGGATTAAGACGATGATCGTAGTTCTAGGCAAAAGTACCAAACTCAAAAGGCTAAAACAAAATCACTTTGAAGAGACACCAAAGACAAACTGGAATAGGTATGCAACAAACTGCCTCAGGGTAAAATCTCAAGACCTTGAGTTTAATGGGCTAGGTCAAGCCCTCACTGCCTTGAGTTTATAATTGCCTGCTTAGAAGATTAGAAAACTGAACTGTATATATGACAGTTCAAGTCCTCACTAATTTGGTGGGTGCCTAATCCTAGATCCCCGGTCGAGCCTGACAGATGCACACATGTGGAACTGTGTAAAGAATGGTTTGACTTGCTGATGACCTACACATTATGTGAGTGAATGCAGTGCCAGTTATCAAGGCTCATCAAGTATGATGAAAATAATCAAATAAACAGATGATGTGATAGTCAACTAGAGTTCCAAGAGAGCAACATACTATGCTATAAACAGGGGGCATTGCCACATCCCAGTTGGATTTCAAAGCAGGCATTACAGAGAAATGTGGTGATGCTTCTTGTGTTCTGAACGTCCACCTGAAAAGAGAAGTAAAATCAAATTGGAATTTGAAGTGCGATTCAAGAAGGGCAATAAGAACAGGATATGCTTTCAATTTACCCAATGTACAGGAAGATGCAGAATTGCACCCATTCACGTACTAACAACCGAAACCAGTAGTTATCCGGTGTCTCATCAACATTCATGTAAACCTGAACATGATGTTGACTCTACTGTTAGTGAACAAATTTTCATGCGAATACAAATAATTAGTGTTGATGGGTAAAATGAAATACCAGAATGTCTACAATTGCGACAATTTGCATTGTTCCTTGGAATCTCCTGATTCAGAAAAAAGAAAGGACAGTCATCTCTGTAAAATAGTTACTTCAGAAAAAAAGTCATACAAATAAGTATGCGAAGACTAGCCCAACATACTTGAACATGGTGTACTTTTTATTCAGTACATCATGCATTGTCTGAATATCCTCCTCCTCTATGAAACTCAAATGCTCACGCAGAACTATCAGATTGTGGGAAATACGCCGGAAGATCAGATAGAAGGAGATGAGATAGTTCAGCATAAGAAAGACCTGTCTTGCATTCAATTCAAAAAGCATATTGCAGTTACCTCTAAATGAATCATAATGCAAACATATGTTCATCAATATTGTTAAGCACTATAGTCTCTGCAAAATACTGTCTTCAAATCCTCATAAAAAGCCTACATGGCCCACATGCAAAATAATGGGAACTAGTATAGCCACAAACGAGCATACCAAAAAGCAGGGAGAAAACAGAAAGCTCACAGTGAAATAAGGCACAGAAGCTTTGTGACCAACAAGAGTCAAGTAGAGGACACATCCTAAAGCAGCTGTTGTTCGCCGTTCACGTACTGAGAGACGCTCACACATGATACAGTAGCCATGTGAGATGAGCATGAATGATACAAAACAGGCTGTTTGAAAGAGTATTCCTGTTACATACACTCCAAATGACATCCACAAAGAACATGTCTGAAGATTTAAACACGAGTACCTGCATATGACCACATTAAATTTTTTTGATGACTTATATATTTGATCAAAGTACTAAAATGCACACAGATTCCTTTTGCTTTTCTTTGATGCCGTAACAAGAACTAATAAGTAAATATTCTACAAGAAAATCAACTGTTTTATCCTAAAGAGAAGTGCCTTTACCACTGGTGCAACACATTATTATGATCTACAAAGAGGTAAGGCGGTAGAAACTGTGATAGAATAGTTGATTCAGTAAGTACTCACCAAAACGAAAAGGAAAGTATTAGTTGCAAGGCCTTAACTAAAGGAACCAACGCCAGTATCCACTGTAGATTATTTGCCTGCTTCAACATAAGAGTCAAGTGTCACCAAAAGACGTTCTTCAAAAGAATCTAAATCCAAAATTTACTAGCCTAAATGCAATCTTTCCGCAAAATTTCTGAATTTGAAGTAAACGAAAGAATCCTCGAAGAACAAATGCATCAAAGGAGACCCTAGTCGGAAACTCTAGCTCTACTACGAACCGAATGGAGAAGAGAAGGCACCTGGAAATGGCGATTCCGCCAGGTGTTGAAGGTCCAGGAGAAGCCCGACACGGCCCATATCGCTAGGAACGCCAAGTAGAGCGACGGTAGCGGCCGATACGATTCGTCCAACGCCGGAGTGCCCAAGTAGAACACATTGGAAGGAGAAGAGTAGACGGAAGACGAAGAAGACGAAGCTTGTTCCATTAAGAAATCTCTGAAGGGGATTGGGAGGTTTGAGAGACTATATCACTATAAATAGGCGGGACTTTTTACCCTTTTAAGCCCTCGTTCTTTATTTATTTATTTATTTATTCCTTTTTCTCACCCGAAATGTCAACCAAGTCGATATAGTAGAAGCAGTTAGGTCTCGATCTCAACTTTAATAAATTGCTCTTCTAAGGGGTCCTTATTATAAAAAGCACACTTTATATACACTCAGAAATCCAAATTTACTATTTAGTTGGTCGTATATTATAAAATTATTATTATTCTTAAATATAACCTAACTAAAGAGAAAAAAAAAAAAGGGATAAAAGAAAGATATTTGATATGCTAAACTAAATAATGTTTTTTTAAAGCTAGATTGCCCCTAATATAATATGATATTTTTGCAAGCACAATATTACAACGAAATAAATAAAATAATAAGAAATGATAAAGATTATGATTCATGTTTGTAGGTGGTCTGAGAGTTTAAAGAATATATTAATGTTATCATGCTACATGCAAGCCCAAGTATTAAGCAAGTAGAAGAGTTGTGTGATCTCATTGTTTAAGGTTAATATTAAGGAGATATGAGATGATCATTTATTAGCTTGTAAATAAAAGTCAATGTGATAGGTTACTGACTCCAATCTAGAGGCTAATTTGACTGGAATTGTTGTGGGATTGAGATTTAGGTGGAAGAGTTAGAGAATTAGGTGAACTAACTCTTATGTGGTTACTAATTATATAGTTATATATCATCTTAGTTTTTATTTAGTCTAGAATATTAGAATGATTAGGAAATGGCCCAAATTTAGGGCCCAATTCCAAATTGATATTGGCCCAACTCCAAGCCCCAGTTTGAACATTGCTTGTGTTGGGCCAGCATTAATATCAACAGTTCTATAAGTATCAATTATTTTGGACAAACTTTTGGGATATATATATATATATATATTACAAGTATCGTAATTTTTTACATATATACCCCTCAAAATTTTGTATTTATGTGAATACTCTTTAAGGCATATTGTTTCTATTTGAAATAAAAATTGTTTAGAGAGTTTTGACTTAAAAACTCAAGAGATATGCTTCGGGTTTATATTTTCATTATAAGTTTTTTCTATTTTTTAAAATTTTAATTTCTATTGTGTATTTTTAAATTTTACCGTAAAATTTAATTTAAATATTATAAGTTGAGTACCAGAAGAATTATTCTTCCACACTGAGTTGAGGAACAAGAATGGACATGGACCAAACCATGGCATCCGAAAAGTTGAAAGCTTTAGAAGTGGTCTCTTTTATGAAGTCTCAAACTATCATTCTACAAACATAATTATCACTTAATACCCACACTGGAATGATCATTTACTCATACAAATCAAATACAAGAGCCCATCAAACAGCTTACCATGCTTGAGAGAGAGAGATGGAAACTTTAATGGAGATCAGAAATTTTGGCAAAAAGTGAGGTGAAATGGTTGGAGATCACAATCTCCAAAAGCATAAGAACTCATGATCATGGAGAAGTCACAGCTCCCACTAATTCTTTATATATTAGAAGTACTTTTCATTGAGAGACACATAAAATGCAAGATGTGGGCATCTCCATTGGAGCATATCCTCCAGAAGCTGCAACCCCTCTGTCTACTTTGCTTAGTTTATGTTTAGGAGGCTTAATTAGTCGCCTCCAAAAATTAAGTATTGAATCATTTGTCTCCTAACAATGAGTCAGAAATGCATTAGCTGCTGACGGGAATCAAGTACACGAAGTTTTAGTTCCTTAATTAGCTAGTCTTGGAATTAATGGTCGTTTAGTGGATCATGGATAGTTCTACATGGCTGAGTAATTATATTATTAGTGCCTGCTGATGTTAATTGTTGTGTTAAACTAAGTTTAGTGCTAATCCAAAGAAGATGCAAACTGGACTCCACCAACTAGGCAGGGCGTATTCTATGAAGATAAGGTGTAAATTATAATTAACACATAATATAGGGTGCGAAAATGAAAAAAATATATATCCCTCTATAAATAAAGAAAAATATTGAACTTAAATGAACTGGTGTTAGTTTTAGCTTAAAATTCTCTCTCTCTCTCTCTATGGAAACTTTATTAATCCCAACTCCACTCGAGACCTCGGATAAATAACTTCCCTAGATAAGCAAAGATATCCTGTGAATATTCGCACTTTTATCCTACTCTTTCTCCGGGTAAGAAGAACATTCGCGTTGATTCCTTAACAGTAGACATCACGAGATTCTTGAGAGCACTTAACGTATAAAACAAATCAAGTATTAAAAAGAATTTAGTGGCAAGTTTTTGCAAAGCACACCACACCTATCAGCAATTTTAATTATATTTAGTTTTCAATTAAGTATATTAGAGTTTCTATAAATATTTTTTATAATCGATGCATATTTTATTATTTTTAAATATATATAATTTACGGGCAGCTCAAACGGGTGAGTTAGTATTTATTCCACCCAAAAATTTTAAAATAATTATTAAATGCGCACAATTAATACATTCACAGATTAACTTAGGCCGAGTCCTAAGAGCAAAATTATCCAACGCAACCTTCACATAATTTGCAACCTGAAGTCATTTGAAAATAAGTTGGCAAACTCCAAAAGTAAAGTTAATAAAAAAATAAAAAAGAGAAAGTGGAGCATGATGAGAGAGTGGAAACTGGAAAGTGTAGTGGCAAAAAAAGGTAGCGACTTATAAAAAGTACAGCAGCAAAAGTAGTTGCAAGTTCCAACCCAATCTTCCAAGTACATGATGCTATGATATCACCACATCCAACTTTTATACTGCTGCCATTATGCCTATATAGCGACATGCATGAATGGATAGAGAATGACTTAACATCATGTAAATAGCTATGGCATGGTCTACATCCATCCAGTACTAAATATAGAAATAGTAAATAAATAAAAAAAAGAAGAAGTAAAAAAAATGCACAGTAATATTAGATGATGTTCGAACCTTTTCAAGTAATTTAGATATGAATTTTATTGAGAGAATAATTGGTTAGATTTAATTGATAGAATAATATTTTTTTGATAGTTTCATCGTTAAGCAATTATGATATTTTAAAGAATATAATGATCTTGTAATTATATAAAAATATCTAATAAAACAATCCTGAACATATTATGGCTGATTAACTGATTATATTTTATGTCATAGAGGTAATAATTTCTTTTTATTTTATTTTTTTTAAAAATATAGTTAAAATAAAAGTAAATTGAGGTTAAGAAATTAGAGTCAATGAGAGAGAATAATTCTCACGGAGTAATATTTATACCCATGAACGCTTTACGAATATTCTACGAATAAGAGGAAGTGGCATTTTCTTGTATCATGTGATATTTTTCTCAATCCATTATATAATTATCACTGTGAATTGAGGAGAAAATGCCACGTGTAAATGTTTGTAAAGTGCTTGTGTGAGCGTGGCATTATTTTCCTCAACTTCACGTTGCATAATATAAGGCCAACCATGTCCCACAATAAATAAAAGTCACAAGAACACTACACAAGATGATACCTACCATTTGCTACTTTACCGCCCAAAGTCCAAATTCTACAGCACTGAGAAGCATTTGCCATTAAAATAGTCTAAAGTTTCTGAGCACCTTCAAAAAAGTGCGTGGAGAAAGGGAGAAGGGAGAGAGAGAGAGAGATTTATAACTGCCATTTGAAATATCCTCAAAACCTCTGCTTTTAGATAGAGAGAGAGAGAGAGAGAGAGAGAGAGAGAGAGAGAGAGAGAGAGAGAAAGGAGTGAAGCAGAGAGAAGACCAAGGAGGAGTTTTGGGAGTTGGGTTTCTCTGATTCAAGTCGCCCTGCTATGGTTGCGGGTGTAGGAGATGGGTTGATGGGTGCGACTCGAACTCTTGGCTTAAACCCACCCTTCTCGTTCTTTTTTGGCTGTTAAAGAAGAGAAAGAGGGCAAGAAGAGAAGTAGCTGGAACTGGTGGTTTCAATCCCTTTGATCCATTGGGGTTTTGGGTTCTCGAGGTAAAGCTTTCTCCTTTGATTCTTGATGGCCCTTGTGGATTAGAAAGCCGATGTTCTTATTTTTCTGTTGAAAAAAAAAGGATTTTTCGCCGCTATTTTTTTATCTTTATTTGTTTTTGGTTAAAAAAAGAAAATCGTTTGTTTTATTATCCACTTTGATTTGCAAGTATATTAGGTGGTTTTTTTTTACTCGGGTTTCCAATATAATTTCTTTACTTCCGGAACCTAATTACTATACAAGGTAGGGTTTATTTGTGGAGTTAACTTATGCTTGCTTAACTATGGGATTACTTTTATGAAACTCTTTGTGAAACTGGCATGCAGATTGCTGTAGGCTTTGTAAATACTCGAAGAATAAAGTCACAGCCGTCTTTGAAAAGTTCTTCAGTGACATGTTTAATTGTCGGCTGGTTGGTGGTATATTCTCTCCTTGCAAGATTGCAGTGTGGCGTGACACAAGATTAGCCATCTTTGGCATGTGAAGCGTCATCATCTTCAATTATCACACTTTGTTGGACAAATCTCCTTTGGCAAGAACTTCTTTTTCCGGCGCAAATCTCCTTTGGCATCGATAAGTTTAGTTAGTACCTTTTGGAGCAGAAGATTCAATAATCGGCAAACAAGAGTTCAGAATATATCAATGAGTTGTCTATTATGTGAAGCATTCTAGTTTGTTGGGCAAATCTCCTTTGGCATTGACAACTTGTGAAAGTTATTCTTTCACGCATATCTCGTTCGGCAGAAAAATCTCAAAAAAGAAAAAACTTCTCCTATAATCAGGTCTCCTTGGGCAAGGAGTATTCCTTTGTTTGATAAATAGTTCAGCATTAATTGCTTATAATTTGCTCTCTTGGACAAATCTTCTTTGGCATTAGTTCCCTATAATTTGCTCTTTTGGCAAATCTCCTTTGGCACTTCTACATACAATTTGGTCTGTTGGGCAGATCTCCTTTGGCAGTAATAGTATTATCAGGTGCAGGCTAACTTCCTGTGTCCTTATCTGGGTAATTCTCCTTTGGCGTTAGGACCTTGGATTTATTGATTGTATGAGTATTTGGTGATACATCCTCTTGCTGTTATTTCTATGGTCGATGTGACTATCTCATTTCTTGAGAATTTTGCTACATCTTGAGAATTCACATTTGGAGCCACAGTAGGTTGTGCTGAATACTTGGGATTACCAATATATACCCGTTAAAGATATATACAGAACAGTTCGCCAATAAGAGAAGTAAGCAAAGTAAGAATTTTCTTTCTTCTTTTTTGTTATTCTTAGTTCTAATGCATATTGTGCTATAAGCTTGAAATTTTTTATTTATTTTACTTTTTGAACATTTTTTTATTTGTAGGGATTCTCTGCAACCTGCTCATTCTTGGTGAAGATATAATTTCTAAGTACTGGAAGATAGATTTGACTTCTAAAAAAAGCCTGGCGTTGAAAGATCATTGAGATATCATAAACTTTGCATTCAGCCCCCTGTTTATTTTAAGAAGGTTGGTAGATTACTTCCACTTAATATGACTTTCTGCTTTAACATTCTTAGAAGTGTCGGTGTTGAAAGTTAGCAACATAACATGTTGCAGGCATTTAAATAATGGACGTTCTTGTTGTTGACTCGGAGAGCGAGGGCTATGCTGAAAGTAGTGATAGTGAGGACCAAGATGATGGTGAATCTTCATACAGTGGACATGCACAGAACATCCTGTCAAACCTAGATGAGAGCATCGTCAAGATTGATGATTTTCTTGCATTTGAGAGAGGATTTGTGCATGGTGACATTGTCTGCTCAATGAGTGATCCCTCTGGACAGTTGGGTCGGGTTGTGGATGTTGACATGATTGTAGACTTGGAGGCAAGCTCTGGTGATTTAATAGAAGGTGTTAACAGCAAGGCCCTTTGTAGAGTCAGATCCTTCGAGTCTGGGGATTATGTACTTACGGGGCCATGGATTGGAAGGGTGGAGAGGGTGTTTGATGTAGTTACTCTTGTATATAATGATGGCACAAAATGCAAAATGTTGATAAAAGACACTGAACTTTTAAAACCTGTTCCTCCAATCCTTTTCGAAGATGCGCCATTTTATTATCCTGGTCAGCGTGTCAGAATTGATCTTCCAACTACTTCTGTATCTGCGAGATGGTGGTGTGGCTCATGGAAAACAAGTCAAGATGAAGGTACAATTTGCAAGGTGGAAATAGGACTACTGAGAGTAAGCTGGATAACTTCTGTCATTAATGATTCAAACTGCTCAGCAACTCCTCCTCGTTTTCAAGAACCAAAAAACCTCACTCTGTTGTCATTTCTTTCATATGCTAATTGGCAACTTGGTGATTGGTGTACCCTTCCAGTGGATTGTTTCCATAGTCTGCAGATGAATGCTGACAAGTCAGCAACTCTGATTACTGCACCAGAAAGCTATACCAAGATGAAGAATAGAGCTGCAGTTAATGGTCAAGACCATAAACAGACATATCTTATTGTGAGGACAAAGAGCAAGCTTGATGTTCTGTGGCAAAATGGTGATCTTTCAGTTCGCTTAGATCCACGAACTTTGTTTCCTGTGAACAATCTTGGCGACCATGATTTTTGGCCAGGACAACTTGTAGACAAGGTAAGAGCTGAAGAAGTGTGTGTTCAAAAGCAACATCTTATAGGGGTTGTGAGAAATGTTGATGCACTTGAGAAGACTGTGAAAGTGAAATGGGCAGTTCCTGAGCTCAAACAGGTTTCTGGTGTTACTAGAGACACTTGTGAGGAGACAGTAAGTGCTTATGAACTAATTGAGCATCCAGATTTCTCCTACTGCATTGGTGATGTCGTGCTAAGATCAGTTCTAGATCTTAATTATATGGACAATCATGCTGGTGCAAATCATATTGGACATATACAAGGAAACGGCGTGATCCTTGATGTATTGAAAGTTTCAGTTTTAGGAAATTACACTCCTCAGAAAATGGTCGCAGATGGAAGTAATGAAAAAGATTTTCATCACTTTCTATCATATGTTGGAAATGTCATCGGATACAAGGATGAAGGTATTGAAGTAAGGTGGGCCAATGGTCTCATATCTAAGGTATGCATCTGCTCATCCTGTTACCTGTTCCATGTTTTTTACGATAACTGTCCTTAATCAGTTGTAATTGGAAACATGAAGATTTACTATTATGTTGCAGTTTATACTATATTTAATTTTTTGAAGGTTCTGTTGGAAAAGCAGAATTAGTTCATCTTGAATCAGAAGTATCAATGATATAGTCTTTCTGGTCTTCAATTATCTCAGGTTCAGCCTTTTGAAATATTTGGATTAAATAGGCTTGTTGATGCTGTTTCCTCAGTATCAGCGAATGAGGAATCTTTTCATGCAAATCTTGCAACAGAGATGGTCGAGCAGGAGAAACAGCTCTGCCACAAGATTGCAGAGGTAATTTACCCAGGCCCAATATTATTTTTCTTTTGTACATACAAGATGCCATTTTACTGCATTATGTGCTGTTATCACCTACTAATGCACAAATGCAATGAACTGATATACTTCAATATCTTTTTCAAAAGGTTGTAGATGATTCTAGTGAAGATTGCTTTAGAGATTTGTGGAAATCTACTGCTCTTTTGTTTCGAAGAACAGCTTTTGGTTTTCTCACGAATGTAGCTGCAAGTCTATTTTCTGCCCATTGTGTGACTCCACCATCTGGCTCAGTAAGATCAATGTCTTGGATTTTCCTTAACCTTCAAGCTCTAGTTCTATTTTGGAAAACTTATCTTGGGCTCTTTTCAGTTGAGAGAAAGTTCTCAGTATCAAATTCTGAAGACAGAAGAACTGCAATCTGGTGTAGACAATTTCCAACTAGAATGCTTGAAGCAGCAAAAGGAAGTGGTTGAACAGAATGAAAAACTAACTTCACCAATTGAGAATGACAAAATAACAAAGTTTAAGCAGTTTGATGTCATCAATGAGAGCTCTGATCATCATTTTGCAAATGGCATTGGCACTGAAAAGTTATCATCTCAGGTACAGAATTATCACTGAAATGTCAATCATCTCTTCTAGCAATGCATGTTTTATTTGACTTATCCTAACTTTAGGTAAGAAGAGGTTGGTTGAAGAGGATACAGCAAGAGTGGAGCATCCTGGAGAATGGTCTACCAGGTTTGCTCTTCATGCTATCTCCCTTTTTTTTTGGTGCACAAACTCATCATGTTAATCAGTTTTCCTGTTTAATATCCAGAAACTGTGAACATTATCCATACAACAACCTGCTAAATTTCATGAGTCTTTAGATCCCATTTATTTGGTTTTCAGTTATAGGGTTTCTTTTTCAAGAACCTTCACAAGAATAGTTAATGCTGTGGAGAAGATTGCATTTGCAATTATGCTATCTTTTTCACGTTTAAACCCTGATAGATTTGCCGCTTGATCCTTTATGAAACTGACAAGGAAAGCTGTTCCTTTTCTAAAGGTTGCTAGTAACTTATTGTTAAGATTGTGCTGATAATGGCATGTATCCTTGGTATTCTTGACAGATAGTATTTTCGTTAGAGTTTATGAGGAAAGAATGGATCTCTTGAGGGCTTGCATTGTTGGAGCAGCTGGAACTCCTTACCATGACGGCCTATTTTTCTTTGATATTTTGTTTCCTCTGGATTATCCCCGCGAACCACCTGTAAGTCTTCTTTTTTCCTTCTTCTTTTACCCATTACATGTATAAGAATCTTGGATTATCAGACTTTTCTGCTAGATATGTAAGATCCTCAACTTCTTTCAGTAGATGAAATCTAGATGTCCTAGTGGCTTGATAGATGTGCTTTCATGGTAAATGTTTTCCCTCCTCGTTATCTTTAAGTACCAGACATTTAGGTATTCAATTTTTTTTATTGAGTAGCGCAAAATCCTATTAGGATATCTTGAACTTCTTAATGAGAATATAAGAGGATGTACTTAAAATAAACTAAACACAATTGAAATAATCTACTTTATTTTGCAGTCCGTTCACTACATCTCTGGGGGACTCCGATTGAACCCAAACTTATACGAGTCAGGAAAAGTGTGTCTTAGCCTTCTTAAGACATGGACGGGTACTGGCACTGAAGTGTGGAATTCTGATAGCTCCACTATCCTTCAATTATTATTATCACTTCAGGCACTTGTTCTTAATGAGAAACCATATTTCAACGAGGCGGGCTACGATAAACAGATAGGAAGAGCTGAAGGAGAGAAAAACTCCATCAGTTACAACGAGAATGCTTTCCTGCTGTCATGCAAGTCCATGCTATACCTCTTGCAAAAGCCACCTAAGGTATCTCAGCATTTCCATTACAACTTTTACAAAACCATAAGTTATCCATATCCTTTTCCATTAATTTGTTCATAGCGAGGTCACCTAGAATTTATATCCCGAATCTCCAGTAATTTAATGTTCTTCTTCATATCAATCCAGCATTTTGAGAAACTCGTCGAGGAGCATTTCACTCGTCGGTCGCTGCATATTCTGGCTGCCTGCAAGTCTTATTTGGATGGTGCCCAGGTTGGGCGTCCATGTGATTCTGGAATGGTATCAGGTGAAGATCATAAGACCTGCTCCACCGGGTTTAAAATCATGCTCGCGAAGCTTTTGCCGAAGCTTATGTCAGCCTTTGATGAAATGGGAGGCGATCGCAGCCAGTTTATCGAGCAATTTAATGAAATTCCACGATCAGGAAAAGAGTGAATCTGATATAGGTATCGATTGATGAACTATTTCTTTGCTTATTTGCTATAGCCTATAGGTTTCCTATAAGCGCAGCTGCTATGTTTGGCTTGTAATTATCTCTTTTGGTGTGATGATTCTATCTTCTTTGTTGCTGTAAACTAGGTCAGTTGTACTGCTTCCTTGTGTAAATTTTGAATGGAAAGTTGTACTTGAATAAGAACTACTTGCCATAAAACCAATTTGCAGAACAACACTGGCTCTTAATTCATTTAAAAGAACATCATCCTCAGTACTAGTTTGAATACCACTTATTTGACCTTAAAATCTATTTTTTTTTAATTTTTTTATTTCACTTTAGAAAAAAAAAAGACTTGTTCAAAAATATGAAAGTTATTTTGCACTATTAGTTAACTTAACTTGTCTAAATGTAGAATATTAATGTCATGATATTTTTTTAGTTATTAAAGATAAAATGCATGGTTTAAATTAATTAATAGTTATAATAAAAGCATAACATAAAAATATTTTAAGATTATAATATAATACATGAATAATATGTGTGTGTTTTTGTTATTAGATAGTGGAGTTCTATGAAATAATTAGACTTCCGTAAAGTGACTTTCTTGTAAGAGTTTAAAAAAAAACTAATTTTGGTAAATAAGAAAGTGCTTTCTTTAATTTATTTTCTATAATTAAATATTAAAACTAGAAACGTTTATAAAAGTGATTTTTTTTTCCCATTTTCTCACCTACCGACCTACCGGTAACTAAACAGTAAACACTGCTGATAGTGGCTGGCACGTAAATAATTCGAAAATTGAGGACGTTCTCTTCCTCTGCTTTTAATTCCCGTTGGCTGCTACGATCTCTCCGATTCTCTCTCCTCTCTCTCGCGCGAGACGCCGACCCCTCAACTATGGCGTCGCCTCCTCCGCCGCTCTCCAACAAATCTAGGTTTAGGGTCTCCCTCAGTCCATATCTTCTCCTCCTAGTCCTCTTCTTCCCCTCCTCCGCCTCCGCCTCCTCCTCCTCCTCCAAGATCTCCTATGCCGACCACTGCACCGCCGCCGCCGCCGTCCCGGAATCCGACGCCTCCGTTGACAAATTCTCTGCCTTTACACTGTCCACCGGATACTTCTCCGGTGCAGATTACTTCTTCGGCCCGGACGCCGGTTTCAGCGTCCCGTTCCCCAGATCCTTCTCCTTCCTCCCCCGATCCATCCATTGGACACAAACCCCCGGCGTACTCAAGATCGCCGGGACCCTATTTCTACGCGGCGGAGGTGGCGCTTTCTGGACCACCCACCGCAACATCACCCAGAATCGCTCTCTGCTTCACCGTGTCCGGCCTCGGATTCCGCACTCCTTCTCCCGGAGGGCAAAGGCCACCTTCGAGCTAGATGGATTCTGGTCGGAGTCTAGTGGATTTCTTTGTATGGTGGGGAATGGCTTCGGGCGATCCAAGCAAGGTACCTCCGTTGATCTCGCCGCTGTTTTTAAGCTCAATTACAAAAAAAGTTTCGAACTTTCTACTAGTTTCATCAGTGGGAGTTTGATGAGCTTGGATGCTCCTGGTAGTTCGAATCACTTTGATAAAATCTCGGTTTTGGCCTACGCTGAGGGGAATTATGAGTACACGCAGATCGCCCGAGCCGAGAGTTCTTGTTCTCGTGTAGGTGGTTTGGAAGAATCGCGAGGGCTTGGATCTAGTTTTTCCTGTTCTCGCCTGCAGAGTGTATTGGAAGGTGGGTTTAGATTGGAGGGTGGGAAGAATTGTTCAGATGGACATTGCGTTCCAGCAAGAGGGAGTCTTGGGTTTAACCAGCATTTTATGTCATTGAATCAGGTCCATTGTACTGACGATGGGAAGATACATATGTATGTAGTGTTCTCCAATTGGACTAGTTTCCAATATCATAGCTTTGTGGTTGCAAAGAATGCACTAGTTGGTGAAGGGGTTTGGGACAAGGAGAACAACCGGCTTTGTCTTGTTGCTTGTAATGTGCTGATTTCTAAGGATACTCCTGTTAATTTATCTGTTGGTAATTGTCCATTTGGGATGAGTTTTTGGTTGCCAGCTGTCTGGTCAATTAGGAGTAGGAGCATTGCTGTCGGCCGTATTTGGAGCGAGCCGCGTAACGGTGGTCCAGATAACTTCAGCATGCTTTCATTTCGGAGCACTGGAAGAAATAGGGATGATCTTTCTGGTTTGAAATACAACTACACCAAGATGGATGTAGTGAGAATGTCCTGTGTGATGGATGATTTGCATAACAAAAGGAAAGAGAAATACCCTGATGGGAGTTCATTTGTAGATTTGAAATTTGTTTTTTCTGTGACAAATGCTGAGGGAAAAAGTGCCCGGGGATATGCAGCCCCAGTTACAATTGGTGATGTATTTTCTAGTGGATCATTCATGTCGGACAGAGTGCTTCCATTCTCTAAGCCTACATCAACAGAAAAGAGCCACAGCCTTCTGAATGTAAGCTATAAAATAAGCTACACCTCTCCCGCTGCATCCTTAAATCTGAATGAAGAAACAGAAATCTTGGCAGAAGGAATATATAACACTGGAACAGGTTCACTTTGCTTGGTAGGTTGCCGACCTGTGGATTTCCTGGATGTTGCAAAGCAAGCAGAAGTTAATGATTCTATGGATTGTCAAGTTCTTATTAATGTCCAGTTTGCTCCCTTGAATGGGAAGACCAGAGAGCATCTAAGAGGTGCAATTAGGAGTACACGAGACAGGTCGGACCCTCTTTTCCTTGATCCATTGGAGATTACTTCATATGGTATTTACACAGCACAAGCAGCTGCGTCAATCTGGAGAATGGATTTAGAGATCACCATGGTTCTGATCTCTTTGACATTATCCTGCATCTTCATAAGCTTGCAGCTCTTCCATGTGAAGAAGAATCCAGAAATTATTCCTTCCATATCTGTTACAATGCTTGTTATTCTGTCTTTGGGTTACATGATACCTTTAGTATTGAACTTTGAAGCTCTGTTCTTCATTGGGCGTAGCAGGCAAAACGTTTTGTCTTGGACTGGCGGATGGCTTGAGGTGAACGAGGTTCTAGTGAGGGTCATGACAATGGTGGCCTTCTTATTGCAATTTTGGCTTCTTCAGATTGCATGGACTGCAAGATCAGTAGATGAGGGAAAAAGAGCCATGTGGGTTACTGAAAAGAAGGCTCTCTTTATTTGCGCACCTGTGTATGTTGTTGGGGGCCTAATTGCCTTGTTAATTCACATGAAATCTAATCAAGCTGCACAGCAAAGACCATATTTAGTCTCTGTGCACCAACATACTCTATGGGAGGATTTGATATCTTATGCTGGCTTGATACTTGATGGGTTCTTGCTCCCTCAAGTTATCTTCAACATATTCTCAGATTCCAAAGATAAGGTCCTGGCCCCTTCCTTTTATGTTGGCAGCTCTCTCGTGCGGGCATTACCTCACGTGTATGATGCTTATAGAGCTCAAAGCTATATACCTGGTGTGAAGTCATCTTATATTTATGCTAGTCCTCATGATGATTTCTTTACTCTTGCATGGGATATCATTATTCCTTTTGGAGGATTACTTCTTTCAGTGATCATATGTTTGCAGCAGCGTCTTGGTGGTGCTTGTTTCCTGCTTCTGAAGCACAAAAAGTCGCTAGAATATGAGATGGTTCCTGTCGCTAGCTCATAGCATATGCGAGTATTACGGTTCAACAAAGTTTCCTTTACATGTAAATCATCATTCAGATTGAAAAGGGGATCTGATTAGAAGAAAAAGAAATCTGGTGCTTCAATTTTCTACCTTGGTATTTTCATAATCAAATCTAATGTGGTTATTGCCAGAATTGTGTTTCTCTGCAACAATAGATGAACATTCAGATGGACAAATTCTTCTGGTACTATGTATTTCTGCGCATTCCTATCTTCAGTTCAGTGGTTATCTATATGCTTATATCGTTGTGTACAAAAACTATTCTCTCTCTGTCTTTTGTATCCATAGTCCAAATGGAAATTGATTGATTACTGCTACATTTTGCCACAAATATGTAACCGGTTCTTGAATCTTGACGTAATAAACAATTTGATCATAGCACTGAGCTACATATGAGCATATCTCCTTTGTATGTACTCACCACTTGTGAGCATATCTGGATTGATCTTAAGATACCATTCCTTGTGAACTTTTCCCATGCCTTCTCTGCTGGAATATTGATGAGAATTTCCCCTCTCTCTCTCTCTCTCTCTCTCTCTCTCTCTCTCTCTCTCCACTGTTGCACTAGTATTTCTTATATAGAGGAGAATGTGTTACAAGGTAGGTAACAATATTACAAAGTAGTATGAATGATAAGATATCTTCCATGGTGATTCATTATATTAAAGAAGACGGACTTTGGATATGCCCAATTTTATACACACTATAACAAATATACTCTGATGCTTTAATGCTTTGGAAAAGGTGAAAGGATGATGCTCCACTGATAACCTTGCCTTGCATTCCTTACAGATGACCCCACTCATATATTCTTTACCAGGATCTTTCTATGGTTCCTGTGGGAAAATTAAATGCACATAAAGTTGCTATTAGTTATATATATATATATATATATAATGTAACAAATAGTGATTGCAATAGATAGAGTTTGAAAATTCCCCTAATCTTTTGTTTTTTTAATTTTAAAAGCTAAAAGATTGATTCTAGTCAAAATTAGAATATATAGATCGCGTTCCTTCCAATTGAATCAGAAATTAGAATAGGGCTTTTTGTAATATACCTAAGTGTAGGAGTCCAACTGCAAAATATTAAAGGAAAAGAAAAGGGTTACTCTACGATAATACCAAAATGTAGGGGTTCATATACAAAGGCAATTCTCATATTAAAAAAGCGGTCATGTCAGTTGTCAATTATCCCACGAAATAATTGCCCACATCACCCAATTCGTCTCCCTTCCGCTTCTTCTCGTCCAAGCTCCGATCGCCCCCTTCTCTCCCCGGCAAACTTTCCCGGCGATATCCGTGCCTTTTGGTGCATCTCTCTCTCTCTCTCTCTCTCTCTCTCTCTCTCTCTCCTCACCCTTCAGGCGAATTCCATCATCCAGTCGAGGACGACCTAACCCTGACCCTAATCCTCGCATCGCTGGAGCTTACGCTGATGAGTTCATATCTAGGAATTGTTTATTCAAGTCGATTTTGTTGTGGTTGTGAGACTTCTTCTTTCTAATTGTTGGATTTGGAGTTCCGATGATTTGGTTAATGATTGCTGCTTGTAGTAGCGCTTTTCGAGAAAGGGATTGGGTTTAGTAAGAAAATTTGTTGAATCTGTGAGGTTTCTTGATCTATACTAGGATTGGGACTAATCCTGAGAAGGGCAACTCCACTCGATCCGAGTGAATTAAATTCATCCTAAGATGAAAGCGTTGTGATATGCCTATACTTTCTTATACAAGGTTGTATTTTTATTATGGTATTTGCCTTCTATTTGCAGAACAATGATAAATCTCTTTAAAATAAAGGGACAGAAAAGGGAAGATGCAGCAAATCCCAATGGAAGGTCTTCGGTTAAGAAGCAGAGTGCAGGGGAATTACGTCTTCATAAAGGTTTGTTGCATTGAAGGCCTTTTATATATGTATCTACTTTAATTTCTTATTGCTTGAGCTACCTTTCTTATTATCAATTTGTTTATACTTATTGGAGAAATTTGTGAAGTGGAGTGGAATCAAATTATAAATTTGGGTTGATGAGGCAAGATGCTTGCGGCTTTTTTTAAGATATTAATTTTTTCACTAAAGTACGGATGAACTCTTGGTAATTTTATCTCCAACAGTCGTGCAACACTATTCTTTAAACAAAAAAACTATTTTTTATGAATGATTCGTTTTATATTATTTTAAGAAAGTACCCTACAATACTTAGTTGCAAGTTTATTCCAGGGAGTGCTTTCTTTATGCATTGGTTAGATAGAAGCTCTCTTGGGTGTAGTATGTTGGTTGAAATGGCACTGACAATAAAGGTCAGGTGGTCCAAGTGGTTGCTTAATGTATTATTGGCTACATCCATCGCAAACTTAGTTCAGCAAGACATGGATAAATGATAGATGAGGGGAAAGATATATTTAGAATACATGACATATAAGCCAATGGAGTTGTCAAAGTATGCTACTCAGTGTGTCAGCATGGAGTGATCCAGTTTAAGCAGAAATTTCAAGAGAGGCATGAAAAGGTATAGAGATATTTTCCCCAGATGCTTTGGTTGAGTAAAGATGCCATGGTCTCTAGTTAGTTTTAAAAGATTGCACAAATGATAGTTGAAAATGCAAAATGATTCATAGAGTTGTCCCCACTCCCCACCTATGAATGAGTGTTCTGGTTTTGGTTGATCTTTAAGCTAATGGGGTCTCGGGTGCATGGTCATGCAATTTTCCTGCATTCACCTTCCACAGTTTCTCATGATTGATGATTCACATTCTTATGCTGCAGTCCCATTCACTGTAATTTCTTTACTTTTAGCTTGATGAATAATTATATGTAGAAAGTGTTATGCAACTTTTGGGCTCTTTTTTTTTCTGTCAGTTGCATTTCATGGGATTACAATGGGGATAAGAACTTTAACATTTTGCACATTGGTACAACTTATTTGTTCAAATTCAGAGTTGCAGGTTTCTTTTAACTTCTGCAAGCGCCTATTTCATCATCTGATATTTCACCTTCTTTTAGAGTATGAAGAGTTTAAGACAATTTATCTGATTATCCATTATCCATAATTTACAGATATCAGTGAGCTTAACTTACCTAACACCATTTCCATTTCTTTTCCCAATGGGAAGGATGATCTGATGAACTTTGAAATCTGCATTCGCCCTGATGAAGGATATTACCAGTAAGTAATGTTTTGCCAGTTGCTAGCCATTTTTCAATTCCATCTGGGAATACTAGGATTTCTTTCATGTTGATTTATAATATGTTTCAATGTAACCCGAGAATATTACTCTCTGTATGTCTATATAGCTGTTATGTGTGAAGCATTTTTTAATATTCAGGATTTTGTTTCATTCTTTTCAAATATTGTATTTCCTGATCCATAACATCTTGTTTGAATCTTACGTGTCTTATCCCTTGTCGGTCAGAGGTGGTGCATTTATTTTTACCTTCCAAGTGTCTCCTTCTTATCCTCATGAGCCACCAAAGGTCAAGTGCAAGACGAAGGTATAACTGGATTTTGCTAAATGTCAGTCGTTCTTCTTCTTTCCAAAGATGCTTGTTATTTGTTGAAACTTTTTTATTCTATGAACTGAAATATATATTTACTCAGGTTTATCACCCTAATATCGACTTGGAAGGAAATGTCTGCCTGAACATTCTGCGTGAAGATTGGAAGCCTGTTCTCAACATTAACACAATCATCTATGGCTTGAATCTCCTTTTTCTGGTACTTCTAATCTTCTTATTTATTGTAAAGCTTTAATCCTATTAGAAGATAATAACCGCCTCTGAATTTAGTTGCATGCTTATTTTCTTCATGGTTGTATAATCGCTCTCATGAATTTGTTTTAGATCCAAGTTGATCGACGAATTAAATTTTATCAGTTTATGAGTTTTGGAAGTGTCAACCATGATGAAGACTTTCTTGTAAACCCTTGGAAAAATAGAAGTGTGGTGTGGTTAAAGATATTGTTTACATCATCGAAGTAAATTAAGAGAGGATTTATGTATGTCTGAACTATCTGGAACTTCTGTGTAGCGCCCACCCTTGTCTCTGCATGTAGACATCAGTCACTCATCAGAATCATTTGTTCATTCACTTTATTTTTATGATGAAATTTTCTCTCTATTTAAACTTTTTTTTGGTTTTCTATCTGGCAGCAACCGAATGACGAGGATCCCTTGAACCATGATGCAGCTGCAGTTCTTCGGGACAATCCTAAGATGTTTGAGACTAATGTGAGAAGGGCGATGGCTGGAGGATACGTGGGTCAAACATACTTCTCTCGATGCATGTAATGGTGCTAAGTGCTAACTGATCGGAGTGTGTATATTGTTCTTTGACATCATTGCGGCCCCAAGCTTTTTACACTGTTACAGAATATTGCAAGACTTCAGTACTACTACTATTTACTATATCGCAATGTGTGAATAACTCTTAGCCATGTAACAGTCCAAGAGAGAATGGGTTTTCATGGTACTTTATGAGTGAAACGTGTGCTGGCTTGATGCTTTAGTGTACCTTACGTGTAAACTGGCGAAGTAGATTTTCTATGCCCATAATCCATGTTTTTTTAACTTGTCCAAGAAAAAGAGAGATCTTATTAGATTTCGTGTGTGTGTGTGTGTTGAGAAACCCAGATATATTATTGAAGAAGACGGGAGAAGATGGGAAAGGATCAAAGGAGAGAGGATTCTGGAGGAGGGGGAAAGGGAGTGGAATACAAAGTGAGGAGGGAGGAGAAGCCCAGATCTCCAAGAGGGGGGAATGTGGAGCCCAGTAAAGATTAAAGTCTCTGTTGAAGTTTCTTTTCTAGTTGCTCTCCTTCCAAAGCAATGACTAGAGGAGGCCAAAGAGCGAGTAAGCGGAATAAAGTCCTTTCTCCAAAAGGACTGATAGGCAACGAACGAAGGACGATGGCAGGGACGAAAGGCCTAACGGATAAAGAAGAGAATCCTGAAAATGCTTGATGAGAAGAAAATGGTCGATAGAAAGGGTAGGGCAACGGTCCCGACGTTGAGAGCAGTGAACAGTCAGTCATAATAACAAACAAAAAAAGACAAAATCCTAGACCTTATATAAGATGGGAGTGTGATCTTCAAAAGGAATAGGCTAAGAAGGGAAAAGGAGAGCCTTGGCCTTTAAGGCACTAACCTCTTCGATCTGAACCGCAATGGCGACGAGCAGGAGCCACCGGTGCAGGGGAGAGTTATCTATCCTGCTATCCACCCTACACGGCTACAAGGCACAAGCCAAAAGTTGATCAAGTTGACCCCTCTCCGGATGGAGGAGGAGACAGCAACCAAGAACGGACCAAAGAGACCGTATCACCGGCCAGGATTGTTCTCTATGTCATCGACTGAGATGTGTGAGACTATGTCTATGCGCCATTATTGATGCTTTTAATTTTATGCATAACGTCAGCCAGTCGTCGTGCCATCTCCCGGAAACTATTTTACCGCCAAGAAAATAAGCTCAGGGAGGTCTTCTTGTCTGCGACTGACGGTTTCAGATTCACTGCTTCGAGTTCATCTGTCCCGAAGATAGTGAAACTCTAATGAGATTGATTAATTTAAGAAATAGTACAAATAACACCCTACATTACAAATAAAATCCTCTCTTTATCTATTGGATGAAAACTAAAAGAACAAACCATGCTCTGAATAATTTTTATTTTATTCTAAAACACAGTCCTTATTTCATAATAAACGCTAAACATCATAATAACCTTATTTTAAAATACAAATATTATTAATTAAAAGTACATCTTATACTACTCTTATTTTTATTATGGTATTTGCCTTCTATTACTAATTTATCTTTAATATATATCACATCAACATACTATAGAGAGTATTCATAATAATTTCATAAAAACCAAAATATATTTTCCGCTTTTTCTTATTTTATATTATATTAAAAATAATTATTACATTCTTATTTCAGAATATAAATAAATATAAAAATAATTATTCCTACAATAAAATTCTTATTTTTTAAAAAAATAAAAAGAGTATCTATTCTAGAATTGATTTGAGACCTTATGCCGCAACACTGAAGTGAGCGGACACCTGAAGTGTTTAAACAAGGAAAAGAAATTCAGAGTAGAAGTGTAAATAAGAGTACCACCCTTCAATAGCAATCGTTTGCAAAAAGTATAGTCAGTTAATATGTACATTTTGGCTATTGACATGTACTCATGTAGGACTATCTACTTGTTCCATCTTTAACTATATAGTCTATATACCAAAATGCAGGTAAAACCTGACTACTAAGATGAAACAACATGGTATTGCCTATGTCAATAACTACGATTAATAAGTTTGGAGTTCTATGATGAAGAAGATGGCTATGCTACTGCAAATTTGGTCAGGATCCATATCTGAACAGCCTACTGAACTTTGGATTGCATGCTCAGTTCTTTTGCTCCACCCGCATTGCCTTGAGGATGGAAGCATCATCATGCAAGGTGAATGGCGCTCTGGCAAAAGAAGACACATTAGAAAAAATTAAAAGAGGGTAACTAAGAGTTGCCTCAACTCTAAGCTTAAAAAGAGAAGAAAAAAAAGTACTGCATGGATGAGGTTCTGCAACTCTTAACGAATAGATGATACAAGTATGTGTTAACAATAAAAGGTGCAGAGTGCAATACCCATTGAAGTCAAAAAGAACGAATTGCATGTCCTCTGAAATCTCAATCTCCACTGTTGCCTTGGGACTAGTCTGCTCCAAGAGGAGAAGTTACATCAATGAAAATGAATAGTAAGAAGATATTAAGTCAAAAAATGTCAGCTGTTATTAAAGATGAATACCTTTACAGCTGCCATGTTATGAGAGCTTAAACAGATCTTTTCCAGATTAGGCAAGATAGTCAGGACGCAAATGTTTGGCAAATACATCAAAGTAGCATCAATTGCAATTTGCAAATAAGATGTTCATTAATATACAGGAAATCACCTTTACATGAAAAGGTATGCCACTCTACTGGATGGCTACAAGATCCACTCATAGTAGTCCATTCAAGATACAATTACTTTATCAATCAAAAAGTGTGACCTAGTCCGTGAAGCTCCCGCCATGCAAATTGCATATAAGGACTAAAGCATGGGTTAATTTGGAAAACCATACAAATACCGATTCAACTATTCCTAAATTAAATGTCAACGCTCTTCTAACTTGTATTCATCAAAGATCACCCACACAAAAGTATTTCATAAATCCTAATAAATCAAAACGCACCAAAGAAAGAACTTAAACATAAAGGGAAATAATCGTCAGGAATAATTCATGCAAAATGGATACTGTTCATGCTGAACTTGACTAAAATTAACAATAAACTGTTCGATCAGAGTTCCATAATCTGCATATCCTTGAAAAGAAAGAATCTGTTAATAATTTAATTAACTGGACATGTGCCAGTCATGAGAGAGGAAGCTAGCCATTAACTGGAAAACATGAAGAAGCAATTGTACTAGGCAGGGGGAAAAACATTTACAGCATTACTACAGTATATGAGAATAAAAGAGTACATACTTTGACCAATAAAAATGGTAGTGCGACACCTTCAGAAATATTCGCTGACTTCTGCAATTTCTGGTTGCGTGACATAAGTATCTGGAGGTCTACTAACTTGAAGAAACAAAAAGTAACACAAGTATCACTCACTAGGCAAAGATGAGCAACCACACCAGGTGACCACCAATTCATTGAAAGAACGTCGATATCAAGTAAAACTAGCACGAGCATATGACTAAATTGCTAGAGCTTACTTGATCCCCTACTTCTTGTAGGAAAGCTGTCTTTTTTTGGATTCTGCTCAAAAGATCCAAGCGAATTTCCTATAAAATGTAAAACAAAACTAAAAACTAACATATATGTTCCTTGTCAGGGTTCAATCATGAGCATATTATAGGTTAGTAAACCATAGCACTTGATCGACATTCAATTCTGATATATTTTCATTTTATTCAATAGAACTCACCTCCAACTTCTTTATCTGTTCAGCTCTGGTAGAAGGAAATCCTATCCACTTTATCTCCTTTTTGTCTTTCTCAATAACATCAATTGCCAGGAGAACATTAAAAGCGTCGTACACCCTCCGCCGGATGTTTTTCTCATCAAACTACTCAAATAGAAATAATTTGACAATGCCACCTGTAAACATTTCTTTGCGCATGTCTGTGTGTATTTAATTAAGCTGAAATTGATGGTACAGAACAAACCTCTATATCTTCACCCTTATTCACCAGGGATGGCAGTTCAGCTAGAATTTCGTCTGCAACCTGGGATATGCACCTTAAAAATTAGAATAATTAAAAGATAGATTAAATTAAGAAAAATGATAAAAAGGAGAAGGTACTGTGCTCTTTGTTCGAATTAATTTACCTTGAGAGTTACTGCTAGTTAAAGTAAGACTTATATCCTTTTGATCCATATTAATATAACAGCTAAGGGGCTAAGGGCCTTGAGTTCAAACTGATATCTTGTGTTAAGCCAGTATCCTAACAAAATGTAAACATTTAAAAACACAAACTTCGGACTCCATGACAAATGACTATGGTAGGATTATGTGAGAGCAAGAAGTAGGCATTGTCAAACAAGTCTGTGATCACCAAAAACATCGGATACATGTTTAAGGTACACTGCTCAGAGTTTCAAAATCCGCTTAACGTTTTATATGGTTTTCACGGAAAAATATTTCTCATAATAAGCACATAAAATTTTTGTAGCATTCATTAGTGAATGTTTTCTAAATTAAGGAGATGTTTAAGTAGCAGAATCTTGTGCCATTAGACTCAATGCCTTGTTTGTATGTTGAAGTTAGCATATCCAATTAGAAAGGCCTATGCTTCAACATCCACATCTTTTTCATAATAAAAACAAAATATAGAAGTGAAAAAAAGGAGTGATATTCATTGCTCGAGATTATAAGGAATATCAACCAGAAAAGGAAAGAACAAAGAAGAAACATGAAAGAGAAAAGCATTATTAGACAGCACAGATTACCTCATTATATGTTGTTCTTCCTTTGGCCTCGACCTTCTTACAAACTGAAAGACAAAACAAGATACAGTTCATGCAGAAAGACAAAATATAATTTCAATAGGAAATTGTCTTTATACTAATGATATATCCTCCACAAAGCATACTACAACAACTGAGATCATGCAACTTCCATACAGGTATCATTATGGGTGGTACATAATATTGTTTAACCCATAAGTATAAGCTAACTCTAAGTTCAAAAATATCAAGAAACATTGAGTCAACTACCTTACCTATTGTACTGTACTGACGAAGACCCCAGCCCATGATTCTTGGTTTCTTCTTTTCTCCCATGGCACTACTTATAAAGGTGCAATCAGAGGAGACAAAGATCAATTAATAAATAAGTAAATAACCTCACAAGAAAAATTAAAAGAAAGTATGGAATGCCAAACTGCTCACCAATCAGAAGTTTGGAACTTGGCATCTTCCTGAACATACATGTAATTTAACGTCAATATATTATCCCAAGCTGATGTCGGCTGCTTCGCCACTCTTTTCCTATGAACATGTACATTAGCAAGGCATCAGAAATCAGTTTTAAGTATTTCACACACAAAATTGCCCTTTGAATTATATATATTGTTTAACCTAAACAAAGAACATCAATCAAGGATCATTGCCCGAGTTTCTTCAGATATCAAAAACATAAAATCATCTGGAAAAATCTGCAAACTGCAATCCACAAACACAAGTAGGTGAAATAAACAAGGAGAAAAAGATAAACATGCATAATATTACAATTTCTGGTGCATCCATAAATTAGCTAGTTAAATGAAAGGATTAACAATTAACCAGCACCTCATTAAGAATTTGTTCAAGTGATCCTCGTCAACATCACCACTTACATTGTGTTTAACTACAATTCATTTATCTTCTCATAGTTATCTAACTGACTGACATGCATGATTACCGTCCGATTTTACCTCCTCAGATTCTTATGATTACCATCGGATTTTCCTATTTCTTTGCTACTTAATAGCCGCAATAGACATTTTTATCCTGCCAAACCTTCCGCACTCACCTGGATTATTTCGTAGCAGTTAAGCTTATTTATTTATTCCAATTAAACGAAAAGATCAAACGTGAACCCATCAAATTAGCCTTACAGCAACAAAGTCCAGTCAGATGTATCTCATCAAAAATTCTGCTCAAATCGCAAGTAGGCTTCAAAAAAATTCATCTTGAATAATGACGAGTTGCAGAAAACAAAAGGAAGTGCCGCAAGTGTCGTGATCGCGTTAACATCAAACAGATATCACCATCAAGAAGTGCCACAGAAGCGCAAGAACAATCAAAGCTACAAATTATCTTCAAACCCCCAGAGGAAGACAAATGGAGCAAACGCTTCGAAATCGCGTATGAATCTAAAGGATCTCTCGTCTAGAAACGAAGAGAACTACTTATCTTAACTCTGCTAAGAAAATAACAAGCGAAAAATTCGAAGTAAAACCTGAAGGAGACGAGAGCTAGGGTTTCTTCGGAGAAGTTTACGCGAGAGAGAGAGAGAGAGAGAGAGAGAGAGAGAGAGAGAGAGATAAAGAGAGTGAGAGAGAGCGGGGAGGTAAAGGAGGACGACACGAAAGAGACTAAAGAGAGGGAAGGGAACTTTAATTAACTTGTACCAGGGACGTACATCACCACCGTCCATTCTAGCCAATGGATAGATTAAACGGGTTCAGAGTCTCTCCGGTGCATCGGGAAAAGCAAACCCGTCTCTAGTTCCACGTGGCAGGCGCAAGCACCGTTGTTTCGACGAACGAATCGGAGAGGGTCCGAACTCAACTAGCTCATTAACTTCGATTGCACCGGGGACTCACGCCAAGTTTCTATTGGATAATAAATAGTAGATATTCGTTCGACTCTGCTTAAATTTTTTAGGATCTGAATCATATACAGACCGGTACCTAGACCAACAACATTTAGGCATCTAGTCCATTCTGATATCGACTTATTTCATATTCGATTTAGGTCAATATTTAAGTTACAATTGAGTTGTATTGCTCGAGTTTCAACATAGGGTGCAACCAAACTAATAGGATCAGCGTTGACATAATAACTAAAGAGACTCATATGTATCAAAATTTGAATATCTATAGAATCAGGTCAGCTGAGACACTATAAAAGTTCCATTTTTCTTTGGGAAAAAGAAAGTCATAGAATGCAACCATGTTGAAATACCAATGCCCAATACCCAAACAATTTCGTTGAATCACTCTGCGCAATTTTCTTTTTTCTAAACAAGAAGATATCACTACAGATAAATATGATGACTTGCTACACAACGACAATGACAAGGTATCAGAGCTTTTAATTAAATACACTTGGTAAATCCAGCATCAACAGCAAATATATTCTGGAGGTTTAACAAAATCCATGTTAATTCTTTCTCAGCAGAGTAATAAACTACATAGCTTCTAATTCCTATTCTGCCTAGGGATATAAATTAACGTTAATCGTGAAATTATTTGGACCAGCTCAAAATCTTTCAGCAGTGATGACAAGAGGCTGGGCTTCGATATGCTTCTTGGTAACGTAAGGCCCCCTTTTGATGGCTTCCTGCAACTGATAAAGTGTGGCTAGTGTCATTGTCTCAATCATCTTCACATTATATAGATTCTACCTCTAATTCCACCAAATTTTGCTATGTGCACCTTGATTGCTAAACGTACCTTTCCTGCAATTCCAGCAATACTAGCATCATGAAGCAATGGTGAAGATGATAAGGACTTGCTGATTGCCACGCAACACTCATGCCGGGCATCCATACCTAGAAATTGCAAAATTAGTTATAGCACATATTGAGTTAATCATAAAATATTACAACAGTCATGTTCCACCGGTGCGCCACAAATAATCATAAGATATTCAACATTTTCAACAGAAGTACTTCACATTTTACAGGACGAGTTGTGAATAAGTGATCAACTGTACTACGAAGAAGAAGAAGAAACGAACCATTCTTTGTAGTCTCAGCATGTGGATTAGTCACCACAGAAATAATATCCTGCTTTGAACAAACTTCCATCAAACACCACTGGCGAACCACCAATCCAGCTATCAATCTATAACCCTGTGAACATTTACAATAAATAAATAAATAAATAAAGGGTTTTTTGTACACATACCGTTCAAAATTCGCACCTCTAAAATTGATATTTGTCGGTATCCGGTATCCCTCAAACATGGTTTTTGCATGCACATCCTTTAAAATCCTTATATTTTGCGTGAATACCCTTAAAGTTAAATAGCTGGTAAAATTTAAACAATTTAAATATAAAAAAATAAAATATCTTTATTCTAGCTTTCAAGTATTTTCTTAGTTATTCTCTTAAAAAAAATGTGTTTCTTAGTTAAGTGTCTTTTTTATTAAATTATACAGACTTAACTTGAAAAATAATCAAGAGGATATCCATGCAAATAATATATGTTTTGAGAGATATCAACTTTAGAGGGGCATACATCACAAATAAACCTAATTGCAATTCCATACTTGGTGAGCTAAACATAAGAAATTGCACAGTTCCTAGACTCCGTGCTGCAAGCACTGGAAAACATATTAAGGAACAACTCAAATATCAAAAAGATAAACTGTACTATAGTCAGCCAGCATCCCAAAATTCAATCAGAACATTAGAGGTTAAATGAATAAGAGATGCAGTTGCGGGATAAGAATTAGAAGTTAAAAAATTGACTTGAAATAATAGTAAGCATAGCAATAAGGTCGAAAGTTGAAATAGAAATAAGATTTAAATAAAGATTCACTATTGCAAATACTTATTGAAAGGATATGTCCATTGGAACCACTTACAGCTATTCGGATTTCTGGCTCTTGTTGCAGTCTTGAGAAAAGAAGACCCTGTTAACAAAATATAAAAAATTTGAAAACATTTAAAAGGAATACAAATGTCAAGATATGTGAACATCGCTTTCCCCACAAAAGAGGATGGAAAGGTGCTAAAGAAGGCTATAGCCCATAGAGATACCCGGTCATGCTTGAAAAGTTGTACTAATGAAGCTGACCAGCTAGACTAAAGTCAACAATTCAGAGTGCAGCATGATACCCTTATTTCCACAAAATAGAGAAACTTCCTGATAAACAAAAAGAATAGAACAGTAGGGTAAGTTACTGACAGACGGAGTCAGTTTTGGACTATTGGCTGCTGTTGCATAAAACAGTTGCTTAAGGCATTCCTCTGCTTTACTGTCCAGCATCATTTTCTCTTCTGGTCGATCTACTCCACATATACTTCCAAGGGCATGTAAAGAAGCCTGAAAGAACTATGTTAGCTCTCCAGAGAAAAATATTCTCGAGGACACAGGCTCCAACATATTAATACCATCTCAATAAGTAAAATTACCAACGACAGAATATAAGAGAAACCAAAATGATAGAAGTCTTGATGAGCCATCTATTATTTGAAATCATGTGTCAATGTTATCTTGATATTGGCACTTGTTGAATACATCATTTAGTTCAACCTGGAGAATAACATTACTACAACCTAAAGCATAACTAAAAAGTTGTTTAGCCTGTAGTTTAACTTTTGAGAGCATACGAAGAGCACATAAAGGAAGTTCACTTGTTTGCAGCAGAAGCAGATCATGAGACAGTATATGAGGGCCAGATAAGAACGATCAGGGAATTATGAATTACTCTAAAAGAATATATTTTTGGAGGAAATATAGAAGTCACTATGTACATACCAATTGTTTACCCCTACTTTGGCGACCAAAGGCTGATTCTACAACATGTCTTGCAACCTCAGACGAACTTGTAAGTAACAGACTTGCTCCTTCAGTTGCTAGACATCAAAAAACACAAACAAGAATATGAAAGCAAAATATTAACAATTTAACATCCTTTTGAGTACTTGATCCAGGAATTCTAGAGAATATTAAATAACGTTAAAACTTAAAAGGCCCAACCAAATAGCTAAATCTTCCAAGAAAAGACAGCAACAAATATTCATGAGATTCTTCTGACAAACCATACGAACTGAACTCCATTGGATTTGCCTTTGAAGTTATATTAAAGGCTTTATGAGAGTACTTACTTGCTCCAATTAACCCTAGAGCTTCTAGTATGCTCTCACATTCATCTGTATTTTGACTGTCTAGCAGCTTCAGTCTTCCATCAATAGCAAACAGAAGTGTTGAAATACCTGAAAACAATTTCAGCAATTTGGTTAGCTCCTCTAGTACTAAGTTCTAGGTTTTCATAAAAGAATACCAGAATGGATATGAAAAACAAAATTCAATAAAGAAAACATAACTCCAACGAGTTTTCTTTGTGAGTTATAAAAGCTCATAGTAATTGACAAACAAAGAGACTGAATGAGGAAAAGCCAATACAAACACACGTCACCAGTAACTAAGCTTCACCTATGACGCAAAAGAAGCATAACCAAAAAAATTATTAAATTCACAAGCAAGGAGTCTGATTTCCTTGTTGTCTGGGTGTCAACATTTTGGCATGAAATCTGAAGTAGCCATTTTATGCTGATTTTAGAAAGAATCATTTGATTTGGCATACATGACCTATAAATGCTGGCCCCAAATCTTTTAGGGAGGGAATAACTCAAAATCAAAAAGACTATCTCAAATGATGGCATGCGAGAAACATACTTTGGCCAAAAAGCACCAATCCTACACAATAAAGAAGTGAATATCTAAGCACATCTACTTTTCATCTAGTTTAAAAACTCCAGCGGTCAGTTAATTTTGATTGTTTACAGATAAGCTCGCATACATAGATCCTGAACCAAGATCCCCAGCAGAGAAAAGACGCCAATTAGTAACTTAATATAAGACATCAGATAGCACAGTGCAGCAGTTAATAACTTAATATAAGACATCAGATAGCACAGTGGATAGTAAAAATAATCAAGGAAACTATAATCCACATACCGCACTAAAAATTAACATAGCTTTCACATTGTTCACAAGTTTTTGAGTTTAAGGAACTAATCTTACTTGATTTATCAATTGTTGTGTAAGCATCGACTGAAGAAAGAAGCCTCCCGCTAATCAAAGCTGCTCTTGATCGTAGAATAGTATCAACAGAGGAATTACTGAAACAAGACTAGCTATTAAAATATAAGACGGGGTGATTAAGAATTAATAAAGCAAGCATACAGACTCATAAGCAAAGTACCTGATCATACCAATCAACTGTTGAAGCAAGGTGGTCTTCAACAGGAATCTAGAACTATAAGGAGATTCTGCCAACTAAGAAAGAGTACAAGTGTCAACCAAAAGAAAAATAACTGTATATGATTAGCTAAAATACAAGGAAACCTACTGAAAGCCTCACTACAGAGATTAGTCAACAGCCTAGTCTAAGCATGTAATTTGAGAATCCAAGTTCATTGTGCTGAAAAAAATTGATGTCAAGCAACAATTGAACCTTCTTTACCTGGACATAATGCAAACTAAGGAAATGTAAATACGAGGCTTATGGTCTCATCAGTGGTTCTGATTAGAACAGAGCAAGTTCGATTGTGCTCTAATCAAATTATTAATGGCCAATAGGCCGAATATCAGGCAATCAGACTAAGTAAGAATTGCATTTAAGAAATAACAGATCGAGTCCCATGGATATGAAAGTTGAAGAAGAAAGATATGATCTGTTTCTACACAACAAAAATATGATGATAGTTATGAGAGAGATAATAGGATGTTAGAATCGAGAAAAGGTAGAAGAAAGAAGATAAAAGCTAGAGGAAACATAATCAATGATCTCAATAGTCTTAGTTCATCTAGATCACATAGTTTTCCAGCTAGGAACTATCAAGTCATTTGTTCCCTGAGAGCTATTAAGGTGTCCCCATATACCTATGCGTAAGTTTGGACACACAAACAGAATAACATGCATTTCTCCTTCAGCAACATGTTAAGTTAATATAGTTTTTTCTTAAATTGCAAAAGTAATAAGTTGGAAATCATCAAATCCTAGGATTACACATCTGAACTCTGAAGAATCCGGATTTATGGAACTCAAAAAGAAATGCTGTGACAATGCAATAAATAAAGATAAGAAAGCAAATGCAGAAGCCAACACTAAATACTGCTTTTCTTTCTACCTCATAGAGAAGCTCCAGAGCACTCAAAGTTGTGAGTATATCATGCCTGTCATTGATTTCAACCTCAAATAAGTTGAGCAGGCCGGAGTCATATACTGCTGTTGCAACAGAACTAGAAACGGAGAACAGCTTCACTATGAGAGCCAAAATCCGAATGCGTCCCTAGAAATCCATTGGCACATTTATAGTAGGTATTGAAGAAATAGATGGTTACTGTTTATACAATTTGAAAATTAAGAAGTACCAATAGCAATTGGGTCTTCAAAGGACAGTGACAGGATATTAAGTATATTAGTTTTTTTTAATGTCTGTAGACTGTATACACTACTTAGACTATTAAAAAGTTAAAATAAAGGAACATGTACCTTGCAGTATTATCATCATTATTTATCAAATATTAGGAAAAGAACCTTCTGTAGTTTTATAGCAAGAATTATCAAAGAAAATGTACATCATACCAGCGATGACGAATGAGCTGCCAAGTCTTTGAGTTGCTTAGACCCTTCACTAGGATCTGGAAAGATAATACCCTAAACACAAGTTGCACAGAGAAAATGAAATAAAATAAAATCCAAAGGGGTGAGGATGTGTATTCCAATTGTCTCAACTGCATAATCAATGACACTACTTACCATTCCTCCGGGAGACTGAGCAATACACTTTATGGCATTGATTGATGCTGTTGAAGTTTGTTCCTCTCTATGGCAATCAATATTATATGCAATTAGACTTTGAAAAGTTCTAGTACTAAGTGAAAAGGACAAATATCCCGCAAGTCACCTAAAGGAGATATGAGCACTACAAGTAGAACTAAAAAAATTCATCTTGCAAAAATGTGCCAGAGTTAAGAGAATCAACGGGCAATACAGTATTTCGTGAATAAAGAAGAGAATTGTTTAAAGAAAGCAAGGGTGCATGTAAAGGACAATGAGGAGGCAAATACCCATCA
Source organism: Typha angustifolia (assembly GCF_048772165.1). Lineage (NCBI taxonomy): Eukaryota > Viridiplantae > Streptophyta > Magnoliopsida > Poales > Typhaceae > Typha > Typha angustifolia. The sequence goes on from NC_133239.1 coordinate 2,878,924, forward strand.
AGTAAGCTGTTGAGCAGTAGCGGATATATGTTGTGTCCCTCAAGAGTCTGCACAGCAGCTTTGCAATCTTCAGTGTTTTCAAGAAGATGGGACACCTGATGATCATACAAGTTGGCATGAGTCTTTTGGAGTAGAATCAACTCTAGAAATGTACAAGAAATGCAACTATTGATCGCATGGAGAGTTTTCTGCTGACTCAGAATATGGACTGAAATAACTTTTGGCTTATTCAGGGGAACATAATTATAGGAGAACAGTCAATCGATAAAGAAGTAAACAAACATATTATTGTGGCATCTACAGCTGATACCGTTATTCCTTAAGTATATGAATAACTCAAAGCATGTAAAGTTCATCTAAGAAAGAGATTGAATATATTTCCAAAATCCTTCTAAAGCTATAAACAAAATCAACAAGACAATATCTGGATTTAGATTCATTTCATAAACATTATTTGATAGACGTACAGATTTACAAGCTAGGCATCTGATTGCCTGAGAGTCAGACTGCAATCCAGCTAGTATAAAGGACTGAAAGGAAAAAAGAAAGCAGAAGTTAGCGTAAAAGAGGAACTAATTAGACACACCATTATCATATAATGGGACGCTTGGAGTACACAAAGGAAAATCATAACCAAAAGAAACTCCTCAAGGATTCAGTATTCAGCAGTTTTAGCCTTTTCTACTGAAGAGTTCAATACGGAGTTACATAAAATAATACTAAAAAATTCAGAACCATATCTCAACTGATAATGCATAAGGTGTATTGTTGCAGAGGACTCTAATGCCTAGCCTCCTAAGTAGAAGCAAGAAAAACAATAAAAATATGCCCTGAAATGCCCAATATGTCCCATTTAACATGTTAACTGTCCATCAAATTTTCAAGAGAAAGCAATGAAGAGGATTCATGATACATACAGCATACTTTGGAAGAAGGGATGCACCGTATTTCGTACTGAATAATTTATCCAGGCATGCAACCAGCGTGTCTACTACCCCAGGTACATCAGCCTCATTTTGCAACGCACTGAAAAAACAAAAGTCACGTTACACCACAATGCAGAGTTGAGGGTTCAAGGACAAAATTTTGACATCACAATCAGCAGATTGCAAAGTCACTGTCACCCTGCAAAGAACACATAAGAAGATAAAAAAAACTCCTCTCAAAAACACATTAGTCCAACGCACAAAGCAAAAAAAAGAAAGAAAGGAGCTAGCTAATCTGCCACAATCTGCAGGACATCATGAAATTGCTAAAAGAAGGCCAAAAACTTAAAAGACATGCAACTAAGCAATATCCACAAGCAATTCTCATTTCGCTTCTACATTCAACAAAATAAATAAACAATAACCAGACCTACCAACTTCCAGATCATAAAGTATTCATGTTATATGCTTCACTTCGAGAGAAGGGCACCAAGTTGCCGCAAGATAGAGACGAGATACCCTGAACTGTTCAGGTACAACGCCTCAGCTCAACAAAGAACCAAACAGTTGACAGGCACGGCACTATGTAAACAAGAGACTACAATTTGAGTCCATTATATTGACGTTTAGACGGAAACCCCAGACGTTCAACTAAATTCCACGCTCGCGACGCCAAACAACAAGCAATGGACAAAATTAGAGAGAGGTAAGTAGATTGCACTACCTAAAGAGAACGGGAAGGGGGAAAATATCGAGGAATTCCTTCACAGTTGCATCGTTTTGCATTCCTGCAACAAAGATCGCTGCACAGATGAGCAAGAAGAAGAAGAAGAAAGGATCGAGATAAGACGAGCGGAATTAATTGATGGGAAAAATAGGGTTTACCAGGGAAAGAAGAAAAATCCGAGGCGGCTTCAAGCATCGGAGCCAGCTCCGGCGGCGGCGGTGGCGGTGGCGGTGTCGCCTCCATTTCTTGGAGAGAAGGAAAGGGAAGAGTAGAAATACTACCAGGTGGCGGCTCGTAAGAAGAGTGAAACAGTCTTTATATATATCGGCGAGGAGCCGATTTGATACGTGGCGATCGGAGTGGGAGAAGTTACTTTTACAAAAATAACCCAACGAAAAGAATAATTATAGAAAATATCCTTGCGGATATGGGTGGCAACTGGCAAAAGTTTAGCCTACTCCGAGTCCTAAATGAGTTAACTCATCATATTCTTATTAACCTATTTATAACATAAAAAAATTTATTTATAATTCAGATAAATTTATTTAAAATCTAAATAATTTATATCATCCGATAATTAATTTAATAAATAAGTCGTATTGGTGTTTGTACCCTACTTGATTAAAATAAATAAATTAGTTGTATTTGTCTTTGGTCATTTTACACTAATAAGATTAGTAGGATTTATTTTTATTTTTTTTTAATTTAACATGCAGTGTGATTGTGCTAAGATGATTAAAGTGGCACATATTAGTGTATAAATATTTGCAGATTCGAATTTCAAGTGCTTGAATATAATCCAGACACCATTAAATATTTATTTTTAAAAGATAATATATATTTTGACTAGTGTTTTTATATGAAAATGATAGATCTCATCAGCTTCTAAAAGTCTTTGTAATGTCTAATTGATTATGGCTTGAAAAGTTCAAACCAAATAATAGACAAAGTCCAGTTCTGAGGAATTTGACGTTGCTTCTAGTTCTAGGTCGTTCACCCTTGACAAAGGTGTTGTATAGACCAAAGAGTTATTTGGACATTTATTAGATTCCAATGTGCCAAATATAAGTAGAAGATGGAGGAGGAGGAGGTTATTTAGAATCCTCTTAAATTAAGGTATTTGATTGCCTTATATTATTATTATTATTTTAGGTGGAATATTCCCATGCTTTCCCCCTTACACCCAACTCTTAATTCTTCAGATAACAACCAGTTATAGTATAACATTGTATACTATGTCAAATGGAGAAAGGAAGAAAATAAGAGAAGAAATTCAAAAAGAAAAAATGAAGTTAAGCTAGCATTAATATTTAGGTAAATTTGCATATAATACTTATCTTTTAAAAAAAAATTATAGTTTACAACATATATTTTTTTAAATCATTATTAAATCTGTTAATTAAACTTAATTAAATATTAAATTAACCTAATTATACTAGAAAAATTATAAATCATCAACCAAGTCATATAAGAATATTTTAGTCATTCTAAAAATAAAATATCTCTAATTAATAAAATATTTTCATAGTATTAATTCAAATTTAATTTCTGTTAAATTATAGAACTCGATAATATAATTACCGTCCACAATTTTATTAAAAAATAAAGCGTTACATGTAAATTTCTCTAATATTTTGTATAGAATATAAGCCGCCTAAACACAAATAAAGTTAAGTATATTAGCAAGTATATATGAAAGGGCTAAAAGTTAGATTTTTTTTTTCTAACAATAGTAAATTCTACTCTGACAACATCTATCCACATTTTCTTTTTCTCCTTCCATTGCTCTTCGCCAAGATTAACAGCAGAGAGAGAGAGAGAGAGAGAGAGAGAGAGAGAGAGAGAGAGAACAATACCACTTTTTTATCTCAACAAAATGTTAAGCTAAAGCTCCAGGAAAAGAAGTAAACGATCAGATGAATTAGATTCAAAGTCCCAAGTTACATTAACATCACAAAGCGTCCTTGCTCAACAAAGGTGAAAGGGATCAATCCTGTACATATTAAGCTCTCTCCTCTTCCATGGATGCTCCTCCTACTACGCAACGCATCCAAGAAAACTGCAAACAAGAAAGCCAACCAAAATTAAACCCAAGGAGAAAACGAAAGAAAGAAAGAAAGGAAGAAACCCATCAAAGATTTACTCAAAAGACCAAAGAAGAATACCTAATCGATCGGACGCTCATCTGTTGAGATAGCATATGGAAGAAGAAGTTGACTCCATGGAGGAAGACAACGACGCTGGTGCACCCGAGGATGAACAACTCGAACATCTCTTCTTCTCTCCTGCTTCTCTCTTCCTGTGAGAGGTTTCTTTGGAACAAATGGGAGTTTGGGAAGTAATATGTAATTGAATGAATTAGGATTCAGAGTTGGTAGTGTAAACTGCTTCTCTTGGGCGGTGGGTGAATAGATAGATTATAGATAAAGACTAAACAGCAACCAGCGTGCCATGACTCAGCACCCAACCCCCTCACACGGCTTTACTATTATTGCTTGCCTAATAAAATGTATTAATCATATAGTTTATTAATCTCTAGTATTAGTTGCGAATTAGATAATTATTTTACTTATTAAACTAACTTATTAGGATGTCTTCCTTCGCTAGAAAGCAGAGTTCAATAAGGTTACTCACTTCAATTGAGAGACTAGACTATTTTCTTTGGAAAAAAAAAGGTAAGTAAAAAAAAAAAAACAAGTGAAATTATTTTTCATAAATAAAAATTTTACTTTTTTAATTATATTTTAACAATCAAATATTAAAAGTAAATAAATTACAAAAAATGGCTACCTTTTCTCTAATTTTTGAACTAGTAAATTTCTACGACTTGCCAATGTAAAATCCTTACGGCTTTTCTCTCTAATGACGATGCTAATGGCGAAAATGGGCATACCGAGATGGTGTGTAATTATCTTTAGAAATGCGCTCCTTCAAACTGCATGGGAGCCATATCCAAATAAATCTATCATTATGGTAAAGATCTGAGCAATTCGTATGGGGTTGCGGTGGAGACAGACTAGTTGGAGACTATAGAGATTCTACGTGGAGCCACACTGTGTCCTTAGAGGATCATAGGACTAGTTGATAAGTATAAAAGACTCCTAAATATCTTTAGAGAGGTTCGAGTTATGTGTGGAGTTAAGTGTATAATTAGATAACTGATTGGGCAACTAAACAAGATAGAGCGTCGATTTTTCATGTTGTCCCCCATGTTTATGTATTATTTTTAATTCTGATATCATACGGAATCACATTGGTAGAGTTATCTCGCTGGATACAACATCTTCTTTCCTATCAAATAAATAAAAAAACTAGCTTTTACTTCCTTAATTTAGACCAAAATTAATATATTTTTAAAATTCTTATCTGTATTTGTAAGATTAAAAGGATATTTTAGTTTTCTTGTAATGAAATCAATGTATGTCGTCAGCCTGAGTTTTTTATGCCATCAATATAGACATCTCATATCTGACACCATCAACTTGCTACTTCTCCTTTAAAAAAAATAATAATAATACTAACAATAACTTTTCTTAAAACAAATAGCAACTAGCTATACGAGAAGCGATGTAAGTTTCCTCCAACTTGATTATAGAAAATCCACGGTCCTTGCTTTCTTCTCCCCCATCACAGCAAAATCAAAAACAATGGCGTGAAAACATGGGGGTTGAGACAAACCTCCTTCCCGTTGATTGGACGCCACACCCAGTATAGAGTGTGGACAATCGGATTGATGTGACGTTCAATTATTAGTCTTTTCTTTTTTATAATAAATAGTTTGTAGTCTTTAATAAGTAAAGTGACAGAGAAACGAGTTCTGTTGGCTGGGTTGGTGGGGATGGAATTAAATGGATTCCGGTGAAAAAGGTACTCTGGAACTCTGGTGTATAATAAAGTATTTCCGAACCTTATTATTCCCAAAATCTATAGCTATCAGTGATATTAATTAGAGAGGATTATACCAAACCACTATGAATTATGAACTGATACTTAATTTTTATAGACCCCCATCGCTTGTTTCTCATAACACATTAAACGATATGCCAATATGACATGATTATTCCCAAGAACATTTTATATCTATGTAAAAATAATAATAATCATGTGAAAAATAAAAAGAGTTGGAAATTTTTGAGGAGAGAGTACAAGTAAAAATAGACAGTAGTTTATAAGGTATCAGTGTAATTAGCCATAAACTAAATTAAAGAAACAAAATCGAATTCATCAAATCCCAAATTGAGATATCTAAGTAAGCCACAGACCAGAACCTTGTCAAAATCATGCCATGCAGCGATTTCTCATCAAAAAGTGTCCTGAAGTACATTCACCAGAATTAAGAATTATAGTCTGCTAAAGAATTATATTTGGAAGGGGTTCGATCTCAAGATGCTTCACCAAAACGAAACGTTCCATGTCCTCAAATTATAAATGAAGCATATCAGATGGAATAGCAATTCAGTCACAATGATTCAGTTTGTAAGCAAGGACTTTCTAATATTGTTTTAGCAACTACCCGTAATTTCGACTAAAAGTAAGGCAAAAGTGCTGATCCACCCAAGAAAGATTGCGGCAATCACCCTTCGGTCTGCTCTCGCAAGCGACGAATGGTGCTTCTCACAGTGACAGCACTAGCAGTGCTGAAAGAGTAAATGAACAAATTTTTAAGATGGATGATAGAAATTGATGCAAGGAATTGAAAGATATGAGCAGAAGAACGAAATGACCACTCACTTCAAGGTATAAGCACCGCCAGCCTTGACCTTCCCACAATCCTTGCATCCCCAAATTCCAACTGCTTTTCTTTTCACAGCATACTGAAAACAAAAAACTATATCAGGAACTAAGATTCCTCGAAAATAATCAGGGCAATAAGAAGGGGCAGATGAATCCAGTCAATTCAATGACATTTACTGAGGGGAAAAACATTGCAGTACAAAATGTGCAACCTTAGACAGAAGCTCCAACTACAAGATTATAGAGAGCAATTTAAACTTCATTCCTCAAGAATCCTATTTCCTATGAACCAATGCTTGCAAGTTCGACTGCTCTCTATTAAGCGAAAAATTGGAAAGATACAAAAGATTTTAACATAAATGTAAACATGAGAATTTTTAATAAATGTAAAGTTTTAACAGAAGGAAATGATGATAAATGTAAAAATAAAATTCTACACAAAGACATTTCAAGTAGCAACAATATAACTCTTATAAACTTAATTTGAAATTAATATTTGTGCCTCAATACACTAAACATATGGCCTTTCCTATGAATCCTTCAGACAAACAAAAATATTTGTACCCTAAGATAATAATAACAAAATAACATACTCCAAAGCATGATCTTTCGGAAGAAGAAAGTAATAGATATCCTAATACATTGAACACTACCACATTAGCGAGGTTCCAATCACAAGTAGGTCTGAAACAAACCTTTCTAGCTTCACTTTTTTCTTCATGTCAAAGTATTATTAGAGATGAAAAAACAATACTTAAGAGTTCAGGACATCTAGAAAAGGAGATTAACAGTAAATCTCCAAAATTGCACAACATCTAATCTCAGCCTGGAGATGATACCTTTCCACAGAACTCACAGAAATACTTCGCATGCTGCGAGACTTCCATCTTCTTAATTTGCTTTCGCAAACTGGCACCATATCTGGTACCTGCATTCCAAGACACGATGTCGAATGAACTAAATGAATGTATCAAACGTCTTACGTGTGAGAAAAAGTAGGATAGAGGTAATGTGAGTCTATCTTTGAAAAAATTGAGTACCATATTTGCCAACAATTCCAGCCTTCTTGGTACGCTTTGTCTGCATTAAGAGGATAATGAAAGGTAATTGAGACAAATCTAACGTATTACTGCAGCATGCCGAATAGTTTGTTCGGCATATTATTACGACAATCTAACATCATGATCGCTATTTGCGGATATCAATAGCTTTCTAATTACGTTAAAAGTGTTAGTAGTAACTTGTTCTTGCACTTGTGAACATGATACAACCAATAAACACTAAATAATCAAACAACTCAGTCATAATACCATTCGCAACCATGGAAAAATCCACAGCTAAGAAAAAATTCTACAAACTTTTAGGCAGCTATGCAGATGAAACTAGGAAGACTACTAGCATTCTCTTGTACACCATAAAGAGACAAGAGTAGAGCAAACGTCTACCTAATTTCTCATCCTACGAACCAAAGATAGCATCTAAACTGGGATACGAGAGAAAGTATAAGATCCGCAGCGTACCATCTCGGAGGGGAAAGGGAGAGCTCGCGACGCCGAAACCTGGATCGAGGAGACGAGAGGATCGCGTCGCGGGCCGCCGCTTTATCTTTTATACGATCAAAATTTAGGGTTTCGGGGATACCTAATCACCAGGGCGATCTTGTTTCGATCACAACCGTTCGTTCGATATTTTGGGCCAAAAAGGTTAAATTTGGGCCGGGCCAGGACCGTCTTTCATCCTGGCCAGTTTTGAATTGGTTTGTAACTAAATAGTTAGATAAAGGGTTCTGTTATAAGTATACCCCTCTAAAGTTCATTATTTACGTATATGCCCTTATGAATTTCCCAACTTTTTGATAGATAAATTCTTAGTAATTTAACAACTAAAAGATATAAGAAAACGATAACAAGGGTCTTTTTAAAATAATATACACTTAAAATTTATGAAATGTCTTTTATAGAGAATTTACTTTTAAAAATAGTCATAAATTATAGTGTTTAACCGGAGCGAGTAATTATGATAATTAATGGCTACATACAATGTACGTAGAAAATTGTGAAGTGATGTACAAAAAAGAGTTGAACAAGTTAAAAAGAAAATTTAAATAATTTAGGAAAAATTAAGAAAATAAAATTCCGCTCTCACTTACATAATCCTAACATTATAAAATTGAGGACTTTTTAGAAAGTTTATTTTTTTTTTTAATATTAGTGATGGAGGAACACTTTTGCTAGTGTTGGAGTGAGTCCAAATGGAATACAATTTTTAGAACCCAATTCAAAATTTACAACCACTTAAATATTTATTTTATAACTTTTAATCAATTTGATGTGTAAAGTATAGCTCACCACTCTTTCAAAAAATATATATATATATATATTGTTATACATAATTTTGAAAAAGGTTAAGAAAAAAAAAACTTATTTTCCAATCCACTTTCCATCCGTCCTTTCCAACATTACAAAAGAAGGAGAGCACTTTTAAAAAAAATTATCACTTACTTTTCCTACTTTCTAGTAACTGAAACCATTTCACGCTTTCCCACATGATCCACCGCATTGACCTTCACAAGAATAAGACCAAAGTTATTCCCGCTCCATAGTTCATAGCCTCTCCTACCCTATCCTATTCTACATTTATAGAATCAAGTGCAAATCACACTGAGAAATGGCATCTGTTGACTGTTATAAATGAAGCCTTACCATTTGGCAACAACCTCCACTCTCACCAACCTCTCTCTCTCTCTCTCTCTCCCCCCATTAATATATATATATATATATATATATGTATGTATATGTATCTGTATATATTTCTCTCTATAGCCGTTTCAAGTCAGAATAGATGATTCCAAGTGTTATTCTCGGACAAACTATTACTTATACCCTTCTTCTCTGGTGTGAGTCGTCCACACAGAGAGAGAGAAATCACGTGAATATATATTTCCCTGTGGTGGCCTCCCACTGGAAACCATCCGTTCGGATAAGTGATAACCACCAGCAGCAGCACCAGGCACCACCTCGGTCGCGGAGCGGAACTTTTAGTTATGCATGAGACTACTCGCCTCGGCTCTCACGCTAATAATGCTCCTCGCGAATAATGTACGTTATATTATTCCTCTGGTTATAATATCATTATTGGATGCCGATTAGTACAGTACGTAACGCTCAACCAGAAACGACAAAATATTTGTCGTAGATTTATTTATACATTATATAGTGTTACTTTTAGAAAGAGAGATCGTATCTTGCTGAGAGCTTATTAAGACCTTCCCCCCGGCCCCTTATATAATTATATTGCATTCGATGCCATCATCTCTCAAGGGAGGAAACTAGAAGAAACAAACAAACAAACGCTGGATGCACTTCCGGGAATACGAATTATACAACCACCCTTTCCCTTTATAGGATGTAGCACATCCTTATCGGATTAGTTGCACTAATGAGTTGCCTCTTCGTTCGCATTCTTGAGGAGCACATTTCCTTAAAAAAAGAAAAGAAAAAAAAGAAAAAAATAAAAGAAAGGTTCCACGATAACCCAGAGAAGGCCACGTATAACCTCTCCACTTATCCCACTTAAATACTCATCCATAGAACTCTCAAATCTTCACACCTAATACTCTCTCTCTCTCTCTCTCTCTCTCTCTCTCTCTCTCCGTCTCTCTCTTTCCCTCTCATGGCTATTGATCAAGAAACGAGTCCGGTTCTCCAGGGGACGGGGAACCGCAGGTATCGTTACGTCCTGTTGTCGCTAAACTACTTGGCGCTTTTGGTGGGGTCTCTCTCCTCGAGCCTCCTCTCTCGGTTCTACTTCGCCCATGGCGGATCGAACCGGTGGGTGTCCACCTTGGTGCAGTCCGCGGGGTTTCCTCTCCTCCTCTTCGCCGTCTACTTCTCGCCTTCTTCCTCTTCTTCGAGGCCCTTCTCTCGCTTCACCCCTCGCTTGTTCTTGCTTTGTATTCTCCTCGGGTTGCTGCTGGGGGTCAACAACCTCCTCTTCTCCTGGGGGGTGTCTTACCTCCCGGTGTCCACATCGTCTCTCTTGCTCTCCACCCAACTCGGCTTCACCCTCGTCCTCGCCGCGCTCCTCGTCCGCCATCCGTTGACCTTCACGAATCTCAACGCGGTGGTGCTCTTGACGCTGAGTTCGGTCCTCCTCGCTCTCAGTTCCGGTAAATCCGGCGACAAGCCCGCCGGAGAGAGCAAGGCGAACTACTACCTCGGCTTCGCCGCCACCCTCGGCGCCGCCGGGCTCTTCGCGATGTATTTGCCCGTGATGGAGATCGTTTACCGTGGGGTTGTTGGTTTCAGGATGGTGGTGGAGGTGCAGGCGGTGATGGAGGCCGCCGCGACGGCACTCGCGGGAGCGGGGATGGCGGCCGGAGGCGGGTGGAGGGAGAGCGGGAAGTGGGACCTCGGGCCGGTGGCGTACTGGTCGGCGCTGGCCGCGGTCGTGCTGAGCTGGCAGATGTGCTTCATGGGCACGGCGGGGATGATCTTCCTGACGTCGTCACTGCACAGCGGGATCTGCATGACGGCGGTGCTGTCGGCGAATGTCGTCGGCGGTGTCATCGTGTTCGGCGACCAGTTCGGTGCAGAGAAGGCGGTGGCAACGGTGCTCTGCGTTTGGGGCTTCTCTTCCTATCTATACGGGGAGTATAAGAAGAAGGGAGGGGTTGAGGTGGAGAAGGAGAAGGAGAAGGAGAAGGAGACGAAGGAGACGGAGATGTTAGGAGATGGGAGGAAGGAGAGAGAAGGAGAGGAGAGCGTGTAGGAATTTGATATGGTTGGGGTGAACATATCGGACTTGTGATTAGGAAAAAAGGCAAGGGTGTCTCTGCAAATCACCACCTAAAAAGAATTTCCTTTTTCTGACATAATTGCAAACCGGCACCTTTGATAATCTCAGTGCGGACTGCGGAGCGAATTAATTATTCGCGAATTAACCCTCAATTTTTTAAAAAATAATACACTTTTTTCTTCTTTTTTTTTAAAAAACAATCCTAATAAAGTCGATCAATGCACCTGGACTTAGTTTCATTCAGCATAGGAGCAGCAATAGACTTATTGCAACCCTGACTTTATTTCACCATCGTACATACCTCAATTTGAAGAATGAATTATTTGTCCCCCCGCAAAAAAAAAACCCCCCGAGATATTTTATAATAATAATAAAGTACAGGTAGTGATTTGCAAAATTTGTTATTGCTGCAAAAAAAGTTGTGGAAGTTGGTGGTTGGTTTGTTTGCTTGCGAGAGGAACATTAAGCACTAAGTAAGAATAAACAATCAAAATAATGGAGGCTAGCTACTTAAGCATCATGGTTGTTCTTCTGTTACATTGAGTTCGCCACTGATGTTTAATTAATTAATTTATTTTATTTTACCAACTCCACACAGTAGAATATTGATTAGTGTGATGCAAGTTGTCTTTTGTTTTAGAGGAAAATAATTATTAATTAATAGACGTGGGTACATCTAATTAAGCCCAATGCATGCATCAAGGTGGGGGGTTGTGAGTGATTACAGTTAAAAGCTTAATCGCTAATTAGTAGTTAGTTGCAACCAAACCAATCATTTGCGCACGTACTTAATTGAAAAGCTCTCTATTTGTTTAATTTTGGCAGCAATGGAGGAAGAGGAGGAGGAGGAGGGTGGTAGTGGTTTGGTGGGTAGTGAGTCAGGTGTGTCCCATGTTAGAAATTGTCATTGTTAATCTACCATTCCTGGTGTTTAACAACGAGTGTTCACTTCCTTGGATGTTTGTCATCATACTTTGGAATTATAATATACGAGCCAGTTAATTAAAATTAAGAGGTTAATTACATTTTATTCAATTGTAGCCTAAGTACTTAACCTCCATTTTGTCATTAATAAAGATCTTCGTATTCCGAAGAATATAACTATTCTAATCTACGAGCTTCTAATATACTAAAAAAAAGTTTCATTAAGATTAAAATTTTACAAAATTAGGTTCTAATATTTTTTTTTTAAATATAACATACCATCATATATTATGACTGAGAGCAGAAATATTACGAGAACCTTCTATCATAGAATGGTCGGTTCAATTGTCCGTCATATATATATATATATATATATATATATATATATATATATATATATATATATATATATATCGGAGAATAAATGAACCCTTTATCGTCTATATGCAGGGAAGAAGTAAGATAAGCATGATAATTCCATGATCCATGGCCTATAAAAGAAGTTGATTCACTTTATCTTTTGTTTTCCTGATAGCACCCCCTCTACTGTTGATTAATTTGGTTTACTATATAGTGCATGCCTTCCATTCCATATCATGTGCATGCGCAGCCACAATGTCTGTGATTAGAGAGTAAGATGTAATGTGACAAAAACATCCACCACTTGTTCTATCACCAATGTGTGTTTCCACTCACCAACTTTAGATGCTTGCCCTCTTTGATGGGGTCCAGGGGAATGTTGCTATACAACACCCCCAGGAATATTTTATTATCCAGTAGTTGGACCTTACCGACCCACTATGGTTAACTCATCAATTATTCTAAAAATTTTAATTTTTAAGCTGTTAAAAATTGATGGTTCTTTATACTCCGTAGTTCAACACCCGCTCTCACTTCCGGTCTGAAATGTATTGATGGGTCTAAAAAATAAATTTAATTTAAATGACAAATCGGAGACCACGGGTTCGAACGGTGTTAAGTCAATGTTTGCTTAATATATATATATATATATATATATAACTCTGTCAATTTAAATTAAATTTATTTTGTAGATCTATCAAAACATCAGAATTCTCACGACTGATCTAAGCTTTTAGAGTAGTCAGTAGGTTAGCACAACGAAGCTTATTCTTTCAAATAAAATATTATAGATATTTGGAGTTAGATTTTTTTTATTAGAGTAGACTGGCTGTAGCATACCAAATGCCACTCTATCTTTTATAAACATATAATTTTACTCCATGTACTATAGACTAAAATCACTAAAACTTCAACTTTTGACTATGTGTATGTGCCTTATTATTTTAGAAAAATTACTACTACTTAAATAAAAATTACTATATCACCTAATTTATGTTTTATTATTGAGTTATCATTAATTGTTTCTCAAAAATACACATTCAAGTATAATAAAGATAAAAACATATATTTAGCTCTAAAGATTATCTTTTCTCCTCTTCTTGCGAGAAAGCCAAAAAAGAAAAAGGAAAGATTGGATCAAGATGATTCGGACACAGGAAAAAAAGACGAAAGGATAAAGCTTAGAAATGGAGCATATCTCTTTCTTTGCCGAATGGGGTTGACCCCATGTCCACTTCTAAGAAATTCGATGGAAAAAATATTAATAATAATAATGAATTATTCCGACAATGATGGAAGTGGAAGAACCTCCTTGTACGAATCCATACATTGCATTTAATCGTGGTCGGCGTAAAGGAGAAGGGGATACTTATCCTTGGAATGATTTTTGACTTTAAAAAAATCTCTCGTTTTTCCATGGTTTCAAGTCAACGCTTAATAAAGGTTTTGCACTCTTTGCCATTATTTATTTATTTTTTGATTTTTTTTTTTAGTTTATAGAAGAGATGAAAGATGATGGCTTGATGCTCTGTTTTTCACTTTTATTTTTGTTTTATTATATAAATACTTATCATTTAATCCTCATATTTTGCTTTAGTTGAATAGTAAATATATATATCCATATGATAAGGTCTTGATACATTTTTCTATACTTTTATATTTATAATATGTAATTATGCCTCCTTATAATTTAGGATGGTTAATTCAGAAACATAAATTCGATGAGAATTAATAAATTTTGATTATTTTTGTTTTCTAATAGAAAAACTAACGGTGAAAATATTTAGCGCCGGCATTACGGCGGCTTTAATTCCACCTCATGAGATGCATGTCCTCAGAAACATCATAGAGTTGCCAATCAAAAGTCAACTCCCTAAAATCCTCCTTGGACTTGGACTTGCAACACAGGTGCAGCAAAAAGTCATTGTCTAAATATCTTGATGATGAGGTATCTATCTGTTGATGAGGGGAAAGCAGCATTAGTGCTTTGAGAGATTCTTCAATGGGTTGGCCCTTGCCGGAAAGGGTTGTCTAATAATAATATTTCAGATGGTATATTCTACCTTTGTACTTTGAGACTTTAGAGGTGGAGGAGATAAGTGTTTTGAGAGATTCTTCAATGTAATGGGACACCACTAATAAAAGCTTCTTTCATCAATCTCTGTGGTTAATTATTTTGAGATGCGGTCTTTGCTTGATCCAAAGTGATCATTTTCTAAAATTTTAATTAGAAAAAAAAAGAGAGAGAAAATCTTTTATTAGTAGAAGAAAAAGAAAAAGAAATAAATAAATAATAACTCTATTTATAATAATATACATATTTATTTTATTTTATTTTGTATTTCTTTTTAATTTAAGTCGAAATAGAGATACTTATTGTGGAGGAAGGTTTTAGCGTTTTAGGTCGCGGGAGGGAGCCGATGAAGGACCCCTTCGAAGCCGCCGTCGAGGAGCAAGAATCACCGCCGGAATCGCCGGTGCCGGCGGAGGAGGAGGAGGTCGCCGCGGGGGACGCCGAAGCCGACGAGGAGGAGGTCGACCCACAGTCTCGACCGGCGTCCGCCGCCCCTCCGCCGGCTGCTGGGGGCGCGGGAGGGAAGGGAAAGGAGGAAGAAGATGATGAAGAGGAGGAGAACATGGAAGTCGAGCTCGACAAGCTCCCATCCAGAGGCGATCCCGACAAGTTGGCGAAGATGCAGTGAGTTGCCCTAAAAACTGTCGAGATTAGCGAATAGAGATATAGATCAAAATCTTAGAGGTGGAATTAAACTATAGCGAGATATAACGAAAGAAATCGGATAGAGAACTCATCTTTATGCGTGGGTTGGGAATCCACTGGTCTGGGTATTCGAATACTCTGAGCTGTTAAAGTATTCTAGTATTATCACTCTATAACAATATACTGGAATCTAGTTCGTTTATAGGAATACTTCTGCAAATAAAAAAAATTTCATGCGTTAGGCAGGCTCAATGATGATGTTATATATATTATTATTGTTCACTTCTTTTGTTGATAGTAACAACTCTCTGGTATTCAATTTGGGGAAAGCTTCTAATCTTTCTCTGTAGTAAAAATTGACAGAAGAAAATATCATAATTTTAGTGCTAATCACTAGTTGCAATTCACCGGTACTATTTGAGTTGAAGAAGGATTTACAACTGATGAACTGAATTGTTGAAGAGGCTTTGCATCCATATGTTTGCATAGTCTGTGAAAATTCTAAGCAAATTTGAAGCATTTTTGTTATTACAAATTTCCAAGGACTTGTCAGACATGTAATTTTCCTCTTGTCAGTTCACCATTTGAGGTTTTAACTTTAAGAGAGGTCGCTCCCCTGCCCATAACAACAGTGTCTGAAACTATAGTGCCTTATGTTTGAATCAAGTCACCTGCGTGTATCATATGCTTGATTTAACGATCTTCTGCAATGAACTCCGCCCATATGGGGTTGTCATATATTTTCTCATGTTTCTAACCTAGTTTTTTTTTTCCTGTCTCCTCTTTGGGATACCTTCAATTTGTCCAAAATTGTCTTTGGCTAGAAACCATCCTATTGAAATTGGTTGAGTCCAATGGGACTTTGTAAATTTCATTGATATTTGAGAATAATATATGACATTCTCTTCACCCGATATAATTTAAAATGTTACCACATGAGTGTCAAGACTTTCTACTTGTGCCTGAATTGAAATAGTGCTGCTTCTTACGCTGTGCACACTGTTACATCTTGTTCTGACCATTAAGCAATGTAGTATTAAAAGTTTCATCCCTGCTTTTGTGAAGTCAAGATCTTCTGCTCAGATTAATTTCATAATGATCTAGTAAAAAATAATTTTCTTTGTATTTTTTATTTTCTCTTCTCTCTGTCAGGGCAATTCTGTCCCAATTTACAGAGGAGCAAATGAGTCGATATGAGTCATTCCGAAGATCTGGATTTCAGAAAGCTAATATGAGAAGGGTATGCAAAGTTGTAAACCATGTAATTCAGTAGGATCAATGCCATTACTTGGCGGGAGCACATGCATCTTTATTTTCTTTTCTCGTTTGAGTTGTTGGCTATGTTTTAATTTTATACTCTGATTCTTGATGATAAATCCTGTAGCATTATATCTTTCCCTGGTAAATAGCAGCTCAGAGTTGATTGTGGATGACCATCAAGGGCATGCTCACATGGAATACTATCCCAGCCATTAGCTAACATGTATTCTGTATTAGTAGTAATATCATGCAACTAGTGGATGAAATCCCGCTTCTACTTGTTTGCTGCAGTTGCTGTGGTTTATTTCAGATGTTTGTTTGACACATTGTTTCTGTTTTATTACAGCTATTGACTAGTATTACAGGGAGTCAAAAGATTTCTATGCCCACGACTATTGTGGTGTCAGGAATAGCAAAAATGTTCGTTGGGGAGCTCATTGAGACAGGCAAGTTGAGTTTGACTAATTGACTCTCTATGACACGATGCACATCTATTCTTTGCCTGATATTGTTCATTACTGACTTGTGAAAGGAAGTCAACTCAAATATGATCACCATTTGTTGGAAATTGTTTCTTATTTCTGTTTGAATTTTGAAGTTAAGCTTCTCAGCCCATTGTTTGATTCAATCATAGATAGCATATGGTTTGCAAAGCTTGAGGTTTCATTATTACATATATATTAGCTCTTGTAGTTCTTACCACCGAACTTCCACACTAACTTTTTCCAGAAAAAAGTTGTTGAACCAAAATCTTTATTTTCTCCAAAATCTTTATTTCCTTTTGACAATTTCTCTCTGTATTGTAGCTAGAGTAGTTATGACAGAGAGAAAGGAGAATGGTCCCATCAGGCCTTGCCACGTTAGAGAAGCTTATAGAAGACTGAAACTTGAAGGGAAGATACCAAAACGATCAGTGCCTAGGCTTTTCCATTAGAAGAGCTGTGCCTGCAAGTTGGTGCACCTGCATAGAATTGCCTTCTAGAGTTGTAGTTGATGTTCAATCTCAAAGATGCATTGTAGCTGGTGGAAAATGCTTATTCTTCTTATGCTCATGTAAAGTCTGTGACTGCAATGCCATCTTTTTACAAGGTTTTTGTTGCATCAGCAATTAATTCGCCAAAAAGGTATCTCAGTAGGAACATTTTTGCTTGTTCTAGATCTCTGGCATGATTTTTTTTTTTTTTGGCATATTAAATCAAAGGTGCATAGTGTTCAGTCATTAACACCAACTGATCACAATAATGGCAGGAAGTATGAACTAGGCCGTGGAAAATTTAATACCTCGCCTACTCTGTGTCTCTGTCTAGCAATTTTGGCCCAGTGAACTCAATCTTGGCTAAAGATTCTAAGCCCAAGAATGACTAGGGTTTGGAAACTTACTCCCACTTGACCTGGCTCTATTCTTTCTTTCTTTCCTTCCTTTTATTAAGTATTATTTAGTATCTCTATCTACATTTCTACAGTATCATGGAATATATCTAATACTAGCAATACCCAACATAGAAAAAAGAAAAGAAAAAAAATCAAAAGCCCTAGAGACGTGCCCTAGTGGCTCACTTCATGAAAGTGTTTTGAGAGAACAGGTTTTGATCAGGGGAATCTGGATGACATTGTGGTGATGATAGAGATAATGGCAACCATGTGAGAGTTTATTTAACTAAAAACCCATATGACTACATCTTCATCTTGTAGGCTATTTAAAATGCTCTGTTACTTTCCGGGGTTTTGTCACGAGATGGAGAAGGCTACATCTAATATACTTTGCTTCTTTCCCCTGCAGCAATTCTAAAATAATGGTGTCTTCTCATTCTCAACCAACAGAAAAAGGTAGAATAATGGTAGCAATGCTTGTAATTAACTACCCTGGTAAATAGATTGTTTATTCTCTAGAACCCTAGGTAGGTTCAAGATTTTGGTATAGTATTTTCTTACTCTCTTCTTTTGAGAGACAAGTAGAAACTCAACGGTATCATAATTAAATTAGTGTTGTTAGAATTCGAATCCAAAATTACTGATATAATATATGTTTTCTTAATAATCTGAGCATAATTTTACATGGAATTAGTTGTGATACTTAAGTTAAACTTCAAGATCGAGTGCTTTTATCTAACACTTAAGACTTGTGCATAATGAAAAGCTATAAAAAAAGAAGATAGAAAAGGTAAATAAATTCTCTATGTTAATAATGTTTACAAAGAACTTTGATGTATGCAAAAGATCCTTAATGCAGATTGATCCAAGTAGACTATATAACTAAGATGCAATCCCTTTATTCTCCTATATAAATTACTGAAGTGATTAGAGACCAATCTAAGATCTCAGGAATCTTGTTTCCCTATTACAAGTTATAAATACAAACACTCATACCAAACTAAACCAACACATAGATTCCTTTGTACTTTAAATTCAAATATAACCTATATAAGATAAGTATATATTACATACTTTAAATTTAAATACTTAACTCCCGCAAGTTATACTTATAACTATTTAAAAAAAGTTTAAATTACCCACAAAGAGTTATAGTCTCATTTTGAAGATATATTATTACTGGCAATGGATTATATTGATTATAACATTTGCACCGTTAATTTTGAATAATTATAATTTGTTTGAGAGGTTAAAATCATGCCAAATAATAAGATGATAAAACTTTAATTTGCATGTGAAATTAAGTGGAATAATATGGTAGATTAAGTCAAACTTGGCCACATAATATTGAAGTAATTAAAAAGAAGTACATAGAAATAATAGATTTGTTATGTATTTCCAAAAAGAAAACCAGACAAATTGCAAAATTTCAAAAATAATTTAGTATCTAATTAAAGATGATTATTAACTAATTATATGAATGGTTCCCATTTTTCTCTCATATGCCCTTCTAAATATACTCGATAATTTTACCTCAATTAAAGGTTCTATCAAGGCATTTGTTCTCCCTTCCAACCTTGCCATTTTCTCCTCTTTTATGCTGCATAGAATGATATCATAATAGGTGGATTACATTTTTGAGATAAATCTAACTACGTTAATCATTTTTAATTAGTCTTTTCTTTTAATTATACCCGCTGACGTGGCAAGAGAATAAGAGGAAGTCGACAAGTATTTTTATCCGTTCCCTGACCCATCAATTCAAAGAATTACTATTCACTATTCGGACGCTATCCATAGCTTGGATGAATACGTTTAATTATTATTATTTTTTTCACATACCCATTGGAATAAAAAATTTGTATGCTTATGTGTGATTATTCCGACGAATATAGGATAGTATATGAATTAAAGTTGGCCAAATAATTAATTGGCATATAGGTGGTATTAATTTCCTAGGTCCATCTAAAATATAATTATAGATCTCATTTGGAATTATGTGATTCACTATGTCATTATTCTCAGGTGGGAGAAGGAAGATTTCCAATTCGTATAGTGCTTCACATTTAGCTATCTCAATTCAAAAGTTATGATGTAAATAACCTGAGCTTGATCGAGCTGAGATAAGTTTGCCATTTCTTTATGTTAACTTTCTTAAAAAGAGAGTTAGTCAGCCATTTTATTAAATTTTACTTTCCGGTAACTAAATGCACTCAAAATTATATTTTGCTCGAATTTGATGATGTGATTCGAGCCTGATCGGATCACCTCATAGTGGATATTGGGTTCACTGGGTTGAACCAATTTATTATTTAATTTTTTTTTTCAACAATAGCAGTTGTAGGCTATGGCGTTCACAAGGTAACAATTCGATGTTCAAACGTCGTAGGAGGCCCTTCGTAGAATAAGTGTTATCAGGTTTTGGCATCTGAACAACTGTCGCCCGGTGTTCAAACGACACAACCCCACCGATGAAAAAATGCTTTCGGGTTTTGACGTTCGAACGGTTGCCGCTCATCGTTCAAACGCCCGAACATGAGAGTGCAGTCTATCCAATAACATTCGAACGTTCGATGCCGAGATAGTTATGTTAGAGTTAAATTAAATTATTTTAAATTTTGGTTAGTTTCTAAATATATGGAAAGCAACCATTTTGGAATGAGAAAAGAATATTGACATTTGTATCGTTTCGTACCTCATCTTTCTCAACCTTCTTATCCGATCCAAGGTCATCAAATCGACGCCATTATCTTCCTTCTTGACTGTCGATTCCCCTAGTACAATAGGTATGGCCATCTTCTCCCTCATCCCTCAAACCCTAGCCATCGGCTAGCTCCTCCCTCCTCAACTATCGATCCCCTTTATTTTTTAGGATCGACCATCTTCTCCCCCTTCTTTCTTTCTAAATTATAAATTTACCTGGCGCCATCATCAACACTATTATCCCTCTTGCTCTCATCCTATAGATTTCACAATCTCCATCAACTTCACAACCAAATCGGCTCCGCCCACCATCACATCAAATAAACCACCTTAGCTTTGTTCATAATATTTGATTTTTTTATAGGTAGATAGTTTATTAAGATCGAAAACATACAAACTTGATAAAACATGAAATTAAAAATGAAAATATGAGTTTACCTAAACTCTCAATAATCCCCAGCAATTAGACACAAACACAAGCCCTGAGTAAAAGAAAACATGAAGAAGGGCCCAAAAAGTTTAGCAAATATATCAGTTCGTTTGTCGACTAAGAGCTTATTTAGTTTGAACTTATCTTGTTCTAATACCAAGTTGGTTCGAGGTTGACCAAGTTCAATTGGGTTCTAATTCAAATTTGTTTAAGCCTATTATATTATATTTCAAGTTGTAAAAATAGACTCTAATTATTTCTTTTATTATCATTAACACTTTTAAATATTTATCACTCAATTCTATATTTTACTTTTTATTGTCCCAAAAATAGCTTAAGTTTAATTTAACACAACAATTTTGTTACTTCATAAAATAAAAAACTATAATACCTCTCAATAAAGTTGTCTATAAAAGATAGGTTAGGTTAACTTACATTGTGACATTACAATTATTATAATTAACCCACCTTTATTGTAACAGTCCATCAATTAAACTAGCTTTTTTTTTGTATTTCTAATAATATATGTTAACATAATACGGTGTCAATAATAATAAAAACAAAATGTAGGGAGTTTTTTCTAAATTTCTCCCATAACTTTTTTTGTTGGAAAAAAAATAAAAATAAAAAAATATATATATATATATATATCTCGACGTTGCTTCACATAAATCGCATCGGGAACGGACAAGACCTGAACGGCTGAACCGGCTGTTGCCGGTAAAGAAGGGGTGCAAAATCGCTAATCCGGGTGGTATTATAATCTAAACGCCGTGAATAGAAATCCTTTCCCATAAAACCATCCACATCGAGACGAAACTAACAAACGGCGATTTAGGCGACCGCATAGAAAAGTCAAGCAAATCGGGCCGCATAGAAAATATCGTCACACGAGGCTTCCTCAGGAAGCAAGCGAGCGAGAGATGCCCCTTGGATCTTTTTTGTTCGCAGAGAAGCCCCTATTTTTTCTTATATTTACGAAAACATTCCTGAGGCCTTCGAGGGGTATTATGGTAACAAAGTTTTGGAGGGGTATAGTCGGAAGAGCCGTTCAATAAAGCCTTGAACCCGTTTCCGATTGCCTTCGCTTTCTTCTACCTTCTTCTTCTTCTTCTTCTTCCGCTTCTTCTTCTTCTTCTTCGCTCTTTCTTTTTCTTCCTCGTTTCTTCGTATAGATTTATCGAGTGCTTGTTGTTGTCTTTTCTGCATACGGAGAGATAGAAAGAGTTGTGGTGTTGTTTCGATCACGCCATTGATGCGTGGGTTCTTAGAGAGTCATGCGATTCCGCCGGAGATTTCTCCGTCGAGCCCTCCGCGGATCCCCACGGCATTGGATATGATGAGGTTTGCTCGGATCCCTATCGTTCTTCTTGCCTCTCTGCTCTCCGGAGCTCTAATCTCGTTGGGTTTCTTCGATTTGTTCGCGAAGGGTCTCGGTGCTCGAGATCGACTCTTCTTTGTGCTAAGTTTCTTCTTCCCGAAGAGGTTGATGGAAACAGAGGACGCTTAGGAGAGCGGTTCCGGCTGGAGATGGCTTGCCTTCTCCGCTGGATGTAGATCGCCTCCGATGGATTCGGGTGACGACGGGGTGTCAGACGACGACATCGGTTTGGCTTCTGATGTCGTCGGCTCGGCTTCGCCTCGGATTCCATTTGCTTTCTTTTCTTGCTTGTTCCTCTCGGATTAGCCCAGTTATTCCATGGAGGAACTGGCAAGTTCCCTTTGGTTTGTTTCGTTGGTTTTGTGAAAAAATTCCTCTTTCTTCTGTTCAATTCTTTTCTGGGTATCAAGAGAACGAGGGATTCTTTTGGCTTCACAAGTTCTAATCGAGAAGTTAGTATTTTACCTTCGAATCCAGCATTCCATCTCATCTTTTGCTTCTGCTGTCTTTCTTCTGAAGCTGTCGTAGAGTTGGGATCCTCTGGATCGAAATTTCTGACAACTAGTTGTGTTCTTCGTTGTTTGTATTTTTTTGGACTTCTACTACAAATTTTGTTAAGGAGTTTTTGTTTTGCTCATGTTGGTTTCCAAGTACCCTCTGTTATGCAAAGGAGCTATTTTTATTGAGCCCTTCTATCATGTCCTTTGTTATCTCTTTCAGGACGATCTATATCTCACCAGATCCATCTATACTTGGCTTATTCTTTTATATATATATATGTAAACAGATACCAGAGAGTGATGAGTCCGGATTGCCTTCCTCTTAGCAATGGAAGGAAGCCCTCCATCTTGA
Source organism: Typha angustifolia (assembly GCF_048772165.1). Taxonomy (NCBI): domain Eukaryota; kingdom Viridiplantae; phylum Streptophyta; class Magnoliopsida; order Poales; family Typhaceae; genus Typha; species Typha angustifolia. The sequence continues at coordinate 2,902,108 of NC_133239.1, forward strand.
GGACCTACGAGGAAGACGCCGCCGTCAACGCCGCTGCCGCCACTCGAGCCCCCAATTACTCCCCCATCGAAGCAAAGCCCATCATCAGAGCGCGGTCGACAACGACGGCATCGACCAACCCATCCCCAAGTAGAGACCACCAGACCTCCTCCCCCCACTCCGATAGCCCAACGCCCATCGCCGCCTCCCCCGCTGCCTTCGCCGCCATCCCTACGAGCACCCAGCCGAACGGCAAACACCATGACATCAACGGAGGAGGTGGAGGAAAAGGAGGGGATTTGCTGTTCCAGTGGGGCCACAACAAGAGGTCACGGGGCTCCCGATCGGAGAGCCGCGCGGCGGGAGACGACCCATCCGTCACCAACAGGCGGCGGACGATTAAGATCCGACGGCGATCGACGGCGGAGAAGCTGATGCCGCCACCACCTCCACCTCCACCCCCTCCTCCTCCTCCTCCTCCTCCTCCGTGCGGGACCTACACGAGAGGAGCCAATCTAAGGCATTCGTTGCCTTCTCGAGATCCGGCTCTCCCCCATCACAGGTAAATAATAATAGTCCCTTCCAACCCTTTCCTTGGTATTCCGTTCTTATCCTCTATCCTTGTAACCCTCTAGACTCAAAACCTAAAAACGCCCTACTCTTTTCCATTTATTCCTTTTTTGCCCTCGTCTTCTACCTTTCCCCTGTCATCTCACAAGATTTCCGTGTATTTTTTTTTTTGGAATATTTTGTATTTGTGTGCTTGGGATGGCGACAACTCTTTAGATCTCTTTTTTTTTTTTTTCACCTTTCGAGATTGTAGTTTTTTATTTTTATTTTTTTCTATTACTGTTTTATTTTTTGCGATTCACACCCTACTCTTCCCCAATATTCCCCCTTTCCGCTATATTTTTTTTCTTTTGTTTTTGTTTTTCCTTTATAGTTAGTTCTCTGTTTCCTTCGGGAATCCGCTCTTTCGCCATTTGAGCTTTTTTGGGTGTAGAGATAGTAACAGCAAACAGCTGTGTGTGCGTTGGTTATAAGTAGTCGGCTTTCTTCCCCACCCCCCCTCCCTCCCTTTGTTTTTTTTCCTTCTCTTCCATGCGGTATCAAAATGTTGCCTTCTTTTGACTCAACCTCCACCATCACATCACCGGTTGTTTCGGGAATGATCAGGGCCGTCGACGAGCGATCCAGCGTCCATCCTCGATCCGAGAGGCGATCGCCGCCGTCCCCGCCGGAGAAGCACCCCCGTAAGGCGTCCGCTAACGGGTGCGCGACGCCGGAGTGGTCGGCGAACCCGGACCCGAAGCCGCAACCCCACGACCAAGATCCGCCGGCGGAGAAACCTCACCTGGAGTGGCCGAGGATCTACGTCTCCCTCTCGAGGAAGGAGAAGGAGGAGGACTTCCTCGCCATGAAGGGCACCAAGCTCCCCCAGCGACCCAAGAAGAGGGCCAAGAACATCGACAAGACCCTCCAAGTACTCCATCTCAACCTTTTAAACCTTTAAAAAAAAAAGAAAAAAAAACAACAACAGCAGCTCCCTTTTCTTCTTCTCATAATAATTAACCTTTATTCTTTGTTCCAGTATTGTTTTCCGGGGATGTGGCTTTCGGATCTAACCAGAGGAAGGTACGAAGTGAGGGAGAAGAAATGCGTCAAGAAGGTATTATATATATATATATATATATATATATAAAGAATTCCCACATATCTATTCGATTCCTAATGGAAATGTTGTTAATTTCTTCGACTTCTTTCCCTTTTGCAGAAGAGGAGAGGGCTGAAGGGGATGGAGAGCGTCGACAGCGATTCCGATTGATAGGGAGAAAAGACAAGAGGAGGATAAATTAGTAGAGCAGCAGAACAAAGGAAAAGAGTAATAGCTTACCTCTTGTTAGGGTTTTTAATTTTGTTTCTTTTACCCCCCTCTCTCTTCTTTGGGTTAAGTGGATGGAGCCTTTTGTACAGATCTCCAGTTCTCATTCATGAGAAAAATGAGATTATTTTGTTCACAAACAAAGCCTTCTGTCTCTATATCTCACCCTCTATTCCATGCCATTTACACACTATTTAAGTGAATATAAACTAAAACATGTCTTGATAATACGATTATAATAAACTAAAAATATATATATATATATATTTTCTTAAATTGTTATAATATCTAGTATTTGTTCCTGGTGGAGGATTTGATGAGGAGAAAAGGACAACAGAATTTGTATATCCAATACGTTATCTTTTTCAAGTTGTATTGCATTAGAAGGCACGCGTGGCATGTGAGAGGCGATCTCATCGACCCCGTGAATCGCGAACAGAAAAGAAAAGCGAGTTCGGATTTGCTACAATGACGCAGAACCCTATCGAGGATAACTCGTGGATATCCTGATGAGATAAATAGTTATCCAGATATTTTCTTTTATAAAAAAATAATAATAATTTTCGCAAGACTTTATCGAACCTCAGTAAGCTGGTTGAAGGTTCACATCAACCGAGTGGTCCCTCCTTTTAAAATTGGTCTTCTTTTTACCACCCCCACTAGATTGATGATGCTTAGCTAACACCACAGAAGCCATGATGAATTTTCTCTTTCTCAAAAAATTTGACCTTTTCCCCTTGTAGGAAATCCTTCTCATTCCATCTATAAGTTATTACAGCAACAAAATTATGCTAGTCAAAGCCATTTATTTATCCAAACCTATAGGTGTATCCAGGACCTGCCAAACTAGGTGGAATAAGTCCCCACTTATCTGCAGAATTAATAAGTTATCCAAGTCCACCGAGAATCTATTCTAGGTTATGTGAGTACCAACTTGTAACGTGCAACACGGACGATGAGTGCTAGAAATAGAGACCAAAAGTCCTCAGGCCGAAGGCCGTCTCTTTCAATAGACGAAATTTACAAAAAAACGCCCAAATTTCCGAGTTTATTGTTATTAGCCTGTCAAATGAACGTCGTCTTCAATTTCTTCAGAATCTCTGGTAGATACGGTAAATATCCACATATGTGGATCTTCTGCAGCATATTCAGTAGGAATGTACTGCAGCTGAGGGTAGAGTCTGCAACACCTCAGAAGAAAGAAATTTGGGTTAACATCATACTTGGGATGAGAGAATGCGAGGAAAAATGACTTAATTTATCTGTTATATTCAAACGAAAGCAATATATATATATATATATATATATTTATTCTCCTTTTCTGTTTCTTTTCTCTACTTTTCTATCTGCCATATGTTCTTCATCCAGTTGTAATGGAAATAAATGTGACCCTAATATACGCTCTACTTTAATAATTACTAGGGTGAATTATATTTTGACCATCTTTATTATTACTCCAAATTACGTTCATCTTCTCAAAATTTAGATCGACAAAAATACTCTTATTTTTTCTTTTTCTTTTTTGTTAGAAGTGAATTTTATAATAATTAAAAGTAGATTAATTTAAAATTTAAAATTTAAAATATAAAGAAGTTGACATAAAGATCACTGACACAAAAGAAAGGGGAAAGATACAATTACATTTTTATTCGTCTATTAAATTAGTCAATCTTTTAACTTTAATGAGATACTAAAGGAGCAGACTTAGTGATAACTTTAAATAGTTTTAATTTAATTTAATTTTTTTATTTGAGAAGGTCAAAATACAATTAACTTGAAAACCATCTTATATATAAAACAAAAGCTAAGCTATTTAAATTATTTAATTATGTTAACTATGTTTGTAATTACGAAAATTTCGTCCAAAATATAGACGATAAATTGTATGTAACCCAGAGAAATTTCATCTCTTTCTCTAGAATGAGAACTGGAGATGGATGACACTAACAGCTCGAAGGATAGGGAGGGATCAAAAGTCAAAACCACTCACTCCTCAATCCTCTTAGAAAAAAACGAAGAAAAAAAGAAGGAAGAAATAAATATTAAAAAAAGAAACCAACCCAAAGGTAGTAAGTAGTACTACTACAAGGGCCCACAGGGAAAGAAGAAAACCAAAATATAAGATTAGCACCGACAACCACACCCAAAGCTCCACCCAACGGACCACCGGAGGCCCAAATAGGGAATCTCCCCCCCGTCTTCCATTTCCTCGATTCCTCTCTATCTCTTTGTGACTTTCCATTTAGGCCCTTATATTAATCATCATTCTCCAATAACCCCATCTCAATCCGAATCGCTATCCATGATGCTCTCCATCCCCTTCAACCCTCTCCTCCTCTGCACACCATCCATAAAACAAAAAGAAAATGGAGAATTTCCAATCAGAACCCTACCAAACTAAATAATTAGACTCTTTTATATTATTGGGGCATGGTAAAAGGTGAGCCAGGGACCGAATTAATTATAGCGGCACGCATCACGGAGACCACGTGGAAGATAACGGCGAGTCTAGATCTTAGATCTAAATTAATACCTTCTTGACGCACTTCTTCTCCCTCACTTCGTACCGCCCTCTCGTTAAATCCGAAAGCCACATCCCTGGAAAACAATACTGGAAAAAAGAAAAAAAAAAAACCAAGGGAATAAATAGATTAAAATCAAGTAAAAAGATTGCGAAAATTAGTTGACAAAAATGTAGGAGAAGAGTACTTGAAGGGTCTTGTCGATGTTCTTGGCCCTCTTCTTGGGTCGCTGGGGGATCTTGGTGCCTTTCATGGCGAGGAAGTCCTCCTCCTTCTCCTTCCTCGAGAGGGAGATGTAGATCCGCGGCCACTCCAGCGGCTCCTGGTGCGCCTTCTCCGCCGCCGGCTCTAGATCCGGCGGCGGCGGCTGCTTCGCCTCCGTGCTCATGGCTCTCTGCGGCGGAGACGGCGGCGATCGCTTCTCGGATCGAGGATGGCCGCTGGATCGGTCTTCGACGGCCCTGATCGTGGGAGAATAGCGTGCGTGAGTTGGTGGTTTGTTGTTGCCAAGTTTAAAGTAGTGGGCTACCTCTGATACCAACTAAAAAGACAAAGGAAGGTGGTATTTATAAACCCACACATAAAAAGCTCGGTAGTGGAGGAAGAAGTTAGTTATCTTTATATACAGAGAAAGAGAAGAAATAAATAAATAAATAAATAAGGGGTAAAGTTTACTATAGAGAGAGGGGGGGAGGGGGAATCTCTCATTATTCGAGATGGGTAAACAAAATATAAGGGCTAAATTACATACAAAAAATCTTATGAGATGACATGGGAAAGGTAGAAGATGAGGGCATAAGAGGAATAACAGCGTAAGAGGAGGGCTTTTAGCCAAAAAAAGGATAAGAACCAGGGGAGGGGAGTATGACCTGTGATGGAAGAGAGGCGGATCTCGAGAAGGCAAAGAAGGCCTTAGATTGGCTCCTCTCGTGTAGCTCCCGCACGGAGGAGGCGGCGGCGGCGGCATCACCTTCTCCGCTGTCGGTTGCCGTCGGATCTTAATTGTCCGTTTCCCGTTGGTGGGCGATGGGTTGCCCCCCGCCGCCCGGATTTCCGACCGCGAGCGACGTGACCTCTTGTTGTGGCCCCACTGGAGGAGTAGATCGCCTCCTCCCCCGTTGATCTCATGGTGTTTGCCGTTCTGCAGGGTAGTCGTAGAGACGGAGAGGGCGATGGGCGTTGGGTTCTCGGCGCAGGGGAGGGAGAAGTGCAGGTCTCTCGTCGAGGATGGGTTGGCCGACGCCGTCGCTGTTGACCGCGCTCTTATGATAGGTTTTGCTTCGATGGGGGTGTAATTGGGGGTTAGAGCGGCGGCGTTGACGGCGTCGTCTCCCTCGTAGGTTTTCAAGATGGTGGGCTTCCTTCCATTGGTAAGAGGTAGGAACTCTGGGCTCACTCTCTGGTATCTGTGTATCAAAAGACCAGCACAGAGGGGAACTCAGTAACGTATCAAACTTAGATCTTGCTTAGAACTTGAACACCAAAAGGAGCAAAATAAGATCTATCAATCGAATTTGGGAAAAGATATAGTCTCATCTTTTATTCTTAGAGAAACAACAGCGAAGAACTGAACTAGTTAAAGGGGTCCGATGGCAGCCGAACAAAATGAAGCCGAATCTAGAACCTCTCTTCTTACTGAAATCCACAGAAGATCGAGCAAAAGAAAGAGAAAACCAGAGGAACCTTCGACCTGGAGATTAAAGACGACGAACTAATAACACAGCGACAAAGAGAGGTAGGAGCCGGAACAGCCCGAAAGCATCAGCGAATGAAGAATAAATAGAGACTAAATCCGGGGAGAAACTACCCAAGGAAAGAAAGCAGAGGAAAGAACAAAACGCCGGCCAAAGAGAAAAATTAACAGAAGATGATAAGAATGAGACAAAGGCTCTCTTTTTCTGATGAAGCAAGAAGGTAACCTTCCCGATAGAAGATCGAAATCAGGAGAACACAACGATAGACTACCCAAGATCACATATGGCACAAGAAATCAAACATTCCGAATTCCAAAATAACGCATAATCCAGCAATATCCGAACTGGAAACGCCCAAAAGTCCAGCCAATATGTGATCCGATAACTTTGAAACTAAGGAGAAGAACACGATTAATCACCATAACTCTGCTGATCTCGGAAACAAAGTTAAAAAGAAAACGTAATTGTGAAACCACTAGCCCGGAAACAGAAGAAAAGATCGAATATCTCGTAAAAAACATTTTTTTTTCGTACCAATAGCAACAACAACAACAACAAAATTCTAGAGTCGTAAAAACACGATCGGATCAAACAAGACAGGAAGCCGAGCCAGTAACTGCAAGGACGCAAACCCCAGCGCTTCCTCTGAGACCTTGCTGGCACCATACCCAACGAAGTCGATCCATGCCTCAGGAGGAGGCACAGCCATCTCCTTCTCAAACAAAGTTGAAAACCTTCGAGATTAGATCGCAGAGACAGAGATAAGAAGAAGAGGGATCTAAGCAAAACCTCATCATATCAAATGCCGAGGGGATTCGCGGATGGCTCGACGCAGAGATCTCTGGCGAAATCGCATGGCTCTCCAACAAACCACGCATCAATGGCGCACTCCAAGTAACACCACAGCTCTTCCTCTCTTTCTAGATACGTATGCTGCAAAGATTACACCAAACACTCGAGAAATCTATACGAATAATAGTAAAAGAGATCCAAAAACGGTAGCAGTTTTGAGAAGGAAGGAAGAAAGGAGCAAGAGGAGGAAGAAGGAAGACAGGAAGGCAGGCAGGCAGGCACTGGAAGCAGGAACGGGCTCACGGCTTTATTAAACATGCGCTTCCCATTATGCCCCTCTTAACCGCTCTTTTACCATAATAACCCTGCCTAGGTGGACTTGGTGTTTAAACGTAAATAGAGGGAAAGAAATGGGCTTTTGTACAACCGAAAGGATCCAAGCGCCCGCCCCCTCGCGTGTGCGAGAAGCCTCGCAGGAAGTTTTCTTATGCGGATATCCAGACCACCGTCTATTCTCCCTATTGTATACGTGGACGGCCGATTTGGACCATACGTTTTAAATAATTAAGTGCGAGCTGGCGCTTATATAACACCACTCTGCGTTAACGATTAATCCACGCCCCTTTTACCGGCAATAGCCGGTTCTAGAGCACTCCAGCGTTCAAAGCTCGGCTAGAATTGGGGTTGTCTGAATACTTTTTACTAAATTCTGCATGCCAAAAATAGTACAGTGGAGGGCGTGGGGTGTATTTAAGAGCTTCATTTGATATCTTAGTGATGCCAAACGTTACATACGGATACGGTGCATCTAATAAATGGACGTCAATTTTAAGATCCATATCCGTTTTAATCGTATTAAACGGTGTTGCAATGTGTGGGAAGGCTTAAACGTTATATCACGCCATAAACAGTCATTTTATGTCTAAATAGGTCAAAATCAATTCACCAAACACGTTGGGCTCTCATGATACATTTGTGAACAGATCATTAGAATACATCCACTTGTATTTGTCGTTTGATTGTCAAAGTGTTTTCTGAAATTTAATGAAATTTTTTTTATGGTTTGAAAAAAACGGTACATCCCTCTCGAGGGCCACTGAGGATTACTCAGCGATGCTTGAGTTTTCCATCCCTTTATCTCTCACCCACTGTTGTCGTCGGCCATTTTTTCTCCTTCTCCTTTCCCTAGCCGACTTGGCTAGGTCAAGAGAATGGATTTCATGTCCTCTTGTTATGATACTCTCTCTTTCTCTCCATCTCTTTCATATCTTCTCCTCTTCCTCGGTGTTGGCCGTAACTCCCTTATTGATCAATAGAATGGGTTGTATAAGATAGGAAGATGACTCTTTTGTCTCTCTATTTAATCCATGTTAGCCCAACCAATGGTTGGGTGGTTAGAAGGCCTTAAACTCGTTGCTTAGGCTACAATAACAGATGGCTTAAAAGTTTTAAATTTTTTTAATTAACTAGTTTTATCTCATCTATGTGAGTTTTCGATTTGGGGAGACTCTTCCTCTTCCCTCTCGTTAGGTTTCGATAGGGAAGATCTTATAGCAATCATCATTGACTCATCCAGTGCAGTCGCTTTTTCTTGTTCCAGCTTTCTTAGGGTTCACTAAGAATTGTGGCATCCGAATCATTAGAGGCCGTGACAAAGATGTTGAGCGCTGGAACCTTTGTGTTTGCACACGCTTCCTCTAAGCTATGTTCTTTGTTAAATTTTTGTATGCTTTAAGACTTTACTTTAATTTTTTTTCTCGACAAGTATGAGGTTTGTTCTGGGGTCCGTCACCCATCAATTGGGATAGTTGCATTCCCTTCTTATTGTGGATATCTTCATCTCTATCAATATCAGAAGTTGCCATATTGAGGCCGGTTCTCTATCTCAAGGATCTTCTCTGCCTAACTACTCCAATAATTTCCTCTCTTGTGAGTCCCATGAAGTGCGAGAGAGTGGGCCGACAGTCATTATTATAAGACGAGTTTTGTTCATCCAAAATGAAGGCGAAGACTTTTTTTGAGACTTCACTCCCTCGCTCACAGACTGCTGCACAACATGGAGGAGAACTTCAATTCACTCTTCAGCTTCACATAGCTTGCAATCAGCTGCTGGGTACTCTCTGGTGACTACTTTTAGATCTTCCATTAATCTCTCTCTAAAACATTTAAAGCCTATAGACAGTTCTGTTCTCTGCTTCCTTTTCTTCTTCTTCTTCTTCTTTTCTTTTTCCTTCTCTTAATTCATATGATTATCTCCCTTTCTTTCATAACAAACACAAACTCAAGGGTGAAAAGACTCTCCGTATAATTAATAGCCAAATTGCTGCTGCAAAACAGAGCTGGTGTCCTAATCATGAAACTAGGGACCAATCCATGTGCCCTTTAAACCCTCCCATTCTTGACCAATAGCTTGACCTTTCAAACAGGGCATCTTTACTAGATTCCCCTCATCTGATAACTCGACCATTTTTCTCATCAATTATATTTCTAACTTCATCCTACGAGGACCCCACGTAGGACTCACACGTGGATTTCGTCACATTTTAGTGCCACAAATGTCAACTCACCTCAAAGCTGAAAATACCAAGTTTGCTGTGCAACTTCTTGTGGAAGCTCTGTTAATATACGAGACTGAGCAGTTAAGCAAAGCAGAGGGGAGTACAATAAAAAGAGATTTCCTTAAAATTTTATTCATCAGCTTCAATTATAAAGATAATAAAAAAAAAGGATATATAAATCTCTACTATCATTTATCTTCTTGTGTGTGTGACTGTTAAAAATTTAACGAAGAAAAAAATGGTCACTTTTAATAAATTTACTATTTTTAACATTTAATTAATTAAAAAATAGATTAAAGAAATAACTAATTTTATCTATAAAAATAGGTTTGCTTTTGCTTTTTGACTTCACTGCATACTTTAGTATTTACTGAAGTGAGAGATTTTATTTAACTCTTTTTACGTTTAATTTCCACGTGTACCAAAAGAGAACAGAAGCCTAGTCTAAATAGGTGGACCCAGAATGTAAATAAATAAATCGTAAAATGCCATGCCAGGCCATTAACCATCCTTATCCTCTAGCACGTGAATGGCTCGTGCTTCGAAGTACACATAGTGGATAACTTGTGGCCATGGACTCCCGACTCGGTGGACTGTAGCGGATACTTCATATACGCGTCTCAAGGCAACCGACATCGTGCCCTGCCATAGAAACCGCGGGTCTCACACGAGTTTAGGGTTCGTCTTCGATCGAAGTCGAAGTCGAGGTCGAGGAAGAGCCGATCGCGATCAAGACCGAGAGTTTTCCCTTCTATTATCTTCGTTCCGATCCTAATTGAAACCCTAGTTTTTCGAGGAGGAGGATCTGGTGAGTTTCTTTTCTCTCTCGCTCTCTCTCTCTGTCTGGAAGATCCATTCGTCTTTATTAGTGACCTTATTCCGGTCAATCGGAGGTCTATTCTTATTTTTCTCTGTGAATCTATATCTGATTTCAAATGATCTGGTTAGGGTTTCTTGTTTTCTTTTGTCGGCTTGATGCTTATAATGCTTAGTTTAGCTTCTTGAGGGTGTTTTGTATTTATCTATAATAGTTCTAGATTTCTAATAAGAAGGTCAGAAGGCGGGTGGAAAGTTTTTGGAGCTTGTTAGTTGTGTTAGCTGTCAGCTAATTAGGAGATTTATATGTTTTTGAGGAAATTTTTAGGTGTTTATTTCTTGTGGGATTTGATGTTGGGGGCTTCAGTGTTTATTTATTGCAACGCCAAATATTTCTATCAGCTTCAATATCAGGGATTTAAGTTGCATTGTTTGTTATCACCGAATAATTTTCTTCAAATATTTGAAAACAACAACCGGTTATCCTTTCTGCCGAAGTTTTTCTTTTTTGGTTCACCTGCTTGAAGTTTCTAGCTTATACTTTCTAGTCTCGAGTCTATCCCTAATATAATGTGCTTTGAAATGTCGGCATCTGCTAATTTAGGAATCCTGGCTAGAGCTCTACTGCCATCTATCTTGTGTATTTCTGTTGTCGTCTGCAATCTTTTTTACAAATGTACACGCAATTTTATCGCATTTGTCTATAGTTACATGATATTAATCTGTTTCAATCTAAGATGGTAGGATTATAGCTTCATTGGTGGTTCCATAGGACTCTTTCAGACCAGCTTTAGTAGCTTCCGAGATGATTAGTGAATCCTGGAAGATGTTTATATTATGCTTTTACTTACTTTTATTGATATTTGATTTGTTTCCAGATGGCGGCAAAACCACTAACCACTGAAGCTGTTGCTCTTACTGAGAAAAAAATGGACATGACTCTAGGTATATATTTTTTAAACTGCTAAAATTAAAGAAAAATTCCATTAGGCATTGGTATCATCTCCCTGATCTGGTTTTGTGATGGAATGCATTTGTGATTGTTCCAGATGATATTATAAAAATGTCAAAGAAAACTACTTCCAAAGGGAAACGACCTCCAAGGATGCCTGTGAGCAGCTCGTTTATATGAAAAACTGAATTTGCACTTGGATCACTTCTTCTCATGAGTTACTATATCTTCTTTTACAATTACAGATTAAAGGCCGAGGTTTTTTCAATGGCAATGTTCCCCAAGGGAACTCCAAGGTGCAGCAGTTTATGAATTCTAGATCATCAATTAGACAGGTGAGTTAGCTTAGGATGTTTCCTGTATTTAATTTCCTATACGATAAGACTCTTGGCTATGTTTTCTGTGTTTAGTTTTTTATCTGTTCTTTGTTTAGGGTGTGCTTGCACAGAGAAGGTCCAATTTTCAGGGGAATCAATTCCCTGTAACTACACAAGTTGGCAAAAAGGCTGCAGCCATGCCTATTCATAACAGGATGGTCAACTGGAAGAAGCCAAGGTGAGATTTTATTCCTTATGATTGTGTTGCTTGCTATCACTCTTTTCCTGTTTCTCAGATTTTCTTAATACATACAGGTAACAGTTCCTTTTTCTGGTGATGGGAAGGTCTCTTACATGTATACAATTGCATATCTGCAGTTATTAGTTGGCAGTTGAGCTGATTGATGAGCTGAACTTGCAGCTCATTTGCCCTTGAGAGCATTCAGCTTGTCTTCTCTGTTGTCAGAAATTTTACTCCATGTTTTCATGCTATCTGAGGCACTTTGAGTCACTTTTGTTATATTGTGGGGAGTGAGAAACAACTGTGCTCAGAGATACTTATGCCTTTTCATTGTGATAAGCTATAATAAGCAGTACCAGCTGTAGATGCAAGTTTGATTGTCTGGCGAATAAGTTACACCAATAACTAAAATAAGCAGTACCGGCTGTAGATGCAAGTTTGGTAGTCTGATGCGTAAGTCACATCACTGCTTTAGCACAGTTAGAGACCTACTCTTGAGTCGAGTAGTCTGGGCCTGCACAATTTGATGTGCTATTGATGCTCTTCTAGTGATCTGTGGAAGATAACTTGGGAACTTTGTTAGACATCTTTGTGCACATCTATCTGATCACAAGATATATAATCTTTGGTAGTTTGGTCTCTAAATATATGAGGGATGTTAACTTTTGGTGTTTCCTGATATCTTCAAGAAAGAAATTGGTGTTTGTGTTCAAAGCATGAATTTTCTATTTCTATATCTTTTTGCCATTAACTGAAGGGAGAGTATAATTCCTACGGCATTCGTCGTGCACCTGTGCTGATCTTGGTTTGTTGGATACAAATTGTGGGTGCCAGATGATATTAATGTTTGATCTTCAGTAAACTTGTTGTGTAGGAGTTTTATGCATCTCACTGAAAAACTACGAATTACTGTTGTGCATCAGGAGAGCTATAAAGGCTTTGAGTTCTTAAGTTCTATACTTTAGTCAACTCCCGAATATCAGATGGCATGCAAGTCATATGTTTCAATTATCTGGCAGACCATATATATGTCTTTCTTCCCTGCATGTGAGAATGGTGGTTGGTCTGTCTTGTCTCTGTCATTGGTCATCAGGTTTATTTGGGGTTTTCGGTGACTTCGCTACAGAAGCAAAGATGTGATGGTGTCCAATCTTTCTTCTAGGTCCTCTTTGTGAATCATACACCTCTTTTTGGCCCTTCCATTTCAAGATGTTGAATACCTGAATCTGAGACAGAAAAATTCTTATTGAAGTTTTGAGGTGATACTGCAATGTGGGACGGTAATCCTGCAAAGCAATGCTCGTGATCTTTTACTCTGATGTGTTTCTGCAAACCAATGATGATAAATATTGAATATCTTGGAAGCTATATTTGTTGTACTCAAGAGTCTCTGCATGGTAGGAAGCTGGAAATACAGGAGCATTAGAGCTTGTGCGAGTTATGGAGATGGAATTGGAAATGTTCACAGTAGTCTCCTATCTAGCATCAGTTGGTTAGGTTTCTTTATTTTTTCCTTGTCCGTTTTAAGGATTTACACTTTTTCTGAGATACCCTGGTAAGTTCGTGGAGGACATGAAACTTTGTTCAATGCAGTAATAGAGGACGTGAAATATTATGTATTGCTTGGATATATTCTGTTATGGCAATCTTGTATGAGGACTGAGGATGATGTTGATGCTCATTACATGTTATGTACTGATAGTATGTCTTTTATGCAGATTTGCACCTATGTTGATACAAAGGAAAGCAGCTGATGTGGGCTTTGCTGGAAAAGTATGTTACAGTTTACCTTTTATAATATGTCAATATGGCCAGACAATTTTCTTTTTTCAAGTTTACTCTGATTTATATAGAGTAATATTTAATTAATGATAAAAATTTAGGTCATTTTTTTGAAAGATGATATGGTTTACAGCTGGTTACGCAAATTAGGGTGCACATGCTTGATTGATTTTGTATTTTTTCAGTTGAAACCAGTTTTGAGTTGCTTCAACATGTTAAAAAACTGTGAAGCTAAGTGATTGTGTTTTCTGTCCCAATCGAGATCTTGATTCATTTTAACAGTACTATAACAGTTCTTGCTCTTTCACGATTTATTGAGGTGCATCAACTACCAAAATGAAACCTCAATAAGCAAGCAAAACTATTGCATGGAAATTCACCTCCTATGGGTTTTGTTGGGGGTTGCAACTTCCTCCAGAGTATACATTCTTTTGCCATAGTTGTAAGGTTTGCTATGTAAACTACCTGCTGGTTCTTCATCTTTCTAATTGTGTGTTCATTGGTTTCCCTGTTTTGCTTGATAAGCAGAGTGACTGACATAAGGTAATGACTACAGTAGATACTATCTCTTAGGCTGATTTGTTTCTTATGACTAAACTTTTGCTTTACTATTATAGTGGGTTCTATTTCTTACCTCGAATGTTTTTGTATTTTTTTAGGATAAGGTGGCTCTGAAGCAAAGGCCCCAGACCTTGGATGCACTCTTTGCTAATATGAAGGAGCAGCGGATGAGAGCCTCATCGCAGCAGTCGATTAACAGTAACGGGAATGGCCTTACTGCACAAAGGCGTCTTAACCAACAGCGGCGAGGTAGAGATGTGGGCCCATCTGGTGGCAATAACCGTCGTTTTGGCAACTTCTCGTGATGATAATAGTTGTCTGGCCTCACTGATTGCCTTAGTCCAATTCACTTCAGCTTCACGTTTAGGTTGGTGGTCCGCAGTTTGTTTGACTGATACTCTTCTTTGTGTTGGAACACTTTGGAGAGGAACAGGAGGGAATTGTTTTCACTTATGAATTTGAGGAGCCCTGGCCCTGCTATATGTTCCTTCCTTCAAAAGGCTGCAATGTTTTCTGCTTTGGTGTCATGTAAAATTCTGTCTCTGTGTTCTTTTTTCATAATATTTGGAAGTTAAAGAATATAGTAAGCTGGTATTGGATCTTGGAAGCTAATCTTTCTCCAGTTTACGATATATCTAGTTTAATTGGTAAGAATAATAGACAGAATTTTAGTAGTTGGTAGAATGATTTATTTCATTTTCATGAAGGGATGGTAGCTAAGGGCGGTTAAATAGTTTGTGGCACTGTGATTGGTAAATTTGGTAATCATTTCATCCTAAAAGGCTTGGTCAACTCTTTCTTTTTTGTTTGTCAGGAAACTGCCATTATTATAGTTACTATGCGTTGCTGTGTTTACTTTTATTTGGCTTGCAAGTCGTGAGCAACAGCAGGGCTGTGTGTTGATTTTGATTTAGTGCGGCGACTAAGATTCACTTCATTTCTTTGTAAATAATGCCCAAATTCTGCCCATTGATGTTAATATTCAAAAGATCTTCCTTGAAAATTTCCCCATTTTTTTCGATTTAGTTGACTAACAAACTGACGATGTTAGCCCAGAAATATTAGCCAAAAATATCTAAGCCAAGTTGAAGCTGAGAAAAGGACGTTCAATAAATTCAGGTGATGATGAAGCAAACTTAAATTCTAGCACGCAATACACTGAATCTGATAAGAAAATTCTAGCTGTCACTCAGCAAAACAATTTGGAGAGAGATACATATTCGGATCACTAATCACAACTTGACTGCTTTTAATGTACATCAAAAGAAAAGCAACAAAATCTTCTCCAGTCACGAACTGTCCATTGAGCTGCTCCTAAATACAAATTTCAACCGAGGAGGATAACGGGAGATGCGATTAATTCTGGAAATACTTTAAGGAAGAAAAAGGAAAAAGCTTAGAAGACTGGAGGAGGAACTGTTTTGGGATCTGTCTTCCTGGACCATCTCGTCCACAGGAGGACTTCTAGAACGACAACTGTAATCAGAAGAACAGAGAGATTAATGCCATAGCCAACTTTCCAAGATGTCCCTGCGCCTCCGACTCGGATACCGAGAACGATGTTAACGGCGGCGAAGAAGAGAGCGAGCCTCCCGACCCAGTGATGGTACCAGTTCCAGTACTTGCGCATTTTGGAGTCCTTATCCGGTCGAACAAAGAACGATATTACCTGCGACATTTGGCTACATAATTATATGTGTATATATATAAAGGTTGGAAATCTAATGACAATTAGGTAGTTAGTTTCCTTAAAATGAATGAATCAATTCGTTTCAAAAGGACATGTAGACAAAAAGTAATGTACCGCTTTTGATGAATCATTTACAAGCTAGAAGAAAGGTTTGAGAATGACCCAGTTTTGATTCAAAATAACAATATTTTCATCGGTTTAACTCTGGTTATTTCGATATTGCTTTGTTTATAATCGAAAGGAGCAAGGAAATGATCAGACGGACTCACCTGCAGAATACCTAAAACGAGAACAAAAATGCCAAGGCCTCTGTGTGCAGCAACATTTACATGCAGTCTGTTGTATAGAGCAACTCCAGCTACTACACCAGCAATTCCAAGGATAAAGCCGATAAATTGGATGCCAACATGAAGGTAAAACCATAGTGGATCCCACTGTTTGCAGTATCTCGCAACAATTGATCCGATCGGTAGTAGAACTCCCCATGCAACTAAATTAAGTGCTCCATGTGTTCTTTTCAGATTATATGGGTAAGAGAAACCAGAAGAACCAGAAGAACCAGGAGAACCAGATGAACTACCTGTAAGCAAAGTAAAATGTTGCATTATGTCAAGGGAGTATGCTGATAAATGGATTAACCGCACTGAGTTTATAATAGCAAGATAGGCACTCGAATACTCATTAATATGAAGTAAATTATCGTGTAGAACGTAAGTCAACTTCTGCAGAGAAGCAAATTCGGGTGGTTTTTAGCTGCAAAAGGTCTTAAAGTACATCTCCCTAGTAAAGATCACAACAATGAGAACAGTGAAGAAGGACAGAAGATCTTATTACTCTGTATTTAAATATCTCCAAGAGATCCTATCAGACTTATTAATATAGCCTTGACATTATAATTAGGGAACACAGCATACTGCAGTTCATAGTAAATATGTACCATTGATGATGATTTGAGAATAAAAGGAAGGCTAAAAATGATCGAAGGAATCACACCTGTTGAGAAATCAAAGAACAATGAAGTCATATCTTCATGTTTCGTGAGGCGGTTATTTACGGGAATCGAAGCCCCAAAAGCCAAGAGAATTTGCTGCATATCTGGATTTTTCAACTGGAATGCCAGATAGATTCTGGCCTGATCAACAATAACCTTATGTGCAACATCAGTCGAGAGCAATTGCCCCTCATTTACCACAACTTCTGAACTAGACTGTCCGCGGAGATAGAACTGCTTGATATGAGCCAAGCCAGTTTTGCCAATCCAACCCACCATTGCACTGGAGCCAACCATCATTCCATCCTTTGAGAACCCCATGCCAACCCAGCCAGTGGTGTATGTGGTAGATAGAACAATGCTCAGAACATTGTCTTGGGTCAGGGAGTACTGCAATGATTAAGGGTGGATAGTAAAGAAATTGCATTCAATCACACTGAATATAATGATGTTCAGGTTCAGGACATCATTTTTGGTTTCGGTGGTATTGCAAGAATCAATATTTGATAGGGCAAATTACACTTTACTCCCCATCGTCTGCCCCGAGTTTTACTTACAGTACTATGATCCAAACCAAGCCGCAGTTATTAGATTTTCCATCCAAAAATAATAGCACAAACGACCAAGCTACCCTAGTGGGTCGCATCTTCATTAACGACAACAGGGCTAAAAGCTCGAGGTTAAAGTACATGGGATAAATTAAAATTAGGCCAAACCAAAAGGAGAGGTGAACTGTTATTTACCCAATTTGACCATTACAAAATAATGAGCAATCCAAATTTAGTGCATGGATAGTTAGGGAGGCAAATGTAAATCTGATAGAAATAAACTATTTTACCTTCAATTTCTTCTGAGATCTAGATCCGTTACATTTACTTTATCTTTTACAGTGACTCTGTGCAAAGTTTTTGTTTTCTTTTTCCAGAGACTTCCTTGAGATCTGGATCTTGCTCAACAGTATGTCTTTTAATTCAACCACAAATTTTTGAAGAAGAAATAACATCAAACAGAGAACTAGAAAGAGAGAGAGAGAGAGAGAGAGAGAGAGAGAGATGATTTTACCCTGAGAACGAAATTATTCCAAACAGGGCGGCAGCTGAGGCCGGAATAGTTCACGGCCAGCGCGGCGGGGAAGTCGACGCCGCAGGTGTCGGTCTGCGCGAATGCGGCTCCGGCGAGGGCGGCTCCGGCGAAGAAGAGGGCGAAGAAGACGCGCGCCATTGCCGGGCGGCGAAGACGAATAATTAATGCCTAGAAGCAAAACTAAGATAGATGATGGGAAGAAGGCAATGACGATAGGAGTCGGATGAAATGGGCAGAGGGAAGATGGGATGTTGCAGTCGCTTACAACTTACAAGTTGTGAGTTGGGTGAGACGTCAATTCAGCAAGTAAAAAGTGACAACCAGTACTGGTACTACTACTAGTAGTAGTAATAGAAGAAGAAGAAGAAGAAGAAGAAGAAGAAGAAGGATTAGGGTTGTTGGATGGGGCCAGAAGCCATTGGTTTTTTATTCTCTCCTAGATCTGGAAGAGATAGAGAGAGAGAGAAGAAGAAGAAGATGAAGAAGAAGATATTTTAAAAAAGAGAGGTGTATAAAAGAAATGATGCATGGTAGATTGGCAAGGAAGGTATGGGGAGACAGGTGACCAAAGATGTAAAAGGAGCTGCTTTTATAGATTTATGTCGTTTTGGGGATTTTGTTTTACATTTCCCACCCTGTATGTTTCGATATTTTTAATTATGCCCTCCATGTTTTAAGAAAAGGGAGGGAAATAACTTTTTAATTCAATTAATCATGGTTAAAACTAAACGTAGATTAATATAACATTATTTTGCCCTGATATAAATTGCTTACGATATCATAATTGTTACTAAAAGTATTAAACCTTTTGAAAAATACATACTATTTTGTCTTTGTATAAATTGGTTAAAATAGTTTTAAAGCTATCTAATGATGATATTGTCGATGTCATAATAAACATTCTATACTTTAAACTTTAAGAAAGAAAAAGGTATTTTAATATTTTATTTTTATTGATTTGATCGTCATAACAACAATATATGTTTTGGAGGAATATTCTATATATATCTGTCAAAAGTTAACCATAATGACTCTCAAAGCCTAGTCTGATTTACTTCTGTCCTCGGGATTCTTAATGGCAATTATGAAAGATAAGCAAGGGTTGTTGGGGGGTTACGTTAATGATGATTAAAAGGCAGTGTTAACCGTAATAAACAGCTAATGTAGGGTGTAAAATGAAAAAAAGTCCTTTATATTGCAGAGGAGAAAGGGAGTGGATTCCCTGTAGCTGAGATTGCAAGGATTTTACGGTCAGGGTACGTGACAGGCCGTTTTTGGAAGGTTACTAAAGGCAGTTGAAAAATGATAATAGTGTAGTAATGTTCCTGCATTAGTTTTGCAGAGGATCGTCTCCGGACAGGAAACGGGTAAAAAGGTTGTTATTGTAAATCTTTCAATCAATCAACTAACTTTAGCAGATAACTTCTCCGCGAGCATGGGGATCATAAGTTTCGACTTTAATAATAAATAAGTACTGTGAACAAAATTATTTAATAGTACGGTGGCTTGGCAGAACGGTTTAATTTAATTAATAGCTTAGTAGTGTAGTTGACTAAGAGGAGTAGTTTAGCAGTATAACGACTTAGAGTAAGTCTCGACATTCGGAGTAATTATTCGGCGATGTACGTAGTTTATAGTCTAGACTAGGCCGCTCGTTATATTGGCTAAAATTCGGTAGAGTCTAAACATCTATGTATCTAGAGAGGATTAGCCCTTTGTCCAGCATTTAGCCCTTTGTCCAGCATTTGGGCTCATAAATAAAAAGAAAGTTTTCAATTAAAATAAATAAATAAAGCTTTCGTCTTCTTAAATTAAAAAAATACTCTTCTTTATGACTAGGGAGGTCACATAATTAATTTTAATAATAAATAATTATCGTGAAGAAAATAGTTTGGTAATTGAGAGGTTTTGTGACTTGACTTAAGAGCTCAGCAGCACGACGATTTAAAAGATGTCTCGGTGGCATTTAGTTTTGGAGCAATAGTTTGATGACGTACACAACTTAAAACCTAAACTATGTGACTTAATATACGGGCTAAAATTTGAGGGGTTTAAATGCCTTTGTATGACCAACGAGGTCGTAAGATCGACTCCAACTTTAAATAACTATTATAAAAAAAATTATTTGATAATTAGTTTAAAATAATAGATCTGATCATTTATGTCAATTTGTTTGGATGTTGTTGGCCTATTGTGGCTTGGCAATTCAACTTGGCTTAGTTCAATCATTCAGTAGTGTTAAGCAATATATAGTTGGGAGCAATAGCACACCGACTTAATAAAAATACTTTTGTATAAAAGAAGGTTGTCCAGCTCATATATTTAGAATTAGACTCTTAGATCATAAATAAATAAATAAATAAATAAAGCTTACCTTTGGTATACAATTTGGTCATCCAATTCAGATCAATAAGAATCTATTCGTGAAAACACACAAAATTCGTTTGGAGGAAGATTTACAATTTAAGCCCACATTGTTTAGCTCAATTTTAACTTAATTTTATATATTTTAAACTTTGTAATTTATCAAATTGATAATTATTAATCATCGGTTAGCCGGAATAAACATATATTCTAATTTATAGGTTGAGGGATAAATTGGTAATAATTTTATTATTTATTTATGATGAAAAAATATTGGCGTTAATAAAATATTACTTTTTTGGATGAAAAATCTAACAATTATAAATTAGTCTACACTATGGGATTGCCTTAGTTAATTATTAGTTGGTTTAATTTAACTTATTTATACATTAAATTATTCCCAAAATGCCCTTAGATGTGAAGCAAAAAGTAAGTAGGGGCACAATATAATTTTATTAGACTTATGAGTTGCTAGAATATTTAGCCCTTGGGGCCCCAATGCAATGCAACCACTCATTAAACATTTAGCCATAAGATGGGAGGGACCCAAATATTTCTATTATTTACCTACCATTGAGTGCATATGACATTAGTAGGTGTGATTAGCCACCTAAGCTGTCTGATGGTAGATATAATAATTTGGTCAAATGATATCAGCTCATGTAGGTTTAGATTTTCCATCTGATTGTTTGTTAGATATAACTAATCATCTCAATATGATATATATGGATACACAACTTTATTTTATAATTGACACACTTGAAGTTGGGTCTCATGTTGTTGTTTGGCTGGATTTTAATTTATTTTAATGTATTTTAGAATTTAAGTACTTAACCCTCATGTGTTATACATTAAATTGCAACTGTGAATCAATTGTTAAAAGAAATATGAAAAATATTTAATTACAATCATTTGGTAAACTAAATTTTCTTCTCTTCTTCTCTTTAAAACATAACTAAACATGTCATAAAAACTTAACGAATTTGAGACATTTTTAATAGTTCAAGAATCTATGAGTCACAAAATAAATAGATATGTGAAGAAAGGATAATATTTCAATAATTAACTCTACCAATTATGGTAGATATCATTTGATCATTTGATACCATGAAAGATTCATGAACAATGTTCAACAAAAAAAAAAAAAAAAAAAGAGCTCAGGCCTTCATTTGTAGCCTACTCGATGAGCAAATTCCATCACTAGAATGATATCTCACTCCTTGCACAACATTATATTATAGCAAGAAGATAATGAAGACACTCACCTATACCATCACAGATTTATCTCTACTTACTTACAACCTCTCTCTGAAAGGATTACATTTGTAAATTACAAACAAGTAAAGGATTAATTACACTATGAATCCAATCCACAGTGGATTCATTCTTCCTTTCCTGCAGTATGATGCTGAAACTCTGAAAGATTTTTGCAGATCATGTGTGAATATGTTCAGCAATATTCAGAGCCTTTCTACATCTGTTCAAGCCTATAGATCATCACCGCGAGGACATTAGCCTTCGTCGGTTCACAATCTCGTCGCAGTTGCATCCCTAATAATTATGAGAGATTCAGCCAAATCATCCAATATCTGGTGAGGATCCGGGATCACGGAGTCGTCCACTGCTATAACTATCTTCATCTTGTTCATGTAACTTTGGTAATGGACAGTGAGAGCCTATCACATTTCAATGGAAATAATTAGGCATCTGATATGAAACTTGTATACTATTTTGGAGTTATTATAGTGTAATGTCTAAAGGAGGATAGAAGTAGTTACTTGAGGATGGCCATATACACTTGGAGCAAGGTACACAATTGGATGGCCATAGAATGCTACCTCCTCAACTGGTCCCATAATATTTGAGAAAGAGAAGGTAGTGTGAGTGAGCAATCTGTGACACAGAGCAGCTGCTGCCTGTCAAATAAAATGTTTTCAGATCCATGAGAATTCTTCACTTAGTAAGATCTACAGTTCAACTCTCGACGAGAGCATAAAAAACTGTAGTAATTTATATTTTTGCTGACTAAATAGTGCCCGGTTAGTTAAAGGGGCTCATATTATATGTTTCTGAGTTCAAATTCTAGAGGCATCGGTATTTAATAGGACACTTTTAAGCTTGCACTTCTCTACATATTATACGTTTCTGAGTTCGAAGTCTAGAGGCATCAGTATTTAGTAGGACGCTTTTAAGATCGCATTTCTCTAAATTCCCTAGAATCGACTAATGTGGAGCTATATGTAAACTTGCTACTGATTTACAAAGTAAATTTAAGGCCTGTATGCCTAACAGGATTGAGTTTTTGAGCAAATATTTTACTCAACTTAGACGTACGCATTGATTTCTCTCTGTGTTTGAATTGATAAACAAACTCTTTTTTTTTTTTCCTATAATGTCAAACTGCAATGCATGGGTAATTTATACCTTAATGCCGAAGATTTTGACAATAAGATCACCACTCATATAAGTGAAGATTGCTTCCAAGGATTTCTTCTTCCTGTCTGCAGTCGCCTTCCCCTTGCGAATGTAATCCAAGGGGTCCTCATACATGACAACAGGGAATGGAAGGATTATATAGCCGAGCCAATTCCCCCACTTTGATCCCTTTCCCTTTCCTTCTTCCATCATATCAGATAATGCCTGCTTTAGAACCCCATGATTAATGCACTAAACATCGCACTAATTACAACTTGGACACTGAAGGGAGGCCTTTACATGTATCCCTGGTGTTGGCCTGATGTTAACCAGCAAGGTTGATCTCATCCTGATGTTCGTGGGCAGTTTCTTCTTATTATTCTCACCTTTAAAAAAGAAAAATAAAAAAGAATCGAATTTATCAACTTATGCAATCAATAGAGAGAAAATTAAAGTAAAGTAATAATTGTTTAGAAAAAATCACCATAATTCCTTTCTAGATATTTAGAGAGACCAAAGGAGGTAATCCCCAGTAGCACATCATTCACAGTCTGCAAGAGAGAAGTAGCCATTTTTTTTTAATACACATTGACTTCCATTTTCTTTTCCCTTTTAAATAAGAGTAAACTAGTTCCTAAAAAGTTTTACTTTAATACCACGAGACACACATATTACTCTTTAATGAATAATTAACTGGAAGGATATTTCGGAGGTTTTCCTCGGATTAAGAGGCGGGAAGAGAAACTTAAGCTTCTTACACAATGCATGGCATTCTTGATCTGCTTGACGTCGTCGAGCTCGACGGTCCGGTGCAGGAACCGCTTGCGGCGGAACTCGACGCCCTCCGTGCCGGTGAACGGGGTGGCGGTGTCCTTGAGGAACAGGGCGGTGATCACGAAGGCGGCGACGTCGACGAGGGTGCGCCAGGCGAGCATAAAGATCGCCCAGAGCCATAGGAGGAAGGATAGGGGGTTCTTGGAGGCGGGGCGGGAGCGGCGAGGGCGGGGGCGGGGGCGGCTGAGGTCGGCGAGGGAGGGGAGGGCGTCGGGGTCGGCGGACTTGCGGGTGCAGGCAAGGAGGAGGGAGGTGAGGGAGGTGCCGTCGCCGAGGGAGTGGTGGATGCGGAGGACGATGACGGCGGCGGCCTCGGAGGTGGGGAAGTTGAGGACGTGGAGGTCCCAGAGGGGCCGGGAGAGGTCCATTGGGGAGGTGGAGAGGGAGGACACGTAGTCCTCCACCAATTTGTCGGGGGGCGACGAGGAGGCCGTGGGGTCAACGCCGGGGATGATGATGTGGTCGTCCACGTTGACATTAGTGCGGACCCACCGGGCCTTCTTGCCCTTGGATTCGTCCAGGAGCTGAGTACCATAAAAGTAAGTTTCCGGGGATTAGTAAGGGTGTGCTTTGGATTTATGTGCATAATACTCAAATAATACAATACGTAAGTGATGTGTGAACAATAATAAAAATAAACCATAAGGTGTTTTCAATAAAATTCCTTAGAAATTAATATATACTATTCCTACAAGGAAAAGAAGTAAGTAATCTCGCAAACTTTTGCGGCCCAATCTTTTCCAATATCCTAACAACATTTTAAAGTGAGACAATAACAATAACAATAACAATAACAAGCTGAGGATTTATCCACATATATACGCGTTATTCCCCATCATCGTATCTATCGTGTAAAAATGAGACAAGGATAAGCACCGTATCCGCCGTCTCTATTCGGGTTCTGTCGTTACCAAAAAGGAAAGAGACAACATATATAGTTTTCCATCTTGGATGGCCCACATTAGAATTTGTGTACTACCAATCGACGAGACGATATCACATCATCTTATTAGTAAAGTATTTGTATAACATTACTTTCAACATTAAACGAGACTTTTCTTTCGATTGGTGGGTCGTCAATTTTAGACGACGAATGAAGATATTTAATTTTAAAGTAAGAAAAAGTAAATACCTAATTACCTTAAGTCCGTGACTTTTTTTTATTAATTTTATTTTATGCCTATAATAAAATAGCTAATTTTAAACCTATCAAATGTATAATATGTAGGACGACAATTAGTTAGTTAATTATAAAATCTATCAAATTATTACTTTGTCGAATAAAGATAAGAACGGTGGATGAGAAAAGAAAAATAAAAGGAAGCAACATTTCACGTGTAAATTACTCGTCCACAGGGAGAAGAGTGGTGGGGGGAGGGAGAGGAGAGATTGGGAAAAGATATGATGGACATAAAACCAGAGGAAGAGGAAGAGAAAGAGAAAAGAGAAAAGCGAAAAGTCTCCGACCTGAATGCTCGAGAATCTCGGATGGCGGATAAGAGTCACCTCTAACCCAGCCTTAAGGACGGCAACGTCGATCGGCTTTCCAATCCCCATAACGGCGACTATGTGGCAGTTAAAGTTTGGCTGGTGGAATAGCCTCCCGGCCGGACTTAACGGCTCCTCCGTTATCTCGCCGTTGCTGGCTCCCTCGCCTCCTTTCCTCGCCCTCTCGTGGCCTTCTGTTTCCGGGCTGCTCCTCGTCGTCTTTATCGCCAGAGGCCGTTTCTTCAGCGTCGCTGCGTCGTTGGAATCCATGGAGGGTTTCTTCTTCTTCTATATTTTCCCCCACGGAGATGGGAGGAGATCGGGAAGTGGTTTGGATCTGGAGTTTGAGGGGGTTATGTTAACTATTACGACCCGAGGGTGGAGAGGAATAGAATAGGATAGTTACGACCTCTGGGTGGGCAAGTTGAATTACAAATGTGCCCTTGAATTGACCAGAATATTTTCACTTCAGTCCCTATATTTTAACAATATTCGCAGGTTGCGCTTCAGACAATCTCCGATGAATAATATAATATATTAGATTTTAATTCAGAGACCGACTGGTATGACTTTCACTGCCCTAAAATGATGACTATAATATTCTCTATTCTCATAAGAGCGCTTCTTCGGATAGAAATCTAACTGTTAAAGGAATGCAAGAAAAATTAAAAGGTAATACTGATTCCATAGCTAATTATTTATTTTTAAAATATATTACTCTACATATTATTTTTTGATAATTATATTATCTTAATAATTTATCAAATAAAAGACATATTAATATTTTTTATAAATAACTTGATGAAAGTTCAATTAAATTCTATCTCTTTAATTATTTTTTAATTATTTTTATATATCTCTTATTAGTTTAAGATTGATTTAAACTAAAATTTGATAACATATAGAAATAGAGATAGGTAATCAAATTTAAATCGAAGTCTATCTCATATAAAGCTAAAAATTAAAATTAAAATTATCTAATTAAGATATAATCATATCTAAGAGAGAGAAAACTTAACGAGAAAAAAAATATGTAACACATAAGTGAGGTGCACTAATCTTTTTGACTAATATAATTTTTTTTTACATAATGTGATTTTTGAACCGGAGAAACTAGTATCGAGTATAAGAAATAGTTATTATAGCTGTTAAATTAAAATTATAAATTCAAGAGGGGTATTGAAGTATTTGTCAGCTATATAGTAAAGTAATAATAATAAACAAGTAAGGTGGTTTTTATGATTTCAGACAACCTGCAATGCAAATCAACTACGCAAAAGAGACAGTTAAGTAGTGGAGTCACGCATATATATATATATTGTGAAAAGGAGGTGATAAAGACGGTGATGTAAGTATTATTGGCTCCTCATCTCTATCACTCTCCGTGGAAGTGATCATGGGAGAACTTTGATTGGGTGTCTTTTAAGCTTTGAGCTGCAGATCCAATGTCTTACTCTGGTTTGGAGTTCAACCAAAGACAAAAGAGTTTTAAAGATAAACATATAACAGGGCTCTGGTTTTTCTTTTTCTTTTGCCTTGTACTGCCTAGGGCTACGACATTACCCCTTTCTGGCTTTCTCCCTCTCGTCTCGTCTCTCTAGGCTATGCAATTCGGCTATGGGAGAAGACCGGTGACTTTTCTGCATGGCGGCGTGACTTTTTCTACACCATTTTCTCCCGGTGGGAGTCTCTTCAGTCTCTAGTGAAAACACGGAATTGGAGTTTTCTTTCCCTCTCCTCCAACAAGAT
Organism: Typha angustifolia; assembly: GCF_048772165.1. Classification (NCBI taxonomy): domain Eukaryota; kingdom Viridiplantae; phylum Streptophyta; class Magnoliopsida; order Poales; family Typhaceae; genus Typha; species Typha angustifolia. Next base: position 2,928,818 of record NC_133239.1, read on the forward strand.
GTTGATGGTAGCGACAATGGGTGTATCCCCACTTCGAGCAAAGTCTACTCTATTTCTTTTTAATTGCTTCACTGTTATAGGTTAGTAATTATTTACTTCGACTTTAAGAGATTCATAGTGTTATATCCTGGACTGTTAGATTATGACAAAACCTCACATGACTCAAGGTTTCTCGTGCTTGAGAATCTACCTCTGAGTTGTACATATTTTAAATTATATTCATAATGCTCTTGGGCTTGATAATTTTATCATTAGTATGACTTTACTCTTTATAGCTAAATAATCATTTTAAATTTCTTAATTTTGTTTTGCATTAATACCCTTTCAAGTAAATTTATATTAAAATTTGAATAGTTTAAATCTAACAAAATAAAATTATTCTTATTTTAGTTTTAAGTATTTCGCTTTGTTAATGATATTTTTATCCTTTTCTATTAAATACCTTAATTTGAAAGTAACCATAATGGTATCTATATAGATAACATTTATCTCAAGTGATATACATATAATTATACTACTTTATAGATAAGAGATATCTATATATATTTTTTTAATTATGTAGAAATACCTATACATTATTTATATATTTTTAAAAAGATCATCAATCCAACCCAATGAACCATCGTTTGAAGTTTGAATTTAAGAGTTGAGTAGTAGTCAGGAACTCTTGGCTTGACTGCCAAAATATCCAATTTATTTGAACCCATTCTTTTCTTCGTTAGGATACTATTTTTAACTTTAGTGAGATTAGCTTTTCTTCCAGATAAAATTACAAATAAAATCTTATATTTTTATTATTATTTGATATTACTAATAACACCCTTCAGCGGACGCCGTTGTCTTTGTTGGGCTACGTGGGCTGTGCTTCAACCTTTCGGAAGTTGGCACCGGTAAAATCTTATTAGACTTTAACGGAAATTTGCGTAAAATACCCTGTCTTTTAGTAAAATTATAATTTATGTTTTATTTTTTTATTATTTATAAATCGAGTTCTATAATTTAAATAAATATACGTGGAAAATACTCCGCTCTTAGATCTATTAATTAAATTTAACCAAACCTCTAAGTTAAAGAATTACAAAAATATCCTAAACCTAGTCACACTAAGAGTATTTTAGTTATTTTAAAAATAAAAATATTTATACTTTCTGCACGTATTCATAAAATTATATAATTTAATTGATAAATAATAAAAATATAAGTGTAATCACAGTAAGTAAGAGAGCACAATCTCGTTGACCAAAATCTTATTGGCGAAATTTATATTATAATTAGTAAACACATAAAAAAATAGATTAGAGATCTATGTATAAGTCAGATACCAATTTCCAACCTATGTACTTATATATATATATAAATTATGTGAATACAAACAGTATTCGAATATCAAGATAGATTAAAAAAATTGTTGACATATATTTATTAATGAAATTTCGAATAAAACCGAATATTCTCAAACTTTTATCGTACCTATCAATCGTCTTCATGTAACGCTGAGAGAAATAAATAAAAAGAACGGACAAATAAAACTTGAACGTATACAAATTAAAATGATTAGAATGGATGCGTCGACGGGCGTTAGAGAGTTGGGACCGGACCGGACCGAACCGAACCGACCAACGCAGCATCAAACATCCACGTGGCAGTGCCTGCTCTTTGAAACGTGTAACGGACTTTTGACCAAAGTTGAATGACCTGAAATTAGCTGTAAAATTCCTCCTCCTTTTCCTCTGTCCTAAAAGTCAAAAAGTCTCATCCCACACCCCCAAACACGTTCCCAAATTCCACACTCCAACTCCAGCAAAGCGGGTTTGTCGGTAATCGTAATTTATTAATATATTCTACCCCTAAGAATATACTTTTTATTTATAATTTATCACTTAGTGCTGGCTGACGCTGCTCACTGGAAACTTCCATCTCATGCGACAGCACGATCTTTGATGCTCTTCTTCCCAGTGGTGGACCCCCCCTAACCTCGCTAACCTCCATTTACGATTTTACATAGATAATTAAAATATCTTCATAGGTATGCCGTTGCCTTTTGACGTATGTGATGCCCTGGCTAATTTACAAACATCTCCCTCTCTTTTTATATTTTTATATACTCTAAGATGATATTACCATATAACATATATATATATATATATATATATATATGTATTAAAAAAATGTAATATTGGTAATAATAATACTTTGAAGGTTTTAGGCAATTTACACCGAGTCAATGTCTTTTTCTAATTTTACACTCAGATTTTTTTTTCTCTAATTTTGTATTTATTATGAGAGAGAAGTTTTAAATTTTGAACAGAAAAACAGAGAGACAAAGGATTTATTTGTGCGAGAAAAAAAAAAAGAATTGTTTGATTTTATAGTATAAATTAAAAGTTTAGTAATCTTAATATATAAAGAGTAAATACTTGGTTTTGGATCTTTCCTCCTCTCTGGTCTGTTCCATCTCTCCCATAACATATCTCCTTCCCACCACTCCTGTCACTCTTGCTTCTCTCTCTCCTTCTCTCTCTAGTTTCTTGAATCTCTCACTTCTTCTCTCTCTCCGCTTACTCTCGAATTCCTTGGAGATGGCGGAGTCGATTCTAGTGACCGGCGGTGCGGGTTACATTGGCAGCCACACGGTGCTCCAACTCCTCCTCAGTGGGTTTCGCGTCGTCGTCGTCGACAATCTCAACAACTCCGCTGCGGTGGCAATCAAGCGCGTCTCCGAGCTCGCCGGGGAGTTCGGCAAGAATCTCGCCTTCCAACAGGTATCAGTTCCGCTCTTTTCTTTGAAGGCAAGAGGTGGGGGATTGTTTTTTTAGATCTTTCTTTGTGGCGTAGGAATGTAGGATTGGAATTTTGGTTTTGTGGTGTTTTTTTTTTCTTTTCAATCGGAAATTGATTGGTTCTGTAGATTTCCTGCCAAATTTTGCATGTAATCGATGATTTTAAATTTTCTATGGGAAATTTGTCTCCCTTTTAGGTGGCATTTGATTGCTGATAGGGCATCTTCATTCTGTTGGGCTCCGCTCCTTCTTTTTCACCACTTGGTGAATTTGACGGGTAGGGTTTAATACGTGGGCAAAGTTTTCTTTTTTTGGTTTAAATTTAGGTGCTTGGTCGTTTTCTAGTTTACAGGATGCTGCTCAATTTATGGAAGTAGTTAATTCCTGTGCTCCATGAGATACATGATCATGGCAGATTAAGGATGATCCATTATTTCCTTGCCCGATAAACATAACCTTTAAGGAGGAAGAGAAAAAGAGCGGAAGAAAAGGCGTACAAGGAACAAAATATTTTATTAGCCAATGACAATGGAAGAGGAAGTTGGTACTTTGTGGGTTAAAAGGCACGTGGACTAGTACCTCTTCTTCCACCTCCTCCTAACCCACAGCCTCTTTGCATAGAGGCCCAGATAGCAAATGGGTGTTAAAGGTGTGATACGTTCCATCATGTGGGTTCCAATTGTGACATAGCTGTCTTCCCTTAAATGATTACCAAAAGCCAGCTATTAGACAGGGTTCATGGTTCATTTGTTTACACCCTGTTTGGAATCGGCAAATTAGTGGATCAATTTATTTGGAAGTCTATTCTAACCAAATCTGTTGTTTGGAACTTTTAAGTAATGAGGCTTCGATTGATTTCAGTGGATTTGGATAGATCTCAATGTATGTAATGAAATCCAATGAGATGAGGTCAGATTTGGATGGAATTTATTTGCCACTTAACTTTTCTAGATCTCAGATATAACCCATCATTTGTTATATTCTTATTGAAACTCATGGGTATAATAGGAAAAATGAACATAATGAAATAATTTCCTACCTTGTTCCAAACAACAAGATTAGATGAATCTCATTTCAGTTCATTATTTTTCAAACAATGGAATTCATTTCCAAGTGAAATCAATTGAATTCTACTTAGAATTGGTTCCAAACGAGTTTGGGCTCTCACTTATCAAAATCTAGTTACTAGCCAAATGGTGAGGTGGGGATCGGGATAATGAAGCAAAATAATAGTGGGAAATTTAGAGTCGCATATAAATAAGAAATGGAGTGCCACACTGGAAAAGATTGCAGGAAAAATATATAACCTAGTTCATATCAAATCATAAGATACACTAAGATGATTGTTGAGGCAAGTAGGATGTGGATTGGGCCCCTTTGATTCATCTGCTTTGCATATAACTGTAACAATAAATTGTCTCAATTGAAAACACACTTGGATATATGACTTCTTTTTCCATCGGATGTGGAATAATCGCATGGAGTGTCTTATTATTTTCTTTTGCTGTAAGAAATAACTAATTAATAAGGAAATATTTGGTTTATGGAGTTATACATTGTTTCTTACCTCTTGATCTTGTTTGGGCTCTTTTGCATTATCCCTTCCCAGTTAACTGATTTCAAAATCATGGTGCAATACCTTAGGAAGTGATGCTATGTGCAATGGTAAAATTGTTCATTACAGAGTTTCAAACTAGGTATATTCTATAAGTTTTTTTTGTTGATAATGTATCCTTCACCAATGCTAAAAATTGTTCATTACAGAGTTTCAAACTTGGTATAGTCTATAAGTTTTTTTGTTGATAATGTATCCTTCACCAATGCTTGCTTATTCAACAAAGTGCAAGAAAATAGTAACAATAACCTTTTAATGCAATTAGTGACTTATGTGCTTCTGCAGATTGATCTTCGGGATAAAGCGGCCTTGAACAAACTTTTTGATTTGACACAGTAAGAAACTTCATCTTGATAGTTGTTCTGCATTTGTTTAAGCAAAATGTAAATGATAACCTAATTTTTGTATCTCTTTTTAAAATGGACTGCTTGTTGGATAGCATTCAATTGCTTAACATTTACATGAATCATCCTTAGTAGTGGTGAAGCTTGAATATTTCCGATGCAGCAAAAATGTTGTACTTCTTTTTGCCATGTTTGTTTCAATTTTTGCTTGTTATTTATGCAGCTAAAGTATTTTCAATTCAACTTATTTTTGCTTGTTATTCATTAATTCTGCAAATTGCTTCAAAGGTTAAAGATGGTTGTAACTGCACTTTTTGGACTTGTTATTATCAAGTCTATGAATTCTTTTTTTTTTTTGTTATTGTAAAAATTAACTCGATCAGTCGTCATTTTGATAAAATTCTTGCTTTCATTTTTGCTTCTCAGCTTCGATGCTGTTATTCACTTTGCGGGGTTAAAAGCTGTGGGTGAAAGCGTGCAGAAGCCCTTGCTTTATTATAACAATAATCTTATTGGTACAATAAGTCTTTTGGAAGTAATGGCTGCCCATAGATGTATGAAGGTACTTTCGTGTTTCACTTAATGTGGAACAAATATGCTTTTAGTTAGTCATCAAGATAGTCTTGAAGGATCAATAATATAGCAAAACAGTATTTCTTGGTCCATCTTGCACGATTTTTCCTTTTGCCAGATCAACCTTCTCAGTTCTCTATATGCAAATTTAATGATACACACATCCGATGGACCTGAAAATGTTGATTAAAAACATATTAATTTGTAGATCAAATAACTTTTATGTTCTCGTTCTTGTGGTGTTTTTTAAATGTTCAGTTAGTATTCTCATCGTCAGCAACTGTCTATGGATGCCCTAAGGAAGTCCCCTGTAGGGAGGAATTTCCTCTGTCTGCACTGAACCCATATGGGCGTACTAAGGTACTTTCTTTCAATTTTGGCCTTCATGTTCCATATTAATGGTCCAATTCTCTGAGCTGATTATGATTTTATTGACGCCACAGATTATCATTGAAGAGATATGTCGTGATATTCACTGTGCCGACTCTGATTGGAAGATAATATTGCTTAGATACTTCAATCCTGTTGGAGCTCATTCCAGTGGATATATTGGTGACGATCCTCATGGAGTTCCTAATAACCTCATGCCCTTTGTTCAGCAAGTTGCTGTTGGGAGGAGACCTGCACTTACAGTATATGGAAATGACTATTCAACTAAAGATGGCACTGGGGTATTGTTACTAAACTATCTCTTAACCTTGATATCAATTGTTTGAAGCTGGTTCTTCTGTATTGATCTTAATCTTATATTCAGCTGATTGGATTCACTCTGCTCTTGCAGTAGCGTAGTTGTCAAGTTTCTAGTTATTTTTGTACTAAATAGGTTCTTCCATACATATTTTTAATTAAAATTACATTTGTAGTTATTCCATAAGTATGAAATGACTAATTCATGAATACTACAAGGTATGAGGCTACCCTTGTAGAAGTTTTTCTTTTTTAGATATGGGTGTGTACCATTTTTTTCCAGCGCCTGAAGAAAATTAAATATTTTCAACCTGGCTTGCTTATTTATTGTCTTAAGGTGCTTGATATCGGATTGCATGTTCTTAATGACATGAGTGCTGTCATTGCAGGTACGAGATTACATCCATGTTGTTGATCTGGCTGATGGTCATGTTTCAGCTTTAAAGAAGCTTTTTGAAGGCTCTAATATAGGTGTGGATAAATTATATATTTTGGTCTCCATTATCTTCACAAAAGTTTGCCTTGATAGTTCAGGTTTATGAATTTCTGGTGCATCCTCTGTTAGTTGAGATAAGATAATTCTGAAAAAGAAAATGTATGGAATACTTTAACTTGATTTTCCTTCTGTGGTTTTATATGAAAGCAAAGGAAAAACAAATGTTCTCCTTTTCCTTTTTCTGCTGTTTGTACTGCAGAGAAACTGAAATTGCAAACCTGTATATTACACTATATGGGACTCGAGTCTGATACGGAGGGACAACCACAGTTAACCACTAAAGTGTCACCTCAATGATCTTAAGAACCTATTTTGCCATGCCTATTATGTAATTGAAGAACAAAAGGATAGGAAAGTAGAAAATGAGGAAGGTATTAGAGCATAAAAAGAGGGGAATAGGGAGTTCTTTGGACTTGAAAACTTTTCTTTGGTTTTCAAGAACATTGCTGTAAGATGCGGACCAGTAGGAGATTTTCATCAAGCTTAGAGAAATAGTGATTTTGCTTTTACATGGAACAAATCCCTGCAACATGATTATCCTTATAGCTCATAACTGCATTTTTGCTTATAGTTCATTACATGTATGACATTTTCTATCGACCCACAAAGCTCCGCATAGCTGTTATATTTTTCTTCTGTGTAATTCCGAAGCATTCCATGCTAGCTTCTTTTCCTGTTGATAGCACCTTAAATAATAGTGTGTTGCATTTCTTAGTAGGTATTTGGAAGCTTGTTCTTTGCTTTAATGAAGTATGTTGCAATCTGCAGGCTGTGAAGCGTACAATCTAGGAACTGGAAAGGGCACAACGGTTTTGGAAATGGTTGCAGCATTTGAAAGTGTTTCAGGGAAGGTGATTATAATAATCCACACTGCCGAATTTCCATTTCTCTGAGTAGTTCAATCTTTAGTTAACATTTTAGGTTGACTCTAGCTGAGAAGCTTCCAGATCAAAGAGACCCAACAGTCCAACATCTTTCTATTTCAATATGTGGTAACTGTTAATTTTGGCAAAAGAGAGGACCTGTTTGGTCCTCTCTGTTCACTACCTAATACCATCTTTTCTTTTATGTTTTTGTCTGTATGTTACGCAGAAAGTCCCTTTGGTCATGGCTGGACGGCGACCTGGTGATGCTGAAATTCTTTATGCATCAACCGCCAAAGCAGAGAAAGAGTTGAAGTGGAAGTAAGTTCAAAGAACCTGCATGAGTTCTGTCTGGAAGACTAACACATTTTTATTGTTAAAAGGAAGAACTTTTTATTTCCATTTTGCTTCTTCTGTACTTCCGGCATACTGACTGCGGGTAATATGTCTTTCTAGAGCAAAGTACAGCATTGAAGAGATGTGTCGAGATCAGTGGAACTGGGCCAGCAAGAACCCCTACGGATATGGATCACCTGACTCTTCTGACTGAACGAGATCTAGCTACGAATAACTTATTAGCTTCTTCCTTGCATAGAAAAGTCACTAACTTCTGTACTCCTTGTACGTGTGGTATAGCCGTATAGGTCCAGCTGATGCCAGTTCAGAATTAGTGGCTAATCATATGAATAGACAGGCTTATGGATGGAGTTTTTCTTTTCTTTTTTGGTTTTTAAACTATCTGTACCTTATTTAAAGCAGAGTAGGCCACCTGGAATTTTATCTTTGTATATTGAGGAATATTTGAAACCAGATGAATAGGCATTTGCTGGAAAAATTTACAATTGGTGAGTGGAAAACAATGTGGTGTTGTGGCTTACTAATATATCGTGTATGATATTTTCTCTCTTCTTTTGTGAAGAGGGCTGTGAATGGAACTAATACATAATGTGATTTTTTTTATTCACCACTGTCTACTTCCTTTATTTAGCTGTATTTTTCATCTCAAGAAGCCAGCCATCTCCTCCCCTTCTTGCCGTTTCAGGTTTCAGGCAGGCGGCGCTTCCTCTCTCTCCCCCTTTGTCGCCGGTCCTGCTTGCTCTATCTTTTCTTTTCTTTTCTTTTCTTTTTTTCTGATCAAAGAAGTTGAAGTCAGCTTAGATTAAGATAGCTCGACTCACTACCTCCATGGAGCAGTTAAAATTAAGGAGATTACATAGATCTAAGTGGAGCTCCTTAGCAGGCCCTTTCTGATACATCTCTGACAGTGATTTATCCCATTTGCCACTTGGTCGCATCAATAAATCGGACCTTAATCTCTGGAAAATCGTCCAAGATCCTTAGGCATTAGCTCATAAGGCTCCGGCCTCTTCAGGGACACTCAATCTTCATGTCACATATCTGGGCAATTATGGCTGAATTTGTCACTCGATTGCCCTCTCTTTTTTTGTTTTTCTGGATAATTTTAATCTCTCGAGACACGCTCCGTGATTTGAGCAAGTCTCTACTATTTGCTTTAGAGAAAGTAGTACTAATTACATGCACTTTTCACAGAGTTATTAACCTTTTCAACTCCACATATGCTTAGATACGTAACTGCTAAATGATATAATAATATCCTCTGCAACTCTGTACGAGATTAGAAGTAAAAGATCATTGCAGATCCTACACGGCATGTTTCAAAATATATAGCAGGAGATGAACGGAGGATTAACATAGAAATGGTAGAGGCTTGTTGAGCTAGACCTTGAACATGGACTCCGGCCGGTCGCCGTAACGAGGAGTCGTGCGGTTTACAACGCCACCACCCCTGCCGTCGGAGGAGATGGTAAGGCGTTGTAGGCCGCAACGGCTCCTCGTTCTGACGAGGGGCGGCGCTCTCTCCTCTCTCCTCTCTCCCTTCTTCTATCTAATTCTACGAAGATATGTTACTACCTGGAGGTGAGAGTGAAAGAGGGGATAGCGAGGAAGCTTATCATGTGTGAGAGAGATGTTTGAATTGGTCGTAAGACGCGTCCTCGCTAGCATTCCCCCGAATAAGATATACCCGAGCTGAGCTTTATTTTATTGGTTTGGATCCTCTACACTGTAGGTTGGACGCCAGACCAAATCTAAGTCCCAACTAGTTATGTAATCACGTACACTCTAGATTATTTTCTATTTCCACATGAATTCTTATATATATATATATATATAATAATAATAATTAAATGTCAAATAACTATTTTACCCATGTTTTTTCCCTTCTAAAATAAGAGTAAAATTATCCTACTAATTCTGTAATAATCATTCGTGTGACATCTTGCAAAAGAAAAAAAAGCGTATAGGCTGCTGTGGAAGACTTGAGACAAACTAAATAAAAAGAGAGAAATTTAATAATATTTTAATTAAATCAATGATGCTGAGATTCAAATTCGGAAAACTCATATCATACGTGTCTCTTTAATTATTTATGCACTATCTCATTAGCTAAAATACATAGTAGTTCATAAGATTTAGACAAAATTATCCTATTAATGTTCAATATACTTGATGTAATCAAGAAAATAAGCCGGGACTTGGCTGATAATTGAATTGACTATTTGCTCCAGAAGATAGGCAACCTAGTATAAGATTTATTTATTCAAGATAAAAGAAAGAATGTAATCCGAAGGGAAAATGGAGGGTCTTTTAAGACTTAAAAGAATATAAAAAGAAAGACATCGCGAAAAGCTTTATATTAAACTGACATGACTTTTGGCGGATGAATTTGGATAAGATCATCTCTAGATAATGACGTTGATATCGTCAATTATTATATTTTATTGTTGAAATAAGTCTTTTCAAAAATCGAATTAGAGAAATAGGTGTCGTCCATAAACTAGTTACAGCATCAAAATGAGTTTATATATTGGCACATTAGGGGTGGCAATTGGGTCGGATTAAGCGGTCTCTGATCGGGTCAAATTCGAATTGGGTCAATATTATCCTATTACGAACACGACCCGATTATTAAATGAGTTGCATTTGGTAGACACGAACACGACTCGTTTATAAAAGGGATAACACGACACAACCTATGTAACTTATATACAAATAGGATCTATTATACAATTAAATGAGCTAACAGAAATATGATATATTATACAATAAATTCTCAATTATACAAGTCATTAACCCACAAATCCTTAATTACAACAGTAAGTCAGTAACAAATCCAACTCCTCGATGACAGAGATTGTAGACCGACGACAATGGTGCGGTAGATTGATCGACCGACAGCGACAAACAATAGTGCGATAGATCGATCGACTGACAGCGATGGCGATAGGGCGGGCGTGCAAGAAGGATGGTCATCCTTCAAAGATCCAAGGAGAGAAGGGCGGTGGTGGAGGCAAGGCCGCGAGAGGGATGATCGGAGGAGATCGGGCCTTGAGATTTTTCGTTGAAAGTCTAAGAAGAGGCAAGGTCGCGAGAGGGTGGGAGGCCTATTGGATATATGAGGAGAGAAGGTGCGGTGGCGACGAGAGCTTACCATGGGTGGTGGTGGAGGCAAGAGGGAGAAGAGGAAAAGATGATGGGATTTTGAAGAAGAAGGGATCTAATGGAAGAAGACCATTGAGCTAATCTAATGGAAGCGAGAAGTTACTGCATCTCCACCACCACTGTGGCCATTGTTGTTCTCTCAGTCGCCGCACCATTAAGCTGATTTAATGGAAGAAGACGATGAGGAGACAATTGCGGGCATGGGTAAGGGCCAAGGGGCAACGACTATGTGCATGGGTAAGAGCCAAGGGGCGACGACTACGAGCATAGGTAACAACCAAGAAGCGACAGTTGCAAGCATGGGTAAAGGCCAAGGGGCGACGACTATAGGATTGGGATTTAGCCGATTTGGGGACTCACTCAAATAGTGTTGGATATTAGGATTAGGGTTAGAAATATGTTTGTATGTGTGTGTGTATATATATATATATATATATATATATATATATATACACATATATATACATACATATGTATACATATACATATACATATACATACATATATATACGGCGGGTTTGCGGGTTGACCCGACCCAACCTAACCCATTTACTTAAACGGGCTAAATGGGTTGGTGGTATAAACCTAAACCTAAACCTAAACACGATCCGATTAATAATTAGGTTAGGTGGGTTGACTCGTTATGACCCGAATCTGATTAGACTAAATCCAAACCTGATTAACAGCCGGATTATTATGTCGGGTTATCGGGTCGATTTTTACCACATATATATATATTTTAAAATTGTTTTATTTCGCTCACTTTGCTGAAACCAAACATGCCCTTATTATTAAATTTGTTTTACCGAAAGAGTCTCGATAAGATTCTTTTTTCCTTTTAGCCTTTTAGGTCTTCCAAGTTGGAAAACCATATTCGCACTTAAATGGCCGCAGGATAAATATAACCCAAAATGAATCCCCACACAGGGACCGTCCATTTACCTTGATCGACGTAGATCTGTGTTTTTCCTTATAATAAACCCGCGGTATACCATACCGGGTCCAGTTCTATTTTCTCTTTTCTTCGCTCAGCTACTGCGAAGAGGGGTAGGGTTGCGACGATACTCCTTTGCGCTGCCCAAACCCCTTCTCTCGTCTCTCTCTCTCTCTCTCTCTCTCTCTTAGGGTTTCTGCTACGCTACCGGGGATAATGGGGTCGTCTCTCCCCGCAAAGGAAGCCAATCTGTTCAAAGTCATCGTCGTAAGCTCTCCTCAGCTCTCCGTCCCTCCTCTCCTCTCCCTTTCTCGCGATTCTTTTGAGTTAGATTCGGGTAATTAGTTTTCTCGGGGGAGTGGAGGCGTCTCTGTTGGTTTATTCTTTCTTGGATGGGTGTTGCTTGCTGCTGCTGTAGATAACTGGGATGGGTTTTAGAGCTTGGTTGGATGAGTTGATTTGCGACGCATTCGGCTAATTTGATGCTTTTTTTATATGTGGTTCATAAATTTACTGCGCAGACTCGTTATTTGCTATTGGAAGTTTTGTTTAATGTGTTGTGTTCTTGATAGAAGTATTTATAGTCTTGTTGCGTTGCAACTTTCTATTGGAAGTGAGAACTGGGATGGATTTTAGAGTGAGTGCATGACTGATTCAATACTTTTGTCAAATTTTTGGTGTTTCAAATATTTGAAATAAGAACTTGTAATTTGTTACTGGAAGTATTGTGAACGACTTCGATTCTTGATAAAGATACTTTTTGGATTGTTGTGTCTTAATAATGATTAGAAATAATTAGAGGATGCACGGCCTCCTAAATGCACCTAATTTCTAAGGCTTGGATAAGCCGTTTTCTTGTTGTAGACTATTTTTAGTATTAAGTTACATGGCCTATTATAGAATGAAGATAGGTTTCTTTTTCATCTAGACAGGAAAATACACAATTGATGGACAATTTATATATTGTCTTTTCCAGGATATATTCCTTGCCTTGAAGGTTTCATGTAATTGAATCTAGTGTATCATCTTGTGCTTATTTATATAAGGATTCACAAATATATATCTTCTAATATGGACTGGAAATTGTATTTATTTTCAAAAATTGTTTTTTATACTTGAGCTGTGCTCTTAGTTTACTTAATGTCAAATGGATATCTTTTTTCATTTTTCTTTGTTTATTTTATTTTTCATTTTCGCCAGAGCACCTTGTCTATTTTCAACATAATTCTATTGTTGAACAAGACTGTTATTAGTTTATTGCTTATTGATACAGAGATGAACGATATGGATATCATATTGAATTAGTCGCTTTTTCCAGCAATTGCTAGTCCCACCAACTGTTGGAAAACTGTTTAATGCATCATCAAGTATATTAGTTTTGGTAGTATTATGACCATAACTAACACAAAGCTTCCGCTTTTCTGAAATTGGCTACTGATTCCAAAGTACAACTATCTATCACTAATTCCCAGATCAATAGAACTCTGCTTTTATTCAACTTAACAGCCAGGAACCTTACTAGTTACTTGAATTAGAATGCTGAATATGCAAGAAACAAGAGGTGGTGTTCTTGGGGATTCCTCTCTTTTCTTTTTTGTTGATTAATTCCTTAAAATCTGCTATACGATCATCCTTTTTAAGATTTTATGTGTCATCAAGGACTTCCATTGTGTATAACATATCTATCTGGATGGAGTGGGCATGCATCTGGCCTATAAAACTGCTAAGGATACAAGCCTGTCTGAAGAAAATATCAACTGTAGCTGGCCTTTTTAATTTTCCTGGCTAGTACTAATTTTCTCCATGAAGCTTTTCTATTTTTTTGGTTGTTGAAGCTTTTTGCAGGTCATTTATGTATTAAGGTGGGCAAACTAGGCTGCAGGCTCACCTATAGAGCATTGATTCATAACTTTCATGTTTAGAGAATTTGCAAAGTAGGCCAGTAGCTTGTGCAGGAGAAGGAACAACACATTTATATCTTTGATGGGGTTGCAAGCATAAATTCTAGATGCTACGATAACAAATGCATGTAACACTTTTCATGTTTATTCTTTGCTTGTTTTTCTACTCATCCATATGCATAGATGGATAATTTTTTTTTACTTATCTGGTTTAGAGAATAAGGCTTTGCCTATCGCAGCTTTTGAGGCTTCTGATTTTGTATCCTTTACTTCTGAAATAGAAAATAGTACTGTTCCACCATTGTTCATGTGAACTGATGAACGATATTTGTATTTTATAACTTACCTGGTTTAGAAAGTAAGTCTTTTGCTAGTTACAGTTTTGAAGGCTGTTGATTGTCATTTTTATGATTTGAATCAACCTATTCAGAAATCATATGAGACCAAGCAATACAAAAAGGGGTTGAAGGCTGCAGATGCCATATTAAAAAAGTTTCCTGAGCATGGAGGTACGTGTAAAAATAGTAAAAAGGGTTCCCCTCCCATTTGTTTTATCCACTATGCCATACCATTTGGTTGTTGTCTGTGTATGAATGGAGCATGCTTTTACTTTCTGTATAGTTGTACTCATCCCATTTCTCTGTTTGTCTCCTCCTAGAAACCTTATCCATGAAAGGATTAACATTGAACTGCATGGACCGGAAATCTGAAGCGTATGAGCTTGTTCGCCGTGGTCTCAAGGTCAGTTACTTTTTTGAATACTTGGTGCAATCAGTTCATTGTTACACACTGATATCTCTTGCTTCTTGGCAGAATGATCTTAAAAGTCATGTATGCTGGCATGTCTATGGTCTGCTTTATCGATCAGACAGAGAATATAGAGAAGCAATTAAATGCTACAGAAACGCATTGAAGATTGATCCAGATAATATTGAAATCCTACGTGACTTGTCACTCTTACAGGTGGGGTATATGTGAATTGATTTTATTGTTATCAGTTTCTAGTTTAGCTATAACTCTTTGTTTGATTGAGATTGTTTTCTCTTTCAACTTTGTGGGAATCGGAGATTTTCATTGCAGTGAAACATAAATGTGTTGGTCTTTGTCCAAACATACCTAGCTCTAATCTTGGAAATAATATTTCTAATTGTAGTTGTAAAGATGTAAATTTATGATAAATTATAGCATCTCTAATACTTCTAGGATTCCCTGTCATTTGTTTTTGGTGTGATAATTGTTACAAATATTATTGAACCTGAAATTCTTTCTTAGTCAAGACCTTGATGTTGGATGGCCTTATTATGTGTTAGTTTGATACACTTTCTTAAAAGACATCTATTATGAAGAATTGGGTACGCGTCCTTTCTTGGGTAAAGAATCATCCATACCTATATTTTTCTGTAAGGTTGTTACGTTAGAATAGTTTGGCAGAAGTTCTTGACTTCACAAACTTTTTGGGGTTCAGAAGAAGGTATCTGTCTTCAGCTATTAGAACAAACTTTATGTTTCAGTTTACAATGATGGAAGGTTTTTGGGTAATACAGCATGCTAAGAAACTGAAGATACCAAAAGGAATAATTAAAAGATACTTTTAAGTAATCAGCGAGAGATTCTCTAGTAATCATATTTGTAATTTATAAATATCTCAACTATGCCTAGAAGGATTAATGTGATAAACATCTTGTTTTTCTCTTGTTTCACTGCTACTCAATTGATTTAGTTGTATGGTCTACTGATCTAAAGCCATATGAGTTGTATAAGACTATAAGTATCAAAATTAAACACATGCTGGAAAAGAGTTTGCTGTAATATATCTTTTGTGCGCTTAGCTACTTATTTATCAAAGAATATGCTGTTTTAGAAGTTTTGGGAAGTGTACCACCAATATTTTGCTAAATACAAGCACCTTTTAATGTATTCTGCAGGCACAAATGAGGGATTTGACAGGATTTGTTGAAACAAGACAACAACTTTTAAGTTTAAAACCGAATCATCGCATGAACTGGATCGGCTTTGCAGTTGCTCATCATTTGAATTCCAAGTATATTAGTTTCCTTTGGCATTCTACAAATCATTCCTGATGAATCATACACAAATTTATGCTTGTAATTTGTCGTTTCTTTATAATAAGTAGTACTTGATCTGCTTTATATAATAGAAACCATACCATCTTAGTTAACAAACTGAATTTTTTATTGAGATATAAATTGAGGAGTTCCATATCTCTGTAGCTCTATTAATATCTGGTGTGAATATTTTGTTATTCTGTAGCCAGGCACGATAGTAATAAAAGCCTCCTTTCATGATCCTGTCTTTTCCCTGCCTCCAATGCTTTTGCTACCTACTGCTTGGACTTGCTGTGCCCTGCTGCTTTTTTTGACACCCTACCACCCGGCGGCCTTGCAAAGCCATCCAACCAACACGTCGTTAACCCTCCCATGTCTCTCTCTTCTATCCTTTTAATTTTCTTTTTCCATCTGTCTTCTAAAGAAGTGTCTCAAAAATTGGTATCAGAATTTTGAGTATTAGGATTGTTAACATCATCTTTGGAGAATGATTTATTTATGTAATTCTGTTGTTTTCGTCATTTGTATTCCTTAGTGGTTCGAAGGCAATAGAAGTATTGGAGGCTTATGAAGGGACACTAGAAGATGATTATCCTCCAGATAATGAGCGTTATGAACATGGAGAGATGCTCTTGTACAAGGTATCTATTCTATTATACAACCAGTTCTTTTAACTTTTAGATGCAACTGAATGCGATTAATGTATTTTAAGCATGTATCTTTATTTCGAATTTCCTTATGAGTGAGATTGAACAAGCAGGTCGGTTGTCATTGTTCTCTATGTCTTCAAAAATAAATTGAAAATATCTCCTTGATTTGCAGATGGCATGTTTACTCTTCATATTTAGGTGGTGCTATGACATTCTTACAGGCATATTTGAATATATTTTTTGAGTGCCACTTTTGATATACAAATAAATATTGAGGGGAAGTTGCTGAAAGTTCACAGCTAAAACTTTATCTCTTTGCTGGGAGCAATATCTTTGTTGGATCATGCTATTGAAGGTTGCCACTTGTCATGGGTGCTACAATCCCTACCTTTACTGCCCCTGCTGCCATGAAATTCCCTTGATGTTTACTGTGGCAAATTGAGGATTTACCGCTGGAAGTCAAGACTGGTGATCAAAGAAGGCTGTCATTGTCTGTCTGTTCATTGAACCTCTTCCTGGTTAAAACCTAAAGCTTAATGTTGCTCTCCCTGAGTCTCCATTGGTGCAATACTCTTTTTCAAGGATTGCCACAATAGTTAGACATTAGGCCTGGCCATATATATGACGATGTCTGACTGGTTGTATGAGTCCACCTCCTTGTCTGCTGTCAGCTGCTGAGACTTCTTAGCAGCATTAGTGGGAAGACTTAATTCAACATTCCATTGGACTAAAAAGAAGATAACAACTATTGAAGAAAAATGAAGTCAATTCACTAGAATCAGTTCAAGTATCTGTTTTAAGTTTTAACTTGAAGAGAGAGAATGATGATGTTTGTCTACTGGGTGTTGTGAAGAAACTATGTTTATTAGAGCAAAGCTGCATATAAATAGTACATCCTATATTGCATGAAAATTTTCTTTTTCTTTTATTAAACTATCAATTTAATTTTATGGAAGATTTGTAGCTGTAGCACAGCCTCATACAGATGCTTGCAAGCTGCTGAACTTCTGTTCTATGTTAGTAGATTGTTCTGCTCAGTCATTACATCTCACTGGGGGTCTCCTTGTATCCAATGGCTGCAAAAGTATAGTCCCTTTATTAGAAGTGATATTTTGTCTGCACATTCTAGGAGTAACGTATGCTGACATATCTTTACAACATGTTATCAGCTCGTATTAGTTTTTGAAATTTGTGAGGCACTGTGCTGAAATTTACTTGGGAAGGAAGCCTTGTCTCTTTTGGTACTCTTTGTATGATGATCTGTTAATTCTCCAAGCTGATTGTAATAGTCCTTCTACTCTGTTGTGGTGCTACTAACTGATGAGCATTTTCTCTTTAGTAACGAGTGTTTTCCAGTAATCAATGACATTAGATACTGATACTGATAGTGAGTTTTTATGTTTCTATTTCTCCTTTAGTTTAACTATCGAGAAAATATTGTTTTCATCTTTTTTATGTACTTTACTGCAGATATCATTGTTAGAGGAATGTGGTTTGCTGGATAAAGCCCTTGAGGAAATGCACAAAAAAGAAGCCAAGATCGTAAGCCTATTCACCTTCTATGAATTTTACATATGTACATATAAAGAAAATGATCTGGAAGTTTCAATACAAGGATTATATTTTCCTTATGGGGATCAGAAGGATGTAGGGGGCATTTTATTTATCTTGGTGTAGAAAGCTTGCTCTTGCTTACGAGTATTCATATTATCTGCCAGGTTGACAAACTAGCCTTCAAAGAACAAATGGCTTCTATCCTACTGAAACTTGGTCGTTTAGAGGAAGGAGAGAAAATATATAGATCCCTCCTCTTTATGAATTCTGATAACTACCGGTAAGATGTTTAGGGCTTCCCTCTTCACGTTGAGATGGAATTTCTAGATGTTGATAACCAGTTCTATTTTTATATTTTAATACTGAACAAGTGAAAACAATTACCCTAAAGTTGTCGCTCATGTTTTGCTTTAGGCAGTGTGTTTATATTTATACTTCATGCAAATGTTTGTGGTTTTGCTTGAATTTACCTTTCAAGCTTTTGGGTTTTAGTAGCTTTGCCTCGACTGCTAAGTGCTTGGATTAGTTCAGCCGTAGATGGAGTGATTGGTTGTGGCTGATATCCTTAATGATATACTTCTATATTGTCTTAGAAAAGGAGACAATGTCCCCGATGTTGTAAGTGGATACATCTAGTTGTGCTTTATTCACCAGAATTTCTTATAAGAACTCGTGTTTCTCTATTTTGACTTCTAAAAATTATTGATTCTTCTATCAATTCTTGTATCATGCATATGCCCTTGCTAAGGGCTTTTTTTCTTTTTCTTTTCTTTTTTGTGCTGACTGCATATTTTTGCGCCGCTCATTCTCACTTCCCATTTTTTCGCAAAGGATTTGTTAACTGGAAGGTGGCTCAGCAGTTTTGGGTATTTCTCTACATATGATGATGTGCCAATTTTGTTATCTTTTTATTAATTGGCATAGTTTTTGGTCTTCCGCACTTGGTTGTGAAAGGGAGTGGATAAATTTGTGTTAAGGAAGTCACAAGAGATCAAATTCCATGTGTGGCCAAAGACCACTATGATGCACCAAGGGCACAAAATGTGTTAATTTTTTTTAAAAAAAGCAATATCTTATTCTATGATTCTATCAACCTGTTTTCCTTTCATGAGAACAAGGCAAGTGGTCCAACATCTTCAGGACATAGTTAGCCTAAATGCATCATCTGTGCTAAGCCATGTGTTTTGACCACCTTGAATGGTGTTCAATCTCACACTGGAGAATCTGACTCAATCTTTCCACATCTATACAATCCTTAGTTTTCTTATAATACCCAATAACAATCCATTGAGTATCATACATTGAGGAGAAGACTGAAACCTTAATTGGATTATAATTGCTTTTGTTTATCTTTCAAATGGAGCTATAAAAATAATATTTTTTATATCTAGTTGACTAATTGATCTCCAGAGGTCAACTATTTATCTGCTATTGTATGTGATGCAGCATCCGACCATGTTCCAGTCCTGTATTTTTGTTTGCTTTGCTGCATACGCCTGATTTGCTAGAAGAGGTGGACTTTTGCATTTAAGGACAAAAAAGAAGCGGGAACTTAATGGTGTCCCAGTTAAACTTGAGATCCACTAATGTTTGTTGTTTACTTTTTTTCAGATACTTGATAGGGTTGCAAAAATGCATGGGGTTGTATTCTGCGAAAGGTCAGTATACTCCTAATGAGATTGAATGTCTTGATGCCTTGTATAAATCACTGAAGGAGCAATTCAGTTGGTCATCGGCTGCAAAGGTAAATGTTGTCCTCAGAGACTAACCAATGCCCTGATGTTCTTACCCTTTTTGTGGTATTGTTCTCTTCATTATAAATTATAGTTACATTATGTGAGCAGAAAAATTCGTATTATGCACATGGTGCTCATTTTACTTCTTATTTTTGTATAATGGAATGTATAAATAGCTAGTTCCTAACCTTGTTTTATTATTCAGTGGAATGTTAAGTTATTAATGGAAAAGGAAAGAGGAATATGATACATCTTTTTCTGTTTTGTTAATGTGAAGTTCAGAATCATAGAGCTTGGTCCTGGCCTCATGGGTTGTAGTTGCAATAGGAGGAGAAGCGTCTGGTCTTTTGCCCCTAACTGATGCTAAATTACGATCTCTAGCCATTAATTTGATACGTAAAAGTTATTTTTGGTTTTTTATATCTTTGATAAACATTAGGAATTACTACTATTTGGAAATATAAGAAAGATATTGACAAAAATCTAGGGAATCAATTCCACGGTATTCTTCAACATGTCATAATATGCTCATGCATTGAATCATGTAGACCAATTTGTTTATTTTTTCTGATGAGAGGAAAACACCATTAGTAATAAGTTTGCAGTGAACTTATAATACAAGTTAATCTTGCGTGGGAATTTGATGTGGTTATAGTAATGCAAACAGAGAAATAATTAGGCTAATTGTTGGTGAATACTCTTACTATGAAATTTAGAGTTTATAGATGGCGAGGGGAGTAAATATATTCATCACTCTCAATCTCTTCACTCTACATTATTTCATGTGCTCCACTATTTATTCAACTAAATTATCTAAATCTGGAAACTTCTTTACTTTTAGCTGTGCTGTTTTCTATTGTGTTCTGTACTATTCTTCTAGTCTTATGACCATATTTCAATTCTTAAACATTTAATTCCTTGTTGCAGAGGATACCACTTGATTTTCTAGAAGGTGACAGATTTAGAGAGGCAGCAGACAACTATGTCAGACCTCTGTTAACTAAGGTTGTCTCCATTACAAAGCACCTTTTACTGATAATTTACGTGTCTGCATTGTAAAACTCTATACCATTCTGTATTATATTTTTTTGCTGCATGTATTTCTCATCACTTTGTTTATCTTTCTGTATGGATGGACTGAACAGTCAAGCTGACATATTCTTCCGTCTTTCAGGGAGTTCCTTCATTGTTTGGTGACCTAAGCCCGTTATATGAGCACCCTGGCAAGGTTCCTAAATTTCCTCACAGAACATTACTTTCCTGAAGAATTGTTAGAAGTCAGATTAAGCTTATTTAATGAGAACTTCTGGTTGACCTTAACAGGCAAGCCTTCTGGAACAGTTGTTTCTTCAACTGGAGGACTCCATTAGGACAACTGGTTGCTTTCCTGGAAGGTAATTTAAGGAATCCTTCACATTATGGTATTCCCAGTCATATACTGAATTCTCATTAAATAATCTTAACAACTTCTGAAACAAGAATTTAATGTAATGTCAAGATTACATATATTAAGCT
Source organism: Typha angustifolia (assembly GCF_048772165.1). Classification (NCBI taxonomy): domain Eukaryota; kingdom Viridiplantae; phylum Streptophyta; class Magnoliopsida; order Poales; family Typhaceae; genus Typha; species Typha angustifolia. The sequence continues at coordinate 2,950,054 of NC_133239.1, forward strand.
GTGTTTTATAATTGTTGTCATTAGACAATAACATATGTGTTTGGTTGTTATAATCTTTCTGTTTCATTTTTTCTTAGTCATGTTTGTGCTGCTATGCAGTACTTGAATATTATTATTTTCCCCATTTTGGATCCAAATTGACATGAGACCTATCATGTTGGAGCAAAGTTATTAGTACACCATGCCCTGCAAAATTTATGTTTCCATTGAGAGGTCTGATAACATGTGTCAATCCGAATTATCCTGGACGCTAGATTTAGATTTATTATGTTCCTTATGATAGTATTATGACTAATTTTAGACTTTAAAGTGCAGGACACAAAAGGAGCCTCCATCAACACTTATGTGGACATTGTTTTTGGTTTCCCAGGTTTGGATTTGGTGTCTTTTTATGTTTTTTGGATCAATTTGTAAATATTTAATTTTTTAGGACGTCTTAATATACTTAAGTCATACTTTTACTTGTATACAGCATTATGACAGAAGGGGCCAGTATGATGTTGCTCTGGCTAAAATTGATGAGGCTATTGCACACACGCCAACAGTGATTGATTTATATTCTGTCAAGGTTCGTTTTCTTTTAGTGACATGTAAAAGTCTTAGAAGCTCAAGGTAACTATTTTATTTCTTACGAATAACTATAGCTATCAATCTGTCCAAGATTTGTTTAAGTTCTTAGAAGCTCAAGGTAACTATTTTATTTCAGCTATCAATCTGTCTGAGATCTGTTTAAGTTCTTAGAAGCTCAAGGTAAATATTTTATTTCAGCTATTAGTCTGTCTGAGATCTGTTTACTTACGTTGGCATTGGGCATTTTCAGTTGGTTGTAGGTCTTTTCACACATGACAGAAAATAGTTTAACTAGACTAAATTAGGTGTAAGTTTGATTGCATTGCTGCCAAGCCTGAACCAGAGCATAGATTGAGTTCAGGGCCTGAACTAGTCTGCTTCATCAAAGAGGAATAGTGGAGTGACCATAGGAGGTGCACAAAGGTGTCTAGGTAGATGTTGCTTGCTGGAGGCGGGGGGAGCATGTGAAGTTAGTAGGCTCCCTTGACGGTGAGTAGCTTAGGATTGTATCTGGATAAAGTCATGACAAATGTGGGAGGTTATGTGAGTATAGTAACATAGTGACATATAATGACAAGACCAGTCTCAAATCAGGCCATATTCGACCAGACGGAAGATAATATTTATTCATAGCCAAAGAATTTTTAGATTTTTGGACCCATTGTTCGGTTCTTCTTGATAGGACTTGGCTCAACTGTTTGTAATTCATAGCTACATATTTTTTACCTTTGTATTTGACATTTTTTTTTAGTTTCCAGATATCTACATCTGCATGGACAAAAATTTTCTGTGTTGACCTTAAAAACGTTAAATTCTTCCAGAGTTCTAGTATAAGAAGTCATTGGTCAATGGAGGTTCTTCATTTGGTAGTATTAATGTAGCACCTGCAGGACTTGGCAGCTAAAAATGCATGTCTTTGCTTGTATCTTGTGTTCATAGCCATGGATGTCCCACTGACAGTTTATATATAAGCTAATATTAACCTACTTATTCAATGAAATTGAAGAAACAGTGGTTTCTCGATACACTGTAGAGGACAAAGCTATTTCTTGAAAGATCTCTCCACACATTGGATTGCCAGTATATTACTGGAAAGTACCACATAGAAATGATGATCATTAGAACTTACCACATAGCAATGATGAATTTATGATGTAAAGACAAAATTTGGTATTTACCATAAGGATGCATCTGCTCATGGTTGTCAATTTTTTTGGTAACTATAGCATGTATCCATGTCATAGCCATATCCTATATAAGTTTTTTTTCCACAGCTGTTGTCATATGCGAGCTTATAGGTAACTTCACATGCGCTTGTCATCTTTGAAGCCTTAAAATGAACTTGTTCACCTATTTTTTTTGAAGAAGAGTAGTGCAAACTACACCAAGTCCTGGCAAGGATGACTTATGTTGCTTCTCTCTCTTGGGGCCTGGAAATTCTTAAGTTACTAGTGCATAAATGCCTGACTTTCTCTTGTATAATAAAGTTTCTATTGGTAAAATGCGCTAGCCATGTAGAGAGGGGAAGTTAATCTTAGCGAAAGGCTTCTAAATGTTGAAGTAAATGTTTTAAGTCCCATCTGGAATTGGACATCACAAGATATTAGGTTTTATATTATTATTTTTTCAATTGGAAGAATGAGAGAAATCATATGCTATGTGTCACTCTTAATTATAATATCATTCAGTTGGGAAATTCAACTTGGCCTCTCAAGAATGGCAACATTTTATTTGTCTTTGCTCTTCATGATTAGTGATGAAATTATGAAAGTCAAGCACCACCCTGCCTGCTATTGAAACATGTAAAAGTTCCAAGGCGGATGAAAGAACAGACTGAGAGTCCAACCGGCTTCAGATTGGAAGGAACAATGCTTATTAGATTGTTTGTTCTTCCATTTCTTTTGCAGATGTACTCATCTCATTGACATGGTTAATGTTAATCTCACTTATCTGTACTATGTGAAGTATTCCCTACTAATTTAACCAATAAGGACATAAACTCAGTTCATGTCTTCTATATTGACTTCTTGATGATCAACTTTGTGACAAGTAATACAATTTATCTAATGCATTAAGCTCTTGATCACAGGGAAGGATATTGAAACATGCAGGTGACTTAGTTGCTGCTGCTACCTTAGCAGATGAAGCTAGGTCTATGGATCTTGCTGATCGTTACTTGAACAGTGAGTGTGTTACTCGTATGCTTCAAGCGGATCAGGTAATCTGGCATTTGAAACCTGAATACCAACTGTAACTTATCCTTGAGTTATTTAGAGTCTGCTTATCTGCAAGTGGAGTTTCTTAAGTCTACTTTTGGTGAAGGTTGGATTAGCAGAGAAGACAGCTGTTTTATTCACAAAGGATGGAGACCAGCACAATAATCTGCATGACATGCAGTGCATGTGGTGCGTTCTTGCTCCTTCCCTCTCCTGCCTTCTCCTTCTCAATCTGTTTTTCTCAAGTTCTCATCTTCTTTTTCCTATCCCAGTTATGTTAATTCTTTTGCATCATTCCCTCCCTTCTACCTTCCCTCCACCCCCACCCCCCCTTTTATTGTCTTATTTTGTCTACTCCAATAATATTAAGTTTTGCATCTTGCATCCTGGAAAGGTATGAACTTGCTTCTGGTGAAAGTTACTTCCGTCAAGGAGATCTAGGGCGGGCTTTGAAAAAGTTTTTGGCTGTTGAGAAGCACTATGCTGATATTACAGAGGATCAGTTTGACTTTCATTCTTATTGTCTACGTAAAATGACACTTCGGGCCTACGTTTCTATGTTGAAGTTTCAAGACCAGTTACATTCACATGAGTACTTCCATAAGGCTGCTGCAGGAGCTATCAGGTGGGTTTCTATTTGGTTGTGCAAGTTTCTTCTGTCCTAGGACATTCTTTATATGGCCTCGTCTCACTTGATACTATATTCTTTGTGATTATCTTTTGTTTCTTGCTTGTTTCATTTATTGAAAGGTTTAACATTTTTTCTTTGTGGTTTAAAACATTTAGTTAAATTGTTATCACTTCCTTTCTCACCTGTTATATTCATGTTGCAGGCCATTTGAAATGTAGATCTTGCTTCCATATATGCTGCTTTTGTTTTTTTTCTATTGCAAACATCTGGCTTGTAAGCACAAAACATGCTGAAGCACAAACACTCTTGTTATCCTTTCCCTTTTCTTGCAACAAGCAATCCATCCTAATTTTTTGAGAGTATGGGGGGATGGTGTTAACTGTGAATGCAATATGTAAGTTTAGATCTGGGATTTGCCAGATGCCTAGTGTTGTTATGGTATTATGCTTCATGTAGGTTTGGAGGAAGAGTTGATTCAAAGCATATTGTTGAGTATCAATGAGACCACTATCTTGAGGGCCATTTGATTTGAGAATATTCTCATATCGTGCTAATGCCTCATCACACCTACTTTCTTGGGGGTGGATATCCCTTAAAATTGGTTGGCACAAAACAAATGGTTGAATAAGAAATTCCACTGATCTCTAACTTTTCTTGGTTTAATGTTCTACAAACTAATAAGTCTTTCATTAATGTTACAATTTGCCCTCGCACTTATTCCTGTCTAAAGGCCTGAAAATAAGAGATCACGATGTGTTAGATAATTCTCTGATTTTGATGGTGCTTTACGTTCCAAACCTTGTCTGTTTGCAAGGATTCTTTAGCTTTGTGAGAGTTCTCTTGTAAAATTTCCTATCTGCTGCATATCATTAAATGAAACTGCTGATAACAAGTTTGGCAAACCTTGAAAGACTTACTCAAAATGATCTAGCTTGCGGGTTTGATTCATTGGAGGCACTTGTTATATGTAGTATGGAGAGTTGATGTAAGAGTTTTGAGTCAGAGATGGGGAGCGGTTGCCTCTACTGTCTGTTTGATTTATTTCATTATAACAGGGCCATTGATGCTTGCCAGGGTACTTGAAGATGTCTACAATCATAAACATAACAATATTATGTTGCTTTAATTTTCTTTTCTTTTTGTTTTTCAATGTGTCCCAAAAGCAAGAGTTTATAGCTAAGGAGAAAATTTTTACGTAGTATTGTGACTGGTTTGTTTAAAGGTTGTTACTTGTTCTTCAAAGATCTCATTGTTGGAGGTAATAAAAGTTGATTACATTTAGACCTTTTGAACTATAGTCAATTTTCACATAGATCTTATTTATTTTTTGTGACATTTTTGATGCCCTCAACTATCTAATATTTCTCACCCTCTAGTAGTGTTAATGAAAAAACAGCAAATGATCATCTTACCCTCATCTTGTTTCTCTTTAAGTGATCCCCACGGAGCTTAAAAGTGATCACATTATGGTCAGTGATCTTTTTAGTAAAATCTAATGGATAACTAATAGAACATGCATTTTGGATGTTTTACATAGTTAAGGGGGTTGACATATCATGAAAAATAAATAAGGGAGTCTATATGAAAATGAGCAATAATTCAAACTATCAAGGTATAATTATTTCACATAATAATCATGAAATAGAGGAATGAGAAAAAGGGAAAAGAAAGGAAAAGATAAGGAAATAGTAGTCTCTTTTTCTGATAAATTTCCCAACTATACTGTGGTCAGTGCTAATCTTCATCCAGTGTCGAGCAATACTTGAATGCTGAACACATTATCTTGCAATATGCTTTGAGTGTGATACAAGACCTTTGAGATTGGATAACTAATTAGCTGTTTCAACATTTACCTGCCTCATTCATATCTAGCTATTTATTCAGCTTCAAGAATTAGTAATGTATCTTCTGTGTAGGTGCTATATGAAATTACATGATTCTCCATTGAAATCAGCAAGTGAGGAGGGTGATGAAATGTCGAAACTGCCACCCTCACAGAGGAAGAAGTTGAGACAAAAGCAAAAAAAGGCTGAAGCACGTGCAAAGAAAGTAAGTGCCACTTTTGAATGCATAATATATTTGACTGGCTAAATTTGTCTGTGTAATTATGCTTGATACTATCAGGAGGCTGAAGAGAAGGTTGAAGAGGAAGCAACTTCTGGCACATCTAAATCTGGCAAACGGCAGCATGCCAGGCCAGTTGATTTAGATCCTCACGGGGAAAAACTGTTGCAGGTAATTGTTCATGTTGGACATGTTTTTCTTATCTGAAGTTTGTGTACGTTTTTTAGTTGCCATGACTTGTAACGTGAAGCTGAAACCCTCTGCCCAATTGTCCATCCATTACTAGAGAAAATGATAGAAGAAAAGTAAAAAAGAGTTATTTGATATGCTTTAAATTCTCAAGATTGTTGTAGCCTTTCTTCTAGCTTGATGTCTTGATGTTTTATGTTTACAGATGTTTATTATCTATAATGCAGGTTGAGGATCCATTATTGGAAGCTACTAAATATTTAAAGCTGCTCCAGAATAATTCATCAAACTCGTTGGAAACACATATACTTTCTTTCGAACTAAACATGAGAAAGCAAAGAACTTTACTAGCTTTTCAGGTCAGTTAATTATAGTTCTGTTGTGGTGATTTTTTATTTTTTGAAGAAAAAAATAGTTTGATCAGTTAGCTGTATGTAGGCTTGATGGCAAGTATATTCTTTGCAATTTAAGTTGTTTTTTTTATGTTGAAATTTAGCAATATAGGTCAAAAAAAGAGAGAAAAGAAGCTCGACCACACTCATATTGAAGGAGCTTTCTGATTTGTTCCTTTTTTTCACGTTTCTCTTTTCATATCAAACAAGTATATTGATTTCTCTCCAGATATCTCATTATCCTATTTGTTGAAACTCTGAATTTCCCTATAGGAGTCTTTCACTTCTGCTTTTCGTACTGAAAGTATTTGCTTATTTTCTTCAGGCTGTCAAACAGTTAATTAAATTGGACAAAAATAATCCGGATTGCCATCGGTGTTTGGTAAGTCATCCAACTAGCAAAGTTGTATTTTTCATCCCTTTTCTCGCTTTGAATTATGATTATCATTAATTAGGTAAAATGATATGTTAGTGTTCTTAGTCCTTATATATATATATATATATATATATATATATATATATATATATCATTTGCATAGTAGTCGTTCTAACTTTTGAACATTCACCAGTTAGTATCCTGGCAAAAATAAACTTATTGTCTACACTTATCACATTTGAATCAATCATTTTCAGGTTTAAAATTTAAGAAATCTCTACATCTGAATATACCAGTGCAATTCTTGTTATGTGCATTGTTTAAAGTTCTGTTTTCCCTGTCTGTTTCAGTCCACCGAAAAAGCGAAAAAGCAAAACATTCTGATCAGCTTGGGTTGTGTTTTGCTTTAGTTTCACCGGTTTCAGTTGCACTATTTATTAATATATAAGAAATAAAAAATCTTAATGACACGAAAAGAAAGTTAGAATAGAATAAAATATTGAACATCAGCTAAGTTTGAATCTTACTCAAGAAGAATGTTATTGGGTGCCTTCAGCTCGGTAGAAACACAATGTTTATCCCCTTCGGCTTAGTAGAATGTTAAACCACAGAACAGTCAAATTGCTTGTTTAGGGAAAAGTTTTAGATTGGATGTCGGTAAAACTGATACATTTCTGGCAAAACGCATCGTTCTTGGCTGAAATTTCAGACCATGATTATGTGGAAAGAGACTTCTGTTCTGTCCATCTATTTGTGGTCATCCCAACTTCCACATTCTTTTTGCTGGCAGTCTGTTAATTGGTTGCTAGCAATTTTGCAATATATTTCCTGTTTAAACATTCTCGGCCTACCTGAATTTAGCACAACTCTCTCATTACTTTTGTGGACCTAATTTGGTCATAATTCCTTCCAGGTAAGATTTTTTCACAAGATAAGTCAATCTTCAGCTCCAGTCACTGACACAGAGAAACTAATTTGGAAAGTCTTGGAAGCCGAACGGCTAGAGATAAGGTTGCTAACTTTATACTGTTTTTCCTGTTCTGACTTGTGCAGCTGCATTACTAGTCATTTTTAACTTGTCAGCTTCTTTTCGCAGTCAGTTAAATGAGAAGTCTCTGATGGAAGTGAACGAATCATTCCTTGAGAAGCACAGAGGTTCTTATCTCTTCTATACTTGTTCTTATACTGAAGGATATCTACTTACATAGATCTCATGTTTTTGAACCAGCTTCCTTAATGCATAGAGCAGCAGCTGCAGAAATGCTATATGTTATGGAACCAGATAAGAAGCATGAGGCAATTAAGTTAATTGAGGATTCAACAAATAACGTTGCTTCAGGGTAAGTACATTCAAGTGTATAGTCATGATCCATCTGCGAATATGTAAGCAAAACTTACATGCTTCTCGCCTTCTAAGCAGAAATGGTGCACTGGCTCCAGTTAATGAATGGAAACTTCAAGATTGTATTGCGGTCCATAAATTGCTTGAGACAGTATTCATTGATCAGGATGCTGCATTTAGTAAGTCTTGATCTCCATCAGTCACTTGCAGCATGCACTAGTAGCACCTCTCAGAACTAATTATATGTTTGTTTCCTAATCAGGATGGAAGACGCGATGCGCAGAATATTTTCCTTACTCCACATACCTTGGGGGCCACAGCTCATCCGCTTCCTATTCCGTGAATCACAGCATAGAAAATGCACCAGAAAATGGAGTTGTGGCATCTCCAGAATTAAAAGCAAAAGACGTTTCCTACTCTTTGAATGACAAATTGCATCCTTTGAAGGAGCTGAACAGCCTAAGCATTCAATAGCATAGCATGTGCTCTCTGACTAATCTCGCCAAAGGAAGAGGAGATTTACTTTGAAAGTGTGGAGTCAGAATATTTAGAATTTTGGTGCGCATGTGGTACGAAAAACTGGAGGGGAAGAAGGTATGTTTCAAGAGCACCCAAGACATTTTTGTCCGCACATTACAGTGAGAGTATGTTGGTGAGTTGGAACTAATAGCTCTGAGTGGCCCTCTGCAGACTAGTATTACTGTTCCAGATTTTATTGTGTAGGTGGTGGAAGACAACCTTTCATCACCGCTGTGCCGTCGTCCTCATCATCATCAAGCCAGTTATTTGAATGATGATGTTCTTAGTTGTGTAGCGATATGTCCGTGGACTGCCAGCTCTGGGTTGTGATATTCTTTCAAGTAGTGGGTCAAGATTCATTGCCCGGTTATATTATTCACTTTACACTGGCAGCTATTTATTATGTGTTATCAGCGTTCACATTGAACTAAAAATTTTGGCATAAACAGACTCTTGTATAATTGCTTTTGTGCAATTCACGTATTTCGGCTGTCAAACATGTCAAAAGTTGGAAAATAGTGAAAGTAATGCTTTAGATCTTCACTAATGAGCTAATTGTTGCAAAAATATAGGTTTGAATTGTTTGGCTTTCTTCGTTCTTATACGCTGTGTTTGGACTGCTGATATGTAATACTATTCATAGATGGCAAATCTTTTCATCACAGGAGAGTTCGATATTTAGGGATTTAATACGAATAATGTCGTCCACTTTATAAGAGTCGACCGTCTATTTTGTAGAAATGAAGATTTGGAAATTGCAATTGTAGTCCACGTGAGCATAAATTATCATACATACTTTTAAATTCAAACCATTTGGTAAATCAACTGCACAGGTGGAGAACATAGTTAATACAACAAGAATTTCAACAAATCTCAATGACAACTCTCATTACATCTCCAAGAAGATATCTCGCCTGCATTTTTGCTCAGAAATCCTAGAAGAGCTTGTACTGTTCTTCTGAGAATATTTGAATAAGTATTTTGACACTCGTATGAAACTATAGTCGGTTGGACTCAAGAAGCCTTCATTAAGTTTGATGAGCTCTTCATAGGCCCCTTGAGTTATCCATACTTGAATTATCAGGCTTCTCACCTGCACCACAGACATGGATGTCAGCTGCATCATGGAGGAAAGATTATGTCGTAACATGGGGTAAGAGCAAAAGTAAAGGAAAATCCAGTCCTCCTAAAGTAAAAGAGAAACCTTCAATTCATGGTACAATCAATCTCCATGCATCCGGTGTAGACATGCAACACAGAGAAGATTGAGGCCTGAGTGATACCTTGTTTGAAGGATCCTCCAAACATAGAAGTATATAACAACATTAGGCACACAATTGCCATCCACTACTTCTTCAAACAACACTTGAGCAGATAGTTGTTTGAAGCCTACACTACTGCAACTCTTGTGGAATCAACACCTCTCCCTATTCTCCTGTTGCCACGGCGACGGCTGAACTGCGCACCAAACACCGACCCTGCTGCTTCAGATCCTATCTGAAACTTGCAAAGGGGGCATATTGCACTGATCTTGAGCCATTTATCTACACAGGAAACATGGAAGAAGTGGGAGCAGGGCAGCTCACGAAGCTCATCATTGTCTGAATACTCTGCAAGGCAGATGGTGCAAACCTGCAAAAGACCACACTTGGCATTGAACATTACTTTGTGGTTTATAATAAATTGCAAACCACGCCTTGATAATGAAAGAGCTGATTTTTCAAACCCCAAGTTAAAAGTGAAGTGTCTATGTTACAGACAATTTGAATGTGGCCAGGAGAGAATCAAATTTACATGTATAAGTTAAGTTTGCTATACTAATTTCGGCACCTAGTAGGAATCATGAAGCAAGTGCGCCCTAAGTCAATTAATCAATTTAATGTTCTTCTGAGTTATAAATACATCGTTGCACATGTCAGCATCATTAGTAAATCATAAATGAAACAAGTGCCTCAGGAGAAAACGATCGATGTAAACATTCTTCCTAGTCATTAATTCCTCTGGTTCTAGATTAAGGTGCCATTTAAGTATCAATCAAAAGCAACAAGAAATAAAATAACTTTTAGGTCAACTCAGATGTATTCTTAATGCCATTAGATGAATAAATTATGTTAAGGAAACCTATCAATTGCAGCAGAAGACAGCAAATTAAAATTTTGTTGAATAGATGGAAAGGATGGCAAAGAAGAAATGATAGCTAAGGGCATGGGCCCCAATTAATAACGAGACAATAAATCAATAAAAGCAAGCATTCTGAGGAAGTTCAAGACAATCACAAAGTACCCTTAGATAGTAACCAACAACGCATAATCAAATAATTAACTCAGGCATCAAACATACAAGAAGTTCCAACAATATAGAGAGGAGTCTCGATCAGATAGGATGGACTGTAGACTTGAATCCCAGTAGTTGAGGCCCTTCCACCAATTGATATCATTATCCAATTCTTTTTTCAACAACATGGGGTTCTCAACTTGAAGTTAAGAAGGTTCTATGAAAGGACTTCTATAAACCGATGTTTCCTTTTTGGTTTTTACCATTCCATTAAAACTAAGAAGTGTCAACTTAAACATAGATCCAAAGATGCAGACGTTAGATTTCTCTTCTATCATCCAAAAGTTCATAAGGGAGACACAAAGCTTTATTTGCTTTGAGTTTAGGGACCCTCTCTGAAGTAGTTCAGGAACTCCCAAATTGGTTCAGTAACTAAATATTTTTTTATGTTTTTCATATCTAATTATATTTACTCTTAAAAAAACCAAGACTAACTAATTGAGTTCGGAGCTTAGCTTCAAATCAAAACAATGCCAAAAGATTTACAACATGGAGCAACTAGCAACTTCTATGAAGACAGTTAAAGGGAAATTAGCAAAATAGCAAAACAATGATGAAATGTAAAACATGAAAGAACTCACAGCATCTTCAGCAGAAATTATTCTCTCATTATTAGTACCAGGGCCCAGGATTCCACCCTCGCGTAGGTTATTGGAGATAATTTCATTCCCTCTATTTCGACTTCTCTTTAACTTGAACTTGTAGGTTGGCAGAGCATTAATTACTTCTGCACTGGCTCCCTTACCACGGCTAGAATCTTCTCTGAATCCCAAGATAGACATCATGCAAGGTAGACAGCAGAATATCGTCACGCATAGGATAAAAGGCACGGCATACCCAATAAAGCTGACTGTCAGGAGCACAATACATAACCTAGAGACCAGGAAAATAAGTCAAGGTGGATCCAGATATGAATTAAGTGGATGAAATGCAGAATTACTGTGCATATACCTGTACAAGTTGGGAGCATCGGTTGAAGAGCTCCCACCAAAGATCCAAACATTCCCAACAACAAACCAAACAGCAAAAAAACAATCTATTACCATCTTGAAATGGTCAAACAATGCATGAATCCTGCAAGAACAGAACGAATTAACCAAAACATTTTTTTGTAAATTAGATGCAGGTATCCAAATTCTATCTAGTATCTTCTCTTTCTGTTTAAATTGCTCTCATTCTTGTGCTCAAAAGCCAAGGTATGGAGCATGCTAAAGAGCAAGGAAGATATCATGAATGTGCAAGTGATCTTTTTCTCCTGGGTCCATATAAATGTCTATTTAATATTTGAAAGAATACAACAATAACATTGCCATAATATTTATTATATGGCTGCAGTTTAGTTAACAGCAAATGCTAGAGAAGAGCAATTCATAAATCATAATGGTAGAAAATTAAGCACAGTGTGTAACTGCATTACATACAATACCTTGGACTAGTAATTACAGAAGCAAGTTGTGATACTGGTTCAGTGCTATGATGATCTGCTTGCAGTGCTTGGGCAGAAGTAATTGAAGTGTAACTAGTCGATTCAGCAGGGTTGTTTGGGAAAGAATTTTGGTGTGTTTCGTCTAATTCTTCCCCAGAATCTTGACCATTGAAATGAATATAGCGCCAACAAAGATAAGGAAGAGTGGCAACACATCCGGCAGTATAGCCTATGACCCATGCAAATAATGGAGCTCGCGGATGCTCATGCCTCGACAAGGAGAGTACAACTATAGCTGCTATAATTTGGCTCACATTGACAAGAAACTCAATTGAAATCCATAAACCAGAATTCATAGGACTTCTTTGGTGATGACCATAATTTTCACCTCCTCTATTGGAATGGACATTCCTGGAGTTGGATGCAACTGGTGATGATGAGGATGACGATGATGAAGATGCCGGGGCTTGTGTACTTGTAGAAGGCCTATCTTCACAATGTAATCCATCAGAATAATTATAGCAATCTTGATCACTGGTTGATGCAGTAACCATGCTGGTCTTTGCTATGTTAATCACATGCTCGTGTCCATCAACTTGTGCAGATGCCTCCATTTATAAAGGATCTATGCCCCCCTCTACCTTCACCTTATGGTTACGGGAAAGGAATTCAATCAAAGTTTAGGCAGTATTCAAACTGGAAATTAACACAGAGAGATAATAAATTTGAACTCCCAATGATTCAGCAGTTCATTAATTCTGTTCAGATTATTGCCTTCTCAAAATGCCTAATTCGGTTTCACGTCTGGAAGATATGACTTGAACAAATAGACAATTTGTTGAATAGACCTTGCTGTGATAACCAGAACCCTTTTCCTTCGTTTTCTTCTCTAAAAAGTAAGGTGTGGCGGAAACAACTCAACCTGCAGATCATATACATCAATTAAGATGCTCATTTATATAGTTGCCAAATAATATTTACAACATGCACCACAAAAATGTTAAATCAGACAGAGAGCACCAAAATATATAAACCAAGGGACATAGCATACAACCTTATTATCTTTCATGGAGCAAGGACTTCAATGAGTAAAAGTTTATAACCATTCTAAGAAGGTCATAATAGCGCTAATCTTAGTCCACCACCAGGTATACATAATCATAATCTCTTGGCTCAAGAACTTCCCCAACACAAACTATACTAGCATCTAAAGATCATCTAACCCCTATATATCAAGAAACCCAACAATAAAATCCACAAAATAACCCTAAACCCTCGTACCCGACAAATAACCTATCAATTACATGAAAACCCGCATGCCATTTCCAGCTCCCAACTCCTCAAACGAACCCGAACTATCGGGAAAAAAATAAAAAATAAACACGGAGCAACAACTATAGATTAAAACCCAAAAGATTGAGAGCATCGGGGAGCGTGGAATTTGATCAAGAACACACCATATCCGACGGCAAATGCGCCAATTTTGCGTGCTTCCGGCTGCGATCAAACCGAGCACCTCGTCGGTTACCCCAAAAATATCTTCTGGCCTTCTTGCTGCCTTCGATCACCGTTGCCTCGTAGAGATAATTTAAAGATATACACACTGGAGAGGAAATTTAATTCTTTATTCACTCGGTAAGTAAAATAATAGGAAGAATGGGTGAAACTATTAACGTGTCCGAACTCTCCCTACTAGTTTCGGCTGCTCTCTTAAGATCGACGGTACAGATCAGTCGGCGCAAACAGGATCTACGGCGCCGAATGGACGGTGACCGGACTTCATCAGGAGTTGGAGATAGCGACAGCACACCAATTGTAGGGGGCTTTGTCAACTATGGGGTTTGGTAGCAAGTACCCATCACGAGTAACCCTACGGTGACGCGACCGAGCTGATAGGGATATAATGTCGCTGAGGTGGCGCCACGTCAGAAAATCTCGAAAATATTTATAAAATAAATTGGATTAAAAAGCCGAACTTATATATCGGTTTAGGATAAGAAATCGTGATAGCGAAGCACCGAAGTAAGTTTTCACGGGAGACATTAACGCATTGTAACTAATTTTATTATGATAGTTAGACTCAACTATCTAATCTACTATGTATAAAAATTAATTAGCTTATTTACTTGGTATAATATAGCATAAGTATAATAAACATGTATAAAATATTCACTTGAAAAGACCCCCAAAAAATAGTTTTATTTATCGTATTTAAACTAAATTTTAGATAAGAATTTTGAAGCCATATTTATTTTGGGATGTGAATATTGAGAAAATTAAATATTTATCTTAAAAAAAAACTCAGATATAAAATTGGGTCGGATTCTGTGTGAATCGGGCCAAGCCCAGGAAATAATTGGGCCAAGGCCTAAAGCCCAGTAATAGAGTGTTGTTATTGGAATCTAATGTTAATGAGTGTGAGAGAGGGAAAAACTTTGATTAGGGAGCAATATCTCTAATTAGATTTCAATACTTATAAAAATATTATCCTTTATGACCATCTAATTAAAAATATTCTCGATTAATCAAATTAACTTTCCTATTATATAGTTTAGTTTTTAATAATAAATACACTAATACCAAACAAAAACCCCAAATATAGGCTCCACCCATGAGTGTAATTATATATAATTAACATGCGGTGATTAAGTCCTGTGCAGATATATGATAAAAGGTGGTGGGTTAATAATTTTTTTTATGGCAAATACTTCAATACCCTTTTAAAATTTATACATATCTAATACCGTTTTTCGTTACTAGTTTAAAAACCACCTTACGTAAAAAAAATAGCATATTAATCATGAAATATGGTTACGTGTGCTTAACTTTCGAATTGGACGTTGTATTCTTTCGTTAAGATTTTTCTCTTAGATATGATTATACCTTGAGTATAAAAGATATCATTTGATATTAAATAATTTAAATTTGATTATTTGGTGATAAATTTCAATTTAAATATGATTCTCTATCTCTATCTATTATTAGATTAAATTTAAATCAATCTTAAACTAAAAAGAGATATATACAAATAATAAATAATAATCAAAGAGATAAAATTTAATTAAATTTTTATCAGTTTAATTATAAAAATACATTCATACCCTTATGATGATATATATACATTACTATTAGTCAAGGATATATGTCTTTTACTTGATAAAATATTAAGATAATATAATCATCAACAAAATAATATATCGATAATATCTTTTAAAGTTTTTGCATTCTTATTATATAAATACGAAGATTTTTATGAAACTAATTAATAAATAATTAACTCTGCGATACTTAAAAAACACTCTTTTTTTTATTGGAGCTCTATAGAGTAAAAAATAAATTTAGTTATCTAATCTATATATTAGTTCGCCATAATTGAAAAATTAAATAGATAGAGAAGCAAATCTCATATTCTTCTCACATACAAGCACTCGTTGCATGTGGATTAACATTGAGTTAATCCTCACAGACAAGCACTCAATTAGTTATTCAGATACAGAATCTAATCTGCATCATTAGCTGCCGACCTCTACTAATATATTCTCATCTTAAACCCAAATTTTTAAGCTATATACATCCAGGTCGTCCATCTTAGCTTAGATTAAGATTATTATTATTATTATTATGTATTAGTAGATTAAGAAAACTTTCATAATTTCCGAGGAGGATTCTTAGAGCCAAGAGTGCAGCCAAGGAGATCTTTTGACTCCCTGTCTGCCATTAATGGTTTTGGGGGGTTGGAGTAGCTTCATTAGTTTAATGATGTGGTATTAAAAAACTTCATTAGTTTAATGATGCCATTGATGTGGCTTCCCGACATCGCGCCACACTCCTTGCTTACTTTATTCCTCGATCTACTACGAGCGTAGATTATTTATAGACTAAACAAAAAAATAATTAATCCTTATTATTATTATACAAAATATGGTTTTAGTTTCGTATGAGATGTCTCTTTTTTTTCCACTAAAATAAAGAGCAAAATAGTTTCTCCATGACTTAAAATTAATTATGTAATATTTTTAAGAGAATTTTATAAATCAAATCCTATATTTTATCTATTTTGTTATTTACAGTTCGTCTCTGAGGTTTTTGTAATCTGACACTTTATTTTTCTTATAATTCTCATTTTAACACTCTCTATTAATTTAAACGATACCAGCAAATGAATATTCTGTTATAATATATGAAATAATTTATAAATACTTAAATTACTTATGTCTTGTTCAGAGTATGGGCAAAGAGAAGAAAAAAAATACTAGTGATGATATTTTAGTAATTTAGTCGATGTCGAGTAGTCAAAATAACGTCACGATATTAAAGGAGCATTATAGATAAAAATAAAATAAAAGTAGAGTTATAAAATCGTCAAAGACGAAGTGTGAAACGTAAAATAGAAATACCATATTTTTAATAAAAAGATAATAATGATAAATTACTAATGAAATTTCATTTAAAAAATTTTACATAATTAAATGAGTCAATATAATGCGGAAAATAAACCAAGATGTATTGTTTAGAGGGTCTAAGTTTATTAAAACTTTCATATTTACCATCATCCAGTGAGAATTACATATCCACCCTTAAACCCTAATAAATTAACCATTAGCATTGCAAAACCACTATATATATATATATATATATATATATAAGCTCATCTAGAAGCAATGACATTGTCACACATAGTCAACAATAGGCATGTGGATTAACATGGGGTTAACCTCACATGCAAGAATCTTATCTGCATCATTAGCTACCTACTTCTACTATTCAGGCAATGTTTTAAAGTGAGTGGTGTTTATTAAAACTAAACAAGGATTTGGGCATAATGGAATCTACAATTGCTTTTAGCATAACATGCATTTGTTGCCTAATTGTACATGGCATCTATGTTTAATCTAAGATGGTCAAAGAAAATTTCAAGAACTTATATCATTGTTGATGTCCTCAAAGATTCCTTCATCAAATTTGATGTCACTTGTGTATTCACTATTGCCTTGTAAAAGAACTCTTATTATGTTTACATAATTAATTAGTGGATGGATGCCCTTAATCCATCCAATTGGGCATAAATTATATCAAAGAAGTCAACACTTTCTATTTGATCCAAAAACTTAAACTGTTAAATTAACAGACTAATCATACTTCTATCGAGTTTGAGAATAAAATTAGCTCTAATAATATATTAGATAATTAATTGGCCCAAAATAGAATACTAGATAAACTACCACCATCATGAAAATGCTCCAAAAGCATCAGAGCTCAAAGTGAAACAGAGAACACCAAAAAAAGGTTCTATAATTATCAACCAAAGTTTGCTAATAATTAATCATCTTAGTCAATAATGGAGAGTACTTCCAACGGGGATGGCACTCAAATATTGGATAAGTGTATCTAGATTTAAATCGGGACATCATTAAATTTTTATTTCTCTCTAAAAATTAACAATAGTGAGTACCCTAACGGTATCAAAGAGTAATATGATGATAGTCTTGGATTCATAAATAGATAAATTTAATCTAAACCCGACCCGCTAATTCTAATATCAGGCACATAAACTATATAAAAGGAGTCATATTTTGATGTAATATAGTTAAAGTAGTCTATTTCTTTTAACAATTCCCAAAGAGGATCACCTAATGAGATCTTTGACGGCCAGTTGGGCAATTAAAATAAGATAAAGCTAAGGATTAGATTAATTAATCCAATGTCACATTAGCATCGGCTTTCCCCGACATTGCCCCCAATCTCCATGATTAATTTATTCCCAAAGTATTCATTTCACTAAACAATCATAAGTCTACTTAGCAAACCCTCCTTGCCTTCTAATGATAGACTTGTGAAATTACTTTCATTTACTTTGGTTCTTTTTGAATCATTATAATGATAATGATGCGTAATATATTAATGGTTCATTTATTATGGTCACGGTGGGCTTGAAAAGGAGAGGGATTCTTCTGCAAATTGGTCAAAAATGTTACAATAAACTGAGAAAGTAAGTAACAATTTGTAAAATAAAGCTCTTATTATTATTTTTATATATCATATTAACACTGATAAGAGTCTGCTACAAAATAATTATCCCCCTTCTGTGGAATTTTAATTTCAGAGTATCTTTAAGAAAATAAAAGAAAAATAGGGTGTTTTTAATAAAGAGACTAAGAGACCAAAAAAAAACGAAAAAAGAACTTTTCCGTTACGGTTTCTCCGGTACCGTTTCCCTGGCGGCGAAGCACCACGCGCACACGGGTACTTTAACACGTATAAGACTGACACGGAGAGCGACGGACGGCAACAGAGCGAAGCCGGAGACCTGTTGGGGGGGGGGGGGGGGGGGGGGAGGGGGGGGGGGGGGGGACAGCACGAACCGACAGGTGGGGGCCCAATTCCTCAAAGCCCGTCATGTTCTTGTCCTCCTCCACCAAACCCCAATCCCCGCCGCGCGCTCTTCGCCACGTGTCCTCCATCTAACACACAAAACTCCTCTCTCTCTCTATAACTATATATATATGGTAAATACTTAGAAAGAGAGATTATAGAGAACCACACATCCCATTCTGCTCATCCCTCCCTCTCTGTTTCTCTCTCTCCTCTCTTAAAAAGGTCGGAGCGAAAGGGGGAGACACGCAGCTTGGCTGGAACCCTAGAGCGGCGATGTCGACGGATACGGGGAAGAGCTCGACGGAGTCGGAGGCGACGGGTTTGGGTTACGAGGAGACGGAGCTCAAGCTGGGGCTCCCTGGGCCGCGGGGCGGCGCCGAGCTGGAGAGGAAGCGCGGATTCTCCGAGACCGTCGATGTCAGGCTCGGGGGAGCCGGGATCGAGATGCGTGGCGGGGATCGGTCTTCCGGATCCTCCTCCGGTGATCCCGTCGCCGGAGCCGGGAAGCCTTCAGCTGCCAAGTGAGTAGTACCAAAAAAGTCGACTGCCTTCTGTTAGATGACGCTTTTGCCCTTGATTCATTATTTTATCCCCTGGTAATCCATCGGACCAACCGTCTCAACTTGCTCTCTCTCCGATGGAAT
This sequence comes from Typha angustifolia, assembly GCF_048772165.1. NCBI lineage: Eukaryota > Viridiplantae > Streptophyta > Magnoliopsida > Poales > Typhaceae > Typha > Typha angustifolia. The sequence goes on from NC_133239.1 coordinate 2,969,132, forward strand.
GTGTGCAGGGCGCAGGTGGTGGGGTGGCCGCCGGTGAGGTCTTTCCGGCGGAACGTGCTGAAGAGCTGCGCGTACGTGAAGGTGGCGGTCGACGGAGCGCCGTACCTGCGGAAAGTCGATCTGGAGACGTACGACGGATACGAGCAGCTGCTCGCCGCGCTCCAGGACATGTTCTCCTGCTTCACCATCCGTAAGATCTCGCCATGACAAGTGCTTGTTCCATTCCCTACCGCTCTATCTTGCATTAAATTAGCGAGTTTGGCGCTTTGCAGGTAATAACTATCTGAATGAGAGGAGGCTCGTGGATCCGGTGAACGGGACAGAGTACGTCCCGACATACGAGGACAAGGACGGAGATTGGATGCTCGTCGGGGACGTCCCATGGAAGTACGTTTCTTTCGTTGTCTTTTAGTTGATTAGTATGATCTTAGCGTTTTTCTGGATCTTGTCGTCGTCATGTTAGTAGCTGTTCTTTTGGTAAAGATTGGCGAACTAATAACACTTGATCAATGGAAAATTAACGGAGATGCTGTGTTCATAGAATTGAGGATAGCTCATGAGTCAGGGTGTCTTTCCTGTTATAGTATTCTGAATATATATGTATGTTTATATGTTTTTTTAATCAATAAAAGAAAAGGAGTGTTTTACTTCTAATTGGCTGAGATTCAGGAATGAGTATATATCATAAGATAGAAGTACCTGCATGAATAGGTTGTGATGGTTCCATTTGCAACGAAGGCAAGTTTTATTCGATTTCTTTATGATTATCCATTATTACAATGTTGAGTGACTGAGGCATATTTGAAAACACAAATCACTGAGTTAAGGATGCTCATGGCTAAGCGATGCTATTATACAATACACAACATGAAGGCTTTAAAATGTTTTACTGAGGTATTGTTTGTTTTAGAAATAAAGTCAATTCTAGAAATCTTCCTCTTTGTTATTTCCAAAGTGAGGTTTTTATTCAGAAATAATGATTCTTAAATTTACTTATATTCTAGAATAAGAGTATAATAATTATTTTTGATGTGATATGGAGTAAAAAAAAAGAAAGAAAAAAATATTCTATTTTTTATAAAATTACTATGAATACCCTTTACTTTAATATAAAGTAGGTTGATAAGATAGATATCAGTAAATTAGTAATTATATTAGTGTATGGTATAAGATGTAATTTTGATGAATAATGTTTATATTTTAGAATGAGGTTATTATGATATTTAGCTATTATTTTGGAATATAAAGTTGTATTCAAAATAAGAAAAGAAAAGTTCTTGAAGCGAACATGGGTTTAGGGATTTAGATAACAATGTCTTTTACGGTGTTTAGGTGCTTGTCGATGTGGACAATGGATGTGCATGCTGACTGGTGTGAGCAACAGTCAGATCTAATGTCATGCTAAAGTATTATATGCAATTTGTTTCGTGTTAGTCCTCTACCATTGTCCTTATGACTTCGATCATGTATGGTAAATTCTAGTGACAAGTGTATAAGGAGGAATTATTATGTTTATGTTACTTCTACTTTCTTCCTCCAAGCATAACAAGAAATAAGATCCCACTTATTTTGGCCAGTTTATTTGATTATTGCATCAATAACTAGCAGATGTTGCTCATGTAAGGTCTATAAGTATGCTAAGGTACACGAATATATATCCTTCCTACACTGACTGAAGAATATGTGCCGTTTGCTTTACCATGGTGCTTGGACTTGTTTCCAGGGCTTCCCTCCAGGCTTGCTGTGGCAATCTCTTAGGACTACTTGTTGAATACAAAGCATTGAATGCATTGTACATGTCGCTTTCTTTAGAAAGCAAGTAACTTATGAATTAAGAAAGAGAACATATTTTCCTGCATCTGATTCCTCTTAGAAAATGACCCTAAACCTTTAAGGAAAAGATAAATGTTCATTCTTTCACATATCTTCTTCAGGGTAGTTTTCCTGTCCACGGAATCTCTCGTGCACAACTACTACTGAATAACTTCTGCATTCTTTTTCACTTGAGTATTATATAGCCATTGAGTTGAAATATGATACAGTGATGTCTGTAAATGAAATATATCTCTAGGCTTTAATTAGATAGAACTTGCAAAATTTTTGTTTGGAGAACTTATATATGCATGAGCCTATTGATCATTTTACTGTTCTTTCATGTTTACCTTCAAGAAAGGAATTATAGTACATGCCATGCCCAATCAATTTTTGCAAGCATCATCTCATATATATATATATATATATATATAAATCTTAATGGCGCAATTCTGATCTGCGCATCTTTACTGCAGAATGTTTGTTGCATCATGCAAGCGACTTCGGTTGATGAAGAGCTCGGAGGCTATCAACTTAGGTACTTGGCGGTATTCCTTTGTAGTCGATTTAGTGTTTGGTACCATAAAGTCACATGCATTCTGTATCTGTTTATAGAGAGAAGAGCATATGATTATCATTCCTAGAATTGCAAAAGATACTGGATGATTCGAACTTCTCCATTTGAGGGCCTTGAGTGCATCATATTCTAGGATCTTTCAGTAAAATTCACTGCTATATATTATATTGAGTCCTGTTGTGCTGCTGTCTTAACTAAATCAAGTTTAGTAGGAAGTTTTCATGTTTTGGACGTCTCAGTAAGTTTTCGCCTTGTGGTGCAGCTCCCAGATCATCCTAGGGATGCAGCCAGGGAGTTGTCGACAAATTAAACAACGGGCATCAGCAACTTCAGAAGACATGATCATGTACAGGGATTGTTTTAGTTCCTTTTAATATTTTCTCGAGTTTTGACTGTTGCCCTAAAGTAGCAATAAAGGACATTGTATGTACCTTAATCAATCAGGTTTTTTTTTGGCTTGAAGAATGATATGAATATGTGTTGCACTCTCCATTCTGTCATCAATAAGAGCAGACTCCGATTTGATGTCCATAAACTCATTCTGTAGGCTCTCCTGTTGAATATAGTATGAGTTTATGCTTCACTTCTTTCTGCAGCCACATGTAAAGTTACTTGGAGACCGTTTAGCTACAGAATGAGAAAAATTGAGATTGAGATTGAGATAAAATGAGTATATATTTCAGGATAATTTTTTTTCTCAGTCCTAATATTTTGTTGGGTGTTTTGTTGGAAAAGAAGAAAAGGATACATACAGGGATAAAATATCAAAAAGATGATGATGGGTTAGTATAAGAAATAAAAATGATCGAATTTATCTTACTACTCTTTTTCTAGTTCAATATAATTTTGTTTTTTGGAGAGATATATGAAATAGATTAAAAGATATTGTAGTTTTATTATTATATCATGATTATTTTTCGAATTTTTGTCTAAATAATTTAATTTAATTCTTTACATAATATGGATATCATTATAAATAACATCATAAATGAACATATGTAATAGTATAATATATTATAGTCTTATAAAATTCAGTAATTCGGTAATTATATTATAGCCACATTAAACAGAGTAAATTAGTTATTTGTATTTAGAATAACTTAACGGAATATTCTATTCTTTTAAAAGCTGAAAGCTGAGATAAATATATCAGGATATTCGCCACTTATTCCATTTCTCATGCGTTTGATATAATTATTCTAGGATAAAGGATAGTTTATTCCGGAAACCCGTAATTCTACTCAACCAAGTTAATGATTACCCTGGATATCTGGATAAGTGCCTTCGATTTTTGTATCCTGTGAGCTGTTTCTCCACTGAACAAGTTGGTAGAATTTTAGAGATATTTATTTTTTTTGTAATAATTTGATTCACCAATATTTAAATATTTCTCTTCTTTTATGAGATATTAAATAAATTATCTTTTTATTTTAAAAAAAATCCTAAAATAAGGGTAAAATATTGATCTTCGTGGAGGGTTCAGGTGTAATTATTGAACTCGGAAGAGGTTAGTGTTGACAAATAGACCAACTTAGCAAAGGAGTCTCATCTTTTACCAACAAAAATGCAATTATGCATGCTTTTGTACCCATCGAAGGGCACCGGATAAGTTAACCGGCACCCGCACCTCCCCCGCGCTATGCGCCAAAGCCTCCGTGGACTATCGGCATCACTTCACGTGTCACGTCATATCTGTGGACCCTGGTCCACCTTTGTCCTGAGGACGAAACCATCACATCAGACGGTCAATCTCCTCTCCCCTCTCCACGATCAACGGTCCGTATTGCCCCATCACGCCCTCCTTTCAGTTCCAACGGTGCAGATCCGCCCATTTCGAAGTTTATTTTTCCCAAGGGGGAATTTCGAAACCCATTTCTATTCCCATCTCTCTCTCTCTCTCTCTCTCTCTCTCTCTCTCCCCTCTTCTAGCAAAGAAGCCTCGAGATCTCTGATTTGATCTCATGGCTGCTGGATCGCTGGAAGCGAACTCGGATCCGTTCTTCTGATCGAGATCTTGTCAATAGATCTGTAAGTTTTGAGCCTGGAAGCCTCGGATTCGTTTCGGTACCAGATTTCTAGGGTTCGTGGAGTTTCCTTTCTTCCGAGCCTAGATTTGGGTTTTTTCCGGGTCTTCTTTGAACTCCAGGTAGAGGTCGGTGGCGTGGAATTTGATGCGAGATTCTCGAATTTAGGATCTTGTGTTGTTAATCTTCTTCTAAAGGTAAGATTTTAGCTTTCCTTCTTTTGATCCTAGCTGGGGACGGCTCGATCTTTGAGCTTCTGTCGGTTTTCCACTTTCGAGTCGTAGATCTAGCTGCATTTTGCTCTCCGTTGTTTCACGGCTTAGGAAAGATTTAGCCTTTCGTCGCACTGATCTCTCTCCCACGATAGGTTCTGTTTTGTTGTAAAATTTAGTGCCAATGTGCCTAAAGTTAGGGATTTTCTAATTATTCTCGCATAGCATTAGGACTATGGCTCCTATATAAGTTTACTGTTTCTTGTCACTCTCTGATCCAAAATCTATGGTGGTGGTAGCTTTGTACTTGCTGCCCAAATTGATAAAATATCAAAAGCCATGATCTTGATCTGAGGGTTTGCTTCTAAAAACTTTGGCATCATGTGGAAGCAGTTCCTTAACAAGTTGCCGCGGAAGTCATCCTCGTCCTCAAAATCTGACACGGCTTCAGGTTCCGGGCACAACCATCTGGGGCTCAATTCCACCACCTCTGGGAACTCGATCCAGCGAACGAGCAGCAGCAATGTCGGGCCTGCCCGATCTGCCACTGTGAAGCGGATGTCATCTGCTGTCTTCCCATCGAGCGTAGTTGCTGGAATTGAACCTCTTGTGTCCTTCAAAGACGTCTCTAATGCAGAAAAGCAGAACCTTTGCATTAGCAAGTTGAATCTCTGCTGTGTCATTTTTGATTTCTCCGACTCAAACAAGAATTCAGCTGAGAAAGACATCAAAAGGCAAACTCTGTTGGACCTTATTGATTATGTAAATGCTGGGAGTGCTCGATTTACTGAGCCAGTGATTGCTGCTAGCTGTAAGATGTTTGCAGATAATTTGTTCCGCGTCTTCCCTCCGAATTACCGGTCCAACTCATCTGGTGGTGGGGAGACTGAAGAGGAGGAGCCAATGTTCGATCCTGCCTGGCCCCATTTGCAACTTGTTTATGATCTCCTTCTCAAGTTTATTGCATCCTCCTCGCTTGATGCAAAGATTGGGAAGAAGTACTTCGACCATACATTCATTTTAAGACTGCTTGATCTCTTTGACTCTGAGGATCCAAGAGAAAGGGATTGCTTGAAAACAATCTTGCATAAGATTTATGGGAAATTCATGGTTCATCGTCCTTTCATCAGAAGAGCAGTTAGTAATATATTCTATCGTTTTGTGTTTGAGACTGACCGGCATAATGGAATTGCTGAGTTGCTGGAGGTATTTGGGAGTGTGATTAGTGGGTTTGCCTTGCCTCTGAAAGAGGAACATAAGATTTTTCTGTGCAGAGCACTAGTTCCTTTGCACAGACCAAAAACAGTCGGCGTTTATCTTCAACAGTTGACTTATTGTGTGATGCAGTTTATAGAGAAAGAGCCAAAGTTAGCAAGTGCAGTGATTAGAGGGTTGTTGAAATACTGGCCAGTAACAAATAGTCAGAAAGAAGTAATGTTTTTGAGTGAGTTGGAAGAGGTCTTGGAAGCTACTAATGTAGTAGAATTCCAGAAATGCATGGTCCCATTGTTTAAACGCATTGCTTGCTGCATCAATAGTTCCCATTTCCAGGTAATCAATATTTTCTGCTCGGTTTGTGGATTGTTTCAATTCAATATTTCACCAGCCTCATAGGGAAATAAATTAATAAAATGATTGGTAGTTAGTTCTTGTGATTAATTATGATATTTTAGCTAATAATTTATTCATTTTGTGCTCTTGATTTTCTCTTTACATGACTTTCCTCCTTGTTTTCCTTTGCCTGTATTGGTGGTTGCTTCTGTTTATCCTTAATTGTACATTTGGTTTAGTTGCCCCAGACGCTTCGATTAGGCAAGTGCAAAGTTATAGGTATGGGACCAAAGTTTGAATATGGTATGTAAATTTCTGAACCTATACTTTTGTACTACCCATGGTTGACACTTTAGGGCACTTGGGATGACATCTGTCACAGATGCCAAGTGTTTTGTAGCACCGGTGGTCATTATGTTGGTACATTCATTTGCGGGAATGTATCGAACCTCTGTATGGCACTTGGGATGACATCTATCACGCATACCAAGTGTTTTGTAACACTGGTGATCATTATGTTGGTATGCTCATTTGTGGGGATGTATCAACCTCTTTATACTCGTGTTGCTTAACTGATAATTTGGTATGTAGTATGGCTTTATGCAATCTTGATGCAGTAATTTTGGAAAGCAAATTTTCTGAAGATTGTTGAATAGATTCAGAAAGTAATTTGATGCTTAAAGATGTTAGAAACAGAGGAACATCTCCTTTCCTTTTTGATAGTTCTCTTTTGACTGCATTGATCCGACTCTCTTTTAGGAGTAAAAATGATCAAATTATAATTGTATCTGAAACATTTACTTCTAATCTGTAGATCTCCCTTCGAATTTTTACTCGCAATATTCTATTACTTTTTTCTGATTCTACAGGAAGCAACTTTTGTTCTTGTTCGTACATTGCATATATTTGGGAGACTGCTTAATGTGGAATTTTTTTTTTGAAGCGGATGCCATAAATGAATTGCAAATGATAATAAAGTTGGGTCCAATCAACATGTAATTGTGATATACTTATTCCTATCTATAATTAGGCACATGCAATCATTGAAAAAACTGAAATTTAACTTTATGAAGTTATTCGGTAAGATTGTTTCCAGGCCCTAGGGAAGCATGTGGTGTTTCCATTTTCCAACAGTCAAAATTACAATTAGTTATTTGCTGTGAGGACATTGTAAGTCATTATAAGACTGAAGTTTTTAGAATTGTTTGACTTTGATAATGTGATTAATTACTTTTCATCTTCAACATCCTATCAGCTTCCTCTATATTTTTTTTCCTTATCATGTACTCCAAACAAACTTATATGTTTCAGGTTGCTGAACGGGCGCTCTTCTTGTGGAACAACGATCACGTGATAAGTTTGGTTGCTCAGAACCGGCAAGTGATCATGCCTATCCTATTCCCAGCTTTGGAAAGAAACAGTCAGAATCACTGGAACCAAGCGGTCTTGAATCTAACACAGAATATGAGGAAAATGTTGTCTGAGATGGATGAGGAGCTATTCTTGTCTTGCCAGACAAAGTATCAGGAGGAGGAAGAGAAGCGAATGGCTCTGGAGGAGAAGCGAAAGATCACCTGGGAGCGCTTGGAGTCTGCTGCCGCCTTTCAGCCTGTGACTGGCAACACTCCTGTCCTAGTAAGACCTTAGAGACAGCCGCAGCTTTCACTTAGTTATGATAACAAGGAGAGGTGTGAACAATTGGGTGATTTCCCAAAATGGGCTGCTTGCCTATAAGTGTTTCCTTCTTTTTTCATCTTGTTTTTTTTTTCTTTTGTTCTTTTGTTTTTATTGCTCTGCTCTGTTGTAACTATTTGGGAATCTCCTGCTCTCAAGCAGGCAAGTTATGAGTATTAACACTCATTTTCTGTACTATTGCCTGTTTTGCAATGAGCATGTTCCTACCCTACAACTTGCCCAGTTTTCTTCCTCTTATTTCTAGTTTGATCGTTCTCAGATACAGTTTGGACCAGTGTTCCTTGCATATAGCCAGCCATCTCTGTTGTACTATTGTGTTTCTTAGTGCACCTGGAAGCATCATTAGGCGGCGTATCATAAAATCTATTTATTTCAAGTCTTATATCAAAATGATACATATGCTCATTTGTTACTTGTTCAGTAGATTCGTGAAGTGGATCATCAAGTTGAATAATGACTATTACCCAGGCATCCACTATGAACTATATCTCAATATCTTAGTCTAATAAGTATATATATATATATATATTCAAAGAAACAATAAATAAACAAATAGAAGAATCAATTTAGCTCGGCCAAGTCAATTTGACTTGGTTTGAGTCAAATCAACTTGAATTTGGTTGCTGTTGAAAAACATAATGGAAGAGGAGGTATTAAAAAATTTCCGTTGCCGGGACTCAAACCCGGGTCTCTCGGGTGAGAGCCGAGTATCCTAACCAACTAGACTACAACGGAAGTTTGAAAGATGTTATTATTTATTATTTATTTATAAAAGAAGGTATGACATAAGATAGTGTTCTGGTTGGTGATAATTAGAATGAGAAATAAAAACGATATAATTGACATTATTGATGTTTTCCTAGTTTAGTGTAAATTTATTTTTGTTAACTCTTGTTTTATTTTAGAGAAAGATAAGAAAAATAGGCTTACAATCAAATATAAATTGTAATTTTATCTTAAACTATTATTATCTTTCTCATAGTTATTATCACCATTTTGGGTAAAACATAATTTGGCTTGATTCATTTTAATTATATAATATAAATGCCATCACAAATGGACATCTTATATTAAAATATTTTCACTGTAAGTATATTCTAATATATTATTAAGTATACTAGTCATGCTATGCTATTCAACTTGAATCCAAACTATAATACATTATATAGTACATAAATAAGTGAGGGTAATTGGTCATTTGCATTTTGAAATAAATGGTGAGATATTCTAATCTTTTTATCCAAACTAAAATCTGGGATAAAAAATGAGAGAGTTTCTCCTATTTTCTTTCTTGCTCCAAAATCTTATCCTGCGTTTGGCATGAAATTTTTAGAATAAAGAGAATCTATTTGGGAATAACCCACTTACTCCACTTAACCAATCAGCCCCTTAGTCCAAGTGATCACAAGTTTATGAAAGAAATATAAACTCCACCAGAGAGATCTCCTCGAATCACAAATCACAAAGCTTCATACAAATATTAAGGCGTGTTTGCTATACAGATACAAAAATGAAAGAACTATTCTAAAACAAAAAGTGTTGATTAATTGTCGAAAAGAAATATCAGATCAATTCTTTCAGATGGGATTCCTCTCCTCATCGATCTCGATGACAAGAAGTCGGTCCGGATCCATTCCGTTTGGTCCCTCGGCATACAGAGTGGGAAGATATGCTTGGTATGCTGGCAGATAACGAGATACAAAATCCAAAACCTGCAAGAATTGCTGGAAATTTAGCTCTTCTAAAGTAATTCACTGCAGGTGCACAGTAAGACAAACTACTAAAAATAGGTCAAATAACTTGCACAGTTTTTCTAAGAAAAAGTCCCGCTCAGGTGATTACTTGAAGCATCACACATAACTAGTGATATTATACACCTGGAGTAAATTTCACATGTTAAATCATTGTTTTAAAAAACTTTCTTGGCTCCTTTTAGGCCCAGCTTTAGTGATCGTCTTAGCATCTCATATCATACTTTCGTATGTGCATTGACTTTGAAAATAAAATTTATTGTACACGATGAATTAGTGGATTCTAATAGCTTACTTAGTTTTTTTTTAAACAAAAATGCAATTTCTTGAACTGATATTTCTTTTATTTGTTTATTTTTTAACCTGCTTAGTGCCTAGTTGTTACATAATCTCTTGTCTGCCCATTTACCACCTAAAGTCCTTTAGAACCTTGGTTAGAAGAAAATTTAAGCATATAGAGGTCACTATGAGATGAGTTCAAAAGGGATATGTAAGTATAAGATGCACCTCCTCATCAGACATGCCAGGTTTTCCATCTTCTCTCATGGCTATCTCCGCCTGAAATGTTGAAAGAGAAACTTAGTCTGCCACAAGTTACAATCGATGCTTGAAATAACTAACACACTCATAATTTGCAGTTGTAAGTACTAATTTTTCATATCAATGTGAAGATAACCTGCAATCTCCATTGATATACGCAATTCGGATCCTTTATCTTTATGACCATCCATGCCTCAACAAACTTATCCCATGCATCATAGTAGGCTTCAAGGTTCTTGTTTACCACTTCAAGCTAGAGAAGGAAAAATATACTTTGAAATAAAAAGAAGGATTACAAAAGATCTCATCTGAGTAATCTGAAACTCTCCTAGGAGAAAAAGAGAGAGAAAGAAGAATTTGCCTGTGGGTCAACTGCTTTCACAACTTCATTTGGAAGATGTTTGAATCCAAGCATCCATCCCTCAAATAATACAACCTGAATTGCCATAGCAGAAAATAGGCTGATTGAGAAAAGTATAGAACAATTCATTTTAATTTTGAAAAATGATAACTGAAGACCCCATTTTTATTCCTTGAAGTAGAAGCTTATCATTGTACAGTATATTCTAAAGTAGTTTTACCTCTACTGGCCCTTCAACCTCTGGCCATGTGGAAGGGTCCGCTCTATCACCCTTCCCTCCAAACGCCGACTACATACATAGACAAGATGTCTAGCATGAATGTCCAACATAACTATCAAGTAAGGATAATTTATTGGCACATTACTGTAAGGCGTAAGCAATTAAGCATACCTTATCATATCGTGGAAGTTTCATCTTCATACCTAAATAGTTTGAACATACAAGATAATTTCTCAGTCAGCGTGAGTTGACAAATGGTATAATGTTACATGCAATCCATATCATTCTTTTTCACCGATTTATCAGAAAACATCACATGAGAGGATACTTGTTATTTGGATTAGCAGAGAAGAATCTGGTCTAAGGAAATCAAAGAGTAACAAGGAATAGATACCTTTCTTTGTCAGTTTGCTTAAAGATGTAAGTGTATCAATTGAGAACTGCAGGTCATGGCTTCCTGCATTACCTCGGAGCTGAAAGTACATGAACACATAAAATTCACAATAGTTTGTGGCGCATCATAGAATGCTCAACTTCTAATGATTACAGTGAATGAGTTCACTTGGCACCTCTAAGAGCGCATTTCCAGGGTTTTGACTCCTTAAAGTAGCCTGCATATCAGATCAAGCCATCGGAAATCAAAAGAAGCATAAAGTAATGAATTTATCACTGAAGCAAATTTGAAGATGCATACCTGCTCTTCTGCTGTCAAATAAAAATCATCTATGGACAAGGTAGCAGCAGTTCTAGGGAACGAAACAGATAAATCAGCATTTTAGTTGTAAGTATACAAAAGTAATGGCGTCAGTTCAAGAAAGGAGGTACTACTTGGATCAGATGTTTAAAGTCTCCTAGTCTGCCAAGAATAGCCAACTCACCTACCAGTTCGCTTGAAAAGATACTCAAGGGCAAAAACAAGAGTCGTCTTTCCACTGCCTTGAGGAGCACTGATACCAATCTACATTATATAAGATAAACATTATCTCAAATCTAAAGAATGAACAGCTAAGTCAAATATTGCAGGATGTCTTATTTTGTTATTTCAATTCGAAGTGTCAAAAAGCAATTGAATTATGTCATCCATGAACACAAACATGAGCATAATTACACTTGGCAGAGTTATTTGCATACCACTAATGGTGGTATCTCTTCTCCATCTTTAAACTTGGATTTGTGATGTGAAATCTGGCTTTCACACCAAAGGAACACAGGTACATAGTAATGGTAGATTCTAGCCTTCTCAGGGATTGACAACATAAGTTCATTGAGCCGAAACAACCGGCACAAGAGCCCACCGCACTGCAACCACTTGTCGACGGATTCGGCCACCGTTTCGGCAGTATATCCCAATTTCTTCATCAAAGGGCCAGAGCATATAAACTCAAACAGATCTCCAACAGAAGAAGTAAGAGCAGGAGAGGTAGGAAACACCGAGCGCGATGGCACCATCCCCCGCCCATTGCTCGACGAATTGCTTGAGAGGGAAACTACAACACACACACACAATCAGAGACATAAAGAAGCCATTTTAGCTCAAACCAACAAATGGGTACCAAGAATTTGCGATATAATTTCATCAACAGTGTCAATGACAGCAAATTATCAAACATACATCAAGAAATTTAGCAATAAAAGCTTACAACCGAGATGTTAATCAATCAAAACCTGCCAGTTCTAGTGCCATTTATTTCGACGTGAAAAATAAATTAAAGAAATCCAAAAGAAGCATGGGTTATCTTCCATACTCCTCAGGAGCTCTTCGTCTCTAACCTGGTCTGGAATCAGGATTGCTAGGGGAATTCTTTTGAGAAGGGAAAGAACAAGGAGAGTGACGTGTTAGATAAGGAGGAGAGATGGTGGTGGGAGGAGATAGAGAAGGTCGAGACAGTGCGTTTAGAATCCTCATCGGGACGGCGATGGCGGCGAGGGACGAGAGGAGAACAACGCCTCGCCGCTATCCGATTCCGAGATGCAGAGTTAAAGCTCCGTCTTTTGTCTCTTAATTTTTTTCATGTACATATATTATATTTTCGTTTTATTTATTTTATAATATGTGTAGGTGGGCTATTCGCTTTCGGATAACCTTCCTGTGTCATTGGAGTACCCTTCCATGTTTATCAACCTAATTTTTGTTTCTTTTGTAGGAAAAACGAGTAGCCAACTGCTATTACCTTAACGATAAAAGTAATGAAAACTACCGTTACTTTAGAAAGTTGGAAGGTATCCTATTTATCAAAATGCTTGCAATGTTCTCTCTTAGCAACGGTTTTGGAAGAAAGAAAAAAAAGGTTTGGAGGTGGCTCGCTAGTTGCGTTAGCTTGTCTGAAAAGTTCGACAAAAATAAGAATTTTAAATGATTCCAAGATATTTAATTTAAAATAATAAAATAATTTGGAGGTGTTTAATTTGAAATAATAGTTCTGTATCATGACGACTTAATATATTAGTTCAATTTTAACAAAACTTTAATTTATTATTATTTTTATTTTTATTATATTAAGGAAGGATCGGATCTGGTCAGCTCTTAAATGACAAAAAATAATAAAATAATTCCTTTCAAATTTGTCCACGTGGATTTATTTATTAGCGAGATTATGATGCTTAAAATTTTTGTCAAAAAGTTATTCACGTAGAATTACTTTTTATCATTTAATAGAGTTAATAACATATTGACTAGACTAACTCCTAAATTACTAAATTCCTACGTATACGATCTAATAACATAGCACAACCCAACTAAACGTCGAGACAGCTAAACTATCGAACCATCAAAATATTTTCTCTCTATAATAATTATATAAGATTGAAATCGACTTTATAATCTCTTGCTCATAGAAGAGTTATCATCTCCGATACTTCTCACTATCCATAATTACGAACATATGAATAAAAAGAATATCAGTACATTAGTCTATAATAATTCTAAGCAAATGGACACAAAATTGAAAAAATAAAAAAAAAAAGGTCTGAGCTGTTGCATTCCTTAAACAAACTCAAATTTGCAAATCATGCCAAGCATATTAGAAGTGGATGAAAAATATCTTGCATGTACTACATTATATACTCTTCTATCTTCTTTTCCTTCTGTGAGAGGTCCAAGAAGCAGACTGACTAATGGCGTCATGTACTTCTTTTCCGTTCGTTTAAATCAATGTAAGAAATTCGAACAAACTGATAACTCTCTGCTGACAAGGTAACACACCAGATAGATAAATCGTGAGGGTATGGCAGCTGCAATTCAAATACATTCAAGAAAAAAGTAAAAGATTTGAACCTAGCAAGTTTTTGGGATCTAGCATGATCTGAAAATATGCAGATCATTTCTTCCACTGGGGTAACCGTTGGACAACAACCTGGGATGGAAAGATTTGATTGTAATAAGAATGTGATTTTGTTGACAGTAATATGAACTGCTTAGAGAACAAAAGAAGGCTTACATATTGGTTTATACTTGAATACTTGCAAACATACAACCATATGTGTATCTATAAAGGAAGAGGCTTTAACACATAGCTGGTTCATATTTATGCAACTGACTATGGCTAAAAGGCTAAAAATTATCATTTGCCTGAGAAATTATGCACCTTAAGAATATAGCTTATCTTTCTGTGCCAAAAAATGTGGAGGTTTCAGAAATATTACACTACTTTGAGTTGAATCCTTCAAATCAACAAGAAGAAAAGCCACAAACTGAGACTCCACAAATTGAAAAAAAAGAAAAGAAAACAACCAGGAAAAAAGGGTTTTCTTCTTCCTTTGTTTGTTCTAAATGCATATATTAACCCTTAATTAAATGTCGAATTATCTAGCTCCAGATAGTCAGTACTTTGAAGATAAAGCATAGTAGCCTACAACTCCCAGCCTACCTTTAACAATAGCTTACTTCTGAAGTTTAGTATGTAAAAGGATATTAAGAAATTACTCACTAGTAAATAATATGAGGCGCAAATGAATAACTTATACCTAATATACAGATGATTTATATTTATTGTAGATACCAATGGGAATATCATTTACTCTACTAGCTTATGAAAAAGGACAAGTCTCAAATTATGGCACTAGAAGGCTGACTAGAAAAAGAAATTCAAGAGGCCTAGTAGATAATTCTGTATTAACAAGTAAATATACCTACGGCATACTTTTGCCTTCTATTTATTCCAGTGATGGAAATATTATTAACTAACAACCTTATAAAGTTCAAAAGCCAAATCATCAATTCTAGCAGTTGGAATGCTTAATAAGCCATTTCAAATTCTACAAGTAAAATATGAAAGCAGGTTGACAGCATACCTTGCCAGCATTTTCTTTATTTCCTACGATAGTTTGACAAGCTAGTCTCCAAGACTCAGGTTTCTATAATTTGACAAAGAAAGGAGAAAAGTTAAGTTGGCAAAATGGCATCTAATACTTTGTGTCAAAGATTACGAGGCTGAAGTGCAAAGATAACACGAGAAAATTTCCACAATCTAGAAAAGAAATTAATAAACTTGGTGATTTGGAGAACACAACGTTCCAAAGTGAGTGGATAGTAAATTAACATGCCTTCTTCAAATAGCGATTCTCAGTGTTTGTTCTTTCATTCAAGAGATCCTTGCCATCAATAATCTGCAGAAATTGCAATACTATTTTCAAATTCATCTTTAATGACCATCAGAAAAATCACTTATTGCAAGAGAGGAATTGCCAATATTAATTGTGATGTATCAAAATGCATTTCAGATTGCATTAAATAGAGTCAGAGACACGCAAAATTAAAATTGTAAGATATATGTATTGCTAATTCTATTTTATTCTCTTGAAGATCTGACGCATGAGATACGCAAAGATCAATCTATCAGATCAAACAATGATTTTGACGCTTATACCACTATATGTCAGACACCACTATCAAGTAGAAAAGAAAACATACCTCGACAATGCAAGTGCCGCAGCTTCCGCCACCGCCGCAGTTCATCACTTTCCCCTAAAAATCCCAAATTATTTACTAATTCCCCAAAATAAATGGAATAAAACGAATAAAGATCTATTCCTACATATGCCGCGTAGAGCTCAAGTTTGCTGTCCAGCATAATATTCCTGAGAAGCTTCTCTCCACTAATTGCAGAGGCTTTATCCACCGGATACGATCCATCTTCTCCCGCTTTCGGCTACATATCGATCAATTTACAAGATAAGGCGGATCAATTTGACGATAAATTTAGAACAACGACGAAAAAGAAGGGGGAATTTTAGAGCGTTACACCGAGGAACTCGAGCTCGATTTGGGGCATCGAAGTATCCGACGAGGGATTCAGCGAGCAAGAACTAGGGGTCGAGCGCTTGGTTTTCGGATTCCATGAGGAAGGGCAGGGGATCCGAAGAGACTGGAAGGATAGAGAGAAGAGCGAGCTCGTGGCCGCCATTTCTCCTGGATAATTTTGAACTCCAGTTCTCGCTATTCGCGGAACTTATTTCTATCGGGGCGAGCTTATGCTGTCTCGCAGGGTAGGGTAAAGGCTAGGCGTGTTTCGCGCCATCCACCGCAGAAGTTGTGGGGCCCGGTGACATGAGCGGTCCACGTTTGCGGTACGTTCTGTGGGTAATCTATCGCCGCGTTCATTTTTCTTAGTAGGACAGTAGGATTGTGCAAGCGGGTTTGATGCTTGCTCTGTCAAAATTCCATCCGTATCTCTCTCTCTTAGCTTAAAAAGTAAAATAACGCCGTTGCCGGGGATCGAACCCGGGTCACCCGCGTGACAGGCGGGAATACTCACCACTATACTACAACGACTTGATTAGTATGTTTCCGTTTTTAAATAAGGTGAAATAAAGTTTTGGCGACAGTAACTTTTCTAATACCAGGGGCGGCACAAAGCGGTTTTGTAAAACCGGTAAAAAGTTAACCTCCCCCCTCTATTTATCAACAGTAGGGTGAGAATAACCGGGAGAAAGGTGAGTTTGTGAGAGGGAGAGGGCAACTGCGGTGAAGGAAGACAGTAAGTAGAAGCTATGGGTATGGGGTTGGGTTGGAGAGCTCCCAAATCTTCTTTATCGTTTGAGCTTGGAGTGCTTTCCAATTCCTCCCATACCAATGGTTTCTATTTGCTCCTTCCTTTCCCTCGATGCTTTACACTTAGATCCGTCAAAGCACTGAGAGATGGTATGATCGAGAGAGGAAGTTGAGGATTTCTACAAGCTACCAAGATGGGAGCACTTGCAAATTCCTTTGATCGGATTTTATCAAATATTTCCAGCCTCTCTTTTTATTTATTTACCTCGAAGGTAAGGCTTTTATCTTCTTCTTCTTCTGATTTATTTTCTGACGCTTCTAGTGAAGTACCTCTGAAATATCTCTGGTCGGAGAGGGGCTGCTGCGATCGACGGTGAGGAAGAAGAATGGGAACAGTGTGACCTACTTCTATCTGTGAATCAATTGCAACCAAAATCCCCTTTTCTTTTAACACTACAACGACAAGGGCTGGTCAAAAGCCAGATTACCATTGTTTTGTTACAAGAGCTTAAAATGTTATGATAAAGAATAAGAACTTGTAGACTTCTAGTTAAGAATATCTCTCATCAGTTTGATTCCAAGCGTAAATAAATCAATTATTACAATCTTTCTCATAGAAAAAGAAATAATAAATATTTATTTACATTAAATTAATAAAAAACTTTTCATCAATTAAACACACCCATTATTACTACTGTACAAGAGCAGTGGAGAATGGGAACTTGTACTCTTTAATTTTTTACAGAGTGGTAATTACATGCATTTCTCATACTAACTAAATGCAACACCTAATGCTTGAATAATGAAGAGCAAATTATGAGCTGATTAGTTTGATTCATTAAGCTGCATCATAACTTTTTCGTAGATATTTTTTAATTAAAAAAATCGATTACAATTATCTGTGGGGAGTGTGTTTGAGCTCACTAACAGTGGTGATCATTTATAATGTTAGGGCAATTTGATAATTTATATTATTTCATAAACAGTGTTGTTGGTTTTACATTACTTCTAATTTTAAGTTGTTATTGATTCAAAATTAAATACCCGGGATTAAAGTGTTTTTATTAAAATATATGTAACTTAATTTTAGGTATTTTAGTAATTTATTATTTTCTAATATCTAATATAAAGCAGATATTTTGATAATTTAGGTGAACTTTATTAATTTGGATAGAAACTATAACTATACCAGTTTTATTATAAGTAAAAGACTGATCAATTAAAAAAATTATATACGATTAAAATAATTTTAATCATAAGTATAAGAGAATAAGATATATTTACACTTCAGATGTGTAGTTATTTTATCCATTTACAGTGATGACTATTAGAGAAAGATAAACACTAAGACATTGTGTATGTAAAGTGTTTGTGGATATAATAGCATTACTCTTAACCTATATTCTAAACTACCATTCTCTCAAACAAATTGACATTTCATCGAACGGTCTCCTTTGCAATAGACCACCCTTAACTTCCCTTTGTCAGTCAAGTCCTCATCCTTTACGGCATGTCTCAGATCATTCTGCAACACAACTACTCAACTGTACTGCCTATTCCTCAAACAATAATTGCCCAGTTAGTCAAGATTTTGTCAAAATAAATGAACAGTAGACAAAAAAATTAAGCAGCAAATCTTATATATATATATATATATATTGGAGGAGCAGTGAGAGCAATGCGCCTTTGAAACATTGGAGATGAACAGAGTGAAGCTTTCTTCCATCTTCCTATTGCTTTTAATGGTGTTGATTACTATTACGGAAACAGAGGTTGTCACTAGCCATGGTAAGTACTCCGCACTCAAATATCTCTCCTTTTTTATGTTTTGATACATTTGATAGGTTATAGTTTTAATTTGTATCTGTTCTAGGTTTGAAGAATTGGACTAGAAGATTACTGCGTGGGTGCCCTGAGACTATGCCGCCTGCACCATCGCCAAATATAAGTCCCACACCTCAAATTGCTCCTGCCATGGTGAAAGGCGGCTGAATTGAAGAGAAGAATATGAGATTATTAATGGACATCTATATTAGTACTATATCCTGTGAAACCTTGTCATTGTGAGGGTTGCTTGTCTTTAAAATAAATTTCTGCTTGTCAGAATGATCTGTTTACTTACTTTATTATCGTTTTCTTTTTACCTCTCAGCTTTTGAATCAGATTGCTATTCTCTTTGATATTTTATGTGAGAAATAGAGATTAAAGTATTATCATCGTGGTTAACTAACTAATGTAAATCCAAAAAGGCCCAAATAACTTTTATGCATTTTTGTCTTGTACTTATCTTTGGACAGTTTTACTTTTAATTAAAAAAAGGGATAGTATTCCTTATTCCTTATTCTGTCGGCTATTAATTGAAAGTTTATTTATCACTCCTCGAAAAGCCTTGACAGATAGTTAGATTTCAAAGCATTGTCAAACTATTGTTACAAATTAAATATCGTTGTCTAAATCAACTGCAATACCGAACTATCAATTGAGCCGAGTTATTAACCTAAGTCGATCATTAAATAATTTTCTTTACAAAACCTCGAGCCAAGTTATTAACCTAAATCACTACAGACTATTAAATAATTTTCTTTACAAAACTAAATAATTTTCTTTACAAAACCTTCTTATTCTATGATACTTACCGACTCTACTAAAATTGATAAATCAAAATATTAAGTAAAATATAAAATATTTAGTTTTAAAAAATTATCCTAAGAGAATATTTTTAAAATTACTATAATCAACTCTTTTGAGAAATAAAGCTACAAGGAGTCCAAACTAAGTGTTTCCGAAAATTCAATGTAACTTACATGCTTAAAGCCTAATCACATTCACATACATCAACCCCTTAGTCAAATTAAAAAGAAAAAAAATCCACACAAATATTCACAAGGACAGGGACATGTCATCTAATACTATTCCAGGATCAACTTGGGTCACCCTTATGGTGCACTACACATTAAGAAATGACAGAGATACACCTAACCTATACAGGTAGTCCAAATCCATCAAGCTTGATAGTTGATGTTGAAGGCTCTTTAGAAAGACAAGTTACATCACAAACGCCAAAAACGAAAGGAAAAGAAGAACAAAAGAAGTACTTTGGCATTACGTAGAACTCGATCGGACCATGAAGCCTCAATTCCTCAAGGTGCATGCATGCCTGCAACTCAATCAACCATGTTGCTCTACTTTGGAGTACCGGGGAGTGGTGGAATGGAGAGAGAAGAGCTCAAGACCAGCACCTGGGTCTCCAAGCTTTGGCTGGGAGGAGGACTTGGCTTCCATGGAAGAGCGGAGTCGAGCGTTGAGGAGTTGGAGAAGGAAGGCAAAGATATATAAGTAGGAGGAAGAAGGGAGGAGAGAGAGAGAGAGAGAGAGAGAGAGAGAGTTTGGACTCTAGTGTGTGTATTTTTAAGGGATTCTGAGTGGGGTGAGGATTGAGGAATAGGCACTCACTCGGATTCAGAGCTCCTTGGGGTAGGAGTCGTTACACGTACGTATGTGAACAATTGTTATCTTATTATCTATCTCTACTTTTTAAGTGCATGCCCCGGCAAACTTTAGTTGAAGGGGACTGTAGCATTGTTAATTATCGATGATGCCCATTTGCCATCTCAAAAAGACCACCTGAATAATTCAGAATATTATCGAATAATGCTACAGTCCCTACCCTGAGGCTTTATATATATATATATATATATATATATAAAGTACACTGGACATCTAAGAGAGAAAGAGAGTTTTCTTTTACATTAAATTAACAAGGCTTTTGGCACAAGCAGCGTCGCAGAAGTCCCTCGCAGTCTCCACCACCGAAGCCTTCGCTGATGCAGACCTGAGCGCAGTTGGTATCCGAGAAGCACGGCCCTTTAAACCCTGCGCTCCTCACTCTGCACACTCTTCTCCTTCGCCCTGCAACTCCTACCTTCATCTCCTCTGCAATCCATATCCAATATATATATATATATTTATAACACCTTTTTTTTCATTTATTCAATTAAAAAGGATATCTTTTGGACATTAAATGAGCAAAATGCAATATCTAATAATAAATAAATAGCTGAGATTTCCGATCTTAATTTAATTTTCTCTAATAAATATAATAAAAGTGAATTATTTTAATAATAACAAAAAAGAGGACAGAGTTTTTTTTTTTTTTTGGTTGCAAATAACCGCCTGTAATTCAACGTCAATAAATAACCACCTCTACCTAAATATAAAGACGGAGATGGATTTTTACAGAAACGCCCTAAAAAGAAGGGAATCCACATGCAAATTGCAAATATCTAAAACGTAGGTCGTTATTTGAAAAAAGAAAAAATCCCATAAAATGCCGTACCACTCGATGAGCTAATCTTCCGGCTAACGAGCGAGATGAGCAGCAACATAAGGATGGCGCAAACGCTTGCCTTCTTCATCTCTGTGACTTAAAAAAAGATTAGATGAACTCAATTGGACCTACATGCAAATAGACAAGCAACGTGCCTTTATATAGAGACACGAGGAAGTGGATGCTGAGGTGGATGTACCGACGTGGCAGGAGAAACGAGTGCCATGTAGATAGGATTTGGTACACGTGGATTGCTGCATGCCACGGTAGAGTGCCAAGTGCTAGCTGAGCAAGACTACCAACTGCCAGGTCAGCTTAGATCTTGTACTTTGGCATGCATGGATTAAGTTTAGCAAATTAAGGTTAAGTTAAACGACGAAGTTTCTCTTCAGATTTTTATATAATTGCCACTTAAAACCTCTAAACTATCCTAATAGCAACTACATTCTTTAAAATATTATTATCGCCATAGAAATCATTGCACTTTTTTAAAGATTTTTTTTTTCCTTTAGTCAAATCTAATTAAATATAATAAAACTTAATTTATATATTTTTTAATTTTTTTTTGCTTTAGAATGGTTCAGAAGCTATTTGCGTCTATTAATTTTAACAATGATATATTAAAAATATTCTATAAATATTGCGTTAAAAACTAGTCATTCTAAAAGAATGAAGAAATTTACATGGAAATTATAATGTTTTACATCATATAGCGACAATTATAATATTTTATATTATTATCAATACCATACCAGAGAGGGGAACAGGGTAAAGTTGCAAGGGGAATCAATCTTAAAGTCAAAATAGGGCGATTTAGATATTTTTCACATTTCATTCTTTAAATGAAAAAAATATTATTTATTCTCTCAGTAAGAATAAATTAAATTTAACTCTTATATATTTTCGAGGTAGTAAATGCAAAACAGCCCAAGGACTTAGCACAAATTATATTATCTCTCTACGTTGATATATATCTAATGATAATAAATTATTCGCGCATAATCCGTGATGTTTTAGGAGTCAAATCAACCCGTTGAGAGTTGGGTCCCAATACTGGAGACAATTTAAGACCACAAATGGGGTTAAAAAGAAGAAAAAGAAATGGAACCCACTAGACCAATATATCTTTGTCACCTCTCCACTTCCTTCACTTTGTCCTCTTCCTAGATTCCCATGTCTACTTGCTTTGCTTACTTTAATGCACCGTCTCTCAATTAACAAGCTACTCCTGTAAAGGAAGCAAACAAAGATCGAGAAGCAACCACAGACAAGGCAGAGTAGGGATGGAGGAGAACCATTTGGATCTGGTGGTAGTTCCTCTCTCTCTCCTGGTGGTGGCCACCTACCATTCTTGGCTTCTCTTCACCATTATCCGCAACCCCAAGAGCACCGTCATCGGCCTCAATGCTCTTGCAAGGAAACGATGGGTCGCCACCATGATGGCTGTGAGTTCTCCATCCTCTGATCACCTACTTACATCTTTTTATATACACTCTCCAATTCCTAATCCATCTATCTATCTATTCTCTTTTTCATAGGAAACTTTAATTGATTAAGAGATTTGAGAATGCTATAGTTGGGTTGTTCTAGATTTTGGGCATGACTAGTTAACTCTGATGGGAAAGGAATCGAGTCCTAGAAGATGCCTATCTTTATCTTATCAGCAATGGGGAGGAGAGAGAGAGAGAAACTATTCTCGGTGCCTTTGTCCCTTTATCAAGTAGTTGTTATTAGTGGGTCCCTGCTGCTTACATTGGGAAGAGGAACTTACATTTGGACATCATGTTACTCAAGAAGATTAGCCTATCTATCTATCTATATATATATATATATATATTCATAAGAGCTAATTTATATTAGAAAGGAAATAATAATGTATATTAGATGCAAATGCATTCCTTCTATGGAAATGAAGCAAAGTAAGGCCAAACTTTAATCAGTCCACTCTCGCAAGTGTAATTTTCTTTTTTCACGTGAGAGTTCGTTAACTTCTTAGTTAAGGTAGGCAGAATTTTGCACCAGTGATTAGGCTTTATAATACATGATATTTGAACTCAAAATCTTTAGAAAACAAGCTTTAATGTTGTATTAGATAATCATATGCTAAAAGATTAACCTAATGCCAAAGAAGGATATCGAAAGAAACTTCGAAGTTTTTTAACTGAGTCGTTGTAAATTCATATATATATATAGTGGATATTAGTAGAGGTACTAATAGTGATTAATTTTTAAGTTAAATAGTTAGATACAAAGCTATCAATATATATATATATATATATATATGCCACTTACCTGGATTACTGTATAATTAAGTAGGACCCTATAAAGAACGGAGTGCTGGCGGTGCAGACTCTCCGCAACAACATAATGGCGTCCACCGTCCTCGCCACCACCGCCATCACCCTCGCCTCCCTGATCGGCGTCTTCGTCGGCGCCACCTCCGCCTCCGCCTCCTCCCCGTTCTCGTCTTCCTCCTCGCTCGTCTACGGCAACAAGACCACCATCGTCGCCTCCGTGAAGTTCTTCGCCATCTCCCTCTGCTTCATCCTCGCCTTCGTCTGCAACGTCCAGTCCATCCGCCACTACGCCCACGTCAGCTTCCTACTCTGCATCCCGGCGTCCGCCGCCGTCTCCACGTCCTACGTGGCGAGGAGCTTGAACCGTGGGAGCTTCTTCTGGTCGCTTGGTTTGAGGGCCTTCTACTTGTCCTTCACTCTCTTCTTGTGGATCTTCGGGCCCATCCCGATGTTGGTGTTTAGCCTTGTCATGTGTTGCCTTTTGTACCTCCTGGATACTACCACGGAGCACACGAGAGGGCTTCATGATTCTTGTCATAGAGATGATCCTGATACTACTACTACTACTACTACTGTTAAGGAGGATGTTTGATGTATTAGGTAGCAAGGTTTGATGATGAGCTTTTTTCTTCTTCTTTTTCCCATTTTTTTTATGGATGATTTAAAGAGAGTAACAAAAAGTGAGAGAGTTGTGTGGGATGTAAGACTAACAAATTAATTTAACCGATAATTACATCTAGACTCTCTTATTTATTTAATTATATAAAATCTCTCGTATATTTATTCTGTTAATTATCTGCTTGATTCATATTTTAGAAAACACTGATAAGGTTTCTCCTTAGTACTGGAGATATTAGATTGTTAACATGTTAAAGTGTCACAAAAAATATATAGAGGGTATGTCAACATAGGCTGTGTTTTTAATTTATTTGCATTTAATTTTTTTAATTTATAATAATTGACTTTAATATGCATTGTATATATAAATTATGTGTATTCGGTTATAACAAAATATATATCGACTATAGGAAATAAATAAATACAGACTATAATTTAGGGATCTAAATATAATTAAACCTTAATTCAATGAAATTAAAAAATAATGAAGATTTGGGTTCAAGGAGACTATATTTCATACCCTATATATATATAATAGATTCATATTTTACCTATTTAGTGTTTATATTTCGAGATTGTATTAAATAAGAAGGTTGTCTCTCTAAAAAGAGAGTTCTTGTTACCTTTCTAAAGGGACTCCTTTCTTAGAGGATTTATTTGCAAACTATAGAGTTATCTTGCAAATTATTACATGAGATGGTGTTATTGGAAATCAAATTTTAAGTCCAAACAAGATCTGACTGTGAACTGATAGAGCATGCACTTATAAATTTATTAAACTTTATAGGGTGTGAAACGAAAATATTTGTCAAAAATCAAGTTTCCAAGTGATGAAAACCATATCTATTTATCGCTGGAAATGAATAACAAATTACCCAGAATTCCCCCTTATTAGGTATTTATTAGATTTCAGATAGATTCTGGTAAAATCCCATCTTTTATTCTATTCCTCTTCCGCTCAGCATTATTCCAGGAGAAGTCCCAAAAGGGGGAAAATTAATGCAGGGGAGAGAGAAAGCTGCCGACTCCTATTCCATAGAGGGGAAACGAGGCAGAAACCCTACATAGGGGTTGGCAGTAGAGGCGCAGAGGAGACGCCACTCTTCTCCAATGGCGAGATCAAGCCCCCGTTTCTTTAAAGTCTTCCTCCCCCATCTGTCGTCAGAGCACCTGGTACGTTTCCTCTGTGTTTTTGTAGGAAATCTTGTTCTTTTGATCGTTAGTTGTCTCGTGGGTCGATCAAAGATGGAATATTGATGTGTATGTTTAACTCTAAATTGCAAATGTGCGACATGGGTGTTGTAGCGGATGACTTTCTCTTCCTTGATTTTGAGGAAATATGACATTTTGATGGATAGGCTAGCTCTAGTAACAAAGTGGTGCATGGGTTGTTGCAGAAAATTCCGCCGGCATTTCAAGAGCACCTTAGGAGTAAACCCTCAGGAGGGGTTTACTTGAAAGGCCCCAGTGGGAATATGTGGCATGTGTTGTTAGTTGAGAATTCCAAGGGTCTTTTTTTCGAGAGTGGTTGGAAGGAGTTTGTTTCTGATCATTCCCTGGAGGCTGGGGACTTCTTGGTTCTCCAGTATGATGGGCACTCACACTTCTCTGTCTTGGTGTTTGATGCAACTGCGTGTGAGAAGGACGCGGCTTTCGTTGCTGTGCCACGCCAAGGGGACATCGCGCGCCCTGTCCACAAGACGGAGAAGGAAGAGGAAGGAGAAACCGTCATCGAAGGCAGTTCAAAGGCTCTGGTTCTACCCTCAAGTGAGAGTGTCGGAGTCAAGTCAAAGAGGAGGAGGGAAATGGATGATTGCATCGCGGTAGATGTCCCACCATTGAAGAAGAAATGTAGCCCTTCAGAGAGAGCTGAAACAAAAGGGGCTGACCTAGGCTTGTATAATGCAAAGAGCAGAACTTCTCTTGGTAAAAGAGGTCAGAACTTATTACATTGTCTAAAATTTGTATGTCTTTTATTGCTACCATTTCACTAGGTCTGTACAACATCATTGATTGTAATTAGATGTTTGTAGCTTGTAGAACTTTAGCTATTGTCATAAAACTGAGCATTGAAAACCAATTAAATAAGTCCTGTACCTTTCTTATCCAGAAATAGATTATAATGTTACTTCAAGAGAGACGGTCGGCCAACCGGGTAGCCGAAATTTGTGCAAGAATCCTATGAGCTCAGGTACTATTGTGAAGAAGGCTAAGTCAAATGCCCAGAGTGGTTGTGGTGAGTTACTTTTCGTGCAAATGAAGGTTTAGTGACAAATTATACCTGCATATTTGATGGTTTGGTTGATATACATCATGGTAACATTTTAAGTCCGTCTATGTTCCAGCTACTACACATTCTCAAGGTTCCGCACCATGCTCAGTAAGTAAGAAACTAGTCACTTTCAGTAAAACAGCTGCCTCCGAAATATCTAGGAAGTACGCAGGATCTTTGAAATTGATAAAGTATAGCCATGTACGATGGCGTGGGGAAGGTCAGTTTTTTAATTGAATCTTGCAAAGTATTATCTTATGCTTACATGGCACTTTTCACAGTAGGAGTTCTTGGATTAATTTGTTCTATTACTTTTCCCTCATTAGCTGTGGCAACGATCCAAAAAATGCCTGCATTAATATCACAACGGAGACCTGTCACACAGGAGGAAATCAATAAGTCTCTGGAAAGGGCAAAGTTATTTAAATCAAGGAATCCTTTTACACTGATTGTGATGCAGGATTCCTATTGTTATAATAGCTTCTTCATGGTATATTCTCCTTCCCAGTCTTTCTACTACTTATAGCTGATTATTGTTTTACAAACTGAGAATATCTACATATGTTTCTTTCTTTTAACAGATTATTGTGGAATTAGCTAACACTGCCCATGTGAATAAAGCTGCTTCATATGTTCTCTTTATTTTATTTATGCTGAAAATTTCTACATTTTACAACTTTATATGGTGGCTGAAGTCAATAGAAATGGAAAGTAGGGAAGACTTGCCCATGTTAGTAGCAAGAAGGTGAAAGTTTAATCCATGATAGTAATGTCATTCATATACTTGATGCTACTGCTTTTGAGGGAGAGCCTCTAGTGCTGGATCAAATGAGATGGTGTTAGGTTGTCATCTTGTTTTTCCCTCTTAATTTCAAAAACAATGTGTATTAAGCTGAAGCATGCGGTACTTGGAAACTGTCATATATTTACATTGCAAGATTTTTGATCATGGATTGCTTAAATTTCCAGTATGGTGCTCCTGTTTTCAAAGATGCTGTCTTTAGAAGTGTAATGGCTTTTGTCATTATAAATTTACGTTCCCTTCTTTTCTTTTTAAGGTTGTATTAATGATAACTCTACATAATATCTGGTGAAGCAGCCCACTATGAATATAACATTACCATTTAAAGCCATAATAACCATATATTTGCTCCAGGACCAATAGAACAAAGTAATAGCCTTGACTCAATGAGCCGCTAAAGAAAATTTATGATACTTTGTTGACATTCATTTCTTGGAATTTAGCTTAGCACCTGTAAAAAGACGCCCTTATATGCTGCTTCATCTAAAATTTGTTGTTTGTTGACTTATTTTTCCTCCTCTTTTCATGGTTCCAGAATATTCCGGTTCATTTTGCGAGAGAGTATCTTCCCAAGATCGGTCGAAAGATGACCCTATGGGATCCACAAGGAACTTCATGGGCAGTTAGCTATGTTTCATATGGCTATCGCGGTGCTTTAAGTGGCGGTTGGGGCGCATTTTCTTTTGCCAATAATCTGGAGAAGCATGATGTCTGTGTTTTTGAGCTTATTAAAAAGAATCAAATGAAGGTTCATATCTTTAGGGTTGTGAAAGAAATTAAGCCCTTGATACGCAGCTCCACGTTGAAATATCTAACAGGTTGAATTCTTATTCATCTCGGCAGCAAATGTATAAACACCAATGATTCTATTATATGAATAATATGTGCTTCAATCCTTTTATCATTTTATTGTGTACATTAGATACCCTTCTTTAACTAGTGATGGATCTGACAAATTTATTCTTCAAGTGTGTGGTGTGATATTAGGTGATAGATAGTACAGGGAATGATTTTTATTTTTATTTTAATTTCAATTGAAAAAGATGCTACCTGGAAACGAGGAAAGATGGAGAAGAATATAACGAACCTTGGCATCACCCGGGCCGGATCTAATCGATATGTTGTATGAGACTAAATCTGGATCCGTTAAGATTTGTCGGTGTTCCTATTCGAGTTGCGTTCCAATTGGCGTTAAATTGGATAAAAATTTCAAATCTTGGAACGAAACAAACATATAGTTTTCTCGGACCGGATAAAGATAATCTGGGCATCAGATACTCAAAAGAAGAATATCCAGAGTTTATCCACACCCACCGCAACTAATCCACCACGCTCTCCCTTCGTCTATTCGGACTCTTCGGACGGACAGGATCTCCTCGTCTCGAGATCGCACGGAAACGGCGGGTTTGTCGGCTACTAGCCACGGCGGGTACGAAACGAAGCCAGAAAAGAGTAACGAAAATAATGGACGATCCTTTTAAAGTAACCGCCATCATCATAGATTTCTATTGGGTTCGGTATTTTTCTCCTTTCTTCGTCCTATCTAAGCATCATTTAATCCCGCTTCCATCTTTGAGTTAGCCTCAAAAAGTTGCAATCTTTGATTGGTTGGATTCTTCCCCTACATCAAATTTCGCTTATGTTGTGTTTGTGGAATATTTGTTTACAAAAGGTTAGGATTTTCTCTAGATTGGTTGGCAGGAAACTATGACCGTACTGAATTCTTCTTTTGTTTGCTACTAGGTATTAGTCTGCAATTTGTTTTGGGCACATATGCGAAACTGATAACTACTTTTATTTGTTGATTTATTTTGTGGTTCAATTGATCCTTGTACTCGAGCAATTTGCATATGGTCTGTGTTTTAGTTGTGGAGTGTGGCGGCTTTTAATTTGAGATAGATAATCACTTGGTTTATACTTTCGTTAGTACTGCATGGAGTTATATCCTATATTAGTGTTGTATACTTCCTTTGCTCTGGGCCGGAATTTTCTCATGTTCATCATTGTCACTGCATTCAGAGATCAACCTGAGAGTGTTAGAGTGCTCTTTTCATGGAGGTAAATTTTCGAGGGAGTGGAAGCAGAGTGGCTCATACTATTCAAGGGGACAATGGTCGGAATTTATCAGATGATGTCAGTGAATTTGATCCTTGGACGGCTTGGGCTTACAAGCCCCACACAATTTCCTTGCTGTTAGTTGGTGCATGTCTGTTAATGTGAGTTGTTTGATTACTGATCTTTTTGAAATTTCAATCTTTATATTGTCACAATCAAATAATCCAATTTTCTATTTAATCATCACAAAAAAATCAATTCTTTGAACATGCTCCAGAGTGTTGATGGAATTCTCCTGCAAGTAAAGATGCAACCACATTGTCAGACTCAGCATTTAGTTATCTTTCTAGTCTTACTCTGGACAATTAAGAAGCTTGATAGGCTAACTAATGTAAATGAATCGAATTATAATAAGTAAGAGTTAATTTTTTTTTTTTTTGGTTAGAATTTCAGATGCCAGATGTTTGAAATTTTTTGCACATAAGAGATATATGACTTTACCTCTCATTCTTATATTCTTGTGGAAATGCTGACCCTGCAATGTGATCTTTCTGTGTGTTTTCTCAGTTGGGCCAGTGGAGCACTTGATCCAGAAAGCACTATTTCCAATGCTAATATTACATCTGTTAAAAGGTAATTTTTTAGAAGATTTTTAGAAATTATAGTTTCCGTTATAATTAAGGATGTTATATGTATACATGAGGATCATCAGTCAGCAAGCAGATAACTCTATTTTCATTTGAGTAGAAGTCTGCCAATACCTTACTGGGACATAATACAATTAATTTAATTATCTTGCTTCCTTTTGTTCTTGCACCATTCAATTTATAGTTCCCGATCACTACTATCATAAGAGAAAAATAAAGAAGTGCTTACACAGTTACACCTACATATTTTCTGTTCAGGGGTGTCTGGGCAATGATTGCAGTCTTTCTCGCTTATTGCGTGCTTCAAGCACCTTCTACGTGAGTTTTTCATTTACTTATACTCTTTAAGAGAGTACTACATGTTTACTTTCACGATCTTTTAGAAATGGCAACTCTTAATCTGTATGTCATGTCTTTTATGTGATATTTGATTTGGAGATATTTTCATTCCATGGATGTAACAAAAAGTATGAACATGTATTTGATGATGTCCTCAAGGGCTTGGCCAGATAGCATAATACATATAATGATATAAGAACCATATTCAAAAGCATTTCTTGTGCAATAGCAGAAAATATTTCTAACTGCTGCAATAATTACTTTATAATATATTTCAAAAAATAAATACTTAAGAATTAGTCTTGCAAGTTCTTTTTATATGACAGTTGAATTGTGTTATTTCAGGATACTTATAAGACCTCATCCTGCTGTTTGGCGCTTGGTCCATGGAATGGCTGTTGTGTACCTTGTCGCCCTTACTTTTCTTCTTTTCCAGGTTCGTTTTTTTTCTTTCACAAAGCTTTCATTGAAAATGAACGACCCTAGGATTATTGAGGTTGTTCAAACTCCAATATTCTTTACTAAGTTAATATTCTCTTGTTTGATTATATTGTTATACTTCTCTTGTGTTCATAATCTTCTATAGAAAAAGTTGTGAATAATTATACTGTAACTCTCTCTTTTTTTTCCCTTTGTACATATCCTCTCTAAGGTTCCATGTGTTATCATTAAACATTTTTTGATATTACTGTTGTTATCCAGGTATCAGTATGCCTTTCCGTTTACCTTGATATTCCCTTTCCTCTTTTTTTAAAAAATTAATGTTTCTTTTAAATCTTTCAATAGATATTTTTTCTTACTGAAATTTGGACAAAAAGAATTTTATTTTCTGGTTGTCTTGTTGCCAGATTATTAGTATCTTTAGACTCTAGCTTTGCAATTTGAAAGCTAAATATTCTTGCAAATTCTTGGAAATATAAGTTGTAAGATTTTTATTTCTTTCATTTTTTATTTCAGACTCGCCTTGATGCTCGTCAGTTCATGAAGTACCTTCACCCTGATCTTGGATTTGGTAATGTTTTAGGACAAGATTTTGATCGAAACAAGAAAGAAGCACTACAGTATGAGATGTTCTTTTATTTACTGTCAATGCAGACTCTTTTGTTGATTAAGTTGCTTAATGCAGAACTACCTGAGAGATCTTATGGAGCTGATTGTCGTATTTATGTTCCAGAACATCCCAAAAGCAAGTTTGGCAATGTTTATGTATGATGTCTCAATCAAGAATTCTTGCATCAGTTATCGGATAATATAACATTCAGTATATCTGTTTCTCCAGGAAACTTTGTTCGATGAGTTTGTTGTTGCTCATATCTTGGGTTGGTGGGGAAAGGCTGTAATGATACGGAACCAACCTCTCTTATGGGTATTGTCTATTGGGTTTGAGCTAATGGAGGTCGGTATAAGCTATAAAAGCATTTAAAAAAGTTCTACC
This sequence comes from Typha angustifolia, assembly GCF_048772165.1. Lineage (NCBI taxonomy): Eukaryota > Viridiplantae > Streptophyta > Magnoliopsida > Poales > Typhaceae > Typha > Typha angustifolia. The sequence goes on from NC_133239.1 coordinate 3,000,656, forward strand.
CTCTCAATTCAATCTATATGTTTCTTAATTTCCTCTCAAAGTAAGCAATGCATGATTCTGTGCAGCTCACCTTTCGCCATATGTTGCCAAACTTTAACGAATGTTGGTGGGATAGTATCATTTTGGATATTTTGATCTGCAATTGGTTTGGTAAGATCTTCATTGTTGTATTAAACTATGTTCTTTTTTTATTCTACACCAGTTTGATGTTAAAGATATAGCAGGGTCTTGGTCACAAGAGTGAAAGACAATACTTTTTACAATTCCATCATGAGTGCTTGCTCTCTAACTTTATGATGAGGACATCGCATTTAAGATTTAGACTTCCACTATTCATATTATCTCTATGGCTTTTATTCGTTAAACATAGTTCATTATGTAGCATTCTAGCTGAAGATACGACATGCTACATTCTAATTGTGTTATAGTTTCCATTGAGAAGATCTTCATGAAAGTTCACTTCCAATTACCTCCATGATGATTATCTGGACTTGTTTCCTGGTGCAGGTATTTGGGCTGGAATGCGTACTGTTAGGTATTTTGATGGCAAAACATATGAATGGGTTGGTCTAAGCCGCCAACCAAATATCATTGGTAAGGTAAGCTTATGAAAGTAATTAATTACTTCATTCTCGGTAAGATCCTTGATGTTAAGATCTGGATAAAATTATGCTTCAGCTTCAACTTGTCATTTATCGAAAAATCTTGCAACAGAACAGATACATGTGTGTTTGACCTTTCATGTAATCAGTAGCTCATTTCACATTCTGTTAAATCCTTTTTGAAGAGTATATGGCTAATTGAAGAAGCATTCTTTTCATGATTAAGATATAAAACTCTTTTTTATACATGTAAATCAAGTGTTTACAAGTGGATTGGATTATTGAATGCATCTTGCAAGGTTCAGTAGTCCTGTATGACTTATTACCTACACAATTAGACTTCTGGATTACTGATGAGTTTTCTGCTTTACATCACAAGGGTCAGTTTGAGTTAGGACTTTTTCTATAATGCTCTTTTTCCTTTTTGTCTTGAAGGTAAAGAGATCATTAGGCCAGTTTACACCGGCACATTGGGACAGGGATGAGTGGCACCCTTTCATGGGGCCATGGAGGTTCATCCAAGTGTTGAGCCTCTGCATTGCTTTCATGACTGTGGAACTTAACACTTTTTTCCTCAAATTCTGCCTTTGGATTCCTCCTAGAAATCCCTTGGTTGTGTATAGGCTGATTCTTTGGTGGCTAATAGCCATACCAACTATCCGTGAATATAATTCTTACTTGCAAGACAGGTCTCTCTCTCTCTCTCTCTCTCTCTCTGATACATACATTGTCACATATGAGCAAAGCTATTACAAACTGTTCTGAAAATTCTTGAAATTGGAAGTTCCGACTTCTTTCATTGTCCAGCATGTAAACTTGTATGATTTTATTTTCAGTGGATAACTAACACTTTCAAATTATAAATCATTACAGCAAACCAACGAAGAAGGTGGGAGCTTTTTGTTGGCTTTCCCTAGCTATATGCATAGAAGAGCTTCTTATCTGCATTAAATTTGGGCATGGTGAGTTCTATCTCAGTCATGTTTAGCATGCATGCATATTTTTACTGCCTATTTTATCGGTAAATTCTGTCCTTTATCTCTTGTAAACCAGTGGCTGACTATTGGCAACATATCCAGGTCTTTTCCCTGATCCAATGCCGACATGGCTGATGATTTTTTGGGGATCTGTTGGGATGGTCATCATGCTTTTCCTGCTAGTTTGGTCGTGGAGATTTCGTCGAGAAATGTTAAAAAAGAGGCTATGATTTCATCACACCACTCTTCTATCAAGTTCTTCCACAATCTCTTTTCCAGAATACATATACATGTACACACGCAGCATCATCTTGCTTTGTGAATGTGTAGATTTTGGTCAGATTGAAATGAGGCTAGAGTATATTCCTAATTTATACTAAACTGAAGAAGCTTCATTTCAAAATTTATGTCCCTTTTTTTCTGTATATTACTACTTCTAGTGAGAAAAGAATATACTTTTTTCTTCAGATATTGTATCATTGAAACTAGAATTTGTGTTCTTAATCAGTAACTTGAGAAGAAAAAAAATTCCAAGACAGTAAATTTGAGGTTCTCTTTCAAAGCACAATATTGTAGTTCATGTTTGATGATTATTTGCGATACATCACCAGTATTTGAGACATTTGCTCAAGAGGACAAGTTCTACAAGTTTATTGTCTTCCTAAATATCAATGCATCATTGCCATATCTTAAATAAGCTTTTCTTATGATCGTCGCTAAATGCATGCCAATATGATGGTTTGGCAACATCTAGCTAAAGACGTATCAAGGAAATAGAAACTATTGCTTCATTAGCATAGCAAATTCCATTGGGTTTTGTTTTTCACTTTACTACATTGAATTTGTACAGAATCTGACTGACATTCTTATAGAGAAGTCATCATAAATTATTTGTCTTTCATCTTCAAATAACTCCATGGTTAGCACTGGCATTCTGCGTCATGCTTTAACATTGACTGAAGTGAATCAAGTTTCCTCTGAAAGTCACCTGGGGAAATATCGGAAAAGCGGCTCAATCGGCATTTGCGTGCCATCTATAGGTATTGTTGCCAGCATCCAGCAAACAAGGACTAGTAAGGGTACCATCTCTTCTACTTGTAACTTTCATGGTCAAACAATTTCTGAAGAATGGCCTATCAGAACAGAAAGAGGATTTCCATTTGTTTAGAAGATATATTATAAGGACAATAACGATTAATGACATTAATGACGAAGAAAGTATTCACTCTGAGGCGACTACATCATCCAACTTAAGTAAGAGAACAGTCTTTTTAGTAGGATGAGATGAAGAAACTCACTGGGCAGGCAGAGTTTGACTTCAGACCATGATACAGTTCATGGGCAGAAATTAGAAGCTTCACAGGACGAAACTCAATGGGTTGATTCCATCCTTTGCTATCTGTGAAGCTGATCAATTCCCGATCTAGAAGGTGTTCAAAAGCCTGCAGAAAAAAATATTATATTATTTTTGATATTCCAATAGCAATGAGAAAACTGGGCGCTCCTCGATAATTTTTATACTGACCCGTAAACAAACCATATTTGCATAATTGTCAGAGGTCTTATAGGCATCGTGAATAGCTTTATACTCTGAAAAAAAAACTGTTGAGTTGAACTTTTGCTAGAGTTGATTGTAAAGAGAACAAGATAGATTCCTACCTTTCATTATAGAAGTGAAGTTGTACGAGTTTTTCTCTTTAAATTCTAACCTCTCCATGCAGACCAAGATATAGAGCTCCAGAATGGAAGCTCCTGCTCAAAAAATGTTTCAGATAAACAATCATGAGAGAGCCTATTTCTGAAATACAGAGATTAAGAATAAACAATTCTCATGTAAACAACAGCTGCTTTCTATGTTCTCCAAAATAGTAATACATCCCTCCACACATACAACTCTACGCACAACATCTTAGTGCTAACTAATATCGAAAAATAGGTGATAAGTAATCTTCAAACTGAAGGTGCTCTCTTTAGCAGGCATACAATGCACCAAGTGATGTGAATGTTGATGAAACTTGGTTTATACTTTATATTCGTATCCTATCAAATTTATGCAATTCTCAGGCTTAGCAGTGTGGATCCTTTATTCCTAGAAGCAGGCATACTCAGGGTTGCTGTGAGAAATATCCAGCTTATCCAGATAAGAGTCAGCCATCTCAGCTGAAATATATATGATGAATCAAGTAGGCTATCTAATAGCCTGGCCAAATGGACATCCAAAGGTGTGGCAAAAATACCAGAGAAGGTACAGGCAGCTTGGTGGTTAGAGTAAGTGGCAGGCAATATAAACTTAAGACAGAAATTTCTTGATAAAGGATTGAATCACTAAAAGAGTACAACCAGCTGACAGGAAAGAATTTGATAGGATCAATATGGTCCAATTAAAGATAATGGTTCGCACTCTCACAGCAAGTCAACACATGGATCATGTTGACAAAATAATTACCACTGTAAAAGGTGTGTATAGATGTTTCAGTTAAATGAATGAAGCAAGACAACTATCCACAGTGCAAGTCAAATATAAGAGTGGCAAACCTTGCAGCGCATCAATCTTGGGCTGTCTTTGCGTGCATAGATGTGCACTCTTGAAGTTTTCCAATGATAGAAATCCAGAGTCCATATCGATACAAGACACGGCCCTAAATCTGAAGACAAATACTCTCAAGATAAATAATGATATTCAAGCACACGTCATGATGTTACAAAAAAGTAAATGATATTTAAAACTTACAGAAACCTCAAAAGGTTGCTGATTGTGCCATCAACATCCAAGAGTGAATTAAGAATCTCTTTGAACTTCTTATCACTAAAAATATTCTGCAACCTGTCAAGGGAAGCAACTTGATTGTGGCACTATAGGATGCTAAGTGAATTGTCTTTGATTTTTGCACTAATATCCCTGAACTTCATATTCTCCAAACAATGTGGATAGAGCCATAGAAAATATTCATTTCATAGGATTCACTACTACAATTTCAGGACTATAAACGGCAAACCTAGTATTAATGCCTCATACAAAGTTGTGTCTTCCATAGCCTTCCTAGTCAAAACTGAGAAGTCCAATCAACTAACAGGAGTAAGAATTTTCTTATATTGTTATTATAGTATATTTTTGCATTATTTGTAATTCTTCTTAGATATCTTAATCACTATTAGTACAACTCCTACTGTTCTCAAATTATCCTATCATTCACTCTTGCCAATGAAAACAAACATCATGCTAGTAAAGTTCTAAAGGATACGGAGAGCCTTGAATTAAATTCACTAACATACTTTGGAGAGAAACTCGATTCTCTCGGTAGATATAACAAGTGTTCAATCAACCTGCATATCATCTCAAAGTTAGACAGTTTTAAAAGATTCTGGCCTAATCTTAACAATACACATACAAATTAGACTAAGAAGAACCCAGAACCTACCGTTGTATGTCCTCTGCTGGAGGAGGAATAAACAAAATCTTCCTATGAGAGAACCGAGACCTAACTCTTTTCTCTAGGAGCTGGTCTGCATCCTGCAAAATAGACAGAGTATCAAGTGAGACACATTAACTCAGAACTTATTACATGCTTTCTCACTTACAGAATTTTTATATAGGTTCTACTTGTGCACATTCATGCAAGATATCGCTAGAGTACTGATTTTAATTGGATCTTATGTCTTGCTTTGTGAGAACTGCCCAAAATAGGTACTTAACTTGAAAGCTTCATGTTTTGATAAATAGATATTAGTGTCATCATTAACTCTGTATCCAGCTTAACTTGACTAGGACTGGATCTAAATATGAATATACCTTTGTAATCTATATCTGATACATTTATTATCCGGGCCATTCAGATTAGAATATGGCTGGATTAAAATTATAAATTGGAAATTGAAGCAAATTTACATATAAAGAACATACAAGTACTAAACTACTAATTTGCATGTGCAAAGTTTCTAACTATATAATCTATACTGGTAAAAACATACAAAACTAAATTATTTCGACAAACTATAAATGAAAAAAGAAAAACTAATAGAAAGAAGTAATAAATATCTTATAGGATGAAGCAAAAATAAAGATAAAGTCAAATATTTTGAACCTTCTATTAATATAATCAGTAAGCAATAGAAAAAACTATAAGAATTTTGAGATTCATATCCGTCTTAATCATATTTTATTCGAGTGATTCATTAGGTAATACAGATCATATTCCAGCTCTACTGCTCCTAGAAATGTACAATCTTGTGTGAATTATAATATAGAAAACTAATTTGAATTTAAACATCTATTGTTTAAGAATAAATTCCAACTAACCACATCAAAGTAAGCTGTTACTAATGATACATAAAGTAGAAAATAAATGGCAACAGAAATTTAAGACCTCATACCAAGCGACAACTCACACCAATGACTACAGCCTGGGACGTTAAAGTTTGCAATGCATCTAGCAAGCTATAAAGCAGCCGTTGCTTCCCCTATACATGCAGAAGTTAACTCCTTGTGTCAAACATAATCTGACAATAAATTTTACAATAAGAAAAATGAGAAAGTTCTCTGTTTCTATACAAATAGTTTGAATTATAAGGGATTCAGTTTCAGAAGCACGACTATTGCTTACTGATTTTTTAACATTAAAATCTAACAAAATTGATTAATAGGACATCTACCTACTTATAAATTAGATTGATAATAGTTATAGACAAGGAAATGGATTAGGGTATAAAATAAAGTCATATATATATATATATGTAGGATAACAATATGTACTTGTGATCAACCTGAGTGAAGAGGTCAAACTCATCCAACACAAAAATAACGCCCTTGTGAGCTAATCCACACTCCCTGCCAAAAGAACAACGGACCAAGTTGTCAACTGAAATGAATTTTCTGAAAATGAAGTTGAACTTCATACTTACCGTAGCATATCAATCATGAACTGAGAGTTGTCATCAGATGAAGCCTAGAGAGAATTTAGATTGTTATCCTGTAAATGCACCAAAATAGTCCAACCTTCGTAGAACAAAACTACAATAGGTATTGACTACCTACCATTTTCGAGAATAATAATTGATTTTCCAAGCACAATTGCCTAGCGATTTCCTTCAAAATCAGAATCCAGATAATGCAATCAGATTTACAGCTGAACATATTTCGAGAAAGTTGAAAGCAAAGAAGCAATAAACATAAGTAAATGGCACAAAACATGGATAGAGGGCAATAAAAGATCTTAGAATTGATGCAAGATAAATAATAGATAAGTTGATACACTAATTTGTTTGGTTACTGTAATAATCATAATTGCAAACAGATCTCAATTTAAAACAACAAGTAGGGCTCCGTAATATCAAACCTTGAGGGCAGAGTTATCATCACTATGCAGCAGCCCATTCAACCTGATCTGCAGCAGCGCAACGAATTTCCTCCATTAAGTTACAATAAAGCAATTTTACAATCATACTAAAGAGAGAAATATATCTACAAGAGAAATACCACAGAAATCGCATCAGGGTGTTCCATCTTCAAATCCTCGAGAACTAAATCGACTACCTAAAACAAAATAAACAAGATCCGATCTTTCATCAATTTTCCCAAGCGCGTCGCATCTAAAAAACTCCCTACGTGCAAATTACTCCGGCAAAGTGAAATTACAGCTGCTTTCCCGGATCCACGGGGGCCAAGGAGGAGAACGGAGTTGTTGCAGCCCTCGGAAATGGAGGTGGAGATGAGGAACTTGAGCTTGCTGGCGAATGGACGTGATGGAGTGATCAAAGATCTCAAGAAGACTAGAATCAACACCCAAGAGAGGAATGGGATGAAAATATTGAATTGGATACCTATAATTGCTCTCCGGAGAGGATTTGAAAGCGGAGTGGACGAAGCGAGTGTCGCAGAGCCGTGATCGGAAGAGGGCTAGGGATTTCTCGGCCGCCATGACTGGAATAATTTGGCGGGAAACATTCTGGTCTTATATTTCAGCAATAAGCACGTGCCTTGCGCGTGTCAGAATGTTTTTTTTTTTTAAGAAAGAATGGTTTATTCAAAGAAGGGGTTTCAGTTTTGGAGAAGTAAAAAACCCTAGAATAGAGAAGACGACCTCGTGGAGGACTGATGTCTAAAGGAAAGAGAAGACTCGATCTTGCACAATTTCTCGACTCGCAAATCGAGAGCATCAATGAGTCGTTTCAGGTAGTCGATTGCAAAACCCTAATCCCCATTCTCATAGTTGCTATCTCGGCGTAAAACTGGCATTTTTTTTAATGCTTCGCAGATGATGGAGGCGTCCGCACCCGCGCCCTCGACTCTTGAGAGGGTGGATTGGTCTCAAGTCACCAAACTTGGTGATGAACTCTCTAAACAAGCAACAGTTGGTATACCATTTGTTTGTTCGCCTCTCTGTTCTTGTTGTTTGGAATTTTGGTATCAATTTTTGAGTTTGGAATTTTGGTATCAATTTTTGAGTTTGGAATTTTGGTATCAATTTTTGATTTTGTCTGATTTAATGGATAAATCACATAAAACATAGAAATTTTGTTGGAGCTATCTCATGGATAGATTCCTAGATAAAGAAACACCATGCTGTTATTAATGTAATTATGCATTAGCATTCCCTACCCAAGAATTTGAATATTAATACCTAGTTAAATATCTTCTTGTCAATATCTCTGCTAATATTGGCATTCTCGGGGCCATGAAAGAAATTCTTGATTACTTCTCATTGATTCCGTGAATTATGAACTCCTGAGAAATGCAAAACAGAGATGAATAATCTTTGAAGGATGATGGAGAGTTGGAGAGAAATGATTTTTTCTTTTCTTTTGACAGAAGACATTCGTGCCATTTCGTTTAGAAACTTAATTACCTCCCAGCCTGCAAAACACTGCCGGAGAGCAACACCCCCAAAAAGTTCCACATGACCACCACAAACACAAGCCACACCAAAGTACCGAATCAAAATGACAACCCAACCACTATCACAGCTACACAACAAAAACTCACGCAACAACTACATTGGAGGCTAGGTTTATTTAATTACTAGGGTGTTGAATAACTGATCCATCTTTTCATATCTAGGATGCTTATTGGTATTATTTTGAATCTTTAACATGAAATATCGGGATGGAATATGATAGTGTACACTTTTAGATCTGTTAGAGGTTAATTCTTTTATTATCTCTTCTGGGCTATTTTCCTGTGTTTGGAATTTCCATTGTAGATTGTGTTTGGATAGTGCTTGTTTTGGCTGACCTGTGGGATTACATAACCTTCAAGATGGAGGTTAATTAATATAATACATTTGTAAGAATGAAACACATAGATATGGAAGATGCAACGTTCCTCAAACACATTATATTTCATCTCATTCAGATCATCTAGTGCACACAAACAAATTCCCACTTGCTATTTGACTTTGTGACTTTCTGAATTCACTTATGATGGATGGGCACAGTACATGATAGAGATTGTATGCACTGACGATCCCTACAAGCAGTTGCATAATGTAACACAAGCCTGATTCCAGAAACATCCAAACACCGCATCAATCTGCAATCTGTTTCCGCCAATTTGCTCTGATATCATCTGATGCAAGCCAACCGAACTAGCCCTTAGTTTATCAATTCTAACTGCAAATTGTCTAGAAAGATATGATTGCTTTTGATACATTTCATCTACGTAATCATGCTTATGGCTACTACCAAGTCAAACGGGAATGTTTGGCACTACGTCATCATTTTTTCATGTTAAGTACATCTCATGTTTATAAGATGAAATTTGTGTCATATTTGTGAAGTGATAAAGTGATAAGAATAACATCATAATACAGAATTATTACTACTATGTTCTATTTAAAAATGTATGATTGAATGCAATAGATATGATACCATGCAGCTGGAATGCTTTGGGGTGGAGAAGCACCTGATGCGAAAGCATTGAAGGAGAACATGAGTACATATTTCAATGTGCTTCAGGGATTTATTTTAATTTGCTGTGGTACTACAGTTGGTGCTGGGCCCACCCTCCATAAGTGCATCCATAGTTCTGCGAAAAGAGTTGTGGATTGCAGCCTTTCATTCTTCAGGGAAGCTGTCTCCTCTTATGGTATGCAAATCTATCACCTGCGAACTTTTCTTTTAAGTCAATCTGTATGAAAAGAATTGGCACATTTCAAGTACCTGGTCAGATCTATGCCGCAATATAACTCAAAAAGGGATGACAGTTTGTCAGTTTATATTGTGAATTATTGCCACCTATCTTTACAAGATATAGTCAAACAACTCAAATCAACAGTCAACTCACTTAAATCATTTTGAAACTAGAGCAAACCCTGCACTCTCACTTTTTCTTATTTTCTTTCTTCTGTAAGGCAGACTCAATCAATGATTCAATATCTAGGCTTCTGCCATGGCTGCCTAACATTTTATGCTGACTTATGTTCAGAATCTCCTAAAAGATCATCATTGCCAAAGCTAACAGGAGAAGTTTGGGAAGCATGCACTGCCCTCAAGAAGGCCCCCTCCACAAATTATACTGCCATTGGCCGGGCAATGACTCAGGTGGCTGTATATGTTAAGGACATCCTACGAGAGATGAAAGAACTCATTGCACATGTTGACTCCCCTGGTGATTCAGCAGATAGAACTTCCAATGAAGCTCTTGATACCCACAGCCCTGGTGATTCAACAGATAGAACTTCCAATGAAGCTCTTGACACCACCTGTGGGTCTGAGCATGATGAAGATGACAATCTTTCTCGTGATGAGATCACCATCGTCCAGTTAGTCATCAGCGTTGCATCCAATACACTGGCAGTCATAAAAGAGGTCATCCGATTTGTTACTGGGTTGCTCAAGTGTTCAGGCCATGAAATTAGGACTCAGGACATTGTTGATTCCTTGGAAAGATTGCTGAGCTTCTGTCAGGAGATGGCAGACCAAGTTAATGATCTGGGAGCTTGCGTTTACCCGCCGCAAGATGTATCTCAGATGAAGTCGATGATAAAAATTATGTACGGTGTAATTCGCGGGATGTGCAGGGAAGTCGAGTGTCTTGGCGGCTCACCGGAGGCTGTTTTTGGAGCCTTTGAAGGATTTGAGAGCTCCTTAAAAGAACTGGAGTCTGGATTGGGTGATGATGACCTAGTAAATGAACTAGAGAAGCTTTCTGTGTAGCATCTAATGTATTAATTATGTAGGGATATGTAAACTAGAATGAGAGGGCAAAACAAAGCAGATGGGCAAATGTATTTTGAGGCTTTTGGGATAAACAATTGTAATTTATGAGGTAGAGAAGCTAAATATTGGGAGAATTCAAATATAATTCCTAATATTTGCTAGGATGGGATCCTTTAATTCGGATGTTCTATATTACTTAAAAAAAACGTGCATTTATATATTCTCCCCTGCTTTTTTATATATTTGCATATTGGTCCCCCTTATTGAATGTTTGTGTACAAGTCTACCCCTCACTTCTTCCTCCTCTTCGGACCCAAACCCTAACCCCACTTAAAACCCAGCCCGTTGCTTCATCGGAGTGAAAGCTTTACACTATCTAGTTTACAACGATGAGCTCCTCTCTCCTTCGATCCGCTCACCGCCTCCTCTACCCCAAGCACTCGTACCCAATCCAAGCCCTGCGCCGCCTCTCCCTCCCGGCGAAGGCGGCGGAGGCCGCCGCGGTCGGGGATCTCGAGCCGTTCGACCAGCGGAAGCTCCCGAGCAACTACGACCCCTCCACGTTCGACCCGTCGGCGCCGGCGAACCCACCTTCCGACCGAGTCTGGCGGCTCGTCGACGAGGTCTCCGCCCTCACCCTCGCCGAGGTCGCGGAGCTCACCTCCCTCCTCATGCAGCGCGCCGGCGTGGAGGAGCCACCGGAGATCGGGATATTGAACGCAGGCGGCGGGGGAGGGTTCGGTGGCGGCGCGGGGGCCGGCGGGGCGGCGCAGGGGAAGGAGGAGAAGAAGGCGGAGAAGACGGTGTTCGAGCTAAGGTTGGATGCGTTTGACGCGGCGTCCAAGATCAAGGTGATCAAGGAGGTGCGGGGGTTCACGGATCTCGGGCTCAAGGAGGCTAAGGACTTGGTGGAGAAGACGCCGACGGTGATCAAGCGAGGGGTCTCGAAGGAGGAGGCAGAGAAGATCATCGAGAAGATGAAGGCTGTCGGTGCCAAGGTTGTAATGGAGTGATCAAGAAGAGGTAACTTTTCTCTGGATTTTGTTGACTTTGGTATGAATTAGGTTGCAAATTTGGATTGTCTTTTTTCTTTTTCCTCTTCCTCCATGATTGTGGCTTCTTATGCATCTCTGGTAGGGGTACTTGATCAAAGGAACACAAGGATTTTTAGTGCATTAGATGCATGGAGCTTAAGGAGTTCTCCACCATGCACTTCTTGTGCTTGTTATTAATGTTTCACACATTAGGTAAAGCCAAGATGATGGTGGATTGATGCATTTCGAGAAAGAAAATTCAAAGAATTATCTTCTATTTTTCTTTTGAGAGAGAAAATGCATGTTTCTCATGATTTTTATTTAAAATTTAAGGCCCGCAATAAGTGAGTCACCTTTTGTGAAAACGTTATTCTGGTGTAATCTGAAGCTAGAAATAAATACGCCTTGAGATAATTTCAAATCAAATTTCTCATATTACTTTGATTTCATGCTTGAAACACCATCTCTTCCTTTATGAATGACTTATAATTGGGTAATGCATTTCCTTTAATGGTCCAATTTTTTTGCTCTCTGTAGTTTGCTGAGTAGTGAATTCTAATCAATTATTTTGAGACTTGAGAGGACTCTACTTGTTGGAGTTTTTACCTGGCGCTATAAGTGAGAATCAAATCAAGATCACTGATATTGTTGAGACATTTTCCTCCTTCAATTTGATTTGTTAGAAATACTTGTGAAGGGACAGTTTCGCCGTTTGCCTGTGATACAAAGTATTAAGTTCCAAATATCCTGCATACTACTGTTAAGATTAGAATATTAGATGCAACTCACCTAAAGGATTGCAGCACAGTCATAGATGGAAAATGTTGTCATAGCAGATATGCCCCTAGCTGTTCATGCTCCCTAATTAATAAGGATACATAACTCCAAACAATTAGTTATATTTCCGTAATTATGGATACATAACTCCAAAGAACTAGTTATATTTCCTCCTCTAAAGCATGGATACTTTGTTTACTTTTCTGCACTAGTATTTAATACGTATTGGATACTGATATGGCTTGATATGTATCTAATACGACTGGAAGAGTATCGAAATTTAAAAAATTAATTTTAATTTTTCGATACAGCTCCAATACAGTGGGATACGACTCCAGTACATTTTTTAAGTTATTTGGATTCTAGTGGGTCAGGTTTGCAATAAAAATGTGTCTTGAAACAGTTAACTAAAATGAGGCGGGAAAGGAGCTCTATTCATAATATTACTTGTCACTATCTATTCATAGATGAATTAATTGGAGCTCGTGAATGTCACTGTTGTACATTAGTTTTATATTTATACTTTCTATGTCCATGTTAGAATTGATGTCGATCTATAATATGAGAAACTTAGGTTTTTCTAATGATGAAACTTATTAGTGGATAGTGCATGAACTTATTTAGTGTATGTATTATCTAATGAGATGAAACTTATTAGTGGCTAGTGCATGAACTTATTTAGTGTATGTATTATCTAATGATGAAACTTATCTAGTGCATGATGTACAAACATATTTAGTGTATGTATTATCTGATGACAGAACTTGGGTCTTTTATGAACTTTTGGAGAATGATATGCATTTTTTACCGTATGATATATTGGTTGGCAATAAATTAGAAATATATTTTTTATCAATTTATTTATTGCCATATCTATTCATATCCTATGTTTTTTTTATGAACTTACTATATCCCCGTATCCGTATCGCCATATCCTCGAATCCCTTATCCATTTCTTCGTAGATTTCCTCGTTAGAAGATTTGTATAGGAATAGGCTGAAATCCTCGGGCCCAGGTTTGTACTACATCTTTTTCTAGTTTACCATTTTGTCAATATCATACAAGTATGCAGTTTCATTATTCATAGTACATCAGTCGGTCGTCTACACTTTGCTTTCCTCCATCAGGTAGCTCTCCATGATCTAACTATTGCACGTATAGTTAGTTGATTGAAAATTTTGTATATCTTAGTTTAAGTAGTAGAAAGGAATCCTTTTTTTTCTTAATACTCAGGTTATCAATAATATTTTCCTCTTAGTTCTTGGAAGATGCACAAGACACGAGCTTAATTGTGATAACATTCTGGACTTATTCAAATTTTCAACCGTATCAAGGATAGTGAGCGGAAGTAGCAGAATGAAGGAGAATATTTTCCAAATAATTTTCTCTAATGTGTACATGTTGTTCTACCTTCTAATATATTTTTTTTCCAAATAATTGTCTTATTTCATAAGAGCTAAAATATGGGGCGATTAAGACGTATTCTCTAGTTCCAGGTCAGAGCTTCGCTCGTCTGTGAACATGGACAAAAATATTAGCAGTATTGCTCTATTTTAAGAGAGTGAAAACTTAACAGTGGGACAGTTAAATCAGTGCTACTAGGATTTAAGTTTGAAAATACTTAATTCGATATGAGCTTTCTTAATCAATAAAACCCACGTTTATAACCTCGTGGAGCCTAAATACAAACATCAAATGGAGCCAAAACTCCATCAGCAATAGTATTATTTGTGTAATATTCTCTTTTTCTAACTGCTTAGGCGATGTAAATCCTACCTCTGACCTGCTTAGAAGGAAAACAGTTAACTAGTATTCTGAATAAAAGTAGATTCAAAGAACTACTACGCCAGCTCGTTTAGATTCACTCTGCAGTGGTAGTTTTTCTGTGAAAACTCGCTCCCTTGCATTGTTTGCCTGCAATTTATGTAACAAGAGAGATAGTCAGCAATTATTTCAAGAATTTATATAGCAACTATTCATTAGAGTTCATCAAGGACTGCAATGTCTCCAACAAGATATGATTATAGAGGATTTGCAGGTAGAGGAACAAACCATTTGTTGCCAATTTGTGAAGCTTGTTATCAAAGAGAGAAGAACTGTCTGAGTTACAGAGCCACAGACTATACCCATCCAAAGACCCCTTCCACCTATATGCAGTACAAACCCCAACAAAACAGCTATAGGGATTCCAATCAGATAGAAAGACCCAAGATTAACATATGCACCTAAGTGCTGCCACCCACATCCTCTAGCTACACCTGATGCAAAAAAGTTTAACACATTATTAAGCATAGAGGTACCATTCTTTCTTTTCGAAAGAAAAGCAAAATTATAATTGTAAACTTTCCAATTTGATACTATTATGATCTGCGGATGATGTTGCGATAATTAGCTAAACAATGTGCACAGTGTGTTTGCTTGTGGAAATAGGAAATCTTGCCCATATTTACATTAAAGTACTGTGGTGATTCTCATGCTTCTTTTATCATGCTTTGACGCTAGAGATACCGACATATTCTTCTAGGAGTTTAAGTACAAATAACTCAAAATTTGAATTGTGAAAAGCTATACAAGTTGAAGCTAGTTTAGACTTTCTAGGATTACTGATCAGTGTTTACTAACAGTTATTGCTTATGTAATTGTTGAGCCTGTTATATTGACTTTAGAAATGATTTGAAAATTTGCCTGTTGTAAGAGGAGCAAATAACAACCAAGTAATGCAGAGGGATGCATATGAAGTTAAGAACATCTCAAATGAATATTACATGCTTGAGCAGCCAGCATAAACTGAATAATAGCACCTCAAAGAAAAGCTGACATGGAAGGAGGAATATATAACCTGAGAGAACCCCTTGCAGACTATCTGTGATCACAGAGATGCACACCAAGGGAACCATTTTGGTGACATAGTTTATGACCTCCATCTCATTGCTGTAGGCATAGCCCACAATTTTTCTCAAGGCTAATAGGGTTCCGCTCACAAGAGCAGCCTCTGAAACTGCAAGAAGCATCACGACACGAACTGCTGATCGAGCTCTTCCAGGGTTCCCAGCACCTAACTCGTTTGATACTCGTGTACTATTTCATAAGAAGCAACACTCGTACATATAGTACCATACTGATGAATAGGCAATTGAATGCAAGTCCATTTAAGGATGTGAAACTTGTGCTTACCTTGCAGCAGCTCCAAGTCCATATGGTATTGTATATAGCAATGTGATGCTTGTCAAGCTGCCACAAGGATGAAACCAATCAAAGCAACATACAATTAGTCAATTATACATCATTTATCCAGTTCTGGGTGCTTCATACCAAATTGAAAGAACCGAGGTTTCAAGCTCAGGATTAGGCAACAGTCCTGAGAGAAGGACAAGCAGCTCAAAGGACCACCATTCCAGACTGCGACCAAATAACCAGAAAATATCTATTAACTGCAGGTGAACTTTTTTTTAAATAAAAAGAACATAAAACACTCGCGAGAAAACAACTGTAATTACCATATCATCACTGCAGATGGCAGGGCTATTCTTAGGAACTCCCCAACTCCTCTAAAAGCCTCGCTTGAAAAGGGCGAGCGAGTTGCTTTACAAGAATCCGAGTATTTGATGTACACTCCAAGCATTAGGACATTCAACCAGTATGATATGCTTATTGACAAAGCAGCACCGGTGTTTCTCAAGCTGGTCTTGAATACCATTACCCAACATAGAGGAATGTGAAAGCATAGTGTTGTAGCACAGATTAGGAGCATTGGAATGATTAGGCTCTGGGACTGGAGGAACTTCATAAGAGGTTGAACTGTTGCATAAGCAAACAGGCCAGGGATCATCCAGATTGCATACTTCCCTGCCTCGATTGAGATCATAGGGTCTTGGCCAATGAAGGAGAGAATTTTTCCCATTGAACACCATAGAAGAGAGATGGGGACACATACTACTAGAAGTGTAACTATGGCCCTGTAGGTGTGGATTCCCAGCTTCTGGTACTGTTGTGCCCCATAAGCTTGCCCACATAGAGTTTCCAAACCACATGCCATTCCTAGCTGATGGCAAAAGTGAGTCATGCCAAGTAGCCAGCAAATATTAACATATAGAGCACCAAAAAAGCTTTAATGACGATCAAAATGTAAAGTCATATAGCTGAAATGTGTCCCATTGCTTCCTTTTAGACTTCTACATGTCCAAACAAATTAAAAAACTTCCACCGCAAGCACTTGATGAAGATGACAATCTTTTTTAGTATAAAAAGTTGTGGGACCAACATAAATGCTACCCAGAACTCATCAGCAAAAGAGATGATGATCAGATGAATCTTTTGAAGAGAACTGGAGTTGCTGATGAATATTCTTCTACCAAAAGTGGTTTATCGAAAGCTTTGAATATTTACTTATACAGTTCATATGCTACCAGCATATCAAAGCTAGATGGAACTTGTCTTCAAATGAAAGAGTCCTACGATCAGTTTCTTCATAAGTGGAACAAGGAAAAATAGTAACTTAAATGATATAATGTGATCCACAAAGCAACTAGTGAATAATAGAGGTTTTTCTTAATAACTTCTTTCCAAGAGAACCAAATGGTGGTTGACAAAAGAATTGGCCCTGCCTCTCCACTCCTAATTCTTCCCATCTTTGACTAACCACCAATTTGGAAAATAAAAAATTACTATCCGAGAGCTTCTTCCTATAAATTGAAACATATTAACTACTCGAGTTCTGAGGCAAACTCTAGCATCACACAATGTGACAAAGTCAATATCCGGAACCATTAAATGCTGGATGAATGGAACAAGTCACACAAATGTCTAAAGTTGGCATTTTTATTCCATGCCACAGCTGCAGAGTTACTATCAAACACAATTTTTTTATAAAAAAAAAATCAAACCGGTCATTGTAATACCAAATCGTCCGTTATTGACCACACATTAATACTGAGACGATAATATTAATTCCCAAATCAGGATCGATCAAGATAGTAAAAGACTTATTCGAGAATAAGCTATTAGGTATTCGATCGGTTCGAATAGGTTTAGGGAATAGGGGGCGACTCACGAGGAGGCTGAAGCCGGTGACGCTGGTGAGGGACGTGGCGATTGCGGCGCTGGATAAGGCGAGCTCGCCGAGATGCCCCACCATCATGTTGGAGATCACCTGGATCATGTACTGCGATAGAGTCACCGCCACCATCGGCGCCGCCACGTACCCCAGCTTCTTCCCCTCCTCCATGAGCTCGCCGCCGCATATGCTCGCCGCTCCACAGCACCACCACCTCCTCCTCTCGTCTCCTTCCCTTCCCTCCTTTGGTGAGAGCAACGCTGCCTCCACCTCACTCTCCATCTCTGGAATGATAGAGATTAGAGAGAGTGATCTCTCTCTCACATCTGTTTGGTATAATTATAGAAAGATAAAGATCTATATCACCATATGAAAAACAATATTTTCAAAGAACACCCTACGTTTTCGTTATTTTCCGTTTAACACGATATTTCGTAAACAAACCTCTTTCTAAATATAAAACGGTAATTTAGAAATTCTAGAAGTAACCTTTGATTGATATCCGTAGTCTACAATGTCATGTGAAAACTATAGAGAAAAATAAAGTTTAAAAAAATAGAAAATTTTATAAATAACACCCTATATTTTATTTATTTTATCATTTATACTCTGTCTTTCAAATTTTATTTTTAACCGGATTTATAATTCTTATTTAAGACTCTTCGTTAATTTAAATAGTACTAACAAAAAAATTATATTATAATATATAAATTATTGATGCCTTCTTTAAAAGAGTAGAGACGAGAAAAAAATCTTATCGATATCAGTTAGTCAAAATAACGATAGAATGTTAAATAATAATTATATAAAAAGATAAGCGTAAAAAATAAAGTATAAATTATAAAATAAATAAATTATTAAGTGTAATTTATAAAATATACTAAAAAAATTATTTTATTCACGCGAAAAGTTTAGATTCGAAAGCTACGTGATCAAAAGTTCACCAAATTCTAATCGAACGGGTCAGATAAAATTTTAGGGATTATTTTGGATCAAGGAAAACGAAAAAGATTAAAAGAAAAAAAAATAACTAGAGAGAGAGAGTGAGAGAGAGAGAGAAAGCAAATGAGAATTGACGTGGGATGTGATAAAGAAGGCAGCGTGCCTTTTTTGGGTTGTCGTATTGCGCTGAGCTTCTGTATGAAGGAACCAGACATGCGACGTGTAATAAGACAAAAGGAAAAGACTGGACGAGGCGGCGGATCGTCGAACTTTGGCTTTTGTTGGTCGGAGGCTACGGCCCCACTGCTACTCGAACCCACGGGTCTTCGTAGATCTTATGAAAAGCAAGCTGGATGAATAAAATAAACAATATTAATAGAGGGAAAACTATAATAATATATATATATATATATATATATATATGCATACCACGGCTACTTGTAATTAGGGGTGTAAGTGAGCTGAGATTGAGTGAGCTAGACTCGGCTCGGCTTGGATCGATACTATTTTTGTTTTGGCTCGAGTTTGCTTCAAGTCGGAGAAGCTCGACTTGACTCGACTCGAGCCTAGCTCAACGAACCTCGAGCTTGGCTCGCTAGCTCGTGGGCTAAATAGGCTGGGGTTGGGCTATTACCAAGTGCGTCTCACAGGAGGAGAGGAGCAAAAGACGACCTCTATGACAAGTAAGGTATAGTGCCTTTTGTTTTTTCCTTTTTTTTGGACTCACAAATGCCCTTGTCACGTTCTATGAACCAAGAAAAAATTAATTTCTTAATCTTTGTCATAGATTGATCCTATGAATTATAGAGGAAAGAGTCAATATTTGCCCACAATGCCTTTATTTATTCATTATGGTTGTCGTCGAATAGTGAAGAAAGAGATGATTGATGACTTGCTGTCGATGTCGCCTTCATGGTAAAGATGGGGTTTCGGTGGTCCAGTGGAGACTAGAGGATTGGTCGTCAGTGCCTCGATGGTGAAGATAAAGATGATTGTCGTTGGTGCCTCGATAGTGAAGAGGGAGATGGTCGTCTTTGGTAACCAGAGAAGCTAGTGGGGTTTCAATGGAGAAGAGGGTTTCAATAGAGGATTTGGGCCTTTGGGCAGTGCCGATCAAGATAGGTAATAGGTTTGGGGAGAAAGCTAAGGTTTTCTCTTTATCTATATATATATATATATATATATATATTTATATATATATATATATATTATCAACCGTTGGATCTAAAATCCGACGGTTCTAAATCATATATTTATATATAATCAAACCTAATTGAGTCAAGTCTAAGCGAGCTAATACTAGCTCAGCTCAGCTCGATAGCTCTTTCGAGCCTAATTTTTGGGTTTGACTCGGTTCATTTAGAGCTCGAGCCAAGCTAACCAAGCCAGCTAGCCTTACAAGCCACGGATATTTTTTGACGGAACTACTTGTAATAAGAGGTCGAGTTAGTTAGCCACCTATTTCCATAACTTTTGTGCTTTCTATGTGACCGAATCAAAGTAGGCTACAACTTTGGCAGCTCTGGAGCCTTTTTTTTTTATTTAGCTCTACAAACTATGGGGTTGGGCTCTTGAATGTTTTCAGCCCAATAAGAAGCCACCCCCCTCCCCAAACCTCCTCGTACCTATGTCAAGTGGCAGCCCAAACACAATATGTTGGACTTCTTTTTCTTCCCCTTTATCTTGTTTTATTGAAGCCCCTATAACTTTTGGGCATGGTTCCCTCTAGTTTTCCATCCTTCTTGTATAAGGATACATGGAGGATAAATTTTGATATATATATATATATATATATATATATATATATATATATATTGCACCCATTTTGAGATAATATTATACTATTTTTTGTGCCAAAAGCAAGTATAATATTATTTGGAAAATTTATCATAAAAATACTCACCGTCTTGTCTTTATTGAAGCCCCTACAACGTTTGCTTATAATATTTCAAAAATACTAGCATCCGATGAAATAAAAGAATATTTGATTACTTTGAAAATTATAAAATAAAATAAGATACTTAAAATGTCTCTCGTCTGATTTTAAATTCCGTTTGTTTTTCTTTTATCCTACACAATAATCGTCAAAATATTTTTCAGATTTTATGCACAAAATTAAATAATAATTTTTTTAATTAAATATTGTATCTATTAATATAATATTTGGAAGTACATTCTTGGTACAAATTATGAGCTAATCTTAATTTTTATTTTTATTTAGGTTTTTGGTAGTAAGTGAGTTATCACGGTATCTAGTAATCACCGAGTTGTTTGAGATAACTTAGACCTAATTTTAGATTTATTATTCCTCTCTAATTTACTAATACTTCATAGGAGTTGGATTACTAACTTTAAATTAACATTTCAATAAAAGATGTTAACATCTTTTTAGCTTTGTAACTAAAATAAGAATAACTACAATAAGTCAATCCACTTGGGTTAGTTTGGATTCGGTAACAGATGAATTACAAGTGTTCAACTATTATGATCATATCTGAAATCCAAACATAAGAGACCTATGAGATTATAGCAGTGTGATAATAATTAATAATTAATTCGTGCTCGAGATTAGTCAAAAGAGATCAATAGAATTAGAACACACAATTATAACTATTAGACATGCATGATTGATATGTTATCATTTGCACCTATCTGAATAGAATTAACGTGCACTGAATCTCAATCCATATTTATACACGAATATTGGCATGTAAAAGATTTTCATATGTTTTTTTTTATTGCAAAGACTAGATTTTAGACTCAGATTTTTTTTTAATTAATGAATTTATTATTTTGTTAAGATTTTTTTTTAGTTGCGGATCCAATCATGCAAACGTCTTTAACGGATCCTGAATCGATCCAATAAAATCCGACCCACTTAAACCGTACCTCACTGCGACAAGCCGACATCTACGACTTCCTCCAAAAACCATCCCTTTTTCCGCCACTAACACACAGCGCCGAGCTCGGTCTCTCTCTCTCTCTCTCTCGGAGTAGCAAAGAAGAGATGATAAAGAGGCGTTTCTACAAGCAAGACCATGGCGATAAGAGCGCCTCGTCCTCTTCTTCTTCCTCATCGGAGTCCGAATCCGACTCCGATTCCACTCCCCATGTCGAGGAGGAAGTAGAAGAAGAGGAAATAGGAGGAGGAGGAGGAGGAGGAGAAGAAGCAATTGGAGGAGATGATGAGAACCAGGAGCCTCTGTTGCCTTCGCCTGGTGGCTTTCTTCTCATCCTTTTTTTCTCTTTTTTGCTACTTCTTTTCCAGCTTTCCCTTCACGTCTTGATGTATCGGGAATGGGGTTTGGACGGTTTTCTTTTATAAGAGGGCGGTTGATAATGAGGTCTTATTAGGAATTAGGTTTGGTTTGGGCATTCTTTTATTGCTTGTTGATAGCAGATGACGGTGGGCGGTAATTTCTAGGTTTATGTTATTGATCTACTTGGTAATGGGGATTGTATGGATGTGGAATTTAATATTTTTATTTCGTACATATGCATTTGGTAATTTGGTTGTGATGCTCGTTTCTGCTCTTGTTAGTCAGTGTTGTATTTGCGTTATGGTGATATATATGTGTATATATTTTTTCCTCGTGTTTTTGACAGGTTCAGGATATGAAAGCGAGGATAGCTCTGGAAATGATGTTGACGGAGAATCCACTGGTAATTTTTGGTTTTTTTTTAGTTATTCAAGTGTGGTCTTTGAATGATTATTTCTGAAGTGGTTCCTCCTTTTATCTGGTTAGTTTGTGATATGGAATCTAACCTTGTTTACTTGAATAATTGGCATTACATTGTTTGGTTTCATGTTTGGGCTATATGCAAATTACCTATCCTAGAGCTTTAACCAAAAAAATCCACTGTTAGAATACATCTGTGTTTAGGTGATTATACACCTACAGCGGTTTGACCTAAGTGTGGTCTGGTACCTGATATGTTGTAAGCTTATGTATCTCTATCTCTACTCCCTCTGTGATACAGTTTCAAGTTACAACATTTTAGTGTTTTTCAATCCATTGATTCATGGACTCAGTTTTTTTCTTCTTTTTTGCATGACCATTTACAATTATTATAGTTTAAACTTTAAAATGCAAAAATATGACCATTTATCATAATTGGAGTCTTCTTGGATGAAAGTTTGTGTTAGACATCTACCTTGACATGCCTTGGATGATAAATCACAGGTAGACCCTTAGGGCTTTCTGGCTATTCACCATGAATTAGTAGAAGAAAGAATCAGTGAAGTCCCTAGGATGGATTGAACTTAACTTTGAGCCTATGACTCTAGGTTTGGAATTTCCTTAGTAAAGGGGGATATCCTGGTGAATGACATAGGGATAAATTTTTTTTCTCAATCAGGATCTGTGACTGGATTAATCAGAGATGCTCATTTATAAGAATAGTTAGAAAATAAAATACTAGAGCAAAGAAAGACCATCGTCAAGTTGTTTCTTTGCCGTCATCTCTGGAATTCATAAAACCCAATATCATTTTTCTAAAGACCAGCAGTCTAGCTCCATTTCCTGGATCAGTGTCAACAATATGGGTTAGCTCCTTCAAGTCGATCCATAAGTTGGATTGCAGATATCTGGTCATAAAGGTTGCATTTCAATGATTGAAATAATTGTCTAAAAATTCCATCAATGCTAATTACCATTTTACGATCCAACAATAGAACTTACTTAGTGAGTCATCTCTTTCTAAGGGTGGACATTCTTCTTGGAACATTGTGGATGAAACACCAGGAACTGTACACTTTGAGAGTCTAAGAGAATATCAGAACTATTATTTCGTATTATTTCGTTAGCAAAATTAACTTCTTTAAGCAGATTGAGTTATTCTGAGAGGTGACCTTAACCTGTGTCAGCTTGTCATATTTCTAATTGGATTTCAGCTTTATGAGCATGAAAGGACTCATCAAGCACTAATGATTGGTCATTAACATAATGGGACCATACATACTTCATGATGCTTCAAATCTGGAGAGTGTGGTTATCTTGGTAATGATGCATCCAGGCCTTTAGGCTGCAAATAGAAGGTTTGCAGAGAGAAGAGAAGTTAGAAGGTAAAGTATAAAAAATGGAATAAGTAGGTGAAGAGAGAAGGTGATGTTGTTTTTGAATCCTCATCTTCCAGCCAATTGGTCTTTTTGCTATTAATTATGGGCGTTGTCTCGCAAGGGCTCAAGTATCACAGAATTTCAAAGTATGAGAAATGATGGTATAAACTATTATTCCTGAAGCTGAAAAGGAATTTGATATTTTTTTCTTTCACTTCTCCCCCAATTTTTGTTCTATTAAGTATTAACTTCTTCTTGTGTTTTGAGCTACAGTTTGATAATCAAAAGATGGAGCATATGTTCTTGCTCATTTTGAGCAGATAAGATAAAAATGTATTAGCTGCTCCTGATCTGAGATCTTATCATCACATCTAGAAGCAGTTGCTTTCGAAACCCTCTGCCCTATTCCTCTGAACTGCTTACTTAAGGGTCCTTTCTGCTCCACCCATAAAAGATTATAGCCTTTTTCAGGTAAAATTGTCTAGATGTTTTTGCTCAGACATCTTTGAGTGACTTGATATGATAAAATTTTTGGTTTGTAAATGTTTACTTCCTTCGGCGGTTGGAGGATTAACAATATAACCACTGTATTGAGCTTAGCTTGACATGTTGTGTACTGAGTTGCATTTTTCTTCTATTTTTAATATCTAATAGCATCTTAATACTTATTCCTTTTTTTCTGATTAGTTACTAACTTTTTTGTTGTATAAATCATTATCACTTTCTTTTTATTCCTTTTCCTAATAACATATGAAATATGTTGTGCTCTATTTATCATTTACTGAGGATTGCTGCTTTGCAGATATCTCACAAATACCATCTTTAAACTGTGAACAGGTTTGCTTGTTAATGAGGAAGAAGAGAGCTTGAAGAGAGGTGATAAGAACCATAAAAATGACCATCTGACTAATGAAGTTTGTCTTAAAGATTGTCAGTATGAAAATGCTGGAAAGAATGCCCCTGCCATAGATGACCCTACTGAACCTGATATGGCCAGTTATATATTGAAATGTAAATCAGTGTTTAAGTGCAGACTCTGTCCCAGAATTGTCTGCTTAAGCGAGGAAACAATTAGGGTACATCTTAAATCAAAGGTAAGCAATATAGAGTGGCTTTTGTCAGTAAGCAAGAACTTATTGGATGGGGTTTATGCTGCTTTCTCCTAGTTATATGATTGTTTGCCATCAAATTACCTGCCATGTTTTCTTTTTAATGGTTCAGCTCAATTATCTTTTGCACTCGCTAATAGACATTTCCCGTGCCCATAGAGACACGCCCGATCCAAGAAGCTACTAGGAGAAGGAAGGCTTAAGCTGATGCTTAATAGTGATGGTGAACTTGAGGAAGACCAAGAAACCCATGCGGAAAGATATGCTCGAACTATGGCGCTTGCTCAGGTACTCTCTGAGTACATCCACTGACTGTCTATCTGACAAAATAATAATGTTCAAAATTTCAGTAGTTCACCCGTTTTTATTGAGATTATAACATGCCCCTTTTTCTAATTTGAAATATCAGGAACAGGATGCTCCCAAAAAGAAAGATTCGGGACGGCAGCGGCAGAACCGAAGAAGGAAAAAGGTAAGCCTTTTCTCTCGAGCGCTGCTGGACAACTCACCAATCGTAGAACCAGTTATCATCGTGTACAAATATGTGATAACTTACATGGTATATGATGCAGAGGTTGAGAAATCATTCTGAGAAGAAGCAAAAGCCAGAACAGCCAACAGGGAATCCCAAGAAGCGCCGCATGACAAATACAGAGGGTTGAATGGAGAATCCTCCCATGGCTGCAGAAGTTATCCTGAACTACGAACTGCTAGTTCTAGTGGTTTACGTGGATCAAAGTACCTTCCTCTCCGGGATGGATAGGAAAGTAAACCAGCCTTACTAATTGTTGTTTATCTCCACCTATGAGTGAAATTTTGAGTCCATGGCTTCTAATTGACTAATTTGACAGGCAATTTGTTTTCTATAATCATTTCCAGCAGTTCATTTATGCAACACTTAAAGAAAAGATTCCAACTTTTATAGTATTGGCTTCTACTCCATGCATTTTAGTATCTGGTTAGTGCTGATGTAGTTCTTTGGTTTGTGGGTTGTTGACAAACCTCCAAGGTGATTATTTTTCTGATACCATGCACTGTAAGAAAGTATTGTGTTACACTATGTATACTGAACATGTACGATATGAATTTGATGCCCGAGAGGTTTTCCAAGACATGAACCATAATTACCACTTAAGACTGGATAACATGATCCAGCTATAAGGCGATCGATGTGCTCTATTTTGTCACTTGATTCAGTTACCATTTCTTTACTATGTTCATCATTTATTCACTTCCATATATTTTGCTGTTTCGTTATTGATCTTAGGCCTTGTTTCACTTGTGAAATACCAGTAGAAGAGCGTTAATGTTAATATAAGTTATTTTAATGTATAGTTGTCTTAACTATAATTTAAGTGGTTGCTATTTACATGCTATCTAATTTAAATTATTTTTTAAAAATTATATAGAATAAGATGAGAGAATATTAAAATTAAATATCAAAAGAAGCTAAATTATTATTTAATTATTACAGCATAAGACCTAGAAGAAAAGTATTCATATTTCACAAGTAACAAGCTTAATGAATAGTCTTTATAGCTTAGCTATTAGCCTATTAGATTAGGATCCAATGATCAGATCATTACCAAGAATAACTCTGCAGCAGATTACCAGATCAAGGAACAGAATAACGTAAAAAATTGACCTAACATTTCTGGAATTCAAAGATAAGCATTGCTTATAAACATAAAAACTAAAAATTAACCAATTCTTTCTCAAAATTATACATTGGAGTACCAGCTACAACACTCGCTTTTGAATACTTGTGAGCATTCCAACAAAAACAGATGAACGAAGGCATCTAAGTTAAGCAACTGATTCCATCAGCCATCACTATCAACTCCACCCATGACCCCCGAGCCCTTTTGGCACATCAAGGTTCGAGTGAAGCACAAAATATTTGCATCACAAGAGCCAGCAAATTCAGCATTCTTCAAGTGTGCACATCTCATTCTGGCATGTTGAGCATATCTAAAGCTCGTTCTCATGTCATCATAGCTGCTGATTTGGCTGGGTTTCATCATTTGGGCGAATTTCAGGTGAAGTAGAGGAATGTTGCTGCGCAGCACTGTCATTTGTTTCGGGATGGAAATTGATGGGGAACTTTGTAACACGGGGCTTGTCAGCCAAAATATTTCTCTGAACTCTATCAACTAGCACTCTCGGTGGTGGTTCTTCCCTAAGCTGCTCATCATCATAGTCATTGTTCACATAATAACCTACTCTAATGAACTCCTGCCCCATGTAGGAACAGGTCAAGAGCAGCACTGTGACACCTATAATATCTTCTTCGCGAATCTTTGACGGGTCAGGTGGGTCAGCCTGAAAAGAGAAAGTCTAAATCAAGTCAATTTACGATGCAAAATTGCCGGATGAAAACCTGACAAATGAAATCCAGTTAGCTAAATTGCCTGGAATACAAAACGGTAGTTTCCAACGTTGACAGGGCCGACAAGTACACTCTCAAGAAGTTGATCATAAGTCTCATCTTCAGCAGATCCAACATATATGAGCTTCCATTCCAAATCTGGAGTGATGAGAAATGTGGTCAATTTAGAACAAGATATAAACAATTAACTATCCAGCAGTCATCTGTATATGTTAACAAGACAAGGATATAGAGTGTCAAAAGACAACTAACTCGAGAGGTTCAAGAAAGTTTACTAGATCCTCACTTTAACCTCAGAAATAAGGTTATTGATATTCAAGGAACGCATAATTGCATATAGTTACATGAGCTATACACATTTGAGCACATAAACTTGTGAAAATAAGCACTTCATATTCCATGTAAACAAAATCATAAGAACTGAGAGCGATTTAGATGACCTAGAGAAAAGAATAAGAAAACAAATAACTATCCATTAACATGTATCCAGAAGATTTACCTTATAATAGGCCACAACATAAGTTTCTTCTTCATTAATGCAGAGAAGTTGCATATAACAGCCAACATAGTTTACTAAAGAAAATTATACTAGAACTAGTATTTGTTTATTAGAATGAATTCTTCCTGGGTAGATGTCCGAGCAGTTAATGGGGACGGAATGTTACATCATAATAAATCGGTGTTTGTATTGTTGAAACTCAAGAATTCAAGCAGCATGATCAATTGAATTGGTTTTTGTAGAAAGCAACCTAAACAGACTTTACAACATACATTCTTCCTCAGGGGTTTAAAAGGAAACAAATTTATGCCTTTATGGTACAACGGATGGTGACAACTCATATAAATAGAATATAAAAGGACTAAGAGTTTAAGTGCCGCCGACATATAAAATAACAGATGGAATAAATGAGCAAGTTTTCCTGTAGGATCTCTTGAGTGAAAAGGATATTTGACTAGCAAACGCCCGGCACAACTATGCTGACAACAAAGTGCGTTAGGTGCATCACTCAACGGAGGGGGGGAAGAAGCAGACTAATGGTTACGACCTAACCCGGCCCAATCTGCCTCCCATCTCTCCTCTCATTATGCCATGCTGGCACAAAATTATGCATCAACAGACAGGTGCATAATAACATGAATCAACTACATTAAAATACAGCAATCAATGCCCTGACCATAGCAGTACATCAATCTAAAGGAAAATTAGAGTTATTCAACTATAGCCAAGCTATCTGACTGTTAGAATTTAAAAGCCATCAACTCACCAAAACATTTTGCATCTCAAGAAAAAAAAAGGCAAGGATTCTAAATGAATTGGAGGCCTCGAACATAATTAATCTCCTTTTCTTTTTCGATTCTTGTTAATACTCCACTTCAGTATTCCCTCCCAGCTAAAGCCCGAAACACAGTGAACCCTACACCCTTTTCAACTAACCAAAAAGAGAAGAAAATATTTACAGAAAAAAAAAACACTAGCCGATTACTTATCAAACCAAAAGATAAAAAGAGAACATATCATTCAGAACGAACCAAGACAGAGATAAACTCTTACCATCCTCGAGAGGAACCAAGCACTCGTAGGAGATCTCGAACTGGAAAGGGTTGAGGAAAGCGGCGGGATTATCCAACACGGTCACGTTGGTAATGTTGACTGCGCTCATGATCGCAGCAAAGAATACAAACCCTAGAACTCAGAACCTACACGGTTATCCCCAACGAGAATCCGAAAGCGGCAAACCAAAGTATCAAAGGAGAGGGGACGATAGCTAGAGCGGAAATTTTATTTTGCTCAAAGAGGGGGGAAAAAAGACTAGGGTTTTGGAATCGCCCAAATTTGCAAAATGGAATTCGCTTCCGTGAGGCGTGTGTTGTGAAAAAGGAAAAAAGGGATGTATTATTTTTGTTTCTCTCTTCTTTTCTTTTCTTTTTAGGGCTCAAAACCGGAAGGGGGCTGCGCGTAACCGGTAGCAGCCGGTTTTTGCAGGAGAAGCGGGAGAAGGGAATGGCGGGGAAGAGATTGGCGGGAAAGTTTGAAAAAAAAAAAGACGGTGTGAAAAGGAAAGAAAGTAAATCACAGGCTTGACCAACCTTCTTTTCATTATCTTAATGAAGCACATAACTTGGGATTTCCTGTCAAAAGAATTTAATAAAAAGGAAGAGGAAGTAAAGAAAGAAAAAAGGAAAGGCTTATGCATGAACTTCTTATTGCATTCTCATTTGGCCGCTATCTTGGCCTTTTATCTCTAGATAAAGAGGGATTTGCATTGTAAGATCTCTCAATCTTTAATAGCAAGCATCATTGAATCTTTTGCTTCAATAACACCTCTCATGTTTTTAAAGCAAGCAAGCATCCTTAAAACTTGTACAAGATTCGATGGGCCAAGCATAATACTCTCTCTCTTTTCAGGTGCAAATGAGACAAGGAGGGGGGTAAAAGGGAAAGAAATATGTAGTATTTTCAAGAGAAATGAGCAGAAAAAGCCCAACTATATATGTATACACATACATATACAAGCATGTTTTTTTAACAAAATTTTATACACAAGCAAAAGTAAATACTCATGCAGGCAACTGATAGTTTCCATTCCAAATACTTGGGCAGATATGATGTTATATACAAAAGGCCCAGCATAGAGGTGAACCTTAATTTTCCTTGATCACCTCCATCTTTCTGGTCTGAGATCTGAACATGCTTGCGATATCAAGAGCTGAGCTGCTATCCTCAGGCTTCCTGTCTAATATGGACCGTACGTACCTTGGGAGTCGGACTGAGATACCTCGAGACGGATGAACTAAACCGACTGCAGCATGGTGAACAGGAGAGACTGTAAGATCTGCGATAGTCACAAATGATTCGGTCAATAACTTGTATATGTCAAGCAGTTCGAGAAAATCTTAAAAACAGAAGTTTCTGATCAGCCGAGTTTTTTGCATACCTGCACCTCTGATTTCCCAAACAAGTTCAGGGTTGAACCAAAAATCTGGTGATTCGTCTGTTTGATAATATGCTGGTTTCTTGGACAAAATCTTTTCACCAGAAAAATATTCCTTCATCTGGAATTCAGTTAAAGAAATGCAGCCATACAGAATCACGAAATAAGTCGAAGACAGTACATACTGGTGAATATGCATGTTACAGGAATATGTAAATGTACATGAATGAGAATTTTATTCACCCATTCTAGATGATAGGATTAAGGATTATTTACAGCTATAGTCCAAAAAATCTTATTGATTGTGTGAAAGAGAGTTCTATGAAGTATTCATCCATTTAATTTGATGTCTTGGGGAGTATACTCTGAAGGCCTTGATACTGTGGTCGTTCCTGAGATATAGGATTAAGAGTATAACCAGACAGATTACAAACCCTAGCAATGTTAAATACGAGGAACCTCTGCTGCAGTGCAACAAATCATTTAATCTAGGTAGATAGGAAAGAAAAGAACTTTAGCTAGGTTTTTCATTCTTCTAGAAAAAGATCAGCCAGGTCAGGCCCAGACCTGAGGCTATCATTCCAAGCTTCATCTGGTTTTGAATGTTTATGTTCAAAGTCAAGTACGTTTAAGCTCGGAAAAGCCCTCTAAACCATGACCCTAGGCTGTTGCTATGTACTCAAGACTTTATTAGGTCTATCCAACAAAATACCGGTGTAAGATAAATCAAGCTCTCTCAGGCGATAGAAGGGAAAGAGCATCTGAAGAAGTGTCTAAAGAACTAAAAGAATGTTCATTATGATGGAACTAAAAATATGGCAAACAAAGTAATGCTGAGCAAAAAGGATAGTTAAACATCCAGTCACATAACTAGTTGGTCATAATTTCAATATGCATATCAACTGCAAATTATTCTTACCTCTTTATAGAAAGAGTCTGAGAAGCCAGACATGACACGGCATACACTTTGAAACTCTTCATTCTCAGGGTTATAGCATGCCATAAGGAAAGGACTATACCTGACAGTATAAGAGAACTAAACATTATCAACTCCCAGGCAGAAGGATGATTTTGGTAAATAATGTAAAGGCTACTTTGTAATGGGAAAAGAGCTCCAGATCCCACCATCCTGCCTTCCGCCCATTCCCATGCCATGCACCTATGGGAACTAAGTCAAGGCTATCTCCCAGGCCTTCTACATAGTCACGTTTAACCTGTGAACAAATCCAGGCAAAGATTAATTTTTAAGAAAGAACAGAAATAACTAATAAATCAAGTTCTTGGTACTCCAGTATGTACAATTAAAGCAATACCTTTAACCAGGCCTCACTACGCCTGGAAGCAGAATATCCAGCATCAACATCCAAAGACTTAACCATTATTCCTTCACAAGAAGAGTTGCATGCTTTTTCAAAAAAAGAGTTCATCTTATTCAATGTATTCTGGTTATCAGGAAACGCTTCATCTGCTTCTACCTGCAGAATAGCAGGACTAGGTCTACATCACAAGATCTACTTGAAGAAACTATCACCCACTTCCCTTCTTCACTGAATATACTAATAATATCATCAAATGTTGAGTTGCATGCGTACAAAACCAAGCATATATATATATATATATATATATATATATATATATATATATATATATATCTTTTACATCTGGTAGAACTCACAGTTATTTCCTTTGCTACTTCCAAATAACCTGCCTTCTCCCTAAGCAAATCATTTATATCTGCAATGATAGTGCAGGTGCATATTAGAATTTTCTTTTTTTGACCTCAATCCATATGATTTATATTGCAACAAGATGAACAATATTCCTGGTCATAGATGTTGCCATGAGATTTCTAGTAGTAAATAGAGCATACACTTCCTCCTTTCACGTAGTGGCAAATCCAGCAGCCTGTAACAAAAACGTGATATCATTCTTCCAGATAATATTGTCAAAAAGCTGATAGAACCATTTTATATGAACTGAGTAACATGCACTCTATTAAATATTTTTATCAAACAACTTGATAGAAATATATCTGGCTACTTAATTTGAGGACCATGTTTTGAATTAACTATTAACCATCCACCAAAACCTAACTGATTCATAGATGTACTCAATGTGACCTTCACTTCCACCGTGCAAGAACATGGCATAGTTGTGGAAAAAGAAAACCATTCAATGAGCGAAAGGAGTATAAAGCCATATGAGAGAATAATAAAGGCTCTAAACATATCAGAGGATAAAAAAGGCTTTAAACATTTACCGCTTTCCACTGTAGAACATGATATCAAAAACGAATATGCAAATGTCAACCTGCATAGAAAAAATACAATAATTTTGTAAAACTAAAACTAGTCATTTCACAGACTATAAACAAATATGCCCCGTCATAGGAGATGCTGTTACTACATGACTCAAACCCTTGTCACCAGGGTGCAATCGGCAAACTTTAATTGTCAGACTTGGTCAGGCCCCCAAGACATCAACAGGAAATAGGGTAAGAATTAAAAATGTAAAGCATCAAATATAACTTGCGATTTATCTATTATACCTTTATGTTACATATTAAAATTGAGGAGTCTTTGCCTCCTCGGTCACGCGAGGATAGATCTTGGAATGACATAAGCTTGCTTCCATTTCTATCAATTGCTACAACCTGCACAAGAACCCCTCTTGAAAGCCACATAAACAAGTGTAGCAAGCTTTATGCAATAAAAAGCAAGAATCAAATACCACAGAGAGTAAATTATGGAGAACCAAACTACCTCAGTATCCAATATGAAAGTTGGGACAGCAGGGTTGCACAATTCTTTAATTACATTAATCAGATCAGGGAAGCGGGATGTTGCTTCTTTCATTTGCCGGGAAAAAACTCGTATAGAACCATCAGTTAGTCTATGAATTTGAGCACGTTGGCCATCATATCTGAAGAAAAAGATAGAAAAGGATAGTTCATTAATTAAGAACACAGACTTTTCACTTGCAAAATTGTCAAAACTGCCTCTTTGCCTGTACACCATTTTTTTACAAGAACCTGTACACCATTTGAAAGGTGGAAATCACATCTAGAACCTTCTATGAAGGATGTCATTTCATTTAGGGGAATATATGCAAATTTTGAAGCTCCAGAAGGTATCTAAGCAAGATTCAATCTTTTAGATTGGCATATAAGTAAACATTATTTTCAGGGAAATATATCCAATCTTGAAAGAGCAACTTATAATGGAACATTCCAACCAACTCTGTCAGAATTGAAGAAACACAAAATGTAGACCATTCACTTTGTGTCTCCATTTCTTCGGGACAGAACCTCCTACTTTTCAGTTGTTTTTATGTATTTCAGAGGGAAAAAATGATCATAGTTACTAGACAACCTAAAAGAGTAAAACTGAAGCTTAGAGAGAAAGCAACATACTTATACTCACAGGTGAATGCTCTACCCTGGAATGACTTCAATACTTGGGTGAAACCATTCGTAATTCTGCCACATAAACCATATGAAGAGCATCAATAAAATACCAGCTAATATTCAACAAAAGGAGTATACAACAATGTATTAGAAAGTAAAAGGAAATATATACCGAGCAAGCATAGGTGGAATAGGTGTTCCTGTAACCATTGCTAAAGTAGAGGCAGAAAATTTAACGCCTTTGTTCAGAAGGGAAGAAATAAGCAAATCCTGGTTACAAATATAAGCATAAATTATATATCAATGTGCAGTAAACTAATGAACTTCTTGGTACAGAAGTGGCCGGCAGCACTTATGGAGAATTGCCTGCAGCACTCGTATAATAATGATGCATGGCTTAGAAGGAAATTTTTTGACATCACAACGTTATCAACTATGCTATATTCCTATGTTTTTAGAATTCCTTCCTTCTAAAAGAAGCAACAAAGAAGTAATTCTCCTATAGAGGTCATAGAAGAGTGTAAAATACTGGAGCTCAATAGATGACTTACCAGGTTAGGAAGTACATTGTAGGCCTCTGCAACTTCCATAGAAATACCCTGGGGCAACAAAACAAACGTCATCTCTAGCATGACTTGTAAAAGCAATACTTCAACACAAAAATTCAAAGAAATAAGCTCACTTTAATAAATTAATGTTTCCTAGCCGTCCTGACAAATATTTTAATCTTAAAAAAATATCAATGTTTAGGCCAAGAAAAGGTGGGTGTTATGCACTACAAACATTCGATATAATCAACCATCAGGTCAAAATTTGAAATTGTATTTTAATCAAAAACATAATCAGTTAAACTATACGACACAAATGAAGAAAATAATGTGTCAGTAGAACATAATTGCCCCCAATTACTTTTAATTTTAATTAAGCTTAACCAAAGTGATATAAGTCTAGTCATCCATATTCCATCACGAATTGGGTTCAGCATTCATTGTGGCAGGTTCTGTCAAAAGGTTTTCCACCAGCATGATAGAAGGCTGGATTGACAGTGCTTATATACATTACCAGCATCAACATTTTGATAGGACAACAATCACAAGAAAGAGAGGTTGTTAGGATTAGTTTCAATAAAGTCCCTACAGAGCTTTATAAGTTCGTATGAAATAGCAGATGAAGGTATTGCACATGATTTATCTCCCTAATGTTACTCAAAGAAAATTCAGATCAATCGCTTAAAAAAAAACCTGTAGTTGCATTTTTAGTGTCTCTGAGATTGCTGTGAGTTCTGCTGGAGGATAGCTGTTCAGCACCACAGCTTGTGCCACAGCTGGCAAGATAGTTCTCATCATGGCTCCAATACGCAGGTTACGAACCTATAACATAAAAGCTACAAGCATCATACAAAAGAATGTGAGAAAATTAAGGGGTTAAATAGCAAAAGTAAAATCCATGACACTGATGCATTCTACTCACTAAGAACAATGGGTAAAGACCTCATTAAATTGAAACTATTGGATCCAGAAATGAAGAAAAAGTACAAGAAAAATGCATCATCAACTATAATGAATAGACAAGATGACTCACCAACGTTCTAACAAGAAATTTCATTTCCATTTCTCTACAGGAACGTATAAGACTTATAACAAGGTCTTTTCTTCGGCCAGCACTTCCACTACCTGTTGTAACACTAATAAAAATACAACAAGACAATTACGTGATAATCCACAATCATCATATCTATAAACATTTTATAGCAAGTTAAGTACAATAAAATGATCTGGGAAAGACTGAATTTACATCAAAAGGCAAAAACCATCTATAATGATATTGCTTCCAGAAAGATGATGAAATATAAGTACAAAATATTACTTGAATTGTCCATTTGTATAACAGAGAAAACTGAAATAGCAGACAATATCGTATATCAATCAGATTGCTACCTGGGACATCAAAAAATCCAATCAAAAGAAAATCTACAAGTGACATATGCTCAAACTTTGCCTGTCCAAATAAGCTACTCGTTAAACACTCCAAACCATAACGCACCTTTATAATCTCTACAAAAGATATGCTGGTGAAGAAATCTAATGGTGAAAGCAAGTTTTAGTCACTTAAGACAATAGGCATATTGAATGGCACATCTCTTTTTCGTAGCTTAGAGATGTAAAAAGAAGTACACTATCTATATGGAATAATATTCAATGAATATATGGAAAAAAATCCCGAAAGGAAAAATTATATTCTGAACAAAGTGAAGTAAATGAAAACAAAAGGGAAAGCCCTTACTAAGAGCCAAAGATAATGAGTCTGCCCAAACAAAAGCATCATAAAATAGTACAAAATTTCCTTGATGATAATGATCCAATACATAAATAATAAATCCAATTATAAACCATGTCAACCTTCACCAAAATGAATCTACAAATGATACCTTATCTTCTGAAGCATAGAGAATACATTGCGTATAGAAAGTGGACGAGGAGGAGCAAGTAATGATTGATTTTGACGGCATTCTTGTGCAACATCACCTGTGAAAATTATCCAGCTTCGTTGGAGTATATACAAGATCATATTTCAAAATCATGAACACCCAAATCTTGTGAATCTCACCAAGATCACCAGAAATTTTGTACATCTCTTTTATTTTTGATCTGCTTGTTCCTAATGCCTCTTCTAGAGCAGTTACAATGAGACCACCACCAATGTTGAGTTCCTAGCTTCATTTACAAATATAAGGTTACTATTTAGCAAAATGATTCTCATACCATACTACATAGATATACACATTTTTGCTCCATGACACTAATAAAAGGAATCTACATTGAATATGGAGAGCTCATTTAAGACCAATACAGTAAAAACTTGCAACAACCTGATAACTACACAAGTTTCACAAGAATAGTCAAAAGAGCTCTATTGTCAGACCATTTGAAATTTTGAAAACTAATTGTAGATTGGGTGAACTCGAAAAGAAAACAGACTACTGGCACCATCTGCTTGAAATAAGATGAAACCTAGATAAAGTGCTTCTTTAATTTGCTCAGACTGGGAAAAAGAATCTCCCTTCAGTTTAAATATAAAACTTGAAGTTATATTTATTGATAAAAATCAACTTTGATACTTGACACCATTTTTATACTATCTATATAATACTGTACAGCAAAATTCAACTTGCTGATAATTTTACAGCCAATTAAGAGTACAACAAACTAAGTTATAATATTACCAAAAGATCTCGTCTCATCTCTGACAACAAAGAGAATACACAGATAATACTTGTTTTGTACCATTTTAGCACGTCACTGTTATTGATTATTTAAAAAATGTTTTCATTATAGTACATTGTAGTTTTATATAAAAGGCATGCTAGTGCACCAAGGTTCTGTCAAGGAGCTGCCTTTAGAAGCAGGAATCAACCTTGCCCGCATTACCACAGAGGTTATCTCTTAGTTTCTTTGATTGAAACCATCAAACCAACTTATATTATGAACCAAATCAAACTAGAAACAAGTAAAATTGGAGTTGAAATTCCATTGAACAACAATCAAGTCCAAAATTGCAATTGAATTCAATTGGGCCTAAAAGGCCCAAATTGGTTAGTCGAGAATCAAAGCCCATATCACAAGGCAAAAATTGCAACCATTAGCAACAAAATTACTTCTTTTAAGACAACCCTAGCATTTTAGTCAAGGTTAATACCAGAAATGTTTTAGATTAAAATCAGGTACCAGCCCACCTGAATCAAAGGTATCCACAGCATGATGCAGATGTGAGACACAAAAATTACTAAATAATCTACATCTATTTCTTTAATGTATAAGATAAGCGGGGATCTATCACTGCTAAATTCGCTAATGGTGTAAATCAACATTCAATTGGCAAAGAATGAGTGCAAGCTGCTTCCAGAAACATATTCATTGAAAATCAGTAAGTTAAGAGTGTTAGACAGACTGAAAGGAGGGGAAAATTATCACAACATATAAACTAACCATGTTTTCATGGTCAGCAGCAATTCTGTTTGTGCATAGATACACGGCAGGTAGCAAATCATCAGGTGATAAGGCAAGCAAACTGCATGTGAAGAGGCAATATCAGTAAAACTAAGTCCAAAAGAACATCAAGGACAAGCTTGAGAAGAAAAAGCCAAGAAAAACTATAGAATATAAGAAATGAACAAACCTTCTGAACATATTGCAAAGCATCGCAGTAGTTTTAATCTTTCCTTTCTCTTGCTCTACCAGATCAAAAGTGCGTGCCAAGTGCAAGTACGGAGCAGGCTGTCCGGACTTCCAGCAAGCTGCAGAGAGTACATCTGTGACATACTATCCTATGCTGACAAACCAATAAAAACTTCTTCCAAAATGACTTTATTTTAAAAGAAAGGAAAAAAAATACAAACCATGGTCAATAGGTAAATATTTTTCAATTGGCAAGGATACATTTGCTATGGATTTATCCTCTTGTAAAGACCCCTCTATATATGGATTCGACAATTTTGCCATTGTACTGGAAGAATGATTAGCCTTTTCACTATAATTAGTTAGGCCATTATGCATGAAGTCATTTGCAGTGGAAGGCGCTATATTCGTCTCCTTACTATATACATCATTATAATTATTATAAAATATATCAAGTGCCACGCTGATATCTCCTTTTGCCTTCTCCAGCAAAGAGACTGCTGAAGGTCTAGTCATACCGCCATTTATTATCTGAAGGATCTGATCCACCTGCTCCTTGTGTGTCTCAACAATACCACTTAGCTGCTGGTTCACATTATTCTGGTACTGATCATCAGTAACAATACTACAATTGTCATCACAATAAGAAGCATTAGCCACAACTCTTCCGAAAAAATTTGTAATTCTGGACTGCTTACATGCACCGGATTCAACAGTTACAACAGATCTTGCTTTCTTCTTTGTCTTACTGCTGCTGCCAGTACTCCTTTTCTTAGAAAAGTTAGAGCTCACTTTAGTTGGATTCCGGTTCACTTGCTTTAGAGCATGATTCAAGGATTTCAACGCACCACATTTTGGGACTTCTTGAGCAGACTTTTTATCTACAAAAGATTCTAAATCAATGGGCATGCTTTTCTGAGAGCTGGGCACCAAAAAAGAACAAGCATTTGCTTGCTCATAAAATTCTCTTTCATGCTCATAAAATTCTGAAACAGATTTGACAGTATCCCAATCTGAGCTCTTCAGAAGGCCTAAAATCTGGTCCTCAGTTACCCAAGATGGAAGACAACCGCGAAGCTCTTCTTTTGCTCCTTCCATATCCTTGCCATTCAAATTGTTTATGCCTTCTGAATCAAGACCTTGACATGAATCTAATGATACCAAAGGGAGAGACTCACTTGTTCCTTCATCCTGTTGCTGGTTTAAGCTGCCAGTCTCTTTATCTTCTACATGTGGAGTAGTGCCATCCATCTTTTTATGGAAAGCCATCAAAAATTCATGCTTGTTAGCTTTCTCATCAAGTAACCCTGCAAAATGCTTTCGCAAAGCAACAGCATTCTTGCCATCAAGCTTCTCTCCCTCAACTCCTACAGTGGGAATTACACGTTTTGGTCGCAAGAACCTCACATACTCTCTCAGCTCATCATAGCTTGAATGCTCACTATAGGGTACAAGATGAATCTCTAGTGAATCCTTAATCCTCACAGCAAAACCATCTCTCTTTGTTTCATACATCCACCCAGTTGAAACAAAACCCACTGCCTTACCATACCCTCTCTCCATCATAATCTCCCTCATCTTCACAAAATTCGGCCTGAAATATGGCCAAGTCTCACCCAACAGATTCCAACTAATCACATCAATGTTGCTGGCAGAAGGATCCTCCGTAAAAACCCTCGAGTCACCAACACCTAATACAGACAATATCGCCATCTTCCTACTATCCACGTGCAATAAGCAATCACACCGACGCGAGATCTCAAGCAAAATCTTTTCTTTCCCGATGACATAAGTAGCGACCAGGAAAAGGACGGGCTCCGCCAATTCCTTATTCTGATCTCTGATTCTCTCTATAGTACTCACAACGTAATCCACCGACTCTTCTTGTGATGGAAAAACAAATTTCGGATTACAATACGTTGTATCCAAGAAAACAGCATCCGCACCAACGAATTCACACAATCTGGGATCCGATTTCATTGAGTTGCAGAAACGGAAATCGCCGGTGTGGACATACCTCTCCGGCTGCTGCCCTTCCAACGGATGAGCCTTGAAAAGGAACTGGACAGCACCAGGGCAGTGGTTAGCGTCGACCAACGTGACGTCCCACCCATCAATTTCAACCGTCTCACCCAGTGAGATCGAGACTACGAAAAGAGAAGGGACCTTCAAGATTTCCACCAAGAGGCGAGCGGTGGTCTCGGAACAAAAGATTATACCTTTGCACCAGGTGGGGCACAGACCAGCGTAGTGGTCGGAGTGGAAGTGGGAGAGGAAGTAGGAGACGGAAAAGTCGCCAGCGGAGCGGAAGCCGTCAACGACGAAGCGGGACTTAGGGATCACCTTGATTTGGGGGAAATCGGACGGAATCGGAGGGAGAGGGGAGCCGCAGGAGATGAGGTCGAAGGACTGGGGAGGAGGGGTTTGAGGGGAGATGGCGGAGAAGGAGGTGAAGGAGGAGAGGAAGAGGGAGGAGGTGGTCAGGGTTAAGGTTTTCGCGGTGGAGGAAGGGAGAGTCGCCATGGTTGGGAGGAGACCATGAGATTTAGGGCTTGGTGGTGGTGTTGGGAAATGGAGAAGGTGATGGCGCCAACGAGGAGGTTCCTTGAGGCGGTTAAGCTTTGCAGATGCGCAACCGGCGTTCCACGATGTTTTTGCAAATTAATTCCACTTTATAATCATATTGAAAATATAAAAATTATTTTCAAATAAAGTCCATTATTATAATCATTTACTTATTTACTTTTTTGTTTTTAGTTATAAACCCACGATATATATTATTTCTTTAAAGAAGTTCTTAGTATTATAAATTTTATTA
Source organism: Typha angustifolia (assembly GCF_048772165.1). NCBI lineage: Eukaryota > Viridiplantae > Streptophyta > Magnoliopsida > Poales > Typhaceae > Typha > Typha angustifolia. The sequence goes on from NC_133239.1 coordinate 3,041,083, forward strand.
TTTAAAAATAAGTTAAATTAATCTTAAACTAATAAAAAATATAAAAATAATTAAAAAATAATAAAAAAGATAAAATTTAATTAAACTTTTATTAAGTTAATTATTAAAAGACATCAATACCTTTATTCTAATATATAAATTCTTTCAGTTAAAGATATAAAAAGACATCAATATCTTAATAAATAAAGAATCGCTCTAAAAAAATTAGCGTCTCACATTTAGAATTAAATGATGAAGGTTTACAACTTATTTTTTTATTTTAAATTTTTATTCGTTTTTCTCCATCCACGCATTTCTCCTCCCTCTCTTCATCTGCCTTGCAGCCCTAGCAGTAACTGAGTAGAAAAAGAAGCAGCCGAGAAAGAGGTAAAGAGCAAGAGGAAATCGTAACCCTAGCTTTCCGACCTTGGCCATGGCCTCTCGCCGTGTCCTCTCCTCCCTCCTCCGCTCCGCTTCGCGCCGCCGCCCCTCCTCGACCGCTTCCTTCCCCATCCCCAAGGCTCCCCTCCCGCGCCCTTCCCCTGCCGGCTTCCTCCTCGCCCGCGCCGCCGAGTACGCCACCTCCGCGGCCGCAGCTGCCTCTCCGGCCCCGCCCTCGCCGCCGGTGAAGTCACCCGGTGGCCCTGGCGGCAAGATCACTGATGAGTTCACTGGCGCCGGCGCGATCGGGCAGGTCTGCCAGGTGATCGGTGCCGTCGTTGACGTTCGATTCGATGAGGGGCTGCCGCCGATATTGACGGCGCTGGAGGTGATGGACAACTCAATCCGGTTGGTTCTTGAGGTCGCGCAGCATCTCGGGGAGAACATGGTGAGGACGATCGCCATGGATGGGACTGAGGGGCTTGTCCGTGGGCAGAGGGTTCTGAACACTGGTTCTCCGATCACCGTAATGCGTTTTGCTCTCTTGTTTGATTTTGATTGATTAAATGACATAATGTTTTAGCTTTGATTTGAGCTGTTTAATAAATGGTAGAAACTTCATTCTACTGTTTTTTTTTTCTCACAATGTATTTGGTTATGAAATGTTTCCACGTCATGTTGCATTATTTGGTAAGTTCTTTTTATGTTAAAGAGCAGATCTGTGGCATAAAGATTAGCTTGTGGGGACACATTGACATTAGCTCTTCTTTTTTATAGTAATTCAGGATTTTGTTTATTGTTAGTTACATACATATTTATATAGGAAGTTAGCTAATAAATTGTAGTAAACTTAATTTGTAGCGACATAATATGGGTGGACAACAATCGACAGAAAACAGTACTTGAAGCTTTTAACTGTTTGTTAAGGTTATTACAGCTGAATGGTTCAACTCTTTGCTCCTTTGTTGCATCTAAACTTCAGTCGGATGTCCTTGTTTACATCAGTTCTTTACATTGTTCAGTTGTTGCAATCACCGAGATGTATATTCAGGTGGACTGAGTTGGATTTTTCATTTGCTAGGTTCCTGTTGGTCGGGCAACACTTGGACGCATCATTAATGTTATTGGTGAACCAATTGATGAGAAGGGTGACATAAGTACGTAAATGTGATGCAATACCGAATGAGTGCTTGCATTTTTATTTTGGTATATTATTTATATGTTGTTCAAAAATCTTATCGGGTTTGATAATTTTGCTCTTATCAATAGAGACAAACCACTTCCTTCCTATTCATCGTGAAGCTCCTGCTTTTGTTGAGCAAGCAACAGAACAGCAAATTCTTGTTACGGGAATCAAAGTAAAGTTGTTTGCCCCACTTCTCTGAACTTCTTCACTGAATAGACTTGAATAACTTTTATCTGATATCATGATCTAAAATCTATAGTTGTTATATTCATTTTATTGTAATTCTAGGCTCCTACTTTCAACAGGTTGTGGATCTCCTTGCACCTTATCAAAGGGGTGGAAAAATTGGACTTTTTGGTGGAGCTGGTGTGGGGAAAACGGTCCTTATTATGGAGTTGATCAACAATGTAGCTAAAGCTCATGGTCAGTTTAAGAAAGATCTCAATGATGAAATTTTTTATCACTTATACCTCTTGTAATCAAAATTTCTGCTCTAGGTGGTTTCTCCGTGTTTGCTGGTGTCGGTGAACGAACTCGTGAGGGGAATGACTTGTACAGGGAAATGATTGAAAGTGGTGTGATTAAGCTTGGGGACAAGCAGGTATATTCTAGCTTTCCCTCTGTTTTCTTTGTAATTCAGATGTGTAATTGCCCTCAACGTGGTAGCTTGCTATGTTCATGGTAGGGCGAGAGCAAGTGTGCCCTCGTGTATGGGCAAATGAATGAGCCTCCTGGTGCCCGCGCTCGTGTTGGATTGACTGGCCTGACAGTCGCTGAGCATTTCCGGGATGCTGAAGGCCAAGATGTGCTTCTCTTTATTGACAATATTTTCCGTTTTACTCAGGTAAAGCTATGCAGAAAATCTATTCTTAATTTTGAAGGGGTTTTAAGAGTTTCTTTAGAAGTTTCTTTTTGCTTAGATTGCATATTTCCATGAAATACAGGCAAACTCTGAAGTGTCTGCATTGCTTGGACGCATTCCATCTGCTGTGGGTTACCAACCAACTCTTGCTACTGATCTTGGAGGGTTGCAAGAGCGCATCACAACGACAAAGAAGGGTTCTATTACATCTGTCCAAGCTATTTATGTGCCTGCTGATGACTTGACTGATCCAGCTCCTGCTACTACTTTTGCTCATCTTGATGCCACGACTGTGTTGTCACGACAGGTTTCCTCACGTAGTTATATTCCTAAAATGTCTTTCAGTTTATCTGCCTATTCTGACTTGAGTTATTTGACTGTTTCTTTGAGCAGATCTCTGAGCTTGGTATCTATCCTGCTGTTGATCCTCTTGACTCCACATCGAGAATGCTTTCTCCCCATGTGCTAGGGGAAGAACACTACAATACTGCTCGTGGTGTTCAGAAGGTTCTTCAGAATTACAAGAATCTTCAAGATATTATTGCAATTTTGGGAATGGATGAGCTAAGTGAAGATGACAAGTTGACTGTGGCTCGTGCTAGAAAGATCCAGCGGTTCCTAAGCCAACCTTTCCATGTTGCTGAAGTTTTCACAGGTGCACCAGGAAAGTATGTCGAGTTGAAAGAGAGTGTTAACAGCTTTCAGGTAAGGAGAAAGACATTTTAAGAATCACTGCCAACTTGCCTTTGAGTCTTACTTAAGCAAAATAGTGTGCTTCCTTATCATGCTACCACTCATAATGAGTATCTTGGAGTTGACTAGTTGTAATTTCTAATTTCACTTCCTAAATATGGTGTATCGTGTTTACGCTGTTGTTTCTAGATTCTCAATTTCTCATTGGCTCATCCTAGGTGCACTATAATATATGATTATCCTTTCTAATATGCTAAATTCAAGATAGTAGCGGTTGTTATTATACTTGCAAAAGCCTTCCTCTCTCTCAGATTCACACACACATATCACACTCGTGCAAGCATAAATACAAGCACAACAAGGTGACACACCCACTCCACTTTGTTAAACATAGAAGGCTTTTTGTTGGTAATTATTCATAATGTTAACGCAAAGATTATGTTGGCCATGATTATCTTTTAGTCTTCTCTATGAGAAAATTCCATGATGTGCTGTTAATAGAAAGCTGAATGTGCTATGTAAAATTGATGATAGAAGAGGAAGGATCTTGCCTTCAAGTCTCATTGGAAATGCTTTATCTCTGACTTTCTTTATTAACTTTTGTTTCTTCATATTCTTTCAAGTTCATCTTATTTTATTAGTTAGGATGATTCGTGGAATAAATTTTGCAAGATATTTGTTCAGTCATCTGGCACTTACGACTACTGTTTTCTGAGTAGGAAGCTAGTGAGAGATTTAACCATAAATAAAAAAGATCTTCTAATTAGCTTGGATTTTTTTTTTTTTTGTTGAGAAATTGGAAAAACTTGTTTTCTTTTATTTTCATTTTTTGGATTGAGACGGCGATTGCTTTGTGTAGAACCTTGATTAATCTGTATTCTACCTTTAATGTTTTCTAACACCAACTTTGCTACTTGTATATTTGAAGTTCTCTTTACTGTTTATTATAATTTCACTTTCCAAATGGCAGGGTGTTTTGGATGGAAAGTATGATGACCTTTCTGAACAATCGTTTTACATGGTTGGAGGAATAGAGGAAGTCATTGCAAAGGCTGAGAAGATCGCCAAGGAGTCTGCGGCATAAGAAAATTTTCTTTATTTATGTAAGATCTAGAGGGTGCAGGTTGTGATACCTGTATCAAAGATTTGCATTTTTAGGTCAAAATCATATGCTTTTAATCCCTGTTAAATCTCTACCAGAACTAGCAGCTTCGAGCAGCCGAAGAACCAAGTGGCTGCTCGCGAGGATCTTTTCCTTTTGTTTGCCAATAAATGAAGCAGGGGTTTGTTTAATTTTTTGCATCAAAATGAGTCTCTTTAAAGTTTAAACTACATATCCCATGTTTATGTTGGATTGTTTCTGTAATTTTATCCATCTTTTTCTGGTTCGAGTATTTATGCAAATTACCTTTTAAATCATACGTATCTTGTGGTTGCTGCCTTAGATGGTGGAATTCATGAGCTCTGTGAACTATCGGTAGCTTTGGTTCATATACAAAATATTCTTTAGCTTCAAATCATTTTGCCTTCAACTATTTTGAGTTCGTTTCCTTGCTGTTGCTTTGCATGAAAATTTCAGTTTATTTACATTTGATCCCCAGAAAATGGCTCATAATCATGTTGCACTCCTCAAAAACTTTGATCCCTCTGCAATCTCGAGGCATTTGGCTGTCTATGACAAACTACCATATTAGTTCTAGATTCTCTTATCATTTGCTTTAACTAGTGCACATAATTAGCACCCAATTATGCAATTGAAAATACCCGACTGGAGGAATCTACTTCCCTTTTATATCATTCGTCTTTTAATAAATATTAATAAAGCAAATCTAAGGCATTAAATGTTTTGTTTTCAAAGTTAAACATCCATAGAGAACTAGGGAGTGCCAAACGGTAACAGCCGACGTTGACAAAAGAGGGAAATAAAGTTTAAACTCTAGATTCCAAACCGGACCTAAAACTCCTGTATAATTACAAAAAAAGCCGCAGACGCGGTCCAACCTCAACTAGAACCGAATCCTAGCCGTATAATTTGAAATACACGCTCTCGATCGATCCTCGAACAGAAAATAATATAAAAAGCGCCATCCTTTAACGTACCATTCGAAATCTTCTTCTTCTATCCTCTATTTCAAACGACATTCTAAAATTTAAATCTCTCTCTCTCTCTTGCTCTCTCCCTCTCTCTCTCTCTCCCCGACGCTGACGGATCTCACGATCTGGGCTTCTCTGGACGAATTCTGCGAGCTGCCTCCGAGTACATTTCCCTCGGTACATTTCTCTCCTTCTTGACTATATTTCTGCGAATATTTTATGATTTTTTTGTGGATTTTATCCTTCTTTAGCTTAGAGAACCCTCCAGGGATTCCTATTTGATAGATCTCTCTTCTTTCTGCTTAGTAAGGATCTATTTTGGGGGTTTTGCAGTCGTTCTCCTAAAAACTAGTGATTTTCGCCTTCTATGGTTTGCTGATAACTGAATGCAGTGGATTAATGAGTTCGATGCCCTAATTTTTAAGTCAAAATGTAGCAACGAGTAAAAAAATGATTTTTGCTTATTATTATGAAATCGTTATGCCTTGCATGATGGTCGTTTCTTTCCAGTTTGCTCATTTCATCGGAGTAAACAGAACTTTGGAATGTCAGAATTATACATCGACCCTGTAAGTGAAGAACAAGTTGATTTTCTATGGCTTGGATCTCTTGTTAGACATTAGACTTCATGGAAAATTACAGAAGAGTAAACTCTGATGATTTGCGTATGTGGAAACATAGAGCGACATAAATTGGCATATGAAAAGGTTCCATAAGTACCAGTTTGTTAATGTTTGTGGGGGATTACGTAGGTTACACTAGTGTTTGTGTTACATGAAATGATCTTTTTCTTCCTAATTATCCAACATAAACGGCATATAGAAGATCAAAACTTTTAGGGAGATATTTATTTTTATATTTTTCTGGAAGAGTGAAATCAAGATGGAAAACTAACAACTAGGAGTATTATCATTGTCACCAGATCATTCGTACACTGGAAGATAAGGGATGAGAGTTGAACATTATGTTGTCCTTTACCATTGTACCATTTATATCCTGCTGTCTAATGTGTAAATATTTTTTTTTTCACAAGGTTTCACATTGCCTCATGATGACTAATCTTCCAAGTGATCAGCTCTTGCAAACAGAGACACCATGCGGATCTCTTCTATATGAGCTTCAGGTATCTCAAAAGTTTCTGTAGCATTGTTTTAAAACTCTTTATCTATTATTCTCAAAATTCTCACGTTCAATTGAAGATATGTCAGAAAGCTTCTCCCGCAGTGCAACCAAAATCATATTAGATGTGGGTAGTGGCCAGCAGATTGTGCTCTATCTTGTAGGAAATGATATTGGCCAACTTTGGATTGACCATATAAGCATGTTTTCAAATAAAAATGGTGTCTTTGCAAAGATACTTCATGACTGTCTTCCTTCTTTTGCTTTGTGAATGTCACTGCTTACAGGTGATATGGGATGAAGTTGGTGAATCTGATTCTGAAAAGGACAAAATGCTTCTCGAGTTAGAGCAGCAGTGCTTGGAGGTGTATAGAAGGAAGGTTGACCAGGCAAACCGGTGTAGAGCTCAGCTTCGGCAAGCCATTGCAGATTCTGAAGCGGAGCTTGCTGCCATCTGTTCTTCAATGGGTGAGCGACCAGTGCACATCAGGCAGGTTTGTTTCTGTTATTGACATCCAAAGCTCAAAGGAATTTGGTGCATCAATTTATTATTTCAAATTTTAAATCTGTTGAACCACATATAGCATATTCCTATGAATGAACAAATCAGATATATAGGAAAATATCCATATGCTTTAAACCTTTTATCTAATATGTATTCCCATTAGTTTTCAATTTTCAGAGGATTTTATTAGAAACTAGAGTCATTCTATAGTTTCCGGTAAGATAATTAAGCTGGTTTGTATTAAAGTTTTGAGAACATGAAAAGAATCAGCTTCAATATGCCATAGTTTCTAGTGGGAAACTTCATTAGACAGTATAAGCACTTATCTGGATGATTTGCCAGTGCAATCAGAATGCTGGAAGCTTAAAGGAGCAGCTCGGAGCTATTATTCCGCAGCTGGAGGAGATGCGAAAGAGAAAAACTGAAAGATGGAATCAATTTATTGACGTTATAGAGCAGATAAGGAAGATCACGATTGAGATAAGGCCGACAGATTATATTCCTCCCAAGATGTTGGATGAGTATGACCTATCCACAAGAAAGCTTGAAGAGTTGCACAAGCAGTTACAGACTATTCAAAAGGAGAAGGTTGAAGCTCACTTTTTGCTCGAATAATCGAGCTTGGAGACTTAGTTCTATAATTTATGATCTGTTGATATTTAACTATAAATTTCTTCCATCACAGAGTGATCGTCTACAGCAGGTTATGGATCATTTAAATAGTTTGAATTCTTTATGCCAAGTACTCGGTATAGATTTCAAACAAACAATTTCCGAGGTACATCCCAGTTTGGATGAAGCTGAAGGATCAAGGAATATAAGCAATGATACAATTGAAAGGCTGGCATCTGCAATAGAGAGGTTAAGGGAGATTAAGATCCAAAGAATGCAAAAGGTAAGTGCTCTAGTTTAGTTAACCTAGATATTTGATATTTCCATTGCTTAAAGCTTTAAGCTATGACAGCTTCAAGATCTTGCAACTTCTATGCTGGAATTGTGGAATCTGATGGATACACCAATTGAAGAGCAGCAGCTATTTCAGAATGTCACATGTAATATAGCTGCTTCTGAACATGAAATAACTGAGGCGAACACTCTTTCTCTGGATTACCTCAATTATGTAAGCGGATGACAGAAACAAGAGAAGCTTTATTATCCTTTTTCTTTTCTTTTTTATTCCTGTTTTATTAATGTACATTCTATTTAAGAATTGAAAGCAGCAGAGGGAACTCATCTTTGATGCAGGTGGAGGCAGAAGTTTTGAGGCTTGAACAACTGAAAACTAGCAAGATGAAAGAACTAGTTCTGAAAAAGAAAACTGAGCTCGAGGAGCTTCGACGACGGATGCATCTGATTGGGGAAGCAGATTGTGAAACAGAATTAACTATTGAAGCCATTGAATCTGGTAAGACAAGGATATCAGTCACACGTGATGCTCCTGCTATATATTATATACTATAATATTAACATGATCTTTTGATGCTAAATTTGCTCATCTGTCTTTTTCCATCTATTCTGTGGTCTGTACTGTCCTGTAGACATATCATTTTGCGCTGATACCATTTTTGCCGTTCATTCTTCTGTTGCAGGAGCTATTAATCCTTCTTTGGTGCTGGAACAGATTGAGTTGCAAATTTCAACGGTAAAAGAGGAAGCTTTCAGCAGGAAAGATATTCTTGAAAGGGTTGAAAAATGGCTGGCCGCATGTGAAGAGGAATCCTGGCTAGAGGAATACAACAGGGTAAGGCATTCGATTGCTTGTGTAAGCTACATTTGTCATTCCATCCTGCAACTAGTTAAATTGCTACATGATGTCTTTAGGATGAAAACCGTTACAATGCTGGAAGAGGTGCTCACCTTACGCTTAAGCGAGCTGAAAAAGCCCGTGCCTTGGTCAACAAAATTCCAGGTATGCTGCTAATGCCCTGGGGTCTATGAATGAGCCATTCTACTCAAACAAGTAGATCTTTCATCTGTAACTTCCTTCTCATAATTTTACATCTGTGATTTGCTACTGTATCTTGTGCAGCAATGGTAGACACTCTAGCCAATAAAATCATTGCTTGGGAGAATGAAAGGGGCTCGGTATTCACTTATGATGGTGTAAGGATTCTGTACCGCCTGTTCCATTTTACGTTCTATGTAGCACATATTAACATGGTTAATCCTTTTCCTCCCTCCAATGCCTATAGGTTCGCCTTCTGTCAATGCTGGAAGAGTACACCATACTGAGGCAGGAAAAAGAGCAAGAACGCAAGAGACAGAGAGTAATGTCTTGTTAAAAACTCATCTGTTTAACAAAGAGTCTGCACTGCTTTACTAGGCATGCCCTTAACATATAAATTAACTGCAGGATCAGAAGAAACTTCAGGGTCAGCTAATAGCTGAGCAGGAAGCGCTTTTCGGATCTAAACCAAGCCCTTCAAAGACACAAAGTGCAAAGAAGAATTCTCGGACTTCGACTGGTGCTCCGAACCGAAGAGTGTCTATTGGTGGAGCCATAATGCAACCGCCAAAGCCAGACTTTCTGCATTCAAGCAAGTCCATGCGCTCAGCCAAGAAGATAGATGATATGGGTGCTTTATCTCCCGGTAACTATCCTAGCAAGTTCTATTCTGAAAGATATATTTACAAGTTTTACTGCCTTTAGTTTTTGATGACTGACTTTTATGAGTTACGACCATGCAACTCTGAATACTTCCAGGCAGGAGAGGCTTAGATATTGCCGGCCTTCCAGTGAAGAAGTTATCTTTCAATGCAATGAACAGTGCAATGAGCAATACTCATGAGGCCGAGACGCCCCGCAGGCCCTTTGCTCCTATAGCGCTGGCAAACAACATCCCTTCAACACCTTCACTACCAATTTCCAGTTCAGCTGATGAGGAGAATAAGACTCCAAAAATAATGGCCATCCCAGCTCCTAAAACTCCAATGACGGTGTCTATACCAATGCAAATGGCTGCCACACCTGCTCTGACCTCCCTTGCATATGAAGCAGCAATAGATAGAGCCCCGGAAGAGATTGAGTACTCATTTGAAGAGAGACGACTTGCCATATATCTTACAAGATAAAGGAGATTACTAGTTTCCTGAACACAAAGATCTTCCAATTGTCTAGTTATCTGCAAGCTGAGACTTACATTTTCTTCAAGTTGGTGATACAAGTCGACTATAGTCGGCTTTTTGATGTTGATCTGCAAATGTAGCTTATCTTCTGCAATTGAGAATGGAAGTCCATTATAATAGTACTCTTCGGCTACGTTTAGTGCCTATTCTATTCAGGACCTTTGAGATTCAAATTCACTGGCTCTATCACTATGTAGTGAGAAGACATACCATATGTTTGTTTATAGTGCCTCTGTTTCTAAATATTAAGGCCAATGATTTGTCCGGTTTACAGTTTTGCTATATATGGTTTTCTAAAATAATAGCAGATGTATGCCTCGTGGACATATCATCGAGTTTTTCAATCTATGATATACAAGTTGATTCAGCTAGTGAACTAAGATCAACTCGAGCTACTCTGATACAGACTCGATCCGAATACTCTCTCTTCTAACTTTATCTCTTTCTTTTTCTTTTTTTTTCTTTTTATCATATAACCATTATTTTTCCGTAACTTACGGAGAGTTCTAGCTTTGACAAACTCCGGCAAACTTTAGTAATTTATTTTTTAATTTATTTTTCATTTTTTTTAAATTTCTTCCGCTCTCTCCCTAATATTTTCCTTTTCACTACACTATGGTTTTTCTTTTAATTTTCTTCCACTCATTCTTTTTCTAATATCTTTTTTTTACTATAGTTTTTATTTCTTTATTTTCTTATTTTAATTTTAAAATTTTTAGAAGTTTTTCTATATTTTTAAATAAGATTTAGTATTTTACGTAATTAAAAAGTTTGATCTTATCCGGGTACTGATATGTATTGTTTTTTAGAAGATCAATCCCAATCCTGATTTTTCGATTAAGCACACTTTGCTCTTCTATACTTTGACATGGTATTACTTTGTTCATCGTTAACCGATGTCCTAAAATTATATATCTATCATTTAACGTTGGAAAAATTATTATGGTTTATTAGTTAAAAAATCCATTATTCTTTCCTTCTCATCCCACATTCTTCCCAATTTTTTTTTTAATTCACCAGTCCCATCTCCATATAGAACTTTACTTCCCTCACAACTTTAATGGATGCCAACATATAACTCGTGCATTAAGAAAAAAGGCAGAGAACCCCAAACATGTGAGGTATTTGGTGTTCCAGCTTCTTCTACTAGAGATATAGAGATGAGATGAAAATATTTATTACAGAGTAGGAAAAGAGATGGGTTAGGAAAGATGAGTAGAAGGTGTATTCTAGTTTATCCCAAGGAAAAAAAAATGAGGATAAAATTTTCTAATTTAATTTACGCGAGTTTTAACTCACGGAAGGTTGACAAATAAAGATATTTATATATTTTTATAATACAGTGGTGTAAAATATAATTAAGACTATAAAATATAAAATCAGTAATAGAAAATATATATATATATTCATCAATTTTCTCTCTTGAAAAACTGTGTCAAAACTCAAAACACAACAATATAAAATTTGGTTGACTCTTGAAGACACAATTTTGTAAACGAGATGATTATTCTAAAATGCATGTTAACGCGTAATTTCAAACAGTTCCCACCACACGGCTCTGAAAGCAGTTGCACACTTTTTAATGCTAGTGTTTGACAAAGTACTCTTTCAAGACCCTTCCAGTGTTTGACTATAAAACTAAGAACAGTGATATTAAAAATAAAAGTCCAAACCATCAAGATCCACTGCACTCACATCAATCTCGTGAGTAGTATTTGACCACCACAACTTAGCAATACAGCATAAAACCCGTTGACTCGGTCAATTTTTCCGACAGTAAACAGCCACGTGTGACCATTGACGCAGTTGGCTTCTCTTCTCTTCAAAGTAATTTCCGTGCACGTTCTCCACCTCCGTGTCGTGGCGTTCTCACACGCATCTTCTTCAAAAGTCAAACGCAGTTATTAAGTTTGTTAAATTACTTCACCAAACTACAAAATGGAAAATTTAATGTAACCCAAATAAAAGAATTTCTCAATTTATTTTTAAAGAATTTTTACAAATCACTCTCCGTATTTTCCCTTATAATTTTCATTTAACACTATAAATATTATTTTAACTAACCAACATCAACTAAGTTGTTAAAATAACCTCACCATATTATCTTATTTTCTATATCTTTCAACCATCTTTTATGTATTTTCTCCGTTGTCACCGTCTTTCCTCATCCTCCTTTTCTTCTTTTTTTTTCTTTTTTTAAGAAGAAAAAAAAAGAAAGATAAATTATAGGAAGAAAAAAAAAAGAGAAAGAGGGTATTAAATGGGAGTTATAAAAAAAAGAATAGTCAAATTACAATATTTTCAAAGATGATATACGAATCACAAAATAAGTAAAATATATATATATATATATATATATATATATATATTCAACCTACGAAAATAAATCACAATTTATTTTAAACAATTGTTACATTTTCAGCCCTTCTTTAATATAATTGTTTATTAGTTGGTTTGATAAAGATCTAGAGGGTAACATTCTTAAGATTATCAAATTTATTTTTTGCACATTATTTTTTGATAATTATATTATCTTAATAATGTATGAAGAAAAGACATATATATATATATATATATATATAATAAGGATATTAATATTTTTTTATAATTAACTTATGAAAGTTTAATTAAATTTATCTATTTGATTATTTTTTATTATTTACATATATCTCTCACGTTATAAGATTAATTTAAATTAAATTTAAAAATAGATAGAGATAGAGAATCAAATTTAAATTAGAGTGTATCTCTAAAGAATCAAATTTACATGGTTTAATATTAAATATATTTGAGGCATAATTATATCTATCATAATCATATCTAAGAGATAGAAATCTTAACGGAAGAAAAGAATGTGTAATCACAAAGTTAGACACACATAATCAAATCTTTTTACTATTATATATTTATTTTTACAAAATATGGTTTAGAAATCTGTATCGAGGAACTGGTACCGGATGTGTTAACTAGCTATTATAATCGTTAGAAGTATTTACTGCAGTTGCACGATATCATCCATTGTACTTCAGTAAACAGTTAAAAATCATAGTAAATTAATAACTACCCTTTTTCTTCAATCAGGAATAATAGCAAATTTGATCAAAAGCTCAAAACTTTCCGATGCCAAAGGAGAAAAAGATCCCATTCATTATTCTAACAAATTCAGTTCGGATTGCAGGATTCTGGCAAGTTATGCTATCCACTAATCTCTCTCTCTCTCACTCTCACCGCCTCCAAACAAGAACAATAGCCGGCCCCACGCGTTATTAACAGCCATGCATATCATCATCATTCATCCACCCCATACTCCAACAACGTGACCTTTTCCTCTCTCTCTCTCTCTCTTTCCTTCATCCTTCTTCTCTTCCTCCCCTTCTCCTTACGCGTATATCGATCCAGCTCTCCTCCCACCGCCGGAATCTTTCATCTATAATCTCCAACCTCTTCTGATCCCTATTAATCCCCTCCTCCCCAACTCTAACCTCATCGGCATCCTTATCCTCCTATACTTAACATGGGGAACTACCTCTCTTGCACTCTCTACTCTTCTCCCGGCTCGACCCAATCGACTGCCAAGGTTGTTCTCCCCGATGGCGACCTCCGGCAGCTCGACGGGCCCCTCAACGCCGCCGAGCTCATGCTCGACGTGCCGGGCCACTTCGTCGTGAACTCGCGATCCATGCACGTCGGCCGGCGGTTCTCGCCGCTCGTGGCCGATGAGGACCTGGAGATGGGCAACGTCTATGTCATGTTCCCGATGAAGAAGGCGAAATCCGTCGTCGCGGCGGCCGACATGGCGAGGCTGCTCGTGGCAGCGAACAGGGACGTCCGGCGGGCTTCCGGCGGGAGGGCGAGGGTTTTGCCAGAGGCGGCGGCCGCGGCGGAGGCAGAGGACGAGAAGGAGAGGAGTGATGTGGTGAGGGTGAAGTTCGACGAGATGGATCCGCCGCCGGAGGCGGCGGCGGAGATTGGAGAGATGAAGTATAGATTGAGTATGAGCAGATCAAGGAAGCCAACATTGGAGACTATAGAAGAGGAGATTATTTCTTATAGATGAGTTAATTAATCTTCTTCTTCTTTAATTTTTCTTTCACTCTTTTTCATGTCTTTTAAGTGATGAAGGGAGATCATATAATTGTTGGGATTTGGGTGAGATTATTATTAGACTCTGGTGCTGTGCATAAGAATGGTGAGTAATCACCATGGATATGTAGACATTTTCATCAAGAAACAGTTGAAATATATGATTAGTTTAATTCATTTGAGGTTTTATTATATTTTTCTCGTCAAATAACTCGCCTCAATAGCGGGGGATTCTGTACGGGTTTGGGAACGGTGGGGGTATCTATCTATAAACAATTTTAGAAGAATGGAAGGTTTGATTTAGAAACAGTGAAGAGATGGGATCTTAATTATAATAAACCAAGAAGGTGGGGTGCCAGATGAAAATTTTCTACAACAAAATTAAATGGAGCATTTCTTTTATAGTTTTTAACCAAGCTGGCCCTCTTCCAACCTTATTAATACCAAAAGGGAAAAAAATTAAATTAAATTTAATAAGATAAATAGAAATCAGATATTCTTATCCTCCTTACTCTCTTTATATAAAAATAACTTATGAGATTAGCATTCAATATCCTATCTAAAACATCAACGAGATTTGCATCTTATGTAAAATTATTGACATATATAATGGCAAATGTATTTATTTTTTAAAATTTTATTAGGAAAAATAGCAGCAAAAATGCTTATAAAATTTGAACTGTCATCATTTTCTATTTTTTGTGTGTGTATATAATAATAATTTAATGATTATTTAATAGAAGAGGTCAAGTGAAGTATTTCTGACGGTCATTATGCACTAAAACGACTATAGCACTCTAGACTTTTTTTCCGTTATGGACCATTGAATCAAAAAAGGGTTTGCTTTGGTCCAAGTTGGAGGAGAGTCGAAAGGGATATCCACTGATCCACTGAACCAACCAAGGAGGCTGCCCAGTTTATGCATCATAGAGTTTCCCGGGCCATGGAAATAGCTTGATGGGCCAGTCACTACCCGAGAGTGGGTTTCTATCTTTTATCATGAAGAAAGTGCCGGCATCTCTATTTCCGAAATCATCCTATTCCTGGGTCACCGTAGTGACCCAGAGAGGTAAAATATTTCGGTAAATAAGTTTGGTCAAAATACTTGCATTTTCTTCTTAAAACCGAGTCATCTGACAGAGTAGAGAGAGTACGACTACTGGTTTGGTCTCAATCCAACTGGACGAATCCTGGTCGCTCTGATAACTTCTTTCTCTCTCTAGGGTTTTAGGCCTACGATCTCCGGCGAGCGGCGGAGATCATCGGATCCATGGAGGGCGTAGGGTTGCCTTCGGACGACGCTGACCAATCGCAGGCTCGACCGCCGCCGGCGATTGCTGCCGATCTCATATCGGACGATGATCGGTCCGTCGCTGCCGACTCGTGGTCCATCAAGAGCGAGTACGGGAGCACGCTCGATGACGATCAACGCCACGCCGACGCCGCTGACGTCTTCTGCGCCGCCAATTACCCGGCCGCTGCCTCGGATTACGGGTCTCCTCCTCTCGCTTCTTGATTCAATTTTAGTTCCCGTTTGAGGAATCTTTTTGCCGCCGAAATGTTTCGAGGTAGTTGAATGAGTTGAAAAAATGATTGGGTTGGTGCCAAAAATCGAAAATTGCAAGTAGATATTAACTCTAATTATTTCCCACCTGCATGTAGTTTTAGTGTCTTTGCATCTTTGACGGGCCCAGGTGCTCATTTCAGATATACGACTAGTATGTATCGGAAGGAATCTAAACTATCTACTATCTTCCTGTTTCTTCAAGAGAGCGCTGCTGAAGGGGAATGTCTGTCTGTGAGCCCACAAGCAAACCTCATTGGTACCTCTAAATTCCTCCACTAAAGAGAACTTGCTGGAGTAATTGCAAAGTATATCCTTGCCCCGCAAATTACTACCATCTATGTCAACCCATGTGAAAACTAGGTGGCACAGCTTCTACTTTTATTAAAATCTGTATTTTCCATCTTTCTGCCTCCAGTTCGGGTTAAGGATTTAATTGATGTCAAGATCATCTAGAAGTTTCTTCCCATAAGTAAAATGTGTGTTAACTCCGGAGACGAGAGCGAGAGAGTTCCTTATAATGGACATCTAGTTGTATTATCGAAGACAATACTAGCTTCGTACAATATCTTATAACTTGTCGGTTCCCCCTCCCCCTCCCCCACCCCTTCCTTTGAATGTAGATATTCTACTACTGATGTGTTCAAATTCCTTTTGAAACAGTTCTGACAAGGATGAGGCAGATGCCAGCGAGGTTGACGGATCAATGCTGGGATTGCAGAGCTACTGGGATGCTTCGTACTCGGAGGATCTTGCAAATTATCACCAGCATGGGCATGCTGGTGAAGTTTGGTGATTACTGCTCTTGAATGTTGATGTTTCATTAACCACATTGTAGTTCAGTAAAGTTGCAATTGTCGTCTTAGCTTTGGTGTTTGACAACTTGACATTAACATCTTCTTTATTAACTACCTTACATTTTCTTATTCTTCTGTTTGAATTTTACTTTGTTGCCATGAAATGCTTTCCAATTTTTTTTGTACAAGCATGTCTCTCCTGTTCACTTTCTTCTCACACCAATGGTAAAAGAGCTTTTTTAATTCTTATATAAAGTATTAAGTGGAAATAAAAAGTGTCCTTGAATAATATCATTTTAGTGTTACATCTAGATATGCAGGCCATTATTCCTCTCTCCAGCATAATGAGAATTACCTGTGATAATCATATTGAGATTTCTATTTAAAAGGAAGCTAATTTAGGGCATTCATCCTTGCCTTTAGATGATCCACTACGGATTTGCCTTCCTGGACCTCACTTCCTCAGTTCCTTGTTGCCCACTGCACCTTTAACCTTAAAATTTTTAGAACTTTAAATGTGAGACTTACCTACACTACTAGTTGCATCTGAATCTTCTTCCACTTTAGGCAACTAAAGGTGGAGGGCTGCTAGCCTACTACCTGCTTTGTAGTACATGAATCTTTTCTCTATCTACAGGTTTGGAAAAACCATGACCTTCCTCACTTACCATTAATACCTTATTTTGGCCACCCTTCTCAGTTCTCACCACTTCTGCTGGTTTTTTAGTTACCAGATAAATACATGTTCATACATCAGGACTAATTATTTGCATGTCATACATAAACAATTTCTATGCAAGAAGTTCTGTTGGTTGTCTACAAGACAAATTTTCATTTGGAATAATCCATGCTACCCAAATTTAAGTTTTTTTGTGTTTTTGTTTTTTGGGGTGACAAAAGGCACTACTGCCTGTTTCATTGAAACAATAACAGATTTAAGTTATTAACTACAGTTTTTGTATGTTGGCAGCTCTTTGCATTATGAGTGAAAAAACCTGTTTGTGCTTGCTAATATTGCCGAACTTCTCTTTGATCTTGTATAACATCCATATTATAGATTGTCAGTTCTCTTGTTGTTTATCTTTTGTGGTTATGTTGTATAAAATTTATGTTAAAGCTGAGGCCTGAAGTCAGATTCTTTCTATTAGGTTTGGAGCTGAAGTCATGGATACTGTTGCCTCTTGGACTAAAAACTTGTGCCTCAACACCTATCAAAATGGGAATACAGCTGATGTCAGCAATCGTAAATCTGAATCTAGTGAGATTTTCCAAGACTTGTCAAGTTGGAGTGTTCTTGATGTTGGAACTGGGAATGGCCTGTTTTTGCAAACCCTAGCAAAGCAGGGGTACACTTCTGAAAATTTACCTTCTAAGCTTCATTTTGTATTTATTTGAATTCTTTGTTCCAACATGACTATCTGTGAGTGAATATGAGAATAGAGAACAGTGTACCTCAAATATTTCTATTTTTGGGCAACCTTACCAGAACCTTGCTTTATATTTCATAGTAACTGATGACAAATTTGATTTCCAGGTTTTCAGATTTGACTGGAACTGATTATAGTGAGGGAGCAATTGAACTTGCACGGAATCTTGCTCTTCGTGATGGGTTTACCAATATAAAGTTTTTGGTATGTAATAACAGTAGTAGACTGACTACTGGAATTTAATTTTCCTTTGCATTTGCCCACCAAACCTAAATATCTATCAGGACTGCTACTGTGCTTTTTCTTTAGTTATTTTTATGACAATTTCAGGAACATAAGTTAGCATCAAACAGTTAGGATTATATATGAACAGTTCTTTTTCTTTCCTTGTTCCTGTTGTTGTTCTGTTCTGGATTGTTTTTGAATTACCTTGCTGTTGATCTGGTTCTCTATAATTTTCTTCTATTACATTTACCTGATACTTGCAAGTGGCAACTGGTGGGGGCTATTTTCAAGATTTAGATGCTCTCTTTACTTGGTACAGCGTTCAATTTTTACTAACTTGAGCTAACCCTAATCGTTGTCATGATGTCTGCCCATGCAAACTTAGCAGCAGTTGCTCCTTGTGTTAGGTTAAATTATTTTTATAATGGATATGCATGTTTGTATCAGGTTGACGATATTCTGGAGACAAAGCTGGAAGGAAAATTCCAACTTGTTGTAGACAAAGGAACATTGGATGCAATAGGGTTACATCCAGATGGCCCCATTAGAAGGTTAGATTTACAAAAAGGCATCTATTTCTGCTTGCTTGTGTACTACACACACACACGCACACACACACGCGCGCGCGCACACACGCACACACACACATATATATATTTGGTTCATTTACTTTTTGTTCTATCAGTATGTTCATATAATGCCTCAATATTCGAGTTGAACACAATTGATGCTTTCAATTACAAAAAGAGGGCTGGAAAAATAACATATTACAAGTACTCAAGATCTTGTTTTGTGAAGTTTTTGACCATAGCTTTTATTGTGAAGAACAATTTTCAGAAGCAATAATACATAACTAGGAATTTTACTATGCTATTTTACACGTTGATGCACAATCTTGTATTAGTTTGTCAAAAGAGATTTCTTTATGGTAGATAAAGTACTTGTACCACTTATTATTTCTCATCAAGATGAAATACAACAATTTTTGAACCTCATTCATCCTCTTTGTGTTGTATATTTCTTGTTCAGGATAATGTATTGGGAATCATTATCAAACCTGGTTCTCCCTGGTGGTATTCTGGTCAGTAATTCCTCTATCAGATAAACTTCTGGGAGTTGAATATTCTCTAATTTCCTTGATATTCTTTTTGTCAGAAATTGCTTAGAAATAAATATATGCATAGTTGTGATTGGGCCAAGATTCATTATTCACCTTAGCACTTGATTAACTTTTACAGGTCGTCACATCTTGTAATAACACAAGGGACGAGTTGCTGCAAGAAGTAGATAATTTCAACCAAAGAAAGATTGAGAGCAAGGACTTGGACCAAGAGGCAAGCAAGGAGCCTTCAGTCTTCCAATACCTCGATCACGTGCGGACTTATCCTACAATCATGTTTGGCGGAGTTGAGGGTTCTCGTGTTTGCACTGTTGCTTTTCGTCGAATGTGAAGAAAAAAAGAAAAAGAAAATGTATTCCAATAGAGGTTATCGTGCTATATTATGGTTTTAGGAGGTAGTCTATCTTGCACTTTTTAGGTAGTTAACTTTCTCTTCCCATTTTCTCATATCTATCAAATTCAAAAGGGTGGGCATTTTATCAAGGCCCCAGGTTGGGGCGAGAAACTGTGTTGGCATGTCTTCATTACAGCGAGACAATGTGGAAAGAAAAAAGTTGATATGTACTTTGAAATTGTGTTGTTCTCCTTATATTCAAGCAAGGTTTTCCATAGGAGTTTTACATGTTAAATATCTTGTTTACCATATAATTTGTCAATGTGTCATAGAAAATTGGCTGTGAAATAATCCTTTTGGTCATTTAGTTCAAATCATGGAAACTCCGTTAGGTTGCTAAACACAAACAAGCAAGTGTTTGTTCCTAAGAGAACTCTTCTGCTTCTCTCAAAGAAGAGACTTCCTGTTTGCTTGAAGGACCAGCGAACCATGAAATAATAAATAGTGGCACTTTCCCCTTGAGACAATTAAATGCCAGAGAAGTCCATCATCATTAATTTGAATAGTTACTACATACCAGAGAACTATTAAATAAAGGTTCACGACACTGGCAAGAAGATTTCTGAAATAAATAGCAACCTTGTTACAGACGAGGTTCTCAGAATATCCATGACCCGACAGAGGAGCAGAACTGTAACACAAGAACTTACTAAAACATGCAGAAACCTGAAATCAGAAAACAGTCCGGACTGAATGACCAAATGGAACAGAATTCTAAAGCATGCAGACGATAAACATTATTCAATAACTATCACTTGTTACTCGCAATCAGAAGTCGTGCTTGCATCATCAAATCACTCCTCTTCCTCTGACTCGGCACTCTGAAGCCACTCAACAAAAGGTTTTGCATTCTTCAGCACCTGAGAGTTCTTCCCACATGCTACGCCTTCATCATACCACTGAACTATGTTTTCCTCTTCAAGCAAATCTCCGTCATAAAGTACTTTCAGGACAAGTGCCACCTCCTTCAGTGCATCTGGACTACACTTGATGCTAAATGCTTCAATGGCTCGGAGCAGGAGAATCTGGGAGTCTTCATTCTTCAGGGCAGAAGCAATGTAGTTCTTTTTCTTGCTTACCTCCTTTGAAAATCCTTTGCCAACACCAACAAAAAGCACCTCAAACAGGGCAGTCATGACTTCCTGAGGGGGCTGAGCTAGAGAACCCAAAAAGCTCTTCAGTTGGCTTGGTGCTAACCCTTTGCGTAAATTAGCTGCAATCTCCTCGAGCAGCTTACTATAAGAATTACCTTGGACACCATTTTGGTCAGCACCTAGTTTTTCTTCATGTTTCACATTTCCATTAGTAAGTCCCTCTTTCTTTGCCTTCTGTTGCTTTTTCTCCTTGTCAGGCTCAAGGGTAGAGAGCATTACCATCTCAGCAGTTGCAGCACTCAGCTGTTCCTGGATCCGCTGCTTTGCAGCCTCCATTGAGGTATCTGTCAGCCACTGAACATCATCCTCCTCTTCATCATCATCTGCAGCATTATTACCATCTTGGCTCCTAGCAGGTGAAGTAGAATGATCCTCATCAGAGCCACGACCAGCTTTCTTCTTTGAAGCAACAACTTTTGCAGTACTGGCATCCTTGGAAGCAGTCACACCTTTTTTCTTTGTGTCTTTCTTTAGCTTCTTCTGTTCATCATCAGCAGCTTCCCCCTCCTTCAGTCGCTCCTTTTCTGCCCTCCTCAATGCCTTTTTGTCCTTTGCCCCCTTCTTCTGTTCAGGTGGGTTCTTCACAATGAAAGTTGTGAGCTTGTCCCTCATGTCAACATCAGACACAAAGCCACATGCAGCACACTTGAGGGTAATCATCTGGGTCTTGGTGATGATGATCTCAGTCTCAGGGTTGCCACATCCATAGCATTGCACATACTTCTTAATAAAATTCTCAAGAAGACCAGCCAGCTTGACGGTATCATGAGCTCCATTCACCAGGGAAATACCTGTCTTCTCATCAAATTTGGACTGTGCACCAAGCTCACAACCAAAATATTTTGTTGTGTAAGAAGCAGGCCTAGCCAGCGCTTTTGCAATATCCACCATGTTCACAATGTTAGTCTTGATGCCATTGCCACGGCCTTCAATTTTTGTTATCATTTTGGGCATCTTATACCTATAGAAGGCATCATTGCTGTTTGAAGCGCCAATGTTTTGCAAAGCCATCTTGGATCACAAGATTGAAATTTGGCACTGTTAGAGACAGCAGTACGCAAATGGGACAGTGTTGTTTCTTCTTTCAAGAACACTAAGAGGTTGTTTTGCAGTTATAAGAGGTTGCTTGCGATAGCAACCGGGTGTTTGCGCAGAATGCTGAAGGGGACTGTGATGCATGCAGGTAAACCTCTCAAAGGAGTTTTGGTATCTTTTTCTTGGTGTAGGAGAATATTCTCCAAGAAATCCAACTGATTCCAAGAAGAGAGGTGCTTGTTCAGACATAAAAGAGACTTCAATGTTTGCAGCCTCCACCTTGGCGATGTGCAACAACAGATTGGAAATCCAACTTCCTGGAGCAGAAAAGTCAAATATCAGATTATAATTCCAATTATCAAAGTAGTATAACAAAATATCAACAAAAAGTAGAAGCAAATATATAATAATCTTTTTTCTCAAAACTGAGTATTATTCCACAGAATCATTCCTAAAAATAGTAGACTCTCACTAGGCAAACGAAAGAGAACAATATTGTCCATCATTATAATTTCTCAAATAGAAAGGTCACAGAAGTATCAGCTGAGCGACCAAATAAAATTCCCATTACAACATTCTACGAAGAATGACTTCGAAACCATTTTACATTGATTATATGTGAACAACTGCTTATTTGTTTGTGATGCCAACCATAATACAAGAATGCACCTTACCAATTCAGATGTTTAAAAGGATTGTAAAAAAGAGATCTAGGATGGAGCCCAAGAACCAGAGATCCCCAAATAGAACTAGAACCTACTGCCAACATAAGCCTCACCATTTCGCAACAATCATATGTTTCGTAAGTAGAAGAGACATATTTTGTGAAGCTACTAGCTTCCTGCTTTCCATTAAATATCACTGTGTAAAACAATAATAAACTAAACGGGCACGTAGCATATTCCTCTCACATTAACTTCAGTAAGATACCTAAATAGCAAACTATAAATTCATAAGCCACAATGATTCTCTACCTCTTTGGGCATCAATAAAATTCTCTTCCCTTTTACACGCTGCTCAAATTAATTGTACAAACTCATCAAAGTAAGATAACAATTATAAACAACAAACACGCACCCATAAAAGCAGATCCATGCACTAATTGATTAATTATACACATATGACAGCATATCAATGTAACTTCCGAGTAACAACTGCAACAATAATCCATGTTACGGAGTTGCTAGTAGTTATATAAAACCTACCATTGGTTTCTAAATATTTCAGTGAACAGAAAGTTTCAAGTTCTAACAAACCATGAGTTTCAAAGTGAGCTTGATACTAGATACATTAGTAACTCTTATAATACTTGGGAAAAATCTCTAAAAGTTCACCACAAAATAGATTAACTAAATCCTACACAACCACTTATCTTCAAAGATAAGCAAAAAAAAACCCTATCTTGGTTGTGAATCACAGCAAACTTTTAACAGTAGATATAACCACGTACATTCTCTAATGGACAAGTACAGGTACAAACAAATAAAAACGTAAAACCACAAATCGATGGACAGATACAGATCAACTCCAAATCAACAAAAAAAAAACAATTCTAGAACAATCCAATCCAAAACGGAACCATGATCACAAATCAACAGGATTCTAATGACTACAAACAAACCCCAGGAAAAATAAATAAAGAAGGAACACAATTCAGCACGAACCATCACGATCCAGGCGGAAATCGAACCGATCTCGAGCTAATGCAACAAAATCATCGGATAAGAATGGCAACAACATAGATCGATCGCTACAAGAAGATCAAATAGAACACGGGATTTCTAAAGCAGAGGAGGAGAAGGAGAAGGAGAAGGAGAAGGAGGAGAGATTCTAACCTTGAGGGGGGCGATGGATGAAATTGAGGGAGGGAGAGGAATTATTTATAGGGAGGAGGAGGGGAGGAATCCTTTTCCTACACGGGTTAGATTTTAGGGCACCACAAGGAGAAGTCTTTGCCACTCACTTTCCCAGTAATTACAGGTCGGACCAACCTTCTTTGCCGGCCTGGTCTATACGATGAGTTCGGCTAGCCGCTAGCGTAAGCGAAGTAAATATAATTAAACCTAAAAAAAAGTGTTAATTATATTTAGCTCTTAAAATATCACTACGTCTCTTCCACATAAACCCTCTGATTTAAAATAAATTATTAGTTTAATAAGAACGTAGTTTTTTCTTCTTAATTGAAGAGTCTACGTAGAGAATATCTCTCTTAATTTAGGAGTTTTATATAAAAAAAAATTCACCTAAAGGCTTGTCTTTATTATTATTATTATTATTTAATATAATGTGAGTATAGATCAGATAGATAAATTAGTTGACCCGCAATTTGATTATGAGCTAAATAACTAGTATATACGTTAAATAATTTAAATAAACCATGTAAAGTAGTTTAACCTGTTTTTAAAATTTAAATATTTTTTTTAATAACGTTTATGAAATATGTTAGGGGAAAATTTAGATTGAGTTATATATCGGAGAAGCACAAGACATCAGTTGCAAAGTTTATTCAAACATAAATAGGATGATAATTTATAGTTTTTCTTATTATTTGACTTTTAAAAAAGAAACAAGAAACTATTTAATACACCCAAAGAAAAACCCACCAATAATTTAACTTTCTCCCTTCCTCATAGGTAAAGTGGACAGTATTTTGCCTTCCACTGCACACTACCTGCATCAAACAAGTACCCAGAGGAGTTCTTCGTTATTAAAAAAAAAAACCTAGAAGCGTTTCCTTGAGAGCTGGTGACCAAATCTCCAAAACCCCGGTGGATCCGTTACCAAGTTCGCTCCTTTTCCTTGTAACTCGGTCGGGATCGATCCCGATCTCCTCGACTTTCCTCTCCTCCAATGGCGTTTCCAATCGCCGCCTCTCTTATCTTCTTCCTCATCCTCATCCTCCCTGTTTATAGCTTCGAGTCCTCCGTTGGGCCGCGGCGATCTCTTCTCCGATCGCTAGGCGATGGCGCGAATCTCGTCGACGCGGCCGTGGACCTCAACAGCAGCAACTTTGACGCCGCCCTCAAGGGGTCGCCGGCCACCTTCGCCATCGTCGAATTCTTCGCTCACTGGTCCGATATGCTTTCCCTTTTTGTTTGTTTCCCCTGATTTGAACGAAAGTTTGCATCTTGTGGGAAGATTTGATGTATCCTTTGGCTTTTTTTTTTTTTTTTTTTTTTGAGAACTTTATTAGATTTATGATCCCGGAGGATTAATTTTATTAATTTGACATTTTCTTTTGTCGTCATGTGGTAGTTAGCTAGCTTTTGAATTAGGAGCTTCTTGACTTTTAATGCTGCCATAATTTGTAAAAGGTGAACTCCATACATTAGTTACTTTTTATTAGTGGTCGGATATGCTTTTCCTTTTTGTTCATCTCTCTGAATTTGTACGAAAGTTAGCAGTCCCTGGCGATTAATCTGATTCACTTGACCTTTCTGTTGTCGTATTGTAAGTTTAGTTTCTGTTTCTCTGGACTGGATTATAGATAATTAGATATGGAGCTTAAGCAGCTGAAATTTGCTGACTTTATTGCAGCCATAATTCGTTAAGGGCAAACTTCATAGAATTAGTTTCTTTTTTGTTAGTCGTCTATGCCATTCTAGAAGTGTGTTGTTAAGCTTTGTTCGTTTGCCATTTCCATTTGAATATGCTAATCGGAATGCTGCTGTACTCTTTTGATTCCACAGGTGTCCTGCTTGCAGAAATTATAAGGTATATAAATTTGTTGCATGCTGTGATTATGTAGAAATTCTTCTGTTGCTGACCTTTGTTATTTTGAGGGGCAATAATTCAGCCTCATTATGAGAAAGTTGCGAGGCTTTTCAATGGTCCAGATGCGGTACATCCTGGGGTTATACTCATGGCACGAGTGGACTGTGCAATGAAGGTATAGTAGCTCTATTTAGGGTCATCTTCTGTTTTTGTATCTAAGCCAGTCAGACATGCGAATTAGGTTTGCACTTTACATGCCCTTAAACATTAGATATTTTTGAGCCACTTTCATTAAAAAAAAGGTGTGATACCTAAAAGGATATGCAAATTTGGAAGTTGAGTGAAGCAACTTTGCGGCTACAAAATTAATATTCGTTTTCCTTTTCAATGTGTGACAGAACAGGTGAATACAATCCTCTGTGATAGATTTTCAGTTAGCCACTATCCTATGCTATTGTGGGGACCTCCGTCAAAATTTGCATCCGCTCGGTGGAATCCTAAGCAAGAGAAAAATGAGATACTATCAATCGATGATGGAAGAACAGCAGAGCGTTTGCTTAATTGGATAAATAAACGTATCGGAAGGCAAGTTATCTACTGGAACGCTTTCTCCTTCAGCTTAAAAATCGGCTAAAGCTTGTTAATGTCACCAGTTATATATTGTGCTGATTTTTCTTTTTTCCATCATTGCATTGCTAATTCTTGAACTTCTGAGATATTTGACGTGCAACACATCCATTTAGAATGCAATTCAATATTATCCCTGTTATTTTGCCTAACTCTATCTGCTTTTTTTTTACCTGAAACAAGTCAACAACTTCTAAGTGAATGCATGATAATTTCCGATAAAATCTGTAAAAGAAAATAAGTACGGTGCATAGTTGACGTGTGATTTCGAGAGCCTCAAGGTCTCCCCCTTTTTTTTTTGTTGAATAAAGCTAATAGCAGGAAAGCAGAATGATGTCAAACACTCTTAATTTGTAAAGTTCATTTTAATGGTCAAACCAACCCCTCTAACTTAGCTCAAGGATTTTGTATGTTTTGAGTGACCTGCTTTGCTATAATGTTGAATCAAGGACCATACACTACAAGTTCCTCAAGGATTAAGCAGTTGACTGTTGCTAAATGGCTTTATATACACTAATTATGTTTCTTGTTCGTCTGACTTATCATTTTGTAACTTCTAATCGTGTTATAGATTATGTAATCAGAAATTTCCGACCTTAGGGGCTTTTATCAGTGCTAGCATTAAGTTTCAAATAATATCTTGATGGATATGCCCTTTTCATGACATATGCAGTTCATTCAGTTTGGACGATGAAAAGTTTGAGAATGAGAATACACTTCCAAGAAATGCTTCTGATCCTGAACAGGTATTGGTAATTTGGCAGTAAATTTACTTTTTCATATATTAGTCTATTAGACTATTATGTAAGTATCGAGTAAGATTACTTTCTTTTGTAATACAAGCATATCAATTTTACATTATCATATTATATCTGTTTCATAAGATTGCGCGAGCTATCTACGATGTTGAGGAAGCAACAGCAAATGCATTTGATATAATCTTGGAACACAAGGTTTGATTTATTTCTCCGAGGTCTATATGAAATCTGCACATGTATATATTTATGATTTTTATTTTCTTTCAACAATATGCAGATGATTAATTCAGATACTCGTGCTCCTCTGATAAAGTTTTTCCAGCTTTTAGCGGCACATCATCCTTCTAAAAGGTTGGACTTCCTGTTTTCATGAGTCAGATAGATCATGTATCCTTGTTGCTTATTAATGAGTTTGGTCAGTAGGTGTCGAATGGGAAGTGCCAAGATACTCGTGAACTTTGATGATTTGTGGCCGTCAGACCATGCGGTCAGTTCACAGGAGGTCACTATATTACAGGAAAGAGACATGACAAAGAGTCACTTGATTTGTGGCAAAGAAGTTCCCCGTGGATATTGGGTATATAAAACTCCACTATGCTTATTTTTCTTTGTTGGCTTTTATGGAGTGTTTCTTGTTTTCCCTTTCTTTGGTTTCTCATTTTGCTAATTATTCTCTACCTATGGCTGGCATGATATTCCTTTTGAATTGAGTGGACTCCACCAAGGTAAATATGCACTTAACTAAAATGACAGCATTAGCATGTCAACTGTGGTAAATGGTAACAGATGACATTTAAACAGTATAAAGTTGTTTTCCACGTCATAATTAATTTTTAGTAGCTTTGCTTTCGAGACTTAGTACTTCATTTTCTTTAACTCTTTTAATACCTTGAGCTATTCTGATGTAAATTAAGCTATGAATTGTCTAGTTTATGTTTGCTTCTTTCTGCTCAGTATCTCTTTTGAGGCTTTTTCCCTTCACCTCTTTCTGCTACATGTGTTCTTTCTATTGTTATTTATCCTCTTTACTTATAGTATTCAGTTATCCTCAGGTTTGTGTCATTCTCATGTAAAGTTTGGCACAATCATACATTAGAATTAGCCACAGACTTGCTATTTTTTCGCACATACACCTGATTTTCCTTTTTAGCTTAATTAGTGTTTTTTAGTTCTGCCCCACAAGTTTTAAAAACTTTTAAAATTTTTATTCAAACTTCCCCTTGAATTTGAAGTCCTGACCAGTTTCTCTCCCTCTTTCTAAATGTTTGGGATAGTTGTCTGCCTGATTCAAGCAAAAAGTTTGGCATCATTTGTATGTGTGAATTGCATCACTGAGAGCATTTCATCTTCTTTTGTTATCTACTGGCATTTCAGATTATTGTGAGAAATTAGATTTATGTCCTGACTCTCCTGAGATGATTTTAGTTTAGCTAGCTTTTTTATTTAAATTCTCACTTTCTCCTTTTCGGTAAATCGTGTTACAGATATTTTGCCGGGGGAGCAAAAATGAGACAAGAGGATTTAGGTACTTATTTATTAACTTTTTTTAAACTAATCCCCCCAAAAATTGTTTATTTTTTAAAACAATTTACGCAAGTTTCTTGCCCTGTTCCCCTTTGGGCTTTCAATCATATATATAGTGATCTCTCCAAACTGAGCAGAGAAAGCAGCTGTGGTATGAACTTGACAGCTTTGGTCATTGTCAGTGATGTGTTTGCTGCTCAAGTAACTCCTTGCATCATCACTAGTAGAATTTACCAAAATGATGTGAAGGCCATTAATCAGAAGTGATGCATTATAGTGCCAAAATGATGTGAAGGCCATTAATCAGAAGTGATGCATTATAGTGCTGGAATGCAACTAGGCTATTACATTGGGACATTATGGTAGTGCGGGTTGCATATTGTCCAAATCCCACTAGTCTTCCTACCTGAATTTGGGTAATTTGTCACCGGGCCAGTTTTGGCATTTTCAGCTGTTTGACCCAAAACTGTGAGTTTCAGCTAAAATTCACTGTTCACCCCCAAAAGCAGTCTGCTTGCTGGTTTTGGAGAATGTTTTGGATTGGATGTGATTGAAAGTTGAAACTGATCTGTTCCAGTGAAAATGGACCAAATTTGGCTATGACTTCGAATGTTTTATACTAGAGTTAAAGAGAAGATGCATAAACCTGAGAAAGTTGAAGAAAGGGAACACTGAGGATTTCAAAGGTGTGGCAAAGAATATTGGAATATAAATGTTCATGATTGAAATATAGTGCAATAAGTATCATATTAGAATTAAAAGGTTGTACTGCATTCATTTCGTGGATGCAGTTGACTGATTGCTTTCTTTTTGCTGGACCAACTGTACAACTATTAAAAGGCCATATTTGTCATCCTAATCTGCATGTGCAATCAAGAGTAACTAAATTTGTTTTATTTATTTTGTAGTAAGTTTTCCTTTGAGAAAATATTCACTTAATAGTAAATTGAGCTGATAAGATTTTTTTCTCAGGGAAAGAGGTTGGGCACCCAACATCAAATTGATGGGGCTTGATGGTTTCTATCAAGAGTTAACATTTTATGCATATATGGATTTCAGATGCTATGTCATACTCTTGTTTCCATTTTTAGTTACAAAGCCAGGATTTTTTATGTGCTTAACTAATTATACAACTGAGTGGGACTATTTATGGAACTTCTTAATTGCACTGCAAAGTAAATTTTGCTGTCTTGCAAAGGATATTATGTTTCTG
This sequence comes from Typha angustifolia, assembly GCF_048772165.1. Classification (NCBI taxonomy): domain Eukaryota; kingdom Viridiplantae; phylum Streptophyta; class Magnoliopsida; order Poales; family Typhaceae; genus Typha; species Typha angustifolia. The sequence continues at coordinate 3,070,663 of NC_133239.1, forward strand.
AGTAACAGACAGATTGAACATAGTGCTTGTTTTTGTTTGTTGTGGTCTATTGCAGCTGTGGACTTTGGGTTCTGTTGCACTCACTTTCCGTAAGAGTTGGAGATGGAGAAAGTCAATTGGCTTTTACAACAATCTGTGATTTTATCCACAATTTCTTCATATGCGAGGAATGCCGCAGACACTTCTATGCTATGTGCTCAAGGTATAAAAGTTTACTTGTTGTCATCTATGTTTCAATACCATGTCCAGTTCTCAATTTGGAAATTTCACCACAGTGTCTCGATCCCATTTAACACAACTCGTGATCTAAGCCTTTGGTTATGGAGTGCACATAACAAAGTGAACGAGAGGCTGATGAAAGTAGAGGAAGCTTTAGACACCGCCGACCCTAGATTTCCGAAGATCATTTGGCCTCCAAAGCAGCTATGCCCATCCTGTTATCATTCCCCAAGCAGGAAAAGTAGTGGCGCAACTCAAGTTGATTGGAACGAGGACGAAGTGTTCCATTTCTTAGTTAAGTACTACGGAAAGATTCTTGCATCTTCTGACAGGGATACTGCTCTCAGCAGCAGGAATGATGGATCACCAATGGATGACATTGCCACTTCTACAAATGCAGTAGCTGTGCCTATTGGAGCTGCGCTTGGTATCGCCCTCGCAAGCTGCACATTCGGGGCACTAGCATGCTTTTGGAGGGCACAGCAGAAGAATAGAAAGTACTTACACCAACATCGCTCTTTAAAGAACATATGAATTCTAGGAGGGTGATTATCTTTATATGTGGCCCATTAGGCTGTCATTTGCTTGTGAGAGTATGATTTGGCATTTGACGAGATTGGCCATTATTCTCTTTTTTATTTTTGTTACAGGCAAAGAAAGAACTGGAACTGAGACTAGGACAAAATTGCTGGACAACCAACCACAGCCATGAATCAAGATCCATACCATGAACGAGAGATCATCTTGGTTCAAGTTTTTCAGTTATACAGATTCTCCAACTTGTTCATGGCTATGAAATGTATATTATATTCATAGGTGCAATTTTCCTTGGTGCCCAATCTCAAACACATTGTTATGAGAAGAAAATGCCAGACAATTTTAAAATTCAGACAAGTTTCAGGTACTGGCCATTATGTTCAAATGTGACTTATTTACAATGGGAAATAACATTCTGACAGCATTCCATAAGCAGTAATTCCACACTTCGTGATTACAGAATTTGCAAGTGAAGCCATAGACCTGTACTCAATTATATATAGTGCTTACAGAATCACAATTCCTCTGAAGTCTGTTCACTTTCTATTGGAAAAGGATGTGGAACACTAGATTTAACAAAACAAAACAAAACAAAGGTAACGTTTAGTTCTATAATAACTTTCACATTAGTTTACTTATGCTCATTTCTTAAATTTGTATAAGAAAATTTATACGGGTCTAGATTATTATGGTGTTTGACTGTAAATTAGTATACTGGTGAATAAGTTACACTTGATACGGCATGAGAAGTAATAAATTTAGAAAGTATTTTGATAAATGGCTAAAATATTTTTAATAGTGCATGGATAAGGAGAGGAGAGCACAGATAATAGAGAGAATAATTGAAATAATAGTTGGTTAAAGTAATATATCTTTAAGAGCAAAATAATGATTAGATTTTGTTATTAAATATAAAAAAAAACTAGATGTAAGAGAATAGGAGAGAGGAGTAGATATTAATAAATTAATATTGAGACGAAATGTTGTTTGATTACTATATTAGTATTAAATTTTACTATATCAAAATCAACCAAACGGGGAATTCTATCAAAGTTTTAGCAACTGCACTTTCCAGTTACCGGACATCGTACTACTTGTCTCAATCTCAAGCATGGCATTATTTTACACTATAACCTCCTGCCAAGCCAGGTTACTGTTTGCATTTAAGGAGTACCCATTAGAAGTCCAAACAGACAAACTACCATCTATATCAAAATTTATTGTGATCAGTGAAAGCATTTAAACTATAGTTATCAAAACTGGACCAGACCGATGGTCGAACCGATGATCGGATTACCAAATTGGTTCATTTTTGTTATTAGATCGGATAAGTAATTTATCTAATAAAAATCGACTGACCCAATAGATGAATTGGTAAATTATGCAACCTGGCCGGTACAAACTGACCGGGTCAACTTGGACCCATGACCGGGTCAATGCCTGGTCCAATTTAGATAACTACGATTTAAATCGAACTGATGCTGGTTTTATTGGCAGACAAAGAAAGTATCATTTCTTGCAAGGGGAATCTCTAGCAATGCATGCCAGGAGCAACCAAATGAGATATCTTAATTACTTTGCCTACTTAATACTTGAGACTCAATTAGGAGCCAAAGTCCTAATAGTTCTTTTCTTATCAGTGTACCTTCTTACTGAGAATAAATAGTAGGAGCCAAAGTCCATATAGTTGAGAATCAATGTATCATCCCTCTTTCCTTTAACTACTCCAATCAAAATGAACAGTTTGTATAATTTTCAGAAGTATCTAATTCATCACACACAAATTTGTGAGTTATCGAGCAACAGACTCGAAACTGTCAAATATAACAAATGGGACCAAAGTAGGCATTACAGAGATATACTTGATTTTGCTTCCACTATTGGAAAATATACACTTGAACTATTGTATATGGTTCCTTCATACAGGACACTTCATCTTCATTTTGATGAAGAGAGTGACATCACCAGAGGAATGAAACCGCTGTTAAGTATAAAAAGCTGCGCGAAACTACTGTATGATGTCTTATTTACACAATGTGACCATCACTCCTGCAATTCCATCTGATGCATCAGTGCTTGATGGAAGTGCCACTTCCAGACTTCCACTCATTTCTTTTATCGATCTTCTGATGATTGGGAAGGCAGAAGATCTAAGACTCCTGCAATTATGGCAAACTGTCTGCGCTTCCAGATTCCACGATGGACAACTCATGTGTTACCTATTATCTCAGAAAGCTAGATAAGGACAGAGATCAAACTGAAGGAACATTTAGTAGCATTCATCCAAATAGGAAAGAAAGACTTACTTGATGTTGGTATTGCCGGTGATGAAATGTTAAAATTGCTCTCAAAATTATATAGATTGGTAGGACAATTCCAGCAGTCCTCAGAAGTGCCGACTAATTTGACAAGAGTAAATGGGACAATCAATATAAATGGGCTTCTTTATATGTTACTGTTAATAAAATGAATTATATTATCAGAGCATTACCGCTAAAACTGTAAATGAATACAGCTTGGACTCTGTGAGGATGATTGGAAGCGCATCATGAAGAACCAAAAGAACCATGAACTGGCAATGGAGATTTTGGAATAGTACTATAATAGGTCAGAGAGAGATTTGCCTGGAATAAAGAAAACCTAACTTATTGAATAAACAACTCACAATTATGGCAACTATGCGGCAGTATATAATGCTTCTCGCATTTGATGTTGAATAATCATCAGCAGAGGATCCAATTGTATTGCGTCCTGAGGTCTCTATGTACCTAATATTGTGGTTTTCCTGGCTTGCCCAATTTCCCCTGGTAATAGAAAGCACTAGAACATGTTACTAATGATCATATAGGAGATAAGCATCCGTGTTGCTACCAGAGTAGAGCACAAAGAATACCTAAAGTTCATAGGGATCCTCCTCCCATATAGCAACAACTTTGGAGGAGCAGTATAGCCTGGTTTGAATTGCTGATCCAAGAAGAGGAGAAAGACAGCATCAGTAAGTTTGCAGTTGGAAGGGAATAACAAAGTATGCAGAATTAACATCATAAAAAGCTATTACCACCTGTAGGCATATCTCGCATGTAGTACCGCCCTTCTCATTACACCATTTCTGAACACATTTACGATGAGCATACTGCAATCATACAAAGAGCAGAGAATAAGAAAAGCAATAATGAATATATATTATCATCTAAAAAACAAAACAAATTCATTTAGGAGCATTTTCAGTTTGGGAAAAAAGATCTTTTTATTCTGTAAATACTTTTCCTATGTTAAGACTTGCTGCGTATTAAGATCTAGTGACATAAAGAGGCAAACTTTCAAAGCCGATAAACTCGTAGGCCACAAGGAACTCTTGACAACTATGATGGCAGTGGACCAGAAGTGTAAGAAAAATTTCAGTTCACCTATACCTTAATAACACCTCTTCTATCATGAAGATTAATAAGCACAAAAAACAAGAAAAGAAAAGAAGAAGATAAATTGGGAATCTTATGAAGAACATCCAGTAGCTAAAAAGCTTAGGCATCATCTACAGACAATATGGATACTACCACTCGCAGATTTCGTTCGATACTAGTAAGAGACCAGAAGTGCCGCTAAAGCTACATCAATTAATGCAATATCTCATCTGAGCAAGATGCTGTTACAGAAAACAAAACAAATCTACGGTAAAAGTTGCCCAAATTCAGACAATAAATACACTCCAAATAATTTGATATACCCTATGCTTAACTATCACTCCACAGACTTAGATATGCATGCATATGTTTATTGTTAAGTTTCCTTTACTTAATAAATACACTTGCAGAAAACCACACGTAAACTATTGCCATCTTAAGACTCCCTAAGGTCCTTCTTGGCAAATCAAATTCTCAACTTTAAAAGGTACTCAAATTGACTGCCAGAAACCAATATAATATACAACATATTACCCTTAAGCTGCCACAACAGGAACAGGGGGTCTCCATGTTGGAGTCGTCGTCTTCCTCCTGACAAATTCGACACTCCACCACATTACCAGTGGGCTTCTTAATACTATCATTCTTCTCTTCAGAAAGATTAAACTTTGTGGGTGAGGAAGGACAATTTGAGGCCTGGTTTCTGCTCTCAATGGCTGCTACTAATGTTGATTCCGTAAGCAACCGGTCCACCAGCAACACAAAATGGTCACCCATCCTTCAATGATCACAAGAAAGAAGAAAAGAATTGTAATTGGAGAACCAAAAAGCCTTAAAGCTATACTCAAAGAGAAGAAACTAAAAAGGATCAACTTTTTTACTTGTTCGTCAGCTAAAGATCACAGGGATACAAGCCAAGTACATAATAGAAAGAAATAGAGTTAATTGAAAGGAGACCCTTTTCAAGGCAAACCAGGGTCAGAATTGAATTATAAAAAACATCTGCAGATTAAATAGCAATCCAGCCAAGAGCACAATTATAAAAAACCAATAAGATAAACCATCAAAAAGACCCTTCTTAAGCGGAAACTCTTACAAGTTTTCAAATTAAAGTTACAGTTCATCATTAGGAACACCAAAACAGGTGAAGAGACAAGAAGGAAAAAAATAAATAAAAATAACATCGAGCCCATCAAAACCCATCATCAAAACGACCAAGGAACCATGGAAGAATCATTGCGCACCTGAAGTAATAAGACTAAACAACCAAAACGGGAAAAAGGCGGCAGCTTTTTCGCTGGTTCCTCCGAAAGCTCCTCGCTTTCACCACCGAGAAAGGAGAAAGGAGAAAGCGCAGCAAAGGGAAGCCAAGGAAAGCGAACAGGTAAAGGAGGCTTGCAAAGTGGGATTCGGATATCTTCAAGTAGAGAAAGGAAGAGATTGAGAGAGAAGAGAGAGGAGAAGGGAGGGAAAAACGAAGGAAAGAGGAAGAGGGGTTAAGAAGGAAGCAAGAGATGGAGTGCAGGACTTAACAGAATTATTATAAAATTTTAATCCACGCTAAGCTGCAGCGGTTAATCTACCGTTGAAAAGAGATGTAAAAAATTATAATTACCCCCCTAAGAAATAATCTATTTAAAAATAAGTAACAATAGGTTAATTAAGAAGTTACCACATTAATTTCAACATTTGGGCTATTAGTTACGAGAAACTTAACGTTTATAACTTCGTTTATACGAGAGTTAGTATCCAACTAAACGGTAAACTATAATTTGCTCTATTAAATAGTGCAAAATATTCTACTGGTTTTTCTTTTCCTGTAAGGAATTTAAGAATGTTTGAGGCTTCGAGTGGACTTTTTGACCACCAATTTTACTTAAATTTATTATTAAACATGATCTAATTTACTATAATTCTAATAAAAATATTAAATTGATTAATTTTTTTTTTGTCTTAATTGCTAAAAAATTAAGTTAAAAGAGATGTATATATATATATATATAACGCTGATGAATTAAATCTTATTTAGTAATAAGTTTGAGGTATAATTATTTTCTTAAATAAAATTTAAAATAAGGATAGTTTGGTCAAAAGCTCACTGGAGTGTATGTTTTTGCATGTAATTCACCCTTTTATAGTTTTATTTTAATATTTTTAATATTTTATGGTTATATATATAAACTAAAAATGTTATATTTTCTATTATATTAAATTAAGTTATTTTATAAATCTCAAAAATAGCTTAGTTTTAATTAGATAAACTTTCCCAACGCATCTAAAATAATATCGATCGAATTTCAAATAATAAATATATATATATATAATATATTCAATATATTTATTATTTAAAATCTAATCGGTATTATTCATTTGAAAGCTTCTCAATATTTTTAAATTTGATATATTAATTAGTTAAATATGATCGAAAAAATAACCGTCTTAATTTTAATGTAATCGTAAGAGGTAAAATGACATAAATAAAATAATAAAAATCAAAATAAATTTATGACTAACCACTGGATGGTAAAGCATAGTTTTCCCTTATTACAAAATACATCAGTCCAATTAAGAAATAGGGAAAAGTATAAAACTAAAATAACAGACAACATAAATGATTAAAATGGGAAAAAAAGAAGAAGACCCTTTCTTTGGTAATTAAACTTGGGTAAATTAGGCTATTTGATGTATACTAACAAGCCAATCAACAGTAACTAAGATTGCCCTCCAAATTCCAATCATATAACAGGGGATTAGGTGGCCAATTTATGAAATGACAATGCGAATTGTCTAACATCAAACACTGCCCATTTAATTATGCTGTGATAAAGATCTGTGGGATAACTAACCCACCAAACCCTGTTAGTCAACGATAACTAAGTTTCTTCCCTATTTAACCAATTAGCCCTTTGATCATAGGTTTAAGGGGGACATCATTTGGCATATTTCTAGTGGATTTAGTGGAGTAATCATGCATTTGTGATGAAATCAACATAACAATTTTATTTGCCAAAGCTTTGAGTCACCTAAAGATTTGACTGGAGTTGAAAGATTTTTCTTGTCTAATCATTGAAGTTATATCATCAATTTGACTGGGATTGAAAGATTTCATCTGATAAAAGATTCCTTTTCTCTTGTGTTATATATATATATATATATATATATGTACTCCTCTGCTCTCTTTTTTTTTCCTGAAGATTAAACTGAAAAAGAAAATGGAAGAGAATCAGAGATTTTTAAAACTAATGAGGGAAGTTTAGATATTTTAATTTTTAGTTTTTAAGAAGTATTAGAATAATTTTTATTTCTTCATCTGTTGTTAGGTTGAAATTGACTTCGATTATTTTCAAGGCATTAAGAATAAAATGGAAGGCGATAAAATGATAAATATCTAAAGGTAGGTTGCGGATGATAATAAAAGCTAAACATAACGTAGCGTGTCTTTGATAAATTACCCTTCAATCTATTTAAGACACTTAAACTAATTAAGACTTAAGCATGGAGGATCCCCATGGTTCACCCACTTGTGTAGCAGAACATCATGATTGCTGAAAATTTAAGAATAGAGCATTAGATCATGAGGAATGGAATTTGTTAGAGGGTGAACAACTAAGCTAACTCAAGTGAGAAAATGAAGTCTCCAATTGAATAGTATGATGAATCTAGTTAAGGTTGGCTTGGTTGGCCACTTCCTCAAGCAATCCATTGCTTTGATCTCCCTGTGGATTACTTGACATCATCACAAGCATAAGAGGAAAAAGAAGAAGCCCAAAAAAGCACACACTTTCTTCTTCTTCTTCTCCATTTTTCTTTTTCTTTTTTTACTATGAGGAGAAGGTAATCGATATGGAATGAGGTCATTTACTATAGATGTGACTTGTGAGAGCATGGGTTGTTGTTCTTTTAGATATCCATATGGGAAGTCTCCAAAGACTATAAAGAGAGTTCTCTCTTGAAAGCCATATGACCCACCTCTCAAGGTTTGGAGTGATGGTGGCATGGTGTGGTTCAACTACTACCCACCGTACTAAATTTTTGGGTCTTCTTTACGTGGGCTCCATCCTGGTCTAATATATCTATGTTGCACACTGAATTTATGTTAGGAAAAGATCACATCCCAAGGAAGTCCTCCATTGATTGAAGTGTAATCAAGTAGTAGAGTTGTGTCAGCTCATGACAAAGTTTATGAGTTTAATTCTCGAATAACGTTAGAATTGATATTTAGTTCATCTTTTATTAAATTATTCTATGCCTATAGTTTAGGCTAGTTGATTTATTTCCAACTTATATATCAAGAATGTTAATTTTTTTTTGTGCTTAGTATATAATTAGCTTATAAACTTATTGTCTATATGTATTAAAAAAAAGAAGTTATATGTTTGAAATGGAGTCATATAGCTTTGACATTTTTTGTTATGTCTTGGAAAATGAAAGGCAATGAGGCTGTGCATCTTGTCACCTAATTTAACTTGGTGTGGATTATTTGGTGGCCAACCCTATCAGAAGATTACACTCCTGGAAAGTGATGGTTAGAAAAAATGACCAACGGCATCAACCGTCTGGTCAACAGTCTGGAAAGTGGTGATGGTTTAGGAGTTTCTACTCTCAAAACAAATGCTTCTAATGTGGTAAACTTAGTAGATATGACTTCATCTTTCATCAACTATCTTTAACAACATCCTCCAGTCCATAATAATTTAACTCCTATCATCTCATTACATCTTCCATATCCTTTTCCTTGCTTATTAGGTTTAGGATTCGACATCGATGTCCAGAGAACAAATTCACAATTGCAACATGTATATAAATCATAGACTGGAGCATTCCTTGCATCAAATAATAAGAAAAGAATAATAATTACTGAAGGTGCTTCAGCGTGAGTGTAAAGAGAGAGAATAGATACACAAAATAATCCTTCAGACAAAATGGAGAGCAGCAATTGTTTGACATTTGAGGTTAACCATGTTGCCCAAGATAATCACCACATTTCAACTGAGTGTCCTTAATAGTACATATCTTGGCAAACTTCCGAGGAACGAATGCCACTCTAATTAGACATACAGATGGAAATAAATCCACCAATTAATTGCAATTTATAATGGTGTTCACTGCATTATTCCTGATCATCAATGGTATCATGGACCTTATTTTCAACTCTTCCAAACTCATAGTTCTTACCTTGTTGCAGCTTTCACATCAAAAATATAATCTAGGTGAAAAGATAGAATGAGAATTTGTGATAAGAAAAATGTAGTCTATGAAATATAATTTTCTGTTGATGTAAATTAAAGATGAAGCCAAACATCATCTTTCAGGATACCCATCCTTTCCTTTTTCTTGCCTTCACAAACTACAACCACACTAACAATCAAAAATAAAATTTACTGAGAATGCTTCTCATGAATGAAGACCCTGTTAGAATGCTAAGAACAAGAAAGATCACCCACAATAAATCAACTCTCAGCTTTATCATTAAATGTATTGATCAAAAATTAGTTTGTACACTCAAATGGCAAGGCCAAAATAAATTAGATAAATTATCCTAGCTATGAATTAAAAGAAACAGAACTACAATAAATAGACTAAAATAACTTGCTTTCCGACTTTTGTCAACAAAAAAGAAAGATATTACAAAAATACAAGATTAATAAATTATAAAGCGAGTGCGAATCAGCATGGAAGCATGCCTTGAGTTCTGCTTTGCCCCCACTGACCATTGGTGATAACATTTCCAGAAAAGTTTAGCTCAGTAGCTTCCATCAGCAGAAAACGAACATGTCCTTGTTAGAGGAGAGCATTCTCTTTGCAGAAGAGGTTCCGACAATTCTTTCCAACTGCAAATTAAGTCATCATCAGTGGTAAGCACAACTGAGTGTATGCTGGGCCAATAGTCCAACAGATTGGGAAAGGCAGCAATTTACATATGGAGACATCAAGGAGACTCTGAGCTATTAATGACAATGGTTGACATTATTTGGATAGGATTGAGAGTAGTCCCTATTGCGGATATGATACAGGAATAACAATTAAATGCTTTTTCCATACCCAACAGACAACAAGGTGCATCAACAAAAGAAATATAATTCAATACAGGCAAGAAAGCAGCCACAACAAGAGAAAACTGAAAATGACAATGCAAGACACAGTTTGAGAAAAAAAAAATCCACTTATGGATGAAGGACCTTAACAAAAAAAAAATGTAGATGAATTGGAATACAAGGAGTCATGAGTGATAAATTTAATGATAACTAAGATTAATTAGAGAAAAAGAAAAAAAGTTAAAATAGCACAATTGAAAACAATAGTATTGTCCAAACTACATCAAATCTCTTCTTGTGGAGAAATGTCCCAGGTCCAGATATTTGGCAATAACTAACATGATAGCTTATAAGCAAAATGAAATAGGATCAGAAGTGGGATGTGATGGCGCATACTGATCTAAGGTATTTATAATGTACAGAAGTTGCCATCTATAACAATTAGTCAATATAAATGATCTACAACAATCTCTCAATAGAGAAGTTCCATATTCTTTTTCTCTGTTTACTTTCTATTCATATCCCAAAATATCTGACATAATAAAACGTATTCAGTTCCCACAACTTTACTATGTTTGAAATTACATGGAGTCAAGTTGCAGGAAACAACAATGTACAAACTACAAGCAAAGCATGCTCAGAGCTTGTTTTATGGATGGGGAAGATCCCTGGCTACTTTGGCATGCCCAAGAAGGCATCAAGCTGAAGTAAGCAGAATTGCATTACAGTGAAGCCACTTCCAAGAAAGAGTGAACCAGAAATAGTTCAAATCATATGAAAAGAGGGACAGAGAAAGAAGCCACACACAGAGCAAAGGGAGAACAGAGGGAGGGAGGGAGGGAGAGGAGGGGGGGAATTAGGGTGGATATGTGAAGAGAGTTGGCACAACAGAACAAGAGATATCAGAAAGGGTGCTTTAGCTGAGGCACTGGTGGAAGAGAGGAGAGTAGCAAGACGACCACATTGAAAGAAAGAAAGAATGCAAGTTTTCACAAATGCTCACTATCTCTAGTTAACTGACAAACATGTACAAGCAACATCAATGAAATCATCCCGATATTCAAGTTTCACGAAGGGCCCAGGCTTGTTTAGGATCTGATTGAGCCCGGACTGTATTATGCTCTCACTTCGTAGCTTAGCTTAGATCAAATTAATTTTCTTCAAGAAAAGCCATTTCCAAGAATAAACCTAGTTCAGGATGCATTAGCCAACCTGGAGCCATTACACAATCCACCCATATGGTACAAGAGATTGAAGGTTTCAACTTCACTCACCCTAAAATGGTCGAAACAGGAGAAAAGCACATTGCACATCCTGTTGTCAGATCCATCAAGCATATTGATAATCTGAAAAAAAAATGATAATAGAATATAGATAATAAGCTTCATATAGACAACACAAAGAAAACATATCATGAGGACTAAAACTTATTATTCAGAGATTACCTCAGGATAAAATTCCTTTCTCTCCGGCAGAGAGTAGAAAATTAAATTCTTTATTCCGCGGATCTGCATTTCATAAATCAAACAAAGTTTTCTTCATTATATGATGAAGCCACAGTGGAAGTTAGTTTTAGAGAACGTATATAATTTTTGGTACTTCTGTAGATAAGAACTAAATCATTCCCTATCTAAGGTGCACTAGCAAAAAGCACATAGAAGACATTAGCTACTTTAAGGCACAGAAATATCAGCATGAGAAGCATTTCTACTTGAGTATCAGATGGAACCTTGTATCTATGGTAAAAATGGGATCTTTCAGTATAAAGCATGATCTTCCGCTTGCCTTCAAAAAACCAAATCCGTGCACGGGATATATCACTTTGCTTTGTATACCTAGGATACAAGTTATTCAAGTTAGCAAATGACCTTTTGCAAATTGTGTCATAAAATGCTTAAGAATGGCAAATAATTAAATGCAATACATCAAAATAATTTGTTATGAAAATATCAAAATGGATGAATAGGTAAGTGTTCTTACTCCCCAAGCAGACAAAAAGAAGCATTTTGAGATTTTAAGAAGTTCCGAATCCGAACAAATTCAAAGTAGGAACTTATGAATAGCAAGATTCCTCCCTGTATGAAAAACCCAATAAGAGTGAAGTTACTAAAAATAAATGATCCATGACACATGTACAAAACATGGTAACAAAATAACAAATATAAAAAAAAAATTATAGACTTCATTCAAGGTTAAAGTTTCAACTAAGGCCAAATCCGATTGGAAACCCAACAAATCTCGGGTTTCTCGACATTCTAATCAATTCTGTCCCAAACTCTCCTCACAGTCAACTCTGGCCAGAATTCACTATAAGGCCAAAAAGAAAATGATAAGCTCAGCCAGAAACTTCCTTATATTGCTGTTTTTCTGCAAACAAAAATGTATATTTTCTACTATACCAAAATTTACACTTGAAAAATTGCCGCTCAAATTAATTTTCCAAGTTAGATGTCAACTATAGAATTTAAGGATTGGCAATGTATTGTCCCTTCTTGATATGCTTTTCGAAGTAGAAAACCCTGATTTTAGTTGTGATACTCCAGAAACTAGTATTATGGTGTACTAGCTGTCATTTATTTCATGTCATAACTTCCAATAATGAACGTATCCCCATATCTATTAGCTTGCACATTAACAATTTTACATAAAAGACTGTAACCTCTCCTGTTATCGACCATGAAAGGCCAATAAGCTTGATAATCACTACCAAAGCTGAAAAACCACCCAAACCAAATGTGTGGAGAGGAGTACAGGCCAAAATTTTAATTAAAGTTGGAAAACATTTGCCTAATTCTTCTGTTGGAATTTTGAAAGCTGTCAAAAAGGCTAAAAGAAGCAAAACAAAAATCGTTAGCAAGTAATTGTAGATCTACCCCTCATTGTTGTCATGCCACATTCTTGGCCGCACATAGTGTGCTAGTAAATTGTCAAAACAAGTAAAGGGATAGTATCTATAATTCTTCCATGCTGACCTAGGCCAACCTGTATCAAACCCTCCTAACTACCTCTCAGCTTTGTGCCAATCTGTATCAATCATGTACCATCCCAATTGGTATGTATCATGATGATGACTGACCATAACACTAGCATGATAGTCCTTGCTGGTCTTTACTAGACCATTCAGTGAGGTTATTCTAGATGTGTTTATCTGAAGTTTTGGAACACATAATATTTGCGTTCACCAATTGAAATAGGTGATATTGCAAGATAGATTGTGTAGATCTACCTTTTGTAGGTAGGTTGTGCCATACAAATATCTTAATCTTAGAAAAGTAGGTGATATTTCTCAATTTATGTTTATGGAAATAGAGGAATGCAAATCAAAAAAGAGACATAAGTAAGATCTATTAAACTTTCCATTAGTCCTATAAAATATAAATCTCCTTTCAATTATCCATGGAGTAATATAGCATTTTGGGTATGTTTGTGAACAAATATTGCCTAGGTCTAAGTTCTATCGCATCAAAGGAAAGATAAAACTTGCATGGATTAAAAAGTAAAAGATACTCTAATTTTTTGTATTACAAATGTGTCTAGCTTAGTTTCATAAGTGTACTTAAAATAAACATGCATGAATTAATTCTTTTTATTTTCCAAATGGATCAAGAAGAAACTTGGACAAAATCGATTGATGGTACATAAAATAAAATAAAAAAATACCTCAACAGAGTCCTTAATCTTAGGGAAAACCTGCACACGAGAAATGAAGTATATCAGATAGTAGTAGTAGTAGTTCTAGGTTTAAGAGTAGGATAGAACTTCATATATAAATAAAATGGAAATTAGTACATATTATACAAGAGGTTACAAGCTAGACTTGATAAAATCTAAACCTAGTACAAGAGAAGGAACCAATCCTTCCAAGCTTCGTGTTCTGATTAGCATGAGTAAAAATAGTATTTGTGTGCTCATTATCAAGATTTATTATTTAAGTACAGTTTGGCATCTAGAATGTGACTTGCTGAATTTAGTAGTCTGTAATCCACAATAGTTCACAAATATTACCATGCTTATTTTCAAATTTTCTTGCATTTTACAAAACCCTATCAGAAGGACCAATAAGATCTATGTCTTGAAGTCTAACCTTGGCTCCTGCAACTCTGAATGCCCTATTTGACTTGGCCCTCCTTGTTTTGAGAAATGATGAAATAATGATGACTTAAAGATTATATACAAATTCATGGATGAACTTGTGCATGTAAGGCATATCAAATTGACAAAACTCAAAATGCAATCTGATCAATTACTCCATGTCCTAGCTCTCTTAGTAGGGTCACTATTTCCTGATAGATAATATATAACTTTGAGATTAGAGCCATACAACCTCTAGTACCTTCACCGCCTCAAGTTCATATATGGAATTAGCATAAGTAACAGTAGCATATGGAAGCTTTATAAACTAACCTTCTTACAAAAGTAATCAAGGCGAGCATCATCAGCACTAATGATTGAAGAGGCATCAAAACGCTCATATACCTGATGGAGTGGTTACACGCTGTAAGAATTTCATGATCTGAACCAAAATGTACATAGAAGTTGCTGAATTTACCCATGCTCTCAGGGTGGAGAAAAGCAGGAAAAAGGAAAGACGAGTAAAGGATACTATCATACTACTAGGAAATCCTAAAGTTACCAAACTAGTATATTCCACATACAACACATGAACAGACACAACACTCCCTCGCACAACTTGAGAGAATATAGACAAATAAGCTAAACAAACCAACTTACCTGCCCTACTTGAAGAAGTATTTTGGGAAGAACACCTTTATATTCAATCACCAGTTTAACCTGAAAAGGAAAAGAAAATCAGCTTATTGTAGAACTTCAGCTTCTAGAAATTCAGTACATTGGCATACCTTTCCCTCATAATTAACCGATTGGCGATGGAATAATGCGTTCATGTCTACAAGAGGAAAAAGAAACATGTGACATCTTAAGGGGAAAAAACTTATGGAGTGAAGAGTGGTGATCATTACATATATTATAGAAAGTAAATTTAACAGTAAGCAAAAAAAAAAAAGAAGAGAAAAGAAAGAAGATATCAGAGGGTTAGAGGTGGGAGAAGATTGATTAATATCCACAAGAAATAATACACTCATAACAGAAAAGACAAATTTCTTACAAGCAACGCATCTGAAATATAGAAGTACGATAGACAAATTAGAAGTTAATGAAAAGCTCGACTTGATCTGTCAAGCACCATCTAGGATCTTAATCCACCGAGGGGAGGATGGCAGAAAAAGAATTTCAAGGCCTGAACATCAAGGCAGGAACATAATCTAAGTGAAATTGCTCGAGCTATTAGCAGAAAATCTTATACGTCTGTACTTCCCTAGTTCCACTTTGTTGATCTAGCCAGATAATACTTTCTGCATATGATCGCAGAAAAGAATCAACAAGATAAGGACCTAATACAAACCAGGAAGAGATCCGGAAAAGAAAAAGGTCAAGTAAATACTAACGGAATAGTATTTATCCATCTCTATTGCATATAGCAAAATTTGAATAACTAAAAATATTTTAGTACCTGGATTTAGATAAGAGCTCAAGAGTATCGTTTGTCGATAAAAACACGCGTTCCCATCCAAATACCTGGTTATTAAAAGAAAATGTCACATATACATAAGTGTGATACTCAATCTAACTATTCTGATCACACACATGCCCCCTTTCAGCAAACAATAAATTAAAATCAACTTCACGATCTTGAAATACCAAAATCATCCACAAATTTAGAAAAATAACTAAGATAAGTACCTTTCATCTTTATCTGCTAAAGCCAAGATTTTCCTTTTCTCTTTCTTTTTCTTTTTAACATAATGAAATGAAAGTACAAGAATCAAAGAAACAAAAAGTAGAAATGGTGGACATACTCTAGCTACCTGCTATGAATGTAGGGATGTAAAGACAGCACAGTGCACTTTGAAGCTCAAGACAACATGACACAGGTATGGGACAAAATGGAAATTATATATGAGAACCTACCATGGCCTAATGCGCATCACATCAGTTCCATGTTGCTTTGATGGTATGCGATTTAACTGCTCTAAAACAGTATTCACATGGGACCAATTCTGCATGGTTGTTTCAGTCTTTCAGATACAATTCATTATTTAATATTGTCTCAAAGAAAAAATAAAATAAAATTTCCTGCTCATGACTAACCTGCATGGCTATCACGTCTGCATGATCAATTATCAACATCTGCTCATTGTAACATAAAAAATAAGTAAATCAGAGAGGGAGATAAAAGTTGCATAAACTTAACAACTAATTATTAATTTCACAGGCATGGCAAGTAAAAGGAATGCTACATACCTCGATTGACGATAGATAATCTATGTCCTTTTCCTTCTCAAATTCACTTTTCCCAATTTTCTGGCAAGAAAAGAAAAGGTAATTTTACCAGTAAATAAGCAACTTTACAAAATTGGTACAATATTGTTAAGAAAAAGTGATTAATTTATAAATAACATTAGAATTTAGAAACATCTGAAGACTGTAACTTAAAGTTTTAGACTACAAAATAAACCTCAAAATTTCTTCTCACAGAAAAAAACTTTAAGAAAGAAGTAATACTAAAGCAAGCTTAGACCGACTTCTATTAGATCGTATAAATAAGGTTTTCCAACACTAGAATCTTGCTGATAATGGAGCCTAGGTAGATAGACAGAGATATCCTTACACATTGAAAGTTTAATACTTACAGTGACCAATCCAAGAGGAGATGCAACAATGATGTCTGAGGAATAGAAATCGCTGTACAATTTTATGGATCTCCTGCAAACACAGATGAACATATGATGTCTACTCCAATAAAGTTGTAAGAGAAAGTACATCAGGATACACATAACATTACACGACACATAGATGTTTCATAGACCATAGTAAGCAAAGAAGTTTCTCAGAAATAATCATGCAGCCTCAATAGGTGTTGCCATCTGTCAGTTTGTCTATTGCAGTATACTGACTTAAGAATCCTCTAAAGTGCTAGAAAGTCCATAACGATGACAGTCTTCACCAACTGATTTGTCATATTTGTTCACCCAAAATATTTGCAATCATTTGCTCTATTGTAGAGAAGAAATTAAAGACACATCACCATTCCTTTTAGCATGGAACAATGCCATAATTCACCTAATAATGAGTGCACATACAACAATACAAGATGTATGAGGGAAAATGGCCATTGAGGTCTTTCTCAGATCATGAAGCTGAATCAATCCTTGTCTAGCAATCATATAGCAGAAACATACAACTGAAAGTTAGCCAGCAGCAACGATATCCATAATAATCATGTTCAGATTTGTTGCTTGAAAGAGAAGCATGTCAAAACCGAAGATGAACATGAGCTTCTCTTTGTAGTGAAAGAATAAATTTCTAAAATGGTCAAAGCAAAACTTGTGCTTAGTGGACTGCCTAACACATTGACTTTATTGTGGCTATCTTGTCTGACCATGGATATATGCATTAAAGGGTGGATAATCTCAAAGATTTCATGCAAATGGATTTATACCTGGACAAATAGGTTGTCACTTCAATTAATTGCTAGAGTGTGATTTTTATCCATATTGCAAATAGGGGAGGGCCATATATCTCTACTCATAGCAGTGGTACTTTCAAACACTAATTGGTGACAAATTTCAACATCCAACAACCACACTTTCTGACATTTTATGTGTTATGAATCACAATAGCAACTAATAAGGTGACTTGTAATATTGGGGTCAGATATATAAATGATAAATCCTTTTTCAATGTTCATGTGAGTCAATGGCTACGGCTTCAGAAAAATATAACTTAAAAACAGGTACTGTTTTGCTCTAAATCTTTAATCATAACATGGCCCACATTTAGTGGAGGGAATTGGGTGTGCAGGGGTTGATGGAAAAAGGGGCTGATAACTCAAACTCACAGTATTAGACACTATTTTTACTTCAAGATTCAAAGGATATTTTTCTATTTATTTTCTGAACAACCCAAAAGATAAATTAGATAACTGATAGTTCATAACTAACAGCAATAGAATTATTTATAATGCTACAGTTACAGTACTCTTGCATCGAAAAATTAGTTAGCAGAAAATTCAGATTACTTCGTCTGCCATATATAATAAAGTAACCTATACTAGATAAAGTGAGTAAATGAAGATCTGTTAAGAATTACTTAGTGAATTTTATTCCCAGCATAAAGTGATCATTGTTGTTTCCACCAAATAGGACTTGAAAGTCTGCAGGTTTCGCACGAGTTTGAGATTCGGAACTTCCATCTTTCCGGTCATCTTCAGGTTCAGAATCACCATTACCAAACTCTTCTGTAAAACGATCAATATGCCCCACATTGTCCTAGAATTCAAAAGAAAATCAAAGGACAGTTAAGTCAATGCCCAAGAAACAAGTATTCAAAGCTACACCTATGTCTCTTAGTTCTTAGTTCTTCATCAAACAAGTACAATTATATGCACAAAGTTCATAACTTCATATCTAATAATCTAAAATAATAAAACAAGAAATAAAGAAACAAAGTCAGTGGACATACTTTATTTGATAAAGGAGTAAGTTGGATCAGCCTCTTCACAACACGTGATGCAATGCTTGCAAGTGGTAGTAAGAAAAGAACCTATGGAGATTGAACAGCAAAACATTTCCAATGAAAAAAAGAGAGCAGAATTGATTTTTATAACCATGGATGATTGGACATGCATACACACATACAATCTTCAAAATAAATTAACATATCGATGGGTCTTACCAAAACCACTTAAAATAGTCTATGATTTCACTAATCTATATTTAAAGCAATCAGAGGAGAAGACGGACCACACATGTATTATTTAGGAGACAGTTTCCAATACACAGAAACTCCGCCTAATGATGAAAGGACAATTGGAAAACAAGGATAATTACACCTAGAATCTTTGAACTATTGCTTATTTTCACATAGGCTTCATCATTTTCTTTTTCAAGACACACTGACTCTTTAACTATGGAAAATCTTTGAAATGCCAATTTCGTTAGTTAGTTGTTAGATTTTTCCTTTAAAAAATGACATGCGAGTGTCATGTAATCAATGTTAGGCCCTCTAGAGACTAATCCACCCTTATTTTAGAGGAACAAAAGAGAGAAAAGTTGAGAGTAAAATGGTTATTTAATATTTTTCATTAACACCATTAAAGAGGTGAGAGATTTTCCATAATTTAGGTCAATATGTATCAAAAAAATATGAGAGGATGCATATGGAAATTAGCAATAGTTTAGGAAGTTTTAGTGCAATTATCCCTTAGAAGAGAAGCATTTTAAAAATTAATGTGATAACAAGTCATAAAGTCGTGGCTGTGATAATTCCTCCATTAAGGCATTAACTTTAAAAGTAGTGCATCAAACACCAAATAGTCTCAACTCATAGTACTTTGGATATGTAGATAAACAATTGGTTACCTAGCATTAAAAAAAATTTCTAAAACTAGTTTTAAAAAATGGAAACACTCCACTAGAACTTGACTTAAATGAATTCAAGTGTAAGAAACAACCAAATTAATCATCAATATTATATCACATCAAAAAAGAGCTCTGATAAAAGTACCTTAGGACGAGTAAAACCTTGATCAAGATATGCGTCACAATTGAGAATCTCCTTCTCCTTATGTTCATGCTTCTCAAGTTTTGCATCATTTTTTATCACATGGTCTCTTGTCCTATATACATGATTTAACTACAAAAACAATATTGGCCTAAGAATTACTTGTGAAAAACTAAAAATGTTCAGTAACTTACAGAAACAAAGAAACTGAGAAGGATTTACACATACAGCATGCATAATATAGGCATCCATAATACATGAATCTTCTTCGCTGCCCTTGAGATAAAATGGTCTCTTATTGCAATGCATTATATCACGATAACTATTGCCTGCACCAAATTCAAACAAGCAAATAAAATTCTCATGACTCCAACTAGGCAAAATGATGTCAAGCATCATATAAAGAACTGCACCAATATGTTTAAAAAAAAATGACATTCCTTTACAACCTTGGTGGTACCTGCAAAAGGTAACTGTGGTTTTGAAGAGCCAGATATAAAAATGAAAGAATGAGATTCCAATTACTTTCCCTAGTAACAAATGACATTTAAAGCTAGAGCCAAAAACAAACTGATAGGAATGGAGATCTAATCACTCCATTCCAATCTATTTATCAAAAGAGATGATGTTTGGCCACGAGAGGAGATTTGTCAAAGCAGACGAATTCTAAGTCGAGCTTTTGTCTACTTACCGAAGGAGATGATGTCTGGTCACGAGAGGAGATTTGTCAAAACAGACGAATTCTGAGTCGGGCATTTGAATGCCTAGTCAGTTATTCGAATGCCTGACGACGGGGGTCGTTGTTCTATTCAAACAAGATAAGAATACTTTTGGCCAAGAGCAAAGTTCGTCGATGCAATCGAATGCTCGACGGCTTGATTGTTCGCTAAATTGTTTTAATTCAAGAGTTTGCTTGAATAGATTTGAGTGTGATTTTTTTCCTTAATTAATTAGTTTGATTGGAAGACTATATATAAATTGTTTTATGTGAGCTAAGGCAGGCAATAAAGTATTTTCTTCTCTTTTTTCTTCTCTCAAGTCTAGCCAGAGGGTAGGGTTCGCAATTTCTTTTCTTTTTGCCATTATTCTGCTTTGGAATTGTTTGATAGGGTTTTGTTAGGTTAGAACCTATCAATTAGTGATATAACTCTGTTTTTAACTCATCGCAAGGTCGAGGAGGATGCCAAGGACACGGATGACATCAGTTAAGAACTATCTCGATATGCTAGAGTACACTCTTCATCGACAATCAGGGATACAATTGGAGCAGCGAAAGTAATACAGACAATAGATAATAACATGCGGAGATGGAGCAGATGTTTCGCATCACAGAGACGCTGGCCATAATGGAAGTGAGGCCAGCAACCAATCTTATTATGGGTGTTGAGGTAACTAGAATGGGGGAGTTTAGCCCCGAGTCACTTCTCTGGGCTTTCCAAAGTTCTCGGGAGAAGATCCTATAGGTTGGATATTTAAAGCGAAGCAAATTTTCACCTACCAAGGGATACAGCCAGTGGAGAGTGTTAGGCTTACCGCATTACACTTACAGGGTGAGACCCTGTAATAGTTCCGGTGGTTTTACAAAAATGAACTCATTAAAAGGTTGACAGGAGTTTACTCGGGGGTTAACATCCAAATTCGAGCCATCTGAATATGATAATTTTGATGAAGCCTTGAAGAAGTTGCAGCAGACGAAAATTGTCAGCAATTATCAGAACAACTTTGAGAAACTAGCCTTGAGAGTCTAAAAATAATTAGAATCGGCGTTGTTGGGTTGTTTCATCAAAGGGCTACTGGAGAAGATATAGCTAGAAGTGAAATCTTTCAAACCTCAAACAATAGCTTATGCCATGATTTAGCACAGATACATGAGGATTGACTTGTGATGGGGAGGCGGATACAGGATATACTGGGTCTTCTACCCACACCAACCACGAGGTTGAGTCCAAAACTACTAGCAGACAGCAAGATCTCAGGGTTGACACTAATAGGGGCTCAACCGGTAGGCATCGTGCAACCGACAACTTTGTCAAGTAATGATTTTAGAGTTTGACTTATAAGCAAATGTGGGAGCAATGGGAAAAGACTTGTGCTTTAACGGTGACAAAAAGTTTGTTCACAAACACCAATGCAAAGGAAAACTATTCGTTCTCATAGTCAATTCAGACTTCGATGACACAGTGGATGTGGAGACGACTGAAGCCACCCTAAAAGGCGTGGCAGAACCATCTACTTTATCCGGGTGTGTGATGCCATGGCTATGAATTACAAAATACTTTATTCGGTGTGTGATGTTAGTGTTGACTGATAATGGGAGCACTCATAATTTTGTGAGCAAGTTGATCATTTGGGAGCTTCAGGGTAAGATAGAGCCTACTCCCTGTTTTCCATATTGGTGACTGAAGAAAATAGGTTGGAGTGCACGAAACTTCGTCCTGGCACATAGATTAAGCAACAAAACTGGTGCTTCCCTATCAATGTGTATCCCTTAGGATTACATGACTCTTATATCGTCTTGGGGTGCGGGGTGCAGTTGTTGTAAAGTTTGGAACAATTGTCTTTAACTACAAAAGTTTGACAAGGGAGTTTGAGATGGTAAGAAAGAAGTACCGATTGCAAGGGAATGTAGGGTCGAGCCTTTGGATAAGATAAGTGGGATGTAGTAGATGATGAATCATAAAGCAAAGCAATTCTTCATGATGATGATGATAGAGACGACTTCAATCGAGCTGCCAATAGCCACACAAAACCTATGGGATTTGGGTCAAACACAATGCCGCCAATTAGGGGAAGAATTGCCATTGAAGGATACCACGTGAAAAGTTTTAAGGAGCTAAAGCTACGATTTCTACATTTGAACCTTGAGAACAAGGTTAGTTTTCAAGGAGCGAGGAGTGAGCAAAGTTTATTGATGCGTCCAAACACTCTTCAGGTCGTTCGAACGACCACTTGATCATTGGTTAAGCTGATTTATTGAATAGGTTTGATTGGAAGACTATATATAGATTGTTTTATGTGAATTAGGGAAGACGATAAAGTATTTTCTCCTCTTGTCTCTTCTCTCAAGTCTAGCCTTTCACAGACAGATATGGTATTGCTTCCGTTGGGTCAGAACCGATCACCAACAGCTTAAGGGGTAGAAAACTCAACCCACACCTGTTTAGCTGATCTGCCCAGCATAGAACTCGAATATTTGGTAAATGGGTCTAGTCACAGTAATTGATTGCTGACGCAGTATAAGACTGGGCAGGTTCATGTAAGGCGTAATATTTTTAAGATGAATATGACTTGGAGTTTCGACCGAAACCAACACCTGAAATTTTAAAAATTACATCCAACGGAAACTACCCTATAGTAAATTTTTAATGAATGTTTTAAATTCAAGTTGGATTTGAATCCAATCTTGACCTAATTATATCAACCCCATTGCTTACATGCTATTAGGTTTTGTGTGATGAATTGAAAACTAAGATAAATAAGACTATTTATTAAAAGAAGTCCAAAACCGACACAACAAAACTAGAACTGAAACTACTGAACAAAACATTTCATTCTTAACAAAGCCGAAACCAAAATTGAAACATTGAACTATGGACTTTCAACAGTGGATATTCATCCAGCCCAGACTTACTTGAATAAGAATCATTAGAGTGTCACCAGAAATTGCTAAAGCTTACAAGCTTAAAGATGAGAAGGATCTAAAAAGAACTAATAAAATCGCTACAACCATCTTTCAAATTGAATGTACGTGCATGGATACCACATCCCAGGCAAAATCAATATCCAAAAGTTTCTATGACCCAAGCTTTTTCCAAAAGCATGAGCTTTACTTCCTATTGAATCAGCCATGTATTTGTGGCTACCAGTCCTTTTTGTTCCTACTCAATCATTGCAATTCTCAAGACTCTTCCCCATATTCCTCTCATTGGATTGACAACAACAAATCTAACATGTCCAGTGATACAATAGAATCCGAAAGCAAAAAGGAATCAATCACATGAAAGTTCCAAGAAAACCCTCAATTCAAATATCATTCAGCATGTGTAATCACAGCAGAATTCAACAAAAAGGACAGATCAATTTCATGTGATTATTAAGGACTTACAAAGTGAGAAGAAGAAACTCTGTCTAGAAGAATGGAAGTCACCAGACCTAGAGTCCCTGTATATATTTAGCCAATGGTTATACAGCTTTTCCTTGAGGTCACAAACAAGATCTCTGCTGGTTTCCTGAAAATGAAAAAATAAAAATTAAACTTAAGCTATCAAGTTACCATCAAGCGTAAAAGCAATTCAGGATTTATCTGGATTGCCAGATAAAAGAATTCCAAATAAAACATGGTATATGTACTTCTGAGGCCAATTTTTTAGTCTTCATATTTAATGAAAATCATTCATTGACGTCGACATGTCTCATAACACTGAATCTACACATGCAGCATGCCAGCCTTCAACAATAGTGTATGCCGATCACCAAATGAAAATCAATATATGTATGTACTATATAGCAGTACTTGCAACAACTTTCTAGCATATCTCCACAAAGTACTTTACAGAGTAATCCTTTCATATATCAAAAATTAATGTCAGAAGGTTCAAGAGACAGAAGATAAAGTTCCTGATGTATTCCTGAGTACCTCCAAAATACATTCCCCTGTTCCCACCCACTCAGCATTTAGCATGCCAACTGCAGGTATCTTCCAATCAAATTTTGCTTTCTGCTTAGTCAGCTTATCGACCTCTTCTTTTGTTAGGACATGCCCAATATGTCGATGGAAAGAGCTGAACAAAGTGTATTGGAATAAAACACATCAAAAACACTGCAGATATAAAAATTTTATTCTCTCTACTCATAAATGCATTCTTTACATGTATGATCAAAAAGTCTGAACTTTAAATGTGCAACATTGCTATAAAATATTCTAGTTAGTGATCCAATTCAACAAAAATAATAACAATTGACTATTCTGACCAACAGCTTAAAAGGCCTCAGAAATGCAATAAGAAAGGACTAATAGCACTAATCCAATGAATAATTTCTTTTTTTGTCCTTATAGCTCACATATTGTCAACAGTAATTTTACAACAACAAAAAAAAATCAACAGTAAGCATGGTCCACTTAACATGCAGACAAGATCAGAAGAAACTTGCAACAATCTTATACTAAATTTCTTATAAACAAAAGAATATATATATAAGACGAGCAGAACTATATTCACCTCTAAATAAATACTAACAATATCAGTGATATAAATGCATGAGGAATGTTGTAGACAAATTCAATTTATTTAACAAGTTCTAGTTCTCAAAATATAGCCCTTTAGAGTTAAGTTAAACTACATGCAGATAGGTGACATATGGGAGACAGACAGACCATGTGAGTTCACTCAAGAAGTATGATGTTAAAATTTGACAATAAAGGTAATTTGTTAGAACCAAACTGAGAATATCTATATAAATGCTTAAATTGAAGTATCTAAAAATTTGGCTAAACACAGAGGTGCAGCAGTCATCATCTATCACAACCTAACGCTCTGTGACATTTTTATAGTCTTATAGGTTAACCAATAGCCATTTTGATAAAATTGGTGAAACCTAAGTTGGAGGAAACCAACCTTGAGCTCTCTGTTTCATTAACATTATTCTGGCTGTTATTTTGCATCCCTTGTACATCATCACCATCCATGCTTTCATCCTCATCCCCAGTGTCATCTTCCTCAACTTGTAGTGGCATGTGAGCTAATTGATTTTCTCGTAGATCATCTCCTTCAGCATCAGCCAGACTATATTCACTACCTGATCTCAAAAGTTAGAAATAACAATTACAATTTTACCTTAGGTAAATGAAGTCACTCATTTAGCAAATACAGTTCCTGTTCATTCATATATATATATATATATATATATATATATATATATATATATATATATATATATATCAAACATTAACACATGAAGACATCAGGAGAAAGGCCCACAACAACAACTGTTTCCCCAAAATAGGCTTTTATTAAAAAAAATGTATATTGGTGAATTTTCAAAATATATTACAATTTTAGGTGACCTGAAAAACTCCAGATGCAATTGGCTCTTTTAGCAGTAAATAAACCAACTTTTACCTAAGAATTTTCAGGAGTTTACTGCTGAATCAATCAGCTGTTTTGCAGCATGCAAGAAAATTGCTGACTACATCAGCAATTTATTATGTGGCAGCAGTGCTGATCTAATCAGCAGATTTGGGGAATACATAGACAGGGTCCCCATGGGAACTTATTCTAGAGAAAAGCCCGTGCAACTCCACTAACATTTAATGTCTTTGTTGGTTTACATACATGGACATATGCAAGTCATATTCATACAAGGTGTGGGAATATGTAGATTGTTACATGATCGAGCCAAAATTTTAAGAAATCAAATCATCTTTCCCTTCCAAAACTTGGCATTAACTAAAATAGTCTCCTTAGTAGAGGTGAAAACTAGTTGAATTTAATTCCGACCCGACCCACTATCTGACCCGATTTAGATTGAATTTGGATTAAAAAATTCTATCCGACCGGAATACGGATTTGAATTTGGGAAGAATTTTTGAAAAAAAAAACTCCGATATGAATTCAGATACAGGTAAAAAACTCGGACATGGATACGGATCGAATATAATTTTTTGGATACGGATATCCGATATCCTTTAACTGTGTTATTTTTTGAATGATTTACAGTTTTTTATTTGCTTATTTAAATAGTAAATATTGATATTGTTACTAATAATGTGTTCTATATTATTTCTAGAGATTGATTTTACTAAATCTATATGCATTTGACATGTAAAAAGTTTATTAATTTTAATTCTTAATATTTATGTTAATTGTCTCAAAAAAATATCATAATGCATTTAAAATTCGATCCATATATGATGAAGATCCGATCTTCTATCCGAAAATTATCCGATCCATATTCGAAAATTATTCGTATTCATTTACTTAGGATATGATTTTGAATTTTGCTATCCATCCAATATCCATATTTGAATTCGTATTCGGACCCAAAATATGAATCTGGATATGGCTTGAGTACTATCCGATCCTTTTTCATCTCTACTCCTTAGTCACATGTAGCCAACAAGCTAAAATTATCCAAAATTTATCTACCATGCTAAATGCCAAGATCCATCAACTAGATGCATGATTCAGGGGGTACTTAATAGAACAAGTAATGGCTGTTGATCTAGAACTACATAAACAAGATAAGCACTAGGAGATAGAGCAATTGATTGGAATGGGGCAGTTGATAAATTTGATAAAAGATTAAAACAATACCACCATCAACATCCTCTCCTTCGGACAAACTAGAAGATTCAAACTCATCATTCTCATCTTCTTCAGTATCACTTCTACCCTTCTCTTCTTTTTCCCTACACAAATAGAAAATGGTAAAGCAAAATTTCTATATTTTTGCTAGATTTCATATCCTTGGTTTTCAATGACACAAAAGCTGATTTTGTTAAGTTCACTTAAAACTGGGAAGCATACTTGATCATAAAACTCTGGTATAGAAAAATGAGTATTCAAAAGTCATGAGGCAATAAGTTAGAATTTTTCATGTCACAAGAATAATAAGATTCAATTATATTGGGGTACTCGTGAACTTTCCTCTCATGTCGATAAGTTTTATGACGAATATAGTTGAGCTAGAAAAATGTATAAAAAAATCTATTGAGTAGCTCAATATAAGCATCAACTAAAATTGTCTTAATGCCCACGAACAGTTCATAATTGATACAATCTAGTTGCTATCTGTATGTAATGTGGAAAGCAGTAAAACATCCTAAAGACGTCCTTAATAAAGGAAAATAGGTAAAATGAGCATTCTGCAGTGGAACATGGCAAATTATTCATTTGCAAAATAAGGATAATCTCTTAGAGAACATATATCAAACTTATCAAAGCTTACCTCATCCTATAAACGGCAGCAAGTTTCTTACTGCCAGGTCTCAAAGCCTTCAACAGACTGTCAAATGTAGATGACTCCCTGAGAACACCATCATCGGAGGCAACAGTATTGGGAGTTTCTACACGAGGGTAAATTTCATAAAGAATGGGATACTATAACTATAAATGAAGACAAATTCATATCAATCATATGTCAAGCACTTACTTCAAATGATAGTACTCCAACTATGCTAACTTCTAGTCAAATTTAGCATCCACATCCACATAAAGCAAAGCAATTGCAAATCAAGCAAACCAGCAAATAGAATATACAAAACATGGTGAAACTTCGAAAAGAAAAAATATCACAATAATCACCTGAAGAAGATGGTGATGAAGTACCTGCATCCTCCAACCTATCATCAAGAATCTTCCTTCTAGATTCCTTTCTAACTTCGGACTGCTGTGCTTCTTTAGGTCTCTTCCATCCTAAAACATTGTCGGTGTTCCATCATCTTAGCAACACATTAGGAATAGAATCTTAAATAAATTTACTTGACAACAATCCCTGATGAAAATGTATTCTTTCTTTGTCAGTTCACACAAACTATCAAATTCACAAGCAACAGAATTTGTGCGAATTGAAGGACTGCAAAAATAAGACGAGATTAACAAATGGTTTTAGGAGTCTGACCTTTTCTGAGGCCAAGTGATTTCCCCATTAGGATTTTGAAAGATTTGGCAAATTGAGCAACAGTTAGGTAGGCAGAGAGAGGAAAACTTTGTGTTGCAGAACGATTATCTTGCCGGAGAGGATATTAACCCTGCCAGAGAACAGATAGAAAAAATTAAAGATTAGCAATTATAGCATACAGAAGAGTAGGAAAAATATTAGCTGAAATTAATGCTTATTTAATGTTGTCTCTGCTTTTATCCTAGATTTTTTTTATTTTTTTTTTATTTTTATTTTTTTTGAGAAAGAAGTAACATAAAAGACGATTCAAGAATTCTTTTAGTAAATTTATATCTTGTGATCAAGGAAAGGAAGCACTCTCTCGTGCACAAGCTCACATAGATCAAATTCTCTCTTTATTTTCGATAGGCATGAATGTTGGTGTACAAAACAGACGAGTACGTACTTATTTTAATAGCTACGGTGCGAAAATATCAAAAGAAACCCATGCTCCGTAGATATAACAGGGATCCTTCGCAACAGCGGTGAGCTGGTGTCGTTGACTGGGCAGTCAGGAGAACGCAGTGGGGGGGTAGTTTGAGGTGAAAAGGAAGGCCGCGACGAGGAGAGGAAGGGAACAAGAGATGCCGATGGATAGGAGAAGAGATAGTCGTCAAAGAGATAGAGAGAGCGAGAGAGATATACTTGCCTAACCCTCGTTGGCCGTGAACACCAAGCGCTAGCTAGCTTCCGATCACAAGAGAGAAGGGAGGAGATAGAGAGAAAAACCCTATGTTTAGGGTTTAAAGGTAATAAGGGGTGTCGTTTAGGCTATTTTTCCTTGCAAACATACCCCTCTATAATTGCATATTTGCAAATACATATCTCACTAACTTAAAATTTTCATAAATACCATCAAAAAACTTGATATTTGCGTAAGTTAAAAAAAAAACACGCCCTCGAAATCATTGTATGCTCCTTTCAATTTACTCTTTTGAAAAGAAATAAGAGGAGTTAATTATGTTTAGACCCCTCTACTAATACTTCATATCATTTCCACCCTCACACATATATCCCTGAATTATTTAATTATATCACTCCTCCTACTCCTAGAAGTGAATTTGAAGAAATTATAGAAGATATGTTTAGAGTTTGATAGTTGGAGAAGAAATTATAGAAAATGTGCTTAGGGTTTGATAGTTAAGAGTTTGAAGGATAGAGAAGGAAGGTATGGTTATTTTTGTTCGTCTATCTACTAAGTTAGTCAAAAAATTTAGATTATTCTCACTCTTTAATGAAATTATAGTTTATATCTTATGTTTATTATTTTTAAATCGATAAAAGAATAATGTTTTACTTTATTGGCGCTGATAATTTTTATCATAAATAAATACTTACAAAATAATTAAACTATTCTTACCATTCTCAAATCGGACTACATTCTATGAGGATAATTAATCTTTTTATGTCATAATTAATAATTAAGTGTTTTAGTTTAAAGTATAAAGAGTAAGTTGAAATCAAGTCAAACCACAAAGGTAAATCTGTAATTGCCTTTAAATAAGAACACATGGAAGTGGCCAGATCCATTTCCAGTTATATAGCTTGAATTAAAGGAAAATGAACCAAAACTTTGGATAAATACGACATGATTTTTGAAGTAAGATCAAGTTGCTACAAGAGACTCATTTAATTGTACAGTCTTGGACAAACACAAGATCCACAACATATAACAAAAGACAATAAGGCACAAGTCAATAAGCACAATATATATATTACACAGTTAGACATCACAGTTGTAGACAGATGAAGTATGAATTTAACATATGTCTGAGATTTATTTGAACTTCTCCTGCGGACTAGAAGTGAAGCGCCATAAGAGGCCACCGATAAGATTGTTCAGTGAATGCGAAGCCATCGGGACTATGACACTTGATGAAGTTATAGTTGCCAGACCATAGGCAAATCCAACAAACGTCGCCCTGAACAATGAAACAGCTCAAATAAATAAGAGAGGAAAAGTGACATGATTTTTGCTAGAATAACAAAGAATATTGAGTCTTAGATAGTCTTTTTTAGATTGATATTATATGTGGGGCATCATGCCTGCTTATCACAGGGGTAATGTGGTTCTTCGGCAAATTGAAGGCACCCAACCAGACATGGATTTGATCATAAAAAAGAGTTGCAAGCCAGGACTACTAGTAATGGGAACTAATAGTTCTTATATTTGCTACAACAGTTGTAGAATCACTTACCACACTGCATAGGAATATTTTCTGCCACTACCCAAATGGAGGCCTCCAAAAATAGCAGCAGTTACCAAGGCACTTATCCAATTAAGTCCAAAAAGCGGCATTAGAGCTCCCCGGAAGAGCAGCTCCTGGTATTTCAAAAATGACAAAATTGATAGATGATGATCATGTCCATTAGAGAGGATTACTATCGAAATTTAATCTCTCACTCTTATATGTACTGCAAGTATTGCAAAAGAAAATACATAAAAATATAGGGAAGTAAGATAACTAGGAGCATGTTTGCCAAAGATGACAGTTGATGTGAAAATATGATTCGATCTTTAGAAAGCAGGTTTTTAAATAGCCAAAGCCCTTTATGAAGAGCAATTAAGATTCTCACTAACCTAATGCCTCAATAAACTGTGAATGTTGTTTAAGTAACCAAGTTGCACCTAAAAAGAAAATCAAAAGATAAAAGGAAATTAATTGGTGTTTTCTAAAGATGGTTTTGCACATATTTGGAGAGGTTCATGGATGTACATCAAGAATTGGTGGGGTGTCATTATGACGATGATGCACAGTAAAAGATATTTAAGTAGGTATTGGCAATAATGTCCGCAGAAGCTATTGGTGTCTTACTAGAAATTTCAAATTATCATTGAAGTTATAAGAGGACTAGAGGTAGTGCTATAATAAACATGTCGCACTCATGTGCAATTTATTATATGCTACATATGTCTATGTTCAAAAATGAAAAGAAAATGTACATACTGAATAGAAGGAAATATAAACTCATTTTCCAAAGTTATATAAGTTTAATGTATCACCAAGAGTGATGTTGCGCATCTTTACCTCACTTATTCCAGGAAGAAAGGAGACCACAACAAAATCCAATGGTTGCAGTTGACTAAGGATCTGACAAAAGGAAACATAAAACCTTTAAAAAGATGTCAATGACATATGAAGACTCAATGAAAGCTATTAGTAGTATAAATTCAAATTTCTTCAAATGTTTCCTATTCAATTTCCCTCATTATAGATGTTGTCATCATGAATAGAGGATAGCTGTCTTGAATAAAGGAACAGAAGCAGTAAGAAGGGGGAAAAAATAGCCAACCTGCTTCTAGTTTGCACTCATAGAAAGAATAGAAAGAAGAGAAAAAATAATGCATTTCAAGAAAGAGAGATTATTAAGAATATATTGAACATACTTGTTGATTGGCGGCTTCACTGGACTCTGCAAAATCAGGCCATGTCTTCAACAGTACAAATCGACTGGATGAGATCAATATAACGAGTCCTACGATTAATTCGATATGCCATATTTCGAAACCAACTGCAATAAACCGTTTATGTGACAAAGGGTAATAAGAAGAGCACTGTTCTTTTAGATAAATTGCAAAATTAATCATGTTGGTGAAACAATTCAAAGAATATACTTAAAACAGACTCTCTTGGCTCTAAATCACATACAAAATCAATGTTCTTTTGATCAAATAGCACCTACAGGACAGGAGACATCCATACTATGCATCAATACTAACTGGGTAAGGCCTGTATCTCCATCTTCAGAACAGGAAAAATAAAAGTTTATCTTTGTCAATGTTACATAGGCAAAGGATAATCTTTGTCCACTAAATAAGCCAGAGTTGCTCGGAAGGCAACTTCTTTCACTCTGCAAAGGAGTTAAAGAGCCAAGAACTGTGAGGCTTTAAGCATTGTTTCCCAAAAATCTGGGAAATGCACATACTTCTTCACATGATCAAACTTGAGAGTTATGAGAAACAGATCAATCATATTTTTATTAAGGTACTGACTAGGCAGCAAGCTAGCTAAATTAATTAGCAGATAAATTCTAGTCCTCCTAATATTAAGAAACCTAACATAAAACAAAATACAAAACATCTTTGTTCAGTATGGACTTCTATTTCAAGATATTCAAAAACCGTATAGCTCTGTAGAACAAATATGAACTAAAGGAAATATCTCAAATCTCATAAGGAAGTCTAATGAGCATAAGAACTTACATGACACTTTTGCAGTGTCAAGAATCGGCCATCCTTCTATAGATGCAACATGGGATGCCTACAAATAAAAAAACAAATATTTAGAGTATGAGCAAGATGAAATGATTCAGTTAAAAATGTAAAATTCAAAATATGCCGTGTAGTATACACACAAACAAATTCGTCCTTTTGTTTAACTGGTCTTTCAGTGTGAATTAATATGTCCAAAGGTTTAAGTAATCCATAAATACTAAATTGCAAACTTGCCATACAAGATGTTAAACAGAGAATCACAAACCTGACGAGCAATTGCACCCAGTGCAAGTAACAAGGAGGATGTGACAATGCAAGCCTGAAGCACTGCACTTCTACTAGAGCCTGCTAACTGGACACCAGCACCTGTGTCACCATTAGGCAGTTCAACGCTGGCTGCAGAACTGTCGTTGCCTCTGCTTGGACTTCTATCTGACAAATCTCCAAAGTTGTCTAGAGAAAGTTTTTCACTTCTCGAGGTTCTATCATTGGACTGGCGATTTCTCCTTTTCCTCTCAGACTTCTTTGATGCAAATGCTTTAAACTGTACCAAGGACCCATTCAAGAATAGTTACGGAATTAGTGGCACTGCATAAGAAGGATTACATCATTAAAAGATACAATAGAATGATAACAATCTTATCATATTGGCTACTTTAGTAAGTCTTCAAAATTGTAGTTAATGTCTATTCAAGATCTATAATCCACTTCTCCTATTAATTAGATCAATATGAAAAATGAGATGCACACCAGCACTTACTCTGCATGGATTATTAGGAAGAACTTTTCTTGTAGTAAAGGGGTCGCTACACTTTCTACCTGATCAAATATGCTCTGTCCATGTAAGGAAGCATAATCAAGTCATAATTAACAAAGAAAATTTTCAATGAAGCAATTATTTTGCAATGAAAAAACTGGAGCAAAAGAAGAAAAAAAACTAACTTGTCAAGCAGAAAATAAATTATATCGCAACAATGGAAGAGCTACTTGAATATTACTCAATCTCTCCACCAGATCTCCCCTGATATTTCGTGCAAACAACCAAAAAAATGCTTCCATATATTCTAGCAAAGGTTCTTTAAACAGAATATAACTCAAGTATCAGCCTAGCTACAGAAAAGCAGAAGTTGTTGCAAAGTTATCTGAAACCAAAAGGGAAATTATGAACCGACGGAGGAAAAAAGAAACACTACCGAACACAACTCATTGCACACAAATCGACAAATGAAAAGAATATTCTCAATCAACAGTAGGAAAGAATCATTACCAGCTGATAACCCTATCTTCCACCACACGAATGGAAACCCTAATCTTGGAAAACCTTGCCAGCCTAATAGTGATTGGCTAAAAGGGGAACTACCCCCAATTCTCATTATTGTGCTAGCCGCAAACATTGATTAAGAACTAGAGCGACTCTACAAAATTCCCTGCACAAACAAAGAGTTGGGGGGACTCAGAGAATAGCGCGACCTCAAATTAGAGGAGGAGGAGGACAACAAGAACCCAAATCGTGGATTGTGATAGAAACGGACTAAAATTGGTTTAGAATAGCCTTACAATGCACAGGAACGAAAAAAAGTTTGCTCCTTTTTCTTCTCTTTTTGGTGTTGAAAACCCCAGAGAAAGGAATTAGGATATGCCTCGTGAGTTATGTCTACTGGTCTCTTTTTCGACCCTCACAAAAGATTTTTAATCGCAGATAATACACTCTAGTTTGGTTAGTGCATACAATTTTTTAAGAATAAATTTATTCTCATCTCTTAAATATAAATTAATAATTTATGTTTAATTACCGACTATAAATTTTGGTTTTATAATTTATAAATAAATATCTGTTATACAGGAACCAAATGCCACTTAATATTAAATAAAAATAATTACACCTCGACTCCTAAATATTGCTCAAAAAAGAAAAAGATATAATAAATTTATGGGCAATTCCCGAAGACAAAGACATCATCATCCAGTGGATAAAACTGATCCTCCCATAAAGGAAATGAGCTTTCAAGGCTACAAGCTCCTTCCACACGACTTAGAGTAGTAGTGTCATCTAGATAGAACAAAGTATTGCAGGTAGTTGAAGCGTTGGCTACTACTTCAAACTCCTCCTCTAATTTTACTTCTGCTACTGAGACTTCTTTGCTGCTGCACCCCAACTCCGTGGCCTCCATTAATCCCTTCTCTTCGAGCTGCGAAAGAGTAGTCGATTGCGAAGCGAAACCGCCCTTCGGTTCACCATCGCAACTCTCGTGTACTTTGATAGGCTTGTGGTTGTGGGTCTCGGTACCCGATCCAAGAAGCTTCAACCTCTTCTGGATTCGGGTGTTCCAATGGTTCTTTATCTCGTTGTCAGTACGTCCGGGTAAATAGGATGCTATTTTAGACCACCTGCCATTAGAGTTGAGAGGATATAATATATTTATATATATGTATTCGTGCATTTGATCTTCTTCAAACGTAAAGCATTTGTGCATGAGAGATCGAAACTTTCACGAGTTTATTTCCCGAGGGATAGATCGACCTGTTACCGAGCAAAGAATGGAGTTGGATGATTTGGTTCTCTTCGGCTTCTGAGAGCTCCCCTCGCTTAAGATCGGGGCGGAGATAATTAATCCATCGAAGCCTGCAGCTCTTTCCACATCTCATCAAACCTTGGTAGCCAAACAATAGAATTAGTTCGTACGTGGACAATGATAGATCTTTGATACAATGTTAAATAACTAGTTGGTCTATATACCGGCGAGTTCGGGAACGAGCCGCCAACATTGGACGCCATTTTTGATGATAAAGTTGACGAGCTTTTGATCTTCTTCTACTGTCCACAGACCTCTCTTTACTCCCATCTTAGAACAGCAAGGTTGCTTTGCCATGCCAAAGCAAGAGAGAAGCAACCTATATAAAAAGATGCTGCCAGATCATGCAAAGCATAAAGAAATGCTTGTGTTTGAGCGATTGTGAACAATCCGAGCTAGAAGAAGTCAAAAATGAGAAGAAGCTGCAGAAGAGTCCTCTAGGAAATCCTCGAAAAGATTCTTCATGAGATTATATTCAGAAAAAGCTAGCCAGTGGTCCTATATATGTTTTGCTACGATAACTTAAAAGGAAGGGTTGAAATATTCCAGGGTCCCCTGAGAAGTTGGCATGGAGTTTGTCTTTAGGAGTGGCATCCTTTGAGGGAGGAATAAAGGAAAGGGATATGGAAACAGGGAGCTGGCTGTCCCCTAAAAGGGACACATTTCATGCTTACTGTTATTATGCTTATAAGTTTAGGCCATGGCTTATCCTGTCCGAATTTATTAAGTCACATTGTCATCTGTGTACAACTGTACATAGCCTAAACTTCTAAGAAATTTCTATTTTTCAACATTTTCTTAATTTTTAATACTTGGTTGTAAAATATAATTTAAAAAGTAACTTACAAATCAAATATAATTTAATTTTTGTCTTTTTAGCTATTTTTTTAAACAAAGAGGTCATTCTAAGTTGGTTGCTCCCTTGAATTTTACTTTCTAAAAGGAACCATAGAAATATACTTATAAATAAAAAGAGTTTAGAAAGATCTATGTGATAGTGGATCGGATCATTAATAGCCTAACAGGCCCAAACCTAAACCCGAACTCAAGTCTACCTCCCCTGACTAGATCTCGAATCTAGCGATCACCTCCCCTCCACCTCCTGCTATCTCTCCCTCCTCGGTCACCTTTCCACCTACTCTCCACGCCTCACTGGCGCCACTTTCACTTCCATACGCTACGAGGTCTCCCTTCTCCTCTCCTCCATTTTAGATTCTCCCAATCCCACCCAAATTGACATCAGCGTGAGGCTTCTAGCCGTCGCAAATGTCGTCCTTTTTTGTGTCGTGTTCGAAAGGAGTTGTTCATCGAGGTAGGGTTGCCTGGTTTTTTTTATAAATTTTTTTTTTGCATATAACACCCTAGATTTTAATATAATTGTGATTTACACTCTACATCACTATTCGTAAATCGAGCTCTATGATTTAGTAAATATGTATAAAAAAATACACGATTAGTTCAATTTAACTAAACTTGTGTGTTAAATTAATTATACTAATAAATTATAAAAACATCATCAACTAAGTTATACCGAGGACATTTAGTTATTTTAGAAACAAGGGTATTTTAGAAATAAAATATCTATACTTAACGGAATATTCTCACGGTGTTAGTCCAAATTTAATTCACAGAGTTTTTTTTTTCACATATTCACTAAATTATATAGTTCAATTTATAAATAATAAAGATATAGAATATATAAATCCTAATTACTTAAAAAGCAGGGTGTCATATAGATATTTTTACCTATTGTTTTATACACAGGTAGAGGGTTACCTGTTTGACGAGGAGGATGGACCAAATAGAAGTTAATTGCTTTAAAAGGTAATTGAGTTAAAAATCCGGCCAAAACCGGATGAGTCGTAAACTATAATTTCCGTAAATATGCGAACCAGTACATCAATCTCTCTCGTACCGTACAATCTTATTAACGCTAACATAAATAATTAAGCAGCAAAATTATTCCAAGTAATGCTAATTAATTCAACTTAAAGGAACGACGTGCTTGACGGCGAGGAGCTCAAGATCAACTCTCTTGTGAGCAACAATCCCCGGAGCTTCCTCCATGTTCACGTCCTCCCTCCTCACCCCGCCGGGAAGTTTCCAATCGAAACAATACAACATGCTCGCCAGTACGATCTCGACCTTCCTAACTCCCAGGTTCATCCCTGCACATATCCTCCTACCACCTCCGAACGGTAGCAGCTCAAAGTTGTGGCCTTTGTAGTCTATCGAGCTCCCCATGAACCTCTCGGGGTTGAAGGTTTCGGGATCCTCCCACACGTTCGGGTCTCTCGATATCCCCCACACGTTGACGAAGACCGTCGTGTTCGCCGGCACGTCGTGGCCGCCGACGCGAGAGCGGCGCACCGAGATTCGCGGGAGGAGGAGCGGGACTGGGGAGTGTAGCCGTAGGGTTTCTTTGATGACGGCCTTCAGGTAGGGGAGGTGGGGGAGGTCGCTCTCTTGGACTTTACCTCGAGAGCCGGCGACGGCTCTGACTTCGTCTTGGGCTTTCAGCATTAGGTGGGGGTTCCTCGCCAGCTCCGTCATCGCCCACACGATCGTCGCCGTCGCCGTCTCGGTCCCGGCGGCGAGCAGATCCTGGGAAGAAGAAGAAGAAGAAGAGAAAGAAACGTGAAGGGTTAGAGATTAGTGACTCGTTTGGTTGGCGTATATGGCTTAAACACGAATAAGACTTTTATGCAAGTTAATTTTAGTAAGATAACAAATACGATAACTTTATTACACTATAAATATATGAGCAACTTAAAAATTATGCTTATTGGATTATATGGTTTGTAGATATTAATTATGGCCTAAAAAGATGACCTTTCGACGAGGGTTAGGATGCAAGTCTTTTACCGTAATTAGAGCTTTGACATAATGTTTACTCAGCTGCCCTGTTTGCTTATGAATCCGAAGGTAAACGTCAAGAAGATCCTCCGCCTCCTCTCTTCCGGCGTGGACTCGCTCCGCGATGGTCTCCTCTAGGAAGTCGTCTAACTTCTTTCTAGTCCTCTCCAGCTTCGCCTGCAGGCCGGTCATCCGATCCATCCAGCCGAACGCCGGGAAGAAGTCGGCGACGAAGGAGCTCGCTAACAACTCCTGCATCTCTCTCACAATCCCATGGATTCTACTCTTCTCAACTTCTCTGCCTTCCCTAAACCTCATACCGAGTGCAAGTCGGTATACGATCCTACTCGTTAGATTCACCACCATGCTACTGACGTTCACTCGACCGTCCGCCGCCGCCAAGGACGAAGGCATGGTTCGCATCACCTCTGCGATCTCCTCTTCCCGTATGACGTGGAAGGAATCCACCTTCTTCTGGCTGAAGAGCTCGAGTATGCTTGTCTTCCTCATCTCCCTCCAGTGCTCGCCGTAGGCCGAGAAGGTCACGTCTGAGCACTCGTAGGAAAAGGTGTCCGTCGCCGCCAAGTGCGGCCGCGAGCAGAAGTCGAGGTCGTTGGTTTTGAGCACATCTCTCGCCGTCCCGAGCGACGAGACGACGACGGTCGGCAAGCTTCCGAGGCGCAAGTACATGACCGGCCCGTGCTTCTTGGAGAGATCCCATAAGGATTGGTGAGGGAGACGACTGAGTTGGTGGAAGTTTCCTATTATAGGAAGCTTCTTCGGCCCAGGTGGGAGATTATATTGTGCTCCTCCTCTCTTGTAGTATGAGAGGAGACAAGTGACGAAGATTACAAGACATGCAAATGCGAGTAACATCGCCATTGATGGAGAAGAAGAGTACGAAAAGAGAGGGGATAAGTTCTGAGATTTATACTAGGACGAGCTGCTAATCGTCAAACGCCACCAAGATTTACAACCGGGATTTGAACGCATGCCAAATTAAGATAAGATGAGGGGAAAAAATCCGGATACGAACGAGCTGTTCTTTGTCCTTTTGACTGCGTGGATGATGGTTTTCTTGAAGACTTGAACTGCTTCCATTTCGAATAGATCATCCGAGCAAACCATGGAACTTTTTTTTTGTACAATAAACTTAGATTATAAACATATAATTTTAAATTTATATTTAACTCATATATTTTTTTTATGCAACTAATTAAGACTCGAACCACTTAAACTATCTCGAATTGATCAAATCTCTTCTACTATGAGTGGTATTATTTGTATTGTTAATAGTGATAGCTATGAGATTAAAAAGAAAATTGATTGAAGGTCAAAATAATGTCACATCGCAATTATTTGTAGCGTTTGAAATCGTGCTAATTACGTACTTTTCGTTAATAAACCGTTCAAAGTTGACCACTCCTTCACGTTGGACTTTGACTAATCTGTCAAGGCGACAGTATATCTTCATGCTCTATTATATTATATTTAGAGAGAGAGAGAGAGAGAGAGAGACGTGGCGGGATAGCGAAAGAGGAGAAAAATTAATGAAAGAAAAGAAATCTTAGATGGCGGTTCCACTACGTTGTATGTATCTTGCGAGTTTGAATTGGTCCAATTTTGCTATCGTACGTGGGTTTGGTCAAAAACCAACGACCTGTCCTTTCCCTTGTTTTATTGAAACTTAAAAATGTGTTACTCTTCCGGTGAGATTAATCACAAGATTATGAACACCTCAATAAATCACATATAAGATCCAACACTAATTATAGATTAAGAAAGAACAAACAAATATCAGACATACGGCTACAAGAACGTTCACTGAGAATCCAAAATAAAAAACTAAAACGATTATCAATTTATGGCAATGAACATCAAAAATCATGTTGACCACCTAAGGCTCTTAGATCCACTTAAGTATCTTTTTATAGTCTTCTCGTCTTGAATCCCTGCCTATCTTAACTTATCTGAAAAAGGCTTTATAAGTTTGCGTACTATTATTAAAACCCATTAAACTTTAAGTGTTATTATGAATACGTTTATATTAATATAATTATTTTATATATTAACATAGTAAATAAATAATCATTGGACCCATATTAGTATGGTAATATATAACTCTCTCTTCTCTACTCTTTAATTTAATACCGTTATATTTAATAGTTACTATCTGATCATTAAAAATACCTCACTTTAATCAATTATTATTTCAATTACACCCTCTCCTTTCCTCGCTTTTTTAATTGCATATCAAATCAAGTGTAACTATTACAGACTAAACAGTTTGTACTAATATAATCTTTTTTATGCTAGTATATAAAATTAAAATAATAACTTAAAATGTATCACCTAATCCTACTAAGTTAGAAATGTTACTAATTCCTAACCGAATGTCAAAATAAATTGTTAGTAACGGTGACGATCCGGCACCGGGTTTCGGGTCGGGCCGGATCATTTGTATATCATATTATCACCACCCAAGGTTTAGCCTTATTTTATATAAAAAAACCCACAGTTTTCTCACACATTAATAGTATTTGAGCACTCCTCATTGGCTGGAGCAGTCCAAAATTTATTACACCAATCGTACTCTTTTCGTGGTTAAGCGTAAATTTAATTTATTCTCGTGTATTTAATTTGTGCCACATTAGCCTGTCCAAATCTATTGGAGACAAAGTTATAAATGATTAAATAACATCTTTAATGCATCTAAAATATTACTAATTGAATTTTAGATAACTAATGACATACTAAATATTTTAAACATATGTATAGTTTTATTACTTTAAACTTATCAATTTCTCTACTACTTTGTTTTTAATAAATATTTTTAAATTCGACCTATATTTTATCAAATGTGATGAAAAATTAATAATTGTACTATAGCTCAGACCAAAAGAGAGTAAAATAATATAAATAAAACTATAAGAAGTATAATGAATTTATACTAGAAACTAACCATTGTACTCTTGGAACTTTGTGAAGCAGTTCCTACAGACTGCAATTATAAACGTTTCCCAATCTCAGATCCATTTGCAATAATTTACTCGAAGGTTGATTATTACCAGTTGAGAAGTGGTATTTACAACGCAAAGCTCACTACTGACAGAGGAATTATAAGTAAAATAATAACTATATCCATACTTTTACCTTTCAGAATTTATCCACACCAACAAATACATATATGAGCCTTTTTATCATTATGGAACGTCGCTCTATCATTAGCATTCCTTGCTCTCTGTAAACATCATTTTGCTTAGAATCTCGGAAACCAAAACTCAGGAGAACCTATTGGCATTTCAATGGGTGGATTGGTTACTACAATACAAATACAACAAATGAAAGGTTTATAAAGGAATAGCTTTGTGTACAACAATATCAGAACATTGCCCAATCCATCATATTGAAGCACCTGTTCAAGACGCCGCGAGCTAAAAACGGTGACTTGCCTATACACCGAGCATGCATTAGTGAGGAGGATGATACTGGTGCTTATGTAACGGTACACACGTGTTGCCTTCAAACATTAGGATTCACAAAGAATTGAGAGCATACTTTGAGCAGTTAAGATTCAGGTATTCATACTGCCGATACACTTTCTCAAGTTTTAGTGCTCCATCAGAGCTGTGTCAGTTTCCGATAGCGGTGCTGCAAAAGAAAATTTGTAAATTTATCATTGACACCCTGCAAATATAGTGTAGCAGAAAAATGAGACATCAATAAAGATGTATCACTACAGATTTGTATAGGTCAGCATTAATCATAGGATGTGGTTTAGGTATCCGTGTGCCATGGAATTTGCATGCCCATAGGATTTAAGCAATGGTTGCTGCTGATTAAGGTTTATCAATATGCAGTCACATGTTAAACAAAATAATCAATGGATTTCCTTATCTGGATTTGGAATAGGGG
This sequence comes from Typha angustifolia, assembly GCF_048772165.1. Lineage (NCBI taxonomy): Eukaryota > Viridiplantae > Streptophyta > Magnoliopsida > Poales > Typhaceae > Typha > Typha angustifolia. The sequence goes on from NC_133239.1 coordinate 3,112,655, forward strand.
AAGGTGAAAGCATGTCAAAATACATACCAAGTAAGTCTTCGTAAGTGTCTTGGAAGAAAGATGATTCAATCAGCAATGGAGGTGAGAAAACATGATCGAATGCATCATCAGCATCCAGAAATGTTCTCTGTGCATTACGACTGGCAGTTTGTAGTAGGTTTGCCTGATTATTTGACATGGTTTTTGCCAAACTTAACTGGTTTTCAGTATTCAAGTGGAGATCTTTTGTACTCTTCTGGACACGAATTTCTGAAGGAGGAAAAACCAACTTTTGTTTTCTCCGATTTGGTACAGCATCTGCTTCTTTCCTTGAAGCATTTTTTTGGAGTGGGATGAAGAAGTGTTCAGATCCATCATCACTACTTTTGTCTTGTGACCAATCTGAGTTGTTTGATGGCCTTGAAAGAGCAGCTTCATGAACAGAACGCCTAATGTCCTGAGCATAGTAAAGACCACCTTCTGTAAAACAAAAGGAAAGATTAACAAAAACCCAACATTCTTGCTAACTGTAGTTTTTCCTGATCATGAGAGAAATATAAAGTAACAGAGACAAGTGAAATAGACTATCATTTAATTTTGATATATTGTAAGGGTAGATTTAGAAATAAATTGTTAGGTGTCAACCTTGTGCTACACCATTTGTATGATCATTAGAGGGCAGAGTGAGATATTTTCTTGCCGGTACCATTTCCTGGTTAGATGAATTAGTCATAGCTTGACGCTTCGGTGTGGCCGAGACTTTCGATGAAGAATTTGGAGTGAGACTAAACAAATGAGGGAGTTTTAAAGTGGGGCTGGAGGCAACTTTCTCAATCTGGAGTGAAGAAAGCTTTGAAGTCATTTCACTAACTTCATCACTACTAATTTCCTGCTTACAAGGAAATACATAATCAGGTAGAGAATTTATATATATGCATAAACTAGAGCGTGGATATTAATCATCCAACAGCTTAAGTACAAAGACAAAAGTCAGGTAGTTCTTACTTCTTGTCTTCCAACATTTTGAGACTGGACACACAAATGTGGTCTTGCATCTAACTCATCCATTGTACATGAGGAAATACTGTTTACTTCTTCAGTGAGATCTGATATTGACTTCTGCATTGCTGGAACAGCTTCCTTTAGTTGATCAATAAGTCCCTAAATTTACAAATAATATTAATGTAAGAGTGTAATCAAATTCTTATATTGATTAATCCAATGAAAAGCAATTTCATCTAAAGTTCTCAGTTTAATAAAAACTGATCAATGAATTGCATGCATAACAATGAACACAAAAGTTTCATGAATCAGGTGGTGCAGGTAGGTGCAATCCTTCCAATTAAAGTTATCTCCTTCAAGTGGTAAAATTTTGTGCAAACCAATCAACTATAATATTACTGATCTCCCGGATTTACTCAGCACACCGTCCAATCATTTGTTATCTAATATTTGTTTTTCTATTTTTACAAGAAAGAATTATACTCATACCTTAATCACTGAATAAGGATTTATCAAAAGTCAAAAGAAACTATAATAGCTATTGGTCACATGAAAAATATCAAACCTGTATACTAACTAAATGTTGGCGATGTTCAGCAAGGGTTGCGGCCAATGAGTCAGCATGACCGCAAGTACTGCTATCGGATGCACTACGAAGTAATTCTGGACCCTCCCCGTCATTAGCTTTGGCCTGTTGTACCAACAGTTGACAAACAATTTGTTACCTTCCTGAAAATATATGTATCTAAGTTCATAGATCGAAAGAAATATGAAATGTCAGTCTCAAGTAACCTATAGCAAACAGATCACACGTCTTTTTTATATTTCACAGTGCAAAATATTTTTTCACATATAAGGCAACCTACCTTGTAGTATTTTAGATGTCAAGCAAGGTTCCGAAACTCGATATCGATATCGGTATCAGGATCGGAATCAGCCGTTAGAAAAAACGATACGTATCGACCGTATCAGCCAATCATATCGGATCGGATTATTTTCAATTACGTAAAATTATATATATTATTTAAAATGCAGAAAATTTCTAAAAAATAACCGAAAAATAAGAAATATAAATTAGTGACATATGGACTTTAAAACTAAAGAAAAAATTCACTAAATATTTTAATGAATTTCGATTTAAATTAGACAAATTTTTATACTCGTAAATTATTACTATAAAACAACATGAAGAGAGAGATATCTCTTCACTATTGTTCTATAGCAGTAAAAAATGAAAGGAGTTAAAGAGTGTTTAATAAATAAGGAAAAGAGTGAGAAATAAAACTCTTCCAAGTTCATCAAAATGTAGACTAGTCAAAGGAGCTCATCAAAACGGCTGTCAAATAAACTCGGTGAAATATGAGATTAAGAGATAGAAAGTAAAAACTAAAAATTTGAAAAGAAAACAGTTGATGACATCAATTATTAGTGTCTTCTAAGTTAGATACATTTTAGATTAGACCTAAATCTAAAAAAAAAAAAGCCGATATTGTTGTTTTCAACTAATACGGCCGAGACAGATCGACCGAAATGGCTAAAACTGGCCAAAACCAGCCGATATTGGTCGAAACCGGTCTAATCGGGATCGGCCAATTTTAGGATCCATGGTTTCAAGGACTCATTATAATATCTAGATATAAATAGAAGGTAGAAAAGATAACTTCATCCAACTCTCCAATATTGTTATTGTTAGTCGTGTAATTTGTGCTACTGTATATAATATTTATAAGAGTCGTGTGGCATCTTGAATATTATGAAAAAGCTACGTGATAGATCGGAGATCCATATGCAGAACTTAGTAACTTACCAAATGAAGTGATTGTTTGTGAATACGTTGTAAGGCATGAGTCCAACGTCGAAGAATTTCAGCTACATCAACAGTGGGTTGAAGCCTTCCACCTCTATCATCTGCTCTAGGAAGAGACTCATTCTTTCCCTGTGATTGAGGAAAATTATTTTGCTCTCTCTGATCTGTGGTTGGAGATATTTCACCGATTTGCGCTGACAGTACATCTGAATATGGAACTTGAGAACTTTGATCCATAGCTGCAAGCAAAGATGAGCCAGATATGCGGTACCTAATAGAAACATATTTCGTAAAGTTAAACAAATCGTACACAAAAATATAAAATAATAAAACTATTTAAAAAATAAATGGTGATTCTCACCTATGTTCACGGTGAGCTATCAGATCCTCGATAGGCCCAGAAGCTAGAACTTCATGTTGACCTGCAACTAACAAAAATAAGTAAACCAGCAAAAAGTGTCTCCCTTATGGTGCTCAAAATAACAGAAAAAATCAGACACTAATCCAGAGTGATAGAGCTGGTATTTGAAGAATGAGGAAAGAAAGATCAGAATTTTATTTTGTTTAGATTGCTTCCCACTAACAGAGAATGTGTATATGAGACTGATTTACTCTCCATTTAAAAAAAATGAATTTTAATTAAAATGACAGCATGGAACTCCAAGTTAAATAATTCCAACTGCCCACTTTGCAAGACGACAATTTGCCATACTCCTGCTCTTTTGTCATGCTCTAATAAAGATAAACACAATTGAAGAAAAAAATAGAGAAAAATCACATCTAATAGATAGTGCTCAATATTCAGCAGAGAAAAGAAGAGTTCAAATACATGTGGCTCCCACTTTTGGGAGGTCTAGGGAAGCAAGATGCACATAACCTTACCTCCTCCATCATTGAAGAGAATATTCTGTGGCTCGAATGCATGACCATTTGAGCACAAGAGGTAAGCCTTTGCACCACATTAAGTTACCCCTCTCCTCAATAATCAGTTAACAGGAACTAAATATACATAATTTACTCCGCTCAATACTCAATTTCCTCGAATAGTCAATTGTATGCCATATTATTTGGTGGCCAAGAAATTATCCAGTCACAATTTAGTATGCCAAAAGGAAATGCTATAATTCTTGTCCATATGTTGAGATAAGATAAGGATTATGTTTTCAATTTGACAAATTAACACAACTTATATTTAACAATAACTAAAAGATTTTGAATATACATACTCTTGCGAGATAATAATGATTCCCACAAGCGAGTAGCCTTAGACACCAAATGCAAGTTCTGTCCAGAAGAGCTAGGAGGACAATCATCCCATAATTCCCCTTCCAATTTAGCTTTCTTCCGCATATCCTGTAGCTTTTCTAACTCTTGCTGCAAATAGGCCTGCATATTGGAAACAGCAGAAATGAACTAATCTGGCCAAAACTGGCATATAAATTCATCTAAAGGGACCATATAGAAGTTACCATCTACCTCTTCAGCACAAAGACCCCGAAATTCAGCTGTCATTTCATGGGCTAAGTTAGACCATGTAGCTTGCCTATGAACAGCGATGTTTGCATTCTTTAGAAACTTTCGCCTCTCGAGAGCTATCCTTGCCTGTTTGGAAGAAATGATTCTTTCAACATAGGAAAAGTCACCAGATAAGTCTACAATAGATGATCCCATGTGACTGTATACAGATGTCAGTAATAATTGGCTATTGCCAGAGAGGATTATGTCAATTTTATTTCTATCAAAAGAATACAGTAATTTCCTTCCCAATCTTTCCCAATCTCTAGGGCTAATATTAGGCTAAGCTAACTGCAGCTTGCATTCAACGCAGATTTTTACTTGACAAGCTGAACACCAAGGACAAAGATTACAGCAAGCAATATTAGTGGCAATATTAGTATAAACACACACAATTTTGCGCATCGAAGAAAGTAACTTAGACTATCTCAAAAGGCACTAGATGAGTGATAAGCAACTCTCACACACACCACACAAACACAGAGAGATTGGATGTTTAACACCTCAATACAGAATTAACAGCCTGCAAGGCTGCAATGAAGTGAGTAAAACCACGTGAACACAATAATACAGGTGAACAGCCAGCAGTACATTACATGACATAGAAGTGATCAATAATGAGAAACAAAAAGCAACTTAGCTTAACAGCCCAAACTGAATTAGTCCTTGCTCAATAGAGGAAAGACTAGTTGGAACCAATGATTCTATGGACATTTCTTCCATTTGATGACCATTGTACCCAAAGGAAACACTAAATTATAACTTACTCAAATTACAAGAACGAACAATGAAAGAAAGTCAAACGCCCAAGAGATGAAAAAGGGATTGAATGATCCAATTACCTTAGTCACGGGGAGTAATGCAGCTGCATGTAGATAAGAAGAATCTGTTAGTGAAGCAGGCAGCGGGTTTGATGCTACATCTGCAGCAAACATTCGTTTATGAACCTCTCTTAAAGCATGCACAGAAAGTTGCCATAAAAGCTCAACAAATCTGCATGAAGTAAATATATGCTTATTTTCAGTGGCACATTAGAGAGCAAAATTATAAATAACAAGCATGGGTATGCTATAAGAAACTGAAAAGTCCATATACAGTAAGACAATCGTGGTAAAGCAGATGAATATCAATTAGAATTTGATTGATGGAAATGATCAAAAGTTGCAAAGAATAATAGCAAAAACGATTAAGATTAGCTAAATCAATTTATCAGTATATACACCATTGGCCATTTATGTACCATGCTGTCTCAAAATTATCGAGAATACAAATTCACACGGATGACAAAAAAAAAAAAAAATCTAAAAACAATGGCCAAATTCTTCAAAGAAACTTGATGAACATAGCAGTTCCAACAAATGCAGATAGGAAAAAAAAACGGAAGATCTAATGCGCAAGACCAAAATGCTGCAAATTAAATAAGTCAAAGTATGAGCTACAAACCTCGGCCCGCAACAAGTGGCCAGAGAAGAAACCCTAGAACTACTCCTCGGCAACGCCCCCTGTGACTCCAGCTCACTTATAATCCCTTGCACGATCTTCTCCGGGCCAAATCAAACTCACAAATCAGCAAAATTAACAAACCTAAAATAAAATAAAATAAGAGAGAAAAATCCCAAAATTTGTAGCATATTAATCAAAAGCAAAAACCGCACCTTTCGAAAATCCCTCGACTGGGCCGAATCAAATATCGGCCACACTCTATCGAAATCCTATCAACCATACGCATATCATCAAGAACTCAAATTTTAGATATAAAGCACACAGGAAACGCCGATCCGAGTCAAGATAGAAAACCTTTGCGGATTGGACGGGCCCTCTAAGGGCGGAGAGGAGGAAGTAGAGCAGTTGCTCCCCGAGACGAGGATTCGAGTGCCGGAAATGGCCGACCCGCACCGCACCCGAACCACCTCCGCCTCCGCCTGCCACGGCCAGCAGCGATGGATCTAGCCCCAATAGTAGGCAGTTCGTGTACATGGCGCTCTCGAGCTCCGCCTCCCTCTCCTTCTCCCTCTCCGTCGCCATGGGATCTCGATCTCCCCCTCGATCGGTCTCACAACTCCCCTAGATCTCTTCCTCCCTCTCGCGTGTGGGCCGTTCGTTGGGTGTCTTTTTGGGGGATTATTTTGGTTTCTTTTTGAGGAAGGATTTAAACTTTTTCTCGGCTTTTTTGTTGATGGGGAACGGCCGGTGGATGAAGCGGATATGCCCGAATTTGAAATTGAGAAGCGGTGAGGTTACCGTACAGGAGGAGGACTTAGTTTTATCCAATCTCTTTATAGTCTTTTTTTCTTTTTACTATTTTAATTTTTCACGTCGAACAATGTAAACTTATTTACATGAATGCCATGCAAATATTTTATACCAATCTCTCTCTCATTCGGCCTAGTTGGCCACCGGTGGATAAAAATTATAATATATATTAGGAAATTTTATAAATCACACCTTATATTTTATCAATTTTATAATTCACATCTCGTTTTTATGGTTTTTATAACTCGACTATTTCCTTATAATTCTTATTTAATACTCTCAACTAATTTAAACGGTACCAGTAATAAAATATTTCGTTAGAATACATAAAATAATTTATAAATATCTATATTATCTATGCCTTCTTTAAAAGAGAAAAAAATAGTGGTAAGAATATTTTAGTAATTTAGTCGATAATAATTAGTTAAAATAACATCAGGGTGTTAAACTAGAATTATAGAGAAAAATAAAGAATCGGATTATAAAATCGTTAAAAATGATATATGAATTACAAAATAAATAAAATATAGGGTGTGATTTATAAAGTAACTTAATATATTTTTCTATCTTATATATAAATTTTCGGCCTCAAACATCTATTTTTGTTGAATAAAATCACTGCCACGGAAGGAAGGTGATTGTTGTTAACATTCATTCGTATCGAAAATAAGTTTATAAGTCAGTTATGTAAACATGAACCTAGAATAGTTAAACGTCCAGTTTTGTTATCCAACCCTCTGATTCAGCTGGTCCACGAGTAGTTATCCCATGTCCAAGTGGTCTTATTCCTATGAATTAGAATAGGAGAAGTGGCGTTGGGTGGATAGAAGTGGGGATAAAGAGGGGGTGGGGAACATGTGAAAGTAGTTGAGGCCGGCGTACCGTCCTACGTGGCCCCTCATTGGCTGGTGCAATGCTTTAATATGTTTGACAATAATTATAGATTTCGAGCTTAAGAATTAGCTTTGAAGATATATATATATATAGAGAGAGAGAGAGAGAGAGAGAGAGAGGGCCGGCAATGTGGTTTGGTACTTTGATGTGTTTTGATTAATTAATTAATTAATTAAACAAGGTCTTAGCTTTTGTCACGAGCTAAATAAATGTATTTTAAGTATATTTATAGTCATTAGGTTTTTTTCCTAAAGCTTTGATAGAATAGCTCGCTTTAATTTGAGCCAAGCTTGAGTCCGAGCTAAAGCCGGCTCGTCTGTACTCCTCGTTTACACCCTTTTTATTTAATTCCATGTAATTTATTCCATGATCATATATATCTTCCAACATTATAGCTTCCAATTTAAGATAGTCGTAACAGCCTTCTCATCCAACCTCCATTCATGGCCAAAAACAGTAATGAAAACCAATGGACAGGAACAATACTCAATCTCCTCTGTTAGGTTATTCTTAACAAATCTTGCTTCTGAGTAGCTATGCATGCATACACGCATGGCATAGCTAGGAGAAGAGAAAGAGAAGGGCGAATTGAGAGAACCGATGAATTCTAACTACGTCGGGGGGCTCTCCTGGGCCGACCAGTGGGACACCACCGTCGATCCGCCACAGTCGCCTCAGGGCGGCGTCCAAGGCAAGAAGGGGAAGGACGACTCCAAGGGGCGGTCATCACAGTCGCGGTTCAAGAAGGTGAAGAGTGGCACGTTTGGTTGGATCAAAGAGCTCTGCCATAAGAAGTCTAGCAAATAGTCGGATTGCTTGACTGATGATGATCGTGTTCGAGTATGAGAATTCTACTTTCATGTTTTAAGTCTCAAAATGTAATTCTTGATTAAACCTGCTCTTCCTTTCCTTCCCTTGGATTTCATGGATATTTTGTATCATTATTTAACCTACCGAAGCCGATCTGAGTATAAAATATTAGATTATTACCTCTTATTTAATTTTAAATATTAGTTTTTCTTATACTTTTGCCGTAAGTATAACTAAAAAAAAAAAACTTCTAGAGTTTATAAGGTGATTTGCATCATCTAATTTCAGTTGAATGATAAATGTTTATATATATAAATGATAATAAATAAACTTTCTCTTTAGGCTTAAAAGTAATGCAGATATGAAAATTGAGGCCTAATTCCTATAACATCTTATATGGAATAAGATAATTATATAATAGGTATTCTAATTTATTATTTTTAAAAGAATGTATTTATTTTATGAATAATTATTTATATATTTATTTGTATTCTAGAATAAAACAGTAATGATTAACTTTAATAAGAAAAGATAATAAAAAAACTTTTCCCTTTTATGAAACTATAAAATTATTTGATTTAATATAAAGTAGATTAACCGGATAGTATCGAAGGTAAGTTAAAAATTAAGTTAGAATGGTATAAAATATAATTTTGATAAATATATTTTATATTTTATAATAAATAATTGTAAAATAAAATAAAAAATTTATTCCTAAATAGACAAATTTAAAGTGAACGAGGTCCCCTCCATCATTAGAAAAGGATTTTAGTCTAAAAAAGTAGCGAATGTATGTGATATACAACATAGTTTTCACGGATTCAAATCAAACATAAAATCAACTAACTGGCTAGCTCTTTCCTCCCTTGTGCAAATGCTAGTTAGGGCTGGCAAATTTGTCGAGCAGCTCGGGTTTACTCCTATAATGCCAGAAATGCATTACAGGAATGAATATTGAATACATAGATGCACCACAAATGCTTTGCTTAACTTCTTTCATAAATTCGTATCGAGATATTTATTCAGCAACCAACACTGAAACCATCCACTGTCAATATATCAAATATTTATAGCTTTTTTTTTTGACTAATTAAATTCTTCTCCAATGGTAATCCCAAAGCAATGTCAAGAGAACCACAGAGGTACAATCTCAGTTAACATTTCACAATCTTTGGCAAATAATCTCTCATTTTGGATCGGAGAAGAACTTGTTAATGGATGGCATGATCTCAGGGTTTCTATTGCGCACAAACTTCCTCAGACTATGTTGGGCATATTTCTCTCCCTCTTCAAAGTTCTCAAGTACTCCTGCAGCTCGATTTTGTTTAGTGACCCTGCCAAGAAAATAAACTTACCATCAATTACTACATATGCTTAAATTAAAGCAAGGATTTTTATATAATTGTTACGCCATAATTAATTGTCACTATATTCTTCAAAATATCATAATTATCACTGAAATAATTAAGCTCTTTAAGATTATCGTTCACCCGTTAAATCTAACTGATCACGGTTAACACTAAATTTAGACTATTTTAAAACTATATAAATTTATGTAGAAGAAATGGAATTTTTTCTGCGTGAAAAAAAAAATCAACAAAAAAAGTATTTTAGTCATTGCATATGTTTTCGTTTAGGAATATTTTATAAAAATTTCCTCAAAAACCAACATAATTAGAAATTCTAAAGAAGTCAAAAGATTTTAGGAGCAATTATGATGATAATAGGATGACATTATAAGATATAAGAGAAAACCATTGATAGTTTTAAGGAGAATGGAGATAATTAGTCCATGTTCAAATATTTCCTAATGCTTGTCTTAAAACATAACAAACATCACATAGATCAATGCAAATTTTGTGATCTGCTTCAACTCATTTAACCTACCTCACTTCTGGGTTGCTGGAGATATTTCTTATTAGTTGCATGCCACATATGCCAACAGCCAGACCAACAGCAGCAAACAGAGGATAAACCTAAGCATCCAGAAAAGTATCAACCATATGATTTCATATGATAAAATAATATAAACTTTGTGTTTATTTTTAGGATAAACTATACTGTACTCTCATATGATTTAGTTTAAATTTATAAAACACCCTGTACTTTCAATCAAAGCACTTATAGTTTGAACTAAAGTGTGATCATACTTTCTCCATTGTAATTGACTAAATTAGAGATCAAATTCAAAAAAGTTATTAGCACAAAGTTTTATGGAATTAGATAAATGTTCTAATACATCTAGAATAATACTGATCCAATTTCAGATAGCAAATATATAATAATAATTTAAATAAAATTTTGTTATGAACTTTGTGTTTATTTTTATTTGCTATCAAAAAAATGAATTAGTTAGCTCCACCAACATCTTGCTCAAAATGGAGAAAGAAAAAGAACTAGTATAGACTTTAATCTTTCGATACTACTATAAACACCATACATTAGAACTCGGACAACCAGAAGAATATAGTAAGAAAACTATAATCCCAATAATAACGAAGCCACATACTATACACATTTGAAGAACAAGCAATTGGTTTCAAGGCAATACTAGTTAAGAGAAAAGGAGGAGAAGAAGAAGAATAGAATTACCTCAGGCCTCACCCATCTGCTAAGAGTGGAAGAAGCCATTGTTAGAGCTGCGGGAGATCGAGGTCGCTGGTGGCTGATTTGATGAGGGAGACGAAGCCTCCGCCGATATATATAGTTGGGGGGTTTATGGGGAAAAATTAGACGGCATCGAGCGGACGGCCACCAATTAAGACTCGGAAATTTCTCGCATTCCCACCAATAAATAGGTAATACATTTCACGAGCACAAGATTCGCTCGCTCAAAAATCTACCAAAGAAGGCAACCTTTGCCTGGAATTTGAGATTTGAAGTTTATGAAATTTTTTGAATTTGAATTTTGAATTTTGGTTGATCGATTGGTTGCTTTGTTGGTAAGTTAATGGGTACGTTACAAGCGGTCAAGATTGGGGACGAGCCGTGTACGACTTTGGCGTCTCTCAAAAGTAATGGGAAGTTCTGGAAGGAAAAAAAGAAGAACTTCTGGACCGAATTAAAATATTTTTTTATATTCTCTCAGTAGTTAGAGGCCATGACTCAACCTGGATTAAAGTGATTGTCTTAATAAATTATATTATCATCCAGTGAATATATTCTTTAGATTGTTTATGTTTTGCTATTTTGTTTTGGATTTGGCTGTTCTGTAGTAAGAGTGAGTCTCACTCAGTTCTTCATGGATGATGTAGTAGATGGAAGTCATCTGGAATGTCACATTATTTTTCCAATGGATCCAAAAGATTTGTACTCATTGGAGAGGGAAATTATTCATTGTGCTCCCTTATAGTTCTCTGTTGTAACTCTCTTAAATGGTGCTTAATTGTGGAAATTAACCACAAAATACATAAACGAAATGAAGAGCAGTTTGTTGATATGCACCAAAAGCTTCTTCTTTTTTTTCTTTTCTCCCAATAATCTAAATCAATGCTATTTGGTTTTAATTCTTTTACATGATCAAGAATATAGGTATTTGAGTAGCCATACAGTAAGCCCTGCTAATTGCAAAAGCAGTGTTTTAGCCTGCCAATCTACATCATAATTAGCTTCACATTTATAGTTAGAGAAATATTTAATAAGAAGAAAAATATTGCATATGATTCTTTTGGTGGACGATTCAGTGTCATGAAACTGATTAAGAGTGTTGGCAAATAAAAATGAATAGGTTTCAATCTAAAATGGGGGTGTTTTTTTCAAAACTAATAGCAAAGTGAGCTTTATGAATAGGAGACACTTAATTTTTATGATAGAGAGAAAAAACTTGTGATATTCTATCTGTAGTGCTGTTGGTCGGCCAAGTGAGAGGCTTGCTATTAGAGTTTTGCTCTATCTTTACTATTTTTTTTTTTGTGCTTGAGTTCTTGTTATGATACTTGCGTTAATTGTTGTTCAGTCTGTACTACAGCCAAGTGTGGGGTTTGCTTCTAAGACTCTCGTCCTATTTTTCTTTATCAATTTTTATATTAAGTTGTAATCGGTATATTGGAATGAATGATACGTTTAGTTTACGAACTTTTTTTCAAAAAAATAATAGAGATAAATTTTTACATCGAAATCTTGCGATTATAGAAAATCAATTAGCCACGGAGTCTACAAATCATTTAGGCTGCTTGTAGAGGTGAAAGTGAGTTAAATTAATTTTGACCTGATTCACTATTAGATTTTATTCGGACATTAGAATTTCCTACTTAATATGAATACAAATATCGAATATCTATTTACTTAAATAATTTTTAAACAATATACTTTACATATCCTACCCGCTAAAAGCCTAAATCTAACCCGTTAATAATTAAACCCTATCCACTACCCAGCTTCCCTGTCTCCTCAATCCTTTACCCATTACCGAAACCCAAAACCCTTATGTAGCCACCATAGAAATCCCAAAATCACCACCCCACCTTTGCCATCTTAGTCCTCCGCCGCCATCACCTCTCTGGCTCTCCGCTGTCACCAAGATCCGCCCCCTCCCTCCTCGAGCTCGCCGTCACTAAGCTCCACCGCCATCGCCTCTCCGTCGTTACCAGGTTCCGCCGCCATCACCACTCTGCCGGGTCACCAAGCTCCGCCCACTCCCTCCTCGAGCTCGCCGCCATCGCGTCTCCGTCTTCATCAACCTTGTAAGTAGAATTTGTAATTTTTTTAATATTGTTATATTATTTAGAATTTGTTATTTTCTTCTAATTGTTTTGTTGCCCGCATTCTTTATGCACATCTTAGCCGATCTTGAAATGTTGATCATGAATGATATCTCTGTGCAACTGAACAAATTTAATCAGGTTACTAAATCAGACACCCAAATTTTGTTTTTAGTTTGCTCATTTAGATTGTGAATATTGATATTATTATTAATGATATATTCTATGTTGTTTGTGGAGATTAATTTTGCTAATTTCATATGTATTTGACATGCAAGAAATTATTTTTGTAAAACTCTTAGTTTTTTGTGTTAATTGTGTTCAAAAGAAATGATATAATTCATTTAAGATTTGATCTATATTTATTTAAGACTGATAAGTATCCGTTTAAGATCAGGAATGTATCTGAATATTATTTGTGTCAAATGATATTTAACTTTTGCTATCCGTTCAATATTGATAAATATTCATATTTGAATTTGTATTCAGACCAAAAATATGAATTCGGATGTGAGTTAAACAATATCCAATCTGTACCTGATCTGTTTTCACCCCTAGCCGCTTGGCTACATGTATATAGAAAATCTACATCTATACTTATAAAGTGTAATATATAAATTAGTTTTTAATTCATAAAGTATCCTTTCAAATGGCTAGTATGGGTTCACAATTTCACATGCAGGATCTTGACATTCACTTCAATTGAGTGTCAAAAACACATTCTCTCAACTTTTAGTTAAAAGAAAAGAGGGAAGATATAAGACTTTTATGTCTATTGATTTCTCATTTAACACTATAATTTTGTATCTTAAAACACATGAGACCAAATGAGCTAGAATTCATTAAATCACTATAGATTTTGCCACCTTTGGGAAATAGATTGAATTAAAACTAACAGTTTTGGAAAGTAATTTGAACCCCTCCTCTTAATCTAATCCTCGCTTGTATTAAAAAAAAAAGAAAAAGGCGAACCATTAAGTCTTCTCATGGCCACTTGAAGCCGAAGTCCCCTTCGCGTTGCCCTGAGGGAACCAAATGTGATCACCGGCCCCTTCTCAGGTCTGATCTCTCAATTACTCTACTGCTGCCCTCTTCTAAATCAGGGTTCCAATTTAAGATCCTACTTTTACTAGCTTTGCCCCTCTTAATCTGTTCTTTACTGGTCCTCTAGGGTTTCAATGCCTAATTCTATACCTTTTGATTGATGCATTATTATTTTCTTCAATTTTACGTGATTAAGAGGTTTTGAGTCACTGGAGACGATCCCTTTCTTGTTTCTAGGTTTAGAGCATGACTTGTGATCAACCGATCGTACCTTGTGTGAGTTCTCATGGTGTGACATTTGGGTTTCTATTAGGGTTTTCTCTGGAAAGCAACAAAGTGAGAACCAGAGGTGTTATTCGAATGTGTTCAAATATGGATTTGGAAAGATGCTTTTATGTTTGACAGTTTCAACTTTCTGAGTCCATGGGCTTTGACAAAAATACATAAACCATGACTTGTATATGGTTTGACAAATAGTGTAAGAAATCTTATCTTTGTTTGACAGACCCCTTTTTTCAGTAATTAAGTTGCATGTCCCTGATCGAAGATGCAACTTTTGCGAACTTCTGAGATTTTCTGGTTGAAGGCTCTGGACTTTTGGAGATCATCTCTATTGAGCATTTCCTGGTTGACATTCAGCACACATAGAGATCAATCTCTATGTCATGCAGATGGAACCAATTAGTATTTACTATTCTTTTCTTTTTATAATGTTTTTCTTTTGTACAAAATAAGTAGTCTACCTTTATGAGATCATCTTTAAATGAAAATGGTGGATAATATCTGTTGCCTTTGCAGTACTTCAAATACTGTGGCTTTTTTTAATATATATCTGAATTAGCTTCTTCTTCCTAATATATTTCCAATGCAGTGGCATTGATATAAACAACGGAGAATATAGCAATGAACTCCACAGGAATATTGAAGCATAAAAGTTTAATAAAAGAGGCTGCTTGGTTGGTGGGTAGGAGAGAGTTTGCAGTTGCCAGTGGCAAGGGAAAGAAGGGTCCCAAAGGTGGTGCAGGTGGTGATGCGCCTAAAGCTTCTATACTCGACAAAGAACTGAAGAGCACCACAGTATTTGGAGCAAATATCCTCAAGGACGGTGCAGATCCAAAGATATTGCAGGACTCCGATTACCCTGACTGGCTGTGGCATCTGCTGGACAAGCGTCTTCCCTTAAGTGAATTGAGGAGGAAGGAGACGGAGAGTCTTCCTTTCGATGATCTCAAACGCTTCGTTAAGTTGGATAATCGTGCAAGGATCAAGGAAAATAATGCCGTCAGGGCCAAGAACTGATTCTAAAGCTGCATCTAGTTCTTCCCTTTTACCTGTCGTTTCTTTCCTTACATCGAATTGCAGCGACATGTAGAAGATTAAGATACTTCAAAGTCTTTAGACTTTGCTCTGAATTCGAATAGATTGTGTGGCAGGAAAGGTGTTGTTGAGTTAGTTTTTACCTTACATTTGTATGACAATCTGAGGTGTGATATATCTTTGCTGACCCTACTGTAGTAATGTGAAAAATTTAGATGGAGAAGCAGAAACAAACTCATGGGAGAATATTTATATTTTTAAGTTTCTTTCCCTTGTAGAAGAGGAAAATGGAAAGTGTCCAGGAGTAAGGAAAATAATAAGTGTCACAGTGAGGTGTCGAGGAAGGTGTGAAATGAGGTGAATGAATTGGAAAGAAGAAAATGAGGTAGCAAAGTACATGTGGAATGAGGTGGAATGAAGCAAATGTTGTTGAAGTTTAAGCAACTTTAAAGTCAGCTTAAAGATTCAGTGTTACTCTAGGAGGCAGCAGGTAATCGCCTCCAAAACTTAGATCCTCGCTGATCTAAGAAAAAAATTTAATTCAGAGAATTCATATAATTATAATATTTTCTTAGTTAAGGGAGTCTACATATGTATAAAACTACGATAATTTAAGAGAAGCTAAGTGTAATTATTCCTTTTGTTTTATCCCTCCAGTTCACTAGACATTATCTACCTAACTACGTTTCTCTTCCCCACTGGAGGAGATAGAGATCTGAAAATATAAATAGTATTAACTTGCTAGTAAACATATATTTTTTCATTAAAATAGTATTAAATAAAAGAAAAAGTCCTCATGAGATAAATATATATATATATACAAAACATTAAGCACATTTTAGAATGGATGGCCTGTTGGCCTGGCAAAGAGATGCTATGTTAATAAAAAAAACACTCCAATTAGAATCCAAAGACATGTGGGACTGCTACTGTTTTAGATGGTTCTTTTAAAGAGAGGCAGCCCCACAACGAAGTCCACATCTACCTCTTTTATCTCTCTTGAGTCTGAGAGCCTGAGAGGTAGTCTGACACTTGACTGCCATGGACATGTGGTTTTACTTGTTAGGTGCTCTATCAAATGATTCTCTGCACAACCATAAAAGCTTGGCCTTGGCTTAAAGTTGTATCCTATGGGGCTCGCTATTATATATATTTTGAGAGATAAAATAGGGATTAGGCCTCAATTAAGATTTAGTTATGACAATATAATCAAGTTACAAAGAGTAGAAAGGGAAATAAAATTAAGACAAAAAAATGTCTCTATTATTTCTTTGGCTTCTGCTTCCCATTTTCCTATTGAAATTGCCTGTTATTAGATTCACTTTAATATAATTAAATTATATAAATCCCTCCTCCTGGAGCTCAAATAATATAGAAACAAGATTAGCATTGATTGACTTAAAATACTTGTAGGAAACCCACCAAATTAATTATTCTGTTTGGGCACAGAATTTGTAAGCTAAAACCATGGATCTTCATTCCTTTTGATGGGTGATTTCAATGAAAAGAAAGAAGGTTCTTTGCAAGAGTAGTGTGGCTTGAGAAATGTTATGTGCTTTAATTAGATCTTAAGTTGCTCTTAAGTAGGAGCATCTTAATATAATCATGCAACCCTAGTGGAAGTTCCTAAAGTTAGGCATGCACCTGTAAAGCTACTAGAAGAGCATGCTAAAGCCAGGGAGGAACCAATAATAACATCCATCAGTACATCAAAGTCTGTGAAAAAGGCATGTGTAGGGATTATGATGGATGATGCTAACCTTCCCTCCCCCACTCATTTATTTTAGTCACAATAAATAATCAAATAATGCTTGCTTATTAAAAAATTTAGCTGATGCGGGTAAGACTACGTACATCTCGTGTTTCTTCAATAGTAAGATTCGAGAAAATTAGATCTTCCATCCATAACCTATGAAAAAGCCAGCGCCTCAAAAAAAAAATATATATTTATTTTTAGGAACATTATGAAAAATCCAAGAAAAGAATACCAACAAGAGATCGGCCGTAAGAGTATTTAGCTTTTATTTTGTCTCAGCCTTGCAGAATTGATAATTTTTAAGGCTTGGACCTCATTGTAATCTTCTCCACATATTTTGAATGGATTCAATCTGTTATCTTTTACAAGTTTATCTCTTCTTCCCTCTTCCTTTGCTCAACCATCTCAATCATATCTCCTCAAGCTCCAGATTAGGGCTCACAACATCCAGTGGATGATGAAGCTGCTAAATTTTGCACCCCACGTACCATTTGGATGTTCATGCCCAGTCAAATGTGCATCTAAATTGATTACCTATAAAATAAGACTAGTTTTTCAATACAAAGTTCTAATTTTCTGGACAATGTATGAGAGAATTATCTTGTGTTTTTTCCTTTTATGAGTAGATTTGTGTAAGTTAATGATATTTAAGACTATGTTGGTGCAATAAAATAAATAAAATTTTAGAATATATATTATTATTCACATCATATTCTATAGATATTTCTCATTGGAACTAGCATGAGTAAAGTAAAAATAAGTTAAATGAAGTATAGATAGAGAATGCTAAGTTTTATTTTTCCAAAGATTAATTTAAAAATAAAAAGGAAACTCAAAATTTAAGATCAAATAAATGGTATTTGGAGTAATAAAATAAAAATAAAACATATGAGTTGAATAATAAAATATTTATATATAATATTGTTTTTAATAAAGTTAAGAGGACAATATATGATGTAAGAAAAACACTACTTTATATATATTTATATATATATATATACTTGGTCTTCTCCACTTTGAGCTTTTCTTCCAGTAATACCTTCTCTTTTCTTGGTGACCCCATAAGATACTTTACTTCCGTAATAACTCTCCATCCTCCTTGACCAGCTTCTCTCTTTAAAGATTCAGTTTCTAAGCCCCTTTTGAAGCCATTCTTTAGAGTGTTTACTTTTGCTGGATCTTGTAGAGTATCCTAGATCTTATCTTGAGGTTTGTCTCTTAACTTCTGGTAACCTTTTCTTCTTCCCCAGAATTCTTTACTTAAGTTTGTGTAAGTAGTGTTATCACCTCAAGGTTGAAGCTTCCTACTAGTTAAAGTCACTAAATTTGCTTTTAGCTCACATGGGTCATGGTCATGCATATTTTCTCCTCCTCGTGAACTAATCTCTCTGAACTTTACTGCTTTGGTGGTTGATATCTTTTTCTTCTCTTTGTTTTCCTTTTTGCCCCTGTTCTTTACTTAATCTCACTGCTAGCTACCTTGTGTGCTTCTGGAATTTCTTGCTCTTAGATCATATGGGTAGTGCTCTGTTTTCCAGTTTAGTTGTTGTATATATTGGGGGTTCTTCTCAATTTCTTGTTTCTTGATGCTGTCTCAAATGGGTCGTTCTCAATGTAAGCTCTAGACTGCCCCTCCTTTCTTACCCTCACCTCTTCTTAAGTTGGTCTTTCCAATGGCACAATCCTACTTCCTCCCTCTCCGGTGGGAGAGCACCGGGGACCAGTGGTGGTACGCCTCGCCCATCGACTGGGCGGCGGCTAATGGCCACTATGACCTTGTCCGGGAGCTCCTCCATCTTGACACCAATCTCCTCATCAAGCTCACATCCCTTCGCCGGATCCGCCGGCTTGAGACTGTCTGGGACGACGATGCCCGCTTAGTTGACGCCTCTAAATGCCGGGCAATTGTTGCCCAGAGCCTCCTCCTTGAGTGTGAATCGAAGAACGGGAGGAACACGCTGATTCGAGCAGGCTACGGCGGGTGGCTGCTTTACACTGCAGCCGCCGCAGGGGATATTGGCTTTGTGCAGGGGCTACTTAATAGAGACCCACTGCTAGTTTTTGGAGAGGGGGAATATGGTGTCACTGATATCCTCTATGCCGCGGCAAGGAGCAAGAACTCCGATGTTTTCAGGCTTCTGCTGGATTTCGCTGTGTCACCAAGGTGTTCGACTGGAGGCAGAAGAGAAGAGCAGGTAGCTGTGTCGGGTCGTAGTGTTTCAGTTTTTAGGTGGGAAATGGTGAACAGGGCTGTTCATGCTGCTTCTAGAGGAGGGAATTTGGAGATCTTGAAAGAGCTTCTTGATGGCACCTCTGATATCTTGGCTTATAGGGATGTTCAGGGATCTACCATCTTGCATGCTGCCGCTGACAGAGGGCAGGTTGAGGTGAGATTTCTTCTATGGTTGACAATTATGAGCAGTGCTCTAGTTATAGGAAATTTTGCCTTGAGTTTGCTCTAGTGCTCTGCTAATGTTGTCAGCTTGTCGTTTTAACTTTTTTCATGAATAGTACTATAAAAAAAAAGTTTTAGATAACATGATCAGCAGACTCTTCTTATCGATGTGCTGCTGTTTCATGTAGAAATCTATCTTGCCTATTGCATATGTGAAGAGAAGCAATTCAGTAGTAGGAAAACTGATTTTTATCTACTTACGAACATTATGAGAAATGCTGAGGAATGGAACTGATACAAATATATAATATGCTTCAGACGAACTAATATTTGACTAAAGTCTTCTTCTGCGGTCGAATAGAAATCCTGAAGTTCAGCCTGCAATGTGAGATTTAATGTGACAATGCAGGTGTGAACTGATGACTCATTATCTTTTAGTCAAATAAAATAAAAGAAAAGGCAGACTAGTAAATTGATGAAATAATGTTTAATTCTGTGCTTTAAAGCGGAAAACTTAAGTTCATTATACTTTCATCTAGACTGGAATTATTTGCTTTCTAGTGTTGACATGCACAATGCTTTGCGAAAGTGTAGGTTAAGATTCTTCAGTGAGCAAGCTAATTTAGCAAGTAGTGGATCACACTGCAGAGACTAATATTCTAATTTCTAGACTTCATGTTTGATGCTTCTCTGGAGAGAATATTCCCATGGCTTTAGCTCTGTCAATTTTTATGAGATAACGTATCTATCCTATTATGCTTTGAGAAGCTTTCCTCATGTTGAGCTACTTTAGCGAGCCTAGTAGAAAAATCATTTTATCTTGAGATATCTGGCGTGGTACAAATTGTGAAGTAACCTCTTTTATTGGTTGTGCAGGTTGTTAAGTATTTATTGGCTTCTTTCGATATCATCAGTTCAAGAGATAATCAAAGCAACACAGCATTGCATGTGGCTGCCTTTCAAGGACATTTGCCAGTTATAGAGGCCTTAATTACTGCATTTCCATCATTGGAAGCAGCCACGAACGATGCTGGAGATACTTTTCTTCATATGGCAGTGACAGGCTTCAGAACTCCTGGCTTTCGGAGGCTGGATCGCCAATTGGATTTTATGAAGCAACTGACCTCTGGAACAGCTGTTGATATCCAAAACATAATCAATGCAAGAAATCATGATGGAAGGACCGTCCTTCACATGGCTGTGATAGGTAATGTGCACTCTGACCTTGTTGAGCTCTTGATGTCTGCGCGATCAATCAATGTCAACATTCGAGATGCTGATGGAATGACTCCGTTGGATCTACTCCGGCAACACCCACGATCGGCATCATCTGAAATATTGATTAAACAATTAATTTCTGCTGGTGGAGTCTCAAAATCGAAGGACCAAATTGCAAGGTCAGCCATAGTCTCCCACCTAAAGATGCAAGGAATTGGCAACAGCCCAGGTACTTCCTTTGCGATATCTGATGCAGAGATATTTTTGTATACCGGTATTGAGGCATCTGAAGTTGGTGGAAGACTCAGCTCATGCTCAAGTTCTAGCATGAGTGAGCCTGCCAACTTTAGCCCAAATGGTGGAAAGTCTGAATTGTTGAATAAGAAACAACGTTCTGCCCGGAACGTCTCTAAGCATTTCAAGATCCTACTATCGTGGTCTCATCGAAAGGTCAAGAAATATGAGACACCAAAGAAACTTGGAGAAGATGATGATTCATTGGATTCATTCAAGAAATGGAGTCAATGCATGGAAGCTCCTACTCCTCTCAGACAGCAGTTCTCCATGGCAACATCAATCCTTAGCAACAGACGAACTCTTGGCCCCAAAAGCTCTGTGCCAAGCCCATCAGCAACGGAGAAATTTGCTGCCAGTCTAAAACAATCTCCAACTAGTCCTTTCTCAAGGTCATCAATGTCATCACCCCCATCTGGTAAACAAAAAGGCATTTGTTTAGATAATGAGACCGCTGGTATTGCTTCATCTTCTAATCCATCGATAAACAAAAATGGCAAGACGCAGGGTGTACAACACAAGCCAGGTCTTTTTAACGGCAGTAAGATAACAAATCGATCTTTCTGTTTCGGGGCACATGGCCTGACGGTGGACGACTCGGTTAGCGGACAGCCACCTAGTGAGACATTCAACCAAGCAGTTCTCTCAGTATCTTGATGCTCCTCTTGGGAAGACATTATTTCTGAATTATATACATATCATACATGGTCAATGATCTCCTTGACTCGCCCTTTTTGGTCTGTTCAACTTATCAGCAAGATGTGTCAGCTTCTTCTATACGTATACATTACAGTGATGCTGCTATCTCTCTGTACTGACAAAATTCGAATAACTATAGTGAGTGTTATTTTTAGTTTCGCCGGTTCATTGTGTGTCCTTGGTTGTGTTCTGCTATGTGCTGTGCTGTGTAGAGCTTGCTGTCCTGGACATTTTTTTCATTTTTGTTTTTAACTTTCTTAACATTAATATCTGAAGAAAGTTACGAGTTTAGTAACCGACTTTGTTGAATTACTGCTGAAAATAATGACAATTAGCTCTACAATTTACTTCACTAGCAAATTAAGCGAATCCTGTTCGTCGAATTAATTACCTGACATGGATAACAATGCAATTATAGTAAACTTCGAACTCAAATCCTTGTATCATCTAAAAGAGGGTGGTTAAAATGTAATGCTATAGTGAGGGGCAAATGCACCAGCAATGCAAGAACTAGAAATCAACTGCACAAATATTAACAAAAGACCCAAAACAATACCTTTCCAATAGAAAGGTCTTAATAGATGATTGTAGCATTTTTTTACAACAGAAAGTCTCCTCTGATAAAACATCATTACATTGTGAAACCTAGCCCTCCTAGCCTTCCTATGAATATTTCTCATCTCAAAACTCCACAACGGATAAGGATAGGTGGAAAATTAGCTAGCTCATGCTGTGAAGCCCTGATTCACCATTCCCATATCCTGCATATTTTGTGGAAACAATTATCTTTTGTCCGAAGATATCTAATTACCAGATTCTCCTCCCCTCAGATGGGTCAGCCTCATTTTGTATCGGTGAAATCTGCATCGATTACATCTCCATTGTCAGGTCCCTTGCCAGTTGAGTCAGCAGGGCCGGCATCAGCACCAGGTGCAGGCCCAGGCCCGGCTCCAGCACCACCAGGCTGGTTGTAGAGGGATTGGCCAAGCTGCATCACCTCCTGGTTTAATGCAGCCATGGAATCCTTCATGATTTGTGTTGATCCACCAGCAATTGCATCTTTAAGCTCGTTGAGCTTTGCCTCTACCTTCTCTTTGACAGCAGCAGGGACTTTCTCTCCAAGCTCCTTCAATTGCTTTTCGGTCTGGTAGACCACAGACTCTGCCTGGTTCTTAGTGTCAATGGCATCTCTCTTCTCCTTGTCCTCCTTAGCAAACTTCTCAGCCTCTTTCACCATTTTCTCCACCTGAACAATCACAAATAAATATTAGCTTTTGTAAATATTTAGAACCCTATAAAGTAAGTGGATATACTAATATAAATGGTCATGGTATAGAAATAAGCATATACTGGCCAAACTATTTGCATTAGATTCCCGGTGTTACCATGAGTGCATATATATACAAGAATTTTCATTAACACATGATCTGATTGAACATACTGGGGGAGAGCATACAAGGGAACATCATAAGAGGTAAATGGGTCTAATAATTTTCTCCAGTAACAAAATGCAAGGCAAATATCTATTTCTACCAAAGATTGCCTAGTAAAAATATGATATACTAGATAACATATAAGAGGACATCATAAGGTAAATAGGTCTAATAATATTTTCCAGTGACAAAATGCAAGGCATATATCTGTTTCTACTTTTTAGTAATGTGTAATATGGACAACCACAGCCTACCAAAGATTGCCTAGTAAACATGTGATGTACTAGATGCCAGATACATACACATTACAAGAAAGTCTCTCATAGTGCGTAATCATTAAAATCAATATGGCTTTCAAGTAGTAATTGTATAATGTACCTCATCACTAGGCAAGGTGCTAGCCCCAGTAATGGTAATGTCTTGCTTCTTTCCGGTGCCCTTGTCGACAGCAGTAACAGAGAGAATACCATTAGCATCTATATCGAACTTGACTTCAATCTGCGGGACACCACGTGGAGCCGGAGGAATCCCATCAAGTCGGAAACTTCCAAGAGATTTGTTGTCCCTGACAAACTCTCTTTCACCCTGAAGAACATTAATCTCTACGCTTGTCTGCCCATCTGCTGCTGTAGAGAAGACTTCTGATTTCGAGGTGGGCAATGTTGTGTTCCTAGGAATAATCTTTGTCATCACCCCACCCAATGTCTCCAAACCAATAGATAGTGGAGCAACATCGAGAAGAACAATATCACTCACATCTCCAGCCAGAACTCCTGCCTGGTGTTAGAAATTATACAGAATAAATTATCCGAGAGTACAATAAAAGGTCAAAGCTAAATAGAGTCATGCTCTTAAAATAAGTTGCACTGAGCTTCCAGAATTCAAATAAATTTAAGGTTATAGATAAAAAAAAAGTGCCAGAGAAGCAGTGCCCTCTGAAGGGTGCATTGGATGGTGGTTCCACAATGCAGCCAACTGTAGCATAGGCCTTTACATAAATTGCCACTGGACCACAAAATTAAGATTAGGGCATTATCTTTTTATTCTTTATCTCATTTTCCAACCTTCCCTCAAGAGAAGAATCAAGTACAAAAAGAACCTTTCAGCAATGGTCTAGTAATACAATGCATTAGCATGAGAGATGAAGATGAATATTTCAACAACTGACCTGAACAGCTGCCCCAAGAGCAACAACCTCATCAGGGTTGACAGTGACATTCGGATCTTTTCCAGTCAATTTCTTCACTAGTTCCTGAACAGCTGGAATTCGAGTAGATCCACCCACAAGAATAATCTCATCTATATCCTTGAATGACAGTTTTGCATCTCTCAGGGCATTATCCACAGGAGTACGGAGCCTAGTTGAGATCAAAAGCAAATAAGCAACAGAGACATCCAAATAACGTGAACAAATCTGACTATAACACAGGTTAAACATTGTCTGGCACAGACCACATAAATTATAGATAAGAAATTTGGTGACTCAGAGGATCAAGCATCATATAGAAGATAAGCATCATCTTAAAAAGTGGAACATAATTTCAAACAATGCAATACTTCACAAGGGAAGTCATAAATTATCATACTATAGAACACGAACTGTTTCTTTCAACTCGTATAACACCAGTACAACAAAAGATAATTTATACCTATCAAGAAGGTCAGAGCACAACTCCTCAAATTTGGCCCTTGTAATGGTTGTTTCAATATGCTTGGGACCATCCGCAGTTGCGGTAATAAATGGTAAGCTGCAAAAAAGCAATTAGGATGGGTTGAGAAAAGAAGCCGCAGAAAGTGCAACATAGTGTCATTTAGAGAAAATTAGAATGGATTAAGCTAACCTAATGTTTGTCTGTGTCAAGGTTGATAATTCCATTTTGGCCTTCTCTGCTGATTCAGTGAGACGCTGAAGGGCTTGTTTATCCTTCAGAAGATCAATGCCCTCATCTCTCTTAAAGCTGGAAGCAAGCCAGTCTACGACTCTCTGTTTATGATGAGGAGTGATAAGATATCAGTAAATTGATGGTGTTATGAGGCATGTTAAAGGTTGATTTGTTCAAGCACAAAAATATGTGGTAATAGTTCCATACCAAACACCATCTGCATAACTCAAAGCTTGCAAAGATGCAGCAGATGGTCATGAACAAGCATAGGTGTCTAATTACTGCAACAAGATCTTCTGTATTGTAACGTGCAAAAAGGAAACTAACCAACCTTGTCAAAATCATCACCACCAAGATGAGTGTCACCAGATGTAGAGAGAACCTCAAACACTCCATCTCCAACCTCAAGAACTGCATCATAATGTCATGGCAATCATTACTAAAAGGAACAAGTAGAAGTAATGACTGAAAAACTGAAATTGCACTATCCAATAGAGTGAGCACAATTTTTTCTGTTGAACCAACTGTTCTTCCGTGTTACTTTTTTGTCTATTAAAATACTTCAGTTATGATAATTCGTGCAATATAATAATAGCTAAAATCATTACTTTTTGGTCTATTAAAGTACTTCATATGTGCAGTTAATGTGGTTAACTAGTATATATTTGTACAAAAACCCACAAAAAACTCAAAAGATAAAAAGAAAGATAACAGTGGCAGATTTAAACTTTGACAAGAGGTAATACCTGAAACATCAAAGGTACCACCTCCCAAGTCAAACACCAGAATTGTTTCATTGTTCTTCCTTTCAAATCCATAGGCCAATGATGCGGCGGTTGGTTCATTTATAATCCGAAGAACTTCCAATCCGGCAATACGACCAGCATCTTTAGTTGCAGTTCTTTGAGAGTCATTAAAGTATGCAGGGACTGTTACCACTGCTTTAGTGACCTTCTCATTTAAAAATTTAGACGCATCGTCCACTAGCTTTCTCAATACCTGAAATTTGACGACATCTTCAATGCTGATGGTCAATATTAAAGATAATAAAATGCAACATCAAAGATGCATTTCCCTGTGAATTCCCTAACCTAATAAAGTACAGATGATCATTCACTATACATTAATTGAAAGTGGACATTCAATAAGAAGTCATGATAGAATGTCATAATAATGTCAACACTTTTAACTATCGGTACGGGAAATTATACTGCTAGAGAACAAGAAAAAGAGCAAAACGCATTCAGAGAAAAAGAAAGACCTGGGCCGAGATCTCCTCAGCTGCAAACTGCTTCCCAATGGCGGGGCACTCAAGCTTCACGTTCCCATTCTCATCTCTAACAACCCTATAAGACACCTGCTTCGACTCCTCGTCGACCTCTGACATCTTCCTCCCGATGAACCGCTTCACGGAGAAGAAGGTGTTCTCGGGGTTCACCACCGCCTGCCGCTTTGCAATCTGCCCCACCAGTCGGTCGCCGTTCTTTGTGTAGGCCACCACCGACGGCGTTGTCCGCTGCCCCTCGGCGTTGGTAACGATTGTCGGCTTTCCGCCTTCCATCGCCGCGACGGCTGAGTTGGTGGTCCCGAGGTCGATTCCGACCACCTTCTCGCACACTACTCGGAGGGGCGCCGTAGACCTTCGGCGTATGGAGGCCCCGGCGATGGGATTGCGTCGGCGAGTGCCGAAGAAGAGGGAGCTCGAGGAGGAGATGGTGGAGGACGGCTTCTTCTTAGAGGAGGGGAAGGCCGCGGCGGAGCCGAGGACATGAATTTGGGCAGAGGAGGACGCCATTGGCGCAATAACCTAACCCTAATTTTCGAGGTGGAGGAGGCGACGGGGCAATGGAAGAAGAAGAGTGGCGAGAGGAAGGGATAAGGGGAGGGTTTTATCGGGGTTGGGATGGGACACGTGGAAGGTTCTGGAAGGGGTCGGGAGAAGGTCGGAGGGAATACTCGCGCCCTTAGGGGGAGAACGTGAACTTTCCGGATTCACACGTGTGAGTACGGTAAAGTAGAGGAGAGGAATAGGGGAACGTGGCGTATGGTGTGTGGAGTTGTACCGTGGGCCATACGGCCGTCTCCGGTAATGGAATCACAATAGTGGCCATTACAAGTAAGCACGTGTTTGTTAATTGGGCTAAGGACTTATTCTTATGGGTGGAGTAAGGAAGGGGTTATTCCGAATAAACTCTATCAAAATCATCAATTTCTTTTCGCCAGTATTTTTTGATGAATTAAGTCAAATTAATTTTTATAAAAATAATCTTTAAAATATAATATAATAGTTGTAAAATAAAATTATATATTTTTTTTACTTATTTCATGTCTATGTTGAACAGACAGAGAAATAATAGATATGTATTTATATTAAACTAGAAGAAAATTAATAATATCAATTTAGTATTTTTATTTACTTTATCTCAGCTATCGTAACTCAACATTTTATCTCATATTTTTATTCTGATATTTATCCTTATTTTTGAAACCAATCACCTAATAATAGATTTAAAAACATCCTTTATATTGGAATATCTCCTCATTTATCTGAATTTTATTTTATTTTATTCTGATCTCACAACCAAGCACCTAATATTTTGAATGTAAATTTCTTATCAAACAGGAGCTACTATAAATTACTAATAAAATAACTAATGAATAATTACACTTAGACCCCTTAAATTTTTATCCGTTTTCACAGGGAGCCTCTTATTTAATAGGAAAAATTATAGAATATCGAATATTATACCGGTCGAGTCTAATATTTAACATTATATTTTTAACATAAATTCATCTTATACCACTTATTTTTTAAAATAAATGAGGTCAATTTTTATTGAAAAAATTGTCACTTATGCATATTTTTTTTCCAATAGATGAGAGTTAATCATGTGTTAATCGAATTGATCTGAGCTACCTGCGAGTTGTAATTTGCTTATTTTTCTCAAAACATAGCTACTCTTTTGGGTCCTTCTGACCACGTAAAATTTGATAATTATATATCATACTAATATCTTTAAAATAGTTATGTACGGCTAAATTTATTTTCCTATTAATTTTTATAACAAGATAGTTATTTTAAAATTAATTTCAATTCACTTTTTATTTTGATGAATTAAAGTAAATAAATACATAATATTAGAATACTTCTTGAGTTTTCCTGTTCCACCATTAATTTATCACAAATAATTTGAATGTAAATTAATTTTTGCTCAAAGTTCTCAAAAGTTCATGGTTAGTGTTAAAAGGAAATAAAAAGTGGATTAGTGGTTGGTTAGCTACCTGATATTGGCTACCAACCACATCCTTTCATATAATTAAAGACCATTTGGTTGGCAAACATCAAGCCAAAGAGAGCATCATCCCTAGTTAATAAGATAAATTTTAGCCACAATGCATAGATGCTGAATATTATCTATGTACTAAGCGCAATTCTCTTGTCCAAATGAATTTTAAACTCACAATATTTAAATAGGCACAATTATATTTAAATATTTGTTTATTATTGTATTATTTTTTGCGACAATAAAACATTTTAGTTATTATGCATAAGTGCTAAATATCATTGGTATATATTTTTTATAATTAAGTAAAATAATTAGTAAAACTTCTCATAAAAATGAGTAAGAGTTGAAGCATCTCTTGTCGCGACTATGCAATGCAACTGAACTAGTTTATATGGGAAAATGAAGTGTCTGATTATAAAATTCTTTGGACAGATGTGAATTACAAAATATGTAAAATATAACGTGTGATTTATAATTTTTTTTAGGGTTCATATGAAAGAATAATGATAATTTAAAGGATTTAAGTGCAATAATCCTAAAACATTATTACAATTTTTTTCTTACTCAAAATCTCTAATCGCGTCTAAGACTTATAAATCAACCAAACACTGCCTAAATATCTACGGTACGTACATTCCAAAAGAAGCTAAAATGATTAATTGGACAGATGGATCACACCCAGACCAGATGGGCCATTCCAGCCCATCGTATCTCCGCAAATCTTGTCCGTCCAATGCCATCATCAACAGGATCAACCAAAAAATGAACCCACCGCCGGCCGATCCTGCCGTCTCGTTTCGCCCGCCCCCCTGTTAAAACATAAACGCCTTCTCTGTCTCTCTCTCTCTCTCAGATCAACCGCCTCTCCTGCTCCTCCCCTTCCACCTCCGCGATCACCTCCAAATACAAAATCTTAGCCATCATTCGATCCTCCCTCGTCTCTTGACCCGCTCGTGGAGACTTGATGCGAAGAAGCCATGCCGTCACCGAAGGGCGCAGCTGCT
Source organism: Typha angustifolia (assembly GCF_048772165.1). Lineage (NCBI taxonomy): Eukaryota > Viridiplantae > Streptophyta > Magnoliopsida > Poales > Typhaceae > Typha > Typha angustifolia. The sequence goes on from NC_133239.1 coordinate 3,141,945, forward strand.
ACCGCTCTCCCCCTCATTCTTGATCTGGAAGACTTCAAGGTGGTCTCGCCTCCCGCTTCCTTTCTTGGGATCTGTCCCTTCCTATCTACCCTAATTTCTCGTACGGATATTGTTTTAGGGGGATTTCTCCTTCGATGCGTTGTTCGGTAGCTTGGTGAACGATCTCCTCCCGGATTTCCAAGAAGACGATCCGGATTCGGCGGACGGCGCCGTCGGTAATGGGAACCTGCGGGGCCCGGCGGGGGCGGGAACGCCGATGTTCCCGGCGGTGGACGAGTTGCTCGCTCTGTTCAAGGATTCGTGCAAGGAGCTGGTTGATCTCCGACACCAGGTTCGTGGAAGGAATTATTGGTTAAATTTGTTGTTGTGGAGTTTTTTTCCTGAGGGGAATTCGGTTTCTTTTGGTTGAAGATTGATGCGAGGCTCGAGAACCTGAAGAAGGAGGTCACCGTCCAAGATGGGAAGCACCGCAAGACACTTGCAGATGTGAGTAATTATGTGGATTATATGTGGCTTTTAGTTTCAATTATGAATATAATAATTTGAGCGAACATTTTTGAACGTTATGTGCTTCTTGATTGCTTGTTTTTTGGCTGGAGTGTGTGGCGAAGTGTTATAACCTCATTGACCGGGAGTTAGGTAAATTGATGTATGGGCATTTTTTCTTTCAGATCTGTACTTAGTTTACTAGTTCCATCAAAAGTGCAATTTCAGAAGCTGGTGTTCTAAGATTAGAGAACATAAAGGACTAAAGGAGAAGAGGAAAGGAGCAGAAGTGATATACTAATATGAATAGAATATATGAGTGACAAGAAGTCCTTAAGAAGATTGATATTTTTCAAACTAAATCACCAATTAGCATTTCCATCTCTCACTTGAGTCTTTTATCTAAGGTTTAATCTTTGTTGAATTCTTTTTCAATTGTATATACAGAGGAAATAACCTTAAAAAATCTAGGTTATATTGCACTTTCAGAAAGACAGATGTTCATCCTGAAATCTGTAGAAACTCTTAGAGTGAAGCTATTGCAATTCTTTAAAAGAACCAGTTGTTCAAAGTTCACCCACAAAGTACTGCTATATAATTTTGGATTGAATAGGAGTCATATAGCTGCAATCCTTATAATTGTTGGGGGACCGCATAGAACTCAAGTGAAGGCTAAAACTAAAAAGAAAGCCTTCCTTCAATGCGGTAGTTGGTTTAATACGCCTTTATTTCTTATCTCATTGGAAACCTTTTCTTGTTATGCTCTTGCTTGAAAAACTGTATTAGTTGAGAGTTTAAAGGCATATTGATTGTTAAAATCTTATTATGATGATGTAACATCTCAATGCAACTAAAATGATTAGCAATTTAGAATTTGTTTTAGGATACTACCATCTTATTGCCTGCGCACTGCCTCAGACGAACGAAGTTTGTGTAGACTCTGCTTAAGTCCAGCCTAGTCTATCAACTCGATATCTTTTATCATGCTATAGTGTATGTAGGTTGACCTTGGAATGTAAACTCATGGTAAGTCTAGATGTATATACATTTTTGGATTCTAATGCCTTATTATGGTTGCTAACAGAAAGTCAGTAATTTTCTTTGTCGATCTTATCCGCTATTTGTAATTATCTCTAACTATTATTTCTTTTATTTGTTTATTTTTGAACCATATAGATTTTTTGCGAATTTGCCTAGGCACCGGCTTACTGCCTAGGCTTTAAGTGGTACCTTGTCTACCCATCTACTATTTACAATCTTGTAAAATCTTACCAAAAATTGTTATATTTGGATCATGAAAAGCTTACAGAGGTTTTCATTCTACTTCTAAGATGCATAAAAGGAAAATATTGGTAAGCTGGCAGTAAAAGGTAGGACACCATTTTCCTGAGATGTATTACTCAACATGTGTTCTTTATTGTCCAGCTGGAAAAAGGTGTAGATGGCCTGTTTGATAGCTTTGCCAGGTTAGATTCCCGAATTTCCAGTGTGGGACAGACTGCTGCAAAAATTGGAGACCATTTGCAGGTAAATTTATACTAGCAAGCAAGATTTTCCTGCAACTCATTAGCTGGGTGGACCATGTCTGAGTACTAACTATTTTCTACTTACACATTAGTGCCTGTATATGGTCTAACAAATTATTTTCTTTGTTGCTTGGCAGAGTGCAGATTCCCAGAGAGAAACTGCTAGTCAAACAATAGAGCTTATCAAGGTAAGTATGCAAATATTGGACTGAAAGGAGGGTTTAGGTGCTAATCTTTTGCTAAAGTTTATACTTGTTGCATGACTTCACTAAGTTATACTTAAACTTATCCAGTACTTGATGGAGTTCAATAGCAGCCCTGGTGACCTTATGGAACTTTCACCTTTATTTTCTGATGATAGTCGTGTTGCTGAAGCTGCTTCGGTTGCACAAAAATTACGTAGGTTCTTGCTCTTTCCTGTTTACTTTCAGTTTCATCGTCAGACCGCAACATTTTCTAATTTCTAAGGCATCTGGATCTTCACGAGTGAGCTTAGAGGGACAGAAAAGACAGTACTACTAGGTGGTTCTTTGAGGTGAATTAGATGCTTATTGAGCTTTCTCAGTTAGGAATCTGTACCTAGAGAAGATTTTTGGGGGTGGGGTAGATGAGATGGGAAAGACCCAAGTGGATACTATGTCTTGTCTTGAACGAGAAGAGAAGTGATGGACTTGTGAAGCATAGACACTTGGGGAGAGATGGAACTAGAGGATACCAGGTTTAAGGTATGACTGGAGAGAGGGTAATTTGCTAGGAATAGGAAGAACATTTCTTTTTCTTTCTAGATGTCATATGGCTTCTTGATGGAACTTTCTTTCTTGCTAACAGGGTCATTTGCTGAGGAGGATGTTGGAAGACATGGTGTTTCATCAGCAGTTGGTGCTGCAAATGCAAGCAGAGGTCTAGAAGTTGCTGTTGCAAATCTTCAAGACTATTGTAATGGTACGTTTTGTTGCACATGCTATTAGCTTTCGTATCTTTGCTTCCTCCCTTTGGTTCTAATTGTGCCTATGGTGCCTATCTTCTTCAGAACTGGAAAACAGATTGTTGGCTCGGTTTGATACAGCATCACAAAGACGAGAATTATCTACAATGGCAGAATGCGCTAAGATTTTGGCACAGGTAGGAAACTATTAGTTTGGTATTACTTATTTCATTTTTGAACATCTATTAATTTATCAAGGTGATAGTTAACATTAAATGATAGTTCCACCTTTTGGCACAATTCTGTTATTAGCAAACATAAAGGTGTGGGTGGGAGACATGTCTAAGAAGGAAAAAAGACAAAGTTGGTTCTCAGTTCTTATTCTAAAATGGACGATAATCCTTTACATGTTACACCTGGCTATTGCAAATTCATTATGAGGTTTTTCAGTTCTCTTAAGTTACAAGTTTTGGTTTGGACTTCTATATTCCGATCATACTGTCTTCATGCGACACTCAATTTATTCAGTGTTGCCTTGATCGGTACACCTTTTGGCTAGTTTGGCATGAGTCCTTGTTTTTTACTTGATCGGTACACCTCTAAACTTTTCTATAGCCTTTTACTTGTTCATTAATCAAGGGGAATGCCTTGTAATGCAGAAGAACTGCTTGTCATGATGAACTTTTTGAGTTGATCCCTGTTGGCTACCAAAGTTGTACCCCATAGTTAGTGATGATTATAATATGTGCAGTTCAAGAATTTTGAAACTATTACTCTTATAAAAAGTGTTATGACTTACGACTCTAGTGAGTTTTAGTCTTACAAGCTTGTTTGCAAAATCCAGTTTAACAGAGGGACTAGTGCAATGCAACATTATGTGGCATCACGGCCGATGTTTATAGATGTAGAAGTTATGAGCTCAGACATCCAGGTGGTCCTTGGTGATCAGGGTTTGCAAGCTAGTACCAGCAATATTGCACGCGGTCTTTCAACCTTGTATAAAGAAATTGCAGGTTCTTAAAGCCCATTTTGTTGAATGTTGATATTTTTTCCTCATTTTCAGTTTAATAAATATAGAAACTCCTTGCAGATACTGTCCGGAAAGAGGCAGCTACCATAATGGCTGTCTTCCCATCTCCAAATGATGTCATGTCTATTCTTGTACAGGTATGTCCCTGGAAGGTCACTGTTTACTGTTCGAAACTGTAAATTCATATTCATGAAACAAACAATGTACAAATTGCATTTCAGCGAGTACTAGAGCAGAGGGTGACGTTGATTCTTGACAAGCTTTTGGTAAAACCCTCGCTTGTTAACTTACCTCCTATTGAAGAAGGTGGCCTTATACTAGTAAGTCACGCCTATAGATTCCATTTTTATTACTTAAACAAATACAGGGAACTCTATTGACCATTGATATTTGTTTCTCTTGAACTGAGTCTGCAGTATCTAAGAATTCTTTCAGTGGCATATGATAAGACTGAAGAACTTGCTAAAGAATTACGATCTGTGGGCTGTGGGGACTTGGATTTAGAAGGTATATTGTATTACGACAAACTGCTGCTTATATGCAGTTTGTTAATTTCCTAGCCTTTTGCCAGATTCATTTTCAGCCCTACCTTGTTGCTTAAAAGCGTACAAGCATTAGCTTCCGCTTTAAGTGATCTGTTAGTTGTGTGTTTAATTATAAGTATTGTCAGGTCTCGTTCCATCTTACTTCCCAGTACACTATTTTGTGGCTGAAAACCTGTCCATTGCAGTAATGATAATGAAGATTGGAAGTTTGAAATTTTTTTAGTCTAACTTGTATCTAGAAATTCTCGCACATGTTATGGAAATAGATTTTGTAAGTATTTCGGGATGACTTGCAAACGTGTACAAATTTTGGAAAGAGTGAACCTTATGATTGATTGTCCTTGGCGCTAAAAGTTGGGGAAGAAGAAGCAAGACCACTGAATTGAGTCGGAATTGATTGTAGAACTTCCTTAATATAGTGGAGTTGTCTTATCTGGGAACAAATTGGTATAACGCCTGCTGCTTTCTGACTTACGAGATGATACAATTCTGCAAGACATAGAGATTTTAATGCTTGTTGGAGCTCAAAAGAGACCTGAAGGAGTTGGTGTTTGAAATTTATGGATGGAGAGAGCATTTGAGTGAGCAGTTATATTCCAGTTACTGAGAGAAATATTAGTTCTCCAGTAGTTTTATCCCATAACTGCGATCAAATTCAGTAATTAATGCTTGAAAGTGAACTTTCTAACCTGGCTTTTAATGATGGCTTAGATAATGAGATTCTGACACTTTTGTTTTTAAGTGGAAGTAGCCATATTTCAGACCATTTCGGAGCATGTGCATTTTTAAAAAGAGAGAGAAAAATTGTCTATTATGAGCTTAAATATGTAGTAGCTTTTGAGGCATTTTAACAATTCCATGGCTGAACACATAGTTCATTGGGGAAGGCTTTTAGTTTCATGGTTTAACAATAAGGAAGTAAACCGAGACAGCCGGTTAAAATCCACCTTGGTGACTTTACATTTGAAGCGGGGCAGATTTCTAGTTCACCATTTGTTTATGAATCTAATTTTCTGATATGGTGTTTTATTAAACATGGTAAGTCCATTTCCAATCGATTGGCATCCAAACACATCTAGTTTTGAACATTTTATTGTCCTATTTTCATATTTCTTGAGTCTGAGGACATCTTTATGTCATACTATCTGAGCGCATCTCATTATAGCCTCTTGAATTCAACCCAGTACATACTATAATAAAATATCATAATGGTCAAGCGATATATGCTAAGATCATAGGAAGAAGGCAACTCTAAGCTCCATTTCAGAAGTGGGAAAAATGAATAGGAACAGAGAAAATCCTTGGATTAAATAGATCTTCTCTGTAACCATTTGCAAAGAAACAGTAGATATAAACATCTACTTATATAAACAGAGTTCCATAACTGAACAAGGTATGTTTTTGGTGGTGGTGGTGGTGGGGGTAGTAAAGAACACAAAATGCGAGAAAATTTCACTTCTATAGTGACGGCATAAATGAGGCAGTTTGTTATCTTGAACTTCTTAAGGATGTAAGAAGGAATTTGATTTCTCAGAAAAAAATGATTTAAGAAGGAATACTATAATTTATATGGAGGCTAGATTTGTTGCTGACTACTTTTCTGCCTTATGTGATCTATTCAAGTTTTATATGATGAGAAGAGGAGATATTGTAGCATGTGTATATTTAGATATACGTTGGTTTGTATATGCATGCAAATGGGTTTGGTTACCTTGTTCTCATGTAGCTTTCTCTTTGTGGTCAACCTTTTTTATTTTTGAAAATACATTTGAGATGTTTATGCAACTCTTTGATTTTTCAGGTCTCACTGAGTCGCTATTTCTTGTTCATAAAGATGAATATGCTGAACATGAGCAGGCATCCCTCAAACAGCTTTATCAGTCGAAGGTATTCCTGCCATAACTTAGTCTTCTTTTTTGAAACGGTCAGCATTCCCTTGGTAAATGTATCTGTAGGCTGCGCCGAATATATCTATGGGCTGTGCCATTCTTGTGCTTAACACTATTGTTGTTGTTGTTGTCGTCATCGTCTTGTTGTCATTTTTGCAGATGGAGGAGTTGCGTGCTGAGGCACAACAACAATCTGAATCAACTGGGACGATATCTCGTTCAAAAGCAGCTTTAAATCCATCTACCCACCAACAGATATCTGTTACAATAGTTACAGAATTTGTCCGCTGGAATGAGGAAGCAATATCTAGATGCACTTTACTGTCCTCTCAGGTTTGTGTTAATTTATCATTTGTTGTTTATTTCTGATATATTGCTGAAATTAGTGCATACCATTGGGAGAAGCTTGTCTCTAGAAAGTAGAAACAGTTGGAAATATGCAAAACAAGTTAGAATCAGTTATATCATCCCTATATTTTCGTAAAAGTATGTATTCTCTAAGTATGAAAATTGCAAGGTCCTTTATTGTCTGACGAGTGAGGATTTTTCTAGCACCTCTGGCCAGCCTTGTGTTGCACTGCACATGTGTCCTATTGACACATGAGTCGTCCATGATCTGGCCTGGTATGTGCTCTAGTTGGTTACAAATGCTACATAAGCAGCATAATAAAATCATAATTTGTTTGAGTTTGTGGTATGGAATGCGGTAATGATTGGTTTTCTTTGCTTCTTATATGCGATCGGAATGGATTCTTAATTTTGAGATTTTAGGAAATCCACAATACTCATTTGTTCTAAAAATGTGTTGGGTTAACAAGGGGATAGATATTCGAAATGATGCTTTCAATAATTTCACTGCTGAGATTTTTAAAATGTTCTTGTTTGTGCTTCAGTGCTCAGCAAAGAAAACATAGTTACTGAAGTTGAAAGAGTGAACATGATGAACTAGCATGGTCAATGCCATTGACTTGATTGCATATTTAGTTGGAAATGAAGATACATACATTATAAAAATTGGAACCATTTTTGAATTGTTTTAATTAAATGTATGCCAGAATATTTGGTTCTTATAAGTGGTTATAGAATGTTTCATCACTGTTCTACAATACGCATATACTTGCTGAGATCCTATCTCCTAAATTTGATTGTCACTTTATCTCGGGATAATTACACTAAGACCCCTCTAAAATATTACCCATTTTCACGTGCACTTTCTCATATGCTTTTTTGGTACATATTGACTTCTTAAACTGTGGAAAATCTCTCCCCCATCCCCTCTCAACAAGTATTAAGGGAAAACGTCAAATGATCATTTAAATTGATCCCTGCTGGACTTAAATTAATCACATGACACCAACACGTAATTTAACGGAAAAATCTAATGGATAATTAATAGAAGAGTCATTTCGGAAATGGGCAACAATTCGTGCAATTTAGGTGTAATTATTCTTTTTATCTCTTATCTTTGTCTAAAAACTATACATCACATTGCTTTTGTGCAGCCTGCTACCCTTGCGGCGAATGTAAGGTCGGTGTTTACTTGTTTACTTGATCAAGTAAGTACAAAGTACCAAGGCAAGTCATATGTGTTAGGCTGTGCTATGTCATCTTTCTTATAATTACTCTGTGATCCTAAACAGGTAAGCCAATATTTGACTGAAGGACTTGAGCGTGCGAGAGAGAGTTTAAACGAGGCTGCAGCACTGAGAGACAGATTTGTTATTGGAACAAGTGTTAGTAGAAGAGTGGCGGCCGCAGCTGCTTCTGCAGTATGAATCACACACTTGAAACAATCACTTAGTGCTACGGAGAATTGAAATTGGCCCATGGCATTTGTGATTAATTCATTTTGAATGATTTGCAGGCGGAGGCTGCTGCTGCTGCTGGTGAGACTAGTTTCAGATCTTTCATGATTGCAGTGCAACGGTGCGCTAGTAGTGTGGCCATACTTCAACAGGTATCCATCTAAAAGGACATTAATTATTCTAATTACATTTATTGCAAGAGCATCTCTGCTTGTGGTTATGACTTATGAGGTTATCTCAATTATGACTATTTTTTTTCTTCTTGTAGTACTTCTCCAATACCATCTCTCGGCATCTATTTCCTGTGGATGGTGCTCATGCTGCTTCCTGTGAAGAGATGGCTACATCAGTTTCTAGCATCGAGGGAGCTGCCCACAAGGGGCTTCTACAGTGCATTGACACTGTAATGGCTGAGGTCTGTATTCTATGTTATGTATCTCACTTTCTCTAGTCTATTACGATGATCCTTATGATCAATGATATGCTGAAAAATGATTCTTTGAACATCTGTGAACAAGGAAACATGCCCACCGAATTTGGAAAGTTACATCTGTTGAATGCCTGATTTGGTTATAACAGCCTATGATGTATGATTCTGTCCTACCTTTTGAAAGAGTTCCTGGTAACTGCAACTTACTTTTTTGTCTGTGCCTACTCTTTGAAAATTTTTCTTCGGCCTTATTATTAGAACTCCTTTTGTTGCTTTCAGAAATAGTAGTGCATTCTTTGGGAATAGCATTGATTTTGGAAAGGCTATTCCTTACTGCGTCAAATAAAGCATTCATTCTTAATTTTAACTTCCTAGTGGCATCTATGTAGAACACTATTGTGGTTGAGGAACATAAGCAGACAAACAACCAAACTAAAATGGGCTCTTTGGTTCTAGTTGTTTGTTTCATGTGAATTGAAATATATTAGAATGAGGGAGAGGATTGATGAAAATAGGTCAATGAATGTAAGATGGTGATTAACTTTGCAGGTTGATCGGTTGCTGTCTTCAGAACAGAAGGCTACTGATTATCGTTCTCCTGATGATGGTGCTGCTCCCGATCACCGACCAACAAATGCTTGCATAAGGTGCACATATGTTTATGTTGTATTCTGGATTAGCACATGCCAACATAACTAATAATGCATTGTCTATTTGTTACTTCAGAGTTGTAGCATACCTATCTCGTGTTCTGGAGGTTGCATTTAGTGCTCTGGAAGGTTTCAACAAACAATCATTTTTGACTGAATTGGTATGGTTATGCATCTTTTTGGATACTTCATACTTGTTGTATTCAAATCTTCATTTTTGGACCAGACAGCTGGAAGAGTTAGTGAGCCCTCCAATTGATCTGTTCCTTGCCTTTTGTTTCATATTCCAGAGCATGAGCTAGTGCTTGTTGACTGCATTTATGCTAGATGCATTATATGTAAGTCTTTAAAGGTTTTAAATCAGCTCCCGATTTTGTGTGTGCATGATTGTGTCACGACTCATGAGTGTGATTAAAAGCAATGCCCCTCGTATCCAAGAGGTCATGGGTTCCAAGTCAAGGAAATATCTTCTCTTTTGAAGTAAGGTTGCACACGCTTGCATGTGGGGGGCCTTGTGCACATACCCACATACCCACAATAGTGGGGGCCTCATGCACCGTGATGGCCAATATATGCCATGTATGATGTATCTATTTTTTTTAAGGGAAGTATGGTATATAAATTGTTCGAGGCGTTATCTGTCAAATTTTGGTCTGTGCTACTCCTGATCTCTATAGAAGAAATATACACCAACTGTAGGATGATTTATCTAAAATATAAACATTATAGAGAATTAGTTCTCTTTCGTGCAATAGCCATGCATGGGCAACCTAGATTGCAGAATCAAAAGATTATGTACTTACTATCTGTTAAGTAAGCATATTAAACATGTATTCACATTTTCTTTTCAGAATTATTTGTTTTCATCTATCATATATACCTGTTTGATCAGTGTCTGAATTGCTTATTTGAGGTGCCTTAAGTTTACAATTTGTTCACTAGGTTACAGAAGCACATATTTTTGCACTTCTCTTTATATGTTGATGTATGACTATGGAGTTCCTATTTTCAGGGAAATCGCTTACACAGGGGCCTGGTTAACCATTGGCAGAAGTTCACGTTCAGTCCCAGGTGACCCTTTTTCTTTTTGTGCATATATGAGAGTACTCAGTTTTTTCAATAGTGAATTTTTGGACAGACTGATGGATCACAATTTCATTTCATTACTTTAGAAGAGTTTAAAGTATCCAAATTTGTAACTTATGTAAGTCGATCTTTAGTTGATGTTTGCATATAGCATCAAGATTTAAGAAGATTAATCCAGTGGCAAGGATGAAAAGTTATTAGTTATATCAAGGAGAATGATAATGTTTTTTGCCCGAGAATACTGTAGTATTCTCACTTGCTTTTCTCTTCAACATTTCAATATTGGATATTTTATAATATGCCATTCTATGTGTAAGTTGAAATTTTGCCAATATTTGGTTTGTTATCTCTTCTCGCCTGTTGATACGATATTATTTCTGATATCCGAATTAGAATTTATGTTTTTTTTAATAATCGCTGGTATTAGCCTCTGTAATTGTATATATCTATTGTCATATTCTTCCTCAAGGAAAATATTGTCTTCATGGAATATGAAATCAGATCTTTTGATAAGATCAGCTTCATAGAGCAATTACTGCATTGATGATTTACTATAAGATAGTAGATACTAAAATGAAAAAAAACATTTTATGGCTACATTAGTATTGTTTGATACATGGTAGCAGAAAGATGTCCCAATGCATGAGCTCTTACTGGGTCTGCAGTAAGTTTTGAGATACTTTAGTAGATATGTTCACATTAGTCCTTCAAATGTGACTATTTGAATTTCACCGAGCTACCTGATGCTCAAATGGTAACATTAAGGCTCAGTACTTGCTAGCTGTTAGTCAAGCATCTCTTCAGGAGATTGCTTCAGATCCGGCTGAAAATGAAGCAATTCAAAATTGTTTGCAACTCTGATGTGAATCCAGTTTTTAGTCTCAAGATAGTTCTTACCTTTATCAGGTAGGGTTGCTCTTTTTGAACCATGGATGAATTCTACCATTACCGCATTACATTAAATTTTTGGAGAAGAAGGCTTGAAGAGTAGAAACATAGTTTTGAGTTTTTTGTAGGTATGCCCTTAACTAATCCATCCTAGAAAAAGGTGGCAAGGGAATTCAAACAGTATAAAGAAACCTACAAGCCAAACATACTGGGCTATCTGTAGCTTTTGTCATCCTTTTTAATTTTTGCCCAGGATGCTCATTTTAGTCTGCTTATTTGCAGTGGCGGCCTTCGCTTGAAGCGTGACATTACAGAGTATGGAGAGTTTGTCCGCAGCTTTAGTGCTCCTACAATTGACGAGAAGTTTGAGTTGCTGGGCATGTATGTATATTTGTTTGTTTTACCTTTCCTCCTAATGTGGGTGATAGAAATAAGAGACTAACATGATATTGTTTTCAGCGTGGCTAATGTCTTTATTGTGGCTCCTGAAAGCCTTGCTTCCTTGTTCGAAGGAACCCCAAGTATCCGGAAAGATGCACAAAGGTAAGAATATGGATCTGTATAATACATCTCTTTCTGCTAGAAGTGACTCTTTACTGGCACAACTGTTATTATCGTGTCAATTGTTCATTTAAATGCAGATTCATTCAACTGAGAGATGATTACAAGACTGCGAAAATAGCATCTAGGCTCAACAACTTCATGGCAGAGTCGTAGGTAATCAGGGGGCAGCAGGTTTTGAGAACTGGAAATGAGTATATGTTGTAAAAAAAAGCCGTTCTTTTGCTGTTTCAAGCAAAAGGGCTTTTCCAGTTCTTCAAATGATTTCTTTGGGGATTTGTTCTCCCATTTTTGTGTATGTAAACAGGTAAAATCGTGCCCATTCTTTGCAATTTCCGGCTGTGTTGTATTCTTTTTTAATTAAATCAACTTTGTACATCACTAGAACTCTTGGATTAGTGAACCTTTAATCTTATTAATGGTTAGCGCGCAATGGATCGTGTGATCTGATTGCTGGCAACTTCAGAATGCATGTGGAAAGGAAACCAAATCTAGCGAAATAGAATATATCGCGTTTTTTTTTTCTGATGTTAATCTACACTACCCCTATGGTGTAATTCTTGTATGCTAATGAACAGAATGTTTTCCCAATATACTGGTAATAAAAAAGAAGTAATTCTCCAATCTTTTATTCTACATTCCCTTCCGAACAGGCTTTCAATGCGAACTTGTTTCCTGCAAGATGCGATCGAAACATCTCCATAGGAATTAAAAAAAGAAGAAGAACGAATTCCTCTGCTGCAGTTTCCTAGGGAAAATCAACATTTTATAGGATCCAGGATTTGTACTTACCTATGCAAGTCCTTAAGCGGTGAATATCTGCAGGCTTTTTAACGCGAGTTGTTGCCATTTTCATATTGTAATACAAAACTGCTGCAACAAGTCGCCGACTTTGCGGACTTGTTTACCTTGGCCTTGGGTCAAGTCGGGAGGAACGAAAAAGAGCGACACCACTCGAAGCATACCCTCTTAATCTAATACTCACTTGTTGCATTAGAAAAAAGCGAAACCTCAATTATCTTCTCACGGCCGCTCGAAGTCGAAAACCCCTTCGCGTCGCCTTGAGGGAACGAAACGCGATCATAGGCCGCTTTTCCTCAGGTCTGATCTCTCGATTCCTCTACTGCTTCCCTCGTCTGAATTGGGGTTCCAATCTAAGATCCTACTTCTACTAGCTTCGCTCCTCTCGATTTGTTCTTTTCTGGTCTTCTAGGGTTTCGGTGCCTAAGCCCCATACCTTTTGATTGATGCGTTGCTATATTCTTTCAATTTTACGTGATTAAGAGGTTTAGAGTCGCCGGAAACGGTCTTTTTCTCGTTACTAGGGTTTTGTTTGTTTTTCCCCCAATTTCTTGGATTTGTTTCATGGCCGCGGGTCGGCACGGGGGATACAGAGACCACGAGTTTAGGGAGCGGGAGTTGGAGCAAGAAGTGACGAGGAGGAAGGAGTACCACCTGGATCGGCACCGCGATGGGGGCCGCCACAGGAGCCGTGGACGTGACTTGGGAGATAAGGTTAGGGATAGGCATGGGGACGTCAAGAAGTGGGAGTCGATGAATGGGTACGACCACCGTCAACGTTCAAGTGGTGGCAGCAGTGGGGATGATAGGAAAAAGAGTCAGCTTTTGCGGAAATTGGTAGATCGTGAGCCTGGGGAGCTGTCAAGTGGGAGCGGGTCTGATGACCCTGTGGCCAACGATGTTACTGTGGTGACCGATGGCGTTCAGGACAAGGAGAACGGCAACTCGTTGCCATCTCCAAGCAAGAAGCGTAAGTTCTCACCAATTGTGTGGAATAATGATGATGGGAAGAAGTCCACTGCTGTTAATTCTAGAAGCAGGAGAGAATCAATGGAATCTGTCGAACTCCCCCCGCCTCCTCCTTTGCCTCATGGTTATATCCCGCCCACTTCAGTTGACATGGTGGATCTGACCACAGAGCGCGCCTCTGATGTGTTGCTTCTTGATGTTAATGTTTCGATCAATTCACCTCAGGATTCACGCTTGGGAGATGAGCTGGAGCCTGGGCAGATGGAAGAGGATGAAGATGAGGACCATATGCCAAGACACATTTCATCCTCTCGCTGGGCAGATGGAGACGATGATGAGGATGAAGAGGAAACCAGGCCCAAGAAGAAAAATCCTTCCCCTGCAGATTTGGCAGACAAAAGGCAGCGTAAGAAGGTGCAAAGCCCTGAGCTTGGAGAGGTTGTTGTGGGAGAAGGCTCTGGAGGGTCAGCACCTAAATCATCTGATTCTGGAGAACATGGGGAGGAATACAAGGAGCTGGATGTGAACAGGAGTGACTATATGGATATTGATGGAGAAAATGATTTATCTGACCAGATGTCTGAAACAGAGTCTGAGGGTGAGGATGATAGAGCTGAAACCCCTGAACCTACACAACCGTCACAGAGATATATTAATATGCTTCAAGGATGCAGAAGTGTCGATGAGTTTGAGAGGCTCAACAAGATTGATGAAGGTACTTATGGTGTTGTGTACAGAGCAAGGGATAAAAAGACTAGTGAAGTTGTTGCATTGAAGAAGGTAAAGATGGAGAAGGAACGAGAGGGTTTCCCATTGACCTCACTGAGAGAAATAAATATATTATTATCTTTTCATCACCCATCAGTTGTTGATGTTAAAGAAGTTGTTGTAGGCAGCAGTCTTGATAGTATTTTTATGGTAATGGAGTACATGGAACATGATCTTAAAGCGCTCATGGAGACGATGAAACAACCTTTCAGCCAAAGCGAGGTTAAGTGCTTAATGCTCCAACTGTTAGAGGGCGTAAAATATCTTCATGATAACTGGGTACTCCATAGGTAATCTATTAATTTTCCCCTTATTATTCTTCACTCCTGCTACACTGGAGATATAGGTTTCTAGTGTTTTTCTTTCTAAATTTGTCAGTCTTTTTCTAGGGATTTAAAGACATCAAATCTTCTCTTGAATAACTGTGGCGAGTTGAAAATATGCGACTTTGGACTATCTCGTCAATATGGGAGCCCTTTAAAGCCTTACACTCAGTTGGTAGTTACCTTGTGGTACAGGTAGGTTTACCATCATCTCACTGATATCTTTGCTTCGGTTTTCCAATTGGAGTTTTCTTTTGGGCGTTGGCTTAGTAATATTTTTTAGGTTGCGTTGCTCAGTGCTGTGTTGTAAATGACAGGGCACCAGAATTACTTTTAGGAGCAAAAGAGTATTCGACTGCTATTGATATGTGGTCATTGGGCTGTATAATGGCAGAACTTTTAGCTAAGGAACCGCTTTTCAATGGGAAGACCGAGATCGACCAACTTGACAAGGTATCTTCTATTCTATTGAAAATAGATTCACTTTGTTTTGTAATGTCATATAACTGCAGTAAGTTACTTTCTGCCAGATATTTAGAATACTTGGGACGCCGAACGAGAAGATATGGCCTGGATTTGCTAAATTACCTCGTGTGAAAGCCAACTTCGTCAAGCAACCGTAAGTTCCTCTTTATTTTTCTCTAAAGTCATTGTTTAACTTACAATGATCTTCAGAGTTGGCATGCTTTCTGCTTGCCATTTCACCGGGTAATGCATATATGAATGAAAAACTATATCTCCCTTGTATTTTCAGGTATAACAAGCTAAGGGAAAAGTTCCCACCTACATCATTTTCTGGTCGTCCAACACTGTCAGAAGCTGGATTTGACTTGCTGAACAAACTACTTACTTATGATCCTGAGAAGGTGATTCAATAGAAACAATAGTAGGTACTTTTCAATGTCTTCTTAAGTATATTATTACTTTTTGATCTAATGTGGCTTTTTTATGTTCTTTTGATGCAGCGCATATCTGCAGAAGATGCCCTTAAGCATGATTGGTTTCGTGAAGTTCCTCTACCTAAGTCGAAGGACTTCATGCCGACATTTCCTGCTCAGCATGCACAGGACAGGTACTCCAAATGCTGAGTTACAAGATCCAGCCAACAATGGATTATTTGCATGATGTATGTATGCTACCTGTAACACTTCTTTCTTAAAATAATATAGGCGCCAGAGAAGAATTATGAAGAGTCCAGATCCATTAGAGGAGCAGCGAAAAAAGGAATTGCAACAAGGGGAACTAGGGACTCGTGGTCTTTTTGGTTAGATCGAACTTCAGGGACCCTAATTTGCCCCTGAATAGAAGGAGTTACTGAGGGGCCTTTCTAAGGTGAGAGACATGCATTGGAAGTGGCGCCGACTTGTTGGTGACTGGTGACACTCGTGCTGTTCTTTAGCAGGCATCTTTGGTATTGGTGGATAATATATCTCCTGTCACTTTCCATCCAATATACTTTTATTGCAGGATTAATTTGTTCTTCGACCCAGTTGATCATAAAAAGCACATCCTATAATGCTGCTTGCATCGCAAGGTGTGGCATATTGGTTTTATTGCTAAAATCAGTTTCAGTCTTGAAACCTTTGTATGTAACATATTCCTCATCGCTACACTGTAGACAATGTTCAACATCTTGATCTTAAATATCAGTAAATTCATGGATAGTTTGTCTACAAGTTATAGTGCTCTTTCTTTTGATCTTTGCATTTTGTTTGCAAGAGAGGGATGATATGAAGCGGAGGGATGATCTTTTGCTTTGTTCTGAAGAATGACGGATAAATAACCAACAAAGAGGTAATTCACTTAGAGATATTGATGATTGGTATTTGGAAAATAGGTTCTGTTCTTGAAAGATGAGGTTACTTTCTTTTAATATCCCATTTGTTTCTGAATGTCCCAGGCATGCCTGGTGTTGTTCAATTATTATTGTAGTCATGACCATATAAGGGAACTAGGGAGGCCTCTTCCTACGTGGTGCAATTTACTCTGATTAACAAGTTACCCTGAAAGATTGTCCTTTTTACCTTGTCACGGTGAAAGTAGGACATATATTGTAGAATTATCATTCACACCACATTATTAATGCCCAACTATGCAGCACAATATAGTTGCTTTATTAATGCATAACCATTCACGGTTTCTTTATTGTACTCAATGCAGTGTAAAAGTTCCATGTCATCTAGATATACCATCTAGATCAAGTTTGAAATTCTGACTATTACATCTTTGGCCTTGGAGAGTATTCTATAACTTGTACTGTATGGGATTTTAGAGCTAAACATAACATAGTTCTGTATGCTATCTCAAGTCTCAACATGTTGAAAAACTTGCGCCTGCTGGTTTTCAAACTAAAATTTGCTTACATGAGATGATATGCAGCTGTTGTGATGCGCCAATTGGAAATACACAATTTGTAATAGAATTGTTCTTCTTTCAAGAAGTACTGGCTAAAGGTCACAGATGATACAGAAGATAGAGTAAAATGAGGTGGCAGAACTGCTCCTACCGAAGTGTTTGCCTCCTGAACTTCAAATTGTTTATAGGATGTTGCTTTCATGCTTAGATTTGACAACAAAGTTTTGGGTCATCGCATGTTCTTCATGCCCATTTGCGAAGTTTAGGTGATGTATTATAAATATCCTTTTTAAGATTGATTCCTTACAGTATCACAGAACAATATCTGAGATGTTCACTTGTTTTTGTAAGAATGGGAATATCTTGATGGTTTAATGCATGCAAAACTTTGTATTCGATCTTTTCAACTCATCATGAAAGGAAATGATTTTATTTTGGTTTCTTTAGAGATCTGTGATTGCAGTTCACTTCTGCTTTCTCCATTCCTCTTTCATATAAATTATTGGGTGGGTTTCTGATTTCTGTCTGAAGTTTTGAGAAAGTCAGCGAACTTATTACATTCTGTGATGCATCTGCAGCTTAAGTTGTGGCTTCTGCAAAATCTGGAGCTTGATGGCTCTAACTTGAACTTAGTGTACCTAAGCTGACTAGTTTTTGTGGAAGGGCCTCCAATTGTAAAAGTTCCCTGTGGTCAGTCCACTATCCTTCTTCCTTTATTGCTAAGCTGACTTCTTGTGACTAATTGGCCTGCCTTATATTGATATAGTGCTTTAATCTGCTCAGTCCCAGTACCCATGCTTCTCTTGTTTCCAGTGTTATTTTACTAGTCGAAGTTGTGCATACAGGAGGCATTATCTTTCTTTCGCCCTTTCTTTTCCATTATCTTACATAGCTGTCAATGCCATCACCAAGTTAAGAATTTTGGTGATGCTGTAGAATCTCTTGACAGTGCTATTGAAATGACGGTTTAATACTGAAGACAGCAAACAGGGTAGCTGATACTGCCAACGACTCAAATTCATTATCCGTTCTTCAGTTTCCGCTACCAGATGTAGTAGAGGTTGGTTTGCAGATTTTGATTACTAATTTAGTGAATGTGCATGGAGGTGTTCTAATTTATATGTGTATATACATGTTTTCTTTCACAAGGCATGTGATAATGGTCATAATTTTGATCGAGGGCAACCTGGAGTGCCACGTCATAGTGCGGGTACATTTTCTTTTCAGGTTGAGGTGCAGGGAGGTACTCATTTGGTTTATTTGGTTTCATATTTAGTGTATAATATTGTTTCTTCCTATAGATGAGACCACCCTTATGAAGACATTGGTTAATCGTGGGATATATGGTTATTCTTCTCTATAAATTTTGCCATTTACTCTTCAATGATTAGAGTGTATGAAAATTCTTACTTGCTTCTGTTGTTTAAGTAATATTGCTGAGTAGTCAATATCAGTGGTTATTTGGGCAGTGCTAGAAGATTGATTTATAGTAACATTGTTCTACTCTAGGAAAATGCATCACATTGCAGGAAAGGTTTTATTTATGATCACTGATCCCGGGAATCAAAATATCATTCATTATTTTTGAGAAGTGTGCAACTACTTGTATTATTGTTCATGTTGTTCTGTTAATTAGTATGTTCGTATTTGTTATAATGTGAACATGCAATACTTGAGGTACAAATAATTTTGAAATTTGATGACATACTGAGAATATTCTGGAACCAATGGGTATCTTATTTTTAGATTGATATTACTGCTTATTACATGTAAATTGTGTCCTGTTGCAGTTAAAATGTGAGATAATGGCAAAGAAATGTGCATACATGTAAAATTGGATTTTTCCCTTGAAAGTTGTAGCTGTAATATTTAGTTGTCATATAGTTGTCTCCGATCTTCTTTAAATATTTGAAAAAAAGAAGATAAATATACAGATATGTTTGCAAATTCACCTGCTTGGTATGTTAAATTGGTATTTCAAGATAAGGTCTTCATGACTAATTTATGTGGCTGTTGACTTCTATTGGATCATCGGAATGACATTACTAGAACCACCTATTATGCAGACTAAAAAATACAAAAAAAATAAATTATACCAAAACCGCCAAGGCGGCTCGGCCGCCCCGACTGTTGTACAATATACTGATTTTTATATTGATTTTATGCACCGGAACTATTTCCCATCACATCTCCTCTGTCACTTGAACTTGATTTATTTGTCGTAAAACCCACGTATTCATTGCTGAAAGATTTTACATTGTTAGGTGTCAACCTCGTGAAAAAATTGAGTTAGTTTTTAGAAGCCTTGTGGTTTTTTAGGTAAGTTTGTTTTTCTGTAAGAGCACTGCAGTACACAGCAGCATGTCCCTGGTTAATAGGATTGTTTTTATGATACCCTGGGCTGTTCATACTCAAGGAAAACTACTATTGACTTATTTGTGATGTGAGTAAGTTATATGGGTTATCTCTATCAAGTCTCCATAAGAATGGTGATATATTCTCTATGGCCTGATCTTTTATTCCTCAGGTTAACCATTTAATGTATTGCGAATTCTTGAGGGTTTAGATAGCTAGTGAAGCATTTTATTATTTTATTTGTTTTTAGTAACTTACTTTTTATTTTTTAAAGTACAAGGGTGAAGAAAATAGGGAGGTTTATTTCGTAGTGAATTAGTGATGTTGGCATGTAGTTAACTATCATGGTGCTGTGTAGACTGGAGAGGATATTACACGTTGAACTTTTTTAGGATGATTGCTTAGTTTAGGAATTGTAGGTATATCTTGTAATTCTTGTGGATTCCTTAATTGAAGAACTCTCTAAGTAGGATGCATTATTGGTCATATTTTAGGGTTAGATTGTTGGGCTGTTAACTAGGATGAGTGCAAGTGCCATGAGAATTTTCAGAAAAGATGGAGTAAAATGGCTGTGTTAAGGTTTATTTGAAGTTGGATTGAATTGAGATGATTTATGAGAAGTGCTAGATAGTTCAGATATCTTGTAGCACTTCATCAAATGTAAGGTGTCACAAGGATATGTGAAGACCAAGAAAGATTGAGACAGAAGCAGTGTTGAATTGTGGTGATCCTTAACAATGAAGTTGAATGATGGAAAACCAAATAAAAGGCATTTGCCTTAGATCCCGCATTGGTGGGATGCATTTTATTTGGTTTCTAGTACAATAGAACCTAGAGCCTCAAATCTGAAATCAAGTAACAAGCAGATAAGTTTACTAAATGAATCACAAGGACTAAGTTGATTCCTGTTATAGTTCAGAGCATAATTTAGAAATTCATTCTTTTACTATTTCATTTGTGACATTTAAGAAAGTTATACTTTGATCTTCTCCTCTCTGAGGGTAGCTACCTGTGAATCACTCTTAAGGTTTCCAGGGATTTCCTGAAGTATTGTATACTGAAAACATTTTAGGAATTGATAGCTTGGGAAACTTTGAAATACATGGTCATGAAGCTGGTTACCAAATCATTTTGAATTCTTGGTGATTCTTTGGGAAGGATAAGATTATAGATCCAGAAGTAAGGGTTATGAAAAGCTCAAGGAATTTACTAAACCTTTTTGGTAGTCTGATTTGGTATAGTGTTTAGCAATTCTTTGAGTGGCTGTTCTAGGAACGGATAGTTGTTGATTCTGTGACAACTCTGCGGAAGCAATGGGAGAGCACAGTAGAGACATGCCATTAGGTCAGGCATTATATGAGGGATCTGCGTTTGCTGTTCCAAGTTTAGGAACCGAAAATTTGTAGGTCTCTTGACAGGTGGTTTGATAACTTAGGTTTCTAGCCGCATCTTAAGACAACTATTCTTCTTGCTTTCTGATGGGGGTAGTATTTCAGAGGTGCTGATGAAATTATGACCAAGAGAATATCCCACATCCAGATCGGTGTGGATGTTATTGCTGCTCGTATTGTCTTAATTGTTGAATGTAAGATTAGTATAATGTAAATGTTTTAGAATAATCAAGGTATAATAAAAGTATATTGAATGCACTTTTGGTAAAGTAAACTATCAATAGGAAGGAAATAATTTTGATGCACAAAAGGTATACGAGTATTTCTGTCATCCTATCTGTAGCTTAACAATAGGAGACTGATTAGGACATCCATCTGTAAAAATTGCAGCATGATCCTTATAATGGAGTAGAATTCCTTGCCTATGAGTTTCTCTCTGAACGTATGAAGTTTGAATTTCTCTGTCCTATAGGAACGTCTGACAATTTTTTTCTTAGAATCAGATATATGCAGCATCTTGTGTGTGATTCTTAAAGAGTATAACATCGTTTTGTTCTGTAATTTTATTCTATCAGTGAATGAGTATTAACATCGTTCTGTTCCGTAATTTGAGGTCATCCGTGAAGCAAGCGCCGTCTTTCATAACCTACATGGCTAAGTATGACAATCGCAAATTCGGATTCTTGAATAGTTGAACGGCTCTCTCATGGAGTGTTCGTTGGGAGCTTGTTTACTTCGAGTGGGATTTACAGTATTTGATCATCGAACTATTAACTCGTGTATCCTGATGTCTTTTAGGAATAAAGAGCGACGGTCGTTAAGTTGCAGATGCAGACACCATCCCAGGAGACAACGCCAATGACTAAACACCAAAAAGAGGATATTTTCAAAGATCTTCATTCTGTAAGGTTGTTGGCAAAGATAAAACGGACAGGAGGCATCTTCGTATTGTTTTCGCTCGTGTGTCTCGTGTTTTTCCACTTTTCTCTTTCAACAATCTATTATTGTAACCTTAATCGAATCCTCAGTAGGAAAAGAGGACAAGCCAAAACTCAAAAGGCGTATGAAGTGAAATGGTGGGTCCATTGAATACGATCTCAAATACCTTCAGCCTAATTAGTAGCTATGATTATTAATTAATTAATTAATTTTAAAAAGAATAAGTTGAAACTTCGCCACGAGATTCTGACTCATCTGTTCTATTTGTTATTGTCACGACACTTATCTTGGTCGGCTTATTTTGTCACCAGTTCTAAATTAATGCCAGTTGGCCTTTTTAAAAAAAAATTGGGTGAAAAAGAAATACTTTTACTATTCGTACTTATTCGTGAAATAAATACTTTCCTGTACAGTTTTTTTTTAATTTTATTAAAGTAGTTTTTTTTTTTTAAATCGGAATACTCCGTTGTAATAAAATATATCAAATTACTAAAACGTTTGTATTCTTTCTAATTATTTTGTCTAATAAATATAATAGGAGTATTTTGACATTTTAACAGTTCTACTAAATTTGGTACTAAAAAATTATATATAACTTTATGGATAAGTAACGTGCATTTAACCGTTAAAAAAGTTGATAAACGAGCGGCGTCATTTGTAACGGATAGCAGCTGTGCTGCCATTAACTCTACTTAAAATCGTAATCCCCCCTGTAACCTGCCCCGTTGGCTAAACTTAAACAAACCCCCATGGCGGAAGCAGCTCCTCCGGCTCCCTCCGTCGACCCGAGGAGCGGCTTCTGCGCCGAGACGAGAACCTTCCACAGCCTCCGCTCTCCCCCGACCCGACTCCCTCCCCAGTCCCTCCCCCTCTCCTTCCCCTCCTTCCTATTCTCGTTCCTCCCCTCTCCTCTCCCTTGCCACCCCGCCTTCCTCGATCCTTCTACCCACGATTCCATCTCCTTCCCTTCCCTTCTCTCTAATGTTCGATCCCTTTCCTTTGCTCTCCGCCCCAAGATCTCCAAAGGCGACGTCGCCCTCGTCGTCTCCCCTCCCCGCCTCGACCTCCCTATCCTCTACCTCTCCCTCCTCTCTCTCGGCGCCGTCGTCTCCCCGGTCAACCCCGTCTCCACTTCGTCCGAGATATCCCGCCTTGTCGAGCTCTCCTCCCCTTCCCTCGCTTTCGCCACCTCCTCCACCGCCCCTAAATTCCCTCCCGACTTCCCCCTCGTCCTCCTTGACTCCCCCTATTTCCAGTCCCTCCTCAACGCAGAGTCCGGCGTCCACATCCCCGAAGACGAAGACATCCGTCAGTCGGATACGGCAGCGATAATGTACTCGTCGGGGACCAGCGGGCTGGTGAAGGGCGTGGCGCTCTCCCACCGCAACCTGATCGCCCAGGTGGCGCCGTTAGCCTCAGAGCCGGCGACGAGGCCGGCGCCCGTGCTGATGATCACGGTGCCGCTCTTCCACGTTTACGGCTTCGTCTTCTGCCTGAAAACGGTGGCGGCTGGGGAGACGGCGGTGATCTCGTCGGCGAGGTTCGACGCGTGGAGAACACTAGAGGCGATCTCCCGGTTCCGGGTGACCAACCTCGCCTTGGCCCCGCCGGGCGTGCTCGCGCTCGTGGGCGCACGCGAGAAGGAGCAGGCGGCTAAGAAGAGCCGCAGCGATGTGAGCTCGGTCAAGGCCGCGAGCTGCGGCGGCGCGCCGATTGGGACCGACTTGATCCGACGGTTCCTGGCTGCCTTCCCGCACACGCGGCTCGCCCAGGTCAGCTCAGTTTGCGAAGTTGCAACACTACACTAGAAGCATTTTGGAGATTGACTGACTCCGCACCTTTCGGATATTTCGTGTCTTCAATTCGTGTGTTTCCTCTCGTGTGAAAGGGATATGGAATGACGGAATCGACGGGCGGTGCTTTCCGATCAGAGAGCCCGGAGGAGAACCAACGGCTTGGATCCGTTGGGCGTCTTGTGTGGGGCATGGAAGCAAGGATCGTTGATCCTGTCACTGGCGTAGCTTTGTCTCCATCGATGCAGGGTGAACTCTGGATCCGAGGACCAACTATTATGCAGGGTGCGTAATGTAAAAAATAAATAAAAAGAAAAATTCGATCCTTCTATTTAACTTATTGGTGGCACTTTTGAATGATATCATATCCACTCTTTATGCCATTTTTCGTTAATAATTGTCTAGGTTACATTGGCGATGACCTATCGACGTCCGCGACATTGGACTCCGAAGGATGGTTGAAGACTGGGGACCTCTGCTATATCGACGAAGATGGGTTCCTCGTTCTTTTGGACAGGTTGAAAGAATTGATAAAGTACAAGGGATACCAGGTAACCAACTACTTATCTTCTTCTGGTCAGCAAAATTGTGCATGGTATGAATATTTTATGTTTAAATTCTGGGACATCTGTTTAGATGATTAAGTTCTCACTAGGGGTGTAAACAAGCCGAGCAACGAGCCGGCTCTGGCTTAGGCTCGGCTTAAAATTACTTTCGAGCCTCATAATTTTGCTCTGGCTCGGCTCAGCTTAACTCGAGTCGAGCTCGAGCTGAGCCTAACCAGGCTCGATTAGAGGATGAGGCAGTGGCGGTGGCGGCATGGACGACGGCTTGCTGAAGGAGTCAGAGATGGATGGAGGAAGAGGCGACGAGGAGGAGATGGTGAATGAAGGAGGAGGAGGAAGCCGACAGAGTAGACGAGGAGAAGGCTAATGGAGGAGGAGGAGGAGAAGGAGGAGGAGGCCGATAGAGAGGAAGGCGTGGCGCCGTGGTGGTGGCTGCGCATGGGGTGAGGTTATGAGTGATGATCAGGTGGATGAGGGTGAGTGTGAGTGTGATAGTGAGAATAAGGGTGAAGGTGAGGGTGGGGTAGGTGAGGGAATTGAGGATGGGAAAAGTGATCTGATGGGTAGGTGAGAGTAGGGTTGGTGAGAGTGGGGTAGGTGATGAATATTGAATGGGTTACGGGTGATGATGGGTTAGTGAAGGACACGTGGTAATATTTCTTTATGCCACATGTCTTTAATTATAGATAGTCAGGCTATCGAGGCTATTGAGCCGAGCTTGAGCGAGCCGGCTCCAGCTTAGACTCGGCTCGATATTAATTTCGAGCCTGTTACGACGGCTCGGGCTCGGCTCAGCTCTGACCGAGCCGAGCCGAAATTAAGCTTCACTCGAGCCAAGCCCGAGCCGCTCGTCAAGCCTGACAACCTTAGTTCTCACTTAGCATCTCCAACCGTGGCTTTGGCTCCAAATATGGAGCCAAAAATGGAGCAAGAGCTCGGTGCACTCCAACGCACCAGACTCCATATATATTAAAATCATAATATAATATATATTATTATATTAGTTATTTTAAATTATATGGTTAGAAAACTCTCATCGAGATCTTTAAAATAAGAACTAATTTTTTAATTAAACGCATCGAAATTATATTACACGAAATAAACATCAAAATAAGCATTATATGTTATTAACTAAAAATATCAAAATTACATTACATAAAATAAGCATAAATTAATTTTGAGTTATATGCTTATTTTGATGTTTATTTCGTGTAATATAAAATACACTAGCTCCAAATTTAGAACTAATAATAGTGGATTTTAAAAAATATTTATCATAATTTCATAAAAGATTTTAAAAAAATCATTTTTTTTCACTTTGTATCGCAACAAAAATAATTACTATATATATATTTACTCTCTTATTCTAAAATATAAATGAATATAGAACTAGTCATTTTTTAAATAAGATCTCATTTTAGGGATAATAAATATGAAGGAGCTTAATTCATGCAAATTGGACATTCAATAACTCCAAACCCATGGATACGTGTTTACTGATTAGACCGGAGATCTAATAATATTAATAAGAATTCGGGCAGGCCAGGAAATGTTGGTTTGTTTATTATGGTGGCAAATATGGAAGGAAAGAAATAGAAGAATATTCCAACAAAAGGCTTTCACTCTTACAGGTAAATGTAATCATCTATAGCACATTTGTCTTCTTAGGAGGTTTATTATCCTTCCAAGGCTTCTTTCAAAATTTCCACCTTTTCTTCTCTTTGTAGTTCCTAACTATATTAATATTATTCTCTAATGGGTTTTCCCATTTTTCTCGGAAAAAAGTAGGGATAATCATTTATTTAGCATCTCTGGTCCACCTTTTCTTGGTCATATAGCATAGTTTCATCATTTCACCCTTTTTATTTATTTGTTCCCTCTAATATTTCATAAGATCTTTGTCTCTAGTTATACCTTCTTAGTTTCTAGGTATTTCTTTTCTAGTAGATTAAGTTTATGCTGATGTAGGTCGCTCCCGCAGAACTAGAGAGCTTGCTTCAGACTCACCCAGATATTATTGAGGCCGCGGTTGTTCCGTAAGTATATACAATCATCTTTATGGAGAAAAATATAGATTAAAAAAAAATCTTATTCCAAATAGTTGCATGTTAATATGGCAAGTTCCTTCATCAAGGAAAATACTTCTGAATAGCTTATACCAGATGTGTTTCTTAATCTTATTCCAATGCCAGATACCCTGATGAGCAAGCAGGTCAAATTCCCGTAGCCTTTGTATTACGAAAACCTCACAGCATTTTGAATGAGGCACAGATTATGGAATTTGTAGGCAAACAGGTATATCTATACATCATTTGTCTAGCTCCAGATTTAATTCGTAGTCCAACTAGGGTTTCGATTATTTAACTGTTGACAGTAGGTTAATTAATATCTTTCTCCTGGAGCAGGTTGCACCATACAAAAAGATTCGTCGTGTTATTTTTGTGAATTCAATACAGAAGAATGCTGCAGGCAAGATCTTGAGGAAGGATTTGACGAAACTTGCATTTCCAGTAACAAACTCAAAGATGTGATACTATTCATGTAAAAGGAGCTTCCTTGTACCCTTGTCTTGTAATCCTAAAAATAGAAGCACAATTTTGAGTTTTATGTACAAAAATTCTGGAAGACTTTACTGTGAAGGAATTTCTTTCCTACCTCCATGACTTAAGTATGAATAGCACTGTGACATGAAATCTCGACAACAATTTATCTACAATGCTCACAAAGTGGTCACAATAATCATTTGACATCACAAATAAAATGAAATTAAATTCAAATAGCTGCACATCTTCGAGAAATACACAGATTGTCTACCAAGGCAGTGCCTTGGTGTCAAAAAGTTTTTACTGGGTCATATTGTGTTTTGAATGTCAAAAAGTTTGCAGGAAACAATATGAAAATAATTATTTCATTGTAACTCAGATTCAAACCTTGAAAGTCGTAGTAAAAACTGAAACAAATGACCTCCACAACTTTTACAGTCCTGAACTCGTATTTTCCTTGTTTGCTAGAGAACAGGGCAAAAGAAGTCGGTCATGAACTCACCCACAAGTTGGATTTAATTGTTGGTGTCATTTATCAGCTCGACCGTGAGGAGGATGCAGTTCTGGTTGCTGACAATTCAGGTTAGCATTTGGGACTTCGCTGAGGCCAGCATCGCTTGTGATAGGAACAGAAGAATTTCCTTGCCTGTCATTAGATACATCAACCTCGTCCCCTGCTAGCGACCCTGTCCGTAATAGTTCCTTCACCTTCCGGAACTCATCATAATGGGCTTTGCGGTGTTCCTTGAAACTTAACTGTGCTCTATCAGTTTCAGAATCTAGGAAAAATAATGCAATATCTTAGTACACAGAGTGCTATCTTTTAATTAGTGTGTCCTTACAGTAAGCGGCAACCAGTAAGTAGGTGAAGCAGAATCAAGCAAACTAAGAAAAAACTAAAGGAAGCCCTTAAAAACTCCTGTATCAATGAAATTATACTTCTACAGCAAAGACTACGAGCAAGCGTAAGATTTCAATCAAACTTACCAGAGGTAATGCACTGCAGCAAAAAGAATTTGAGGAATAGAAGTATCGTTATAATATATATCATGCTCATATAATCAGTATTAGAAATCCTATGCAAAATAGCTCTACTAACGGCACACTTACATGTTTAACAGATACAACTCAGAGTACTGTGGACTAATTCAGCTTGCGTTCATTGAGAGCATTAATTTAACAGTTGAATTGAGAACTATATGAGAATGCAGTCTACTGGATAAGTTGAACCAACAAAAGGCACTCCATCAAGATACATTTAATATCTTGTTTATACATATATATCTCCAGAAGCCAAGGCAAACCTAGAAGAAAGAAACCCATTTCATTAGGTCATTAACTAAACAGAGGGTCTGGGGTAGCAATAGACAAAAGGATTGACCTTAAGACAAAGAAAGGAGAAAGGGAATATTTAGTAAGGTGGAAAAGAAACCGCAAGATTTCAAGGTTAAACAGAACTATTAATATGCTACAAGGATTTCTTAAATAAATGTCACATCTGATATAAAAGATCTATCATAGTAGAAATTTTAGACGCTCTTAAATCATAATGTTTTTAGAGTGAAAAGGATTCTAGTTAGTCTAACTATTAAATTCCACGATCTGATGAAAGTAAATGCAAATGATCTCAGTCTAGCTATCCTAGTGCTTTCACCTCAGAGAAAAATTGGATACCCTTAATAATGCAGCACTACAATTTACATTAAATATATAAATGTCACCAATAGTAACCTGTTAAGATTAATGAGCAGACATGCTCAATGAATTATAAGAGACCGGTCAAGTTAAGAACATGGCTCAAGCTTAAGAGTGTTTTTTTTTTTCTTTTCTTATCCATTTATGTGAACATGATCCTCATTTTTTCTGGACCCTATACAATTAATATTAACAAGATAAAAAACCGTCTAATCAGAATATAGTGAATCAAGAAACTTTTACATACAAAAGCAGCATATAAACATAGGACAAACATACCAATACATTCAGATATGAATCAAACGAAACAAGAATTAAAGAAAGAAAGAGAGCAATCACAAATAAAACAAATATATTAACTATTAAATATATAGACTAAGCAACCATAAGTAACAATTAACAACCATCATCTTGTTCCATGAAATCTGCTTCATCTTCAGAGGATGTCCAACCCCCATTTCTGGAATTCTGTCTGCTAGAGGAAGCTACATCATTTAAAGCAGTTAAAATAGCTTCTGCCTGAGCAGGATCATCCAGGCATTCATCGAATGCACATCTTGGAGATGCAGAACCTAAAATAATTACAAAATTATAAAGGATTTTAAAGAGAAATCAGCACCTCCATTATACAAATACAAGCATATAGACATATGAAGTAGAAGAGATGTACCATCATCATCAATCATAGGGTGATAGGGTGTCTTAGGCTCAGTAATTTTCTGCCTCACTGGCTTATTAGATTCAATCTCATCTAAGTTTTCCTCATTCCATCTCACACGACCCCTGATGAAGAACATGAATGAACAGATCAAACATCATACACCAACCAAGGATGCATATGGCATTTCCAGAACAGAAAATGGCTGAGATGTTTCTAGATTGTAGTTAAGCTTGTAATGGGTGGTCCTGGTTCTTCCAAGATCCCGTTACAAGCATTTACTTCATCCTCAAGACATGGAGACAAGAGTAGCCAATTCAGTTATATGCATGGACGAAGGAAGTCTCAGATAGTTTGGTGTTGACATATGTCCTGATCAATAGGCTTCTCCTACTCTATGTAGAAGAGATATTGTGTTTGCATTTAGAGAAGATGGGGAATACCAACCATGAAAAATCCAAGAAAGATCATAAAGCATATTGACAATATAGAATTCAAACATCAGTAGCTAAAACACCAGAGGGAACAAAAGAGATTTAATCAGGATCCATAAGCTTCATACCCAGAAAAGAAGGGTATCCAACTACATAAGTCTCTCGCTAATGCATGGTCTGCAAAAAGTATTGGAATATCAATTGGTATGTTCCTAACTTCCTATATGAACCATAGCTTGCTTGGACACTGGCGCTAATTTCAACTTTAAAATATCAAACTAAAGAAGGGGAATTACTATGCAACCCTTAAGGTTGCCTCCAATTGGTAAGTTATACAGAATCCTTGATGGTTATGGTAGTGATTTGGAAAACAAGCAATTATTTGCACAATGAAACAGCTAGATATATGGAAGGTAGTGATTATGCTAACCTCATTGCTCAGAACTCCGAGTTTCCGCACCGTCCAAAAAGGAATCCTACAGGATCAACGTACACTTATCAAAGTTTTAAAAATTAGAATCATAACATATGATATTTTCTTATTCTACAAAGGCAAATTTCTCCCAATAAAGCATACAAAAGGTAAAAGGGCATATTACAGACTCTCTTCGTGTGTACTACAACATTAAAAAAAAAACAATTATAAGATGCAATTAGATCAAAGCTCACTGCTTTACCCAAATAACCTAATTACTTTAACCTCAGCTGAGTTATCCAGATGCCAAACCCTAATTCCTGCATACATCACGTGCACAGAGCCAAGAACACAACCAACTGTTCTTGACCAGGAACACCTCCAAAGTATCACCACCTATAGGAATCTACAACGGGAAGAATGGGAAATCCGAGCACTTCGTAGATTTAATCGGTTGCCACAAGATCTACTAAGAAGGATTTAGAGATGAAATCGACCTAATCTTATCGTCGGGAAAAAGCGAGACGCAGAATAGAAGGCGAACCTGGAAAGGTGCGGAATCGAGATGTGATGGCGCCGTGGCGAGCGAGAGCCGAGAGCCGAGAGAGAGAGAGAGAGAGAGAGAGAGAGAGAGAACGAACGGGCTCGGGGGTTTGGTCCACAAGATCGGCCACTTTCCCTTTCAGGCAAATTGCAGCGGATCGGTCTGAGCCGCACGTGTGTTTGAGTCGAGGACGGCGAACCGTGTGAGAGCATAAATGAGGTATGAGTTATAATTAATCCAATAGAATAGACAGTGCTAATCTGAGGATCATGGCCAGTGGCCTCCTCTTAATCCTTAGATTAAATAATTAAGTCAACTCTCCTAACCTTGATGCACGTCATGCAATTCATCCTTACAAAGGACCAAATCCAAAGGATATGTTTGCTTGTATTTGACGGTTAGATTCGGATTAAATTTGGATAAGAATTTTTCTATCCTATTCTAATAAAGATTCGAATGAGTAGAAAGCTCGAATACGAATACGAATACGAATACGAATACGGATACGTGTTGAGATTAATTTTTCAAATACGAATACTTATCGAATATAATTTTTAGGATAAATATACAAATATCGGATATCCTACTTATAACTTTTATTTTACTTATTTAGATGGTAAATCTTAATATTATTACTAATAATATATTCTAAAAATTAATTTTATTAAATTATATGTATTTGGCATGTAATTTTTTTATTTAAAACTCTCAATATTTTATGTTAAATTGTCTAAAAGAAAATATCAATTCATCTAAAATTCAATTCGTACCTGATTAAGATCCGATCCTCTATCTTAAAATTATTTAATCCGTATCAAAAAAATTATTTATATCTATTTATTTATAATATAATTTTAAATTTCTTTGTCCATCCTATATTCATATTGGGAAGCAAAATTTAGATGTCGATATGGTTTAAGTAGCACTAAAATATGTCTCAATCAAAGATATACATATATAAATCTTGAACTGATTTGATTGTTCCGATAGTTGGAAAATTCATACAGAAATCTATTGAAATATAACATTAAGAAGAGGAATGTTGAATGCACCCACGAGAAATGTGATTGAACTGTTCTCACTATTTTGGTTAACCCACACCTATTAGTGCATTTAGTATTTCTCATATTGATGATTGCCAGCAGTATCAGAAACTATCAGAATTGGCATTTCATTTCCTTTGACTATCTTTAGCTTTTTGACTGTTCTTCACAAAGATTAAGCACCAGAAAAACCCTTTCCCTTTGCATTAGTTTTCAGTTACTACTTCAGGATTTCAGTTACTAATTCAGAACCAGACAAAAAAGAAAAGGTTTTATCCATCCATTTGTCCAAAGCAAACAATGCAAGCAGCCAATATAAATCTTCTTCTACTCTAAACTAATCTTGTGCTTAATAGATAGGTTCTCTTTAACAAATTTGCTAATGGAAAGGAAAGGAGAGGGATTGGTGGTGGTGTGCAGTGAGGAGAAGAGTGCGGGGATAACAGTGTGGGAGATTGAGACTGGGGATGAGCTCTTGAGAATACCCAACTTTGCTGCATCACCCCATGGCCTTCTATTTTTTGAGAGTCACTTCCTGTTGGCCTCTCTAGTTCAAAAGCATAGACCTTGCAGTGGGGGGGCCATCTTCTTCTGGGATCTCAACAAGGTGCCATCACAATCAATTGAGAGTATGAAATAAATTAATCATCATTCTCTTTCATTGTGAGATAGAATAATTGGTGTTTTGAAGTAGGATCCTGCGTTCGAACCCAGTGTTATATGTAGATTCATCATTCTCTATCAACCTAAATTCGCCTTGTTGTTTGGATTCTTTTTGCAGTTTTTCTGTTGAGTTTTTGGATGATGAGTATCTTGAATACTTATTATACCTACACTTTTAAGTGATCAACTTGCTTTATTTTAGAAGGTGTCAGTTGTGCACAAATACAATGAGTAATTCAACATTAATCAGTTGAGGTATCACATACTGTGGCAAATTAAAGTGTT
The DNA here is from genome assembly GCF_048772165.1 of Typha angustifolia. NCBI lineage: Eukaryota > Viridiplantae > Streptophyta > Magnoliopsida > Poales > Typhaceae > Typha > Typha angustifolia. The sequence goes on from NC_133239.1 coordinate 3,174,306, forward strand.
CCATTGTTGATTGCTTCCTTAATATGCAGCCCCAAGCACCACAAAAAAGCTACCTTCTTGAGCCCATTGTGCCCATTGCTAGCTCTAAGGATGGTATATATCTTGTCGGCGGAGCTCCTTCTGGATATACATACATTTGGGAGGTAAATACTTCATCTCTTTCCAGTATATTTGATATTGACATCAACATCTTGAACAGGAATATTCATTATGAATCTGTACTCCTTGAGATGCATGTCTGATGCTGAACTCGAAAACAATGACCATCTACCTAAAAGTAATGAACTACTGATTTGCCAAATCTATTATCTCCCAATTTCTTCCTAGATTATGAGTGGAAGGCTACTAAGGAGATGGCATGCTCATCAGAAGTCCCTTAGCTGCTTAGCCTTTTCCCAAGATGATTCTCTTCTCGTTTCGGGTTCTGAAGACGGCACAGTGTGTGTTTGGTCTATGATCAGGTACTTACAGGTTTCAAATTTTCGATTAATCCACCAGCTAGGGAGTTCTAGTGCTACTGGAGTCATGTTCAATAACTTGAGTTCAAATTTTGGTTCAAGTGTACTTGACATGGGAGATTATGAAGCACGTAGAAGCTGTCCTACTTTCCAAATTTGGTCAAAACATCAATCTTACATCACTGGTCTGCTAACATTATCAAGCGGTTCGAATCCGGTATTAGTATCAAGCTCCCTTGATGGCACTTGCAAGGTTGAACAATCTAAAAGCTGATCATATAATCTCCATAGTATGTATCAGAATACTCATCCCTGTTAAGTTGCTGATCTTTCTCAGTGTTGTATAGGTCAGAGAACTTGTTTCAGGAAGGCTACTTCAGACTCAAGTCCTCTCTGTTGCTGTGACTGCAATCGCTGTTGATCCAGCAGAGCAACTGCTGTTTTCTGGAGGCGAAGATGGCGCAATATATCTCAGCAAACTCGCTATTCGAATGAGTGATGATCCAGTTGTAGTCTCAAAGGATGATTGTGGAATTCTATGTGAGCATAAGTAAGCATCATCAAAAGTTTTTCTGATTCAGTGAACTCATTGTATGAGAGATGATGCTGGTATATAGCTATCTAATTAAAGGAGTCCATGCCTCTCTTCTCCAATTACATACAGATATGAATATCAGCACATATCTATCTCTCTATACATTCACTAATTCTTTTAGATTTTGGATGCTCTTGAGCTAGTGATGTTACACTAAGTTAGAACTGAGAGTCTTATTTGTTCTACAGGGCTCCAATTACTGCTTTAGCATTCAGTGTAGGAGGAATTTGGTTGATTTCAGCATCAAAGGACTGCACTGCTTGCCTATGGGATACAAAAAGTTGGAAAGCAATCAAGAAGTTCAACCAAGATAAAGGTAATTTAGAGCTTCTCTTGTTGCACTAATCTCTCTAAATCTTTTTGTATTGTTTTTGACATAAACAAGGACGATCACAATTTGAAATTGGTAGTGGATTCTGAAGTGCAGATAAAATTGGTAGTGACTTTAAAGGTTCAGCCCTCACATTTATTTCTCTATACTGTCTGGTTGAAGTTTGTATGGATAACCAGGCCTTGTTCTTCCAACAATTTGTCCATTAACAGGTATATCAAACTTGGTAGTGATCCCTAACTCATCTCTCTATGATGGAGATCGCCATCGAAGTTTCCTTCATCCTCGAGTCGCGATATTAGACAAAGTTCCTCACCAGAGCAGTGCAGCAGAGGGAACAACTAGCCTTCTACCATCATACTGTTCTATCGGAGATCATCTCCTCTCCAATGGTTTTCGAGCTTCTCGACTTCTAAAGGAGCAAATTCTTGACCTGGAGGTCCTTCAATTTCCTCTAAATATATACATGAATGTGTTCCAATCTGTTGATTTATAGAAACTTTTCTTGCAGCAGGAAGAGAGAACAGCAGAGGCAATCCAGATGAAGGTTATGACAAACATGGAGAAGCGGCTGTCGGCTATAAATACCACAAAGCAAATGACACAGATTAACAAAACCTTAAGACTGCGATTGCTAGATATGATGCAGCTTAGATTATGCCAAGATTCTTAGGTTTGATAACTCAGGTAGAAGGAAGATGTATGAATTGCTTTTTTCTTTGTGGAATAAGATATACTCTAATTTTTAATACCAGATAAAGAGATCAAAAGAAGAGAGCTAATACAAGTATAGGTTATTCTATTGTTTAGTTTAATACTAGGTATAATGAGTAAAAATTGACACAAAGTTGATATTAAGATAATAATGAATTTGTGTTAGTAATTTGTGATGTTTTATACCACATGATGATAATACCCATTGAATATAAATGTGAGTTTAAAATGCTTCATATATCTGTATTAATTTACAAATGCATGACTATGCATAGATATACAATGCATGGCAATTAGCAATATATGACAATGTGTGGTTATACAGTGACAATAATAGCTATGCATTTCAATAATTAGTAGTACAAATATTTATAATAAGTAATATCTAGTATAAAAACAATACAATAATTATATATTATTATTATTTAAATTGTATGAAATAATAAAATAAAATAAAAGAGAATGAATTACTATACTAAAATAGTAAAATAAACTAAGTTGTTGTTTAGTTACTAGACGAGAATAAGATTATTCCTATTTTACTGAGGGAAAAGAGGCTAAAGTTTGCCTTTGCAGCAATGTTACCATCTGTTGTCAAGGAACTTTGCTTGGTTGTCTAATTACAAATTGAGAAGTTACCACTTAACATCTGATCTTTTAATGGTGGTACTCATCTCATGACCTCAATGAATGTATAACTGGGGCTCTCTTCTCACTTTCTCAGATAAAAAAAAAAAGGAAAAAATTCTGACCTAAACCAACTGGTAACTTGCATCTCAGAAGAAATATGAACTTCGTCTTAGAGAAACAACATCGAGTGACCAATCATATCATGTAAGTAGGACTGCACTTCATCAGGTGAATGGAACTGTATGTGAAGCACTCAGAGATCAACACTGCCATGGGATCGAAATTTTCTACTATCCCACAAGAGTTGGAACTGATCGTGGAGCTTTCACTCAGGAGATGTAGTGAGGATAGATGACTCACTGATCAAATCATTGAATTGATCGGTCGCACCTGCATTAAAGTTTACATGATTATGCCAGGAAAGTCCGCTGTTTCAGCAAAATCTCATATATGTGATATTCCCATGAGTTAACCGCAGCGTCTCATGATCTCTGAAATTTTCAAGAAAGAAGCTAGTTAGATTAAATAGCACATGATAGCTCTAGAGGCAAAGAAAAAGTTAGTGTTGAACATCATCCATGCATTTTACTATTTTAGTATCTTATTAATAATATAAGACCCTTTCTTTCACTTCATTCCATGTGAAAATAGGGATGATTGTTTCAAGATGCACGACTAAAACTTACTAGTCTTAGCACTGTACACCACTCATTCAGCAAGAAACTCCATTAGAAAGATGACTGAAAAGAAGTGTTGCATAAGGGTTGCTTACCAGATCTAGAGCTTCTGCTACAGTAGTGCAATTAGCAGCACCACAAACACCTCTATAAAGAGTCAACAAGTGTTTGCGCTGGTCAGCTTGTAGATTCTTCTTGATACCACTGGCCACCATCTCCATTTCTGGCTGTAAACAAACAAATTCAATCATGTCACTGTACCTAAGCTAAGTGATCTTCGAAAGATCGTCTGTTACAAAATGCTATTACAGCTGGTTTGACAGGTGAACATATATATATATATATAATGTCATTATGTCTTGAAAGAATACTAATTATCTACCATATTAGTCCTCTATAAGGTAAACAAATAAGAAACATCTTTGTCCTCAAGGCCTTCTCATCTAAATGGGGTTTGGCAATAATGAACAGCTGACTTTTTCTTTAGAATTCCAGTTGTTATCATCAAATCAAAATTTAACACCTTATATAAGATTATTCATCGTTCACACATAATTCATCGGTCAAATTGTTCTTGTCATCATTAGTCTCTGTCATTACAAAATTCTCATTTCTCATTTTGTTGTTTGATGTCTTCATGCATCTTTCCACAAAATCAATCTCTATGGCATAATCACTCCTTTCGTGGGATAAGCACAATTAAATTTGTGAGTAATACCATCCCTCAACATTATCACCCAAATAACATATCTACAACCAGAGAAAAACTGACATTGTTTTACCAAAGAAAAAAGCACTCCGGTTACTGAGAGAAAATAAAAGGAATGATAAGCAAAAACATTCAGGTATAATTTGTCAAAAACTAATCGTAAAAACATTCAGCATTTCATATGTACAATTAAGAGACTATTACATTAAGAGAAATACAGTCAATATTGAACCAGCTACTAGAGAAGCCAGCATAACCCAATTACTTACAGATTGCTCTTCTGGAGGGAATATCTGATGAATAACACCGATTTTTAGTAGTTCCGCTAGTGCTTCGGATCGCTTCCCTTGAGCTTCCAATGCCTGATCCAAGATGACATCTTTAGTGGCTAAAGTTACTGGAATCAAATGGAATATCGAAAATGTAGTGTGAAAGGCCTTAGTATGTCCTTAATTCTCCATCTTGCAATAAGAGAAAAACAAAAGGTTACCCAAGATTGCAAGAAAGATGCACGTGTGCGGGCGGCAACAGCTGCACGTATAAGTGTAGCAGCACGGAAACTCGGCAGTCCGATATTATCAGCAAGTGCAGAAATGAATGTTCTCACATCCTCGCCATTAATTTGTACTTTGACAGTGGTTTGTGTTGCTCTTGGTTATCCACAAACAGTAAAAAAAATAAAGAGTACAATAATCAAAATGCAAAAGACAAGCCAACTAACTGGTAGAAAAGTATTTTAAACAGAACCTGATGTAACAACAGAAAGAACAGAGATTTAAAGATTGTACAACTCAAACCATCAGGCATACAAGAAAGAGAATACCTGCTGCAAATCTCGAGCACGAAGTCTATGGCTGCCCTGTAAAAAGAATCACGTACATTGGCTGTTTCAAAGGATATCTTTCCACCAGAAAGTCTGCATAATTCCCGTAGCTGCTCTCATCAAAGAAAACGGGCAAGTAAATTTGAAATAAATCAAATAAATTCAGGAAGTTCCATAAAAGCAAGTTCCATTCTTTCTGTGCAATGAAAGTTAGAGCAGTTAACCCAGGATGCAGCAAGTGATTGAAGTTTATCAACACTTTTATTCAAAATAAAGATATATGCATCTCAGAACACATTAATATTGGCTGTTATCCCAAAAGAAAAACTTTTAAGATGGACAAGACCAGCTTGTCAACTTCAAACTATCTTTGAGTTTCTGGTTTTGTGTACTTTACCTGCAAACACTTTTATAAACTTGGAATCTCAATTTGATTACTCAGTTTTTCCATTTTACTTCTTTTTCTTCATTCTATTGTAAGGTAGTGTATAATCAAAGAAGCAATATTAAGGTAGTATATAATGTATCACAATTATCCTTACAGAAGAGGTTATAATTAATTCATTATTCTCTGTGATAAAGTTAGGACCTCAGCACTACCCTAATCTGGAACCGCGTCGTACAAATGCAATGAGACTAGGTACACTTGACAAGTTCAATTGCAACATAAATTAGTACTACAAACAACGTTGCAAAAATATAACAGTAAAAAGTTTAAATAAGGCAAAAAGAACTAACTTGAATCATATCATCGTATCTATAATCCTTCCCGCTCATTCTATTATCCATGATTGCTGAGACAGGTAAATTTGTAACGATCTGAGGAAGAAGGAAAGGAGCTCCTATAAAATCATTATCGAGACATAGGAAGAAGTAACTTTACCTGCAGAATTGGAAAGAAGAGAAAAATATGAACAACTGAAATCAACAAAATCATATCTTGTTTATTGCTTCAATTACCTCCCATGAAAAGATGGAAAGAAATTAAATAACTGAACTGAAAACAAAAATCTATTTAGTTTACAGTAATAAGCTCGCGCACCGCTCTTTTTTAAGGACTAATCAAAGAAAAAACTTTGAGATTTAGTCGATAGCAACACTTTAATAATATAGTACATAAATTTATTATAGAGCCGTTACATGATACTGACTGGAATTATAACATTCAGAATAAAATCTCCATCAACTATGACTAATTCACGAGTAATCCAATCTTGAGTTTGATGAAAATATCATGATGAGCTAACTATAAGAACATTGTCATCTTGAATGCCAGTGAAGATTCAATTATTTCACAGCCATTTCATTCAAATAATACCATAACGAGAAAAAAGATATCTGACCTCGAACTAATCTATTAGCCTCCCTCTGCAACTCCTCTCTTTGGACATCCACTGCCGGCGAAGGCGAAGGTGAAGGCGAAAGCTCCGGCCACCATTTAGGCAGCTCTTCACGCCTCCTCCCACGCTTCTCCACCGCAATTTTTCCATTCCCGGCAAAACTACTTTTCGCAGGCGAAAGAGGATTCACCGAAACCTTTAAACCCTCCGACTTCCTCCTCCCCACCACAACCTCCCTCCCGCCCAAGCTCCGGTCCCTCCTCCTTACCGCCGCCCACTCACCAAAACCCCACCGCCGCCACCGAAACCCTAATCCGATCCACACCAGAACCCTAACCGCAATAACGGCCGCTAAGCTCCAGAGGAGGAGGTTCCCCACGAAGACGAGCGACGACCGGCGGCAGGAGAACACGATCAGGTCACCGCGCTCGACGCGGTAGGATTTGCGGAGGTCGCTGAAGGCCTCATCGGCGGCGTCGGCGAGACGGCGGAGCTCCGCCGCTGAGGAGCGGCGGAGGCGCTCGAGGGAGAGGGAGGAGCCGAGCCTGCGGTCCTGGGAAGGGGAGCGGTTGTTGGGGCGGCGGCGAAAGAGGGAGGAGGAGATGGGGAGCGTTGGGATGCGGCGGCGGAGGGGGAGGAGCGCCGGCGCGGAGGCGGCGCTCGCGGCGGAATTCATCCCTTTTCCCTTTTATGTATTTATTTATTAAAATTACTTTCTTTTTCTCCTTCAGGAGGAGGAGGAGTAGGAACGAGCGAGAGAGCAAGCGAAGGAATTGGCCCAAAGATGGGGGAAGGGAGAGAAGGTCGAGGAAACGCGTTTTCCCCTCGATTCCCAACGCGATTCCCGATTTATTTTGTAGCTGTTTTCATTACCTCTCGGAGAGGGAAAGGAATGGCGTGTGCTGTGTGCACTGGAAATACAAATGGAGATAATAGGAGGAGGTCAGAAAAATATTGCCATAAATTAGGTACGAAATTGCATAAAATATATAATATATCAAGAGATGGCATATTTATATATTTTTTAACACATAAACTTATAATTAATAAACATTTTTTTTTTTTGGTATCAGAAAATGATAATTGATAGCAGAGCATCTACAGCTATATCTCAAGTAAATAATAAACAAAGCCTTGCTTTTATTATCTAAATCATCTTCACCAATCTGAGCATCTCTTTGCAAAAGTTCTCTGCGTATCAAATACTTCTCCTTCCTATTCCAATGCCATGTCTTTTTCCCCCTCCACTTTTATCATGCACATATATCTTTAGTTTTCTTTCCTTTATTTTTTTAATAACAAAGTTAGACTCTCATGCATCTATGCATGTCTCTTATATAAGTTGTAGTATATTTCATAACAGCTGTTAAAAAAAGAATACACTAAAACTATCCGTCAGACAAGCAACTCATGCATAAATCCGTAACACATAATTATCGTTCTTTTGTGAGAGACATAGAAACACAAGGGTATTTCACTATTGAAATTCGAACTCGAATACAACCGTTAGCATATTAACTTATAGTTATAATTCATGTATAACAAATATATAGCATGAGTACTTTTTCTGTGGATGGAGAGTTGATGCCTAAGTGTTGAGAGATTATGAAGGGTCTAAATCTTATTTTAGTTTCTGAACTCATGTGTGATAAGTTTGTAATATATGGATTTGAATGACATATATTAGCATGCAGACAATTCTCTAAAAGTAAACTAGAAAAAGAAAGAAAAAGAAAAAAGAAATCTAATGTAATAATGGATATCTACGCTATCTCTTTGATTTGATTAGTTTTCTCAATCCTTGACCAATGTGAGAGATGCCCATATGACAATCCACTTTATTCCTGATCAAATCATCATTAAAAATGAGTATATGCCATTCATAGATTCCACATGAACTTTAAATACACCTTTGTGAACTCTTTTCATATCACTCCACTGGATTTTGATGACCTTTTGGGTCATATACTATCTTTTGTCTTTATTATTATTAACATTTTATCATATATATATATATATATATATATTCGATCTTTATATTTTATTTTTATCTTAATCTTAAGAAATTGCTAATGGGATTTGTGATAAGATAATTTGTTTAAAACATAATCTAGTAGTCGAATGATAAATATTCATATATACTAGGATTTGATAAAGACAAAATGAGGATTAATTTTGACAGATTGCATTAAATAATAATAATAATAATAATAAATCTTCTCATATCCCATGATGACATTTCATGTTAATTTCAAACCATTTGGACAGTTCATAAGCCATTAGATTGCTTGGTTGTTAGAAATCCTCAGTTTAAAACATTATATTTAATTAAATGGGCAATATATAAGTGATGTAGTCTTGAGTGTGGAATAATTCCTAAACTAATATAGCTATGCTCACTTTTTTATATTTGAATAACAAAAATTTAAATTATTTTTAGGCTAATATGATGTTGGATTGTAAACTAATATAGTGATACAATAAGTACACTTCACATGACTTAGAAAAAAAATAAGGAGAGAAGGAGAGGAGATGAGAAAAATTGAATTCATATTTGATTAAAGAAATATATTTTAAAGATAAAATAATAACTAGATTTTATTGATAAATATAAATTATTCCAGGAGAGAAGGAGAGGAAGAAAGGAATGAGTATTACTAAACTAGTTTTGGAATAAACTGTTGTTAGAATAGTATAAACCAGTATTATCACTCATTATACTAGTTTAACTTGATGCTTATTCTACCACCCAAACAACTAATACAATTTGATTTTCTAAGCTCATTTTGGATCCTGTTTGACTTTGAGTAAGGATTAGGGTGACTACTTTGGAGATTAGGTTCATAATTATCTCAAGGCATCCACTTTTCATTAGATTTACATGCAGATTTTGTCCTCTATTTAGATTAGGCTAAGTATCATGGAGGTAATTAGTGACAATCATCTAAGAATATATTGCCACCTTTTTCTTAACAATTGAGTCTAGCAGGCCTATGTTGCAGCCTAATTAAGTTCTGGCCATGGATAATTCCTTTGATCCACATTCTTTGGAAACAAATAAATTAAGGCAGGAGATTCCCTGGCTCTTCAAACCAAGGAAAGAAATGGATAGCGATAAGAAGAATTCCATTTTTAGTGGCAGATTTAGTGAATGCAAACACTCCTCAAGATTTGTTTCTAAAAGTCAAACATGAGGTATTTATAAGATATATTTGCTATTATTATTATTATTTTCTAAAAGTAATAAAATATTTGTTAGTAACAAAATTATGATTTAAATTACCCTTAGTATAGTTTGGATTAAGGATATTTTTATGATATTTTTAATATAGTTAATTTAATCCAAAAGTTAGAGCTAAATTATAGGACTTAATTTATAAATAGTAAAAAAGTATAGGGTGTAAATTATAATTTTATTATAAAGAAGAAAAAAAAGAAAAGGAGAGGGTGTGGTATGCAAATTGGCCTTTAAAATTAATTCGAAATAGTAAGCATCTGGTGGAAGGGGAGACGATCCTTCCAAAATGCGCTTTCCTTCGTACATCCTCTCCGTGCCAATTGCTTCCATCTTTCGGCGGAAATACTCTTATCTCTTTCACATTGATCACTGGCTACGTTCATCCTCTCTGCGACGCCACTCTTTCTGCATGTGAATGCCATGCTACTCGATTTGAAGTCAAAGAAGAGTCCGCCTCCCTTTCTCCCTCGCTCTGATGTCACACAAATCATCACCTTTGAGTCTCAAAAGAATCTTGCGGCTAAAAGGTCCCAATTCGTAGTAAGAGCGAGGGTCAAAAAGGCAGCATCCTTTTTTCTTTGCAGTAGGCATGATGCATCATTCAATGGTTCTTTAGATTGTAGAGAATAAGATTGGCTGCTACTCTAAAGATTTTATTCACCGTGGGTGGATTTGTAATCCCCCACTGGCCTTTGTAGGGAGTCAAAAGGGTGGCCAGCCATCCTTACCGATATTTCTTGTGATAGCAACGGAAATAATTCTCTATCCCATAATAATAAGAAGAAGAAGAAGAAGAAGAAGAAGAAGAAGAAAAGAAAAAGAATTTAGATTCCAGATCACATGACTATCACTTACCTTGCATTTGTTAACAAGCTCATCATGCTCTCTCTCTCTCTCTCTCTCTCACACACACATACACACACACTATATATATATATATAGTCTACTTGTTTGTTATCTCGCAACTTGAGAGCTAGCTTTCTCCATCCCCCCCTTCCATTGATTTACTATGTCAAGGGATCCCCTCGTCGTCGGTCGCATCGTCGGCGACGTGGTCGACCCTTTCGTTAGGTCTGCGTCGCTGAGGGTGCTGTACAACAACCGAGAAATGACGGTCGGGTCGGAGCTCAAGCCGTCGCAAGTTGCAAGCAAACCGAGGATCGAAATAGGAGGGAGGAACACCAGTAACCTCTACACGCTTGTGAGTATCGATCTCGATCGCTAACTTAATAGTGTCCCAGTTAAACCGATGTCATGTTAGCTATCGCTATGTTTTCAAACAATGGAAAGAATGTATCTGATTCACAAACTTATATTTTAGAAACATCACGACAGGATTATCTTTGGAAATATTATGTGTTCTTTTCAATTACTTATTATAAAAGATGATGACATGAGTGTCTATCTCCTCACTAGGTTATGGTAGACCCTGATGCACCAAGCCCAAGTAATCCAACCAAAAGGGAGCATCTTCACTGGTAGCCTTTTAATTTAATTGTTGTCATTATGACACTTGATTATAATTAATAAGCTTTGTTTACTTGCCGAGGTGTTTAACTTATGGGAAAGAGTAAATTATATCATTAGCTATTAACCTCTTCTCTTTTGTTGGTGGTATGTATAGGTTGGTGACAGACATCCCAGAATCTACTGATGCTAGTTATGGTGAGTGATTTATTTGGTTGATGGGAAGTTAGAAAGTAAAAGCTTATTCTCTCTTTGTTTTGCTTTTATTATCTTCAAAGTATCTTGTCGTTAGTCCATTTAACGTACATTGTCATATATATATATATATAATGACTATAATACTCATGCTTAATTAACTCACTGTACAATAGTATCATTATACTCTTAGGTAGATAACTTTATACTTTAATTTTTAAGTTTTGAAAATAACTGGATATTTTCTAGTATATATAGTGTTAATGGTAATAAAAATACAATAATTAGTATTTTTTTATAATTTTTTAAAAAATATCAACTTAAGTTTTTAGAGTAACCGTTGAAGATATGCTAAGTTTGACCGGTGATATTCTTTAGGAAATGAAATCATGGGCTATGAGAGTCCACGGCCGACATCGGGAATTCATCGATTCGTGTTCGTGTTATTCCAGCAATCGGACTCGCAGGCCATTGACACGCCTGGATGGAGGCCGAACTTTATCACTAGGGACTTTGCGGCTCTGTATAACCTAGGGCCACCGGTCGCCGCCCTATACTTCAACTGCCAGAGGGAGAACGGCTGCGGAGGAAGGAGGTATATCAGATAACATGATAACGTAACGTACACATAAAAATCCATCAAATTCTACTTAGGTTGTCTCATAGTCAAGAACCAAGGTTGCAATAAAAAAAGAGACATATTGTAAGCAGTTGATCGATCTCATATTGCTGGAAAATGACTTGGATGATGATGATTGATGATGATTGATGATAATGATGTATACGTGCAAAGCATATGGACCAAAAGCCAAAAAAAGGCGATAACTACTAACTCTTTTCTCCAACTCTGATATTCCACCATAAAAAGGAGAAGAGAATCTTTCTCAAATGCAAATTAAATTTTAAAAAAGAAAAAGGAAATTTGAATTTAACACCCTAACTATATATATATAATTATGGTGTACACCCCTTGTTTATAATACTTATTTGATCCACTGAACTTAACCAAACTCTTAAATTAAATTAATTATACTAAGAATGTTATCAAGATACCTTTTTTAATCTTATCCAGTCTATCTAAGTAACAATACCATAGCTCCTCGCTGCTCTTCTCTGGGATAATTTCTTTTTCATTCGATATTATTTTATTGGTACTAATAAAAGCATTGAGCAATATTAGATAGCTGAGGGGGGTAAAATTGCCCAGAAAAATAAAAATTAGAGTCTGTATGATATAATTAACCTTAATTATGTTAAAAACCAATGCATATAGAAATAAAGAGTTATTATCAAATTAATGCTAACTACGATGTTGTTGTTCAATCGGACCACAATAGAACCCAAATCAGTTTAAATTCACAAATTTTATTTAATTGGAAAGATCAGCTTGTGGTCTGAGGACTGGTTTGATGCATATAAGATCAAAATTTAAATTGTGTGGTTGGCACTGGTGGTCAGTTAACTTCATGATTAATTATGAATAATTTCTAGGATGCTCTTTAAGAGTTCAAAAAAGATTGTTATTAATAATTTAAATGTAAATTTTCTATGTAATCGTCACAGAAAACTTTTAAAATATCGTAATTGCTACTGCATTCTTCAAATTTTGGATTTTTTCTTTTTATATATAGATTAAATAATTAGATCGGCCGACCAAACCTTTTAAAAATCAGGCCAAGATAAATACCGACTATACGAGGGAAATAAAATTATATTCTCTGCAATAAAATAGTAGAACTCAATTACCGGACTATGATAGTGTCAAGAACTCATGACTAGTTGTTCATTAGAATTGTAGTTGAGATTGTCTTAAATGTCACCGGTATACATAGTGGTCAAATGATGCCTAAAGATATGAAGACATGAAAAGGTAAACCATATTCCATCCCTGTGTAGTGAATTAGGGTTCCATCATGAAGGTATGGTCATAAATGAGCATCACGCCACATTAAAAATTCAGCCAATATAATTAAAAATATCTTCTATGTCATCCAACTTTCAAGTGTCATTGCCAATATGAAGTAGCACTTGTTGCAACCTACACTAGTTTGTTATTTGGCTTTAAATTATGGTATATTATTCAGGACAAGTTGAGGATTGGATGAGGCCCAAACAAAAAGGAGGTGATAGAAGAAAAAAAAAGGAGGGGCTAAAGAAAATTTCCCCTAATGTCAAGAGGAGGAATGAAGTAAAGGCATTTAAGGGCACTCTTAGTTGTCCACTTTAATAGGTTTGGATGAAAATCAAGAAGAACATTTAAATACCCTCCTCCATGACCCATCCACTCTACTCCAATGTGCCATCTCTCTCTTCACTACATCATAGTTGTGGAGATGATTAAAGAATTCTTGCTACCAAAGGGAGAGTTTAAGCTCAGGGAAGGCAATGAGGGCAAGGCTTTGAAGGAGATAGACCAACAGCCAGAACTATCTCTAGGACCCTCTCTTTCTCTCTCTGGGAAGAGCATGGAAGGCAATGCTGGGAGGAAGAGAAAGAGGAAGAGGAGGAATAGGTGGGATGAGCCACTCTCCCAAACTAGTGTACAACTTCAGCTTAGTAATGAACCCTTGCCATTGGACTGGGAGCAATACCTGGACCTACAAGTACTCTCTTTTTCTCTCCCTAGATGCTAGCAAGTGTAAATGCATATCCAAAGTGTGACCCACTAACAAAAAATTGCACAAAATTTGTTGTCTTCCAAGATATTTTCCATTCATGCTTTTGCTAGAGTACATAGTATAGTCTGTGATGCATCATTAACAGTACCAGACAAAAGTTTACATGAAAGAGTCACAAGATTTCACTAATTTTTGTTCCTACCAAAATGGAGAATGCCAACAGTCGTTTAGTACTGCTAATTTGTTCACTGTGTTAATATTGTACAATGTTACATCATGTGCATATCTAACCTCGGCCATGTTAACTGGTGGCAGTCGGGTAGGATGTACTACTTGAACAGGAAGACCATGGAGAAGAGTTGGATCAGGCCCAAAGAAGAAGAGCACCAGAATTTGAGCTTGGAGCTCAACATATCAACCCTTCCAAGCTCACAAGTGACTGCCAAATCTTCTGCTCGGCAGGAACCAAAGAAGCGTGTGGATTTAAACGGCAAAATGGTTGCCGTCGTGTGCATCAACTGCCATCTCCTCATCATAATAAACAGGTCCTCTCCATCATGCCCAAACTGCAAATACATGCATATATTGCTTCCAACGCCAATGCCTAGCACCTCCTCGCAAGACAGATGATATCAAGCCCTTAGAAACCTTCTCCACTAGTCAGCAGGCAGATGGCAGTAGAAATCTCTATGTTGCAGGACTGTCGGTTGAACATATGTATGTCAATATTCATAGAGCTAGATGGACATGTTTGCTGAATATGGACTTTCAATGTTACAAATGTTAGGAAAATTTGCACATAACACCATACACAAGCAAATTTGCAGTTCAACTCCTAATCTTCAATATTTGCACACCATACCCTACCATTTTACATAAAATAACAAAGAAGGACCCAACAAATTAGTTTTCCAAGAGAACTTAATGGTTGTCCTGGCTTAAGGAAGTCACAAAGAAATAAAGATAAATATCATATAGAAGAAAGAACCACACAATCAATCAAGCAGATGTCCATTCTATCACGTTGAGAAAACATTAAATGAGACAACAACGACAAACCCAGGCAAGTGGCCATGTGCCAATGTTATTGGAAGAACCACGTAACCAAATCTCTCATGATAAAGAGGTTTGTACATTCTTTTCACTAGAAACAGTTGTACATGCAAGTTGACACTATTGCAATGTTAAAATAAATAGTATGCACAAAATATTCTGTTCCCTCTGCTTGAACAACAGATGGATTTAAGGAAGTTATAATTTGGAGTGAGAAGAAATTGGAATCAAGTTCTTCTAAATAGGGAATCTTTCAAAACCTCTGTAGTTTGGAACATCTCTATATGCTGATGTTGAGGGGATGCTGTATTCCACATGCAAGGGGCTCATAAATGCTTAAATTACCCAGCGATCCAGACCGTGTTTAGATTTCTCCAGTTATTAGTGAGGTCCAGTGATTGAAGAAACAAAACTTACACCCCATATTAGCATAATGAGCCGCGAGTTGGAATAGAACAGTGGGTATTGGATTATTAAGACCTCTCCTATCATACAAGCAGACCTGAGTCCATCTGGATCAAGAAAAAAGATGAAAATAATAAAAGGCATGGATGAAGGGTAAACTACATGGCACAAAACCAAACTACTGTAACTTGGAGGTTATATTAACATTGATGATGGGGACAAGACACACAAGCTTCACGTGGGTGTTTGATTTAATGCAAGATTAGGATTCCTATAATCCATCGAGTTGGGTGGTTCAGTTGGTTTGCAATCTTGTAAGAGAATTGAGCGTTATCAATGTCAAGTCCAGTTTTTGAAAAGAGTTGGGTGGTTCAATTGGTACACAATCTTGTAAGAGAATTGAGTGTTATCAATGTCAAGTCCAGTTTTTGAAAAGCATGGGATGGCTTGGAAGTGTCATGTAACCAATGAGACAGTTGGGACATAAGAGAATTGAGTTGGGTGGTTCAGTTGGTTTGCAATCTTGTAAGAGAATTGAGTGTTATCAATGTCAAGTCCAGTTCTTGAAAAGCATGGGATGGCTTGCAAGTGTCAAGTAGCCAATGAGACAATTGGGACATAAGTTGAAGTCCTGTAGAAGTTGTGATAATAGCTCCCTCTACCTTGTGGATCAACATAATTCACAAGATACCTAAAAAGGTTGAGCTCTTATGTTCAAGTTTCAGAAATGGCATACATAACACATGCAATTGTAGCACCAAAAATTAGTTGGTTAAATCTGATAAATCTGTTTCCATAAATTCTTAATGAGATGCAGGTTCAAAGGTAAGTATCAACAATCCAAAAATAGTTTCTCCTATTTGCAACCCACTGGTTGTCTTAATAAATAAAAATTAACTAATAAGTAAATGTCTTAGAATATATAGGGCTCCTTGAGAGAGACCTCCTCAGGAGTCCCAAGCAAAATTGGATTCAATTCTAGCCAGTTTCTCATCATCAATTTGACCACCTACTATACTATCATGCATCCTACTACTCGATCTGGTTGCTTAAGCATGCTTGTTACCAACTCACTAGCAGCTTTCAAGCACCCAATTTTGCTGTTCTGTGATGCATTGTTCTACATTGTCAACTGCTATCATAGTATCATGTATTCAAATTGTAGCAGTCTTCTAGAATTAAACCATCATGAACAAGAAGATAAGATACCAACAAATATGATATCACCCCAAGCAGTCCATGTTCTCTTTAGCCACTCAAAAGTGGTGCGCATATGCAACATGCAATGGATCTCCAAGTAGTTCCATGTAACTAGTAAGACAGATCCAACTCAACAATCTAACTGAGATTCTCAGATGCAACAATCATAGTTAATTATTGTCAAGTATGCTGTATAGAGTAGCAATATTATAGTCAAGAAGCCAAGTAAGAATCCATGACCACAATAGACAACTGAAGAAGAAAATTGAAACAAAAAGGGTACCAACATACCTGCTTGGAGTGCAGGTGATTTTGTCTAAGTATGAATTGGGTCGAAAGCCTACATCTTTCTGGATTTGCTTAGCCCCTGTGCCTTGTCCGTTGATTTGCATGCACAGCGTGACTCATGAAACCAGTTAACATGACTTATGAGCAAGCCTCCCTTCTACATCCATAGATCACCAGTACAGTGTTCAGCAAGATGCGGAAAACAGAATGTATAACAGAAACCTTGACTGCTCCAGATATAATGACAGCAAATCTTCTTCTCAACTTCAAGAGGAAGTTCTTTAGCTCGTGCTCTAGTTACAAAGGTTTGTGTAGGCAAGAGTTATCAAGCTTCACTGTACAGTTACATAAAAAGATTAGGAACAAAATGAAAGTTGATAATTCTTCAAGATAATGCATGTCTTTGAGTCCCATCATAAATGAATCCATCACAAAAGTTAAGAAAAGATTACATGTTGCACAAACTTTATGAGACAATCACTTGCAGTAACAAATAATAAGAATGAGCAGTCATCATTAAAGAAACAACACTGCACTGTACAATTTCTAATCTATTTCAATATGCACAATGTCCAACCCACTGCACTTTATGCCATCAGATACACCAGCACTATAATCAAATCCCATGCTTGAAGAACAAAACAGTCTGCAGGGAGCTCATGGCTTTCAAAGTGGTGTGTGAATATCCACAGTATGTATGATTTCTTCAGATATATATCACCTTTGAAGGTGGACCACATAAGAGAAAATCTTTGGTGCTTGATCCAAGTTGGTGGAACTAAGCAGGTTGAGTTACACCCAAGTTAGCTGCAACCAAGAGAAATTCATCAGCTGTCACCCAAGGAGCTCATAAATAGATTTGCAGATATGCTGGTGAATTGCTGCTCAATGCCCTGCCCCAGAAGAGCCCAAGGACTTGAGCAACCATACAATTATTCTACAGCATGAAGAAATGGAGATAGAGTGAAAGAAAATTATTCAGAGACAGCCTGCCAATTGACTGTAGCAGTAAAATATGCAGCTCTAAAGAAACCTACTAAAATGGCTAAGATTTTGGAGCTTTTTTGGTCTGAGGTTAAGTTCCGAACTTAATTAATTGATCTTATTTTTTAGTCTTAATTTTTTTAAAAAGTGAACTTAGTTAGGTATCAAAAAATATTTGGTTATTGAATCAGGTTAAGGATCCCTGAACTCAAACCAAACAGGCCCTTAGCGAATAAAAGCTAAAAATGCAAGTTGAGTAGGACAGTAAAGTGACAAAATTTGCAACTTATGCATTACCAATAGATTTCTTGGCATGCCTTACGTACCAGATAGAATACCTCCCGTTGTTGTTGAGTGTTTGGTCAATTTTCATATCTGGTTGACTCCAACTCTGTCTCAACAATTTCCAAGGATTAAAATTAGGACAGACAGCTAAATAACTTCATAATCACAAGTCATGTTGTCAACAACTTATATTCAACCAACTTTTTCATTTTTATGAGCCAAGTTGCCTATTGAAGCATTCAAGGCTTCTCTTCTTCTGGTTTGGATTTGGCGCACACATTCAGCAACTAAGACACTAAATTTTGGGACAGTCTTGCTTGTGGACATATTAAGTCCTGCCTTTTTCAAAGCTTGAGCGATGCCCCTCTGAGCCCTCTGATAGTGTACACAGCAGAGTGAGGGTGTTGCAGCTCTTAGAACTGGCTTCCCACATACAATTTGCCCTGTTTGTGCACTAACAGAATAACACCATAGAAATAATTAGTAACTATAAGTAAGAGTTCACAAAGGTAATGGAAGCTCAAAATAAAAACACGATTAATAAATTGATTTAATGTGCCGTAGGAACAAATAACCTGAATTACTGAAATGTTAGTCCATTTATGTTGATCAAAAGTAGACTTGACCAATTAAAGACATTTCATCCTCTATGCGCCTTATAGATTTACCATGACCAATCTCAACAATGTGAAGATGAGAATAATGAAATGAATTACCAAGATATAAACTTACTCGGTAACATTTAGTTTCCTACTTCAAGATATGATCCATACACTTCAGGGCTTCATGAAAACAATATGGCTATTATGTAATCGTTACAATGTCGTAGAATAAACTTTATTACAATTTGACAAACCCCATTATATGTCTCAGGAATAAATGAAATACGAACTACGTGGCACCACATAAGAACTCCTTAAATGTGCGTTTCAGTTCTAACATACATGAGAGACATGATCCAGGTGCAAAGCATTCCGCAGGATTTTGGGGAGAAAAGGTTTACATTCTGATTAAAGTAAGAGAGAGGAATGAGAAGTTATGAACCAAGTAAAGAAAAGGAAGAAAATAATAGAACAGGTTAATGGTGTCTCAAAGTATTTAAAAACCTTCGAACTCCTAGATGTTAGAAAAATAAATAATCCCCACAATAAATGAAAAAAGTCTGACAAATCACCAAAAGGAGTAGCTGATGTGGGTGAATATTCTAAGAAGATTGTTTTGTAACAAATAAAGGCACCTATTGAATGGCCACTTAGTTTATCAATCATTGTTCTCCATTTTTATCATTTTTATATGCCTAGCAAGTTCAACTAACAGTTTTTTAAATTATATATTTTTAGATTTACTTCATTTACATTCTGAAGGCAACTTCAGATTGGCGACTGAGATTTTCTTACATACCATTTTCCTTCTGAGTTATTCCATATTTTCCTGGTATCAAATAAGTTAAATATATAAATCCACTTAAAGAAAAGAAATCAGAACATGCTACTAAACAGGACTAACGATGTTTATAAGTTTTTTAACTATTACACAGACCAAAAGTTAGGATACCATTAAAACGTAGATCCAAGAAAAGAGAAAAATAGTCAAATAAGAGAATGAATCAAAAGATAGATATGACTGATTTACAAGTTCTAGAAGTTACTGAAGAAACATATAAAGAGAAGAAAGAAGAACGGTAACTATGTGAAGAAAAAAAAAAACCAAAGTTTGTATTTACCATCAAAATGCTGGGATAAAGCAACACATTGCATAAATGAAGGACAGAACTTGGGTACTAAGGGCATTCATTTCCGCAGTTACAGATGCATTTAGATGATTAAGTTGTATAACGCCATAGGCCTAGGTCCCTTTCAAGACATCTTTGCTTAGATGACTAGTCCTAGGAGTTGCGAGATATCCAAAAATCCTTAACAAGAAGTGAGGTGCTCCTAAAAAGAGAAAATTTCCGCAGTCCAGAAGCAATACCTCTTGATAACAAAAGTGCAGGCCTTGTACAGCGTCTGCTTCGGATCGGACAGTATGTGCGGGTGGCAATACCTCGTTAAGGGCATAGCCTTTGACTTACATCCCGACAACGCGCACCGTCTCCTCTCACCCTTCTTCAAACCCCCATTCTCCCCAAATCCTAACCCTAACAAATTCCCCTCTCCGTTTTCTTCCTCCTCCTCCACCGCCGCCTCCTCCGTAGGGCTCTTCCCGTACTCCCAGTAGTAATCCCTGTGCTTAACCCTCACCTCCTCCACCAAGGCCCAGTAATGGCGACGGTAGCAAGCCGCGAGCTGCCTCAGCCGCCGCGATCTCCGCCGAAGCACCTCCTCCCGTGTCAGGAAGGCGGCAGAACGCAATGCCGCATCCTCCTCCGACCCCTCAACATACACCCCCACCTCCGCCGCCACCGCCGTTTCGTCGCCGGTGGCCGGTACAGATACAGGGCAAGGGTTGGGTTTAGGGCTCGCATCCTGCGGAGGTGGGACAAGGGGTTCCCTCTTGGGATGTCTGATGCCCATCTCTCTCTCCCTATCTTCTCTCCCTCCTCTCCTTCTTGGAGTTCTCTCCTCTTGGAAAGCGAGGAGCGACAGAGACGGGTCGGTGTGAAGGTTTGGTAGTTCCCAAAAAAGGAAAATTTAGGTCCTTTCTACATATACACCCTTGTGAAATAAATTATTTGTGTACATACCCTCCTAACTCGGAATTTTTCACATATAATCCTCAAATATGATTTTTTTTCATGAACACCCTTCAACAACCTTAATTTTATGGTCCATTCAAAATTACCCTGCCATTTCCACTAAATTACCTGAAAAAATCACCATGATTATACTCATTAACCCAATTACACTTACAACTGTTTCTTGATCAAATCCCTAATTACTTGCTTTAATTAGATTAATGTTTCCTTAAATTTATATTCTTAAAATATATGTTAGCGATAAAGCAAAGATTCTTTCCAACTCGCCACTTTTAACGGGGGGAAAACAGTAGTGTAAGGTTGATGAGTCTAATTTGTGCAGACTAATCCATTTAAACCTTTCCCAGTATAAATAATTTCTCTTAATTGGATTTATTTATTATGTGATACTTGATAGATCCAAGCACAGCATTGCCGACTTGTTCATATTTATTACCATATATTTTTTATGGCTATATTCTTATAATCTCCACCTTGGGTATTCTTGCTTCTTGATCCAACAATGGCGATTCCCATTAGTTTGTGGAGCCATAGTTGCTTGGTGATAAGACTAGCTTGGATTCCTTTATATATATACATATATTGAGGGATAGCTTTCTTCAATTGCTTACCTCTAATCTAAGTTTACTCTGTTGATTAATGAGAAACATCTTCGTGGTTTGTGATAAAATTGTTAGATAATTGATTAATTTAAAAACTTAAGTTATTAAATAACAGTTAAATAATGTATATTAGATTCTTTTTAACCTGTTATATAATACTGCTAACTAGAATTTTAGGGAATAAATTGGGTCGGCTAAGTCTGAACTCATGTCCTCTAGAAAAAACTAGCTATGATCTCAAGTTAGATAACCGGTTGACATTTAATCAATAATGTATAATATACTCATTAACAAAAACAACCAGGATATGTAGCATCTCAAAAGGATCCAAGCAGTTACTAAGTTGAAGAGTACTTACCAAAGTGTAAGTCCACCAACCACCTTTGCAATCAACTGCTGTATATATGTGTACTTTGCCATCATGACAACTAAACCTTTTTGGAATATAGATGTCAAAGAAGCAGAATCAGATGCAGGGGTAAAGCTGAAGGAAGCACAGTCTTTGGCAATCCAAGATACTCATCTTGCTCGAGGCACAAAGAATCATCACTGCATTAATCCTCCATATATAGGCCATTGGTTTGCAGCATGCATGGACTTATAAACACCTTTGTACCTTCAGACAGCAGAGGAGCAGCGGATCAAACAATGCCGCAAGAGGGCTTTGGGAAGCTCTGCTTTCACCAGGATCCGGCCCCCGGCTCGGTCGTCAAAGGGCAAGTCATCGTGACACGAACATTAGGGCGGTCGAACCCCGGACGATCGACGATTCTCCGTTTGTATAGCAGCACTCAAGTTGATATCAGTAAGTGAATCAGTACTTATCCATCTCCGCATTGATTTGAAGGATGTCCTACTTGATGCGTTCTTCTTGTTATCTTTATTCTGCGCAAATATGAGATTCTGATACACGAGATCTTAAAGCACTTGTTATGATTTAGAACTAAGGCGAGATGATGGGTTTTCGATTGTTTGTTATATAGAGACAGGCAAAGGGAAGCTAAGTAAGGGGGCACATCTCAAGCATGGCAAGAACACCAAGCATGGGAAGATCAAAACCAAGACATACCGCGTCACCTTCAACCTCGAGGCCGATTTTGGAACCCCAGGCGCCGTTGTCGTGAAGAACGGGAACAAGAGCGAGTTCCATCTCAAATATGTTTCGTTGCTCGTATCCGAGGATCGGAGTATCCAGTTCGACTGCAATTCGTGGGTGTATCCGTTCAAGAAGACGAAGATTGAACGCCTGTTCTTCGTTAATACGGTGAGCTCTAATTTAGTACAGAGTAATGACTAAAAATACTATATTATTTCTTGAAATACAAAGTGTAAAAGATTTACCAATACTGATGGTATCCATGCATCGTTGATATATATACATATTCCTCCACGTATGTATTTTTTTTTTCCAGAGTTATCTGCCGGCCCACACGCCGTCGGCTCTGCGAAATCTTCGGCGAGAGGAGCTTCAGAGCCTGAGAGGAGATGGAAGGGGAGAGAGGAAGCCATGGGAGCGGATATACGACTACGATTACTACAACGATCTCGGAGAACCTGACAAAGGACAAGACCACGTCCGGCCAGTCTTGGGTGGAACGATGACACACCCTTATCCTCGCAGGATAAGGACGGGTCGACCTCTCAGTGAGATAGGTAACAATGTAAACTATATATATACATATATGAATCACTTACACATACACTAACACTCGCTGCTCCTCTGATTAACCAAAGATGGGGTCACGGAGAAGCGCCACAAGTTGATCAACCTCGACTTCTACGTGCCGCCGGACGAGCGGTTTAGCCCCGTCAAGCTGTCGGAGTTCATCACCAACGCGGTCCAAGCCGTGGTGCACTTTGTGATCCCCGAAGTTGGCAGCTTATTGCAAGGAGACATCAACAACTTCAAGTCATTCGAACAGCTAACGAAGGACCTCTACTCCAAGAAAGAACAACAACAAAAGCGACAACCTTCTGCATTTGAGGGCGTCATAATGGAGAAGCTGAAGCCTCTCATTCCTGAGGAGATTTACAAGGAGGTTGCTTCTAAGATCAAGGAATATCCTGTCAAGTTTCCAGTTCCACAAGTGATTGCATGTGAGTGGAATTTTTTTCGTTTTTTTATTTTGGAAATTTATAATTTGTACCTGACTTTAGTATTTTTATTTTTAAAAATGAAAAACTAATTTATATAAGTTTACTTAACTAGTCTATACGATAATGGTTAAGCTTGAAGCGTTTCAGAGGCAATAAAAACAAAACATAGGGATGAAAGTAGAGTGCTGATGTTAATATAAGAAAAACAAGGGTTAAATTTCCTTTTTAGTTTTAGTATCATTTTTAGTGGATCTTTTATGCAGCTGATGAGAACGCATGGAGGACTGACGAAGAATTCGCGCGCGAGATGCTCGCAGGGCTTAACCCGACTATGATCAAACGCTTAGAGGTAATAAAGAAATAATCGCAAGTTTAATCCTTTCCAAATATATCTGAATAAGGAACGCCTCAATCTTGCGAAGGTATCAAAAAGATTGTTTCTTTATCTTGAGGTAATTATCTTAAGAATATATGTATACTGTGACCAGGTCTTTCCACCTGTTGGAAGAGGAGGGAAGCAGAGCTCCATTACTGCCTCCCATGTAGAAGGCCAGCTTGAGGGCTTAACAATTCTCCAGGTTGGTGTATATCTCTTCTCAACTTCTGCATAGACTTTTGGGGTGGAATTTTGGCAAATTATCGCATGAATTTACGCACGTACTGTTCAGGCTATGGAGCAAAACAGGATCTTCATTTTAGATCACCATGACTATCTAATGCCGTATCTACGGCGTATAAACGCGCAAGGGATCTGCGTCTACGCCTCGCGTACTCTTCTGTTTCTAAAGAAGGATGGAACTCTCAAGCTCTTGGTGATAGAGCTTACTTCACCTGAAGATGACGAGAAGAAAGAGACGAATAGGGTGTTCTTGCCCTCAATCCAGGGCAGCGAGGGAGCTGCGCTGTGGCAGCTTGCCAAAGCTCAGGTTGCAGTCAATGATTCAGGATACCATCAGCTCATAAGTCACTGGTGAGTCAGAACTCAACTGAGATAAGTGTGATTTAGGAATACTGACATATACTGTAATCTCAATTCTTTCTCTTTGATATTGATGGTTCTAGTTTTTATACAGGCTATTCACACATGCAACTGTTGAACCATTCATCATAGCAACAAGAAGGCAGCTGAGCTCAATGCACCCCATCTATAAGCTCCTTGACCCTCATTTCAAGGACACCATGCATATCAACTCTCTTGCGCGCAGTGTGCTTCTCAATGCGGGAGGGATCCTGGAGAAGAGCATGTTCCCGGGCAAGTACGCAATGGAGTTATCCTCGTCAATCTATGACGACTGGAGCTTTGAAGACCAAGCTCTTCCTCAGGACCTTATTAAAAGGTATAATTAATTTGACCATCAGATCAATGAATATATCTAATGAATCTATGATTCTTTTTTCAGAGGTCTGGCCATCGAAAATCCCGGCAGTCCCTCAGGCGTCTCTCTCCTCATCGAAGACTACCCGTACGCCGTCGACGGCCTCGAGGTCTGGACCGCCATAAAAACGTGGGTCGCCAACTTCTGCGCGCATTTCTACCACGACAACGCCGCGGTGATTGTTGACGAGGAGCTCCAATTGTGGTGGCGCGAAGTGCGCCACATCGGCCACGGCGATAAAGGCGTCGACGAAGACGACGGCTGGCCCCCACTTAACACCGTCCCCGACCTGACCCAGGTCCTGACCACCCTCATCTGGACCGCGTCGGCCCTCCACGCGGCCGTCAACTTCGGCCAGTACGCCTACGCCGGCTTCCCCCCGAACCGGCCGACCCGGTGCCGCAAGTATATCCCCTCCGAGGGTACGCCGCAGTTCGCGGAGTTTATAAAGGACCCGGACCGCTACTTCTTCGAGATGCTGCCGGACCGGTTCACGACGACGCTCGGGGTGGCGCTGATCGAGGTGCTCTCGGGGCACGCCGGCGACGAGGTGTACCTCGGGCAGCGCACGTCGGCTGGGTGGACCGACGACGGGGAGGTCCTGCGGCTGTTCGAGGAGTTCGGGGAAAGTCTGAGGAAGGTGGGGAGAAGGATAGAGGAGAGGAACAAGGACGCCAAGCTCAAGAACAGGAGAGGCCCGGCCAAGGTTCCGTACACGTTGTTGTATCCGGACACTTCCAATGTTGGTGGTGAGAAGGGCGTCACCGGAAAGGGGATTCCCAATAGTGTGAGCATATAATAATTAATTATCTATTTGCTAAGGTTGTGACGTGAGAATTGAGATTGCTTTGGGATTTGTTCATTCGTAAGGAGGTATAATTTGTGGGTTTGATTGTTTGGTTTGTTAGTTTGCTTACGTTTGAGGAGGAAGATTGTTGTCTGTCTATGTAGCTAATGAAGTTATCTTATTAAATTTGATTGTCGATTGGCACATTAGCATTAATATTTAGTGGATTTTTTATTAAAATATATATATGTTTAATTTGGTCTTTGTGCGTTAGTTTATCTCTTTTCTTTCTTATTCGGATCCGGATTTCACAAACCCGTATCTACATCCGTTAATTCCCCCCCCCCCCCCCCCCCCCCCCCCCCCGTCTTAAACCCCTTCTAAATCCTAATTCCGCTCCAGCGCTTTCCTTTTGCGTCGCCATCTCGTCTTCCCGACCCGAGCCAAACTGGATTAGAGCTTAGCTTTTAATATGTATATAAAATAAATAATAATAATAATAATAATAATAATAATAATAATAATAATAATAATAATAATTTGAGTGATTAGAAGTTTAGAACTATATATATATATAATCTAAAACCCCTAATTATTTCGTTACCGTTCCGGTTCTTATCTCGCCCAAGCTCCTCAACTCTCCCTCCTTTTCCTCCGGCAAACACGCCGCCGCCACCGGCGAGGTCGAGATCCTCCTCCGCATCGACTCGCCATCCGTCGGCCGCTCCCACGCCGCACCCCGTCCGGCGATGCGGCCTCGTCCTCGAGGCCATAGAAGGTGGATCCCTCGACTCCCTCCTCCTCCGCCGCGGCATCGTCTCCTCCGCACGCCTGTGTCGTCGTGGTGACTATGTTCCTGGGCTAAAGGACAAGGTGCTATCTTTTGTTTTTATGAGATTAGATCCTTGCTGAACTTGTAACTTGTAACTTAGGTTTTAATTTGTTATCCTCTTGCTTCCTGACATTAATCAACAGATCCATGTATGACTATGAAATCAATCTGACTGAGTTCTAGTAGTGACTGAAATTAATCTGACCAAATTCACTCCTACCGTATCGTCCACCGCGATATCAAGCCCTCCAACCTCCTCATCAAAGCCGCCGGCGAGGTCAAGATCGCGCGCTTTCTTGAGAGCTTGAGACGAGCCGACTCGAGCCAGCTAATTTGCTATCGAGCCGAGCAGAGCTAGCCCCAGCTCGCTCAAGCTCGGCTCGTTTACCCTCTAGCCATAAGGTACGATATCTTTCTACTCTTCCTCTCCTCCACCTCTCCCTTGAAAAACCCTAGATTTCTGATCTCAGAATCTATTGCAGCTCAATTCGCGGCGATGGTCTATTGCAGCCATTGCGGGGATTATTGCCCCGCCATTAAAGACCCCGACAAAGGATATATGTAAGTGATTATGCGCTCCCTTTTCCTTTCAATTTGGCGTTTCCAAAGCATTTCTTGATTCTCTGATCGGTGCTTGCGCCAGATGCTGTGGTATATGTGGAAAGATTCTCGATCAAGAAATCTATTCGAATGATCCCACTTTTACCAAGGATGGGGCTGGACAGGTTCATCGTTTTTTTAGAACTAGGTCTTCCTTTTATGGATTGGTATTAATTTGGTGATTCCTGACATGACGTTATTGTGCTGCAGAGTCGGTTGGCTGGTAATATTTTGAACAGTGTTGAGAGTGGGTATTCTGCATCACATGAGAGGACTTTAATGAAAGGTTTGTCAAGCTTCAGGTTACCTTTTGAATTAAATTATGTTAGTTAAATTAACCACCATTCTAATTCTTCAGGTAGAGATGCGATTAAGCATATTGTAAATAGTTTACATGTGAGTGGTGGAGATTCTATAATTGACCAGGCTCATCGGTTTTATCAGGTATGTCAATTTTCTTTTCCCTAGCTTTTTATTCCCAACCAACAGGCTACCTAAATCAAATATACTCTTATTGAAGTGAAGATAGCTGTTGACAAGAACTTCACAAGGGGTCGCAGGACATCTCATGTTGCAGCTGCTTGCCTCTACATTGCGTGTAGGTAAGTGTCACTTTAGAAGATTTTGGTGCTTGTTAGGCATGCAAGAGTCCCTTAAAAAATATTTTGCCTTTATTTTTATGTGATATTTACTGTTACAGTATTAGTAAATAACTAACTTGATGGCCAAATTTTTTTTTTTAAATTACACATGAATGTCTTCCTCTTTGTTTATTTCAGGAATAAGGTCAAGTTTAGAATAAATATTTCTCTTTATTATTCTCAAAATGAGATCTTTATTCTATGAATAACGATTCTTATGTTCACTTATATCCTGGAATAAGGGTATAATGATTACCTTTACTGCAATATAAAGTGAAGAAAAATATGTGAAAATTATATTTTATTTTTTATGAAATTATCATAAATACTCTTTGATTTAATATAAAGTAGGTTGATGAGATAAATATTAAGAGTAAATTAGTAATTGAGTTAGTGCGTGATATAAAATATAATTTGATGAATAGTATTTATAATCTAGAACATGGTTATTATGATGTTTAATTGTTATTCTAGAATAAAGAGTTATATTTCAGAATAAGAAAAAGATTATTTCTGAAATGAATGAAATAACTCTTTGCTGGAAGCATGTACTACTACTTTATATGTGAATGTGATGTTTTCTCAGAAATGCAGAAAATTTCATGTAGATGGGTATGTTCTTTTTGTAGGCAAAGTAAGAAAGCATATCTTCTTATCGATTTTTCAGACTACTTGGAGATAAATGTGTATGGGATCTTTTCTTTTCTCTGTCACTTTTTCCCTCTGATGTCAGATTAGTTTTTCTATAGATGCATACATGATGAACCATGCTCATCATGAGTTCTTGTTTCAGTTATGTGCTAGGTGCTGTATTTTTGCAGCTCTGTAAAATCCTACGCCTTGCAGAGCATCCGATTGTTCAGAAACTTATTGATCCCAGCCTTTTCATTCATCGATTCACAGAACGTAAGTGCAAGATGCATTTACTTACCTTTTGTATCATGTAGAAAATATTTACTTTGAGGTTTGATTCTGTATATATTTTGAGGTTTGATTCTATGAGAGACCTTAAAGATCTTTTGGTTACTTTTTCTTTAATAGCTGTAAACGTTTATGTTACTCTAAGATATGCATTTGTCTTTCCTTTGAGATTTTAGTCATATTTTTCCTTTATTTGCCCTTCAAGTCTTCTTCTATTTTTTTTTTTTTTTTTTTTCATTTGGGTTACTCTCTTCAGTTGAGGATTTATCTGCTGAAATATGTTCTCAGATTTAGCTGTGCAATCAGGCTAGGTTTCAACTCTCAACACATTAATGGAATATTATTGGTAATTTACCTCTTACCATCATAGGTCTATTGGGCGGAAAAAAGAATAATGCTGTCTCTGAAACCGCTCTGCGCATTTTAGCTAGCATGAAGCGAGATTGGATGCAGGCAAGTAATATTTTTTGGGGTTTTACTCTATATTGTTTACACTAATGAGCTTTTAATATATCTATTGCGGGCTCTCCATGTGTGATGGCTTGTTGCGTACTACAGACCGGGAGGAAACCAAGTGGCTTATGTGGTGCAGCATTATATATATCTGCACTATCTCATGGCCTTGACTATTCTAAATCAGATATAGTAAGTTATGCTTATAACATGGAACAGCTCTACATTATGTGCTCTCTTTGGTATGACAGTTGTTCTTAAGAATTTGCAAAATATTGATGACTTATGTAGCAAGGTCATGTCTGGTTCCCTGAAATATGTTTTTCATCTCTGCATAAATAGTTAGGAACAGATGTTTCTCAAAGAGGGCCAGAAACATTCAGTACAAAACTGAGAACAACCTCATGCAACTGTGTTGGCATGTTGCTATACCCTCATCTAGGATGTTATATCTGTCGTGGTGCACTGCAGCAAGGACATACATTGGTAGATCTAGTCTTGAAAGAATTTACAATATTTCGTGGATTTTGTATGAAAAATATGATTTAAGGCTGATGACTGGCTGAACAGCTTAACCCTTGACTAAATGCCATATGCAATTGCTATTTGAAATAAATGATTAATTCCTCATTAAAGTTCAAGTGATTTGTAAATATACTGTTAGCAATTTCGAAGATAAGTACCAGTTGCCAACCACAGTGACATTTCACTATCATACTCTCCTGTTAACTGTTGCCAACTGTGCTTTTGTCTTATCAGGTAACTGTTGTACACATCTGTGAAGCGACGTTGACTAAACGCTTGATCGAGTTTGAAAATACAGAGTCTGGCTGCTTGACGGTAAGTGTCTGCTCGAACATTGAAGGCAAGCAAAGTAAAAACCTAGTCCTGATGTGCACTTTAGAACTACCAATAACTTATTGTTGGCAACTTTTGTAGTGGAATATGTTTTCAGAACTATCACATAATTCTTATAGACTGTTGAACATCGAAAACATGCAAAAAGAATGGAATAATAGATGAACAAAGTTTGTTCGAGTTAATTTTCCATATGGATTACAAGTGATCATAAAAGCAAGATTGTATCAAAATATTAACTTTTATCTTTTACGCTGCAAGGGTTATGGAAGTAAGTTCTGTTGCATTTCCAGCTCATTTCTTGATTACCTTGCTTTGGTTTAGTATTTTTTTGACCTTCATCAAAGAACTGGTCTAGCTTACGCATTCCCTTTTGCTTTGTAGATTGAAGAATTTTTAATGAGAGCAGATGAACTTGATCGGGAGCCCAACTCAACTCAATTGCCAAAACCTGGAGAAGTGCTATGCAAACACAAGGATAGTGAAGAGCAGCATTTTGCCCATGGACTTTGCAGAAAATGCTATAATAAGGTAAATATTTTTTTCTTTCTCCATTTTTATGCATACCAATATTTGGATGTCTGGGCTCATCATGCTTACCATGGTCTCAACAGTTCATCAAAATATCAGGAGGACTTGAAGGTGGTGCTGAACCTCCAGCCTTCCAGCGTGCTGAAAGACAAAGAGCTGAAGCTGCCAAAAAGGAGGCAAAGATGAGAGAATCACATCATGACAAGCAACACTTTGACAAGGATAATAACTCCATTCATGTATGTCTTGAGCTTCTCATGATATTTAGTTTCAACATCTTAATGCTTTATTGATCCTAGCTGAACGTAAAAGTTGATTATTTGATTATTCTCCTGGACTTTGGTGCTCTTTATGACTGCATACTGATATTAATTATGTGCAATTTCAGTAGGACGCTCTTTTATCTATGTCAAGATATGTGAAGCTCCCTCACCATTTTGCTATTAGCTGACTTTCAGCATCATACTTGCATTTTTTTAGTTGCAATGATCTTGACTTCTTATGGCTAGAATTTTTTTTACTTTGCTGAATATATTTGTTAGTACATGGGGGAATGTATTTGTAGTTATAGTACTGGGGGCTGTTGAATTCATTGGCAATTAGCGGCTGCATATATAGCTACAATATTGTCGTCATCTTTTTGCTGCAAATGATTTTCAGTAAATCTACAACATAGGGTTCCAAAAAGAGGTAGATGATCCTATAAATTAGAGCAAATACATATACCTTGGCACTCTGACTTTGTTCTTGTTATGGGTTCCACTTATATCTAGAAGATAAGTTTGTGGATGTGAGACAGCGAGAGGAATGAGTTTACCAACGTCAAGTTAAGGTGAAAGGATATAATTACAGGAATGAAGCTAGATCAGAAGCTGCAATATGGTTGACATGGACATAGATCTTGCAAGTTGACATGAATATCGATGCCTATGATCATATCCTGTATTATTTGAGGGGACTCTATAGGTGTGTCTTTCTAGTGTCCAGGTGTCTGTTTTAAGAACTGGTTTGTCTAGAATAAAAATGTCAGACTTTACCCCAGGTGCACATGTCAACATAATCATTAACTGGAAGTTTGGGAGGTGCAGAAGCAAGCTTCCAGAAGCTGAAGCTCGGTCTTTGTAGCCCCTTTCAACATGTTAAAAATCCCTTAAATGACTTGTCGTCTGAACCAGCTTTTCCTCCACTTCATTCTAGATCAACATAAAAGAAACCTACTTGACACAACACCAAGCATGTTCACTAGCGTATTGGCCCTAAGCACTCCCAATGGAGATGGGACTTCCTGTGTTGAAGTAAGTTATTGATGTTGTCTGACTGCTGTAGATGTTTATTGTCTCTGACTGTTGTCTTAGTCCCCCTTTTTGTGTTTGGACATGGATGTCAGTTCTGTACTGCATAGATAGTAGCAGATTTTAATTTTTAATTTCTGCCATTTATGGTCTCTGTTTGCTGCTGCACAGGACAATAACGGAGCAAACTCTATCAAATTTACTTCAGATGAAGCTGGAAATGGGACACGAGCCTTCAAAGATCCTGAAAATAGTGGTACGTCACTATGTTGGTTTGTTTGACATGCGTACATAAAAGAGACGTCTTAATATGTACACACACACACACTGTTGCTTATATGGTTATAGTTCTTATTAAACTCAATGTTTTTTTAAGTGCTTTTGCAGGCTGTGAGGCTGTGGATGCTTCTACCTGCAAAGAATCACAGGATCAGAATGAAAAAACAGTTGATGAACAGGAAAGCCTTTCCGATATTGATGATGTTGAGGTGCCTTATCGTAAATTTATATTTTTCCTTTCTACTTTCTTGTTGAGCAACTGTTTTCGGTTTCTTGCCAACTTTACGTTTCATGTATCCGTTGAGACCTGAATGGAGCAACATGGTTAATGCTAGAGTTTTTTACTTGACTTCTGAAAGAATTCTGTAGCTGTATAGTTAATGTTAAGAGTTTATAGGTTGATGGATACCTTCACAATGAGGAGGAGAAGCATTATAAAAAAATTATCTGGGAAGAAATGAATAAAGAATATCTTGAGGTAGTTATACTAATTCTTTTTGCTGGTGGTTATGCCGGCTTTCTCAATCTTGTTACTGTATGTGAAAGTGGTGTTTTATTCTTACAGGAACAAGCAGCTAAGGAAGCTGCTGCAGCAGCAAAAATGGAGGCCTTTGAAAACAGTTCTGAAGATACAAAGCAACGTATAGCAAATCTACAGAAATCTAGGAAGGTATCCGTTGCACCTCCACTTTAGCTTGTTTAGTTCTCTTAGGCCTTGTTTGGTTTAAGGCTAAGTGCCGAATCCAATTAATTAGTGTTATTTTTTAGTCTTGATTTTTTTTAAAATAATTGATTAGATATAAAAAGGATAAAAATATGTTTAGTTACTGAACCAGTTTAGGGTCTTTGAACCAATTCAGAAAAAACCCTTAAACTCAGAGCAAAAAAGCCCTCAAACTAAAGCAAAAAAGCCCTTAGCGCTCACTTATATTTACTTTTGTACTAGATTACCTTATCTATATGCTTCATGTATAAGATGGAGCATCATGTTGTTGTTGGACCTAGTATGCAAAAAAATTCAGTTTCCAAGTCCTTTTATTGTTTTGTAATTGAAGTTATTCAAATACATTCTTCACTACAAGTTCAAAGCCTGCTAACTTTACATATAGAGCTTCTTTGATGCTAGGGCAAATTTCATGACGTGCAGTTTTTGGACATATCATTGACCATGTGCTTTCTATCTTTGATGTAGGAAAGAAGACAAAAACGTGCTGAGGAAGCTAAGAACTCAACTCCTGCCCGAAGTCCTTTTGAAGCAACATGCAACATGCTGAAACGAAAGGTATTGTTGTCCTTAACTCCTTATATTGATGACCGTCTTCCATGCTTCTCAATGTTGTAACTGTGCTAATGATCCGTATTATTCTTCTTTTTGAACTTTTTTCATATTCTTCTTCCCTTTGGATAAAAAGTGGTTTCATTGCAGGGCTTTGGGTCAAAGGTTAACATTGGAGCAGTAGGGTCGCTTTATACTGTATGTTTTGCTTCCATTTTAACAATGCTTCTTTCCCCCTATATACTGCATTGAATCTTCAGTCCATTATTGCTTTTGATTCTCATATGCAGTTTTGCAATCATCTCTCTTAAGTCACCAGCATCAGTAACCATCTTTTGAAGAAAAAACTATCAAATAGAATAAAGAAATGTGAAACCACCTTTTGACTATCTAAGAACGTTGATCTCCTTTTATGTTCAACTTCATATAATTGCTTGTTTTCTGCAATTAGCATGCTATGATGAATCACTCTTATCTACTAATAGTAGAACAATGAATAACCAATTATAATGCTTTAATTATTGCAAAGCTGATTTTTCTGAGCTCTTGTTTGGTTAATTTGTATAGGCTACATCCATCTTGATCTCTATTGTTTATTAGGACAGTAATGAGTACTTGTTTCGGACACTGTGGTGTGGTTGGGTTATTCCATGAACATTGTATGCTGATAGGTGGTTATCTTACAAGTTACAATATGCCGGGGGTTCATCTATTGGCTCTCCTAATGAAAAACCTGATTTTTGTTTCTTGATTTGACCATATCTTGAACATTACGCTATTCATCTGAATTTTGATCTATTCACATGCCTTTAAGATCTTTTATCATCATTTATTTTCAACAGGCTGGACAGGTAATTTCTTATTTCACCTTTTGATTTGGAACCAGTAACTATTTGCTCTTAGTTGTTTGCATTTGTGTGAGCAGTCTGACCAAGAAAACCTGAAGAAACAAAAGGCAGAACCAGATACTCTTGATTCTGGTGGAAACCCCAATGACATTAAGGAGAACAATGATGCACCAGATGAGGGAGATGCAGAAAATGGCAGCGAGGGTGAAGCAATTGATGAAGGTGGTGTTACCGAAGCTGACTTTGACGAGTATTATGAGAATGGAGATGAAGACTATTCATACCAAGAGGACTTTGATTTTGAGTAGTGGCATGAAACTGAAACGACCATCCTGTAACACCGGGGGAAAGGGAAGAGGACTTACTTTGATTATGAGAAACGACAGAAGGATCCTCTTATTGCACCACGCAACATCTCATGCTGCCTCACGTTCATTGCTTAATTATTGTGATGAAAGATAGCATTAAATTTGATGCTTCAACATTTCTTTTGGACTTGCCCCAACCATCTCCCGCCTCTGCAATCCGCTGGCATTAATGTATAGTATGAAATGAAAGAAATTTCAACCTCCTAGCTATTCAAGTTTTAAATTTGCTTACTGGTGCTGAACAAGTGGCATGTCGAATTAGTGATGTTGTAAGTGATTTGATAGACAGGCAGGGGTGTTCATGAGGGTTATGCATTTTCTTAATTGTAATATATCCAATGAGGTTTAATTTCACCTTGACCTATGGGATTAGGTGGATTAATATTGTGCACTAACTGGTGGGGGTAGGCTGATGGTGGTTATAGCTGCCACTGGTGTTAGATATTTCAGCTGTGTATTGTTTGTTTAGAAGGATGATATTAGAGATAAATTTTTTTGGCATTATATATATATATATATTGGCAGGCTCTTTTTTTTCGTAATTATTTATTCTCCTCCGAGAAAGGGTTATTTTGTATTAATCCCTAAATTGTTCACATTTTTGCCAAAGGAGCTTTACATTTTCCTTATAATACCATGGTATTATTTATATATCCCTACACAATTAGAGTATTAGATGGTACCGAAGTTAGCTCCATGGCAATTCAAGATATTAATTTCGATCTGTGTTAATTTTTATTAGGGATAACTTTTGACAGATAAGAGAATAAACGACCAAGATTCTATATCACAAACGACCAAGTAATTCAAAAACAAATACATTAATTCCTATCGATATGAACAATCTTATACTCAGGTGCAAACAACATAATCTCCATCTTGCAATAAAAGGACATAGAAAGAAAGGGAGGGGGTGCAAAATGCTATGGATCAACATAACAAGCTGAGATTGAAATCAAAGCCCAGGAGAACAAAAATAAGCAATTATTTCGCAACAAATTACAACTTCAGACCCTCAAATATTATTCAGCAAATGTCTCTTCTTGCAGCTCCATTTCAAGCAATAGCCATTAGACTCAATGGCCATGGCTTCCCTTCACAACTGTGACTGGGCAAGCGGCGTGGAGGACGATGTAGTTGCTAACACTTCCGAGCAACACACTGCACCAAATTCAAGTTCAAATCGTAGAATA
This sequence comes from Typha angustifolia, assembly GCF_048772165.1. Taxonomy (NCBI): domain Eukaryota; kingdom Viridiplantae; phylum Streptophyta; class Magnoliopsida; order Poales; family Typhaceae; genus Typha; species Typha angustifolia. The sequence continues at coordinate 3,209,965 of NC_133239.1, forward strand.
AGTTCATATTGTTGGGGAAAGTAGAACTTTAGTGGAATAGATAAATAGTGGGTGAAGTTGGATGGACCTTTTAATGGGTCCTAATCCCCTGCTACCAAGCACAAGAGAGTCTAGCTTGAGATCATCCACTGCATCACAGAGCTTCTCCCTTGCATCACCCCAGTAGATCTTTGACAATACTTTAACCTGCATCCCAAATCCAAATTTATATCAACAAACTATTGAATTCTAAACCAAAATATGAATTGTTGAGTGTAAAAGTATTAGATTCCATCAAGTCAAAGCTTCACCCAAAAGATGAAAAGCAATCGTTTGTGATTAAACTTATCATGTTCTTTTCTCCATCCTCGCTTTAAAACCAACTATGCTTTGGTCCAATTGACTACTTTTACTTTTCTTTTCTTCAAAATTTGGGCTAAATAGGGAGGTAATTAATAGGTAAATCATAAGCAACTCAATACCTTGTTGGTCTTTGATGCGTTCTCCAATATATCCAGTACCTCCCTATCTGGATTGATCCCGTACTGCACTGATAAATTCATCTCCTTGAATTCATCCAGAGGAATCAAAGCTGCATATAGATAAAAAAATAAACAAATAATCATAACAATAACTGTAGACATATATACACATAGTTAGTAAAAGAGTTGTTACTGATGTTTGTTTCATACGTGATCCTCCTGTGCTCTCCCATAAGTTCTTCATTGTATGCTCACCCTTGCTCGAGTGCACATGGATCAAGATGATTAGATCATCGCTCCTCACTAGGTTATCGACGGCCCATTGCACCGCCAACTTGCTCGTCGGTGAGTAGTCCATCCCGATCCCTACCGTCCGTTCACCACCCATCTCTCTTCTTCTTCTTTTTCTTCTCTCTCGTTCTTTAGAGTTTCTAGCTCTCAATATGTTATAACTTACATAACGGTCAGCTATGTTGTCTCTTAAAAGGGAATATTGAAAATAGTGTGAGGTCACCCATGATCTTTATTCTATTCCAAGTGGGATTTATTCTACAAGGCCAATATGTTCTTTGATTAGGTTATTGGTCATTGCCAGCTTGTTGTGATCATAATCTATGTGATTGAGTCTTCATCTCTGTAGACTAGTGGAAATTATTAACCGGTGTGCAGCGGATCGTCTGCAAACCCAGTTGTAGGAATTTCTTGCATACAACTACTTGGCGGCCCGCGGTTGGCTACCGGCTGCCCTAATTGTAGGAATTTTAGTGCAGTTGGGGGTGGTTGTTTGGTTGTTTAGACTGCTGGAATTCTAGTGGGCACACAAGGGGAAGTGTTTTCATAATTCTGTGGGCTAATTTGAATACTATGATATGATTCCATTTTCTAGGGCATTATCTTTGATATGATGAGAATATGACTAGAAGTATCTCAAGTTGGTTCCTCCCAAGAAGCATTCAATGTATTAGAAGATTGAAGGGTAGGACTTGTTCAACCACACATGTCAAAGTTTGTGTGGATTTTAATATCCTCCACTCAGTTATTTAGTTGATTTTTTTTAATGACAATTATACATATCCAAAATAAACTAATAAACTGCATCAATATCTCTCAAGAATTGATATTGGCATGTATATACTTCACCCTTATTTTACCCTTTTTTTTATATGAATACATCTTGGAAGTAACAAAATTTTAAAATATTATCAAATTAATTATAGAAAGATAGAAATACTCTTATCTTAGTCTTTAATTTTATAGTTGTTAAAATTGCGGGTTTTAATAGATATACATACAAATATAAACTTTAGAAAGGTATACAGGAAGGGATCCAAGAAATAAATAAACAAATAAGGTCAAAAGATTGATTAGTCTAATTATCAAACAGCTTACAAAATAATATAATTGTTTGATTGCCTCTAGGTTCTATCCAAAACCTAGAAAAGTGATTAATGAAACGATGGGTTGAAACCATCACAACATCAGCAGTTTTGGCATTGTATATCTAAATTATTAGTGGTGCCCATGCATTGGAAAAGCACTGTTTGATGAGAAAAATTACAATATGAATGGAGGCCATGAAGCACATGAAGAGAAGGATTCTTCTTTCTCTTCTCTTTTTCCTTCTTTTCCCACACAGTGGAGCATAATTTATTTTCCCTCGGTATAAGGGTGAAAGTGAGCCCGAAAATATCCGATTCGATCCGATTTTGTATCTGTAATTGAATTTTATATGAATAAGATGTGAGAATGCTAATATGAGTTGAAAAATAATCTCTGAATCAATATCCATATTATACTATTTTTCTATCTTTACATGATTCTCTAATCCACATCTGTGTATTTATTAACTGTGCCATAGACTGGTAATATCACAAATTCTTATAGATTTCGAAAACAAATATGAATATATCATATATCTGATCTGTATCTATACTTAGTGAATATAACAATTAAATTCACTATTGCTCTTATATATGTATCCGAAAAAGAAATGTAGATATACAAATATGATTTTACCACTATAAGGATTGGATAGTGATATACAAAAAAAACTATTGTTGTAGAAAATATATTCTGTTGGTAATAAAAAGATCAATATTATGGGTGGATAGTTAAGATCTAATATTATGTCATGACGAACAGTAACATATTGCCACCAGTCATCAACAACATATGCAGAAGAGAATCCGGGGGGAAAAATAAAACCCCTTTTTCCTTTTCTTTTGGAAGTTTTTTCTTATTTTTTGTTGCTTTATGTGGTTGGAAAAAATACTTTGCCATGGTAGAGAGTGAGCGTAAAAGTGAAACAGATAGAATTGAATAAACTCATTTACACTTCATGGTTGTCCACTTCATTTCCACTACCTTTGATGCTATGATATACTTTTATCTAATTATATATATATACATAGCCAGATAGATAGATAGATAGATAGATAGATAGATTAATAGATAGAGAACAGGGAAAAGAAGAAAGACTTCAAAGAGTTTTGCTGAAGAAGACAAGTACTTTGCATCTAGAATTGACGCCGTCTGAACTGGCTCTGCAATATGTAACAGGATTGCACAACTACATAGCATGGTAGAACGAAGCCCGCAAGTTGAAGAGTTACCTGAAAACCAAAGATTATTGTAATTACTACACAATCGAACGAATAATTCAGACTTCTTCATGTAGAGCATAAGAAGTATGGCTCATGTTGGTTCAGTGTTTATCAAGTTTGCTGAAGTAAGCATGGCACATCATACTATGAATTAATAAATAAAAAAAAACTTTTAAATCAAGCTCCTCAAGGAAAATATTTAAGCGAGATTTTGTGCCAATAGTAGCAGGCATCCATAACCTGCACCTCTATTGTCATATTGAATAAATTCTCCAACTAGTGGCCTATATATATGTGTCGGAATGACAGAAATAACATATTTGCATGCAAAATATTACCTAACCGGAGAATTCACATATTTCCACCCATGATTTTTTGTTTTTGTTTTTGTTTTGAGAATTACAGCTTTTCTGAAAGTTTCTTAAAAGGTGCTCTAAGAGAGGCACAGCTGTTGGTGGATCAAGAAAGCTAACAGTATAGGTAAGTGCAAGGTTTATCAAATCAGGTACTCACATTGATTATCAGAATGTATTGGCATATTTTTGAACCTTTAATAAGATAATTATTCATATATTGCAAGTTTTTAACAAGTTTTATTACTAAATTTATAAACTTATACATGAGAACAGCTGAATGCAATCTGATATCAGGAAAAAGTCCACCATGATCGGCATGCTGCAGTACAAAGTATTTAATTTGGACATGGTTAACTCGAGTCTAGAAAAATAAAATATCAGATTATGCTTATAGTACTTACATTATAAAACTCTGATGCCTCCTGGACTACTCCAGATTCTTTTGCAACTATGAGAACATGGTGCATGAAAAAACATAGCATCACCTGTATAATAAATCACCTACTCCTCAAAAATTCACTTCTAAGGAGATATGAGCTTGTGAAATAGATGATATTATACGTACAACAAAAGCAACGCAACGGCAACATGCAACCCTACTATTATTTGGAGCTGCATAGTCCTCATATTCTGCATGCAGAAAGTCCTGGCGTGAAGCCCTGATCACCAGGAAATGAGAAACATGATAATCGATCTGCATAGCTTGATTACATCCGGTGGAAGGAAAAGAAACAAACAACTCTCAAGCTGATTAGGCAGAAAATAACCTCATTGTAGGAAATTCCCAGAGGCCATCACTTGTCAAGACTGTTGATTGAGAAAAGGGATTGTAGACATAAATATGTTTATTTTCCTTTCAGGTTATCTGATATAGAGAATACAGCTAAGTAGATATCTAATTTTGCTTCTCACGCTTGTGTAATGAAAACATGTTTCAACAGTTCCACTGAGCTGCATGTCAATCATATGTAGGTCAAATTCTACCCAAAACTCAAGCCACCTAGAGAGGTTTTCTCGAGACAAACATAAGGCATAGCTTTATACTATATGATGCCTTGTTAAATTATGTACTAGAGTATGGTTAAGCCCTTTTAGCCATCTAATAGTGTTACTAGGAAGTTCAAAATGTATGCACTTCTGGACCACTAAATATGACACACCAGCACTTGACTCTACTTTCAATGTATCTAATAGCTAACAAAAAAATGCTATCTAAGCACTTTCGTGTTTATTCTTAATTGTTGATAACTCTTGTTAGAGAAATTGCATTTCATCATTGTACTATCTTAATTGCTGAAATAATATAAATATTGCTTCAGAATTATGGGGTAACACCATCATCTCTTTACAAACAGTAACATCATGCATGCAGAAGCTCAAATCTGCGGATCCCACACACATACAAATAGCAAGTAAGACAAGAAACAACAAAAAAGCTTTTCCTTTTAATAATGTGGTCAGCTATGAGAAGCCTTTTTCTTCAGCTCTGTATGAACTAAAAATTCTGATATAGCTGAATACCATCTAATTACTTTTGATGGAAGTGTAGTTTGAAGTTTCATCTGAGATGGAACAGTAACAACCAAAACTTATTGAAAACTAAAGCGGAACTCATTTGTTAAGGCCAAAACTATCAAGATTCCGTATTTCATTTATTTTGGACCACAATAGGCTTAAACCATTCTATTTCGGCCTAAAATATTTAATTTTTCTAGGACCAAAACTGAAACCAACTGAAACCAAACTTCACACCGTCATGGAAGTACTAGATGAATAATTCAGACATATACCTGATATCAATGGCCACAGCATCGGAAGTAGGTCTGCTTGCTGGGAAAATGTAATTTCCTGAGTAGACCTACCAAAGAAATTAATCAAGATTTAGTTACCAAGAGCTCTTCATGAATAGATAGCACATAAAAACGAATTGTTTGATAATAGTTTTTCTCCAAATTCATGCTTCTTTTCCTTTCTCCAAAGAGGTAGACAACCAAGATATATATATGAGATGCCATCACTTGATATTCATATACTGTGATCGAATGAAAATGAGTAGGTCTTGCATGAGCTTATCAACATAGTTCCCATCATTATAAGTCCAGGAAAAATAATGTACATTATAACCAAGAAGGAACTAAATGCAAACCAAAAAAATCTTTTGACGGTTCCAAGGTACTTTTCTGAGCATAAAAAGTTGATAAATCCATTCAAAAAATAAAGGCAGGAGCATCACTTGTTCTTCCAACCTGATTGCAAATTTCACACCTCCTATCGCCCTTGATATGGCACCATCTTTGGATACATCTTTTATGAGCAAACTGAGCCAGAAGAAGCAACAAAATTCAATTATTAAGTGGCTAACAGGTTTGTTTCCCACAACACAAATAAAGAGCTACAGCCTACAGATCTAAATTTTTTTTTCAAATACAAGAATGAAAGATGACAAAAATATATTAATGTGACAGAAGATCGTATAATGATATAGAATCTTTTGAGTACTTAACATAATATGATCATGCATCTATTCGTGCACATATTTATAGTTATTCAGTCCTATTTAAGTCCTTTTAAGGATTGGATTTACCTCTCCATTCACATAGATGGAAGGGGGAAATAATTGGTATATTTTGGTCATTAGTTTGCCAGGTTAATATCTTACTAAGTTCATCTTTAGAAAAGTCAAGCTAATTTTATCCATTCCTAGGATACAGACAAATTCATCAACAGAGGATAATGTATAAAAAGTAATAGCGAAAACAATGCAGCAGAATATATTAAAAAATCACGGTTATTAGATGAGACCAGGTAAGAGTAGATTCCCACAAAAGATTATACATGGAAGTTCTTCAAGTGGATAAATGCACAACAAACTTTGGCATATTCTCTAGGAAAACATTAGAGCAGTTAATTCCAACTAGGAAAGTGAAAAAAAACAAGAGAAACAAAATGACATCACCACATCAAAATTACATACCTATGGTTCAATGCTAGAAAGAAGAATATTCATAGAGAGTTAAAGAGTTATACCATATCAAATTGAACAACAAAGTTAGAGTATACTCAAGCACCAAGAAAAAGCACATATTCTTTGATATAACGATCGACAGCAAACAACACATGCGACCAACAGAAAACGACACAGGCGATTAACAGCAAACGACATCTGGAATCGACCGTAAACGACACATTCATTCGACGAAAAACAGTAATTGACATGCATTCCCGTATTTTGGTTCTAAAGAAATCAACTAATATCAGAAATGCGGAAGAAACCCATTCTTTGCAGTGTAACAAGATCTACAGAACTACATTTATGGAACGCTACTACCGTACTAAACAGAAGACAATAGACGTTAACACTTAATCATAGTAAGAGAAAGAGGAATTAGCATGCAAATTCTCATATCATAATGAAACCATGCAGATGACCAGCAGGGATCAGAGTAATTAGATAAATATCTAGACCACCATAAAATGAAAGTGATAAGATATAACAAAGAACTAAGAAGTGCTGCTAGAGATCAGAAAGCAAATGCTCCTTGTGATTGCCATTCATATCATCCCAAAGCTATAGCAATATATACCAATACTTAGAGAGAGAGAAAAAAAACACAATCTTTTTCACAGATTTCACAGAAGCAACCGCAAACACCTCCCTTTCCCAAATAAACGTCCGAATGAACCCCTAACATAAATCAACAACTTGAAGTTCGTAGAATCCAGCTCGAGAAGCAACCACAAAGTATCAGAAGAAAGAGAGAGGTTAAACCTTGATGCTCCCACTGCAAGCACAGGGCGCATCCATGTCGCCCTTATCTCCACCGTCATGGCATATCCTGCACTGCTTAAACTCATCCTCCTCCTCGTCGCCGGCTTCGCCAACCTTCCCTTCCCAGTGCCGACTTCCACTACCACCACCACCACTACCACTCCCAACCTCGAAAAGCGCACTCCCATCTCTCCCTCCACCTACCATGAGCTCATGACTCATCTCCTCCTCCCCACCCCCTCTCTCCCCTCACTCTCTCTCTCTCTCTTTCTCTTCTTTCTCTCTCTCTAGAGTTACTGCTTTCGAAAGAGCGCGACTACTACTACTACTTGGCTCCTGGAGAACAAAAGGAGGAAGACGAAACCGAATGAGGGCCGAAATGACCGAAATACCCCGGATCGGCTACAGTTTGCCTTTTTGTCATTGGATCGAGACGAGGACAAAATTAGTGAATGGCTAATAGCCCAAGGCGGTTGTTAGTGTGCTCATTAAGTTCCGGCGCCACGGTCTTTCGGCACCCAGATGTCGGACCAGAGAATGGGACCCCCGCGCTGTAATCTAAGGTGGCGAAACGCGAGCACTTTGGAGTCTCCAAAGAAGTCTCTTTGGGCGGGCTACTGCTGCTTTGCTCTCATTGATGGATTACTTCCAACGGCAATAAAGCTAAAGAGAGAGAGGCGACTGTCGAGCATTTGAAAAGGAACAGAAAAGGGAAACAAATTTTCTACTTTGGCCACCTATTAAACAAAACTGGTGGCACCTAATTATGAAAATTAATTCTAAATAGGTTGGATAGCCGGATTGACCGCTAAACAAGCACGCTAAATATGTAGTACGTACTCACTAGAGTGTGAATAATTGTAAAAACAAAAGGATTTTTAACATAATTATCACTAAAAATTTTAAAATATTATAATTACTGATATATTCTGTAAAATATCATAATTTCTACCAAAATTATTGTGATCTTTAAAAAAATATCATTTTTACCAAGAACGGGACGATATCGGTCCTCTCTGCAATAGCCATCCGAAAACTCTCGACCACCTTTTCTTGGAATGCTACTTTGCTCGAGCAATATGAATCCACTATCGTTTCAGCTTAAGTTAGAGAAGAATTCCTCCTCATTTGAAGATTGGACGCTTCGACTCGATAAGAATTTCAACAATGAGGATGTCACTTCCTGTTTCAAAATCGCCTAGAAAATTTAGAAGGAACGATATAGAGTGGTCTTTAGAGGTGGTAGCCCTAACTCTGTAGCTATTAGGACAAAGATTAACATGACAGCTAGGACAAAGGTTAACATGATAGCCCTTTTGTTCACATATCCCGAGCATCCCACGCTTATCGATGGCATCTCCTCCCCCTAACTAGATCCCTAACCAAATGAAAACGCCATAGTTTGCTGGATTGATGCAGCTCGGGTAGATAACACTGAAGGAGGCATCAATGTTCTCATCTACAACTCGAAGAAGAGAAGACTAAGACAAACAAGATTCCTAGCATATTATGGAAGTGATCTCTATGGAGAGGCTCTCGCTATCTTTGAAGGTATACAATTTCTATCTAGCACGTGCGAGGATGTGAAAAAAATAAACTTATATTGATTATCAGGTCCTGTCAACACAATTGTGGGTAGGTCAACGTGTCAAGATTAAACCTCAAAGTATCCTCTCTAAGACCGTAGCGAATGGTTATCTCGTAACCTTTTGATAAGACTTTGTTATACAAGTTAGAGAAACAACCTGGGTGCTCATTTTTTAGCTCGCCATGCTATTCACATGCACAAGATGATGGTTTGGGCAAGGTTAGTTCTGAATGATATCTGTAACGATTTCCTAATGAATGCAACAGTCTACGGGTTTTCTTAAAAAACCATCATCCTTTGACACACATAAAATTTAGGGAGGACATTGTAACAAGAAAAAAGTTTTAAGGAAAACCAGGTATAATTTAGGAGTGTAGGTGTAATTAACCTAATAACTTTCTCTAAACTTTATTAATGGTTAGTTCGAGGGGGCTGCTTATCGGATCCGGAATTGGATCCGATAACAAATCGGAGTTCCAACCGAAACACCTCCAATTTCCTCTTCGTCCTGGTCCGCCGAACTAGTTTTATTTCTCCGTCTCCCTTCTCTCTCTCCAAGCTCCAAGGTTTCGGCTCCTAAATCTTCTTCATGGATTTCGAATCGGGCTACGAGATTGCATCAACCGTAGACTACATCCGCAGTAGAAACTACACCCGAATCGTCTTGCAGGTTTGTGGCCTTCCCTTCGCTCGGTTCCAATAAGAAAGCTCTCAACTTTGGACTTAAATCTTTTGTGCGCAGTTTCCAGATGAGCTCCTCAAGGATTCCGCGCGAGTGGCTAAGGCTCTGAGGCGCGAGCTCGGTAAGGGCGTACGCTTTTACGTGATGGCGGACACGGCGTACAACTCTTGCTGCGTCGACGAGATTGGAGCCTCCCATGTGGGTGCAGAGTGCGTCGTACACTACGGGCACGCGTGTATGAGCCCGTGAGTTCTTGGGGTTTTTGTTTGACTGCCTTTCTTGGGCTAAGTTTAGTGATTGGTAATGGTAAAATATTTGTCTTTTGGGTTTGGCTGTGAAATCTGCATGGTAGTTGAGGAAGGTGGAAGATTTTTTATGCGACACGGATTTGTGAAGCTTGCAGTTTACGTGTTTGAGTTAATGCATTTGGATTTTGCGGCTCGTTTATGGTTTTAGGTTTTGCGGTTTTTTCTTTTTCAGGTTTTAGCTCAAAAAGAGAACTTAGGCTTGAGAATACTCGTAAAGTTTTTTACTCGAGAGATTAGTGCTTCCTTGTGAATTATTGTCTTTGAATTGGAGTTTCTTCATACCTCTGCTCGTGATGTAGAGAAGTTGATATTGCACATTAAAGTAGAATAATCATATTACGTTAGTTGTCTTCTTGGACTTTCGTGGTTTTCTAATTGGGAAAGTGAATCTATCTTAGAATGATGTCGTTCATAATCAATGCCAATTTGATCTTGTTTTTTTAATTTCTTTTCTTTTGTCCCTTTCCTGTGGTTTTTATCTGTAAATGCAATTTTTGTGGTTATATTTTCTCCATTTAGTAACCTGTAGATTCCTCATTACTTGCAGAACATCAACCTTACCAGCACTTTTTGTTTTTGGTAAATCCTCTATAGACGTCAATGCTTGCGTAGAGTCACTCTGTCATTGCCTGTCAGGCACCAAAAAACCTGTTCTGGTATGCAACAATTTCAACTTTTTCCCCCTTTTTACGCTGAAAATTGGCTGCCAGTTATTTCTTGTACACTAATATGACGTACAACTTCAATTTGTTGGACTTGGTGAGTAATTGAATCTCATGTCAGCCAGTCAGGCACAATTAAGTTCAAGGACTTTACTAGTAACACACTTTGTTTTGGATAGTATTGTTAATATGTATGAAATACAACAAAAAGAAGAAGAAAGAAGAAACGAAGATAAAGTTTGAGAACAAGAGAATAGATTAAGGAGGAATTATTCTAAGATATCTTAATCTGTTTATGTACTTTGATGCAAGGAAAACATTGTCTGTGACACTAGTTGGTTGTCAGAAAGTTGGACATAAATAAATTTTGATGGTGGGCTCTTAGTTATTGGTTATCTTAAATTTATTTGTGGTCTTTGGACTAGGGAATGCACCTTGGTGTTGTCAAACTATTAAATGATTTGACATTGCGGTCAGTCATAGTGGTGTTATTGTTTCACCAGTTCATCAGCAAAAGAACAAGAATAATTTATAAGAATCCAAAATCATATGTGAATATGATGATGAGCATGGTGCAACACATCTTATTCCAATAATAAGGCATGATTTCAACTATTTTCATGAGAAAGTCTTTTCTTGCAAATTGTTTTATTTATGTAGTTAACCTAATTTATTTCGTCTTAAGTGACATATTGTTTAAATGTTAAAGACTATTCTCTAAAAATGACAGACAAAAGGAAGACCTATGGCAATTTAGTTCACATTAGTTAGGAAGTGTCTTCTCAAGTTATTTGCCCTTTGATTTTTTAATGCAGGTCTTGTATTTCTTCTTGAGTTATTTGCCCTTTAACTTCCTGTCTCCAAGAACAGGTCTTATATGCCTTCTCGAGTTAACTGCCCTTTGATTTCTGTCTCTGAGCACAGGTCTTGTATGGATTAGAATATGCACATGCTCTGAAGAATCTCAAGAGTGTCATGACTGAATCATCTAAGTCAAATTATATCAACTCTGAAGTTAGTTATGCAGAGGTTCATTGCTCAATTATGAATCCAGCAGGGAACCAGAAAACGGAGAAAGAGCAACTTGAGCCTCATGATATCACTACTAGTGGTGAACTTTCCAAGAATGTAGATTCTGGAATGATTCTTGAGTATAATCGTTGCAATAAATTGGAGTCTTCTTCTCGGTATTGCCTAGGAGGACTAACTTGGAATATCTTAGTATACCAAAAGATCGAGGACTACTTATTGTTTTGGATTGGTCGTGAGAACTCTGCATTTGCCAATGTTGTTCTCACGTTCAACAACTGTGAAATAGGTATGAAATTTTAGAGTAATCTTTTACTTAGTTTTGCATTTTATGTCTTGCTTTTCTTCAGTCAGATATGACGCTGTGGAAAATCTACTATTGAAGGACGTCTCTCATCAAAAAAGAATTCTCAAACGCAGGTACTTAACTTTGATGATGCCTATAAATGCTGAAGACATGCAATCTGGTGCTCAAAATCTAGCATACTGACAAAGTATGTTATTGTAGATACTACCTCGTGGAGAAAGCGAAGGATGCAAATATTGTTGGCATTTTGGTGGGAACCCTAGGTGTTGGTATGTTGGTTACAGAATTCCCTTCATATATACCTAGGATTATTGGATGTTATACTATGGTACAGGAATTGGAGCTATCATTTTCTAGAGGTGCTTTGTATTGATTTTTTTATTCTTGACCATATTAAAAGTGCCAATCTGTTTGTGCGAGTTTTAAAATGTAGTACCTGATTTATGTAGATAGAGGATTGTTTACCCGGAAAGTTAAGGAGTTCAGACCTTGTGCAAGCTCCTCATAGTGTTTCTCTTCCTTTTCTTCGACATAATATGCTGGCCCCAGCTATATGTGTCATGCAAGTCTCCCTAAGCAAGCACCCTTTTCACTCGCAAATTTTCATCCTGGACACCTCTTTGAGAAAGCTGCAAATTCATTTCGATGTGTCAGAAAAATCTATATTCTTTTTTTTTCTTTCATATGGTAATTGGTTTTTAATAATTTTAGTTAATTCATGTCACAATATATCTTCCAGATTTTTACAAGTTCCAAGTGTGTTGATGCCACGTAAAAGTTGTTTACTGATAAATCACATATATCCTTCAGAGTCTAGATAAATTGGAAAATTAATGATATTTTAAATTTTAGTAACTCATTAATTCATGTAGAGGGTTATTTAGTGGTGAAAGTGCACAAGAGGCATGAAATATGCATATGTTCCTTTAGTTCCTATTGGCTCTCCAACTTGGTGTTTCAGGCTTTCAGCTCTCTCTGCATCTCCCTAATATGAATGCAAATGCTGTTTATGTCCTTAAAGAACATGATGATTTGATAATATTAAAGCCTACTTTTAGCAGAGTTTTCTAATGACATAAACTATGTTGTTTCTGTTTCCAGCTGGTTATCTTCACATAATTCAGCAAATGAAAGAACTTATTGAGGGGGCTGGAAAAAAGTCCTACACTCTAGTCATGGGAAGACCAAACTCTGCCAAACTTGCCAACTTTCCTGAGGTGACGATTTATAAAATCATATTTTCATTTCTTTCTATGTTGAGTCCATTTTTTTTCTGATCAAAATCTCCTCTTGACAGTGCGAAGTGTTTGTCTATGTCTCTTGCGCCCAAACTGCTCTTTTGGATAGCAAGGAATTTTTGGCACCAGTTATCACACCATTCGAAGCTGTACTAGCTTTCAGCAGGTTTGATCATATCTAGTGGTTGTTTAATTCCTTGCATTGTAGACCCAATTTCTTAGGTCCTCTTTTGTCTTTTCCAAATGACAGTAGTAGCTTTTTGCACTTCTCATCTACGAGTCTACACCACTTTCATTTTGCTACTGGCCTACTACTGATGGTTAGCTGGTTATGCATGTTGATTACCTGAAAACTTTTATGGTCAATTTACTTAAATAAATACTCTCACTTGTAGGATTTGGTTATTCCACAATTTACATGTTTTCATGATGACCATTATCGCTGGATATCTAAGATACATTCAGTTAATATTCTACAGCAGTTATGGTTAGAGTTAATGGGTAGTATTGATCAAGAGCAGACTTCTGTGTTTTAACTCTTAAAAGTCTTTCTAACAAATTGAACATTCCAGGCAGAATTATTGTACTATTGTTACAGTTTGACTTTTAAGTATTCCAAGGAATATTTTGTGTGTATCATGAGATCATGTTACTGATTCATCTTTTGTGCTGACTTTGGGTTTACATGATCATCTTGACTTTGGTCAGTGTTTTTTTTATTAGATTAAAGTTAAAAGTGTACATCATATGTGACCAAAAGTAAAGCAAAAGCAGACTAGACTAGCTGAAAACTATTTTCTTGCAGTTTTTACTTTTCAGATGATCATCTAAGATAGTGTACTTCTGCCCTCTAGTTAAAGGAAATCCATGCATATATTCATTAAATAGAGTGAACTCTATTTTGTTAAGTGTCTCACTGTTCATCCATGCTAGGAAATATATACTGCTAAAGTGCCAATGCTAACTGTGTTAGTAGTACTTTAAGTACAGATTGTTCTCATGCACCATGTCTTCTGGACATAAAGAATTCTTAAACTTATTAGTTATTTAGACCAATAACTAGTGAAGGTTATATTTTTTAACCATTTGTACCAAGTAAATTTTCTTGATTTGGATAAGTTTGTTTACTGATATTTATCTGACTATAATAATTTTTCACTAGGGGAAGACAATGGACAGGAGAATATGTGTTAGATTTCCAGGATTTGATGACTTCTAATACAAACAAAGTCATAAGCAGCACTGATGAAGCTCGGTTTTCCTTCATTAAGGGTGGATATGTAGAAGATAGCCACTTTCAAGGTAAAAAGGATCCTAAATTTTCCTAAAATTAGTCGGTCATCCAGCATATTGCAATAAATGAGAGCCACAAAAGAAAGTGCATGCTAAACTGATTTTTATTGCCAGTGTCAGATCAGAGTATCAATTAAAAAAAATGACTTATACCATGAACAAAAATAATTGGAGGGATACATTCAGATATTGAGCTATATGATTTAATCCTTTCTCTTCTAAATAGAATGTACATCGTTCATGTCTTTGAGCTGATGAAGGTCATTGTCTCATTGCTTTTTTGGATGCGTTCCTATTTAGATCAGCAAATAATTAAAAAGCCATACAACAAGTTAGTTGGTGTAGAAACATTATTTCGGTTGAGATGACAAGATTGAATACTAAATATGCCATGTTTATAACTTTCTTCATCAAATCAATATGGATGTCTAATGTCTTTAAGTATGTTCTTTTTAAATGACGAGAGAGTTTGATAAGCTTAAAACTCAAGACACACTGGAAACCCCTTTTACTCTAAGAGAAGTCTACACTGCCTAACCCTATCTTGATTACTGTTTACCAGCATTTCTTGATTTTGAAGACAATTCACAATTTTCCTAACTTTGTGTTTGCATCTTCCTTTTTCTTTTTTACAATGCAACTTTAATCCTCTGGGCTGATGCTACTACAGAAAACAGAGGAGAAAAAGAGGAAAGCTCTCTTGCCTTAGCAGAGGCTGCAGAGAAGTCTTTGAGTTTGACAAACCAGCAAAGGGACACGGTATTGTTCAAAGGGTCAGCTAGATCTGGGACAGAATATTTTGCAGCGCGATCCTATCAAGGTCTCAACATGCAATATGAGAGCCCTGCACCTCAGTCTTATGTGATAGGAAGATCTGGGAGGGCATCCATTTATGAGGATGAAAAAACTAAGCATGAAAATTGATCTGCCATGTGGTTTGATCTCGCCAGCCATTGTTGCAAAGATATTGCTCATGCTCTTCCATCGGTTGCTGAATATTTTATCGCCAGTGGAGGATTAACATCATTCAGCTCTTTAAATCTCATACGTTGACGATTTTCAAGAATCTTCATGATTATTAGTGGATAATGCAGGAAACTGATAGCAACTTCCTCTATAAGATATGGATTCTTTAAAGGAAATCCATATTCTAAATTATGTAATGGGTTGAGATTTTTGAAGTCCTCTCCTCTCTCCCCTGAGTTGTATAAAATTTCTCTTATTGCTGTAAGATATGACCTGCTGGAATGAATCATACATTCTACTATAACATTTCCTTGCATCTCAGTGAACTGATTGGAAATATGCAGCACCCCACATCTATTTTACTTGATTTTCTATTGAATGTTATCCTTTTTTCCTTGTAGTTTTACAATATATTCCTACATGATTGAGTTGTGTCTGGATCAACTGGAGTGCACAAAAATGCTAAGCAATTTACTACTATTTATATTCTCTATTATTGATGTATACATACAAACATGCATGTCTATATGTAGATATTGACATATAGACATATACGTGAATTTATGCAAGCTAGGTTAGTCGAGATATTCTTCGATTAAATTAGTGAGGATTCAACTAATTAGATATTAAATGCATCTCCCCCAATTGCATAGAACCCAAACCAATGTCTACATACCCTCCCCTCCTTTGACTCGTGTCAGATAATGCTTGGACAGTTGGACCACATCCTCCCTGGGTCCCCCTAAGTTCCGAATCTTACAGCCTTCTCAAAGGTCCATCCCAACCGTCAGATTGATCGACCTCTTCGTCCGAGGGACATGGCATCCCCGTAATTCGACGCTAGATTCAGGGGTAGGTTTGTAAATCAGAGGCCGCAATCATTCAGCTGTATAAATTAAGGGGAAGAAAGCATAAAGGGTGAGCAAAAGAGAGAGTGAGTGAGAGAAGAAAGAAGAGAAGAAAAGAATTTTAGAGCTGGAAAAGGGGGAGGGGAAAGTAGTGGAGAAAAGGCGTGGAGTTGGGGGAAAGGGTGCTCCTTTCAGGGTTCGGAGGCGATTCGGAATCCACATTTAGGGTTCGATCCGCGCGGGGGAAGAAGGAGACGGCGTAATAAAGAGATGGTATCTTTTTCTTCTTTTTAAACCCTTCGATTTGGTTTCTTCCTTTCTCGCTTCTTGATGCGGCTCTGGGGAAATGTAGGCGGGATGGTCGTTGTTTGAGTTCGCTTTTGTTTCTTTTTTCTTGTGATATCTTTCTGTTCGTGAAACTGGGTTCCTGGATTTATTTTATTTTTTCCTGATTTAGTCCTAGATTTTTTTTTTCCTTGGTAATTGTGGGGTTTATTTTACTTGTTTAGGGGTTGATGTTGTGATGGATTTAAGTTCTAGATTACTGTTGCATTGAAGTGTGGAATGGATAGGTTTTAAGTTAGCTGTTACTGCGATGGATTTTGTTCTTTGATAGAAGGGAAGAAAGTTTTACCTTTTGGTTGGTATAGTTTGGTTAATTGACGGTAATGGTGTTGAAATTTTGGAAGAAAGCATGTGAAATGGGGTTCCCCTACAATGAGATAGGGATCTTCCATTGTTATCACCTTGTATGCTTGCATCATTTGTACTAAAATAGTGATGATTGTGCAATAAAGAGATCTCATCTCACCAGTTCCGCAACCTTTTGGAGTTATTTAAAGCGCAAAAGGAACCTCTATCTTTTAATAGTTTTTGGATCTCATATTTTGTCAACTTAGCTCTATTCTGAGCAGACGTTGATTTAAACAAGATTGCTGTTATGATTGATAAAGGGTGAAGAGTAGAATATAAATTTATTCTAATTTATATGCAATTGATAATTGAATAAGCACATGAATATGTTGTCCTATTAGGTTATCAATATATAAGGAGAATATATTTTTCAAATATGATTTGAAACATAAAAGTAATGTTTTTTTGAGAAACTAGTACATAGATCAACCAACATAGCAACACATTATCAGAGTGGAGGAAACCTTGGTCTAAGCATAGGCCATACGGATGTAGGAAACAATATTACAACATCAAGAATAATATGGCAGTGATAGCTGGTCTGGAATGGGTTTAAGGAGCAATTGGAAAAAAAATTGGCCTTTGTCTTCAATTTTGGTGTTTGTGGTGTTGCTTTTGTAGGGTTTTTTTTTCCTGAGGTGGAATAGAGTTTTTGGCAGCTGCAATAGTGCTACGACTCCTCAAGGAAAAGAAAGATAGCGCCAACAATATTTTCTCGTAGAAGCTCAGTAAATTTGTATTCCAGTAGCAAAAGAGAAGAGAAATCTTTCTGTAGCAGGGGAAAAAGTAGAGTAGTGATGGGGGAGAAGGCATAAAACATTAAGCAAAGAGAGAAGGAAAGAAGGGCAGCTAATAGAGGAAATGAGAGAGAGGAGTGCTTGACATGGCAGGGAAAGAAAGAGGTAGAGAAGAGTTGTAGTGAGGTCTCTCTTTTAGGCTAGCTTAGGTCTCCTGTAAGAAATCTACCATATCTGCATTTGTTTAGCCTCCAAGTACGTAAGAAATGTAATCACTTAGGGAACTAATAGGACTCCAATTAGGAATTGGATCCTTTCTATATGGCCCTTGGCCTATACGATGGGGGCCCAATTGAAGTGCCTGATTATTTCTGTCCTACGAACTCATTCCCAATTCAAGCTTTACCGCAACCTACTCTAAGATTGATCCAAGGAGTTCATTAAGTTTATGCAGACATACCCCACACCTTTAACTAAATCAAGATGTCGGTAGGCTATAACCAAATTGATCAGCTAACTCAAATCAAATCTACTTAAGCTCCATCTTTACATACTTTATGATTTTTTATATGTTATTTTATGTACTCTACTAGTAAAGGAAGCATTTGTTTGATCATCATGATATGCTCTTAAAAGTGATCAAATGCTTATCTATCTTTCTTAGGTGAGTATTTGATACTAAAGAGAATATAATATACTAGAATACAAAGTTGTTTCTCCTATTTTAAATTTCTGCTCTGTCCAATATTCTCTCATATTTCCTACTTTTCTTTCTCTCTCAATATATAACGATATGCTCCTACATGATCTTTTGTTTACTCAATTGTCGGTTGAATTAATCCATCCATGTCTTCCTAATATCTGACTATAATCCTTTGAGTTTCTCCTGTATAGAGGTTTTTTGCTCTGTAGAATATTTTAGAGGATAGTGAGGTAAATGCTTAGTCTGATAGATGAGTATAAACCTAATCATGCATAAACTGAGCATTATCTTATTTTATATAAATTTTCAACCCTCAGCATTCACTTTTTAGATCTCTTAATATGAGGAACCTGTCCTTTGATAAGAGGAGTTCAATTACTTTGATCTTGTTCTACTTCTGCACAATTATGTTAGATTGTTTTATTCCTCTGTTAATTTATGAAAAGTTTAACTTGTATTTTGGTGACTGCAGGTACTCTACAGTTCTATCTTGTACTATGTAATTGCAATGTATTATTCTATGAACAGTTGAGTGCCTTGTGGCACTGCGGGCACCTATGTTGTCAACAGGCTAAATGGCTATGGAGAAAATTAGTGCTGGTTCCTACCTTCAGTGTGAGTGGCTAAATAAAAATGTTGGTTTTCATTTGAGAGTGACCATTTTCATTCTTTATATAGCCATTTGCTTTATGGCGGTCAAGTAAAGTGCGCTAATGTCTTATCTTGATTGATTTCATGCCATTCCTGATATCATACATATTTCTTGCCAAAATTTCAATCTGTGAAGTTTCATCTATTCGATTAGCTTGTCTGTGTCCAGTTTCTCAATGTCACTATATTCTGTAACATGATACTTTTGCCCTAAAAAAGAGCTACTGTCTGTCTTGGAATATATGGAAAGTAACCATGGGAGAGTAGAGATTAGAGATATATAAAGTTTTAAACATATTTTAATCTGCTTTGGACTTGCATCTTTGATGTGAATCTCTCTTGATTCTCTTCTTAATTCTTTTAATCCTCTTCTTTTATGCTAGATGTCCTTTTCTGTTTCTTTTGTTTTCTAGGAGAATGTTTGATTGGTTCTATCTTCCACCTTGATGTGAATTTGTTGCAACCAGCTTCCACAGATGCCAATTTGCTTTATTTCATACATCAAGATCTTCATCTCCTTTATTAATTCCAGTGCTTTTTTTTTTCTTCATTTTATGGTTGGCACTAGGTAAGGACAATGTGTCTTATCTTCATGGTCCTCTATAGATGTTTATTCACATGGGTGCTAGAGAAATCAGGAAGTCATCTATCATTCTAAATTTCTAACACCAAGTGAAAATATTTTTCCCTATCCTTCAAGACCAAAGGTATTCTTGAAGCAAAGAGCCTTCTTATCTCATTTCTCCTCTTTGGTTCCCTCATAGTTTGCAGTATGTTTCAACCCTATACTAACATATCTACACCAGTGTTTGAATATCAGTTTCCCTTACCATATCCAGTTCTTCCTACCAATCTGATCCTAAAGTAAACTGAAAATTTATAATAAAAGAAGTTGAAATAAGTTAAAACACCCAAAACACAGCTGAAGATAAAATGAAAAAAAAAATCCAAAATGAGAAGAAAAAAAGACGACTTTTCGTACTTTTGTTGAACTTCTACCAAAATTCATAAAATCCAAGTAAGGTTTGTATTAGGATTGGAGTAAGGTGTTAAGTCTAAGCCAATATGGGTTGGTAGCGCTTTTGCTTAGCCTATCAATGCCCTAGTGATTAACTACCAAGATTATCCCCAGGGCCATAGCTTTGGGAATGATGTATTCTTCAACACACTATTTTAATTTTTGGTGTCTAAGAGATCTCTAGTCTAACTCACTTCACTACAGAAAATTTGAACTCGATCTTAACGGACATTTACAATTGCAAGTGAGTGACGATCTTGAGCTTGCAATGTTAAACATTTACATCTTGCTTAATTGATAGTATCTCAAACTCAAAGTTAACATGCTTAAATATTATTGTTCATATGCATATGCCTATAAATGGAAATTTCTTAATCTACCTCATTTGCATAGTAAATATTTATAAGTAGCAATTGACATAATGACTGTTTTGACAATGGTTCAAATGAAACAAAAGGAATATCACCTTGTTCTTGATGGCCTACACTTTCTTTTTTTATTTTTCTTTGTGACTAGTAATTTGAGCTAGTATTAACATGCTAATGACACATACATATTTTAAGCAGAGAAAGAATTGTGAATATGGTACCATAAATGTTATTTTGCTGAATAATGACCTGTAGTGTCTAAAAGCATAATGCTGCATCTGAGTATGGCATGCAAAACTCAGGTATGTTGATTGTAAAGCGGTTGTGTTTTTTGTGTAAGGTTTATAAAAAATGTATATGTTGCATTATTTATTGTATTCAGATAGCCAGATGAATGCAAGTTGTTATTCTGATTCCATCATCCTGGATTTCATGGCTTTTGGTAAAATGGTTCTCTTACTATCTTGATATCCTTTTCTCATGGTGAAGTTGTTACCTTTCAGGTGCTCTATGTCATCGATATCTGCTGCTTACTATTTGGCTGTGTGGCTTTCATTATGTAGTGCCTCAAAAGACCGCATTCCAACCGAGAGGCAAATTTGTGCTGTCCGATCCACCTATTGGCCTCTTTGATCCAATAGAAATTTCACCTACTGTTGTTCCACATAGTCCATATCCTTTTGAGCCACTATCACCAATGTATCCATCATTCCCAAGCACATCTGGACCAGTCTTGACTGGAAGATGCCCTGTTAATTTTTCTTCAATCTCTAGTATTTTGGAAAAGACAGCATCTGATTGTTTTACACCTTTCTCAGCATTTGTTGGGAATGTCATTTGTTGTCCGCAAGTCAACAGTTTGATGCACATCTTCCAAGGTTCTTATATTAGCGAATCTAGTATGCTTGTTCTAAACCAAACTACAGCAAATGATTGTTTTTCTGATGTTATAAGCATATTAGCCACTAGAGGGGCAAATAGTAATATTTCTACACTTTGTGCGGTGAAATCATCAAATCTTACTGGTGGTTCATGCCCTGTGAAGGATATTACTTCATTCGAGAAAATGGTAAACGTAAGCAAACTACTAGATGCATGCAGTAGCATCGACCCACTTAAAGAGTGCTGCAGGCCAGCATGTCAACCTGCAATTATGGAAGCTGCGCTTCATATCTCATCATCAGGAGCAAGTATGCTGGAAAATTCTAATATACCTGGGAGTGCAACTGGAATTGATGTTATTGGTGACTGTAAGGGGGTGGTGTATGCATGGCTATCTAGCAAACTTTCATCAGAAGCCGCTAACACTGCTTTTCGAATATTATCTGGTTGCAAAGTCAACAAAGGTATGGTGCCCAATCTTCTTCTTAACTGGAATTGACTATTATTATTATTACTGCTGCTTCTAATGTTGAGTGATGTGACGATACTAGTTACACATCAAGATTTTCACCTCAATTTCAGTCTATGAAGCACGGATAATTCATTTACCCCTCCATCCCGTTATTCAATACGTATCAAATACGCTTGGAGGAGTATTCTAATTAAAATATAAATAAATTTTAATTTTCCGATACGGCGGGATACAGCTTCGATACTTTTTTTTTTTATCATCCAATCTTTTTTTTGCTAAAAGATGATGTACACACACACACACACACACACACACACACACACACACACACACATATATATAGGATTATCCAATCTTTCGTGAAACTTTAACGGCTTGTTCATTTGATAATGAATTAAACATATAACTTGAAGGTCATTTAAAGATCCAAAGTAATTGTAGATTAATAGTTAAATTATGTTTCAATGTTTTACTAATATTTTAAGTTTCATATTGATTTCTATTACAATATTATTCTAAAATTTTAGGCATATAGATACTAAATCTAGACCTTTCTTTCCTTTTATTTTATCATTTATGGGATAATAATTTTTTACCATATGTTATATTGGTTGACAACAGATTGAAAATATATTATTTATTTACTAGTGTATCCAACTATCCATACCGTATCCGCATCCTACTTTTAAGAATTTGTCTTATCCATATTTTCATATCCCTATATTCCGTATTCATATCCATATTCGTGCTTCATAGATTCTAGCTATTTTAGAAGTTATTGGACTGATATATGGTTTGTTTACATGTAGCTTGCCCATTGGAGTTCAAAGAACCTTCATCAGTCATCAAAGCATGTCACAGTGTGGCCTCTCCTAGTCTGTCCTGCTGCAGTGCATTGAATGCTTATATTGCTACTATACAAAAGCAGATGTTGATAACAAATAGGCAAGCCATTAATTGTGCGACATTGTTTGGTTCTATGCTACAAAAAGGCGGTGTCTTGACTAATATTTATGAGCTTTGTGATGTTGACTTGAAGGACTTCAGCCTTCAGGGTACGTGCTGAACTTAATATTTCTTCCGTTGCTTAATATCCTTTTCAGTTTGTATGGTTTCTAATATTCCTTCTTTTGTTCCATCTGCGCCATGAAACTGATGCAGCATATGGGCAACAAGGTTTGATTTAAACTGTCAATATATCTACTGTCTTTTTCCTTATAGTGTGATAAACTTACTTAATTTTCTGTTGCAGGCTGTTTACTTCGAAGCTTACCAGCAGACATAATATTCGACAATGTTACAGGTTTTAGCTTTACATGTGACTTGAGTGATAATATTGCTGCACCATGGCCATCCTCATCCTCTGTTTCTTCTTTGTCATTTTGTGCCCCAGGTGAGGAAGATAAGAATCATAATTTTTTTTTTGGGGCAAGATTTTGTAACATTAAGTGCAATTATAGATTAATGCAGACTCAAGTGTTCTAATGATGTACATGATAATCAGGTTGATCTTATTGCTCATATTTTAATACTTTGTGATGTTTTGGCTTCTTATTCCTTTTTTTTATTCCAGAAATGTCTTTGCCTGCATTACCAGTACTCCAAACGTCTGGAAGTTTAGGTATGCTATCGATCGATGTTTTCATTTTCCTCAGGATTCACATGTCACAATCCTATGCTTGTGTTTGTGGAAGAATTACATCTTATGTACCATATCTGATTAAATTGTTTGGATGCTTTATTTCACTATTAATTTCTTGGTGGCGGGTTTAGACATGTGTATTTCCCATAAAAACTGTTAGCAGCTGATATTATATTTACTCGTCTGTGTATGGTTCCATCCTTTATGCATGGTTACTATAGATATATACATTTCTGCTGATTATCCAAGTATCTATAGAAATTATCATAACATGATCTGACGTTTGTTGTACTTCGGCAACTAGCTTAAGCTCCTGTATCTGTCCACCCTTTTTTATGTTATTGGCTGTCCTTTTAAATAATAAATTGGCAAAAAGTGTAGAAGGTTAGTAAGAACCACCATTGTGTTTGAACAGTAATTAGCCTAAATAATTAAGCAGTGATTATTAAAGTAAGATGGATGAATATGCATTGGTAGAAAGAATTGCTGAATTCATGAATCTGCTAGAGAAGACTTTTAAGCGAATGATAAATGGTGGCTACCTTTTAATCAGAAAAAAAAAATGATGACTACCTAGGATTAGGCCTCACTATGTTGGATCCTCAAGACATATGATCTGGAACCAAATAGTTTTAGTTGTATCTTTCTGACTGATGATTTTGATCATCTTATATTAATGACCTCCAGACTTTGATTCTAATGCATACTCGAGATCAAGTGTGATATGGCTAGATATGGGAGAAAGGTTGAGGGTTTGAGGGAAGAAGTGAAGTCCTCAAGAGGGAGAGGGCCAATGATTACTTGAAACTTGCCTATTGAAATATCTGAGAAATTGAGACAATACTATAATTTTATTCATTTAATTTATATCGAACTGAAAATTATGATGTGCCCAGATGTCAAATGTTAATGCCATGATTTTGATCATATCATAGTCTAACACATAAATCAACTTAATCCCCTAACTGAAGAAAATCAGCAAATTACGGAAGTGAAGGTGAAGTAGGAAGTAAGAAATTGTTTCCATGTGGTAAATTGCTAGAAGAATTCTAAATGCAGAGCCATGGTCTTAAATTTGCTAGTGACATTGTCTTTGTTATTGGAAATCTGGGAAAGAAATCCTACCATAGTCGATCTATTTATTTTATTTAAGGTTGTGTCTGACAGTTTTCTACTGTGGGCTGTGGATTAGGAAAGTCTTAAAGAGCATGGTCATATTATATTGAAATACAAGTAGATCTCTATTTTCTCATCCTCAATTTTTCTTCTTGGCATCTAGTCACTTTTATTTTCACTTCAGAAATGAGAGAGACTGCGTAAACTATCCCTTCTCAGACCTTTGTAAGCAGGAAGGGTCACTGTGTGATGCCCTTATCTGTTTATTAAATTCATTAGAAACTGTAAATATTTGACATCTCTTCACTTTTGTCATCCTGTATATTCCAAGAACCTCTTTCAATATTCTGTCTTTTGAATGAAAGAGTCTGTACATGGATAGTGAAGAAAATATATGCCAATATTTTTATCGATGGGAGGATATAACTCAAATTTAGAGCTCAATGAAGAGAAGGGATTTGTATAGCCCCATGTACTTTGTCTTGTTAATAGTTTAGCATCCAGTCAGATTCAAGAAGCTCACTACTTGTGATCTGCACTCTCTCATCTGCAATTTTATCAAATAAACCAAGCATGTTAGTGTCTTTTCTCTGACATTTGGTTGGTAATCTGTTTATTGGGAATTGAATTCTTTTTCATGTGTTTACTTCTATGCAAGTCTTTTAAACCATCCCTGCATCAGTCTGATTCACTGACTGCACAACATGTGCTTCTAAGATCTGCTTGTATCACGGAAAATCATGTTTTTGCTTACTTTTTGGTTTGATATATATTTCAACTTTTAGTAAAATTTTCTTATATATTGAAGTTACTGCCTTTCTGGATTTTGCTTATAGTTCATGATTCATGGTTACGTCTCTGCCATGTCAAGAGTATGATTGGTTCATACATTCATTTTCTTTCCCCTTATATAGTGAGCAAGATCTTTTTGGGTATTTTGATTTTTATCGTAACTAGTAGATGATGCTGATGACACAATTTGGCAACTCCATACGATAAACTAGGACTAATCTAAACCTTATTTTTCAAAAAAGAGAAATCCTATTTTCTGTTTTCTTGTAGTATTTCAGATTACCATGAAAATCTCTTACATTTTGATGGCACCCTCAGGTAAATTAGGCGGTGGAAAGCGAACCTTGCCGTGGCTTCTTTACTTTGTTAAACTCATACTCTTGTGAAGTACCCCTGATGAGTTTCAAGTTCTATCCGGGAGTTAATTGCAGAGGCTAGGAGATTTTCTCCGTGCAGGCCTATGTGTACATTGAGCTGATTCCTTCTCATGTATAGTGTTCTTTTTTCCCCCCCTTCTTTTTTGAATGTAATATTATTATGAAAATATTAGCTAGAAGTACTGATAAACTTTTGGGTCTTAAAACTAGGACTTGGCACGGAAGTTCCTTCTCAGGGGCTTGCATGCAATATGTCCTAAGTAAAAGCACTTGGAACTGATGGAAAACGCCCAACGTGTTATGCCGACGTCTCTGTTAATACTTGAAATAGATTGTAGGCTCTAGGTATCAATCTCTATTCGTAGGAGCTACTTGTACCTCTTTCATTTTATTTCTCTCTTCATTGACACATCAAAAAGTCTAGAAAGATGTAATCTTCTTCTTCTTTTTTTTCCAAAAGCCTTTTGATATCATCAGGCATTGTTGGTCATCCTATCTGTTTTCAGTTTCTAAAATTTTGTTTATCTGGAGCAGAATTTAGACCTACTCTGCCTTCGAATGCTTGTCTCGTTCTAGTTGGTGTCTCCTATCAATTGTCTTTCTCTTTTTCTTGTTTTTTTTGTCGATGATCTGATGCTGCGAGAGGATTAAGGTCAGATCGTAAATTTGGCTTTGGCTCTGATGCTTGTTAGTTCCCGTATTATGTGTTGTTATTCGAGGCATTTTTTCATAACATGGGGACATCTCTACCACAAAAACAAATTGAAAGAAAAATTAAAACAATAACTATTTATATCGTCCCTCCAGTTTGATGCTTAAGTGCTACTGCTAACACTGGATCGAGCCAAAGTTCAAAATAAATCTAAAAATCTACAGTCTTCGTCCAAACTAACCATACATTCTTTGTTTGTTGTTGCGGTTGTTGTTTTTGGGTGTGTGCCGGCCGAAGTAAAATTTGTCGGAAAGGGCTTTCAAGTATGGAGTTATTTTTAATTCAGCTACTAAAGTTAAAAATTAAATGTCACTGATTAGACTACTAACAGTTAAAATAAATCACATAAGCCGATCAACCAAATACTTTTAAATATGTTAAAATTACTTTGGGTTAAATATATATTATTGTATTGTATTTATACTCAAAATCGTTTTACTCTTGTTTATTTTTAAACCCGTCTATATACTTATAACTAAAATGATACTGTTAATTTTTATATTCAAATTAACCGAGCGACTAAACAAATACCTATAATGAAGGGCATACCAAATTTTCTGAATTTCTAATGTTTTATAGACGAAAATAGTCTTCCCATCTAACTCTAGCACAAGTAAAAAGAAAATTGATAGTGATTATCCGCGGAGCATTTTTAGGGTTGGAAGAATGTCTTACTTCGTCCTCCTTACTATATTTGTGTATTATATTATGTAAGCTGATAATATCTCTTAATTGAGCTGATATAAAATTTTAGCCTTGGAGCTTCTTTTAAAAAAGAAAATCCATTGCGTTAAAATCTCGCCCTAATTAAATTCCTAAACCCAAGTTATAAACACCACATCTTAACAATATTCTCAAAATTACTACAATCCTTACTTTTATAGAGTTGAGAAATTAGGCAACACTGCTATTCCTATTTTCTAAAATATTTTTGATAATGAATGAATCCTACAAACTTTTAAACACTAATAATAATAATATTGCTCTGTTTTGCAACCACATTCTTTTTCCATCCTTATATAATCACATTCTTCCATGAGTTCTTCGTGAGTGTTCTTCTCTATATGTTTAATTCCACTGTTCGGCATCATAGTAATAAAGTGACTCAGATTCATTTAGCAAGCATTTTTTAGGTAATAAAAATAAGGAAAATCAATCAGAAACACTCTGTTTCTCTCTCTCGCTCTCTCTCTCTCTCTCTGTTTTCTCTTTTGAGCTAGTGAGCTGGAATCCTCTCAACGAGAAACAATCAACGACGAGACGCCAACTTTGACAATCTCCTCTCTCAGAGATATCAAGAATCGTACCCTGGATGTCTCTGACTTCTGTCTCTAGTCGTTTCTCAACCCTCCCAAAATAAAATATCCTTCTTTTTTTCTTTTTCTTTTGTTTAAGTGTGAGTTTGTGTTTTCTTTAGTTACATTAAGACCTCCCCTCTTAGAAAATTTTCAAATTATTCCATTCATTATCCGTAAGAAATTTATAAATAAATACAATTATCCTTTATTTAAAAACCCTTTTTGTCACAATATATATCTCTCTGGTCTCTCTTAAAAGAGGAATTTAACAAAGTTCTATATTAGGACTCAAATAAATTAAGTTATGCTTATAGAGTAAGCTTTCAAGGCACCCAGATAGAATCCAAAAATAGACCACTTGCTGCAAATACCCATGATAGAATCCAACAACTGAACGTGAAAAGGACCAAACTATGCAGGCTCTTCTGCTAGGATTTAAGAACTAAATGAAAAGACCAATTTGCCCTGAGCATACTTCAAGATAAATGTACTCTGAGAAAAGATTCCCTCAACTTTAAGTTTGTAGTACAAATTCATGTGACTTGCTGCCATGGCCAGAATTAAACAGCACCAGTCTGCTGCAAGAACACAGCATTCAGATGCACAAATAAAATTGCATATGCTCTTGTTTCTCAGTGATGTGCATTTGAAGCAGAATATATGATTACAACACAATCATGTCAATTTTTTTTCCATCATTACATATATATATATATACTTAAGTGTTAAAACAACAACTTACACAAGTACAGAACAAAGAAAGCGATTGGTAATCTAATCTATATTAGACAAAATTGCACCTGAGTTAGGCCAGACCTGACATCAAGAAGAAAAGATGAAGGGATTCTTGGGTGCCAGGACCAAAAGATTCATCTAGGATGATGACCTTTCGTCACCAGGACTTCCAGGCCTTGATACATCAAAACGAGGGAAGGCTGATATCTGACTCGGGGTACTTGAGACGGTGCAGTCATATAACTGTCCAGCTTCTTTGCATACCTGATCAAGGATCACAAGAAAGTCCCTTACCACTGTGAAAATTCTGAATGGATGAGCTTCCTCCTTTGCTGAATCTCCATGGAAGTACTCGGTTGTCTCCTTCACCGAAGAAAGCGTGATGCTCTCCTGCGCTTGAATCCTTTGGATTTCGCCTTCTGCGCGGTTCAGGAAGGCACTCATATTATTGTGGAATAGCTGGCTGCATTCCTTTGAACTAAATGCAGCATTCAGTCTCAAAACATCATGGATCTTTCCAATCCCTACAGCAAGCTTTGATACATTGCCGCTAAGCGTGTTGGAGTCCATAGCTGCTGCCTTCTTCACATTGCTGAGCTCACTCCCCAGTCTGGAAACAACTTGAAGGCCAAGCTTTTTGCATTCCAGATCATACTGTAGGGTGTTTGCCTGGGCTTTAGGCATGGCGGAATTGGCGGAGAGAAGTCGGCAACCTTCAGCTTTTGCTATTTCCTGGACTACAAAATGTAGAAGGGTGGTCTTTCCATCAGTGCCTCTCACATCCACCAGCTTCAAAAGTGTGTCGAGTTTGAAGGCCTCAGCATCCCCACGGTTTGTACCGACATTCATGCGGTTTCCGGTCTTTAGAACAGCCTCTAGAAGCTTCCGGAACATCCGGCTGCTCCTAAGCTCTTCACAGGCTGCCTGAAAAATCAACGCAACGAAACTTAGCATTTTTATGCAACCCAGAAAACTAGAAGCAGAAGAGCTGTCTTTCATCTTCCCTACAGCATAAGAATGCTTGCCTTGCAGCCATATTTCTCAGTATAATATCACTCTAGTAGTATTCCAAAATATATACATGCTTCATAAAATCAATCAACATACTTCAAGTTCATGGATCAAAAAACATCAATATCATCTACTCTGTCAAGTTCTAGTAATTACACCTACCTCCAGAGCACTCATTGTCATTAGTTGAGCCCCTTACACCTAGTATATGATTAGGAAGAGAAAATCTAAAAGATAAATGGTAACCCACTTCCATTTTCTTCTGAATATGCCAGAATGATAGCTAGGTTTTGCATATGTCGTGCAGCATTACCAAGATGCAGGAAAAGGAGAAAAAAAATGCAACATAAATTACCTCAAGAGTAGTCAGCAGATTTCTAAGGTGATTAACATCCGAATCAAAACTCGCAATGTAAAGCATAGCAACTACTCTCTTAAATGCGAATGGTACATCAAGCAGTGCCTTGAGAAACTCTTCAGCTGGACCTAGCTTTAAAGGGGAATCATTTCTGTACTCCTTCAGTTTAAGTTCTTCCTCTTTGGTTGGAACCATCTTCATGAGCTCTTCTAAAAGCTCATTTCCCAAGCTATCAGAATTACCTGTTCGCCAGGAAGACAATCAGTGAATTATGAATATCAAACTGTTGATTTGTGAGTAACAAATATGTATGGGCATTGAAGAGAAACTAATTGATCACAATGGACAAGTCAGACAAAGTCAAGCTCTATGATATTCTCCTTTATGCCAACAAGACATCCTAGACAGGACAAGATATAACTTATAACACATATAAGTCATGATAATTTCTTTGTTAATGGGTGCAAACTCCATCTTATGCACGTAGAGCCTCATGTACAAGCAAAAGATCTTATTTCCACAACTGGGAAGTCATACCTTCCAAGAGGGCCTCACAAACTTCCCCCTTGGACACATTCAATGCCTTCAGCAGAATAGCAATGTTCTGGGACTTCTTTGGATCAAGCATTCCATTCTCTTGCTTCTGAGAATGAACAAAGCTCCGGCCAGATGATTCCTTCAAGGAAATGTTTTTTGTGTTACAGACGAACAATGCCTCGATCATCTCCTCATTCAGCCTGCCAACCAGTTAAATATAAATCTTTGAAACTTGATAGGAGATTAGTCATTTTACAGCGAAAAGATTCATTTGCTATACTTACTGGAACGAATTCGACTTCAACTTATCCCACACCATTTCTCGACCGGAGCTCGCCCGGACCTTATCCCAATGCAAAGGTTTCAGCTTGGGCCTGATGTTCTCCTCACTCTTCTCCCCAGTATCCATGCTTTCCTTTGATTCAGGTACATTCCTCGATCCACTGTGTCTAGGAGGCACAAGAATCGGAGGGTGAGGAGCAGGAAACCTTGTAACCTGACAGAGAGATTTGCCCGCCGATGGCAATGGCGGCGGAGGCGGTGGAGGTGCAGGCCATGAATTCTGGTCCGTTGTCTCCAAAGCTCCCACCTTTCCGTCGAACACTCTCTTCGGAGGCGAGTAAGGTGGCGAAGCCGAAGATGGTCCTCTCTTCGGAGGCGACGGGGTCAGCGGCCGGAGAAGGGTCATTGGTGGAGGCGGCAATGGGGGTGGCCCGACTGTCTTGCCCGGGCTCGAACAGGTAGTGGGCGATGAGGGAGACAGCGAAGACGCCAAATTGGAAGCGGCGTCCGAACCAGAGCTCAGAGTGGAGTCCCTGGACGCGCATTTCTCCACCATCGAGCTCGACTCCGGCCGGCCGAGCCGCTCCCTTCTCGCCGGCGACTCCTGAGGAGAGTAGAACTCCTCCTCCGGCGAGCGACCCACATGGCGTGGGAGCGGCGGGAGCGGCCTGAGCTCCGGGGAGCCACCTCCGGCGACAGTGCCAGTGCTGGCGCTGGCACCCTCTCCGGCCCCGGAGCGGGAGCTGACGACCGTGCCCAAGTAGAGGAAATCCGAGGCGGCCTCGGAGGAGGCGGGAGGGAAGAGGCGGAGGCTGTCGGAGCTGGGGTCCTTGCCGGCTGCGCGGCGGCGCCGGCGACGGAGGTGCAGGGCCGCTGCGAGGGATAGCAAGAGGACGAGAAGAGAGAGGAGAGAGAGAACGGTGGCAGAGAGGAGCTTCGTGGGGAAGTGGCGGGAGGATGAGTGTAGGGAGGAGAGGTTGGCGGGAAAGGTGGGGAGAGAGGAGAGCTGAGTTGGCGACGGAGGAGGCGGGGAGGGGTACACTGGGAAGAAAGGCAGAGAAGAGGACGAGGAGGTGGTGGAGGAGGGGTATTTCGGGAACGAAGGGGAAGGAGGTTGGGTCGGTGACAAGTAGGAGGAGGAAGAGGCAGAGGAGGAAGCCAAGGGGAACAAGGAGTGGTGGAGAACTCGACGGTTGTGGGGATGCGAGTGGGGAGACGGGGGGTGAGAATAGAGCAAAAAAAGAAAGGAGGAGAAGAAGAGGAAGAGGAAGTAGAGGTGGGTTGGCATTGTTTGGAGTTGACACAGTGCAGCGGGTTTGAGCACTTCCTCTTGAGAGCAGAGGGGAGGAGAGATAGAGAGGTAGAAGAAGGCGTGGAGTACTTTTTTGAAAACTTTTAATGCCAACTTTTATTAAGTTGTGGTCAAATCATAGGGTAATAGGTTAATTAGTATGCAAGGGAGGGGAGGGGGGGGGGGGCCGTTTGTGAAAAGAAAAGAAAAACTTACAATTGAACACTATCTAGGATTGCAAATATGATATGAATCATATGATACTTATTCAGATGGACCTTATAATGCAAAGTGCTGGAAAAATGATCTCCTATTTTTAACCAAGTTGGGTGGGGGATGGGTTGTTTCATGGAACAGAGAAAGGTACGGCAGCATTGGAAGGATTAGCTGGCAAGCTCTGGAGAAGGGATGGTTATTTTGTTCGCTTTTGCCATGGCTCAGTACACCAATCAAGATCCCAGAGAGAGAGAGAGAGAGAGAGAGAGAGAGAGAGAGAGAGAGAGAGAGAGAGAGAGAGAGAGAGAGAGAGAGAATGAGAGGTTTGAGGAAGGTGATTTTTAATTGAGCTTTTGACTAATCTATTCACAATCTAAGCTTTATTTACTAATATAAATTACTATCCTCGAATTTATTACTAGAAAAGTTATGTTTTAGTATAGCCTCGTAAAATATGATGAATTTATAAGTATTTTACTTGTAGGGTAAAAACACTACCAAGATAAATGTTTTAATATAAAAGTAAACATTTTAGCTTGAATTAGAATACTAACTTAAACAAATTTATACAAATAAAATATTAAAATATTCAGCAATTTGGCTTTCTCTCTCTCGTAACCAGACGATTAAAATTAAATAATAATAAATAAAATTAACTAAATATACTAATCAATTTTTTAAATTATAAGAATAAATTAGTCATATTTTATTTTTCTCTGGTGTGGTCCAATTATTAAGAAACAGTTATAAGGATAAGCAATAAAAAAAAACTTAAATTTTAATTATTTTACCAATTAATTTAGTTACATATGTAAAATATCTTATATGCCCTTTAATTTATCAAATAACTAATTACTTGGTCTCGAATCATTCCCCAGCCGAAAATATTGAATTAATTAGTGAAACTTTAAAGTATACTTTTTTTAGTAATAAATTTGTCCGACATTTGATAAAAAGAATTAAAAACATTGGCTAGTTTAGTCAATCACTCCATTTAATTCTAGCATGTCTGTCCGACAGGGGATGGTGGGTTTGGGAGCAGGGACAGGCGCAAGCATTTCCTGCATTCCAACGACTTGGCGGCCACCAATTGGATATTATCAGATTGGTTAATAACATTAATAATATTACTTCCTTGTGTCCGGTTCACACGACTTTGATTTATTTATACAACGTAAATTATCCAAAACTTTTATTTTATTACTTCGCCTGCTTAATAATTTAAAATAACTTTAAATAAATATTTAAATATAAGAATTTATATAACTATCATAATATACCTAACAAAAAATTTCCATCTTAAAAATAGATGATTCAAATTTACTCAAGACATTAGGATTATTTCTATCGAAGAAAAATAAATTATTAATAATGTAGTGGTATTATAATATATTACTATAAATTTAAATAAAAAATTAATAGTTTCGTATTAATTTAAACCACAAGAAGCCAAGTTGAAACATTTTCTCTTTTTTTTTAATGATACTAATTTTGAGGACGAGGAGAACCGTCGGAATGCATGCAGATAATTCTCATCTGACAACACGCCCAAAGCGATCCAGGTGAGTGAGTGAGTGAGCAGAGAGGCTTCTTCTTCTTCTTCTTCTTCTTCTTCTTCTTCTCTCTGTATCTCTCTCTCACTGTATATATAAATAGTTGAAAAGCTTAGATATATTTATAGACTAATCTCAGTGGTGGCAGGGTTTTGAGACGACAGCAGGTATGAGTGTTGAAGTGGGACGGCCGTGCCGGAATTTGGGCATAGAAACCTGCGTTTGGCTCTTCAAGATTGTCTGCAGCCAATCCATAAAGCATACAAATGACAAACTTTGGTAGAGGAAAAAGCTATTAGATTTGTAGTGTCACATCCTCCACTATGGCACTATGGCTGCCGCAATAGAGTGGGACCTCAGTGGGCAAGCTTTATTTTTGGTCCTGGCCTCCCTTTCTCCCTGAATAATTATGCCAGGGGAGCATCGAGTCTTGTGAACAGTTTTAATTAAACTAAAATATCTGGGATCAATGCAGGTCACTCTGAACAGCACATTGTCTGTGCGACTAACTTGATCATCTGTATATTTTATCGTCTGGGTTTTCTATATTCAATTTGGAATGAGATCGAGTTACTGCATAGTAAACAGGTTATTATGTTATTAACGGATTGGCGGATTATAAATAGATAGCGGGTTAAGGTATAAATATGAACATGATCTGCTTATTAATTGATTATGACGGTCAACTCATTTATGACCTGAATCTAATTGTATTAAATGAGTATGATGGTTACGACTTGAATTCTTACATCTCGGCGTGATCCTTGGCCCTAATTCGATATAGTGATGTGATATAAGCTAAGTTTTGATTTGCTCAGCGCGAAAGTTTGACCAGTTTGATCCACACACAGTCAGACTCATTATTTTCTTCGAAAACACCTCCCCCACCCTGTGACAATATCTCCTATTAAAATGCTGGAGCACGATCACGAGCTAGAATATTTCAGCACAAGCCAGCCCAACCGACTAATTTGTGGGCTTGCGAAAAGAGGCCCAAGATGGGCCGATTGACTCGTGTGTTGGCTTGCTATCGTAGGCCCAACCCGGTCGAGGATAACCTCTGGCCCGATCCCACTTCCCGAAAATAAACCCACCCGCTAAGGGTTTTAGAGCTAGGTTTATCGAGATTGGAGGGGGGTTGAGGGCGAAGTCCAACTGAAGGCCGACATCCATCCGGCTGCGAGCACGACAGATTGGTAGGAAACATCGATTAGATGCTTATTTTCTTTCTTTTCTTTTCTGTGATCCGTTCATGCAGACGGTTCGTTATTTTATGGTGATCTTTGTCTTTGGATCGTTAGTAACTGTTTCGTGCGCAACCAATTGGTAAATTTTTATTTTTATTTTTCTTTACGTGGTGCTGCGATGATATGAGCATTTGGTTCGCGCTGTTTGAAGTGAAAAATTGGTGAAGTAATTTTTGTTGTTGTTGTATATTTCCGGTCCGTCGTTATGAGTTTGTTTAATCTTTCTATTATCTACTCTTAGTTCTCTCTCTCACTCCTAAACTTATTTTTGATACTTCTCTGCTCCCAAAAATGTCACTCCTGTTAAGTTTGGATTCCAAGAAAGTAAGCCTCAAATTGAGTCAGGTTTTGGTGTGCAAATTTTTTAATTTTGTTTTAATGTTATGATTCTGATTGAATGTTCAATGGAGATCATTCTTGATTTGTTTTGGCCCCCAGTGGTAGAAACAGTAAATTTGTGGCTTTAAACCATTAAAATTGATTTAATCAACGTCCAAATGATGGATTTATTTCTCTTGTGGTGGTGCAATGATTTAGAACTGGCGTTTGTCTTTGTTCTGTCTGAAGTAAAAAGTGGTGTTTACTGGTCTTCCAGTGAAGCAATTTCCCAGCCTTCCGATTTATTTTTTTCTAGTTTTTCCTTCTGATTTGTGAAATTCTTTATCTGAGAGTTAAATGTTGGGTAATTTATTCACTGATCTTTGAAGTAGAGAAGCAGCATTGACTATTATTCCGGTTGTTTGGTGCAGTGATGCAGTGACTGCCATTTGAATACTCAAGGTGGCATAATGAGACGCTATTGCCGTTATGCTTATTAACTTGCCAAAGGCAACAGAAATACATCGAGCACGGCTCCTATCTACCACCAGTAAAGCATCTTTCCTTCCAGAGGTTGCATCATCATGGTTTGCAGCACTACTGAAGGAATGCAAGTCCGTGTTTACTGCCCGACAGATTCACCAACAAATCCTTACCCGTGGACTTCTTACTTCACCTGCCTCCTTGTCTTCATTGAGACCATCATCATCGCTGTCGTTTTCGTCGTTGGGAACTGGCATTGTAGCTTCTTACCTTGCTTGTGGTGCTCCAGCCGATGCACTCTATGTGTTGGAGCGTCTCACACCCTCTCCTGTCCTATGGTGGAATCTACTCATCCGACAAGGCATAAAGGATGGCCACCTTGATCATGCTCTCAGCCTTTGTCACCGCATGCAGAGTGTTGGAACTAGGCCTGACCATTTCACTCTCCCTTTTGTCCTGAAAGCATGTGGCGAGCTACCCTCCTATCGTCGGGGGATTTCTGTTCATGGACTGGCATGCAGTAATGGCTTTGAGTCAAATGTCTTTGTGTGTAATGCTTTAGTGGCCATGTATGCTCGCTGTGGTGCTTTGGAGGAGGCCAGTTGCATGTTTGATGAAATACTTTATAGGGGAATTGATGATGTGATCTCCTGGAATTCCATCGTTGCTGCCCATGTTAAGGGTGGCAATCCACGAATTGCGTTGGAGCTTTTTGCAAGGATGGCAAAAGTTGTCCATGATAAGGATAGCGAATGCAGATCAGACATTATAAGCCTTGTCAACATCCTTCCTGCTTGTGCCTCTCTCAAGGCATTCACTCAAGCCAAAGAAATTCACAATTATGCCTTGAGAAACAGTCTATTTACAGATATATTTGTGGGCAACGCTATCATTGATGTTTATGCGAAGTGTGGAATGATGGAAGATGCCGTCAAAGTTTTCAATGCCATGAAGGTCAAAGATGTGGTGTCCTGGAATGCAGTGGTCACTGGGTATTCACAGAATGGAAGTTTTGAGGATGCATTTGAGCTTTTTAAAAAGATGTGCAAGGAGAATATAGCATTAAATGTTGTGACATGGAGTGCTGTGATCTCTGGGTATGCACAGAGGGGGCTTGGCCAGGAGGCACTAGGAGTTTTTCGGCAGATGCAGTTATCAGGATCAGAGCCTAATGCAGTCACCATCATCTCTCTTTTGTCGGCTTGTGCTTCAATTGGAGCATTGTCTCAAGGTATGGAAGCGCATGCCTATTCTCTAAGAAAATGCATTATGACATGGGATGATTATGATGGCCATGGTGAAGATCTCATGGTGCAAAATGCACTTATAGACATGTATTCAAAATGCAGAAGCTTCAGTGCTGCCCGTGCTGTATTTGATTCCATACATCTGAAGGAGAGAAATGTTGTGACATGGACTGTCATGATCGGTGGTTATTCACAGCATGGAGATGCCAATGCTGCCCTCGAGCTTTTCTCACAGATGATTTCAGAATCTTCAGCTGTTCTTCCTAATGCTTTCACCATATCTTGTGTTCTCATGGCCTGTGCTCGGCTTGCAGCTCTGCGATTTGGTAAACAGATCCATGCCTATGTGATACGCCACAGATATGAAGCTGCTATGCTTTTTGTAGCAAATTGTCTCATTGACATGTACTCAAAGTGTGGTGATATTGATGCTGCTAGAAATGTGTTTAACAACATGCCCGAAAGAAATGCTGTTTCTTGGACCTCCTTGATGACAGGGTATGGCATGCATGGCCATGGTGATGATGCCTTGTGTGTCTTTGAGGAGATGCAAAGGGCAGGGTTAGTGCCTGATGGCATTACCTTCCTTGTTGTTCTCTATGCCTGCAGCCATTCTGGAATGGTTGATCTGGGACTGAGGTATTTTGACAATATGAATAGAGACTACGGGGTTGTTGCAGGTGCAGAACATTATGCTTGTGTTATTGACCTGCTGGGCCGTGCAGGGCGCTTAGACAAAGCTTGGGAGATGATTAGGAACATGCCAATGGAACCAACCTCAGTTGTTTGGGTAGCTTTGCTTAGTGCCTGTAGAATCCATGCTAATGTGGAGCTTGGTGAATATGCTTCCAAGAAGTTGTTGGAGATGGAGTCTGAAAATGATGGATCGTATACACTGCTTTCAAATATCTATGCTAATGCTGGGCGATGGAAAGATGTAGCTAAAATCAGATTCCTTATGAAGAAATCAGGAATCAAGAAAAGGCCAGGGTGCAGTTGGATTCAGGGGAAACAGGGGACAACTACATTTTTTGTTGGAGATAGATCTCACCCACAATCTCTGAAAATATATGATCTTCTTGGAACTTTAATGGAACGCATTAAAGCCATGGGTTACGTACCTCAAGTGCACTTCGCCTTGCATGATGTAGATGATGAGGAAAAAAGTTGCCTTCTCTATGAGCACAGTGAGAAACTTGCTCTTGCTTATGGCATCCTCACCTGTCCCCCCGGAAGTCCCATCAGGATCACAAAGAACTTGCGTGTATGTGGCGACTGCCATAGTGCATTCACATTCATCTCGATGATTGTTGATCATGAAATCATATTGAGGGATTCCAGTCGCTTTCATCACTTTAAGAAGGGTAGTTGCTCTTGCGGTGGCTATTGGTGACAATCCTTAAAAAATTGGTAACTGCAAGTTTTGACAGTGTAATGGGTGCATATTTGCTTCTCAGTTGAAAATAATAAGTTACTCATTGATGATATGACACTGCTAATGATATATGATTATGATCATTCTTTTTGTTATCTTGGGCTACAATTGCATCACTAAGTTACATTGCATTTATTCTCTTTCTTTTATGTTGGATTTTCCTCTTTTCTCTTCTGTCAACTTCATTACCAAACAGGCAAATTGATAAACTATACAAGCAACTAGAATTTCGAGGTAAATGGCTTCTAGTGCCTTTGTGTGATATATTCTCTTCTACTAACCAGATACTGATCCAACGATCATAAAGAAAAAAACAAGATATTAATTCTTGTATTCTATGATTGTGGATAAGATCTTTCTTTTTTTCTTCCTCAAACTGTACTATGCTGATATACAGAGTGAAAAGAAGGTGATCTCTTGTGAATCCTATTCTGCTCATGTTTTATACTCTATCTGTTCATTTCTCTGGTTATTCATAATCATGTGAAAGATTCTTGAGAATTTTAGCTGAAATTTTAGATGCAAGTATGCAACTGTAAAATAAACACATCATGGTGCATGTAGGTCATTCCAAAGTGTTTAATAGGCATATTCTCTGGATTAAAAACTGTAAACTCTGTTTCTAGGTAAGCACGACAAAAATGTAGACCATTCTGATATAAATATTTGTTAAACTGCTCTTGTAGATATTATGGAAAGTTGCATACTTACATCAGCATGGGTAGGAAAGGAGTAGCCCTATCTGTCTTGTTCTTTGTTTCTTTCATGTTCTCTTATTAGTTAGTTTTGTTCAAGCTTCATCTTATATTCATCATGACGATTCTGTTTTCTCTTCTTTTTTTCTTTTTTTTATTGTTTCTGATAGTTTGATTTTTCAAGTCCAAGTCCCAGGTGGCTCTCCAATGCAAGGATGCCCAGTTCGGGCTTGTCGATTTGGGCTTGAGGCCAATCTAAACTTGATCCAAGTTCGAACAGGCTCGGGTTATATTTCCACTACTTACATCTAAAATCACTTTACTTTCTAGATATTCTTTTTTTTTTACCACATCAATCTCTGTATTTCTGACTAAAATAAAACAATAAGATTTTAGTTTATCTAATAAATACAAATAGATATTATAGTTACACAGAAAAAATTATACAGAGGTAAATATAGATTTCTAACATATATATTATTTTCTTTTGTGTGCTTTTAACCTTTTAGATTGGAAATATGAAAGGTGGGTCCGATGGGACTGTTCAACCAACATGACGCACGTTTCATGGCAGATCTAAGGTGCCCCCTTGCTTGCTGACTTGCCGTCTCAGTTGGTAGGGTTCGACCATGTCGCCCACTAAGGTTATCTGCCGTATGAGCAGGGACAGTGGACACCCACACTCTCATACATGTGGGTGGCTGCCAACCGAGACCTTGCATTTGCTTTCTGCCTTTCTAACTTGAATTGACGTTTCATTTTCTTTAAGTTAAGACACTTGCAAGCCTATCCAAATCTAGCTTTTTGGAAAGCAAGTTATTCATCCATGATAAATGTTTGATGCTGCAAAGAGTACTCTTAATCTTGTTGAGTTCTACTATAACAGCATTAAAGTCTTTTACAAGGTTTGTAATGGATGTGTCTACCGCTTATAGTTGCAGTTTATAAAGGTTATATAGGAAGGAATCCATGCAGCATAGTTTAAACAAGTTGTCAGACAAAATCTGAAGAACTCTTGGTCTTCAAGACATTCTTCTGGCGGAATATATTGACTGCCCTATTTTATTAGCACAAGGTAAAGTTTTGGTATAATAGAAGTACTTCTACATTATGGATTGCCTTGTGTGAAAGTAGCAAGGATATATTTATCATTTAGTATTGTTGCTTTGTGGATGCAGTCTCTTTTTACTGAAAACTTGGGCACGTAGGTATCATATGTTACATCACAGAACAGTAAAATGTAGCAAGATCTTCACAATCTTATCCTAAAATCTATGACAGAAGTGGAGGCATATGTTGCATCACAAGGAAATTAAGGTGAAGCCTATAATATCACTTTGTTTTGTAACAGGTTGCCTGTGTCTCCTACCCCATTGTTGGGAAAGATGGCTCTCATTATCTGCACATGTATAAGCTAATGCTTTTATTGGCCACAAAAGGGGAATCCACAGAGGACAGGCAGCTCTTTTCCATGGCAAGGTAGGGCTTGGGCATGACAGGTTTCCTATGATTGGAAAATAAAGTAAAAAAGAGGTTGTGTCTTGTCCTGATCTATAATATTGTTCTGCAGGGGGGATAATGGAGAGTTAGATACCCCCCTATGCTTTGGCTGTATTAGTCTTCTAAACCCTCTTTCTTGTGATTAATTGCTTTGTTTCTATTCATTTGTTTTAAGGTTCATGAACATATATATGTATTTTAGATTGCAAGATGGGTGTATCAAGCAGGTACTGATTGATTTCAAAGCAGTCATACAGGTTAAAGAGGAAGGACTTTTTTATTTCCTTTCAATATTTGGCCAAAGAGAAACTTTCACTACTTCCACGTGGAAAGGTACAAAGTTTGAATTGTAGCATGACATCGTAATAGCTTAGAATCATCTCCGGAGTTGAGATGATACATTGAATAGTCTCCTACTCTTTTACAAGCCCTAATGTAAAAAGTGAAAAAAAAAAATGTGAAAGAAAAGAGAAGATGAAGTCAATTAAGATGGGAAGATGGCAGCCTTTCATCAGGAAGAAGAAAATAATAATAATAATAATAATAAAATAAAAAAGTTTTAGCAAGATGCTTTCTTTCTGTGACTACAAATACAGTCGAATCATCTTTCTACAGTCTTTTGTGTCATAATTGCTGTGACAAAAACCCATCCATCCATCCATCTCTCACTAATACTATAAATTATGAGTTAGCTCATACTGCCTAGTCCTGCACTCTCCCTGCATTTCTATTTCTATTAGACTTTGTGATTCTTAGAATAGATTCCCCAAAAATGATGACAAGTTTGTTCCTAAGCGATGAAATGATTGTGTAAGCAATCATTAAAAATTGGCTTGTTTTGCATTGCTCCAGTTTGCTTTTCATTTTAACTATACTATACTTTTAAAACCATGGCTTGTAATAAGAATACTTACTACTACTACTACTACTACTCCCTTTTTGCATATCTGGCTAGCTAGTATGTACTTTTGACTTACGAATATGTGGAAAAAAGAAGAGGTTTTATGCTATAAGATCAAGATGTACTGGATGCTAATCTATATGCCCAAGAAAGAAAAAAAAAAAAATTTCAAGAAAGAAGCTTTGAAAGTATTCTGAAAGTGATAAGCAGTAGGACACAATTAATCAGATTATATATGATGATGGAAAAGAAAAGAGCTGATTAAATTTGTGTTATGCCACCACCACCCTTTGGTTTGCTTTCCTCTTCATTGTTCTGCCTCCCTTTAGAGAGCAACATGAAAGCTTCACATGGAAATAAAACTCTGCCCTTGGAAGCCATCTCATGCCTCACCTTTTCCCAC
Source organism: Typha angustifolia (assembly GCF_048772165.1). Lineage (NCBI taxonomy): Eukaryota > Viridiplantae > Streptophyta > Magnoliopsida > Poales > Typhaceae > Typha > Typha angustifolia. The sequence goes on from NC_133239.1 coordinate 3,251,748, forward strand.
AGGCAATCCAGCAGTAGTGATCATTCCATAAGCATGCAAGATCCAGCTCCACACCACCCCTACGCATCGACGAGCCGGCCGGGAAATCTCGACGACAACGACGACAACTGGGCCTCGAAGATCCTCCGCGAGTGCGCAAGAGCCATTGCGGAGAAGGACTCTGCGAAGATCCACCATCTCCTATGGATCACGAACGAGCTCTCGTCTCCCTACGGCGATCGAGATCAGAAGCTCGCCTCGCATTTTTTACGAGCACTCTTCTGCAAAGCATCCGAGTCCGGGAGCAGTTTCTACAAGACACTGACATCAACTGCTGAGAAGAACCACTCGTTTGATACTGCAAGGAAGGTGATGCTCAAGTTTCAAGAGGTAAGTCCATGGACTACATTTGGTCATGTCATTTCGAACGGTGCAATCTTGGAAGCCTTAGAAGGAGAGGCTAAGCTTCATATAGTTGATATCAGTAACACCTATTGCACCCAGTGGCCAACCCTACTAGAATCTTTAGCCACTCGATCCGAGGACACGCCGCATCTAAGGCTGACGGTCGTGACGGCGGTCGGCATGGAGAGATCCATCATGAAGGAGGTAGGCCAACGGATGGAGAAGTTTGCAAGGTTGATGAGGGTTCCTTTTGAGTTCCATGTGGTGACGACTGTTGGGTCACAGCTAGGTGAGCTCAAGGGGGAGGACATCGGAGTGAGAGAGGGCGAGGCGGTGGCGGTGAACTGCGTCGGGGCATTGCGGCGCGTAAGAGTGGAAGAGAGGAGCAGCTTCATTAGAATGCTTTGCAAACTGAGGCCAAGGGTACTGACTGTAGTAGAGGAGGAGGCAGACTTCACAAGCAATAGCAACGACTTCGTCAAGTGCTTCGATGAGTGCTTGAGGTTCTACAATGCCTTCTTTGAGATGCTAGAGGAGAGCTTTCTGCCCACAAGCAATGAGAGGCTTGTCATAGAGAGGGAGTGCTCAAGAGGCATCCTTAGCATCCTGGCTTGTGATGGAGATCATGATCATGGAGCAGGCGAGAGGAGGGAGAAAGGAAGCCAATGGAGTAGAAGGCTGACAGAATACTTGTCATCTACCAGCTTCAGTGAGGATGTCATGGATGACGCTAGGGCATTGTTGAGGAAGTATCGGTCCGGCTGGTCGCTCGCCGCCGGGCAAACCGGTGCCGCGGCGGCGGCGGGGGTTTACCTGGCCTGGAAGGGAGAACCAGTGACATGGGCATCAGCTTGGAAGCCATAAGGGGATGAGGTTGAACACACATGGTTCTTGCTTCACTTACCATTTGAAGTTTTGATATTTAAGTTTGAAAAAAAAAAGTGAGATGCGTTTGGAAGAAGTTGTTTATATGGATCAAGGCTTTTTTTTTCTTTTTTTTTTTAATTTTATTTTGTTTGAATACATGGAATTGATATTTGCTACATATATGCATCAAGGTGAACAGACCTTCATTTGCATTTCATGACCTAATTCAGTGTAGAGAGCTAGCTAGCTTAGCAATTTCACATAAGATGCCAACCCTAATCCCTTAGATGATCAATGGTAGGCTCATGTGACAATTAATTAATCCTAAGATTTAGCTCCACATTCATTGTTTGAACCTATGATGATTCCCTCTTCTTCTTTTTAAGTTCCTCTGATAGGAGTGGAGAAGCATTAATTACTTAGATTTGGATACAATTTTGGTTACAGATGTGGATGGTACTTTGTGGTTTTTTCTTTTTGGAGCCAACTTGATGTCCCAATTTATCAACTTTTGACTTTTCTTAAGCCAATTAAAGCCTTTGCTCCTCTGGATTGCCAAGTAGTGCTCAATTCCTTTTCAGCTTATTATGTTTGGCTGTTTGCATATGTAGTAAACCCCTGAACCATGGTGGCATTGCATGAGCTTTAATTAAGAGAGAGAGAGAGAGAAAGAGAGAGAGAAGAGAGAGAGAGAGAGAGAGAGAGAGAGAGAGAGAGAGAGAGAGAGAGAGAGAGAGAGAGAGAGAGTAAGAGAAAGAGAGAGGTGTTCATCTGGCATATTCTTATCATTGCAAAAGATGAATAATCACCAGAAACTGTGCTAGTGTGGTGCTTCTGACAGTGTAGGTCCACATCAAACAATATACTCAGATACATGAGTAGCAAATTTATTTACTCTACATGTCTAAATTAAAGTCACTGGTCTACATCAGTGATTTTTATTCAATATCAAACACTTTTTCTTCCAGAACTTAGATACTATAGATGAACACTGAGTTGTTTAGCAATTGATATTCTAGCCTTTCTATATAGCATACCTACTACCAACATGATGACATATCTTCATATGAATTAGAGGTCACCTTATCATTAGATATAATGTTTTGACGTGCAAACTTAAAACTTATGAAGTGGGAACAAGAGTTCAAATGATTGTAACATCTTTTGCCTTCCTCCATTATTTGATGGCCAGTTGCTTTTGTAGCCCATTAGGGAAGAAGCTCAAAGGCATGAAGCATTCAAACCTACATATCAATGTCACTTTCCAAGAGTTTAGTACCTTCATCTATAGGCATGCAGTTTGCATTCTGCCGGACTTTGATACCACAATCTTATTATGCCTGTTAAGGTTGGACAAGATGGGAGTCTGGCTGTTACAATCCCATAAGTACACAATTTTTTTCATTCTCATCCACCCCTTTTCCCAAATCTTGGCCATGTTGTTGTTGTTGTTGTTGATATCTTTTTACCAATGGCTCACATTTGATAAACAACTTACTTTATTCTCAATATATAGGTTCAAAAACGGTAAAATAAAGCTACGCTCGCATAGAGTTCTAATAAAAAATTTACTAAATATCAATTTTATCGTGAGTGAGTGAGAATGTTACTGTAACTTTTTTTTAGCTGAAATACTAAGTGGTTTGGTTGTGAGTAAAATATGGATAAAGAACATGAATTATATTAAAGGTGGATTTATGGTGGCCTAAAAGTAGTTGTTACTTATCATATCTTGTTTAACTGATTTGGAGCTATATATTTGGAAGTTGGGTACTATCATAAAGTTACCAGTGTGCCGGTGTAGTGAGTTCAAATCTCGGTTATTTTTACCCTTAGGGCCCCAGCTTATATATTATTTTTACTACAGTGTCCCCCACTTCATAAAAGGAAGGGTGTGATTTGTAAATATTGGAAATGCGTAGTTCTAAGAGTAAATTACCTTAAATGTAGGGTTTGAAGTGCAAATTCCCCCAAGAAGTATAGCGGCGCCGGCAGTTCGAATGAGTTGATGAGCTCTCACCGGCTCCTCTCCGTTTCGTCTCTCCCTGGAACTCGCGTCCTCCTCTCTCTCTCCCCCGCACGAAACCCTAGCCCTAGAGAGATGGACGCTGTCAGGAAGCAGTTCGACGTCCTCGTGGGAGCCAACAGCAACGGCGACGTGAGGGAGTTCAACCGCAAGTACTACGACCGCGATGTCTGCCGCCTCGACCGCTTCCGGTGACGGTAATACCATCTCAAACCCTAGAACCTTCCATTGACGAAATTTCTCTCTATTAGGGGTTCCCGGTCCGTCCATTCCGATCTTTCTTCCTTGGAAAAAGTGAATTTTGGTCTATTTTATGAGATTTGTATGAACTGAAGTTGTGCTTTTGATGCTGTTCCAGAAAATGGATATGGGTCCTTGCCCGAAGGTGCATTCTTTGCAGCTTGGGAAAGAGTATCCTTGTAAGCGAAGAATTGAAGAATTAGCCCTTCCTCTTGCTTGGTAACTGTGATTCTGTTAACGGAAAGGATTTGATTGCTTCGGTTGACTGTTGAAATTACTATTATGATAGCAGTGATTTTGTATAAATTACTCGATAAATTGGACGAGGATTCTGTACAGATTGGGACTTCAGATATGAGCGATGATACGTGGGTTACGAATAACGAATGTGAGTTTCTTTTTAATTGAATAAATTGAAGATGCTTGCTTAATAGTACGACTTGGACGAACCTACATTACTTTGCTTAAATAAAGTACAATCAAACAAAAATATATTATTCTTTACGTGTGTAGAGACTTGCATATATGTGCTTAATCTTCAAGATTTGTTGGAGTTGTGTCTGCATACCCTATCCATATCCTTGCTGCTTTACCATATACTATTCAATTCTACAATGATTTAGAAGAACTGGTTTCTACTCTACTTGCGTCTTGTTGAGATACAATTCTCTGATAGTTTATATTTGCCTTTTTGGCTAGTTGATAGTCACATTCCTCCTTTCCCTGAAATTTTGTGATGGTGTAATGACCTGTTATTTGTGTCTTCTACTTCATCTTGTTATGTCTTTCTATTAGACTTCTTCATGCATCTACCTATGCATTCTTGTTTCTAGAAAAATCTGAACTTGTAGTTGATTGTTAAATATTGCTCTCAGATTTGGAAGGAAAAACTGACAGTAAAATTTGGACTTTGGATGAAGTTGAAGAACTTGGAAATAAGAGATCTGATAAGCAGGTATTGGTTTGTACTACTACAAATCTTTCATAAATCCTGTGATGATATGAAATGTAAATTTCACTATTTTATAGCCTTCACTCTGCAATTTTGCCTTTTGCATTGTTTTTACTACTGATACAGTCTGTCATAAAACTATGTTATACATTAAACATATCTTTATTTCACTGCAGTCTATGCTTCTTCTTGATGCTTTCAACAAAGATCTCGCTTTCTTTAATTAATCCGCTACGAAATCCTCAATTAGCATCTTTTCCTGCACCTACTCCGCCAGATCCACACACACAAGAGATGATAAATGAGAGAAGCTTAAAAATGCTGAAGAGCTTGGTACTCGCATTCGAAATGAAGTACTTTGATTTTATATGTGATAGATATTCTTTTGCCTTGACCAGACATTAATCCTAATCCTTTGTTCCCCCTTCCATTTTTCCTATTGTGTTTTGAACAAACCGATAATTTGTATTGTTTTAGATGGAAAAGATGGAGGAGTTATGTTTATCAAAGTAATCATCAAATCTGATTTATTGCCATGTTGTAGCACACTGGAACTGGTTTTGCTTCTGTAATTAATATGAAGTTCAAATTATAATTTCCTTATTGTGGTTTGGGCCGATTTCCTAAGATCTCTAGTATTCTTCCTTGTGAACAGGTGAGAAGGGAATGGTTGATGAGGCTCAGAAAGCTTTGGAAGAAGCAGAAGCCCTCAAGAAGGTCAACTCCTTGACTAGAGGATTTTTGTTTTTGATCTGTTGTTTTGATTCAACTAAATAATGATTAGTGAAATTTTTGTAACTTCTGGTGAAATTTTGCATAATATATATTTTTACGATGCTTGGAGATATTAGATTGAGTATATAAATCCAGCGAGACCGAAGTCTCTCCATTGGAGCTGACACCTATAACATTACTACATAGATAAAATAGCATAGAAAATAATAATGATGGCAAAGCCAATCATAAATCCAGCTTAAAATTGGTAAAGAAAAATTCACCAAGCTCTACCTTTCTTTGGCTATCACGTGAGATTAATACAATGGAGATGTTAGCTATTTATCGTAATTACTTTTATTTTTCTCATATATATATATATATATATATATATAAGAAGCAGTTTTAACTGCATCTCTACCGATGTTACCTTTGCATTTATAAAAGATTTGCAGGTGGCACTCGCATAAACCCTACCAACTCTGCCCCCGCCTCTCCTCTGTCTCTCTCTCTCTCAGCTTTGTAGCCATGGCGGCAGCTCCAACTCACCGGTCTCCTTTCACAGCGGCGACGACGAAGCCCTTCTCCCGCGCGCAGCGCGAGGTGGGATTCAGCTTGGGGCTCTCGAGGATGGCGGATCTCTCGAGGTCAGCGCTTTGCTCGAGGCCAAGGCGGACCCTTTCTCCTCGAGTCGCCGCGAGCGGTGCGGAGAACCCTATCGGTGACGCCTCCACGGTCCCCGGTACTGATGCGGCACCTCTAAGGGCTCGGAAGTCGTAAAGATTCTATCTTTGTAGCTTTATCTTTTGATACGAATTCAGTCAGTTGTGATTCTCCTCTGTTTGCAATTTTCCATCTGGCATTTCTTCCGACACAACGTGAGCAAGAAACATGGATCAATATATACCTTGGCCGTAAACATTCCCTTTCAGCAGAATCATTTGTTTCTTCCATGTTTCAGATGAAGTGAACCAGGCAAAATTGAAACCAATAAACAAGGAGGAATCCCCCTTGATTCGAGATGAAGTGAATAATAAAGGTTCTGCTTCATCAGATAATCCTTATACTGAATAAAAGAAAAAGTGGGTTTTGAGAGGGAAAAGAGATAAGAGAAGGGAATAAGAGAGATCAACAAGCCAACAATCTTCATTCAATTTTCCACGATCCCTGCATAGTAGGGACCTTCCAATGCTCACAGCTCGCCTGAGCATTGATATCAATCCAGCATCCTCAATGCTTCAGCTTCATCTTACTTTATCTGACCTATGTTCTGTATATTGATTACTTTCATCTATTCTGTAGTTCATCATATTGCAAAGCCTATTATCTTATTGTGGTGATTAATACTTTTATTAATACAGCTTCTCTTTTAAAAACAAATGTAGGATAAGGCGTCATACCATATCAGTTTTTGTTGGTGATGAAAGCGGGATGATAAACCGAATTGCTGGGGTTTTTGCTAGAAGAGGATATAATATTGAGTCACTTGCAGTTGGATTAAACAGGGACAAGGCATTATTCACAATAGTTGTTTCAGGGACTGAGAAAGTATTGCAACAAGTAGTAGAGCAGCTTCATAAGCTTGTGAACGTTTTGAAGGTCATTATTCTTCCATATATTATTATCTACTAACAATAAGGTGCACCTTGCTATAATAAGTTTCTAGATGTAAGGAGTATAATCTTATATTCTCTAGATAATATATGATCAGTAATTCTTAATGTCACTCTAGATATATATATGATCTATGGATGTGGTTATTTATTAGGAACAAGTGAGTTATTCCTTTAGAGCAGCTTCATAAGCTTGTGAACGTTTTGAAGGTCATTATTCCTCCATCTATTATTATCTACTAACAATAAGTTGCACCTTGCTATAATAAGTTTCTAGATATAAGGAGGAGTATAGTCTTATATTCTCTAGATAATATATGATCAGTAATTCTCAATGTCACTCTAGATATATATGATTTATGGATGTGGTTATTTATTAGGAACAAGTGAGTTATTCCTTTGGAACTCTTTACTCATCTCTTGTAGATGCAAACACATACATACATTCCTATATGTATGGCCAATGAGTATATTCAATGGGCAAGAGTGCTAGAGAGCAACACTAAATTCTAATAAGGCTTCTCTATCATCAAGGTTACTTTATCATATGCAATGTTATATCTACTATCTATTAACATTTCCAACAATTGGCTGTAGATTCTTCTTTCTCCTAAATAACTTTAGCTCTGGTTGCTACATCTACGCTGTTACTTCATTTATGCACATACCATGCTAATACAATTGGCAGGTTGAGGATCTGTCGAAGGAGCCACAAGTTGAACGTGAGCTGATGCTTATAAAACTTAATGTGGAGCCAGATAAACGTCCGGAGGTAAAGGAAAAAGATTTTTGTGTTATCTGCTTTAATATTTCAGACTAGTTACAACATGTTTTAAGAGTGGTGAAATGTACTGGAATTTGTATGACTCTAACAGATATATCCATGAATTTTTAACATTTGTAAGTACTAGTGGTCTGTTTTCACTTTGTTGACTTGGAGCCTCAAGGTAAGGTAATAAATAGTCTTTGTTTTATCTTATCAATATATGGATATGCCCAGTGAACTTGGATACCCAGCATCCTGATATCCATATTTATTTTATCTAATACTAGGTTCCTTCCTGTCACTAATTTATACCTTATATTTCTTAATTTCAATATGCAGGTAATGGGCTTGGTTGATATATTTAGGGCAAAAGTAGTTGACATTTCAGAGCACACACTGACTGTAGAGGTAATATCTTTTGGAGCTGTCATCTTACATCCAAGTTTGATGCCTTCCTTATCCTGCAGTTGTGTACCTTATCTTGCAATAATCTGGCCATTGTTTGTTTTTATGGCCAATGATGAAGGTAACTGGAGATCCTGGGAAAATTGTTGCAGTCGAGAGGAATCTGAGCAAATTTGGGATCAAAGAAATTGCTAGAACTGGCAAAGTACTTAATATTCAAAATTGTTGGAACTGACTCATACAAGTGCATGCATGCAAAAATTTCACTGATATGGGAATAAATTGTCCTTTTGACAGATTGCTTTGAGGCGTGAAAGGATGGGAGAAAATGCCCCTTTCTGGAGATTCTCTGCAGCTTCTTATCCAGATCTCGAGGGGACCATGCTTCCAAGTCCTCTTCTAAGCTCTAAGGATAGGACATTGAATGGCAACCTGGAACAATCATCCGGTGTAAGTACCTATTTTGCTTCCATCTAAAGTTAAAAATATATCAATTCATGTATCGTATCTTATGAGCTCCTTTTGACTTCTTTCTCCTTGTCTTTCTACCTAGGGATGCATCTTTCATTTTTTTTTTTCAAAAGAATTGTTTAAGCTTTCCATATGTGAAAGTCTGTTGTGGATTTTTCTTCATGAGATTTACATGAATCAAGCTCTTAAGTAGTTCATAGAAGCTTATAGGTTGCTCAAGATTCAAAATGATCTAGAAGGAAAATGAGGGAACAGTTAAAGATTCCAACTGAAAGTGATATACTACAATATAAAGACCCTTAGGATATGTTTTCTTAATCATAGAATAGATATTTATTTGGATCTTTCACAGATAAGGCATTTGAAGTCATATTCCAAACATACTCTCTTAGAATTGAAAAAAAAAAACTATGACAGAATTTTTTTTTATTTTTATGATTGTTGAATCTTCCATGCCACGTTGGAGTTATAAATATGAAACTTTGAGCGGTGAATGTTTAATTATATGCCCACATGCAATGAAAGTTGGTAAAGATTATAGTTTTCAATTATTTGGCAAGGAATTCAGCAATGTTGAATACTTAGGAATATGGAAAGAAAAAACAAAAGGATCTTGTTCTCTTCTATTTTACCACAGAATAGCTTTGCTATAAATTCACTTTTCTGGACATGCCGACGGGAATGACAGTCCATTCATCAAGCATAAGGAATGCTTCATATTACTTACAAGGAACTAAAATCATTTATTCCTCTTGAGATATAAAATATTGCATGCTACATTTATTAAAATGTAAATTCATTGCAAATTATAGGTATACATGATATTCAGAAGTTTATACTCACCTAATGGATATTTGCAACTAAAGATTAGCAGTATTATGTAATATTTTTTTTATTATGCAACGATATTAGGAAGTTCATCAGAATATGTAATGTTTTACTATTTTGAATTTCGGCCTATGCCACATTTGGCTAAGATTAGCATTGTTCACCCTTCTTTTGTTACTCGATTTGTTTTTCCTAGGTGAAATAAACTAAGCCAGTAACTGTTTTTATGCATTTGAATCCTTTAATCATTTTTGGAACAGTACCACCCGTCCTGTTATTTTCTGCCTGACATCATATTCTTCCTGGTTATGTCAAGGGAGATGTCTATCCAGTGGAACCTTATGAGAGCTTTTCCGTCAGTCAAGTTCTTGATGCACATTGGGGCCTTCTTGATGATGAAGATGTAAGTTTTTCCCAGTACTTTAGCTCTGGTTTGGCTTATTAAATGATTTTGCGGACCTTTTAGGTCTGTTTCAAAAAATACCTTTTTCGTTATTTATTGATTCTAGAACTTCAAGTGGTTACCTATAGCTTAATATCTTGTAAGGTTTATAATAATCACTTGCATCATAGTTTTCACGGGACATGTTTGCAGTTTCATTATATTGTCAGCTTTTAGACAAGCTTTATTTAATCTTTCTGGATTTCTATGATATCCCAAACTAGTAGAACTTCCTTTCAAGCATACAACTGATTTTTTTGAGTTCACTTCTGGTCTGGTACCAAATTAATAAAATCCTTGATTATGTTATGGTTCTTCAAATTGTTTCAGAATTCTAGTCGTTATACCCTGACATTGTGTTCCCTTCTTGCAAGGACTGATGTTTGGTTGGAATTTCTTGTCTCTGTTTGCCGACAGTTTATGACATATATACATTAACCTCTAATGACTAATTTGTGCTGGTATAGTCAAGTGGACTTTGTTCGCATACCTTATCGATCCTTGTAAATGATTCTCCTGGCGTCCTCAATATTGTGACAGGGGTGTTTGCTCGTAGGGGCTACAATATTCAGGTTTACTTTCTTTTAAGTTATTTTTTTTCATCCCTTTTGTTGATTATTTCTCGACGTAATGTTTGACAACTAAATGATTGTAGAGTCTTGCTGTTGGTCCAGCTGAAAAGGAAGGTATCTCTCGTATTACGACTGTGGTTCCTGGAACTGATGAATCCATTGGCAAGTTGGTACAGCAGCTCTACAAGCTTATTGATGTTTACGAGGTGAGAATCATACCTAGCACCTTCCTGTAGTTCTATTCTTGTAGTAAATATAACTTGAAAAGCAACTCAATGCATTCAGGTTCAGGACATAACCCGCATGCCTTTCGCCCAAAGAGAATTGATGCTTATTAAGGTTGCTGTAAATACTACTGCCCGTAGGGATATCCTAGATATTGCCGACATTTTCCGGGCCACAGCTGTAGATGTATCTGATCACACAATTACCCTTCAGGTAATGAATCTCATATGGATTTCAGATCAAACTCTGTTTGTTTGTGGTATGCTGCTTTCAGTAATGGACCACATATCTAATTTATGGCAGCTGGTGCTGGTGGTTGTCTTTATAATATGAACTATTTAAATAAATATGGCGTGAGACATTGTATTATCCTAAAAATAAAGATCAGAAGGGTTATGGTTCAATTTTTAATTTAATTTTAATTTTCAATTGACTTCATGCTGATGAACAGCTTCTGTTGTTAGAAGCTGCTAAGTCAATACTCAATAGGATAAATATGTAGAGTTTTACCATAAACCATTGTACACAACCGCTTCATCAGGCCACCTCAGATCACTTTCCACCCTAATGGAAAAAATCCATCAAATAATCATTGATCGATGATGCCAATTTGCAATCATATTGATGGTTATTCAGCTCCATACCTTTTAGCTCCACTGGTAAATCTGTAGAAGTCCTTCCGAATGGGAGTCAAAATTTTCTTTTAATTGAATATCTCTTTCTAGTTTGCTCAAATATCTAAAAATCAATGTTTGATTATTGAATGCAGCTCGCTGGTGATCTAGATAAGATGGTTGCATTACAACGACTATTGGAGCCATATGGCATTTGTGAGGTCTGTTTCTGGCTGAAAATTTGTCTCCTTATCTTGTTCAATATCAACATCATTTTGAACCAAACAATATCTGTTATTAATAATAGCTTGTTTTCTAATTTTTCTGTAACCTCAAGTTATATTCTTGGGCATGGATAATCGAGTTAGCAAACCTAATTAACTAGATATATGTTAATTAATAACAAAATTTATTATAGATGAATAATTGCTTTCGATCTTTCATATCTTTCAATTAGAAAAAGAATTAACTATAATAGTGGAAATCAATTAAAAGTTTACTCAGTGAATTCACATAGGGGCCCAATTAGTTGGGACATTTGGTTAACTTTGAGATTGTAATGTTCTCTAGCGCACCTCAATTTAAATGCAAATTCCAGACTAAATAATGTACTTTGGCAATTAAACTGTGCTTCAGCAGTGGTGGGCGAGGTTGACTTCTTAATATCATCCACACCTATCATATGGTAAATTATGCTAATATATTTTTGAAATGGAACCAAATGATACTTCATGGTGGGTCTCCCTAGTATGGGCTGAAAGCCTGAAACAATTTCCATTATTTATTTGTACAATTTGATAACATTCTGTGCCTCTAACCTAGACGACTTACATAGTCAAATAGTTGGCCAGATCTAGTAGTTAGTATTAGTTCCATTGCAAAATTCTGTTCACTGCACCAAAATCATCAGGAGCCCCGAAACAAGTTCTATTCCTATTAATTCGGCCTACACTAGATGTGTATGTTTCTGATACCTGACTGTTTGCAGTGCCACCCTGCTTTATTTGACAATAAGTTGGTTATGTTTTTTTGTTTAAGCATTATAAGAAGATCAATATATGAATGCTCCATTTTGATGAACTATTTTTTCACCGCATCCTGCCCTCCATGGCCTAAAGCACCTCTCGCAGTGTTTCTCCCTTGTGCTTCAGTGCTAATAAACTGGCACTGATTCAGATGAGAGGTTTCACCCTTGAACTCTGACATGTTAAATCATGATTAGGTTGATGCTTTGATAGCATTCAGCTCATTTATGAACAATCAAGTATCCAAGGATGGCCGTAGTTTATCTTATTATATCCTTGCTAGTCTGCCTATGTTTTGTGGTTACTAATTGAGTTATGTCTGCCAACTTTAAATTGCAACCTTTTAGAGTTGCATTACATCTTTCATTCACAAGAAGCTCACAGAACCTTGTTTTCTTCCAACTCAAACTTTTGCCAGGTTGCTCGAACAGGCCGGGTAGCACTCGTACGTGAGTCGGGCGTGGATTCCAAATATCTGCGTGGGTATTCTCTTCCATTATAGATCTATAAAATCCCAATCTCCAGTAAAGCCAGCACAATGCTAGTCAATGTGGTCTCTTTTTTCTTTTTCTTTTTCGTTTTTTATTGTTAAAAATGACTTGTTATAATACAGATTTGTATTCGTAGCTGATTAGTGCCAGCTTCATATAAAACATACTGAACAGAACTGTTATCAATTTCCATCAGAAATGCACCTTGTTCAGTATTCTACATATACACATACATATATACTATGCTATCAACACTTTTGGGAATAAACTACATTGAACGATATATTTCTGCTACCTCTTCCCCCCTTCTCTTCCGCGAAATCCTGCTATCATTTGTAGCCTGTGATTTGAGATATAAACAAACAAATTTTTATCCATTTTGTTATCTTTGTTCATGTTAAATTTTGTTTCGAAAAGGCTGTTAGAAGGCATTTAAGATGGAAAAGGGTGAATAGGTTTATTGCGAACTTAAAAAGAATAATTTCACTTAAACCTGAGATATATATATATATATATAACACAGATTCTCTGAATCATTAAAATATCTCATCCTCCTAATACTATAGGCAGAAAAACTAAAATAGATTAAAATACTTCCTGAGAAGATAAATGTATATTGATAAAGTGTTTTTTTGTCCATCCAAAATATAGAGATAAATATGTTATATTAGTTATTCATGTGATTTACGCGTGTGAATACAAAAGGTAATGGAAACGTAACTAACGGAACGGGTGTGCGTTAGGATTTAAATGTAATTATCCCTCTGTAAAAGGCTGTGTTGCACACCCTGGGCTACGTTATGCGTACGTGTTTATTGCAGTTTACGCCCTGTCTTTTTACAAATTCTCAAATCTGCCTCACTTTATTTTCAATAAATTACCAAGAATCATCCCGGCAACCCATGTTTTCATTAGCTGTTACTCATTAGATTGTTCAAACAAATGTCTAGAGTAGGGTGTTTTCCGTGAATAGTGTACAGAGGGTGTCGATCGCAATAACGATATAAAGCAGGGTTCAAAACGGAAATATTCCACATATATATAAATATAAATTCTCTTGTTGAAAAGAAAGCTGCTCCTCGCTGCTGTTCTTGGTTGGGGCTTTAAAGCACGGATTTTGAGGCACTCAAGGGTAATTCTCATAGGATATTTTGGCATCAGTCACCCACTCGCCTTTCCCAAATATGAATTCATAACTAGATTTAAATCGGATATCAGATAAACTGGAATTTAATGCAACAAATAAATTGGAAACTCCGAGGAAAGCATCATAGAAGAACAGTGCTACTCAGCTATAGTCCTGCTCTTTAAAAACCTTTACCTGTAGATTAAGGAGTTTCTCAGCATTTTAACAATGTCGGATACATATGTGAAATATTTTGCATGACAATTCCTAGTGATAAAAGCTTACATGCCAGTCTAAATGGACATCATGCTTCATATGCCTTGTAATTTATAGTAGATCCAGGCACCATAAGACTTCTATGTTTCTTTTCCGTAGAAGTAAATCCACACAAAAAAGGAATAAATGCGGCGAAGGATACTGGAAGTACATGTTTTTCAATTATCATATCGGTCGTAGATATCCTAGAGGTGAATAGAAGAAGAAGACGATCCTATACAGCATGCAACCCACTATTCAATAAGATTTTATACATATCGAGGAAAACAGAATTACTAACTCACCTAAGATTCACCAAAAGCATGACGTTCTGCGAAAATCCCTGGAATTGCTGCAAGATGGCAGAGCAGTGCTGTTTTACTACCTCTCTCAGCATATCCCTTGCCCAAGCAACTAACTACTATCACTACTTGGCGACAATAAGTTCGTTGAGGTTATTGGCGTCAGCGTTTTGAGGTGGCAAAATTATATCATCATCAGCAGTAAAATGGTATCTCTCTCCAATGGCTCTCAAAAGTTGGTAGACTTCAAACATTGAAGGCCTCTCCTTAGGAACAGGTAGAACACAAGCATAAGCAACCTTTAGAAACTGGAGAAGCTCACTGTCATTGTCTTTTCCAATTAAGCATTTATCCACGGCATCCTGAAGAATAGAATTATTCGAAAGATAGGTTATCCACTCAACCAAACTGCCCTTGAAGTTCTCTGGGGCATTAGACACCTGAGTAGGTTTTTCACCAGTAACCAATTCGAGAAGAACTACTCCAAAGCTGTAGACATCACCCTTAGTAGTGGCCACAAGGGTACGGGAGTACTCAGGGGCCACATATCCGATGTCCCCAAACTCGCCATTGACGAAGGTGCTAAGATGGGTATCAATCGGATTCATAAGCCTTGCAAGCCCAAAATCAGATATCTTAGGCTCATAATTCTCATCCAGCAAGATGCACTTTGAACTAATGTTTCGGTGAAGAATACGTGGATTACAACTATGGTGAAGCCATGCTAAACCTCTTGCTGCTCCAATACTAACTTTTAGCCTCAGTGACCACTCCTTAATTTTCTTATCTGCATCTGTAAGATGTAGATTGTCATAGAGAGTGCCCATAGGCATGTAATTGTATACCAACAGCCTCTCTTTCTTGGCAATGCAGTAACCAAGAAGGGGAACCAAGTTTTGATGTCTGACAGTTCCTAAAGTAGCCATCTCAGATGTAAACTGGCTTTCAGAATGCTGAGAGTCATACAACCTCTTGATAGCTAGAAAAGAACCATCTGGAAGTAAAGCCTTGTACATGGTCCCAGTTCTACCGGTTCCAATGATATTCCCCTTGCTGAACTCATTGGTTGCTTTCATAAGATCACTAAATTTCATTTTTGAAACTGAATTCTCGAACATTGAGACCTACAAATCAAATGACACTGCAAGTTAAGCTTTAACTAATGCAAGCGAAAGAGAACCAAAAACTTCAAAAGACAACTGAAATTGGAGAATATATATACATACATATATATGTGTGTGTGTATAATATAAGAGCAGAATAGAAGTGCTTTAAGATAATTTAATTCATCTTGCCTTGATTCCTTTGGTTCCCTTTATGGTCTTTGCCCACTTGTTTTCTTCCACATCCTTTTCCTTCTTCTTAATGGGTAATTTCCGCAAGCAAAAGAACAGAATAATCCCAACAACCAGAACCGTTAATACGACTCCACCTATAGCAGAAGCAATTGTAACCCCTATGCGGCTTTTCTTTGTAGTTCCTGTGCACTCATTTAAAGGAGATCCACAAAGACCTGGATTGTTTGCGAAGTTGGATGCTGAAAAGGTGGTTTTAAATGTAGGAATCTGCCCTGATAATAAGTTGTCGGCAACATTGAGTTGATTTAGTCTGCTAAGACTGCTCAGTTGCCAAGGAATTAGTCCAGTCAATCGATTATGCTGCAGGTTGAGGATATTGAGATAAGTACAATTAGAAAGACTTATTGGAATTTCACCAGAGAAGCCATTAGATGAGAGATCAAGTGTCGTCACAAAAGGTATCCTCTTTGAGATGTCAGCAGGGATGGGTCCAGAGAAGTTGTTGTTTGAGAGATCCAGCCCGGTCAAGCTACTACAATTCTCAAGTCCCAAAGGGAATTGGCCCTGAAGACCCATGTTACCGAGATGCAGATTAAGAACCTTGTTTTCATTAGGATGCCAGCAATCGACACCAGTAAACTTGCATATGGATCCTTCTGTTGTGTTATCAAATGTCCATGACAGGTAGTTATTAGGGTCTTTCACCGAGTTCTTCAGACTTTTCAAGCATTGGATGTCACTAATGGTGCCATAGCATTGGTTAAGAAGGGACCAGCATAAAAGAAGTATAAGAAGAGTAGCATACGAACTTCTCTTCATAGTGATAGATGTGCAAGCAGAAGCTATAATTCTCAATAACAGAAGCACAGTATCAGGAACTGAATCAGGTCTTCATCAGCTAAACCTCTAATCTTTTGTGAAGATCCAACGGTACCTATATGAAAAATTACAATCCTAGTTAGTGAAGGGTTTTGACTATGAACAAGAAGTCCTCCATGCTTAACTTTAAAGTGAATTAAAAACTAGAACACAGTTATTCTCAGTATATAAGGGGCATTTGAGAAGTCATCAGTTCATCAATTAATACATTATATACATGTGATGGAGTTATTGACGGCACATGAATCTACATGTCAGATCAAATGTATAGGAGCAATAAATAAGCAAAGCAGGTCCAATAGAGACAATCATCAGAGAATTAACAGACTGTGTATTAAGCCACAGGAGTTCAGGCAAAACACTACTGGCTAACGGAGAAAAGAGAAGAAGCACATTTTCCATGGAAAACAAAACAGATTAACCAAATTGTTCGGCATAACAACACTAAGGGGCCGTTTGGTATCATGTGTTTCAAGATACAACATTGGCAGTGTTGAATTAGAAACCAATATAAATAAAAGTCTTATATCTTCACTCTTTTCTTCTAATTAAAGATTGAGAGTCTGTGTTTTGGCATCCATTTAATTGAAGTGGATGTCAAAATACAGTAGATGAGCCCAACTTAGCCCTTAGAAAAGATATTTTTGGGATCCATAAGCTGAAAATTAGTTTTTATATTGCACCTTATATGTGTAGATGAGGCTTTTCTAAACACATGAAACAAATGGCCTTTAACTAAATCAATCTTCACACCCTTTGCATTGCAGACGAGTGAATTCACATTACATTTGTACTCAAGCAAAAAAGGAGAGATAACACTTCCGAGTACATGAGCTCTTGGCACCAGAACCACCAAAAGCCCTTCCTAATTCTTACCGAGATGTAAGCAATTTGGCATGAGACATAAACAAAAAGAGGAGCAAAATTTAATCAATCTGTAGAATTCACAAACCCATGTAAGCTAATATCAACTATTTCTTAAAGAAAAGCAGCAAGATCTCTGCCCACCTGTAATTCTAAGTTCCGAGAATTTCTCCCCCAAATTTGAACCCAAGCCATAAAGGAAAACAAATTCAAGACAACATGATTCACAGAAATAGGACTTCCCCTCAATTTATTCTTATGCTCTGCAAGCCAGAGGCTTTTGTATAACAAAGCCCTAAACAGTAGAAGCAACTTTATCAAACGAGTTCCACAAAGTTATAGGAAGCAAAACAGCAGATGCCATGAGAAGCCCACGTCTAAGTGCTGATCAACAACAGCTAAATCCACACTATTTTACAAACCCAAGCAGATCACCACATCTAATGGCCAAACAAGAGCCTGCAAATCTGAACTACCCACATGAAAAGCTAAAGATTTCTAACTGAAGGAAACAAAGTAAGGAAAGGATCCGACTGCTTTCGAATAGACTTAACACACGCCGTAAAAAAGAAATATGCCTTTTTCCAACATACAAGCTGAAAGGAGAACCCCAAAGCACTAAACAAACTGAGAACTAAAGACCCAATTTACCAGTGCCCATCAGAATCCACCAAGATCCAAGCTTTCCCACAAAAAATAAAAAATCTAATTCATGCCAAACACAACAAAATCCGACTGATATCACGCAGACACACACGATCAAATTATGCCCAAAGCAATTCCCACTTAGGAAAAACCTGAAAAAAAAAGAAAGAAACCATTTGGATCACTTACCAGGAGCACCGTGGCTAAGAAACGCAGCAGGAAGAAACCCAATTCAGAAAAAAAAAAAGAAAAAAAAGTGGGGGCAAATATTAATCTCAGAAGCTTGCTTGCGCCCCTGGTGAGGCAGTAAAAGGGAGGGAGGAAGACGCGGAGCTTAACAAAGAACGAGAAAAGGAGAAGACTTTCTCGAGCACCGGCCTTGTTTCCACCCACCTTAAACAAAATAGAGGAGACCAGTCTTTGTGGGCATTTCCAAAAGCCAAATCGGCAAATCCCCATAACGAACAGTAAGTAGTACTTTTCCAGAAGAAGAAAAAAAAAAGAAAAATCTCCCATATCTTTCATTAAAAAAAGTTCTTATTTTCATATTTATCCATACAATATCTTTTTTCTAATTTATTACACCAATGCTTTTACTATGGAAATTTTCTACATCCTAGAAAGTAGTTTATAGGTAACAGTTAGTAAACAAATCCAAGATTAGTCCAAAAGAGAAGAGACGAGCAATATCGTAGATTATAAGAATGCCCACTAAGCTTGATATTATAATTAATTCTTACACAGCACCAGTAAGTAATAGATAGCAGGGAATTAGCACCTCCTCAGAGAGCGCATAGCTACTCCTCATGCGGACAAGGAGAGTGGCATCTACATGGAAAGTGGAAGTCCGAGACTCAAGAAGAGTCCACGCGGAGGAGAGGTAGTTAGCATATCCTCATAGAGAAATATCTATGGGTAGATTCGCATAGAAGACTTGCTGTAATGACTTGGGTCAAAGTCAAAAGATGCTCGTCAAGTCCTTACTTCCGGTGCTTGTCGTGGGTGGACAGGAGGGAAGGGGAGGAAGATGACAAAAGATGGACCCCACTCTTTCCACGGAAATTAATGCCACCATTTGATGACAAGTGGATAAAGACTTGGTAACGTGGAGTTTTCACTAACCCAGTCCTGACGTCTTCCCGTTCTTTGTTTACTGATTTATTCTTACATGAGTTCAATTGTCTTATTTAAAATAAGTAAAAATTAAAAAAAAATGCTGAATAATTCAGTATTTTATTAGAAAAAAATAAAAGTATGATTCTATCTTTTTGTTTACAAAATACCTTCGTAACTAATAGTTTATTTTGAATATATACTTTGCTGTTTTAAAGATGAGAGAGAAAATAATGTAATAAATTTGATTGAATATTTATTGAATTTTAAATGATAAATATGTAGGTAAAATTATAAAGAAAAATTTTAGAACATGTAATTTTATGCTCGAATATTTATTTTGATTATAAAATATGATTGCGATCATATGTGAAATATCTATGAATTAGAATAACCTACTGAATTTTAACAATAAAATACGCTTAGAATTACAAAAGAAATTATAGCTTCTATACATTTTAATTTAAAATTTTGTTTTTTTTTTGATAAAACTCTAAATTATTTAGTGTTTTAAAAAAAAACAAAAGAAAAAAGATGTGTTCAACATTTTCTAAAATGAACTCTTCGATGTTTTCATGTAAAAATAAAACGCTAATAAATTCAGTATTTCTTTAACAATTCTAATAAAACAAACATCTCGTGTATCACATTTGGATGATTATGACAGATCCATTACGATAAACTAAATAAAATTTGACAGAGAGCTAGTTTGGTAAAAAAGAAAAAACTCTGATAACATGGAGCTTAAGGTTGAATTCAAGTTGAGCTTAATCAAAGTTAATTTATATTTTAAAATAATAAAAATAATCAGTATATTATTATAGGCAGACTATATATAGGGTTAGTCCTTCCGGATAATTATGTATAATAACTAGGCCAATATTCTTATTTGGAAACAG
Organism: Typha angustifolia; assembly: GCF_048772165.1. Classification (NCBI taxonomy): domain Eukaryota; kingdom Viridiplantae; phylum Streptophyta; class Magnoliopsida; order Poales; family Typhaceae; genus Typha; species Typha angustifolia. Next base: position 3,271,764 of record NC_133239.1, read on the forward strand.
GGCAAAATTCACTCTCATCATTGCACGAATCTTAGATAGATCAAATTAATTTGCCTAATTGTAGATATCAACATACGAGTCTTAAAAGCAAATACTTTTTGTCTATGATGTTCTAATTGCCTTTTTTCTTTTAGAAAAGAGAATGAGATTCTTATATGGATCTTCTTAAATTATTATTATTATTATTATTATCATTATTATCTTGAAAGAATGTTAGGCGCACTAGATCATCTTTTGTATGAACTACTCAAGGAATCGCAAATCTTAAGAAAGAAGGATTTCGATCCGACATCTCCATTAAATGTAATATATATATATATATATATTTATATTCTTCAAACTTAAATTTAAATGCAAGAGTATTTTTTTTTTTTTGACTGCAAAGAGCTGAGGTCAGCTTAGATTATAATTCTGTCGCCACGTGTCCGCGTCGACAGCTAACAGGTTACAGATTTCCGGTGGTGCGTTGTTTAGACGTTCCACATGGCAGTACCCCGAGGCCAAACTGGCCTTCGCTGCTGCCCAGTCAGCGACCGCATTGGCCTCTCTCCCTACATGGGATAACCTGACCTCACCAAAACTATTGGCTAGCTTCGCACATTCACGCGCGAGGTTTCGGACGCGCCATGGGCTGCGCTCTGGCTGCTGCATGTAGCTGATGGCCTCGGTGCAGTCCGACTCAACCTGTAGCCTGGGACCTCCCCTCGCCATCCTCAACGCCAGTCTAATAGCCCAGAGTTCGGAATGAAGCGCCGAGGTGCCCGGGCACGGCTCCCAGCCCGCCTGAAGAAACTCTCCCTCCGCGTTACGGAAGATGGCCGTTGCTCCTCCTTGGTAAGCACCAGCTCTCAGCGCTCCGTCGGTGTTTGCTTTGATCCAGCCTGGCTCCGGCGGCTCCCAGGGTTTCCTTGTCATTCGTAACTTCGGGGTCTTCCGCTTGATTACGCACCTGTACTCCTCCGCCATTTGAACCGCAGCCCTGACCACGACAAGCTCCGGCGTGCGCTTCTCTCTAAACACCACGCCATTCCTGCTCTTCCACAGTGACCACAGCGTGCACGCTATCAAACCTTTGGCCCGACCGTCTTCCTCAGCGCCTGCACCCCACTCCTTTGTGATCCAGTCTTGGTCAATATCCGCCGCCACCAGCCGTTCTCTGGTACCCAGGATCGCCCATACCTCCCGGCTGTATCTACACGAGAAGAGGAGGTGCTCGCTCGTCTCACTGAACAGCCCGCACATGGCACAGCGATCCTCTGGGCCGATATGAAGGTAGTGGAGGTAGGCTCGCGTCAGGAGCCTACCCCACAGAAGCTTCCAGCAGAAGACTCTGATCCTTGGCGAGACCTGGAGTCGCCAAAGATTACTCCACCCTGCCCAGAGCTGAGCACTTTGAGGAAGCAGGGACTGGTATATCGCCTTTACCGAAGGCGTTCCCCGTGGGTGCGGCCACCAGATCCACCTGTCCTCGCTGGCGGCGGCTCCCATGGAGAAGTTGGTAATCTCGAAGGCCAGCTCAGATCCTGCCTCCCTGGCCAACTGCACCGGGGTCCATTGCCCGTCTCTGGTGAGGTTAGCCACGCTCAGCGTTTCGTCCATGAGCCTGGGCGCCAGGACCCGAGGCTGCCTGGACCACGGGATCTCGTGTAGCCACGAGTCGAACGCAGCACTTGTTCCTGTGCCATTTCCTATCAGAACTCTGCAACCCATTCTAATCTGGTTTGCTGTTTTAGTTAGAGCCCTCCACATCCATGAAGGTTGTAGGCTCTTCGAAGTCTCCCACGGGTGTAATCTCCCATATTTAGCCTGCATGAGTTGGATCCAAGGCGCCTGCTCCCTGTTTAGGAATTTGAAAACCAGCTTACCCAGGTGAGCCGTTCTTGCCTCCCTCAGCCTACGGACCCCGAGACCTCCCTGACGTTTGGCGAGTGTCACCTGCGCCCAGTTCATCAGGTGGAGGCCATGGCCGTCCTGATTTTTCCATAGGAAGTTACGGGCTTTTTTTTCTATCTCCTCCAGCACTCCGTTCGGCACCCACGTGCTGCCTAGCCAGTAAGACGGGATCGCTAGCAGCGCCGCCTTGATCAGAGTTAGCTTGCCGACCTGGGAAAGGAGCGTCCCTTTCCAGCCCGCTAGCCTCTTGCTAATCCGCTCCACCAGCTCCTGCTGCTCCTGCACCTTCACCCTCCTCCCCGAGATAAGCACCCCGAGGTATTTGAACGGCATGCCTGCCTCCTTCAGCCCGAGCAGGGCGCTGAGGTGGCAGCCTTCCTCGGCCCCGACCCTGCGTGACAGATACAGCTCCGACTTGCTGTAGTTCACCCGCTGGTTTGTGAGTCGCTCGTACTGGCTCAGGCTCTCCAGGATGCTGTAGGCGTTTGCAGGCGTGGCTTCCAGCATGAACAGCAGGTCATCTGCATATAGCAGGTGAGACAGCTGCACTTCTCTGACTCTAAATCCTCGCAGAAGGCCTTGGGCTGCCTTCTCGTTGATGAGTCCCAATAGCACTTGCGTAACTATGATGAAGAGGTAGGGAGATATCGGGTCTCCCTGTCGCAGTCCACTCCTGGGCGTGATCCAGGTGGTCGGGCTCCCGTTGATCAGCAAGGCAAATCGAGGTGAGGCGATGCAAGCCTGCACCCAGTTGCACCACCTAGTAGGGAAACCCATCCGCCGGAGCACCTCTACCACTGCCGACCAACTGACCCGATCATACGCCTTTTCCATGTCCATTTTGATCATCATGATAGGCTGACCGCTCTTGTCGGTGGCCATGGAGTGCGCCACCTCCTGGGCTGCCAACGTGTTATCTTCGATACTCCGGCCTGCCACAAAAGCCGCCTGCTCCGGACCTATGATCTTGGCCAGTACTGCCTTAAGCCTGTTAGCCATGATCTTTGCTATTACCTTGTAGCTAACATTACACAAGGCGATCGGCCGATAGTCCGCCACTTTTACAGGGTGCTCCTTCTTTGGGATCAAGGTGATGAAGGTGTCCCCCCAAGCTTTTGGCATCGACGCACTGTTGAAGAAGTGCCCGACGGCCCTGCAGAGGTCACCACCCATGGTATCCCAGTATTTGGTGTAGACTTCCGCCTGCATCCCGTCCGGGCCCGGGGCCTTAACTTTCGGCAGGCTCCACACCACTTCCTTGATCTCCTCCTCCGTCACCGGCCTCTGCAGGAGTGACGCTTCCTCGGGCGAGATGGATGGAAGAGATGGCCACGCCTGACTCCCGGGGTCTACCGCATCTGCTTCACCCCAGAGCCGTTGGTAGAAGGCTGTGAAACAGCTGCTCACCTCCGCCGACTCCTGAATCCAGCACCCGTCTTCACCCAGGATGCCGGCTATCGAGTTGCGTCTGCGTCTCATGGTAGCCGAGAGGTGGAAGAATTTGGTGTTTCGATCTCCATCCTCCGTCCACCTTAGGCGGGATCGTTGCAACCATTTAATGTTGAGTTGCCTGTTAAGGGCGATCTTGCAGTTGTAGAAGCTTCTCAGGCTCTGCATGCCCTCCTCCGACAGCAGCCCATTGGCGTCAAGCTCCTCTAGGTCCGCCAGCTTCAGGTTGGTGACCTTTATCCGTCTTTCCACATTTCCCACCGCCGCGCGGTTCCAGTTGCTCAGGCTCCTTCTCAGCTCACTCAGGCGGTGCGAGAAAGCTTGCATTGGGTTGCCGTTTGCTTGCCGCTTCCAGGTTTCCTGAATAACATTCTGGCACTCCTCATACTCCATCCAGAGGAGCTCAAATCGGAACGGTCTCTTGCTTCTCGTCGTTCCAGCAGGCACCGTGAGAAGCAGCGGCGCGTGATCCGAAGCACCCCGGTCTAAGTGCTGGACTTTGCACTCCGGATGCTCACTCACCCAGGCAGTGTTGGCCAGAGCTCTGTTTAGCCGGATCCAGATGCGTCGCGCGCCTTGTTGGTTGTTGCACCAGGTATATGGAATGCCTTCATAGCCGAGGTCGCACAGCCCCGACTCGTCCACGAACCGCGCGAAAGCCTTCCCTTTAGGCCCGAGAGCTGCGACTCCACTGCATCTCTTCTCCTATACTGACAGGAACGCATTGAAGTCTCCCATGATCGCCCACGGCACGTTGATGGGTGCTATGTTCTTCAGTTCCTCCCAGAGCTCTTGCTGCTCTTCTAGGTTGGTGCTAGCGTAGACGGTGGTCCAGATCCAGGTTTGTCCAGTCGTCAGGGTGATAGTAAGGTGGGCAGCATATCTTGAGGCCACTGCCACGTCTACCCACCCTAGCTCTTTGTTCCAGAGGACCAGAATGCCGCCCGAGCGTTTCTAGCAACACCAGCACATCCAGTTTATGATCTCGAATCAGAACCCTGCACCGGTCGAGCGCCTCCTTCTTGCGGGCACCTCTACAGTTCCATACTAAGGTTTTTAACATTTGGAAACCTTGAAGTATGGATTGCCGGCCGTCTGTCAGTGAGTCCGGCCCCTCTTGGAGGTTGGCAAGACCGCGCCACCTCCAGTAGAGTTCTCGTTTGCCCGAGCCAGCTCCAGGTCCATCGCTCCTGTGGCTTCTTTTTCCTTGTTTGACGCCAGAACCACCTGTAATTGCCTCTCATCTCCTTCCAGCTCCTTACCCTCTCGGTCCGCCAGAAGGAGGCAGCGCTTGACTCTGGCCACTGTGGCCTCGTGCTTTCCAGGTGGGCTGGTTTGTTGCACAGAGGAAGGGGTGAAAGCGGCTGAGACCAGTCCTCCTTGGACGAGCTGGGGCGGGTATTCACTGGAGCTCATTCGTGCTCCTACAGGGCTCTTGGAAGTTTTTACGTAGGCCGACCTTTGAGCCCGGCGGTCTCCCGAGCCGAGCAGGACCGTTATCCCTTGGACAACCGCCGATCTGCCGTTTGCTTCTCCAGCGCGTGACTGGCTACCCTCTCTGCCGTCCACTTCCATCACTTCCGGCATTAAATGATCGCCCTCGGTGTCGTCTGCCGGATCAACCTCCCACTCTTCCATTCGTTCCTTACCAATAGCATGCCTCCTTCGGCCGGGACCCACATCTGTAGTTTTTAATGCGATGCCCTCTGACGTGATTGGCATTTCGTATGGCATGTGCTGATTCACTCTTTCCCCGCCTTGGTTAGGCGCCACCTTCTTCTTCTTCTCTACGTACTCGCCGTATGCATGCAGCTCCTGCTGTCGACTGCTCCATCGCTCTGAGCCTGCGCCAAACTCGGCCTTCCTACTGGTACTGGCCTTATGGTGGTCTGTGCCTTGCTTGCCAGCGTTCCTTTCCTTTCCTTGGCCCATGTGGCTCTGTGAATACTGAGTCTTTGCTCTAGGCTTGCCCTCCCCGTCCTTTGTACCCATGGGGTCCTGCTCTCTCCTATCCGTCACCGGGGTGCCGTTGGCGTAGCTAGCACTCATTCCTGTCTGATTGACTTGCCTTCTGGACTTCCTGTGCACGGTGCACCATGGCCCATAATAAATGTGGTCTTCTTCCGTAGCGTCCTTCTCCCTGTTAGGGTTGGTACCTTGCTGTACTCCACCTCCTTCCCCGGCGTTCATCGCCGGCGTCTCCACACCATGTTCTTTGTTTGTGAAACCACAGTCTTCCTCCTTATGCCCGATCCTCCCACTTAAAGCATATTATCGGGATGCTTTCGTACTGCACTCTTTGATCCACTCGTTCTTCCTTCAGCCCGAGCCAGACCGCCGTTTTCAGAGGTCTGCTGAGGTCTACCTCGATGCACACCCGAGCAAATATGCTTCTGGAGTGATCTAAGGTAGTTTCATCTACCCGTAAAGGTCTGCCAAAGAAGGCTGCCACCGGGATGAGCGCCTCCAGTTCCTAGTATTCCTGCGGCAGATTATGGAGCTGGATCCAGACCGGCGCCGAAGTGAAAGCCTCCGGGGACGGCCGAAAGTTGTTGCGCCATGGGATAAGGTTGAGGACTTGGCCTTGGACTGTCCATGGTCCATTGATCAGGACGTGGTCGAGATCCTCCTTCTTTTCAAATCTGAATACGTAGTAGCCCTTAGCCATGTCGGAGATAGAGAAGCCTTCTATCCCCTCCCATAGAATGGCTAGCCTGGTTTTCAGCCAAGCCATCGGTATACCCTTGCCCAGGAATCTGCCAAATAAGGTTAGCTTCCACCGATTTCGGCATGTCTCCAGCACCTCTGGGTCGATTACCACGCTGTCCTCCAGCTGGTCGCGTAGCTTAGCCAGTATCTCTGCCGGGATAGATCTCGGCTTAACTTTTGCCTTCCTGCTCCCCGCCGCCACAGAGGCCCAGGATCTCGCGCCCTCCGTATGAGCTCTTTTGCCCGCTGCTGTCTGCTTGGTTTCCTCCGGCTCCGACACCTTTGACGCTGTGGCTCTTCGCTGGTGCACGTCCTCTCCTCCCGTCGTCGCCATCGAGTGTGGAGAAAGAGAAAAAATGCAAGAGTAATATTTGCTATTCATCTTAACTCCCCAATTTAGGGGGCAGATTGTCTACAATCCGGACTACAAGACCTTCTTGCATTCACATTACTTGGTATTGAGATATTGTGCCAGATCATCTCCATTTGGGAAGAGAGAGGAATGGTCTATGTACATATAAGTCTTGGTCAAATCGTGGGTGCCGCTTTGATGTGTTATTATGAGCGTCTTTTGACTCCTAACTTGGACTTTTTTTTTTGTCTTTGAATTATAAATTAGAAAGGTTCATCAATTTCTCATAAACTCATGAGCTTTAAAGGGTATACATGCATATATAAAAATATGAATATATATACCCACAATTAATTAATAAGGAACTTTGAAGCAAAATAAAAATAAAATTAATCATAATATAAGCAATCTATATGAACAAATGTACTTGTATCACTGAAACCAATTGACCAATAATTTGCAAATTGGGCCTATTACGGCCCATATCCATACTGATTTCAATAGAATAAAATGGGCTAAGGGCCCAAAAGTACAAATGCTTCCATCAGGGCCCAAATCTCTCAGATCTGACCCAGTACCGAGAAAGAGTAGGTGGCCAGCCGGAGATAGATCGCCGGACTATTTAATAGACTAATCCACAACTAATTAACATCTAATACACTCTTATTAGAGGCAACTGGGAGGGTTCATGACACCAGAGGTGGATCCCTTCACATTCTTGCAGAAGGATTGCGCCTGCTTGTTTTTCTGGTACGTCAGCTTTATGTCCCTTAAACCAAACCCGGTGCAGGGGTTGCTCGGGCTGCAGTCGAACTTAACGGCGACTGCCGTCGCCGATGATCCTCGGATGTCGGTAAACGACACTTGGCTGATCTTGATTCCCGAGCTCTGGAAACCCATATGTTTGTGTTAGAAAACAAAGAAAAAGAATATTTATATAATGCAGGGTCTGAAATGAAAAATTAAAATAAAAAGAGTGTTCTTACCTGGCCCGGGCAGTTGATGTTTCCGGGGCAGTAGTTCTGGTCAACGACGATGGGGTTCTGGACGTCATTCATGACGGCGTGTTGGAAAACTACCCCCTTGACGTACCCAACGTGGGGTTTCCCCCACGTCTTGATCCTTAGCCCGTTCTGGGTACCCGAGAACACCACGGACGTCACCGTTATATTCTGCACTCCGGGCTCCTGCGGCAACCCTCCCAAGCTCCCGATGCTACGTATTTATAATGAGAAGAAAAAGAGTACTATTTCAGTTATTTATGTACGATTATGGTATTGTAAATCTATCGTTTTCGGAAAGCTTTAAAGCTATATGCCGACCTGATGCCATGGCCAGGGCCACAGTTGATGCCCTGGATCCAGACGGCGGAGGTGCCGGCGCCCATGGAGATGCAGTCGTCGCCGGTCTTCATCGTCGAGGAGAGGATGTTGACGAAGCTGGACATCTGGACGTGGATGCCGTCGGTGTTGGGGCTGTCGCCGGGGGCCAAGAACTTCGCCCCCTTCACCGTCACGCCGGAGCTGCCGAATATCGACATGTGGAATCCTTCGCTGTTGAGGGAAGTCAACCCTTGGACGAGCACGTTCTTCGATAGCCCAATCGTCAACGACTGCAGTGTAAATATTTATTATTTTAGTATGAGGGAAACTTTTTGAATTACACCCTAACGATTGTGTTAATTTTGTGATTCACACCTCCTCTGTGAGCTTTAGTATGTCTATGGACTAGGATTTATATTACTCTACGAGTCAAGTTACTAGAATAACCTTGACGCACGTTTGAAAGAAATTATATTGGAAAATTATAAACTTATAGGGTGTTATTTGAAACTTTCCATTGGACGGATGTCCATAGAATTCTCTTACCGTGGTGGCGATCGGGCAGCTCCGGCCAGCCTTCTTGCACGCCCACATGGACTGCCCTTGCCCGTCCAAGGTTCCGCCGTAGATGGACAATCCATCGACGTACTTGAACGCGATCCACTCGACGACTCCATTGTTACCCGGCGGCGCGACGACGGTGCCGTCGATGAACACCCTGATCTTGTTGTTCTTACAGGGGCCGGCGAAGCGGGCTTGGCTCACGAAGAACCTCCCGGCCGGCACGTGGACCATCGCCGGCTTGGTTGCCCCGCAAGCGGCGGCCCACGCGCTGAGGAAGGCCTTCGCCGCGTCGGTCCGGCCGTCAGGCTTGGCGCCAAAGTCCACGACGTTGTAGGCTGCATGAGTTGTTACGGCGAAGGAGAGGAGGAGAAGGAGAAGAAGAACGCTCATGTTTTGCGCCATTATCGGAGTTATGTTTACTTAAGAGAGAGAGAGAGAGGGGGGGAGAGTTAATCTGATGGAGAAGTTAGGGATGTTTCGGGGGAGTATTTATAGTGATAAATGTGATGTAAAAATATAGTATTATAGTTCAACGTTATAAGCAATCAAACTATAAGTAGGAATAAGATGGAATTAATTATTAAGGTCATCTTTCTTTAATGAAGTTGGTGTCTGAGTTCACTAGCTACCTACATTTCTGCACCCCCTGGTTGCAGGAATTTTCAACATCCACACCTATGAAAAAAAGAAAAAGAGAGGACGTATTATCACTCACATAAGCGATCGTAACAAATTCCTGCATCCTTGTAGGCAGTGAATCCTCAGCAGTCTTGTTGAAGGCTGAAGCGTTTCTTCGTTTGGGGGAGCGGGGGAGGAGTACGGCCGTTACAAAGGAGGAGAGAGAGAGTTGCAGAGCAGTTTTGGCGGTTACATTATTATTATTTGCATGGGAATTAATGTGGAAACTTGTAATTAATCACTAGTGATTAGTCGTGCATGCTCGTACTTCTTTGCTACGATTAAGGCTCACATGGCTCCCCTAATCTAAGCATCATAATATAATCTTAGGTCCTGCATACTAAGTTTTCCATTAGTTGTTGGATTAATTAGTTAAACGTTTGCATTAACTAATTCTAATTTTTCTAAACATGGTGGGTTTAAAATCTCTCCTGTATCCACTTTTACTTCCTATTTTCTAATATTTATTCAAGTACAACATGATTATTATATGCATGTACACTATTGAAAAAATTAAACTAAATTAAATTATCGTAACAATTGCGAGAATCTACCAATCCAATTAAGTTTCCTTCTTAAATTCATCTAGACATCCAAGAGTCATGACTGAGTTATTAAGGCAGCACTTGGGGTCATTAGAACTTAGAATCTGTTAACTAATCAAGCAACCATGCATGTGTGGGCACAAAGCCCAACGAGTAGAGCTAGATACGATTCATTTAAGTACATCGTTGCCAAGAAACACATGCATGCATATGCTGTTCTGCTTATCTCCACATATAAGTGCAAAGTTCTTAGAAAAAACTTCAATACTTAGGTTGGATATCATAGTTAGTTTATGTTCGGTTTGACCTAGATTTTAGATCTAGGATTAAGAAAAAACCAATCATATCATGTGAAATTATATATAATATGCATTCATATCATCTCCAACACTAAGTCAGCGTCAGAGCATGTGTGCCTACAATTGTAAGTAGCTAATCATATGAGCAATATTTATTGCCTAACATGCAAATACTTCAATCATATATATATATACTCTTGCTAATCAAGTTAATATATAGTTAAGCACATGGTGTTTTCCGTCTATTGTGCAATCTCTATTCTACTTTTATTTCTTATACATTGTCCGCTAATGATAAGGTTAGATTGGATTAATGATATTAAAAAGTAATTTGGGTGGGATTGTAGAATTCTAGAGACATAGAACAGTAGCCGATTTAATCGCTTGCTTGGGAGAATTGATTGCTTAGTTATGGGCTAAGTCGGTTTAAGCCGCTATATTTGTTCTCTAAGCAACTGGGAGTTTACTCCACCTAGCCGCCAACTGTTTACTTTGTTATAGAAGAACATATTAGAGGAAAAATTTTTAATAACTTATTCTGGTTCTAGCAAGACATGCAAGCATGATGAAAAAAATATATATGAAAACACAGGAGAAGTATCTATAAGTATAATTATAACCACAACAAAAGATATATATTGTTCACCTAAATTCAGGCTAAGTCATCGTGCATAAAGAACAAATCCGCTATCAAAAATATGAGATACCAGCATAGAAAGCTATATTTTCTTTAAGCAACTACCGCTTTTCGAGTGTTATAGTCGAAAAATTCTAGAGACCTAACATTCTAAATCATCTCTTATATACACTAAGAAGAGAGAACAAGAGAGAAACTATATATTATTGTTAACTCACTAATTACTCTGAAAACTTAAGCTCTTTAAAAAACGATAATTTTTATATTTTTATATTCTAACACTTTTTCTTATTTCTAAGCTAATGTATTTTGATGGACCTAAAAAGTAGATTTAATTTAAATGATAAAATTTTATATTTTCTAAGTAAAATAGACATAACAGGATTTGGATCCATGATCTTTGACTTAGATATTATATTAATTCATCAATTATTTTAAAAGCTTAACTATTAGAGAACAATAATTTTATATTTTATATTCTAACACTTTCTACAACTCTCATACATTTGAGACATAAACCCTATTATATATTCTCCCAACTTAACCCAAGCCACATCCACCGAATCCAAACCAACATAACTCACTCTATGAGTCTATCGAAGCAATAAGATGGATCACTCCATCTACCAATTTGTTCACTATAGACAAGATGGCTCTTACTTTGCTTTTCTTCATTAGTATTGTCTATTTATAGACTCGTCACGCTATTCATCTTCTCATTCTATGTATCATATTATAATCGATGTATTAATTATCTGGATTAATAAAACTATTACCCTTTGAGCTTCATCTTAAAAAAAAAAAAGCGTTTGCATGGAATTTGATATCAATTGATAAAGGCTTGATCTGAGGTTTATAACTCACCTTAAAACTCTTTTTAATCATTATAAAGTCCAAGTTGGCTTAACGACCGGAAAATAAAAAGCCTAGAAAAGTAAGTGATTTATATTTAAATTGATAGTACTTTCTAAGATAATCATAAACACTGTTAATTACTTTTAGATGTAAAATCCAACCGTTATAACTCAATTAATTAAAATTTATTGAGACATAGTTAAATTGTGGTGCCACGATCAGACTAGGAAGACGCCTCGGTTTCTCATGAATCTTTCAAAATGTTGATTCATTAATTGAAGCCATTTATTGAACAAATCTATGCTCAAATATCTCATAGATAAGTGTTCTCCAATAGGGATCTTAACATAATCAAATGGGCCTATAATGGCTCCATCTCTCAGATCCGATCAGTACTGAGAGGAGTACTTGGCCAGCCGGAGATAGATAGATAGATAGATAGGCTTTTTAATCCACAACTAATTAACATCTAATACACTCTCATTTAGTAATGCAAACTAATTAGAGGCAACTGGGAGGGTTCATCACCCCAGAGGTGGATCCCTTGACATTCTTGCAGAATGACTGTGCCGGCTTGTTCTTGTAGGTGAGCTTTATGTCCCGTAAACCGATCCCGATGCACGGGTTTCTCGGACTGCAGTCGAACTTTACGGCGACGGGCGTTGCCGACGATCCCCGGATGTTGGTGTACGACACTTGGCTGATCTTGATTCCGGAGCTCTGAGAACAAAAAAGAAAAATACCATATGAGATGTTTGTGTGAGTAAACGAAGAGAGAATTAATATTTGACGATAAACAAATCTCCTCAGAAAGGGTTATTTATTATTATTATTACCTGACCCGGGCAGTTGATGTTTCCTGGGCAGTAGTTCTGGTCAACGACGATGGGATATTGGACGTTATTCATGACGGCGTGTCGGAAAACGACCCCCTTAACGTACCCATCATGGGGTTTCCCCCACGTCTTGATCCTTAGCCCGTTCTGTGTACCCGAGAACACCACCTTGCTCACCGTTATATTTTGCACCCCGGGCTCCTTCGGCAACCCCCCCAAGCTCCCAATGCTGCACAAAAAAAAGGAATTCTTAATTTACAGAATAATTTTGATGTTATTAGAAATATGAAACTACGACTGACCTGATACCGTGGCCAGGGCCGCATTTGATGTCCTCGATCCAGACGGCGGAGGTGCCGGCGCCCATGGAGATGCAGTCGTCGCCGGTCCTCATGATCGAGCTGACGATGTTGACGTAGCTCGACATCTGGATGTGGATGCCGTCGGTGTTGGGGCTGTCGCGGGGGGCCAAGAACTTCGCCCTCTTTACCGTCACGCCGGAGCTTGCGTATATCGACATGTGGAATCCCTCGCTGTTGAGTGACGTCAGCCCTTGTACGAGCACATTCTTGGATTGGCCAATCGTGAAGGACTGCATATAGATATAGATATATATATATATAAACGGAGTGTTAATATCTTAACATTACTAGAAAAGGTAGGGTTTAAGTAAGTTGAATCATCTTCGTCTTACCGTAGTGGCAATGGGGCAGCTCCGGCGGGCTCTCTTGCAGGCCCACATGGACTGCCCTCGCCCGTCGAGGGTGCCGCCGTAGATGGACAAGCCGTCGACATACTTGAACGTGATCCACTGCGTGTCTCTGTTGTTTCCCGTCGGCGCGAGGATGGTGCCGTCGATGAACACCCTGATCTTGTTGTTCTTGCATGGGCCGAGGAAGATCGCCTGGCTTACGAAGTACCTCCCGGACGGCACGTGGACCATCGCCGGCTTGGCGGCTCCGCACGCGGCGGCCCATGCTTTAAGGAAGGCCTTCTTCGCGTCGGTCCGGCCGTCGGGCTTGGCGCCGAAGTCCAAGACGTTGTAAGCTGCATGAGTTGCTGTGAAGAAGGAGAAGAAGAGAAAGAGAAGAAGAAGAAGAATGCTCATCTTTTGCACCATTAATGGAGTTACGTTTACTGAGAGAGATAGAGGATTAATTTGATGCAGAAGTTAGGGATGTTTGGGGGGGTGTATTTATAGTGTTAAATTTAGTGTGAAGAGAATTAGTAGCTCAACTTGATAAGCAGGAAATAAATAATATATATTTATTAATCCTTACCCATCTCTAGCAACCTGCATGCAGGAATTTCCTACATTTTGAATACTTTTGCATGCCTACAATTGGCTACGTCTATCAATGATAGTGATGCCAAGTACGCGGTCGTAACAAATTCCTACACCTAGGATGTAGGATGGAAGACGGAAAGCAGTTTTTGGCCGTTATTTTTTTTGCGTTGGAATATGAAATGATTATCTAATTAATCTCTATTCGTACGTACATGGCCCTTCCTTTGCTGTAGGATTAAGGCTCACATGGCTAACCGTAATATAAGCAGCATTAGTATAATGCTAAGTTAGATATAATTAATTAATTAATTATAGGCATCTTCTTTAAGTCTTCCTATGTGTAATATTTTTATCTTTCATTTATTCTTTGGATTAAAAGTATCAGGAGGAAATGCAATGGCATGATCAAGAATTGATTATTAGTTAATAAGTTTCTAGTAGCTAGATTGATAACATGAGCTAGAATTTCAGTTTATATTTCTTAGTTTAATATGTGTTTGAATTAGATAAATTTAATTTCAAGAGGTTTTCTGGTGTTTGACTCATTGATATAATTTCACTGATTAATCCTCTTGGATTAAAGAATCCTGCCAAAGAAACCCAATTTAATTTGTGAAGCAACTCCACGAATATAGTAGGAAAATCTATAACTTATTACATAAAATAATCCTCCTAATAAAGTGTGGATCCACTCTTGGTCGAGATTCATGTACTTCTAACAATATTGTCAAAGTTTTCAACCCAAGTTACACTTTTTGTAGTTTCTTTTCTTCTATACACAACATGCATGACTGACTTATAAAGTCAGGTAGCACTTAGGCTTCATTGACTACATCTCTTTTCTTTCATTTGGGTAACTTGGAATCTCAAATAGTTAATCAAGCAACCATGTGAGCTTAATTAATCACCCCTTTGTCAACACTAGCTCCTGCAGATGGGCACAAAGCCCAATAGAAGTATCTCCTGATCTGCTTATCTTACCTGTATGAATAGGGATTGTTATATAATTATCACTGAAACATTTTTCAAATATTTATCATTACTATCGAAATCATTAAGCTCTTTCAGAAAATGGTATTATGTCGGTTAAATCTAACTAATTACTGTTAAAACTGAACTTAGATCTGAAACGACCATTTTGCTTCTTGTATAAGTTGTCTAAATTTATTCTAAAGTTATATGGTATTATAGTGTAAGAAAATAACATTTTATTTTCATAAGAAGGAAAAATAGTGATGATGAACATTTTACTCTCTAAATTGTAACCATAATGGCAATTTTGAAAAGAGCTAGAAAATTTCAGTGACATTATGTTAAAAACCTTTATAATTGTGTGGCTTGATTTGGATATCAGTGTTTGTTTATGTTGGTTTGACCTAATTAACTTGGATCTAGGATTAAAGAAATGATCAAGTCATGTGAAATTAACCTCTCTAATTAACACTAAGTCAGCAGCATAGCATGCATGTGTGCCTGGAGTAGCAAGTAGCTTAATCAGATGAGAATTTAGTGTCTAACGTGTATAAGATTTAGCTAATAACATGCATTTCCAATCATCACCAATATTAGGACACTATTCTTGAAGAACATGATTAGTTCTTCTTTAAAGACATGATTAGTTCATCTCAAAGTTGACTAGAAATCAATCCAGTAGTTATAGATCTTGAGACCCTGGAGGTTTTACTTACCTTGTTAACTTATCCAACAATAAATAAAAAATTATATTTGATTATATATGACACGTGATCTTGTGTTTTGAATTAAAAGTAGGGATAATTACAGTTAGATTTCTTGAACTATCACTATTGTTTATATATATTTTATTCTGTGACATAAAATGACTGTTAGATTTTTCGTCCATAAGTTACGGTATACAATTATATAAACCTCTAAACCAGTACTCCTAAGAGCATCTTATTAGTTTCTTTTAAATAAATAAAAAGATAAATCTAGTTAGCTTCTCAAGTACTAAACAAGTTAATAAGTAAGCACATTAAAGAGGGGCCTTATTGCAAGTATACCCTAACTTGCTTGCATCCTAAATTCTTCGTTAAATAGTTATATATTGTTCGCTAATGATAAGTAGCAAATTTAACCATTTTGGAGAATTGATTGCTTAGTTATCAACAAAAACCCTCGTATTAAAATTAACTAAGTCGGTTTAAGCCGCCACATATATTTTCTAAGCAACTTGGAGTTAGCTCCACCCACCCACCTCTTCTTTAGTATGGGATGATGAACTTATTAAAAGAGGATATTTTTTAATTTTTTTTTAAAAAATTCTAAGGTCCTTATCAGCCGAAACGAAAGTAGAATTGCTTGGCATTCTCAAGTATAATTTTGTAGTTTCAAGACGAGATTGCACGATTAATTTGTGGATAGGAGTAGAAATAATAGCGATAGTTTATAATTAGAACCTTTAACTTCCTAATCATTCTTACAGGTTGAATTTGTTCGGATGAGTCGGGTTTGAATTAGAATCAGCTATCATGTGGAAAGATAAAAGATAAAGCAACAGTAGTAATGTAGCATAATAATAATTTGATGCAAAGTATGAGACTACATAATCAAGCACGAATAAAAAATTAAAAATAAAAATGTTCCTCTGGAAGCTCCGGCGGAACTGCCTGCCTCTCGATGCATTGACACGACCTGCCAAATTGTGAAGCTCCATGAGAAAAATTTTGGCCCATCTCTTCTTTCATTGTGATTTTTGATCCTTGTGGGACTTTGAAGGAGACACGACACCCCTTCCTCTCTCCTCAAAAGAGTTGTCTTGACTTCATTCCCTTGTTCCATCTGATTCCACCGGTAACAATGTCGAAGCCTTCGACAATACACAATGAGCCAATCTCCTCTTATCTGGGAGCGTACACTCGCTCTTGCTTATGAGTATTATGAGACCGTTTCACTTCCAAAGCCATCTTAAGATCCAGATCATCTTTATTTCATACAGGATGATTCGTCTCGTCTCCGCCTGGGTTGTTGTAAAGTAAATTTAACATTGACAACGAGGCTTGACGAAGTTAAAAGCTTTATCCTACGCTCCCATCATTCCCTATCGAGTTTCCTAATTATGGCCGACTGTCCCTTCGACCAGCTTCTTCACTGAAGCTGGGTCCTATGCATCGTCGATCCCTGTGAGCATCATCACCAATCACCAATCTCATTTAACGAGTCGAATTCTATACTGCTTGTTAAAGCACCAATACAAGAAGCCTTGATCCATACATAGCTTCTCTGATCGATAATTCCTTTGCTCTTCGTTTTCAACTCTCAATACAAGCTTTTTTTTGTATCCAAGTAGGAAAGGCAAGTCCGAAAAATGCATATGCATTACTTACAATAAGTGTCATCAAGTTCATCTGTACTATATGTATATTTTTGTTTTTTTTCTTTCTTCGACTATAGAATACTGTCAAAAGAGATATTACAAAATGATGGAAATTATGTAAGAAATCAGAAACCAAAATAAACCCGGAAGGGCAAAAGTACAGCACACACACTGATCTCATCTCCGGACAGTACAATATACCAACAGAAGCTTATTACTGGTACCAACGCTCTAAACCTCTAACACCATTTTACCTGACATACAAAACATATTATGAGGGGCAACAATACGTATTCGAAGATCTTTAAATCGTACCAGAAGGTGCAAGAGATCCTTAAATCGTATCAGAAGGTGCAAGGGGTTTCCCCCGACCCATCGTGAATCCCCTTGTCCCATCTGGCATTCGAGGTCCAGGGGGATGTTTGTTGGCTCCAGCTGGTTGCTCGATATGGATATGGTGACTAGACGGTGGAGTGCCAACAGGATGGGAGCCTCCACTTCGGTTATTACTGTGGTAGTGGCCACGTCCTCGACCCCTACCTCCGCGGCCCCGACCTCTTCCTCCTCTCCTTGTGCTAGCATCCTTATCATTGAAATTCTCTTCAGCCTGCTCAAGAATGGCACATATTAGTACAGCCATCCGCTGTGACAAACCATGGCCATCAACTCTTACAACAACAAAATATAAACAAAAGAGCATGCATCAACATACCAGAAGAATTAATGGAACCTTTTAGATATTAAACTGGTGAGCATTGTAAATTTTACATCAACTTACAAATTAACTAGATTAGATATGATAATGTGAGTAAAGAAACACAAAAAAGTGGCTTGCGACATGCTTATGCAATCGAGAACCAAATGGAGCCAGTTTGATATAATATTGGTGTAAATTGTACCTTAGGTTGCCTAAATTAGCCAGATCAAGTACTATGATGGCAGTGGGCCAAACCAAAAAAAAAATGCAGCATACCACATGTTCATGCGACTCTTCAGATGGTTGACAGGTATCGTCAAGCAGCTTCTCGTTTGGCTGGTTTGATGTGGAGGCATCCTCCTCTCCATTCCCATCACCTTCATGGCCTCCCTTTCTCCCTCGCCCTGTCCCATGTTTTGTCTGTATTCAAGTTAGAATAATAAGTTAGGACAATAACTAGTTGTGAGTAGTAACTGCTGGCATAGATTGCTAGAGCAAGCAACTAACAGTACAATAAATAGCAATCTAAGAGAAGCAAATTGCTCTAATCAGTAGAAGAAACCAAAGGGCATCCTAGTGCACAAGATTCTTTCTAATGCTGGATGTCAGGATCCTAGATTGCCTCACAACAACATTATGGAATATTCTAAAAGAAATAAGTAGCAGGACCTAATGTTGCTGGTATATCATCATAACATCTGGGCAATTTGCATTAGATTTAGAAGGCTTTTCGCCTATAAAGTGGTACGTAGTGAATCATTCATTGTAGTATGAAAAGGGTAAAGAGAAAGTAAAAGAACAAAATGTTTAGGTCACCATGCATCTGTGCAGTAAACGGACTCTCAGCCCACTTCTCCAGTTCCTCTCATCATTGAGCTCAGCAACCTGCAGCAACAAGCTAACAGGATAAGGAGTGGGCATCAACATGACCAAACTCATAGTTTCAAATTCATGTTAAAACACTTACTGCTTTCTCAGCATCCTCAATAGTCTCATATTCCACAAAAGCGTGCAACTATACATCAAAATTGTCAGGGGAGAAAATCAATACTATAGTGTAAAATAAGAATTTAAGGTCTATATTTCACATCATAAGCATTTAGGAATTCAACAAAACATGTTCTTGTTATATTATTTATTATTTTCTTATTTTCCATAAGTTTCTCACAGATGACAGCTTGCAACCTGCAATCTAAATTGGAGAGCACTGAGTAAAGTGCTAAATCTTTCACACTAGGAAGTAGACCTCAACCAATAGCAAAAATAGATGGTTCAAAGCTCATATCCAACATGCTGCATAAGATAACCAGACAAATTGGTCACAGGACTATAAAACTAACCAAGATTAGGATTTACATATTCGAGCAGAACTGAGTACCAAATTTGAGCTGCCTAATTACAACATTTGACGGTCGGATCAGCTGTATTTATTAAATTCTGGCCCCTTATCATGCCAAGTCACATCCAGGTCTAGGTCCATACTTGCTAATGCCTTTTAATCCCAACCCAAGCCATCTAGACCTAAAGACAAACTTCAATAAATTTTAAAGGACCCCTTGCTTACCTATCTCATTAAAATTGATCCAGCACGCAGAAAAATGGGTCAGGTTCAGATTTCAAAACATGGCCTAATGGTTAGGTCTAGACAAATTTGCCATGATTATAGAGACCGAGACGAACAAAAACTCACCCCTACTTCACGCCG
This sequence comes from Typha angustifolia, assembly GCF_048772165.1. NCBI lineage: Eukaryota > Viridiplantae > Streptophyta > Magnoliopsida > Poales > Typhaceae > Typha > Typha angustifolia. The sequence continues at coordinate 3,290,927 of NC_133239.1, forward strand.
CACATAAGATAAGTAAGCATATATTAATTATCAATTATCTACAATAGTTGCCATTAGCTAAATCAATGAAAAAACAACTTAAAAATTCTAACAGTGAATATTATCCTTCAAATATGACTCAGATAGTTTTTGATGTAATGTTGTTAATATATGTACTAGGAACAATATTTCTCAATGCACATTTTACTATGTCTTGGAACAGAGGCATTAAAAATGAGGCAAGAACAAAGAAAAAAAGAAATTCTTGCAATATAATAATAACAATGAGAAAGATGTAAATATATCAAATAAACAAAAAAAAGGAAAAAAAACCATGCCTTGTTGTTAAAAAGCATATCCAGCTTTGCAGATCTATTAGTTACAGGAGCAGTGCCATTAGGCGTCTGAGGATAGCAGGTACGAATTGTCTTTACACTGCATCACAAAATTAGTACAAGTCATTACTAGTTGTGAATAGTCTAATAGAAGATGCACATATTGCATGGAAATTTACCTGCCGACGGCCGAAAAAACCTTCATAAGGTTTTGGTAACAATGATCCTCAGGAAGATTTTCAGCCACAATAATACGTGACTTTGCAGGTTTGGGGTGAGGGTGATTTTGAACAAGTATTTATGTCAGCTGACATAACCATACAAAGTAAACCAGCACAAAAATGATAGAAATGTTACCTGCAGCTCTTCCATATCTAATTCAGTAAAGGGCTGCTGACGCCTAACTCTCTTTCCGTCATCACTAACAACCTGCATGCACGATAGGTTAGCAGAAAAGAGATGCAAGAAAAAGCAAATGAAGGCAGACAATGCATTTAAGCAATTTACATCATGTGAAAAACTTACAAGTTTTGACGACATCCGGAGTGCTGTAGCAAGCAGAGAGTTATTGTGGACTAAAGCTTTAATTTTCTTAAAAGCTGCAATAACGGATATTGGCACTGCACAGAAATGAGTAATATTTCCTTAGTTTGTATACAAACTAAAATACTAAAAAGTTCTCATGCATTTCTTTCAACAAAAGCTTTTCCTACATAAGAGATTAAATGTATCATACATCAAATATAGCAGTTCATAAAACTAAGCAGTGAGCACACGACACTTCCCATTTTGATATACAATTAAAGAAGTTAAAAAGAAGAGATTAAATTAAACAAGGAGGTCCATCTAGAACCGGAAAAGCTTATTTTACAAGTAATGATGAGTAGTATAATGAAAATTTTCCTGATAAAAAAGATACCCAAAACAAAGCAAATAAAGGAAAAGGATTTGTTAGGCTGACCCTGATTAGTCAGGCCAGCAATGAAGAGTGTGGTTGGAGACAAGAATATCTTTTACTGCTATTATTGTTGTTGCCTATAATTCCAGCCTACCTAATTCCTAGCCTTATGCATAAGGCTCCTAAATTGATTAAAGATGATGTGTAGTGTCGAGATCTAGTTATATCTTTTCCATGCCAATGTTGTAATTTTTTTTAGTGCACTGGTTCCAACTTGCCATATCACAATGTGACATAATGTAATTGCGTGCTGAAGGTATGTGCCGTGTTGTGTCACTATCAGCAAGCCTTCATCATGCATATAACATGTTTTTAATAAAATATTGAATATTTAAAAATATTTTTAGGTCTTCGACATGTTAGTCTTTAGTTTTTTGTTTGAATATAATATATGTATCAAACCTACATTATAGCATTTTATCTTTAGATTATTAATCCGACAGGCACAACCATCCTTAGTCCATAATCCATACACAATCACAAATACCATCTAAGGGATGTTCAACAGCATAACAATCTAGTTAATATTACAGATGGATGTAGTTGGCCGCATAACTTAAAAAGTTCAGATGGATTCCATCTACTATGCAAATATTCAATCCTCAACACTATAAAATAAGAATTATCTGACTGACAAAATAAAATCAATCCCATGTAGCAAGGAATTCGAGAGGTAGGGAAGGGGTGAAGAAAGATGACTTAAAATGAAGCTTTAGATCCAGCATAGACAGAAGCATGGCTACCCAGGCTTGGATCAAAATCAAGGCCACAAATTTAGGAAGCACCCTAACCAAGAGAAAAGAAAAAGAAAAAGGTTGACGACATCAAAACCCTACCTTGAACAAGGCTTAACCAAAAGGCTGCCTTAGGAAGTGGAAATGCTAGGCAATATTATCCCAAACTTATTATGTTGATTGGTCAGAAAGAAAGGATAAAGCAGGATAAATAGTGGGAATAAACATAATTCCACCTTTTTCATGGGAACTATTTATCCTTAGATAAAAGGATAAAAGCATCATTTTTCCTTTGTCACAACATCAATCTTTCCCATAGCCTATCCCTCTCAAAATGTCAGTTGTTTGGAAGTTGGAACAACTCTAAAAATGATAGGGGATAAATTTAATTTATCGCCCTTCCAAGCAGAGCATATAAGTCTTGTGAAAACTAGAGAAACCCTAATTGCAGACACTATAAGCTGAAAAATTAATCCTCAAAATCCTATTTGCATGTTGCCTATGCTTAGAAATCCTTGTCCAGGACTTTAAATATATTGAGATCACAATGACGAAATGGGAATATGAAATATGCTTACCCAAAAAATAATCATGCCAATTTTAGATAAAAAGTAAACATATCTATGGCAAAAAGAGAGCAGAGATTGGGCAATATCAATGTGCAAGATTAAAGAATCAGCACAATTTACCAAATCCTTCTGGATCTTTAGTAATGAACCTCATCAAATGTTCAGTAGTTGCAAGGTTTGCATCACTGAAATAGTACTCCACCTGCATAAGTAAAACTCAAATAATATGAGAAAATGAAAAGTAGATAGATAAAAAATGCTTTTATAAGATCACACAGGCAGTCAAATCATAAGCTCACTGAACAAAAGAAAAATTGAATCAAATATCAGAGAAAAACAACTGACACAGAGATAACCAGTAAGAGAAACAATAGGCTACATGTGCACTATCTTGCCATCATAAAAAAATATTAACTTATTAAGCAAGGTCAATTATAAGTCCCCGTATACCAGTTATTGGCTCAATCCAAAAGAAGAGAAATATAATTATATAAATAAATGACTTTTTAAGACGCATTCTTCGGCTCCCTAATTTGACCCACTAACTAGTTCAGTTCTTCCATAAAGCTGAGAGTTGAACTTAAAAATTTTCAGAATCAGCTGGCAAATTATCATTAAAGAAACTACATTACACCTTGGAGGCTTCTGATCAACTGTTAAACTAACAACTCGGTATTTCCATCTCGGAATAAGCCGCACTACTCAAACGAAATATATGAGTAACATGGAATGCAAATTATATCTAGTCTACCATTTACCGTGGTATTAATTAAAAAAGTTCCTCACATCTTGATATTCATCAGCAACCATCCTAAACAAGAAGAAAAGGGGAATGGAAGAAACCAAGGACATCATACGTAAATGAAGATAAAAATTTACTCTACAGAGGCCTTAAAACAACAACGCTGACGTCAAAGGGGGCAACCACATCATCTGACAAAAGTTTTTTTCTTTTCATTTGGCCAGATAGAAGAACAGAATCACTATTTCTATTATCAGATGTAGGCCCACCTTGAATCAATATCTCTGTGGTAAAATAGGAAGGTCATTTACGCAATCTATGATAAGGCCATCATACACCGGCCTTATTACTTACAGCTGCTCCCAACTTGGTCTAATTCAAGACTGCCGATTTACTCATGAAAATGAGTAAATAATTCACAAACTAAAGTATTACCTCCCAGGAAGTCTCCTTTTCGAGATCTGTCCATTAAGCTAGAATTGACGAAAGTAAAATGAAACCAAACCCCCAAATCTAAAAAAATCCACCGACCTGCTTCGTGATCTTCTGAACAACCTCATCCGAAAGCCCTTCCTTCGCCGCCGCCGCCGGCGGGGGCGGCGAGGGATCCGAATCCGCCAACCCCTGGACTGCCTCGCGATCTCCAAACCCCCCACCTCCCACCCCGTAGTACTCGTAAGCCGTGGAGTAGAACGGTGGGCTCGAGGGACCCGGGTGGTATACGTGGATCACCGCCGGCTGGGGCGGCGCAGGCGCCGCTCTGGGGACGAACTCCGGAGCTCCGGCGTTGAGGCGACTGGAGGAGCCGCTCCGGGTGAGCGAGGGCTCGGGACCAGAAGCGATCGAGGGATCGGAGACTTCTAGGGTTTGATCGGAGATTTCTTGGGCCATTTCGTTTTCGCTTTGCTTTCTAGGGTTCGGGATAAAGCCCGCGAGGGCGGAGAATAGCGGAGAGGATAATTCTCGGAAGGAGATGGGCCCCGATGAGGAGTATTTATAGGGTTATGACGCGAAACCACCATCCGGATAGCGACGGGTGGATAAAAGAGTGAATAGGATTGGTAGCAGCCGTAATCGTGCAATTTTAAGAAAGGATATCGGTCGGACTCGGCCAGTAGTAAATTTATCTGCAACCACGTTTGTTTACTAATACGAATAAAGATGCAGAAGGATAGTGAATTTGATCAAGAACTCAGGATAGACAGATACAATAACTAGGAATAAGAATCTTTAGAAGCGGAATAACTGACAATAACTTTATTCTCAGCATCAATTAGATCTCAAGATAAACGAGGATAGATTGTATAAAATAATAAAAGTATATTTCGCTTTATCCACCTTTCAAATATCATCTGAGAACAAAGTAAAAAGAACTAATCCATGAAAGATTATGGTGTTCCTTCCTTTTATTTACACGTGGAATAGATTTAAAAAATAATAACTTTTATTTATTAGTACTAAAATAAGAGATCTATTTTAAAAATAATTATTTCTAAGTTCATTAGGATTGTGAAATAAAAGTGTAATAATTATTTTTAATGTAATATAAAATGAGAATAAAATATTTTACTTTTTATAAAATTATAATAAATACTGTTTGATTTGAAATAAAATAGATTAATGGGATAGATATAAGAGTAAATTAATACTTGAGCAATTATGTGATATAAAATGTAATTTTAATGAATAATATTTATATTTTAGAAAATAATTATTACGATGTTTAACTGTTATTCTAAAATAAAGAGTTTGAATAAACAGACGTATTTAAAACAAGGACAATAATGAGGCTAACAAAGAAATCAATCATTAATTTGTCTGTTGCTACTACCTGCTTCTTGCATGATGATTTTGTCCACCTGAATCATTACTGAAACCCTCTGCTGGTTCATAAAGGTGAAATTCAACCACAAGAATATGATAAGTACTTTCCAGAATAGCAAGTAAGACAATGGCAAACTCAAGAATGTGCATCAAAAGAACCAGAGTATGCACAAAACACTGTCATGATAAATTGGTACATCGATCTTATTTAACGTGGGATGATGAAGAAACAAGTTTTAGTCTCTTAAGAGTACACTGAAGCAGTGCAGGAATTTGCCATTCCATCGTCATCAGATAAGTATGCCTAAGCAGTAACACAATGCTTCTCTTTTTGTGGAGCATTTTGTTAACAGCGCCAATCAATCACAGTTCTCACAATCTTTCCATCAGAAGAAATGTAGAGCCTGCAATGTATTCAATCGTCTACAATTACTCTAGATCAGCTTAATAAGCTTTCAATGATTCTGCTAAGAATTCATAAGCCTTTCCATGACCAGCTCCACCATGGCAGGGGCATCAACAGTGACAGCAACCTTGACAGTGGGCTTATTAGTCCATTCTGTGATTTCTCCATACCTGAAGATTTGGAAGAAAATTTGTCTCAACATGGAATTGGTTATACACCCATCTGTTTCCCTTCAAAACCAGACTGCTAATATAAACTATAGAGTAGGAGTGCGACGAGCCAAACTTGGCTCAAAATTATAAATACCAATTCCGGGCTTGATTTTTTCCAATATTGTCATCATTTGAGTTTCTAAGGAAATATTGGAACTTTTGCTACCGAAGAGATTTGAGCAACTGAGCTCTAACTGATAATAAAAGTTACTAACTACCAATTGAGATTGAAACTTTGTGAAAAAAGTTCTACATAAATCTATACATTATATATCAATCTCTATGAGCTAATTTCCAAACTTGAGCAAGCCAAGGATAAGCTCAAGCCCGACTAGTTTATAAAATGACATCAAAATTTGAACTTGAGCTTTGTTGTTTGAAAAGCGAGAGATTAAACTGAGCCACAAGCAACCTGTGTTTGAGTGCCTCGTGAGCCAACAAGCTTATTTGATGCTCTTGCTCTAGAGCACTAAAAAAATTTGCGTGCATGGGAGCATATGTGCATGGCTATCCTTATTATTAGAAACTACATAATCAGTGCCATCACCAACAAGTCGAGGTGTAAACGAGCCGAGCTTGAGCAAGTTGGGCCTAACTTGGCTTGGCTCGAGAGGTTTTTATCAAGGATTCGAGTTTCGGCCGATCCTGAGTGGGATCGGCTAGAGAGAGAGGGAGAGAGAGGAAGGGAGAGTGAGGGAGAGAAAAAAGAGAGAGAGAGAGAGAGAGAGAGGGAAAAAGCAAGAGAGAGTGAGAGAGAGAGAAAAGATTAAAAAAAAAAGAGGGTATGAGAGAGAGAGAGAAAATAGAAGAGAGAGTGAGGGAGAGGGAAAGATTAAAAAAAAAAGAGGGTTTGAGAGAGAGAGAGAAAATAGAAGAGAGAGTGAGGGAGAGGGAAAGATTAAAAAAAAAAGAGGGTATGAGAGAGAGAGAGAAAATGGAAGAGAGAGTGAGGGAGAGGGAAAGATTAAAAAAAAGGGTATGAGAGAGAGGAAAAAAGGAAGAGAGAGTGAGGGAGAGGGAAAGATTAAAAAAAAAGGTGAGAAAGAGAGAGAGAAAAAGATAAAAAAAAGAATATGTGAGAGAATGAATACTTTAGACTAACAATTAGAGGGATAGAAAAGAAGAGAGGGAGAAAAAGAGATTTTTACTTTTTAGGCATTATATGTGAGTAATTATTATTTCTTATTTTCTTATAATTTTTTCTAAATTTTTAGAAATTTCTCTAACATTTTTAATAATATTTAGAATTTTATTTAATTAAAATAGTCCGATCCAATACAGGCGGCCGATACGGCCGATACAGCCGATACGTATCGTTTTTTCAGACGGCCGATCCCAATCCCAATACCGATTTTTGGAACCTTGTTTTTATTTTCTGGCTCGAGCTCGATTTGAGCTGAAAAAACTTAGCTCGGGTTGACTCAAGCCTAGCTAGATGAGGCTCGAGCTCGGGTTGACAACTTGCGGGCTAAATAGGATGGAAACAATGTCAATAAATCGATCACCATTGATGCTTTCTCTAACTTAAAACTATTGTAGGAATGCTGTAGGAGCTTGGAAAATAGTATCAAGCAAAGTTAGATGTGAATGTGAGTATGTGACCATTTGATAATTCAAATCATTGTGAAAAGCAGTAGCATCAAAAACACCCACAACAACATGATAGTTATAATTGAATATGAATTATCCAATTTGAAAAACCAAGTCAATCAAACTGAAGATTATTAACTAACCTTACCAGGAGCTTGGTGTAAATGAGCTGAGTTTGAGCGATGGAAATGAGTTCGGTAGTAAAGTTAGAGATGGATTTTGATGGTGAAGATGGGTGTCACGGTGATGAAGGCTAGGATTTTATCAGTGAAGATGAGTTTCACGGTTTTGGCCAATGAAAACTTTTGTCGTTTTGTATTTCAGCTGTGAAAAGGATTTCAGTTGTGAAGACTGAAGAGGTTTTGGTGGTGAGTGGTGATTGGTAAAGATGGGTTTCACTGTTTTGGATTTCAATGGTGAAGACTGAAGAGGGTTTCGGTGGTGAGTGGTGACCAGTGAAGATGAGTTGACTATTTTGGACTTCGGTGATCGGTGGTGAAAAGGGTTTGGCCGATGGAAACTTTGGGGAGATGAAGGTTGGAGGCTAGGATTTTCGTTTACTTACACATGTCATACTAATCATTGGATCTAAGATCCAACGGCTCTAAACCCGTTTTATATATATAATATAAGTCTAATCGAGCCGAGCCCGCGAGTCTCACAATCTCACAGGTTTTTTTGATAGCCCTACTAACAAGTAGATAATACTTACACCTAGAACTATAAGCGAGAAAACATAAGTAAATAACAGCACACACATGATAAAGTAATGTCATAAATAAATGAATAAAATCAGTTTTAGGGGAACAACCTACTGACCGTTTCTTGGTGTTATCAAATATTGTGATACCCCTCATGATGCCACTAGTCTGAACCCGTACAACACCCTCGGTATAAGTCAACAATGATGGATTGACTGCTGCAAGAAGTGTTACTGGATCATGAAGGTATACACCTGCATCCAACCATGCACATCATCAGTATGCTGGGGACATTGTCACCCTTACAACATAACATATACCAATTCCATATGAACCTTGTGTGGCATAAGCTTCATGGTGGTAAGCAAAATAAACCCCTATGATCTTGCACAAGTATTTAGCAAATCTGCTTTGACATTGTGCAAGCCTGTTGCGATCAGCATCTGCAATGAATGATAAATTTGTGACCCACTAGTCAGAATAATGTAGCAGCAACTTCAACTCTGGCTAACAAAACTACTGCAACACTGCATGAATTCAGAGAAAGAATCTTTCCTGCATAACAGCAATAGTACATGACAAGAGCCAATTGTTGAAGCATATTGTGCAGTCACATGCCAATAAGACATACCACACAACCAAATTAAGTGGGTCATTCAGTATAAGGGTTGCTTCAAATTGTTGTCTCCAACTTCTAACAGTATCCATTTAACAAGTAATGCACACATACACACAAACACTCAAAAATGGGTTGGGAGATGGGGTGGGGGTGTTGATTTCAGAGACATATTTTCATGTCAGACAACTCAGACCTAGTGCTTTCCCTCACATCATAGACAAAATTAGTCCAGAATAAGCTCTTATAAAAGACTTAGACGATGACATAAAGTTATGAACTATAATGTGAGGTTTGTGCTTGAAGCCCGACAATCGACATATGTGAAATGAAGGCAAACCTATAAAGCAATAAATGATAATGACTTCAGTTCAAGAGAAAACTGGCAACAAAAACTGTTGGTTCTGCATGAATTTGCATCACTGAAAGTGCATTAATGTTGAAAGAATTTATCATATATACAATTAGAAAAATAACATTTCAAAACAATGAGATGTACCCGTGAGGATAACTTGATGTGTCACATTTATTCCGATGGCCAAAATATCAGCTCCACAGGTGAACACAATATCAGCAGCATCAGGATCGCCAAAGATCTGTTCAATATGTAGATAATGAGAAAGAAAAGATCTTCATGATAAAAACATCGAATTTCTGATCAGGACATCTTTTTTTCTTTTTTTTTGGATACATCATGAAAAGAAATTTTTTAATCATCATAATCATTCATTTAGATAAGGACCCAATTACAACAGTGCTCTGTACCAAAATGCCGTTTGAAAAAAAAAATCCTACTTCTCTTTTGCTAATGCATACAATATCTGTTTAGAAAATATTGCACATCTAACCTTTGCTTCTAAAACTGGAAATAAGCAGATAGAACCATATGTATCCACCTTCCCCACCAATACGCAAAGCTTCACAGAAATTGATACTTCTATGACCAGCTGTCACCTAACATTAACCCTCTTGCAATTTGTTCGCAAATTACTGGCTAAAGAAAAATAAGGCAAAATAGGCAATATAATTAAGTAAAAGTGTAATCGACTTGCAGATTTTTCTATATTTCTTCAGTTTAGACTCATGCTACCTAGGAGAAAACCCTATGTTTCTTCAATTTAGACCAACAAGAAGATGACTTTAGATTATAGAATAATCATAAATGAAACAAACAGGGTTATAGAGCTTACCAAATGATAAAAATCATTGTCATGAAGCCAATTTAGACGTTATAGTCAGAAATCATAAGTTCACGAGATCACATCAGACTTGTGAGTACTGCTTGTGAGTACTGCTCAACTTTCAATTTATTATCCTTAGTACTGCAGTACCATGAAAATCAAAATCTCTTGAAATTATAAACAGAGACCCGAAAGTGGATTTTGACCATGCTTTATGTTCATTTGGCAATCCATGACCACCAATACATGCAATGGTGTTGCAGTTCAAGCTTATTTCATGTTATGACGTATTCTGTTCTCATAATAATAAAAAAAACAAGCAGATAAAGATTCCAAAGGCATGCCAATGGAAGAAAAATATAGTACACTCATTGGACTAGATAAATCATACATTTGCCTCTGCCGCTGGATTAACATTGCCATTAACTGAAAATGCACCACCAAGAAGAACAATCTGTCCTATCTTCTTTGGGAAAGAAGGATCAAGTTCAATGGCCTGCCAGAATAATGATAAGTATTAAGAAATATTAAGTAGACATAGTATCTTCGGCACAGAGCTGAAAAGACAAACCTACCAGAGCAATATTTGTAAGTGGGCCAAGTGCAACCACAGTAACTTCTCCAGGGTACTCATTTGCTTGTTCAACAAGAAAAGAAGCAGCTGACTGACCAATTGGCTGTCCCTTTGGTGGGGGGAAGTTCTGGTTCCCAAGCCCATCCGTACCATGAACAAAATCAGCAATACGAAGCTTTGTTGCTTTCTTTTTGACATTAAGAGAATGAAAGAAATTAGTCAAAGTGGGGACAATCACAGAAGAATATGCTTATTCCAACATACATATGTAAATATTGTGCACTATCCATATCATGTTCTGGTTGAATAGACATTTCACTAGATCAAAAATCATAAAGCCATAGATCTCATGGTGGTCAATTAAGTGCTGGAAACAAACCAACCAATAGGTGCATATGTTTTTGTGTGTATAGGTCTCCAATTCTCAACTAGCAAAACCAAAATCCAAATGGTTAAGAGAAGTTTATCAGTGTAGAAACACATTTGCATCAGTGAAGCTTACAGCTACAACTGGAGATATGTATAACATAATTGTCAGAACCTCTGAAATCTGATGAGTTGCTAAACTGTCTTAATGAAGTAACGGGATATAATATAGTTACAAACTCAAGACACATATTAGAATGGATGTATGCTAGCAATGTACCCACTCACAAGAACCTACAAATCTTTCATAAACAAAACCTTCCATCTCTGTTAAAAATATGGCTTTGGCAATTCAGTCTTGCCATGTCTATACTTACAAAGAGGAAACAGGACATAAGCCATAAGCAATAAATTTACATAAAAAATGATAAGTCCATACCATGATTGTTTGATGAGAACCCTCAGCAACTGGAATATCAGTTCTTTCCGCAACCTCCAACTGAAGCAGTTGCAGAATTGCATAAATTAGAAGTTCAAGTTAAAATTAATCAAATGAAAACAAGCTTAACAAGTCCAAATACAGTAATCATGACATAGACAGATAGTTATTTTCATCCAAAGTTACTACCTCGAGTTTGGAATAAAAAACCACTACATAGAAGTCTAGCACAATAGTTTGGTGCAAGTAGCAGACCGGTACATAGATATATATAATTATAATTGAAATTGCACTTTACCTTCTTGTCGTTTGGCTCAATTTTACATAACTCTTATATGCTTTTAATTTAAACACTTAATCCTTATTGTGATACTGACTAAAGTGTAACTTTATATTTTTCATTATATTTAAGTAAACCAGATACAAAATCCTCATTAGAAACAAAATTATAGAAAATTGAATAAATTTTTCAATACTAAATAGATTTCAAATGACAAAGATATGAAAAATGTATTAAACATATATATAGTTTTATGATATCCTTGTTATCTAAAATTCGACTAGTATTATTTTAGATAAGTCGAAAAACCTATGCTTTATCTCCAGTAAGGATTTACAAATTTTACCTGTGTTTAATTAAATATTATGAAAAAATAATGGTTGCACTTTAATCAACACCACATGGGTATTAAGTGCATAAGTTGAAAATACGTATGAATTTTGTGAAATTAAACTAAACCGCGTAGACTAAATCGCAATTAACCCAAAATAATACCCTCTATTTCTCTCCATGCAATTTATACCCCAGATGCAACTGTACAACTTAAAGTATGCTATTAAAGTTCTATTATCCCGCTTAGTTTTAAGGATCTGCAATGCCCATAATAAAACTACTCTTTACAGGGCCATGCTCTTTTGCTACAATATTTAGTGGCGTTGAACATTTGCTACAAGCTGTGCAATGCGGAGGATGCCATCAACATGATGATCCAAAACTTTCCAATAGTTCAAACACCCAATCTACATGCTAGAATACGACACAGAACGTTGAAGCTGACAATTAGAGACCAAGCAAGCACTTGTCTGTTTAGGACAGCGACTTCAGAATTGTAAAAAGGCTCAAGTGATCGCTGTCGCTGATACTTCTCCGTTTAATTATAATTGAACTCCTAATTTGTATAATTCAAATCTTGCTCTAACGCCATAGATCTAACAAGGAATTCACATCAGCTTACCAAATGCAAGGCATTTCTCGTGGCGAGCGTCGTATAAACGTTCCCAAAAATCGTCGTCAGCCCGATCACCTCCACCTCCGGCGAATTCAGCGCCACGAATATCGCCATCGCATCATCTGAAACACACGAGTCGGGTTCAGATCCCAAAACCAAGGGTTCCGTTCGATTCGCAAATTCAAAGGTCGGTTGGGATTACAGGTTACCTATTCCGGGGTCGGTGTCGATGATGAGCTTCTTCTTGTTCTTCGCCGCTTCGCCTCCATCCATGGCGTGGAGTGGAGCGATATCACCAGTAGTGATTGGTTTGCTTGTCTCTCTTTTCTTTTCTTTTGAATTAATTACATAGACACCCCCTTAAAATATACCCGATTTTTAAACTTTTTAAAGCAATAATTTAGTACTAACCAATTACTAGTAAAAATAAATTTTATCTGTCGCTAAATTAATTAATAAAAAAATTATTTGTTTATTTATTATTTTTATAATCGTCTACTTAGGAGTGCCAATTTCTATTAAAGAGAGAAATAAAATATAACTAATTTATTTTTATAATTTAAAAAGTGAGCGGTGCTTTTAATTAATTTTATTTAGTACTATTTAATTTTAATCGTTAGAAAGAAATTAATAATTTCTATTAAATTATTTGTCAAGTTTATAATATTTCCTTTTAAATTTTTAAAAGATTTCAATATTACTATACCATCAGAAAAATAAGAAGAATTAGCTTACGTACGTAATTAACCTTAAAATGACTTAGATGCCCTCGTAAACCTTATAATACCTTGAGGATAAAAAGATATTCTAATACAAATTTCTCTTATTATCATCTTTAATCATCCTCTTCCCCTTCACCATCACCGACTTCCCCCCCATAAGCCGGCAGCCGCGACCGCCGGCATCGCCTCCCCGCTGCCGCCGGCTATCGCCATGGCCAACACCATGTCCGCCGCGGCGCGGAGGGCGGAGACGAGGGGAACCTTAGTTCCCTCCGCCTCGGACTTCACATGGTCAGAAGCTTTGCCAAAATTCAGGACTTTCGGTGCTGAAACATCAATCTTATCCAAATGATCAAATTGCAAATAAAAACTCTTTCAGTCTCCTTCTTCCTAGCTTCTGCATCATGGAGTTTCAGTTTAAGATCATCAACTTTTTTCGCAACTCAGATATCAGATTGGCGAGCCTTTGAGCAAGCGGTGGAGAGTTCATCCTTACAGGTCTGGGGAGATGTCCTAATTCTTCTTTCCTTTGCTCCAGATGTCCAGCACACGCACTGATCCCGCCGCTAGCTTGGGCCTCTCTTTCTTTCAAGTACTGGAGATTTTAAGCACAAGTTCTGGAGTTCTGATCGACTTTTGTTGCCATAAATTTGTTATCCACATTTGTTTTTCTTTCCTGTGCTTAGGAGGAGAAAACAAGCTCGGGGGCGGTGATACTTTGTTGTTTAAAACGACAATTTTGATGCATTCTTTTGACATTTTCTGGAAGTCCATCGACTCAGGGGTTGTTTCCTCAAGTAACTGAGAATATTTAACACTCTTCTCTGCAAAGGCAAGCTTATCTTCCACCTGGCCCAACATAGTTCTGACGGCGGTCGAGTAGCTGGACGCGGGCGGTGAGTGTAGAAATAACTAGTCTATATTCTTTGTGAAGACTAGTAGCTCATCCGGAGGCCTATCTTATACGCCAATCTAATCAAGGTCCGCCTTGAAGCACTTTGGGGCTTTTTTTTTTTTTTTTTTTTTTTTTTTTCAGTGCAAGAGCAATTTTAATCGGGGTCCAAATTCTAAATTTGGAGACCGATGAAAGTCCAACACAGCTCCAAATTTGGAGCTACCACAATGGGGCTCCAAATTTTGGAGCCCCACTAAAACGATAAAGCCCGATTCTATTTGTCTTTTCATCTTCTTAAAAATACCAAATTTATCTAATAATTATTGTATTCAAAAATTTTAATTTCATATGTATCGTTTATTAAATAATCTAATTAGTTAAACTAAGTATATAATTAGTTTTATTAATTGATTTTTAATAAAAATAATATCATTGGAAAAGTCTAATCGAGACCTTTAAAATGAGTCTAATATTAAATTATTTTTGAGTTAATTTAAATTTTAAATTTTTTATTATTTATAAAAATGAGTCTAATAAATTATGTGTCCTAAAATATAATTACTTAAAATTATTTTTCAATATAAATATTAAATATTAAAATACATCAAATATAAAATACATTAAATAAAAATTATATTAAAATTTATATTCCTTTATTCTCGTGCCTCAAAGCTCAAAATGACTTACTAGACTATTAAACATCTATTCTTTTTATTATAAAATATTAATTTTTGCATACTTTATATAATATAATTTTAATATTTTTAGTTAATGACATGTGATGCTTATTTCGATGTTTATTTCGTGTAATGTAATTTCGATGCGTTTAATTAAAAAATTAGTAATTTAAAATTACTTTTGAAACTATTAAAAAAATTGAGGAAAAAATAATCGTTTGATATTTTTTTTTAAGCACCTTAAGAAAAATGATGAGAGGTTTAACGTAGTTTAGGAGTCAATGTGTTCAGAGGTCTTAGCTTAATTATTTCAAAATAAGAATAAAACAAACAAGTGATAAGGAGTGTAATGTATGGTCAGATGATTAAAAAGACTCATATTATATGAGTATTTTTGAATGCAAATTCTAAAGACACCAATTTTATAAAGACAACAACTACCTTGCAAAAGTAAAATGCTAGGATCTATTGGAGGCTTCTCAGTTCCCTGCCAACTCATGATGTACCTGATTGGAAACAAGGAGAATAGCAAAATGAGAAAGAGAGAGAATAGAAAGAGAGCCAGTGTGTTACAGAAACTCAATTATATTTACTGGTTGGAGCAAGGGATGTTATTTAGTCCCTTTATATAATTTCTCAAATAAAAAGTTATTTAGTTCTTAATACCAAGCTATGAAATATTATCAGTTTCCTTAATCATGTCACAAGCATTAAAAAGAAGGAAAAAAAGGAACCCAAAATTCATGATCTCCAATGGGTAAAGCAAGCAATCTCCAAAAAGTTTGTATAAGAAAAGACTTACCAACACAATATAACTAGCAAGCTTACTTCGAGTAAGATTTTGCTCACTAGTGATATAGCCGAGGAAGGAAGGCAACAATTAAAAAGATGAGAAGAAAGAACAAGAGTTAGATCTGCATGTTACGAATATGTTTGCTGATGATCATCTAACCACCAAACCATGCCTTCCACCTGCAAAACAAGGGACAATATTCGAGAGTGGTTAGATGACCACCAACAAAACACATTCAAAGCAGCAGCCTCAAAGCTAGACTGAAGATTTTCTGCATGAGCTTAGAGGAGGATTTGAGGATCTCTTGCAGTTGATTGGATAACAGCACATGATGGGTATATAATAGGAACAATTCCATAATGTGCGAATATTCTAGGAGAATAAACCAATCAATTATAGTGACAGGAGAAGAGCCAGACCTGGTTGGATGGATAAATTCTGACAGGAGGACCCAGAAACATTCCCACTGCTGTGTTCTGTCCTCTTCCCTTGTGCTGTCAATTATTAGGCTGCATATTGTTTTTACTGAATGGAGAAAACAAAATAAAAATAAAAATAAGGTATGAAAATTTAATATTCAGAGCTCCCAGTTCATCTAAAATCTTATATAGAGTACGATGGATTAATCATTTTATGTTCTAATATTTCTCAGCATGCCTAGGCTTAGAAAGACTAAGATGATAGAGAAATATGGATTTAAACCTTTAAATTCAAATAGATGTACACTAGTAGCAACAGGTATATACTGGGTAAAGGTTAAGTGAAGCATCTCACTATAATAAAATATGCTCTTCGCATTAATCCAGAAAGTTTTTCAGTCTTGTTAGAATATAAAAATATAAAAATAATTATTTTCTAACAATATCATAATATTAGGGCAGAAGTCCTAATTTCAAATCCTATCAAGCCTATTAAAATCATATATATTTGTCAAGCCCATTAAAATATCCCAACTCAAAAATGAGAAAGTATTAAAATATAAAAATATGAAAACTATCATTCTCTATCAAGTCTCAATGGACGAAGTCCACATATTGTGGCATCATGATCCAACTTTAGTCTGTACTTTGTAGCAGCATGGAAGGTTTAGTTCCCTCTGAATCTAGAAGAGAAGGGAGCGAGCACCATTTGTAAGGAAGAACTTTATAGATCTATCATATTGTCGATGCACAACTATTTGGCAATAATAAGCTGAAAACTAGCCAAACCTTTTAATTTCGAAAGAAGCTTCCTGTTACATGTAAACCAATATCAGCAGTCTGCAATGTAAGCTACAAATTTGTCGAGTGCAATGCAGAATAATATTGGAATAAAAAAGGGTAATACGGAGAACAAAAACTTTTAGATAGATTTGCCTAAAATTGGGAGAAAAGAATTGTGAAAACTTTAGCTGCATTTGGAAGTTGGACATAATAATGTCAGTATCTTTTTCTGATATAGAACTGTATAATTGTCAATACTTGAACTGCTTGGCAAGAAAGGCAGCCTGATTTGTATGCTTCATTGGATAGGAAACTTACTCTAATATTGAAAATCACCAAAGTTGACCCATTTAGGTAGATGCTCTTAGCTAGATTGCAGAGCAAACTGAATGCATTTGTTGTTGATTGCTTCAGCTCAACCATGAAATAGTGTGAGATCAATTTTGAAGAGTTTTCTCCCATTGGTAATGCGCTTCACAAAGGTAAAATCTTGAATCAGCAATACATCATCAGATGATTGTAATTACCTTCAGACAGTGAGGAATGATTACTTAACTTACAGCTATGTCTATGAGTTTCTCCAGTAGCTCCTCCAAGTGTCACAATGGCTGGACCATTGCAAGGCACATAGATAGAATATTTTCAGGAAAATATTTCGAAAAGCAGAAAGTGTCAAAGGAGAAATCTCACCCATTGGGTTGGACCATCAATAGGTGCATTTAGGGGATGATCATGTACATATTTCATAGATGAAGACACATTTTGAAAAGAAAAAAAAAAGTGAATATAGGAACCTCCTCTATGTCATTTCTGGTATAAGTGGATGAAATCTATCACAGCACATTTGTTGACATAGAACACAAAAAATTAGAAGATTTTTACTATTTGATGCAAGAAAGATAAATTATGACAGTTTTGGACATCTTATAATGTCAACTTATATGAAGAGAAGTTTAAATGGGCATCATTTCTAAGTTGTCAATTAAATAACTTCTACTATGTAACCAGAAAAAGCCAGATCCTTCAGATTTATTCTGAACAACTATTGACACTACTGGGGAACATCATCAGTACCAAGACCCATTAAGGCTTTCTTGAACTGGCCCCAGAGAAATGGTTCATTAAGAATTAAGAACATCAAATTTCAACAAAATTGGGTGATGACAGGTTAGCATATAAAATTTTGCTGTGTTGCACCAAAATAAGATCAGTAACTGCCCAGGTTGGAAAATGGCTGTTATTTCTCTTAGAAGCTGGTGAAAAGATTGTTTTTATAACCAATAGAAAAATACTCCAAATCTAGAATCTTATCCACAAGTTTGTTCCCGTCAGGATACAGTGACATTATCAGAATTTTAAGTTGATAGTTTTCCAATAAGAATGAATCAAATCATCAATATGAGTTTTCAGTCAAGAAATTACATGATATATGTAGGTCAAAATGGCAGGTATTAAATTGCTACTTTATATATGTTTTTGTAAAGTAAAAAAGCTTCCCATTTAAAAAGAAGCAAAGCTGAAGAATGAGAAAGGAGATTAAGATCCATCACACTTGGGAGATCTTTGGACAAAAGTATGGGTTTAACAGTGCAAGGGAGCTTATCAGTGAAATCCATCACCCTCTCATTATCTCATTTGCAAATTGCAAGTAATATAAGTCCTCCTGATCAACAGAACGACCCTTTAACTTCTCTCCATCCTTCCACCCTTTCCCTGCTTCTTTCTGGATCCAAATTTATTTTCCCAGTCCTATAAACGACCATGCTCCTCTTGGACATCTATACATATGGCAGAAAGCATTTCACGGGTAGAGAAGCCATTCAACAGGTGTATGGCAAGTATATAGAACATTGTCAGTGTTAGAGAAAGCATCAGGCGAGTATATAACAGAAAAGGGTCTAATGGCACTTCAAAGAATGCCATGGGTACCTTGAGGATAAGGCAGGCCCCCAAAATATACTACTACACTATGCATCCTTAATAGAAGATTCAATCAATGATCTATCTTAGGGGTAATATGTGACAGGTAAAACAAATCATCAGTTAGACTCATATGCTGATAACAAGTAACAGATTTTGCAGAGAATAGAGAGAAGTAGTGCAGTACCATAAGTAAAGATGTTCAAACAGAAAGCTTATAACCCATGTTAATTAAGTTATCTATGCAGTAGCTTGCAATAGCACATCTACATGACGGAGCCATAGCCCATGGCCTATTGTGGGTGCCATGACCTCTTTTTTCAGAACAAAATGCATGCCATATATTAGCGCTGTAACACATACATCTATTGCTTATTTCAAATAATCAAATATTGCTCTGCACAGACAATAGTTTGTCATAGTAGCAACGATACTGATCTAACGTGTGTATTTCAATAAAAAAGCCTAATTCAAAGCAGCTATGAGGAAAAGAAATACTTACAATAGGACAATTTGCTTCCCTCATCCACTCCATGATCCGTGGATCAATAATCAAATCATCTACATATTAAGATGATCATCAGATATTAAAGTTCCAGGAATAGATCCACTCAGATTAACACAGATGGTTAACTGTTAGTAAAAAACTGAAATTCCAATCTTCTCTCAGTAAGAAATAATACAATCCTTATTGGACTTGTATCAGAGACTCAAAATTGAGGTAGCATGCATACCTTAAGTTACAAAGAGGAAAATAACAAGATGTCCACAAAGCCAAAAAGGTAGATTGAATAAATAACCAGTAAAAGTATCTCGGCTTACTTAAGAACCACAAGATGGGAAGAAACGAGGTCGCAGTTCTCAGAAACTTACTACGGAGAAGAAGAAGAATCGAGTGAGCTCTCGGACTCCGGGGAGAGAGGAGGAAATGTTCATAAAATGGGTTTTATATGTGAGTGACAGGGGCAAAACTGTTATATATATGAAAAATAATGGCAATAGTCTAACAGGCAGCGGATTTTACCTCTTTTTTTTATTCTTTAAAATATTGCACTTTCTAATTATCCAAATTGGGAGCTGGGGTTATGATTCTGGCTTAACGAAGTAGAAGGGCTCCCCGAGAAATCGAAAGCTTGGTTACGTTAATCTAATTAAAAGTCCTCTTGTTTGCTTCTTGGTTTCTATAATTTTTATTTACCATCTTAAATTAATTTAAATAATAATTTTTATTATAAATATAAAATAATATATAAATACTTAAATTATTGGTAACTTCTTCGTCCTATTTTTCTTTTCCTAAAAAGTAAGAAAGAAGAAGAGTAAAAAAAGAGTAGGAGGAGGAAAAATAAGGAAATGTAACGGGGACAATAGCGACGATGGCGAAGAAGATAGGTGAAAAAAATTGTGGATGAATATAGAAAATAAGAATGAATGATGAGGATATTTTAGGAATTTGGTTATGACTAAAATAACGTTGGGATGTTAAATAAGAATTATAAGGAAAAATAGGGTGCAAATTACAAAATAAATAAAATATAGGGTGTGATTTGTAAAATCTCCCACTACTCGGATCCGGGTTAGAAGGATGTTATTCGACCCGTTTCCAGCACTTTGCTATTCGCTCATCGTCTTCTCGGCCGTGGCTATAAGCTTATCCTTCCTCCATCTCGAGCCTCTTCAATTCCATGTTTCGCGAACTGGGTTGCCTTCCATTCTTCTCAAACACCCAATTCTTCTCGTTGGTTGGTGAACTCTTTCCGCTACTAACCATTTTTTAGGCCATGGAGGTATATTTCTCTACACTTCTACCAAGAAGAAGCTTCTCGCCTCTCAATTTCGCTTCACGAACCACTGGGATCTCCTCGAGTGCAAGAACTGCATCTGGATTTTGTAATCCCAAGCAGAAGGTAGGTTTTCCGCGTAGAAAGATTTGTTTTTGCCGATTAGCTGGTGATGAGAAGGGGGTTGATGACCAAAAGGAGCTCACTTCCCAATGGGAGTTGGAGTTCCTGGGAGAGATTAGCCCATCTCAATCTAAGGGGTTAGAAAAGAAGCCACCCGGAAAATCGAGATTGCTCGAAAACACCGAGAGCATGGATTGGTGCGTGAGAGCGAGGAAGGTCGCGTTAAGAACCATTGAGGCCAGGGGATTAACGAGTTCGGCTGAAAGATTTGTAACCTCGAAGAAGAAGAAGAAGAAAAAGAAGAGTAGTAAGCTCAAGGGGAGTAAGAAGGAGAAGATTGTTAAGAAAGATGAGACCTTGGAAGAGTCCGATGAAGATGTTGAAGAAATACAATTGGAGGAAAGCAATGATGACTTCCGGAGGAGAATTACAATGTTTGCAAGTGGAATGTTTGAACAAAAGAAGGTGAAATCAAGAGAGGCATTTATCGAGAAGTTGTCGCAATTTTCAGGACCCTCGGATAGGAAGAAAGAGATCTCATTGAACATGGCGATTGTAGATGCACAGACTGCGGAAGAAGTGTTAGAGGTAGCTTCGGAGACGATCTTGGCCGTGGCGAAAGGGTTAAGTCCGTCGCCACTTACTCCTCTGAACATTGCCACTACACTCCACCGAATAGCCAAGAACATGGAAAAAGTTTCAATGATGAAAACTCACAGATTAGCATTTGCTCGGCAGAGAGAGATGTCTATGCTTGTCGGTATAGCAATGACAGCGTTACCTGAGTGCTCTGCGCAGGGGGTGTCGAATATTGCCTGGGCACTGTCAAAGATTGGTGGTGAGCTGCTGTATTTAACAGAGATGGATAGAATTGCCGAGGTGGCACTGACCAAGATTGATGAGTTCAATTCACAGAATGTTGCAAACTTAGCTGGAGCATATGCTTCTATGCAGCATGCAGCACCAGATCTTTTCTCAGGATTGACTAAAAGAGCATCTGAAATTGTTCGCACTTTTAGGGAACAAGAGCTTGCTCAATTCCTGTGGGGTTGTGCTTCTCTTAATGAGTGTCCTGATTTGTTGCTTGATGCACTTGATGTTGCTTTTAGGGATAAAGCGATTGTGAATCTCTGCATAGGAGAAACAACCTCAAGCATGCTGGAGAGTTCTACTGAAGATGTCAAGATTAGTGGCAGTGACAAAAGCATAGAACGTGGTTTAGGTTCCTCTGGTCCTTACAGATTGAACTTTAGTCGAGATCAGCTTGGTAATATAGCTTGGTCATATGCTGTTCTTGGACAAATGGAACGCGGATTCTTCTCCCATGTGTGGACTACTTTAAGCCAGTTTGAAGAGCAGAAGTTCTCAGACCAGTATAGAGAAGATATAATGTTTGTTTCACAGGTTTATCTTGCAAATCAGTGCCTGAAGCTCGAGTACCCTCATCTAGGTCTGTCACTGAGGAGTGATCTTGAAGAAAAAATATCACGAGCAGGAAAAACTAAGCGTTTCAATCAGAAGACAACATCTTCTTTTCAAAGAGACGTAGGGCGGCTTCTGATTAGCACTGGCCTTGAGTGGGTCAAAGAATTTGCAGTTGATGGATACACTCTAGATGCAGTACTAGTTGACAAGAAGCTTGCCTTCGAGATAGATGGGCCAACGCATTTCTCAAGAAATTTAGGCATGTCTCCTTCACTAACAATATCCTTGCCATATTCCCACGTCTATACTACTTGCGAAGTTTGTATCTTATTAACATAAATCTCATATTCATTTAACAGGTACTCCTTTAGGCCACACAATACTAAAACAGCGTTATATTACTGCTGCTGGTTGGAAGCTTATTTCTTTGTCTCATCTAGATGTAAGTGACATAAGATTCTGAGTTACTGAGTTCTGCAATTTGCACAAGTCTCTTTTCTTTTTTGGTTGCAATTGCAACATTTATTCAGTACTTGTTAGGGCCTAGCCCTAGCACTCTAGCAGTAAAATACAATTATACAGAGATAAGGTGAAGGAAAATGTAAAATGTATGAAATTCTTCTCTTAAAGAACTAGACCTTTGCAAATATGGAAATCACAATTCTCAAACAGCTTCTTTATATCAAAGGATAGCAATATGATGATTTACTAGTACGCATTCAGACTGCTGTATTGAACTTGCTTAGAATAACTATGCTCCATTGGATGATATATTCATCTTCTCATAGTCACCATGATCTATAATACTTCGTTGGAGTACCTGACGAACAAAATGCATGAATATTTTCGCTGTTTAATTTAGATGCCATGAGATTTGTAATAGTATCTTTGCTTTGTCCATGCAGTGGGAAGAGCTTCAGGGTGACTCGGAGCAATTGGAGTATCTGAGGAGAATTCTTGGTATTGATGCAGATAATGACACGGATAGCACAACTACCACTGCAGGGCAAATTATGTAAGGATCCTTCTGGCAACATAATAGTGATGTTAATATGAAGAATGAGGCAAGGCATCAACTCTGGGGAACTTGTGACAGTGCACGCAATGATCAGGATAACTAAGTTGCCCTAGTGTTTGGCTATTCATAAATGTAGCTGTTTTGAGAGGATGTTAGCCTACCATAGTCCATAGATGCTTCCTTGTGTAACAAAGTGAAGATAATTTATTGCCTTCGCTTTCTGTTATAAGTATCTCCCCAAAATATATCTGGCCAGTGAAAACCTATTATTGGGTAATTGATCTGATGCAGATTGCTTTTTGATTATAAATGTCTCCTGAAATGTGTTTTACAGGGAAACCGCTGATATATACAGGACTTGAGCCAAACAACTCATGGGCAGGAAAGAACGAAATTAGGCGGTTTTCCTTAGAATTTATACACATTTTTATGTAAGATGGAATCCGCGAGTAAGCAGCACTAGATATATTAGATGGAGTTCTGGTTTATATAGTTTTTACCGAGCTATGTTGGATTTGATAATGTTTTGAGTTTGTTTAAACATGGTGGATTGAGTTGTCTGTCTCGGGAGGTCAAGGAAGAAGAACAAACTAGGAAACCAAGTTATTCTCGGGTTTAATGTAGAAGTTGTATAGTTTCCAAAGGTGAATGGGTGATTTAAGTGAAACTAATCAATATGCAAACTATAATCAACTGTTTCAAACTATAAGTTCTAATTATCAGTACCCGAAAATTGAAATAAGAAGACAAATATAGTTTCAAGATTTACACGTCAGCAACATAGTTCCCTCACTTTCAAGGTAAACACTATATTAACAATGAACTTCAGAATGTGCACACAATCTATTCAATGCTGCTAACATGTGAATACAAATGTCTTTCAAATCAAATTTGGAAAAACTTTGTGAATATGTGACCACTGGAACTATTCTTCAGTAAAATCAGCACCCAGATCATCTTCCTCTGACAGCAGCCTCAACTTAAAATCTAGATTACGAAGCCCTAACAAAATCTGGAGTTGTACTGGAAAATTTTCATCAATATGTATAACTGCTGTCACCTGCCTGTGTCTGCCTCCTCTGGTATCACAGTTAAAGTCACCAACTTGTTGTTAGATCGTTGGACAAGCACTTTCAAAGGCTTCCCGACCTTATCATCCATTAATTCAATAATCTGCAATAGAGTGCCATAGAGAAACTTTTGGACTTTAGATTATTCAGATTTTAGTTTACTTAGTTCTCATGTTACAGAAAGGTGCAATATCATGTTACTAGGCATTGGCTGATAGGAAAAAATAATGCACGCTACCTCTTTGATGCCTTC
Source organism: Typha angustifolia (assembly GCF_048772165.1). NCBI lineage: Eukaryota > Viridiplantae > Streptophyta > Magnoliopsida > Poales > Typhaceae > Typha > Typha angustifolia. Next base: position 3,315,261 of record NC_133239.1, read on the forward strand.
AACACACTTGCCATCAAATTCGATGACTACATCGCCTGGGCGAAATCCAGCATGATCAGCAGGTGATCCCGGAGTGACCTGGTTGACAATCCAAATATTGTATTTCATTTTATGTTTATAATGAACATAATATACATTATAGAGCTCTAATACACCAAATCTATTTTGTTCACATAGCTTACTTGATGGTAAGCAAAATATCTTAGTATTCACAGTGAACAAAACCAGCAAAATTTAATTCATTTGAAAATTGAAATCATTTCAAGGGCATGAATATTATGAAATTTTGTGCAAACCCACTTGGTCAATTACTAATTTTCATTCCCATATATCTGTATTTAAGGTTTTCTTTCAAAATTTTAATTATTGATATCTGATATTGGAGAAAATGAGAAGGTGGGAAGAATCTGTTTCTGAAGGAAGCACAATGTCTTGCTTCGGTGAATTAATGTAGTTCCCCAATTTTTTGGCAGATCCTGACGTGTACCAAAGAAGTAAATACACATGGAAGATAATTTTTTTATGAAGCATTGCCCTCTATAACTAAGCTTACCATGGGAACAAGCACCCCTTTGCTCACATCTGGAAATGAAGCATTTCTTTCTTTAAGTTGTGCAATAATCATTTCGTTAAGATCAAGCATCTTGAGCCCAAGCCATGGCCTGACAACCCTTCTGCACAGTAAGAGGAACATACAATGAATGCCAACAGAAGCAGATATCCAGTGTTCCCAGAGGAAGTACCCAAAGCAGAAACTTTATCCATTCACCTTGACATAACTAAAAGCTCATAAAAAAAGCAGTTCATTTGTACAAATGGGATAATCCAAACAACTCTTGCTCATAGAAATAAACTAGAAATATCTTGATATATCTTTACATATATCAATACAGTTTTGAGTATCAGTTGGAAGAGAAAAGAAATCAAATAGAATTCTATCTGCTTAAAACTCCAATGAGAAGGGAGCAAGTCTCCAAACAAGAAGGTAGACAGCAAGCAAAAGCAGGTAGAAAGTAGCCATACCCATTTTTCTTGAAATGCTCAATTATTTTGATGACCGAGTCAATTGGTACTGCAAAACTCAAGCCATCAGCATCTGCAAGTTTCATAACATTCAGTCCTACAATCTCGCCATCAAGATTTACAAGGGGCCCCCCAGAGTTTCCCTATAGAAAAAGACAATTCAAAATGTGAAAGTCCAAAAGGTTCTGTGACACAAGAACATTGGCAAGTGCAGAAAAGAGAAGCAGAGGTGATTATCAAGGTCAACCTCACTTTTACATTGTTAACAGATGGATCCTGAAGATCTGAAATTTCAATCTATTTGCACAACAAGAATGAAATAAAATACTAAAGAAAAGTTTTGTGTAATGATTCCTGCAGATCAATGTGCATATTACTATCCCTTTCTCTTGGTCAGAAGGAAAGAAATCATTGTGCTTCTAAGATAAGTAAACCCAACATAAGAAACATTAGGAAACATTAGGAAACTATTCAACCAAAAAGCTTATCTGCTTATACAAGATGATATTCCAGATAAATAAAATTCCTTGGAGACAGTATGACTGACAAACGAGGAAGTTAATTAACCTAGTATCTTACTATAGAAAATAAAAAATCATTGATGATCAATGAAACCACATAAAAGCAACTACCATAACATGGTACAGTTAAATAAGAATGCAAAAACATTGCCTTGCCTGGTTTACTGCACAATCAGTCTGCAGATACTCTCTTCGAACTCCTCCAAGACCCAAATCACTACTTTTCCGGTCAACACAACTACACATGGAGAAATTTGAGAAACATGAGTTGAGAGATGGCGATAGATAGACCACCAAAGAATACATGATAAAGAGCAAAATACAATATCATAAGATAACCCACAAAATTCTAAGAGCTAAAAATCAACAAATTATAGAATCCAAAAGTCCCAAGAGGAAATTATAGTATACTAAAGATATACCTTATAATTCCAGAGGTAATGGTATTCTGCAGAGAAAGTGGACATCCCAATGCGACAACCCAGTCACCTGGTTGAAGCTTGGATGATGAACCAAGTTTTGCAGCTGGTAGAGGAGTTTTTGATTTGATCTTCATAACAGCAATATCTGAGTGGCGATCAGCATTTATCACAGATGCCTCAAATTCACGACCATCTTGTAAGGTCACAGCAACCTGCCTCATTTATTGTTTACACCATTAGAAAGTAAAAGAAAACAAACAATAAAGTCAGTGAGCCTGACCATTTCTATCACACTTAGCCTACAGGCTCATAACAAACCAAAAATAAAATAAAAAGGAAAGAATATGTGATTATAATTACTTGGCATATTATTCCCAGAAACTAGTTTAAAATGAAAGTTCACTTTATGATATAAACTGAAAATTCAAAATTACGTTGATCATTGAGAATATGAATTTTTTTTTTCTTTTATGAAAGAACAAGCCTTATGGACAACAAAGAAGAAAAACTCATGCCCTAACCAGTTCTTTTAGGAAACTAGAGGAAATTTAATGAAACTGGGAACTACAAAGAGGTGATACTTAACACAACCAATTACCATTTAGGGACACCTCACTAGTCATGGCTAAACTGTTTTTACTAATATTAAACAATCACATAGTCCATTCCATAATTACATGTTTAATAAATTGACTCAATCAAGATTCTTTCTTCGCAGAAAGACTGTTGCCCACAACAAACCTTTCCTTTAGAAACACCTCTTATACTTTGAAAATCTACCACAACATGGGCACATGTTAGAATTGTTCCATCAGGATCTATGATTGTTCCAGACCCAATGCTCTTCCCAAGCATCAGTCCATGTATACCTACAAAAATTCTCCAAGATTTACAATCTTGACAAAAAGAAAGAAAACTAGACTAGTCTAGTTAAAGTCATGTGGTTACCTTGAGTGACAGATATATTGACAACAGCAGGACCAACAGCAGCCGCAGCCTTGGCAATTGAATTCCTGCACAGACATCCGGGGCAGCACCTTGAATCATCCTCATTCTCCCCTGAAGCTTCCGTGTTCCAGGTTTTGTGTGGGAGGGAGCTAGCTATGGAGGAATGTCCTACTGGAAAGTGGAACCATATGTTTGAAAACTAACTTAATAATTTTGTTCAACTATAAAACAAAAATAACAAAACAGTAGGAAATATTTGCTTTATTGAAAACTAAAAATTCATGTCTCATGGAATCTTGTCGGAATTTCTAAAGGACTCTGTCCACATCTTCTAAGGATCCATAAGATAAAGCATCTCTTTCTTGCTTCCTTAAGAAGCCATAATCATGTATTCAAGTAGCAGTTATCTTCATTTTGTAAAGTAATTCAAATTTGCAGATCAAAATCATAAAATAGAAGATCTCTGGTGAGCAGATAGATGTGTCGCCAAAAATTTCTAAACAACATTATCTGGCAATAAAATGGTCCATTTCCCTATTAGGTTACTAACTTCAAGTGATTTCTAAGTGTTCCTGAAAGCCTGCTAATATAGACCTACAAGTTGCTGCCAGCAATACTAAATTGTTCGTTACTCATACATTTCCATTCTTTGACAATGGCATACGAATAGAAGCAATTAAACATCAAAATCCGAGCAAGTAACTAAATACAAATTAAACAAGAGCGGCAACAATCAAATGCTCCTCTTTAAACATCAAGATCGTTATCGAATCCCACCATAGAGAAATACAAATTACACTAATAATTCATTTATTTTAGGAACTTCGAGAGGCACGTGTCGTAACATGTTTGGCAATACGAATTTATGCATCCGATCGTAACCTTCCTCCATGTTAGTAAAGCGGGTCGTATAGAATAACAAAATAGCGTTTCTTGCCCGGAAAAAGAGGTAACATAAGATTTTGAGAAATCCGAACCTTCGGGAGAGCTCGAGAAGAGAGACGGCAAGCTTAGACCCTCCAAGAACAGACCCACCGTCGAAGATAAGACATCACGGAGCGGAAAGGAAATGGAAACAGTCCTTTCTACTTAAATAAAAAATCAAAATGGACCATTAGTAACAGAGAGGAAAGAAGAGGACAAGAAGGAAATCGGAAACGGTTATTGGTCGAAGGCGAGAATCACCGGGGGTGGAGGAGGATGTGGATGTGGAGGAGGAAATGGCGGCTCCGCCGGCCAAGGCGACGGCGGCTGCCGCGATGCTCCGGTGGGGCTTCTTGAGGAGGAAACGAAGCATGAGGGGAGACGACGACGGAGTAGTTTCGAGAATTTCGCTTGCTTTTGGTTTTGAGGCGGGTTTAAGCCGCGAGCCTTCCAACCAGTCGCTCATGTAGGATCCGATAATGTACCATTTCTGCCCGGATCCGAAAAGGACATATTGGATAGTGAACTATTTTGTTTGGATTCGGATAAAAACCATATTACTAGCAATCAAAGACCCGAAAAGTCTTACTACCATATTAGGTATATTTGTACTAATCACCTATAATAAATTTTTGAAAAATATACTTACTACACTCAATCTTTTAATGGTAAAAGTTGCCAATGGGATAGTATTGAGATAGTTAAAATGGCTCATATTGTATGAGTACTTTTGTATTTAAATTTCATTTGTATTAGTTTAATTGGGACAAAAGTATACAAATCCCAGAGGTTATTAGTCTAATTAGAACAGACCATTAATTTTTCACTTCTTAAAAAGAAGAAATAGTAAAATTTTAATCTTAATATACATGGAGGAAGAGATTGTTTTATAGTACTAAAGACATTTGATGTGATAATAAAAGAAATCCATAACCAAAAAAATTGAGGTGCAGTCATCACAACAAGACTTGAAATATAATTCAAAATCATAGTCCTAAAGACATTTACCCTCTATCAGCTTAAGCTTTTAAGAGTATAAACTATTATTTTAAGCAAGTAAGAATGCTTCATATGGTATCAGGACTATAAAATATCAACCGTATACTAAGAAAAAGAGGCCACACTAGATGCACAGTATCTGAAAATCTCACATTTAAATTCAATTGCCAGAACCAACATTGCCAGTCCTGGTAAGTATTACACTGCATTTCAGCATGATTACAATCCTAAATTAATTTTGCAGGACTTCTCTCGGTTGATGACTTATCAGCTCATCAGAATCACTTGGCACAGTCATCGTTTGGGTGCCCGGTAAGGAAGGCATCATACAACAGTTAACAAGGTCAATTCTCAGCTATTTCAAGTGCTAAATAATGATGGAACAGTTCTGACACTAGTACTACTGTCCTTATATTTCATTTGTGTCAACTGGCATACTTGACCTTTGATAAAACCACAAATAAGAGACTTGCAGATTTTTATATCTAACAGAGGTGTCAAAATATCTAGGCTCTTTGCACTTTAAGCATTGAACCTTTGGAATACCTGGAAAATTGACACTTATACCCAGTTCTGAAGTAATAGAGCTACAGGTTAGGCAATTTGTCCTGTGAAGTATGGAAGCAAAGGCAGCCAAACTACTCGAGACCATATTGGCAAACGATATAATAACTCCAATACAAAAGCCACTGGAGAAACTACAGTTATACTCAATATAACAAGTAATCTAACAGATTTTTTCTGTTCTAAGTTATATTGCCTTCAATATCAACAGACAACAGCTTTGGTCAAAACGTCCCAAGACTGAAAGAATTTAAGATTCTCTTGATAAACCACGACGTCTCAATCTAACCAAATGACTGACGCAGCTGATGCACGAGCCAGATCAACATCCTCGTGTTACTTCCAACACATGGTTGGATACATTGCAGCTTACCTCTGAACTCATCTGTTTCTTCTTTTCCTTCTCCTTCAGATGCCATTCATAGATTGGAGTAAAATCACAGAGCTCAAATTTCTTAATAACATGGTTCTTACCAAGAATCTGTCTCCAATCATTCATGAAGTTCTCAATAAATATTGGCTTGGTTGCATAGTCTGTGTCTTTCATTACTGCAAACATTGTCGTAACCTGCAATTTGACATTCTTCAGAACAAAAGGAAAAAAAGAGATTGCAAACAGTCTGTACTGGTATTTGACTACTAAAAAAATTAAGGACAACCTCCTCAAATGTCAAAAGAATTAAAGATTAAAAGCACGAGCACTGATGTCATCAAACAAACGAATGAAAAAAGCAAGACAAATAGTCCCTCTTTAAGCAACACATGATAAAGAGCTCTCATAATCACCTCTTCTTGTTCTGGAGTTAAATCAACTGGCTGTCCATTGTAAAGCCTTTTAACCCCATGGGATTTATATGGAGGAGGAAAGATAACACCATTGTGTTCCAAAGTAGTCCATTTCTGCCCTCCACCAGATCCAGGAGGAATCTTTAATGACTTTGTGAATGTAGACTTCATTGATTTCTTCATTTTGCTATCTTTCTTGAACGATGAATTGGTTTTCTTAATCTCCTTCTTTATCGATGCTTTACTCTCTGAAGACAAAAATGCTTGTTCATCCTTTGAGCGATTGGTATGTGGTCAAGACCATCTGTTCTAGATTCTTTTTTTACCAAAACTATATGCTTGACCTTTACAGGAGCAGAAGCATCTGAAACTTTAGCCTTCTTAACTGAGGAATCAGCCGAATTATTAATCAGCCGAATTATTAATATCACAAAGGGACCTCTTGTTTAAACCTTTCTGAAATCTCGAGTTACTACTCATTTCCTTCTTCACTGAGGCTTTTGGTATGATATCTAAGGCCAAAAAATTTTCTTTGGACTCTGAATTCTTTGCAGATGCACCACTAGTAGACTTGAGATGAAACCTACTGAGAAGAGGCTTATTATCTTCTGAATCATCAGAATATTCCTTGCTACTAGCATTTATCTTCTGTGATGAAGATGTTGGTTGTGTGTAGGAAGGAAGCACTTTTGGCACATGCAAGGAACTACCTTTCTCCACTGTACCTGAAGTAAATCTCGCTCTCAATGGTATATCATCATCAGAATTATCAGAAAATTCGTTTTTGACAGATGGTTCATCCAAACTCATCTTATCCACACTGTGGGCAGCCAATTTGTGCTCCACAAATTGTTCATCCACTTGTCCCCCTTCCACAGAATTGCTTCTTTGAACTGCCACTGAAGTTGGATTAAGTCTATGACTTAATGGTTTGTCATCATCTGAATCATCAGCTTCAGCATAAGACCTTTATAAAGGTGTCTTCACCATATTAGTAGTCATATGTTCATGCTTTGATGAATGATTTGACAGATTAGGTGCTGAAGGCTGAGAAATTGCATTAGCTGAACGGAGCTTGTCATTTGATATCCTTGAGGTAGCAATCGCCTTATTATTGTGCAAGCTTGGACTCTCACTGTTAGAAAAACTTCGATCAGATCTAATCCTTTCTGAGGATGCATCATGTACTTGAGATGCTGGCTTCTGTGAAACAGATTTCAATTGTCCATGCTTGGATGAATTTGCTCTTCTAAAGATAATAGGCCCATCATCATCTTCACCATTATCATAAAGAACTGGATTAACACAACCATCGACAGCCATTATTCTCTTGAGTATCAGTCAAGTGAAGATTAGGTTCCACCTGAAAAATATCAGTTAAGCATGCAGATGTGAAGACAAGACACCAAGTAGATTGTCTCTTTAACATTTAATGCTACTTGAAATAGAGAAGATGCTTGCAAGAAATTAATTGTTAATTTTTGACCTTATGAAACAGAAGATACAACTCAGGTCATGAAGTGGTTCCATTTCCAACAACTATAAAACCAATCTTGCGCTTACAATAACTTGATAAGCAATGAAGCCATAATAGCTTGGAGAAGCTGTAAGGAAATAATTACTGTTCAATTTTCACATTGCAAAAGCCCAACTACTTACAACACCGAGTAAGTTATGAAGCACACCAGATACAAGTACCTATTACCTAACTTTGTTTCAAGTTTCACTGAACCAGAGACACGCCATGGCACAAGAACGTGCCAGCTAGCCCATTATCACAGCTTGTGCCATTTGACAAGGTGTGAGAACTCCACAAACTCCTCTATCCCCTTTCATGCATCAGCACATATCATACATTGGCACAACACGAGTTCGCACATTCACACTGTGCCAATTGTCAGCTTAATCCTTATTTTCAAGTAAATAATTAGGAATCCAATGTTATAAGATATCTAAATTATAGAGGCCAATATTTCTATATTTAGAGCTTAACCAAATAGTTATAGCTTATTTTGCATTCAAAGTATTAGATTAACCAACTAAGAGAAATTTGGAAATATAAAAAAAAATGAATATTTGCTTGATGAACTAAGTCAGAAGAATCGTCTTCCAGGCAAGGGAAATTGAAACATTATATAGATTCTGGACAGCACCTGTAGGTATCAAGATTAATTTCTTCTAGAAGAAGACTACACCGAATCAAGATATTGAGCATGCTTCTTCATTCAACATAATACCAGCATAAAGCCTTTCATTCTTTGCTTCTAAGAAAAGTTCAAGTTCTGAAAAGTGGAAATTGCTTTTATTTCAAAAGAAAAGAAAATTGCAAATATATGCAATAAGAGATTAGTTAGTTAAAATCTCAATGGTCAATCATCTTCAATTTTAAGTAAACTAAATGTTACAGTCAGAAAACATTCCTTATAGCAGAAAAGGTTGATAAATTTCAAATATATATAACAATCATTTAAAATTCAGCAAAGCAAGAAGCTATCATAAGTCAAAATTCAGAATAAATATATTAATGTGAAGAGAAAGCTATTTGCATCAAATACTGTAGGATTCTCTATCCATACAACAAAGATATCTACACGTTTTAGAAAACCCACAAACGTGATCCAACATTGAAGCAAATTCATACATTAATTTAAAAAAAGAAAAAAAGATCATGCTCGTAAAATTTTAATAGTGTAAGACCTTATTTATCCCTCCAAATACCCTCAAATATCCTGCATTACTAAAGCTTGAAAAATTGAAGGAATCGTTGAATAAATAGGCCTTCCTCAAAATGATTTAAGCTTCAGAGAGAAATTTAAGTTCCGTTTCAAACTAAATTTTGGTTCCAAAGAGCTGCATTGGTTCCTCTTCTCTCCCCAACCGCTACCTACCTCCTCAAACCTCTTTCACCCTCCAAAGTCCAAACCATAGACTCCATTTCTACCATAGTAGCTGATTATATTCACTTGCTTAGTTATATAGCTCGTCTCTTTCTTTATTGAACTAACCCGCCCTTTGAGTACTTGTAACATAATACATGGCTAAAAAGACATTTCAATACTTTGATCATAAGATGATTAAAAATTTTAAATAAAAACGTTTCGGTACATGTTTCTCCATATCAATCACATAATGGAATGTGTCATGTCACAGTTATACATCTTGTACTTCCATTCGTGTGTCATATCTTCAGTTATCTTCTTTCTAGGAAAAATCTTTTTACTACAATTACGAGTCCTACGAAATTTTGAAACAATTATTCAAAGAAAACCTCTATCATCAGCTAACAAAACCGCAATAAATAAATAAATAAAAGAAGGGCCGATTACTTTTGTGACATTAGTGAGGTCTCTCCTCGATTACTTCACCTGCGACCAAGAATGAATCACAAAAAGAAAAGATCGAGACTGATTAGTGAATTGATCAGCAATCAAAACAGAAAGAGAGAGAAAGAAAGAGAGGATTCCGCCACCGCTGCAGAGGATTTTAGAGAGGAACGAAAAGGGTAGGGAGAGACACACACACCAGAAGCGCCAAAACTACGAGTTCGGCTGCGGCGGCGGCGGCGGGAAGAAGGCAAAGAGGAGGAAGAAGAAGAGGAGGAGAAGATGGAGATGGAGATGGCCTTCTCCCTTACGTTTTCCTCATTCTGCAAGCACTGCTCCTCCATTCCATATCGGATTCGGGTCGGAGACCACCGCGTAGAGTTACTGTCCGAGTCATCCGACCCGATAACTGGTTGGGATTTGGGAATTGGGATTAACCGATTAAAGACAACCAATCTAGGTTATAATTGGTGAAGTGATATAAAATTTAAATATTCTTCATATTAAAAATAATTAATCAAATTGCCACAAGTAATTAGCATCAATTAACTCGGGTTTGGAATTGGCCGTGGAGAATAAAAGATCTTTCTGACACGTTGTCTGAGCCTTTTTGTTAGATCAAATTGCCAAAGTAATTAGCATCCTCTGCTTGTGATTAATGAATTCAGACCTCTCCTATATTCACTCAGGAATTTTATTAGCCATAAGAAAAGATAGAAGGATAAAAAGGAAAATCCAGTCTAAGCTTAGAATGAGAGATAGATTAAAGCACTAGAACAACTTATGGAATCAAATCAAATTGGTTAGCAGCATCCAGTATGTTTGGTCCCTTCAACAAAGAATAAAGAATGGATTAGATTGGCACACAGCCAGAGCCTGAGACACATCAGAGTACAAACATGTTGAGATTGTTGTAAAGTCTCTTAATCATTGAGTGAAGAAGTAACTCTCACTTGGCAATCATATAACTTAAAGATGCTACTTACCATGATGAATAAATTGATTCAGAAATACATGAATGTCAGAATATATAGCTAAAACTTTAAGCAAAAGGATTCATTGGACTTTGAATTCCAAAACATGGATATTTAGTGTTAGCTAATCCTCACATTGTATTTAAAAGAAGTTTAATTTACAGACTATCAGTACTGATAAGCACTAAATGCAGGAAGATAAAAGAGAAGCAACAGAGATAACTCTACTTGATTACAGAACTACAGGCCTGATTACCAAGGCAACCTCACAAGCTGTACAGGCTAACTTGCCCTCTCAGATTGCATTCGCTTCCTAATCCTTTCACTCCGCCAATTACTCACTGCAGCAACTGAACTCCCTCGTCGCCGCCTCTTTGGTTTCCGGCCTCTGCGTTTTCCAGAGTAGCAGGGCTTCAGTACTTTTCGTTGTGCCACGGCAGTCTTCTCGCTTTCTGGACTTGGTTCTTGCAGCGCAACTGTAGGGGCAGTGCTCTCCTCCTCAGAGGGGGAGTCAGCTTCTTGCTTTACCAACTCCTTCGGTTGCTCTCTTGGTCGACTGACCTCAAAATTCTGATACTCATCCCCAGCTACTTGATTATCTATCAGGATATCATCAGCATTCTACAAGAAGAGAGGAAATTCTGTCAGCTTGCAAAACCCAATATTATTTTTTCTTTCTTTCTTTTCTGATGAAAAATGAAGTGCTGGTTAAATTTCTTGAAATTTTATATTTATATATATTGCTAAGAAAAAATGAGGGTTAATTCAAAGATCATCGATCTATCTTAAATAGCTGACCAAAAATACTAACTAAAAGAGTTTTGATTTCTGGTACATAAGATCTTAAGCACCTAGAGGTGTGAAACACCATTACAAGTTAATACTTTGAGGCTTCAGTAGCAACTGATTCAGCCAACTGGAATGTACATTTAACGATAATTCCTTTATTAGTATCATATTGATCACTTGACCAAGCTATGCATGACTCACGATTAAGTCATTTCATAAGTGAAATTTAAAGGTATCCTTCAAGCAGGCACCTTATGTAACTTCCCAATATGGTTTCCCATATAATCCAAAAGATTGACAGCAATTTCTTGTTATTTTAAAGATGACAAAATCATAATTATCAAGCAAAAGAGATAAAAAGCCTTACTTCCTTGCACAAGTCTCCAATCTGATGTGAAGACAGGGGATTGTCAGCAGGAAACAACACACCCATCGTGCTTTCAATTATATCCAGATCAGCTGCGTCTCCATAACTTGAAACGGCACTTTCAGGCATGACAACATCTTCCATCTCATAATCAGATAAGTTGTGAGGTGGACTACGTGGTGTTCCAACTGGCATTGCATCTCCATTCTTTCCAGGAGAGTAACTAGCACTTTGAGCATAGTTGGTCATCATATTTCCCACAAAAGATGTCTCCCCAGCCTTTTTGCATATAGCCTTGCTGAGATCATCTCTCAGTTTTAGTACTCGGGATTGAACAGCTTCAATGTTCAAAAGAATTTGCTCCAAAGAATTTTCACCTCCCTTGGGGCCAAGCAACCAATCAGTATCATCATGACCTTTCATGCCTTCATCTACTGCACAATGGACAATGAAATAAGAAACAGAGATGCTCAACATCAGGAAAAGATACATAAGTCATTCTTCAAAGTCATACATATTTTTTTGGAAAAAGGGGATCAGTGAAATAAGACCAGTGATCTATATTTGCTCACTATTTATCCAATTTGTCATTTTCTAACCCCAAACTCACTTACCAACTTTCACAAGATGAAACAGAAACTTGTACTTCATCTTTCAGAAAACCACAACCATATTATATCTCAAAGAATAAACTCACAATTACACTAAATAGCAAGTACATTTCAACAGTTAGTTATATCTAAGACATTCAGCATCATCAACTTGTTGATTTTTATGGAGGAAGCTATATATAATGTGTTTGATCATTATACCTTACTATTGTCAGTATAAATTTATCAAATAATTGTTTGGCTATTCCATCAATCACAGAATGAACACAAAGTAACTCTAATAACAATGGTAAGCAAAATCATTTTTAATGAAGTATTGTTCAACTTATGGAAAAACTAAATGTCAAGTAAAAGATATTCACAATAAAGTACCCTGAGTACCCTGAGGAGTAAATTATCTTTGATAAGAAAAGTTCACATTACTAAATTAGTTTTCAATTTGCATGAAGTACTAGTTAGGAACATAAAAGTTAATAAATGGTAACCGAATAGGTTGTATCTTAAAAAAAATAATGAAATTTCATCAATAGATATGGAATATGAATTCTGTTTTTAACCTGTGTGCCATCAAAACCAAGTAGATAGAGAAACAAAACTTTCAGCAAGAAGTTAAACCATAAAAGATACCTAGATCACAGTAATCATCAACCGAATGGCCATCTGTTTCAGTTCTCTTATTTTCTGCAGATGTTGGCAAAGAGAATTTATCAATATGTAATTTGGGCACCTAAAGGACACAATAAGACATGTACAAAAGAAAAGTAATGGCACCATAATAAGAGAATATGTTGTGGTTTGACATGTATGATGATGGATCAACTATGTCTTCATATCTCTTTCTCTTTCTCCTCTTCATGGCATTCTTTCTGCGACTTTGACAAGACAGAGGCACTGATCTAGATACAGAACCATCCAATTCAATTATTTTTGACTGCAACTCCTTTTCATGTTTTAATAAACCAAGTTGCCTATCATATTTTGATGCTTGAGATTGTAATTCCTTCATCCGCAACTCCAGCCATTGGCACCTCCACATTAGCGGGCTGATAAACTTTCTCCAATGAGCAGTCACCTTTTTCTTCCTGAAACACAACTTTTTAATCCTTTTAACCATTTACATACATTAATTCTCTGAGAGATTAAAGAGGGGAAAACAAATGTGCAAACAAATTTGCCTAGTACCACAACAAAAGTTCAAGACTAAAATTATGTCAAGACATTAGTTCTTCAAACTATTTTCACCAAGGCTAAACTAATAATCCACAATTATCTAAGATCATGAAAAGAGCTGCATCCAACAACTTGCAAAAAAAATGATAAAACCTTAAAGAAGCACACAAGGAAGCATGAATAGACAAGACTAATGGAGTAAGAAAACACTAAAGTACAAATATAGTAAGGAAATTTGAAGCTTGTTTTGCTAGTCAATATCCAACAATGGAGATAAATTGTCTTTAAGATTCTAATCTATCATAATATCATTAAAAAAATTTAGTAATGTAAGTAATCCAAGAGGTTAAAGACCATTGTTACATAGCCAATGTATGAGTGAAAAGCCAAAAAGATAACTAAATCCAGGGACTTTGAAATATGCAAGCCAAATTTGAACTGTTCTAGATACTCCTAGTCAACAATTTCCATAAACATACAAACAAAAACGAAAAAGATATCATTCTTTGAGTTTTAAAGCACCATAGATTAATTGCCAAAAAATAACTAACATCACCTGGGTAAAGGTGAAAACCGCCTAACATATTAGTTTCACCGATTAAAAGATTCAAAACCAGCCTCAATTTTGAGCAAAAGCGCCACCGAAATTTATTTGATGAAATTAGAATTGAAATTTACAATGCTACATCCATCTCACAAGTGAAAACCATACCAAAAGAATCCAATGATACAATGTTTCTAGTATATCCATAGGAGATGGTAAACTACCAACCATATATCCACATCATTATACATGCTCAGTATAATATACATAGCTAGTCAACAATTCTAATTATATGACCCTAAATTTTATTCATTACAGGTGAACTAAGGTTCTAATCTTTCTCTCCTTTATAATAAAAATACGTCAACTAGAACATGTTGCTGAAATGATGTGCTGATAATTGAACAGCAACACAAACTAATAGTTTCAAAAACTAAAAGGAGAAAGTGTTATCTAGATTGTCAAAAGAGCATTACTTGAACATCCTAGTGAGCCCATTGGAAACAGGAGCATCCTCATTTGTAGCACCAAAAGGTGAGTCCACTTCTATGTCGCTATGGTCCGGCTTCAGCTCAACATCTGATCCAGAACAAGTATCTCCAAAAGAGCTGGAGTGCTCTGTGGCATCAGGGTCTTCAGCTTTCACCAATTCAACAGCAACATCACCAGTGCAGTCAAGAATATCTACCTCCTTATCCATTACTCCACCCTGGGCATGAAACACGCTGTCCTCACAGTTATTCTTGCACATCAATGCTGCATCTCTCGCTTCAAACGGATCCCTACATGCCTCCTCAGTTTCAGATTTAACTATGATATTTGGCTTCCTTTCTTTGTCAACACTGTCTAAGGTCTGCGCAGGTACCATCCTGCCCAAGACTCAACCAGACCGAATTCTTGGGCTTCCCAAACCTGTATATTAAAACAATGACATTAATCAATTGAATGCACATTCAATTCATTAAAGATTTGGAAACTAACAATACATCCATCAAGTACAGACTGAGTCAATCATCAAATTCCGCAAGGATTTGATTGGAAAGACAGAATTCACATCAAAAGCAAAAACCCTAAAAACTCATAAACCCTAAATATATCAGCTTGCCTAGAAAAAGATGGTCTTTCCACCAAGAACCACAACCAAATCTGCAACAAGATCCAATAATCACAATAGATGTCAGTTCCACATGACGAGAGAGGAGTTGCGTGATGTTGAGTTGGTTGAATGGTGAGAGAGCAAGGGAGAATGAGGAAGGAAAGAGGGGACTTGGTCTGGTCAGCTGTGAGATGTCAAATTGTTGAGAGTCTAGAGGAAACCCTAAAGGACTTAATCAAATCCCAGTTCAATTGAGCTCCAGCTTCTCAATCTTACAATTTTTGCAAGAAAATTAAGCAAATTTTAGCAAAAATTCTTGGATTTCACCAACTACTCACAAAAAATTCAGAAACAAATCAAGTAGCAAATCTTTGTAGCCAAAAAAATCAATCAACATCATAAGCAAAACCCTAAAACACTCAACTTTCCTGGGAAAAGATAGTCTTCTTTCTAAAAGTAATAATGGAATCTGTCGAAGAACTTGAACCCTAAAAACTCTTAGGTAGAAGAAGATGCGGATAGAGATTCACCTACGACTCTTTCCTAAAGGGTGATTTCTATTCTGCCATCCTTTATGTAATCTCGGGCGTCTGCAGGTTGCAACTAATGATTTATAGGCTGAAAGAAATCATGTTCTGCTATGTTTATCCCAATCTGGTCTAGAAGAAGAAGAGAAAAAGGAACATAAAATAAATTCGATTCCGTTAATCACAGCATCTCACTGAAATATGTCGCTGAACTTAAAATCTAGAAATTAAAGGTTCCTAACCTTTATAGGAGACCCATATTGTTCTTAACAATTTTGACATAAAACAATAATAAAGATCTGAAAATACATCATCACTCAAAATTGACATAGTAAACCTGAAACAAATGATGGCACTATGGCATTTCAAGATGAAAACTTCCCTAAGCTGCAAGCTGAAGAAGAAAGGACCAAGAGAGCAGGGGGCAAACATGTTCGCCTAAATACCTCTCAGAATTAGACGATACTGATCCCCTCCCCGTCGGCGGCGAAGAGAGGGGAGGAGGAGGACGGGCACGGTGGACTAGAACGAGAGGTCGCCGGCGAAGAGGGAGAGAAACGCAGGTGGTGGATGAAGGAGAGATGGGAGATGTAGGGTTTCTTGCCACGAAGAGGAGGCTCGGTGACTGGACGAGGATGACGTTAGGCTAAGGGTTAGTGGATCCGGTTACTCTAAGTTTAGGCTGTAAACGGGTCGGATTAATCCGACCCGACCCGAAATCGTATCCCGCCGGATTGGATACAGGTGCCAATTTGCTACCCGTTTCGAAATCGGATTCTGATTCGGATTCGGATTCGGTTTTATATAAGTTAGTCGGATCTGGACATTCGGATATCCATTTACCTGAAGTATTTAATGCCCCTGTCATATTTGGCTTAACATCTTCTAATGGGTATGATTAAGGTAACTCCTACATTATAAAGATTAGCAATTATAAAGTACTTTTCTCAAGCACTGTACACTATAATAGATATTGCCTAGAATGATCTCAGTGCATTCTATTTCAGCAACCAAACATTAGAGCATATCTTCCACAAGCTTTTGAATCGTTCTCAGGAGTGACAAATACAAGAATCTAAGATCATATATATATGAAAGAATCTATGATCCAATAACATAGCAAAGGCCTCATTGGCTGCATTGCCTGTCTTCTGGTTCGCAATCCGCCGGCCGACATGAA
The DNA here is from genome assembly GCF_048772165.1 of Typha angustifolia. NCBI lineage: Eukaryota > Viridiplantae > Streptophyta > Magnoliopsida > Poales > Typhaceae > Typha > Typha angustifolia. Next base: position 3,332,029 of record NC_133239.1, read on the forward strand.
TATTGATGCGGTTGCCCGCGAAATTCCTTATAATGAACTGGCCAAAGAGTTCAACAGGAGGATCAATGAAACAGTAGCTCAGCTCAGGGAGTCTCTTCCCCTTCCCCTTGCATCAGTTACACTAGTTGACATCTACTCTGCCTGCTATAGAAGAGAGTATGTGAAATGTAATTAGGAGGTTTGAATCAGTTGGGAGGGTTTGAATCCTAAATTTATAAAAACATAGGTATGCGAAATGTAATTATAGATTTTTTTTTATTTTTTTCATATCTAGCAATTAGATGCTATGTTGTAATGTGATCACAGCATCCTTTTTCATCTTTTACTTCTCTCTTGTCTAAGGATGAGTGGATATAATAGTTGTATATTTTCAGTTTCAGATTTTGAATAGACTCTAGCTTAGGTCTTTTTTCCTCACTTTTTCTTCATAAAAGGAACAGAGCATAGTACTTAGGGTTTAGGATGCATGTGGCTCTCTGTTTGCATGGTTGCATAGTACTATGAGGTCATTGATCACTCAACTCAAACTTTGCAGTCCACCTGTATTGACCAGAGCAAATATATAAATAAATATTTAGTAATATATAGTCTAGTAATATATATATGGACCAAACTTTGCCTCTGTTGTAAATGTCATTAAATGTACTTCTTCCTTGATTCTTACAAGGCATTTGAACAGAGGCCCACTACCAACTTGACTGTTAGGAGGAGCAAACCCTAGAGGTTGATAGGGTGTTTGTGTACAAGGAGATATTGCAATGGCCTAATCCTTATGGCCCACATCCTTATCTATCAAAGAAATAAATGAAACATAGCACCATATATATATATATATATATATATATATAAGTAAATTCTAAGGATGTTGTTTTCATGACTTGAATTCAAAGAAATATAGGAGATTTGTTAAAAGAACAATCCAAAAGTCATAGCAACAGCTTTTCCACTAATGAAGGTTATAATATTTTCCTTCTTTGTTATCTCCAAGGGGAACAAATATTGCTTGGTGGGTTGGCTGCTTTGATTCACTATTTTTATTTCCCTCTCAATAGTGAACATCTTATGCTCAAAAACCTGCAGGATTGCAAGCTTTGCATACCAGCAACAACAGCAGCATCACATGCCTTCTCCTAACAACTAGTCATGATAAGAATTAGAGACATGGATTGCAGATTACTCATCCTCTATTTGACAACCTTTGTTGTTTCGTTCTCCAAATTTATAATCTTGGCTTTCATCACTAGCAAATACCATTGCAAAAGAGATAGAGAACAACAGTAGAACCTTGACACCTTAAAATAGACATAACATATTGATCAAATGAGAGATAGAGAAAGAAGAGAATCTAAAGACTGATGCAATACTACCGAGAATGCTACTAAATCTGAAGGGAGCTCTTCTTAGCCAAGTTATTCTTGTTATTATGCATCCAAACCTTGAGCACCCTCCTCCTCACCCCGATCTCCTTGCAGAACTGCTGCACCACACCATCCTCCTCCCTCTGAATCCTCCACCCAACCTTCTCAGCAAAGCCCAGCATCTTCTCCTTCTGCTCGGCTGTGAATTTGGTCCTGTACCTTCTCTTGATCACCATGGGAGGAGGCCTTGCCATGGCCATGTGGTCATATGGCCTTTGGATGAGGCCAAGGGAGCCTGAGATCAAGAGACCCTTTTGGTAGAAGAGGTCACAAGAGAGGGGCTCACCTTCTACCTCCTTTCTATGGAAGTTTCTGTGGCAGTTGCAAGCAGAGCACTTCAAGGCCTCCATTGTTCCTTCTTCACCACCTGGCATGAACTCGCCACATCCATCAGTGGCAGCTCCACCAATGGAGGCTGCATGGTTCTTGAGGCACTCCCTGTACTTGATCACTCCTTCTTTCTTGCTGCTGAGGTAGCCATGGCTCTGCATCTCTCCTCCATGATCAGAACAATCCATTCTCTTTCAAAAGGAAAGAGAGGTATTGTGGAGTTGTTATTGTAGGAGTCTTTGTTATCTATGGACTAGTTCTTATGCTCTTTTAAGTGTGAAGAAAGCAACAATTATTTTGAACAGTGGATAGGACTAAAAGTACAACAGAAGGGAGCCAGAGCAGAGTCATGTGATAAGCTGGGAGTGACGGGGGTCAAGAAGCAATGCGGAATGCTGGAAAACAACCTAAGACTAAACAAATTCAACTTTCTTTGTTAACAGAGAGAGATTAGTATCTGAGAGAGCCCTGACTAAGTATTCGGTTGAGAGTGTTGTGACTGTCAGGAACTTAAAACTTATATAGCAATAGTCAAAAAATTAAAAGCATTGTGTAAGATATGGAGGTACCACCATTAGCATAAATTATTGGGGGTTCTATTTTTCTATAGTAGAGATCATGCGATAGAATTTCTATGTGGATATCATATGAGCATGATTTGGGTTTGTTATGGTCTATATTATTTTTTTCATAATTTGCCTAGTATTTTAATTTATGCATTGATGAGGGATGTTTTCTTTGTGCAGCTTATAATTAGTCTAAGAATTTAAACTTTATAAATAAATAAATAAATCTAAAGTTTCTAGGAGACACAATATATATAGAGAGAGATGTGTAATAAGAAAAAAGAAAGAAAAAAGAATGGGGTGTTTGCTTTGCTTGCAGTATCAGGAATCAAACTTATATCATGAAATGTTCACATAGAATATGAAATGAAGCACAGAATGCCAGCAAAAAGCACTTCATACTTGGAAGAAGATAATATGAAATCCTGGAATTACTTTCAAGAAAGAGAAGGATATGAAATTTTCTTCATGAAATTTGTTATAGAGCGGTTACTTCTCTATCCTTTTTGTCACTTTTCAACACAGATGTTGTATTCATGACCTAAATTTGCAGCAGAGAGAATGGCACAAAAAATTATTGCCATATAACAAATCTCATCATACATCACATCCCTTGCTTCCAAAACATACTTCACCTTCTTCTTCTTCACCGGGTCAAGTGCAAATCTCATGCTATAATGTCAAAACTTTCTTCACACCCATGCAACTTCCTTTTTAATTTACCTCCTTTTCATCCTCTGATATGGGGGCAGTAACAGTCTTGTTTTCTTGGAAAGTAATCTTCCAAACACTCATTCCTCAGAGGAGACAACTCTTGAATTCATTTACGCTCATGATTCATAGTACTGGGCCTTGTTGAGCTGTCACAGAAGTCTTTCAGAGTAAGCTTCATGATTTATATTGTACATGAACTGGTCATGAGTCTTCTTGCACAGTTCCACTAACCTGTGAAGGTGATGCATAATTTGTTCACTTGCACTTGGGCTGGAGCATGGGTAGCTTACTAACTCGGCCTGCCAAACATTTTCGATCGATTGATCAAGCTTAATGGCAATAAATTTTTTGATTCAGTAGGATTTTAGCCTGGCCTACTCGTACCATTATACTTTTAGCAGCTCAGTAGTTCAGCATCGAGCCTCTCCAACCAAAAAGATCTAGCTTGAAATTAGACCCAACCAAAAGCCACCTCAATCCCAATCCTAGACTCAAGATTAAAAGACCAAGAGTGCTCTTAGGCAATGCTTAGCAAAGATTGGAAAGTTTGTATCCGTCTTGACTTTGTCCTGAAGCTCCCAAAGCCAAGGGTTCTCTACTTTACGGTCCGGCCCATCCAATGGACAAATATTATTATGTTAGTCCTTACAATGTGGAATGTTTAGATGAAGTCTTTTGCTCAAAGCCTCACTTTATTTCGTCGAACACCTTCTCCACAACTCTCAGAAGCCTACACCAAATCCAAGCTCAGATACGCACCAACCTAAGCCTCTAACCTACCGCGTCCTCTACGAGTTCATCTCTTCCTGTTTTTTCTCCGGTGACCTCTCCTAAGCCTCCCTTCTCCAGTTTTTTTTGCTAACTAAGGTTGTTAAACTTTTACTCATGCGATTGCTTGACTGTCGCAGAAGCTATTTGGTGAAATGCTTGATAGGAATGTGACTGCCCACAATGCATTGACTGCTGTGCTGAACAGTCATAGACAAGTGGACGAAGCATGGCTCTAAGCATGGAGAAAAACTTCACCCCATGCTTGAGAAGAGCTCGGTTTCATGGAATACGATGATCGTTGGGTACTTGCATCATCATAGGGAGTTTGGCACTGTGCTCAAGTGATGTAGATGGAGAATGTGAAGCCTTCTGAGGTAACCATGGTTAGCCTGCTCACTGCTTGCATCCAGACTCATCTTTTGAAGATTGATGTCATCTTGGGCAATGCTTTAGAACCAAAGATTGAACGATATGATTGCATGATAGACCTTCTTGGCCGCACTAGGCATCTCGAAGAAGCATTAAATCTTACAGAGACAATGCCAACACCATTAGTGCTCGGGTATCAACCACTTACACATTTTGTTCTTGGTGACATAAAAGATGAAGAGGGCTTGGGGGGTATTAAAATGCTGAGCTCATCTAAGTATACTTACCGCTCAGGACCGGCTACTTCTCGTGTGTGGCTGACCAGCGACATCACGCCAGCACAATCTACTACCATGTACTTAGTCCCGGGTTTTTAGCCAAAGTGGACCTCCCCACAAACTTAATTATAAAAATAACCCACCCTCAGAAATTAATACTAAAGGCAATTTGTATTTAACACCCTAACTTTTAACCTATTTTTGGTTTAAACCCTCCTTTTCAATATTTACAAATTAGACTATAGTAACAAGGTTAAAGAAAAAACCCTCTAACCTGAGCTATAGGAGTCTCTTGCGTAAAGGAGAATAAGTAATCTTATACCATAAAAGAAAGAAGAAAAAAAAATAGTAAAGGCATTTTAGTCTAATTTATTTATTTATTTATTTATTATTATTATTTACCTTGGAGTTTATTGCTTGGGGAAAATTAATTTTGTCGCCTAAGAGAAAGGAAATTAAATACAATTTAGTTATTTCATGTCCCAATGGAGGTATTCTTCACACATATTTGATAAAATATAAAACTCAAAGCGTAAATATCAAAAATAGAGTTTGTAAACAACAAATAGGTTAAAATATCAGGTGTTAATTGCAAACTGCCATCTTATAATCCCCCAAAAAAATTTAAACACAAAACAGCCTTAATTTCCACTGAAAATATACAGAGGAAAAAAGAAGAAAAGATTATTATTTAGTTTATATTTATCTGATAATTTATCCGAGAAAAATTAGAAAAAAAAAAGTTCAAAATTGAAAACAAAAAAAAAGAAATCAAATTAATTATTTTTTAATATGTTTTTAGATTTGCACGTGCTTTTAAGATAAATTACTGATGACCTGAGCAGTGACGTGAGGCAGCTCGACAATAACAACTTTTAATTAAACAACTCCATGGCCCCTCCAAATAAGAAAGGTATTCACCCTTGCTCTTCTCATTAAATATCCGAAATGCCCCTCCCGTAATTCCCAATCTCTCCCCGTGGCTATCGCATCGGATGGCTCCTGATCGCTTTATTCGTAGCAGGTAATTTCGTAACTTTATACTGACTAAAATAAAGGATACGAAAAAGGAAAGAAGCGAAAACTTGGTTATGTTCAATGTACCAACGTCCTTGCGTAGAAAATAATGAGAGATATATTTATTAAAAACTCCCTGTGCTTTATCTTTATTAGAGCATCTACGACTGATCAGCACGAGCTCGGTGCACACCAATGCACGAGCTCCATATTTATTAAAATAATAATATAATATATATTTATATTAGTTATTTTAAATTAGTTAATAAGTCATTTTAGTGTTATTATTTTTTAATAAAAAATATATGGTTAGGAAACTCTCATCGAAATCTTTAAAATAAGACTAATATCTAATAGTTTCTGAAATAATTTTAAATTACTAATTTTTTAATTAAATGCATAGAACATATATTACACAAAATAAACATCGAAATAATTATTACATTTCATTAACTAAAAATATCAAAATTATATTACATAAAATAAGTAAAAATTATATTTTATAATAAAAATAATAGATATTTAATAGTCTCCTAAGTCATCTTCATAACTACTAGTTCCGTAGCCACTGATTTCGATTTCGTAATCACTCTTTCTTGACTGTATCCACCTTCTCTATATTGATGTAATTTTTATTTGATATATTTCATATCTGATATATTTTAATATTTAATATTTATATTAAAAAATAATTTTGAGTAATTAAATTTTAGGACACATTAATTTTAAATAATAATAAATATATTTATTTTATAAATAAAAAATTTAAATTTAAATTAACTTAAAAATAATTTAATATTAAAATCATTTTAAAGGTCTCGATGAGACCTTTCCAATGGTACTATTTTTATTAAAAAACGATTAGTAAAACTAATTATATACTCGGTTTAATTAACTAGATTATTTAATAAAAGATACAGATAAAATTAAAATGATTGAATGCAATAATTAACGGGCAAATTTGAAATTTTTAAAAAGCTTAAAACAAAATAAAGTCGAGCTCTATTTCTTTTGTGGGGCTCCAAATTTGAAGTTAGCAATAGAACCCGATTAGAGCACCACTGGTCTCCAAATTCTTACTCTTACTACTAAAAAACACTCATTAGCTTTTATTGGATATCATACATTTTAAGATCAAAATTAAAAAGGAATCAATTTTTTATGTTTAAATGAGAAGTGTTTTATTTTTAGAAGTATTTTTGAATGATAATAAATGCAAAATCTTGGATCCTTTTCATAAAATTTCCAAAAATAGAAGAAGTTAAACCCGATTTTGAGAAAGTGTTAGTTCAAACTCTCTCTCCGCATCCCAACGACGTTTCACTGACCATGTAAATGCCGTTTCCTCGTGTTGAACTTAGTAACCCAAAAATTGACCCAAAACGCAGAGCCATAGCCGTCGGGCTACGTAAGCACGAGACTTTTTTGTCCATTGACCGTCGCCTATTCCGATTCATTGGCAGCTAAAATGGCGACTTTGATCTCTATAAATGGAACGCATCCTTCCCTTCTGTTTTTTGTCAAAGAAACCCACTCATCCCGTGATCACTTTCTTGCTGGTTTTTGTAGATCGAAAGATGGAAGCAGTTCCTCTTCTGACTCCATACAAGCTGGGCAAATTTGATCTCTCCCACAGGTCAGTAATCTCAAATCAACATCATTCTTGTATCAGGGCTTTCATTATATCCAGTTCGTGTAGTTAGTTGTTGATCCAAAAGATCCCAATTTTTCTGCTCAGGGTTGTTCTGGCACCATTGACGAGATCGAGATCCTACGGCAATGTCCCACAGCCGCATGCCATCTTGTATTACTCTCAGAGGGCCAGCAAGGGAGGCCTTCTGATAACGGAAGCCACGGGGGTCTCGGACACTGCTCAGGGCTACCCAGACACTCCTGGGATATGGACCAAGGAGCAAGTGGAGGCCTGGAAGCCAATCGTGGACGCCGTGCATAACAGGGGTGCAACTTTCTTCTGCCAACTCTGGCATGTTGGAAGGTCATCTACCTATCGTACGTACCACTACCCTTCCTTTCTTCTAATTGGCATCTATATATATATAGGCAAATCCTTACCTACTTGAACCAATGCTTGTATCTTTTTTTATACAGAATACCAGCCTAATGGACAAGCACCCATCTCAAGCACAGACAAGCAACTGAAGCCTCAGCAGATGCACGATGGAAGTAGCCAGGAGTATTCTCCCCCTCGCAGGCTGCGAACCGACGAGATCCCGCAAATTGTTGGCGATTTCAGACTCGCCGCAAGAAATGCTATCGAAGCAGGTAATTAATAGGGAAATTCGAATTTAAGACACTCTTGTGCACAATCTTGCTAAGTCTCTCATGCACCCGGTGTCTCTGTTGCAGGCTTCGACGGAATCGAAATCCACGGCGCGCACGGCTACCTTATCGAGCAGTTCATGAAGGACAGCGTCAACGACCGCACCGACGAGTACGGCGGAAGCCTCGAGAACCGCTGCCGCTTCGCGCTGGAGGTGGTTCAGGCGATCGTCGACGAGATCGGAGCCGACAGAGTCGGCATCAGGCTGTCGCCCTTTGCCGACTACAAGGAGTGCTACGACTCAGACCCCCAGGGTCTTGGGCTGTACATGGTCCAAGCAATGAACAAGCTCAAGGTCCTGTACTGCCACGTAATCGAGCCGCGGATGGCGATCGTCGACGGCCGGCGGCAGATCCCCCACCGGCTGCTCCCATTGAGGAAGGCCTTCAATGGCACGTTCATCGCCGCAGGAGGCTACGACCGCGAGGAAGGGAACAAGGTTGTGAGCGAAGGATACACGGATCTCATAGCGTTCGGACGGTTGTTCTTGGCGAATCCCGACCTGCCCAAGAGATTTGAGCTGAATGCTCCTCTGAACAAGTATAATCGGTCCACATTCTACACTTCGGACCCTGTTGTCGGGTACACAGACTACCCATTTCTTGGCCCTTCTACTTAGAATATATGTGCGTCATTCCAGGAAGGTAGATTTCAACGAAGTCACTGTCTTTCTTTCTTTCAAATAAAAAATTAATAAAATAAAATAAAATAAGTATTTTGGTGTGTAAACAAATTTATTTTCTTATTTCAATTTTTACGACCAAAATTTAAAATGAAATAAGTAGTTTCTTCTTCTTCCTTTTAGCAATCAAATACTCTTTTAAGTTGTGAGACAGCTGCTTCTTTTAAGTTATGAGACAACTGCTTCTTGTTCTTGGATTAAATGATTAATGTAGTGAATAAAAGATTGGGCATTTCGTGTTAATTCTAATCTTAGTGCCATTGAGCCTTTGGGATGTATTCTAAGCATCTCCAAAGCTAGCTCCATATTGGGCTCCAAATATAGAGCCTGCACTCCAACATACCGGGCTCCATATATATTAAAATAATAATATAATATATATTATTATATTAGCTATTTTAAATTACTTAATTAATCATCTTAGTATTATTATTTTTTAATAAAAAATATATGATTAGAAAACTCTCATCAAGATCTTTAAAATAAGACTAATATTTAGTAGTTTCAGAAGTAATTTTAAATTACTAATTTTTAATTAAATACATTAAAATTATATTATATGAAATAAATATCGAAATAAGCATTACATGTCAGTAACTACTCAGACTTATTTTAAAAGTCTCGATGAAACCTTTCCAATAATACTATTTTTGTTAAAAACTGATTAGTAAAACTAATTATATACTCAGTTTAACTAACTAGATTATTTAATAAAAGATACGAATAAAATTAAAATTATTGAATGTAATAATTATCGGATAAATTTAAATTTTTTAAAAAACTTAAAACAAAATAAAGTCGGGTTTCATTATTTTTTTGATGGGGCTACAAATTTGTTTGGTCTGACTACTGAAAAACACTCGTTAGCTTTTCTTAATGATCAGATATCATACATTTATTTTTAGAAGTATTTTTGAAGGATAATAAATGCAAAATCTTGGATGTTTTTCATAAAATTTCCAAAAAAAGAAGTTAAACCCGATTTCGAGAAAGAGTAAGTTCAAACTCTCTCTCCGAATCCCAACGACGTTTCACTGACCATGTAAATGCCGTTTCCTCCTGTTGATCTTAGTAAAACCCAAAACTTGACCCAAAACGCAGAGCCATAGCCGTCGGGCTACGTAAGCATGAGACTTTTTTGTCCATTGACCGTCGCTTATTCCGATTCATTGGCAGCTAAAATGGCGACTTTGATCTCTATAAATGGAACGCATCCTTCCCTTCTGTTTTTTGTCAAAGAAACCCACTCATCCCGTGATCACTTTCTTGCTGGTTTTTGTAGATCGAAAGATGGAAGCAGTTCCTCTTCTGACTCCATACAAGCTGGGCAAATTTGATCTCTCCCACAGGTCAGTAATCTCAAATCAATATCATTCTTGTATCAGGGCTTTCATTATATCCAGTTCGTGTAGTTAGTTGTTGATCCAAAAGATCCCAAATTTTCTGCTCAGGGTTGTTCTGGCACCATTGACGAGATCGAGATCCTACGGCAATGTCCCACAGCCGCATGCCATCTTGTATTACTCTCAGAGGGCCAGCAAGGGAGGCCTTCTGATAGCCGAAGCCACCGGGGTCTCGGACACTGCTCAGGGCTACCCAGACACTCCTGGGATATGGACCAAGGAGCAAGCGGAGGCCTGGAAGCCAATCGTGGACGCCGTGCATAACAGGGGTGCAACTTTCTTCTGCCAACTCTGGCATGCTGGAAGGTTATCTACCTATCGTACGTACCATTACCCTTCCTTTCTTCTAATTGGCATCTATATATATATAGGCAAATCCTTACCTACTTGAACCAATGCTTGTATCTTTTTTTATACAGAATACCAGCCTAATGGACAAGCACCCATCTCAAGCACAGACAAGCAACTGAAGCCTCAGCAGATGCACGATGGAAGTAGCCAGGAGTATTCTCCCCCTCGCAGGCTGCGAACCGACGAGATCCCGCAAATTGTCGGCGATTTCAGACTCGCCGCAAGAAATGCTATCGAAGCAGGTAATTAATAGGGAAATTCGAATTTAAGACACTCTTGTGCACAATCTCGCTAAGTCTCCCATGCACCCGGTGTCTCTGTCGCAGGCTTCGACGGAATCGAAATCCACGGCGCGCACGGCTACCTTATCGAGCAGTTCATGAAGGACAGCGTCAACGACCGCACCGACGAGTACGGCGGCAGCCTCGAGAACCGCTGCCGCTTCGCGCTGGAGGTGGTTCAGGCGATCGTCGACGAGATCGGAGCCGACAGAGTCGGCATCAGGCTGTCGCCCTTTGCCGACGACATGGAGTGCTACGACTCAGACCCCCAGGCTCTTGGGCTGTACGTGGTCCAAGCAATGAACAAGCTCAAGGTCCTGTACTGCCACGTAGTCGAGCCGCGGATGGCGATCGTCGACGGCCGGCGGCAGATCCCCCACCGGCTGCTCCCATTGAGGAAGGCCTTCAATGGCACGTTCATCGCCGCAGGAGGCTACGACCGCGAGGAAGGGAACAAGGTTGTGAGCGAAGGATACACGGATCTCATAGCGTTCGGACGGTTGTTCTTGGCGAATCCCGACCTGCCCAAGAGATTTGAGCTGAATGCTCCTCTGAACAAGTATAATCGGTCCACATTCTACACTTCGGACCCTGTTGTCGGGTACACAGACTACCCATTTCTTGGCCCTTCTACTTAGAATATATGTTCGTCATTCCTGGAAGGTAGATTTCAACGAAGTCACTGTCTTTCTTTCTTTCAAATAAAAAATTAATAAAATAAAATAAAATTAGTATTTTGGTATGTAAACAAATTTATTTTCTTATTTCAATTTTTACGACCAAAATTTAAAATGAAATAAGTAGTTTCTTCTTCTTCCTTTTAGCAATCAAATACTCTTTTAAGTTGTGAGACAGCTGCTTCTTTTAAGTTATGAGGCAGGTGCTTCTTGTTCTTGGATTAAATGATTAATGCAGTGAATAAAATATGGGCATTTCGTGTTAATTCTAATCCTAGTGCCATTGAGATGGTATAGAAAGTATGGAAATTGGATATATGTAGCAAGCATTCTCAATCGGTTCATTTGGCATGTATACCAATTTAAGATCTCTTATTTATGTGTGTAATACTTTAATTTTTTTTATTTTTTCCCCAAAAGCAAGTTATGGGCCCGATAAGAGCCAATCTTTCTAGGATAAAAAGATACTAAGTCTCTTATTAAATTTTAGCTAATAGATTAAGCTGTATAATTTAGACTTCAAATCATGTGCATCATCGAACTATTGTTTTGAATTAAGCACTATTGAGACATTGTTCCAAGCCATCGCGCTACCAAGCTACTTCTCTAAGTCTGAGCCATCACTAACTATCAAATAATTCTCTTCATAATAATTATTTGGAGTTAAAGTCGATCCAATAAACTTCTTGATTGTTTTAACCTTTAAATTTCAAAACTCATAAAGTTAACCAATAGTTAAATTTCGATCGGTTTAACAGTAAAAAGACACAAAAATGCTCTTATTATTTTTTTACATAATTATACAAAGTGTCCGTACAAAATAATAGGTTTTGATGAGTACGTACGTAAATATAATAGATATATGGGCATAAGCACAAATAGGTAGCTTTTGAAAATGTTAGATGATTATTGTATTAATAAAGAGGGAGACAAACATTAGTCAGAATATAAATATATTTGTCGGTAACATGCGTACTGTCTCCACCATAATATATAATATACAGTCCCCAATTATGCAAACATTATGCATCGTCTGATGATGGAGCTACAAAGGCTGGCATTAATATTAATTCCGTCAATTAAATCAAATTTAACCAACAAAATCTTATCAAGACAATAAAAAAGCCATTTTATATTGTATAAAATTATTTGAAATAAGTCCAAAAATGAAGCATAATTCGCAAGTTTAGTACTTGACGTTCCACTAAAATTTAGCTGTCGTCTTTTAACTATTAATAGTGAAGTGTGTGTCTGTGTGTGTGTGTGTTTGTGTGTGGGAGAGAGCGGCGAGTAGAAGAATGGCGAGGAGAGCGGATGAGGAGTACGACTACTTGTTCAAGGTGGTGTTGATCGGCGACTCCGGCGTGGGGAAATCCAACCTCCTCTCCCGCTTCACGCGCAACCAGTTCTGCCTCGAGTCCAAGTCCACCATCGGCGTCGAATTCGCCACCCGGACACTCCAAGTAACCCTCCCCTTCTTAGATCTACTGCTCTTCTTGATTGAATTCGGTCTTTTCCCGTCAAAATTGGTGATGGGCTTGTCTTGGATCTGCATTCTTTTGAACTCCCGATTGGATCATATGGGGTTTCCCACCCTAGGCTTGATAGATCTTGATCGGTTTCTTTGTTAACTTCCTAGATCTGTTTAGGTTTATTGTAGAAGGATGCTTGGTTTTTTCTTTCCTGCTTCTCAAATTAGTCTAGGGTGGATTCCAAGAATTTAGGATTGGTTTGAACAATTCGCTGACGACATAGTAGGGTTACAGACAAGCAATCTTAGATCTTTTGGACGTTAAAGAGCTGCGAACCAGAGCACAAGTAACAAGTTGAGATTTTCTGGATCGGGGATCCCTTTTCAAGAATCAAGACCAGATCTTTCACTAATCATGGTTCGGTGTCACAATCTAGAGATCCTAAACGTGTTGATTATTAGCGACCTCTTTTCAATTGGTGGGTGCTCCTCAGTCAATACCCACGGTTAGCATGTAATAGAGATCTTTTCGATTATGAAATTAATCAACAGCGTATGAACAATACAAGTTTATAGAGATGCACAAGAGATATTTTATCACACTGTTCTATCAAGGAGATTTTATTTGTATAATAAAATTAGGCTTATGACTAGATGACATCACTTAGTATGATGACAGAGCTTGGATGGGTGAACAATGCATTCCTACTGATCGACTAATCAAAATCATTTAATTGGGGTATCTTTTTTGGTTTTATTATGACCTAGTTATTCTAACTTATCTCATGAGGTAATGCATGAGGAGCACACAAGAAGGGTTTAATATGAAAGCAGCTGTCTATGTTCTGTTAATTATGATCCTTTCTCTAGGCTAGAGTCCTTGAACAACCCAATTATGGTAGTCTCCATTTTGTTGCATGTCAATGTTGGTGGTGTTGTCATTTGTCAATGAAAATTTTCTGGTTGTGGAAGTGTGCAAAATTTCTATTTAAATTTATGAGTTTGTAATAAATTGCTGAAATAATTCATGAGTTTAGGAATCACAGATTTCATAGGACACACCATTAACACAAATGAATGAATTGATTAAGCTTCTTTTTTGTTGATAAAATTGAAGATTTTGTTTTCTTTTTGTTTGCTATGTCTGATTGTTAGTAGGGGTGTAAATGAGCCGAGCCTGAGCTGAAGCCGGAACGCTCGGCTTCAGCTCAGGCTCGACTCGAAATTATTTTTGAGCCTAGTCATTTTATTTAGGCTTGGCTCCGAGCCCGAGCCTAAAATTGAGCCTACTTTTAAGCTGGCCAAACTGACTCAAGCCTAAAACTAGGTTATTTTTAACTTGAGCCTATTTTTAGATCAAAGATCTAATGGTTATGGATATGTATATATGAGCCGAGCCGGCTCAGCTTGAAATTCAATTCGATCCCACAAATTTATTTAGGCTCGGCTCAGTCCAAGCCAAAGCTGAGCCCAAGCTCGAGCAGCTCGTATATTTTGAGACCCCTTATTGTCACTAGGTGGTGGTTGGGATGTACACTATAAGAGTTACATAGTATGCCACATTAAAGCAGAAATTTAGATATACGCATTTATGTGTTGGATTTTATGCCCAATGCTATCCAACTGCATGTTGCCTTCTTGCTTGCAATCTATAATTTTGCTTTGAATTCCTCATTTCTAGAGTGGAACAGTGTAAAATTCTCTCTCTTGTCTTCTGTTATTCTCTATGTACCTCCTGAAGGTAGAGGGAAGGATAATAAAAGCACAAATATGGGATACTGCCGGCCAAGAGCGTTATAGGGCAATTACAAGTGCTTATTATCGTGGAGCTCTTGGAGCCATCCTAGTCTATGATGTAACCAAACCCACAACTTTTGAGAATGTCAGCCGCTGGCTCAAAGAGCTCCGCGACCATGGTGACTCTAATATAAGGATTATGCTTATCGGAAACAAGACCGACTTGAAGCACCTCTGTGCAGTTGCCTCGGAAGATGCACAGAGCTTTGCTGAGGCGGAAGGGTTGTCCTTCATTGAGACATCTGCCCTAGAGGCCACAAATGTGGAGAAGGCATTCCAGATGATCCTTGCGGAGATCTACCGAACCATCAGCAAGAAGACGATCTCCTCTCCAGATGACCCTGGGGCAGGACCTACTGGGGGGATCAAAGAAGGGAAGACCATTGTGGTGTCAGCATCAGAGCCTGACGGTACGAAGAAGCAGTGCTGCTCAACATAGTTGTGATTAGTAGCCACTATTCTTTCATTCTATCACAGAATGTAGATGGCGGGATTTATGCTTTTGTATTTCAATTTGTTGTCCTTATTGAGATCGGGTGCTTGCATTAGTCTTTCTCTAATTAACTGCTTTGGATCTTGTGAACTATATACTCATATAGAATCATGTTTTTTCAAAATATGAATGGAGGAAAGATCTTCAACAGAAATGGTGGGAAAAAAATGTGTAGTTTTCCAGTTGAGAGCTTTTTCGCATGGCGTCATTTGTCTACAGAAGCTAGAACTGACTCTCATTTTGAGTTTTTGTGCATATCCTTGTTCGAATGATATGTCCAAGTCTTTTCCCTGCAGAACTCAGATAGCTAATATGCTTTCTGATTGGACTAAATAACATGGTAAATGTTTAGACTGGTGAAACTCTCTTGTTCTTGCTATCAATTTGCGTGAAGCAAGCTGTTTTCTTGTTAGGTGTTCGAAGTATTTAGTTATAAAATGCAATCTAGTCTTTCTGTTGGATATGATCGCTGTAACAATTAGTATTTTAAATTTAAAGATACAAAATTTTGCCATAGATTAAGATGGTTACTAAAACACCATAAAATTTATCCTTTACCTCCACAAAAAAATAAGGAAATGAAATAATGCCCTTGCAACAACTTTCAAACGTGAAGCCCTTGAGGTGCAGATATACAGCAAGTGTAGAACGGCAATTTCCACCTTTTGAATATTTAACATGAACAATCACACTGCCTGGATAAACGACACAAGGAACAATGATTCCTAGAACAAGCAAAATCATACACTTTTGTAGATAATATGGTCATTTAGTAATTTTCAAAGATCAGTAACAAGAAACATCACACTCTAATCCATTTAATTGTTCTTCCATATGTTTCCAGCCAAATGTTATAACAAAAATAGGAGTAAAGACTAGGAACAACAGTTGTTCTTCTGCTGGACAGGCTGGCCCTTCATCTGAACAGTTGCTGGTTTCCTGTCCGTGGTGGGCTGGTTTCCCATTCTGCATCACAATCAAAATCCTATTGAGTACCATAATTTGTTTCCTTCTAGGATGTAACCAGAAAAGAAAAAGCGAATCATAAGGTGAGATGCAATGAACAATCTTATACTAAGTGAAGTCAGAGAGAATGCCTCAAGTTTATATATATATGCAATATTAGTATACAAATATATAGGCTTAAACTGTAAATAATTGCATTACTGGCATTATTTTTTGTTTAATTTTCAGGTCTGAAGTATTTAATTCTTCTTTTTTTTTTTTACCTTTTCTTAATTTCAGCAGACATTGTTAAGAAAGCTTTCTCCACATTGATCGATTCCTTTGCACTTGTCTCAAGGAAAGCAATGCCTAGTTCATCCGCAAAAGCCTGTAGTTAGCAAATTACCAGTAAGTCATAGCATGAAGTATAACTTGCAACTGAAGTTAGCAAGCATCTTCATTTGTCTAATTGATATGATAATATAGTTCTCACAGGTCAACAATTGTCACTAAAAGCATTTATATATGAACCCTACTATATCATAAGAACCACCAGCCAAGATGTTACATATACACAAAACGAGACAGAACTATACCTGTGCCTTTTCTGTTTCCACAACCTTATTCTCAACCAAGTCACATTTATTGCCAACAAGCAGCTTGCAGACATTATCACTAGCATATCTATCAATTTCATTCAACCACTGCTTGACATTGTTAAAGCTCTCCATCTCTGTAACATCATAAACAATCTGGAGAAGGTCTTAGCATATTAATTCCAGTTTATCTGATTAAAGTACAAAGAGAAAACTACAGAAACAATTATTTATGATTTAGTAAACTTCTGTTAGGCTGAGATATCTGAAGCATCTCAGCATAAGGGCATGAATAGCAGCTCTGTGCTCTTTAGAAATAGTAATGCTTCCCTCTAATCTCAATTTTTGCAGAATGATAGCAAATTTTCATTTTATGGCATCAATCTATAGATCTAAACTTCAATTATAGTAGGTCAAAATGAAGTTATGAAAACCATGATATGCTTTGTATAAATAATCACAAATATGAATACATTTAGTTATTTAGAAAGAAAATAAGGACAACCTAATTTATGATGTTTTCATCTGAAAACATGGAACTTGAAAAGAAGGCAAAGTTCGAGTTTCATACAATGATTCCATGTGCTCCCCGGTAGTAACTACTTGTAATGGTCCTGAACCGCTCCTGTCCTGCTGTATCCCACTATAAGAACAAAATAACATTACTATTCAAAATAAATAACATTACAGAAGCAAATACACAAGTTATTTCTGCAAGAAGTGCTCCATATATATACTTAAATCTTATCTAGTAAATTTAATCAGACACTCGTCCTCTAGAAGGTAGCATTGGATACATCTTAAACTAAGTCAAATATTAGTTATTGCATGTAATGGAGCAGTTATGCTCATGTAATAATTTTGCTCTCGCACGACATTTACTTAACCAACAATTAACATTCTAAAATCCCCGTGGATAAAATTTCTATGCTCTTACGTGAAATGGAAACTTAGCATGAAAGGGTCATAGAACTATCAAGAGAAAATGCATAAAATAGTTGAGACAAATTTACTGAAAGGACTCAAAAAAGGGTTACTAGTTGAAAATTCCATATCTCTTTCACTCATCTAATACCAGAAAACTATAAGCTAATGAAAGCCACCATAATACCTCGTGTGAGGATTTGCAGGGGACAGGCACAGAAACAACTTAACATATTCTCATGGAGGGGATACACCGTACACCACACCTTTACAACCAAAGATAATATAGTTTAAATGTTGACCCAAAAATTTCCATGGTAGTCACATACTTGTTAAATGCCTTCTTAATTAACAATATTAAGCATTTATTAACCGGGCCTCAATCTAGATATACCAGTAAGCTTAAAGATTATTCTAATAAATATATCAAACTAAGACTTTGTACATAGGAAATATTTTCTGCAGCATAATTATCGAAAAAATATTGCAAAAACCACTTACAATCTGCAGCTTGACTGTCTTCCCATCCAGCTCAATTGTTCGAATTTTCTGAAGCAAGTAATGTAATTAAAACCAAGTTGCAAAATTTATTTCATCAACTCACTTATATGACTAAATAATTGCAATAGGAACTGTTATCGGAAGGAAATGCATGAACTCACGAAATCAACGCCGATCGTGCTTATGTAGCTATCGACATATGAATCATCCTGCAAGGAACAAACCCACGCAGATCAATACCAAACTGGAGGAACCATCAGAAAATGCAAGAAAAACCTTGGAATCAGAACACAACTCAGTAAAAACCAAAACTTTAGCATCAAAATCTCCATGTCTATTCATAACAAATTGTGATTTTTCGTCAAACATTTAATCGGCAACTATCGACACTCACGGAGAATCTGAGGAGGAGGCACGACTTCCCCACGGAGGAGTCTCCAATCAAGAGGACCTTGAAGAGGTAATCGCTGGAGAAGGAGAAGAGGAACAACGAAAGAATAACAAAAAAGAGATTTCAAAAAAAAAAGGAAAAAAAAAATTCGAGGAGGTAGGCATTGGAACTTACTACTCGTTGCTCATGGTTACGAATCCGAAGAGAAAGATCAAAAGATCGTCTCCTTCTTCTTGAGGTGTGGGAGAGGGAAGAAGGCCGAAACCAAAAAAGAACGTTTGAGTCGAAGGTCACGGCCCACGGCGTATATTGACATGACATCGCGCATCATCGCACATCATGGCACTTCGTCGCATGCACATGCTAAATGACGAAAATGGCCTCTAAATTTAACGGGTACTGGATCCGGATGCGGATCCCGATCCGACTTGAACGCCATAGTCTATCAGAGGGTTCGGATCCTCTACCATTATATTATGGTTTTCTTTTCTCTTTTTTTTTTGCATATGTCCCCCTTAAAAATCACTTTTTTATGTGTGCCTCCTTTAAAGTTGATATTTAAATGTTATTCTTCAAAACTTATATCTTTTGCATAGTAATTATAAAGTTAAGTCTCAGTAACTTATAGAGAAAAAAAGAGATATAAGTAATTTGTTGAAACTAGAATAATGATGTTTTATATTTGCATATCTAATTTGTTTAATTCTAAAGGTTAGCTAACTCCAATACACATCCATACAAAACATAATTGTTTTAAAGGGTATACATATAAAAATATGTGTTTTAAGGGGTGTATATATATATATATATATATATATATATCAACTTGAGAGGGGTATATAAGTGAATATGGGATTTTTTTTAAGAGTATACATGCAAGTGTATTGAATATTAGGATTCTCCACACAAATAGAATTTGATCAGGATATAAAGAAGAAAATTTATTTCTTACAAAACAAAAGATAAATACCACATCATGTTTAAAATAAGAAACTAGTTGTTTTTCCTTGGCAAATTTAATTTAATGCATCTTTTCTAGCTCTTAAAAATTTTCTCAAGCTGAGTGATTTCAAAACTGCAGTTAAGATCTTGAGGATACAATTATCTAATTAACTAAAATCAGTGAATCATCTCCTTTTAGTCTCTTGCTTTTGCTGCTACCAATTAACACTCCAGTTGTCAAATGCAGGAGGCATTCAATAGCTAGCCATTAATCCAATGCAGGAGAACCATAAATTATATCTGAAGTGCAAGGCATTATTAGCTCTGTAAGTTTATGTCAGATGTTGAATCTCAAATGAGAGCTATCACACTGTTAGGAGACTAATGAATCCTCTGCAGTCTATAGCAGTAAAAAGCAAAAGATGAAAGGCCACCAAATTTTAACCTTTACAGTCAGAATTTACATTTACACATTCATTCAAAACTCTAAAGCATACATAATGCCATCTAAATCAGCATAGCCTTCCTTTCTTGAGGCATTCAACAATCATTTTCTCGCTTTAGATGAACAAAATCGAGCGAATGCAAAAATGTCTCCTTGCAGTTTTCCTGAAGTTCTCAGTGAGTAGTCTGTCAAAATATACAAACACAGGTGAAAATTTTACTTTACAAATTGAGCAGCTGAAGCAATGAACTGAAAAATAGATATTTGAGAGTGGTCCTGCACCACATGGTGAGCTTCTTCATGGGTGAAGATCTAAAAAAAAAGACCAACTTTGCAACAGCTCTGAATAATTACTGTTGCTTCGGATCATCTTTGTAACTGGAATTTTGCTTCTCTGTTGGTATGTTACTTGAGACCAAATCAAACTTCTTAACTGCCTTTTGTACCGGTGATATGCAAGTCATATGAATTGGCTCTAGAAGAAATTCTTTTTCGTTTTGTCTTTCTCAAGGCGTGCTTTGCGTACTGCTTGTTGAATCTGTCTCTCATGCTCTTTAAGCATGTCTTCAACGTTTCCCCCCGGAGGCATGAGAGGTCCAGAATAGTGGATTCGTCTGTTCTTACTTCCATAACCCTGAGTTTGTAAAAAGACAGGCAACCATTCATGCGACATAAATTAATCTAATGCAAGGAGATTCTGCATCGAAAGCACAAGTATGCAATCTACAAAATGCAGATTAATGTTAAAAGAGTGACTGAGAATGCATGATAAAACATTATTATGCCTCGAAACTGCGTTCGAGACTTGGACTAAGTATGTAATTACAGTCTATGAATAGATATTAGGTTAAGTTATCATAATTTCAGTTGCACGATCTTCTGTTCAGATAAAATAGCAACATAGATAATAAGGTGGTCTGAGTTGGGTGACCGTTGATTTAAAATGATTCGGAATAACACGTGCATATGTTTGACCCAAGACCCGACTAAGCTAAAAAAGACTCACTATATTTATGGTTGAACATGATATAAAGCTGATTTTGGGCATAACTTAGCGTGATCAATAGTCAGTGTTGGCTCAACATATTATGACATATATAAAAATGTGTTGGTATTTTTGTGTCTGTATCTATACAACAGATATGTTACAGCATTGGTTTCATCTGCCAAGTGTTAAATTAAGTTCAACTTGAAATCAACCTGGATTTGAGTTCTATAGAAACTCAGTTTCAATCTCAAGTTGGATATGTTTAAAATTATCAGCTGTATGATGGGCTCAATCTTTCTCTCAGTTCTAAATGTACCCAATCAAGGCTCCATCAAGCTCATAGCTTTCCAAGGTCAAATTGCATAGTCTAAATAAAAAAGTTATAGAACATCTTGCTGAACTGACGTTTCCATATTAATATGAAACGTAGCATGGTATAGTAGTTTTAGTACTTAGTACTTACCACTGTTAAATCCTTGGTTCCTAAATCTTTCTTGTGAGAAGAGGAAGGCCCATCAAGCACCTGCTTCTCAGAGGGTTCCACAGCATCAAGCCGATTGTATCTGGAATTAGTGTTGCCTCTAGCTCCCATCGACAGGTCAGTACCCCCAGATTGAGGTATAAACGATGCCTGTTTTCTTAATTGAGGGCCATTTGGTACCCTCACAGAACTGTATGTACGACCAGGAACTTTCCGATGATCATTTTGATTTCCCTTGTACCATGAAGATCCAAAACCATTAGTGTGCATTGCTGTTGGTAGTTGAGGAGGCTCAATTGGAAACCCAGACCCACTATCCTCTTGTGGATTATACTTCTCACTGTTACTTTTAGCATTGGCTTGTATCTGTCGCTTCTGCACCAAAGGGAAAACAGCGAACAAACTTAAAAGAAATTTATAGCAAGCAGAAACCAAAAAAAAAAAAAATTTATAGACAACCTTCTATGCTCCTACAAAGTAGAGCCACAGCTAAGCTTATTGTCCATTGTTAATTAATCTCATAATGAATAATTGGGCCTTTGTGATGTAATATCTTTTATTTAAACCTTGCGTATCCTTCAAAATTCAAGTTTTACAATGTAAAAGGAAACACCAATTTATTGTGGCAGTTATCCAGTTATACACAAAGCTTCCATTATGAATTCTCCACCACATTCTATCTTTAGCAATTGAGAAAAATATTTCATGAACAACTGACCTTGAAATAAGTCCAGATCATTGTTTATTGAAATAGTGCAATTGAAATCTCTCTGAACATTATCTTAACAGAACTGAATAATAAGAAGACTGCATTAAAATCTGACTAATGGTATGTAACAGTATGGGCATATACTTTTAAAACATCTCCTTAAGCATTCAATAAAGAATTAGAGATGCAACATGTTTTATGAAAAGACAAAAGAATTGCTGCTGGAGGAAAATTTTCTCCTAATAACTGGACAGTTGAAATAATGTCCCACTTGATGAGAACATGAAATACTACCTGGATTTCAACATTAGCATCTGGTATTGACACTCCTTTGGAATTTTTTCTCCCTGGCCTTGCTGGTTCAGGTTCCCGGCCATAGACAGCCACTGTTTTTTGTCTATAAACACAATGCAAAGATGGAAAATGTTAACATTGGGGAGAATTTGCATAAATGCTTTCATAGTTAATAAACTGCAAACTCTGTAAACATTCCTGTCATTGCATAAGTTACCTCCTAGATTCCTCATTCCGCAGTTTAGCATCATACTCTTTGCTTGGTGGAAACTTGGGCAAACTTGAAGGGTCACAGGCAAGCGGTTTTGTTCTGAAAAACTGAAATTTTGAGCCGTTAGTGTTTCAACAACCACAGATAAATGAAAAACAAGAAAAGAAAAGAGCCCCCTGAAAATAGTATAATTAAATCAAGAAAGACACGCGAAGAATGGTGCATGAACAATAAATGGATTACAAAATCTTTGGTCCTTTTGAAGGGGCAATGCTATTTATCTGTATATCGGAGAAGGCACAGCAGTGATAAAGAGTCATGTTTTATGGCATTTTTGCACAAAGCACTTCCTAAATTAGCAATCAATTCTAATATTCTTTATTAAGGAGGTATAATATACATAATATTGAGAGAGAGTAGGCACTATATAATTTTGAGGTGCAAGGGCATTGTTTTTCAGTCAACAGAGTTTGTTAGTTTCTGTACACACTACAAGTTCTTGACATATTTCCAGTGAGATGAAGAATTTGCTTACTAGTACAGTATCAAGACTCCAATCAAAGAAATTAACCCTGTTGCAAAATTACCATAACAACTCCAAAACTTACTTCACTCTGAAGAGCATAGGTTGCTGTTCCCCTATCTGCTGGTTCTATTGCAAGTAAGGAATCCAGGAGAGCTAAAGCTGAAGGTGGTAGATCCTTAAACGTCTCAGCAACACAACGTCTATATTGGTGTTGAGGTTTGAAGATAGTTGCATCTGGCAGCTTTGATTTCTTCCAGTACTCATCCGACGGTGACCCACAAAGTTTGAAAATCTTGTGGAGTTGCTCCACCTAGATGCATCAGCTACAAGGATCACTAAACAAATATAATTGCTAAAAGGAGCAGTCATCCAAATGCAATACCAAAATAACCTTGAATGCAGGAGGGATATAGTTTTTAACCAATCAATTTTTGGGGACTAAAGGTTCAGCCAGACTTGCGAGAACGAATAGAAAACTCTGAAGGAGAATAGTTCCTCCCAAATATTTGGTATGACTAAAAGAATCTTCATGATAAATATTCTAATAAAGTATAAGGATTGCAATTGTCCAAATGAATCATCACAATAGTTTGCCTGTTTAAACTCTCAACAACAAAAACAATCTTTGTAAGAAAGTTTTAACCAAATGCTTTGTGTTTGGCTGCAGTGCAAAGTGAAGAAGGAAATATTTACCAGAAAAGGAATGAGAGTAAGAGCAAAGGAAGAAATTTCTATGCTATACCTCTGTTCGTCCTGGCATGATTGGCTTGCCCACAAGCAATTCTCCAAGAATGCAACCAGTGCTCCACAAATCAACTGCAACACCATATTCTGTTGCACCCAGCAAAAGCTCTGGTGGCCGATACCACAATGTTACAACACGACTTGTCAATGGCTGCCTTTTATTAGGATCAAAAAATGTTGCCAGACCAAAATCCCCTATCCTAAGGATGCCATTATTATCAATCAGAAGATTTGAGCCCTTGATATCTCGATGAAGAACTCCACGATTATGGCAGTGCTCAAGACCACGAAATAGTTGCTGCATGTAACATTTCACCTGACATTCAATTGTAAGGTGGTTTCAATGAGTGCAGATAAAGATATAAATGACTGGACTATTACCAATGATTGAGACAAGAACAAATACCTCTGGTTCGGTAAACTTGACACCTGGAGTTGCTGCAAGACCAGAAAGATCATGCTCCATATATTCAAAGACAAGGTACAAACTACCTGACATGCGAGATGCAACTATGCCTTCAAGCTTTATAACATTTGGGTGATCAAGACTACGCAGTATATGGATTTCTCTTGCCATAAAGCGGACACTTTCAGGATCCATTTTAACAAACCGCACTTTCTTGAGTGCAACAATTTTTCCAGTCTCAAGATCACGGGCTTTGTACACATTACTGTAAGTTCCTTGCCCAATCTGCAAAGAGAATGGATAAAGCAAAGAATGATTTAAAATGTTAAAAGCACAAGGTGATTTCAGAAGAGGAAAGCCATATGAAATGCTCCTTTTACAGCAGTGCAGAAGAGAAGTAACTTAACATGACCTAACTCTACACACTTGTAATGAAGAAAAAAAGAAATTGGATCCATTTACTGGTCAAAGTCACACTTCATCTTTGAAAGGAAGGATCTCAAAAACCAAATCCTTGTAGTCAACTTTTACTGATACTAGTGTACTTGGAAATTAGTAGACATTGATGTCTTAGTTAATATAATGAATTGAAAGAGTAATGATATTTCTTGTATTAGAATGTATGACCTTTATATTTTCTCTGTGGTAACAGGTAATCTAATCTGTGCTACAAAAGATCATTGATCCTATGGCACCATCTTATGATAATTCTGCAATCTCAAACAGAATTTACCAGCCTTTCTAGTTCACTCACAAAGCCAGCAATGAACAATAATTCCATATGTATGCTAACGGTTATAGCATACAACCTTATGAAAGACATTCATATCATATTGCAATTATCAATGAATTTGTAACTTATAGCTATGCTTAGATAGATCCTATATATATATATATATATATATATATATATATATATATATATGTCTTTCCAGAAGGTTAATATCAAATCAAAATGAAGCATTCAAAAGATAAAACTCAAATGTTAGATAAACCATACCAATCAATCTGTAAAAAGGTTGAACACGAGACTAACAGTTCATGAAAGAATGTAGACGGTTTACCTTGTCTAATTTCTCAAATGAATCTGCTCTCCTTGGTAGCCAGCCTTTTACTGCTTCTCCTGCTACATCTGTTAGCCAAGAAGGCCAACCTGCTATCACATGCTCCCCGGAGAATCCATTAGGTACATCAACAATATCCAAACGAGGCTTTGCCTCGTCAGCACCATCTGCAACTCCTGGATCAAGATCATCTGCCCTACCGGCATACATCGTAGCCGACCTCTGGTGCCCAGTTCCATTCCCGGCTCCATCGATGCCCGCCGGCTTCTTCTTCCCCTCATCCATTGGTAGGCCCATGGGGATGACATCCTTGGGCTTCGAATTAACCCTTGCTGCACTCCCATTATTTACCGCAACCTCATGTTTCCCCGATAGTGAGACAAGCAGCTTTATAGACCTGGAGGTTGTCAGGCTTTTGATATTCTCATCTGCAAGTCCTTTAGAGCAAATGCCACCCATAAGAAAAAAAAAAGTTACGATCTCCTTTCTCCTAGCACATGTGTCGAACACTTAGTTGCATGAAATCCGAACACGAAAGGCATTCCGCCGAGCACCATTACCGAGAACCTTCAAATTCCGGAGAAGATTGAATTATCGTAAAAATGTTGATTTCTTAATGAATTCAAATGTGCAGAACAATTCCTATTCACCCACCGCAAGATCGAAGCAGATTGCGATAACTAACCCTGAGCCAGACGAAACCCAGATCAGAAATCACGCAAGGATCACCGGATTCCAATCAAAATCGCACCTTGCAGCCGGGATAGCAATTATTCAGGCTCCTGAATTCCTATCTCCTTTTGCGGAAACCGAGTAGAAAAACAAAATCGAACCAAAGAAAGAGCCATGAAGCGAGAATCCCGCTGGGCCTAAGGATTTCGACGTGCTGTGTTGTGCCCACATAACTAAAATGAGTTATGGACGTGCGCGCCATTATCTATCTGAGATATTTAAAACATAGAATATAGTTTGAGTGCAACGGTAGAACCAAACAAAAGTGATAGAGCATCCCATGTTCATCTTTATCTGTCATTTTTTAAGGTTTGTTTTGTTCTGTCTTTTTATTTTTATTTTAATTTTTAAAGGCTAAGTTTTGTTATTAAAAATAAAAAGAAAAGGTTAGCTTTGTTACAATATAAATATATATATAATCATTGTTCTTCATAATAGTATAAGTGTTTAATATAATTTTTTAAAATAACAAATAAAAAAAAACTTAAAATACCCTTTATTTGACAACTTACCTCTTAGCGAAATTAGGATTTTTTTTTTTTTTTTGGAACTAAAAACAAAACTGAATTTTGATTTTGCAGCATCACCCAGTTATTATTTCACTATGCACAACTACTCAAACTATTTTACTGTCTACACAATTCATAGATAGTTAATAATGAATTTCATGTATTAGATAGTGCTTTCTTAGAAAATATGCCAATGTAATTTGAATTCGGATATAGTCATACACTATGAGCCCTATCTCATTGGCTACATTGTATTTAGTTAGTGTTGTAAAGCGAAATTAAAAAAAATAAATGAAGATCCTGTAAATTAGAAAACCATTTGGGTTTTCATGCAAATGAGGTTGCTCTTGCCAAGTTGTTAAATCTAAAATTTTCTTGCCACCACCTTATCTGAAACAGGCAACTTTGAAGTGACTCGGTAGCGATTTGAATATATATATGCCAATGGATAAAGAGGTGTTGAGCTTATTATTATGTAGTAATACCCATGAGCACTGGAAGAAAGATTTTTTGGTTGTCAGCTAAGGGTTGTTTAAAGGATCAGAATGTTAGTAGATCAGGTCAAAGTATGTTGAGAGTCAACTGGAGAAGTAATTTGTGATGTTATAATAACTTTAGGCATCAAGAAAGTGGAACACAAGTAACACAACTTAGAGGGAAAAAAATGAGTTCAATGATTACGAATAAAGTATACCTTTGATGCACATAAAGTAGGATAAACTATTTTACATAATAAAGTTCATCCCTCAGAGTAGGTGGATTCACAGGGCATAAAGAAATTATAACTTAAAAATTAATGAAGAGTTTAAAGAAAAGAGTAAACTGTTAATCAAAGTATTCCTTGCAAATGCATGTCATAAGATTTACAGACAGGCCATTATAACCAATAACAATTCAAATGTATCATATAGCTCGGGCAAAATGAGGAGATTATTCACAACCTATCAGCAAGCTGTGGAAATCGTTGTAGTATCCAAGTCACTGCCCTGATAAGAACCTGCATGCTCATGGAGATAAATAGCTAGTAGAATAAAAGGTTAAATTCAGAACAAGGACATTAAAAATCCAAAGGTAGTTCAAAATTGATGATTGTGTCTGCTCAGTAAGCTCACTCATTCTTACCTTTTAGGTTTTCTATAGTATACCTTTTAGGTTTTCTATAGTATACCCCTCTAAAATCCGCTTTAGGTTTTTTCAGTATAAATGTCAATAACTATAGAGAACAAGCAAAGTCAGGGAAGATTTATTTGATGATTGGTACAATTAACTATTTTGTAGTTCTTGCTCAAGGGAGCTTCCAAGAATACTTGACCTCCAAGTTGAGCCTAGGAGGTAAACTACCAAATATTAAGACTTTCAAGTCTGGCTTAACATAATCAAAGTTATAATAAGAGTTTTAACAATATCTCTGTCTGCCAACATGATACTCATCAAGCCAAAAAGCCTAAAGTGAACTAGACTTTTTCTAGGTACTGGTGTTCAAGCAGCAATATTGTAATTATCAGAAAATAATGCCCATACCAGTGCCGTCTCCCCAGGCTTAGTAGCAGGTTCTACACAATCTCGCCCATAGCTGTATTAGCAAGTTGAAGATTAATTCATGGACTATAGAAAACACTCCAAGCTAATTTGAAAAGAAATAGATCAGGGATAAGGCACTTCAAGTGATTCAATCACAATGATTAGGCAAACTTTTGAAAGAAAAGAAAAATACATTGTTCAGGCCACAGCCAATTTCAAGTCACCACATTTAAGACACAATGGCAATACCTAACACATAACTCTCACTTATTCCATGTCCTAAGTTATTGTTTCTCTTGGAGGAAAAAAAACCATGTTAATCTAACTAATAAGCACATGAACCTAAGATATATCTGGATGTATGAGTCCATTTCCTTGTTTCTATTTGTGCCGTGATATATACATGAATAGAAACTTACTTTTCAGTGCACTTCTGGGATATTTATGTAAAATCCTGAGTCTTGAGGACCAACAGGAACAAAAGTGAAAATTTAACTCACTTAAACTACCAAATAAAGATACTGCCAAGAGTGGAGCCAGACCTAAAAATTGGGCCAGAACATCATCAGAAACAGCTAATTCATTTTTTTTTTCTGAATTTCTTTGAAATTATGCCATCCTTAAAGAGGTAAACTTACACTATCTGCCTCTTCCCATCCAATATCTCCAAGCGATAGAAGCTGCATCCCTTGCTAAAAGGAAATGGCCTGCCCTGCCACTCTTGAGTGGTACAAAATTTCAAAATATACCAGAAAAATATATAAAATAAAATGTCTTTTTGCTGAACCAGTTGTAAAAGAGAATTTTGTCCTACCTAAGTGCCAGGTAACTCCAATAGCCAATGTATCTTCATTAGATATGTCATCAATAACAAACTGAAGGTCAGTGCTCATAGATTCTGTGAACTTCCTGAAGAAATCAAGGATAGCCTGCATGATCGATTTATGATGTACATAAGGAATTCACAAAAAATAAATCCAGAAATCAAGTGTGGCGAACCATATGAAATCACAGATTCACAGTATATAGCTTCCATTTTGGGTTTTGGTTGATTATCTTTTTTCCATTATGTTTAAAAACGAAATCCATAAATCATCTTACATAGAATCTCGACAGGACCGTGTTGCATAACCCTCTTAGGAAGAATTCCAAAAGTTGAACACAAATCCTTCAAATTTCTTTCAGAGTCTCTTCCATCCTTCTGTCATAGTTTTGGTGTGACATAAATAGCTTTTCAATGATCCATGTCTGTCAGTACTGACTATTTTGTTCATTAATTCTATCGAGTTCTCCATACTCAATCTCAATTAAACATAAGTATTATTGCATCAGATTTTTTTTAGTTAGTATTGTGTCAAGAACTAAAATTGATTGAGAAATTTGACGTCCCAGACCCATAAACATTATCTATCCACACAACCAGAAAATAAAAGAAATTGAACACAAAAAGGACGCTTACCTTGCGTCCAACAAAGGGACGGGAGAAGACAAGATCCTCATACACGCAGTCTTCTCCAACGAGAAGCTCCACGGCACCAAGATCGCGGCGATTGATCCCATCGTAGAATTCCCTGACCACATCCGACGCAGTGGAAGCTTCTAGAACCTTCGACTCCGTCGTACTCCGGCTCGCTGGAACCCTAGCAGTGCTCCTGGAGCCAAAGGTAGCGTCGGAGATTGGGAAAAATCTCGACCTGATGCGAGACTGAGGAGGACTAGCTAGGGTTAGAGAAGGAAGGGAAGAAACCCTAGAACAAGAGCAAGTGGGAGATAGGTTTGAGAGGAGGGGGGAAATGGACATGGAGCTTAGCATCTTCCTACGAAATTGCGCGCTAAATCTTTTATTATCTCTTCTATTTATCTTTTTTTTTTTTATGGATAACTTCTTTCTTCTCCTCCTATTTATTAAAAATTAAGAAAATAATATATAAATGATTTTTATTTTAAATTTAAAATTTTAATGACTAATTAATTAGAATAAGTATTTTAAAGAGTTTACATATTTAAGAAGATATGTGAAAAGAGGGTATACTGCTATAGTACAAGGGTTCTTGATATAATCATTGTGCTTTTGAAATTGTTAGACTAGTAATTTTGAAATAATTGCGATCCATATAATTGGTTTCAACTCCCTTAAAGAATAATAAGAATAATTACATATAGGTTAGACAGCCACAACAAGCTTAAAAATAAATAGTATCTTTTAGGGATAATTCATTTTCTGACCATTTGAATTTTTTTTATACATAATGATTCCTAAACTATGAAAAAAAAATGTCACTTGACCTCTTTCATTATATCATATATTTTTACTATTTATAAATTAAACCTTACGATTTTATATAAAAGTGTCATACTGTTAAATCTGTTAGTTAAATGTAATTAATTCTTTGAATTAAATTAACTATACTAAGAGGATTACGAAAATACTCTCAACCAACTTATATTTACTCAATCTATACTAACTCAACCCAACCAAATTAAACCTAACTCAAACAAATCTATATCTCAACCCTTCCACCGTCTAATCTAAATATATCATCATCATCAAATCTTACTCCCTCCTTTCTCTCTTTATCATCCCCACCTCCTTTGTTGAGATCCAGAATAATGGCAACAACACAGACCAGCATAGTGCACGAGAATCTCTACCCGACAACACTGGTAATGTTGGGATTCAGAACTCCGACAATACTGGCTCACTCGACATGGCTAGAAAGCCGTTAGAGGTCAACGTCCATGCATGATGGTGAGGAACTCATGCCAAAAAAGCAGGAAAGCCACCACCGTTGGTTCCTCTAGAACCACTAGCCATTTGGAGGGCCGAGGCAAAAGGTCTTGAAAAAGCCTAGGACATGGAGTAAACGTCACCGGTCAGGGAGTGAACGACAAAGTGATGGCCTCGGCGAGGAAGCATATGCTGCAGACTTGATTTTGGGGAGGGTGATGTTCGGTGAAGCCCAACCTAGTGATCGACAGAGAGAAAAAGAGAGAGATCAGAGAAGAAGTTATTTTAAAAATAAAAAAATCTAATTAATGAAATATTCTCAGGATATTTTTGCACATATTTTTGAAATCATAAAATTTGATTTATAAATAGTGAAATTATAAGAAGTAAACCATAATTTTTATTGAAAGAGAAATTTTCTAATAAAGCTCTCTTATAATAAAGTGATACAAAAAACAATAAGAAATTTAACATAAAAAAATATCTCTCTAAAATAAATTTAGAAAATCTAGCTAACAACTTAGAATTTAAAAATATTGACACTTCTCCTGACTGCTCGGAGACGATGACCGCAACAGTTTCCTGTTTTGATTTGGTTTCTTATATAGTTTTTCAACCAAAAAGAAACGGAAAAAAAAAAACAACTATTTGATTAATCATTTCATCGGAAAAAGAAAAATAAAGATTCCTAACCTTATCATATCAGTCTATCATCCATCCTCCTCCACTACTTCGACACTTGTTATGCTCTCTCTCTCTCTCTCTCTCTCTCTCTCTCTCTCCCCTTTATCCGGATCTATTCTTTGCTTGCTTTGGAGGATTCGGAGTTTGCCGTGAAAACCTCTTCTTTTCCTATACCTCGGTATCAAGCGATTCTTAAAAAAAAACCCAACTTTCTGAATTCTTATCTTTTCCCTTGTCTCCTCTCCTGTGTTCTCCTCCGCCGCCGCCATGGAAGAGACCACCGACTTCGGGGACTGGGAGTTGCTTCACAGGGAGGAGGACTCGAAGCCTTTGGAAGAGATCGACGCCGGCTCCGAGGATGGTGCTATCAAGCTCGACTACTTCGCCCTCGACTCCGAGGGCCGCCGGCAAGCCGCGAGGGCGTCCTCTGACGAAGAAGTCGACCAGGGCGGAGTCGATTCCGATAACCCAAGCTGGGTCGATCCCGATTCCGACTCCAGGTACGGGGGAAGGATGGTTGGGGAAGTGGGCTTCGGATCAAGCGCCTTTCCGTTGAAGAATTCGAGCGGTTTCTGGTCGGATGAGTCTTCGGATGGGCAGAGATCACTGCCTGATAGCGAAAGGAGAGAGCTTGGGGGTTTCGACTACCCAATTATGGAGTTTAGTGGTGAAGGAGATGGGAAGGGTTTGAGCTTTGGAGGGATTGCAACAAATAATGGAACTACGGCAGAACAAGAGCAGAACGCAGAGTTAGATTCTGGTGAATTGGTGCACACGAGCTCTGGGAATTGTGATTCGGCGAATTCGTCTAACGGTGGAGGAGAGAAGAAGGAATTGGTTTGGTGGAAGATGCCTTTAGATCTCCTCAAGTATTGCGCCTTTAGGGTGAAGCCTCTTTGGTCCATCTCGATAGCGGCCGCCTTCATGGGGTTGTTTGTGCTTGGGAGGAGGATGTACAAGATGAAACACAAGAGCCGGAGCATTCCACTTAAGATTGCAATTGATGACAAGGTGAGCTTGTTCGTGATCTTGTTTTTGAAAATTGTGATCTACTAGTTGCTCTTGGTTGGTTTTGGTATGTTCTTTACTTAAACTCGTTCTTTTGCTTGTTATCTGCAAGTCATGGCACAAAATTCAGAAAGTTCTTTGATATCTTAATTTATTATATCTTGGGTTTCTTGATGAAGCCGTTTAATAAGCATCTAACCATTACAATATATGCCAAGAATTGCAGTAGTAATCTTGGTGTTTAATTACTGGCTATACATCTTGTATTGCGGATGATTTGATGATGGCCTTGTTGCATCTTCACTTGCTTCACAAAGTTGCATGTGGTCCAGCACGAGAGCATCCATCAACATGCTTGCAATCTGAGATGAAGCTAGATTTATTCCCTTGTGGATTGTCCTGAGAAAAGAATAAGGACGTTGCAGAATAATTTCATGGATTAGGATCACACATTAGGAAGATCGGGATTTGCTTAAGATTTTTCCTTTAAAAGTCTTAGTTAGTTTCCAAAGATAACTGGAAGGTGTCGAATCACATATTGACCAATGAGAAATAAGAATTAATACATCTCAAACATCCTAATCAATAGATTTATTTCAGATCATTTTTTTTTTTCAAAATGATTGGAAGTTTGTGGAATCCATCTTTCATTACATAATGGACTAATTTTTATTAGTCGAGAAGGAAGTTATTTATCTGTAACTATTATGTGATTAACAGTTTATTAGCAGGACTTATCACATCAAGTTTATAAGAAGACTTGAAATCAATTAGTACTACTATTTTCTTCTAATTTACGTTTTCGATGTTGTCCCATTGAATGATTGAATCACATTAAGGTATGTAGTTGTATATGCTACCTACAAATAAAATGAATATGGAGATCACTGGAAAGGCAGAGCACAAAAATGTGATGGTGATGGTATTGACACCCAAAAGGATTGTCATTTATCATTTGCCGGTAACTTATTGAAAGCAAAGGATGGTGGAAGTACTGCAAATATGATATACAGGGTTCTAGATTTTGCAGAAATGGTCTTAGAATTGCTGCTGTGGTTCTAGAAAAGGCTACCTGTGTCCAGTGGCGGTACAAGCTAAGGTACCACCAGAAGTAGAGTAACAACAAAAAGGTCGGTCTCCTAAAAAAACAAGCACCATATAATGGGAAAGTATAAATTTTTGAATGAGGACCTGCAATGGGAAAGTATAAATTTTTACATTTCTAGGTGGTGAGAAATTAAACAGATATTGGTTAAATGACATAGAACTCCAACAAGGGCATGGTGATGTGAAGCTACAGATGTTCTATGTGGTGAGCGTGCCTATCAGTTAACTACTATAATAAATAGCAATTAAATCAGAAAAATAAGTCTACAATTTTAAGGTTAGGATGGTCTTGTCATCTTGATGTTGTTTATGCTTGAGTATGAAAGGTATGTTCTTGTAAAAATGTCTTGCAGTGCAGTTTTTTTATCATATTCTATGGGAAGCTAGATTGGGTACTGGTTGAGACTTCAGACCAAGTAATCAAAAGGTGAACCTACTTATCGCCTTATGAAGTTGCATGAACTGGTGAGCAAATAAGGATGGCATTTGGTTGTATCATATGATTCATCTTGCAACCCGAAACCCTAAAACCCATACATATCTACATTTATTCAATAGCCTGTCACTGAAGATGGTGAAGCTCGCATACCCTTTCGTGTTTCTTGAATTCCTTGTTAATGCATATTTCTGATTGAGAAAGCTAATTTCTAAATTCATTTCATTCGTGAACATCCAATTTGGCAAACTAAACTGCTGCATAACAATATTGCTTTGAAGATGGCAGGAACTTTTATTTGCTTTCTGCTCAAATAAACTGAAATTCCTCTGCACTTAGCAGCAGCATGTCGTTGCCAACTGATAGTCATAAAACTAAGAGCTATACGTCATCTGAGCTTAATATCTCTTTATGATTTGATTCGCGACTAATATCTTATGACTGTCTGTAGCATTTATTTTAAACATGACAGTTTATGATAAAATAACTCTCATACTGATATTCGATAAATATGTTGGAAACAACAATCAATTAATGGAACAAAAGTATCATGAAATGTTGACACATCTCAGTGAAGTTTAGATTTTTGGCTCTATCTTATCTCTCTTATGTGTGACATGATGCAGAGGGCGTCACACTTTGCTGTCCGTGCTGCACGCCTTAACGAAGCATTTTCTGTTGTGAGGCGTGTTCCGATCATAAGAACACCTCCCTCTGGTGGTGTTGCTCCGTGGTCTATGGTTCCAGTGAGATGAGTTCCGATCCTCTAACATTGCAGCGAAGAAACTTTATGTTGTCAATGGGCAACAGTTCTCCGAGACAATGTTACGGATATGCATCATCCCCTGCTATATATATAGTGTGTAAAGACATTGTGAAACACTCTTCCACCTTTCCTTTTCTTTTACTAGGATCTCCGCTGCTAATGGGTAATTCAAACATAATTACCTAGCTGTTGTATAGAATGTTCTGATATTAGCCTATGTATGAGAATGTATATGTACTTGATGGGGTGCCCATGCATGTGTTTCCAGTTTCCATGCTCTGATATGCATGAAGGTTGTGGAGTTTCCTTTATTATGAAAGAGTAGAAGAATTGCCAACTACTAAAGGACTACAGTACTCGAATGGTTCTTGGTCTGGAGAAATGCTACTACTAATGTAGTAGATGAGAGGCAGAGTGGCCTTTGACACTCTCATGATGGTGATGCATCAAGAATCACATGGGTTATTGCCTTTGTTTGATATTTTGATCTCAGAAGCATTTGGATGGGTGCATGATATGGTCTTGGTGATGTAGTTTTTGAATGGCATATATTTTTCTTCTGTGTGTTCATGGCTCAGGTAACATTACAGTCCTATTCCTTGGCAGCAAAATTCAAATTTTATTCTTGGTGCTAACCCAATTCACAACTGCTACAAACCGAAGATATATTTTGATTGGATGAATTATGGAGAACAATAACTCAGATTACTAAAAGTGGACGTGCCGGAGTGGTTATCGGGCATGACTAGAAATCATGTGGGCTCTGCCCGCGCAGGTTCGAATCCTGCCGTTCACGCTTCTCTTAAATTTTTCAGTGATATCTAGTGAAATATTTTTATCTACACACATATCGTTACATTTAGTGGATTTTTCTTTGATCTGTATACATATCATTACGTGTGGGAAGATATGCATGAGTTATTGTTAGCGTTCAAAGTTGGTAAATATTTGTGACATATTTACAGAGATGATGTTGAATATTGTGAATCTTTATTACATTTGGCATCAACTTGTTTCTATTATTCCTCCGGACATCCATTCGAATATTTCTCAGAAAATGACAGTGATAGCATTGCAACTTTTCCTACCATAGTTTGGACCACAAAGTTCAAGGTTAGATAGATCATCTTCTCTGTCCATTTCGTTTCAGTGTACAAGTTACACTCACTCAATGGCATTATTTTCCTAGAACTCGTCAAAATTGTACGAAAAGGCATTATTTTATTTCCAAGATTATAAAATCTTCGTAAGTGAAAAATATATAGACAAAATATGCTACTTAGTTTTCATAAATAAAAAAGAAAAAATATAGATGCAATATACTGTATAATACTGATCCAAACCGTCACGCTGTTAAACTACTCTTCTATATCTACCGCACCGTCGAGTCATCAATTCATACCACGATAAAAAAAAATATACATAAAACATCAATGACTCAAGTTAGCTGGTGGTTGGTTCACTCACCAAAAAAATGATAACACATCACCTACAGCTTAGGCCAGAGAAGAATCTCCCCTACAGGGAGGAAGTCTTCCAGATTGAGACCCTTGGCATGGAGAAAACGTCTGCCACGTATATAGATTGCGATGATTTCCTACAGTTCCACCGTGAGAGAATCTGTGGTCATTCATACACATTTAATTTGTTACATTGTGAGGCTTATAAATAGGGATGGGAATGGGCTCCAGTGAATAAATTTCCTGGCTTCTCTCTCTCTCTCTAGGCATCAATTAC
Organism: Typha angustifolia; assembly: GCF_048772165.1. Lineage (NCBI taxonomy): Eukaryota > Viridiplantae > Streptophyta > Magnoliopsida > Poales > Typhaceae > Typha > Typha angustifolia. The sequence goes on from NC_133239.1 coordinate 3,368,383, forward strand.
TCCAGCTGTACGATTGGCACCTAATCCCGTAAATTTATACAGATTATGATTATAGGAAAACTAATAGTAACAAATTATTTTTTAATCTCTAATCGTATCATATATAAATATATATTTAGCAATAAGATGGATATAAGTTTTTGAGAACTTATTATTAAGGCGGTACTAACAGTGACAAAATTAAAGTTAATGTCTTAGATTTATTGCTTAAATTACAAGATGCTGCAGTGGAAGACACTAAAGGCAACCCAAGCTGGAGAATAACTTTAATATTTTTAACATTAAATGATCAACTTTACTGAGTATAATTTTTTCACAGTAAAGTGCTATTACTTTAATATTTTTAAAGGCACTTTTTCTTTCAATTAAATGTTAATCTATATCAGCATTTTATTTGAAAAAATTGATATGACTATCGATTTACTTTTAGTTGGGTAAAACTTTTAGGCATTAGCATCTTATTTAATGCTACAGTAAAATAAATTGTTTTTAATATTAAATTTAGGGTGTAAATTATTTTGATAAATGGAGTTTAAAAGAGGTAGGTGTGTAGTTGGGCTAAAACTGGAATTACTGCAGTCTGTTCTGCATAAGATATTTTCTACCCCAAACTTTCATAGTACTTACTGGGTGACAACTGAGTGACTCAATATATAAGTATATGGATTATGGGGAGGCAAAGGGAGGAGGAGATAAAAGATAAGAAAAGAAGATAAAAGGCAAAATGACGGGAAAGCGCTCACCGGTGTCTCCACCGATGCCGTGGTGGCTCCGCCTCTCCATCTCCCTCGCATCCGCCGTCACAGACGCTGCCTCCCGCAGCAACGGCACCGTCAACCGCCGCCTCCTCCGCTTTCTCGATCCTCCCTTGCCCGCCACCACAAAACCATCCCGCGGCGTTCGCTCCGTCGACCTTACCGTCGACCCCTCCAGAGACCTCTGGATCCGTGTCTTCTCACCCTCCACCGACCCCGGCGACCGGCTCCCGGTCGTCGTCTTCTTCCACGGCGGGGGATTCGTCTTCTTCTCCGCCGCCTCCCGCACCTACAACGACGTCTGCAGGCGGATCTCCCTCCACACCCACACCGTCGTCGTCTCCGTCAACTACCGCCTCTCGCCGGAGCACCCCCACCCCGCCTCCTACGACGACGGCCTCGCCGTCCTCCGCTTCCTCGACTCCGGCGGTCTCGACTCCGCCTTCGCCGACGACGATCTCGACCTCTCCAGTGTCTTCCTCTCCGGCGACAGCGCCGGTGGCAACATCGCTCACCACGTTGCCCGCCGGTACACCGGCGCAGGATCCGGCTGGAACCGGCTCAAGCTCGCCGGGCTCGTCGCTATCCAGCCGTTCTTCGGCGGTGAGGAGAGGACGCCAGCGGAGATCCGTCTCCGGGGAGCGCCGCTGGTGTCAGTGGAGAGGACGGACTGGGTCTGGAAGGCGTTCCTGCCGAAGGGATCGGATAGGAATCACCCAGCGGCGCACGTGACGGCCCAGGCGGCAGAGATCGAGGCAGAGTGGTACCCGCCGACGGTGGTGGTGATCGGAGGATTCGATCCGCTCCAAGATTGGCAGAGAGGGTACTGCGAGATGTTGAAGGAGAAGGGGAAGGAGGTGAGGGTCGTGGAGTACCCCAACGCGATCCATGCCTTCTACGCCTTTCCCGAGTTTGAGGAGACGCCGCAGATTCTAGAAGAGATAAAGGATTTCATACACATGCATAGAAGCAAGGAGGAAGAACGTAAGGATTAGGGATAAGGGTAAATCGTGATAAGTATTTATCTTGGGATTATATGGGGGTTTATCTCTATCTTCTATCGTTCTTCACGTGTTTGCTTGTCATCGGGTGTGTGTTATTATAGTGGAGTAATATTGTTTGGAATAATCTACTTGGAGTCAAATATTATTGTTATTTTTCTTGATAAAAGAGATATGAGAAGAAATCAAGAAGACTGGAGTTATTGTTCTTCTAACCAAAAATAAAAAATAAAAAATAAAAAAGAGATATATATATATATATATATATCATGTTGTAGCACTAAATGTTGCCATTATTGGGGATGTTCCTTCTGGTGCACTGTTGAATGCCCATCAACATATCAACCATATGTATGACAATTCTTTGAATCGTGTCAACTCTAATGAGATCATTTGTGCCATCTTTAATTTTATTATCTTATTTTATTCACTTTCGAGTAGTATATGTGTGTGTGTGTCATTTTTTAGGTAAACGGGCATGACTTCTGATATCCACTATCTGCAATAAGCGAATTTGGACTGAAACGTATAAGAAATATAGGATCCTATTAACCCACTCGCTAAATGTAACTAGATTCGGGTTCATTTAGCTCGCTATTGCGAGGGAGGCTGCGTAGAAGGCCGTGATTTTCACTATTTTATATTTTATTTGTTTTATTACGGGTGCAAATGAGTCGAACCCCAGCCGGAGCCAGTTGACTCTAGTTCATACTCAACTCAAAATTAATTTTTAGCCTAATTAAATATTTAGGCTCAATTTAGCTTGAGCCAAGTCAGAGTTTGATTGCAGAACGAGACGGCTTGAGGAGGAGGAGGAGGCCACGATGACAATAACTACTCGTTGATGAAGGATGAGGAGGCCGAAGGAGAAGATTAGATTTGTTGGAAAGAATTTTATTAGATTTAAGATTAAGATTAGATAGATATAAGATCATAGAAGCCATTAGATCGAGGATCTAACGGTTATAAAATATATTTATATAATATATATACATATCAATAATATTACATTTAAGCTAAATTTATTGACCCATGCTTAAGTAAATCGGCTTCAGCTCAGACTCAACTCAATTCAAGTCAAACTAATTCGAGCACGAGCTTCAACTTTATTTTGACACCACTAGTTGTTTTCTACATTTTTCGTTGGAATTATCATAGGATGGAAAGAAATTGTTTAGATCTCTCTATTTCAGTATATTTTGCTCTTATATATATAATTGCATGAGTGGATGAACACTCTAATTACCCTTTAGATGCTTCTATTATAGTATACTAATTTTCCTGATTCCATATAATAGAACACAGAAAAAAGAATTAGCAGATGAGCTGCAAGATGGTGAAGAATGGGAAGTATGTTGAAGAAGGGCTGCAGAAATGATTAGGCAAGGAAACGAGATGATCATCAAGAAGAAAAAGGGTTAAAAGTCCCCACAAAGGAGATAATAACAGAGCATGAAACAAACAAACAGAGAAGAAGTTTTCCTGACTAAATCTTTCCTCTCTAATAGTAAGCAACCTAATTTTTCTTTTCCATCTTTTGTTTTTCTCTCGTGTATCTAAACAGAGGAGAAGAATTCCTTTCTTTCTCATCATCTTCTTCCAATTTTCCAAGCATAAGGTTAGTTGTAATGTCACGTTTTCCAGTAGTCAAACAATGATATTATTTTTTTCTTGTTCATCAATAGCGATCTTTATCATAGTACAAGTTTCACCGAGCCTGGCTCATTTAAAATATGAGCCAAACTTAATCAAGTCATGTCGAGCCGATAGGTCTAGGAAAGCAACACAGCTGCATAAACACTTGGTAGCAATCAGAGAATGCAATTCATTTTTTTACTTTTATTTTCTTCCATCACGCCTTATTAGGGTGAGGGAGCTCAATCGAGTTTGAATTGAAAAATAGTTTTAAACTTAAATTTATGATCAAGTTTGGATTAAAATTATTTCAATTCGAATTAATTTCGAGCTCAAGCTGAGATTTTAAGTCTCATCAGACTTAAATTAAATTAAGCTTACAATAAAATTTAATTCAAACTGTAAAAAAATATTATTAATAAAAAAATTTATATATTGGGAAATGATATGATATGATTAAAATTTGGAACTAAAGAATATATATTAATTCACTTAAGTAAATTTTAGAACATAAGCATAGTATAGAAATTATTATATATAATACCTTACTCCCTAAACTTTAAAAAGTCTTAAACTAGCCACTGTACTTATGACTAAAGTGAGACCGAAATGTGCCCAAAAAATATCTAAATTGAATGGCGGACTGAATTCTCTCCATTTCTATTAATTTTTATGAACAAAAATGTCATTTCTTTCTCTTTAAAGTATATCAATATGTTTTCTTCTCTTACTTTCTAGATTGTGCCAACTATATAATAAATATTATTAAACTTAAATTTTTATAAAGTTTAATAGTTAAATCACAGCTAGAAAAGAGATGAATATGGGTTAAAAAAATCAAATATTAGGCACGCTTGAACACTTAGGATTTTATCTAATTAGCTAAATCCAGCTTTGCGCAGTTTCGGAAAAATATTTGTAGAATATTCGACACATATTCAAATAATATCAAACCAGTTGGATAAGGTCTACAATCTCTAGATATACAACTTTGATATTCATGACTTCTGGAATATATCTATGACAAAACGAAAACTTAATCCAAAAGGTATTTGGAGAAGATAAGGAATATTGATTAGTTAGTTTGTCAGGTTTCATATTGTTTTAGGACTTGTTGGTTAGCCTTTATAAATATGTAGATGGCACCCAACTTTATATTGCTATTGGATTTTTGATTTTTTACCTTTTATCTTCTCTCTAAACTTCTCTCTCCTCCTTCTCATCGCTTCTAATCTCCCTCAACTGTCAAGCCACCCCTTTTCTTTGGGATCTCGACTACTTCGTTCCCTTCGTCTACTTTTCTTAATCACTTCCACAATCCACCCTCATTCACTCCACCTGTCACCACCACCATCACCCACCACCATCACCCACGTTATTCCGTATTTTCGTCACTGTTACAGTTTGAATCTGTGAAGGGCGCAACTGCTTCTTGGAATAAAGTCAGATCTTAAGGAATTGTTCCGTAGTCGATCTGTTGGTTCTCGATCCCATCAATTTGGTATCTGGACTTTAACAGATTGGTATCAGAGCCTAACAAATTGGTATCAGAGCTTATCAATTGGTATTAGAGCCTAACAACGCTCCATTAACTTTGATTGAAAAATTAACGATCTCAATTTAGTTGTAAATGCAGGAATTGATTTGAGACTTTTTAAAGTGTCAAGAGTTAAAATAATTTTAGATTTTTGAACCTATTTTAAAAATTAAGCTTGCTTCACTTATTCTCAAGCAGAGCTCGATCGAGCTGGCTAGATTATTTTGGCAGCGTCTATTGAAGTGCATGTATTTCCTCAAATTAGTGCAGGTCGTCATGAAGGTTGTAACTAAGTACTAACAATGACAAAATAGAGGTCCTATAAAACAATTGTTGTCATAGAATTATTGCTTAAATTACAAGACGTAACAGTGAAGTGGTGTTGTTGATGTAAGACCAATGCAACCCTAGCACCAGAATTACGCCACCTTTAAGACTGACTTATATAATAGAAAAGAGAGAAATAATCTCTTGTTTGAATAACTACGGAAAAGAAGAGAGCAGGAGACTTTTCTTTTCTTTTCAATGACTTTCTCCTCAATCTTTTCCTCAATTTTCTTCTAAAATTTATATTCAAATAAGAGAAATTTTGTCTCTTCTGTTCTCCTCCCCTCTCCTCTCCTATCCTCCCCTCTCACTACATGCAAGTGTTACGCCCCCTCACCCCCGCCCCCACCCCCAAGATGCACAATATTCCTGCAATCTGTTCTACATAGGATACAAACTTGACGTGACAAAGCACGTGACTACCGGACTCCGCACCATCTCGTTCGTTATATAATTGTGCGTCAGCTCCCACCACCATCTCGTTCGTTATATCACTCTCTCTCTCTCTCTCTCTCTCTCTCTCTCCCTCCCTCCATCGAAAGGGAGGCAACGAAAGGAAAAGAAATAAAAGGTAAAGGAAGGCAAGATGACGGGAAAGCCCTCACCGGTTCCTCCGCAGTTGCCGTGGAAGCTCCGCCTCCAAATCTCCACCATCTCCTTCTTGACTAACGCCGTCACCCGACACGACGGCACTGTCAACCGCTTCCTCCTACGCTTCATCGACCACCACTGTGCCGCCACCCCACAACCCTCCCGCGGCGTTCGCTCCGTCGACCTCACCGTCGACCCCTCCATAGACCTCTGGGTCCGCGTCTTCTCACCGCCCACCGCCCCAGGCGACCGGCTCCCGGTCATCGTCTTCTTCCACGGCGGCGGATTCGTCTTCTTCTCCGCCGCCTCCAGTACTTACGACGACTTCTGCCGGCGGATCTCCCTCCACACCACCGCCGTGGTCGTCTCCGTTAACTACCGCCTCTCGCCGGAGCACCCTTATCCCTTCCCCTACGAAGACGGTCTCGCCGCCCTCCGCTTCCTCGACTCCGGCGGTCTCGACTCCGTTGGCGCCGATCTCGACCTCTCTAGCGTCTTCCTCTCCGGCGACACCGCTGGCGCCAACATCGCCCACCACGTTGCCCGCCGTTACATCGGCGCACGATCCAGCTGGAACCGGGTCAAGCTCGCCGGTATCGTGGGGCTCCAGCCGTTATTCGGCGGCGAGGAGAGGACGCCGGCGGAGGTCCGACTCCAGGGAGCGCCGATTGCCTCGATGGACAGTATCGACTGGACCTGGAAGGTGTTCCTGCCGAAGGGATCGGATCGGAATCACCCAGCGGCGCACGTGACGGCCCAGGGGGCAGAGATCGAGGCGGAGTGGTACCCGCCGACGATGGTAGTGATCGGAGGGTTCGATCCGCTCCAAGATTGGCAGAGGGGGTACTGCGAGATGTTGAAGGAGAAGGGGAAGGAGGTGAGGATCGTAGAGTACCCCAACGGGGTACATGGCTGCTACATCTTTCCCGAGCTCGAGGAGGCGCAGAAAACTCTAGAAGAGATGAAGGATTTCATACAGACGCATATAAACAAGGAGGAAAAAGGGTAAGGATTTGGGATAAGGGTAAATCGTGATAAGTATCGTAGTATAAGATGGGGTTTTATCCCTATCTTCTGTCACTGTTTGCTTTGCGAGGGTGTGATAATTTTAGTTATTTTACTTGATAAAAGAGAGATTATAAAAAACTGATGGCTTGTGACAGTTTCAAACATTTGTGTCCAAACTAATCCCCACGATTATTTCGGTGTCAAATCCCTTTATAAGAAATTTTAGTGAATAACTCCATAGGATTACGTGTGGATTCTATCTGATAGAGCAACCTGGCACCAAGATATTGTACCAAATTCGAGCTACGGAATGATTAATGCTTGCTTCAGTTAGACATATAGCGCTTACTTTTAGCCGAGTTCGAGCAAGTCGGCTTCTAGGCTCATCTTAAAATTAATTTTGAGTTTGAGATTTTAATTTAGCTCGGACTCTCAGCTCTGCCGAGCTGTAAACAAGCCTAGCAACCCCCTCCCTTTCTTTCCTCCCTCACCTTTCACGTGTCGGTCCTTGACGTCGTCTCTTGCGTCACCTTCTCCTTCCTCAACCATATCTCCTGTTAGTGCAGCGAGTTGCTCTCCATCACCTTCACCTTCACCAAGATCGTCGTCAACCCTCCCCTCCTCAATTAGGGATATTTAGGAGATAGTTAGTAATATCCAACAAGAACGACAAGAAATAATAAAGAAGAACAGAGATGAGACTGCTATTGAACTAACCACTATTCTACTACAAGCATCATGTTTCAATAAGAAATGATAGATCAGCAGCTCCAACAGAATACACAGTTATGAAATGCGACAGAGATAAAAATTGTCGTATGATTAGGACAAATCAGGAGTACAACACGTTGATGTGATTTTAGAATAATCATACAAAAGAAAATGAGTGTGAGAATGAGATAATTGCTCAGGTAATTTAAAATAACCATATATATATTTATATAATAAAAAAAAGTAACATTTCTCATGAATCACACAAAGAATGTCAACATATAATTATGGTAAGGGACCGGCAAAAGAGAAGAACTCTAGTACAGATTATGTCAAGATATAGACTGAATCAGTATTATGAAATAGTTGAGGTGGATTTAAGATGATGATATTGATCCAACATTGGACAAGATATGACAAAGAAGATCAGAGTTGAGTGCAATAAGTACTATTAGAGTTATCATGTTATATTTTAATTCATTATTCAGAGATTTATGATGACTTTGATATCGTTTGAAGAAACTACACAATATTTTCACCAAACTCTTCTCCTTCTCACGGCTCTTTTCTCTTCCAACCCAATTTAGGGTCAACTTTAATATCGTTTCATGGTATCAGAGCTACTTGATCTCTAGGGATCTTTGTTAAGTTGGACCTCTCCTTCTCTATCAGTTTCTCTATCTCACTGCTCGACATCTTTGGATTTTTTTCCCCTTCACCCTATTTGAGCTCAATGGTTGCTGCAGCACCCTCTCGCTCCGCCGTCTTATCTGCAGCTGCAGCAACCACCGCCGCAGCCACCGTCAACTGCAGCAGCAGTGGTTAGCTGCCTCTCGCTCCGCCGTCTAGTTTGCAGCTGCAGCAACCATTGTCGCAACCGTCGTTAGTCGCCAACTGTGCTTCTTCTCCCTCGGCATTGCCACAGTCGCAGCATCCACAGCAACCGCAACGGTAGTCACAGCAGCACAATAGTAACAATGTAGTAGCAGCAGCCATTGTTCTCAACCCTCTTCTCTGTACAATAGCAGTAGAGCAGCAAGCTCTCACCAAGTGTTTGACAAAAGTCTAACACCTCTTCTTTTTAGCACATTAGAACGTTTTCAGCTAGTGCTCACCAGGTGTTTGACAAAAGTTTACTTGTCTGCAGTGTTCACTTCCAGCAGCACTATTTTCAGTGAGCACTCACCAATTGTTCAATGAAACACATCCCTCCTTTTCTACATAGCAACTCACTTTCAGCTAGTGCCCATCAAGTATTCGACTGAAGTTCATTTATCCTCAACTCTTTCTTTCATAACACTATTTAAGTTTTCGCTCACCAAGAGTTCGTTGAAAGGCCTGAGTGAAAAAAATCTTGAATCGTCCTCAAGGTGCTTGATAGATTGTCATCCCTTTTAGTGGCATCTTATGTCTTAGTCGGTCATGAGAGTGTATCATTAGTCGGTTTTCTACTTATCACTCAACAGGATTGGATCACATGGACCTCTTCTATTAAGACAGTCTTCCGCGAGTGATGTCTTCTCGAGCACATTGACGACATCTTTGTGGGATGTGCTCCCCCTCATACTATCATCCACCACTATTGCTATAACCTCCACTGAGTCTAACACACCTAAAACTATTCAGTCGGAGATTCCATCTACAGAGTATGATGAGTAGGCCCTACGTGACATGGAGGTCTGCACCTACCTCATCTTGCAGGTTGTTCAATCATTTCAAACGTAGCTTTAGATCTTGTCTTCTGCCATTTGGGCTAACCTCAGTTGTTGATTTGTTCAATCGAGTCTGATGCATCGCTTTCAGCTTCGTCACAACGCTCAACAGGCCAAATAGGGTCAACTCTCTATCCAGGACTTCTACGCCTACATGATTGGCATATGGCGTGAACTCACGTCAATGAAGTCTACTTTCTGTTTCTCTGAATCGATGTCTGCTCAGCGCTATCATGACAAGGATCATCTAATGGATTTTCTAAATGCTCTTCGTTTAGAATCTAGGGATTTGCATCGTCATCTGTTGCATCGCTTTACTCTCTCTCGAGCCTAGATAGTGCTATAGCTCAGCTACAGGCTGAAGAGCTTAGGCAGCGCCTCTTGCCCTCTCAGCAAGTCACTCCTCTGTCTTTTGTTGCTGTAGAGAGTGTGCTTGGTGTTACTCCTGCTCCTACACCAATCACGACTGATACTTTGACTACTGTGTTACTCATGGGATTAGACGAGATCATCAGTAATCCTATCCTATGTGCACTCATTGTGGTCGCCCCGGTCATCTTGATGTTCACTGCTATCAATTTCATCCTAAGCTTGCTCCTCGTTGTAGCAAAGGGAGATCAAGTAAGGACAAGGGTCATCATGTGAATACCTAAAACTATTTAAAAATATTCTATATATATATATATATATATATATATATCATATACATACTCATGCCTGAAATAAATTTGATAAATAAAATATAAATAATATATTAATCTCCAATCATATATATATATATGCGCACACAATAATAGTCGTGCTACCGAGGGCAAAAAAAAAAATTTAGAATATTTTAAAATAGTTTTAGGTATTCACCATGTCAGTTTTTATTTTCGTTCAAATATATATTAAAATATAATTATAGTGTTCAATCTTTAAATTATTTTCATAAACAACTTATTTTATTAAAGATAAAAAATATTTAAATATAAATATTGTATAACATATAATATAATTGAATATATGTATTAAAACTAATATTAATAATTCAACATTTCATAACATAGTTGAATACTCTATAATATAATTTAACACATAATGTATTCAACATATAATATTAAAGTCGATGATCACTGATGGAATTAAAAAATATTAAAAAATGGGCTCCATATGTCATATCATATTTATTAAGAAAATGACTAAAGTTGATTTGATAGTGATTGATGAAAATAAGACAAATTTAGAAAAATAATGGCACCACATCAGTATGACTTAACACAGGGGTGTGCCACTAGCACACCCCGTGCTAAGTGCCGTGTCAGTGGCGATTGGTATTGGAGTGCGCCAACCGACATATCCATCATTATATACATGATTATATTATCATGCTAGAAGCTAACCTAGAATGTATACATATAATTATATAATATATCATAATATACCAGAACTGCTTAATGAGCAAGAAACTCACCGTCTAATCAAAAGACACAAAATATGTATTCCTTCCTTTTGTCAATCAAATGGATACTTATTGTTAGCAACGTTCATAATGTATTAAATAAGGAGTTTGAGATCTAAAAATATTTGGTAGTGTGAAGTTGGTTATTTGTCTAATTAGAATTAATTCATATAAATATAATAATTTATTAGGTTTAGAGATACTCCATCTATTTTATTAATTGACTAAATTTATATTATAAATATAGTTCTGATATTATAAATATACTATATGAAATAAGAATGAAACGATAATTATAAAGAGGATGCCGGAAATATATAATTATAAATAAATATAAGTATAGATAAAATCTAATTCTTGAATTGATCTTGTGGCAATTAGTTCTTGGTACATGGGGAAAGCCAAATTATTATTTTTCTTATATATACACCAAAGCACAACCAATTTGCATGCCACGAAACTAGATATTTTTTTTTTAATTTCAAAATAAATACAAATTTATATTAACTATCTACCATGGTTAGAAAACGCTCTCCTAACATTGATATATTATCAACCTAGAATTATAGTCTTTCCGACGTATCTTTAAGCTTATTGGCTGCACTATAGAACTAGAACTTCATTGAATGTATATAATTCTAAAGCCATCCAATGGAAGAAATCCTTCAAATTTTCTTTTTCTTTTAGTATATTATTAATTAATATACGTTGGAAGAGGGGGATTATTATTAATTATCCTAAGTAGCCTTTAACGAATTCGGATCGGAAGATACCGGATCCTAGTAAAGTCTAACTGCTAAAGGTAAATGGATTCGGATTCAATTATACTTCGAGGTACGAGTCCTTCGATCGCTCATTCTGGATTCTGGAAGGCCATCTCGTACCTAGGCCAAACCCTAGATGGCGGACCCCACTCTCACCGGAGCATCGCCGGAGATGGGGGTTGATAACCTGGGCGGGTCTGGCGTGACGAGGAAGGATAAGAGAAAGGCTCTGAAGAAGCTGAAGCGGAAGCAGGTGAGGAGGGAAGTGGCTGTCAAAGAGAGGGAGGAGGAGGAGTCCCGATCCAAGGATCCGGAGGAGCAGCTCCGGATCCGGATAAGAGAGCAGCAGGAGGCTGAGATCGCCGAGCTCGAGAGGAGGGCGTTCGAGGAGCGGGAGCGGCTCTGGCTCGAGGCCGCCGCCGCGAGGAAGGCGGCGGAGGAGGAGGAGGAAGCAGCGAGGAAGAAGCTTCTCGAAGAGTCGCAGCACGAGAAGGTCCAGATTTCCGCTCTTTTATTTTTAATTCATTGTTATCTACTTTTTGTTTGGAGCTATCGGAGGATAGAATGGAATTTCATTGTAGGACAAAGTTTGTTGCTCGTTTCTGTATATTTTCCTCTTACATACTTGCTTGAATGGCTGAACACTATAATTTCCTTTTAGATGCTTCTATTTTAGTATATTAAATTTCCTGATTTTATGTAACAGAGCAAAGAAAAAGAACAAGCAGGTGAGCTGGAAGATGGTGAGGAATGGGATTATGTTGAAGAAGGGCCTGCTGAAATTATTTGGCAAGGAAACGAGATCATTGTCAAGAAGAAAATGGTTAAAATCCCCAAAAGAGGTGTTGACAGGAAGCCGATTAAAGAGGTTGAGTTCATAATGACATTCTTTGGATTAGTCAACCGTAATTCTTTTTTTGCCCGTCCATGTTGGTCTTTAGTTTTCGTCATGCTTTAAGTGTTAAATATATATCACGCAGGATGATGATAGACCCACTTCAAATCCACTTCCACCTCAATCTACAGCTTATGCTGCTCATCGAAAGGAAGCATCAAGTTCTGCACAAGAAGTACTTGAAAAAGTTGCTCAACAAACTCCTAATTTTGGAACCGAGCAGGTATATCTTTTTCTTGACCACCAGCAGATAATATCTGTTGGAATGGCTGCAGGTGCTTTGGGCTAAATAATCTCGCTATGACGCAATCAAGTCAGCAGGCTAATACGTGCTTGTTTCATTGTAGGACAAAGCTCATTGTCCCTTTCACCTGAAAACTGGTGCCTGTCGTTTTGGGTCACGTTGCAGCAGAGTTCACTTTTATCCTGATAAGTCTTGCACATTGCTCATGAAAAATATGTACAATGGTCCAGGCCTCGCTTGGGAACAAGATGAAGGGCTTGAGGTTTGTAAGATGATGCTCTCTCATGGCTAATGTGGTATCCTGATTTTACTTTTTTGTTTATTTGCAATTGATTACCTCCTTATTGCATTTTCATTCCTCTGATTTGTATCTCAAGATCTTTCATTATTTCTAGTTCTTAATAATTGTGGAAAAGAGCCTCCATCTCATTGATGTTTATGTTTTGTCTGTAATCTTGAAATTGAAGATTTATCCTTGGATGAATGGTTCAGCTCGCCTTTGCTACTGGGATAATTGTTTTATCTGGTGACCATCTACAACCAACTCAGTGAAATTATTTTTGCTGAAGGATTAACAGATAATATAGGACAATTTGATTCTTCATGTCTACAAATTGACTTAGATATAGAAGTAAGATTGTTTGAGTATTAAAAGTAGCTTTTATGCCATAAATTTGCTCCTTTTATCTGACAAGTCTATGATTGGTTAGTCTAACAATGTCTACCTCTATATTCATGCCTTCATTAACAACCATTTTTGTAGTTACCATACATTAGTAAGTTTCTGTAATATATAATTGATTGTGACAGTTACTTTCATATATATATGGATACATTTTATCTTTCTTCTACATATGAAGTTATATCACTGAATAGTAGCGCTAGAAACTATGAAAGAACAATTTAAGCTCTTATCTGGTTTCCATTATTTGTTGTAGTACCACATTGGCAAGTTAAAGTAAGGCCAATTTTGGGGTGCCACTATGCTGATGGAGCAATTTTAACCTTCTAAATATTTTCATGATGACAACTGCACTAAATTTGTCACAAGGTGAAAAGAGCATAGATGATCAGATATACCTTCTTTGAAAAGGAAAAACACTAAATTTCTTACTTGTGGCATTTGGCTGTGGAGATCTACCTATAACATTGTTCTGCATAAAAAAATTCATCTTAAATCACCATTCTATTGAAGATTCATGGATTTGAAATTTCCAGGGAAATGGAGATTTCTTCCTTGTTACTTTTCTTTCTCAATTTAGTAAATTTAGATTTCTTGTAATGCATTTCTTTGTAAGCTACCATTTCTGCGACTTGTGATCTCCTCTCATTTCTTTTTCAATAATATTTCGTGTTCTTTAATTGGAAACCCACCAGAGATGCATCTCAAGGTTCATACTAGTGGAGACTCATGGTTCTGGCTTTGGTTGAGGATGGAGATTATACTTTTGATGGCTTCTGTATCCTATTTTGTCTTGCAATCTTGGCAAATTATATTCCAGTCTGTGTTACCTGTAGCCAGCTATAAGGTGTTCTCCAAATTTGTTTCGGAATCTATAGAGGGTGATCTGGAGTAAATTACATTTGGAAAGGGTCTTTCGCCTTATAATTTCTGCTACAATTGTGGCTGAATTGGTCTCTGGTGCTATACATGTCTGATAGACTCATTTATGCTTTCTTGAAGTTAAGATATTTTTTTTTGTTGTGTTATTCATACTGTTGATGAAGCAGCTCCTTAACCTTCAGTAGTTCTCTGCTCATGTCCTGTCAATACAAATTTTGTGGTGATGTTTGTTGGAGGTTTTGCAGGAATATGTTTTATCCACAGGTGACATCCTTTTTTTAATGTGGAGATGATGATGTTTATATTGTTTAATTGCAACTTAAATTTAATAGACCATGCACAAATGCAGAATTTTTTTTAGCTTTTGTCAAATTGATCTCTCACTATGAAGTATTATGGGAATTCCTATGGCATAATAATATAGTATTGTTTGTTAGAGCTATCAAATTGATAAATGGAAATACCAGATGCAGTCAGAAGATGCAAAAAGTCTTATACTAGCTATTTAGAAATTTCAATTTATGAGACAATTATGTATGGAGGTAGAGGGCATTCGGTTATATAATCAACAAGAGCTACACTTGTTCTGGAGCTCATTGGACATAGCAGCTTGGACATAAAAGAGGGAAGACAATGGCAAGAATTCAGCCTTGCACATATATTTCTTACTTTAGAAACAGATTTACAAGTTTCGACAAACATTGAAGAGCCAGAATTGTCTCTAGGAGTTCAATTTATTGGTCATGTGTTTTAAGCGCATTAATGGTCTTATAATTTGGTTAATGTTCTCACTTCTAAATTGGTCTTTTTTTTCTTATTTTTCCATTCTTTTAGCCTTTTCTTATATTTCAGAAACCTGTTGATTTTTCCCCAAAATTGTATCTTTTGAATAGCAAATACAATTCTATTTAGTTTTCTTTTTTTGTTGGATTGACATACTCTTTCTACTTATGTGTGACAGTATACAGATGAAGAGGTTGACAGTTGTTATGAAGAATTTTATGAAGATGTACATACAGAGTTTCTGAAATTTGGCGAACTTGTTAATTTCAAGGTTGCTTGATGCTGAACTTTTTTTTTTCTAGGACATCTAAAGTGTTGATTTTCGCTTATTCTTATTCTCCATCATCTTCTCATTATTACTGCAACAAATTTAACTCTATTGATGATCTTTCATCAAAATATTATTGGAATAGTTAATGTTGTTAAAACTATATCTATACTCATGGAGTATATTGATCTTGCACTTTGACCTCTGATACCATTTTCCTTTTCTGTTCTCTATACATGATAGCTAGTTTGTGCAACCAAATGAATTACTCTATTGCAACTTAGGAAAAAATTTCCATCAGCAAATTATGATATCCATTGTTGCACACTTAGTATATTTTATCTTTTAATTTACATCACTAAGCTCGCATGCAGTTTTTGGTAAATTGTGACTTGTTATGCCCCACACACCTTATCTTGCTAGAAAAGAGAAGGAAAAACAACAATGGGGTTACTTGTTTACCACATGAAGATCATATTTTACATGATGAAGCAATTCTATCCATACGTGACTTCCATCCTTTTCATTAGGTGTGCAGAAATGGTTCTTACCATCTGCGAGGTAATGTCTATGTGCACTATAGGTCCTTGGATTCAGCTGTTCTTGCTTACAATAGTATCAACGGTCGCTTTTTTGCTGGAAAGCAGGTTAGTTTTCACAATCCCCTAAGATTCGTTACTCTTCATTTGTAGTTCATGGGCAGACTCCTTTCTCTTGTAGATTTAAGTTCAATTTTTGTGCAGTGAATGCCTATGGTTCTACATGCATATTTTTACTGTCGGCATAGAAGAGTTCATCTAGACATCATATAGGTTTTCTTACTGTTTTCCGTATTTCTGTATAGTCCACTGAGAGATTTACTTTCACTGCAGATAACATGTGAGTACGTTGGTGTAACCAGATGGAAGGTTGCTATATGTGGCGAATACATGAAATCAAGGTTAAAGGTACCATTCGCTGCTTTCTTTCCCCCGTTTGCTTGTGTCATTTTGTTTCTATACATGCTTGTAATATTTGCAATCATTTATGCGGACCTCAAATCTTTTTTCATTTTATTGAAGAATTAGCTTATTGCAGTTTGCTATGAATATCTGTTTGTTATTATCCATTATGTATCTAATGTTTCTTTTAGCAGACTTGCTCTCGTGGAACTGCTTGCAATTTCATTCACTGCTTTCGCAACCCAGGAGGAGATTATGAGTGGGCTGATTGGGATAACCCTCCACCTAAATACTGGATTAGAAAGATGGCTTCTCTATTTGGCCACTTAAATGAATCAGGGTATGACAAGCAAATGGAGTTGCAAGACTATGGGAGAGCAAGGAGTTCAAAGAGGAAGAGAACACCAACAAGCAAAAGGTAGATGATTTCATGGTTGTCTATCAATTTATGATGAATTTGAATATGGTCATGGAGTTTTGAATGTTGTCAGTAGTTATCCAAGGCTGTATAGAACTATAAGCTGATTTTCTTGAAGCACTTTTGGGCACTTATAATATAAATCCCTGGAACTTGCGTCGGTAACTACATCACGTGTATGCTATTTTTTCAGTGATTCAGGTTGACCAATTAGCTTAACCTCTTGCTTGAAAACAATTGGATGATAACTGATATTTGATGTTTTGAAATGGAAAAAAAAGTAGTTGAGAGAATCATTTCATCCATGAGGTCATTTATAAATAGCTTAAATGACCTGGGATTATCTTGGGTTAAAGGATATTGGTATCTAGAATCCTAGATTAGTTGTTGTGTAGGCAGTAATAATTGTTAACACATCCATCTTTGTCTATATTTTTCCTTTTGGTCTTTTATGCATGTATGCCCTTATAAAGTTCCTTACTTACCTATTTACCTCGTTTTTTATTTAATTTTATTTCATTTGTTCTTGTCAATGAAAGGATATGAGGATATCCTAACGTCATCTATGATCTTAATCTGTGTTGTTGTGAGCATCTGCATTTCTATATCTTTGCAGTTTGCTGCTTTGCTGAAGTTCATTGGTTTGCCTTCTGAATCTTCTGATATTGGTTTAATATTTGATTGTGAAAATACTGAATTTTGATGTGTTTTAACTAGTACATCATTTGTAAGGTTGCTTCAGCTTTCTACATGCCACAGGAGCTATTTTTAGCCTAACTAATACTGTTATGTCAATGTGGCAGAAATGGTACAAGAAGTTCTACAGATGAGATCATGCGGGATAGAGATGACTCTATAACTCCAAGTTATCAGTATAATGGTCATTTGATTAGGCGAGAACGCTCAAGCAGCAGAAGAGAAGCAGCTACGTTTGATAAGCACAAACAATCCAAAGAAGTCAAGTCTGATGTAAAATATGATTCTCTCAGTTCCAGTTCCGGTGAGGACATGTCAAGGGAAAGAGATAGAGGTTCACATAGGAAGTACCCAAGCTATGAAGAGAAAAATAGTTCTTACAATTCTAAGAGGGGTGAGAGGAAGCACAGACAAAAGGACTCCCAAAGGCGGAAAGGAGGGAACGGGAGGAGCAGGTTAGCAAGGTACAACTCCAAATATCATGAATCACAAAAGGAGGAAGATAGGTCCTCTGACTGTGATTCAGACTTCATTGATGATTATAGAGACCCAAGAAACAGCCCATCAAGTTATAATTCTAGTGGCAGGCCGAATATTGATGAAGAACGTTATAATGGGAGATATCATTCTGAAAATCTCAGTCTAGAAAAAGACTCCAATAGTGTGCATGAATCAGAACAAAATGACCGCTTTGGTGAAACAAGGGAGCATGATCAACATAGAAAGCAGAATGCTACCAATCATAGAGGTGATTCTGATGATTCAGCTGATAGCTGGAAAACCACAAACAGCGACGTGGTTTCTGAAAATTCTCATGATTACTTGCTTTGCAGTAGAAGCAGTGGATCTACTAGGAAACACAACGGACGTGGTAGAAAGAAAATACACCACGACGAAAAGGCTGAGTATGAGGAAAATAACAAAGACCTTGGCGTATCAGATTCTGATAGCTGGGAATTGAATACCAGGGCATACAAGCGGCATTCAAGGAGCCATCCACACCATCAATCCTCGAGCTCTTTTAGGAGAAAAGTCACTCATAATAGTAGTTTTGATACGTGAAACTCGACTTTCTCTGCGTACGAAGAGTGTACATCACTTAGTCGAATGGTGTTTTTGTTCATTTCAGTATTGTCTGAAAGTTGTATAGCACGCATTTTTGAAAAAAAAAAAGGAAAGAAGAAAGGGTCAGTAATATTATCTTATTAAGATCTCGCAAGTCCAAACACTTGCAAAAGTTTTTATATTCTTGATTAGGTAATCTCCGTTTTGAAGAGTGAAAAAAAAAATCTGAGTTCCTTGAGTAAATACTAGCTGGATTTCATATGAATTTATATGAAATCGGAGCGAATTATATTCTTTTCCTGTTGCCTATTTTAGAGAATATGCAGCTGATGTTAATAGTTCTTCGTTTTAGTATTGGAATAAAAATGTTATTAAAATTTGTTCCAATATTTCTTAGAATATAATTGGCATTTTGAATACCGAAATTGGGAAATTTCGTTTGCGATGAGCCATTGAACGTGATAAACCGGGTACAAATTTTATAACCCTCCCATTGGTTTTTCTAGAGAAAGATGGAATAATTAATTGGATTATAAAGAAGAAGTTTACATGATTTCTTCCCCCCGCGAATAATTTCGTAAATATCCAAAAATGAGAGAGGAAAAAAATAATAATAATAAACTACTCCAGAAGTTTAATCCATATGACCATCGTTACTACTCAGCTCAAATCCAATGGAAAGATCTCTTCTTTACTCCACTGGAGTAAGCCTTGGATGCTTGCCGACATTACCCAGATGAGGATGTTTGGATCGAGGAGGTCTTCTTCCTCCAATTAATTCCCCCACCTATATAAGTCAACGAATTCTTCTCCATCTTGCATTTGGTTGTTCTGGTCCAGAGGATTAGAGGCGTACAAGGAAGGGATTTCTTTTGCTTCGTGCATCGCTTAAAGGCGACTCCTTTCCCCCTTACTCGGTCTTCTCTAATTCGATCCACAAAGTAGCAGAAGAAGTAAAACCAAGACAAAGGAGGGATTTTCCTTTTTCTTTTTCCTTGGACGGGCTTCTCTGCAAGATGACGTCTTGGAGTTCCAGCCTGGTGTCATGGATCGACAAGAAGATCATTGATCCTCTCATGCAAATCATCAAAAGGTACTTTTTTGGGATTAATCTTTTGTTTCTATGATCTACAGTGCGCTATCTTTTCCTCCCCGGATAATCAAAAGGTTCTTTGCCCTCTTTGTTTTCTCCATATCCTTACGTTTCTGCTTTATTTTCCCTCACATTTTGGGCAAATTCAAAATTAAGGTGCATTACTCTATTTCATTCTGTATTATTGGTAAAGAATTTGTATGTTTGGGTGTCACAAACTTGATTCTCGTTTGAAGTTGAACAGTTGCAGTCTTGCAGAGTAGATGGTGATCATCTGTTTCAGCTTCCTGTGTTCTAGTCGTTGTGTGTGGGACTGATCCCAACTTTGAAAGCAATTGTCGTAAGATTGTTGAGAATTTTTTGGTTATTTTTTCCCTGTAGGGGTGCAGAACCAAGTCAACTAGCTTTTTCTACTGCTCTCGGTGTGACTCTTGGAGTGTTCCCAATTTGTGGTAAGGAATTTACGAGGAACTTTTCTTTTCTTTGTAATGCAATGCTATCGGCCATTATTTGAGATGCCACTGCTTAGCATTAGAGGTGGCTCCGGTAGCTTTTTTTTTGGGGGGGGGGGGGGGGGGTGCTCTTTTTGCTTGTGGATTTGTTGATGGTATAGCATGAAATTATTTGGCACTCATTGTACATACATAGTTTTCAGGAGGATAACTAAATTCATATGTTTATGAGACTTCATCTTTGTCTTTAGGTTAATGTGTGAGTCGATCATATGTTACTACAGATTTAGCCCACCACAATTGATCAGATGGTACTAATATTTATTAAACAATTTCTTTCAACGTGATACCACGGTATAACCTTCGTCATAAGTCTGAGTGTCTTTCACTCAATGTTGTTACTTAACTTACAGAATTTCAGTGCTTAGCACACCAGAGAGTGGATGACAACCTGATGTTAAGCTATCTAGTCTTCAAATAAATCATTTTTCAAGTTTTTCATAAAGTTTTTTGGTTACCCATTGCAAGTAAAAAATAGGAAAATTTCATTACTATTCCCCATATAGGAAAGCTTGATAAAAAAAATTGTATTCAAGATTTCAGATATTACATGTGAATTGCAGAAAAAATTGAGACATCTATACTGTGTTTCATTCTGTGACTTTACTCCATGAATTTTTGTTCCCTATTTAATATAATTAGGTCCAAGACGATAATTTAGTGATAAGTTGATTCTTTTTAATTTCTCATAAGTTCTAAAACTATTAATAGCTTATGATTATCCCTGCAATTTTGAGCAGCAATTGTGAAATGCTACTCAGATAGCAGCTGTCATGTTTATCTGTGTTTGTTGAAAAAAAATATATACTTGTACTTAACTTGACATGTTTTCAGCTAGAAAATTGTTGGATAAGGAATAGTAGCTTGTTTGCTAGGGACTGCTATAGTTTGGGTGCCCTGCACAGTGTATTAGGCTATTAGTTAGCTTTTGCATGGTATCACTGATCTGTTTGTCAGTCACAAGGTTGTTGATTCGCACAGTTGAATCTTTGGAGTTCAGACAATCGAAGCTCCAATGCAATTTATACATCATATAGCTATCATACATGTTTGCACAAGTGTTTAGCATTCATTTGCTATGCTTATTTCTATAACGGCGTAATGCAATTTACAGACCAGATAGGCAGGCCTCAGTATGTTTCTATTCATATGGGTACATAATCCTATGAAATTTGCTTGCTACTTAGTGACATTATAATTGTCCCATGCTTACAGGAACCACCGTCATTCTTTGTGGGATAGCTATAGCATCGCTTGGACATCGCTGCCATGCTCCAAGTGTAATGCTTGCAAATTTTGTTGCCACTCCTATTGAATTAAGGTAAGTTTTGTTAGCTTAAAACAGTTATTATTTGTTCTCTAAATATCCTGGATTGCCAAGTTATATTGCTTGCAAGATAGTTCCCCTTCACCTAACACAATTGAATAACAACCAGCAGTTTCTACTGTGATCCTCGGGCACCTCTAACCTCTCCATCCCTTAATTTCTAAGAGTTTACGGTTCAAAGATATAACAACCATATTTAACTAGTTAATTCTTGAATTTAATGGTCATGAGCTCTTTGTTTTTCCTCAGCTTGGTCATACCCTTCCTGCGTTTGGGTGAAGCCATCTCCGGTGGTCCTCAATTTGCATTGACACCCGATGCCTTCAAGAAGGTCATCACAGGCCAAGCCTCGAGGGAAGTACTGTTCAGCATACTCCATGCGGTTAGTCGCTATACCATCAATCTCATAGAACTTGATGTCTTTGCTTTTACTTGTTCAACATTGAATCGATAAAAATCTCTTCTGCAGCTGTTGGGTTGGTTCATTGCAGCACCTTTTATACTCGCTGCACTGTACATCATCTTTCTTCCTTGTTTCAAGTTCCTGGTTCACAAGTTCACCAGCTTACCTGCAAGCCCTCAAGCTGAGATTAACGTCAAAGTAAGGGATGCCTAGTAAGGAGGCAATGACAAAAAAACTGCATCTCCTTCAAAAAGCATGCATTTTTTTGGTTAAAAAAAAAAGAAACCTGTATATGTTTGTACATATATTCTGACACTCTCTCTTGCTTTCCAATATTACCTTGTGAGAATTGAAATATTGTGCCTTTATTATGCAATGAGATGTCGTAGGAGAGATGAAATAGTTTAAACATGCATTGGAGTCAAATTCAGATAAAAAGCTCAAGTTTGTAAGCTTGTCTTAATTTTAGTTCCAAGCAAATCTATACTATGAACTCTATGCAGTTCTACTACAACTATGCCAAGATTATTGTTGTCCAATTTAATATTGCTTGTAATTGAAGAAACTGCAGAGTTATTTTGCTGCAGAAAGTTCAACAGTTACATGAGCTTCATGACAACAATGGCTAGAATTGCAGACCAAGCAATTCTGAATGATGTCAAGTGCTTGCATAATAAAAAAATATCCAAGCACATTATTAAGTACACCAATTCTGAATTGGTGTACTTAATGTCCTTTCATGGCATTTTGCAGGGAACAGTTGAAGACTGTGACTTTGGACAACAACAGCTCTTGAGAAGACAAAAGTTCATTTAAAAAAAATTATATCACTCTTTTATATATATATATATATATATATGTCCCTTAGAATTTTTTATGGTATAGATGCCTCCTAAATTATTAAAAATATTATAAACACTTATTTTATTAGATTTTCATTATTTTTCCATCTTTAAGTGTCATGTATAAGTGACAACAAGCAACAATATAATATAATTTATTCTTATATATTAAAACAAACATAAAAACTTTACTTACTAAAACACTCTTACCTTTTCAAGAGATATTTTAATCTTTTTATGTTTTCACTGGCTCCATTAAAAAGAGATGATGAATGTTCTAAATGTCTCAATATAATTATTTCTAAGAAAAAGAAAAGATTATATGAGTGGTAGACATCTACTACATAGCATCTGTGATGTCCCTACTTCCTTTTTAATCTCATTTTCTCTTGCTTTGTCTTCTTTCTCAGGAGGATGCATTCTAGCCGTTAACATGCATACACCCTCACTTGAAGACAACGTTGCTGGCCTTACGTCCATGTCATCTTAAAAGATTAGTGATGGATTAGCTTCCTCGAAGTGACTGGTGTACAGAAACATGCAACCTTTTTCTTTTGTTTTCTCCCCTTAATCTTTTGAAAGCTAAATCTATTCTTTTCATTGTCGCTATCTCTTACCGTAGTCCTTTTAATTATATATATATATGTTTCTCTCTATGAATGTTCTACTATAATAAGAAGCTCCACTGGACATAATTAAGTTGGTGCTTTAACAACCAAACTACTAATCATTTGATGACTTGGATTTATACCTGTTTAAGAATAAATTTTGCAAATTTAATAGAGAAGGTGGTTGATACGAGATTGTAGATTAAATTAAATAAATTAAAAAATATCAATATTTTAAGTCCTAAATTGAAGAAAAAAAAAAGTGTACATATGGTGGAAAAATGAGGAGCAAAGCAAAGCAAAGCAATAAATAATTAAAAAGAAAAAAAAAAGAATATTTGATTTTTTTAAAAAAGAAAAAGAAAATCTCTCCAAATTATTTTATTTTCTCGTGAGTCGTGTCCTCTCGTTGCCTCCAAGTAGGCAGGTCGTCTGAGGAGATCGCGAGGATATCTAATTGCCTCCCTTGTCCTCCTCCGCCTCCTCCTTTGTTTAATTGTTCTCCACCTTTCCTATATCGACACGTCGGATTCCCCCTCCCATTCTCGCTACCTCCGTTTTCTCGAGATCATCTCTATATTTGTGGCCCCAAAATCCAAACTTTCGATCTGGGCTTCCGTCAGATTCCTTATTTTCTACCCCTTCTTTGGAGATTTGGGGGAAGGAAAATTAATGTTTCTTTTGCTTTCTTGATCTTTCGTTGTCACCCATATGGTATATTTTCTCAGTAATTTCGCGTATATCGATCTGGGTTTTCGTGGATTGGACATTGGATTCTTGGGTTGGGTTCTGCGAGGAGGTTGGTGATGTCTTGTAGCACTTCGGATCCGCCCACGTACTGCTCGGCTGCTTCCCCTGAGCTGAAGCTTTACCAAGCTTTCATCTTTTCGGTGCCGGTCTTCTTCACCTTCGTCCTGCTGCTCTTGTTCTACCTCTTCTACCTGCGGCGCCGGAGAGCTAGTTGGCAAAGCCTGAGGATGAGAGCCAATCACCTGAGTAGGGGAGACCTCCCAAGAGTAACATTTTTAGTTGTTGGAATTTATTTACAGGATAAAGTTGCAACATATCTGATGGGTCTCTTATGTAATGCTTCTTGTTTCTTGTTTGCGTTTCACATTTAGCCTTCGGAGTCGGGGATAAAGAAGGAAGTGAGGGAGATGCTCCCGGTGGTCGTGTTCAAGGAGAGCTTTTTGATCAGAGAGACACAGTGAGTGATCATTTCAACATATGCATTGTGATGTTTAGTAATGGTTGAGTATCCCAAATTTGATTTTTTGTAAAATATGTTTACCAGTTGAGATCCAATCTATAAGACCAAATCTGCATGTGATCAGATGTTATCTCGTTTAACATGTTGATTTTTACTATTTTTGCTTTACTGAGGATGTATGACAGGTGGGCACTATAAATTTGTCAATTTTTTAGTTATGTAATTGTTTGCTTACAAAGGTAGTTCCAATTGTTTTTGTCGGCTAACTTGTTCGTCGTCGCTTGTGTTAGGTAGGCATTTGTCCTTGTTGGTTAATGGACATATTTCTTGCTATTGGATTGCATGCTTCCAATTTTATGGATGTCAGAGAAGACATATTGTATAAGCCAGAAAAGTTTTTGTCATTGTTTGATTTGGTATAGAGAAGACTCGGGAATATTTTGAGGCATAACAAATGAAAAATAACATTTACGAGCTACCAGTTGGACAATATGAGAAGAGAGTAGGAAACAATGTTAAAAAGGGGAATATTTAGATTCTCGCCCTTTTGGTGAAGTCTAAAGAAACTTTTGATAGTGAATTTACATTACTATGTTACACATGCCTCTAGATCAGGTACCAAGAATTCTGAAAGATTACCATGCCAAAGGGCAGGAACTTATGTTTTTTTCCTGAGCTATTCCTACAGAGGACCTGTGAACCAATAAATATAATGTTCTACCGTTCTACGGATCAATAAATAATTAAATATCCCTTAGTCTAGAATGTGCAAACCTTGTAGTCTTGAGGTTTCTCCTAGTAGATGACTAGGAAACACAAATACTTCTATACTCTTGTCGTATCCTTATCGGATATGATACTCGTTCGATATTTCTGAATACGTATCAAATACTTCCTTAAATATGTGAATTTTTTAAAATGAAATTAATATTGTGGATACTTCTCGGATACTTCCAAGATTTCTATCAATAGAAGCCAAATTGAAGGAGACTATTACCTTTCATTTCTTGTTGGATCTAAAAGTTCGTATTTTGTGAAAAGATTGAATTTGCTTGTTTATTTAATGATCTATATTAAGAAAACATGTTATAATGACCAATTCCTTTTGATTTATAAATTAAATTTGTTGTTTATCTTACATCTTAGTTAGTAATACATTACGTAATACTAGTTTCTTTACAATGGTATTTCTTTTATTAAAATTAATTGAAGATCTTATATAAAATATCATACAAAAAGATACCTGAATAAAGAAAATGAAAGTACAAAAGTTCACTAATTCATATATGTTATATATATATGTATGAGCTATGTATCTTAGGCGTATCATATCCTTATATTTTTCAGATTTGCCATATCGACATATCTATATCCGTGCTTCATAGGTGGATGAGTTATATGAATATATAAAGCTAATTTCTATGATTCTTGTGTTAATCTCATCGGATCATCACTTTTGAACTTTGTTTTATCAAGAACAAAGTGAAATTGCACGGGCTAAATGCTAAGTGGATATTATTCTCATAGTCATGCTTTATTATCACAAGTTGCGCATATTTTAAGCTCATGCTAATATATTCCATTGAATTCTTTCTCTTTTCATTTTTTGAGGAGGTAGAGGGAACTATATTGTCTAATCTCGCATTTTTTTTTGTTCTTTGTTCCTTCAAGAAGATAGAGTATTTCTTTAGTCGTCTTCTGTTGGGGAATCATTTCTGCAATAAGCAATTATGTCACTTATAATGATAATATATCTCAAGGATATGATAATCTTTTTCTAGTCCAAAATATGTTATTATCAAATCCATTTTGACTACAAAACTTTCCATGTTTGAACAAAAAAGATTTTCTTACAATTTTAGAAGCATGTAATTGTCATGTTGGAACCCATTGGCTGCGTGATCAATTGGTCATACAGAAGCCATCTATTTCTGATACATCTTTAATCAAGAGTATCTTCAGTAAGTCATCGTGGTTCTGTAAGTTCTCCACCGATGTTTTGATGATTCTGGCATCTCTTGGCATATGGCTTTAGAAACTACAGAAGATTGGATTTAGAAGAAGTTTGTCTCATCTTATTTTTTGTAATAAAGAAAAGAAACTGATAGTTTGCTGTGATACTTGAAAGAGATGGTAAGAATCAGATTTCGAGGAGTTGGAAACTAATTTTGCTTCTGTGTTTCTGCCAGTTATTCAAGACTTGATATCTTTTCAGACATTTTTTAAAATGCCAAACAATTCCAACCACCTAGTTTAAATTCAACATTTGCAAGTATAGATAAAAATTGCAAAATGGATTTTTGATACTTCCGAATCTCAGCATTTACTCACAATTACTGCACTTTGGAAGTTTTGCTTGACAGAAAACTGATAGTTTATCCTGCTAGCCTTAATGTTCGTGGATCGATGATGAGAGACAGGAACAGATCACAAACATCTGATCGTTCTTTGTTCTGTCCGACTGATTACTGTATGGATGCACCCTACTGATATAGCTCAATAATGGGAACATCAGTGTGAGGTGCTAAAATTTTCGAGAAACCACAGCAAACTTTAGATCAAATATGACCGGTAGGTCCTAAAAGGAGAAACTTCTGGGCTAGGCACTTGCATCATGATGCCAGAACTTCTCAGCGGTTAGCATAAAGCAATTAAAAACGTGTCACTACTAGCCATTAGAATGCTTTTCTTCTCTTTAGTTTCTGACATAATAGGAAGCTAGAGTTTCATCATATATGGATGTGTGGAGTTCCTTGTGGTATTGATGTGCTTTTGTTTCCTTCAGCTTCCTTTATGCTCCCTATTTGCATTCTGCTCTTCCATTTTTCTGAAGAAATGCTTTTACTGCCATCCAGATGCTCTGTCTGCTTGGGGGAATATCAATCAGATGAACGGCTTCAAAGGATACCCCCATGCGGGCACACCTTTCATGTGGATTGCATTGACCACTGGCTTGCCACCAACACCACCTGCCCTCTCTGCAGAGTCTCGCTCCTTCCAGTGACCAAGGTAGCTGCTAACAACCCGTTAGATTATGAAGCTCAAAACGAAGAGAGTTTGCAGGACGATGATGCAGAGAGTGTCGCTAACGAGCGATCAGGTCAGCATGAGAATCAAGTAGATGAGGGGGAGAGAGAGAATGCAAATGAAGATGTTCGATATGTACGGAGTGAAACTGAAGAATTTAGGCACGATGAAGAGGTGCCAATGGTGGTTGATATTGAATCTCAGTGTAGTGCTGAGGGAAGTCATAAAGTATGAGCTGCCAACAATGTAAGTATGTCGAGATTGTTTAGGCACTTGTCAAATTTGTTGAAAGTTTTTTGACTTTTTGTGTTTGTCAATATTCCAAGATACTGAGCTATCCAAATTTAAAAATTTCAGGTGTTTACCTGATTTGGAACTACTATATTCTTCTCTATAATTTCTTCAATCTCCTATGATATGAAATAGATGATGCAATAGCTTTTAGCAACAAAGCATCAGATTGTAGAAATTTTGCTATAAGGTAACTTAGATGTAAAAGATTAGATTCACCATATTAGGTCTCCAAGATCACAGGATTTATACGAGGATGGATTCTTTACTTATCAAAAGAATGAATTGCTTCTGTTTGGATGGCTTATGAACTGACCATCGCTTGACTCTCAGTCATCAAAAGTCCTTGTACTCCCCCAGCAATGAGTGGCCACAGCGATCACTCTGGGCGCAGGTGCATCAGGAGCGGATATAGGCGCTGGCGATCATGGAACACACATTTATTAGAACAAGAGAAGGTGCTATTTTATCGAGGCTTCATGCATAATCCTGACAAAATTTTAGTGTACCCTAGACACTCATGTCTGCACATTTAGCTCATACATATGAAAGAAAAACACTCATAATTTGGATTCATCCATGTAGATCAACATATTCTTGCACTAAGAACATCAAAACATTTAGGTTTATCCAGAGCTACAGCTGAGCCAGCTGCTGCACATTGACAGGGTAAACATCACTGGGAGATCCTGTGTATGCTCTTTGTGCAAGTATCAGATTCACAGCTTGTGTTGGGTGGAATGCATCCCAGAAGACATAC
Organism: Typha angustifolia; assembly: GCF_048772165.1. Classification (NCBI taxonomy): domain Eukaryota; kingdom Viridiplantae; phylum Streptophyta; class Magnoliopsida; order Poales; family Typhaceae; genus Typha; species Typha angustifolia. Next base: position 3,396,812 of record NC_133239.1, read on the forward strand.
TGGTTCCTCTCAATGCATGGCACAGCAAAAGGAAGGCAAGTAACCTGCCCTTGGTTTCTTCCTAGCCCACAGCAGCCCCTGTCAACAGTTGTGAATCCTGGAAACAAGTCTCAGCCATCTTAAATCTAGAGAAAAAGGAGCTATTCAACTCATGAATCTGGTACTGGATATTATGTCATTTCCAGGCTTAGATTTAACTACTAAGAAGGATTTGGAAAGGTTTTAATAAGGGGGAAAAGCAGAATATATTCTGAATATTCCTTACAAACTAATGAGGGAGTGGGTTTTGCAAATATACTTGAAAAAAAATGAGTCGATTTGCTTCCTCTTTTTTTGTCCTTACAAGATTAGATAAATCTGTCTAGTTTTTGGAAGGACATACCATAAGTAGCAGGATTGTTGAGTATATCCCCCATTGCACCATATGTGTTGCCATAAACAAAGATTGCACCAGGGTGGTTGCTGTTCATCTGCTGGACCAGTGATCTCAGCCCCTTGTTGAAGAATCCGACGATCTGATTCACCTGATCAACACATCGGTCAGCTGGTGCGAGACCAGAGGCCCTCTGATTAGGAATGCAGCCAAGGGGACCAACCCCTGCAAGCAGGAACTTCCTCAGACCTACAGTGTATAATGCCTGCAAGAGAATATTGCATTCGATACTTTGATTTAAGTTCATCTCTTAAGCCTATCGAACTCTTGAAGAGCATGATAAGTATATATACCAGTATTTGTCTGGTGTAGTGGTTGATGAGGAGATTGGCATACTGCTCAGGAGTGTAGTTGTAACTGGAGATATAAAGAGATGGCAAGAGATAGTTGTTGAGGTAGTCATTGCTCCCAAAAACCATCACTGCAATGGATCTGGCAAGGTACTGGCTGAAGTTTCTCCCTCCACCAATCATACTCCTCAGCTGATTCAAGTTGTTCTGGAAGTTGAGCACCTGCTGGCTTAGGCTAAACCTTTCCCCCTGTAATCAAATCCATACATAATTTCTCTTAATTAAAGAGGCAAAAGTAATCTTTACATGTGCTTTTAATATCAAGTTGTGCCATTTTTATTTATCTTGTTCACGTGTCAAGTACTTCATAGTCTTCATTTTCATTTTCTGATATCACACCTATTTGTGTTAAGTTAAATTTAACTCAGGGTGCTTGCCACTCACTCACTTCAGAGAATTAAGAGGGCTTGAATCATTATTAATAAATATTGTAATGTATGATGTGAAACATAATTCTTCTATGAGAGGAAACATACAAGGAATTGGCCAGACTCATCTAGGATTCCTCCAGCTGCTGAAGCATAATTTACTCCACTAAGCAATCTTGTTTCATTGAGGACAGGGCTTATATATGGTGGCAAATATGGCAGACCAAGAAGATCACCTGGAAGAATCAAAAGGGAACAAATCTGAAAGGTGAGATTCTGTAATTGTTTACTTGTTAACTTACTTTTCATCAGTGTCGGTTTCAGGCTTTCAGCCCATTGACTCTAAGTTTGATTTACAAGCTTTGAATTGACTTAAACCGGAATAAAAATTGAATTGAATCTAAAATTAAGAGAAAATACTTACACAATGCATCAATGACAGTCTTGCCATTGCAGAACCTCCCCGTAGGCCCCTGGGAGAAATCAATCCCATAAGGGTAGTAATTGGACTTTGCAATGGAGCTGAGGAAGTTGTTATTCCCATCATCAACTAGAGAGTCTCCGAAGACAAACATCGCCGGAATCTGCTGCTGTGAGCCGACGGCCCCATTCGACAGCAAGAGGAGCCCAAAAGTAGTAGCAAGAAGACAGTGGTAGCTCATCCTTCCTAGATTAACCCCATTAGAAGAACCAGTTCTTGTGAATATATAGACTTAGCTTTGAGGTGATAAGACCAGTATTAAAGAGAGTTTGAAACGGCTAAAAGAAGACAGAAATGGTGGCATGAGAATCTTGTTTCTTTCTGAGCTTTCCCTGCCCATTTCTGGCTGCAGGATTTGGACGTTATGTTAATAGATTCTTGCCCCTTTTTTCTCTTTTCTTTTCAGTTCATCTGTGTTCGTTTCCGCAATAACTGGTACAGGTCAAGCTTCCAAAGATGGAAGGTGGCAAACTGAATTCAGTGCAATGGGTCTAAGTTGGTGATAAAGATAGATCTGGCATTTTCTCAGAGGAGGTTAAATTTCGATTTTGCTTTTTATGAGAGGAATAAGTTGGACGATTCTAAAAGTGTTAGTTTTATGTTGCTAACCAGAAGAAGTTTAATTTCCTTCAACAGATCCATGCTTCTGGCATGTATGTTTAGGAGAATTTCTATCTGTACGCTTAGATTATTCATATCTATTATGCTTGAAGCACTTCCTTTTCCGTTATTCATCCATCAAACTTAGAGGTAGCAAAAGATAATTAGACACCGTAGCCTAACTTTTAAATGGGTTTTGATTTAATTCAATAGAATCAGGTTATAAACGGGTGAACCCATCTAACATAATTATTAAATGGGTCTAATTAAATCGTTTACCACATAATTAGCTTTTATGATATGATAATTTATTTATAATTTAATTAATTAATTTATAATATGAAAAAACTCGTTTATAAATCGAATGAACCTATTTATACCTTGAATAACTTATAAAAGTTTGAATATTTTGTGCCACTTGCTTGGCCCATTTATGACACGTATGATTTGTTTAATAATTGGATCGTGTTTGTATTTAGAAATTTGAATCTATTTAATAAACGAGTCGTGTTTGTGTTTATATTTTTCTGATTAGACTCGAACCTGATTAGCTCAGTCGGATTGCCACTCGTAATCTAATGCAGGTAGGGGTGAAAACGGGTCGGATTAACTTCGACCCGACCCGCTATCCGACCCGACTCGGATCGGATTCGGATAAAGAATTTCTATCCGACTCGGATTCGGATTCGGATTCGGATACTGATAGAATTTTTGAAAAATGATACGGGTCGGATAAATTTTTTGGATTCGGATGCGGATATCGGATATCCGTTTACCCGCATATTTTTTTAAATGATTTACAGTTTTTAGTTTGCTTATTTAAATAGTAAGTATTAATATTATTACTAATAATACATTATATATTATTTATAGAGATTAATTTCTCTAATTTTATATATTTGACATATAAAAAAATTATTTATTGTAAAACTCTTAATAATTTTGTGTTAATTATATTTAAATAAAATATTATAATTATTTTAAATTTAATCAATATCCGTTTAAGATCCGATCATTTATCCGAAAATTATCCGTATCCGTTTAATTAGGATATGGTTTTAAATTTTGCTAGCCGTCCAATATCCGTATCCGAACTAAAAATACGGATCCAGATATGAGTTGAGCACTATCCGATTCGTATCCGATCCGTTTTCACCCCTAAATGCAGGGCAAACTCTTTAATCGCAAATTTAGGTAAAGAAAAAAAAGTTAAAGTAATCAAACTCACCGATAAATATTAAATATGTGAACCCTCAAAATATTCATTAACCTAGAAGGGACAGAACTATAAGTATTTATATAAACAAAACAAAAATATAAAAATAGTATAATAAATAAAAACGATAAAGACTAGTCAAAATCTAGTTAAAATAGAGAGCCGCACCATAATAAAACCATTATATTTGATCCAATATTAAAAGATAAATATAACTTTATTCAGTCCTAATCTGCCAAAATTATCTTTAAAATTTCTTGTGGGTTTAAAGACTCATCAGTTCAAAGTTTCAATCTGGCCCGTTAACCCGCCAAGATTAAATCCGGCGAGTTTCTTCGATGCAAATCCATCTCGGAACCAATCGTGTAGTCGGATTTGTTCGGCTCGGATTCCGCCTGACAGAAACGAATCGGTATTGGATTGGATACGTATAAATACGGATACCGCACCACGTGTGAATGACAACGCCGAAAGGCTATTATCGTAATTTGCTCTCCGAACCGACTTACTCTCTTATATATAGATATATAGATATATAACCTACGCCTCCGCTTAACCAAACGCCAATTTATTTTTTCGCAAGCTCGCGCCTAAAATTTGGAATCCTTCTCCCTCCCTCCTCTTCTCGATTTAAAATCATTTCGGTCGTTTAATTCGAATTCGAGATCTCTCTCCTCTTCTCAGATCTCGCTTGCTCCTGTTCCGAATCTCGGCTCGACGGGGGTCGATCGAGACCGTCGGATCTCAGCTAGATCCGGGAGATCCGGCTCCGCTATGACCGTCAACGGCCGGCCCCTGAAGCGGGCGAAGCGGAGGGTGACGGCAGACCTCTACGACTTCCTCACGTTCCCGTCGGCCGAGGGGCGTCCATTTGGGGGTCCGTTCAGGTGCGCCGTGCTGTCCTTCCTCTCGCGGCACGCGCGCCTCGTGCCGGCGACGGTTCTCTCCGCCGCCGGGGAGTCGTCGCAGGTGCTGACGTGGCGGATCTGTTTTCGGGTGGGACTGTCGGATGGCGGCTCAGCGGTGGAGCTCGACATAGTGGAGGAGGACGTGACGCGGTCGAGGAATGTGCACTGCGAGCAGTGCAAAGTCGTCGGTGAGCCCGGGGCGAGATCTCAGCTATTTCTTCTATTAATTTTCCTTTCTCAAAATTCTTTCCGGTTCCTTTCGTAAGTAATATGTTCTGGACTGGCCTTAGAGTAGTATAATTGATGCATAGCTGGTTAAATATGAAAGGAACTATGATCATGACTAGCTTTTCCGAATACACTAAGTCTCGAATAGAAGCACAATACATTGATTGGATTTGGCTTAAATGTGATGGAGCAGAAAAGAGGAGAAGTACAAAATATGGAAAGGAGGAGAAAGTGAGGGAACAATAGTCGTATTAGTTGTCTAAATTTTGCCTAATATTTTATTTAGCAGGTTGGGGTGGTCATCCAGTTTGTGGAAAGCGTTATCACTTCATTATTGGAAGCAGCAAGCGCCCATGTGGAGGTTGTGGGTTGATGGTGGACTTATCAGAGTTGAGGTGGGTTCTCATTGATATATCTTGGATGCATATTGCGATTGATTAATTAAGTGTTATAATTTTGTTAAAAGTTCCAAAACCACAATTGTAATCCAACTAGGATTAGGTATAGATGATGAAACCTAGTTCAACCCAGAGAATTAGCACACCCCTAGTCTTATCTTTTATTCCATGTGGTTCAACTTGCCACATGTGATAGCCAACAGATTTCCTCCTGTAAGTCTCAGTTATACATATTTTCCATGTTTATAATGTTATTTTGTATGTTCAAGAGAGCATAAATGTTTTCCAAAAGTTCGTAGTTTGAGCTCAAATGTCATATTCGTTGACCCTCCTGAAACGGACTTTATGAGTAAGTTGCACATAAAAGTCTAATTTCTGCAAAGTGGAATCAATTTTAGTAGACATTGTAACCTGTAAGATTTCCATCTGTTGGGTGTGTAGTGATTGCTGGAGATGCAGAGAAATGTTAATCCCACTAGAATAAAATACATCTGGGTGTTGCTGCAATTATTACTTTCTGGATAGATGCACAAAGCTTGCAAAGTAGATAGGTTAGTGTGGCCAATCATATAAATCACATCTTATAAGGATCATGTTGAATATAAATAATAATTGTTCTTTTCTTTTTAAGATGACATTCTCTTATTAATTCACTGGAATTATGCAGGCTATGTATTTTAAGAATTATCTCAGAGAAAAATCTTGACTCAGTTTATTTTGTTCTTTGGGAAATTTCGAGGGTTGTTTTTTTTTGTTCCATAAAATAATGTGTCATTTAAACTCCATATTATGACTTGTCTCATACGCCATGAGCCATTTTACAGGTGTTCTTTATGCAACCATGATATCAGTTCTGATAATCAAGATGATTGGGGATATGCCCAGGTGGAAAATTATAGTCATTTGTTGCATGGAGTGGTGCATGCTAATGGTTATGGCCACCTTGTCAGAATTAATGGCCAGGAAGGTGGCTCACAGATCTTAACAGGATGTGACTTGATGGATTTCTGGGATCGTCTCTGTAAACTGCTCCAAGTCAGGTGTGTTAAAAACTTAACAGCTTTTGGATTGTCTGCCATGTTCCCAAGTGAGTCTTTCACATTGTTTACTGAGTCGATATTCTTGTTTTATATGGTACTATGATTTGAATGGTCAATGCTAGATTTACTTAGTAGCTGGCAGAGCTACTAAGTTCCATGTTTTCCATTATGGTAGCTCTTCATTATGTGATAAGGATTGGATCATCAGTGAAAAATAGTTGCCAATTGCATATGCTCCTTTTATTTGCCAATAAATTCATAACAACTTATTTATTCATAAATTTAAAAAAATCTTGAGCTGTTTGAATTCTCTGAGAAGATTGATGCAATCTACGGCAGATGTATGAAGATTTCTCGTTTAATCACCTTGTAGGACAGAATTTAACCAAACATTAGGTATCCTTTGCCAAAATCTTAATGCATGTGGCATGGAGGTTGTCTCAGAAGCAACTGTTAACATAATGTCGTCCCACTGCTCTGGTAATATGTAGTTTTTAATGGTATAACCTTTGGTCAATTCGTCATCAGTTGCTGGCCAGAAACATTCTGTTTGTTTTCATTTATAGTGATGCTGCCTTTTGTGTTAAATCCACTCATAACATAGAAAAATCTTATTATTCTTTGTAATTGCTGTGTTCCACAACAAATATTCAGTCCTGGATGAAGTTTTTAGCATTAATACAGCAAATTCAGATTACCCAGTTGTATTTCCCTGGGCTGATCAACAGTTCAGCTCTACATAGGGCATTTCCTATTTGAAAGAAGCTCTGCATGACAATCTTGTTATGGTTCATAACAACGATCATTCAGATATCTTTAGGCTCTTGTTTACCACAATAAAATTGCTAGGCAGTATGGATAAATGACCTGTGCTTTTTTTATATATCTGTGTTTCTATGAAATGCTTTTAACTTATTATACCTACCTCGAACTATCATAGATTACATAGTCAGAAGACTTTATTATGCAAATCAATGTGTTGAGTTGTCGACAACTTGACGTGAGTTTATGTGAACATGTTGTATGGCGTGTGGCTTTCCGTGATCTGTTGAAAACCAATTTCGAGGCTTGGACTTATATCTTGAATGACTGCAATCACAGCTTAACTTTGAATAAAAAGTGTGAACTCAAACCTAAAATACTGGCACTAATTTTGTTGCATAAAAAATTTGTTCTGATAATATCAACTGTTCTGCATTTGTTTCTTTCTATTTCTGTCCGTTGTGTATTAGTAACCGAAGTTTGTTTTGAATGACAGGAAAGTCACAGTCATGGACTTGTCGAGGAAACATGATATGGAGTATCGCCTCTTACATGCAGTCAGTGCCGGCCATTCTTGGTTCGGAGATTGGGGATACCGGTTTGGTGTTGGAAGTTTTGGTATCACTGCTGAAACCTACCGGAAAGCAATTGACACCCTCTCCAGCATGCCATTGTCGTTGTTCTTCGGTCATGCGCGAGTTCCTCGGAGCCGGTTGCAGAATACTATCGCATTATATCAATCCATTGCGGACTACCAACTCATTACTGTGAGGGACCTTTTCTGCTATGTGACTGGATTGCTTCGAAGTGCTCATGGACAGAAACATTCAGAAACATATGCAGAGACATCACCAGAAGCCATCAAAAGGAAACCATGCCATTGGCCAGATGACGACGTTAGGCGAGCAGAGGATATCATGATCAAGGTTCTTCGTGCCGCTGATGTGTCGCGGTGGGTGTCTTTGCGTGATCTCAGGGGAGCAGCAAGCTGGAGCGTAGGGTCACCTGAGCTTCTCGATCACTGCTTGAAGAGTCTCGGTGGCAGATCAACTGATGATGGTTTGGTTGTATCAGTTAGATGCAATGCTGAAACAAGTACATTAGAATTCAGGTCAGTAAGTTTACAGTTTACTTCCCACCTTATCGTGGCATCATAGTTCTCTCAACCTCAATTTTTTCATTGTATCTTTACAGACTTGAAGCTGCTACGAATGAAAGCAAGGCATTGGATGGCCAAGGCCTATGGAGACCTTCAAGAGATCACCTTCTACGTGATCTCAAATTCTTGTATCATGCTGTTCTTAGCCCTGAGACTATGCAGTATGACAAGCTACGAGTGACGCGCGAGTCTGCCCGGAGCTCTGCAGTTACAGTTCTCGACTGCAAGCATTTCATCAAGCACTATGATGAATCAAATGATTGGTTACTTCCAGATCCTTTCGCACTAAACATATGGTGCCATGTCGAGCTACTAGACCAGCCAAAGTCCAACGTCGCACCTCCGCCGGAGCTCCTCGTGCTTCCGGCAACTGCGACTGTCGGAGACCTGAAGGTCGAAGCTACAAAAGCGTTCAGAGAAATCTACCCTATCCTCCAAACCTTCCAAGTCGAACTGCTCATGGATTGCAAAGCTGCAAGTGACACCACTCAGCTCAAGCTCCTTTTCGGCTCAAGCGGGACGGCCCGAGTCGGAGGACGGTGCAGTGGCGGCAGGCGTCGGCTAGGGCAGTTCCGGATGGAGAGGGGGATGGCGAAGTGGAAGGTGAACTGTGTCTGCGGCGCTAACGACGACGACGGCGAGAGGATGCTGGCTTGTGATGCCTGTGGTGTATGGCGACATACAAGGTGCTCAGGGATCCAAGATTTTGAGGATGTGCCGAAAAAATTTGTGTGTAGATTATGTACAAGAGCCCACGAGCCTCGTGGACGTAGTAGTCGTAGCAGTAGTTTGTGTAAAGATAGCAAGTTGAGAGGGAGACGTGAGGGTGAAATTTTTTGTACAGTCACCCGGGAGGGAGAAAATAGGAGCTTGGCAGCAGCTGGGTGAAGGCTTTTTGTACATATTTCCTAGATCATGAGGTGTAATGAATTATGATGCTCTAATGTAAACTAGAACGTTGCAATCTGGACTTCCAGAAATCAATTCGGGCCCTCGTCTTTGTAGTATATTCAACTTATATACATGATGGGGTTAGCTCATTAGTCTAGCCTACAATTATCTACTAAAAAAAAAAGCTATTTGGAAAATATCAGCTCTGATTTTGGTTGAGTTGAGTTGATCTAGAGACGAGCCAATTAAATTAATTTTGACTCGACGATTTAGTCCTTTTGGACCAAAATTGACCTATCAACTTGATCAAGATTGGACCCGGATTAGGTCTTCCATCTATCCTGGCGCTCCATAGATGTTCCCCTAATCCTCGGTGCGGCCAAGAGCAGTGTGAGCTGGGCTTTTCGGCGCTTAAAACTTTTCGTTTCCTCCCTCTAAATCCGCTGCTGCTCTGGGTAAGCTCTCTTGGCTTCTTATTCTTCTTCTTCTTCGTCGTAAATCCTACTCGCCTTTGTTGGATTCGCTAGTCGGAGAAGAGTCATGAGTCGAAAGAGAGGATGCCCATCTGATGCTTTCGTTGTTGATGCGTAAAAACCGATTCTTTTATATTATATTCGGTTTCTGATTGAAAGAGAATTTCGAACCTTCGATTGGGAAAAATAGGCTTCGTGTAGTGATTGGTTTTGACTCTCTAATGTTTGTATTCTTTCTTTTATTTAGGATTTGAGTTTGATGGCTTGTGCCGCTTGTAGTATTCGGAATTGGCCAAGATTTGTGGAAAAACATGCCACTAAGGCATTCTCGCAGAGTCATCTCTGTCGTGGTTTGAGCTTTTCAGTCTCCTTTCCTGCTTATCAAACATGGAGTCCTCCTTCCTCTGCGCGTTTTAGAATAACCCATACATCATCTAGTTGGAAACTCATCGCAAGGGCTTTGGCAACTAATGACCGCAACTTTGACGGAACCAAGTCTGGTAATGACAGTGGCAGTGCACGCGGTTCTGGTGAGATTTGCTAATTTAGTTCTTTTGTTTGTCACGGCCTCTGGATTCAGCTTTCTTTTGATGAAGAGTGCATCTAATGCATTATGATAGCTATAAATTTAAGTAGCAGTACTTGGGTACATTAGAATGTTTGTAATATTTTCAATTTAAGTAGCAATACTCTGGATTTTCTTATTTAGTTATAGTTGTCTTAGAAGAGCTCTGGTTATTCTGATTGATACTTTTGGAATAACCGCCTTTTGTTTTCTGGAAGTTGTAGTAGATCGGGATATCAATGCAGAAGATTGTTTTTTTTTTCCTTTGATTGCAAGGATATAGTGAATCAGGATATGGTTGTTTTTTGCCAGTAATTGTTGAATTGGAGTTTCCATTTGGATGGCTAGGTTTTAGGGAGAGTTGCTGATCTTATGAGAGTTAGTCTGGCGTTCTAATTTCTTATTGGCCATGGAGTAGCAGGGTATCAAGCTGGTTGTAATTTAAATCCATAATAATTTGGTTATTGTAGTTGTCGATCTTAATGGAGCTGTTTTGACATTTGAGGCTTAATTGATTGATGCGTAACTGCTTTTACTTTTTTTAACTGTTTTTTTGGTGGTGGGAGTCGATTATTTCTTTACTAAAATGGCATGAGTAAGGTCAAGATATCCTTTCTATTCTATTTTGAAACTTATAGTTTATGATACCTAGTGGACTGCCATCATCACTTTCATGAAAATTAAGATGAATGTTTGGAAATATTCTTGCATTGTTGTGAAACATCTTCGTTTTCTCTACTATTAGCAATATCTCTTTATTTTTTCTTCTCTGTTTATGGTAGAAAGTCCTGATAAACTTCACATATTTATTAATGTACAAAGGAAGGGTGGTGGTGTTGGTCATTGGTGGTGGTGGACGCGAACATGCTCTTTGCTATGCCTTGCAGCGATCTCCATCCTGTGATGCAGTATTTTGTGCGCCAGGAAATGCAGGGATTGCTCATTCTGGAGATGCCACCTGCATTTCAACCCTCGACATTCTTGATAGCGCAGCAGTGATCTCCTTTTGCCGCATGTGGGGAGTTGGGCTGGTGGTAGTGGGTCCTGAAGCCCCTCTGGTTGCTGGTCTTGTGAATGACCTTGTTAAGGCTGGGATCCCAGCATTTGGACCATCATCAGAGGCTGCAGCACTGGAAGGATCAAAGGATTTTATGAAGAAGTTATGTGACAAATATGGCATCCCAACGGCAAAGGTATACACCGATAGCCTTTCAGGAATTCTATTTTTCATCTTATTAGTAGAGTTGTGTTATGCATGGCTCCATGTGCTCTAATAGTGCTGATTCGAGTCACGAGAACAACCTCTCTATATTGGGTGGGGTGGGGGGCAGGGGGTAAAGTTGCAAACATTTGTGCCCTTTCAAGGCGAAGCCCTCGCACATCAGATGCCTTTTATCTGTATCATGTTCTTCATGTTTTCAATTATTAATGAAGTTTTGATAAAAGAAAAACTCATCCTAGTTTGTGTCAATAGCCTCATCTTGGTCATGAACTCACATGCATCCATTGATCCCCAGCCTTGAAAAGTACAAGTAGTGTACAAAGAGTAGTCAAGTCAATTCTTTTCTGTCACAAGATTACTTGAATAATAGATAAGGATCTTTCATAACTGTGTTCCCAATCTCCATTCTGTTTAATTATTGAATTTACTCTAATAGGAAATCATCTTCTGGAAATGGATGTACATGCACTATTAGTTTCTTATCTGGCATAAGTAAATGATATTTATCGCTGCTCTATTCATACTATTGTCAATGATTGCACAAGAGAAATTATTGCCTTCCATTTATTTTTCTCATTCAGTATCGCACATTTACAAGTCCTTCTGAGGCAAAGCAGTATGTCACAGAGCAAGGGGCTCCTATTGTTGTCAAGGCAGATGGACTGGCTGCTGGAAAGGGTGTAGTTGTTGCCATGAACTTGCAAGAGGCATTTGAGGCTGTAGACTTGATGCTGGTTGACGGTGCTTTCGGCTCAGCTGGTTCACGAGTCATCATTGAAGAATTTCTTGAGGGTGAAGAAGCATCATTCTTCGCATTGGTGGATGGTGAAACTGCCTTGCCTCTTGAATCTGCACAGGATCACAAAAGAGTCGGTGATGGTGATACTGGACCAAATACAGGTGGTATGGGCGCATACTCCCCTGCACCAATATTGACAAAAGAACTCCAGTCCATAGTCATGGAAACAATAATACTTCCAACTGTAAAAGGGATGGCAGCTGAAGGCTGCAAGTTTGTTGGCGTGTTATATGCTGGGCTTATGATTGAGAAGGTATCTGGGCTGCCTAAGCTCATAGAGTACAATGTGCGTTTTGGAGATCCAGAATGCCAGGTTAGCAACTTTAATTTGTTATCTGATATCATATTCTTCAGGTCCTTATATAGGTATTGTCCATCAACATTTATATTCCTCTACCTCATGCTTATTATACACTCATTTCTCTTTGGACAGGCACTGATGATGCGATTGGAGTCTGATTTGGCAGAAGTTCTACTTGCAGCTTGTAAAGGAGAGTTAGGCCAGGTATCACTGAGCTGGTCTCCTGAATCAGCCATGGTGGTCGTGATGGCAAGTCGAGGTTATCCAGGGGTGTATCAAAAGGGATCTGTAATTAGAAACCTCGAGGAAGCAGAGCTGGTTGCTCCAATGGTTAAGATATTTCATGCAGGCACCACTGCAGACGCTGATGGAAACTTCATTGCCTCAGGAGGGCGTGTGCTGGGCATTACTGCAAAGGGAAAAGATATAGAAGAAGCAAGGTCCAGAGCTTATAACGCACTCGAAGTTATCGACTGGCCTGAAGGTTTCTTTAGGCGGGATATCGGCTGGAGAGCACTCAGACACAGGCAATTAGCTAGTCATTGAGGAGTATATACTTCCATAGATGTTGAGAAACTATAAGCTGTTTTGCGTTAGAAATCTAATATTATCATAGCTGCGAGAAAGCAATGCAGAAAAAGGATACAGATTCAATCTGTGAAATGCTAGTTTTAATATGACATGAACAAACATTTAATTGGCTAGCAGTCAGGTTTGTCAATGTAATGGTCCTGAAACTTAATTCACTCAGACGGATGGGATCTCTGATTGATATTAGTTACTTCAAGCCAAATGAGGTTTTAATGTGGTAGCTCAATGTAGCATGGGAAAGGAATAGTAAGCATTGGGTGCTTTAATAGGCTACCAAGCTAATACTGTTGATCTGACATTGTACAAAAGCAAGCTCTTCAATCTTCCAGATTGCATATAGAGCTGAAGTCTTAGTTTACTCCTCTAACCCCTGTTTAACTTCTGAGTTCTTTGAATAGTTCAAGCAATTCTCATATATGTTCCTTTCTGATCTTTCATTTATCATTTTTTTAATGACCCAGTGGTCAATGTCCGATTCAATTTTAATAATTAGATATAGGACACAGTTCCAAATGCAAGTAACTAAGTGACAATGGCATGGTTTAATTTTCAATTAAATATATTTTGCCTCTTTTATTTTAGAGCAAAGTTATTTCTAAATTTTATTTATAAAGACAAATATTGTTAACATAAACGATAAAATAATGTACAAATATATATATTTAAGGGATAGATTAATAAAGAGATAAATTTATTTTTATAATTTTTGAATGAAAACTCTAGTGGTTATGAATTAAGTTGGAGTCACAAAGTATACTTTGATCTATTATACCGGTTTAATTTATTTTTAAAATAATTCTTTTCGAAAAAACCAGGGGATGGTTGACGAGCCCCACACGACACTCTCTTTAGTGCCATCACCGTCAGAGACGACGCGGAGTGTACTTATCAGTAAAGAGCGAATCCATTTCTAAGGCTAGATCTCGAATCATCTATCCAATCGGCCAAACGTCACGTCGAGAGTTAACTCGGGTGATGTGAGCTTGAACCTCGAATTCCGCCTTAGATCTGGCGTTGCCATACCCTTCTCCCACTAAAATTTCCCGGTCCAAAGAGAAAAGAAAAAAGTCAGCAATACCGACGTCTTAAATCTATTAAAATCTCGGGCCAACTACCCCGAATCCATGAAAAGAGGTTTTAAAGAAGAAGTAAGCAATCCAGTAGCTTCTTCTAAAATCTAGGGTTCCCGGGCTGCCATCTTGCTTCGGATCCGACTGAGCTGGTTCTTGGAGGCTTTTATTTTTTGCGCTCGCGAGAGATCTCTGAAATCTTTGGAAAAATCGATTTTGGAAGCTTTTTTTAGTAGAGAAATCGACGATTTGTTCGAAGAGTTCAAGTCGCCAGCTTCCGATCACGCTGTACATTCTAGGGTTCGCGAAAGAGTTCGAGCTTTTTTAGTTGCAATTTCTTTGTTTTGCGGGGGGGAAGAGTCGATCTTTTGAGCTTTCCTGATAGAGAAATCAACGATTTGTTCGAGAACTCTAGGGTTCCTGCAAGTGTTTGAGGGTTCTGATTTGGATGCTCAAGAATGGCGCTTAAGCTCCCACCGCTGAAAGCTGCGGAGATAGCAATCAACTCGATCGGGTTAGGTTATGATGTGGCGGCGGATATCCGGCTCAAGTACTGCAAGAAGGACTCACCGGATCCGTGGTTGATCGAGCTCGACCGCAACGAGGTGCAGGACATTGTTCTTCCTGGTGGATTGGCTGTCTCTGATGTGCCAAAATCCATTAAGTGTGATAAAGGAGAGAGGATGCGATATAGGTCGGATGTATTATCGTTTCAACAGGTATGCTTCTTGCTTTAATTGTTGGCATGTCATATGATAATATTGGTTCTAGTGGTGGAATTGTTTCCTTGCCATCAAATTTGGAAGCATCGTTGTGCGACTTTTGTTTGTTTTTTTCATCTCGATTATGCCGTTGTTGCTTAAAGAGCGCCATTTTTGGTGATTCTTTCGTTTAGAATGATAAACTAACTGACCGAATGCATCCCTTGCGGTACAAGACGTTGTCATTTAGAGTCTGTTGTCATCTTTCCAGAGCATGTTTTGTTAACTGGATACGGGTAGCATATCTTGCATCTTGTGTTAAAATATGTCTTAAAATGGCAGAACGCACCTATCTACGGCACCATGGTAACTTGATTTGTAACGACACGAAGGATTAACAAATAAATTTTTTTTTAAAAAAATCCATAATATTAAGAATTCAATATGAGCTACCAAGTTTAATTCACTGATTAATAGAACTCCAAGGATAATAACAAAATTCAAATGTGATTTCCAATGTGTTACCAAATAAACTAAAATAATACATAGTTTTGGAAACAAAAATAACTAATACAATTAAAAGTGGAAGGATAAATCCTAAATGGAGGTGGAGTCCTAGTGCACCACGTTCAGTTGTCACGTTGACTAGTTTCTAAAATGTTAGGAGGGATTTTATGAACCAATAACTATAGCTCAATGAGCGAAATTCGCTCAAAAGCCAAATAAGTACAAAATCCACAAGCATGATTTTAAAAGAAATCAACTCAACAATATATAGTAAATAAATAACTCTAAGCATGTTCATAACCTTAATGATAGGGCACAAATAATCTCTAAATACCATATTTTCTTATTTGGGTATGTGCTTTGTGGATTCATATCAACTATAATTCATCTTGAGATGATGCTCGAATTTTTTTCTTTTAATTAATCAATTTAGGGTCACCATAAGGTGTTACTATGTGAAAAACTAATCCACTTAGAGTCATCGCAGAAAGTTTTCCAAATTAACTTAGGATTTTTCCTAATTTTGCCAAAGTTATCTGCAATGATCTAAAATAGGAGTGCCCTTCTAGGTTTTTAGATAAATTTGAGTCATCATGAAAAGTCATGAAGCAATCTATATCGAGACTGTTCTCTAAGTCATACCAATCACAACTTAAATTTTCTCATTATTTGCTCATGATCATTATACTTGCTATTTGCATGAAAAATAACAATGCACAATATATATATATATATATATATATATATAGCATGTAGAGAACATGATGCTATTACATGAAGATAACATAATATATATTATGCTAACACACATATTTTGCATGAAGATAACATCTAAATGGAATGACTGAAATCTCTAGTCTAGGTGTGAAGTAGTGAAGTAAAATCGTCATCTTTAATAACAAATAAATAATATATTTTAATATAATCATAACCATGATTTCTGAAATTAAAATCTAATTTGATTTAATTTGACTTGGGCCTAATTAAAGCCCAAAGAAATAAAACCAGGCTGGGCTGCATCTGCAGCCCATTGATCACCACAGGGTTGGGCACCTAATCCCTCAAACAATTTGGAAATCTGACAACTTGCTGAGAAAATCGTGCCTGCCTCCTCGTCGCATAATGGGCGAGAGGAGAGGAAGGGAAGGTGGCTCACGTGCATCACACATGATTTTTTTTCTGGTTATTACATGATTCACCTCTGCTTTCATATATCCTGGAATTCTTGTGCCTATCACATTGCCATATTATATTATTATGTGTCTCCTGCAATTTCTGCATTATAATTGTCAGCATGCTGCTGAAGAAGGAATTGTACCTAGGGCGAGCATCCATCCTTTGTCACTGTGATACCACCTTGGTGGTCCCTGAATCCTGTGTTATCTAACTGCAAAGTGCCATTTTTTTAACTCTCACATATGCTGTTTTTTTTTTGTTCTTGTATTCACTGTTTTCTAAAATGTTGGTTGTGACTTCCACAAAATGAATGAAATTACTACAATCTTACAGTAGTTACCACCAGTATGGATAGATAGTAAAATTTATCTTTTTAATTATTCAAGGAACTCACTTTCTTTCTTCATGCTTATCAACTTTTCACAGATGTCAGAGCAATTCAACCAGGAGATGTTGTTATCCGGCAAGATTCCCTCCGGCCTCTTCAACCATATGTTTGATTTTTCTGGTTGCTGGCAAAAAGATGCAGCTAACACTAAATCCCTTGCATTTGACGGATGGTTCATTACCCTATACTCTGTGGCGCTCTCAAAATCTCAAATCGTACTCCGCGATCATGTTAAGCAAGCTGTTCCATCAACGTGGGATCCTGCTGCTTTGGCAAGGTTAGCAGCTGGTTTTATCATGTGTCATGGATAGTCTGACATAATATAACAATGATTAAGGCTCATATGTCCCAGTGTACAGATCGTAAAATTGCTCCATTTGTTTCTGCAGAGTATTTGGATACTTCTCTTGCTTTTGTCCTGATGGCTCATTGTGAGCTCAGTTAGATTGACTTTTATTTGATGAACGTTGTTGTTGCATGTTGTTACATCATTGCTGAGTTATTTTACGATTATTAGTCATAGTGCAGCAATTTTTATAAGGACATTATTGTAGGGCCAAGTACCATTACCTAGTTTAAAATCTGATTAAAGAATCACAGATCCCGGAAACTCCCTTGATATACATTTTGTTTAGTGCTTTAATTCTTAAAATCTTGATGAACATCTATCTTTGCACTTCCAGGTTTATTGATAAATTTGGGACTCATATTGTTATTGGTGTGAAGATGGGAGGAAAGGATGTAATTTATGTGAAACAGCAGCATTCCTCAAGCTTACAAGCCATTGAAGTTCAGAAGAGGTTAAAGGAATTGGCAGACAGGAGATTTCTCGACACAAATGGCCAATTTGATGTAAACTATAATAAAGGAGCATATGGGAAAGATAAGGTATTTGCTCCCACTTGTCTCTCAGCATTTCTTTTGTCCTGCTTACTTGGAACTTAGTATCTTCCAATTCTACCATCAGATAACTTATCACATATTCCTTGGGAGTTTGATAAGAAGAAGCAACAGGATTGCGATATGTCAGGATCCCTATGCCTCTTCTGAGAAGAGCATCCACTTCTGTCAAATTTATGTCTGAAATTTGTTTCTAGTCTTCTACGGATTTAAACTAATTTGCAATTCCAGAGCAGTAGGATGTATTCATTTCAACTTCATGTGGCAAGTAACCTCGGTAATGTTAGGATCTTGTTGAAGAAATAAATTAATCTCTATGCATGGTGTTAAGATCTATTGGATGGCTTTTCTTTATCCTCATTGCATTAGAATATAAGGATGTATATTCTAACTTGTAAGCTTACCAAGGTCCATAATATGCAATGTCGGACGATGATGTTGTGTTTCAGCAATTGCATATATTCCTTGAGTCCTTTTTACTTTCTCTGGCATTAAAATGAAGAATTATAGAGCATATATCTCCCTCCCTATATATGTATGTATGTATATTATACATGTACATGTAAATATATATATATTGCAGCCACACAGTGCATGTCTGTTCTATCTTCTTTCCAACTTCTGTTGCATGTCTTTTGTGTCTCAAGTATCAAGCATTTAATAGTAACTTGTGCAGGTTGATATGAGAGAGCAACGGCTGCGATTTGCTGACTCCAGTCCGTCAAGCTCTTACTCTACAAAGGAGGTATCCTATTTTGAAGATAATGTTCTCCGCTGCCCTCTATTTTGCCAATATGTTATGACTGACTGAACAAAATTTTATTCTGTATACTTTGTACCTAATTTCAGGACATTATGAAAACTTTTAAGCGTAGAGGCGGGAAAGATAATACGGATTTATCCCATACTGAGTGGTTGAATACTATTCAGTTTGAACCTGATGTTATCTCGATGACCTTTCTGCCAATTACTTCTCTCTTGAATGGAGTTCCTGGCAGTGGATTCTTAAGCCATGCCATCAATCAATATCTACGTTGTAAGTACAAACTGTTGTTTGTAATAAGTTACGAATCATTACTGCAAACTGGGGTTAGTGAATCTTTTGTTACAAACTGAACCATTTTACAAGATTATTATCATTGAAGTATCTGGAGTTCAGGTGTACTTTACTTTGTCTATATTGCGCATTGAAGAAGAGGGAGCAATTTTAGGGCTTCTTTAAAATTTTATGTGTTATCAAGGCCTTTGATGTTTGCTGCTTTTGTTTTGTTAGTAAGAAACTTCTCTTGACTTCAGATAAGCCACCACTCGAAGAGCTTCATCAGTTTTTGGAGTTTCAGTTGCCAAGACAATGGGCACCTGTCTATAGTGACCTTCCCCTTGGACCACAGCGGAGAAAACAGAGTATTGCATCTCTGCATATCACTTTCATGGGTCCAAAGCTTTATGTCTGTACCAGTATGGTAGGTACCTAATTGTTTTAAAACTTTACTCCCATCTTGCTGTATCTTAATATCTATACTGCATTGCTAGTCCTTTTTATAATAGTTTCATAATTAGGGCGGGGAGGGGTGGTTGGTGGTGCTTGAGTGCTATTTTATGCAGTTCAATGAAAACATTGCTAGGCATGCTTTCTTAAAAAAAAAATAGTTGACAGAATAACATATGCTGGATCATATAGATTCCTAACATCTCCGTTCATTAGCTGATATTGTCATTTAAGAAAAAAAACAACAGGTCGAGCAAGATATCTTTATGATATTATTTAGAGCATGTCAGGAAATTGCGAGAGGGATTGAATGGAGAGGATAGGGGCTGAAATTCAACATTATTTATAATGCCTTGGGATCAACTTTCAAGTATTTCAATTTCAAAGCAAACATGAATTTGTTTGAATGTTTTAATCAATTTGTGATCAAAAGGTTGCGACTCTTTATGTGAAAAATGTAAATATTCCTTTTCAAGTTAATTGTCCCTGAATGTCGAGATTTGATTTGCTCAATTATGTGTTGAGTGCATTACGGATGATAATGTTAAAGAAGATCCTGAAGTGAAACCCTGTTAGGGCCTTTTTCGTTTGGTTCTTGTATCAAGAAAAGCTCATCTGAAAAGTTCTCTTTGTTTGTTAAATGACAGCCAACAAAAGGTCTGCTATAATTTGAGATTTTGTTTGGATGGTCATTCCTTTCTATGCATTATTTTCATCTTATGGCCTCTAATGAGATTCAATGCAGGTTGATGTGGGCAAAAGACCTGTCACTGGTCTAAGGTTGTATCTGGAAGGAAAGAGTAGCAATAGATTAGCTATCCATCTCCAACATCTCTGTTCCCTTCCTCAAACCTTCCAGCTTCAGGATGATCCGATTAACTACAGTTCTGATCTGACATATGACCGCAAGTATTATGAACCGATTCAGTGGAAATACTTCTCCCATGTCTGCACAGCACCAGTCGAGTCCGAAGATTGTTCCATTGTGACTGGGGCTCAGTTATATGTAGGCAGTCATGGCTTCAAGAAAGTTCTTTTTCTCCGGCTCTACTTCTCAAAAGTTTGCAATGCAGTTTTGGTCAGGAATTCTGAATGGGAAGGATCACCAAACTTGGTCCAGAAATCTGGCCTAATCTCCACACTGATCAGCACTCATTTTTCTGTGGCAGCACAGAAGCCGCCACCTCGTCCTGCAGACGTGATTATCAACTCGGCAGTGTATCCTGGTGGACCACCAGTTCCAGTGCAGGCACCGAAGCTGCTTAAGTTTGTTGATACAACTGAGATGGTACGTGGTCCACAGGACATGCCGGGATATTGGGTGGTCTCTGGTGCAAAGCTGAATCTAGAGAGGGGTAAGATCTCACTGCGTGTTAAGTACTCACTCTTGACATCTATGCTGCCTGACGACGATTATTAGTTGGAAGAGCAATGATAGAAGCAATTCTGCAATGGAGAAATTTACTCATATTAAATGGGAGCCAACTTCTATGCACAGGTAGAATCGCAGTTTGGATGTCTTGAGTGTAGCCTTATTGCGGCGTACCATCTGCAGCTGTTTGGGAGTTATGATCTTCACCTTTTCATGTACATTACAATCTTGTTCAAAGAATCATTTCTTGGTACTGTTGTGTTCAGAAATTTTTTTTTTTTCGTTTTCTGTAAGCAAATGAATGTTCTTTTGTACCCTCTCTGTTCATGTATACGAGATTGAACCTAGAGTACCACATAGTGGCTTAGATGCTTATGCATGTGATTCTTGACCCAAATGGCAAATCTTGAATAAATGAAATAAAATTATTTTTTTGCTTGACATGTAATAACTATATGCTCAAAGGTGACCTTTCTTCTCCAGGCATATTAATACACAACAATAGCAAAGGTTGGCTTTGGGAGATGAGTAACCATTACTGCTTGACCTCCAAGTGAAAAATGAGACTGTTGGTACTACCAGCTTCATTTTGGTGCAAGAATGGTGGGAGAAAAAAAAACCATACATCTTATTATATAGCCAAGCATGGAATCAAGTAAGGTGTTACTGAGAGATGAAGGTATGGTGGGCATGGGATGGCCAGTATATTTCTTCTCTTGAGCAAGGGAGAGGAGCTGGCTGAGCAAGATAGGTAGGATATAATTGCCCAGGCATCAAAACAGAGAAACCTGGCTGATATGGTACTGTTACCTGTCATATTTGTGGACAAAAGAAGATAAATTAAAACTCAAAGGAAGAAGGATAATGTATATGAAACATTGTTCCAGAGAACACTGAAAATGTTCTGAAATTTGACTTACAGATAGTGAATTACTGATCTTGCCAAGTGAATTCATCTGAACATGATGTTGGCCAGTGTGCATGGAACTAAGAACATCATCTTGAGTTGTTGATTCTGAGAGCTTTGGCTTAAGCAAATGTTCAAAGATGGCCATGATGAGGAACATAGACACTAAGATCGCTGTCGCGACGAAACCAACAGAGATAGCATTCATGGATGTGCCAAAATCCTTCCAAGAAGATTCCCCACCAATTAGTTCAGATGTTGTCAGGTTTTCTCTCCAAAATTTTGGCCTCTGGCCAATGCTACTCATTGCAAGTTCCAACTACACTTTTCCAAGTCCAAATTGATCCTTCTGCAATAGCGTCTAGCTGAAAGTATTGGCTTACACAGGTAGGAGCAATTCAGGCACTCTAGTTCTGATCCAGAATTCAGATTATTTTCACTTCTGAAGAGCTTTGGTGATCTGGAGCACTTCCTAGGAAAGAAACATCCACAATTGAAATTAAAAATAAAATAAACAATACGTAGCGAATTGAGGAAGAATGTAAATTCTCTTCAGTTTGGTGCAGTCTTCTGATTTCACAAAGAATACATGAAAGAGGAAGAAAAAGTAACAGTAAAATATTATGACAACAAGAATGCTGATTGCTTGCAGAAAAAGGTATAATGGTAGGGGGAAAACTAGTAAGCAATCAAAATGTAGGTATCTGGAGAGCTGAAAAATGAACATACAAAGAAACATAAGTAGCAAATTGAATTGAAATTAACAAACAGATGCGAGGCATTCTCTTTATTGCCTCAATACAATTATTGCGAGATGAAACAGATTAAAATTAGGGAAAATCAAATGGCTAACCTGCTATTACAGAGACAGAAGCTTCATGAACTGATCCTTCCAAGGTAAGCTAGTGGTATTTCCATTTCAGCTCTTTCATATAACTTCACTGTGAAGAAAGGAATAATTACTTGAATGAACCCATCAACTTGAACTATTGAAGGCTAAAGACCATGGGAGTACTTAGGAATCTCTTCTCTCCTTTTATTTCTCTCATAAAACTTACACTACCACCTGCATTAAAAAAGCCAAACATCTCACAGACATCAGAAATGGTTTGTGTCTGTAATCTAACAGTAAATATGTACTTAAAGGAATAAAAAAGTTGAGCTGGTGAGGTAGTAAGCTAAATTTTTTCTCAATATGACATTGTTAAAAAGAAAAGCTGACAAAAGCAATGTAGTATATGTTTTATTTACTGATGGAAGGCTGCAAGCATGGCCCAAAATAATTTCTAAATCACATCTGACTTCCGCAATATTATCATCAGACCCCATACTAGAACAGCTGTAAGAATTCAGAGGAGAAAGAAATAGAATCGAGGATCTGAGTCTAGGTTCTTACTTGAAAACGTTTGTGGAGATAGCATTATTTCAGGCAAGAAAGAGAAGCAATTGCCTTAAAAAGACTAGTATGTTCATGAATGTGAAGAGATCCAGATGATTTGGAAAACTCAAGTTCCTTCATTTAATGATTGCGTAAAACCGGTAATTGGGCCCATATGATTTTGTCAGAAACTAGAAGCCAGTATTACTGCCTATTTATCCATCAGAAAAATGGGGGAAAAAATCATAACAGGTTGGTAACACTCTTAGCTTCAAAGGGAAAAAGAATTATGATACAAAACTATAGATGCTATTATTACAAAAGCAATATAAGGCCAACAAGAAAACATGGCTACTTAGGCTGTGATGAGCATCCCCTGGTCCATCTTCAACAAGATAATAGCTACTGCCTAAGGAAGAAATCAAAGCCTGCCAAGACCTAATAATGCATGATAGATGTGACACCGACAATATAATTACAATTTCTCCTGATTGAATGATTGAACTTGAATACATAGTGCAAAGCTTGTTGTTTTCCCTTGCTTTCTCAATCAGAATGCAACAGTTTAACTCCAAATTGTAATTCGAGCTGAACTGCAGTTGTTGAACTTCATCTATGATCTGAAGAGATAGATCCATTAAATGAAGTGAATTAATCCGCTAAGTTTAACTGCCAAATTATAATTCGATCTGAACTGCAGTTGTTAAACTACATATATGATTATTCATTGGATGAAGTGAATTAATCCGTTAGGTTTTGAATGAAACACGGTTAATTTCTTCTAGTTATTTTCTTGACAAAAGTTTCCTCTAGTTAAAAAAAGGGACTTTTTATTTCACACTCTACATTATGTGTTTATTAATTCAATCACTGCATTTTGAATCCTGAATCTCCCTTACATTTGTCTTCAAACTTTCAAACAAATGGCCCAAAAAAACAAAAAAAACAAACAAAATATTTCTATTAATCTGTGCATCAGCATTTCCCTATCAGATCTGTGTAAGTGAGAATTTGAGTAATTACCAAAAGGATAATTTTATTTGTATGGTCACTTCATTCCCAAAAGCAAAGGGTCCCCTAATTGTATGGTCTACAAAGATATAAAGTTAAAGCAGAAGCAGAAAAGCCATGCATATATCTGTGATTTTTGACCTTCCTAATTCAATATCAAGTACTTCACTTTCTCAGTCACTCCTATGGGGGAAAAAAGGTACTACTGAACAACTAAATTAAACCAGGCATAACATCATAAGGAACAAAGAGAACAAAAAAGATACAAACATGGAATTCTTGATTGTCAGAATATTAGGGATTAACTAGAGAGTTATTCGTGTGTGTCCGAATAAGACGAGATGTATGCAATCTTACTCTAATTTACCATAACGGCTACTTTTCGTGACTGAGATAGTAAATCATAGGCTTACCAAAGAAGAATATACTCCTATTTATTAAATATTGAGTCCCAAAAAATGCAGACAAGGCAAAATAATGATGTACTATTCAAAGAAACCATGTCAAGAATTTAAGAAGCCAGTAATGATTTTAAGAAAGAAGCAGAGCATTAAACTAATGCTTTCATCTTGGATGGGAGACTAACATGATAAGACAGTGTTAATGGCAAACTAAACAAGTCCTAACTTTCCAGCACCATCAAATCATCACATTGGGATGTGGTGGAACACAACAACATTGCTAAATTATATGCAAATATATGAAGATGAAGTGCTACATTTCCTTTTCTTTAGACATACTACTGATATATAACAGTAATTTAGACTGACAGAAGAATTCCATGAAGTAAAATTTTTGAACAATTAGTGAGATGCAGATAAAATAAAACATATAAAATGTTCAATTGGATTGTGATTTATTCTTGGTTCCTTTTCTTTTCAAATGCAAGAACTTTAGATCACTGTCAAGTGTCAAACAAGGTGAGTAAAGTAAGGAAGACAAGAGGCAAAGAAAAAAAAAAGGAAAAAAGAGGAGGGAATAAATTCTGGAAAACTAAAAAAAGTGAAAAAGAAAAAAAGAAAAGAAAAGAATAGTTATATTGATTAAAGGAGAAAGATAAAGGTAGCAAGTGTTCCTAAGTGGCCACTCTGACAGCAGATTTTCTACTGCTCTGACTGCAGAAATTTCCTGCAGTCTGGTTTCTTGCTTGGCTGCCACAACTCATGCATGAAAGATTCATCTATCAAGCATGAAAGATCATTCTTTGTTGCTGTAAACTGCAAAATTCTGAGATATACATATGAATATCCTAACATCTTGCATTAACTAGTTTTAGAAATATTTTACTTTCTGGTTTTTAAATTATTTGAAATCATCAAACATCAAATTTTTGAGCAAGGAAAGAGTGGTGAAAGATAGAAGGTTAAAGGTAATAAATGATTGCATAAGGATGGTTTTATAAGGAACTCAAATATTTTTTCAAGAACATACAACCAAAAGGTATAGAGTCTATAGACAATGTCACAATCTCATCAAAGTTCCAACAGGGACAACATAAAGACCCATAATTAGTTCCTCCTCCAAATGATGACAATCCACATGTAGATGTTACAACACTAATAAGCTACCAAATATAAACTATCAAAGACAACAGATGGTGGCTAAGGATTACAAAGATTACAAAAGCAAAATGCTATGATGGAAGACTATTGTACATGGACCACCCCATGCATGGAGAGCCTCATTTGGCAATGCTAATTATAGCCAGGCACAACTCTACATGGACGCATATCAGTAACCCCCTCTATACAAAATAAGAAATTGGAATATAAAAGTTGCAAACTCATAAGAATAACAGGGTTATTAATCAATCTTCAAGGCTTTTTTTTTTTAAGTCAACAGATCAGGGAAGAGCTTGTAGCAGTTGGTCTCCTTGCTGGGGCTACCCTTCTCTTGTGCTGTCACCGACGGCGGCGAGGGGGATTGCCGTTCCTCGGTCGCGTGTCGGGGGAACTCCGATAGCATCTGGACCACCTCACGCATCGTCGGCCGTTCCACGCTGTTCTCCTGAACACAGAGCATTGCAACAAAGAACACATGCATCACTTCATCTATAGGAACTGTGCTTAGCCTTGAGTCTACTATTCCAGTGACATTTTCCCTGCTGCAGTTTGTGATCCTCTTAGCCCACTGGACTATATCCACTCCGTCGCCGAATTCTCCGACCGGGCGCCGCCCGGTGATGAGCTCGAGTAGGACAACTCCGTAGCTGTAGACGTCACTCTTCTCATCTACTCTGAGAGTATACGCGTACTCTGCACACAAAAATGGATATAAAAATTAGTACATTTAAAGAAGAAAATGTTTCTGAAGTACATTCTATACTATCAAGTTTCTGTTTAATAAATATTTACAAAATATTCACATAGAGTATACGCGTACGTCCAATGGTTTTTCTTTTCTTTTTTTTTTAATAAAAAAAATCTATAAAAAGAGGGGTCGATTTATAAATACATAAAGCATAAGAGGTTTTCTATAAATAATGTGTAAAATTGTAGGTGGTCTTAAGTGGAGGCTAGCTAAGTACACGGACTCTCCGAATCCCGAGGCAAGCGTATCCCCCGTCAAATCTTTGGAGACTGCATAGATGACTAGTTTCGGTAAACCCAAGGAAAATTCTTCGCATGGATCAAAAGATATTATCGGTAGTTGGATTAGTCTTAAAACCCATACCCATGCCGTTGCTGCTTTACCATTTACTGAATACGGGGGGTTTCGGGCAGGGAAGTCACTTTCGGCAAAGTGGGGCACTGTTACCATTGCCACTGATCGGCTTTCTGAGTAGAGAGGCCGAGTGTCAGAGACTGCCATGTCGGCCTTCAAGGCCGTGACTCGGACTTCCATTTCCGATGTACGACTTCCCGGCACCGTAACAGGTGGGCGGAGCTCGTGGGTCCAACCCGGGAAAGGGGGGCGTCTACTGTCTAGTTCCCCGATGATGGGGCCCACGAGCATGAATCTAGCTAGGATTACGCCCCTCTCCAACGTACCATAAATAAGGGTTAAAATTGTCATTTAATCTACAAACAATTTTAAATGAAAAATATAGAGCGACAGTATATATATATATATATATATATGTATATATTGAAAAAAGACAGAATAAACATATAATTAATATAGGAGGAATCAAACGGTGGTAATTGAATTGGAGAGAGTGTTTGAGATTTGGGTACCGGGGGCGATGTAGCCGTAGGAGCCGGCGACGGCGGACATGCACTCGGAGGCAGCTCCGTCCTGGAGGAACTTGGCGAGGCCGAAGTCCGCCACGTGTGCCTCAAAGTTGTCGCCCAGAAGGATGTTGTTGGACTTGACGTCCCGGTGTACGATCATGGGACTGCAGTCGTGGTGCAGATAACATAGACCCCTGGCCGCCTCCAGCGCTATCCTGTACCTGCGGTCCCACCCCAGGAATCCCCCTCCCTTCCCGTGCAGCAACTCCCCCAGGCTCCCGTTGCTCATGTACTCGTACACCAGCACGTTCGCCTCATGATTCGTGCAGAACGCCAGCAGCCGCACGATGTTCCGGTGCCGGATGCTCCCCAGAGTCTTCACCTCCGCCCGGAACCCGTGGTCGTGTCCCCCGCCGCCACCGAGGCCCATCAGTCGCTTCACGGCGATCGCGTCGCCGCCGTTGGTCCGGCCCACGTAGACCACCCCGGCCCCACCCCGCCCGACCACGTTCCCCTCCTTCATGCACTCGAGCACATCCGACACGCCGAAGTCCACCTTCTGGAACGCCGTCAGTCGCCACGTATCGCCCCGGCCGGGTCCACCCCTGAACGATCGGGCCCGCAACGCCGCCGCGGCGGCGAACAGAAGGGAGCAAAGGAGGAGCCCCAGGGCGAAAACCAGCTTGAAGTCCCCCGGGAGACGCGGCGGCCGGGCCGGGCCGGCCGTGTAGTTGCACGGGTTGTTCACCACCGGCCCGCAGAGCCGGGGGTTTCCGGCGAATGCCGACGCGTTCAAGTACGCCAATTGCCCCGTGTCCGGCAGCCGGCCGGACAAGTCGTTGAACGAGAAATCCGCGGCCGTCAGACTCCGCATCGCGCCGATGGACGCCGGGATTGACTGACCAAGATGATTCCTCGACAGATTGAGATAATTCAGGATCCCGATCCGAGCAATCTCCGGCGGAATCTGGCCTGAAAGGTTATTCTGGCTGAGGTCAAGATAGGTGAGCTGGGTGCAATTCCCGATCTCCGGTGGGATTCCGCCGCTCAACTCGTTGCCGCTCAGGTCGAGCTTGACGACCTGGCTGAGCCGGCCGATCGCGGCGGGAATGGAGCCGCCGAGCCGGTTCCCACTGAGCAACAAAGTTTGGAGGGAAGAGAGGTTTGAAACGGAGTCAGGGATTGGACCAGAGAGCAAGTTGTTGGATAAATTGAGCTGCGCCAATTGGGTCGGGCTTTGGCTACTATATGGATTCTCTGATATGGGTCCAGTGAGGTAATTATTCTGGAGCTCCAAAAGATTCAACTGAGGCAAATAGAGCAATCCTGGGGGAATACTACCGTTGAGATAATTTTGTCCCAGTCTCACTCTAGCCAAGCTCAAACACTTGCCCAAGCTCTCCGGGACCGGACCGAACAAGAAATTCTTCAACAGGATCAGCACCTTTAGCCCGTTTGAGGGACAGAGATTACCCGGGATCGCGCCGGTGAGCTTGTTCGACGAAAGGTCCAGCACTCGGATGCGCGCGTTCGACCCCAGCTGGCCGGGGACGGCGCCGGTGAAGTTGTTCATGAACAGCTGCAGCGTGTCCAGCTGCGGGAGCTCCGCGATGAAGCCAGGGACTGAGCCATGGAGTCGGTTCATGAACAGGTTCAGTAGGCTCAGCCGCGAGAGCGCAGCGAGCTCGGCTGGGATCTCCCCCGTGAGCGCGTTGTTCGACAAGTCGAGCAAGACGAGCCCGGTGAGGTTGCCGAGCGACGCCGGGATCGGGCCGGACAGTCTGTTGGTGTGGAGGAAGAGGGTGTCTAAAGACACCAAGTAGCCGATCTCCGCTGGGATCTCGCCCTTCAGGCCGCAGCTGGAGAGGTCGAGGTGGGCTAAATTTGCCAACTTTCCGAGCTCTAGTGGAATCCCACCGTCGAACACGTTGTAGTAGCCCAGGTAGAGCTGCTTCAAGCTTGTAAGATTACCCAACTCTGCAGGAATTCCACCGCTGAGGTCGTTGCCATTGACTGAGAGGTACTCCAACGCCGCCATGCTTCCGTAGCTCGGAGGAATCATTCCATAAAAGTAGTTCCCACCAAGATCCAAGTACCTAATCCTCGGCAATTTCACCACCCCGAGAGGCAGCGGCGCCGTAAAGTTGTTGTCGTAGGCGTCGAACACCTCCAAGCTCGGCAAGGTCGCGAAGTCCCAGTCAAGACTTCCGTCGAACAGGTTGCCGGATATGTTCAAAAACCGCAGCTTTGGCAATTTGGCGAAGCTAATCTTGCCTTCGAACTTATTCCCTGCAATGGAGAAGTTGACAAGCGAGTTGAGGCCGGAGATTTCGAGCGCGAGAGACGCGGAAATGCTCATGTTGGAGATGTCCACAGCGACGACGCGGCCGTGGTCGCAGCGCACGCCGAGCCACGAGCAGATCAAGCTCGGATTGGAGGTATCCCAAGTACCCAATTCGGGGTCTGAGGAGTGGATGGCTTCCGCCAGAGAAGCCAAGGCAATGGCGTCTCCGTGCAAGGGATTGGAGTAGCCATGGCCAAGAAGAGAAGAGAAGAAGAACAAGAAGAAGAAGGTGGTCAGGAGTAGGAAAGGAGACATCTTTGGGTAATTGAGTCTAGGGGAAGGAGGCGAGGAGTGGAGGTATAAGGCAAAGGAAAGGGAAAGGTGGGAGAATCTGAGAAGCTTCAGAGGAGAGTGGTTTTGGAGAAAGAGGCATCTTTGGGAGAAGAGACTTCACATAGAAGGAAGAAGGGGGGTAGAAGTAGGAGTTTTTTTGGTTTCTCCACTAATCTTTTTTTGCTCTGCTACTCTCTGCTTTGCTTTACAAGGGGGAAGAGGAGGTTGGGGGGTTTTAGATCAAGGGGGTTTTAATTGGGGGGAAGTTGTGGGTCCTCTTTGTAGAGAGAGAGAGAGAGACACAGAGCCAGAGAGAGAGAGAGAGACAGAGAGACAGAGAGGCTTTTAAATTCCATTAGCATGGGACTGACTGCCTGGCTCATTGGCTACAGAGTTATATTTTAAAGTTTTCAAAGGTTGGGGGAAAAATAATTAAAGTTTAAAGTGGCACTATTCAAAAGTTTGGGCTTGACCAGGTGAGCCTGGCTTGATGTGATTAGACCTACTCATGTACTAGGTTTAGGTTCAATTAAGCCCGCCGAGGATCGGTTACCTAATAACTTAAGTTTTTTTTACGAAATTATATCTTAAATATCTCAACTAAGCTCATCTTTACCTAGGCTCCCTTGTTTACTTTTTTATTATACTTTGCCTTTCAATTACTTAATATCTCTCTTGTGATAGTCATAGATAGCCTCAAGCTGCTTTAAATTAAATGAAGAATAATAAAAAACTAGCATTAGTGGGCATATATGAAGTTTTACAAGAATAAGAGGATCTATATAAAAATAGATAATGATTCAGTGAGTCTTTATACATTAATTATCCCTCAAGAAAATAACCATAGAATTTAGGCCTCAATGATGCATGTATGAATATTTGATGAAATCTCTGGACATCAGAGGCTGCCCACTGATTCAGATAGCAGAGGACCACCCACACTGCATCTAAAAGGCAGGCTGGGTATTTACTGACATGGTAAACAGCATCTGAAATGGGTGCATTACATCACTGGTGTATCACAAATCCTGATGCTATCTTCTCTCTCTCTCTCTCTTCTAAAGAGTTGGTAAAGCTAATCTGTGATTATAGCTGAATCATTATGCTTCCAGATAATAGAAGAAGGGAAGTGATCATTAACAACAATGATGAGTATAATAATATATGATTGCAGATATGTAGTGTGAAGAGGAATCATTGAAGCTTTTGTCTGCTTTATTCCTTCCCTCTCCCCTCCCCTCCCCCCCCCAGCCCAAGATTGATAGTCTTAAAGAGAGCCTAGGAAAAGCAAAAATGAGAGAGAGAGAGAGAGAGAGGAGAGGAGACCCTCCACTTCAATAAAGAAAATAAAGACATCTATATGGCCCCTCTCACATGGGAAAGAGTGCTCTTGTATCTTGTGGACTTAGAACTATGACACTCTCTCTCTCTCTCTCTCTCTCTCTCTCTTCTTCCCAAAGTGATCTTCTTTGTTTCTCATCAGTGCTTCTTCTACTTCTTTTCTTTCTTGGGTCCATGGCAAAACACACACCTTTGCAGGGCTTGCTTTGGTTAAACCAATGGAAACAGATGACCCTTCTTGTGAGTGTTGTTAAGGGTAAAGGAGAAGGGGTAGATACACACTTACACTTATGAGGGGTCACAATCTGAGCCCTTTTCTTTTTTTTTGACAGTGTAAGAAGCAAGTGGTCTGTTCAGTGGGGTTACCACCTCAGATGGTATAAATTGTGGACATAGGTGATAGATGCTCTAAGTAGGAAATTATAAATCTATATATTTCTAAGATAATGTTCTAATAATTGTTCCTAATTAATTAGTCTAGATCTTTGGTTTGATATTAACCACTGAAACTTGGGTTAATCAAGAGAACAATAAAAAGGGAAATTTGGAGATTAAACTTATACTCAGAAAGAAGGATATTTGATTTTCTCATACTTCTCTTTAAAGTTGACTCGTGGCATTATTGGAAGATTTTCTATGAAAGTACAACGCTTGATTTAGATGCGTTTGGATGTGGTTTAGATTTATCTTTAAAGCATTTTGCAAGCACTAATTTTTCGTTCTTTTCTGTGAAGTGGACTCGTGACATTAAATTGAAGATTTTTTCTGAGAAAGTACAATGATTGATTTTGATGTCTTTGGATGTGATATAAATTTATTTCTGAAGCAGTTTACCGAGCACTAAACTAATTTAGTATTCAAACACCAGTTAAGGGTAAAATAAATTACAGGGCAGGCAATCTATTCTTAAAAAAGACATCACTTTCTACAAACTATTATTTTAATTTTCTTTTTCCTCTCCCTTCTTCCTCTCTCTCTCTCTCTCTCTCTCTCAGGTTCAGAATACATTTTGCTCCATAAGGGCTTAATGGTTCTTGTCTACTAAGAGAGGAGTATAGAAGGGCAGCTTGATCTACACTGAAGGCATATATGCCCTTGACAAGGGCCCTTTGCTTCAGTGATGGTCCCTATTCCCTTTCACTGTAAATTTGATCAGACAAACACTGTCCTCTGCATTAATTAGGCAGCAAAGCAATGTAAATAATGTGCATGGCACTATGTGTTAGATCAATGTAAAATTCACAACATTTTACTGTAAACAAATCCAAAACTAGTCCTATTGGGACAGAGCATCATAACTTGCTAATGAGCAGAGATTTCAAATACAGAGGTGACTATAGAAAAATAGCTCTACACTTCAGTGGGGGAAGCTAACATTGTTAATATAAAATGGGCACTACTCTTTGTTGATGCTCTTTGGCTTTCAAAGGTGGCTCAATTCCAACCATTGCTGCTTGTTCCAATCCTACTAGCCTTGTAAAAGCTAGGAAACAAGCCAGATTCTTGTCCTTTCTTAGTAGTGTACTTCCATCTCCTACATCTATTTTAGCAAATGAAAGAAGTGAATGGGCATGGGAGGTAAAGTAAAAGACAAAAAGGGAAAGGGGAGGGAAGTGATTTAAAGGAAGAGAAATAAAGCACAAAATACTTACATTTCCTACTCTCTCTCTCTCTCTCTCTCTCTTTTTCTTTTTTTTTTAAGATGTAGAACACTTTAAAGGAGATATCACCCAGGCTTCTAGGACAAGGGAGTATCTTTGGAAGGTGCCACTGCTCTCTCTCTCACACTCACTCATGCAGTGAATGACATGAGAGGAGAAAGAATCTAAGAGCTAACACAACACAATGTGGCGATAAAGCTAGTGTCCTCTTGTAAACTATTGAGGAGGAGAGAGTGCACACCTCCCTAGTATGATGGCAGAAGGTCTCTTGTTTGAATGCCCACAAAAGCCATTGCTTGCCCACTCACTTGTTTTACTTTTGGATTTTGTAAGGAGTTGATGCTTGGTTCTTTTCTTTTTGTATACTTGGGAGGAACATATCGAAAGTCCAACTTCAAACCCACGAGAATATAAAAGGAGCCATGCCAAAAATTAAAAATATCTTTTCTTTATGCCAAATTTATTTCTTGATAGATGGGAAGTATATTTATTTCTTTCTTCTAAAGTTTATTAAAACACATTTTACTACCGTGTATTTATGCTAAAATCACTTTATCCGCTATGTTTTAAATTTTTTTTAATAAATTAATATACTTAGGATTAAAGTGAGGTAATTAGTTTTTCTATCAAATTTAACTGAACCCAACGACTATTTTAATTATTTAGCAGTATTGTCTCAAAAATATAAATATCATTCCTAACAAACACAATAAATATATTTTAGTCATTTTGATGTTGTTCAATTAAATTAAAATACAACGGTAAAATAATTTTAAATACATTTACATAATAACAAAATATATTTAACCCTTCCTTCTTTAATGCAACATAATGGGTAGAAGATACTGATTAATCAAAATATTGACTGCATAAAATTGGACTTCCCATATGGGTTTTGGTTTGAAGTCCAAGAACCAAAGAAAATAAAACTTTCACTTCCCATATGAACGAAGATGTCACACCACAAACTTATGATGGTACTTTAAGTACCTCATCCAATTTGTTTCTCTAAAACAATTCCAGCTTACCAATTAATAAAAAAAGGATAAGTATGAAATTGCAACATATTGCAACACATTAGTTGGCTAGTTGAAATTGTAGTTATATAAAAGTTCCTAATTATGCCAATGAATATGTATCAAGACATGCATATTTATATGAAACTAGTATAGGTGAACCACTGAACCATGGCTCCTGCATTTATCCTGCATCAGTACATCTATAAACCTACTTATACTCAAACTATGCATTTCTATTCCCATTTCTACTTTATTTTTTAGATTTAACCAGTGAAGTGGACAGTGTTTTGTGGGTCAACACGCAAAAACATATACATGTAGATACATACAAATGGACCTATCTTTGCAGAAAGAGGGCAAATATCCTCAGATGCTAAAGCAACTGAAGGCCAAACCTTTTCTTTTCACATAAAAGAAAAAGAAAAGAGAAGAAAGCTGCATTAGATCCATGAGTGGAGGCATCTAAAGGTTTCCTTTGTTATCTTCCAGCAAAGTTTAGTGGAAGTTAGATTCGGCCTACAACCCTATTGATTTAGCTGGTATGAACATTGAGTGCATTTTCTTAAATAGATCATGTATCCATTAAATAAGCTGCATAAATTCCCACTTGACAAAAGGGAATCTCAATTGGGAACCATCATTTGATTACTTTTTTCCTCTCCAAATCAAAGGAGTGCTCCTATGTGATAAAGCCCCTAGAAACAATCCAAAGGTATAATTTCAGCAATAAGTCAATAATAGAGAGTGTGAGAAAAAAAAATTATTTCGGAAATGAAGAGTTCAAGTATCTTTTAGACTAATTGCCATGAATGCAACACAGAACCAACAAAAATAAACAATAAGTCAACCAATAAGTAAGTCTGTAGTAGAATAAATAACAAGTCGTTCTTGCAACCTGGATACTTTGACAATCAGTCCACATACAAAGCCACTTACATATGAAAGCATATACAAGGTGCTATTTTCGTTGAATAAATACATAGTAAGCATAGAAGGGAGTCACAGTGTGGCTGATGATATTGGTCCACCAACCTGATCAAGATATTATTCATCACCAATAATAAACTGACAACAGCTCGACGAGTTAAGCGGTCAGGTGGAGTGTGCGCTGTTCCACTCTTACTCTCTTCAAGGCCTCTGAGATACAAAGGTCTGCATGCAGTGGTTGTGATGCCACAACTTTTGGTTGATTGCATGCATAGAAAGTTTAAATTTTGAAAGAAGCTAACATTATGGCTGATATGGAGATAGAGACACCCACCTTACATGGGGAGGTTGAGAGCTTGGCCCACCCAGAGACAAATAACTAAATTTGCGGGACTATCTTCACTTATCTAAATGTTAAAACTTATAAATGTACTAACAAGGATGATATAAAGACTGAACATCTAGTGTACATGGGGAGGTTGAGAGCTTGGCCCACCCAGAGACAAATAACTAAATTTGCGGGACTATCTTCACTTATCTAAATGTTAAAACTTATAAATGTACTAACAAGGATGATATACAGACTGAACATCTAGTGTACCTCTTTGATGAACGTTACAAGATCTATCCAGAACAACCCATATAATTTGAATATAAACCAATTATCTTATATCTGACAACTAATAAATGACTATATACATGTAGCTAACCTGGAAGATGTTTTTCCTCGTTCATTCTGAATAGTCTCCGAAGGATATAGCTTGCTTCAAGTAAAGCCACTTACAAGTTCATAATTATTTCCGTGTCTCTGAGGACAATATCTACAGTTTGAAGACAAGTTTGCACAAAAAGTACAACTTCCCAGAAATTAGGAAACCAGATGGTAATAGATATCTTATTCAGTTTCCTGAAACTGAAGGGAATGCTAGATTCAGTTCCAATAAGGGTTGATATTGAGCAATTTGTTAAGGTACCTAGCAAATATTTGACATAAATCTCCTGGGCCTCGTAGAAAAACTCATACTTCGTACTCGTGCTTCCAAGTGATTCTGCAAAGCACAGAAACGAACAAATTAACACAAAATGCAGGATATCCACAAGGAATATTCTGTTAACATGTAATTTTTTGGCTGCCTAATAGCACCAAGAAGTTTTATGTGTACGAAAAAAAAAGTTATGAAAAGATATCATCTCTCATAAGGTAATGGAAAGCATATTTACCATAGAATTACCCTTGTCGATGGACTCAACTTCCAAAGGTGGTGATGCAAGAGTACTTTTAAGGTTGCGGAGTGACTTCTTATTTTCATAAAAATCAAAGTCATCTAGTATTGATGTTCCCAATGGATAACACTTGAAAATTTTTAGCATCATCAAGCCTTGTAGAAGTCCTATCTGCAATGGGGAACCCAAAAGTACATGAATGACAGAAAGGACGAAAATTATAAGTTGCACTCAACAGTCAATAACAATAAACACAAATTGCCGAAGCCCACTTGTTATCAAACATAAATGGAATTGAAAAAGAGGTCCACTGTCATTACTATCCTGAATATTATTCCCTCGTTGTTTCTTTTATAACAAGCCATCTAACATATCTGACTTGTAACTTGTAAGTTGCCTAAGATTCCCAATAACGACAACATACCAGGTTATCTAACTCAGAATGAATTGCAATCATGTGTGTTGGTAGAAAGAAATTACTCTAAAGTTTCTTTCATTTCATCATTAATAACGAAAATGTGATGCAGAAGAGCAACATGGTTATGTACATAATGCATGAGGAAGCAAATTGAAAATAGTACCTCCTGAGTATCCCTGCTAAAAGTGACAACATTGTTGTCATTGTTCTCAAGTGTGATATTCTGAAAATGCCTGTTAGGAATATCTTTTATGATATGCCATGTCAGTGGGAAAAAGCCGTTCCATCTACCTTGTCGCCAAAAATCCATGCTCTTCTTGAAATCAACAGGGCCTATCATCTCAGCCAATCCTATAAATTGCCCACTTGCGTTAACCTGAAAAAAAAAAAAAGAATAATGAGAATTACGGTAAAAATTATCATTGAATATCATCATGTCCTAAGGAGATAGTGGAAAATTTTAGATGACGGAAATTTAAAACAGCCAAAGGATATTATAACTGGAGATAGAAGATCTGAACTGTCAGAACTCAGAAGCTGCTGAATAAGATGTTTAGGTACAAGGACTTGCAGTGATTAAAATTATTTAGAAAGAAATATTAGGTAAGAAAAGTACTTCGGATTTGTGTGAACTAGCAGACAGATCACTAATGTGGGGATGCTCAAAGATTTTTCACAGGTCTGACTGAGATATATTTTTCTGAACCTAACAAAGAAACCCACATTTCAAGTATAAGGTTCAAAATTCTGCTCGAAAGATCAAATGAAAGTTTAGGAATGAAATGGTATCAAGTAAAAATTTTGGTTTCAAATATAAAACATTATCTCTAAGATAACGCAGCAAAAATAGGAATAAGGTTTTCATATCTGACTATTGTTATCTAAAACAAGTACACAGCCTCACCGATTCAAATGCATAACGTAGCATGAAGAAAATTAAGAAAAAAATATGAGTTGTTTATTGTTATAAAAGAAAAATAAATAGAAACTGTAGATTAGTACACCCTAAAGCAGAAGAGAACCATTATTTACGCACCGAAAAGAATAGGAAGATCGGACATTTTGCACCCTTGTCCTTCATTACCATCTGTGCCTCCTGAAAAGCAGCATCCAACTTTTTGTTCCCATTTGAGGTGCTAGCCCAAACATTATACTTGATGCTATTATGAATATCATCTTCACTGAACGACTTTATCATAAAGAACTTGGCTTGTTCATACTTAATAGGAAAATCCGGTTGGTTATATTGGCCTGTACAAGTGGACTTGTTGACATCATCTTTCGTGGCAGATAATGTTGAAGAACTCTTCCCCCGGCTGGAACGGGGGCCACGAACGAGCTCAATCGAGGCCTGATAGTTTCTGCATGAGTTACTCGTCTCACCCATCCTAAACTGGTCATTACTGCTCGCACCCTGGCTGATTGGCGTAGATTTTGTAAGATCATTTCCATGGAAATGTCTAACTTGCCCTTGACTAGAAAGTGAAGAAATCCGTCTACAAGTGGAATGGTTGGCATCATCTTTTTCTGCGGATAATTTCAAAGAACTCTTCCCTCTACAGGCCAAGGGAGCATCAACAATCTCAACTGGGACTTCATAGTTTCTGCATGAGTTCATCTTCTCACCCATCCTATAGCAGTCATTACTGCTTGTGACCTGACAGATTGGCATAGAATTTGTTAGACTATTTCCATGGAAATGTCGACCTTCCCCTTGACTAGAAAGTGAAGAAATCCCTCTACAAGTGGAGAGGCTGGAATCATCTTTCTCGGAAGATAATGTCAGAGAACTCTTCCCTCTACTGGCCTTGGACGCATGAGTGAGCTCAATTGGGACTTCATAGTTTCTGCATGAATTTATCTTCTCACCCATCCTAAAGTGGCCATTACTGCTTGCAACCTGGCTGATTGGCCTGGATTTTGTAAGACTATTTCGATGGAAAGATCGAACCTGACCTTGACCAGAAAGTGAGGGGATCTCATCACCACACCGGTAATATCTAGAGGATCCAATTAGCTGTATTGGAGCCTAAAAGATCCATCACAAGAATAAGAAGTCAAATACAGAAAAAAGAAAACAAATAGATTTTGCAATGAGAACCATATCAACAAATACCTTCTAAGTTCTAACAAAACGAATGGAAAAAATAAAAGTAAAGCTCCAATCAATAGTTATCACTAATTTATGATTATGGTAAATGATAAAGTAAGAAATTGCCACAACAAGTTATTTCAATATGATTATAATAAATTCCTCTCAGTCAGCACCTGTCATCTGCTTGATGAGCCATTACTCTATGAATTCTAGTCCAAATTTGAAAGTTAATTACAACCTTCATATTCATAAAGAAGAAGAAAGTGTCTTATGATCTTTCAGATGTCCAAAAAGATATTTAATAAATTAAAAGCCTGCTAGGATATGAAGATGTTGCAACACATATATTAATGAACTCTTAAACAAATGGGTTCTATGTAATCAAGGCGCTTAACCACAACATAGTCTGAAACACCATTGGTAGGTTCATCGCTTCTGATATTAGACTTAATTAGCAAAGCAGGATAGTGAAAACAATGTTAGGGATAACTAAAATTTCAAAAGAAAGGAAGCATACCTTGTACAGAGATTTTGTAGCTTGACCACTACAGTTGGATGAGGCTGTAGACCAAAGTGGTTTAGCATAATATGGATCTATAGAAGCTTTTCCTATTCCAGAGTACAATCCCTCTGAATTCACAGAAGCCACTAGATGTGGGGAAAATGTGCCTTGTTGTGGATTGCCAAGAACTTTGTCTTCATTTCTTATATCTCCGCCAGCTGGTTGTGAATCATGGGGATACATCAGCTCTGATTCCGACTCATAAGAAACAATCTTTTGAGGACATCCTGCTGACAAGCAAGGCTTCTGGCCTGGACATTCTCTTTTGGCTGCCATCACTTGCTCTGGGGCATATGTACCATAGCCAGGTAAGTTACAAACAGCATAATTCTGCTCTGCTTGGTCATCCTGAGGAAACAAAGCAACCACAGATAAAATAACAAATGCTCACCTTATATACCAGTAAAAGTCAAGCAAAGTGCATGCAAGTTAAACAGCATTCTTTAGTTCCAGAAACTAGAATGCTTACTCACAGATTAAATAATTGCAATAACAAGAGATTTTCTATTTCTAAGACATCCACAAATTAATGGTATAAAAACTTAAGTGAAAAAGAAGGGACCACTATACATTACAAAATTAGGGTATCTAAAAGATCTCTTACCGTACTCTTTCCTGCTATATCTGGTGAAGAATCAGTCATTGAGGCTAGCTAGAGTTGTTCAGAAGCTATTCGCAAAATTAAGAAATAAGGGAAACAAAGATTAGCAGTCAGCAAGAACAAATGAATTAGTAGGATAATCATACCAGTTTGGCACAGGGGAATCAACAATGTCATAAATGGAGTGATGCTTAAAACAAGACTTGTCAATATAAATTTCCACAATGATATCATATGAAAAAGTAGAAATTTAAGAAAGATGAAAAAAAAAAACATGTTGCACAATCTAGTAAAACTAAGAATGTGATATCGCAAGCTTAAATAGATATATGCAACAATGTGATACTAAAGGTGAACTATATATAATTCAATAACCAATTGATAGCAGACTTGAATGTCAAGAATTCACATGAATGTGTTATTAGATCCACCCATTGTGAATAATAAATATTCTGATAGCATGTAATAAAAATTCTTGAAGTTGCTTAGAATAACTAAGGGGAAGGTGAACTATTAACTCAAATATTTAACAACAAATTCTTTCCCCATGATAATCTAGGGAATTTCTAATCCTAACAATATGGATTGGCTAGAGCGACTCAAAGATGAGAATACTCCAAAAATTTGACAATTTTGAAGATAATTGTGTTTATCCAAAAAAGGAACTTTGAATGACAAAAGAAAGAAATTATAACTATTTCAAAAGGAGAATAACCAGTTTAAGCAATGGAAACATGTTATTACCTACTTTGTTGAGATTACAACGAAATCAATTTCTTCACTCAGTTGCATTTGTCAATACACCAGGGCGCAAATCCAGAACACATGTGATATTATGTAGATAAGCAACAACGTGCTACAACAACAAACGATTCGAACATATCATATATCAGTATGTAACTAATTGACTTGAAAATGATGGTTTCACCCCTACATACATATGGCATCCTGTTAGACTAGCTACCAACTTAATAGCAAGAGAACTTGCAGATTTGTATTGTACACTCACTCTGATTAATCGAGGAGAAAAAAAAAGAGAAAAGAAAAGAAAGGCATAATTTTGATTTTGACGGTAGAACTAGCAAGGAGAAAAACGAAGTGTAACCTTTCCGTCTCAAATCTAACAACCCATCACCTAATTCTTACAAATTTTTCTTTTTAAAAATCCAACCAAGAAGAAAACTTCTTCGATCGTAATAAATAATAATTACGCACGAAAGGCATCACACCGTATCCACTCTATCAACCGAAGGTTAAAAATTACTCCTTTTTTCAAGGAAATATACGATCTTGGAAGTCGAAGAAGGAAGAAAATTACGAAAAGGAGTTGCTCACCAGAAATCGCCTTCCCGCAACTGTCAAGAGCGAGGAACTGCGGCGATTATAAAAGAACCGGAGCTCCGAGTCCGACGGCGTGAAGGAACGAAGGGTACGATATATCTAAAAGGTACGGCTGTGATTAATTAAAGGGTGGGTGGGTTCCTTCTTTTCTATCACTACGATCCCAAATGTTAGATTGGAGCTACACAACCTAAACCCGCTCCAAAGTTTAGCGATGTCGACCAGTTACTTCAAGTTAATTATACTGTCGGTCATCAATCGAGTTAAGCTAAATCATCAAATCATCGAATAATTTATTTATAATATTATTTAAAATTAGAGTAGAACTTATAACCTTCTTAGTTATAAAAAAATTTACGTACTAATTTTACTTGAGTTTTTTCATGAGTCCGAAGACGACCGAACAAAGAGCCAATCCTCTTTAGATACAGAGACACTTTAGATTTTACCGAGCTTTTAATTGTCTAATTTAGACTTTAAGCTATATACATCGTCGAATAATTGCTTCAGTGAGTTTAAGAAAGGAGATGCGCTCTGGTGTTGATTGTCGGAGGATGGAGAATGGAGAATGATGTTGGAGGAATTAAGGTACATACGACAACGTCTCGCCATGTTTATTTCATTATGTGCATTATTGCATATTAACTCTGTGCCATGTTTATTTCATTATGTGCATTATTGCATATTAACTCATACTTCATATTTATACATGCCATACAATTTTTGGTTCCAATAGACAGCTGAATTTAAATTATGAGACTGGACCTATAATTGAGCCGTATTTAGGCTTGATTATAAATTTAATTACCCGACCGGACGAAGTCCGGTATAATTAATATAATAATTTAAATTTTATGTTTAAAATATGCGTAATTATAATCTAATATATTATAGTATTTGAGTATTGGGTTATAAGTTTATTATTGTGAATGGAGTCGGGCCTAAGTCAGAATCCGACCCAATTGTTTGATGAGTCAGACCTACAATTACATAGACCGGGTTTGAAGTTGGGCCCGAAATCCGAATTGCTTCTTTTTTTTTCAAAAACCACCCTGATTTAGAAGATAATATTAGCAGAGTCCATAATATTGGAGACTTTTCAGATAACCCCCTTTTGCTCCTCATGGGGCCAGGAGTAGGAATGGCCGTATTTGTGGCTCTAAAGTCTCTGCTACTTCTCATCTCTCTAACCTGACAAGCATAATCTGGATAAAGCCAGTTGCTTCTCTCATCTTCTTCCATCTCTTCCAGTGAGCAGCAGTAGAAAGAAGAAGAGCTATTAGTTCCATGTGAGTTTAGAAATGGAGATGGCCATTGCTTCCTCTATTGCAACTTCTACCCAGTTTCACTGCCTTGGATGGCAAGTGAAGGCCAAGAAGACTAAGATCTTGGCATCAAAATCTGCAGGTGTATCTCCTACACAGGTTAGATTTAA
This sequence comes from Typha angustifolia, assembly GCF_048772165.1. NCBI lineage: Eukaryota > Viridiplantae > Streptophyta > Magnoliopsida > Poales > Typhaceae > Typha > Typha angustifolia. The sequence goes on from NC_133239.1 coordinate 3,438,910, forward strand.
ACTTCATCCATCCTCTTAGATGGCGTTTACTAAATAAAATTACTCAGTAGTTTCTTTTTTAATTTGTTCGATAACAAGCTATTATAGACTAGACAAAGAGCTAATTCTTTTGACGGCAAGAGTCTGAACCTCCAACAAATTAGATTATAGATGTGAAATTTACTTCCTCCCTGAGTATTATGCATATATGAAGCTTAGATTCAAATAAAGGATTGTCCTTGCAGGTGTCAAAGAGCTGCCAAAAATGTCGTGGAAAAGGTGCAATTGAATGTCCAGGGTGTAAGGTGATATACATATACCTAATTACTGTTCATCCTAATTAAATGTCTCGTCTATGTTAACATGAAGATAAAACTATGCTGCTCTGTTAATTATAAGTGGATCTAAAATAAGCATTAGTATAAGATGACATTACCTAATATGATTGCAAGGCTGCCATTATAGTCTTGAAACTCTTCTAATTAGTTGAATTTGAGACTCCTCTAATTAGTGGAATCTAATGATATATGCAGGGGACAGGCAAGAACAAGAAGAATGGGAACATTTTTGAGAGATGGAAGTAAGTTTTGTTTCCCTTCTTCTCATACCACTTAAATTTGGAGAGATATGGATGACCACCAAAGGTTTCTCAACTCAACATTTTCTTTTAATTTCAGGTGCTTTGATTGCCAAGGTTTTGGTCTAAAGGGCTGCCCAAACTGTGGCAAGGGAGGACTTACACCAGAGCAAAGAGGGGAAAGATAGAAGCTCTCTCTCTCTCACTTTCTCTCTATCATGTACATTCTTATTATGTTGTGACTCATGTACCTCTGTATTAGCTAATATAAATGCTTATTGCACCTCAATCTTACTTTCTTAGTTGTGACATGCCTGTGTTAGTGTTACAGCCAGGGCTCGTATTTGAAATGAGTCAAGCTTGAGCAATTGGATCGGTGCTGAATAAAGACCGATTCTATCTAGCTCGACTCGAAATTGATTAAGATTGATTTGATATAGGCTTGAATCTGCTTATCGAACGGTAGCACAAAATATACTCAGAAGTTATAAGCAAAGTTTAAATAGAGCTCAACTCAATCAAGCTCGACTCGATTGTAGCACTAGATACAACTAATATTAAGTAGTTAATTTGGCATAATTGTATAATGCAACACTAGTAAACTTCTTATTTCCTATAGATTGGAAATTCTTTAATGTCCTAATTAAACCTAGGTGACAGTTAACTTTCAGACCTGAGAATGCTCATAGAATATGTAACCATCTGAGTAGCAAATTTATTTTCCAATGAGCTTTGGGTTGTAATGTTACACATATGGGCAATGAGATGCATTAGGTTCATCTACTCTAATTTATTTGATAAATACTTTAATACCTTTTTAAAAATTATAATTTTAATCTAACGACTATAATAACCGGTTTTCATACTTAATACCGATTTTTCAGTACCGATTTTAAAATTACATTACGTTAAAAAATGTTTTGGCCAACCATCTTTCACCAAATATTAATCAAAATCAAAGTTGATCTAAATGATGTATATATAAAGTTTTGAGATCATAAATTCATAACAACTAAAATTGTTGAAATTTTATTTTTGAAATATATACATATATATATATATATATATGTTATCTTAACAAAGATATCAACAAATAGCAATATATATGTTAGAGCTCTTTAAATGATGGATGAATATAATTTTCAATATTTTCAGGGGGTAAAACGTAAGTATGGGCTAATCAGAAGAATTATGTAAAGAATATTTGCATTTAACACCCCTTAAATGTTGAAATCGCGGACTACTGCCGACTATTTATACGAGCGATGGCTAAATTTTAACGATGCTCGCCTCCATTTTTCTTCCTTTCGTCTGAACTTGGAAGCCAGATATTTTGGAGTAATGCGTAAGCGTCAAAGTCCTCCGATTGAAATCGTGGCATTTGCTCGATGTCTTCTATCTCCTTGTTTCGAAAGTACCTTCAATTCGATTTGTTGCAATTTATCGAGATTTCCCGAGTTCTTCTGAGATTTTAGGCAAATTTGTCTCAAGTAGGGTTCTTGGAAGCAAGTTAGATTGGCTATATACGATTTTTCTTAATTATTTGATGTGTTAATTGGTATCGATAGAATGAGGATTATTTTTTAGGAATCAAATATCGCTAAAAAATAGTCATTTTAGGGCTGCGAATAACAATTAAGTCACTAATTTTGTTGTTATCGTTGCTGTTTTTTAGATGCTTATCGGTGTCTCTCGGGAGAGTGGAGGAATCAGGTATATTGAGAAAAATGAAGATTACTATTTTTCCCCCCTCTTTTCTTTGTTTAGAAGTTGTAATATTCTTTTAAGAAGGTGGTCTCACTACAAATGGGAGCCTAAATTTGAACATTTCGAAGTGGGCACTTTTAAAGTTAAAATTTGAATACCTATTAATACAATTTTGTTGTTGTCATAACATGGTTTCATCTTGATTCACAACTGGTCTGTGAAAGAACACTCTTTTGTGGTCTCAGTGTTAATAAAAATGAAGGTAGGCATGGTTCTATTTACGGAATACCTTAGCTTGCAGAGCGTTTGTAAAAGATCATAGGGTCTTGTTGCAGTTTCTCCAGATCCCTTTTTTTTCTATAACGAAGCAGGCATTTGATTCCTTGAAATTACCGGGTATTTTAAATGACCTCTCTAGTCGATGGCCCTAATGGGCTAGCAATTGGACCATCTCTTGGGGCAATGACGCCGTTGAGTGGAATAGTTTGATTCCTGTGCTTTTGTGAATGATACAGATTTTTCTTCCCAAGTGTTATGTTTTATCTAAGTAATGTTCATCACTTCACCTTTTTGGTGTGTTAATTTTTGTCCTACTGATGCTTCTCAGTAAGAACACATACACCAATGTGTTAGGATTTGCTCTGATCAATTATTTGACAGAGATACTCCATTCTGGTGTTTGAAAGATAGACTTTTCTAGTCCTTGTAATGATAGACTTTTCCAGTCCTTGTAATGATGATTTTCTGTAACCCTAGTTTTGGCCGCTATCATGAATTCTTCTTTTCTGTTTTTTCCTCAAAGACATCTTGGACTAAAACTTTTTACCATTAAGTGTTTCAGCTTGTTTAGGAGGGCTTGCTGTTGCACTGCAAGGTATACTGGGTCAATGGACAAAGTAAGTTTGCCATCTTTTGCGAGAACACGGGCCACTAGCCGGATATGTGATATCTCCAGGTGTTTCCCTGCATAACAACAGAATTAGATAACAAAACATTGAATTTTAACACAACTGACCATATCGAATGCAGCTTCTCGAGTGAGTTACTTGAGTTGAACTCTAAAGAACCATTGCTGCATGTACTTTTTATCCCTGGGAACCCAGGTATAGGACTTATTATCTTTTTCATATTTGTGTTTGCATTATATATAGTATGCAGTAATCAATTGTTTTCCTTGTTATTCTTCTCATTAATTTTTCTTATCATGCATGTGTGACTGTGTGGGTGTTATGTCCAGGTATTGTTTCATTCTATCGAGACTTTGTGGAAGCTCTCTATGAAGAACTTGAAGGGCGTGCATCTATAACAGGCAAGAAATGTGCACTTACGTAATTTGAACTATCTATTATCCTTACTGTGTTGTTAATTCTCTTTTGTCTTTTGTTCAGCAATAGGGCACATTTCACATGGAGAAAAGGTAAAAATGTAGGCAGGTGAATTGTCACTTTGTAGTAATTTTGTGATTAACCTATACCATGTTTTTGAGGCCTAAATGTTATATCTTGAAGTATGAGACACAAAACTGATACACCTACCAAATATAAATACAATTTCATGAGAAACATCATAGAACTTGCACCCGCCTCAGCGAAGCGACGAGGGGGAGCAAATGAGGGTGATTTAAGTGCAACAATGTACCAGTGGTTCCAGAGCATCTGGATCTCAGGCAAAATTTTATAAAAAGGAACTTGTCATTTATCAGTGCAAATTTCAAGAATTATTGTAAGATGTTGAAGGCCCGACATATAAAGCATTACTAACTTTGATTTTGATGTGTTCCTTGTGAGAATATTCAATTTGAAATGGTTTACTTTTCTACTGAATAGGGCTATTGACGTCAGATGTTACAAGTGTTTGTGCTTTTCTTTGGTAGTATTAGGTAAATTCCTATTCTTCTAAAAGTTTTGATACATTTCTTATGTAATTTCTGGCAGGATTTGGAGAATGGAAGGCTGTTCTCATTGGACGAACAGATTGATCATAAGGTTTGTATTTCATATATTGTTTCCATATTGCTAACAGACATTTGTAATCTGATGAAAAGGTATTTTCTCCTCCAAATTTTTTGCTACTTGGAACTTCAACATAAAAATCATAATAGCATAAAACCTTTGGTGCCTTCTTTATTTACCCTTGCTAATTAATAATTTATTTCCTCCTTTTTGTAACTAATATTTTCATGTGGTCTTGCTTACCAGCGATCTATTTTTTACCTCTTCATTTTCTCCTATACAGGTTAACTTCATTGAACAGGAGTTCCAAAATTATGAACGCCCTCTTGTGCTGGTAGATTCTTTACGGTGCAAGACTACTACTAATGTTCTTTGCTATTATTGATCTTTCCTTAATCTAGTGACTCTGTTTAACCACCTTGGTTTTAGCTACTAATGATGGGAAAGATTATGTTTGATGCAGTTCTTTTTCTAAAAGAAGAAGTCATAATTTATACCTTAATTTAAGGCTAGCTGTGATACTGCATATGATTATTTTTCTATTATATTTTGCCTGTTGGTTTCATTTTGTACCTCTAGGCTCTACTGATGGATAGTTTTATAAGTGCACATCCTGGTGATGGGTTGCTTCTTGTTGGTTGTATGCAAATGGAATGAGGACAAGCTAGATAGTTTGATGATCACCGAAACTTTCATCATGGCTGCAGTGAATTTAAAGCCTGGAAAAGCACAATCTTTCTTAAGGGATGATTTGTTCTATGCAAAAGACTGAACCCCGTTGATGCATTGATAGGTGACTTTTAGCTCGCACTATTTCAACCCCCTAGATTATAGCAGAAGTAGGCCTCTTGCATTGCTCTGGCTAGTTTGGATAAAGAAGGTACTTCAGAAAAGTAGGCTTACATAATCACATCCATCAATTAAAATCTAAGACAAAAGAAAATGAATGCAATTGGTATTTAATTAAAAAAAAAAACTGAAAAGAAGAACAATTTTATTTTGTATTTTTTTGGTGCACTGTGGGGTTAGGGGTGGTAAATGTCTTAAAGAGATTGTTATTAGGCATTCTTCACTTCTGTCATCAAGCATGCAATTTTTAGTTAGATGGCTGAGGTCAAATGTAAGTTTATCGTGCTCCTTGTTGGCACAATGGAAAGGACTCTTTTAAACCCATAATTAAAACCATGGATGACCGTGCCAGTAGAGGCACAGAACTTGACACGGGGTATGACATTAGCGTGCTAGTCATATGCTAATGTAAAGACATTTTTTTTAATTTTTTTCTATTTTCATCAATCTTTTTCAAATCAACTTTACTTATTTTTTTAACAAACATGATATGACATATGGAACCCCTTTTTTAACTATTTTTTATTTTTATCAATCATCATCAATTAAATTTTATCATTTGTCATTCTTTAATTTTCATAATCATCATTTAACAAATATGGAATTACAACTCATTTGTTATTTTTTAAAATTGGAATGATAACTTATGACTAATTTTCGTTTGTCATTCTATAATTTCAATCTATATATGCATATAGTGTGTCTGTGTCTATGCCAGTGTTGGTCGTTCCCATGCATATTTAATATCCATATCATATCATATCATAGAAGAATTATAAAAAATTTATTTGTATGAAAACTATGTGAGGCGTTATAACGAGCAATACTATCAGTGTAGTTAGTTTTGAAGAATATCGACTGTATTTAATGCAGTATTTTCGTGTTATTCTTGTGCCGGTAAATGAAGTTTTTGATTCCCCTCGTCGTTCTACTTCGACTAGATATTAGTTTTAATTATTGAACTATTATCAATTATGTATTGAATGATCAATTATGTATTAAATGCTATTATGTGTTCAATCATATTATGGAGTATTTAATCATTAATATTAATTTTAATGAATGTATTCGATCATATTATATGTTGAATAATATTTATATTCAACTGTTGTTTTATCTTTAATAAAATAGGTTATTTACAAAGATAATCTAAAGATAAAATATTGTAATGTAGGTTTTAAATTTAATACATATATTTAAACAAAAAAAGTCAAAGATTGACATACTAAAGACCCAAAAATATTTCTAAATATCCTAAAATTTTTATTAAAAATATTATAAATGTGTGCCACTGGCATAAGGGGGAGTGCTACTGGCACGCCCTGTGTCGATCGGCACGTGTCGTGCCGATGGTGGCACAGCACAACACGTGCCACTAGCACGGCTATCGTTGGTTAAAACAAACTCAATGTTTCATGCTTGAAGCTGTTGAATTAAATTGAAGTATGTACGGTTCATAACTTTTTTTCTTTGGTGTGTGCAATAGACTTTTGATAGTCTTAATGTAGGTTATAAACTGAACCATGTAAACATTTTATTTTCTGTTATATTTTACCTGATATAATTTTCATGTACATGGTCATTTTATATCCATATATTGTTCTCGATATGCATTCACTCATCACAATATGATCTATCTCAAGTTACCTAAGTGATGACATGTAATTGATTATTCACCGAAGGTTGGGCATTCTATTGGTTCATATATGTGCTTGGAAATCTTAAAGAGACTTCAGCAGCAGGTAACATGTGCAAGTCATTTCTGGTCTCTATATATCTTTTTTATGATATATCTTATTTGACATTTCACTTCTTTGGATGTGCAGGTCATTTTTTGCATAGGGCTTTATCCATTTTTGACCGTAAACAAGGATTCTCTAAAGCAGTCCATGATTGGAATGCTTGCACGGTACTTTTCCAATATATTGCTCTTAGCCTGTGTTTTGTTTTTTTTATCAGTTTTCTTGTGTTACATTGAAGATTATTCTGGTTAGGTCTAACAATGTAATAGCTTCTTACGTATAACTGCAAAACAGTCATAATTGATTGGATTGGACTTGAAATACCAATAGTCTTTCCACCTAAAGAGGATAATCAAATTTCTCTATTTCAATATTGTAGGTCATCCATTCTTAGTGCAGCTGCTAGTTCTTTTATAGCTTTGCTTGGGTCACTTCCAACTTCAGTTTTAACAAGCATCGTCAGAAGATCTCTTGGGCCATCATGGTCTGTGACAGCTGTTGATGCAACCTGCAGCCACCTTTTGCAGGTAAGTTTACCCCTCACGTATTCTCAACATTTAAGTATTTCATCAGAAGTTATATTAAACGGTTCATTCATATTTAGGAAACAATTTTTTCTTTCTTTTAAATTCCCTTTTCATTTAATTTGGGCCTGGACTTTGTATTAGCTTCTTCTCCTCCTTGAACTGACTGGTTAGAACCTTCTTTTTTTTTTTTCTCATCTCCAACATAAACTTTCTGGATACATGTTATTAATGTCCACGAATTGCCAGAAAATAATTTAGGTGAAATATTCATGTCCAACATCAGTTTTCTGGACATGTGTCACTAATGTCCACAAATTGACAGAAAAGATTTTTGTTGAAATAATTTAATCAATTAATTGCATAACTAGTTCTTTTATGGAAAAGTATACAAAATTATCTAAACTAATATTTTCCAAACTTTAGGAACTTTGTGATAATCATCGACAAGCACATATAACAAAATGCCAGAAGCCAAAGAAGGAAGGTACTTGGGCGAAAAAATGGAAAGAATATATTGAAAATACTTACTAGAATACATTTGCAAGCTGTTTCTTCCTTTTGGTTTACTACATAATGCATGACTCGAATTACATATCTTGAGGTTGAACTTTGAACGGGCATGCAATATTAATCTGTCCATGCTAGTCGTATTATCTTGGAACTTGAATAATAATTGCCCTCCTATGCTAGTTTTCATAATTAATTATGATTCGTGATGGAATTTAACCACACTGACCTTTGTTATGAATGTCCAGTACCATACAATGCGCAATGTTCTCTTCATGGCAATGACAGAGTTCAGAAAGGTAACCTATGGTCTGCTGTATATATACTGCAATGCATAACAGAAGTTATTCGCACATCCTTTTGATTTTCAACCATTAGAATTTCTTTTAATCATCTGAAGCACTATTTACTTGGTGAAATGTACACATTGATGTACTGTATAATTATGAGATACTTATATGCTTATAGAATTTCTCGTGCTAATTGTGATACTTGATCTTCAGCTCTTGGAAGATCCAGATTGGGCATTCATGAGAAGAAAAGAGAACCAAATTGCGCTTTTGTTTGGTATTGATGACCACTGGGGTCCCTTATCTCATTATGAAGAGGTGAATAGCTACTCCTAATTATGTATTACATAAAGAAAATAAATAATATGGGACACCTTGAAAGTCTAATATTTCTTTGAACTAGAACTTCAAGAGACTCTAGGATTTTCTCTTTTTCACACCTTATAGCTTATACTGCCCTTAGCATATTCGTCCAACAAAGTGCCTTTCCTCGTATATGGTTGGATGACTCAGGCAACCACCATGACAAGTTTTTTCCAGTAGTCTGCACCACAATAATTGAAAAATTCTTCAATTGGAACAGAAAAAAGTATACACCAAAATAAGATGCAAATGCATGGTAGAAATAAAGTGCCATGTTCCATCGAGACAGGATTTATCAATTGTGTTTTGTCACTCAACTGCTTGTGTGTTCTTTCACCATTATTATCATTCCTCTCCAAGTGAAATCTCAGCATCCATTGTATTCTTCGAAAAATTTGGCTGAAATATGAAAGTAGATGGCTGGAAGTTTTTTTCCTTTGGATAAAATGCACGCTATTTAGATCTGTCTCATTATACTGTTGCATTGCAGGTTTCAAGGTATGCACCTGGCATTGCTTTGACGATTGAACGAGAGGGCCACACGCATGGCTACTGCTGCACTGAGGCTGGATCCGCATGGGTTGCACGCTATGTAGCGAACTTAATAAAAAATAAAATTCTTACCTGAATCTGCAATCGTATCAGTTTCTTTTCTTCTAAATGTAAAATTATATTTGATACGACAACATTAAAATACTAAATTATTGGAGAATATGAAATTACTCTTAATTAGATGTAAAGTATTAATAATAATATATATATATATATTTGTAAAATTGTAATAATTTTATTACAAATACAAAGTTAAAATACTTATATATATCTGTGTTAGGACAAATGCGTGGCAATGCAAAAATATATGCATATAATGTATGGTTGAATGAATATATATAGTTATATAATACGTGGCAGTGCATACATATAATTATATAGTACATGGTAATATGGATATATAATCATTTAATGTATGATTGTGTAAACAGATAGATAATAAATACATGGTAATGTATAGTTATGTAGTTTGCGGCTATACGTGGTAGCACGGATATCATAATATATTGATGTGAAAAAAAAAAGAAAGAGAAAATAAATCTCAACTATAGCTGAGATAGTGTGATTTAATGATGTATAATTTAAAAATAATATAGTAATCATGAGTTATTATTAAATTATTTTTTAAAAGTCGTATAGAATAAGATAAGTCATTGTTTAGTTATCGCTCGCTTTGCATGCGAGAGGCACGGGGTTCGATACCCCGCATCTCCATCCTTCTTCTTCACTATTTTGCCGATTTCTTCATGGAAGCAAGCACCGAATTAGTTCCATGCTCTTCTTTCTCCTAATTAATTTTGTAGACAGACAGAGAGACTTTTCCTTTTCCTTTTCCTTTGAATTATTTAAAACTAGTTGTTGCATCGTAAAGCAATAATAACCCAGACACAGAACAAAAATATTAGCCATACGGGAAATCTTCAATTATATATATTTAGAGAGAGAGAGAGAGAGAGAGAGAGACAACCCACATTATATATCATAGAAAGCATCTTAATTATTCGTAGGTACTCGAGAGACGCATAAAGGATCGATCCGTGTGTTCCATGAACACACACAAGCTCTTGGATCAACTACTAACACTGCACCTTTTTACTTGCATGGCGTAAACGTCCAACTCCAAGACTGCATCACCTGAGGTGATATTAAAAAAGTAGGTCTTCCAAAGAACATAACCCCTGGCCATCCGAAAGCGGCCGCTGCCTCCGACCACCGATAGCTCCCTCACCAGCGACAGTATCGGGTCCCTGCCCAATATAGCCAGTGTACTACCGTTGTACTTCCCCTCAGTGAGAACAACGTTCATGTTCACTAGCAAAGCGCTGTCCTTGAGAGAAGCGAACATGTAGAACCCCTGGGCCCGCCCCACGACGGCCGACGTCGGGCTCGGCCCGTCGGTCAACAAGTCGTCGATGACGTACATGTCGCTGAAGTTTGCGGGAAGCCCGGGCAGTGGTATTGGGCCTTGGATGACCCTAACTGCCGTACGATTGGGCCCGAAAACACTGTCGTGCATGTAGAAGTGCAGGTGGGTCGTCCTGTCGCCGTCTCCGTCGCCGGCCGTCGCCTGAATCGAGATAAGAGAGAGGAGGAAAAGGAGAGAGGAGTATCTGGGGTGTAGGCAAGCCATGGAGGACTGAGACTTTGGTGGATAGGAGGAGGTAAAGGGGAGAGAGTATGCTTTATAATTTGCTAGCCCTCTGTGGTTGAGTGTGTGTTTGTTTTAATTAAATTTATTGCTGTAGTTTGGTCATATAATAAATCTAATTCGGTGATGATAATGATCTTTGGATCATTTAATGACTTGCTTAGCTGTGAGTATATTAACATAAATGTCATTGGGACCGTTTGTTTTGAATGAAAAATTAACTAACTGCTCTTTGGTTCAGGGAGTCCAATGCACCTTGTTTGGTTGGTGAGTAAAATTATCAGATATATCACACTATTAATATATATATATATATATATATATATATATATATATATATATATATATATATATATATATAACTACTAATGGAGTACATATTTGATAAAATTCCAGTGAGAAGTTAACATTAAAAAAGAAAAAGAAGTCTTACCTACAATCAAAGTATATGAAAAATTTAAGATAATCTGAGATTTTCAGTTAAGAGTTAGAAATTACAGCTATCTATCTGAATGTATGAGATAATATTGGAAAATAAAAGTAGATGGATTAGTAGCAATTGAGAAGGGTTGGAACATCCCTATTCTTTTACCCTTGTTTGCTTTTAAGTTTATTGGGGGTTCTTGAGCTTAGTAAGGCACTCTTAGTCAGTAACCAAATTTATTTATTTATTTATTTATTTATTTTTAACTAAGCTCACTCCCTAATAAGTAAATTATAAATTCTAACATAAATTTCAATTATACCTTTTAACATCATTTATCACTTTTATTATTAAAATTAAAGGGTATTTTGGTCTATTAATATTATATATTATTTATTTCTCCCCAAAACTAATAATTTTTCTATTATTTCATATCATATCAAATCATAATGATTATACTTTATCCACTTTACAATCAAATACTATATTTTTTTTAACCTAGTTTAAGGTACATAAATTAAAACTAATCAAATTCAGGGCTTAGTCGTCAACCAAACACAACTTATATTTTAGGAAATCTGGGGCTAAGCCAACTTCAATCTTGTTTAGATGCAAAGATAAAAAGAGAGTGATGTGATAAGGGTGGAAAGGATAAGAGGATGGATTGTATCATCCATATTGGTATCTTTGTTTGTTTGGCATATTACTGAACCACATAAATTTTATCTCTCTTTTTATTCTTTGTGGTTTGCATATTTTTAGAGTTCTTATTTGTGATTAACTTGGGTATTTGAAGATCTTTGCATCGAGATGCATCTCGATTATAAAAATTTTATTTAATATTAATTTTTATTTTACTAATATTTAATTTTTATAATCTTTTGCTATCCTATTAGATTTATTTTAAGTGTTTGAAATCACTTTTGCTACCTTCGGATCATTTGGCATTTAGCACAATATTTTTTTAATTCAAAGAACATGAAAACTTTCCACCCAAAGTCCATAAATCATTTGGTTTCATGTTCAAATTTTATTAGGATTTAAAATTGGTAAGTTCTAATACATGACTCGAATTTGAGTTCGAATTCAAATCCAAAGTCTAACAAAATGAAATAGACTTGGCCTCAAATTGTACTGCATGCGAGGCCAAATCCCACACCAAAATAAAGTATTCTTAGGAGCAGTTGACAACTACTTTCCCACACCTCCCCTTTAATTTCCCATCACTATTACACTTCACGTTGGTTGTTTTTATATTATATATATATATATATATTTGTATAAAGATTTACGAAATATATCTCAATGTTCATAAAAGATGCAACTTGTCATCTACATTCTCTCGGACCACCAACAGCAAGAAAATCCCAATGAATTAGAGGGGGTATTCTAAACACAGATTAAAACAATCGATCACATACTTCCAAAGTTGACTTAGTTATTGTGCTCTTGTTCTTCTTTTGACTGTCCATTGAATCTAATGCTTGTCCCCTAAGCTAACAAGCCTTCCACAAGAAGGATCTTAATTTTCCTCACACGTCACACATTAAATTTTCTTTAAAAAAAATTGGAAAATTTTCAATCAGAAATTATTTGGTTTTGTTAGAAACTAAGCTTATCATAGTTCATGAGTCAACATACTAAATATTTATCTATTGAAATCAAGTTTAGTAGTATTCTCTGACACCTTAAGCTTTTAAACTTAAAATTGGTTGTTAATATATAAAAACTCCAAAATAAAGTATTCCTATGACTATTACTAATGCTGACCATTAATTATTGGTCATGTGTGTGGCGAGGCAGCATATTTTTCTACTATACTTGGAGACTAACTCTTCCTTCCTTCCACCTGCTCCTTAATTTCCTTTGTCATTGTCGCACACCACTCGGAAACTATGACTCCTCTTCCGTTGCTAACCATCCACTTCACATCTTTACTTGGTCCTTGCACCCCAAGCAATCTCGCAATTGGCCAAGGAGACAAGTCAATAGAATTGCATGACTTTGTCTTTGTTTTCGTCCACTTCCTATAAAAGGTTCCATAAGGCCAGCTTCCACAGAGCAAGTGAAAGAAAGAAAGAAAGAAGAAGAAGAAGAGTAATATTAAAGATGGCGTCAAAGCTCTCTTGCATGCCGGCGATCGCGAAGGTTTTCCCGATGAAGTCGTCGTCAAGAAAGTCCGAGGACAAGAAGATAGAAGAGAAGGAGAAGCAAGAGAAGATGGGGAAGAATGAGAACCAGGAGAGTGGAAAGAAGAAGAAGAGGAGTAATCTCGACGACGCCGCTTCATTGGCGCCGTACTTTGCTTTCCATTCTCGACCGGGGCTTCGATGATTTTATGTTGATAGTATAAGATATATATATATATATATATATAACTTGTTATTATTCCTTAATTATTTGTTGTCGTTAATTTGAAGATAACAGTAATATAACAATTTCTATTACTTTCTCTTGTAATTTGCCAGAAACTTTAGATGGCTTGGCTTGTTTTAGGGTGATTCCCTCCACATATTCTACCATTAGTACAACAAATTGAATAATAATAATAATAATATTACTACCTGAACAGTGATATTATCATAGCAAATTATAGGGGCTTTTATAATTAATATGCTCTATTATAACAATAATATGCATCAGTTATAAAAATATATATATATATGTACTTAATTTTATATGTTAAATTGAAAAAATTAAATATAATTAAATTATAAAAGCCCCCAAAATATATTAATGACAATATAATTTAGTCGAAATGACAGTAGTAGTACGTTGCATAACAAAAACTATGTAAAACATCAAATTAAAGTGACCCTCTAACATTTTAGTCAAAGCTCTGCCCTTGTTTTGAATAGCTTATTATGTATTATTTTGGCATGTAGGTTAGGAGTAAACACATCTACCCTATTGGGTAGGTTAGTTTAATTTTTTTATTAAATAACAATTAATTTGCTACACAGAAGAAAATGTCTCCTCAAAAGGGGTTTACACCAAGATCTCATTCTCATTTAATTTCCTATTTTGCTCCTCACTGATGGAGTGGCAGGGTTGGATTTATTAGCCTATACATCTAGAGATTTTTCAAAAACTAATAAGTTAATTATTTTCATTGCATCTTTAATTTGGGAAGTTCTTTCCTTTATAATATATAGGGAAAACCTATACATGAGATGAAATAAGATGATTCTGACTTACTAAAATTAGATAAACACAACTTTATCTACTTTCTTTTGTTTCCCATAAAATTTGGTCCAAAGCTTATGCTAATTAATGAATTGATGCAAACAAAGACAAAAAAAATGTATTTCAACTAGCTAGTTTTATTATGTTTCCAAGTTGGTCCTCCGTAGCCTCAACCGTGTCTTCAAAATTTTCTTATTCACATATAAATGTACATGTATCTAAAGTTGTAATTTTTTTTCTAGAACTAGTACTTCCTCTCTCATTATCCTCTCTCTCTCTCTCTAGTTAGCTTGAGCCACCATGGTTGTCAATCACTTCGGGATTTCTTAGTTGGTGTTCCCATTCTCTCTTGTAGTATGTGTTCCCCCTATCTTTTTTAGTAATTATCTTATTTTTCTCATTTTTCTAGGATCACCACCTCCTTTGTCTAGCCGCCTCTCTATTCTGGTAGCCCACATTGTCACTCCATTATCTCTTATCGCTTAGATACTGCCTTCCGCTGCTTCGCCTATACATTTTCCTACCCATATTTCACCCAGCATCACTCTGCTAGCTTGCGTTGCTCGCCTCCCCCTCGACTATAGCCATTGTAGTCCCTTTTTGGTTGTGTTGCTAGATTTTTATGGAGTGTCATTTAGCTGTCTTTGTTATGAGTTTTGTTTGGTTTCTTTGTTTTCCCCTACTATAGGGTTAATATATCATAAATTCTCTTTCCCTTCTATTAGGATAATTGATCTCAAATCTTCTATGTTAAGGGATTCTCAAGGCACTACTTTGAGTTACTAGTTTAATAAAACTTACGGGCTGATTCATGACTCTTTGCTCTCGTGAATTTATATAGGCTATACCTATTCTTATATTCTTTATGCCAAGATGCTTATACTTTATTTTATCTATAGAATTGCCCAATGTAAGCCAAATTATGGGCTTGTGTCAAATAACCATCACTCTATCCTCTCCTCCTTCCTCTCACTCTCTTTGTATCAGGCTATTTAGCCACTCTATTAAAGTTAATGAATTAATTCTTCCACTGATTCTTGGATCTTGAATCCTGACCATCAAGAAATCCTAGTATTCTTCCACTAGAATACAGGACCATTCTTAACTGCGTCTTCAAAATTTTCTTATTGACATATAAATGTATATGTGCCCAAAATTGTAGTTTTTTTTTTTCTGGAACCAGCCCTAGCTTTGCTCGTGTTCGTTTGCCCTCTTCCTCCCTCACCGTTAGCATTTTCCCTCTTCTTTCATAATTTAGTGGTTGGGGAAGGGGAGGGATTTCCTCTATCATGGGCTTTCCTATCCACTCTCCTCCATTCCTCTCTTTTATCTTTCTTTGTCATTATCCTCTTTCTTCTTCTCTTTAGTTAGCTTGAGCCACCATGGTCGTCAATGACTTCAAGATTTCTTAGTTGGTATTCCCATTTTCTCTTATAGTATATGTTCTCCCTCTTTTGTAGTAATTCTATTATTTTTCTCATTTCTCTAGAATCACCACCTCCTTTTTCGTCTAGCCATCTCTCTATTCTGGTAGCCCACCTTGTCGCTCCACTATCTCTTATCACTTAGATACTGCCTTCCGCTGCTTCGCATATGCATTGTCACTACCCACATTTCACCCAGCATCGCTCTACTAATTTGCGTTGCTCGCCTCCCGCACTATAGTCATTGTAGTCCATTCTTGGTTGTGTCGTTAGATTTTTGTGGAGTGTTATTTAGCTGTCTTTGTTATGAGTTTTGTTTAGTTTCTTTGTTTTGCCCTACTATAGGGTTAGTATATTATAGGTTCTCTTTCCCTTCTATTGAGATAGTTGATCTCGAATCTTCTATGTTAAGGGATTTTCAAGGCACTATTTTGGATTGCTAATTTGACAAAACTTGCAGGCTGACTCATAACTCTCCGCTCTTGTGAATTTATATATGCCATACCTATTCTTATATTCCTTGTGCCAAGATGCTTATACTTTGTTTTATCTATAGAATTACTCAATGTAAGCCAAATTAAGAGCTTGTGTCAAATAGCCATCGCTCTACCCCCTTCTCCTTCCTCTCACTCTCTTTGTATCGAGCAATTTAGCTGCTTCATTAAAGTTAATGAATTAATTCTTCCACTGATTCTTGAATCCCGACCATCAAGAAATCCTAGTATTCTTCCACTAGACTAAAAGACTATTCTTAAATTTTGTTTAGATTCCGAGGTTAAAATTATACTCTAAAATCTTAAACCTACATAGATAACCAGTTATTATATTCATATTATAATACTCCCACATAATTTAGGCTCAATACATTTTGATAAGTACGCCTAAAAAATGGACTTAACTCAAACTGATAGATATTTATCATATTTTTAAGAGATGTATCAAAGTATAATTCAAAATAATTTTTAAATTTTGTATTCTAATAAAATTTAAATGACTGACAAAAGGAAAAATATTGAACAAAATATTGGGAGAGAGGCAAAGTGAGCACCATACCTTCTTTTAAAAAGATAAAAAAGATGTTCAAATCGGATCGTTCCCACTCTCTCAAGTTTCAACCGTTCATATAAAACACCAAAACTTTCAGCATTCCAATAACATTGAGATTCTCCTCCCATCTCTTTCACATATTAATCGAGTTAGAAAACTCTTTTGTCCCGTTTCACAGTTCATAATTCTGATAGATTCTTGAGATCAATTCCCATTTTCCACTACTTATTTTATATGTTTAAAGAAGCTCAGATCCACTAGCTAAATAAATAAAACAAAATAAAAAGAATCCTGGAGCACTGCAGCTATGCACAATTAGGATCCACACATTGCTCTCTGATATTTTTTTAATCAGACAAAGCGTCACACTATTCTGTACGAGACTAATATATTCTGCATCTCCATGAGATTGTCTGTTACTTATGACCTACTGCAACATATAACAAGAAACAAAGGCTCCAGTTTGAAGAATGAGATCTACTTCTATGGAAATGCCATCAAGGTGAAAGATTGGGAGCTTTTCCAACCCTAGATAGAAGAGCAAATTACAGTTTATCTTCCCAACTTACCTCATGTATTGCAACTATGTAATTTATCTATGAGAAAATAACAGTGTTTTTTTTGATATTTTATGCCACGGAGAAATTGCAAAGTCTCTTTAAATCAAACTATATTTCTACAAGGTAATTTAAATATTTGATAATATAATACTCTGTCTTTTAATAAAATTATAGTTTACGCTCTATATTTTTACTTTTTTATAAATCGAGCATTTAAATTTAGCGAATATAAATATAAAACACCTTATTGTTAGATCTTTAAGTTAACTTAACTAAACTTCTCGATTAAGTTAACTATACTAAAAAAATTATCAAAATATTCTCAACTAAGTCATAATAAGAGTGTTTTAATTATTTTAAAAATAAAATATTTCTACTCGGTGTTTAGTTCAAATCTAACCTAGGGTTTTCTTAACATATATTTACTAATTCTATTCGTAAATAGTACAAATATAAAATATAAACTATAATTTTATTAAAATATAGGGTATTATATGCAAATTTTTCTAAATGGTTTTATATGCTAACAATATAATAATTGGTCTCAACCACCACCACAGAAGAAATTTGAAGTATAATGTGTAAATTAAAATTGGGTCAAATCAGAGGTAGTACCTTGTTAGTGGCAACAACAAAATCGCCAACTGTGTGCCTGAGTGAGCAAAGTGTGCAAGCAAATTATATTGCAAGAAATGTGGAATCCAAATAAAATTAGCGATAACGAAAGAATAAGATATAAATCTATCTTTGATCCACATCCTAAGCTTTGGGATAGCATAAATAATGTGGATGTGGAAATAATTATATTTCTATTTTCTAGTGGTGTTAGGATAATGATTATAGTACACTTTGTGACGATGCCCCTTGGTATTATTCTACTACTAGGCCTAACATAACATATGATAAGATAAATAAATTAATAGATCAACCACATGTGCTCAAAATTTCTCACTATCTTATCCTCTGGGAGTTGGGAACCGTACCATTGGATACCTCATGCCTCCCCTATTAAAAAGGGACAGATGGCCCAGTCGTAATGTGCAAACAAAAGATGCAACCCATCAATCGCATTTAATGTGCCAATAGTTCACATGCTTATGTCTCTCATATTATTATTATATTATTATTATTATTATTATTATTATTATTATTATTATTTAAAGTTTTCTTGCACTCTTTTCATAATTGGAAGCTTCCCAAATTTTACTCCCTTTTTTATTTATTTAATGTATTTTTGAAGGGTAAAAAGAAAAAAAAAGGAAAGTAGTAGGTGGTCGTACTGTGATTCGTGGAAAGTTTGGGACCCACCGAGGGATCTGTCTCACCAAACTCGAGCTCCAGCTTCGACTATAAATCCTCACCTTGCTCTTCTTCCCCTCGCCATAGAAGAGAGAGAGAGAGCGAAGAAGGAGGAGGATTTGGTTTGGTTTTAGAGTCCTTTCAGTCCCGCAGCAGAGAAGAAGGGTTCCTCTAACTCCCCTAGGATCGAGTTGAGCGTCAACCACGGCTAGACTTTTGAACCCCCACTCACAAGTGGCTTCCCTTCCCCCTCTCCTCCGTCTCCTCGACAAGGAGCGCTGCCCTGCCCCACACGGTGGCCGCGGCGCCCTCCCCTCCGCCGGTGGAAGCCCGTCGGACCTCCTGTTCCTCGCCGGCGGCGGTCTCTTCCTCCTCCTTCCTCTCTCTTCTTCTTGATCTCACCTCTTCCTTCTACAACTCCTACTCCTAATCCCCTTCCAACTACCTAGTTAGAGATAGAGAGAGATAGATAGATAGAAAGATGCTTACCATTAAGAGGGTCCCCACTGTTGTTTCCAACTACCAAGAGGACGCCGGAGAGCCCCTCGGATGCGGCCGGAACTGCCTCGGGAAGTGCTGCTTGCCCGGTAAGTCGGATCGCCTTTTTCCCCCAAAAAAGTTGTGATCTTTTCGCCGTTTGTTTTGATTTTTTTTTCTTTGTGTTTTCCGTTCCTTTTGGGATCTCCTGCAGTGTCGAAGCTTCCCCTTTATGCCTATGTGGCCGATGCCGAGAAGGAGCCTTCGTCTGACTTTCTCCTCAACTCCCTTTTACTTGGGCAGGTAAATCCATGAAAATATAAACTAAAAGTTGCAATTTTTGCACCTAATCATATAATATAGTGATGTAATTGACGCGGGTTTTCTTGGATAGTGGGAGGAGAGGATGGGCAGGGGCCTGTTCAGGTACGACGTGACCGCGTGCGAGACGAAGGTGATCCCCGGAGATTCTGGATTTGTTGCTCAGCTCAACGAAGGCCGCCACCTCAAGAAGCGCCCGACCGAGTTCCGAGTCGATCGAGTCCTCCAGCCATTTGATCCTGCCAAGTTTAACTTCACCAAGATTGGCCAGGAGGAGGTGCTCTTCCGCTTCGAGGCCGGGAGAGGCGACAAGGCCTACTTCTCTGAGAGTTCTTCTCTTGATAGAAACATAAGTCCCAATGTCGTGGCGATCAATGTAAGAGGCGCTTCTATGTGTTCAGATTTGGTTTTCATTTGCATCTGCTTGTATTTTTTTTTTCCTGCAATAGATTTGTTCATGTTTGTAAATCGTTGCAGGTGAGCCCCATTGAGTATGGTCATGTACTTCTGATTCCCCGTGTGCTCGACTGTTTGCCGCAGAGGATTGACGCTCAAAGCTTCTTGTTGGCTCTCAACTTCGCAGCCGAAACCGCCAACCCTTACTTCAGGCTTGGCTACAACAGTTTGGGTGCCTTTGCCACCATCAATCACCTGCACTTCCAGGTCATTGCTCCTTCCTTATGCTCCCATAGTTGGTTCTACACGAACAATAAGATTCTGATCAATAAATGGCATGATGACAGGCTTATTACTTGTCGGTGCCGTTTCCGGTCGAGAAGGCGCAGACCCAGAACATACCCTTAGTTGAGGATGCAGCGAAGAGTTCTGTGAGGGTCTCAAAGTTGATCAACTATCCTGTGAGAGGACTGGTTTTTGAGGGAGGCAACTCCTTGAAAGATTTAGGTGATGTGGTGGCCAATGCTTGCATCTGTCTTCAAGACAATAATATCCCATTCAATGTGCTTATTTCTGACTCAGGCAGGAGGATCTTCCTCTTCCCCCAGGTAAATGGCATGCAATCAAATTCCTACTTATGTATGTTTCTTTACCTTGATACCTACTAACCAGCAATACCTCATTTTTTAAGTTCTCAGGGAATGTTAACCAACAAAAAACTATGTAGGAATAAGAAAACCATATAGTATTTGAGCAGAGATGTATGACTGCTAACACTTACATAATGTTCATTTCAAGGATGAGGGTGTTTAATTGGCTTTATGCTTTTGCCTACAAATTCTATATTAAGTGTATATCAATTACTCAGCATGATGAAGGCCTGAGCCTAGTTATGTATACAAACCACTGCTGATTCTTGTATTATATCCTCTCTTGAATTGTGCAGTGCTATGCTGAGAAGCAAGCTCTTCATGAAGTAAGCCAGGAGCTTTTGGATACCCAGGTGAATCCTGCTGTCTGGGAGATCGGTGGCCACATGGTCCTGAAACGAAAGAAGGATTACGAAGAAGCCTCCGAGGACTATGCTTGGCGACTGTTGGCCGAGGTCTCCCTTTCTGAGGAAAGGTTTGAAGAAGTGAATGCGTACATCTTTGAGGCTACTGGCCTGGTGGAAACTGAAGTAGATAAGAAGAAAGATGCAAAAGAAAGTGGAGCTTCTTACGAGTCCACTATGGCCCCTCATTTCCCAGAAGGCTGTCTGGTTCTTCAGTGAAGATATTATATTTGCTTAAACTATTGCTATTATGAATAAGGCCATAAGGCAGCTTATGGTACTGTTGTGTCTCCGCTGCCTGAGGTTATTAGTGCTTGCTCTTCGCTGTTGGCTTCTTTCTATCTATCCTTATATTGTATGCAGATTATATATATGTAATGGATGTTTGTCAAATTCTGCTGTCTTTGTTACACCTCCTGTCTGCTGATGAATGAACCAGAGCTTAAAGGCCATTAAATTTATCAACACTCTAAAAGAGAGGAAGTACCAATGAGTTTTTCACCAGGTCTACGGACCTGAAACGTGTTTTTGACCAAACAAAACTCCGTCCTAATTATTTAATATTAAAAGGAGTCCATTTCATTGTAGTTCTTAGTCTGTATTAAAAGAAGTCCATTTCATTATAGTTGTTAGTCTAGGAAAAAAAAAGAAAGAAACTTCATTATAACAAGTTTAGCGTCTTACTTTGAAACACGACCAAAAAATAAGAGAAAAAAATGAGGCAGACTTAATTGAATTAGTCAGCGTTAATTTAAAAAATTTTAAATAAACTGCTAATAAGCTCAATATTTTACATATATAAACTAATGATAAGATTAATATTTTATTTTGATAAGTTACAGATAAAAATGCTGAATTTGTTGGCATTTCTATCTAAAGATAAAACATTAACCTATTCCAAAGCATTAATGCAATGATCGAATAATACAACTGTTTAAAATCTAATTATTATCATTTTAAATATATTAAAAAATTTACTCAATTCTCTTTAATTTTATCTTTAATAAAAAAAATTTAAATAAAGTTACATTTTAGTCTACCACAATCCACATCGAATGTCAATACTCCATTGGCACCGCCATCCTTGTTACACTAAATCGGTTTACATCTAAACATCACATTAACTTTAAGTAAGTTTGTTTTTAAGTCCAAGAAATGAGAATGGTTAAATGAATTTAGGACTTACACCACAGTGAAATGCCAAAACATTTTAAGTCTAGATTTAATCATCAGAAAGTGGTGACTTCCATAATATTCAAATATAATAACTTTCCATTTAGTGGGCCAATCCTCTCCAAATACAAAGAACTCAAATGGGTACGGTGATGGGACATTATACCTGCTATTTTCATAGTAATCTAAACAGCTCCCGCACATGCACAGACAGAAACAAATATAAGCTAAGTGTAAGACGATCATCCCATTAATTGACTAATTTAATCTTCTACTTGTTGTATTCTAGATACATTAAATATATGGGCATGAATTCGAAGTTTCGAACCAAACACCAGCGTAAGCATACAGCCATGCTTCTTCACCAAACGGGCACATACAAGCTTTTATGTGCGTACATGCATTTGGAGATATATTATGACCTCCCAATTAACATGAATTTACACACTAGAGTTCAAAACTCACCCGCGGGCATCCTCTTTTGTCCTTGGAGTTAGGTTTCCAGCGTGCATTTTTCAAACCTCAAAGCTTCTTCTGTGGCTTGTTTCCTTTTGGAGACGCCCAATGTCATGCCGACGGATACTAAGGTTTCAAGTGCTCTTTCACTGTTAACGAGAAGATCGTCATCTATCTGTATTGCACCCTACAAGAAAAGAAGGACGAGTATAAGCTTTACTCAAGTAAGTTAGTGTTAATATTTTTTTTAAAAAAATGGAAACTTAATAGTGTCCTAATTAACTCTATGCCGCTGGAGTTCAGAACCTTGGACACTCATACAACGTGAGTCCCTTTTTAACTATCTGACCAATATCAATGATAAATATTGTTCCATGAAATGCGGAGAAAACCCATAGGAGATCAAACAAGGCGATTATAGCACTCCATTCTGAATAATGGGTAATGGCTTTAAAACACAATGGTTGTAACATTGGCCCCAAACGAAATAAACAACTCTTGGTTACAGCTATGAGGTTAAGCAAACGTTCAAAAGGTCCCCCAGGGCATGGACCAATATCTATACAGGTCCAACTAAGAACAAAATAATAATTGATCAAGGCTACCTCGCTATAGGAATGTTTCACTTCTGCTGTATTATCATCTTAGTTTGCATAACTATTCATAGGGAAGTCAATTTTCTGTATACGTAGCCGAATGCTAACAAAATTATGAAGAAATAAACTAGAAGCATAAATAAGGAAACAGACCTTCTCAAAGACACATATTACAGTGCTTCCTCCAAAAGAGAAATACCCAAACTGGAGAACAAGTTGGAAAAAGAAATGTTAGGAATAGAGAAGACATAATCACAGCGTAGTTAAGCGAGTAGCAGGTTAACTAGAAAAAAGGAAAGAATACAAGAACCTCATCTCCCTTATGGACATAGTCACCCTCCTTTTTCAAAAACGTGATGCTCCCCACCATTGTTGCCCCAATTGCAACAAATGCTACCTGCACCAGAATAAATTACGCATATCAGACTAACTGTGGTAGCTCTGGAACATTTGATGTAATGCAATAAGAATAAGTATTATATAGAAAATAGAGATATGAGTTGGGAAGCTTATTACTTCAAGGAAAAGTTGGCAAGTTTTCTATGTAGAAAATCTGTTTATCTTTAATGATTTTCACTTCTATGTAGTACACTTTAATTTTTTTTCTAAAGTATAAAAGGGTATCCTGAAACCTGAAGATAATACCTCTAATTAGAGTAGCAGTGTTTGAGCATGTCCAAAATCTTTTGTCCATACTAAAATTTGCATGTTCTTCAAGAAGTATCTACCAAATGAGCTAAAATACTTCTCTAAGCACTTGAGAAACAATATAATCATGGCAACAAGCCACGTTTATGAGGATTGCTAGAGCCCAGCGGTTAATGCAGATAGACTTGAATCAAACAAAAAGACACAATTGATCTGATTAATGCTGAGTTCAGTTTTCAAGAAAAATCATCGATCTTGTTTTGCTTCTTTGTGGTATTGGTTATATATACAAATAAGAATTAGAGAGTAACAACCTCTTCTTTGAGGGGTTTAAATACTCGAGAATGTTTATCAGTGGCCCAAGAACAGTAAAATGGTTTAGTATATTAAGTATACATTCGTAGTAGTTTTCTTGATGAACAGAAAATCATTTAAATTGAATTTGATAATATAGGCAAATGTGAAATTATAGAAGGAAGAATAAAAGGCAAACCTTTCCAAACTCTTCAGTTGAAATGACAGAGACAACTCGTTTATTCTCCGTGAAGACATTACAATACTTACTGTTCACAGCAATTGGATTCACCTAAGAAAACAGAAACATTAATTCATGATAATGGAACCACAAAGAGATAAAAAGAAATTACAGGATTTGGGGAAGTTAAAAGTACATGTGACACACCGTGTATAAGTATCCTGGGATATCAACAAAACTTTCAACAATTCCAGACACTGGAACATGGAAACGATGGTAATCCTGCATCAAAAGATAGAAGACATGCTAGTTAACAATGTTCTCCAAAAGGTTGAGCTATTAATCAAATGTTAATCATAATACGAATTTTAAAACTCCCTCGCAAGTGTGGCTTCGAGACTCTTCATTGTCCTAACTACATGGAATTAAGGTAAGGATCTAGCAAATCAATGATAGAAGCTTGTAGAGATCCAAGAGGAGATCCCTGTCCTCCCATTCAAAATTGATTAATGATATTATCAAAAACTCAAAAACTTAAGCTATTAAAATGGTGATTTAAAGAGAGCATCCCTCTGCATGAGGCCCACCATGCAGGGTCTGGGGAGGGACGATGTAAATAGTATTACCCTCATTTTTCAAGAGGTTTTTTCCACGGAGCTATAAAAATGCCATTTCTGATTCATATTCCAATTTAACATCTAAGGAAACAAAACTAATATTTTAATCAATCATTCCTTGTGTGAAAGAAATAAAGACTGATACCTGCGGTGCAAGTCGAAAAATCACCAAAGAACCATTGCTCAAATCGCTGGAGCATGTATCCAACCCCAGGAGACCTTGTATAGAAAATTTACGACCCTATGAAGGAAAGAAAGAATACAACAATCATGAAATCTTTTACCTTTTTATGTCATTACTCATTATAACAAATTGAACAGTAACAGTAAACCATGTTGATAGAAATCGACAAAAATTTGTTCAGGTTTGACAAAGGGATGGATCCTAAAAGATTTGTATATTTGTGAAAGCTTAGAAAAAACAAAAGAGTGCTTGGATTTTATTAACTCACGAACTACTTTAAAAGCTTAAGCTGTTAAAAAATAGTAATTTTTCATATTTTTATATTTAACAACCTCCTCGCCTTGGGGCAAAGATATTTTGATGGGCCAAATAAGTAGATTTGATTTAAATTGATAGATGTTTTTATATTTAATGACATATGAGTCTAAGAGGTTTCGAATTTAAAATCTCTGTTATAATACCATGTTAACTCACTAAATAATCTAAAAACTTAAAATGTTAGAGATCAACGGTTTTCCATATTTTATATTTAATAGATCTATGATGCGTGGTTTATTAGATGCACCATTCAGTTGGAACAATAATGCCAGTTCTCATGGAATATCCTTGAAACGCAGGACATAGGGAAAGATCAAATAGAAATAACAAATAACACTCTTTCCTGTCTTCTACCTTGCCTTTTCCTTCTCTGATAACTTGTAAACATTGCAAAGATGAAACATGACGAAATCATGAATAACGTTAGGATGAACTTTGACACATAATACTAGTAATATTCTCAGGGACAGGTGACTTATGTTGTTTTTCCATACCCTCAATTCCTCAGGAAGTTCTTAGCAACATATAGCAGAAAGACATTTTATCTCCAGCAATAGATAGAGATTTTACCTTTATCCAAAACCTTGAGCTATCACTGACAGAATTAAATGCCATCAGACGGCTATCAGCAGCACAGATAGCAATATCATCTCGGTCATTCCAAGCAATTGGTCGTGCATCTGGCCTCAATTCTCTTATAAAGAATTCATTGAATGTCTGCAAATAAAATATTACTTTGTACATTGTCATTTTAGGAGATTCTTAAGCAGAGAAATGGATACTTGAAGAAAATGCAATAGAAAATGCTTGATGATAAGAACAAGTTGACTACTTCCAAAGAACTATGCTGAATGTGCATATCCACTATGCTTCACATTGTATGTCATCGAAGAAGCAGCATTGGTAACATAATGTTACTTAGATCGATACTTACATATTTAGAAGAAAGTCAAAATTACCAGGAATACATATGATCCCACACTTTTCTAATTAGCAGAAAAAGCTTTCGTACCACTTGAGACAGCTGCTTAATAAGTAAATCTGTTGATCTTCATATGTATCATGCGGAACATGATGTAAATGTTTAAAGTTTAAAACTCTAGACAAGCCCAACTAAGCATGCCATGTTCTCAGTCCCCATATGACAACATATTGTGCTATTGAAACTTTGAATTTCTTGGAGGATTTTTATGCTTATGTTGATTAACTGAGAGCATTAATGTGGTTTTCTCTGCCAACTCTCTTTAATTGTGCATCAAGAATGTATTCTGTAAGCCAAACTAATTATAGAAATATATCAAGTCCTATGGAATCCACCCCACTTTACCATCACTCAAGCAAGAAAAAAAAATAGATTTAATTAAAGAATTTGCCAAATTGCCAACTACTCTAATTTATTTCATATACCTTGAAATATTCAATAGGATACTTAACCTCATCCATGTTAATTTGATCCTGCATGCATATAAAAAAAATGTTATTTGAATTCAATAATCACTACATCGCATATCAAAAGAAGCATATCATCTATCCTAGATTTGGATGAGAAATTGATAGTTTTGAAAGTTTAAGGTAAAGAAACACCTAAATTTCTCACAAATAGTTTCCAAAGATTTGCATAGGAGGTTTAATCTTTAAACCTCAAATTAGATGCTTCTTAAGACATAAGTTTTTGTACATACCAAAAGGCAAATTATAAACACAAAATAGTAGGGGTATAATTATTCCTGAATAGTATATAAAGGAACTTCCACCTATTTGTGCAGCTAACATAACAATATTAATTTGCTGGCAACAATCCCATCTGTAAGACTTTATGGACCATCGATGTTCTGCAAAGTATTAGTCATTGTTGAGTACATAAATTTATCCACATTCAAAACTTGAGAATTCTACAGCCATACCTTTCCTCTACTAACATTCTAGACAAAAAATAAAAGTCATCATTTACTATTATTTCACCACACTTTGACTGTTTCAACCATATTAAGATGCCTCTTTTGTGTCACTTCAGACTTCCCCTTCATATCTAAACATGTATTAAACTTTTTCTCCAAAGTCCACGAAAAATTTGTCAAAACCATCATATTTACAAACAATCTAGTCATAGCCCTCCAATTTATTGTTCTCATTTAAGTATTAATGCTGGGTCATTAGAAAATGCAAATAGCCTTCTCAAAAATTGTGCAACCTCTTATAACACTAGAATTCCCCTTGATGTTATCATAACATTAGTGTCCCTCAATGACTGCTCCAAAGAAACAACCGTTTAAGTAAAAGGTATAAGGTTTGCATACATCTCTCTTCCAAAATAGCAACTTTCGTACTACTCCCAATATTCAAACCAACAGGACTGAGGTTGGTAAGATACAAGATATATGAGATATAGCTAAATATGTGAGGAGGCTTAGATAAGTTAACTACTGGTTCTAAATTTTCAGGTATAGAACTTTTAATGATGAGTCAGTAGAATGATCAAATTTTCATGCATGAATTTGGACTTAATAGCATGTTTACCTATTCTTCATGAATGCTATTTGTGTTGAACTAAACATGATGGCTTGACCTATAGCTACTTAGTACTCTTCTTTAACTTCAATTTTTATTTTGGATGTCATCATTAAGTAGCTGAGAAAAAAAAACTAAGCAAGAATCAATCACATGCCTTAAAAAACTCGATGAATTTTGGTATATCTTTAGCAGATTCAGGTGAATTCATCTGCCTCCCTTGCTTTTCAGAGATGTTCTGTAAGAGCTCTTTGACCCCTATACACATAAACCATCACAGACATCTCATTACCAAGAGATAGATAAAGCTGCATATAGTAAAATATATTAGTTAAGACCAAGAGATAGATAATGCTTAATGGACTATATATATTACTAATTTTGTAACTTTTTCTTTTTGTTAAATAACTTTGTAAATTAAATTGATTATTTGCCACATAAAATCTTCCAACGAACTTAGAAAATGAAACAACTCAAGCTAATTGCATGTGGCATAATTTTTTGAAAAGCCTTTTAATTCCTCTTATAGGAAATGGTCAGGGCACATAGCCATCTTGATAAATGTACCACAAATTAGGAGAAATCTATATCATCCAGAAGGTTGTTAAACTTATAATTATAACGCAAAGAAAGGAGTCAAACTGATGATGGAGGACACAAAAGTTAGTTTTCATTGTCCGTAACATAGCCTGTAGGCCCTGTACAACAGTACAAGATAATGTTCCCCTTAAATGGTAGAAAGTACAAAAAATTAT
This sequence comes from Typha angustifolia, assembly GCF_048772165.1. Classification (NCBI taxonomy): domain Eukaryota; kingdom Viridiplantae; phylum Streptophyta; class Magnoliopsida; order Poales; family Typhaceae; genus Typha; species Typha angustifolia. The sequence continues at coordinate 3,467,521 of NC_133239.1, forward strand.
AACATCATATAAAGACTAGAGTTCCTTAAGATGTAGACTCCCATCTTGTAGGAGCTTGTCAAGGACACATGATGTCAAAAACATGTAACATGAAAACCTAAGCCTCCATTTCTTTTCTTGGGCATGTTTCACTTACATGATGGCAACATTATGTAACAAGAGAAAACTATTTTTTCTAATGTATATCACAAACCTGTATTGATAAGTGCAAGGCCAACTTTTGATTGATATATAGCTCTCATTGACAACACAATCTTTCCATCTATAATTTCTTCAACTAGTCTCTTTGTTCTTCGATCAATAACCTAGTGAAAGGAAACAAAATTAATAGATTCAAGATAAAATATGGTTAATGATCAAATATATTTAAGATAAAATGAAATACGGTTGAAACTCCAGGTTTCAAATACCACTGCCGAAAACTTTGAAAGAATGACATAACTTATGTATAACACTACTATAACATAGTTGACAACTCTTGACTACTTCGTGGTCACAAAGTTGAAGTTCAAACCCAGAGCTGCAATTCCCATATTACATGAAAGTTTAGAATCCAGATAAACAAATTGTTAGAGGGCTGTGGTCCTTGTACATCATTCTCTTGTGAAGTCATTACTTCCCTTGGCGAGATGGTTTTTGAGGCACCTGATGCTAATAAACAAGATTGCTCACAACAGAAAGTGAGCACCCTTCAATAAAGGGAGCATAATCCCATGAAAAAAATATACTCAAGTGGTGCCATCTCAAAGCTACTATATAGCAATTATTTAGGCAATTAAATGTCCAAATGATTCATGATGATCCTGGACCTGAATAATGTTACTTTTACTTAGAAAATTTACATTGTTAAGATAAATCATCCTAATTTCTGCTAGTATCATAGCTATCATGCAGAGTCGCAGACCCTATTCTTAGATTTGTATGCGTCGAACAAGAAACAAACTTTGGGTTAGCTTCATTAAATATCAAAGAACAAACTTGATAACTCCTGCTAAAGAATGCAGATCATATGTAGAAGTTTCTACAACAAAGACAAGGAAGATGAAAAGACAAAAGATATGCATCAGACTTTTAACTTACATAAGTCATTTTTCTTTGGGGAGATTGAATCTTTGAATGAAAAAGGAAGTGTTTTTAAGAACACTTCTTTTCTTTCATTTCGAAATTAACTGGACATTTGGATTATTGGAGTTACCATGTCATTAGTCTAGGATTTACCTTAGGTCAAAAAGTATGATAACCTTGTATTGTCTTAACTGAGCCGGCTTCTTACAAGAAATTGAAATAAAAAATCTGGTTTAGGACATTTAGGATTGACAGCCTACAACAAAAACTGTAATAAAATTGGAAAGAAGGGGTTTAGGTATCATGTGGTATAATAAATTAGAACAGAACAAAATATGTAAACGTTAAACCTAGCCAGTTACCCTTGCTAAGTCCAATTACATCAAGTATTATTGTAGTAAATCTGATCTAGGCAGTATCAAGACATACCAAAATATGTGAGGCACTTGATCCAGAGCGTAAGCCAACATCATAAGATGAGAAATTGACCCATTCACTAAGTTTAAACATCCATCTGGAACAGAAATTATTGGATTGAAGACAGATTATCCAGACAATTCACTTGAATACGGAACTCATAATCTTAGCAATAGAAAATTTGGAAATAGAAGATGAAATGAAGTTCTATTTCCAAGATCCAACATAAATATCTCACCCATATGAAGCCTGCTTATCTGTTAGAAATCCCCCAGTCATAACCTGATTTCCAGTCCCCTCATCAAAGCATAATGTTATATGGATCATATCATTCATCTTGTCGTACTTCCCAAGAATCTCACCACAGACAGGGCATGTACTGATAAGTGGTTCTCTGCAATTACATATAAATTAGAGATATTAATCTGAAAGCAGGGAAAAGGGAATAATACACCAATATCAGTATGCATTTTCAATTTATCTCCACCAGTACTGTAGCTTCATAATTGAATGAGTCACACAAGAGTAGAAACTGAAAATGTCAAAGTATGAGCCAGAGAAAACCATTACTTTTCTTGTTGATCAGCTATAAGGATTGCTAATTCATCCATATCAACAAGACCATCACCATTCTTATCTGCTTGCTTAAAAAGTTCTTCTCTCTATCAATGACAACAAAAAAAATGTCTTATTGAAATTTAGAGAACAGCGAGAGAATGTGACATGCAGAAAAATAGAAAATTTTCCACCTTGTCAACTGCGAGTTGATTACCAAAGGCATTCATCAACTCCAAAAATTCAGAACGGGATAACTTGCCATCTTCGTTGTAGTCCTGTATCAAGAACAAGACGCTAGAGAAATGCTAAGACAGAAGGATAAATGCACCAGTAGATCCATATACTTGAAAGGAACTTGCATATCTCAATGTGAAGTAATAACATATAACAGCAAGTATCCTATAGCTTTTGCTTCAGTTAAACAAAAAAGGTCCGCCACAAATTACAAAAATTGGAAAAGAATAGAACAGCCGTGAAATATTGGTTTCACAATTTATTTATGTAATGTACTTTAGAATGCTTTCATGTACTTTACCTCTGATTTTCAACTCAATATATATATATATATATATATATATATATATATATATATATATAAGAACTGAGATTTTATTTGCACAGTTCAATATTATATCAACTATTTCATAGAAATTTGCTGGCTTAGATGTGTTGAGTTGGCTACTATTGATTGAGGTGAAATGTTTATATATAATTGTTCTTCTAGATTTAAAACCATAACATTATTCATAACATCTCACAAGTATGTCATACAAAACTTAGGACAAATTACAGTTTATTTCTCCTAGTTTGATGATTTTAACATACTCCTATGTACTTCAAACTTAAGGACTAGATTTTCCATCCAAAGCAAACATAGGTTCATTGGCGCCAATATTTTTCACCATAAGTAAGTTGCAAAATGACCAAACTACCTGTAATATCCTTATAGCAAACTATATTTTTGTTAGGATAATTAAGTCTTTTTATATCCTAATTAATGGTTGACAAATAGTAGCAACCTGATTTATATCGCAGGGGAGTTAAGTGCTTACGTTTTAAAGTACATGGGGAAAGTTAAAATTGGCCAAACCAAGGGTAAATTACTAAATTATAGCTTCCCCTTCACTTTACTATGCCCTTTATAAATACCTTCTTCTATCGATATGAACTGAAACTCTGCATATTTTCAATTCTTAGATTCATACCCCATATACTAATGAATTTAGGTTAGCCCATCAAAAAGGCTGAAATCCATGTGGAAATTGTAACAATTGAAAAAAAAAAAACGTGCAACCCTCTCCCCTCTCCCCTCTCCCTCTCCGGCACGTGATGAGGCGGCCGCAAAGATCTCGCCGAATCCAAAACTAAATTAGATTTGGATTTTGACCCTATAAAGTAAACCCTAACTCTCTCTCTCTCTTCTCTTTACTTAGCCTCCTTTCCTCTTCTTCTTCTCCTTCGTTTTCTTCTTCCTTACCGTCGAAATCACGACATTCGGCCTGTCGGAGTATCGCCGGAGTAAATAGGGACCATCATGCTCCTCCTTGGTAAGCCCTCTCTCATTTCTCTACCTTAATTTCAATTTAATGAAGTAAATTAGAAATACCTAATTTTGGTGTTGCGGCCTCATCGATGAACCTCATCGGCCAACGGCTTAAGGTCGCTACCGCTCCATCACTGAAAGCTTCGTGCTTTAAGCCCGGTGTCGATGATACCTTCTGGGAGGCCCTTGTGGCTTAGGTTGTGGTAGGCCATGGGTGGGAAGTCTTCCACCTTTGGTCGCCGTGATCGACCTTCCCTCCTCTAGTACAGGTCATCAAGGTCGCTAGGAAGGCTCGACAAGGTCGGTAGGTCGCCGGCAACAATGGTTGTCGGCGATGCTCTCTCTCTCCCTTCCTTTTCCTCCTCTCTTCTTTCTCCCTCACCGATCTCGTTGGGGAACCCAAGCCCAACCATTTTCTTCTCTTGGGTTCGGGTCTAGGTTGCAGACCCGACTGGACCCTCCCCTCTAGCTTTAAGTCATGGGCTGCATGCTGATTGCAGCCCAATTCCTTGTTGGCTTTGGGTTAGGTCTTGACCCAACCCAACTAGCATGAAGTGGAAGGGTGTGCTGTGGGCTAGCTGCAGCCTAGTTCAATCCAATAGATTTTATTCAACCCATTATAGTCATTTATTTGGTTTTAAAAATTCAGAAACTTAATTAGAGATAAAAATTAAATTATGATTATTTTTGTATTGTTTAAATGTGGTAATTTTTAACACGTGGACTAGAGATAGAGATTATAATTATCTAACCTAGACTCAGGTGAGTGGGCTCACTCACACATTTATTTATATTTTACTTCGTACTTTTGTCAGACTGTGTAACTTTGCTGTGTGCAAATTTATTTATTTTATTCTTATATGTAATTTTTTTTTAATATTTTCTATGTGCATTTAATCATTATACTCAGTGCATTGCCATACCTTGTGCAAATTACAAATTTTAGTGAAAAAAAAATAAAACTAATATTGTATGACTAAGAGAACAATCCCAATATAGGTAACATGCGGCTTTCCGTGGTGACTCGAGTCTATCAAGAAGTTCAAATAAAAGTTCTATATCAATCACTACAGTGACTTTCTTAGGTTACTCTAGCGGGGTTAGGGAACAGTCCTAGGATGAATAAGAAATTTTCTAAGGTGACCCTAACCTCTCTCAACGGTTAGTGGAAGAGACTGGGTGTGCTGATCACATAGTGACACCATTTGATGACCATAACCGGATCAGCTATGAAGAAAACTCTTGAACGTCATCTCGAGGTGACTTCTAGTTAATATGGATCCACAGGGTATAGATTCATTGAGACAAATGACATTATAAATATTGGAAAGATGATAATATATTAAAACTAAGCAAGGCTACAAGTTATGACTCTCTATTATTATCATTGTCAATTTTTTAAGAGCATGCATATTGGAAATTGTTATTTATATTGAACTTGGATTTTATTTAACACTATAAAATTTTAGAATTTATTTAGTTTTCGAGTGAATTCCACTCATTGAACTATAGTTGTTGGCTCATGGATTTCTTTTTCTCTCTTTTTTTAATTATCTCAGGTAATAGTTAGCGTGGCAACTAAGCGTAATGCATCGGGACCCTACCTCCACTTAGTACCTACTTATTTACCTTTCCGTTCTTTTGGATTTTATGTTTTAGATTAATTATTAATTTTATTTCGTTTAGAGATAAATAATGACATTATTTTATATTCATTGTAATTAGTTTAAATTTAATAAGGCAGATCTTTTTTATTTATTTATTCTTGCCATTGTACACTTATGAAATATTTTTAAGGCTTTATGTATCTCAAGCGTATTGAAGCACATAACCGGTTATAATTCTGATTTCGTGTTGTAGCAGAAATGGATTGCACTGGGCTAAAACTGTAAACTCAGTTACATAATATAAAGAGTTCATGTAACAAATGACATTTATTAGGTGGATTCAATAGGGAATAGTATCATTATCTCCAGTAAATATCTATGCAGTTAAAAGGCTAAAATGTTGTGCCAACAAATTTCTTCTGTGCATATCTGTTTTGGGGACATTTATTTAATCTGAAACAGAATATTAAACTATCAAATAATGGAACCACTACCAGATATGAAGATTGAAAATGATAAAATGACAAGAAAAAGAACAAAAAAGAACAGATTAGGCACTTATGGAAGTGAAGCGTACCACTATGCTCAAAATACGACGTGCAAAGCTTTTTTCCGTCTCAATTGGGTCCTGCATCAAGCTAGAATCGTGAGTGTTATGACCACCAGAAGTTCTGATAGTGTGCATTACAGCATTAGTCCAAAGATGGAGTAACACTAAAAGTATGTACCTCAACATAACATGAAATAGATATACTGCCCACAATTGTGCTAGACACTGATGGATCTAACAAACTAAGTTCCTCACGGTTGTCCTCTGATTCCTGCAGTTCAAATTCCATCAAATTATGATGTCCTACTGTATTAGCTGAATCATTTATCAGTGAATGTACAAAAGATCATAAAATGATCAGATCAGATCAGATAGGTATAAAAGAAGTGTATAAAACGAAGGAGGAGGACAAAGGGGACAAAGAGATTTAGTAAGATTTTTCCTTATTTTATTTAGTGTTGTCATATTTCAACGCAACAATTATTGTTGTCTTTATCAAGTAACAACATACATGGAAAAAAAAAAGATTGAGGAAATTGGAACATATTTGTGAACAACGGCAATCCATAAGTTCTCTTAACAAGTTCCATTGTTGAAGCAGCAATTTGTATTCAAAAATAAAGGAAAAGCAAGGTCGGGTTTGCTATATTAATGGGGCAACGATAGTCTTATCCATGTGGTTTTACAAGCTTACTTAAATTTTGGATAAAGACTTACAACTGCCGACATTTCCTTGACTATTCCGCTGGACATCAATTATTGTCCAAAGAAGCAACACCCATAAGAGGGACATATCCATTTTCACTCACAATTTATTAATTTTACTTTGTTTCATTAACTCATTTACTCATTATGACATCATAGAGATCCTAACATATATTTACTTCTAGGTGTTGAGCTTCATTCAACTTTACGAGAATGACAAACTACTGTTAGGCAATATACTTCCAAGGGAGATTTGAGAGAAAATAAAGGTTGCCCAACCTTCTTTAGAGAAAACACCATCTCATTCCACCAAGAATGGCAAATCTCTTGAGGTATAGACAGAAAAATTAGTGGCTGATATATCATGTTTTTTCCGTTAGGTTATGTACACCTGTTTGATTTATTGACTTTTTCTTCGCATACCCAAATATCACTTCTTAAGGTGATATTAGGAAGATAATGAAAAGTCAAATAAATATGGAAAAAGTACTGACAGATGAAACGAGGGGTATTACTGAAAGACAATTAGATATGGAAAAGCTTCTGACAGATGTCTAAAGCAGCATTATAATGCTGTTTTAAGGAGCACGACTTACAAAAACCATGGTTAATAAAATCCTCTAACAAAGAGAGTGCAAATGTTGATGGTGCTTCAAGGGGCACAACTTACCATGTATGTTTTAACCTTGTTATCCTTTACAAATAGGGATTCTTTGAACATGGAACAACAATATTTATTGTCTAGCATTTTATTCAATGGATATACAAAGGGAATGCAAGGATAATTCAAATCACATGATGCACATATTTGTAAGGCTAGCATTAGAAGGGAAAAAACTACTACATTGCGGCAAATTGATAATTCCACTTTGGACATTAGCGCATTGGCACCTACTAGTTATTGATTTGAGAAAAGGTGTGCAGGAACATTACTTTTCTATTGTGGTAGCTAGATATCATGTGGAGGCAATTGTTATGATAACTACCTTTGATTGCAAATTTTAATACTTGTATTGAAAAAATATTTAATCTTCTACTCATTAATCTTTGTATTGTTTAAACAAGGATGTCATATTACAGCTCTCTTGAATATGTGATATAAAGAGTTAATGGAGTGAAAATTGGAAATGGATGGATGGTGGAATCAATTAAATACATACCAAGACAAGAAGTCAACCTGGATTTTGTCATTTTTCTACTAGAATATGAAGATTGCATTCAATGTAGTAAAAAAGTGGCTGTTTTTTTTAATAGAAAGAAATGCATAGGGAAAACATAAAAGGATCTTCACTTGCAAGTTATATAGAAATGGCAAAATATTTACTATGAGGCATTACTGTGAGTATGATGCATTACCAAAAATAAGCATATAAAACAATTACCACGTTTTAAGCAAAATAGATGGATTATATAGAAGGATTACTTGTGATAGTCGAAGATGTTGGAGACACTATAATTGGTAGAAAAGAAGGTGCTTGTTGGACATGGCAAGTTGTGAAAAATAGTTGCTTTGGTGGAGGCATGGTGCGACTGTGGAGTGGTAGCAAAATAGAGTGGGAAGGAGAGCGAGGGGAAGACGGGTTTGTTGTTGAGATTCTTTTTTTTTTTTTTTGAAGGTCTAATAGCCATGGTGATAAGAGCTAGCTCACGGTGAGAGAGAGAGAGAGGAGATGGACATGACATGAAAAGACAAAAGTTGCCATAAATTTGCATGATGAAACTTAAGGTTTTTTCCTCCCTCATAACTTGGCTATGGCTAAAGAAACACTTGAACTGGAAATTATATATATATATAGGTCAAAAGACAAGTAAAAGAAGAATCAAAAGAATCTAGATAGTAAAGAAAGAAACTGCACTATAGAACAATATCGAAATCTTACTCGACTAAGTATTTCGAAAAGATTGATGTCACAATATCCAACCAGACTGTTTCTAGAAAATCTGTTTGTCTGCAAAATGAACATGATGTTAACTATTGAGAATTAACTATCAAGCTATAGTGAGTGCAAAATATTATACAGCAAGGCATCACATGTAAGTTCTCCAAGCAAATTCATGCAATTCAGGAAGAGTTCTGTTTTTAAACCTCAGCCAAATTATATTTTCAAGATATAGATCAAAGACAACCTAAAATCTAACTGTCTAAGTATTTCATACAAAGATAAATTGCACAATCTGATAAGGAGAATTAGCTTAGAGGTCCCCACAAATGTCGGATATAGGAAGAGAAATGTGTTCACAGCCTTATCCCTGTCGTTGTGTGGGCCATCTTCTACATGAACCAAAATGTGGCCACATAATGCATGGTAGCAAGCTTAACCATCACACTAAGTTACACCCTCCAATAAGGAAAATGAAGAAGGGATAATAAATGCATGACAGAAATGGTAAATAAGCAGAAAACTGGCAGATATTAACAAAATTTGCTTGATAAAATGGATAACATTAAGTATTCCTACATCATCATATACCTCAAAAACAGAAATTCGCGCAATATGAGGTCCATCTATTTCCAGTACAACCTTTTTTGCCTACAAAATATGGCGACAGAAAGCAGAATTATTTACAGAAATGGAATCAGGTATAGATAAAAATATTCATAATGGCAAATTGATGTCTGAAGATTAAACTTACTAAGAACATCCACCAAATGAGACTGATCAATTAACAAGCATTAAAGCTACTAACATTTGGCATGTGTAATACAAATGGGCTATAAAGGATAAACATAAAGAATGGCATTGCCAATTGACTTCAGATAAAAGAAAAGGACTAGCAGAATTCAGCTTCCATATTTTGATTCCACTGACAGAACAAGAGAGCACCTCCATTCCCTTGGTTTAAATAGATGAAGCAATCATCAAATATTTTACAAGACGATGATAATGTCTGAAGTCTGAACTCAAGTAAATTATAAGATAACGCAGTGCTTTGCAGTTGCCTTCATCTACCTTCTGTTTTAAATCAAACACATATGGCTTTCATCCAAGATTAAATTTCTGGCAACTCGTAGAGGTTCTAGCTGATGGTTTTGTCAACTACCCAAATGACCTATGGTAATGATGCTCCACAAGTCAACTACAAATTAAATGATAAGCACTAGCAGCTTACAGCTTGACAAGACTGTCAAAAGAGCAAACTATAGAAGAGATTCTGGTAACATTGACAGATGGTCTTTCCAGAGTTTCTCTCGTCATTAACTCCTTGCTTTTACTTGCACAATTTGCTACATAAGGAGGTCATTTTATTTAAAGGAATGGCTACCTGCCCCAAGAGGACTGAAGGGGTCATTTGGACCTCATCGTCAATTCATGCTTCTTAATGTTCAGACTTTCAGCCAAAAATTCTTTTTGGTAGAACATCACATTAGGGGAAAAGGTAAAAAAAGAACATATCATAGAGGAAAAAGTGAGAAAAACCAAGATGTTTTAGACTTTTAGTACAAAGAATGATTGTGGGGAAAAAATAATACTTGCAACAAGAAACAAATCATTTAAGTGAACTATGACCAGCTATAATAAGCCTCTGAAACCATTTCCTTACCACCTTTCTTTTCTTAAAATATGAACCTTCCATTCTTCTTATCACGTCCAACTTTGCAGCCACCAAAAGAAATATTCATCATTTTTAGTGGTACTTTTTATCTCCTACATTTGAGTAAAAAAGGATGATGCACAATACTAAAATTAACATATTGATGAATGAGGATGCCACTTCAGTATATGGGAACTTCTATGTGGCCAGTGAAAAGGTATATATGTGAATATATCATCATTTGGGATTTTCATCATGCATCAACCTCACTTCAAAAATAGAATTTTACAATGAAATAAATTTATCGTCTAATAAGTAAATCAGGAAAACGGAAGTAAGAAGTAGTGCATCAGTTTACTCACTGATTTCCACACAGGCTTTTCAGTACTGCAGCATTTATTTAGACACAAAACAAACAAAAAGTTTTTATTAGTATTACTCTTAAAAAATAAAAGGAACATCACAGATGACCGCAAAACATAGTTGTAAAAAAATGTCAACTAAAGCCTTAATACAAACAAAATTGCATAAAGTAAGAAACAGACATGAAAAGGAGAAAATTAATTTTAAATCTGGCCACTAGTACATAGAGATGGATAAAGGATACAGAAGATATGGCCAATTGGCCATACAAAGTAACAGAAAAGCTCTTGCAAAAATATTCAAGCAACTATAAGCATGCGATTAATGCAAAGATAAGATTAAGCAAGATTCTACATCTTTTTCACAAATGGAAAATCTTCCTAACTCTTACAAGGGAACATAACAATGCACTTTACTTCTGAGGAGAATGTACACTCCAGACATAAGATTTTGGAAATATTTTTAGCCTCTTGTGACTAGACAAAAATTTATTTTACCCTCGTATAGTTTTATTTGTGCCAATTCACCCCTCATAGTCTAGACTAAAATACAACCATTATTTTTTTTCATCATAATTGACCAACTCACAGGTCGAATTTGATGATATTCATAAGATATAAAGTCGTCGAGAATTAAATAAGTTTTTTAACACATTTAAAATAATACTAATCGAATTTTAGATAACAAAAATATGACAAATGTATTAAACAAATATGTTTTTTGTTGTCTAAAATCCAATTGGTATTATTTTAAATGTGTTGGAAAGCTTATTCAATCATCTACAATTTTGCTTCTAATAAGTGTCTTTAAATTTGACTTGTGATTTGGTCAAATATAATGAAAAAAATAATAGTTTTAGTTTGAATAAAACCCATAGAGGGTAAAATGAAACAAATGAAACTACAGAAAAGTAAAGTGAATTTAAGCCTAACATTAGAGGGTAAATATAATTTCACCAAGATTTTTGTGCTAAATATACCACCTCCACGATGGAAATCAAGAACCAAGCAGGAACCGGAATACTTATTACTATGACAAATGTCAACGGAAGCAAAAAAATGCAACGAAGAACGATTCTATATATAAAAATCAAGATGGAAGCGAATACAAGTACCCCCATCAAGAACTCCACATTCAAACTTCTTACTGGCCAAAATTCAAGCCAAAGTAACTTTCTCAAACAGAATTCGAGAAATCAAGAAAGGTTTCGAACGAACTTCTCAGATTTCTCAGTCCGATACGTCCGCTCTCCAAGCGACAAGCACGCGAGCCACCGGTCCTTAAACTTCATCTCCGCCTGCCATCGCAGAAGCAAACGGATCATCTCAGCCGTAAATCCTCCTCGATTCCTGGGCAAAAAACTCTAGAAATGACACAGGATCTGACCTCGATGATCTCGATGCGGGCGATACCGGCGAAGTCCTCGGCGGCGATGTTCTTGATCAGCGATGGATCGGAGCTGGATCGGTGGCGGAAACGCCTCCTGAAGCGAGAGAAACGAGAAGGAAGCGGGGCTGCGCCGCCTCCTCCATCGCAAGGTTTAGAGTTCCCATGCCCCATCTGAGAGAGAGAGAGAGAGAGAGAGAGAGAGAGAGAGAGAGAGAGAGAGAGAGAGAGAGAGAGAGAGGATATGGGATGGGGTTGGTGGAAAGGGTCGAGGTTGGAGATGACCGCGTTTTATTAATTTGTCTTCTGGGATTCGTGGTGCTATATTTATAGCAAAGGCCCAGGTGGAAATTTTTAAATTTGGTAAATTTACAATTTCTCCCATGAACTATAAACAAAATACCAAATCAGTACAATCGGAGACACAAAATATAATGGCGCAAAATTGTTATAGTTATCTCGTATATAAAAATTCAGATAATCAGGAATCAAAACGCAAATTTTCTAAATTCTTAAATCAGTCATAATGTAGGCGTGAAAATGTAATTTAGCTTTTAAATAATCTCCTAGTGGGCGAACACTACATCGTTTTGCGAATGGGATGAATGGATTAGGATTAGTACGTCTTAATCACGACAATTACCCCCAAAGAAGTGGGGGCCTCTCTTGTCTTGTAATGTTAATTAAATGGAGCGTCAAATTTTTTAAACGAAGAAGTAATGTTATAATAACGGAGGCTCTATTTCATTTTATTATTATTTTTATGAGAAGAAATGGGAACGAGGCCCCAATTGAGATTTATTAATTAATAACTATATAAAGGGTATTCTTTAAAATAACCTAGTTTTTTTTACGAATAAGCCCATTAAATTTCTTTTAAAGAATATGAAAATTTAGAAGAACATATACATGTAAAAATATGTCTTCTAAATTTGATTCTTGTTTTATAAGCATTTAGAAATAAAAAAGGATGAAAAATATTCTTACAAAATTGTGAAGAAATTTGGGCATTATTCATTCATATACGCTCCAAGAGTGATCCTGTTAGCAATATTGAATCACTCGGTGTTGATATGAAAGCCATCCAGGCAAAGAAAAAATGGCTATAAGATGTAGTAATAGGTATCCTTTAATTTGCCAGAAGAATAGAAGTTACAAAATAGGAATTATAGAGGGTGATTGTATGAGCTACGTACACATCCATGATATCAAACAATTAAGCTCATCATCATGGGTCTTCTAATACACATGAAGGTAGGAACGCCCATAATTAAATTGATGATCAAAGTTGGGTGTACTTGTCTATGATATCAGTCAGTGTGCTCTTAGGCACTGCACCGACCACAGTCTTCACCTTCTCCCCCTTCTTGATCATCACAACGGTGGGGATGCTACGGATTCCGTTGTCCGACGCGATTTTGGGACACTCGTCGGTGTTCACCTTGCAACAGACGATCTTTCCGGCGTACTCCTTGGCCAGCTCGTCGATCACCGGCGCGATCATCCGGCAGGGACCGCACCATGGCGCCCAAAATTCTATGAGCACTAGCGTCTCACTTTCAGTGACCAAGCTGTTCCAGTTAGCGTCGTTGGCCACCAACACTGCAAGTCAAGCCAGTAAAGTACACTCCCTAGCTACCTCCTACGCCAGAGTATGTTTAAAGGTTGACATCTGAGAAAGATAGAGAAGATACGTTACCTTCGTCCACAACATTCTTAGCTTGGCAAACTAGGCGGCTCCGGCGGCCATTGTTTCCGGCCGAAGTGGATGGCGTCGGCCCAGAGGAATAAAGGGAAGAGGTAGCTCTCTTGGGTCCAGAGCTTGGGAGCAAGCTGAGCTTCTCCTTGTGGAAGAAGGGCTGCTGCTGGGCATGCAACACCCTGCCTCTGCAGGTAGTGGTAGCTGTGGAGGCAACGGTGCTCAATTGGAAGCAGGTCTCTAAAGCCATTCCAACCCTCTTCTCCTTTGGATTTTTCTCTTGATTAAAACTTTGGATTTGGTAGTGAGGAAGGGGGGGAGAGAGGGAGAGGGAGAGAGGGGTGAGGATAGGATGGGACTCATCCCTTCTCCCAGTTGATATCCATAACAATGTAAGGTTGATAGTTGCTTTGTGGTATGTGGATGAGAATCCGAGTTATTTGGACCACCAATCTGGCTGGCAATCTCTGATATTAATTTCTCAAGTTTGTCTCAATGCGATTAGAATCCGAGCCGGTCGGCGATAAAATTTTAAATCAATCTCAGTTAGAATTCTTAACTGGTTTAAAAGAGTTAAAATTTAAATTAATGCGGTGAGCGTGGATCGAACACGCGACCTTCAGATCTTCAGTCTGACGCTCTCCCAACTGAGCTATCCCCGTAAATACTATTAGTATACATTTTTAAATATTAACTTTACTCCTCAACTTTACTATTTTTTTCCTCTAAAATAAGAGTAAACTAGCTCTTAGAGGATCTAAATATAAACGAGAAGTCTACTTAAAAATATACAAATATGGGGGGTCCATGTGAAATTATACGAACGTTCAAGAGATTTAGAGGCTCGATCATGAAATGCTCAGGAGCTGTAACTCTTTGGGCCTCTTGTATTTTAATTTGATTATAGATCATAGGATGTGCGCAATACTATGATTGAACTTACGTGCCTCTTTGTCCAGTTTATAATAATAGTTTATAACAACGAGAGAAATAAATCAGCCATATTCAGTATGGCGTTATGGCTTCCATTCATGAAAATAACACTTCCTGTAATATTCATCAAAAAAGAATTTGCCAAAAAAAAAAATATATATATATTATATATCTTTTGTCAGCATGTACATAAAAATGTACTCCAAAATAGTTTCAATGACTAAGATTTCCCTAAATCCAGTACAAAAATTACAAACACAACACACTAACTTCCTGAAAATTACAGTTTACCCCTACCCATTTATTGCTTTTCTTTGAGATAGATATGCTTCACAATTTTTGCAGCAAAAGAGTCAACTTGAGAAGTCTCCTCTCTAAAACCTCTACCACATACTTGGATAGTGTGGACCGACTCAATGCATGGAGCTGCCAATAGCCTTGAGGCAATCTCACCTTATCCACACACCATCCAGACCAACTGCTCTCCCCCTTCTCATCCCTTCCCTCACACCTGATCACCTCAGCCACAAGCAAAAACTCCTTCAACAACCCTTCCCTCTTCTCTGCATAGCTCCAGTGAGGAGGAACAAATGGCAGCAGTGAACTCCAGTGCTTATCTTGCAACTAGGCAGGCAACATGGATGGCCTCCTCGTCAGCCGCTTGCCCAGAACTCCCGGTGATCAGGGCCCAACAATCTTGCATTGGTGAACAGAAAACAGAGAGGAAGGAAATGAATGAAAAAGAGCCGCCACTCTTCTTGGATTGGCAGTGATGCTCTCTTCGCCGCAGATTCTTCTGCGTTGCCAATGCTGGAATTATTTGAAGAATACCTTGAGAAAAGCAAGGCTAACAATTAAGGTTTATATGCTTCTTAGTTAAGAAAGAGCAATTAACTTTTGTAGATAGTATCTGAACATCTGGCAAAGTAATGCAGACAACCATGCACGTATAATTAATGGGGATAAGAGTGCATACATTTTGCCTCAACTCTATATTGGCTGGAGCCCCGTGCACTATGGTATCCTAAAATGTCCCAGGAGATGTGATTTACTGAAACAACATGAAAGTCCGAAGGAGTTATCAGATTTAGATCTTATGAGAAAGTTACAAATGAAAAAAAAAATTGAGCAGTAAAATAATCAGAAATCATTAAAATTCATGGGCTAAACTGTAGTCTTGAATAACTGTGAGGGAATAAAGAAATTAAATACTGCATCTGAGATTTAATTTATACTTTTTATTTTTTAAGATCAGAAACACCATAATTTTTGCTCCAGAAATCCAACTTACTATTTTAATGAGAATAGTACTAGATGGAACTATGGAAGTTACTATACAATGAGTGCTAAATATAAAAGCAAATGGTGGAGGGGCTGTGAGAAAATGGTTTTGGAACTTAAGTATCCTACTATCCTATAACCGAAAAGATTATCCTGCAATGCCTCAAATAGATTTTGCTCCTTAATTTCAAGATTTCGTCATCTCATCTTTGAAATTATGTTCTCGGAAATGCTTGAGAAGTGAAATACTAATGATAGAAATTAAATGTGGAAGTGTTCTTTTGTTAAGTATAGAAAAAGAACTAGTTGATGCAACAGAGTCCAAGAGAATGCTGAAAGTAATAAGCTCAACTAGTCAACTTACATGAACTGCAACTATACTGGGTGTTCTTCTAGTTGTATTATTGATGGTGATTTGATTTCAGTAAGAACCTGCAAGACTGATAAAAATATTTTCTGCAGGAACTAAATGATAAGAAGAGATTACCTACCCATGGCATAAACTCTGCTTGTGCCTATACAGTGGAATTTGCCACACACAAGTTCCCCTAGAACTTCACAGGGTGTCAAGATTTAGCGCAGCAAAAGGTTAAAAATTCTATTACCTCCTCCTCCTACGATCCATGAGAGTTAATTAACCAAAATAGTAAGAACATGAACATGCCACACGTAAATATTTTACAATGCTATAAGCTTTGACCAAGTCTTTTTGCAGAAAGAATCTCACTATTTATGTTTACTCTAGATAGACTTTTCACCATGTATCTCTAGTCTCTACTGGTAGCTAATGTTTGTCTCATCTTTCTAGAAAGTTATTTATGACTTCCATCTTATGAATATTTATACTTTCTCCTGTATGAATTTTTCAGGCACTCAGAATGATTACATGAAACTGCAAATTTATGCATTTACTACGCTTATATACTAGAAAATATATGCATATAATTAAGTCATTGAACTTGCATTATCATAATCTGTATAACTCATTCTATCTTCAGCTGAGGTTGCATGCATAATGATTGTTTCTAACAATTATATTGATGAACTCTTCTGGTTTTGGGCTGTGTAGAAAGTGTCATTCATCAGTGATGACTTGGAGATAGAATGTGAAGGAAAGGACAAGTACAAGTGTGGATCTAATGTCTTTGGGAAATGGTGAAACTAACAGCGCCTCTCGTTTCTGTACTCAACTAGTCCACTTAAGCAAATATTTGAGCTCAATTGATCTGTCTTCCCTGTCCTCGCCTCTTTAAAGTATCATATTCTAGCACCCTTATGCTGTGCCTTCTCTGTTACATATACCAACATCTAAGCTATGCCCAGTACCTCTAACCATTGAGATGTTTGATGCTTGGAGTGCCTGCATCTACAAAAAAGTAGAGCAAGGAACTTGTCTTCCAGTAGAGATACACCAACTAGAACCTCTGCTCACATGTAGGCAGAAGAAAGAACTGTCTTACACAAAGAAGGAAAATTGTTTGCTCTAGAGATGGAGATCGATGAATTAGAAAAGTAAATTTCTTTGATTGATTTCCTTTCCTCCTCAAGCTCATAGCTGAAATATCATATGTTTGCTGGCTCACTATGAATAGTCCACTAATTCACTCGCTTCTCTCCCCTTTGCATTTACATGATATATTCATCATCAGAAAAAAGAAAATTCTCATCAAACTTTGTGCCACAACTCTCTTGCCTCATGCTCAAGCAGGTTTATCAAAAAAATGGTTGACAGAATGAAAATACACTCCCTACAAAACATGATATCATCTGTAAATGAAAGACATCAGCTACTGATTTGGCTAGCATATTTCTTTACTTTCCGCATATAATGGAGCAAAGTCAGACTTCCATCTGTTTTGGAATTATAAATTGTCTTTTCCATTTCTAAGTTACAAGCTTGAGAAAGGAAAAACTCAAAAATCCTTTGGAAACATGCAATGTACAAAAATATTTCTCTATCTATAACATCAGATTTCACAAGTGCTAAATAAACAAAGTCAATATTCTAACATTTCTCAAACAAATCTCTTCAAAAACTGCAGCATCCCTCGGTGTTCTCTAAACAGGTGCTATTTCTATGTCAAAAGTGTCAGCCAAACCCCACACCTCATCAAGGCAGTCATGGATCCCCTGATAAATCTTGTAGGCATCTTAACCCTCTGTCCTATAATCAGTGCATATAATGATTCATGCCTGAACAACTATGGGATGAGTACTGAAATTTTGCACTCCAATTCTAATTCAACAAACTTCAAAAGTAACAGGCCATTTCATTTTGAAAAGGACACAAGAATTATTTCAATTCAAGGTGCAACTTGGGATGTGAACTTGACAGGAATGCGCCCCACCACTTTAGTACACAAAATCTCAGATTATGTAGAAGCTATATGTGAAAGAGAATGAAATAACGTGATCACAAAGATGAAACTGACATAAAAGTCTCAGATAGAATTGCATTCAGTAGATAACTTTAGCCTCCAAGATATTCAACAATATACATACTGACAGAGAATTCTCTTGGATTGATATGCTACTGCTACTCTAAGTATATACACCATACTATTACAAGATATTACATCTAGAAATATGTGAAAATTGTTTGATTTTGTTATAAAAGAAGTGCAATATAGCAATTTATATTCAAAGGGGCGTCACCAGCAAGATGTTGATCATACTAGTTAAGTTCTCTTCCCTACTGAAAACTTGAGAGCTTTAGACCAGTCTAGAGGGAGTGTATACTTTTTACCTTCTGAATCGCCTGCTTCAGTTTGGATAATGGTTCTTCGAAAAGTATGGCTGGATCATCAAATTGGGGAGCCAAGCTTGGTTCCCCAAGGAATGCACGAAATGTGTCCACCACAGAATTAGACAGTGACTGGAGATTGTAACCACCTTCCAAGAAGAAAACACAGCGGCCCCCACATAACTCCTTTGCAAGTCCTTTGATTTTTGATGCGAGCATATAGTATGTGCCTGTTGTGAATTGTAAACCAGCTAGTGGATCCAGCACATGAGCATCATAACTGAACACAGAACCAGTGTACTTACATTAGCAATGTGATTTGATAAATTAACTAATAGATTAACTGATTCAAAGATTACCAAATTAAGTACTTCAAGCAGACAACACGCACTAGTGATGTGATAGGTTAACTGATTATCTCTAGTTCTAAATAAGCATAAATCCAACTCACCCAGCTGAAACAAGAATTATGTCAGGCTTAAAGCTCTGCGCAGATGGCACAATGACCTCATCAAACACAGCTCGCATAGAACTATCACCTGAACCTCCAGGTAGGGGCAGGTTTAGGGTTGTTCCTTCACCATTCCCTTGACCAACCTGTTCAATCTTACCTGTGCCAGGGTAGCTTCCTTGCTACATCAAATTCCAGAAAAGCAAATATTCAATAATCTAGAATCTGGCATTCCGCAGTTTATTCATTTGGTTGAGGTATAAATATTTTTATTTTCTAAGATTATAATCAGATTTCTCCTAACTGAATATGCTGAAGCCTACATCTCTAAGTAGGGGATACTTTTGATGGCAGAAAAAAAGCAGATGCAAATCAGATTATGGTTTATATGAAGAAAGGCACAGCAACAATGCCTCAAGCCTTAGTATTAGATGGACCAATAATAGTACCAATAATTGACTAATCATAAACTTCTTGTGTTAAGCTCCTTAAAAAGGAATCTCTGAATATATGATGAACCCAATAATGAGAAATAGAAAAAATATTTCAGAAATGCAGACTAAGTAATGATAATATCCTTATGTGTACCATAACATTAGCTGGGTTTGCATCATATTAGATCTTAACAGAAAAAAGCAGCTTAAAATGAAGCATAAACCTACACAAAAAGGCCAAAGTCTAATACAGCCGAACTGGTACATTAAAATTAAAAAAATAAAAACAAACAAACTCAACGAACATCAGGATGCAATTAACTAATTCTGCTTAATGCTAGATATCTTACCAAACTCAGTTTCTTCCTTCCATATCTATCTTAAACAATTCCAGAAAAATATTCACTACAGATGGACCAAAAGTACTGTGCAGGACTGAATAAAAGGTGCACTATTAACTAGAGACCCTCTCCGGAGGGGGGGTAGAATACTTTTGTTCTAAAAAGTATGACATAAAGCTAAGTCCTCCTAAGGGAAAACAGAAACAGTATATAGATTAAAAGAAGCTTATATCTGAGTAAACAAACTTATGGCAAGAACCAACATTTTCATTGGATTATGTAGAAAGAATTAACTAACCTGATGAGTTGACAGGAAAAATATATCTGGATCATCATAAAATGCATCGCATGTTCCATTTCCATGATGAACATCAAAATCAATTATGAGAACCCGCCTTAGTCCATGCACAGATTGAGCGTAGCGAGCAGCAACTGCAATGTTTCCGAAGACACAGAAACCCATTGGACCTTTAGGAACTGCATGATGTCCAGGTGGTCTTATTAAAGCAAATCCAACAGGTGGATCAGTATTGAGCCTCGACGCTGAAACCTAGGACATACAGATAACATATCTTGGCAAAGGATCACTGCAAGGAAATTTTTTGCTAAATTGTAACAACAATAACCTTGTAGATTTACTATTGATTATTGAAGTTCAGACAAGCATGAAAATTGTGATTACTTGGCTTGAAAAAGTGTTTAAATCCTTGATGCATCTAAAGTTCGAGGTACCAAATATTTTCTTCAAGAGAAATTGTAGAAGAAATCTAAGCAAAAGTCCCAATTACCACTGAATCAACTAAGGAAATTCCTGCACCAGCCGCAATTAGTGATTCTTGGAAAGTCTGCAAAAAAGGTGACATATCAATGAAAGTGCAGATTAATGTCTTGATGACATAACTTTGTCAACTACAGTACCATTTTAAACATTTTGCATACTAATCAAGGGAATATAGTTATATAGTTCCTATAAATTTCTTTTTCATCAACAAGGGCAAATCAAGGTCCAAAACTTGGGAACTGTTGGAGTGAATGAATTTATCTTCAGGAAATTTTGGCCACTCAGTATTTCCATTCAAAACTGACACCAGATAGAAGTATCTAAAAGTTTCAAAAGATACTTATTATATCACTCAAAAGATCAAAAAAATGAAAAGTACATTAAGAACATGAATGAGACAATGTGCTTATTCATTGTTCAGGAAGCATGTAAGCATTGGTTGGATAATTTTTCAGTAAGAAAGTAAAATGCTAATTTTCTTTCACCTGGTGAAAGAAAAAAAAAATCTTTAAGAGAGTATATATGTCAATTATGTGTGTAATGAAATGAAATCTAACTTACATTATTTGTTTCATTTTTATGAAATATGATTTTTCAGAAATAGCAAGTTACATCAAACCTGATCTCAGAATTATTCTCAATCATCACCCAACTCATAAAATCTAGTTTTAACATGGGGATAATCCTCTTAACCCTAGAAACCTAATAATAAACATTAGTATGAAAATCGGTGTATGAAATGATTGTGGGCCAAGTTCACTTCTTTAACAAGGACCATGCTTGTAAATCTATTCTAACAGGAACCAAAATATTACTAGCTTTGCCATTGGAGTTCCAAGCAAAATTTAACCGACTCTTTGCATCTTTGCACATCTTAATTACCGTCAAATATGATGCATACCAGAATAATTGCAAATTTAGGATCAAATAGGCATGTTTTCAAGTGCTTTAAAGAGTGAACAGTGTTCTGCTTACTCCATGTCTTTCAATCCCACATTAACAATCCTCTAACTGTATTTGTAATGATGTTTTGGGTTTTAGATTAATCTCATTGAGCCACCATTTTCTTTTTTCAGTATCATTGTATGAAAAGCGTTCCCTACAAGCCACATGAACCAGATAGCTTTTGTCAAATATAATCTAGCAGCATGGCTTGCATAAAATAAATTTATTGTCATAAATTAATAATGAGAAAGAAAAGAGCGAAAAAATAAAAGTTGAAGATAGTAATTACAGTTCCAGTAGCATATGTTGGTCCAGATCCATCAATGAAAAGGATACCTTCATCTGATGCTCTAGACACAGCCTAAAAAAATAGAACATTTAGGTTATAGCATGGAGAATTCATTATCAAATGTCTAAGTAATAACCTTAGAAAGCAATTAATCAGAATAAAGATGAGAAAAAAGTCAAAACAAAACATCAGTGAGCTTCAATTCTCTCTTAGGAAATTAAAATTACCAATCGAAAATATTTACCTTCTCAAGACCTGTTATGTATGCTTTTGAATGAACACGAGCGATATCATCAATGGAAGCAGGCTGGAAATTTTGAACTTCAAGAATATCTCTCCTGCGGTACTGAAATGAAGGAAGTTTTAGGTTCAATAAGAACATTTCATGTCCTCACCACAGAACAACTAACAATAAGCTTGTTGAGATGACACTATATTGTTACCAATCAAAAGCTGACTAGTTTCCCAATAATCACAACCTCCATGGCTTACCAACTCGACCAAAGGAAAAGAGACCAAAAGTAGTTTACAAACATAACCATGGTGGCACAGTCCAATAGTCCATACAATTCAGCATAGTCATAGAAAAATATTTGACAGATTACAACAATAATCTGCATTGTCGTTGTGCATTCAATCTAATATCAAATAAATCATGAAGCTCAGTTGTAGGAATCTGACCTTTTGAATGGCAAAATTGTGTAGATCACTTACACCAATATATTGTGGCTAGCTTGTTCAAGCATCTTAATACCTTGTCAAGCCCACATAATTGAGCCACATCGACTAATCTATCTAAACTTAAATCTTAGTACACAGCCATTCAAAGAACAGATGATAATCATTTGTTCTTTCCCTATTTAAACAGATTTTAAATATGATTTTTAAAAGATGCCATGTTCACTATAAGGAGGAGGATTCTACTTAAAAATTGTTTTTCTTTATGTAAGGATAAGCTTAGCCCTACTTCGATATGACAAACCAGCTAGCTAATTTGATTCGTTTTGTCACTCTGTCCTTTTGAAATGAGCACTGGACCATGAGCTCCTATGTGTAGCATTAAGTGACACAGGGAGAATGTGCATCCTTGCTTAACATAGGGAATCTACATCTCCTAGACCATATAGGTGATTGTCATTATTCTTGACTTTTCTCATTGACGTATTTAACTCCTCAAAAAAATCTTGCTTATACCTATTCTTCCACGAATATGCTATACTCAAAACTCTAGGATATTTACATAAAGGATCGTGTACCACAAGATGCAAGCAAAGACTGAACTAAGATTGTCCAGTACAGATACACAAAAGACTATTAAAAATCAAATATTAAAGAAGACCAACATCGTTCTTTGGGGAAAGTCCAACTTACAATTATTGACACTGTTAGAAATTGAGACAACATCATGCCCAATGAAGGAATAGCATGTGAAGATAAGAGAAAATGGTGAATATGCAAGGAAAACATAATTCTCTAAATAACATTGTCGTTTTAATGTCTACCAACAAGATACACTGCATGTGAATGTACAGACAACATATCTTTCAAAATTATTGTGTCCAAAAGATAATGAGAAACAAAAATAATAAACCGAAGATATATGAGGGAATTAGCAACAGTGCAAAACTATTAGCAATATGATAGTTGTTTTGCTTGTGCACCTTCGGTGTAAGCTCCAATCTTTCAAGGGCATTGATGATTGCAGGTACTCTTTTATTTGATTCAGGATGAGATTCCTGGTGACCACAATAAAATTGAAGTAAGACGTTGATTTGGAGAGTTATGGAAATTATAGCAGTCTTATGACTCTTCTAGTGATTGCTTGTTAGTCCTCTACCTTTAAGAATCAACAAAAATCATAATACCTATAAACCCACAAAACAACAGTTTCTGATGAAAATTTGCAAAAGATGTTCAAGCACTAGTTAAATAGCATAATTCAAGATATCAATCTCAAGAACTAGTTGACTAGCATAATTCAAGATATCAATCTCAAGAAGTACATAATAATTCCTTGCCACCCTGCCCAAATGCCAGACATGCCATGAACAACCTTCCAACAGTATAGCATCTTTTTTTCTAATCAAACAGTTGACAGACTTGCATCAATCATAGACGACAGGCAAAACTAGAATGCAATGGTCCAACAAGTCGAATTGTTGAAAAAGGTTCTCACTCTATATACCATTGAAAAGAGTCATTTCATTCAATTATGGGGCATACATGTAATTCTAAAGTTGTAGAGAGGCATGTATGCAGATTTTGTTATTGTTGATGAATGTATGTGAATAATAGACTCTATATACATGCGTATAAGGAATACCTTATTATGACCCATAGCTGGAGCTACACAATAGAGGACACGTGCATCATGAAGCAAAACATTAGATGAGGCAGCATCTGAATCCTTCTTGACACCATCAGAAACTGGGAATGAAGCGCCATCATCTTTCAAAGAGCATCTCACAGTTGACCTCACACACTCGCAGAATCTTCTACCAGATGTCATCAAATTCTTTTCTGGATTTAATCGATAACAGCCCTTCAACATATAACATTGCCGTCCGACCAGTGGGTACATACGCCCTACATGACAACAGATGCACAGAATCCTTTTAGACTTCGCAGAAAATAGGGTTACATCAATTAGTAGGGCCAAAAAAAAAAGAATAAAAAAATTCTTGTAAATTTTAGAGGTATAAGTGTATAACACATCAGAAGAATATAAAATCTACTTTGGATATTGTCTTCTAAGTACACTACTTAATGCACACTTTTCAGTCATCCTACTCTTAAGAATTAAGATCTACCTTCGTCCTTCAAACTGGCATTCAGATTGTCCAGCTTATGACAACAAAACTGCATTAACTTCTCATCTCAATCACACTAGATTTAAAATGGTTAAATGATACGTCGGGATTCTGCAAATATATGAATACGATCAGCTACACTCAAACAATTCAAAACAGAAATTTACCCGAAGCGGCCCCAATTTCCAGAAACAGATGGAATACTCCAAACTTCAATTTGCCTAACCGGAAACCAACCTAAAGAGAAACTAACTACACCCAAGAATTCGCACCTAAAATTATTTACAAATTTAGCTTCAAAAATCTAACGTATAACTCCAACACGCAAAGAATTCGAACCTAAAACTCTTTAGAAACCGAATGGATAAAAGAAAAAAGGACAGTTCAACGTAATTACCAGCAAGGGTCGGAGGAGATAGCGCGAAGAGCTCCATCGCTAGGACGCTTATGCTTACGGAGATCATGTCCACATATAACTCTTAAAAGTAATTCCGGAGTTTGGGTCTATGGGTTAAGCCTTACTACAACCCGACCCAATTTTTAATCGGGTCCAACGAGTCGGGTTTGAGCTCAGCCACATCAATGAAAAAGTCGATATTTACATGTATGCCCCTCAATACACACAGTTTGATTACATAGAGTTAACTAATAATTAAAATTTAAATAGTTTAGACAAAAGAAAGACTAAAATATTATTATTATTATTAGTTTTCATAAATTTCTCTTACTTAAGAATATTTTTATCTTTTTGTGTTAATTTTTTAAGACTTATTTAAAATGATTATGATGGATATCTACATGCCAAAAAAAAAAATGAACTCTTAGGAATTCATATATAACTACAAAAATCTATAGTTAATTGGTTAATATATACAAAAATTAGATTAAAGATTCATGTAACACATATTAAAAGTCTTTTACACCACTATTTATAATATATTAAACTAAATAATATATTATTTTCCAACCTATATTCTTAACCATATAGACTATCTAATATAAATATAAATTTGAATTTCAAGATCCCGCGAGATTAAATCCTAATTCGAATCAGCTCAGATTAAATTCAACCCCTTTTTAGTATAATAATTTTTTAATAATTTTTACAACTAATATAAATTTATCGGAAACAGTTCAACTTTGAAAACTTTAGTTAAATTCTCCAAAATTTTGCCATATCCGACCACTAATCGCCCCCTAATTAATATAAGTTGGGCTTGAACTTTTGAGGAAATTAAAATTAGATTTTGACCAATTTGAGGACGGCCCATCATAAGGCTTAGAGTTGATCAAACCCAACCGATAATTTTTTTTTGTGTGAAACTAGTTAAAACAGCATCATTAAAATTTGAATTCGAATTCAAATTTAAAATACTCATATAAGATGAGCCTTTCTATAGTGTGCCTTGTATTACTGCCTAAGGTGTATGCATGTCAAAAGGCTCCCATTGGATAAAGGCTGGAAATTAAGTATCTCATTCAATAAACAAAGAAATGAACAAGTATAGCCAAATAATGGTTGGCCATCATTGGATCTTTGGTTTATTTTAAATCTCATATTTGACTCCATTTTCTTATTACAAAGCTATGACTTTTATACATCCCTTTTAAGTTCTGGAGTTTATTCACAAGTCAACGCTTCAAATCTTCTATTTGTATAGAAAATTATTAACTATATTATAAAGAAAATCATTTTTTTCACCACACCTTAATCTAATCATCTTTTAGGATAACTTAAGCATAGAACTAAATTAAGTCCTGAGAACAATATAGAAATAAATTAGAATATTGATTTCCAACATAATAGAATCAAAACAAGCCTAAAAATACTAAAATGTAATCTCAAGGGTCATATTAGAGAAAAGAGATAAAAATAATCTAAACTAATATTATTTAGAATAGATAAAATATTATAATTTTTAGGGTTAATTATAGTTAGTTTTCCTGAACATTTATCAGTTTTTACCTGCATATATATCTAAACTTATTTTACCATATAGCTCAGATTAATCTAAGTTTACGAAGTGTATATAGAAATTACCGATAGTTCAATAGGGCTAAGTGTAAACTTATGTTCCTGGACGTGAAACACAGTGATAAATCAAGGAATAATTTTTTTTAATGTATAATAAAAATGTGTAGTGTTGAATATATTTTCAATTATATTACTGAGAAATATAGTATTGATAGCCAACCGAAAAATATAAATTGATAATAATCCACCCAACCACTGGAATATTAACAAAAGCTGCACGCTAACCTCCCAAATAGTTTAAGGCAGATGTAGTCGTCGATGCATATGGACGGCGACCGACTACGTCACCGACTTCCGGAGTCATAACGTGGTCCTTGGGCAAGACGGTGACGTCATCGGACGGTTGGATTGCGTCGGCACGATCCGTACGACGCCCGACACGTCACCCTCCTGCAAACGAACCGTCCCAAAAAGGCACGAATTGACCCAAGGGGTAGGAAAGCCTTTTCCCCTGTCCTAGCTGTAAAGGGACCCAGGCCCCCCCTCCCTATACCAAAGAAGTAAGGCGGGACCCACCGGGAATACAAGCTGACGTGGCAATACGAAATTTTAATGGCTTTTAAGAAACTTGCCGCCCTTGTAAAATATCTTATTTGCGTGTATACCCATTTAAAATATATATAAATATATGTATAGTATTTGGTGAGAATAAATTTGTGAACACTCAACTTTGGTATGAATGCCCTTTAAGATTTCATGAAGTTGTGCTTCTTTTGACTTAGGCCATTTGATCCACCACACGTACAGAGACTTTGGTGACGGTGAGGTTGAGGTTGCAGTTGGCCAAATCTCTTTGAATTCGAAGCCTATTTTTTTTTCTATTTTTTGTTTTCTATTCATAAAAATTACGATAGACTTGAATGATCGAGGAAGACGAAGGCAAAGGTCAGCTGTTGGAAATTAGATGAGCAAATAGCGCGTATGCAGCCTTTGACTGCAGGAATTTTTAATTTTATATGGACCTTTGAAGAAGCCAATTATAGATAGATTTTAATTGATCCTTATTCAAATAAGATTGAATTGGTATTATTTCAAAATAACTAAATCTTAAGTAATCATTTTTTTTTTTGGGGAAGGAAATAAGAATTTATGTTGTCTTTTCTTTTTTTCTATTATGAAAAAAGAAATTCTACAATTATATGATAAAGAAAAATCTATGTAACATATTCTTGGGTCAATGGTTGAAATTCCATCCAAATCTGGCCTAAAAGAATCAAATTTATTTTATTTAACTGAAATTAATTGAGATTTGGAGAAAATCAATTAAATCATCTGGATTCAGGTTTCCAAACACCAAATTGGGTTGAGAAATTCTAAGGATTATAGCTTAGAGGGGAGAATTCTAGATTTCTTTTATTTATCCTAAAATATATACTATTTCAAATCTCTAAAGATATATGATAAATAAGAGGTGCACGATCTGCTGGTGCTAATGCTCAATTCATTAATCTATTTCAACATAAATAAATCTAAAAACAAAGATAATATGTAGATTATCTTTAAAACAAATTAATATAAGGACTTGGTAACTATTGTCATATATCAACCTCATATTCTATTTCTATGTGGGATTATCTCATATTTGACTTTCGGGTGATGTAATTTATATATTTGGAAATATGGAAATGCTAAATACTTATAAATCCTAGAAATGATATGAAACAATTAACATGTTGGTTTAATTAGTCTTTAATGTTAGCAATCACATATCATTGCAGAGTAAGGAACTTAGCAGAATAAAACTTCCAAACTATAAATTTGTTAAACAGAAAACTAACTTGATATAATCTAGTGATATTATGGATACTTAATAAATCATTTTCTAAAAGATAATATGTAAAAATTGTAGGAGGCACCCTGCAAAGCCTTACTGACCAAAAAAATATAATTATTTACAAACTATGCAAATATAATATTATATTATGTTAACTCATTAAATACTTTAAAATTTTAAGTCGTTTAGAAAATAATATTTTTAATATTTTATATTTAATAATTAATATAAATAATTATAAAGTGATAAGAAAAACTAGGCTGAAATATTTGTAAACTATTTGCACTGTATAAATAATCGTTGCTGGTAAAAAGATGATTAAAATAAATTCAAAGAAAGCTATTCGTACTAACCGTTATGAAAATAATTATGCACCACCAAACCACCACCAGAATCTGAACAAAAACTACCCACCCACTAACTTCCAGCATAGTTAGTCCTTTCTCTTGTAGATAGAAGTTTGATAGATTAGCTTTTATCGTGGGGGGGGGTTAACTCTCTTAAATATTTATTCTACTAGTTATATTTAAAAATCCTACAATTAAAAAATAGACTTATATAAAAAATTTCCTTTTAATTTAAAAAAAAATAAGAATAATTTTTATATAAGTCGCTAATTTAGCGACTTTCCGTTAGTGGCGCCAACTGCCGAGTGACGTCTCCTGCCGTCAACGTTGGCCCGGACAGCGCACGCGGCTTAGTTGGGTCAAACACGTCACTCTCTCGACCCCCTCCCTCCCCTCACGTCACGCGAACCTTCCGTGGGACCCACACAAGGATTGCGAAACCATGTGGCGAATGCGGAATGACCCGTTTGCCCTCTACATATTCTCGAGTCTTGGATTCAATACGCCGAGTGGATTCGGATTCATAGCCCTTTTCTTTAATATTCACGCTTTAATATTCACGGCCTTCCCTTCCTATTCCTATTAATTATACTTGCATTTAAGGTCATTTATTTAATATTTTGTAATAAATTGGTGGAAGGATTTACTCCATGTGGTCATGTATCACTTGCCAACGATGTCGGCATAGTTGGGAAGATTCGCAACACGAGTCGTCGGAACTTTCCGGTACCCTCGGAAGATCTTTAGCTAAAAAGGACTTTCTTAAACGCGGCAATGCAAGCCAACGGGCAACGACAGGAACGTCACCACCCACCGTAATTTCCTACTCTCCCAGTGGCGTAGATTCCAGCTCTAAAATCAACCCCGCCACGTCGGTCCACGTCGGACTGAAAAAGCCTCGCGTTTAACGCGTAGAAAGGATAAAAAAAACTATTTACTCTTCTTCCCCCCACCGCTTCTCTCTCTGTCCCAATTGCGCGCCTGTTTCCTTCGTCTTCCTCTCTCTCTCTCTCTCTCTCTCTCTCTCTCTGCTGTCCTCTTGACGACAATAACGGCCGGTATTTCGCCTACCCGTTTCCGTTTCCGTTTCGCTTCTTTTCCTCTCTGTTATCCTCCCGAAACGCCTCCCTCATCCTCGTAGCGGTCCGTTACGAGAAGGGGAATCGAAAAGGCGAAAACTACGAGCTCTTATGGACGGAAACGAAGCGAAGCATATGGGGAGGACGGTAATCTAGGGTTAGGATTTCTGACTATCAGTCACTCGATCGGATCTCACAAGTCGATGCCGGAGAACGCCGGCGATGGGGATTGACGGCGGCGGAGTCGGTCGGCGATGGGATGCGGGAGCTCGCGAGTGGAGGAGTCGAAGATTGTGTCCCTGTGCCGTGACCGCACGGAGCTGATCCGCAAGGCGGCGGATCGCCGCTACGCCCTCGCCGCGGCGCACGACGCCTACTTCCAGTCTCTCGCCGCCGTCGGCGACGCGCTCCACCGCTTCCTCGTCGAGGAGCTCGTCGAGGATCCGGATTCGCCGGCGCCGGGGTCGCCGGTGCTCACCCTCCCTTCTGAGGGCAAGGGGAAGTCAAAATCGAAGGGATCGAGCGGAAGCCTGTCGTCGTCGGTGACGCCGCTCTCGCACTCCCTCTCCGGCGAGGGATCCCATTTGCATCTCTCGTCTGGATCGGAGGCCAGCCCTAAGGAAGCAATTGGGGCCAAAATTGGGGAAGGAGAGGGAAAGACTTCGTCTTCTTCGCCTTCTCGGGCCGCATCGGCCGTTTCGAGCCCTAAGAATTACTTCATGAGGTCATCCTCTGCAATCCCCGGAATGGTGTATAACGATTCTAATTATCCCTATAATGGCTATGATTATAGTTATGGGTATGGGAATCCAGGATATGATAATCCATATTACTTTGATCGGCCAGCAATGAGTCCACCACCGACAGCTCCTGCCACTCCGCCTCCTCCTCCACCTCCGGAAGGCTCTACTTGGGATTTTTTTGATCCTTTCATTTCTTACGAGCAATATACACCGAACTACTCGCACGGGAGGTACGGGATGGATTCTTATTTTGGCAGCCCAAATTCGAGCGAGGTGAGGGAGCGAGAAGGCATTCCTGATCTCGAAGACGAGACGGAGGTGGAAGTTGTGAAGGAGGTGGAGACGAAAGGGAAAAAGGTAGCAGAAGGCGGTGGCTCGGGAGAAATGGGTTCTAGCGTTGCTAGTTCGAAGGCAAAAGGTGTACAAGAGGTGAGAGGGATGGAGGACAAAGGGAGTAAGAGCAGTTCAATCGCAACTACAGTTAGAAGCAAAGGGTCGGATGAAGGGTCCAGTGGGAAGAAGAAAGGGGTGACATTTGGAGAGGACAATTCACTGGTAGAAGAGAGTGGGCCTAGTGGTGGGAAATTATCATCTGCGACGAGCAGTACGACATTGTTGTCTTCACCTATTGGAATAAGAGATGTGAAGGTTGTTGTGGAGGAAATTAAGGAGCACTTCAATTTGGCTGCTGATTGTGGTCAAGAGGTTTCACGGATGCTTGAGGTGGGAAAGGTGCCATACGGAACAGGAAGCAGAACGCTTAAAGGTGGGTATTTGCAGTGTTTTTGTTCTTTTATATTCTGTTTGGAGCTCCTTGCTAACTTTTTTGCAGTTAAATGTTTAACACAAATATATAATATTATACACAATGGAGGGAAGAATGGTTGTCTACTTGTCTCTCAAACTTTGCTGCCAAATCCTTTAACTTAATCAGATAACCTCAGAAGGTGAAAGGTGCTGTTTTGATAAAGGCTTGTTTTTGTAATGCTCTGTTGATGAACTCTATCTTCTTGAAACATGTTGGTGGAAAAATTTACGGAGTTCCATTTATACAACAACATGATTTTGTGAATATTGATCTAAAACTAAGCTTTTAGTTCCAGCTTTTTGCAGTCTGTTGTATGGATACTTCCCCTACATTACTTCTACGTAATGTAGTATTTGGAAAGATTGTAATACTTCTGGGAAATTTCTGCTGTTGCAATTCTCTATTGCCAATGATGAATCTGAGCCCCAAGATGTCCTATTAGTTTCTCAAGGTTTTTTTATTTTTCATAATCATGATAATATGTTCTCACACAAAATCAATTTTTTTACTAAGAATCGTGATGAACATCCAACATCATGTGCCATTAGACTTCTTTCTCTTCTACTGCAGGAATTATGATCTGCAATATCCAGGCATGAACTCGTTATACACACATATTGGCCTGAAGCTTTTTCTTCATTGTGTGGTTTTGAACTGTTCTTTTTCATGCTCTACTGAGCTTTGGGGCAATAAATTATATTCCTTGCTTCTTTGTTAGGCTTCTTGCATGCACTCACTCAAATAAAAGAAATGATTGATGTCCATCTACCCTGTATATCGGTCCTTTTGATATCACCTTGTTAGTGTTTGCGATTTGCTCAAAATTAAGTAGTAGCGACAGCAGGGTTTCCTATGCTAAACTACTCTTCCAATTTATGCTTTAACAATCTTGGCATGTTTGCACTCTATTTATCTATACTACAAAAGTTTTGTGCAATTTTCACATTTTCAATTGATATATAATTGAGTGTTTTTCCCCTTAGATTACTATCTGGGAAGCCAAAGATTAATAGGCTGAGCTTTGACTTTTTAATAGTTTTGGCCTACAATTATAGCTCAAGACTGCGGTGCACTGTACCCTCTTTAGAAAGACCAGTATTTCCACCACAGTATTTTGAGATTAGTAAAATCTTGTAAATATTGCTGCAGTTATCTCTTCCGGTATATTGCAGATTCTATGACTCTGCCTGTGTTGCTATCTTCATGCCTTCCTTTCAAATGTTTACAATGTAGAACAGCAAGTACATCAAGGAGCAAAGGGAGCAACGGCTATTCTGATAACCAGACTGGTATGAGGTCGGGCAGTCTTTCATCAACCTTGGACAAGTTGTCTGTGTGGGAAAAGAAACTGTACAAGGAAGTTAAGGTACATATTATCATTGATATAGATAAGTTCCAATGGTTCTGTGCAATTGATTTTGAGTCAACTCGTTGTGGTTATCTTTTAGACTTTTAATTTATTAGCTTTAAGTGTTCACGAACATAAAGAGAAATTCTCAATTTTCAAAGGCATCAGATGATCTAAAAGAAGGAATATTTGTGATTCTGCGCAAGAGAATCCTTGCTCTTGAAATAGAATAAGGATTGCTCTTTATCACTCTGAATATGGAAGGTGAGGCGAAAGAACAATATAACTGTGAGAAAACTATTTTCAATGACTATATGATTCCTGAAGATCAAGGTTCCAACTGTCTCATGGTCATTACTCCATATACAAGCATTTCTGTGACCTCATATAGATTTTGGCTTATTGCTCCACTTTATTGCCTTATCTTATGTATATAACGTACCGAAGATATATCATGTATTGACAGTTTTGTTTGTTCTGTAAGTAACAATTAGATGCATGAGTTGTAAATGTTTTGAGTGAACTTTTTAACTTAGAATGTTATATTATGATTCTCTTCAGTCTTTTCATATTACATTATGTAGATGGATACTTCCATGCAATTCATTTGCATGACTAATTTGTTAAGGCAAACCTCGACAAGAAATATTAAACTTCATATATCTTCCTTTGAATTTCAAATCCATATGAAACTATCCCATCTTAATTCTAAAGTAGTTAAGTACCACATACATATTTGCAATAGTTTATTGAAAAATGATTTGCAGAAACATATGTAGTGTGTTTATAATTTGATACATAAGAATTCGCACAGAGTAGGTTGCTGCATGTTGTCATCATTTAACATGGTAATGAATCTGTATGAATTAACTTCTACAAGGTCCAGCCATTAATTTTATATTGACGAAGCATCAGTTAGTGGTTGTTACTCTGAAGTCATTATGGTAACAACCAAAGCCTGACCAAGATAATAGTATGCTAAAATATTCTTATGCGCTTGTGTTTTTTATATGAGATGGTTAGTCTGCTATATGCAGCATTATGGCTGAATTAGCTGGAAAACTCTGTTAAGTTCATGTCTGAATTAAAATAATATGTTACTTTCTTTGGAAATAAAACTGTACTAGACACTGATATTTCATGTATGCACGCCATGAAATCTGTTGGGTTTGATAAAATTAGACGATATCTTTTATTGCGTGCTTTCTGTCTTTTAATTGTATTTAAAAGATAATATAGTAAGGTTAGTAATATTGAATTACTAGTTATCTGCAAAAAAAACACCAAAGGAATTGGTAATGTAGAAAATCATTATCTTGATCTTTGAAGATGTGCTCCAAGAGATAATTACTGGTAGAGAAAAGACTGAAACTTTGTGAAGATAATTTGGAATTTGTTGTCGACATATCTTTAAATTGTTTAGATTGTTGTTCTAGGATGAAGAAAAAGTGCGGGTCATGTATGAGAAGAAGAACAAGCGTCTGAAATCTTTGGATGAAAGAGGAGCAGAGTTTCCAAAGATTGATTCTACTCGGACAACTATTAAAAAGCTACGGGCCAAGATTGACATTATAATTAAATCAGTTGACACCATTTCAGGTAGGATGCACAAAATAAGAGATGAGGAGCTGCATCCCCAACTTGTTGAACTAATCCAAGGGTATGATTGAGTTCTTAATTACATGGTCATCTTTCTTATACAACTATTAGCTTATTACCCGTAAACTCTTTGATCTCAGCTTAGCTATTCGGAGACTCTGTTCTGAGCTCATTCTATAATGTTCTCAGAATTTGAATTTGATTATCTAATAAAGTATGAAATGCTCATCATGTTGCCATTACAAGATGCATGACATTGTGAATAGTACTATCTTTTTAACTGGTGTGGTGCATATCAGAAAGCCTTTGTATGAATAAGATGGCTTTAAATAAACCTCTTCAGCATTGGTAAGATTGGCATTCAGTTCAAAAGGATGTCTTCTTTGTCTTCTGATGGCCAGCTTTATGTGTATCCTCTATTAAACATCTAGTCCTCCTATTATTGTTTTTACCTTTTGGCTTTGCCACATATGTCACCCAATAAGTTGCAGCTTTATTGGTAGCTTGGTGATTTCCAATTCATAGACTATCATAATTGTTGATTTTGAGGTTCATGCTTCCTTGCCTTTTTTTCCTCTTGCTTTTGATTATCGTTCTTGGTACTAGAGGGAAACAGATAATTGAATGGTTCATACTTGTTTTTCCTGCTGTGCAGATTGATAAGAATGTGGAAGTCTGTGCTGGATTATCATCAGAAGCAATTACGAGCCATAAATCACAGCAAAAGCCATCTTCTCAAGGCAAATGTTGGTACCCAAAGAAAGCATGTTGCAAGAGCTACCAGGAAACTGGAAGTGGAGCTTTTGAACTGGTGCCATTGTTTCAACACATGGATAAAAACTCAGAAGTCCTTCATTGGAGCCTTAAATGGATGGTTAATGAAATGGCTTCCTGAAGAACAGGATGAAACACCAGATGGTGTTCCACCTTTTTCCCCAAGTAGATTTGGAGCTCCAGCTGCATTTATCATCTCCAATGATTGGTCTCAAGCAATTAAAAGGATTTCGGAAAGCAAAGTTTCTGAAGCAATGAGTGGCTTTGCTGTGCTTGTGCATGGACTAAGGAAGGCTCAAGAAGAGGAACGCCACTTAAAGCTAAAGGCAGATCATCTCTCAAATGTTTATGATAGAAGGCTCAAATCTATGCAGAAGGAAGCTGGGATAAATGGGCACTTGGAAGTTGTTTCAGTCAATGAGAATGGTTTGCATCACCATGATAATCACATGATAGCACTACAAACAATGAAAAAAAGAAGAGATGAGGAGAGAACCAAACATGAGGAAACAGTAAATCAAGTTCATTATGCAGCCTCCAACGTTTTGCCAACTGGATTAACTCCTATTTTTGAAGAATTGGGGAATTTTTATTCAGAGAATCTGAAAGCATACAAGGAACTTAGAATTACAAATCAAGGTGGAGGCTCATAATTTACACGACAAGCACAGTTTTGTCAATGTGTTTCAACTAAGGCATGCAATTATTTGTGATCCTTAAACAAACTCACTGCTTGTCGGCTGGATTGACACTTTCAACAGTGCTATACTATATTGTGGTAGAGAGGAGCTTGATCTCAGTTTTGGTAATAGGTCCTTTGAGAAGTCAGAATTCACTGAATGGGCTTTCTATACTCGAAGATCTCTACAAACCCGACGTTGTGATGAGTTTTAAGCTGGTCATTCCAAGTGCTGTGCTCCACAGAAGCCCCTACAATATGTTTTCAGCAAAACAATCCTCGAGTGTTATTAATGGCAGCTAAGACATGCAAAGAAAGGTTGATTTCTTTATCGATTGACTGGTAGAGATGTCCAAGGCTATGATGGTTGAGGTTGTAAATCAGGATGAGATATAATTCTTCCCTGGTGACTGACAGATGGTGTAAGCAAGTCATTACATGTTAATTGGTTCTCAAGATACCTGTCCCAAATTCATCCGCAGCATGACAGCACTAACATCACACAAATTGGTCGACTCTGTTTGCTTACAATCAATCTTCTGCTCTCAAATTAAGCTTTGGACTGCTAACAATGTTGTCCATACTATGCTCAGTTTTGACTGCCCTGTTAGGGGGTCCTGCTTTTTAAGGCAGCCTTGATGTTGCACAGTGCTGTTGGTCAGGTGGCTTATATTGTTATCAAGAAGGCTGTGACACAGGGAAGCAGCAAGTCTTGAAGGTTTGAGTTGTTCCATACTTGTTATTTACAATTCCATTGTTTTTTGTAGACAAAATCTTTCAATCTTTTGTAAAGGGCCCAATTCAATAAATTTGTTGATAATAGATTTCATGTCTCCTTTTTGTCCACTCCCAAGATTACATTTGACATTGGCAGATCAGGCATATCTGTGGTTCCTTTCATGTGCAGATCTCCTTTGCAAACAAAGTACAAGTTGGTCCTTTGTGTGACATCATGGGCAAGTCCAGCTCAGAATTAGGTAAAGCTTGCTAAGAGCATCAGGGACAAAGGCTCCAAATATTGAGCCAAGAGCGCTCTATATTTATTATTTAATTAATATAATATATATATTTATATATATTATATTTTAAATTACTTAATAACTTTTCTTAATATTATTATTTTTTAATAAAAAATATGTAGTTAGAAAACTCTCATTT
This sequence comes from Typha angustifolia, assembly GCF_048772165.1. Classification (NCBI taxonomy): domain Eukaryota; kingdom Viridiplantae; phylum Streptophyta; class Magnoliopsida; order Poales; family Typhaceae; genus Typha; species Typha angustifolia. The sequence continues at coordinate 3,504,300 of NC_133239.1, forward strand.
ATATCTTTATAATAAAACTAATTCAATAGTTTCATAAATAATTTTAAATTACTATATTTTTAATTAAAAATATCAAAATTATATTACACAAAATAAAATTTTAAAATCTAAAATAATTTAAATAATATAATATTAGATTTATTTTAAAGAACTTAAAGAGAGGATTTTAATGGTATTATTTTTATTAAAAATTGATCAGTAAAATTAATTATATATTTTGTTTAATTAACTAGATTATTTAATAAAAGATACAGACAAAATTTAAATTTTTGAATTAAGTTTTTGTAAGATAAAATTGATATTTTTAAAAGTTAAAAGGTATTGAAACCGGGCTCCAAAATTTTAGATGGCTACTCCAAACCATTGCAAACTACCTCTGTAGAAGTGCTAGCTGCAGTATGACCAACTTTCTTTCCATATTATTTTTCAGCTCAAGAATCATGTATCCTGTAAGTAATGATTAATAAATATCATTTATCTAGTAGACAGTAGTCTCATGGCATCATGCATGCCGCTAAGCAATATTAATAGATCATATATAGGAAAGGTGAGAATATATCAATTTTTTATTTAAAAAGAAAAAGGCTTTCAGATTAACACTTACTCTGCTATTTTAGGTGTTTTTAGACTGCCAACTAATCGTCAAAAGAAGAGAACTTTGTTCCTTATATTGGTTTTCCAATACGGCTCCTCAGAACATCCAGTCACGGAATTAGTCCACGAGGAGAACTTTTGATTTAGGGAGCTCTTCATCTGAAGCACAGTTTGTCAACTTTGTTATTTCTCTCACATGATGCTGAGGAGAAGAGCTAACAACCTTTTTATCAAAAGAGAGAGGAGGAAATAAAACCAAAGGTACTGTTGCAGACAAAAGAACTGTCTCAGATAAATCAAAACTTTATTGAAGTGGCAAGGTTTCACATAAATAACCCTGGAAAGAAAAAAGTGGATGAAACGAAAGGAGGCCATCTCCAAAATACAAGTGATGCTGAAAGCCTGAAAGATGGTGAAATAGCTCATGCTACAACAAGCAACATTGGACTTGTACTATTGAACTAGATGAAATGGTTAGCTCATATTATAGGCACCAACCCTGACCCTGTAATGCATGGAAATACGGAAGAAACCAACTATAAGAAGAATCGCATCTATAGAGTGAGGTCTTTCGGATCCTCTATAATTTTTGCAAGCGTTTGCAGAAAGGCAGCAACATCAGCTCCATAAATTACCCGGTGGTCAGCAGTGACATTCACCTGCAAGAATTCGGCGTGAAAATTCAAGAAAACAGGCATATATGGAGAACTAGGAAGCTTGACATCAAGGATGCGGTGGATGTAATTTGGGTGGTGTTGCAAGAGATTTACCTGCATCTGTCTCTTCACGCCAATCCTACCATCCTTTGTACCTACAAGGGTTGGCTGTGATGCGCCTACTGCCATGATTGCTCCCTGGAACAAGGTCCAGCATAAGATGTTAACAATATCAAGTTCAAGATTTCAAGTTTGCAGATGAAATGCTTCCATAGTTGCTACTCACAGTTCCAGGAGGCAAAGTTGCATCAAATCGGTCTACACCATACTCTCCAAGGTCTGAAAGAGTGAATGTACCTGTTGATTGATTCATATACATATCAAAATACGTAATACATTACCTTCTTTACTAAATAAGAAATAGGTAAGACACTATAAATTAACTCAAATGTGATTGTGTCCTCAACCTGTATTCTTCTTGACATTAAAAAAACGTATTACGGGCATCTAAACAGAGTAGATTCCATAAAAGTAAATGTAGCATGCTGTCAAAATTCAATAGAAAATGCAGCTTGAGGTATAAAATAGCAAAAGAATATCCTTGGCTAGAAGTTTAGAACCATTATTCACATCAGGGTGCTGTGGTCCGAATTCACATCAGTTAAACAGACATACTCGAAGGGAAATGATATTGAAGGAGCAAAAGTTGCTATGTACAGATCAATCTTTTCAAAATGACAAAGATACCCGCATCTGATTTAATGGATTGGAGGAGTCTAAAAAGATAAGAGCATGAGTATAATAGTCATTGTACTTATGTTTGCTCTGGCAATAGTAATTGTTGCTCTGTAAGTATTAATTCTTATAATCTAATGAAGAATAATAAGGATGTTTCCACACAAGTTTTGTTACATGAAAAGAGCACTTGTAAGATGAATTACCCTTAGAAATTAACTTATAAGTGAATGTGCCTTACTGAGTTGTGAAAGGCCACAGGATGGTGTATCAGCCACTTAGCAGGACTAGTTTAAAGTAAAAGTTTTATTTATAGGATGAGGAAACCCTAATCACAAAGTTTTATTTATTAGATGAGAAAACCCTAATCACATAATACATTCCAACAGATCTTACCCTTATTCAGAGTTGAACTTCAACTGTTTGTCTACAAGCAAGTACTCCATCGATAGTTCAAAGTTTCAGCTTTGGTTAAAAAATGAAATATCTCAGTCAAGTTCAGTTCTAGTTTTGTTGTATCGGTTTTGGACTTCTTTTGATAAATAGTCTTCTTTATCTCATTTTTCAATATATTGCACAAAATCTAATAACATTTAAGCAATGGCGTTGATATTGATTAGATAGAAGTTGGTTTCAAGTCAAATTCAGCTTAGAATACAAAGCATACATTAAAAAGATTGCTATTAGGGTTGTTTCGATTGGATGCTAGTTTTGGGGGGCAATATCAAATCGGATAGGACAAAAACACGAAACATTTTGGCAAAACATCTTAGTTTCGAACAAAATTTCAAACCATAGTCCATCCTTAACGAAGAAAAGGGAAAGAAAAGAGGCTTCCATAGTGAATGTGTTTGGTAGCTAAAAAAATTTATTAAAGTGACTAACTTCAATGAAGTGACTCTTTTTTTAAGAAAGAAAATAAAAATAAAATAGAGCTGTTTTTGGTAAGTAAGACGATCACTTTTTTGACTTATTTTCAACAATCAAACATTAAAAATATAATAGTTTCTGAAAGTAACTATTTTCATTTCTTACTTTCTAGCAACCAAACACATGCAGTATAAAACAGACATAATGACCTATCATGCTTTCTAGCTTAAATAGTTGCTCAAACAACTAGCTGAATTTGCAGATCCAAACTTCAAAGTCAACAAAGGAGTGTATCGTAGCATAACCACGCCTCTAGGAATGTCTAGCAAAAGATCCTAACTTTATTTTGAATAAAAAACATTAGAAAGAAAAACTAAAGCCCAACCCCTTCAGGTGTACTCTAGTCAAGGTCGCATCACTGCAAAAATAGTAGAGCCCACAGTGCGACAGATAAATATCTTGATCTCCTATTAAAGCCCAACATTAGCTATTGATTCCCCACTAGCTAGTGCGCCAAAGCAATCCAGGGCCCCGGGAGGGTTCACTAAAGCCGTGTACCAAAAAAAGTAGTACGGTAGTCTATGACTTGATATCAAAGTCTCAACATGACAAGATCTAGACGGATACACGTATCTGAAAAACAATGTGAATGTAACGTTGTCACTAATTGTTTTTAATGCTGACGAACATCCTAGGAGCTAATATTATATGACCAGCAGTTAAAGACAGTTTTTAAAGTTCTTGTTTGTTTTTCTAAGAATATTCATTATTCAATAAAAATATATATGTAACATTATCTGCTCTTCAGTGAAAGAGCATTACGAAGTACCAGTACACATTAAGACATCAAGATAGATCAATAAAACAGTACGGCAGTAAGGGGGAGACATCTCCATTTCCATCTTGTAATAAGTTGACTCAATAGTACATCTTTTTAATTTGCTTCTATATCTAGTATTAGGTAAGTACAGTATAAAACGCCTGCACCATGCCTAGCCATGAAAATATAGGCAAGTTGCAAGTGCATGATTCTCTAGGACTATAGTACAAAAAAATTGAGAGGAGAAAGATATACACAAAAGAGACTAGTACCCAAATCCAATAAAATTGGCATACTATCAAATTACCGCTGCTAAAAATAACTAAAAGACAAGTTATTCAAAGTATCGCTGTTGGGTCTGGAAGATAATCACTTAAACGATCATGTGCAAGAAATATAATTCAGAGATTTCAATTAATTTGTCAAGATTTGTAAAGAATACCGGTGTTGTACTGCAGCTGGTTGGCTCCAGCCTTATCGACCAATTCGTTCAATTTCCTTGACAAGGAATATACATCAAGCTACATTACAAGACCTTCCATTAGAATAGCATTCCAAAGATTTTCCACTCCCAACCAACGGATAACAAAACTTAGTAGAAGTTGCAGCAAAAGCAAAGGTATAACCTTGTCAGCATCCTCAAGGACCGGAGTGATAAACCCTCCATCCATGGCCACGACAACAGCAATGTTGATGCTGCTGTTGTACGTAAAACTCTTCCCATCTCTACAGCTGGAATTGACCACTGGGTGCTTCGTCAACGCCATAGAAGTCGCCTTCGCGAGTAAAGCAGTCATGGTCACCCCCTTGGACTTGATCTGTTTCAAATCAGATACGACATAAACTTCATCAATATACAAGAGGTAAAAAGATTGCTCCTTTATCAAAAAAGAACCAAAAAGAGAAAAAAAAATCCTCACTTTCTTGTGGAGCACTTCAAGCGCATCCGTGTTGATGGTATAACCGACACGGAACGTGGGAATAGACAGGCTTTCTGTCATGTTGCTACTCATGGTCTCCTGCATTGCGGTGAACGGCACCACGGAGCCCAATTCGACGGCTGGTGAAGCCGGCGCTTGCACCGGAGCTCCTGGCAGAGAGGTGACTACGGCGGCGGCGGCGGCTTCGACATCCTTAGCAACGATTCGGCCCATTGGCCCCGTTCCAGCGACGGATCCCAAATCCACTTTGAGATCCTTGGCCAGTTTCTTGGCATAGGGCGTCGCGACGATCCTCCGCCCGCCTTCCGATGCCGGGTGCGCCGAAGAAGCCGCCATTGGAGGAGATGGCGTTGGAATTGGAGGAGGAGAGGCAGGTGGGGCTAGGGTCTCTTGATCAGGAGGGGGAGGGGATGGAGAGGCAGCAGCTCCGGATTCGGATTCTGAGGGAGACGACGCTTTGGATTTGGCGAGCGCGATCTCGTCCTCCGATTCCGCAAGGAGGGCGATGGCGGAGCCGACGGGGGCGACGCTCCCTTCCTCGACCATGATGGCGGCGAGGTAGCCATCGTAAAAGGTCTCGACGTCCATGTCAGCCTTGTCGGACTCGACGACGACGACGCTGTCGCCCTTGGAGAGCTTCTCGCCCTCCGACCGGATCCACGACACGATCTTTCCCTCCGTCATCGTCGAGCTCAGCGCCGGCATGAAGATCTCGCGGATCTTGGCCTGAATCCGCCGCGGGTCCCGGCGCGTCGCAGTCCCCGGCGCGGCAGAAGCTCGCCGTAGATGGGACGAAGGGAGGAAGGAGGAGCGGAGATGGAGGACGTTCGCCATGGTTCTCTTCTCCTCCTCTTCTTCTTTGCTTCGAATTCTCTCGGGATTTTAGAGGGAGGAAGGAGAGGGGTTTTGTTGCTGCGGCCCTCGCCTCGGGCGCATCGACTAATGGGCGGAGGTTCCAACGGTGGTGTTCTCTTAAAAACTTTAACCAAAAAAGAATTAAAATATTATTATTTTATTTTATCGATTGCAAACTCGTACGGTTCAATAAATTAAATAAATTTATTTTAAAATATATCTAATTAAGTTGGCTCGTTGAAAAATTAAAACTACTAATTAAATTTAGAGCTTAAAGTCCTACAAAATATTTAATCCTAAGGTTCACAAAAAATGGAACTCATAATATTTGTAACAAGAGTGGTCTTAGATTTCTAAGTCAGAATTAATTGTTGTAGGAGAGTTTTAGTATAGCACTTAGGTGGTTGGTTGAAGTTAACTTGTTTAGAATCCTTAAGTGATGTTCAATAATCAAACATTAATTTTCTTTTATCAAATTTAAGAGTGAGAAAGGAGAAATAAAATTTATATATAAGTCTAAAATAAAATATATTATTTTTCTCAAAATTACAATTTCATTTGTAAAAATAGCTTACATTTATACTTATAAAAAATAGAGTATATTTCTTTCTCAAAAAAAAATTAAAGTCTAATAAATCTGTAATAAATTATAATGTGGTTGCAGAAATTATAAGCTTTTTAAAAATAAAGTTTAGAAGACGAGAGTGATCTTGATTTTGGTGAAAGGGCATTTTGATCTATTAATTAATATAATTTTATTTGTTTCATTATATCAAAAATAATAATTATATTTTTAGTCTAATTTATAATAATTCAAGCTGCCTAAATCATAGCTTAATTTCAAGACTTAGTCTGAATCCAAACATTGACCGACAATTAAGTTTCAGAATTTATTAGCTCATTAAATATGGTTACTGTTTGATCCTTTACCGTTGGCAACTTTCACAATGTAGCAATACATAGCCTATTAATTCCTCTCTTTTATCTATCGACACAAACTTGAAGCTTTTATGCAGATATTTCCATCGAGTAAATGAATAGGTGTGCATCGCCATGGGGTTTGTAAACTCATAGCATGAATCTGAGTCTCTTCTTTCTATCACTTTCTTTGTTGTTTTCATTCCTACATAAACACAGTTAGATCTAAAAGGATATCTCTTGGTTGTCATACAACTTGTTACTAACCACCAGTTCCATTACCAAATTGAAATCTGAACTCAAGGCTCCATTACTCAGACTCAACTAAATTTTCGATATCCTATTTTCTTTGATCTTATTAGTCGAGGATGATCAGAAAGTCTACTGGACTGACTCGAGTCTAAGCCGGCCTTTGTCGAGGAGGAACCCTAGGCCTAGGCAGAAATAGAAAGTGGTTGAAGGCCTGAACGACTCAACGTCTCTCCGCCCTTCTCTCACCACCAAGACTCTCCCGTTTTTAGCCTTGTTTTATGTGGAGGGCTTTGTTTGAATATTTCCTCCTGCAACTCAAAATGCCGGGCTTCGTCTAATTGCACATAAACATCTACCATCGCCTACTGAAACAGATCAAAAGGGAAGAATTGAGAAAACTACGTGAGCTAGTTTCAATGTAAGAAAAAGTTTCGTAGATCACGGATTGATTAGGGAGTGTTATACATCATGCCACCGCAGGAAGGGACGGCTGGTAACATCTATGTTTGGCTCATATCTATCCTCTTCTTCCTCGTCCTCCTTGCGGGTGGCGTCTTCCTTGCGCTGTATATATTCCTACCCGTGAACGTCGTACCACCATGGTTCGCCTTCATTGGAATGATTCTGGTAGCACTGCCATGGATGTTTTGGATTCTTACATGCATGTACCGATGCGGCGTGCGACAACTCGTCCGCGAACAGCAGCAGCAGCAGCCGCCTGTCAGAGCTGCAGCGGTTGCCCCATCGGCCAGCAGCAAGAGTGGCTCATCCATTGCCGGGTCGCAAGGCGGAGCCAGGAGGGTGGTGCGGTTCGGCAATGCCACCACCGTCGGCTCGCCTGATGCGGCGACAAAAGCGCCGCCGCAGCAGGGACACAACTCGGACGGCGGCTCGCATCGTTTGGGCAATGGCTCGGTTGACGGTTCATCTCTCAACTCGCACGAGAGCGAAGTGCCCTTGGCGTTTTCAATCTCTTCTTCATGTTGAGATCGCAGCTACCTAGCAAATGACTCCCTTTGCAGGTAAAAAGATTTTAATCCTATCGAATGATCTATGGAAAAAGAATTAATTAATTGCCTCAACTTATTCTTTTCGTGAATATAATTCTTCTTTCTCTTTTATTGTAATCTTCAAACTTGCGAATGGATTTGATATTCAAATTTACCTATCATGCATGCAGCATTGGATATTCGACTCTCTCTGATGATGCTTGCAAATTAATGTCAGCATGGATTCCATTATAACTTCTACCTAAACCAGTTAGGAGGATGCACTGTTACACCCTCAAAGAAGCTGTACGTAGACTCCACCTGCAAAATGGATCACAAGATCCTTGCACAGTGAACCAGACGCAAGGAGATCTAGAAGACCGGCCGTGATTTGTGTGAACCTCATCATGATCATAAAAACGTGCCGTTGGATATTGGTTAAGACTTTATACCATCAATGGATCACTTTCTTAGCATGGATTACTGTTGCAGGCTTAAATAATGATGAATGGAGAATACAGTTAACAGATTTGTCTTGACAAGTGCGTTACGAATGGTGAATTTCAATTTATTTACAAATAAAATTGCTCTCATTGATGATGTAATGATTCGTGATCAATATATTTGAGTGACAGAATTATTTAGGAAGGGAATCGATTACATATAAATTATAAACTTGAAATGAACTTGTAATGATTGGATATTGATGAACTTATTTAAGATCTTGAAGGAAAACCCGTACATATCTCTTGAGTGCTATTTCATGTTTGATCATCCAATTCAGTTTGATACAATTGCACTATCAGATATAAAGAATGCGTATACAGAGAGGGAAGAAGATATTATTCACATGAAAGGTGCCGAGACTTTGCCGCATAACAATTAATTGAAAAATCATATAGTTACTCGAAAATTTTTTCTCCTGTTGAAAATATCAAAAAGATGAAAGAACTGAAAATACAGAGGTATCCTGGAACAAAGAATACTGTTTTCCAACTCTCGGAGTTTGACAGATCCATATTAGCAGCCTTTGCAGCCTCCAAAATCTTTCCTGTGAGCCCAACTCCGACGATGCCAGCCAAAGTTCCCGCTGTATTGGAAAACCCCATCACGATTCCTGCATAGTTTGGAGCCACATCCATGTGATTCACAGCAAAGCCTGCTCTTCCTAGTGCCAGAAAACCAAGAGAGACTGAAGAGCAGATTACGGTCCCTGTCGAACTTCTAAACAGGGGAAGTGCCATAAGAGCAAGCGCAGATACAACGAACCCAACAGTGTTTAAAAGCTTACGAGTCTTAGTAACCGATAAGATCCTTCTCGTAATCAAGTAATCAGCCACTACTCCGCCTATATTGGAAAATATAAACATGTTCAGGTAAGGAAGCATCTTAGAAGACCCCATGTCCTGAAGACTTAGCTGAAGGCCTAGTTCAAAATATGTTGGCAGCCAGTTCATAAGCACGTATAACGCGTAATGGAAAGTGAAGTTGTTCACCACTATCGCCCAAACTGGCAAACTGAATATAATCTTTTTCCATGGGATCTTACTGACATATGCAGTACCCTTAGCATTTTGTACTCTCATCTTCTCCTTCAATTTTGACATTGGCAACAAAGGCTCCTCAAAACCAGCAGATGTTGTCTTCTGATAGACAGCACGAGGAGGGTCAGTAGCATATCTGAACCAAAGGATACACCACATTGCACCCAATGCTGCTTCAACCAGGAAAACTGACTGGGGACCCTTGTGCTTGACCAAGCTTGGCAGTAAGAGCATACCACAGGCTGCACCAAGATACATTCCCGAAGTAGTGAGAGATACAGAGCGGGAGCGCTCATGGGGTGGCACCCACTGTGCAAGAACTGTGTGGATAGAGGGAAATATAAAACCCTGTGCCACTCCAACAAATAGGCGGGAGAACACCAAAAGAATCACCTTGTTGGGGTCTAGTGGAACAAAAGCACATATTAGAGACCACAAAACAAATGAAAAAAGAAGAACACGCCTTCCTCCTAGTCGCCGCGCTGCCCATCCACCAGGCAATTGTGAGACAACATATCCATAATAAAATGTAGAAAGTATTAAGCCCTTGCTTGATTGGTTCACACCAGTGGCATCTGCAGCCACTGTATAAGCAATTGAGAAGCCCACCCTCTCAATGTAGCACACGTTTGTACAGATGAATGTTAGTAAAACAATAACATACCGCTTTGGGAACTTTACTGTTGTCATCTTACTTAACTCTCTCCACAAGATAAATGTTTACTTGTATCAACTAGATCCATATCTCCAGATGCTCCATGAAACCTCACTTGCAATTCTCTTATAGCCTATCTCTTTTCATTCCATTTATCAGGATAAAGAGGTGTAAGGTAGCTGACTCCTTCCCTGTAGCCTCTGGGATACTACAAGATTAAATACAATTGACGGTAATTCATGCTCAATTCAATTAAATACCAACAAGATAAAATAAGCTGAGAAAATGTTGCAACAGCCTGCTAGTAGAATCAGAAAGGAACTAAGACCAAGTATTTTATCTAATTAAAGTAGTCAAAGTTAGCTGATTTTACTTCTTTTGGGCAAGTTTATGAAGATTTCATATACTACATAGATGAGCATGCACGGAAGAAGCAGAGATCTGCAAAATATTTAACATTTTCCTTAAAGCAACACACTTGTACAAAAGTACATTTGCATAAATCTGCACCACGCAAGCATCACTTTTAGCATGAAGCTGCTGGATACGAACATCTGACAATCCAAAATCCAAATAAGACGAACAGATCTAGCAGGAATGTCCTACAAGGCTACAATGTTTATATGTGTATCAGCAATCATAGTTTTAGGAATGCAAAAATTACCAAAATTGAGAAGAAGGGAGAGGAAGAGGCGGTGGTGGTTGAGGGCAGGGAGCAAGCGAAGAGGCAAATGGGAGGCGATGGCTGATGTTAGGGTTTGTAAAGTAGTGAAATGGGATTAGGTAGTGGTTTGGTTGTTTATATACAAGTATTTGACAGTCCAACATCCAGATCTAATGCAACACATGGGATTATGACCTAATCGTTGGTTGACAAAGACATTAAGCGGAATCGAAAACCATTCTCACTTTGTCCTGTGTATCAAAAAAGCAAAACTATAGAGATTGAAAGATTCCTAAGCTTCAACAAACGTTTACGACATCGATTCGCCGATTCACGAGAGAAATTAAAAGAAACAAGCTGAAGAAACTGAGTGAACTTAACAGGGAATAGAGGGAGAAAGATCCACTTACACCAATTTCAAACGCGGCCGCTGCCTCTGGATCTCCCAACAAAAGAAAAGAAAGGGTACAAAGAAGCCCTAGCAATCACCGTCACCGGAGATGGCGGTGGCGGTGGCGGTGGCGGTGGCGGTGGCGGTGGCCGTGGCGGCCGGATTTGGTTCGTTGGCTCCGAGGTTTGAGATCCAGATCGACCGGTTTCGGTTCTCGAGATGGAACGAGAAGGGATTAGTAAGTAGTAACGAGTTAACTCGCTGACACTATCGGGTTCCGGTAAGTCAACATCCAAGCAATCATTAGATCCGACCCAAAACGTAAACCTTCGCAGATCCGATATCAAGTTCAAACCCGCATTATCCAGTAGTTATCGGATCCAGAGTTATCCCCACTTGCGGTTGGTGGATACGAGGTTTTGCATGCTACGGGAAGTATTTCCTGGCTTTATTTCTATGCTGGAAAAATATTCCCCATCTTTTGATTGCCAACTTTGATCTATTTAAATTGGTTGCTTATAAAGAATTTGCTAATAGAAAGCCAAATCTAAGTACAAGAAGTGAGTTTAGAATTCCAAGAAAGAAAATGTCTCATTTGTACATTAACCGCGAATTGGCTATATCTCATTGTTCAATATATTACACAAGCACATAGACTAGACTCTCTCTAGTTGATCAATGTATTATGACTACTACCACTTTTAGAGAACAGCACTTCTTTCTTTCTTTTCTGAGGAATAGATGAGAAACAACTTTCATCTGTTCTTTTAAGTAGGATGAAATTTCCCCTTGATTTCAGATATTTGATAACCGAGTGGAACTAGTTTCCTGCAGTAAAATGGAACAAAGAAAATTTAGGAATCTTAAAAACAACACGATGTTACATTACCGTCGAGTGTTACTTTGCAATGAGTCTACCTGCCAGGGCATACTCTCAAAAATGACTCAAACTAGGCAGCCGTCGCCTGCACAACCTTAGCTGACAACGGACCATCTTCGTCAGTGTCAGTTGCAACAGACCTCAGCAACTCCTGCCTTCTTCTCTCGCTCGACTTCCTGCGATTTGTTTCCACCCATATGAGGAGAGCTGTAATGTCAGCGGGGCTCACACCACCAACCCTGCTTGCTTGACCTATTGTTTGTGGTCTCACCTGCACAGAAAGAAGAGAACAGCAGCAAATATTTGGTCAACTGAAGTTATGAAAACATGAAAAAGTTAAAAGATACAACAACCTTCTTGTGGATGAAAATTTCAATTCTGTAAATTATGTAGTGAAGTATGAACACTTGAGCCAAGTCATCGTTGTAAATGATGATCCTTTTCTTCAAGATTATTTTTGGTATAAAAAGGAATTTAAAATGTTGTAGGATTGCTTTTCTTTCATTAACAGTCATCCTAGTATCCTTCAAACTACGAATGTGTTGGTCTGAGTTAACACTTCAAGAATATTAAAACATTTTTTTTAGAAATTGATGTTGTAGAAACACTTCCTTGGACTGCTCTACTCTTGGACATGGAGAAGAGTGAGGAACAATAGATATTAAGAGAAGCTTGCAGTAAAGATGGTCATGGATCTGTTTTCCACAGTTGACTTTTGACAGAAAGACACATGTTATGAATTCTTCTTTTGGACAAAGCTCATTATAACTGATTGCATACCTTGGAAAGTTTCTCGCGTCCTTCAAGTGATAATGTTGTCATTGAATAGTAATCCAAGTCCTCAGGGAGTCTCTTATGTTGCTGATTTACAATCTAAAAAAGGAAAAAGCTAAAACAGGGTTAACCAACAGCTAAAGGAGTCACCAAAAGAACACATGGTACATTTTGTTACAGGCCAATTTACAATGTTTATTGTTGTCGCTAAAGTTATTTATTGGTAACTGCCAAACTAAACAGAACAAGTGGAGCAAGTGATGACATCGATGAAACTTATTACTTAATTTTCTACAGACGTGCTTCCCCCTATCATAGAAGTTAGAAGTCTAACCTACACAGACAGATTGCAATAAACCTCAAGCAGAAATCTAAAGCACGAATACCAGTTACCACAAAAAAACCCAACCTTTAGGTATTCAATCGCATCACAGTGTCTTTTGATATCATGTTGAGGTATGAGCCAACAGTACCCAATACATGCTTGAAATGTGATAATCAAAATTTTGAAAGATGTGGATCAACAAAATTTATCTTCTGAAAGAAATATAATGCTCTTTTTCAACTATTGTATACCACAATACCTGTTGTAGTTGGCTTTGCTGGCGTATGATGAAGCCTTCATACTTGATATCAATCTCCACACATTCTTTCTCACTCCTAGACAAAACACTGTTTCCATAACCATGCTTGTCAAGAAGTTTATACTGTATATGTGGTTTCTTTAGAATGCTTTCCAGTGTGGCGGAATCTCTAACTGGTTGCCCTGATACACTAGTGACCTCAGCAGCAAACTCACCTCCTGCAACATAAACATCAAATCCGTACAACAGTTTATGAGAGCAGGTGATGCAGGGACAATGTTTAAAGGAAGATGGCAAGCCTCCTCAATAATTCAAACATAACATCCTAATAAAGAGATGAGCAATTCTAAATGATCAAATTTATAAGTTAAATAGCTATAGCAAAGATATTGGAGAAAGATTCATGTGAGCATAACATGGAACTACAGCAGCTTAGTAGAGAGTAATGTTAACCTGAAACTCGCACAGACTTCAGCCGTTCTTTTTCCTCCACAATGTGGGCTTGCTTTGATTGGTACAAGTCCCAACGTCTGTCATCTATTAAACCAATCTCCCGTCCTAAAGGAGTTAACCGGCTATCGGCATTGTCAGAGCGAAGAAGTAATCGGTGTTCTGAGCGGCTGAAGAAATATAAGAATCAAAAGTTAAAGACAACAACAATATCCACATAGAAAATCATCAGTTCATGAAAGACATGCACTTTACACATACTGAATTATATGTAAAGATCTCGCCTGTTATAATATACTAACAGTAAAGTTGTTTTATGTTTCTATCAAAAACATGCAAAAGACGAACACAGTAGAAATATGTTGTTACCTTGTTAGCATGCGATAAGGCTCCCTGAGATCCTTTGTGACAAGATCATCAATCAAAGTGCCTATGTAGCTGCTTTCCCTCTCGAGAATAACGACAGGACTCCCACCTGAATGCCTTGCCGCATTAATTCCAGAAATAAGACCCTGATCACACCAAGAAGAAAGACCACAAGAGGCTGAAGGACAAAATACAAACTTGAACATTAACTTATAAAGGTTCAGCAAATCTGTGTATACTTTGCATTCCACGATAAAGTTAGTTAGATGCAATCCAGTCTACTGACTGAGCAATGAGTTTTTTATATCACAATATATGTAAATAAAAGTGAAAACATGATCCAAAACCTGAGCAGCAGCTTCTTCATAGCCTGTGGTTCCATTAATCTGACCGGAGAAAAATAAGCCTTCTAACTTCTTTGTCATAAGTGATCTTGAGCACTGATGGGCAGGCAAGTAGTCATACTCCACAGCATAGGCAGGTCTTAGCATTAAACAATTCTCGAGACCAGGTAATGTTCTTAGGAGTGGTAACTGCAATCTCTCGGGTAAACCAGTTGAAAATCCCTATTGAAGAAGATGGCAAATAAGCTTTGGTTTAACCATCTTTGACACTGTCCTCTGAATTTAAAGAAGCACTATACAAAACAAAGACAAACTAAACTTGTAACAAATTAGCGAAAGTAGGTTTCTATAAATATGTGTAAGAAGTTATTTCATAAACAGCTACTCCATAACCAAGTAAGCAACCATTAAACGCTTTAAAAATGCATGCAACTTATCCTTGCAGACAACAGGGAAGTCAATGGTAGACAAATAAATTCAACATTTTACATAGATGATTCCATAAATAACGATGAGTTTTGGAGATAATGACGACACCATATCACAAATTCACAAGAAATCTCAGAATATAGGGGAACAATAGCTGGGGAAGAAATAACCTGCACATAAAGCTCAGGAACATTTCTGCCCTCTGGTTCGAGAAATATCTGATGTGATTCTTTATCTTGAAATCTTACTATCTGAAATAAAATCATTTTTTCCTTCAGGAAAGTAACCTTTTCAGCTGCAAGAACTTATATCCCAGTTCTAGTTAGCGACATTATAAAATGTTACTAAAGAAATGAAGAATTTTGCTCTTACAGTCTTACATAATGCTTGGCAAAAGAGTCGTTGTGTGTACACCCTCAAACGTTTCCACAAAATATGGCCAGTGAAAAAACCAAAAAAGTACAATTTAGATGTAAAAGAGTCAGAACTGCACAATTATACCTTATCTTCTATTGAAGGGCAGTATCTTGGCCCCTTTGCTTCAACCCAGCCCCCATAAGTTGGTGTTTCATGTAAGTGCTCTCTAATAAGCTGGTGGGTATTCTTTGTAGTACGTGTCAAATAGCAACACATCTGATCTCGTTCTACGTGGAATTCGGGATCAAAACTGAACCAGCTTACCTGTTTCCAGAAGCCACTTACACATGTAACAATGACATTATTGCCTTACAGCATGGCAATACAAAAAAAAAAAAATTAATTGTTCGCCAGTCATTTATGTGTATTATTGTCGACCAACACAAGAAATTACTGCAAAGGAAGAAACAAAAATGCATCGAGATACACTAAAAAAATAAAAAAAGATTCTCTTCCGGGTCTCCAAAGTCGCCAGTAGTATACCATAATATAGAGGCCAGCTTAGAATTAATGAATAGCTGTATGCTGAGAGCTAAAATAGGCACAACTCTATTGGAATTTCCTGCAGACTTGCTTTTGTGACAAAAAAATTCTCCACAATTAACGCATACTAACAAACTTCTAAAACGATTGCAAAGATGTCTTAACATACGATTGGTTTATATCATATGACAGCACCTGCAAACAATATGAGACTACAGCCAAAAGGTCGAGACATCGGATTCCTTTAGCCTTCCTCTAAGGTTTCAAATATCAGTAATGTCCATATGTTGATCTTGGTACATACAAGCAACCCAGTGGGGGAAAAAGTAAGCAAAAAGCAATAGTTCTATCCTCATATGTCCAGGCAGTTAGCATTACATTAAGGAACATCCTGGATTAGATTCGTATTTAAAAGCAGACAGCAAGACCAAAAGACATTTCCATCTGAAGGATATAAAATCGAATTCTGACATCAGTGCAAAATCTACCAATTAATAATTAGTAAACCCAATTTTTGAATTGACAAACCCATCTTAATAAAATCTAGATACCTCTTCATCCCCATATTGGGGTTCCAGACCAGAAAAGTCAACACTTCTGATGTCAACTCGTGCTGGAGTTCCAGTTTTCAATCGGTCAGTTTCAAAGCCAAGATGCTGCAAGTTTTCAGTTAGCCCATGAGAAGCTGACTCCCCTGCTCGTCCTGCAGGCATGGATGCTCTACCAACCCAGATCTTACCACTCATAAATGTTCCTGTTGTGAGTACGACAGAAGGAGCATAGAAGCTCATGCCGAAGAAAGTATGAACACCTTCCACATTGTCATTCTTGCCTATCAAAAGCTCTGTGACCATAGCCTCTCTGATAAAAAGATTTGGTGTGCTGGAAGGATAGCACAGTTAGAAGATACAAAAAGAGAAGTATAAGTCATAACAGCAATGCAGTTATAGTGATGTACATACAGATGTTCATACAGTGTTAAAATCATGTTCTTCCATGGTTAGATGACTTATTTACAATTAACAAAC
Source organism: Typha angustifolia (assembly GCF_048772165.1). Taxonomy (NCBI): domain Eukaryota; kingdom Viridiplantae; phylum Streptophyta; class Magnoliopsida; order Poales; family Typhaceae; genus Typha; species Typha angustifolia. Next base: position 3,520,939 of record NC_133239.1, read on the forward strand.
AGAAAAAAGAAATTAAAAAAAAGTTGAATAGTTGATAATCCGCACAAATGTGAATGCATAGATGAAAAAAAAAATCCACCAATATGTACAGTATACATGCAATCTTGATTTGGCTTTTTCTTGCAAGGCCATTCTAATAAATAAGAGATTGTGAAAGACAAGCTTTATAAATTAGAATTAAGTCACTAAATTCAAAAGTATGAATCATGTTACAGAACCGTTATCTTCCTTCCCTACCACAGTCAGCATCTGCTAAATGTTTGACTCTTTACAGTTGGCACTTAAAGCTGTTATTAAGAGGAAAGAAGACTTGGTTCCATATAACCAGTAAATTAGATTAATAGATGTTCTCTTTAACAGCAAAACTCACTAGTTAGGTAATTTTGAGGAAACATCAAGTATTCTCTTGCAAAGGGCCAAACAAGGACAGGCAGAAGATTATTGCTTATTGATGATATTGATACGAAAAATCTGCTGGTACTAAACTAGCTAGAGGATCCTCTTTATGTAATTCTGTAATTTCATGAGAAAAAGGGTTGGTCGTATACAAGAGTACAGATATGTTTAGGAGGCCTATAATCTCGGCTAAACTAAAACTGGTACAGGGAAAAGAAGTTTGGTAATGGTGGGAACTTCAGGCCACCTTAATTCTGAAGCAACGGAATTAAGTCAATCAAGTAACAGAGGGGCCTTATCTCAATAACAGATAATAACTAGAAGTATACCAAAGGGAGCAGCTAATGCACACTACACTTTTTGAAGGTTAGCATCAATGTTATCATCTTCAGCTTGAAAATAATCAAGGTAATATCTATCAGGCACTTCCGACCTAAACACCATTTTTTCCTTACATCTGCAGTTATCTGTAGAAAACATTTTGACCAAAACTGTTGACACATTAAGATGCATGCATGTCTTGGGAGACCTTGAACTCTGCCTGTTCTCCATATTCATCCAAATGCTGATTGAAAGATGCTTTTCCACATCCACACAGTCCTATAACATTTCCCATTCTAGATGAAAGAAATTTTCATTTTCATTTTTATTTTCATTTCCCATTCTAGTAAGCAAGAAGCCCTTACTAGTTGATGGAAATTAGATTTTCATTTTAATTTTTATTTTCGGATGTACTTTTATTTTTAAAAATCTGATTTGATTTTAGAGTGTCTAATTTCGTTAAAACTTCTAAAAGTTTAGAAGATTTGATTGTTAGTTTATTTTATGATAGTTTTGTTAGGATTTGATTAATTTTTTAAGTTAAAAGAGTCCAATTTAGTTATATATTATATTAGGAAAGATCTGAATAAGATCAATTTATGATTTTATGTAATCTCATCATCTCTATATATATAGAGGTGATGTGAATTCCAAAAAAAAAATTGATAAACAATATTTTTGTGCAAAATTTCACATTTATCCCTCTTCCCATTATCCTCTCTTCTTCTATCTAGCCATACTAGTATGAAAATAGTACTTGGAAGCAAATAAAAAAAATTCACAGAGGCCCATCTTTTCTCCTTGGGGATGAATTTAGGCACCTTCTTATCCTTCTCCATATCGGCACGTTTCTTCGTCCCTATGCCACATCACTAGTACATGGCATTGCTATACTACTGCCATGTGATAACTGAAAATCGTTTCTAAAAGGTGCTACAAAATCATCCATATATACAACATGTATACATGTTCTTTTCCTTTCACTTGGGCATTTTCCTTATTTCATTGTTTGTTTAATTGTCAATAAAAATATAGAAAACCTATTACGTGGGGCTTATAATAGAATTGCACAAGAAGGAGCCCCTCCAATTAAGGAAAATAAAGCTAGACAATTGCAAGTAACACATGAATAAACCAATATAAACACAGAAGCAAAGTGAAAAAAGCAACCACTAAAATGTACAGACCTTTCAATGACTTTCTTCATTTCCATTGCATACTCCCTCTTATCAGTTTGAGCTCGCAGTGCTCGGACAGCAGGACCTTTTGAAAGGTTCAACACACGCTTCTGTAAGTAGCATCTGTAGATAAGTTTTAAAAGAAGTCATGTCAATTTTAGCTACGTGTATTAGCTAATCTCAATAACAAATGATATAAACAGAAAAGAGACAGCTAATCCCTAATCCTCACAAGATATTAAAGCATGCTTCCTTACAAGGAGAAAGTAACAACAGAAATCCAGTCAACAATCTCGAGCATTCAAGCAGTGCAAAAAAATCAAGCTATAGAAAATCCTAACACAGCGATACACAAAGCATAAGAGCATTTCCACATTTCTACCTGTCAGCAATTTTCCCTATTTCACCACCAAGGGCATCTACCTCATGCACCAATTGAGATTTTGCAGGTCCACCAACTGCTGGATTGCAAGGCTGTAACATGAAATAAATCAGAGCTAGGAATGAACAAAACATACTACAGCTACAAACATCAAATATACTCGGTTCTCTGGATCATGCAATCACTAGATTAGACGTCTCTCCAGAAAAGAAGAGAGATAGCCTTGGATGTGTGAAAAGAAGAAAATTAGGTATAGTTATTTAGTTAAATATATTGGAAGTATAAAAGAAACTCAAATTGATAATTTCATTTTGAGCTTCTCAATCAAAATATACTCATGGCGAATCTTTGCAGAGAAAGAATCTAAGAGAGAATTATTTAGCCCTTTAGTAACTGCAATATTACTTCATTTTGAGCAGAAAGCATTTAAAAGAAGGATGAAAGACTAAAAAGAAACACCTTATCCTACTCTCCCTGTAATAAGGAAACTCTAACTCAATAATTCTAGAATAAAGATGCATCTTCTTCAAATAATTAAGAAAAAAGCATAGAGGGTATGCAGAGATGCAAAGATGTGCCGTATAACGTAATCAAGGCGTAATTTTAGATCCGCAAACACTTATGGCATTAGCAATCTAGCTATCATGACCAAACACACTTTAGTCAGTAACAAGATATAGCAATTCCATGCGTTACAGTTCAACGTTCAAACTCTATACCTGCCATGCAATACGATCAATATTGAGGGTAAGAAGAAGCGTGCGAGCACCAAGACGAGCAGATGCAAGTGCAGCTTCACAGCCCGCATGCCCTCCTCCAACAACGATGACATCATAGCGCTCTTCGGTTGTTTCCACCCTATCTCTCCAATCTGCGTGGTATAACAAATAAGTCATCATGAACAGGTTCGCAAAATAAATTACTATTAAGTCTCGGTACTTTCCAGATAAAATTATGTGCTTATCTTGTCAACAACGGAGTGTAGTCTTTCAACAATCCTCCCTTTTTAGATACTATCCCGATAAATATAAGAAAATTTGTCCTAGAACACGCGCAATCGTACAAAAAGCTCAAACCTGACCCGCGTAACCATGAACATTGTTCAACAAAGTAAAGTGGGTATTGCTCAAAAACTTCCATAGCGCACGCTTCCATTAAATCTTCCAGACAGCGGCTGCCGCTAACCTCACACTCCCAATCCCAATAACATAGAGAAATAAACCAAGAGAAGAACAAAAGGGAGGGGGAATTGCAAAAGTAACACCTTTTGGAGAGGAAGAAGCGACCGTGGCGAGGGTTCGGCGAGAGCTCCACCTCGACGAGGAGGAGAGACTTCTCCCACGCGAAAGGCGTAGGCTCGAGGTCGAATGCAAGAAGAGAATAGAGGGTGAGGAGGTAAAGAGGAAGGAGAGGCGAGGGCGGAGTTGGGGAAGCGCGACGGTCGTTGCCGCCATGGGCCGAAGGCGAAGCAGCATGGCGATGGTGGAGCTCCAATGGAGGGAGGTGGTCTGATCTCTTATCTTCAATTCTGGACCAAAATAATTGGGCTGGACCAGCCCAACAAATGATCAGGCCCAAGGTTGATCTCCCTGTCTGTCGCAGTGTGAATGTACCATATTACCCTTTCAAAGTAAAGACTTCTTGTTTACTTGAGGAAAAAATCAATTGTGTATTTTGAAATAAAAATATAATAATTATTTTTGATATAATATAAATTGAAGAAAATTTTAAAAAGTATATTTTAATTTTTTATGAAATTTTTGTGAATATCTTTTAATTTGATATAAAGTAATGGGATAGGTTAAATATTAAGTTTATAATTAAGTTAGTGGAGTATTTAATTATTAATATTAGCTTTAGTGAATGTATTGAATCATATCATAACACGTATTGAATAATCTTTATATTTACCTATTAATATATCTTAAATAAATAAGATTATTTACAAATATAATCTATAAATAAATAAATAAAATGTAATATAGATTTTAGTGCATATATTCATATCAAAAATAAAGATTCGGCATGTCGAATATTCAAAAATATTTTAAAATATTCTAAAAAATATATGTTAAGAACATATTAGTAGCACGTAAAATTATGCGGCTCAGTACGGCCCATACTAATGGTGGCACAACATAGCACATGTTTTCGACAGAGGCATCATGGTAAAATTTAGTAAAGATTGCTAAATATGATAGAATTCAGGGATACAATATCCATTTGAAATCCAAACTCATTCTTTCGGTTCAATTTGATCCTTGTAATCTTGTAATAGCGGGGATACCTGCCTTTTATTTTAGGCATGAAAAATCTTCTCTCCAGTCTCAAATGCTACAAAATGGGCATGCTTACAAATTGATATCAGTTTTCATATACATCATAGGGTACAAAATATTCCAAAAGGTACATACCATTATATATTCAGAAAGAAAGGCACTAATTTTCATTTTGTACAACTTTCAGTTGGTAAGCAACAGAAACAGGTGCAATATCTTACAGAAGGCCCTCCTGGATCTACAAACATGGAGCTGCAATCCTGATTAAGAGACTCTTATCGATAAGATGATCCGCAACTTGATGAGTCGTCACTGACAGCATGCTGCCATTCAAAGGAGCTCCACATTGACAAACACAGAAAAGGGTCAGCTACTAAGAGTGCACTTATTATAGTTCTTTGGCATCAAATAAACATGATCTGAGATCCTTTCACACCAGCAGTCTGATAATAATAGCCTGGCTGCAGTCTTTGACAAGCCTGAAAATCTTAAGTGTAGAGCTTCACACGCATAGTTATCGCAGCACGGCATAAAGGGCATGTGGATAATGTGGCACCGCAGTCCTTGCATGTCTTTAAAGTGATAAAGAAAGAAAGAAAGAAAGAAATCCAGTCATGAATGTGCCAGAGTAATTCTATCAAACTTTATACACTAGAAAGATTTAGCATTCTAATAGTAGGATATGATAGCAGCTTTTGTAATTTTTCTAAAAATAATTATCAACAATTCAAATGAGCCCATTTGAGGAGTATTAGAGCATTCTAATGTCCAAGAGGCAAGAGCTGTTTGGTAAGAACACAGTTAAGCTAACTACTATGGGGTAAAATCTGATTCACGTGAAGACATTCATATTTTAAAATTAAGCAAAGCGGCCATAATTAAACAAAGGATAGGAAATATTAAACTAAATAGGATTTTAGTAAATGAGAGATGAAAATAGCCTTATTTGCATTATTCCTAAGAAAAATTGCATTTCGCTCCAAAAAAAATTACTTGTTATGGTTCAAACTTCAAAGCAAACATTTTTCGACCTCTCAAATTGGACCTGCATCAGAAAATACATTTTCTAGATATTCCTATAATGAGCTTTCGCTTAAGCAATCTTCTGAGCTGCAAGTGGTGATCCGGTAACGACACCAAGTGGAAGTCACCACTCACTACAACAAGCATGTGTATCAATAGTATATGAAACATTCCCATAAAAGAAAAATAGCTTAAAAAATTATCAATTTTTGTGAGGTCTTTTTATTTGTATTGTAGGAAAGAGATTAAAAATAAAAAAACAATTTGTCAAGTGAAACATTCACGACAACATTTTCCTGATGTTAAAGAAATAACTGGCTCCTGTGGCACTTAAACATACATAATAGTTCAGAATGTACAAAACAGACATCAGAGTTATCTTTTATTTTATAGTCACACAGCAGCAGTAATTTTTCTAAGATGTACTTATGATATCCCTTTAGTTCTCCTCAACTGAAAAGATTTACTTCTTCATTTTAATGTCAAATAAATCAACTTGTTTGTTTTGAGTCAAATTCATATCAGGATGCAAAACTTGAATAGCTATCCAAATCAAATTTTCTATCTCACATGTCAAATCATGGTGAACAATCGCTTCCTGGAGTCTCTTCAGTGATGTCTCTTATATATAATTATACGCATATCTTTGTCAACAAAAGTGTATTTCTATATAGATACTTAACCTGAAAGTTAGCATATGGGCAGACAAAAAACTTACCAGATGACCGCATCCAAATGCCATGTCCTTTGGGTTTGTCAAACATATGGGGCAGGCCTTGAAATTCACAAAATAAATCAGAAAGAAGTGATAGTAAATTTATGTACACCTGAAGATCAATTTATCGATTGACCTATTGAAGAAATAAAAGATACCTGATCTGTTTGAGCATTGTTGCCAGTTGACCGGGAGCTTCCAGTTGCTGCATTATCATGTTCAGGAACACCACTAGGAGGAGCAAGAATCTTTGACTCACCTACTGTTTCCTTTCTGTGAGATCAATATACGTTACAGGATTTAATTATACAGCATAGTGAAAAACAGAAAACAAGAATTTACTAATGCAGAATTATGCATCATAATTACTTCAGATGACCGAGACTTTGTGTAGCTATATATTGAAAGGGAATTTCCATCAGGGCTGCAAGAGAAAATGCGGCCTCCTTCTTCGACATCGCTATGTTTGATGACATGATTTTTGTGAAGTTTACAAACTGCGGCAGCATAAAGTTCCAATTAGAACTAAAAAATAAATAACACTACAACAATTCATGCAATGATGCAGTTAAGAGTAGAAGAAAAAACTGTTGTATCCAATTCTATCCTCAATTTCTATCCAATTCTATTGTATCCAAACAATCAATTAAAGTAACTACTCTATAAATTTAATAATTTATCGAGTAATCACTTGGACAACCACCCAAATTCTCCAGAAACCAAATTCTCTAGAATCCAAATACTCTATATTCTCATAACACAGTTGCCAAACATGCCCAAAGTGTTAAGTAGGAAGAATTCTTGGGTGGGAGGGAATTCTCGTAACAGATTATTTAATCTCTCACTCCAAAATACCAAGGTGATTACATTAAAGATTTTAGGAAGTGGATCAATATAAGTAGGAACAACGATCAAAGCAGTCAATCAGGTAATTATTTCATATCTTTTTTGCATTTTAAAAGCCTTTTTATTTAAGTGTTACTATCAGCTATAATTTTTATCATGTTATTTGATATTTAATTAATGCTAAAATCCTGGCATGCATGTTACCAGTTAGAAGGCATAAAATTACCTGAAAGTTATCAAATGCTCGCTGAGGAATACGATCATCAAATTGTTGCATCGCATCCCATGGTCCGTCACCCACACCAACCATCACGATTGAAAGAGGAAAATGGCTGAATTAACTAAGATGCTTCAGAACATGGCAGAAAAACATCAATAAAAGTGACATTAATTTTTATGTTTTACCTGGCATAGGCAATTGCTTCTATTGTTGCACGTTCTTGTGGGCTTAGTGCTCCATTAGGAACGTCTGCATTTCTGGTCACCTAAATTCGTTAATGAAGTAACAAACATTCAGATACCGTCAGTTGAGAATAAATCCTGTCGTACATAATTTATTTACCTGTCCATCGGCAACTATAACGAGGACGTGATATTGCCAATTACTTCTTTCAACAACATCTATTGATGCATGAATGAGAGGAGCAAAAGAGGTTGGGCCTTCACATCAGGTAGAACAAAGGATTAATCAAATGACTGAAGTACATGAATAATAAATTGATAAAGTTATACAACTTGTCCGAGAAGGTTCAAGCTAACTAGACAGGTAATTTGCATGTTCTGTACACAAAGTTTTAGCCTGGAAGACTTGTACATCCTATCACATACTCCAACAGTCTAGGATTTATCCTAAACGGACAAGCTCATGAAGCTTCTCATAGAACTATTTAAATCATTTCTGATGAACAAGGAGAAAACCAAAAGTCCAATATAAGTACTACATCAAGTATCAAACTTATGTTGCCTTTTCCAATACTCTCCATTTTTCCTTCTGAAATTCTACTGTTTCCTTTCACTGAGAGTTTTACGTGTTCTTGCACTTCATATACTTATCTTTTGCTTCCTCAGCATTTTCTTGAATCACTTAAATGAATTTCAACTTGTGATTATGCTTTAATAAGGCACCACTGCTAATTGGGTGCAGGAGTTTCTACATGAAAATTCTAAATCTCACTATCAATAAACTGTTTCAAAACTATGGCCATGTTCCTCTGCTGATACAGACAACATTGAACATTGCAAGATTAGACAAAAAGAATTACGCTTGATAATGAATGATTGAGTCAGTCGTATTGTTGCTCTTTTTTTCAAACTTGTCATGCCACAACAGGGACAACCAAATTGTATTGTTTGCATAACGTGAAACAGAGAATACTATTTTTTTTTTACCACAGAATTAATCAAAAACCACTGAGACAAGCAAACACATAATTTCATAGTTAGAAGTAACAATCTATTAAATATTTAATAACATAAGAATTATGGAATTAAGGAATGCACAAGGCATAAACAGAGAGAGAGAGAGAAATAAAGAGATGAATATGTTGAACAAATCTCAAGCAAGGCACTTTGATGAACAAGATATTAATCATTGACTCAATTAAACAGTTTAAAGTGCATGTTGAATGGTTCAAGTTTGAAAAAAGGAAATCCTTTACTATAGAAAACTAGGAATACTGGAACACTTAAAACCTGAAAGGTTCAGATGTGGAACAATCTGTCTGTAACGTGCAAGAGCCTCCTCAAAGCCTCGACAAGGACGGTGATCAGAGTAAAAACTGAAGACAGAATGGTCATGTGTAGATGCTACAACAGAAAAATTATTCTGTCAATTGATTGGAAAGACCTAATGGCATAAGTAAGATTCTGAATAAATTAAAATCAGGGGAAAAGAACATCAGTTTACCATCCCCAAAACCAAAGCATGGTATGAGATTATCTTCATCAAAAGGGGATAATGTACGTCCAATGATAGAAATGGCTTGCTCATATGGGTTGGGTGTGTCACCAATAGCATGGAGAGATCTTCTATTAAAAGAATGCCTACCTACATCCACAGGTCAGAATTTCACTTTAACTGGAATAACTAGCTAATATTTTTATCATACATAAAAGCCAGTAAGGAAGATACCCTTCTTGGGTATAGAAACCCTCATTACCTGTCCATTCATTGCTTTTAGTGAAGTCAATACCAAGAATTAAATTTGAGGACTCAAGTCCAGAATCTCTCAATGCAGCAATAACCTGAAAATGATAGAACAGTTATGCACTAATTGTGAAACTTTTATTACTAAATCAGCTTATCAAGATGCAGCACTTTGGGTTGGCAGTGAAGTGCTGAACATCAGCTGGTGCTGTTTCAAGTTAATTAAGTTGCCACCTTCAAAATATGCAGTGAAGTACTTAACTAATTCCTTAATTCTTAGATCAAACAAATTCAATAGTCATTACTATATCAGATTCACGAAACTAGAGCACAATCATACTTCCTCACCTGATCAACTGAGTCAAAATTATCTGGTATAAATTTTGCCTGTCCCCTATCATGCTGTTTATGGTCCTCCAAGCTCCTAGCTTGATGCCAGTTCTTGTTATGAGATTTTGTGCTCCACATATTGTTGTGGTGAAGCACTTAGAATGAATCGTCTGGAAAGAATCTGCATGTAGAAATAAGAGTTATTGAACTTAGAGAGGCAAAATTGCAGGAAAGAAATATCATTACGACGTTCTGCCGCAAAGCAGATGAAAAACTCACTGATGACAACCATTTTACCCACTGAGTTTATTTTCACTCGGAGGTTTATAAACTCTTGCAGGAATTACTACAAGGCCTTCCCATTTCCAGTTTACGTCGCAATTTCCGCAAATTATGCAGAACGCGTAAAGAGTTAATAATTCAAAACAATTAGAAGTATAATTCATCAAATAACGAGGTCAAAATCCTCTTTCTCCTCTCCATCTAGTACATCAACTCAAACAGAAAATTTAACGCATAGGGTACCTCGGACTCCCTCTTTTTCCTATTTCCAGTAAATTTAATTTGATAAATCGCCAATTCTAACTGTCTTTGGTATTACAGAAGGAAATCAGAGTGAAACGAGAAAAATTATGAAAAGAATTTACTAACGGCGAGCAAAATCAACAGGGATTCCCAATTCATCCACTGTTCTACCACGAAAGAAGAATTAAAACATGGACCAATCATCTAATTACCAAAATTCCCGCAGACGGGGAAGGCAACAAAGAAGTAAATCGAAACCACAGATCGAAGATTGAAGAAGAAACGAGAAGTAGATGCATGAGACGACGCTGGCTCACCCTTCTTCTACGGTGATCTCGTCTCTTGAGCTTTGACCGGACGCCGCCGTTGCCCGTTGGTGCTGCGCACGCAATAGGATGCTTGAACGAGGAAGGAAGGAAGGAAAGGAAGTGTGGAAAAATAACTAAAAGTAACTAAAGCTTATAGAGATTTCTCTATCTTATGAATGCATTAAGTGTAGTTTACATCATATGTTCATAGGTTGGGGCCTTAACCTTGTGCAATATAATAATTAACGTTTTATTTTATGATTTAATTAAGAACGTAGGAGTTAAATTCAAAGAAATATTTAAGGTGTGAAATGATAATGTTTAGTAACTTTATCTACTTGTGAGAGTGCCAGAGCCACTTCAGCTGACAACTGGACGGACCCATGCACGTGGTGGGATTTTGCCTAACCAAACTGACTTCTTTTGACCAAATTAGCCCTGTTCTAAAAGTTTTTTACCAAAATAAACTATCTCTTAAATTTATTATAAAATTAGGTCTAATTTTGTACTGTAGTCGTAACAAAAACGCTAAATTGATCGAAATTTTTTCTCGAAATAAAAATGCTGATCAATTAAGTATTTTTTGATCAATATTTTATATAATTATTCTGGCTAAAATAGCATATGTATTTTGATTGAGATTGTCTTATTTTAAATAATAAATATAAGGTAAATTTATTGAATAAATTTATACTTTTATTATATATTTGTTATCTAAAATTCGGCCAATAAAAATTTAAATGTATTAAAAAATTTATCCAATCCTCTATCATTTTGTCTCTAATAATGATCTTTGAGATTAACATCTCGTTTAATCAAATATGGTGAAAATAATAATAGTTGCACTTTAGCTAAAACCACAAGATAATTAATACTTAAATTAAAAATATACATGAGTTTTGTAAAATTGAATCAAATTATACGAGAGTAAAGTAATTGACCAAAAAAATGTTCAAAAGAATATAATGATTTTTATACAAGTGATAGGAGATTAAATGTATTTAATCCGTTTAATTACATACCACCCTCTTGCAAAACTTTAAAGCATAGTCATGCATACACAATTATATATATATTCTTGTTGGCTAGTCTATCCTATTTCCTTTTTCTCTAAAGGAAAAGTAATAATTATTTTTATTCGAAATACGAGCTTAACAAAGATCAAAACTAATATAATTTTTTTTAAAATATTATACATTAATGTGTTGAATATTTTACACAATCATGTAAAAATAAATTTGTGACATTGATCAAACTTAAATTTAGATATGTTATGCACGACACTCTGCGCTTAATGTGTATATATAAGATGGACAAGGGTCAAAATCTATAAAAGCTAGCTCGTGCTCGATTCAAAAGTTAGTTGGTTAATTCAAGTTTAATATGCAGAACAAGCTCAATATTATATGTAAGCCGAGCTTAATTATAATCGGACTCAATAAAATATGACCACTATATAGATCTTTATATCAGAATCTACAATCTCATAATATTACTATATTAAAACGCTTAAAGTGGGCCCTCTAAAATGTAAGCCTGTTTCCTTCTTAGATTTTGTCGGTCAGCTTATATGATCATGCGTGTTAATTCTATCCATCGTGGAAAGGAGCTTCGAAACACGGCGATTAACTAGTCATTATTAACACAAACCGACTTAGAAGTTGGGAACTTCCACGTCAGAGGTCCCCCACCTAAATTTGGACGTACCGAAATCTTACTTTTTCCTTTTTTTAATTTTTTTTTATTTTTTACTTTTGAAGAATATTCAGGTGGGGTGCGCATATTTATGTCATTGTTCACTCCTTCCTATCCTTTCGCCGATCGCCATCCAACATCCGTGCGAACTTGATCGATTTTTCGATCCACATCCTCCCTGTTATGTACGCGTGTTTCTCTCTTCGACCCCAACGTGTCCGGCTGTCAAACTGCCCAAGACGAGTGGGTTCTCCCCCCCCCCCCCCCCGCCGTGAAGTTGACTCGGGTACTGTCGGCCGACTTACCCACTACGAACACTAGGAACACTAGAAACACGAGAGAGAGAAAATTGGGTGTTATGTTATGTCATTATGATTGGGCATCACACGAAACAGCGTGTACTTCCCGCGCCGTACAAAGCTAGATGGGGTTACGTAAGCAGTGACAGAATCCAGCCCGCGGTGTTACCAGCCACCTGTCTCGCGAGCCGCAGGATCTTCGCCACGTCCAACAGTAGGAAGTCAACCAGCAAGCCTGTGGTCATGAACACGTGCGGTCTTTGGCACTCACGTTCCAGCGTCGACACGTGTCCCCCCCCTCACGCTTTATAAATCGAACGCCTTGCTGCTGGAATCCAAGTTTCAACACTTAGCAAAGTTTAGCGGAGCATTAAAAAGGTTTCAAATAGTTAAAGAGGGAGAGAAATGAGCGGTGGAGATCTGCACCTACCCCCGGGGTTCCGGTTCCATCCGACGGACGAGGAGCTAGTGATCCATTACTTATGCCGGAAATGCGCGACGCTGCCGATATCCGCGCCGATCATCGCCGACGTCGATCTTTACAAGTACGACCCGTGGGACTTGCCAGGTTGGTCATATGATCAGTATTGCTCTTTTTTTTCTTCTCTATTGTTAGTCTTTTTATAAATCGAAAGATTAATATAGTTTTATTATCGACAGCTAAGGCGCTTTATGGGAACAAGGAATGGTACTTCTTCTCTCCGAGAGACAGGAAGTACCCGAATGGATCGAGACCAAACCGGGCCGCCGGATCGGGATATTGGAAGGCGACCGGGGCCGATAAGCCGGTAGGGTCAGGCAAACCGGTGGCGATTAAGAAGGCGTTAGTTTTCTACGCCGGAAAGGCTCCGAGAGGAGAGAAGACTAATTGGATCATGCACGAGTACCGGCTCGCTAACGTGGACCGGTCGGTACGCAAGAAAAACGGCAATCTGCGGGTAAGTTTCTACCTGGCATGATATTACTGGGTGTTGTAGTATCTAAGGATGCGGGGCCCACCAGTTTGGCCTATTTGGCCATCAGTCTCGAAGAGTTTTGTTCCGCTAGGTGTGAAAGGCATCTGATACCGTCAAGCTCAAAATTCGTACTTATCTTGTTTCAAAGCTACAGAATAAGGACAAAAGTCTTTTTTATCGTACGCGGTTTGTTCAAGAGTCATTCATGCATGTTCTAAGCAAAGAATATTACAAATACGCCCTTGGATTGTTTCACTGACGAGTAACACTTTGCCACGTTTCGTCTTGCAGTTGGACGACTGGGTGCTGTGCCGCATCTACAACAAGAAGGGTGTGGTGGAGAAGAACACCGTCGCCGACCGGAAGCTGTCCCGGTTGAACCCGATCCTACCCAAGCCGAAGCCGAAGCAGGAGGAGCTCTCTCACCTGTACTTCGACACGTCGGATTCGCTGCCACGTCTGCACGCCGAGTCCAGCTGCTCCGAGCACGTGCCCAAGGCGGAGCTCACGTGCGAGAGGGAGGTCCAGAGCCAGCCCAAGTGGGGCGGCTGGGACGATACCCTGGGAGTTGCTGCTAATAACGAATTCGCCAATTCCGGGTTCGCGGATCCAGCGTTCGGGGACCCGCTATTCGACGACATCCTGGCGTACCTCGAGAGGCCCTTCTGAGTTCCTGAGTGGTGGGTCCTGCTAACGTGCGCAGGGCCCACATCAACGCCCGGGGTTGAGAGACCGAACACAGTCGAGCCAGCGCCGATGTACGAGAGCCATCGGATCGGATGAGTGGAGTTGATGAGCTGGCAGTGAAACCGTGTGGCGGCGAACCGGGGGGGGGGGGGGGGGGGGGGGGTTGTGCGGCTGGGATTGCTCGTTAGACTTTGGAGTGTAGTTATTATCTTCTTAGATGGAATATTGTGTTACAAAACTAGCACACAAAGTTATAGAATATATTTAGTCTAAGGCAAAAAAAGAAAAAAGAAAAAAATTACTATGAGTTATAAATGAACTATTCCCTGGGTGAAGATCGACGAAGACCTTATTGTCGGGTGTAGTTGCTAGGATAAAATTATTAGCTCTCACGAATGCAAGAAAGCCTTCGGATTTTATGTAATTATTGTGTTTTGGTTGAATGTTCTTTTCTTTTTGGGGGTGTGCTTTTGCATGCTTTACAGCTACTGTAGTAGTATAGTCCGCCACTCTCGTTTGAAACAGAGACAGGATCTCTAAGCTGGTGGATCCACTGTGGCGTGTCGTGTTTATTGTTATTTCTACCTATAAAATCTATTGGTCATCAATGGTATGTGTATAATGTGTGTCTCTTAACCAAATATACCCAGAAATGCTCCTAGAAATTCAGCCTAAATATTATGTATTTAATATAAATATTTATTAATTTTGAGCTAGGTTTTTAAATAGAGTCCACATATTATTGACGATGAATTAATAGTAAGATTAAAAGAGCTCAAATAATATTTTATTATTATATATTTACTGTAGATCTATGATTAAATCATCGGTAATCATGCCTAACATAGAGCAGAATCGAACTTTGAAAAAAATTAGATGACAATATTGTGGAGTTGATCATCTCTCTAGAAAATGCACCCCTGTTCTTTTATAAATTTCAGAAACAAAATAATAAAACACGCCCGGTGGGACTCGAACCCACAATCGCCTGATTAGAAGTCAGACGCCTTATCCATTAGGCCACGGGCGCTTGGTGAAAAATAAATTGCAGCTGCAAATTAAAGACGAGTCGGAGTTTTTGCTTATCCAAGTATCTAACCGTTCCACCTGACACCTGAACCAAAATAAATACCAATTATAAAAATAAATTGATGAGATAACTTCATAATTGGATCAAATGCGTGATATAAAATATAATTTTAATAAATAATGTTTGGATTTTTATATATAAGTATTATAATATTTATATATTATTCTAGAATAAAAAATTTATATTTTTAAATAAACTTTTTTTAACCAAAAGGTAACGGAGGCTTAGGGATTCTCTCAGTATTTTATTGCAACAAAAAAGGGAAATTCTTCCCCCCGACTTCCCCCGTCAACAAATAAGGAAAAGAAAACGACGGGTCAACTCGTTTATCATTTTACTAAACCCGAACCCGTCCACACAAAACCCGAACCCGTGTAAAGATTTCCGGTGCGTCTCGTCTCGGGTTAACGGGTCAGCTTAAAAATAACCGGATGTGGATTCAATTTCGATACCCCGCGCCATTTCAAATAAAAAGGAGGAGAGCCGAAACCCTCGTCCCGCCCACCTATCCAATGATCTTATCCGACAATCCGGTTCCCCTCTCCATTTCCGGGGGTGAGAGTGAGAGATAGCGTCGACCTCGATCGCTTACGGTTGCAGGGTTTATTAATTCCTCTTTCCCACTTGCCCCAGATCACGAGGTAACGGCTCTTTTCTGATCCAATCACTTCATCCATGCTCTTTATTCCGCTACCTATCTGTGTGAATGATGAATGAATCGCAGTATCTACATGATCTTCGTGAAAACTTGACTTATTTTGCACGGGACTACTTGAAGCGGATGGAAGGCTATTTAGATAGAAATAGGGGGTGACATGCTCGAGGAAATGCCTAAACTGGAAGGATATTTTGAAGGCACTGTGGTTGAGATTATTTATAGCGATATTAGGATGAGACTGCAATAGTTATGACGCGTCCATCGTAATTTTTTGAATAAAGTATCAATTTGCTACTTGGTGTTAACATTGTTATCTGTAAAACTTATGACACAGTGTGTTTGGGTGGAGGTAAATCTCAATTACTACTATGTGAAGGAGATATGAGCTGAAAATTGCATGCTTAGGTTCTATTATTGCACTTCCTAATGGTAATATGCATTTCTGTTGCGTGAAGAGAGTGGGAACTAAACCTTGACCTACTTCCAGTGATGTACTGTCAAAAGTTCTCTTTTTTCTTCTTCCCCCTTTTTCTCATCTCTCCTTTTGAAGTATTTCTGGTATCTGTTTATGACGAACCAAGAGGTTGCATGGGAGATCACATTATGGGTGGAAGAAGTGTCCGCTGTGGCATTTAGATTTTATTTGTTCAGTGGCCTAAGATGGGAATAAGACATTAAGATAAATAGCACATCATCAATCCATCAATTGGTCAAACCTAAAGTAAATTCGTGGAAACACTGATGTTTTCCTACACATACATCTAACCAAAACTTTTTGCTCTACCTATTTATTGTTATTTAATGAGGTAAGTAACGAAGTATCACTTGCGTGGTTCTAGCAATTTAAAATTTTGCCTGTTGTATCACGCAAAGCTTGTTTGTTATTCTTGTCAGTTGTTACTTTGATATTCTCATCCTTTGTCTTCTTGAAACCATGTTACAATCCAGAGGATCATATGTAAATTGATGATAACTTTTTACCTTTACTGCTTGCAAGATTGCAGCTTCTGCGTCTATGAAGAGTAAGTAAAGATAGGTTATATGAATTGCTCAATATTTACAAAGAACAAACCAAACCTTCTAACTGATTACTGATTGAAGTTCTTTTCTTGCAGGTGATTTGTCATTTATTTGTTGTAATTTATAACTGGGAAGGTGATACTGTTTGAAAACCATGAACTTTGCTCAGTCACCTCAGTGATGACCAAGGAAGTATTATCAATGTATGTTTGGCAGTTGATATATGATCATACTTTAGTTGATTTACCCATTACTAGTAGTCTTCTTTTTCCCCTGTATTTTCTGTTGAATGTCTCGATCCATTTATTTTTAGTGTACATTTAACCCTACTGTTGTTGGATGTACAGAAGCAGCAAGTTAAATTTGGGATCTAGTCATAATGATAAACCTACCAAGATCAATTGGATGCATCATGCAGCAGCTTTTGAAAATTTCTCATGTCAAGACAAGTTTTTGAGCTCAAGCTTTTTATATTCTTTGCCAACACAAAAGCCTCGCGCAGAAAGTGCTGACAGAATGATTGCTGTAAGGTAATTTTGAAGATCTTGTTCTCATGTTGCTTGAAGCCTGAGTGTTATTGTCTGATATGTCCTGAACATCCCATCCCCCCCCCAAACCCCACCCACACCAAAAAAAAAAAAAAGATGTAACTTGCAATCTTTGTTGACAAATGCAAAATTACACTGAAAGATAGGTGCATTGCATGTTCTGAATAATAACACTTCATTTACTTGTGAATACATAATGTATACACGTCTATTTGTCACTTCACTCATATTGTGCATGCAGAAATGAGAAATGTTTGGAGACATATTTCACCATCAAGAAGAAATGATAATTTCATTTAATCAAAGTTTATCTATTTGAAACATAATACCAGTTATAATTTGTAAAATTGTGTGAAATTGACCAAATGTCATCAACCTTCCATCTTCGAAAAGAAAGGCACTGTCTCTGAATCTGTGAGCAGTTAATTCTGTGCTTATAAGCAACTTGATTAATCTGGCTAATTGTTCAGACATTGTCCAGGGCGTCATGCTATGTAATCTACTTACAAGTTGGCCTTCATGGGGCCCATTTTCCTCCTCTAATATATTAGTTTCTTTGATATACATTTTCAGGAACATTGCTTGTACAATACAAGGACCTGAAAGGCTGCAAGGTGCACAAATTGATAAGGTATGCTTAAAGGACACCAAAATGATAACTAGCTTTGTGACAACATCACAATTTATACCCATTAACTGAATTCACTAAGTTGCTTTAACCTTGAAGCTCTCAAGATCAACTAGTCTTTTTTACTTGATTAATATGCTTGTTTGCTCTCCTTTTTTAGTCAAGTTCTATTTTCTTGCCTTCTTTGTGTTCATCAGTTGAATTATTCTCATGCCAATATGAGTTTCCAAGACGACATTTCTATTGATGTGGATTCAGTTTGTCCTAATGAAGACAACCCTTTTGACAGGCTTGGCGTGCTCTCTGCAACAGTCAGGTTACACATAAGAATTATCTAAGGCCTGGAATAACAGCTCCAGTGCAGAAACATAAAACAGAGCATCCTTGGGCTCATGCCATAAGTTCATCTGCAAATCAGGGGAATCCTAATAACTTCCAAAAGTCTGGAGTTTCCTCTCAAGAAGGTGTAAACTCTTACCAAGTATTTTGTGAGTCTACGCGTACTCCACATAATGGAGGTGGTAATTTGGATCATGGAAGAGATCATTTGATGAGAGCTACCAGTACTAAGTTTTCCTCAGATTTAAAAAAGATGCAACCAGGTTCTATTAAAGCATCAATGTTGTTCACCTCTTCTTGTATTGGTAATAAAAAATACCAGGTTGTGCATGATGGTGAAATTTGTGCTGATGATAATTTTCTAGATGCTATGGATGATGATCACATTCTAGAGGTAGGAGTTTCTTATTAATATGTTATATAATTTTTCTTAGCTCTAATTACTTGCAATTTTAGTTTACTATTTTACTCACCAGTCAATTTCCATGTCAGAATATTGATGTAGACCAGATAGTCATGGAACATTATCAAGCCACTAGCACTCCTGAAGGATCGGCAAATAAAATTTCTAAAAGTATGCCTTTCACTCCAGTTGGTCATAGAAATAATATACCGGGTTCCAGAGAAGATAATTTGCCAGCAGAGCTATGTGAAATATGCATTCATGGCTTGAAGGTGCATATTTGTTTTCATTCAGAAGGAAGATAGCTTTGCTTATGATATTAAATCATGTTCAACTATGCAGCTGGCTTTTTGCCCAGAGGCAGCAGCTCATCTGCAGGAGATGAAGGATCACTTAATTGCTGTATCAAATGAACTTCTTGATAATGCTGCAGATCTTAGCCCCCAACATTCTGAAGATC
The DNA here is from genome assembly GCF_048772165.1 of Typha angustifolia. Taxonomy (NCBI): domain Eukaryota; kingdom Viridiplantae; phylum Streptophyta; class Magnoliopsida; order Poales; family Typhaceae; genus Typha; species Typha angustifolia. The sequence continues at coordinate 3,540,171 of NC_133239.1, forward strand.
TTCGTCAAGAGCGGTGTGTCCATATATTTGATACTATTTCTCAGGAACAAATTTCGTTTGGTAGGATTGACAATGTTATTGTCCCTGTCTATGAATTGCTCTAGGTTGCATCTAAATAAACAGATCCAGCAGCTTGAGAAATATACTCAAAGTTTAACTCAAGACGAAGAAAGAGAGAGATCACATTCATTGGCATCGACAACTGCTACACATAGGCTTCAACCTGTGACCCCTGTAAGTGCTTCTGCAATAGATCCTGACAGTTTCAAGTCTCAGGTTCACATAAGAAATGAACCAGAGTATGGAGGGACTTGGAGTTCCCCAGTGCCATTCTCCTATACAGATAGGTTAGGTGTGCCATCAACACCTGTGGAAAGAGAAGTATTTACTCCAAAGCATGTTAACATTAATTATATTGAAGGGTCTGGAGATATAAGGTGGAAGAGTACAGATTTTCCATGGACAAAGAAACTTGAGGTAGTATTCTACAGAGCACATTGGCTTCTATGTCTTTGTGTCCTGGTCTGATTTATCGCTACTTATTCTTTGTCCAGGCGAACAACAGAAAAGTATTTGGAAACCACTCTTTCCGCCCCAATCAAAGAGAGGTGATTAATGCCACAATGAGTGGAAATGATGTTTTCGTATTGATGCCAACTGGTGGTGGAAAGAGCCTGACATACCAGGTACAAGTATTCACCATGCAAATTGCTGTAATCTATGAAACATCCTTTCTGCGGTGGAATATGGTTGTGCGGATACAGTAACACACACAACTTTAGAGTTGCTAATGTATATCTTATCCTGCTGTGGACATAAAGTAGTGTTCATGCTCAAACTCATCTAAAAGGAGATTATGTTCTAAAAAATCAATTCCAGGTAGAATCTTCCAAAGAAGCAAACAAAATTTTACTTTGAACATATTTATTTGTCCAGCACTGTCTTCTTTCCTTCACTGAATTTCCTCCTCTTTAAAGGGTAGCAGTAACCACTTCGAATAAGATTTGTTTCCCCTACTTCTATTTTATAACCTATGCCAAGCTGTCTTGCAGCTTCCTGCTCTTATCAGTCCAGGAATAACATTGGTAGTTTCTCCACTTGTCTCACTTATCCAGGATCAAATCATGCACTTGTTGCAGGTAATGTACTATTTATGTATGTATTTAGAATGTGGCCATGCTTGGCTGATTCATTATATATTTTACTGTTTTATGCAGGCAAATATTCCTTCTGCTTATCTAAGTGCCAGTGTGGAGTGGTCTGAACAGCAGGAGATATTTAGAGAACTAATGTCTGACATCTGTAAATACAAGTTGTTATATGTCACTCCAGAAAAAGTTGCTAAGTGAGTGATTGAGTTTATTGTTAAATAGCTCTTTATGCAGAGAAAATAAGCATCTTGTTTGCAAACTTCTAATTTGCACCTATACAGGTAACACTGCATAATTTCGGTCATTCTATGTTAGCCAGACAGTATAGAATAGTTTAGTATAATGTGACCGCAAACTATCAAAAAGATTTGATTCAGTTAAAAAATTACTGGCTCTTGATGTCCATTTCTTTTGTAAAGTCTGCAACTCTGCATAATTTTGAAGATAGTCTGCATTTTAGCTGAAACAAGGTGCAATTTTGTAAACAGTTGCATTCCAATAATAAACTAAGCAGCACATATGACCTAGCAACTGGAATTTTGTTGGAAGGAAGCAATGATACTTTTATGTGTATATGTTACTTTTGCTAAGTAAATTGCAATTAGCATCTCTTCTTCTCTTGAGGTAATTGACATTCCTTCTAGGTCAGATTATGGAGTTGTGGTCCTTGTGGACAAGTTTATTTGTTGGCAAACCGTTTTTAAGATAGTAGCTCTCTCACATTTTACATTTACCCCATGCATGTATGCCACCGATTCTTCCTTATAAGGGTATATACTGAATTAGAAATATCTACAGTTGTGATACTCACTTTTGTTCTATTACAGACAGCTTCTGAATTGGAAGTCTTCTTTTTAGCTTCAGCTGGGAGTACCTGATGTTAATGTGGCAATATTGCATCAATGATTAGTATCTGAGTTCTATATATTTTATGCATAAGCTTGTACTTTCATTCTGAGGTTAATAGGAACAGTTCCCTCTTTGTTGCTAAGTCTTGGTTGTTGCCATGGTTACCTTATGTGTTTAGCATAACAAAAGATTACCTTATGTGTTTAGCATAACAAAAGATTTGTTTCTTATAGCAATCCTATATATATATATATATTCAAAAAAGTTTATTATATTTCATCATTACAAGATCTAATTGGACGTGATATCTTCAACACCTGAGAGGAGAATTGTCTCATATTTGGGAACTCTTCCTCTTCCGGTGCTGAGCACTTGGAAAATTTATTTATTCTTTAGGTTGCCTCGTCAAACTTTATATGATTTTGAGATGATTGATTGTGCACAGGAGCGATGTGTTACTGAGACACTTGGACTCTTTGCATTCACGTGGATTTCTTGCTAGAATTGTTATTGATGAAGCTCATTGTGTAAGCCAGTGGGGGCATGATTTCCGCCCTGATTATCAGGTTCGTTAAAGTATAAAAAAATATCAGAGCATATGTCCCGAGTTCGAGTCCTGTCAGACCTATTTGCTGTTTAAAATATAAAATCTTTCTTCATTTAAATCAAATCTACTTATTAGGCCTCTCAAAATGCCTTAAGCCTGGAAGTGAGAGGAGGTTGTTAGAATGTAAAATTCTTTATAAAAACACCATTCTCTAATGGTTTTAGCTAACAAGGTTGACTCACTCAACCCTCTACTTTAGCGCCCTCTTGAACCTCCCAAAATTAATGTCTCAAACCTCTGTTTTAGCTCCCTCTTGAACCTCTCAAGTTACTATAGTCTGACATAGTTTATTCAAACTCTCAGGGTCTAGGTATCTTGAAACAGAAGTTCCCAAATACTCCAGTGCTGGCTCTGACTGCTACAGCAACAGCTCTTGTGAAGGAAGACGTTGTGCAAGCTCTTGGCCTTGCAAATTGCATCATTTTCCGGCAGAGTTTTAATCGCCCAAACTTGTGGTAAGTATGTTTCGAGATACCTTGCTACCTTTTCCTTTCATTAGGTCACCAGTTATCCTTTTGCAGGTACTGTGTCATGCCAAAGACAAAAAAGTGTATGGAGGACATTGATAAATTCATCAAGGAAAACCATTTTGATGAATGTGGCATCATTTATTGTCTTTCCAGGATGGACTGTGAAAAAGTGGCTGAAAAATTGCAGGTTATTTACGTAATTGACATAAAAATACCTTGACATATGTTATAATAGTTTTTTTAACAACAAATCATGCTTGATGATATGATCTTTTTAGCCTTCATTTAAACTCTGCCCATGAAGTTCTTGTTTCACAAGTCCTGCTTAACTATCTATTCGTGGGGTTCTTGCATCTAACTTGCTTCTTGAATGTAGTTTACTTAGTTCTGCTTCACTTTACTGCTTTAAAGTCCAACCGCTGATAGGTTCCTCCAGACTGGAGCTCTTTAGGGAACTTTGAAATTGAACTTTTGTACGTGTTGTGGGAATGTAATTCAGATGAACTTGAGAATCGAGTTCGGAGAGTCCATTACTTTTGTGCTAATGAAAAATGCTAGAACTAAGTGTTTTAATTAGAGTAAGTATTCTGATAAATTCCATATTATGCTTACAGTTCTTGATGATTTATTGCTGATGTTGAGGACTTATGCTTTTGAGGCTCTATAAGAACTTTGAAGTTTGAATAGCAAATGACTGAGGCATATCTGCAGCCATTATGCGTACAAACTACAAAGAGGCGTGAATGTAAAGATAATTAACCATGATGTATGGCACGATATCTTCTTATAGGAGACAGTAATCTTGCCCATCCTTCAGAATTTTCAAGCTAATCGGCAAATTTCTCTTGGCAAATATACACAACTTTTTCCTAACTTGGGACATATTATAAGCCTGTCACCTACATTGTCAATCCAAAATTTGGAAGATTTCAAGTAGAGTGAGAGATACTAATACCATGGCAATTTTGTTGTTTGCCATTTTTAGAGTATTGTTGAATACTTGAATGTCTACATTGTGCAAAGCTATATGGAGAGTTGTTTGTCGGGAATAGTTCTTGTAATGGAGTACAACAGCTAGTTGACATAATGTAGATCAGCATTATTCTTGTATCATTTCTGCATTCTTTAGCTATTACCTTCAAAGGTAAGACTGCATACTGAAACTATAGTCATACTCTTCCCCTATCAAAATTAAGACTAGAAAGTTGCAAAACTATACTTTCTTTAATTTGACCTTTCTATGGTTAGGAGGTGGGGGCATGGCAGGTTGTTTTCCTACATTTCACTTATATAAGAAATGTTCACCAATGAACAAGATATTATGCATCTTGTTGGTGGTGTCTCTCTGATGCCACATAGGTTTTCCGTGTACATAGCCGTATCTGGCTTAGAGAAAGGCAAATTTTAAAGCTAAGAAAATGATGACCTAAAAGAATCAATAGTAAACATCTTTATTCTACAGAATTTCCTATTTTGCTTCTCACAAAGATCTGCCAGGTTTTATGCAGCTAAATCTGTGTCCCTCTATGGAACTGGTCTAGTTTAAAAATTATTCACCAAGTGTGATATTCAAGTATTATATGGTTATTTTCAATTGCTAAAATAGTAATTTTGGTTTTCCAGGAATATGGCCACAAAGCATCCTTTTACCATGGCAGCATGGATCCTTCTCAAAGAGCTTACATTCAAAAGCAGTGGAGCAAGGACGAAATCAACATAATATGTGCCACAGTTGCTTTCGGAATGGGTATCCTTGATTACCACATTAGGAAATTGAGATTATACAGCAAATCTCATGCTCTAACATGTGATTTTCAGGTATCAACAAGCCTGATGTCCGGTTTGTCATCCATCACTCTCTTCCTAAATCTATTGAAGGTTATCATCAGGTGACTTGTTCAGAGTTATTAAGTTCTGGATAAGTGGATGTATCATATATGCCAAATGTTAAAACATGAGCAGGGTAATCTGACGAGTTTCTTAAATTTGTTTTCCTTTCATCTTATCCTTATATCTTTTAGGAGTGTGGACGTGCTGGTAGAGATGGTCAGCGCTCATCTTGTATTTTGTATTACAACTATAGTGACTATGTAAGTCAAAGTGCCCTTGATTTTATTTCAGGTTTTCATATCTTATTCTCCATAGTTGTCTAAGCTTCTCCATTTGTTTCTAAATATGCAGATTCGTGTCAAGCACATGCTTACTCAAGGAGTTGTAGATCAAAGCCCTCTAGCCTCTGGCTCAAGACGTGCTTCTTTAGCCAACAATGACCGAGTATTAGAAACAAACATTGAGAATCTTTTGCGTATGGTATGTACAGTAAGACAATAATGTTAATTGTCCAGAATAGTCCAGATAATTGTTAGACTTTCTCTACCATGTCATAATTTGACTGTTTGCACTTTACAGGTTAGTTATTGTGAAAATGATGTTGACTGCAGACGTCTTCTACAACTAGTTCATTTTGGTGAAAAGTTTAATCCTGCAAACTGCCAGAAAACTTGTGATAATTGTGCAAAAACATTGAGCTGTGTAGAGAAAGATGTGACTCACATTGCAAAACAACTGGTTCGGGATACAATTTCTACTCCTCCCTTGTTGTGAATTATCTTAGCAAATAGCAACTACTTACCGCTGGATTATAAAGGTACTTCATTTGGTATAATAGTGGACTGAACCTTTTCCTTTTCTGGTTGTACCTTTTTTTAGGTTGAGCTAGTAATATCGACAGGCCAACAGTACTCAACATCTCATATTCTGGAAGTATACAGGGGTTCCATGAGCCAGAATGTAGGTACTTGGACATATCCAATTGATACATTTCAATGCAGTGCCTGTTATATGACCCATTTCTTTGGTTCTATAACATAGGTTAAGAAGCACAGACATGATACTCTAAGTCTTCATGGAGCTGGAAAACATCTTGCCAAAGGCGAAGCATCCAGAATAATTCGTCACTTAGTTATTGAGGATATTCTCATGGAGGATGTAAAGAAAAATGACATATATGGATCTGTATCTTCTGTCTTGAAGGTGATAAAAAAAGTGTCTACTTCATAAGCTTTAGCTTTGTACTAGAAGAGATTGTTTATGTTCTTTTCAAGTATATTGCTTTGTAATTCCTCATTATATGTCAGCATCAATGTATGCCATTTGTTTTGAGCAGGTAAATCAATCTAAAGGTCAAAGACTTCGCTCTGGCAACCAAACCATCATTGTGAGGTCTGACTTTGCCTTCTGCTATAGATGTGTTTAGCTTATGTCATTTTATGAAGGATCAGATTTTTCTTAAGTGTGGATAAGGGGTTTGACTTCACAAAAGGATCAACCTTCCCAGCAGATCATCTATGACAATTTAAAGTTTGTCGTCTCGTTCTTTTATGACACCCTTTAGTAGTTTTTTAGGGGACATTCTGCGCTCTGAAGACTGATCAATCATGACTTCATGAGTCACTAGAGACTTGTAGTTATTAGTATATCAATCGCCCTGGTTTTTGCTAATTGTAGATCTGTGATGGGTGATACTCAGACATATTTTGCTAATGAGTGATACATTCACAATCTAATTAGAATAAAAGATCACGATGAAGTTCTTATGGAGAAAATTAGGACTGTTGAGACAGTATGATTTCCATGAGAAGTTCAAACAAAGCATCTTTGTAATTATAGATTACTTGTAAACCTCATGCCAAGAAGAAGGTAACTAGTAAGACTTTGCAAGTAAGACAAAGGGCTAGTTCAGAAGTAAATATATTTTATTTACAGCCTAGAGTGTGCAGAGATAAGCCGTGTATAAGATATGCCGCATGTAAACTCTGAAGTACGAAACTTCCTTTGGTAGGCTGTCGTATGATCCTTTTTTCTTTTTAAGGTTTTGTAGAGTTATATATGCACCATAATTGATTGATTTGAGCTTCAATGGGCATGGTATGACACTACTGTTCAAAATTCAGAGAACTCTCTTTCTAGAGTAAGCAAGAACAACCATATCATATTAAGGTTATAACTTGACTCTAAAGTGCCTCTTATAAGATTGCATTATCAACTTTCATGCCCGTTCTTAAAATTTTTAGAAATGGTGACATGTGCAACTTGTTGATATGAAGGTCATTGCTATCTTGTAGGTTCCCTGCTCCTTCGAAGGCATCTAAGATTAGCAAACTTGAGGTTACACCAGCAAAGGGTTCATTACTTCCAGAAATGTCTTGTCTCCCACAAACTGGCATGAATGGTCAAGCACAAGATGAAGTGGACCTAGTAATAGCTCGCATCAGCTGTTTTGGTGTATTAGTATTTGCTGTCTGATATTATTTTTTAAATTTGATTCTAAAGGGCTCTTCTATTTTAGAATCTATCGGCCAAACTTTATGCGGCTTTGCGCATGCTCCGAACTATGCTTGTTAAAGAGGCTGGTGAGGGGGTTATGGCATACCATATATTTGGGTGAGCACTTTCCTCCACTATGCATATGTGCATGCACATACACAGGAACATATGTGGATATGCGCATACAGTTTCGGCATCCTTCTGACAGTACAAGGTATTATGACCTCTAACACAATTCATTTTTCAACTTTAGAAATGCAACACTACAGCAGATTAGCAAAAGAGTTCCAAGGACCAAAGAAGAACTTCTGGAGATAAGCGGCATTGGCAAGTAAGGAGTAACATATTGAATTAAATTTTGTTGGCTACAAGGACAACTTTTTCCAGCAATTTCTCAGCTGTAACTGATATATACTGAGTTTTAAAAATTGACCCAGGGCGAAGATAAATAAGTATGGAGACCGGGTGATTGAAACCATAGAAGCTACCATTAGGGAGTACCAAAAGACAAGTAAGAGCAGTGGCAGCAGCAGCAGCAGCAATGAGAATATGGATGCAGTAAAGAGGAGAAGAGGTTCTAGAGGCATTAATCCAGATGCTAATGATGATGACTTTTCGGAGAGCGCTGTTCAACACAAAAAACGTGTAACAAAGATAGGGAAGACTGGAAAGGGGCTATCAGAAACTGTAAGTATATCAACATATGATGACCGCTGTATGGATCTTGATTTGGATGGACATGACATGCAGAATGATGGATCAAAGTGGAACAATTCTGGTAGAGTCTTACCTCACTGGACAAAACCAGGAACCGCAGGTAACAGCCCTATCAGTAATTTATTCCAGGAATATGAATTCAAGAAGTAGTCAAAGCATAGAAAAGTTAGGCATCCAGTTCTTCCTGGTGGATTTTATATTTTGGCTGGGACGTGCATCTCCTTACATACTCCATGTACCATGCAGGAAACCACCTTTAGTGCTGCTAGTAGAAAAGCTTCCCTTTGAATGAAACTACAAAAAGAGATAAATAATGGACACATTATTATCTGTGCAGCATTCTGATAGAACTTTACTAGGAACCTGACTGAATTTTTGTAGTGGCTGATCAGTCTGGAAAGAGAAGAATGTACATATTACTATATGTCTTGAAGTAATGAAATGCAAATTTGGTTTGTATATTTTGAAATTAAAGTATGTGTTAGCTCGACATCTCAGACAAATTTTACTGGCAGTGTATCATACCTTAGTGCCCGAGGCAAGTGAATATTTGATGTTGCTGAAAGTTGCTGCAGCTATATGCTTTAGAGATGGATCAAATATAAGTATAATCCAGCTTCTCAGGTTCAATTAATGTGCCTTTTGCTCATGTTCTGATTGATCTTTAGTGTTTGCGTCCGCTTTTGCTGTTTCTAAGACTATTGTGGTGGTTTACCATCTGGTGATGTTTATATTTGCTGGTAGTCGTTGTACTATTTTCATTTTTCACGCAAAGAGGGTTGATTAATTATTGTTTTCACACAATAGCTATCCATTTACTGATTTATATGCAACTGCACCTTACAATCGGCTGCTAAATCATGTGAAGGCTGAATCAGCCTATGCATACTGACTACAGGAACTCTCTACAGCCAGGGCTGCAGAGGATATTCTGCCTTCAAATATTGGTCTTTCCTGTGGAATGTGACAGTGGCTCTTGATGTTCATCTAGCTGTTGCAAAGGAAAAATTTCCAACTGAAATCAGGTAAAATTATGTGAAACCATTGACTAACATTTTCTTCTTATTTTTTTGAGCTTTGACTATGTCTCTCGCTGCTCCCATCTACCGATTTGTCTGCATAATTTTCACGGCAAGTGCAAATGAAGTAAACTCAGTGATCCTTATATAGTTACTGTAATTACTATTTCACTTCGACTAATGAATTATAGGAACAAGTTGCAATCCATGTTGCTATAAGTTAGATATGTAGAATTAACTCTAGCTGTTGCCTTACATAATTCAAAACAAATGAGGGGTCTATTTGAAAAATAATAGTAGCTCTAAACACAAAGAAGGAATCTATCCACTTTTTAAGTGTGTAAATGAGGAAGCCCGAAGCCACCGTGAAATTCCTATATTTGGAATTCGTGTATGAAAAGAGAGTTCGTTTTCTACATGAGCAACGTGAATGGTATGTAACAAGTTCCTTTTCTCGTGCTATTTATTATCTAATGCCAATTGGAAACGCGAGAAACGTTGAAAGGATTATTAGATTGATCATATATGACTATTCTAATCATATTATTATATTGATAAAGTACCAAAACCACCCTGAGCCCCCCCCCCCCCCCCTATATTTATTTAAGCTAGGATTTTCACATTGACCAACTTAATTATACAAAAACCTCTCTAACACTTATTTTTAGCTGTTAATTTAATTTTTTTTGTTAAAAACATAACACACAATTATCACATGATTAATTTTAACCACACCGATCACTGTTTTACCTTTATTTTAGAGGAGAAAAAAAAAGGAGTTAAGAGTAAATTAATCAGTAGTAATTAATGAGGAGGTGGTGGTAGTGGCAGCTAACATCATTTATTGGGGAATTAATTGATCCAGTGACAACCAAATCTCCCTTAAGAACTGGATGGAGTTGGACGACTAAGTTTCCATGGCGGATGATCACATGCATGTCGGCCCCCCAATGGAATGCCGTAACCTTGGGGTTTATAAATTATAACTAGACGCAAAGATATAGGTGGGGCCCCGAAAAATAGTCCACTCGTATGCCAGGATAAGATCGTGTGGTGTGACTCGCAGAATAATCCTGACCATGATCGTCAATCGGACGGCCGAGATCTTCCGGATCGGACGTGATGCTATTGCAACCGAACGTATAAGCAAAGCGACCCACAGAGTATATTTCTCTATGCTTGACGTATACAAAAGAAGAGTAGAATAATAATAATAGTTGTGTATATAAATTAATGGATGCGGATTCTCTACGCCGCAGGTTGTGGGAACTAGCTATTACCGAGAATAAATGGGAGATTCATTAAGAAAAAAAGTAGCAAATATTCTCTGCTGGCCTGTTAGTATAAATGATTAGAGTCAGCATCTCCCCGATCAAAATACTGCAGGGGTTTGAATTATAATTGGGTTAGATATTTAGCATCAATTTTTATCATAGAACACTGGAGTTATATTGAGTGCCACGTAGTAGGTAGCAGTAAAATCTACAACCATCAATTGTAGAGGATCCGCAGCGACAACTCATGCTTATATAATGAGAGGAAGGAATTCCATGTGGGAGCTAAAAATGGATGTGTGAATGAAGAGTCACGCCATGGGAAAAGTCTCAACTTTTGAAGCCCCGTGGATTCCGGCCACCGTCGGCGGACGGGTAAAGAGAGCCGCAGTGGCTCTCGCCGTGGTCTGCTGCTCCCCGGTGCTCTTACCTCTCCTCTGCGTCTTCTTCTCCTTCGTCTGCCTCGCCGTCGCCTTCCGCCGCCTCCGGCGGCCCAGAGCTCCGCCGCGGCCGCTGACGAGGGAGACGAGAGGCGGAGCAGTTGGGCTTTCGGAGAAGTACGAGGAGAAAGTGGAGGGGAGGCGGCTGCTGGAAAGGTATTTGGAGGAGCAGCTGGGTTTGGTCTGTGACTGTGAGGCGTGGGGTTAAGGATGATGGTAATGGAGGAGATGGGCGTTGGGAGAGAGAGAAATAAGAGAGAAGGACTTGATTGTAAAATATTAGTAGTAGGGAGATGTAATTGAGAAAAAAAATCTATTTGGAGTTTTTTTTTTGGTCCTTCCGTTCTGTTCCGTTCTTGCTCTGTTTTTTGAGAAATTTGCACAGAAATGATGTTTCTTTAAGGTGATTTTGCAGATCAAGCCATCAAATTTTGCTATTTGCAAATCAGGCACTCCTTCTCTGTGAGATGACTATAAGAACATATTAGGCTAGATTACGGAGTTTAGGTAGAAGATATTAAAAAGGGTTAGTTACATTTAGAACCCCACAAGTACTCCTATTTTATATATTGTATTATTTTATGAGACTCTTTAACCCTTTAACTATTTAATATTTTTATATCCCTGAAAAATAACATCATATAACTATTATGATCAACTTTTCTCATTCCCTATCCTCCACGAGAAAGGTAAAATAAGCATCAAGTGATGGTTTTTAAACCAACGAAGACATACTAATGAGATTTTATATAATTAAGAGGATCAATATGCAAAGAATTAGCAATGCTAATGGTCTATATATAATTATCTCTATTAAAAAAAAGAAAGATATTTACTTATCTCAACCGACGAAAGGTGGGGAGATAGATAATTCCAATTTCATTCTTTAAACTATCATTATTTTTATTAATAATCTTAATTTTTTTATTATACATAATAACCTAATTAAATTGGTCAAGTGAGATATTTTTAATAATTATTATATATATAAAATATTTAAAATATAGGGGGATATGTGCAAATTTATTTATTTATAATCATAGGAGTGAGAAGAAGAAACTATACATTTAGCCCGACACGTGTCTCTTATTATTATATTCATAATCCTAGTCACAATTGGTACTTTGAAGCTTTGAGTACATTGTGATGTGATATAAAAATTACTCCTTTAATTTAATAAAAATATTTGATCAGTTGTCGTCTCTCGTTGCCTGCGTCAAATCATCGTGTTCCCTCTTCGCCTCAAGATTATAATAATAACTTCAATTTATATATATATATATAATAATAATAATAATAACGTAATAATAGGATAAGAATTATAATCATATGGTTACGATCAAATTATGAATGGTTATGAAACTGAAAGGGTCGCAGGCTTGCATAGGCGTAAACTTTGCATGCCAAATTGCTCGGTCAAAATTTATGGATATAATCTACATTTAATTTGTTTTTTCTAAATATATTATAAGCTTGTAGATAATTATAAGTTAAGATAGAGAAATAAAAAGCTAGCTCTTCTAAAAAAATAGACCTAGTTTTTTAGAGAGAAAGTCCGTGGAATAAGCATTCAAGCACGGTAAGAGTAATAGATGATAGAGTAGATACTATAGAAGTAAGCCTCCTGCTTAAGTTTAAAATTAGCTTGAATTAAAAATTTTATTAATTCAAATTTGCCTATAAATTTAGGCTCAAAGTTAATTTTAAAACAAATATATTACTCACATCTAAACTTAGGTTACTCTTGTACAATTCTTTTGTATTAAACTGTTAAGAGTTTTTATCCTACTTAATAAAATTCTCCTAAATTACCAAAATGTTGTTAGAGCTTTCATCCCATTTAATGAAACTCCCCCAAGTTATCAAAATGCCCTTACTATATTTATTATACAAACTGATTGAAGAGGAAAGCAATTTGAGTGTTTAAAAGACATTTTGATAATTTAGACCGGCTAATTTCTAACAGTAAAAGTACTGATTTAATATGAAAAATTATACAAGTAAGAAAGTGATTTTAAACTTATGAAATTTATTTAACTCAATGCCAGTATGGAAGTAAATAAAATATTAGTACTTTTAAAGACAAACTTCAATAAATTTTAGAGGTTTTGGCATACCTATCTGATTAAAATTATCCAGCACGCAGATAAATGGGTCAGATTCCAATTTCAAAACCTGGCCTGATGGTTAGGTTTGAGTTAGGGAGCTTAGTGATGCATTGAAATAAAAATAGTTTATAAAGATTGCACTTTTTTTTCTCTTGAGAGGGTAAAAATAGTGCGATGGATAGTTAAATGAGTCAAAATAATTATTAATACTGCAAAACATTAGATGAAAAATAAGAGGAAAGAGAAATAAATATTAATAAAGTAATATTAACAGAAACTGTTGTTTGGATACTGAACTAATATAGACTTGGAATAAACTTAAAAGCTTATTCCATAATCAGAAGGAAGAAAAAATGTTTAAAAGAAAAATATGGTATTCTAAACGTTCCTCTTAGATCAAATGTAATGTGTACAGCTGTGGATGACAAATAAAAAGAACCAATTCCAGCTGCTAATAGAAAAACTCTTGAAACAGACTTGATGTCGAAGAACACTTTCGGTCAATCTGTTATATTTCATGGAAATGGCCAAGGAAAATCATGAAAGATATGACCAACTTCCGGTTACCGTTCTACCGACTCTTTTAGATATCACAAAAATTGCAGCCTAGTGAAAGATTAACCCCATACAAAATCATAACTCTTAAAAAAAAAACCTTCTTGATATTTATCCGCTTCAAGGTCACATGCGTTAAGCGCATAATCACGGACATTAATCTTGATGAATAGAGGAAGCTAGCAGACTTAGTTTTAGCATACTTAGTTTGTTCCGCCCTTCGGTTGGTAGACAGCTTCTAAACATTGTTTGGCATGGTGAACTTTTGACTGAAGGTAAAAGCTTCCACTCTTGGCGTTCTTCTCAAACAAGATATCATACTTCTGCAATTTCACAAAAATCAATCCTTTAGATTCCAAAGATAATCTACAACAAAAGAACAGAGATCACTTGACAATAGTAGTTGTTTAAATCTCAACAATCATAATTAACAATTGAAATCACAAGCGACCAACTTCATTAAATGATTAACCAAAGCAGCAACACTTTTAAAGTGCCAGAAAGAAATATACTAGATATATTCAGCAAATGATTAGTTGCATAAAAGAATAGAGTCATATTTCATTTGCTCATAGCACAGGCTTTGGGCAATCTCAAGTTACTAGGAGTAGCTTAACAACATTCACACTAAACAAGAAATAAAAGAATGCCATCGACCTGGAGAATTTCTTCCCATGTTGACTGCTCACCAATCCCCAATATTTGCCTAGCTTCTTGCTCGGTCATTACTTTACTAGCTCTCCGAATATTATTTATTGCTTCATGTGCAACACCAGTTTTATTTGCATCTGCAAATTCCAATTAAAAGAAAGAGTAAGATCTGCACAAGCATGCCTGGATATTTCAATACATTAATAAAGGCCTCAAGGTCAAATACTAAAAGCTTTCAAAGTATAGAACTATTTTATATGTAGCAAGTAGCAAAAGCATTTGAAATGTGTCACAATCCAGAGCTAGGTTATCCTTGTTACAGCAAAAGTATTAGTGGCTATGAACTATAAGAAATAAGAAAGGTGCAACCTGAACAAAATCTAGGTGATTTTTTTATTTTACTTTTTATGTTGAGGCACAAAACTTGGCTCCATGTGCTGACTACAGGATTCATGGTAACATCATCAACCAGACAGGACTGTAATATCAAAAAGATTTACAAGTAAATTCAGACTTCCATTAAGAGCTGCACCTAATTTCTCTGTCGACTTCACAGGTGTAATTTGGGTCACTGTAAGATCAACTACGACTCTACTGTGTTCCCTCCATTTGTAGCACAAAACAAATATATTTTGATCTCATACAAGATAAGCTCCAGATCTAGATTGCATCAACATAAATTGAATCAAGAAGGTAGACAACTGTAGCGTCCATTGACCTTATAGCTTTTATAACATTTTCTTAAATTTTGAAACTTTTGCTAAAAGGTTGATGTTGACCAAGCAACCAATCATAAAAAAGTCATCCTTTAATTTTTTTTAATATTTGACTTAAGCCCTAGCTGAACCAATACTGTTAGCGAAGCATTTGTATGACAATGGTTGTGACTCACCTTCTCTAAAATATGAAAATTGATCTATGTCATCACAGGCTAAGAGGTGTACAAGTTATTTGTCATTGAACTCTTGTTCAGGAAATTAGTCCAAATCATCTGATATGTTACTAAGGCCTCCAAACAATTTACCCATATGATTGTAGTGCCATAACATGTTTATGAAATTCAAACCTTAAATATCATAGTACTGGGCCTTCCTGCTTTGGCTATTAACTCATAGCAATTCTTCTCATGTACCTAAATGTGTTAGTTTTTGTGCATTTACTAATTAAAAAAGATGATGTAATATCTATATGTAACAGTTACGAGAGATGACATCTAAAAATGAAAATTTATGAGATGATGAAAGACCCATAAAGCATTTTGCTCAACTACGCAGATTTCAAAAAATGCTAACCAAAGAAATCCATTACGCAACCAAACAGTTTACTTACTTTCAATTGCTTTACGATAAGCTTGGAAAACTGCTCTTCCCAATATCCCAGAACCCATGATGAGCAAGTTAGCAAGAAGTTTTGCAGCCTGTGGTCAAAATAAGTTTCAAGATATAAGATATTCTGAGACTGTAGATAATTCATATAGATCCAAAAAGGAAGCATGCGAAAGATTAGAAAAAAGATAGATTTTGTCTTAAGAACAGAAATTTTACTAGCATAATCTGTTAATACTCGGTGTTTGATTGTAGGAACTACATACATAGATGAAAGCATTAAAAATTGATAGCACTTTTTCTTACTTCTCATTGGGAATTCATAGTTTGAAGTTTCAGTTTCAGCAAAAGGTGAAACATTTTGGTCAGTTTTATTAAGTTTTGGTTCCAGTTTCGTTGTTTGGTTTAGATTTCATTTTGATAAATAATCTTCTTTATCTTATTTTTTCAATGCATCACACAAAATCTAATAGCATTTAAGCAATGAGATCTTGAGAAAACAATAAGATAGCAAAATATGAAGGTCTTGAACCAAATATCTAATTAATATCTAGAGGATGTAATACAGCCTTGCGGCTCAGCGGCAACAGATCACCTAAAGTGCATGCCCTTTCAAATAAAGTTACGAAATAAATGGAGAAATTTATAACATAGAAAACAAAAAACTACCATATTTGTGATTCAACCACAATTGAATCACACAAGCGGGAACTAAGAAAAAGTACAAGGGTTTCCAAGGAAAAGATTACTCAATCTTTGTGATTCAACCGCAATGAAATCACCCCAAAGAGGGCTCCTTTTTGAAACACCGTGTCCTAAACTAATCATTCCTATCTCATTGGGGCACAACCAGACATCGAACAATTAACTGCCTAATTAATCGAGAAAAGAAGAGAAGGGAGACGCACCATCTCGGCGTCGAACGAGGAACAGATTCGCCCACGGAGAGAGCCAAGAATGGGTTGGAGATTCCAAAGATCGAAGCTTTTTATAGCCCAAGCAATCTCAACGAGGTTGGTGCTTCGACGGCAGCGTCGCTCGCAGTGGCGGCGATCAAAGAGAAGGCTAGGATTCGAGTCGACGTCTTCCCCACGAAAACTATCGCACTTTCGTAACCCTGAGAAGCGGCCCGGCCCAATGTTCAGCCCAAATCTTACTCTTCTGGGCCCGACTTGTTGACTTCGGTTTGGGACATTGTATGGAGTAAAATAATCTTTTCCTTTCCCTAAAGTATATATTTACATATTTACCCCTCATAATAAGAACTCATTAAAACTCTTGATTTTAAATGGATGCTTCACAAAGTTAACCAAATAATAGAGTTTTATATGGAACTCGTTAAAACTTTGGGTGAGAAGTGAGTAGGCTGCTCACCAAAGATAATAAGAGTTTGATTTTTTGCTAATATTACTCTGAATTTTTTTTTATTGTTCATGAGTCCGAAGGCTAGATGTGGGTTGGATAAATAATCAACCATCCTTAGATACAGACACTTAGACCCCATCAAACTTTTAGCCAATATAGTAAACTGTTTAGTTTAGGTTTCAAGTCATGTGTGTCATCGAACAATTGTTTCGAACCAAATGCTGCCAAAAATTGATCCAAACCGTCGTACTGCCGAGCTACTCCTCCAAACCAACCACACTGTCGAGTTATCAACCAAGTCGAGCCGTTGAGCCAAACCATCGAATAATTTTCTTTACAATATTATTTGGGATAGAGTTAGTTGGTACTCGGTCTGAGTTTTTATTGGGGCACAGTTGAACTTAATTTATATAATGATTAGAATATGAATTCCGATCACTTCTAATTAAAATTTAGGTTGTTTTTATCTTTTCGCTTTCTTAATAAGTTTTAACTTTTAATCTATTTAATGGCAAAAAAGACAAAAAATAATTATTATTTTGCACGCATTATTTTAATTAAAGTCATATTTATCTTTTTTATCTATTAAATAGTCGAGAATTTAAGGTATAGTTAATTAAGAAGTAACTAGAACGGTATATATAGAAAAGTACATAGCTAAACACAAAATTTAGAAAAGTATACAAGCAAATAATTTGAGGGGTATTCATATAAAATAAAATAAAATAAAACTCCAAGTTTTCTGTTCTCTGCTTTGATGTTTGGTGAACAATCGTTCTCCCTCCGCCTGTGTCGATCAATGTCTTTCCGAAGACAACAATTCAAATACTAGCCGTTGCCGTTTCGGGAGAACCAACGGTTATCTTTTCAAAATTCAGCATTCATACCAGAGCACCCATGATTCGATTCGTTCTCCCAAATAATAATAGCTCCTAAACTTTCCAAAATCCCAATTCAAGAAACCCCTCAGCAATCTTTCTCCCTCTACAATTTTGAAACGAGGGTCCCAAATTCAAAAGGAGTCATGGAGAAGTCGAGACCGGAGGTGGAAGAAGACGTCAAGATCCCAGTCCTCTCCGTTCTCAAGAAGGGCACCATTCTAAAGAACATCTTCCTCAACACCCCACTACGAGATCAAGAACCCAGCAACGAATCTTTCCAAGCAGCAGCAGCAGAAGAAGAAGAGCCGATACTAATCGGCCGACACCCAGATTGCCATGTCGTTCTTGACCACCCAAGCATCAGTAGATTCCATCTCGAGCTCCGCGCAAGCCCTCGTCTCCGAAAGCTCACCGCCACTGATCGCTCTTCCGGTACGCGTCCAATTTGCTTCTGGGTCTGTTTCTCTTTGGTCGTTATGGTCTTCTTGAATCGATCTAGTTTCTTCCGATTTGCAGTTCATGGGACTTGGGTTTCGGGGACCAAGATTCCACCCAACGTCCCTGTTGATCTTGTGGAGGGGGACTTGTTAAAGCTTGGATCTTCGACCAGGGTGTATAGGCTTATCTGGTTGTCTTTGAGCGACGCGTTCGAGATGGAGAAGCCGCTTCCGCCTTTGCTTGAAGAGAAGGAAGAAGCCTATCAGGTAGTTTTCTTGATTACTAATTGTTTTCCTTTCCACATTCTTGAATGGTTTTTTTATGAATTTTTGTTTGCTTAGCCGAGTAATGATCAAGAAGAAGCATGGGCTGCAGAGATCCCTTCTGCTCCTCCACTGCCAGAGTTCTCGGAATGGGAATTGCCAAGCCCCGCGAAAGAAGAATTAGTAGATGGAAGCTCAAGCTTTTGTTCTGTTCCTCCAGTACTCGAATCGGCTGAGAAATTACCAACTTCTGAGAGCGAAAAATTGAGTCCGGCGAGATCCGAGAAACGAGGTCCTTTGTCGAGCCTCTTGTCAAGAAGGAGCAAATCCAAGTCCATTAGCTTCCTTCGCATTCACACTGGCCGGAGCAAAGAAAAGTTACGAGATGAGAATGATGTAGTTTCTGGACAAGAGAAGAAAGAAGAAACAATCTGCAGGGTTTTATTCGACAATTTGGATGGAAAGGAGGAAGAAGGAACGGAAGAAGCTTTTGCTTCAGATAAGGAGAATGTGACCCCACAAGTTTCGGTACGTAGCAAGATGAAGAAGACCCGAGTAGACATGCTCTGTGCCATCTCACCTTTGGATTTAGAGGAAGATGTGATTTACTCAGACAAAGAGAAGATAGAAGAAATAAACAAGGTATCATTTGACAATTTGGATGTAAAAGAGGAAGAAGCTTTTGCTTCAGATAAGGAGAATGTGATTCCGCAAGTTTCGGTACGTAGCAAGATGAAGAAGACCCAAGTAGACATGCTCTGTGCCATCTCACCTTTAGTTTTGGAGGAAGATATGACTCACTCAGACAAAGAGAAGATAGAAGAAACAATCTGCGAGGTTTCATTTGACGATTTGGATATAAAAGAGGAAGAAGCTTTTGCTTCAGATAAGGAGAATGTGACCCCGCAAGTTTCAGTACCATGGAAGATGAAGACCCAGGTAGATACGCTCTGTGCCGTGCCACCTTTGGATTTGGATGAAGATGTGATTCATTCAGACATAAAGAATTCTACTCCTGGAGTTCTTAGGGAGCTGAAGCCAAATGAATCTATCTTAAATGAATCCAATTGTTCGGATAAGGAGAATTTGACGCCGGGAAGTTCTTCGAGTCACAAGTTAAAGAAGGGTCAAAAACTGCTGCAGAAATCATTGGCGAAGACTGCTGTTTTGAATGCAGCAGAAGATGCTTTTTATTCAGATAAGGAGAACTGGACACCTGATTCTGTAAGAGAGATGAAGTCAAGGAAGCCCATCTTCCAGAATTGTGTGAAAGTTGCGGAGAAAGAAGTACTTGATCTTTTCTCAGATAAGGAGAATCTGACACCTGCGTCCTCGAGAGGTTTGAAGAGAAGGGAAGATATCTCTAAAAGCTGTGCTAGAATGGAAAGAGAGATGATGAAGAGAAGGGGGGAGAGGATCCCCTTCCAGCCTCTCTTGGAGTACTCCTCTCCTTTGAGAAGTAGCAGTTCTCTTGATAATGCCCAATTGAATGTTTTTGACGATGACTTTAGTAATGACAACCATGTTGATATATGTCAAAATGAAGTTAACAATTTTCTTGTAAGTTGTTTGAGAACTAGATCTCAGTGTTCCATTTCTTTTGCTTGTTAATCAGGATTGAGTTCATCTTTTTCGTCGCAGAGCCAATCCAAGATTCAAGTGTCTAATGAGTCTAGAGAAGAGAAGAAGGTATGGAACATGGTGGTCGATACGAGTTGTTTCCTTGATGAAGAATCAAGGAGGTCACTGAAGCTGTTAGAAGGACTAAAAGGCACCCATCTCATTGTTCCAAGAATTGGTAAGCTGAACTGAGTATTTCTCAGTTAGTTCTGCTATGTATCTCTAATTGGAATATGCTTACCTGTTTTCCTTCTGTCTCAAGTTATAAGGGAGCTCGACCTCATGAAACGGCGTGAGAGCTTATTCAGAAGGTCATCGAAAGCTTCATCAGTTCTTCAATGGATAGAAGAATGCATGGAGAAGGCAAATTGGTGGATTCATGTGCAAAGCTCACAGGAGACAATGCCAATAGCTCCGACTCCACCAGTAACTCCGACATCACAGTTTGGTGATGGAAATTTTGAATTCGGGCCTAATACCTTCAATTCTATGGTTTCCCCTGCTTTTGGAAAATTGATGGAGATTGTTTCTCCGACGGCTGAAGACCACATCCTTGACTGTGCCCTCTTATTTAGAAAACTGAAGAATGATGAACAAATTGTTGTTCTGTCTAACAGCACCACACTCAGTATCAAAGCTATGGCAGAGGTAATATGATTAGATTTCTGGCAGCTACCACTGCAAGATAGTGAAAACTTAGATGCTCTTTTCTTGGTTGTAGGGATTGCTGTGCGAGGCACCAAAAGAATTCCGCAAGAGCCTTGTCAATCCGTATTCGAAGAGGTTCATGTGGGTTGATAGCAGTCCTATAGGATCTACTTGGTCTTGCTCGGATCAGGTTGGCCTGATGGACAACTACTACTATAAGCATAATCCTACTTCTGGAAGGACAGTGAAGGGAGCTGAGGCTGTCAAAGGATTGAAACTTATACTACTACATAATTCTCACTATCTACAGACCAACTCGGTCAAGTAAAAGAAAAGTGTCTTTAATTTCGTTTTTTTTTAGTTTAGAATGTAGAGCTGCTTATTTTCCCTTCTTTTTTTTTTTTGTTGTGTAGAACACTGTAAACAAACGTTGCTGAGGCATGTTGTTCAATCACATGATTGATATAAAATGTTGTTATGGTACTACTAGGCTTGCTGTTATTTTGTTTCAGAGAGTTCATCTATCTGCTCTAGTGCTTACACTAACATGCTCTAGCAATAAGGTATGATCTAATTGTTAAGAGGATTCCTTGTTAGCAGCAGAACTTTTATGTTATATCAAATTCTAGTTTCTTTCTCTGATGTTATCTTGTTCTTCTCATCATCATCAAAGTGCACATTCTGTCAGACCCGTTTCTAGGATCTGAATTCATCATTCAAATGATTTGTAGCAAACACATACATATATGTGGATATGCTTTTGGTATATTCATCCTCTTCCTATGATTATGCTGAATAACTCTTATAATTTCCGTAAAAGTGATCGATCTTAGGGAATGACATTAAACCGTCAAGTTATAATCACCCTTTCTAACCAGCTGATTATGATACATACAAGTAGATTGTTTATTCAGAATTAGCGCTGGATGCACTCTTTTCAATTTTCTCACCGGCGGCATGCATTACTCCAAGAGATTGAACATGGTGTTTATCTTGACCATCAATTTAGTATCAATATCTGTATTCCTGTTCAAGAAAGAGAAGAAATAGATATCGCTGCTCCTTAGAGCAATGCCATTAGTTCAGATTTATCAATAGTATAGCTATAGCTGAACACTTCATTTGGTCTCACCAGCATCCACCAACTTGAGACTAGAAGAAAAAGACAGTGGTGATAGGCCATGGAGGTAATACTTAAATCTCTGAGCCATAAAATTTCACACATAAGAAGAGAAATATAACACACAAATTTTAGCCTTCCTTAACATCACAAAGTCTTACTGGCTGCAAATGTTCTGCAATTCTCCAGCTTGGACTCTCTTCTGAGGCCAATTGCACTCTCTATATTTTGTGGACCAAAATGTCAAATAATTATTTCAATTCATAAGGTGTAGAAAAGAGGGTTTTTTTTTTCCATACCACATTATTTATATTTGTCTTCCCATGTAAAATCTTCCATTTTTAACATGTTTAAAAATCCTCTCCTCCTTTTGTGGGGATATATATATATATATATATATATATATATATATATATATATATATATATATATATATATATATATAGTCTAAAATATTCTACTTCTTTACCACATAGCTAGTTGTACAGAAAACCACCTGAAAGGCATTTTATGATTTTACCAGAAAATGAAGAGAGAAAATATACTGAGAATAAGTATGAATATAGGAGATTTTATTCTTCTTTTTTCCCTTTTTCCTTTTGCAAATATAGATGAACAAAAGATCATTCATGAATGTAAAATGTGCCAAAAACAGGGTTTTTTCTGAAATGACACTAAAATGCAGGGGTAAAATGCAAAAAGCCTTTAAAGAGAGAGAGAGAGAGAGAGAGAGAGAGAGAGAGAGATTGATTGATCTAGTACAAAGACAAAGGACACAACAGCAAAATGGATTGGAGCAATCATGAACAAGAGGCAGCTCTTTGGCAGCCTATCACCCATCCAAACACCCATCTCCACCATTCAAGTTTCCAGCCCAATCTGCACCTCACAACCCATATCCTGCTCTCAGTTGCTCCTCACCTTAAATGAACTTGAATATATACAATTCCACAACTCCTCTCCCTCCAAGAAAAAGAATCACTCTACTTCTCTGGCCTTGATAGGAGAGCTCAGTGCCAGGACTTCAGTTTTTTTTCCCTGCGTCAATGGCCTCAGCTACTCTCCTCAAGTCTTCTTTCCTTCCGAAAAGATCCGAATGGGTGACCGCCGCCCGCCCCGCCGCGAGCCAGCCCATGGCGGTTTCCTTCACCGTCCGCGCCGGTGCATACTCCGACGAGCTCGTTAAGACTGCGGTAATTAGCTCTCAACCAGTCTATATTCTCTTACGTTATTTAGACTACTTCTCCAGTATCTTTTCTTGTTCTTAACTCACTGTAATTTGACTCACTAGCCAAAGAACTGCTCTCTTGTTTGTAACTACTGAAGCTTCTTTTTCTGTCAAGTCCTTTATATCACGAGGAAACAAGTCTGTGGAAATAGTGATGGAAAAGTTTTTAGCTTGTTCAGAGCAAATTTACAAAGTGTTGCAGCCTTATTTCACTTCTAGTTCGTGTTTCCTGGTGAAAGATACTCAAGTAAATAAGTTGGTCTCATAATTTCATAGCAACTGCAAATATTTGAGGATTAAAAATAGCTCAAAACTTATCATTTACCAGCAAAAACTCTACCACCATCAAATAAGAAAGTATGGGAATTATTCTATTTTCTCAGTGTGCTTAAAAGCGCTTGAGCTGAGAATGGTGCCCAAGATATAATTTTGGTAAGAATTGAGATAAATGATGAAACTCTTAATCTTTTTGTTGACCAAAAAATTAATTTCTGGGATGAGGCCTTTCGCTAAATTGAAAGAGGAAAAGGAAAACTGGAACGCAATAGCTGGTATAAAGAGCATCAGACCTTCAATCTTCTATTGTTTGAAACAACAAGCATTTATATAGACTCGACATATGGTGCTTAACATTGTTTGCTTGATTTGTTCACAGAAAAGCGTTGCATCACCGGGCAGAGGCATCTTGGCCATGGATGAATCCAATGCCACTTGCGGGAAAAGGCTTGCATCCATTGGACTGGAGAACACCGAGGCGAATCGCCAGGCTTACAGGACCCTTCTAGTCTCTGCACCTGGTCTTGGTCAGTATGTCTCTGGTGCAATCCTTTTTGAGGAGACACTCTACCAGTCTACAGTAGATGGAAAGAAAATGGTTGATGTCCTCAATGAGCAGAATATAATGCCAGGCATCAAGGTTGACAAGGTAAGCAATTCTTTATGGATCTAGCCACAAAAGAGAGGAAGTTTATATCTTTAATCTATAAGTTGCTTCCTCTTCGTCATTAATTATAACATGATAATATGTTGAACAATTTGGAATAGAAGACAGTTTCTCTGTAGAAATCATTATACAGTGCGATAGATTGTTCATTTAAGAAAATATGAGTGAGAGAAGTTTTGAGTTTGATAACAATTAATTCTTTGAAGTATGTAAAATTCAGCTTTGTCTTTACTAAAATCAAATTCCTTTCAAGAAAGCTTCTTCTCTCCTTGTAGAACTCTCAAATTTGTAGAAAATTCATCATTCCTGGCATGCCATCATGACACTAAATTACAATGAACTTGTTTATTTAAGCTAACAAAAACTTTGGAAAGAAAAATGAAACTTGAAGATTGCTCCAAACGAGTAATACCCTGCCACCAATGCTGTCCAATATACCTAGCAACCAAACAAATAATATGCCTACAGAACACATAACAACATGTAGTAAAATTTATCCGTTGTGCAGATACAACACTGAATAAAACAGCAAAAAGATTTGATCCTAGATAGGTGATGAACATAAAAGCTCTTACCTCTGCAATCTTCCTGTCGTTAATTCTCAGGGTCTTGTACCACTTACTGGATCAAACGACGAATCGTGGTGCCAAGGATTGGACGGCCTGGCATCGCGGTGCGCAGCATACTATCAACAAGGCGCCCGCTTTGCGAAATGGTAAAACTACTTCTTCTCCTCTCACTAATTGCTTCTATACGATGCTTGCAATTGCCATGGCTTATATTTCAAGATTCTTACAGGCGTACAGTGGTTAGCATCCCAAATGGTCCAACTGCTCTTGCTGTGAAGGAAGCTGCCTGGGGACTGGCTAGATATGCTGCCATTGCTCAAGTAAATTTGCTTGCTATAACTTTTCCATTCTTTTTTCTGTTTACAATAATATGAGATAGATGATACCGTGAAAGAAGTTGGTCCAATATATGGATGGTTTCAACTATTGTTGCAATTAATTTTACTTAATCATTTCCATGACTAACTATGGTACTATATGATAAATACCTATATTGGAAGGTGTTACTGATAATGAAAGAATAACTTTGGGGTATATATTTTCAATAATTTTTTTCCCTACATAGAACTAACTCTGAGAATTCGTAAATTAATTTGAAGTGCATGAATCCTTTTGCATTTTTTTTCCGGATCAGGACAATGGATTGGTTCCCATAGTCGAGCCCGAGATCCTACTCGACGGAGAGCATGGGATCGATAGGACCTTCGAGGTTGCGCAAAAGGTGTGGGCAGAAGTCTTCTTCTACATGGCTGAGAACAATGTCATGTATGAAGGAATCCTTCTGAAGCCAAGCATGGTGACTCCTGGTGCTGAGTGCAAAGAGAGGGCCACACCTGAGCAAGTTGCTGAATACACTCTGAAGCTTCTCCATAGAAGAATCCCACCTGCCGTTCCTGGCATTATGGTACTTTTTTGAATGATCCTTTCTTCTGACCCTTTAAACAAACTTCATATTGACTATGTTTCTGGCGTCCAGTTCCTCTCTGGAGGTCAGTCAGAGGTGGAGGCAACTTTGAACCTGAATGCCATGAACCAGAGCCCCAACCCATGGCACGTCTCATTCTCCTATGCCAGAGCACTGCAGAACACTTGCCTGAAGACATGGGGAGGAAGGCCGGAGAACGTAAAGGCGGCGCAGGACACGCTGCTCGTCCGGGCCAAGGCGAACTCCCTGGCTCAGCTCGGAAAATACACCGGCGAGGGCGAGTCGGCGGAAGCCAAGGAGGGGATGTATGTCAAGAACTACAGCTACTGAGAACCCATCAACAGTAGTCAAGCCATTGCAATCTCTGTTTGTATAATTTCAGAATACTGCATTATTTAAGACATGAGCTGGTTGATGATGTAGTAGTACTACATGATTCTGGAGCATCTTTGGATTGATAAGGTTGTACAAGGTTGGAGTAGCATTTAGGCCTATGGCCAGTTGGAAGAATTTTCATCTTGAGATTGTAGTATCTTCAATGACATTGCAGTGCAGTTATAACAGGAAAAGAAAAATATTGATAAGGCAACAGAGACAATGGCAAAGTTAACAATTAGACCACTTTGAATTGTAACATAATAGGAGAATAGAGATTATTTAAAAAAGTTAGGATTTTTACAAATCACACCCACTTTGGAGATTTTACAACGCGACTCTTCATTTTTTTTCTAGAATGTTCATTTAATACCCTAACGTTATTTTACCTAATTGATATTAACCATGTTATATAGTTTATGTGACTCTAGTTCAAAAATTACTAAAATACCCTTAAAAGTTTCTGACTTAACTTAAATCTCCATAAAATCCTTCTTCCCCAAGTTAAATCCTAACCCCACAAAATCTAAATCATCTTATCTATAACTAAATCATACCTTACACAATTATATTAAAACCCACAACCCACAAGAATCCCCTAAAATCCCTACTACGTACAAGCCTTAGAAGCTTCCCCCGACTTACCTATTTTTTCTCATCTCTCCGGCTAAAACCTTTTTTTTCTCCATCTTTCCTCAAATTTTCTTCATCTCCTTCCCTATCTTTGAGGTTGCAAGCAACAAAATCAGCTTGACGTTTAGGTAATGGTTTGGAGTTTGAAAGTTCTAAGATTAGCTTGGCATTTAGGTGACGTTCTCCATAGTTTGAGAAAAAGCAATAAGTATGGATGTTTAAATTATAAATAAAATTAGAGATAAGTATAAGAGTAATTTAGAAATGTTATAAATTACATAGTGGAATATAACATAATATTTTTTTTTCTGATATCATTTAGTTTGATTATAGTTAAATTAAGTTAACTCAGGTGTTAAATGAACATTATAGAGAAAAGGAAGGGCCGCGTTATAAAATCCTGAAAGATGAATGTGAATCATAAAATAAATAAAATATAGGGTGTAATTTATAAAAATTCCCACATGCAAATATTAAACTAAAAATTAACTTTCGAACCATAAATCTAGAACAAAACCTCTCCGCATAATCTGACATCACACACATCCAAATTTATATATATAAACCCGATAATTTTAGCAGTAAATATAGTATTTTAAAGAATCAAGGATTATTATGATATTTGAAAGAAAAAAAATCAGTAGAACTATTTATCATCATTTCTTAGCGTGCCTCTGTTCTGCGACGTTATCGATACCAACACCTGAGGGATTCTGCTAGTTAAAACTCTCTCCTTCTTTTATTTGTCTTTCTTTTTATTTAAATTATATAGAATATTATCTACAAACTTTGTTAATTAAAATACTTGTCTCCCCACGTAAGTATAACACCACTCTGGCAGACAACCTGGCATGTAATATAGGTTTCCAGATGAGCCAAGTCTTGTTTAAACGTTCTAAAAAATAATTCATTATTAGAATTAAGTGGAAGGAGTGGTGGTCCCTTTGCATGATTCACCCATGCCAAGTCAATCCTGCAAGCCATTAGCCATTCAAACATTAGTGATCAAGACTTGTCCTTGGGTCACAAGATGTGAATTTGATGGCTTGGATTTGGCCACTTTGCAGTGCCAAGCTTTGTTTTGCTAGTGGGATGGGTTGTAGAAAGAAATCCCATCATATTTTTTACCCTTTTCTTTCTTAAATACCATCTACGTATTGGTTAATTGCAGAAGAAAGAACACTACCATCAGTTATCATTTTATTGAATAATAATGTGCAAACAACCACCTCTTTTTATTTTTGTCTGCCAGATTAAGCGACAGATTCTAATTAAAGCCTAATTAAATTAAACTAATATAGAAAAAGACATACGTGCTCTTATACGTAGAACAGTAAGACTAATATTATGTCCCTGGCATGTGATATGCCAACAGTGAGAAAATAATTGGAGCAAATACAATCACAAACAAAATTAACATAACTTGTAAATAAATTTATCTTGGAAAGTTTTCTTTCTTTGATAATATTCTGTAACTTTTCCCCGGTAACCACGCGGCTTTTGTCGTTTGGCATATTCTAAATCGCAGCATTTTTTTGTAGTTTCATACACGTTTGTCTTTTGGAACTTTCGTCGAATATTTTGTCAGCAATAGCATTGCGGCGAATCACTATTTCATCGCCTCCAACGATGTCTCCTCTAACCTCGCGCCCAGTTAACGCAGCCCTCCTCTAGTCACCGAACATTCCTCTCTCTGCTTTCCAATTAATTCCCAAAACACCCTCTTAATATTTCAAATCCCAAATCAGAAGAGAGAGGGGAAGAGAGAGAGGTGAAAGAGGAACGCTTCGCCTCTCTCCCTCTCCCAATCCGATCACTTCCTCTAACCCTAACTATAACGCCAGGGGGAAGAGATGAATACCCATGCCCACGCCGCTCCCAGCGCGAGAAGGATCCACCACCCCGCACGCCGCCCACCCTCTGCGGGCCGGAAGATCGACCATGAAGTCGTCAGCGGCGGCAGTGCCGCCGGAGCTGCAGCCGTCTCCAACGGGAAGATTTCTAAGCCGACCTCCCCTAATCAAGCCCCGTAAGAAATCTCACTCTTTGATGGTGTTCCGATGTTTTTTTTTCCTCTGTTTTCCGTTGTTTTGAGTCTGATCGGGTTGTCGTGTTTCGTGCAGCCCAGCGGAGAGGACGGTCAAGAAACTGAGGCTGTCGAAAGCTCTAACGATCCCCGAGGGCACGACAGTCTCTGATGCGTGCCGTAGGATGGCGGCAAGAAGGGTGGATGCCGTGCTGCTCACTGATGCTAACGGGCTCCTCTCTGGGATCGTCACTGATATGGTTTTGATCCAATTTTGCCTATTTTAGTTGGTAATGATCTTGTAAGTAGTAATCAACGAGAGAAGTTTACCTGGGTGTTTCGTGATTAGGATATAGCAACTAGGGTGATTGCGGAGGGGATGAGGCCGGAGCAGACTATTGTTTCGAAGATCATGACGAGGAGCCCAGTGTTTGTCATGGCAGACACGTTGGCTATCGAGGCATTGCAGAAGATGGTTCAAGGTTAGTTTGCTTGTGAACCAAATCAGAGTTTTTATTTGGGTCTGATGTAGTGTCTTATTGCTATTTCTGTTTTCAATCACTCTACTGAAATGTTCGTTTTCTCTCACTTAAAGAAAGGAGCTAGAGAACCTCAAATACTGTTTAATGAATTGAAACAAACTTTTGTTGATTTTTTGTAAATAATTTTTTGGTGATTGGGCTTGTTGATGAAAAAATATAACAGAGTGATTTTAATTTAATATCTTTCTGAGAAGAATGTGAGACATATGCTGGTTCTGAGTCAATTTTGTGGAAATAAAATCTGCTGTTATGGTGGCAGTCAGGCAGTGGCCTATGTGAGGTGGTGGTGGTTATAGGGGGAGAAAGATGCAGGGGAGAAGGCTAGAAAGTGAAACTAGTGAAAGGACGTTGGTGATGTATGAGGTGATGGAGGTTGTTAGAATTGAGATGGATGTGATGCTAGTGGCTTTTGGTGGGTATAAATGAGTGATTGTAGCTACATCACTACGTAGGTGGTTGTGGCACTACGGAGGAGGAAGGAGGAAAGGGAGAGGGTGAGTAGCTGTAGACTTGTTAAAATTAGAAGGTTTCGGATGGAGGAGCCGCTGAGAAGAATAGGGTCGTATAGGATAGCAGTGGGGAAGTCTCGTGGAGAGGGTGAGAGATCTTGCCACCATGAGGAGACAGGAGAGGGCCAGAAGGGCTTAAATTCCTTAGAGGAAAGATGTGTTCTGAAGTACTTCCAATTTCTGCAGCACTTTATTTCCACTTTGCATGCCACTCGAGTTACTGCATTTTGCTTGTGTATGTGGAGAAAGAGACAACTAGGTACATGGATGAGAGAGATAGAGAGTGGGTTCTTTTTACCTGTTATCAACCTATTTTGAATTATAGAGGACTGCCTGAATCTGGATTATACTTCCTGAGCATAAAGAATGAAACTCATTTGCATCTCATTCAGTTGTTGCCAGAACCACATATATGAACAATTGCCTATCTGCATATCAAGGCCGCAATGCCACATGTGCCACTTGGTGTGATATATTTATGACAAATCACATATGTAGTCACATAAGTTGCTTTTAGAACACTCCCTTGAAGACTCTTGAAGGTGGGAGGACTAGTTTGCACTTTGCATCTAAGGTCTTTCTTTTCTATACCTTTTGCTAAATCTTCAAAAGTTTTCTTTATTATAGAGGATTAACCTATTCCAATAGGTTAAATACTCCCTTGAAGACTCTTAAAGGTGGGAGGACTAGTTTGCAGTTTACATCTAAGGTCTTTCTTTTCTATACCTTTTACTAAATCTTCAAAAAGTTTTCTTTATTATAGATGATTAACCTATTGGAATATGTCAGAATTTTTTTTTCCATTATACTCTACTTAAGATAGCTGGCCCAAATAGACAATGTTAGTTTCTTTACTAGCCATTGTTCCTTCCATAAGAGTGCCTAGTCTTTGTTCTTTTCATTTTCTACAATTTTTTGCTTCTCTCTCCATGAGCCTACCAAAATAATTATGTGTTTGACTATATTTTCTTTATTTATCCCTTACATAGCCCTATCAAGATAGCACATTTCATCTCATAGTCATTGCAGAGGAAAATGAAAAAAAAAAAGAACAGGAAATGAAGAAAAAAGGTGGATGGGAATAGATGGTCATAGTTTTGTATCTAGGAAAGAGGAACAGGTAGATCAGTATACATTAGCAGGATGAGAAAATATTAGCAAAAATATTGGTAAGTAAGTGAAATAATTTGAGTTAATTATAGTTTCTGAAACCTGCTGAGCTGCTAGGCATCCATGGTTTTTAAGTGGTTCACTATGTAGACTTGCTTAGGTGATTGTACAACCTTACAACCATGATATATATTTTTCTAGCAGTCCTCATTTTATTATCCAGTTTCACTGACAGCTTTATGTGTTGTATCATCTTTGTTTTTTTAGCAATGTTTCCACTATAATGTGCCTTCTCTTCAGGAAAATTTAGGCACCTTCCTGTTGTGGAAAATGGTGAAGTTATTGCAATGCTGGACATTACAAAGTGCCTCTATGATGCGATATCACGGATGGAAAAGGCTGCAGAGCAAGGCAATTTGATAGCTGCTGCTGTGGAAGGGGTTGAACGTCAATGGGGAAACAGCTTTTCAGGTTATTCATTTCACATGATACTACCCTCATTGTATGTGTAACGTGGCATGCTTGCATTTTAAGACAATTAAAGATGATTGAATGACTCAGGGGGGATTATTAGAGCCCGAATTGCATGTGAACATTATTTTTGTTTGTGGTCCTGTTGTTTATTAACTTGTTGACATGGCAAACCACCTTATAAATTCTTTTAAACTTATAAATATCAACTTTTAATTTTTGGATTGACTCAATCTTGAACTGTCATTCTATCTTCACATTGTCATCCTTTTTAAGATGTTCATGTGTATGTGGCATTGTCGTTTTATAATGGTAAGATTAACTTTATGTCATAAGCAACTATGCTAGCATAACCATGTGAATATCCAATTTGATGTATTGATGTTATATTCTGATTCCTAGCTGCAGGCCCTTATGCTTTCATAGAAAACCTCCGAGAACGGATGTTTAAACCTGCTTTGTCAACTATTGTCACAGAGAACACAAAGTATGCGTGGACTGTCTTGAGACCCTTTGGTTCTTATTGATGTCTATAATCGTAAGAAATTTGATAGTATCTTAAGCTTTATGCGTATCTTTGCATGCAGAGTAGCAGTAGTATCTCATTCAGATCCTGTCTATGTGGCCACCAAAAAGATGCGTGAATTTCGAGTTAATTCAGTGGTTGTCTTGAGTGGAAGCACCCTGCAAGGGATTTTGACGTATGTTCTTTACAAGGATGTTTATGCTTTGATGTTTCTTTTGGTAATCAATATTATTCTGTCTTCTGGAACTCGACTCTTTTCTTTTGGCTGTTGAGACATGCTCTCCTGCGAACTGCAGTTCCAAGGATGTATTAATGCGAGTAGTGGCCCAGAATCTTTCCCCTGAGTTGACTCTAGTAGAAAAGGTCTGTAAGTGCTTGATTTTTTTTTTTTTTGGGATTGCTGCATGTTTTATTAATTTCATCACTATAAGTTACTATTTTCAAAAGGTAATGACTGCGAACCCAGACTGTGCTACTTTGGACACCACTATTCTTGATGCTCTACACACGATGCACGATGGAAAATTCTTGCATATTCCTGTGCTAGATAGAGGTAATTATTTCTTATTGCAGCAATAGAACTCTTCACTTTTAGTCATCTGACTTAACTTCTTGATTAGATGGACGCATTGTTGCTTGTCTGGATGTTCTACAATTAACTCATGCAGCCCTTTCAATGGTAAGAACATCATTCTCTGGGATGGATTTCTTCCATTATCATAATGTTTAGTAGAATTATTCAAAGTTTGATATACGACATGATGATCAGCAAGCTGCATTCTCAATGCACTTATCATGTTGCAATAGGTTTCAAGTATATACCATCTTATCACCAGAGACTCTTCTATGGTGATCACATGAAGGGGAAACTGGAAAAGTGTTTAGAGATCATCTACCATCTTTTCAAAGACATGTGTGTAAAGTAATATGATTATAAAGTAAATATTATTACAGTATGGTGGTTTTCAGTGATCACATTGTGTGTTTTAATTTCATGTATCATACCGTAACATTTGCATGCTACCTATTATTACAAAAGATCTAAACTTAGTACCTTTAGCTAGCTATCTCTAACAGTCCTGAAAGTTTTCAATCATATTTCTACAATCCATTTCAAGTTGATCCAACATGTGCTGAACCTTGACACGTTCTTGTTGAGTCATGATTAGAACTGTTTTCCTTATAAAGAAGCACATATAGATAATTTTATTGGTTCTGCTTCTGTTAATCCACTATTTGTTTTAGGTTGAAGGAGGTACAGAAGCTGTAAATGGCATGGCAAACACAATGTTGCAAAATTTTTGGGATTCTGCCCTTGCTTTAGAACCACCAGATGAGGAATTTGATAGTCATAGGTTCTTTTGTTTCCTTTTCTGTTTTCCCTCTCTCTGGTTTTGAGAACCTTCTAATTCTTCCTTCATGCAATTGCTGCAGTGAAGTATCTGTACTGATGGCCTTGGAACATGCAGAAGGAAAGATGCAACCTCCTCATGCTGGCAATTCATTTGCCTTCAAGCTTCAAGACCGAAAGGGGCGTGTCCATAGATTCAGCTGCGGTTAGTATGAGGGCTGTAGCTCTTCTGCACTTGGTTGTCTCATTGTGGTGCTTATTTTGTATCTGTTTTTGCATAATGCAAGAGATTTATAACCCTTTATTTATCCCTTGTTGCAGGTTCAGAGAGTTTATCTGAGCTTGTGTCTGCTGTAGCACATAGAATTGGAAATGACAATGACAAGGACAAAATTCATCTTTTGGTGAGATCATTATCTTCATGTCTATTGCAGATAGGCACGTGAACGGATTGATTCAAAATTTGGATTCTGGTGATTGACACCTGATCCAGAGGCCAAAATCCCTCATCATAACCGATCTGACTGTTTTGTCAGAATCCTTTGGGTTGTTATCTTTTAATGATGAGATACCCTTTCCTTCTCTCTTTCAATCTCCAACAGACTGTAGAGCTACTGCATAAGATTGGGGTTTCTGCACTGCCAACATGCAATGATGGTTGGGAAAAATCATAGTCAGCAATGGAGGAAGTGACAGTGAAGGAATACTGAGTGAATGTGTTTTGCTGATGTTAAGGAGGATGGAGCACATTGTTCTAAGAAAATCATGTGTGGAGGAATTAGTAGGAGAGTTTGGTTAGCAATAGGGGGGGGGGGGGGGGGGGGGGGGTTGGGGAAGCAGCCTTCTTGAGAGGAGGTTGATGCATACTGGAGATGGGAAGTGCAGAGCCTGTCCTACTGGAGTTTTAGTTGTCAGATCGGTTTTCAAGTTGGGTTTGGGCCATACTTCAATCCGTTGGCAGGCCTACTTGCAGCACTCTATCTTGCTTGCTAGAACCAAAGATTAATTGTCCTTTATTATGCAGTATGAAGATGACGAGGGTGACAGAGTTGTTCTGACTACTGATAGCGACCTCACTGGAGCTGTATTCCATGCCAAAATAATTGGATGGAAGGTTTGTCTTCCTCTGATCTGCCATCTATGTGTTGGATAGTTGGATGTTTATACTTTTTACATACAATAAGGATACAGACCATATGGTTTGATGCTTCAAAATCACAAGGTCTTGAATGGAAATAAAATTCTTCAAGCGGCTAGGGTACAACTTCGATGCTTATCAGTTATCAGATATTTTTGTAGTAAGAGTTATGTGACCTATTTACATATCAGTTATCACACATATCAGAACATCTCTGTGATAAGAACACTAGAGCAGATTAATCCACCTCTCTTGTTTACAAGCAATAGATCTTCTTCCCTTGGAGATCACTGGAGTATATTTTTCCCTTTGTTTTTCACTTTTAAGCATCAAAATGATTGTTATTGTTCAGAACTTCAGATAAGGTGAGTCAACTTTGGTAAGCAGCCAGATGATTGTTGGCAAGGGAATATTTCATTAACTGGTCTTATATTCCGATTGAGTTGCTTTCTTCTCAGATTGCTGCTGAATTTTGATTCTTTTGATTTTCTTCTAACCACTTGAAACCCTTCATATTGAATTTCTTTTTTCTGTTCCAGTTTAATCTTTTTTTCCGCTTATCTTATTCTCTTCAGGTTCTGAGGCTGCACATTGATGATTTGGATACCAGGACAGAAGTGGCAAAGCCGTCTTCAGATCTGGCAACACCCCAAAGAAGTTGGTCATCTCTTCAAGTTGGGGTCATGACAGGTGCAGTTGTTATAACAAGTATTGGGATAATGGTTTACTTGAAGCGTTCCAACTTGTGATTTACACCAACAATGATAAGGTAAACTTGATGACTATTTGCATAGTTACCAGCTCACATGTATACTTGGGAGAGTTCATCTGAAAGCTCCCTGTTGGCAGAACTTATTTGCCGTATGGTGAAACTTGAAGAAGAGTAAATACCAAAATTTCTAGGTACCACACATTGTATACTACTACGGTCGAAGCAGTTGAGGGCAATTTAGAGTATGATTTACAATAAACATCATTGAGGTATATGTCATAAAGAATGTGCATAGCCAACATAATGCAGGCAATCTGCAGTTTTCTCCATCAAAGAATAAAATATCTTGCTATCTGCTGTATGTATCATTTTTCTCTGCATGTAATGCCTGATATACATCTGATTTCTCTTTGTACCACTTTCTGCTGTTTGGCGATTAGAACAGCGAGAATCATTTTCTGAGTTGTGTTGGATAATATGCATCCCATATTACTATGTTGAAAGCTTGTCAAAATAGTAGCTTATGAGGTAGCCTTCAAGCAACATACTGGATTTATGTATGGTGTTATATGTCCAATTTACATAGAGTGATTCAAATATGATCGACTGTTTCAGGACAGGTGGAAAGAGGGTAAAAGTGCCACCATGATCAATTTAGCTGTTTCAGAAAATTTGCACATACTACCCTAACTTTTAGAGAATTCATGGTTGGACATACCTGCTTGTTTCATTAAATTTTAGTCATGTAGAATTTAATGAATGAATATTCTCATCTTTGTAGAACAAAAAAAAGGCGATTTCTGATTTGTAAATTGTTAAAGTACATGGTTTAAACAAATTTGCTTAATGGAAGGATATTATATGCAAATTCTCGTAGCAGAAAATATGAAGACCATGGCGAATCTTCTTATTTATTTATTTATTTAAGATATAAATTAATAGAGGGTACTGGTCTTGCCCGAGACCACCAATAAATTTATTTAAAAAATTAGGTTAAATATATTTTATCTTTGTACTTTAAAATGAAATTAATTTATCCTAATAAATTTTGTCTTGTCTCACTATTCCTGACTAAATTATAATTCTTGAGTTCCTCATCCTAAACTTCCGTGCCATTTTAATTAAAAAATATTACCGGTTAAAACAAAAATTGTTTTATTTTCTGAACTTTTATTTTATAGAGAATATATGTTGAATAAAATAAGGTATTTAAGTTTATTTATGTCATCTCGGTATTTATATTTACAATTTAGTCGAAATATATAATTGCATAAAATAAAATTTATGAGAGCAAAGTGATTTTTATAGCCCACAAAGCTAAAATATATTTAACTCTAAAATCATGCCGAATAATATCTTGGATTCTTTCGTTACGACTGCAAAACTGAAACTCATGGCCAGGATATAACTACCGAAAGGGGAGGAGACAAAAAATCTCTGACTATATCTCGCCTCATCCAATTGAAATTGGAGACGGCCACTGAATCCGACAGCTTTGCTCAATTATCTTGGAATTCTAGCATTATAATAATCACTGTCGTGCACCTACTTCCAAACCCTTTACTATACGTAGATAATACCCTTGAGGCTGGGTCAAAAGATGGGTGGGATGGAATTTGGGTGTGAATAGCGACCCAAGAAATGCGCAACGAAGATATTGGGGTTGACGTGGAAGGCGCGGGGGGTGGGCCGCAACCGGAATGAATGGTTCGACAACTCGCCACGTCGGACTCTGAGCACTCCACGAGCTCCCACGTGGCAGGATGTGGGAGGCCGTTGGAGATCGCGGGCAGCGTCCGCCTCTTATCATTAAAGCCATTCCACGACTCAAAATAATGTATAAAATTTTCGCTCGAAATTTCCAAATTAGTCTACCGGATTTTCTCTCTCTCTCTCTCTCTCTCTCTCCCTCCCCCCTCCGCCCTCGCCGGACGCCTACATGACCACCGTGGCGGCTCTCTCTCTCCTCCCCGCTTTCCTTGTCCGGCCCTCCTCCAAGTTCTACTCGAAGAAGGTGAGGTCTTTTTCCCTTAATCCATTGAAGTCAGTTTCACTACTTTTGTGCAAATTTTGAGTCTTCTGGAGGGGAAAAAAAAAACCCAGAATGTTTTACCAAAATCCCTGGACCTATTTGCTGAAATTCCTCAATGAAGCAGTTAGCAAACTTCTTAGTGGAAGAAGTTGAGTTTTAATTAAAATGCCTGCAGATCAGTAATGAATGTAACTGGAACTTGCAGAATCTTAGTGGTAGAGATGGAATCAAGGTGTTGGCAGTGTTTGGGGAAGGAGGAGGCGAGTTGGAGAAGAAGAAAATCTGGGGGCCAATATTTGATGTGGAGGACCCTGGCCCCAGAGTTCCACAGTCTAATGGCAAGTTCCTAGATGTGTACCAAGCTCTGGAGGTGGCGAGGTTCGACATCCAATACTGCGATTGGAGGGCGCGCCAAGACTTGCTAAGCATCATGCTACTTCATGACAAGGTATGCATGATTAGTAAGACATGAATCTCATTCTCGTTTTTGTTATTTTGATCCACTCCAGATTATTTGAAGAGTTGATGATTTCAGTAAGTTAATTTAATAAGACTAAAATTTTCATACAGAATATTATATGAGTAGCTGAGGCCATATGCCATATCTTCTACTAGGGCAGGTAGGATGTTTCATTCATATAGATGAAGACGAATATTGTCGACAAGCCTTGAGTATATAGTTTTGACTGTTACTTCCATGTAGATGACATAGCATTTGGTGACTTGTCCTCTAGTCCTCTAAACAAAGAAAGTTTAAACTGGACATAACTTTTTACATGACAGAGAATCTGACAAGATGAATCTTGCTTTGAAACAAGTCATGTTAATGATTAAGAAATGAGTGAAGCAATTTTGGGGCAAAACAAATTGGAGCATATATTGACTTGCTAATAATTGGATCTCATATCTGTTTTTTGTTGATGAGTTGCTCCTCTAACTAACCGAACAAGATATGAACAAACTATCTAGTTATCGTGATATTCCAACTTCTATTTGCATGATCATTGAAGATTTCTAAATTCAGGTAGTAGAGGTTCTCAATCCTCTAGCCCGTGAGTTTAAGTCAGTTGGAACATTGAAGAAAGAACTCGCTGAGTTGCAAGAAGAATTAGCACAAGCACATCAAAAGGTATATCAATGTTTAAGTAAAAAGTTTGAATCTATTCTCTTGTTTCCTCTTGCATTAATATCACATGAAATCCTGCATAACTCTTCTCCAAACTTTAAATCAGGTTCATTTATCTGAAGCGAGAGTTGCCACTGCCTTAGATAAGCTAGCATATGTGGAGAATTTGGTAAATGACAGACTATTGCATGATAGAAGCTTGAGTGAATCCAGTGTTGAGTCTGTTGAGAGCACATCTCTTGCTCCAAGCACTTCCTCTACTAGTCATTCAGAGATGAAGTCACGCCGCAACAGTCTAAATATATCTGGACCTGTCAAACCATATCATTCCAACTTGAAGAACTTTTGGTACCCTGTTGCTTTCTCTGGTGATCTGAAAGATGATACAATGGTTAGGGTTACTTATTTTTTGTATATTAATGTTATTTTACACTAGCTTAATGTTGTGAGTTGATTTTTGTTTTGTAGCTTCCTATAGATTGTTTCGAGGAATCATGGGTTATATTTCGAGGAAAAGATGAGCAGCCTGGCTGTGTTCAGAACACATGTGCTCACAGAGCTTGCCCACTTCACCTTGGATCAGTTAATGAGGGCCGCATCCAATGCCCTTATCATGGTAAGTAAGATTGAGTTGTATAACCTGAATTGCTAGGAGTTAGATGAGCACTAGATTAAAATAATATATTGGATGCCAGAACTTCATTATATGAGAAGATTGTCACATGTTTATTTTCTGTTGGCTAATAATAACTATGGAATTGCATGGAACTACAATTGAGTTTGCTTGCTATTTACTGAGAAGCTATTAGAAGGAACAGTGACAACTTTTCTTATAAAAGGTTCCTTTTATGATATTTTATTAACTTTTCTGATATTCATTATTTACAAGATATGATCAAGGAATGCTGGCAGTAGTTTTTCTTAAAAATGTTAAGAAGTTTGTGCAAGTAATTATTAGGGTTGTTATGACTTCCAGGGTGGGAATACTCAACTGATGGAAAATGTGAGAAAATGCCATCCACACGCATGCTTAATGTACGAATCCGATCATTGCCATGTTTTGAGCATGAAGGAATGATCTGGATCTGGCCAGGTGATGAACCGCCAAAGGCTAGCATTCCCTCTCTGCAGCCTCCTCCTGGATTCACTATTCATGCAGAGGTAATATCATGCATAAGATTAGCATAAAATGGTTAACAATACAATTTGATTGTGGAGTTCGTTTTAAGAAACAGATTAAAAAAAATAAGAACTCTGTAATTATTCCCATATTTTGTCCTGTGAACAGATTGTTATGGAGCTACCAGTGGAACATGGACTTCTTCTGGACAACCTTCTAGACCTCGCTCATGCTCCGTTTACTCACACTTCCACTTTTGCCAAGGGATGGAGCGTTCCAAGGTCTCTTAACTTGTCATTATCATTAGGAAAATGAGAAGAAAGTCCTTTCCTTGTACATCTGGGTATATATTGGTCATAGAAAATTGTGATTGTCTCTTCTGCTATTTTTCCTATAAAGGAATATATTTGCTGTGAAAGTATCTGAAACTAGACTTTGCATGGAACATCCAAACAACATGCAAAGAGAATTGTAGATAATTTTGTTGATTGGCTAGATGTTACCTTCTCTTGTTCACTTGATATAATGCTAAAATTGCATTTCTTTGTTTTACTCAGCTTGGTGAAATTTCTCACACCTGCATCAGGCCTTGAAGGATACTGGGATCCTTACCCTATTGACATGGAATTCCGGCCGCCCTGCATTGTCCTATCTACAATTGGGATTTCAAAGCCTGGAAAACTGGAGGGGCAGAGCACTAAGCAATGCTCGACGCATCTTCATCAGCTTCATGTGTGCTTGCCCTCCTCTAGACAGAAAACTAGGTTATTATACAGAATGTCACTGGACTTTGCTCCCTTGCTTAAGCATGTACCTTTCATGCATATCTTATGGAGATATTTTGCAGAGAAGGTAAGTCTCAGAATTCACTCAAACTTCTTATTTCTCTTTCTTCACTTTGACATGGGGTATGCTAGATTTATGCCCAACAAAGATATGCAATACATTGGCTAATAGAGTACTACTTATCATCAAAAGCATTGCGCAATGTTTCTTAATGTCATTTCTTGTGCAGATAACTCTTACTGAAAGAAGTAATTGATGAAAAGAATAAGGTTTATGAATGACAAGCTCAACAATGACTAATGGAAGGAAACAAAGATTTTAATTTTCTTTAAGTATATCATGCTGAAAACCACATACATAATGCATGTAAAAGTTCAAAAATTGTGAAATTGAAGAAGTATATATGTTGTAACTTTTGATTAAAATGCCAAATTCTCTCTGCTACCAACAATGAAGTAGATTTTCATCTATGAATACGACACATCTTATAGGCCCAACCTATCGATCAGTAATCAAAATAAAATCAGATTAAGCCTATGCTATGTTGTTCTACTGTGCTCATGCGAGTTTTTAAATGCAGGTCTTGAATGAGGACCTACGGCTTGTAATTGGCCAGCAGGACCGGATGATAAACGGGGCAAATGTTTGGAATTGGCCCGTATCGTACGACAAGCTTGGAATACGATACAGGTTATGGAGAGACGCGGTTGAGAGGGGCGTTGAGCATTTGCCCTTCATCAAGCAAGCTGAGACTGGATCATAGCTGCACAGAATTCTGTTGTGGAATAAACCCTGTATCATCATTCTTTGTGGAGATGGCCATGGTTAATAGATGATGGAGGTGCAGGTAGCTTGGCATCTCATCTCCGGTCTTAGTAACCAGGGACAGAAGCAGTCAGACTGGAAACTGAGAGGAGGATGCATGGACCATTCCTTGTGAAATTTAATATGTACACTAGTAAGTAGCAACACTACAAAGGCATGTAAATGTAACTTGAGCTGATCTTTGTTGTGATTCTTTTTCTTTTCCATGTTTCTTTTGCACTCCCTCCATATATCTTTAACAGTTCACATAAGAAATGAATTGTAAGAAGAAATAGTTACATTCTTTTCCTTTTTTTTTATTTTTTTTATTTGAGAAGAAAGGGTTGCACTCAGTTACATTAATTAAGAATGTGTACAGAGAGAGGGGGTACAAGAGTGAAGAGGTTACAAGGGAAAATGGTTACAAATGCCAAAGGTAAATAAAGGCATGAAAAGAAAGAGGGCTTTTTGTAAGGTTTCAGTAGGGAAGTAAGTTCTCATTTCCTCCAAAGATGAGAGACGGGTGGAGTCGGCGCTGAAAACTCTGAAAAATCATATTGTTCTCTTCCCTTCATATATTCCACTAGATAACTACAAGCAGCAGGTTAAAGCCTTTTCTTAACCATCCTTTATGAATAATTTTTTTTATTCTAAAATATAATTTTTTATTTCAGAATAATAATTAAACATCATAACCAAATTATTAATTTACTCTTAATATTTATCCCATTGACATACTTTATATCAAACCAAGAGTTTTATTAATAATTTTATAAAAAATAAAATATATTTTTTCTATCTTTTTATTCACTTTATATCACATCAAAAAAATTATTATATTTTTATTTTAGAATATAATTGAACATAAGAATAGTTATTTTTAGAATAAAAACCTTATTTTGAAAGTAACAAAAGATAATACATATTCTAGAATTGATTTTATTCCTGGCCTCGTTTACTTCAAGAATAATGTTAATTCTAGAATAGATATATATTTTATTTATTCTCAAATGATCAAATGATGTCTTTATTTTATGAATAACTATTCTTATATTTATTTATATTTTAAAATAAGAGTAATAATTATTTTGATTTGATATAAAGTGAAGAAAAAGATAGGAAATAAAATTTTATTTTTACGAAATTATTATAAATAACTTTAATTTGATATAAAATAGGTTAAGTATAGAAATCAAGGATAAATTAATAATTAGGTTAATATAATATAAGATGTAATTTTAATAAATATTGTTTATATTCTGCAATAGAGTTATTACAATATCTAGTTGTTATTTCGAAATAAAAAGTTGTATTTATAATAAAAAAAATTATTTATAAAATGAAAGGGGCCAAAATAAACAGATGTCCAATCGAGACAGAAAGAGGAAATAGTTAATTGTTGATCATTTGGAGACAAATTATTGGATGTTTTCACCATCCCTATCAGCTATCTACTTTCATTTTCTAGTGGTCCTCAGTATTGCTGCTATAATAATCACAGATCTCGCCAAATAAGACTGCTCAAGTGGTTGAAATGACTCCAGTTGTATGAGTACTTCCTAATTGAACACGAAATTGCGAGCTGCTCAAGTATATTTTGTATAGTTCCAGCGCAATAATGCAAAAGCCAAACTGAGATGCTGCTGAAATATATTCTCTATTAATAAACAGTCCAAATAAATACAATTTACAAATTAAAAGTAAGATTGTAAGCCATTTACAATAAGGGTGCTTCCTGCATATTCCAGTGTAGTGTCAACAAAGTTTCCTTTCAGTGTCAGGTGACTAAACATTATGTAAAATTAAGTTTCTATAGAGGATTTGTGAGGAGTGATCAAATCGCTGCTATTATGTAGTAGTTGAAACTGCTGAATATGTGCACTCCAAGCTCTCTATTGACTCTGTCTTAAACCGACTTTCCTTGATTCTTATCCAATGAATCTGCCACTTGTGAAGTAAGCTTTTTCTGCATCACGAAGAATATATTAGTTTATAATGATTTAAAAGCACTCAATCTGGAAGTACAATATTAGATGAACAAACTTTAGATATTGTCGCTCCATGGTGAAAATGATTGTTCAATGCTATAGGTGACATGCAGCCATCATTAGGTAGATGAACTGAAGAGATAATGCTCGGTAGTTGGTGAACTGCATCATCCTACCACTGTGTTTATAATTTGCAAGAGTATGGCTGGTGGGTGATTGCATACAAGAGTATGGTACTGTGCTTAAATTTTAGAGTGATCCAAATTTGGTTTTCATATATAGGATAGACATGCGTATATATGGATACCGAGTGTATGAACTATGAACTCCTCTTGAATACTCGAGTTATTTTTTTGTCTCCCCTTTATGCGGGCAGGTGGGTTATTTTTCAGAAGAACTCTTGTGCCACTGTGGTCTCGCATGCAAGTCCAGATAAAAGGAGGGATATCCATCATCCCATCAGAATAAGAAATCCAAATTTGGTTTTGTCATATTGGATGCACATGGCTATCCTGGATAATAACCGTATGAGCTCCTCATGATAACTCAGAGAATTTTTTTTTTGTTTCCCCTTTAGGTGTAAACAGATGGAGTCCTATAGTAAAAGTAATGCTGATCAAACCAATTGTCCAACTCACCAAACTATCCGAAGTTACGAGTACTGGAACCCATACAAGCAAACAGAAAGAGCTCACTTTCTTTGTTGAATAAGCAAGAAAATTGGGATCATAAAAGTACAGGCGTACCAATGCCATCATGGAGAACAGAAGGAAAATCATACCTGTCTGGTTCAATAGTCCTCTTAACCAGCATGAGTGTCAAAAAAACAGGAACCATTGCAGCACATAAATGCTTAAGTGTATGCCCACTGACAATGTGATGTGCCCATTTGTAAATTAGTTTGTCTTCAGCCTCTTCCACTTTAGCTAAGAGATAAAATCCTGATTCATTGGAAATAAGTTGATTTTTAGATGCAGATAAAATATCCATTAAAATGTAGTGCAAAAATAAGGAAGAACATAGAGAGAAATAAGAGAATCAGATAGCCTCCTTTTAACAACTAGCATCCTATCTTAAATCATATTGAGGACCTTAAAAACCTTCATAATTAACATTCTCAAAATATCTAGTAATAAACGACAATGATACTGCATAGCTTTGTGCTTCACGGTAGACCATGCAACACAAAAAGAACAATATTATTAGATGTGACAGTCATCCAAATTTAAGTTACTTCTAGGAGAAAGGCAATAAATTATTCTCTATGATCCTAATCCTATGATAAATATTGGACAGAAGTGAAGATATGTGACTCCTTTTCCAATAGTCAGTAATGAGATAAGGACCAAAAAGAAAGTTCTCAATTCCAGAAAAAATATTGTCAAAAATCACAATGACAGAATACAGCGGCCTCATGGTTACAATATAGTTCTGTGATTTCAACATTATTATCGATAAGTATAAAATGTAACTGATTCTTCAATTTTATGAATGAGATCACATGGTGAAGTACCAGAAATCTAAAAGGATTTCTGCTACTGTAACTACTAACCTGCTGCCCAAAGCCAGTAACTAGAATGTGTATACATTGGAGGAATTATTATAGCCA
The DNA here is from genome assembly GCF_048772165.1 of Typha angustifolia. NCBI lineage: Eukaryota > Viridiplantae > Streptophyta > Magnoliopsida > Poales > Typhaceae > Typha > Typha angustifolia. The sequence goes on from NC_133239.1 coordinate 3,584,521, forward strand.
TCACAGGTAAAACGATGCAAGGAACAAACTGGACTATTGCATATGGCCGAAGATCATCAAAGAATCTGTAGAAAGATAAATAAGAGCATGATTGTAAACATGCATAGTAGATAGTACTGAACTATTGATCCACGACTGAAAGAGGAGGGAAGATTTAAAAATGAGTAATAGGCCTAACCTCCAGTATAAGATGCTCAAAATACCCACCATGACAAGTGGTATAAGGGATGCTGTTCCTTTGTTCTCATCAATTCTTTCAATGATGAAAATTGCCATGATTGATGTGAAAGCAATAGTCATCTAGGTTCAGAAGTTAGAATATCAGATACTGTAGTACTAAGTACTGTACAGTACAAATATGCAATCAATATAAATTACATATGTATAATTTACACTATATGACCTGAACTCATTGTCCAATCTATTCGTTTGCAATACATTCTAAAAGAAATTAAGAAATTGTCCCCAAAGCTTTGCTTCCTGACTATCTCCACAGCATATCCTTCCCTACATGCTACACCTAAAGCAATTACACCGGTACCCTTCCTCCGCCCCCTCTTGGAATGAAACATGCTAACAACAAGCATGGACTTTCTAATTCATAATCACAAGGGTATGGTTCTGTGAAAACTTACAGGTAACCGATCCCAAACAAGCCGAGCATCATTTGGCTTGAGATGGTAGTAGGAGGAACCAAAAGCAACAGCTGCCACACCAATAAAGAAGCATGTCCAGCCCCAGAGCTCGCCTTGCAAACTGTTAGAAGTTAAAGGAAAAGTTTTCAAACCACAAACATTTTCTGGAAAACAGTGGAAGGATCTAGTATCAGCACACTACCTTAGCCTGAAGTAATTTCCACGATAGCAAAGTACAAGCCCAGCAATGCCAACAAAAAGGAATGGGATATTTGATATCACATTTAGCGTATTTGGTATCCCTGCAGAAGTAATAATTTGGCAAACATGTTCAGAAAAACAGCTAATCATGTTTGACATCAGTAACAAACTCTTTAAATTACCATAAACATGAAGCTATAATCAAGATAAACAACAAAGTACTAAAGAAAACAAAGGGAGCAATATAATGTAGAACTTTAGAGTACTAAGCAGAATTAGCATGAGAAATCTGCAAAAAGGAAACAAAACTGGCCCTACATCTTGTCCCAAGTAAAACAATTGATGCCTTGACTTAATAAACTTAAAGTCCAATTCGTGGAGAATTTTAAATCGGAAATTCTAATTAGAGCAGAAAAAAGATATTTGAAACTAAAATAGAATTTTTTAAAAGTTTTCTGAATTCATGCCCCAACTAATCACACCAGAAGCTTAAAACCGAACTCTGATTACGGAAGATTGACCAAAGTAATCCATTTGAGGGTTCTCAAGGGTTAAAATGCATGAACCAATCAATTACAATCTGAGATCCGCTGCAAATATGCGATCTATAATAATTGAATTCAAATTTAGTCTACGGTAGATTCATGGCTACAAAGCAATGCGGAGCTACAACCAAAACCGAATTAATAGACTACTAGTGACAGAGAGAAACAAACGAGGGAGACGCATCCGTACTTATCCGTTAAAATCCTGGAATTAGAGGGAAACCTTACGAGGAGTAGAAGAGGAGGGGTTCGGATTTTACCAAAGAAGAGTTCTCGTTGATCGGCAAAGTCATGGTACTCTTGCGACTGCGGGATCGCTGGGGTTACGATCATGAGCACGACGAATATTACGATTGCTGCTGCTGCTCCGATCCATTTCCTTCTCTCCATCGCGCTTCTCTCCCTCTCCCTTTCCCTCTCTCCCTCTCTCTATGTTGACGACTAAAGCACTCAAAGGAGACGACGGAGGTAATGAGGGTCCTAATTGGGTTCGGGTGGGATCTTTGTTGGATCCGAACGCGACAAAATATAAATATTAAAAATAAATGGTGTAAATCACAAATACATGTCAGATATTTATCTAAATTAGATAGTTGAAAGGTCCAATTTCAAATTGTAATAAAAATAAAAATAAAAATAAAGAGATAAATTATATTTCGACCATCTCACTTATCTAATTAAGAAATTAAGAAATTATCTAAGTATATCACTATATCTCCTCCACTTTAAAAATATTATCTATCTAAATAGATGAATAAAATTGCTCTTATTTTTTTTTAAATTTCCTATTAGACATGAATTTTGGAAAAATTAACTTAGAGTTTGATATTTAAAAACGGACGTATAACATAGTTGAAAGGTAAAATTTTAAATTATATTTTAATCGTCTCAACTATTACTCAGCCACTTTCACTCCCTTAAAAAAAATATCTATACTTTCTTAATTAAATAAAATAAATATTAAAAAAATTAATTACTTACTTTTTGTTGAGAAGGCTGAAGAATACGGAAGAAGACGGCAGCATTTTTATCCGTCAAAATTTTAAATTAGTTTTACTAAAATTTTAATAAAATATTGATAGAGAAAGCTTAATATATGTGTGATGCATTTGCAATTTAATTTAATTTAATTTATTTTATTTAGTATATAAAATTAAGTGCATAAATTTTTTATATAATATATAATAGTTAACATTTATTATTATAAATTAAAAAAAATAAATACAGTTAAATTAAATTGCAAAAGCCCTATATGGCTATATGTGATCATGATTTACATGCAATTCAGGTAAAAAGTCGTATGACAAGTCGCATGGCACGTGTCAACACTAAAGATTTCATCAACTGGCCAATCCAGCCCTTCCTCGCTGCCGAACTCCGTAGCCCGTAGGTGAAAAAGGGCGTAATTATGACGAAATCTAAGGGTACAAATATATTCTCAAGACATCACCGGAACCATTCATCTTACCTGTTCTCGCTTCCTCCTTCCGTAGACTTCCTTTCTTCCTCCCTCCTTCCTCCTTCCGCAAAGAGTTCGGAAAACTAGGGCTAGGATTTTCTGATCTCTCCGCGACGATGTCTACCTTTGCCGGTGATGAAACCGCCCCTTTCTTCGGATTCCTCGGCGCCGCCGCGGCGCTCGTGTTCTCCTGTGATCCATTCGTTCCGATCTCTTTCTAGCGATTCGATCAATTCTAGCGTTATGCTTTGCAAGATTGTATCTTTTTGTTTCTTTTTTAATGTGGAATTCGTTCATTCGTAGGCATGGGGGCTGCGTATGGAACGGCTAAGAGCGGGGTTGGGGTTGCGTCGATGGGTGTGATGCGGCCGGAGCTCGTGATGAAGTCGATCGTGCCGGTTGTCATGGCTGGAGTGCTCGGGATCTACGGTTTGATCATTGCTGTGATTATTAGCACTGGGATTAATCCTAAGGCCAAGTCGTATTACCTCTTTGATGGGTATGCGCATCTCTCCTCTGGGCTTGCTTGTGGTCTTGCTGGGCTGTCCGCCGGCATGGCTATCGGAATCGTTGGTGATGCGGGAGTTAGGTAATTCGTTCTATCTAACGATCTGGAAATTAATGTTTCTTTATTGTTAAGTTTATTTATATTTTCGGTTAAGTGTTTGGTTATTGGGTATCCACTTGGCCAATTCGCACATGATATCTTTTTTGGTTCGATTACTGTTTCATGAATGATACGATGGCGGGAAATGATTTGTCGCGATTATGATCTATTATGATGGTTTGAAGTTATCTGGTTGTCAACCAGATGCCAGCCTTTTTCAAATTTTTGCCAAAATTCTTATTAAGTCGACAATTAATCGAGAAACTGGCTTGACAAGGACTCTATTAGCACAAGTGGCGGTGAAGTTGTTATGTATCAATTTCCTCTAATTATGAGAAAATTTCAACAATCAAAAAGGATAAACTTTTTTTATGAGGGATTTTGGGATTTTATTGCGAGGCACAGCAAGAAGACCTGATTAAAGCAATATAACTTTATGTGGTACTTTAGTAGCTTCTGAGTAGTCCTATGATGTGATTTAGGATCTTGTTCTTTGTTCGACAATTAGCAACAAAAAAAAAATTTCCATCATTTGTTAAGAGTCTGACAATCACATTCATCTTTGAAGCTTACCAATCGGGATATTCCTTCATTTTGATTGTTTTATATAATATGGATTTCGTCATGGTTCTTTGTGACATTGTGATTGGATCTACACAAGAGTTTAAAAAGATTATCACCTGAACTAGCAGCACTATTAGTGTCATTAAAATTAAGTAAGATTATGATTGTAATGTCACAATTGGATACATGAATTTATCGATAAGATAAAAGTTTCAAACTTCTGATTGATGTGAGGAAACAAGTTTTGACGTTCACTAAAAGGCTGAGAATGTGTTGGTAGTTAGTACACTAGTGATATAACAGAACATATGAGCACCATTGGTTATGTTTGAAACTTGTTACCTTTTGAAATTCTAGGAAGCTGTACCAATAATTGATCAGTCATTGTAACGTGGCTCACATTGATTTTCCTCTTCTGCAAACAATGTGCACTTCGTTTTGACAATAGAATTGAACCCTGTGATGCTTCTCAAGTTCCCAGCTAATTAAAGTGAGTTATCATTAATCTTGTCCTTTAATTTCTGTTCAAGGACTATAATATTCATCTATTGGACTGACGATAACCTAAAGTTTTCACAAGTGATTGATTCTTTGGTTTCTTAATAGAACTGTAGACATCAGCATGGATCTGGGCACTTTTTTTTGTATCTAAAGTTCTAAATTACGTTTTGCTGGTATACTGATCTAAGTTGTATTCTTTTCAACGGATGAATAACTAATGTTTTTCTTCGTCCCCGTAGTACTATTAAAAGCTAAAGCTAATTTTTCTCTTACCTTTGGATATCTGAAACCAAGGCAACTCTTGGCAATGCAGAGATGGCCTATAATAGTGGAGTAAAATCTAGACTGGAAGTTAATGTATGTACTGGAAAATTTATATAGTTTGTGTATTCAAGGAGATTATGATTTTCTACTTCTTTAGGAATTTTATGATTTTTATTCCACCCATACAGATTAGAGTCCTTTAGTTGCAAGTAGGAAATATGTATAATTGGCTAACTGCTGCCAGATTAGAGTCCTGACGCAATTCTCTTGATAATTGATAAATAGATGATGTTATGCCTTCTTTTGTGAGATAATGATGTTATGGTTTTGATGATAATTCAGAATAACAGCAACTTTGGAGTTGCATATCGCTCAAGGTGGAGGTAGTTAGCAATTGGAAAATTGAAATACTATTGTTTGCATTATTTTACAACTGTGAACATGAAAGTTGTATAGCTAGCAGTTCTTATTTTTCTTTTTTGAATTTATCTTCAAGTTTCTGATTCCCATTACATATTGATTCTGCATGTTGTGATCAATATACACCTGATTATTCAAGTATCTGAGTCTTCTTGCAACTGTTTAATGCCAAATGTAGTGGATTCTAAGTTTTCTACTTCATTCTGGTTAATTTTCACTGCAGGGCAAACGCACAGCAGCCAAAGTTGTTTGTTGGCATGATCCTCATCCTTATTTTCGCCGAAGCACTTGCCCTCTATGGTCTCATAGTTGGTATCATCCTCTCGTCTCGTGCTGGCCAATCCCGAGCAGACTAGAATTACTCTTGCAGCTGGAAGTTCCACTCTAGCTGTTTTACTCTAGCTGTTCTTATATTCTCAGAAAAACTGAACTGAATACTTTGTTTAGTTCCGTGATTATATGTGGGTATTATTTGACATCACGTAACGATGTTTTTAATTCTTTTTCCATATTATTGTACTGTTAGTTGTTATGCGAACCATTAGCTGCTTAAGAGTCTTATACTTTTGGCTGTTGAGGAATGCTTCAAAATTCACTCTTGTTTTGTAATGAATAAGTTAACGATTTTGGTTTGAAATTAAGACTGTTTTACTGTCACTCTATGTTTGTTTACCTTCTTCAGATGACATGATATAATCTTTTGACAAGCGAACCCTTTTTATCATAAATTCCTTCTAATCCTGCTCTTCACTTCACATCTAACTTGTTTAGAACTTCTCTATTTATAATATTTTATTGTAAAAAATATAATAAAAAAAATTGACTTTCTTTTAATTTAATCTAGTTTACAAGAAGTATTCAAGAACTTGAGATTCTATGTGGCAAATGCATATAATCCAATTAATTACAATGCAATGTAACAAGTGAGCATAATTGCAAGTGATCACATGCAACCAAGTCTAGTTTAATCTTAAACAAGGAGACATTAATATCCTTTCTATTAAACAGGAGAACGTATTATTCAATTAACAATAAATAGAACAAACCGAAAGTGTAATTAACAAAAGGGATAATTACACCTACACTAGACTCACTTTTTTATTTTTTGTAATATATTAAACTCTTTAACTATGAAAAATATTTAAACACTGCTTCAATTAGTTTAGTTATTCATTTTTTTTTTTTTTTTGGGTTAAATCATGTGAAAATTTTGGGTTTTCTAGGATAATTTTATTTTTTATTTTTCAAAAAAAAAAATGTAGAAGGTGGAATAATCAATTGACGTTTTTTTGTTAACATTGGTAGAGAAGGAGAGGATTTATTATAATTTAGGGGACAATGTGTTTTTAAAAATATATATATATATATGAGGGGTGCATCTGAAAATAGGCAACAGTACGGGGTCTTAGTGTAAATATCCTAAAAAGAAAAGCCGATTAATAGCGGAATACGAACCGCATCTGGGCTTTTTTAATTTCGTGCTGCCCCAGCGATTATTCTTCCTCTTCTCCTCTTCTCCCTCGTCGCGCGAACGAGATGGCGGCTGGTAGTGGTGGAAAGGTCTCCTTCAAGATCACGCTTACCTCCGATCCGAAGCTACCCTTCAAAGTGTACGCCTTCCTCTCTCTCTCTAAGATTACTTGGGTTACTTTTTCTTGGATCTGATCATCCGTTCGGTCCGATCGCAGATTTAGCGTGCCTGAGGGGGCGCCCTTCACCGCCGTGTTAAAATACGCCGCCGAGGAGTTTAAGGTCCCGCCGCAGACCAGCGCTATTATCACCAACGGTGAGTGTTTCGGGTTAAGGAAAATATGTGGAAAATTTATCCTTTTGGATTGGGTAGATCTTGGGGATCCCTTAGATTAATGCAAAATGTCAATTTGATGGGAAAGAATTCGATGTTATTGTCTTGTTAGATTCGAAACAGTGAGTTTTGATATCATGTGGAAGTATATTGGATAATCGGTGGAGTATATATTTCTATAAATTTGGTTGAAGAAACGATAATTTGCCAATAAATTGTTTGACCACAACAAGGTTTTGTTTTTTTTTTTTTTTTTTTGAGTTTTGGATTTCTTTTCTCCTATGCAGATGGTGTGGGCATCAATCCGCAGCAAAGTGCAGGTACCTTTTCTAAGAAACTCTTATGTTTTCCTCTCTTGAAAATTCTGTCAACGTTAATTTTCTTATTATGGTATATTATAGTGTTTGTTAGGTTGTGATTAGTGGAACTTTTATAGAGTGTTTTCCTTTGTTCTAGATTGGAAGTGCTGCTTATTTTTCTATTACATTTTTAAGATGTACATGCACCAACAGCGGAGAAGCACATTTAGCCTTAGTGCCTTACCTATCCCATGGAGATCCTGTGGGAAGTTTGGCAAAGAACCCATCATTTTATAAGATGGACTGAAAATTAATCATTTAATCAAGTAGATGGATCAGTAGTCGCAGATGTAATCACTCCTGTCATAGTTAGATGTCTGCAACAATATTATTTGTCCAACTATTCACAGTGCAAATGGAGTACTTGGTGTTAGAATGATAAGAAGAGTTGTTTAGTTAGTTTTTCTTACATTTTTTAGATGTACATGATCCAACTGCAGAGAAACCGTCAGATTTATCTAAAGTTTTGTTTCCATGGAAGATTGCTAAGTGATGGACACTGTTCCCGAATTCAACACTTTATAAATTGAAGTACAAGTTTATTGAATAATCAACTCTATATGGAGTGTCCATGTGACTGCAATATCATTAAAAGATTGCAACAGATGTTTCGATGGTTCATCTTAATTTGTTCTGGATATTTTCAATGCACGCATTCACAAATTTTTAGTGCTCAGTTAAGAATCTTTGTGAATGATTTACATATGCTCTATCACCGAGGTTCTATCCTAAGCATGCAATTACTACATCACAAGCTGTTTACCTACTATCTAGTCTAGGAAAATATCATTATGGTGTATACCAGGCTTCAGTTAATGCAATTGTTGGAAATTGTGATCTATGGAATGGGGTCACTTCTTTTCTTGTCTTCTTTTGTTTTAGTCAGCACAAGTTTCTTTCTTTCGACATGGAAATTTGTGCCATTTTGTGAATTATATGGTAGTTCGATATTTGGAGGGGTGCTGTTGTGCTCCCCGAACAACAACATTACAATCTCTCCAAGCTTCTTGAAATGGAATTCCCATCAATTGATTAACCAAAAATTACATTTTTGAGCAATTTCTGGTTCAAGTTAGCATAGTTCTCAGGAAGTTATATGGAAATTATAGTTTCCTAGTATCTTTTTTCCCATAGCAATGACTCGATAAAATACTTATCTGTACATAAAGCAATGTCTTTCTGACAGGAATAAACAATTATAAAGTTCTTTTCCCCCATGCCAAGTAGAATTTATTTCTTTCATGTTATAGACTATCTGTTACTCTTATCTTTCTTCTTTCTTGTTGGAACTACTTTTACATAAATTTCCAATCGTTTGAGGATATTTGTTGGATATATATCTCTTTATACTTCGTTGTGACTTCATTTACTTATGCAGGCAATGTATTTCTGAAACATGGCTCAGAATTGCGTCTCATACCCCGTGACAGAGTTGGAGCTTAGAGAGCATCTTAGATATGCATAGCTTTCAATTAGGAGGGTACAAAATTTACTTGTCAACAATGGTGTTAACACTTTATGCTTTCAAGGTATTATCTACTTTGGATGGATATCATCCCACTGTTTGGTAATAGACCAGTAATTATGTTCTTGAGTTATCTGAAACAGTCACATAATATATATAATCTGCAGACAGGCAGTTTATGCTTATTGATCAATGTTGTGGGTTCTGATGTTGATGTTCCTGGTTATTCACAAACTATGGTATAGTCAGTGACATCTCAACTCTTTGCAGAGAAATAGTTAGAAGTTTGCCTCCTGACCAATTACACAATCATTCCAAAATCTTTCCTGGTTGAAAATCATGACCTCAACTTGATTAATGTCATAAAAATTGCGAGGTTGCTAGAAAGATTAGCCTTCAACATAATCATGGTAATGAAACTTCTGCTATGGATGAAATTTTGATGGAAAACACAAAGGAATCAAGACTTGCCCAAGCTCCATTGTATGATGTATTAATGAAGAACAGCATCAACAGGTTATGAAAAAAAAGGGTTGAAAATAAATTACAAACTTTATGTGGCAAGATACTATTTGTGTATCATGATAAAGTACTTCTATAAATGAATCAGTGAGAACAACTGCAATAATTCATATTATACATGAGTGAAAACCCAAAACTTAATTTGCCCGATATGGGCCAGTTGTTTACAATCTCCAAAATGAACAATTTGCCGCAAGAAGACTTCCAGCAACATACTGTGAATCAACAGCTGAGTTAAATCATATTCCCTTGTACATTGCTTGTATTATGCTAGTGGATAGAATTTTACATAAATACATTTTTTTCTTCTTGCAGCAGTAATTTGGTTTGTTCTTGTAGTACGAGAAGGACAGTGTTACCTGTCTTTAACAGTCGCTGCCAGACTGAGAAAAGAAGTTAAAAGACAAAAAAAACTTTGGTACAACAGCAGCAATTCAGTCAAATTAGAAAGCTCGGGATCTCTCCTTCCTCTAGTTCATCCTCCCTAAGAAACATTCCATCAAAATCCATGAGATTGCTTCTTTCTTCTGATTCATCTTCATTGCCGAACCCACCATCCAAGCACAAAAAATCATCAGGATTCATCTCCCCAAGAAGGTCTGAGTAAGCATCTTTGACTTCTTGCTCAAAGTCGAAGTTTTCTTCCTCCAGAAACTTATCAGAATTTAGATTAGCACTGGAGTGACTGTTACTCTCCAGCAGGACATTCATTTGGTACTTTTCGTCAGGAGTAGCTTTTGGGCCTTCAGCAACCACCTTCACCATCTGTGTACCCAGATAATCAGTTTCTTTTTCATGTGACACGCTATCCTCAGATAGCCGTGTAGTATTTCTAGGATCTGAGAAACAACCTTTTGATTCTTGGTCATAGTTGAAGTTCTCATGATGAGAAAACCTCCTTGAATTTACATTAGATCTGTAGTGCCTGTTATTGTCCTCCAAGACCTTTTTGTGAGCCTTGTTAGAATTTGTTTTTAGTCCTCCAGCAATTGACCTCAAGATCTGCCTACCTGGGTGATCAGTTCCTTTATTGCATTTAGCACTATTATCCACAAGGTCCATGACCTGTGTCTCTGAAGTCATCTCACCTTCCTCAATTTCCTCCTCTTTAAATATGGTACCTTTTGGGGTCGGTTCACCAGCAGAGAGCTCTGGAGGTTTCTCATTCTTAACAAACAAATTCACATCCTTCTCGACCTCAAAGTCATAACTGTCAGAAGGAAGAAAAACATGTATAACGGGGTACTCTATAATAAGAACATTCTTCAATTGTGGGCCGATAGGAGAACTTATGTTCAACTCGCGATATGGTGATTTTGCTCCCTGCAAGATTCAAAGAACTCAAGACTTTGCAATATAAGAGAGGCATGATGCTATTACTTATTAACATCAAGATGGCATACCTTTGCATTTTTTCGAATGAACAATTTCAAACCATCCAACGGCGCATTCCTATATGTTGTTAGCTGATCATTCCATGGACCAGGAACCAGATGCTTCTCTATTAAAGATGACAAGTTCGCATATTCATCTACACTGAAAAAACTGTATTAGAATCCAACTCAGAGGAGATGAGTATTGAGAAACCTTGCAAAGCAGTCACTATTCTGTATATATTTAAGAATCCTTTCATGCATGTATTAGTTCATGCAAAAGAATTGACTGTAAACTCATTTAGTAGTTAGTACTAAAGAGCAAAAGTATAGAATAGATAGACAATTAGTCGGATACTCACTTGTGATCAATTAGGATAACATCTGTTGAATGGAACCTCCATTCAAGCGTCCAATAGATACATTTCTTCCTGGAGGCCAGTATAATAGGATTCTTAATGATAACGAATGACCAAATGAATAATCAATCAAGATAGTGACTTCAAGCACAAAATAAATTGTTCATTAAACTTCAAATATTTGAGAGAAGCCTATACAAGCATATATAATAATAAAGCAAATGCCTATACAAGCATATATCTCTTTGTAAGATCATTAATTACATAGATTTATAGCAGCATCACTGAGGAAATTACTGCTTAACAATCCAGCAAGAAAACAGCATATATCATCTGCTAGGTCAAGATTCTATTCTTAGTGATGTAACCAATGGAGGTATAATACTTGAAACTAGCTAGATCAATCCAAATTAAATTTAAAGTACTATTGCTACCTATGGCACCATATGATCATAAGAGATTCCAAATTCAAGCAACAAACCTAGTATTAAACAGAGAAAGGTTCTTCTCTCTCTTCGACATGCCTCGAGGAAGAAAAAAGAGTTGTGTCCGCCGACGATAAGCTGCTTGCCGAAGCATCCGGAGCCTCATGGGCAAATTAGGCCCAACATTCCCACCAAACCCGGCAATCAATCTCCGAGCGGATTCCTCGATCCTCTTCGTCTCCTCCAGCAAGTTGTAATCTTACCCCAACCAAACCAAACAACAAGGCAAAATATCAGACGGGTATCCAAGGTCAAAGGAAAAGGACGAAAAATCGAGAATAGCAGTATAGGAGCAACCGGAGAGGAGGAGGTTGTCGTCGAATCGGGAGAGGGGGACGAACTCGGTGCGGTTGCGCTTCCCGGTGCAACTGGTGCGCTTCTTGTGGGATCGGACGCAGGGGAGGCTGCACGTGAGGATGGAGCACCCAGGGCAGCGGTACTTCCATGAGTTCTCGCCGCACTCCTCGCATAGAGAGGGCTTCTTAGAGTTAGGGTTTGGAGGGGATTCTGAGTCGCCCATATTAGGGAGAGGAATTGGATAGGAGAAAGGTGGAATCAAGAAGGAATAGAGTAGAGCGATGCAACATGGGTTTTAGCTTCAGCGAATCCTAGGGTTTCATCAGGGTTTAGGGGGAAAAAAAATGGTCTAGGGTTAATTACGCTATACACAACGTGGTTTAGCATTTAACTCCGTTTCATCTTTACTAAGTATAACTATTATATTTTTAATCATATTAAATTAAACTCAGAAAAAAGTGATTAATACTATTCACCTACGATAACTATTTGTTGACTTAAGTAGGTAACCAATATATGTGAATTTTAAGCTGAAATAAGTTACTATATGAGCCGATATAAGTTTAAATCATATTAAATTAAACTCAAAAGAGTGATTAACACAGTTCATCTATGTTGACTTACTGTAACCCGTATAAGTAAATTTTATGCCTCCAAAATGGATGAATTTAAAGATACTTATTAGAAATAATTAAATAAATTTTTTAATGCTAAAAAATTATACTGTTCAGGGTTCTTATGAGAAATATATGAACAAAAGATAAACTAATTTTTTTTTATTTAAATAATTGAATTTGAAAATACTTTCTAATGCATGTAAATAATATTGATCACGGTTCATATTAGAACAATCCTTACGCTAGCATAGTAGGAGATGAACGAAAAATTTAAAAATTGCATTGCAAAAAAGATTTTTAAAATAATAAAACTCGATCGTTAAGGATTTACAAATTCAATCTCTGATATAATTAAATATAATGAAAAACTAATAATTATACTTTAGCTAATACTTATAAGTAAATTAATTGCTTAAGTAAAAATACATAATTATTTTATGAAATTAAGCCAAACCATAAAAAATAAAGTAAAATTTCCCACAAAAATTAGCCTCATCACTATCCAAGCTGCTAGAGCACCAAGCTGAAGTAAGCTAATATTTTCGTTCCATAGCCCACAGTGATATCTAGCATAACTTTTTATTAGAGTAATCTTCAACTAGTGATAGTATATATATCATATACTGCATAATTTTTTATGACGAAGTAGAGGTATATTAAAATGCATTCACTCTTAATCTTAAGATTAAAATTGTGTCTAACTATGAAGGGTGTCCGTACCAAAATATCTTTTAAAAGGACAAAAGTAATACTTTAAATTTATTGATAGATTACAGTACAGGCCTGCACTCATTTTTACCTTAAACCAATATTTGGATGATAAACTAATGTAATAGTCCCTGAACTGATTTTAAAAGTAAACCTAATCCACATCCATACTGGGGCTTATATTTTGTTTGCATTCTGAGCTTATGTGAAACTGCTATTAAGGGTTCCACAGCTTGTTGGGTCTCTTCAGCCACTCCCAGCTGTTAGTCAAAGGCAAGGATGGCCTCAATTGTAGGTCGATATCTAAATTTCCTTATATCAGAGTCTATTTCACTAGCAGGTGTATCACATAGTAATAATAATTCTCATAACCTAGCGAGTATGTAAGTTCCATAACTTTTATCAAAATGGTTAAAAGTAAAATGAGCCATACCGCAAGGTCCTAGTTTAATAACATGACCTCATTCACCAAAAGCCTATAAGTCGACTGAATCCTGTTCAAGATACAACATACTTTAACTAAAACTGCAAGGCTCAATAGATAAACCATCACTATGAGAGGATCATCTGGTGCAAAACTATAAATAATTCTCAATAAATTTTCAGGTGCTACCAGATAACAGACCAGTGAGTGTTCACCACCTCTCGTGTGACACTCAACCAATACATCATGTCCACACAAACTTGTCTTGAAACAAAAACTTGTCAAATAGAAAAACTAGCACCTAACACGAAATTCCTGAAAAGTTTGAGCATATGAAGAATCCTCAGAGCCATTGAAGACCACACAGAATTTACTCCATGGACGATGTTGGGCCAGCTCCAAAACCACCGCCACCTCGGCCAAAGCCGGGCCTACTGCCTGAGCCCTGCATAATTTCACCGACAGAAGACTTGCATCAAAATGAATATAATTATGCCTCTTCGGCTCATAGTCATGGATTTACGACTATGTCCAAACCATGAACAAAGTGATAGCAATCATTTAAGCAAATCAATCATGTCCAGCATAAGATAGAATAACAACAAAAATACTAGCAACAAATTGATACTAACAACGGGTAGATGGCAATACAGGAAAAGAATCAAAGATAAATGAAATCTAGGAAATTTTCGGCAAAGAATGGTAAAGCACTTGTCAACAGACAATGATAGAAGATTGTAAAACAAGATAAATACATGTTAGAGGACAATTTGAAATATTGGTTACTACAACACCAAAAATTACCTCAAAAACTAGTTCAAGAGGATCAAGATTCAAGGGATCTTAGCGAATTTACAATGTTCAATATTTGCCAAGTTGGCAGAGCAAGCAAGATGGGAACTGGACATGGGACAAACAAGACTTTACACCATGTTGAAGTTAAAGATATAATGGCTCCGGCTGAATACATCTCTTGATGCCAAAGATTAGTTCCTATAGAGAATTCCATATTCTACCAAATGAAGAACTCAAGCAAATTTTGAGAAGTGCAATTGGTGAATATGGACCAGGTAAATTAGAAAGTAGAAACCAGATAAGGATGATCTTTTGCATGTTAAAGAAGTGACTGAAAGATAAACCAATAAAATATAATATGAAATGCTATTTGTTTCTTTCTCTATTTTCTCCTTTTGGTTATTTGATGAGAATGACAGGTCCCATGCAAACACTATAGGATAAACTGCTTAACTAAGTCCGTTCAAACTTATTCCGGAATAGAATACACCTTTGCAGTTGTGGTTTTACAGGAGTCATATTACACAGAGATGTAAATAAGGTAACATGGCGGTATGCAAAGCCACAAATATAGTCATAGTTAGCCAATGTTTTTGCAGTGTTTAAGAGCTTTACCCAATCAATAATACATAACTAGAAAGAATATTCATAAAACAATACCCTCTCATGTAAGGCTAACAAGGAAATGTTCAATGCTCACATATTTTAAGAGCAAATAATCCACAGAATTAAATGCATTTCCTATCTTCGGCAAGCAAACAGCTGGCCATCTAGCACAACTACTAATCCAAATATTTATGTGTCTCGTATCATTATAATGAACATCTCATTATAGACACTTGCAGCGAGAAATATTAACTAGATGAAAAATAAGTCTTACCCTAAATGATGGTTGGAACTCCGGAGGAGCACCACTCTTGTCACCACCAAAATCACCAGGAGCTCCACGAGGCCCTCCACGGTACCCATCTCGGTCCCCAAACCTCGGCCTATCCCCTTCGAAGCGAGGAGGACCCCTAAATAAACCGCATTTTCCATAAACATCTCCATAAACATTAATCAAACGTACATATTCTTAGCAAAATCTACGACCTTCAGTGCCAAACCAATAAATTTAAAATATATATATCACCTTGGGCGGTCCCCGGGCGGCCCGGACCCAAATGGACGAGACGGCGGCTTGGCCGACTTCTTGAGCGTGGCGGGAACGATCTCAGATGGAAGGTTGAGGTAGGTGCGGAGGTGCTCGATGCCGTCGTTGGTGAGGTACCAGTAGTAGTACTGCCACGCGAAGGTCTCCCTCACGAACTCCTTCGACTTGAAGCTTTGCATCAGCTTTATCACCTGGAGGTTCGGCACGTCGATCTGGGGATGCTTCGCGAGGTTGTAGTCCTTCTTCGCGTAGAGAACTCCCTCTGAACCCAAGAGGGACCATCAAACGACCCGAAACGCTAGCCCTAGAAAGGTAGAGAAGAGAGGAAAGAGGAAGCTAACCTTGGAAGAGGTACTTGCAGATCTCATGACGGTTCTTCTTGGGGATGATCTGAGAGAGAGGAGAAGAAGAGACATGAGATTAGAGAAAGAGAAAGAGAAAGAGAAGAGACAAACCCTAGGTCTCTCACCATGGCGATGGATTCCCAGAGGAGAGAGCCGCCGCAAACGAGCAGGAAAGCGGCGAGGACGAAGGAGAAGAGACTGGGAGGAAAACCCTAGCTTTCAATTGTGTGAGGTTTATATAGTACTCGTATGTGGTGTTAATGAATGGTGTCGGGCCGTTGGATTCAATTGATCATAAGTTTCGTGAATCTTGAGAGAGGTGGGCAACTATAGGTTATTTGGCTTGTTTCAATTTGTAAATGTTTCTTTTTTATGTTAAAAAAACCAAACAAACCATTTGAAATTCGATCTTCTCCCAACTATGGATGGCATTAAATTGAGCGAGATGGCAATTATATAAACAGGCTCCACTGCTAGCTGCAATATACATATATACAATATATATATATATATATATATATATATTGCTTTTATCATATATATAATCTTTGTTTTGTTGTTATTTTGGTGATATAGTTGCAAAGTAGTTCAGCACAATTGATTAGAGATATTACTGTTGCTACAAATTACTAAAGATTTAGTGTTAGCTTAACCTACTAAAAACATCCACAAACAAAAGAAATCCACTGCTTTAGTAGATGATTCTATACAATCGGATCAGAAAACCCTTTGCATACTAATTGAAATTATCAAATCTGGTACTCGATTCTAGAATAAGAATGGTAGAAATCATTGGATCTGATACCTATACTTGCAAATTATTAGGAGACATACGTTTTAAGATCCAAACCGATCTAAACTGACAGCGACAGACAAGAATTGCAAGGTCACCAGTTTTGTAGCTCTGAAAGCAGACATGCTTATTATTTCGTCGTCAATTTTTATTTGGCATAAAGCTCTCAAAAATGCAACACTGTAGAGCATCAAATGCATAAAGAAAGAAGCAAGATTCTGTAACAGTGCTCAGTTGAAAGATATCAAAAGCTTTCAAGAAAACAACAGAGGAAGGTGGTTTCAAGGATGCCCTGTGATGGAGAATTTGTATAAATCAGAGACGTCGTAAGAATGATTTACATTAATGTGTTGCACGCTGCCAGAAAAACGATGATTCTGAAATTATCTACACCAGTAGATTATTTGAAGCCTCATGTGTTCTTCCACCTCCACTTACATTAAACAAAAATATTAGTCCACGCAACTTTATTGTCTTTACTATGTGAGGAACACCAGAACAAAAAGAATTATGAAGAGAACTATCAAGAAAGCTATCATCATAATTTGCCCTTTTGCGCTGGCCTTCTTCATAACCATAGCCACTCTTTTCTGTGACAGAAAAAAAAGGAGAAAAGGTGCCCGCATCATCAGTTAGATTCTCGCAGTTCTAAATTGCTATATAGTAGTGATTTCTCAAAAAAAAAAAGGCTAGATAGTAGCGAATTTCCAATCTTAAAACCAACAGATGATGGAATGAACTAGTTTAGTATCTATTTAAGATGCTAATAACAATTCTACATGCAACAAAGAATTATTCAGCACTGATGGAATCTTGAGAAAAGAGTTCATGAATATATACGGAGATCTGCTGCAAGTGGGATAGGAGAAGTAGAGTCAATTCCTCTTTGCTAATTATTAAAAATAGAAACAAAACTACAAAGAGAATTGATAACTACAAGTCTTTCGAGCAAGTAAATGTGAAAAGGACAAACCTGCACAAAATCAAGCCTATTTGAAGTAGTTTCCATCTCCATGCTCAAATCACCAATAATTCTTTCCTGCATCATGAGGAAAATAAAATCACTTGCATCAGAAGGAATTGAACTCCCTTATGCAGAGCTACTGTAAAACAGGAAATCACATGTACAATTTTTTTTATCATGAATGCTTCAGCCATCCAATATTATTTCATGGCCTTTCAATAATCTAGTGCTGTATCATGCTAATGATATCTAACTAAGTAAGAATAACCAGTGTATGATTACTGTACATACAGCTCATTTCAAATAATCTTAATACCCGACAGGCAGATGTGGATATCTGGTTCATTCTTGCCATTTCATGTTACAAATTAGTTTATATACAACACATACTTGGGAAGTGAATTAATTAGTACCTGCCCAACCAGCTCTTCATGAATGGTAAGTCCTACACCACCAATTCTCTTTACACTTGCGCTAAGCTCATCCAGCTCCTCATCTTGTTGCCTAAAGCAATTTAGCTTAATATAAACAAACAATAAAATCTTCATCAAACTAAACAAAATTATCAAATATATCGGGATATCATATTCTATATTAGAATATGAGGGAAAAAACTCAATGTGGTCAGTCTTTAAAAGAAGATGCACGATTCCTATTTCCCAATTAAGGATCAAATCATCCTATGCACCTACAAATTCCTATTTTCATGTATCTTGATTATAAGTCTAGGATGGAAAATATCCACAATTATTCTGAGGTAACTAAAATTGGCTGTTAATGTATCAACAAGTACCAACTTATCAAGTAGGTCATAGTGTATCCACAATTCATATATCCTGCAGAAGATCATAGTGTCCAGACCCAATAATGTCAAATAGGAAAAGGAAAAAGAATACTTTATAAGAAGCAGCTGACGATCTGATTCTGAAGAGATAAAATCATCATTATCTCTGGCATCATAGTGGTTAGGTCTGCTTGATTCAGAAACATGATCATTTGCATAACCCATTAGCTCTTGGCGTGACGCAAAAGTAAAATGGCTCTTCTCCTTTCCAGCTTCAACAGCTCTCCTCACAGTAGCAACCTAGATAAGTACGAACTGTTTAGAGTATTCAAAATAAATTCCTGTTCATAAATTTATAAGAATTAAAAAGTAAAAAAGAACCCAAAACAATATATCACATTCTTGTATGAAATAGGTCCTAAAACATAGAATCATGCACATCAGTAAAATCACAAAGAAATGCGTGAAAAATAGCTGTAAAAATAAATTTGAAATTTGCCTGGTTATGTGCAGTGCTAGTCCAGTTCCGACGTTTTCCAAGTTCAACATCATCAAGTCCATAATAAGCCGGATCTCTTGCAGCAACTGAAATTGCCTTGTCCAATTCATCCACCTATCAGCAAAGAAAAATATCAGTTAACATATGACCATAAAGAAGGATAATTTCAAATTAGAAGATATTATTGCAGTTCAATCTGTACTGCAAACAACTAGAGAGGGGCTTAAAGAAAATTGAGATTTGAGAAAGAAAAGGATGATTACATTCTTTTGCCAATGTATTTGTATGGTAAGAAATCACCATCAAAATTACAGGAAATGGAAGATTATTACAGAAAAGTAAGATTCTTAGCGTTTATTACCTGCCACTCAATGCTTTCACAACTGGCTGCAAGCTCTTTAGTTAGATGAACACGCTCTCCAGTGTTTACAGGAGTTTGCTCCCATTGGCGCAAAGAAGCTTGCAGTTTGGTAATCTGGAACAAAGGAAACTTTTAGCTTTATATGTAAGAGAATCAAAACAGTTGCATACAGATAAGAAAGCCAGAAAACTTCTAGAGCCATATTCTGCTATGTACATACGCATGTACATATACATATATATATATATATATATATATATATATATATATATATATATATTATGGAGTCACATAAGCCAGGAGACTTTTAAACTTTCAAAATTACTCCAAACTTTTGAATGAGATAAAATGATGATACAATACGATCAGCTTAACTGCCATAGCCCACCATTTATAGGGCAGACCAAGAGAGTATTCAATTTGTTATCCAAGCTACTTCTTGGTAATGCACCTATAGGAGCATTGGCAACATCATGTAAACCTCCTGGCAAAAACATCAGCTTTCATACCATGCACAAGCTACAAGAGAGTATTCAATTTGTTATCCAAGCTACTTCTTGGTAATGCACCTATAGGAGCATTGGCAACATCATGTAAACCTCCTGGCAAAAACATCAGCTTTCATACCATGCACAAGCTAAGATTGAGAAGCCTCCTTGCAAGAACTGAGTATTTTATTTACTTACTTTTCCACCCCTAGAGTTTTAACCATGGACAACAAGTTACTTCCAAAAGAAAAATCACACAAAAGAGGATGCGCATCAAACCTCGAAAGTGGCTAGAGGAATAGAATATTAATGATTTCTAATCAAATTATAAGCCCATACAGCACACAATAAAGCCTCCAAAGGTACTCCTAGACCTGGAAAGGATATATAGGGAAGGCAAAGAAGATATTTTCTTACAACCAGACTTGTCTCTTTTTACTAGTACAAACAAGGAACAAGCAAAAAGATAAAAGAATGCAAGATCTCCAGCTAAAGAAGAAATTATCTCAATTTCTCATCTCATGTTTTTGACTTTAGCTGACTGACAATTACAATCATGCCGAGATCAATCTTTAGAACTTCAATGTTAGGCTACATTCTCAACTATGTTCCTAGTTGCAGCAGAGTTTCTCTCATGTACTGCATTTCTCGGCCCAAATTATTTGAGAGCCTCCAATACAACAGCAATCCAGAGCATCGTAGAAGACTAAATTACAACTAAATGTACTGTTGCTCAAACATCCTTAACCTCTTAATACAAAGTCCTTAAATATGTTCATTCATATCAATATGTGTCCACAGATACCCTTGACCTTCTCCCCTATCCTATAACAACATTCTAGAGTTCCATCAAATGCCTTCTAGATCTATAGACACAAGTTGCAATATCTATACATTTACTTCCAAAACATCAGTACTTCTGTGAAAGCGTGGTCGGTGCCAAAACAATACAAAGGAACAAAACTATCTGACACACTCTGTAATCAGCTTATAGTCCCCGGCTAGTTTAATACAGATGAGAAATGCAAGGAAGCTATTGTCAAGTGATCCTAGAAACATATACCATCTCCGGAAGGAAAACGAAAAGAAGCTGTCCCAAGAACCTGCTTTTATCAAATTAAGATGACTCAGTAGATTCAAAAGTTATTACATTGGCATTAATAAGTTCATTCCAATCATGACAAATTGCATCATATCACCCGTCTGAATTCTCCTATTTCACTACATTCTCTTGATAAAAGTTGAGGCTTGAAGTTTCTTCTCAAAACTATCACCTCGATCAAACTCTACTCTTCACAAATTCAAATCAGTAAACTAGCTCAGTCCCTCCTATTTCTAACAAAATGACCATTTCCACCCATTTCGCTATTCACACAAGTTAACTGCTGACTCCAATCAATACTAATAAATCACATCATGGAGCTTCATCTGATCAAATCAAATCTGCTCGATCTTGACCTTAAGCTAATTTATCCTTGTCCAATGGATCTGGGCTTTGTCTTTGTTTAGGAACTTTGTGGGTTTTGATGATGATCAATGTGAATTTCGTTTGATGAATAGACAAATACCATGACATCCATCCCATAAACATACGGAGCACCACACTATTCGAAGAGGGATTTTATTCATCATGTCGCAAGGCTTGAGTTAATTCGCGGAAATACAGATTCCACTTTCACCCAGTAGTTATCCGAAAACTAGCGGAAATACGCCGGAAACAAGTTTTCTTGAAAGCAAGTAAAACATATAAACAGATCCAACTCACAGAGTCCTGGATTTCCTCTTTGACAATGTAAAATGGATCTTGAGCGGGAGTCATCTCATCGCAATCTCCAACAACAACCAAAAAATTCCAAATCCTTCAGATCCACAAGATTCTGCATGCCAAGGAATAACAGTAAGACACAATCCACAATCCACGGTGAACTGAACCCTAATTCGGATTAGTCTCGATCTAATCCGATCCGATCTGATGGGGATAAACTTGTACGTAATCGATCAGGGAAGACTGCAATTACAGTACAAACCGGACCGGATTGGAGGAGAGGGAGAGAGGGCTTTACCTGAAGCGGAGCACCGGAGGTCCGGAACGCTCTCTCTCTCTCTCTCTCTCTTCCTCCTTCGCCGCCGCCGACAATCTCAAGGAGAGAGAGATTTAGTAGAGAGGTGTCTCTTGGGCTGGGCTGCCCCAAGGAACAATAGCTTCAAATATATCAAGAAAAGCGATGAATGCTTGACGATGTCTTCTTAGGCTATAAAAATTGATCTCTTGGGCTGAAGCCCAGACCAAGAGTTTTCTTCTTCTCCTTTTCTTTTAATAATAATTAAAATCCTAATAATTAGATTAGACAAGTGGTTAATAATTAGGCCTGTCCAAAATGAGATTCTACTATGCATATTCTTTAGTGAAAATAGATAAATGATTGGGTCCAAATAGTATCAAATAAGAGTATTAGAGGGGTTAATGGGCTTTTTTTTCTTGTCAACAATATATCATATGTGATAATTAGGATATGTTATTTATTTCTCCACCTTTTTAAGTTGTACATTTTTAATAACGCCCTTCATTTTATTAATTTTGTGATTAGCATTGTATTTATATAATACCTGAGTTAATTAAAATAATTAATCTATAACAAAAATATTTACTTCATAATAATAAGACTTAACTTCTATACACTTCGAGTAGTTAAATAGACCATAGTTTACGATCCGTAGTTAGTTAAACTAACCGTGCGATAGGAAAATTATAGGAAATATAAAAAGGATTGGATTATAAATAGATTAAAATATAGGGTGTTCTCAATCCGGTTTAGTAGCGAATCCGACCAACTTAACTCATCCGACGTGGCGTCCGTCTTCCTCGTCTCTACGAACCAGTAACCATCCAGAAGAAACCCTTCGCCTAAAACCCTCACCCCTCGAGCTAATCCTTTGGCGAGGCGGCAATGGCAGTAGAGAAGAATCCCGCGCCGTCTTCCTCTGCTCCTCCTTCTATCAATCGATTCCAAAGGGTAGTGCTCAGTTGGGATTACCTCCGCCTCGTCGCCGAATCCAAGGTAATCCAATCTGACTCTTCTTCTTCTTCTCCTTCTCCTCCTCTCCCCTTTCTAGAGTTTCGGTCGTCTTAAATCTTCCTCTCTTCCTTCCATGAGCAGAGCAAGAAGCCCCCCGATGGGCTCAGGCCTGCGAAGAACACGTACAAGGACGTCGATGACTACATCGGAGTCTTCGAGCCTCTCCTCTTCGAAGAGGTAAAGGCGCAGATCATTCAAGGGAGGGACGAGGAAGGTGACGTGCACTTTTGGATTAAAATTTGATCTTTTGGGGTTTGCTTGGTATTGATGATGATTTGCTTGTGTTCTTGGAGGATCCCAGACGAGACCGACTGGCAGAAGGGTGCGTTCTCTTCTTGCGTCGAGTCTGATGGATTTCATAAGGTTTCGGTGGCCGTCCTTGATGAATTCCGTGAAGAAGTGTCGGAGAATGATCTCTTGCTGCTTTCCAAGGAGAAGGTAGATTATTTGTACCCCCTACCTTTGATTTCACCTATGTCATGTCATTGCGTTGCCTTTTTTGAATATAATGTGCATAACATAGGAGTCGTATGTAGATGGTTGCCTAAGAATCTATCTGAGGTGTTGTTATGTATACTTGATTACTTGTGCTTTTGTTACATTTTGCAGTTTGAAGAGGGAGCAACACCGTCCACATATTGTTTTGCGATGGTGGAACATCGTGGTGGTAGAGAAACTCTTGCCCTTCGAACCTTCCTTGCTGGCGAGGTGAAAAGGCTGGGGAAAGCTGAACCTGAGCACAGTCCAAGGCTGACGAGGATGCTTTCTGTTTTGAAAACAGCAGAGAGCTTCCTATGGATTTTGCGAGTGAGTATGACCTGCCAACAAGGAATTTAGTCTTCCTTTTAGCAGCATTTTTCCTCATAATTTTGAAGTGGAATTAGATTTATATAGATTTAGTACTTAATGTAATCACACTCTAGTTAGATAATCTACAAGCTAGAGAAGATATTGCCTTTTGAAGAAAAATAGAAAATAAGGATCAAGAACTGCAAGTACACTCGAACAACTGGTGACTGATGGGAAAAGTTCTGGATCTGACATAGATACTCCAAACACACACATCATTCTTTCTTTTAGAAAATCCACTTGCAGAACAAGAAGAAATAAACACTAAAAGGAGATATTATCTGTGTAAAAAATGAAGAAAAACTATGTGTAGATACTTGCATCCCTGCTGGCCCACAATTACTTTATTTATGTTGGTAAGTGATGTGGGAAACAATAAAAGTAATTAACGGTTTGTAAAATTGTAAAATGTGTGCCGATTTGGGGATTTGTCATTTTAAGCATGACTATATAGTATATAATTGATAACTTTATGACTGTATCAGTAAATTCATGATGCTCTGTAAGTTATTCAATCGAAAGGCTATCTTTTAATAGTTGTTAGTTCAATACTTAAGGCTTTGGTTGCTTTATAGCAAGGATTATAGCTCTGTGAGTCTTTTCTGTACTTTCTGAAAATAAAACCTTTAAAAATATGTCAGAATACTTATATCAGGATTGTTTCTTTTTATTTTTAACGTTGATTTCTACTTTCTATTTGGTGATGGGACATTGTTTATGAATCTTACCAGATTTGCAGCTTATCAACTATAATACGTGAATATGTAGCACTGCATTCTATTACTTCTCTTCCTTTCAAGGATTTGATATTATCAGCTGCTGAAAAGTCGAATGACATGAATGTTGAAAATCGTGCCTGGATCGTACCTGAACCACTAATGGATCATCTTAAAACTAACCTCAATGATTCCCAATTGGAAGCCATACATGTGAGTCTTATAAATCAGCTTTCCAATGAGCATATGCTGGATAATATATATTTTTGCATCTTTACTATTTAATTGGGCCACCTGTTTTTGATAGGATAAAGTTTTTCTGTATTACAGGCTGGTCTTTCACGTAGATCCTTTGTTCTAATACAGGTTCGTTGCTTTATTATTCTTAGTGGTGGAAACTGTATTGCAAATTTATCATAGTGATTATTTGCTGATGTAGACCTGAAGTAGACTACTTGAAATAATGAGCATATTGAGTTAGATATGGTCTTGCAGGGAGAAAGAAAGTCATGCACGGGATTGAAGGAGATCCTAATTTTTATGATGCGCCGAGCTTTTTAAACTGATTCACTGTTTAAATGTTTATAGTTTTTTAGGATTAGGTGATTGAACCTGTTGGAATTCCTATTAAGAATAGTTGAGATACTTTGACTTGTTTAAACTTTAAATAACAGATTTGGGGATACTCCTTTCCATATAAGTGCTTGATGCTTTCTAAAACACCATAAAAGGTTTCTGTTTTAGCATACACAAAGGGAGGATGGAACCAGAAATGTTATAAGAAATTTAATAGTTGATGATGATCTGTGTTGCATCCTATGTATATAATGCATAATTTGAGTGTTATCAATTATTATCTAAACAAGTTTTATGAGAATGGACTTGTCATGTTAGAAACGTAGATGATCACCAAAGCTTGTTGTAGTTATGCCTTTCTGTAAGAATATTTAAATCATAATGCAATTGACTTCTGGCATCACCATTTTATCTGTCTCATATGCATTGTCGATCTGGTCCTCATGACATGTGCTATTTAGGGTCCACCAGGAACAGGAAAAACACAGACAATTCTTGGACTTCTTAGTGCTGTTCTTCATTCAGCTCCTGCAAGAGTTCAATCTAAGTACTTTCAACTAGCCCTCTTCAATTCTCTTTTACTGAAAGGATTGAGGATTTCCAGCCTCTTGTGAATAAAATAAATTAAGCATCAAATAGGAGATTCTTTGCTACTATGTCTGTAAATTTGATTTTCCTTCTGTTGTCATGCAGGGGAGGATTTTCTACTCAAAAACTTGGTGCAGTACTGCAATTTGAGGAGATGTAATAATTGCCTATATCTTGTTTTATATGTCAAAGCTGATAAATATGGAAAAAATTTCCTACATGTCCCATTGCATGAGGATTCTGCTAGTAGTGTTTCTAGGAGCAAGACATATGAGGTTCTTAGCCATCTCCCCGCTGGTTTGGACTAACAAAAGATCATTCTGATATTAATTTAAGGAGATTTAAATATTAGATTGTTTAAGTAATTCGTTACAACCTGTAATCAAATAATTTTACTTGGGTCAAAATGGGAAGTATGAAAGATTATCAAGCTAGGAAGCATTTTTTTGAAGGGCTAATGGTTTTAATTAGATATGCCTGGCATGTAAAGGAGAGTTAATAGATGATTTTTATATTGATTATTTTGGATGCATATTATCATGAAGTGTGATATATTGGAATGCATACTATTAAGATTATATTTTATTTGGCTTATTCATGCTTTCAATCAATGTTTGAAAAATTGGGATCGGAATCAGGATCGGTCATTCGAAAAAACTATGTATTGGCTGGATTGGCCGTATTAGTCGTCTGAATCAGATCAGACCTTTTTTAATTATGTAAATTCTAAATACTATTTAAAAATATAAAAAAATTGCTAAAAATCTAGAAAAAATGATAAAAATAAAAATAAAAATTATGGTGCTCTGAAAAAACTGAAAGAAGAGATGAGAGAGAGAGCAACTGGAAAAAAAACCAAATAAAAAAAAGAAAAATTATGGTGTAGTGAAAAAGAAGAAAATAGAAAAAAATGAGATAGAGAGTGGAAGAAATGAAAAAACTAAGAAGGAAATTAAGAAATAAAATTAAAATTGGAGTTCGCCAAAGTTAGATTTGCGTCACGGGAGTTCGCCGAAACTAGACCTCTTCGTAAGAAAAACAATGGTTATATCACAAAGAGAGAAAAAGAGAAAGAGGGAGAGTTCAGATCAGAATCGAAGAGAGATAGAGAGAGGGAGATTTCAGATCGGGATCGGCTGATCCTGCGAACCATGCTTTCAATATTTTTATTGTTACTGTTGGTCTTTGTTATGATCTATATCTTCTTGGTTTCCAAGTTACTTGTTCTTGTCATGTCAAATTGTATTTTTCTTGCAAGTGCAACTTTCTGTTCAATTGGACAAGGAAGACACCATGTTGTACATATAGGTGTTTTACGTAAAGGCTACATTTTTAGCTTACTAATCTGATTTGGAAACAGAGATTAAGAAGGCTTCTTCATCAACTTATTTTCAGACTATAGGCAGACCATAAAATTACATCTGAAAGTGTCATTTGACCTATAATAAGAAGACGCCTGTCAAGTGATTCAGCTTTTTATGCCATATTGTATCTTTCCAATATAATATGTATATGGCTAATGCTATATATATATTCTTTTTTTTGGCAGGCAACGCCACTGGATGAAAGCATCTCCTTGGTTAGTCAGTGCAAATCCAAGAGACTTAATTATGCCTGTTGATGGTGACGATGGTTTTTTCCCTACTGGAAATGAATTGGTATTCTCCAGTAACTTAATGTGCTTATGATTGGAAGACCGTTTGATAGTTTCACACCTTACTTTTCTCCTTTTCTGCTTAGAAACCTGAAATTGTAAGTTCCAACCGCAAATATCGTGTTCATGTTTTGGTATGTGCACCGTCCAACTCTGCACTTGATGAAATAGTTTTGCGCCTCCTACATACAGGTAAGAACTTCCCTTGTTGAGCAGAGGGTAATAGTTTAGGTGCCTTATTATGATTATTACCTACTTGAATTATACATGGTTAGGTTTTGTTGCAGCTGTTGGGTAATCTCAAATAATTTATATCTTTAGTTAGAGTTTTCTGTCAAGTCATGACCTACCCGTCATCCTTTCTTTTTAGTTTTCATCTTTACTTGGATTGAATCACTAAATCTTTCCATTCTCTCGGCATAGTCAAGGTTCAGCAAGGAACATTGAGACCTAAAGTTAAACTCTCTTGGCAAGAACCAAATCAATTTGTAAGGGTTCATAGTATATGCGGGGACTAGTTTTAGACTATTGATCCTATATTTTACTGAATGGCAATTATTGAATTACCAAGTAACATTCTTCAATTGTAAAACTTACATTTGTGATGTTTCTGATGATTTGGAAATTGCAAATTTAGCTGCATTATGCTACAGAAGTTTCGACAATATCAAACTTTTTTGACAAAGATTGTCAGACAATTAACAATTCATCTTACATAATTTAACTCGCGAAAAAGTTGTGAGGTTGGATAATTTTGATTGTGGCGTAATCTAGAAGAGAAGAGAATAAATTCTATCCTTGTAGTCCTTGTGGCTGTTCAGTCATATGTTTTAAAGTTCTTTCTTTTCACATGAAAATTAAGTTTATTACTGGCTTTTGGATTTTCAGGTATTCATGATGAAAATGACCTTGTATATAATCCCAAAATCGTGCGAATTGGTCTAAAGCCTCATCATTCTGTGCAAGCTGTATCAATGGATTACCTTGTGCGGTTTTCACCTCTTAACCATTTGGCTACGTATTTGACAAAACATTTGTGGTGCATGACATTTCTTGCTGCAGGTAGAGCAAAAACTTGCTGGTGTTGATCGGTCATCAGGTGTTGGAAAACATGGATCAGGAGGGGCAGCTGACCGTGATCGTATTCGTGCTTCAGTTCTTGATGAAGCAGCTATTGTGGGTTCATTTTTTCTGTCAAAAGGATGGATTTAATTGTTACTTCATATTTATCCTCATTATTTCCCAAATTTGCAGGTATTTTCAACTCTCAGTTTTAGTGGTTCATCTATTTTCAGTAGAATGAATCGTGTGTTCGATGTAGTTATAATCGATGAAGCTGCGCAAGCTGTAAGTTCACTGCTTCTTCCTGATATTTTCAATATAGATGATTAATATATATGGATTGTTGGTCTTGTTGTCTCATTCATAATTCCTCAGCAAACACAGTTGGATCATCTTTCTAGTCCTTTAAATTCGATCACTTGGTGTTGTCCTTGTTTCTGAATCCAAGACTTGCCAAGAAATAGTTTTTCCAATACCGCACTTCAAGTCTTGTTGTTACCTTTTCTGAGAGATTTATTAGGCAGTATTTATGGTGTCACACACCGTGAAATTGGAGCTGATGCCAATTAGCACTAGCTCAGTTTGTTTTTAAAAATCAGAAGATTGACGATGTTAAGTATTTGCCTATGTGGGAATTAAATATTGTCATCTGAGATTAATCATGAGCCATGAATGGGTAACCATAAGAAATTTTATTATTGAAATGTGAATTTTTTTAGGATTTTACTGATGAATGTAATCTTTTGGTGATGTTCTAATGTACATAAATGATAGAAATTTAAATATGAATATCTAATGAGGAGCTAGACAATAGGTTCCAAGGAGGGAAGGGAAGAGCAGAAGGTGTTGGCTGTGCTAGTAAAGTGCATGGAGCTACTGGAAAGCTTATATGAAACTAAAATAGACGGATCATTAATGTGCATTACAGACAATGGAGGTCATGATTGATGAGCTCCATTTTTCCTCAGCTCACCAATTTTCTTCTTAGTCATGTATAATCTTCCAGATTAACAGCAGCCCTAGTTCATTTGGATATATTTTTGTTTTTTTCCCCAAAATCTATATCAATTTGTTTTAATTAATTTTGTTCTGCACACTATGCATGAGTCCTTGATGTATTTTTGTGCTTTTTTTAAACTTGCTGCCACAAGAAACACGTAAGTAGGCAGTACACACTTTAGATTTCCTTTTCTATATCTTTGCATTGCCAATATATTTATGTGTATAAATACATGCCTTCTAGTTGTCTGTTTTTCTTTGCTCATGAGTCAATGTATGTTTGATTTTTGTGTGTCTGGCAGTCAAGCCTATGGTAATTAAAGAAAGGACAACATTATAACTTCGTATTACTTTTACTTTGAGCTGTATAGTTGCAGACAATGCATAGTGTTTCTTACTGTTGTGATTTGGCCAATTCTTCATTAGGTGGAACCGGCAACTCTTGTGCCTTTGGCACATGGATGTAGACAAGTTTTTCTGGTATGTTTCTTTTGCACTATATGTTTCATATTTATGGTGCTGCTTGCAACTGCTTGTGATACTTATATTCTAGTGTGGTTTACTCTGCAATATCATCTGACCACAATATATGGAAGTTAGCAGTAATCTGCAACAAATTTATGTTATAATGTAGCATGCTGTCTTGTCTTTTCATTAGTTGCAGCTCATGCACAGTTTTGTTTACAACAATTTAGTTTTATATAGCTATCCCCTTCTTATTTTTCCAGCATAAGCTTGATTACATCCTTGTGAGGCCACATTAGTTTAGATTCACATTTTTGCAATACATACACAGGCTTTTCTTGCTATGAATTATATGATTCATGTATTTTATTAAGGGTTTTTAACTTACCGGATACTCTGAAAACTTAAGCCATTAGAAAATGGTGATTTTTTTTATTTTGACAAAAGGCCGAATCCCTGTTTCATTGAAACAATAAAACAGTCTCACAGATATATCATGAGTTTGATAGAGATATCCCTCAAATTCCCATCACAGCAGCACCCCTACCAAAAGAAACATAGAAAGTACCTATCTTAACGGGGTAATTCGAAAACAAACAGGACTGTTCAGGTTACAACTAAAACCAACATCGATATCCCAGAATGAAAACATACTAAGCTGAGAATTCATCACTATATCCAACGCCAACAAGAAAAGAGAAGTCGTCTGACTGCAGTAGCACTGGGAGATCATTCTTCATCCTTCATATTCACCACTGCTCTAGAAATAATCTTCTTGTCTTTTTTAGTAATCTTCTCTCCATGACTGTCCGCTCAACATAAAAGTAAAAATGTTATTTTATATTGTAGGGCATCCCTTTTTTTTTTCTCAAGCTCTAACAATTCTGCTATCCCGTTCTCTCCAAATACTCCAAATCCAAGCAGCAATCCAAACTAATACAAGTTTGTCATTGCCTCTTTTTTGACAAATTTGTTCCCCTAGGAACCAATCCTTCACATGTCTTGGTTTAGGCAATAATTCCCTTGATTTTTCTGGCTTTAGTAATAATTCTCTTCACATACCAGCAATTCAAAAATAGATAATTCACTGATTCCTCTTTAGAATAAAAGACACACTGCATACTGCCAATCTATCCTTTCTTTATCAAATTATCTCTAGTTAAAATTTTATTCCGACAAATCAACCATAAAAAAGGCTCTTACTTTGAGAGGGATTTTCATTTTCTAGATCCAGAGAAGCCTTTTCGGCATGATACCACCATTATTTAGAAAACTATACAAGGATCGAACATTGTATATGCCATTACTATTGAATCTCCACTAAGGCACATCTAGACCATTTGACAGGGTGATACCATTCGTCTGAACCAACATTTTCATAGTTTTTCATCCTTCCTTAATTGCTCAAACAACTGTCTTCTATAATGTAAAGTCTAGATATTGCTATTCCATGCTTCTTGAAGTGTTGCATACAGATCCTCTACGATTTCAAAAATGTAACTAAACTGGGAGGCCAAGTTGCATTTCCCCATCCAAATATTTTTCCAAAACTTCAGTGTTCCCACTACTCATTATCCAACTCACCCTAGACTTAACAGTCTGGTTTGTAAGACACCCTTCTAGAAAGGGGACACTTTATTCAATATTGATGGCCTCAGCCTTAACCCTTTCTTAATATCGTTAACTAGCCACCTTAGTCCAGAGATGATTATTAGAATTAGGCAACCTCCACCACCATTTTGCTAATACAGCCCTATTCTTATCAGTAAGGTCTGTCACTCCCAAACCCAAATTCTTTCTTCATACATACCTTCCTCCAATTTATCAATACATACTCCTTGTCCTCAGTTGCATCCCTCTAAAGAAAATTTCCGTCTTAGTCTATCAATTTTACTCTTTATCCATACAGACATTTGAAAGAAGTTGAGATAGTAAAGAGGTATAGTGTTCAAAACAGAATTGATCAAGGTAATTCTCCCTCCTAAGGAGAGGATTTTACCTTTCCACTCTACCAATTTCTTCTCAATCTTATTGATAATTGGGGTCCATTCTCACTTTCTAAGCTTACTATTATGTAAAGGTAGCCCAAGATATTTTATGAGCAATTTTTTCATTTGACAATTCAGTGTGTCAACCTCTTCCTCTTCTCCACATTTGACCCCAAATATATAAGGGAACTCTTCTCAAAATTTATCTTCGTCCCTGAAATAGCCTCGAGACAATAAAGAATAAATTCAGGGTCCCCACTTCCTTCCCATCAACCTTAAGAAAAATTGATGTATCATCTGGATATTGTAGGTTTATAATTCTTTTATTTCTGGTATCACCCCCAAAGCCACTTAAAATCCTCTTAGCTTTAGCTTGCTCGCTCTTTCTATTTAGATTATCAACCACCAACAGAAATAAGTTAGGGGACAAGGGATCCCCTTGCTACAACCATTTTCTATACCTGAAGTACTCTCAATCTCCTCTTTTAATTTTAACAGTAGAGAAACTCGTCGAAACCAACTGCATGATCCACTGAATCCAATTCTCTAGGAACCCTCTCCAATGTAGAATCAGTTAATAAGTCTCATCTCACATTATCATAAGCTTTTTTAAAATCAAGCTTCAATGGTATCCCTTTTTCTTCTTCTTTATCCTCGTGAGCGACCATACTATCCAGAATATATCGATTCCTAATAAAGGCACTTTGATAGTCTACTATTAAATTACCAATTACTGAGCATAGAAGACCGGTGAGTACTTTCATTACAATCTTATAGCTACAATTTAACAAGTTGATCAGTCGAGAATGGTGATCTTTATCATTTATGATCTAACAATCTCCCTCACTTATAGACCTGAGACATTTGATGAGCTTAAAAAGTGGACTTGACTTATATTGGTTTAACTTTTTTTAAATTTAATTGACAAGGTAGGCATAGTAGGATTCTAACTCAGGACCTCCTGTTTTGATACCATATCAACCCCTCGAAATTCTAGTCAACAAAATCCCATGAATCCTTAGAATTTTGTTGACTAGAATTTTGAGGGGTTGATCTGTAATTTATGATCAGAATGACTTATTTGGAACTTTGTTTGTGCCATTATGGTGTTTCCAGAATGCATTTTATTAGTTTATCATCAGAACAACTTTTTTTATGTTCATGTCAACATGACAATCAACTTTTTTTCTTTTTCATTAACATTAAACTGATCAACTTGCTCTGATTCTGGGAGAGCCTGAGCATATATTCTTCACTCCCTCAGTATGTTAGTTGCTGCTACCAGTGTGGTTGAGTATGTTTGAAAATTTCTTACTCATCTTCTGTTTTCTGGATAAGGTTGGTGACCCAGTTCAGTTGCCAGCCACTGTAATTTCTTCAACTGCGGAGAAATTTGGGTAAGTCAATATTTTACATCTTCTAGTGTATCTTTTGCCTAAATATTTTGCAACTGGTAAGTCTGCTCTTGTGATCTTATAGGTATGGAACAAGTTTATTTAAAAGATTTCAAGCTGCTGGCTTTCCTGTACAAATGCTTAAGATTCAGTATCGCATGCATCCAGAGGTCAGATAAATAGCCATTGTTGATTAAATGATTAAAGTATTTTTCATGTCTCATTAACTCATTCAGTTGAACACAGATAAGTATTTTCCCCTCGAAAGAATTTTATGGTGGTTCTTTACAAGATGGAGAACTAGTCAACAGAAAACGTCCTTGGCATTCCTACCGTTGCTTTGGTCCATTTTGTTTCTTTAATATAGACGGGATAGAGACCCAACCATCAGGAAGTGGGTCTTGGGTGAACGAACAGGAGATTGAGTTTATAGCCATCTTGTATCATCAACTGGCAGCCCGTTATCCAGAACTCAGGTCTGGTTCTCAGGTGGCAGTAATATCTCCATACAGATATCAAGTAAAGCTCTTGAGGGAACATTTTCGTGCGACTTTTGGGGATCAGTCTGATCAAGCTGTGGATATTAATACGGTTGACGGATTCCAGGTGATTAGCACATGTAGTAATTATTAATGCATGCATTATTTGTGATACATAAATTTATATACAAATGTTCTTTTTATCTCTGCAGGGACGGGAAAAGGAAGTTGTCATCTTTTCCTGCGTTAGAGCAAATGAAGGGAAAGGGATTGGCTTTGTTTCGGATTTCCGCAGAATGAATGTTGGCATCACCAGAGCTAGATCCTCTGTCATGGTAAGTAATTCGTTGAGATGGATGTTTACCTTCTTTTTGTTCAGCAATAGTGACTGGTCACAATCAGCCAAACCCACGCATAATTTTGATTGGATCTTAGCAACCAGGATGAGATTCATACAGTATCTGGAAGTAGAAGAAGAATAAGTGTCTGAATATTCATTAATGATATTGACTTCTTAGAGAAGTTAGAGAGTGACATAACTTGCTAAGTAGCTGATCTTGTTCTGCTGTTCTTTTTTCTTCTTCTGGCTTCACAGAGAAGTCAGAGCTGAGATGGTGGGGGATGGGTCGTGCTGTGATAAATTGGGTTGATGGATGGTAAATTAAGGATATGTTGTCTGCATAGGATGAAGCCGTTGTGAAGGTGGGGTAAGAACTAAGGATAAGCAATGGTTGGTTCAAAGTAGGCAGAACATGCACAGAGAGAAAAATCAATATTGTTTACTTTGGGGAACACAAGTATCACAGGTATTTTGCAGGGAAAGAACTCAGTTTACTTATCTAGGAAAAGGAAGTGAGAACAACCTTCTTATTCAAAATACAGGCATAAATGAAAGTATTACTGCCAAGCTGTACTCGAGACTCAAGAGGATCATCAACCACACTTAGTTGAGAGACATCACAGCTACCAAAGGGGCGGCAGTGGGAATCCTGGGCACTGAGTGAAATTCTGATTTAGTAAATACTAAATATCATGAGTGAAGATGGGAGAGGAGGGGACTTGGGCTTTTATTATTTGAGGAAAAAACTCAGGAGATTCAGATTTTCTGATTCTTGAATCTTCCTTGGATAGCTCAAGCCAAGATGAATTTCATGGGGGTAAACCTGGTCTTGTAATTTGATCAGAAACTTTTTAATCCAATGTCAATCCCTTAACCAGTTAATGTCACTTTCTATGTTTTTGTTTTCAATTAAAATGCTGACACTAATGGTATACAATGTTAAATCTGATGGTGCTGAAGGTGGTGGGTTCTGCATCAACTTTGATGCAAGATGATCATTGGGGTAATCTAGTGAAAAGTGCGAAAGATCGAGATCAGTTCTTCGAGGTATGTTGTTTTAGCCTCTTCGTCTTTTCCAACTTGGTAGCCGGATTACTTCAGAAAGTATTGTCCTGCAGGTCTCAAAGCCTTATGCCACATTCTTTGGTGATGGTAAATTGGAGTCGATGCGAGCACAGAAGCAGCAGCTGGAGAAAGATCTAAAGAAGGACGAAGCATTGGAGCAAGTGCATGATGAAATGGCAAGAATGGAAAATATGGTTGTTGATAATGGCGATGACAATGCCGACGGATTGGCAGATGATGGTGTTGATGTCGACGATGGAGGAGGCTATGATGATTGAGTTGACGGGAGGACCTGCAGTGGAGTCCTTCGGGTGATACCGGAAATGAGCACAATCAATACTTTTGCAGCATTGCATTGTGAAGAGGATTGTCTGCCCCATCTAGATCTTGCCTCTTATCATTCTTTTGGGCTTAAACACCCCTATAAATCAGTTATTGCATAATTTTTGTGAGGTTGATAATATAAATATCATTAGAAATTAGAACATCAGAATAGAGGGCCGATAGTACTGTGATTGGGGAACAGCGTACAGTATGTAGGGGAGTGCTAGCTGATTTGTTCATGTAACTTT
This sequence comes from Typha angustifolia, assembly GCF_048772165.1. Lineage (NCBI taxonomy): Eukaryota > Viridiplantae > Streptophyta > Magnoliopsida > Poales > Typhaceae > Typha > Typha angustifolia. The sequence goes on from NC_133239.1 coordinate 3,620,135, forward strand.
TTGATCCAGTTCCCACTGTATTCCTAGCCATTTGGAAGTTCTCAAAAAAGAAAGAAAAAAAAGAGAGAGAACATCACTACCAAGGAAATGCAAAAGATGTTTCTTCCATTTACTATTTCCTTTTCCCTTTCGTTCTAATCTAGTTTTGTAAAGTTTGTATACTGATTTCATATTGATGTATATTGATATTTTTTAAACAAAAGAGACTTTCATTTATTTTGATCAATGTTACAAGTCAATCTGAACGGTGGATCAATCCATTTTTTAATAGTATATTCTCGAATGGCGACTGTCAAGAGTGTGGGCTCTTGTGTTAGTTGACATACTCGTGTAGTCGTGTAACAGATCCTATACGAAAGGTGAGAAAAAATTATATTGGTATATACTGATAGTGTTAGCTATTTATATTAAAACTGCACGAACTAGTATCTATATTTATATGCTCCCACATCTTTAGTATACATTGATTTCTTTTCTAAATTATAACAAATTTCTCGTCCTTAATATTGTGTTAAAAAAACCAAATAATTGTTTTATTCTCACTTTGTTCTGTCTATTTTCCCTAAAACTCGCATGTTATTTTTTTAATAAAAAAATCTAATGGATCACTATGGAGGAGGATATTTTATATGTTTCCGATGATGAAGAAATTCAATGGATCACGAAAAATAAAAGAAAAAAATCTATTTAAAATAAAAGACAGTTCAAAAGGTCAATATGAAATTATCCCTTTATTTAGTGGCAGTACTTGGTACACTGTAAGATGATTTCCAGTCGATGCCATTCAGTGGCATCATATTTTATATACGAAGACAAGGTATGCAGGAATATCATGCAGTCCACCACCACCGCAGCCCAGACAAAGCTTACATTCACAATTACCTACAGAAATGGTTGAAGGGTTGCTGTTTTTTACCAACTAGGTACCTTGCTCATGACCAAGGTGGTCATGAGTTCAACTCCAACCCCAAACAATATGGTGGAGAAATTGTTTGGTGGTTGGTAGTTTGGTGGCTTGGCTCAATTCGGTTGATGGCTCACGGTTAGCTTGGAAGAACAGCTTGGCAACGCAACGGCTTGGAGCAGGTCTCGACGGCGTTTGATTCGAAGCAATTGTTTGGCGACGCATATGGCTTGAAGTCTAGACTAGACAGCTAAAAAACTCGGTGGGGCCTAAAGTGCCTCTGTATCTAGGGAGGGTTGGTCCTTTGTCCAACCCATATCTAGCCTTCGGGCTCATGAATGATCAAAAAAAAAAAAAAAAGGAAGGGTTGCTGTTTTATCCAATTTGCTGCAAAACTTTGGGCTTGATTCGAACGTCAAACAGCTATCTTCTACCAGCTAGATAATTCATGGAAGCAATTCTTATGTGTAACACGCTATAATAACCAAATATTGAGATCGATTTGCAGAATATGAACCAAAAAAACATATGCCCAAAAGGGGGCATTTTATGGCGGCGCATTGTATAATTTTCTTTGAAGAACTATGAGTTCTGTAACACATTGGCCTCGCTAAAAATGTTTTGACAACTATTACATCACAAAATTTTGGGCTTCGTTGGAGATGTCGTCTTCTTGCCGTTTCTTTGAAGCAAACTCAAATTATAGTAGTATTACTAGGCTTTTCTTGGTGCGATGGGTTGAATGAATCTAGGATTCTAAGTTGATCTCACATCACTGTCCTTTGTCTATCGCCCATATCATCTTCGCCCTCAACCTGTCACCACAAAGTAGATATTAATAGTTTGTCCACATGTTATTGAGTTCTAGCATTAAAAATTATAGGAACTACAAAAACTAACTAATGTAAAGAATGTGGATAACTTGCAAATCAGTCAAAAGTGTAAAGACCATGTAGAGGAGCTTGTGATCATTCTTAACTATGATCATCCATCCTTCTATTTACCATTATTCTTGCAAAGACCATTTTCTTCTCCCTCTGGAAGACCTATCCGAAATTTGGTCCTCCAACTTACATGGATAAGAAATTAGGATTGCAGGAAGAAATCTAGTTGATGGTTTTGCTTGAGCAGAAGAGAACATAACTGGGCTCCCCAATAGAATGTTTAACCATCCATTCAACCTATGTACATAAAGTGTTCAACAAGAAAATAGAGTAATAATAAGGGTTGCAAAGAATGTAACCAGAAAGCACTATTGCATATCGGAACCATCTTAAGTACAAATAATTAGATTTCATGCCCTCTAAAAGATGGAAAAAAATATAACAGATGCAGTGTTACCAATCTCAGGAAACACGTACCACTGCTTGTCTAATGTGAAGAGAACAAAAAAATATATGGATGGAAACAACTGGAAAGCTATCAAAAGAGAGACTATATATATATATATATTGAAACAACTTCAAACCCCAGGCATAATATAAGGATGCTGCAAGGAGATGACCTTGTGCTAGGTCAATGTTAAAATATAACCTATGAAATATTCAATTCAATCATTTGCTTCCACATCCTGTTGAAATTAATCTGAGACCCAAGGGACTACAAAATCAGTATATCGCTTAACCAGTATTTACTTTGGATTTCATACAGAGAAATAGAACTTATCAGGTTGTCTTTAAAAGTAAATTTAATCTAGTGAGGCAATCACTGAAAAGAAAATAAAACTGCACATTACCTCAACAATAACCCTCCCCTTTCTTTTCACATTTGCGCCAGATTCACTACTATCCAGCTTTCCAGAATTAGAGCCGGATCCTTTACGCGTTTTCTTTGCAATATGTTGATCAGATGGATCTTCTAAATCATCTTCATCCATGCCAACTGCACCAGATATATCATCAATAAAGAGGAGGACTCAAATTATACAGATTAACAGCAGTATAACAAGGTCAGAAAATCGGTACACTTTTCTTCCGCTGTTTACTTAGAATCTAAGAAGAAAAGAACGATAGGATACTAAAACCAATAACCAACTATTTATACTCCATCGGGTTCTTGTTGGCAACCGCCAACCAATAAATTGGCATTCATACACTCTCATAGTGCCTTAAAAATAACCAGTGGTTGTATTGTCTTAGTTCTAGGTAAAAGAAGCCACCTTTAGAAGGTCAATGGTAGTAGATTATCAATTTTCGACAAAGGAGCCTGAACATATGTAAAAGAAGGAAAATAATCTTTACCATACTCATCATCCTTTAGTAAGCCTCCAAAGTCTTCTATGTCTTCTTCCTCTTCAAGTTCATCATAACCTTCGACATATTCTACCTCAGGCTCCTAGATTTTATCAAACAAACACAAACAAGCCATGATAAAATGGATATATACCAGAAGTAATTGCAAAATAATGTAGGTTGTTGAAACCATACTTCCTCCTCTTCCTCTTCAGCAGTCGGCTGTAGACCTTCCATTTCAAGGACATTATTGTAAGCCTCAACAGGATAATTATATATGTCACCATAAACACCTTTCTTGAGACGCTCCAACAATTCCTTTTCGATACTCTGCAGAACAACTAAATATGTTAGTTCCTAAATGTTTCCAAAATGGCAATAAGGTCTGAGCTCCAGTGGGGCATAATGGAGAACCTTGTCAAGTATAGCAGCTCTTTCAGCTTTTTCCTCCCTCCTAGCCTCTCGTTTCTTTTCTTTTCTAGGAACTGTCATTATTTTTTCCCTAAAATAGAGAGAGAAAAATATATCATGTTGTGCAGGAATCTTCACCTTCCATAAGGAAACAAAATTTACTTAAATGGGGGAAAGTATGACCTACAACAAGAAAAAAAAAAGTGTTTGCATACTTTATGGGTTTGCTCATGATCCTGAGACAAATCTTTCAGATTTTTCTTTTTGTAAGATTTAGAAAGACTTCCTTCACTACATAGGGCACAAGGTTGCTGCTATCCTCCTACATGTGTTGGAAATGGAGAGGAATCGTTTTCATTACATTAAAAGAATCTATCTTCAATATTTTAACAAGAGTCTTGAAAGTACAGCCATGACCGATGTCCTAGGCGTGGAGCTAAAGTAAAACATTGAGCTACTGTTGGATACTGACAAGCATCTCATTTAACCTGTTCACTATATAAGACACTGAACTCGCAGTTAACCAACTCTTTTGGGAAACTAGAACAGTAATTCCTGCCTGTAAAACGTGTTAAATTGCAGCCACATAAAGGTTGATATTACTGCAAAATGCTAATAAGACACCCCTTCCTCTTCCCTAACACCACAAAATGTGTACCAGCACTCCAGATGACAGGTACCTTTGTGGATAAAAAATCTATACTGGCCTACATGATTCCCTGCACAAATCATAATCTGAGGAAGATAAAACTAACATGAATCCCTACCTCACTTTCAATTGAAGCTTCCTCATTCTTATGCGATACTGGGTCATCTTAGTGAGGCGTTGCTTGACTTTGTGCACAAGTAATTTAGGCCAGTATTCCTGCCGAAACCAAGGTTTGTCAGCATCTTGTAAGATTTACCAGATCTTGCATATCTTATCAGGTCAGTTACAGATTTAGAGCATTATACCAAGTGCTTGTCAATAGCTTCAAGAGCTTTCTCATAATTTCTATGCAGCTTAACTCGCTCCCACAATTTATTTGGCATGTGAGCCCTTTCAATAGTTTTCATATACAAGTAAAACACTCCTGCAAGACCCAATATTCAATATTTTTAACCATTAGTGCAAAACAGAAATTACAGGCAAGAAATGACAATCTATATCAATCAGCTTTAAAAACCACACAGAAATTACAGATAAGAAATGACAACCTATATCAGTCAGCTTTAACAACCACACAAAACCTCTAACGCATCCTAAAAACAAAAATCACATTCATGGGCTTTTTCTTTGCTTATGATATTATAAAGAAAATAATGAACTACGGCAAGGTGTTCTTCAAGGTCTCTTCTCATGATTAGCATAAAGAAGTCTCACAAACTAATAAATGGGCTGACATTTTTATTCAAAATTCTATGCCAAGATTTCCTCTCCTTCAATATCTATCTGTTTGCAAGGTAATGTTATAACTCAACTTCACCATATTTCTCATTTATGTTGGAATGACAATGTTTAAATTCACTAAGGTGGAAACTAGAGACCCACTCTCTTGAAATCATAGCTCTATTCCTAATTCCAGGATCCACATAATTGGTTAATTTCTATAGTAACCCATCTTCAAAAATCTCCATAAGCTACAAACCAATTCAGAACTCTTAATGCACCGAAAAGAAAAGTTAATAAAGCAGTAATATTAGATGTCATATATCCTACTCTATTTGTGTAAGAGAAATTCCATCTTTTTCCTAATATCAATGACTTGACCAAACCTCAAATAATCTGAACAGAAGCTAAAACAAGGCAAAGAAATCGGCCCCTTCACAATAAAAACTCGTCTTTAATACTATAACATGAACACGACAGGGAAGAATCACTAGTTCTGGCACATTACAGAAGAACTAAGACCACAGTTTCTACCAAAAGGAGGAGCTTTAGACCTTCATGATCACGAATCGTGGCATAGCGGCTGTTAGCTAGGGGACATGAGCTCCGATTGCAAATCCCCGTGACATTATTCGGATTTCTACAGAAGATCCCAGTAGTGATCCTACACGATTCCCAAGCATTAAATACTCGACGTACGAAACCAAAATTTACTTCCCAAAGCAAACAATTCTCGTGGAGAGGAAGAGGGATTACTTGGCCATGTAGCTGCAGTGGTTGTGCCTGATCACCTGCCATATCACGTCGTCGTGCTGCATTTTTCTTCTACCTTGGAGAAAAAATCGAACCGGAGATAGGGTTTCGACTCCTACTAGTATCTTTAGAGGAGAGGAATGGAATTAGGGCTATTTTAGGCGGTAAGTGTGCTCACGGGCCGGACCTTGAATTGGAACCCTGGAAACCAACGGCGGCGAGGGCGAAGAAGGAGAAGACGAGGCGGATTAGGGTTTAGGGCCTGGGGGTTTAGGCTGCGGGTTTGCGGGTCGGGCTTCATGCTGCGGATCTCGGGCCGGGAAACTGAAAGCCCAATTCAACCCAATGGGCTCTGGGTTGTTATTGGGCCGGGCCTAATTCGGGTCTGGTCTGGATTTGGGATATAACCGTTAGTCACCCATTAACCAAAATATTAAAAGACTTAATTACCTCCACATAAATTCAATTTTAACTATTAGCAATTTAATTATTGTGATTGTGAGAAATGTTTTCTTCAATAAACCTTATTATTTTCAAATTTTGAATGAAAATTTTAATAATTGCAACTTGGTTATGGCCATAAAGACATTATATTTTTAAGCTCAAGTATAAAAAGGTAAATTAAAATTGAGCCCAAAAAAAAAAAAAAAAAAGAAGAATAAAATAAAATGTAATATGTTTGATAGATAGTCATATAATTTTTATGCTATCTGGTCATTAATTTGATCAACGAGGAATTTTCTTGGGTCCAATTGCTTTTAGTTCCCTTTCCAAGCTATGTTGGACTTTTTGTTGTCTACTTTGAATGAAGTCACAGAGCACATCATTCAATTCTTTCCTTAGTCCTATGGACTGATATCTTATTGTGCTCTTATTGTGGGAGAATAATTTCTAGAACTATGAATGTATCTTAAAAGTTCTAGCGTATGATGCACGTAGTTTTATTCTCATTTTCAAAGCAGTTATTTAAGTGATTGTTTACTTATTATATTACTACAAAGAGGCTTATAATAGAATAAGATTTTTTTTCTCATTTTATATCGGTGCCTCTTAAAAATTTTAACTCTCAAACCTAACTAATCATAAAATTTTCATTAATTTGTATGTAAAAAGGTTATTATGTTTTGTATTAAATTATTAAGATATTAACTTATATTTATCAAAAAAAAGTGATATACCAAAAATTAATTGTTTTGAAAGATATACGTATATAAATAGAAAATTTAAAAAGATATACACACAGATGAGAAACTCCATCGCCGCGTTGTCACAGCTCCCGCCTCGCTGTGCCCAAAGCGGGGTGAGCGAGTTTCGGTTCGATTAACTTTAAAAGCTATTGAGCGTAGTTATCAAAACATCACCGTCAATATTGACTCGTAATCTCTCTCCAATGTATTGTGGTTGAAATCTCCGAGACCATGATGGCTCACAAATATGCTTCTAGATATTTTTTAACTTTTGGCAAGGTTCTATACTATCTCTATTCCTCACTGTTTAATAGAAGCCAACCGACATACAAATTGGTTAGCTAATTTAGGCAAAGATTAGGATTTTTCAGCTATCTGGGTAGACTCAATCTCCAACTCTTTACATAAAATTCTCTACAGAAATATAGAGGGTATTATCTCGGATACCTAACGTACATCTGTACCCCTCTTTTGAGGTAATTGTATTAACTTTTTCTATTAAAAAAAGAAAAACAAAAGTGTCTACATAAAACAAACAAACCTTAATTTTACTGTTAATTAAGCTTTCATGAGATAGAATCTCTAGATGAGATTGTAATCTCAAAGGGTTCTGGTCAATGAGAGAGAGAGAGAGAGAGAGGTTCGAAAGTCGGTAGATGTCATCTTCCTCCTAGCCGTGTAGGGAAGGCTTATAAGGTGCCGACATCTTCTTAACTTGTGATGACAGAGAGTAACGTCAAGCTTTTTGACGCCAAAATATAAAGAAAGAAAGAGAAAGAGAGAGAGAGGTGGCTGGGTTTCCTCTCATCCAAGGCAACAAATGTGAAGAGATAAAAGAGGACTCTATTTACTCCCTTACGTCGACTTGGATCAACTTCTACTTACCAAGATGCAGACGTTTGAATGCAACGGGTGGGAAAAATTTCTCTGTGAAAAGACTCGTATAACAAGACTGAGACTTAGTAGTTAAGTATACAAGGCACAATAGTAACTATTAGGCAAATTACTTTCTACCTCTGGGTTGTTCTGTGGCCCTAGTTTAATTTGCTATTAAATTTCACCTGAAAGAAAGTACCTCTACCATCATTGGCAAAATAAACTGTACTTTATCTATAGCCTTTTATTTTTATGGGCTTGATCTAACTAGTTAAGGTGATTTAAGGGCTCATAATTAAATCTAAATTAACACATTAATCTAGTGCATTTATAATCTAAATTATACTCGCTCTAATCAACTATAGAGAACTAAGCTCTTTTGGTTGTTTGATGAGTGAGATATTTCATAGTATTATGAGACAGTGTAGGAGATGAAATGTAAATAATCCTTAAGAAAATATAATCATGAGGAATATGACAATTATACCCATGCTTAAGGGTGTTCTCGTCATTATAAAAGAGTTAGTCTTTATAGATGGTACTTTATATTTTATAAATATCATTTCCCTTCTTGATATGCATAAGAGAGTACTAGATATTTTGGAGTTAATTATATTTTAAGCTCATCAACTATTATACAGGATCACTTTCACTCGTGGAGAAAAAGAAATAACTGATATATTATATAAACTATTTAAATTATATTAATAAGCTCCTTTAATCTATATTTTATTAGAAATTCTGATAGAGATTTTTTTTAAAAAATTTAAATTAATAGATGGATAAAATAATCCTCTTTTTTTTCGAAAGAATGTCCTTAGTGGAGAGGACTAATTAATATAATCAGATAATTTATGAAGCAGATGTACCCATTTTTTTTTAAATTGAGTGAAAGTGATATAATTTAATATTTGAGAGTATCCAAATATAATTAATCTTATATTTAATTAAATTTTATTTTGTGCACTAGTACTTTTTATATTTTCGATGATACCAATCTGATTCTAAAAGTCACAAAAAATTTGATCCAAAATAAGTAACTAAATTAAAAAATTTATAAATTATAAAATATAAAATTATGTATAGCCGAGTCAGACACTATTTCTTTAGACCAATTTGTCATCCACCGATTGCTTCTGAAACAGTAGATATCGATCTCCCAAGATATAATAACTGTCTTGTACTTAAAATGAAACAGTTATTCGAATGCGTTGTGAAAATTGAACCGTGTTATACTCTCCCAAATGTAGACTAAAATCTTAAAAGTACCTAAAAGAAATGAATCAGATTCTATGTAAAAATAATACAGATTAACAGCCTATTTATAGAATTAAAATAGCTAGACGAAGAATATAACCGGTCACAAATAGATGCACTATTTCGTGTCTAAACGAATTAACAGTTTTATTATAAAAGAATGCACCACTTTGTGTTCAACGAACTAACTGATTAACTGTTTTAATTGAATGGACACACCACTATGAATTCGAGTTCAATAACCAACTGACTTAAACCTAACCAGATTCGAATATATATCAGACAAAAAATTAATTTGGACTTGACTCACACATCGAGCTGGGTAGAACGACCCTGTGTAAGTTAAGCTATATAATATCTTTTACCTACAAAATAAATACCTTTTTTGGGGTTTAAACCAATAAAATGTTTAGCACTTATGTAGTTATATACAATACTAATATTTTTTTTTAAATATTCAATACGGTACTAAACTCACTTTTCTTTATTTTTCATTGTCATGATACCCACTTTAGAGCCAAATTTTATTTATTTCTCATTATAAATTTGAATTAATAAATATATAACAATAAAGTACTCTTTGAACTAAATTAATTTCACCAGCAATCCATCATTAATAATATATGGTACCCACTTAAAACTTAGCTCAAAATTAATAAAAATTTATATTAAATATATAATATTTTCAACATATATCTCTGAAAAATTTATTACGATTGAATTAGGTCTTAATTGAAAGAAAATACAATCATGAAAGCAACAAGTTATCCGCGGTTGAGATATTACTGTATTAGAGTGGAGCTAACTTTTGGTTATTAAATAATACTTAATTAATAATTTATCGTCTTTACCTTATTACTCCGGTCATTTAGGGCATTGTACTTTTTCATAGCATTTAAAAGATATTATAAATAATGATAACCACTTTAATGTCAATTGTACTCTTACCCCTATTAATACGCATTACTTTGAATATTACATTACCCCCGGTCACTAATTACATAAGTTTTGTCATTAATACAATAGTAGAAAGCGATCTGAGGATATTCTAGGCATTATCCAATTGCCGACAGTGCCCCCTTATTCGCTCAATAATCCATGTGGGGCTCCAGACTTTATCCACGCATTAAAACTACACATCAACACTTGACCACAATATTTGACCACCAATAGTTCACGAGGGTTGCGTTTTTCATCTCATTCAGTCAAACACCGGGGCCTCCGAACCGGGGGGTGGGGCCGACCACGTTTTAATCTACGTGTCAAATTTTATGCAAGGGAGGGTGTGACCAAGGGTGTCAATAACTAGGAAAAGAAAATTATACGTGCGATCGCATTATCCACTCGCTTCAACCGACGCTTTAACAGTCGCACATATCCGTGATCTTCGCAAATCACAACCGTCCAACTATAACGTCGCCACACCACCCCTTTCCCCTATATAAACCCCACCCCGCTATTGCTATTCTCCACAAAGATAATAGCAAAAACTTTGTTCCCTGCTTACACTACTAGCTGACATAAAAATGTCCGAGGAGAAGCACCACCACCTCTTCCACCGCCACAAGGAGGAGCAGCCGGCCGAGGAGGAGGTCGTCTACCAAGAGACCGCCTACGGCACTGACGCCGACGGCGGTTACAGCACGGCCACCGCGGTCGTCTCGGAGAACGACGACTATGTGAGGTACGAGAAGGAGGAGAAGCATCACAAGCATAAGGAACATCTCGGCGAGATGGGCACCCTGGCCGCCGGCGCCTTTGCTCTGGTAATTCCTTATAAAATAAATTATTATTTAGTCTTTTTCTGGACGAGAAATTAATAAATTTAGTTGATTTGTGAAAATAGTATGAGAAGCATGAGGCCAAGAAGGACCCGGAGCACGCCCACAAGCACAAGATCGAGGAGGAGATCGCCGCCGCCGCCGCCGTGGCGGGCGGAGGATATGTGTTCCACGAGCACCACGAGAAGAAAGAGGCTGAGGAGGAGGTGAAAGAGCATGGGGGCCATAAGCACCACCACGGCCTCTTCTAAACAGAGTGCATAATATATGGACTCGTTTATATCGAATTGCACCCCCAAATAAGAGCTTGTTTGTTTGTTGGTTCTCTTGTTGTCTCACTAAATGGGTGCGTTTGGTTTATTTGTATCTGGAGACTTTGTGTTATAATTATATCAGTATGTATATATATCCTTTGATCGAGTCCAGTAATCAAGTATTATATCTTAGCTAAGCTCATGCACTCCAACATACTTGTATAAGGGCATGCTTGTCCTTCCAAGAAAGTTGCTCCCCAAACCTTTGAAATGAGTCCTGACATTTGGTCTTATCGTTATTCTTGAAATAATTCAAAGTATAAGTAACTTAGGCCCTGTTTGGTTTATCGAGATTAAGCTTCAAACTCAATTAATTAGTATAATTTTTTATTTTAATTTTTTTAAAAATAAATTTATTTAAATATAAAAAATTAAAAAAAATATTTAATTACTGAACTAGTTTAAGGATTCATAAATCAGTTAAGAAGACTGACCATATTTTAAAATGATGCTTGTTGCCTAAATTCAAAGCAAACAAGATCTTAGATAATGATCATATCGACTACCCACCTAGACGGGAGACTATAGAGGCCATAGGAGAGGGGCCACATTGATTGAACTATTTGAACCTCTTGACTTGGGAATTTACATGGTAAGGTTTAATATCGTATGAAACAGATATTTGAGATAGAAAAAGACGTGTGCACTAGTGGGCCCCTTTTGGGTTAAATTTTGATATTTGCTTTAAGGCTCAATAATCAAATTTATTAATTTATATATATTTTTCCCATCCTTTCGTTTTCTCTACTGGGGATTCCTTAGCTACATGGCTGCATCTTTTTTCCTCTTCCTCCCCTAGCAAGTCGGGCTAGGCGGAGGGAAAAGGTTTAACTCCGACCTTGATGGTCTCTTTCCCATTCTCCTCTCCTCCTTTACCTCCTCCCCTCTCATTATTGGGATTGCCCTCACTTCCGCTCAACAGAACCAGAAGGTGCGGGAGAGGCTAAGGGGTCCCCTCTTCCTATCTCCCCTCTATCTGTATCTACCTTCAATTGGCACGGTGTAAGGGGTGGGAGGGTGGCCGAACCCCTTCTCGCCTCATTTTTGCTAGCTCTAGCTAATGATTGTTTCTCACTTGAGGGTTGATGGGTTGCAGCGTGTTGTTTTGGATTTTTTTTTATGGTGAATCTTCCCTTGCCAATATTAATTTTTACCTTCCCTTCCTTGTCATTTCACCGGCGATTAGAGCTTATCGGTTGTTTGATTTTTCGACACATCTCTGCATGTTATCAATTTTGAGTTATTTTTTCTTTCCTATTGTAACGCGACGGTGAATGCATATGTGTCATGTTTGAGTCGAGTTTGATCGAGCCTAGCTCTAATCAAACTTGAATCAAACTTGAATTCAAAATAATTTTGAACATATATTTATAATTAAGTTTAAATTAAAATTATTTCAATTCAAACTAGTTTCAAACTATTTTCAAGTTCGAGCTTCGATAAATAAGTAATTTCAAATCTTAATTAATTTTCAAGCTAAATTTTAAGCTCGATCAAGCTTGAAATAAATTAAGCTTAATTTATGCTCATATTAAGCTTAAAATATGGCTTCACTTAAAAATATAAACTAATAGAATAAGTTTCAACCACTGGCATAGTGTTCGGATGATGATGCTATGAGTTTAGCCCATCTGGAGTCGTTTAAGTAAGGATGGTTAGCCCACTTACCAAATCCTTGTATAAACTAGTCTTATCCTACAGCGTTCTTTAATGGTCGTCGAAAATAAAATTCAAATAATTATTTCAAGCATAATCTTACCGACAGACAAAAAATTTCGAAAATCACAAACATTTACATGATCTTTCGAATATATATTTTTATAGGAAAAAAAATTTCATGTTTAAATATAAGGGTCAACTCATAAATCCCTCCTCTCCTTTCCTTCTCCCCATCCCCTATATCATCATGTCCTCCTCCTCGCCACCGGCGCCGGCACCTTCCCGTCGAAGAGCTCGTCAATATAACTCTCCAAGTCCTCCGCCCCGAACTTGACGTACTTCTCCGTCTGCCTCCCCGGCGTGAGGCACTGCGCAAACCTCCCAAGGAACGACCGGTACGCCGGCACGACCACCGCCGACACCGACACCCTCAGCTCCGACTGCAGCTGCTCGTCGCTCACCACCCACGCGCTCTGCGTCCGGTGTATCTCTTCGAACAACGAGTTAAAGCTCTTCAGCCTCTCTTTCACCACCGGCTTCTGCACGCCGCCCTTCGCCGCCGTCAGCCCCTCGTCTTTAAAGCAAGCGAGCACTTTCGCCCACGTCTCCCTCTGGTAGTTCTTATGGTATTGCCTCAGATTGGAGGACCTTTTTCTATACCACGTCTCGCCTAAAAGCATATTGATCTCGGATGAGCCTTTGATCTTTTGGGCTATGTATCTCCCGTTGTTCATGAGGAAGATGTTACTTAGAGCTGGATCTTTGTAGAGCTTAGACTTGGCTTCGAGGTTGGAGTCGAGGAGATCCATGAGCTCCATGAGTTGGACGGAGAAGGGGGTGTGGTGGTCATGGAAGACGAGATCGAGTGTGTTCTTGTACTCGCATGCGTATTTGATGTAGTTCATGACGTAGCGAGTGAGAGGGTGAACGGCGCCACCGGGGACCGGGGTCTTGGCAGCGTCGGACTTGACGGAGCCCTCGAGGTCGCAGAAGATTGAGATGGCGGCGTCACCGAGGCGGGAGCGCACGGATGTGAGCTCGTCGGCGAGGGAGAAGTCGTCGGCTTGGTCGGGGAGGAGTGAGTCGATCGTGGGAGTCGCGTCGCGGAGGGCGTCGTAGATATCGAGCACCTTGAAGAGCTTCTCCGCCGAGCGCTTGGTCATGGCAACGGCCTCCGGTAAGACGAGGAGGTGGAGGAGAACGCCGCCGGCGACGGTGTGGAAGAGGGTGGTAGATATATCAGGGTCAACGGAGAAGACCTGGAAATTTCACGGAAAAGTTTATTAGCTAATTTTTGGAATATCATACTTTTTATTATTAACACCTTATCTTATAGATATTTTCCATTTAACCTTCTGATTTGCTTATATTGAATTAGAAAGCACCGACTTTAATACTTAGTAGTATTTCTATGTGTAGGTAAACAGTTATTCTAAAAGGTCTTTTCTTTTATATATTTCTTTTGTATGCCCCCTTCTAATGTTAACATTTATATATAGATATAGCAAAACATATGTGACTAATGACTACCAATCGGATTATTTTTCAAATTACGTGTCAGTAGTTTACTAGAAAAAAAAAGGTTTACTAATTAAAAAATTAATTTTATAAAAAATAGAATAAGTATATTCTCATTTATTTATTTTAAAATTATTTAAATTTTAACGGTTTGTTAATTCCAAGGATATCTGCGTAATATATATATATATGAGCTTCTAAAAATTTGTTATGTAATCTAACTAGCTAACCTGGTTGCAGAGGTCGTGCTCAGCCGGGAGGATAACCGAGACGAAATGCCGGAAGGATTTGATCCACGTCGCGATCGCTCCCTCCAACGACTCCCACGGCATCTTCACCACGTCGTCGATGCTCCCTTTCTCGTACCCGACGCTCGACACCGCCGCCTCCACCTCCTTGCTCCGCGCGGCGATGAACACCTCGCAGCATTCCGTCCCGTACCCAGCTGAGATCATCGCCGCCGCAATATCGCGCAACTTCTCAACCGTCTCCTTAGGATACGCCGGACTCGCTTCGCAAGAATTCGACTCTTTAGGGCTCGCCTCGTGCGGTCGACCGGAAGATCCGGCATCGAGGAGCGAGAAGAACTCGTCCTCGAGGAAGCACATGGCGTGGTGGAGAACGCAACCGGATTTATTCGTTACGTTGTAGTAATTTGCGTCTTGAGAGAATCCCGATAACTCCAAATGCAACCTAGAGACGCGGTTAATGGCGTCGAGCAGGGGGAGCTCCTCGCCGTCGGATTCGTATTTGGCGATCTCGTTCTCCACCGCCGTGACGAACTGCTCGACGGCGGTTTCGGGTACTTGCGGCCGCGCGGCTTTCTCTTCTTTAGCATCTTTGAAGCGATCGAGAACGCTAAGGAACTCGTCGATTTGCTCGGAGAGGGTGGAGATATCGGGGACGTCGTCTTCGACCACGGTGCTTTCTTCTTCCTTCTTCTCCTCCTCCCCTTCCTTTTGTTCTCCTTCCTCTTTTTGTTGGTCAGGCTCGTCTTCTTGTCGTTCTCGAGGAAGAGAAGATAGTTGTTGGGTTATTTCCATTTCTCTCTTTCCTTGCTCGCTCTCTCTCTCTGGGAGGGTTGGAAGAGGAAAGGAGACGAGAGGGGGGGAGGAAACTTAGGGAGGAGGTGAACACATGACAGTTGCTTCCAAGGTGTAAACGAGTAATTTATGCTGCATGTTCCACCTAATTTTAGTTCCACGTTAAAAAGAAAATAACTTTTTAAAATATACGTTTTAAAATTTTGTAAAAAGAAATTATAACAGACAAAAAAAAAATAGTACATTAATGGTTAGGGAAAATATCTAACTTAATAAATTCCATATAAGGCGTATATAGTTGATGGCTTCCACGTAAGAGAGGGGGAGGAGGAGGTTTCCACGTCGGCTGTTCAACGTACGCCTTAGTGGCATGTGGCGACTTGGGAAACGTGCGACCACGTTGAATCCCGCTTGTCGAGCTGAGCACGACGGTCAGATCTATTCCGTGGGTCCCGCGAGACCCGGAGCCGCGCTGGGTCCTACGTAGCGTTGACTGGTCAGAGATGATAGATGGGTAATTTTCAAATTGTTGGGGTTTTTTCTCCAAAATTTCTTTTTTCAAGTATGATTGGGTTCCGGTTCGTGCTCGGGTCCGATTCGATCAGCTCGATGCGTCGTCTTCTCCTCGCGTTCGGGACGCGACGGAAGCCTTCCGCCCTCGCCGTCCCCGACTCCCGAGGCTTCCGCTCGGAGTCGGCTCTGGATTTGCTCCAATCGCACCCCGGAGTACTCGGCTCTGGAGATGAATCCAACGCGGGGTCCCACATCGCCCTCTACAACTACCCTTCTTTCTCCGGAGCCTACGCCGCGTGTTCTGCTCACCTCTTCCATTCCCACCTCCGCCTCCCCTTTCTCGCCCTCCCCTTCTCCTCCTTCCACCCCTTCAGGTTGGTAACCTCACCACCCCCTTCGTCTCACTTCTCATGCTCACTGCCTCCTCTTTCTCTGTATTGCAGTGCGGAAGATTTCACATCTCGAGGCTTCGAGACGTGCTACCTTCTTGATTTCATCGGCCCGGATCGTTTTGCCGTCGAGATCTCTCGAATCTTTCCCCGGTAACTTCTCAAAGAAAAAAAAAAGATTTTTTTTAAAAAGATTTTTATTGGGAAATTAGCTTTACGGATTTGGATGGATCGAATACTGCAGGATTGTAGCTTTTGATCACCGGAAATCCACCTTGACGAGGATTTCGCAATTAGGGCAACTTCCAGATAACCTCGAGCTACGCGTTGATCCGAGCAAGAGCAGTGCTCGCGCCGTCTTTGATTACTTCAATGAGAAGTACTGTGAGATGAAATCGGAATCGGTTAGTTTAGATTTATTCTTTGAGGTTTGTATGATTAATTTATTGAAATTTATGGTTTGATTGATTGATAGGATGAGTTATCGAGCTTGTTGGAGGGGAAAGAATTGGAGCGGGTTGGAACCGTTATGAGGTATATAGAGGATTCCGACCTACGCCGTTGGGAGCTTCCTGACGCTAAAGAATTTAATATTGGAATTAGAGATGTGCGTGCGAAATTGAATTCTGTTACAAATCCGTATGTTTTTGAGCAGGTAGAAAAGTTCTTTCCTTTTCAATTACTGTAATGGCTGCTTATGGATTTGTTCTTTGTGCTGAATTTGGTTAATTGTGTCTGAGAATTTCAGCTTCTAGAACTTGATGCAAGTGATTTGATCGCCAAGGGGAGGTCATATATTTGTTCTCGTGAGAATACCGCAAGTAAGCTGGTGGAGAAGCCTTTCAAGATTCAGCTGGGAAGAGGATTATACGGCGAATGCCTGGTACTTCTCAAGATGAGAACTTTGAAAAGCCTATTGCATTGGCAAACTTGGTGCATTTTAGCTTTTAATAGATTTTACCGGGGACCATGCTTTTGCTGTTGCTAGGCAATCAGGGCTGATGAAAATTCAAATCTGAGTCATGAAATTGGGTTGGAACTTAGCAGGAGAAGTGCAGCTGCAGGCTTAAGGTATAAGCTTCTATTAGATAGATACAAGCCTCTTGCTTTATGGGCCATACTGCAAGCTTTCTTCATTTTCTTCAGAACGCCTTTTAGTATAGTAGGATGTTACGAATCTGCTTACACGAGGATAAATATTCAGAACTTGAATGAAATAATCGTTTGTTTTCACTAAATCATTTTCCCCCCTGCTAGGCCTATAGGAGCAGTTGTGTTTATGAAGACAGGTATTCTGAAGATCTGCTTAAGGAGTACAGACAATGCAACTGACACTTCAGAAATCGCTAAGGTGCGTATTATTTTACCAAAATAGTGTCACTTTTATCTCATGAACTTCTTTGGATAATTCTTGGAGCTGCATTGGTAATGCAAGGCCTATGGCGGGGGAGGCAAGCGTAGTTCCAGCTCCTTTACAATTCAAATGGATGAATACAACTACTGGACTTCTGTAAATTCTTTGAGAATAACTAAAAGGTAAACATGAGACCTTTCACTTTACCTGATAGTTCCATGGCTTGTACTAGTGTTTTTCTTCTACTATCTTCAAGTAAACTAAGTGGCTATCAGCAAACTTACTTGCTTTGGAACCCAGTGAAAATTTAGATGAAATGATCAAGAGAAACTTGTTAATCCGTATGACAACCCTGTGTATTTGCAAAGATGGCCTATATTTACATGTAGGATTAGGAAAATAAAATTCTTTTCTGTTGAAGTGTATATATTCAACTGTTTTATGGGAGCATATTGAATGTACTAATAATTTGCTTTCTATTTGACTAGCACATCAAGCATTTAGCACTGTTAATATGGAATGCTGCTTTCACCTTATGGCACATCATTTGATAACTATGCTCAAGTTCCTTATCTTTTCCCAGATCCAGACACTTCCAGAGCATAGACACCTTTAGGTCTATGCTGTATTGAGGGGGAGAGATGGCAGGAAAACAGCACATTATCATCTTTCAGTTTAAGGTTATTGGGCAATCTGTTGCTAAGTGCTCCTTGAAACAGCGACTGAGCATATGAGGGTCCAGAATTTGATTTGGAAGAGGACTGGAAAGCTGTTGCTCAGATGGCTCTGAATAGCAGCATATGCTGATCCATAACTTGATGCAAAGAAACAACCTCTCCCACCATTTCTGATAATAAAGAGCTGGAGAGAGAGATGGCAGGAAAATTGCAATTATCATCTTTCAGTTTATGTCATTGGACAAGCTGTTGATAAATGCTCCTTGAAACAGTGGTTAAGCATATGAGGGTCCAGGATTTGATTCAGAAGAGGGCTGGAAAGTGGTTGCTTGGATAACTCTGAAAAACGCATATGCTGATCCAGAACTTGATGCAAAGAAATAGCCAAATAGCCTCTCCCACCATTTCTGATAAAGAAGAGCTGCATTTAGACCATCAAGAAAGCATTGAAAGAATACAGTAGCAGGGGAAGGCTCCCCAGGATTTATATTTTATATTTTCTTTACAAGTGTCGCATGCACTAACAAAGATTAACAGGTGATCTCGGATCATCAAGGGAGAGCATCTTTATGATTCTAGGAGCCAGCTTGATTGACTACCACAATGAGTGTTTACTTATTCCTGTGTGTGTTTAGTTTCATATGTAACATATCAAGAGTTTGGTTTATGTAGTTTTAATCCCATCACTGATACCCTCCTTGGAGAGGTAGAGTTCCTTGTGTCAAACATGTCAAAAGAAATGAAGATGATGTTAATTTTGAATTCGAGGCTTGAATGAGAAAGAATATAACACGTTTACATTTCTCATTTGTCTATAAAGATGTTATGCCATCTCTTTGAATACAGCTCTTGTTTCTCTGGTAAACATGATTGTTTGGTTCCTTGTTGGATCTCCTTAATCAGCCATCACAGGTAAAACAAGGTGGAGCAATTCTCAAATCATGTTTTAGCCACTTGATAAGATTTGGTTTCCGCAAATGCAATCTAGAAAGATGTTTGTAGGATATATTATTTTGACCAATTTTTTGCTTATGAATTTTAGTCTAAGTTAATGGCCAGCAAGGGAAACCCACAAAAGCCATAAAATGGGCATTGTTGTATCATAAGATAAGGTGGAAGTGCTTCCCCCACCTTGCTGTTCTGTAAGAGGAGACTTGAGAATATTCTTTTACTCTATATCTTTCTCAGCCCCCTCTTGCTTCCACTTCTTTCTGAAGCTATGCACTTCAGAGAGAACAACCAAAGATGTGCTCACTTCAATGGTTCTGTCAACACAACAACAATCCTTCTGTGACTTTATGGTATATGATGGCAAATCTTTTCTGTCAGATAAGTATCACACTGCTTGAAAATTTCCTTCAGATCTCAAATGCAATATAAAGATTGATATAGTACAATATTATATGCCTTCGTGTTCCTTGGGTATCATATGTAAACGCCTGAGTAAGGCTATGGAGATATAATATATATGCTCATGTTACATCTCTTTACTAAACAATTTTAATGTTTCAGAGACAATGACTGTAACGTCGCTATGATTATTTATGGTTTCTAAGTGCTATCTGATATGTAAAGCAGAAAAAAGGAAACGAATTTGTGATTCAAGGTGCTTGCTGAGAGAGTGAGAGATATGTCATGATCCAAAGGAAAATGTTCCTGTAATCCATTTAAAAATCATAGAAAATAAAGAATAAATTAATGGAACGTAAATATACTGGCAGTAAGAAAATTTGAATAAATATAAACTAAAAATGCATGTATGCATAGGTCATTTTTTTCTTTATTAGATAGATATTAAGCTTCTAGGCTAATTTTAGATTAGACAAAATGTTTTTCTCTCCTTGTATATAAGTTGGAATATTTGAGTCAACTCTCTCAAGAAATATGCCACCAATGCAAAGGGCATAATCTGCCAGAGATTAACTGCAAAAATCGACGTCGCTGGATTTCAAACTCGAAAATACTCGTATAATAATACGAGCTTCTTTAACTAATATCAACTGCACGTTACTCTATAATTCCTACAAAATTAGTAGTACAAGCTCACCTCTCCGGAAAAGAAGGGAGGACCCCGGCGGCGGCGAAGAGATACCGATAAGCGCCCATGACGCTACTGTTCATGCCGTCGTCCATAGCCAATTCGTAGAGGAATTTGACGCCGGTGATCGAGGACGATTTGGACCAACACGATTCCGGCCGCCGGCTTCAAGCCATACTCCAGTTTTACCCGCTGCCGCTTCCCAGACTTGTTCGTCTCTCGATTACGTGATTTGTTATGTGAGACGAAATGGGATCTTCTTGTAATCTTATTATAAGGTTGGCCGTTGGCCGGCGGACGTGAACGCCAGCAGTGTATCTGCACGTGCTTAAATGTGTCGTATTCTTGGGAGTGGTGACGCCCGTAAAGGTTTCGGCCATATTTGGAATCTTACCTTCACTGTCTCGAGAATCTTAGTCGTAATATTTTCTCTTAATATTGAGTTAGTGGGCTAAGACAAAAGATAATAATCTAATAAGATGCATTATATTTTAATACTATAGAATTATCTATAGAGTTTCCTAATTTACAAAGAGTACTTATTAAAAGCCCCGAACGTGTTATCAGATCCTTACTAACTCATTAATTATAAATATTAATTCTAATTACACTTAAAAAATAAATATAAGAGTCATCAAATAAGATTAGGCAATCAAATGATTAAATGTATACCATCGATATATTGACATACATTCAATGCGCACCGAATCCCAAACTTGTAAACGTAATGGATTTGAAATGAGTCCGCAACTCTGTCATCGCAACTGTTTTCACCATTTGGCCAACTTCTTTGTTCTTCCCTCTCGGATGCCAGAGGACAAGAAGTGCTATGACCTCACATAGAACTTGACTCTACGACACTACATTCAACTTTACAGTTACATAATAAGCTTTACTTGATGATGACATTCTTCACATTGAACGTTAGATAAAGCTAGCAGAGAATAGAGTCCAATCACAAGGTTTGATATATCAAAGAGGTGAAAAACTAATGCTCTTAACTGTATTGCATTTAGATATGGCTGTTCCAGTACATCACTTGAGTTAAATGAAAAAAGGGTATGCTATCAGCTTACCAAACAATTCAATGAATGAGTAGTAAACATGAAAAAGAGTAATTAATAACACCATAAATTGTGTTTCGCATCTGGGCTGCTGCAAATGGATTACATCATTAAACACTCGAAAAATCTGAAATTGTAAAGTAAGTTTCATTCCTAAAGCACCGTACAGCACTGATTGGTTTTCCTAGCCTGCTTGTAGAACATCTGTTGATGAATGAACAAAAGGAAAAAAAAAAAAAAAAACAGAGACATAGTGTATGAAAATGGTAATTTGACCAATTATAACCTTAAGAATATAGACATAAAGTTTGCAACACACATACTAAGTGCTACTGAGATTTTACACACCTGTAGGTCTCCCTAAAGTAGTTGTGTGATGCTTTCTCTGCGACAGTGTTTTCTTAAGTTTTATTTTTCCAGAAAACATAATATAGAATGTAGCTAGTGCCTTTTTGCATTCTTACCTGGGAAGCAGCGCTTAGATCTGAACTCTTCTCCACTAGGCTATCCAACCTCTTGCCCCATGCGAGCACACTATCAATGGTCTTATGTTGCAAGTGCATAATACCAATGATACAAAGCATAAGCTGCACAGACAGTGAACTTTTATTAGTAGCCACTAATATCTCTTGCTTATTATTTGATAGAAAGGCAAAAACACAACCAAAAGTATAACGGAAACAAGATTAGGGGCTTGAATTAATTGCTCTCATTTACTGAAATGTGTGCTGCGTATATATGTTGTTAATTTGCTGAGCTATAACTTCGATATTTTCCTTTATTCAGAACATACTAAAAGCAACCACATCCTCTTTTCTTCATTAGCTATAAGAAGGATCCCTATCCTTCCATACATAAGGAAAGGAAGGCAAACAACATATCTTGGCACGGCCAGAAAGACCTAGCCAAATGTTTGTAATGCCACTTACAAGAATGATTTCGGTTTCATCCAGGCCCCTCTGGATTTTCAGCAACTTGTCAGCCTAAGGAAAAAAAAGGCAGTTCATATAGAAGTACAATTAGTGAAATAGACAGAAAATGCTAAAATAGATACTTACACCCAATGCAAGTCTAGAAAATAGTATTGGAAGAGTGTAATCATATCACAGGCATAATGCTACAACAAGAGCTGAAAGTTTAATATCTCCTCTAACAAATTCAAGATGTGAAAAACAAATCTTCTAAAAACAATAATTAAGTTAATGAAGGATATTTCTAGATGAAGTAATTCTGAAGCTATTTTACTATTAACTGCAATGCACTCCTACCAGAACCAAGAGGTGTGCCTCTCTCTCTCAACAAGATATAGAGAATACCAGTTATTTATAAAAGTGTAACCAAAAGACTGCTCTCTTTTACAGTAATTTATGAGCAAAGAAAATGTCCAAACTTCAGCAATGACTCTAGTAGAAAAGATTACCTGCTTATTCCAGTATTTATGATCACAACAACAAAAAGATTACAGACCTGAAATTTTGCTAAAGCATCATTCAAGTATGGCCATGGTTGAATCTGTCTGAGTTGTTCTCCATGACTCCACAATAGTTTTTTGATATTCATCTAGTACCTTCAAAAGTATTAATCTATTCAATCAGACTGCAAAGACTGACAGGACCAAATTATCCTTACATATGTTTACCTGGTCTGCACCAACCATCCACCACTGAGTATAGATAATTGATAAGCCATATCATCGTAGAAATGCAAGTAGAACATTGAGTACCAAGAAATGAAGCTCATATCTATAGACATATGTAGTACAAGTAAATATCCAACTTATGTATTGAAGAAGCCCCGTGAAATAAAATATTAGGCCTGCTTTGGTAAAGTGTTTTAAATTTTCTTTCCTGTCAATAAACAAACCATAAGAACTTTTCATGGGTACTCTACAACTTTGAGATTCTAAAGTCCTAGGAGAATAGATGCTACATTCATCTTTCGTGCATCCAAAATACATTAGCCAATCAATAATATTGACAATTGTATGACTTCTAATTTGTTGTTCAAACAACAGCATTAAGGTTTTCCTATTACACAACCTCACAAAATCTTAAAACTCATGCACTAGGACACACTTTCTTTAATGTGATTTTTAGCGAGGGTGAAACTGTGATGTAGTGTATGATGTTAAAAGGTACAATGATGCGAATCGGAGCAAGTTAGACGGCATCATAGAAACATTAAGCTTGATAGATCGAGTCTATTTATTTTTTAATTAATTCATAATGTAAGTTCTTAAAATAAGTCTAATTAAGTTATGTGAATCCTTAAAGTAAGTTAAATTAAATTATATTTCTTAAGACAAGTCTAGTTAAGTTATATAAACCTTTAAAATAAGTCCAATTAAGTTATATAAGTCTTTAAAACAAGTCTAGTTAAATTAAGTAAACTTTTAAGAGAAGTCTAATTAAGTTATGTAAGTTTTTAAGGTAAATCCTACTTCAAATCTATTAGCCTTTAAAACTAATCATAGTATGACTCATTGTATCTAACTTTTATATATATAAAAATATTAAAATTTTTTATTTATTTATCTAAGCATTGATAAATTATTTTAACATTGAGTTTGTCTAAAAAGTATGAGTAAAATAATCTAAAAATAGTACATTAAACTCTCTCTCTACCATACTCCTATTATCATTTCTCCTACAACCGAGATCCACCATTTCCATTTTCTCTATCAACCATTTTCTCCATCAACTATCATCCACTCTGTGACTCTCTTATTGCAAATCGATTCTAATTGATCCGTAACAATTTGATATTAGAGCAGACCCTTATTGCAAATATGAGCCTAATTGGTAACATGCTAAGAATAGACATGGCATCTGTTTGTGCAACAAGGCACCAAAAAGGATGGCGAGCACAATAAAATACTTTTTGACATTAAGAATAAAATAGAAAAACATTTTGACTTACCATAAAACTCAAATTTCACTAGTTTTAGCTAGATAATAACACTATTTCTGGAAACAAATTCTGTACTAAGAATTGCAAAATTATAGCTGCCAATGCCAAAACCATCTTAGATAACGTGACTGAACGATAAAGCACATATATTGTTCAGAATAATGATCATCCATAAATGCCAACGCACAAAGGCCATTCCGAGTATAAGAATGCACCTTGTATTCTGGAGTACCAATCGGAAAAAGAAAGCTTCAGTAATTCATACTTGAGATTAGTCCAGTAGAAATCCATAGAAATTGAATCTTAAAGCCGAATTTAGTCCCAAGCAATTCTCTAATAATCTACGAAAACTATCAATGCAGACATCGTATCGGTGTTGTAAATTTAAAACCAAACGGGCATATCCATCTCAAGAGCAACAAGATTGCGAGGCCAATAAAACCCAAAAGAGCAAGATCGAGTCGATCCAAACCTTCGTGCTGTACGGACTGGTGCTGGCCAGGGGAAGTTCTCTTGGCGAGGGTGTGGGCAATGAAGAGAATGAATTCCTTCGCAGCGATCCCCTGAAAGTAGCCGAAATGGCTCACGTCGGAGGCATTCGCCAGCACCACCGCATCCGGCGACCGAGGACAAGGAGAGCGGTAATCTTCGTCGGATTAGAGAGGAAAACCTAGTGGTTCGTTCCTCTTGTCGTAGATGCGCACATATATACACCACGTGAGCACATACACATTTTGATAAGATGAATTACGTTATAAGATGTTAAAGATCAATGATCATACAACGCTGTCATAAAACGCTCCATGACGTGCGGTGAAACATGAAACCATTTCCTCTCCACTTTCCCTCTACAACGAGATCCAATTACACAGAACGAAGCAAACCCTAGAGCACATCTAACAAACACTAAGTTAAATCGTGACATTTCGATATTTCAAGCCCTCTCCCCGCGAATCCTACGAGCGAGTTGGATGTCCTTGGGCATGATCGTGACCCTCTTCGCGTGGATCGCGCAGAGGTTCGTGTCCTCGAAGAGCCCGACGAGGTACGCCTCCGCCGCTTCCTGCAGCGCCGCCACAGCGGAGCTCTGGAACCGGAGATCCGTCTTGAAGTCCTGCGCGATTTCCCTCACCAGCCTCTGGAACGGGAGCTTTCGGATGAGCAGCTCCGTGCTCTTTTGGTACTTGCGGATCTCACGAAGTGCGACGGTTCCGGGGCGGAAACGATGTGGTTTCTTCACGCCGCCGGTCGCGGGGGCCGACTTCCGGGCCGCCTTCGTGGCTAACTGCTTCCGGGGAGCCTTCCCGCCGGTGGACTTGCGAGCCGTCTGCTTCGTTCTCGCCATAGAGAGAGAGAGAGGAGAGAAGGGGATTAGATTTAAAGCTAGGATTTGATTGGGGAGAGATTGGAGGAGGTGAGATGGAGATGGGATTTGGGGGAGTATTTGTAGAACGGGAAAGGAGGCGGGGAAGGAAGGAGGGAAAATTCGAAAAAGAAAAATTGGGGGTATTTGGCGCTTGTGGGTTGCGAGAGTGATCTCCCTACCGTTCGATCGGAAGGAAGCTGCCGGTCTGGATGCTGTTTCGAGAGAGCACACGGATCGCGATCCGTGGGAATGGCTCCTTAATGGCACAGATTCACTACAGGCCCGATGCAGGAACTTCGTGTAATCATGTTCTTGGCAAAAATGGATTGGCTAGAAACAGATGATGTGTTGATGAGGTAACGACGGAGGATAACAAAATCACATCTATATTCTCTTTTTTTTTTTTTTACTTAATATTCTATTATAGACGCAGATATTAATCGAACAATAAATATTAAATCACTCTGTTATATAGCATGATGCATAACGAAAACATACTAGAGATTCATCTAAAAGATAAAACGTAAGTTCTTGTCATACTTTTATTTTACTGTCTTTTAGACAATAATATTCATTAAGGCATCGTATACCTTAAAAATAAGATTAATTTTATAATAAATTTCTTTGTTTATTTCTTAGATTTCTCAACTCTTAAACTAGTTTTAAAGATTATTACTTTGGCATTGCATGGAGAAGTTTTAATTGGCTAAAATGATCAGTGAGTGTGTTGTTTTACTTTGTCTCTAATTGTACTACATAAAATAGTAAAAGTAACTCTTAAGTAATAATAATTTGAGGAATTACACCTTACCCCATTGTAATCGTGTTCTCTAATTGTTACTTTTTTTTAATATTGTTACTTTTTTAATTATATTTGACCAAATCATATGTTAAATTTGAAGATCATCTTTAGAGTTGGTCAAGCTTTCTGTCACATCTAAAATAATACTTTTCAAATAATATAACTATAATAAATATATGTATACTTTTTACTATATTAATTTTCATCAATATTATTTTATATACATTAAAAAACATATATACTTTTCTACAACTTTATTTAGATCTTCAAATTTGATCTCTAGTATAGTCAAATAAAAAATAATGATTTTACTTTAGTTATAATCATATAAATGTAATGTGCTGAAGTTAAAATACATAAAAGTCATGTGAAATTAAGCCAAACTACAAAAGATTAACTATAATTAACCCTAATTTATAGTAAGACGAACCACTCTAATTTAGCTTGAATGATAAATGATGAATTTTTTGCAAGAGTATTATATGCACATAGTTTAAACCGTCGAACCTAACCGGATAACAAATTAAGTTAATTTGCCACTAGATTAGTTGAACATAGACGTTATACAGGAGCTCTTTTTTATTTTTTTTTTAACTTCTATAACTGCCAGAAAATTGCTGACCTAAGTTCATGTTCAATGTACTCACTAGTATTAACTATAAAAGATTCTATACTACTACAAGTTTAAATTTAGGTAAAGTTTAGCATCTTTTAATACATTATAATGACTATACTTCACATTGGATTCTACCTTACCTATCCCTTGCCATAAAGCTCGGTGTTCATGGGCCGGCCCATTACAGTGCAAATGGGCCAGGCTTTAAGAAGCGGTCATAGTTCGTTATGTCTCTTAAGGGGGTCACCGCAACCCAAAGTGAAGGCTATAAGCATATAAATAGGCTTTGAAGAGAAAGCGAGGGAGTAAGCTTTCGTGAGAGCGTGTCGTCTCTTTGTAAAGAGTCGTCGGATACATCCGTAATTTTTTTAAAGGACAGTGGCATATGT
Organism: Typha angustifolia; assembly: GCF_048772165.1. Lineage (NCBI taxonomy): Eukaryota > Viridiplantae > Streptophyta > Magnoliopsida > Poales > Typhaceae > Typha > Typha angustifolia. Next base: position 3,647,556 of record NC_133239.1, read on the forward strand.
GGCAGCATAGCAGAACCCCTCCCCCTCGCGTAATCTCCGTGAAAGAGCCAGCAATTTAGGGTTTCCGAGTTTGGTCAAAGATTATTTACTGTTTTCCCCAATTCTAACAACTTTGAGTTTCCAAATCCAGATTCGTAGGAGGTCCCGAAGGTAGATCTTTATGTGCCCCTGATATTTCTTTTCAACCTCGGGATCACCCAATTGAGTTTGGTGCATCATATCGTTGCCAGGTTACGAATCTTTTTTGTTCTATATTTTTCGTTTTTTTTAAAAAAAATTTGGGAAGATTTGGAGCTTTGGTTCTTAGTCCTTTTCTGGGTCAAAAGGTTTGACTCTTCTGTTTTGATTTTCGCTTGATTTTCGTTCCTTTTTTGTTGCTGCAGTAGGTATAATTCTGGTCAAGTTGGGTATTTGGGTTCTAGCTTCTTTCTGATTAATTTTAGATTCGTCGGTTCCCTTGAATCCCTAGAATCTTAGCTGATGATAGTAGAAATTTATGCAGCGACCAACTTTTAGTGATCGTCGCTTAACAACTTTGCGAAGACTTCGAAGCAATCGGCTATAGCGAGCTGCAATCTGGCATCCTTCTGAATTAGTTGGGATTGACGACCCCCAAACACTGGAAATCTAATCCTTTAGAGTTACATCCATGCAAAACATCATTTTGATCTGATTTCTTGTTTCGAGGAGTCAGAAAGGATTCAAGGCTATAGTATCTGGCATGCTACAATAATGTCTTTCTGTGCTTTGGTGGATATGGAGTGAACTCTTTTGATGGTCTTATTCCAAATTCGGTGTTCATAGATTTGAAGCTGGTCTAGAAATTCCAGTAAGATGGCATCTTCTCCATGCAATTCTCCCTTTGCGCCTCCCATTATTGAGCAAGTGATCACTGAATTTTTTGCAAAGAGCCTACACATTATACTCGAGTCGAGGTCCCCTTATGTCTCCTCTCGCAATTATAGTGTGGATCACTTCACCTCTTCTCCTTCTTCCTCCTGCTCCCCGTCCCCATCAAGTAGTAGGCCAAGGGACAAGTGGTTCAATTTGGCCCTGCGGGATTGCCCTGCAGCACTTGAGAATTGTGATCTGTGGCGACAGAGCAATCTTGAGCCATTGGTCATTGATATTGTTTTGATGCGTAAGATGTTGACCTCAAGCACACCAGGGTCATCCCATGGTGGGTATCTTATTAGGAACTTGTCAGGGAAGGATTGCTACCTTAATCGGAGTTCTGGGCCAGCTGGGCCTTTTCCAGAAAGTGAAGGTGAGAAGATTGTAGAGAGATGGATTGTGCAATATGAAAGTCAAAATAGCAGCAGCTTTGGGAGAGAGGCATACCAGGGTAGTAGGAAAAGTAGTTATGGTTCTTCTCACTCATCAGAAATCCCAAATTTGTATAAGAAAACATATAGTAGATTAATAGTACTTCTTCGGTCTCTTTATGTGGTTGTTAGACTTTTGCCAGCATACAAACTTTTCTGTGAGCTCAATTCCTCAGGTCGAATCCACCCACTTAGGCTCTCCCACAGGATTAATTCTTTTATCAAGCCCTTCACTCGGGCAGAGAATGCTGAGTTTAATTGTTTTGGTTTTGTTCCAATTGACACTCCTTTTGGTAGGCTGAGTCTATCAGTGTCATATCTTCCAACATTAGAAGATGTAAATTCAGAGCCTTCTACACCTTTATCTACACAGTTTATTATGGATTATGTTGGTAGTCCAACAACTGACCCTCTTAAGAGATTCCAATCACTGCCTTCGGCCGAACTAGCACCTGCATGCATTTCAGTTGCCAGACGACATAGTTGGAGTATTGATCATGGAGCTATACCTTCGGTTTCATTGTCTCCATCACCTGGTTACTCAGATTCTCGTGTATTTCATTGTAATCGGACTTCATATCTTCCTCCTCGTAGTCCTATGCATGATCATTCTCTGTCACCATCCTCACTCCCAACCACTGCATCTACTGTGCACAAGAAGAATACAAGTTTTGATGAATACTGGTCATTGTCACCATCAACTTCCCCTTCTCCACCAGCCCATTTTTCTGGTGGAAATGTACTGAATTCTCTTTTCCGCTCTGAGAGTGCTCCCATTGGTATTACCTCATCTAGGCCTGACAGAAACAGCGCCTTGCCTCCACATCCTTCTCCAAAATGTGCGAAGCAGTCTTGTTCTTTGAAGGCAGATAATCTCAGAACTCAAGTTCCAACTGCCTCACCTGACTGTAAGCTACAGAGTAAAAATGAATTTCTCAGCTTGGGTGAGTCCCAGTCCAGCAAGGCCCTGCAGAAGGTAATTAAGAACTTAAGATAATGTGTAGCCTATGCATATTGAACTAAAAGCAGACTTTTAATTACTACTTCAATGTAATGGTAGCAGGGTCTATGTTTCGGCTTTGGCTTTTATCCATATTCTGGTTTTCCTCTCTAGGTATTTTATTTTGGCAAAGATGACATTGGAAACTTACCTGACTGGAGAGCATCCTGCAGTTCACCAAGAATCCCATCTTGGAATTCTAGCAGGCTTTATGATGATTTTGATGATTCTGAGTCTTCTTATCCCTTTGTTGAAGATGGCAGAGACAGGTACTTATTATGATTGTCTATGATTTGAAGATTGTACTTGATATTAGAAGGTTTGTGGCGTTAGTTAAACTAGATATGTTATTTTGTTCTTTTCTTCTAAATCTGGAATGACTGGATGCTCCTGGGACATATGGAGCAAAATTTATGCATCATACTGAGAAGGATGGGACTTTTGACATTTTCTTTCTGCACCTTTTGCTTTTATTCTGCATGTTGTTGCTTAGAGACTTTAGAGTTTGGATTGTTTTTCTCTATGTTTCTCGTCCTCTAACCTGTCCTGTTGAGCTGAAAATTCTGCTGTTATTTGCACAATTTATTGTCAAATGGTATTACGATTTTGCCCTGTCAAATACTTAGATGGATTCTCTCTCTCATTCTCTCTCTCACTCTCTCTTCCTTCTTTTCTTTTAAGAATCTTGCCCTGTGTATATCAGTTTATTCCCACTCTTTTGTCCTTAAATTACAGATATAGGCAAATAGGCATAGTGACAAGTGACCATATACCTTTTTATTCATAATTTAACTTCATTAATATGCTGATGCCAGGTGAAAATTGATTATTAGTTATCTTTAATCACACCAGGATGTCCTGAACATTACTGATATGTATTAGTATGGTATGGTTATTCCATAAGCAAAGATAGGAAAATTTCAATCCTTTAGAAAGCTTCTTGGCTTGAAGTGTTGTAGCTGACTAATATGTGCTAAATTGCTTACATTAACAGCTTATACTGCTGGCTATGCTTGAACAGTATTCCAACATTTATTTGAATGACTGGTAGTTGATTTATTAAATGGTGATGATTATGTATTGTCCAACTCCTCTTTATGGTTTCCTTTTGCGTTCAAATTTTCCATCCAAGATGTCAACTTTTGATAGTTTATGCATTGTATATGGGAGTAGTCTTTTTTTGGGTGCAAAAGTAATTATATTACCACAAAGGGCATGGAAATACTTTAGGCCTCCTTTTACTTTAGGGAAACGGTTAATTTTAAAATAAGTATTTTTCTTTATTATTCCAAAATAAGCTCTTTATTCTTAGAATCACTATTCTTATGTTAACTTGTATTTTGAAATAAAGGTGTAATAATTAACTTTGATGTGATATGAAGTAAAAAAAATGAGAAAAAAAATGCTTTGTTTTCTTTTTAAAATTATTATGAATGCCCTTTGATTTTGACATAAAATAGGTTGATGAGATAGATATTAATGATAAATTAGTAATTGAGGTAGTGTGTGGTATAAGATGTAATTTTGATGAATATTGTTTGTATTCTAGAATGAGGTTATTATAATATTTAGCTATTATTTTATAATAACGAGTTATATATCAGAATAAGAAAAAAATTATTTATGAAGTGAAGGGGGGCTTAGGTATTTAGTTACATATCGAGGTATCCCTATACAAGATTTTTATTAACTTAGATGTAATAGACTCCACTCAAGCAAAAGGTAAATTCCTACCCCTGCTCTTGCTAAGGTAGCTAACCTGTTAGCACTCGAGTTAACCTCATTGAAACACTGAGAGAAAAAAAAAGTAAAGAAAGTTAACAAATAAAAAGTATCTAAAATAGTGTAACACCATCTCCATGGATGTAGCTGCTTGGAAGATAGAATTTTGACCAAGTTGAGGGAGTCAAACTCTACTTTGAGGATAAGAGGTTGCGATCATGGGCTTTGAGCAATGCCAAATTTAACGGCTTCTGCTTCGGCACATTCAACTGCAACAAGAGCAAAGACACTCAAAAGGAATGAGATTCCATCATGGTCTCTAGCGATAAACCTTGTCACAACCTTAGAGTTAGCCAAGGAAAACGTGTCATTAGTGTTGATAAGGATAGAACTTGGCGAAAGGCCCACCAAGGAGCAGAGACAGCTAAGGGCTCACAGAGGAGTGGCTAAGGATCCTGGTCTTCTTATTCGCAAGGAGTTTTCTTCGCAAGGACGATAATTTTGAACCTAAGTTGATGAGTGTTGGAGGACTTCTGCTGGAGAACTAGATTGTTGTGGCTCCTCCAGAGATTTTACATATCATAGGCAATGATACTTCTCATGAGTGATTGGGCTTCCTTAGAGGGGTCTATCTCCTCCTTGATTTAGTCGCCACAACCCCAGGTTGTTTATAAGCGAAAGAAAAATATAGATGTCATTCCAGGAGATCCCAAATTATAACCGCCCTATAGTGTCACTAAAGGATAAAGTGATCAACTAATCTTGGCACATAGAGGGCAGTTGGCAAAGAGAGCTAGGGAAAGCGCATGTTGTTTGTATTGTTAGGGAATCTACCCCAACACACTTTCCAAAGAAACATTTTAATGTTAAAGTAATCGACAACCCCCACAACGTTGGCCATCTATCCCAGGAAGAATTGGGCACGTCCCTAGACTCAGCTAGGAAGTAAGTGACTGAGGAGGTTGAAGCATTACTGACAGGGTTGGACACCCAAACTTAGACATTCTTAGAGGCAACAAGACAAAAGGGGTTTCGCAGATGATTCTCTCGAGAATAGGCCCAAAACAGTAAAAAGCTCTTCTATGGTGCCACTCATGAGAAGATGATAGCCAAGAGAACTTCTTGCTCTAAGATTTAAAATTGACAAAAGAAAAGAAGAAAGCCAGAGTAATCTTAGAGATATAGGGTCATTAAGGATGGAGGATTTGCAGCCATTACCAATGGAACAACAAATATCCAACCTAATTGAAAGGAGGGAGTCAAGCAGGTGCTTAAATATTATAGATTTGTTGGCCCAAGCTTGGAAAGACAGCCAAAAGTTGTGAGACCCATCCTTAGCTTGCATAAGCTTAGCCCAAGTTTTATCAAGCCTATTGAGAAGGTTGAAAACTCTAGACCTAGCAAGCCCCACAAGGTAATCTCTATGGCCGTGCATACCAAAACCACCTAACTTCGTAAGAAGTTGACACCCCCCATTTGATGAGATGAAGCCTGTGAGCAGACTCTCCACGACCCCACACAAAAGCTCGCACACTCTTATCAACCCAGTCAACAATAGATAAAGGAATGGGAGTATTGTTCATGGCATAGGTCAAGAGTGCTAGGATAGTGGACTTAATAAGGGTGGAGCGATTATGCCCCTCAAACTTGATTTTAACCCTAGACACAATGGAGTCAAATTGTCGCACATGAGGCAATGATGGATATTAACCCCAAGATAATTAAAAGTACCATAGGATATCACGAATCTCTTGAATGGAGAAGAGTCTGCTTAGCTCACCATTGTATTTAGGATCAAGGGACAACAGAGTGGGCTAGTTCTAGCACCATGATCATCCAAAGATTAAAATTTAGCATAAGCCTCAGTAAAGCACTTAATGGCATCGTACTAGATTTCAAACCTATCACCATTTTGAAAATTAGATACACAATATAAATTTTCCTTATAATAGGAGTATAATTTGAAATTTTTTATATTTTTATCTCCTTCCTTAAAATCCAGTTAATTCTAGCCTTTGACCTCTATTTATGGTCGGTCTAGTAAGAGCCACATGCTTCCTATAGACAAACCAATAGGCAGAGTTAGCAAAAGAAGGGATACTCATGTGGAGCAATGGGGAAGGAGCCCCGTGAAGGAAGAAGAGAGGAGGTAATTTCTTAGCTTTATCCGAGAAGAGTAAGGGCAAACCTTAGGGACAAAGGGCAAGGTTGAGATGAGAATAGAGTAAATGGGGGAGAGGAGAGATAAGGCAAACCCTTAAGATGTGCCACTCTAACTCTTGAGATCACAGGAGTAGGGAAACCACCACCTTACTCTTCACAGAAGAAGAGGCAGGTGACATTTGCGAGGAGGCAGTAATGGAGGAGGCAGTCAAGGCATCCTTTTGGGGATTCGAAGAGATAAGAGGGGAGATTTTCTTTGACATAGAGCCAACACAAGAAGCTACCTTATTAGGCAGAAAAGATTCGGGGTTTAGGTCCATAGCTTGCAACAAGGGTAGAGCAATCCCAACAGTCATCATCACATCATATCTATCCATCTCTATAGCCACTGGATGGAATGGTAGGGAGATAGGCAATGCCTCATCCCAAGGCCCTACTTGACAGGTCATCTCACAAGTCCCATCAACCCTTAAAGGACTAATAGTAGGATGACCTACCACTATAGCGCGATCATGTGGGTCATCCCAAAGGTCCCATCTACCCTTAGAGAACTAAAGGCGCCGTACCCTTGAAAATGGCTCCACATCACCAACCCCAACCATGTGTGTAGCAGGGGGTAAGGAGTAACGACAATCATCACATATGGGCACATGATCTACTCGGATAAGCCAAAGTAGCTCGTGGGTAATAACGGTCAAAGGGAGTCCCATCACTAGCAACCAGCTTTGCCGCTTGGGGAGTTTGTAATAATTTCGATCTCGGTTATCATTACTACCAGCACGACTAGAGTCGCCCATCCTACTGCGGCCACCATTCCAACGCTCTTGGACCACACACAATCACGACCCAAACTGTAGGTCATCTAATAATTCCCTAGCCGGTAGCATCTTTGCTACCCAAGAAGTGGGGGCTCCATTCCTTTCAAGCTCCGTGCCTCTACTCCCACCATAAGCCTCTACATCAAAAGCACTAAACATGTAGGGAGGGTTGTGGATCACTTTCCCACAAAGGAGATCGGAGTCGACGCTTTCCTCTTTCGGGGTCTGGATAATCTAAAACATGGTGCCCAATCCTATCACTGGCAAAACAAAATTTGGAAGATCCTTGTACAAGACTCTAACTTGTACACGTTGGTGACCAATACCTACCATGATAAAGCGCTTTAGAGGCTAAGCAAGGCTTAAGTCAATGCACATCTTAACATACCTACTCTGGGCCCTAGACACAGTTGTGTCATCCACCTGGAGTGCCCGACCCAAACAAGCAGCGAAGCTAGTTGGAATTTCCAACTTTCAGTATACCAACAAACGATCACAAAATCATTCAAATAAGGCAAGTGTTGATAATCTCCATAGAAGATCAGAAGTCAAGCATTCAAGGGATCAAGTTGAGAATTTGTCCCTGAATGGTCCAAGGGCCCTCCAGTAGCACCCAGATCATGTCCTATTTTTAGTCCAATTAGAACAGGTAGAACCTTTCATGTTTGACACCAAGAAAAGACCCAAAACTGATCATATTTGGAAAGGATACCCTGAAGGGTATCAATCTTAATAGGCTTATCGAGGAACTTACCATACAAGCCGGACTACTCCTTTTGGTGACTTTCCAACAACTTGAGATCCACCTCAACCTAGTAATCAGTATTGACAGAGATCATATCTAGTATATGACTTAGGATGGTCATAGGCTGTCGCAGTCAATGCTTCTGGTTGGCTGGAATATTTCCCCTGGCCACTTGAGCCCATGTATATGGGCTCCCATCCCCCACAGGGTTAGGTGAGCAAGGAGGAGACCGGATTGAGTGAAGCCAAAAGACTCAGGCCTCAAACATGAAGCAGAAGAAAGAGATGAGGAGGGAAGACCAAGAAGCAAACCCTAGCAGAGCTCACTCTACATGCTCCAGGGGATGCGAAGTAATTTCGAGAAAGTTGTCTTTTCAAGCTGAATATGTGGAGAACTGCAGGAAACCTCATAATTTTGAGGGATACTTCAGAGAAAGCAAGTAATGGCTGTTGTAATTGCATACATGACTCGAGGTCATATGGATGCACTGATTGTTCTATGTGCTTGGTTGGCTAAAAAAAACATAATGGTCAAATTTGTAAAGGAGGACATAGTTAAGATACCACACTGCTATAAAGCATTACTCGATCTGCTTAAGTTGGGTTTGAGCCATGATATGTGCTGCTACTTATGGCCTTAACACATTAGCTTTCCTTGCACTATGGTTTTCTCAAAATTGCTACTGCCAATACTTTGGTCTTACCTTCTTCCCTTAACCAGAAGGTTAGTTATAAAATTTATCTACCTTACTATGAGAGAGAACTTTTAATTAGTTGATCACCACTATCTTTGTTCACTTCATTTTGATGGACTATGATAAAATGCTTGGAGTATTTTAAACTCATCAATTGAGATGTAATATTATTTTATTGTTTCTTAATTTTTACATTCTTTTGTATTGTTGATGTATTTCCCTTTAATTTATAAGTAGAAGTTGGTACATTTTTAACAAAGTAATGAATGTAGACAGCTCGTGTCTCAAGAGACATTGATTAAGATTATTTGTAAGTGTAACTGATATTCTTGTAAGACAGAGAGGAATGTGGGTCTTCATGTAATTCTGCACTTCTTTCTGAACTTGTGCCCTTGACATCAATTGAATGTCTTATGTTTGGTTGGAAATAAACCTATTGCTGAAATCTTCCAGTCTGCACATGTGGAACACTAGAAAGCTTTTATTTCTCAACCTGTCCGCAATTGGCTAATGTGGTATTGCTGTTTCAGGATTGAAATATCTCGAGGAAAATGTCAAGAAGGCAGCAATGCAGAATCTGAAGGTTCATTTGCAGTGAAAAGTTCCCCAGACGCCATTGTTGGTGCTGTTGTACAAATGCTCAAGACTGCCCCACCTCTGCGGCAAGAATTATCCTACTCAGTCAGGTCATCACAAGGCCTCAAAGGTGAAGCTTTAGGTCAGAGTATCAAGAATGGTGAAGACATGGAAGTCAGAACGAAGGAACTCATTAGCCATGCATCAAGTTCGGCGATTGCAGCTTCAGGACTTTCTAAGTCTAGGACTACTGCAGATGCACTTAAAGATCTGCTCCGTTACAAAGAAATGAAAGACGCGCTACTCCAGAGAGGTGGTTCACAGTCATTAAATATTAACTCTAAAGAGAGGTCCTCAGGTGAGGAAGGGGACTCTTAGCAAACTAATGATCAGAATTGCTCCATGTACATTTGTAAAGCACTCCATTTCCCTTTTGAGAATGGAGTATATCTAAGTATATAAGTTGAAGGTATGTCTCTTCTTTTTTGAGGTCCCAGTACCTACTATAAGTAATGTACATATAGCAGGATTAACTTGTACATTTAAACTGAGGTAGAGAACATCAATAGGGTTCTTTCATGCTGTTTTATTATTAATGTCAAGTTATCACCATCCCTATGTTAATGGCTATAACTGACCAACTAGTGTATATCTATCTGTTTATTTGTGGGAGGCTCAATATCTTTCTAGTAATTATATCTTGTGCAATATCTGGACTTTATTCTCACAAACACCCTCTACGTTTAGCAAAATTTGGCCGAAAAATCTTAAAGAATAAACCCACGAAGTATTCTGTCATATTAAACCTTGGGTTTTAGTCTTTTACATATGACTCCTTTCTTATATTCCACGAGACACTCATTGTCTCATTATGATTCCAGGTACATACTATAGTCCTCAGCGTGGGGCCCCAAATGTAAATATTAAAAGTATAGGGTGTAAAGTATAATTATGCTCACGAAAGTTCGCTTCGCTGCAAATATCGGGATTCCGCGTCTCCCCGCCACAAGAAATTTGCGCTTCTCTTCCAGTAATCCTCCGCCACGTAACGAGAAATCTCATACACACGATATACTCCGCTTAATAGAACCGGGCGGAGCACCGCATCCCACCACCGCCCACCCTTTTAGTCCGGCCAATCCTAATCTCTCCCGCCAAACCGCTCTTTTCTTTTAAGCATGGGAATAACCACGTCACTGTCATGGTCTCATGTAGCATTGCAATCCAATTCCCCAATGCTATTTTTTTAATATTATTTCTAGTATTTCCCTTTCTCAAAAAAGTGCTTATTTGAGCAGTCTCACTTTTTCTTTTTCTTTTTTTCCATTGCTCTTCTGGAATCTTTTTGAATTCTTTAAAGAGTGACAAGCAAGTCTGACTCAGACTAATATTGGGTTTATATGATTAATCAAATTATAGATATTTATTTTGGTTTCATGTTTAAACATGTTAGATTTAAATAGGTTACTCTGATTTATTTGAGTTTACATAAGTCATAAATAAACACTCCTACGGGTTAACACGACGCCGTCTATTTAACTTAAACAGATTGATTTTGGGTTAAACAAGATCGAAGAGGAGACACGAGCACGACGTAATTAATAATCGAATTAAGCGGGTCAGCTCATTTAAAACCCGAATCTAATGATACTAAATCTAAAACCGTTTAAAATCTTTGAGTTAGTATTCGGTACCCAGGGTGAAAAATTAAACCCTATGTCCAAAAAAGGTAGATAGTACCCACCACTGCCCAGGGTGGTTCCCGGCCAATCTTTTACCAAAAAGTTTCACCTGAGAAAAACTCACAGAAGGAAAGGGTTTTTAACCCTTTATTCTAATTTATTTTTATCGAATTAGACTATCTTTCAAACTTATTAGTCTAATTTATTATAGCCATAATAAAAACGTTGAACTAATTAATATTTTATCTCTAAGTAAAAAATACTAATTAGCTCAGTATTTTTGTTTTATCCTGAAACGCTGATTAGTTTAATATTTTATATATATACATATTTTTAACTTAATTCAGTCCTTAAGGAATTAGTGTTTTTCTTAAAGCTATAGTAAATTAGTCCCTATTTAATAATAATTTTTACAAATAATCTATTTCGATTAAAAAAAAGGGTCAGTTTGGTGAAAAACTCGATTAAACTTGCAATTTACTCTTACTCTAATTTTTTACACCTTGATAAATTAGTCACCGTTTAATAATAAGTTTGAGAGATAACCTATTTCGATTAAAAAAAAAAATTGGGTCAGTTCGGTGAAAAATAAATTGACTCTAATTTTTAGACCTTGGAATAATTATTGGAAGTGGAGAGAATTTGATTTTCCAATCATCATGTCATGCAATTATGGTGTACTTGCAAATTGTTCACTGGCTTTTGGTACAGACTCTGAACGTAGCCAAGTCATTGTGTTTTGTTTGTCTCATTCTCTGTATGCATGTCATGAAAGGATAAATGGGGCCAATAATTGGACAATAAGAGACATATGCATTTAGCACCATGTTTTTGGATTTATTACGTTTTTTCTTTTTTACTTTTGTTCGTACACAAAAGTGATCCCTTTGTTTTCAACATTAACGTCCAAATAATACCCTAATTCATTCGGATAGTCACCTGTCCACCTTTTTTTTTTTTTTTCCTTAGTTTTTATTAATCTAAGGTTCTATTTGGGTTGCAAATTCTGAGTCAGAGGGACCTTTGTTATTTTTATTTTTCCTATGTAAGCTGTGGGAGTTCCTTCTCTTTATCATCCGTGATTCGAATTTGATCGAATCATTTCGCTGAGAATATTGGGTTCGCTGGGTCGAACTCGCTTAGCTAGATTTAATCATTTACTATTTTAAGATGATTAGTATTTTTGGATTTTGGATTTGAACGTTCAAACACTTAATGGGCTGTTTAAATGCCTGCATTTAAACAGCCTTATGATGCTGCAGATTGAGAGCACTTTTTCAACATTGCATTCAGATGCTCGACAAGTCATTCGAACTTTCAACATCGATTCTAGTCCAACTTAAGTTACTTTAAGGGTTTGTTTAGTTTGAGGTTAACCTCTGTATATGTGGGGGGCAAGCTAATCTAGGGTCCCAAGATTTTAGATTTTGCCTCTTTCTCTACCTCTCATCTCTCTGTCTTGATCTCCTTCCCTCATGTTCTCTCAAGCCAAAGCCAATGCTCACCAAGCCGGAGGCTCCTTCCTCCCTCATCTACCGATCCCACTAGTCCTTTAGGGTCGGCCTTGGGCCTCATTCTCCATCCCTTAGTAATACCATCATAACTATTGTCCACTCTATCTGCATCTCTAGATCAAATCGCCTCTTTTGTTGTTATCACCAAACCACACCACAACCTCACCACAAATCTACCCGAAAACCAGTACATATTAATTTGGTGAAAATTTTGGAGAGAATGAATAATTGAATATTCAATTTTAAAGCTTTCATCCAGGTTGATTTTCTCATTAAGCTAGCTAGTCATGGGTGAAAATGGGAATCATACTATCCCCCTAATATTTCCTTCTCCTCACTTTGTAATATCTAACTTGCTTTCTTTGTATATTCTCCCCTTCAATCTTGTAACTAAGCATCGCCCATTATTTCTCAAGAAAACACATGAGCATAATTATATAGAAGCAGAAAAAACAAAATAAAAATTAATAAGTTCAAAACGCAAGATGTTAAATATATTTATCATTTACATACATGGGCATGTATGTAAATGCTTAGCTACTGTTCACTTCATGAATATTTTTTTATTATTTTAAAATACAGCCTCAGAATGATCTTATTCTAGAATGCAAACACTATTTATCAAAATTATATCTTATACCTACGTACTAACTAAATTACCAATTTATCCTATATATATCCGTCAATCTACTTTACATTAAATTGAATAGTATTTATCGCAATTTCAAAATAGATAAAAGATATTGTTTCCATTTCTTATTTCACTTTATACTATATCAAAGGTAATTATTATATCTTTATTTAAAAAAATAAGTGAACATACAAATAATTATTTCTATAATAAATATCTTATTTTGAGAATAATTAAAATAGTAATACCTATTTCAGACTTGCCCTTAGGAGGGTTTAGAATTTAAACCGTAGATTAAGTTTATAGCATTTGACTTGACCACTTTCCCTGTCCATGGTTGGACTATTTATGCAATTATGCTGACCAATTCTTTCTCGAAATTGGAATATGACCCATTCTAATTAATGACTTTCTTTTCTAATCAGATTGAGAAAGACTTGGATGTTATCCGATTGCATCCAAATTTCTATTCCTAAGTTTATCTGCCTCTATAATTTGGAACAATTTTATCCATGTATATGTATGAACTGAGGCTATTTATTGGTGTATTAGTCCACAACTTCATCATTTTTGAAAGAATCCAAATTAAATCTTAAATGGTGGTAATACGCCTAAATTCTTGCTTATTAATATTTGGCAAATTTTAAGTTACAACGTGATTTAGCTCGATTTTAACTTATCTTTTTATAGTTTAAACTAGATTGCAATTGTTAGATTTTCCATACAAAAATAACGGTTTATTGTGTCATCGCCATCGATATTTTTTGCTATGAATAAATTATAAAATGACAAATTATCCCTTCCATATTCAAACTAGACTATGTACTTGCAAGGGTAACAGTTGATTAAGCATTGCAATATAGTTTAGATCATATAGGAGTTAAATGCTTAAATATGAAGGACAATAGTGTGTGTTAAAATTAGGTTAGACCACAAAAGATAAATAGTAATTTCCTCTAAATATTTTCGTGGCATTCTATAGTTGAGTTAATACTTCACCATTTTATTTTCAAATTCATAGATTCATATATAGATATAGTTGAGTAATTTGCAACAAAAAACTCTTTCGTCGTGGTATCGACAGTTTTAGGCTCTTTAGAGTAAGATTTTTTTTTATTGAATTAGCTTTAACAAAATAAAAAGAAGATTATCCTAAATTTATATAAGTAAATACTATGTAAAAAGTACGTATTTAATTTTGCTAATATATGTATTCGAATCTAGTAAAAAACTATATTTTATATAAAAAGAATGTAAAATATACATTTTTAATTTTGACAAGATACACATCTAGAATATGCTTTGTATTCTATATTTGAAGAGCCTAAAATTATCGATACTATAACTATATAAATATGAGGTTTTCTTATGCAAATTGCTTAGATATAACTAATATCAGATTTAATTTATGTCCATAATAAACAACAATTACTTGATCCATTCTCTTAAAAAAAAAGTAGGATAATTTATGTTAGAGTACTTTTTTTTAAAATTAATTTACATTAATTTGTTTTTGCTTTGCTTTTGGCACAAGTTAACAATTTTGTTCAAGAAAAAGATTATAGTGTATAATAATTTTTTATGAGCAAACAAACTATAATCATCCAAGTTTTTATTTTATTTTTCATTTATCTCTATAGAAAATATCCCATACTCCTTTTTCATTGGTTAAATATTACATTGGGAAAAAAATGAGATAACATAATAAAGGGATAGTTATACTTATTCTAAACTATCATTATTTTTCATATAATTTTTCTGAATTTTTTTCTAGCACATAGAATTTTTGAACTATTAAATGTCTCACTTCTTCGATTTTATACACGAAAAAACTTAAAAAGCCTAAAATAACACTCACGAAGGTAAAAGTATTTCTCTATTATTTTCTTTAAAATATAAGAATAAATATATTATATAGTTATATTATATAGTTACTCCTGTGACTTATACGTGATAATTTATGGATGAAGAATATATCGCTAACTTATCAAAAGAAGTATTTAAGACATTTTCAATAATTTAGGGATTCATGGGTCAAAAATAAGTTTAAAAGTATAATCATCTCTAAAATAAATAACATTGGGTTGTTGATATTTCAAGTTAGAGAAAAAAAAATAATATTCCTCATGTGGGTATCAACATATAATATGGCTATCTAATTTTCAAATATAAGAGGTTGGGACTATTTTAATGGTAAACAAGGTACATGGACATGTGAGAGTTATATTTCCCATCAAGGCATAGGTCAACCACCACAACTTACGAGTCATATAATGTATTCCTAGTGTATCACCCTCAATATTTCTTGTCCTTCTATTATATACCCTAGGTAAATAGTTCCAAGTATTTATTTATTTATTTATTTATTTATTTATTTATTTCTAGGCATAATAAGTATAAATCTAACCTCGAAAAATGATCCAGATAAACTATATATATAGAACCAATGATAAAAAAAGAGCTTTTTTCTCTTAGAAATAAAATTTATTAATAGATGTATTTCTAAACTATTTAGAGAAATAAATATCAATCTAATATTTGATGGCTCGGCGGTGATTTGAAGGAGCAGCTCAGAAGCAGTTGTTAAGAAAAAAAATAAAAATATTAATTTAATTGTTAAAAAAAAGGCATAAAGAATAACTTTACAATGTCGTTCGTAAATGTAGTCCATTTTGTACTGCTAGTAAAATTTTCTTTTTTTCTCTAATAAACTCATAATTACATCCACACGATCAGCACCTAATCCAACTTGATCTCCTCAAAGGCAACAAACACAAAAAACACACAACCGCCGGGTCTCCCACGTGTCACCGCCATTTGCTTTCCGCCTTCCCATTCGTCACCAGGTGGGGTTCACCAAGTCGGGGCCCTGCGACCACGTCAGCACGTGGATCAGCAAAGGGCAGTTCCGTCATTAAAATATCTTTGGTAGTCTTCCCACTCAAGCCTACTAGCGGTGACCGGAACCCGTTCTTTAAGGAATTCTTTGCCTTTTCCTTTTTAGCTGCGCTTTTATTTTCTCCGACTCTTTCGCCGCTTATTCTCCTCCGCCTCCGCTTCTCCGCCCACCCTTGCGGTTTCCCGACCGCCGTGGACTCCGGTCACCGCCCCCGTAGGATCCGGAGCGCGGTCGGAAAACCGCCAACCCTCCTCTTTACTACTCCCGAGTTGCGGCGCTACCTATACATACATCTATATATATACATAGCGTACGACGTATTCGAGCTCTCTGTTGTTCTCTTCTCGACTGTTCGAGTGGATCCCCGGGAGGAGAAGAAGGAGAAGGAGAAGGGGGAGTTGAGATTCCTAGGGTTTTGTTGTTCTCTTTGGTGCTGGAGATTTGATGAGAATCCAAGGAAGGATCTGGAATCTATGACGAAGGGGCGGCGCTTGGGATCGGCTCACACATGGAATGGCAGATCTCGACGGGTATGGGGTTTCCCCCGACCGGGATATCGACAAGGTAAGTTAGAGATTGGCGTTATTTGGAAGCGTTAGTTTATTATATGTCCCATCGTTTCCTTTTCTTTCGGTGAAAATTTTGGGATACTTTTTTTGTTTTTGTTTGTGTTTTCGTTTTTGCTTTTCTTGGAGTTATTCGATCTTATGGTGCGGAATAAGCTAGGAGAGAGATGTTAGGATGGAGATAAATAAAAAGGGCCTCTTATTTGATACTTGGAGTGCTTCAGTGTTGAAATTTGTATTATGGCTAGAAACTGTAAAAATAGTGTTTGTAGGCGGTACTTCTTGTACGATTATGTAGTGGGAGAAACTGGGGGATGATGGAACAAAGTTTAGATGCCAAAGAATGCTTGGGAGGAACTAATAGGAATTATGGGTTTGTTATCTTGGGTTTTAAAGTTGTTGGTGGTTGGTGATGTCTGCGTGTCTGTTTGTGATTCCGTAGTGTTGAAATTGGTTACTGCCATTCGATCTGTTTG
The DNA here is from genome assembly GCF_048772165.1 of Typha angustifolia. Lineage (NCBI taxonomy): Eukaryota > Viridiplantae > Streptophyta > Magnoliopsida > Poales > Typhaceae > Typha > Typha angustifolia. The sequence continues at coordinate 3,664,367 of NC_133239.1, forward strand.
GAAAACATATATTTGGCATTTGAAGCTCATTGGGGCTTCGAGACAGGACTATATGGGGATTCTTCTTATGTCTTTTGGGGAAACTTATTGCAACAACCAGGTCCACCGTTGCTTTTTAAGTTTCATTACATTAGTTCTGTGCAGTGTGTTTTTTGAATAGCAAAGATGTTACCACATATTTTGTATATATCAAAGACGTAACAAATTGTGGAACTCGCAAGGTAGATGTTTATTTCAAATTTATCTGTATGATCACTTCTTTTCAACTTTGCATATGCAAAGAATCCTTGTACTACTAATTTAGGGGCTTAAATCAAAGTTATGTCACTATAAATTTAGGATTAGCTGTAAGCCTGTAACTGAAACTTAATCTGATTCCATAGAGACAGGACTGGCATGTTAGAGCCCAATCTACATGAGATGCTGCTCTTACGTCTATATCTTGATGGCAGATAGAATAGGTTTCCTTATGCTAAGTACAACATGCAGGTGATTTGCTTACACATATTAGATGACTCGGGTTCTGCAAGCATTTGCAAATTTTTTTCTAAATTGCATGTATCATATATGTAAATAAACATAATTGTTCATATATTATTTTGTGAATTATGAATATTGGGAAATTAGGGAGGGAAAAGGCAAAAATAATGTGGAAAGGATTCGTACTTAAAGACACGAGAGCTCTTAATTTGACGCATATCGTTGAACTAAATAGGGATAATGGAGGAAGGACATCTATAACAGATCCAAAGAATTGGGACTAAATGTCTTGGTTGCTGTTGTTTTTGTTTGTGGGTTTGCACGCTTGATTTGCTCTGTTCAGATATATCTAAACTCAGCAGGTCTTATTAAAAACACCTGATATCCTTTGCATTATCATGTATGCAAATAACTCATATTGATCCATACTAGTATGAAAGAATAAACTATAAGCTAAAGTACATTCTAGTAAGATAGAATAAACTGTAAGCTAAAGTATCCTTGGCTTCCTTTGTTTCCATGTAATACTTGATGTTTTACTGGTAGTTCTGACTACAGCAAAGGTCTTGCTGTTAGTTCTGACTACAGCAGAGACATTTTTTTGTTAGTAAGGTTAGATGAAAGATCTTAAGATGATTAAAATTTTATTGTTTGTGGCTGGGAGATTTCTCTCTTAAAATAATTTAAGTAAAAATACCAGACTTGAAATAATTTTCCAAATTATGTGGATGATGGCCTTTTTTTTGCATAGATATTAGTTTCCAATATTTGACTGTCATTTATATGTACTTGTTTCTGATGGATGGATGCTACAGATAACTGTATTGAATTCTTCGTCCTCAGAATTTGGATGATTTTAAATAGTTGAATTAGATTCCTTTATGTCTGGTTACATATCTTTACTGCTTTGTTTATACTCTTTTTGTTAATTAGCATCGAATTTTTCTTTTGCCGCCTTGCTTTTGCTCTTTTTATGTTACCATTGAAAACTATGGCTTACAAGGTTTTGTTTCTGAAAATTTCCTTTACATTGTGATTCTCATAAGGGCGAAGTTGATTATATGCTCAAATTTTTTCTTTTGTCTTTTCATTCCTTTTCTTTTTAAGGCATTCGTTACTTTGGAGGAAGAGTATCTATTACATAATCACTGTTGGAAAGGGAAGCAAAGTTTTACCCATTCAAACTATCTAATGTGTTTCTTTTTCCACGTGTATTTCTTGAATAAGTTACTAAAAAATGATTATTAAACAATTAGACAAGGCTTGAGTTTCGTGTGGTAAAGATGGGTTGATTCAAATATTATGCTAACTTATTTGTTTGCTTTGACTGAGCTATAGCAATTTGGCAATTATTTTGCTGAGTGTTTATACAACCATGTTGCTAAGCCTGACAAGCTAAAATGTGAAATTATGTCCATATGTTGTTTCTCAATGTAAGTATAGCTTTTCATTTTTTTATTGATCTTGTCAGGGTGAATCTTCATTGATTTGGTCTACCGGTGGTGAAAGATCCTTGAAACTAGCTTCTGTTTCTGGAATCATCCCAAGTCAAAGAACAGTGAGTTACATCCTCGTGTCCAGTCATTACTTGTTTCCTATGCATCAGAATATGCTATACCGATAAGTTCAAGGCCATGCACTAAATATTTTTGTTTGCATACTCACATGTTAGATATCCAAGGATAAATTTGAGGCAGAGGTGTTGTTTGGTGGCCTCAATGCATTCATTTCTTCAAATGAATGTAGTCGTTCAAAAATTGATGGATGGAGTGACGGTGGACTTTATTTTGAGGTAAATATGTACCTTGAACATTATCCATTTTTATGTTTCCATTCAACACTTAATTTAGAGAGGTCAAGAGCGTTATTACAATTGCTGGAATATCTTGATAGGTATAATTTCTGTCCACTCTCTTGCTTGTACAGTTGTACACGTTCCTATAATTCTTGATGCCAATTTCTTGGCTTCTAGTCTTCACATCTAGGTAATGTTGGTGTGAGGCTTCCATATTTAAGAATATCTAGTAACAAGACAAGTCAGCTGTATAGCCTACCAAAGTACCAATTTTACATTCTAAGCAGACACAGCTGTAGACTTAAGCAATGTTCTTTCTGGTTTATTTGGTGTCACCGACGCACCGTTAAATTTGTCCATTATGCATAGTAATATATTTTTGCATTCAAAGAGAAGACTTCCTAGTTTTTTTTTCTCCCTTTCACCTTTCCCCCCCTTCCTTTCCTTATGTTGTGCAAATCTAACTCTGGAATAATGTTGGAAAATACGAAGAGAATGGTTCCAATTGAAGGCCTTGACTTGTCGCGTGGATTAGGTAAAGGTGCAATATTGCCGTCAGTGATGGCTCAGATATCAGCTTGTAAGTGAGGTTTAACTTGTAATAGAGTTTTCTTTTTTACAGCATTTGTGAAGGCTTTAACATGATAAAGAAGAGTCAGATAAGATAGGAGGACAGCAATTTATCTGGAAGACGCAAAGATTTCTTTATGCTTCTCTTTCATTTTATTTTTTTTCAAGTGTCTATATTGGGCATTTTAGCTCAACTTTTTTATCAGGCTTTAAACCACAGATCTTTGTTTTCATCTATAATGTTTCTATTGTATCATGTTGTACTTTTTTGTGTGAATCAGCCTTATGATTGTTTACATAGTTTCATGAAAACTTTTTCAGGATACAAGGGATTTGATCTCCAAGAGTCCAAGTGAGAGCTCCATTAGCACATTACTCTCTGTTAGTTCCCCAGACAGTAACCTGAAGCCAGTTACTTTACCTGTAATATCTTCTTCTGAAAATTTGGTAAATGTAGAAAGATCAGATGTAACAAATATGCATGTGAAAGGTACCTCTTCAGATGTTTTCAGAGTTAGTATCTCTAGTGCGCCTAGCACATCTAGTCATGGTTCTGCTCAAGATGACTGTGATTCTTTAGGTGATGTGTATGTGTGGGGTGAGGTCATATGTGATAATTATGCAAGAAGTGGTGCTGATAAAATCATTAGTTCTTCCAGCGGTAGAGCTGATTTCCTTCTACCAAAGCCTTTGGATTCCAATTTGGTTCTGGATGTCCACCATCTGGCTTGTGGGGTTAGGCATGCTGCTCTTGTTACAAAACATGGAGAGGTCTTTACATGGGGTGAAGAATCTGGAGGCCGTCTTGGTCATGGAGTTGGAACAGACATTGTTCACCCACATCTAGTCGAGTCTTTAGCAATTTGTAATGCGGAGTTTGTTGCTTGTGGTGAGTTCCACACATGTGCTGTGAGCATGTCAGGTGAACTTTATACGTGGGGAGATGGTACTCATAATGTAGGGCTTCTTGGTCATGGTAACAATGTCAGTCACTGGATACCTAAGAGAGTTTCAGGTCCATTGGATGGGCTTCAAGTTGCTTATGTCACCTGTGGCACCTGGCATACAGCCGTGATTACTTCAGCTGGGCAACTGTTCACTTTCGGTGATGGCACATTTGGCGTTTTAGGTCATGGAAACAGGGAAAGCATTTCCTATCCAAGGGAAGTTGAATCTTTGATGGGTTTGAAGACAATTGCTGTTGCATGTGGTGTATGGCACACTGCTGCTGTGGTAGAGGTTATAGTTGCCCAGTCTAGTGCAAGTGTCTCATCTGGAAAGTTGTTCACCTGGGGAGATGGTGACAAGTATCGACTCGGTCACGGAGATAAGGATCCACGACTTAAACCCACTTGTGTACCTTCATTGATTGACTACAATTTTCACAAAGTAGCTTGTGGTCATACTCTTACTATTGGCTTGACAACTTCTGGGCGAGTTTTTACCATGGGAAGCACTGTTTATGGTCAGCTTGGTAATCACCAGTCTGATGGGAAGATTCCCTGTTCAGTTGAAGACAAGCTTGCCAGTGAATCCATCGTAGGGGTTGCTTGTGGTTCATACCATGTTGCAGTTTTGACGTCCAGGAATGAAGTTTTCACATGGGGAAAAGGAGCCAATGGAAGATTAGGTCATGGAGACCTTGAAGATCGGAAAACACCTACACTTGTTGAAGCTTTGAGGGATAGACCTGTTAGACATATAGCTTGCGGTGCAAACTTCACTGCTGCTATATGCCAGCATAAGTGGGTGTCAGGTGCAGAGCAGTCTCAGTGTGCCTCATGCAGACAGGCATTTGGATTTACTCGCAAGAGGCATAATTGCTATAACTGTGGACTTGTACACTGTCATTCATGCAGCTCCAGGAAGGCTTTAAGGGCAGCTTTGTCTCCTAATCCTGGAAAACCATATCGTGTTTGTGACTCCTGTTATGCTAAATTAAATAAAGTATCAGATTCTGGTGGAATGAACAACAAGAGAAATGTTGTAGCCCGCCTTTCAGGCGAAAGCAAAGATAGGTTTGACAAAGCAGATACAAGGGCAGCAAAGGCAATCTTGCCTAGTAACTTTGATATGATTAAGAATTTGGATACAAAGGCAGCTAAACAGGGGAGGAAGACGGATTCCTTTTCCTTTATTCGGACCCCTCAAATTGGTTCCCTGATACAACTAAAAGATATAGCTTTGTCTGGTGGTATAGATATGAACAAAGCAGTTCCAAGAGCAGTTCGCACATCATTGGTTCAATCTGTAAATTCTTCCAGAGCTGTTTCACCTTTTTCCCGACGACCTAGTCCTCCACGTTCAGCAACACCAATTCCTACAACTTATGGTCTTTCTTTCTCGAAAAATGTTGCTGATAATCTGAAAAAGTCAAATGAGCTTTTGAAGCAAGAAGTTCAAAAATTGCGTGCGCAGGTACTTTATTTTGTCTACTCTTCTAGAACTTAATTCTAACTTTATTAGCTTATCTGACCTATAAACGTAATGGATCTGTTTAGGTTGATAATCTCAAACAGCGCTGTGATTTTCAAGAACTTGAGTTGCAGAAATCAGCAAAGAGGGCTCAAGAAGCCATTGCACTGGCTGCAGAGGAATCTGCTAAGTCCAAAGCCGCAAAAGAAGTTATAAAATCATTAACAGCGCAGGTAATCTGCAGAGGAAAACAAGTCATTGCTTTATTTTTCTTATAAAAAGTTTGACAACTGGATCTATGTATTGGGTACTTACAAGTTACAGCAGTTATGCAACTGAACAGTTATCTTGCTTCTACAAAAAGCAGCACTATATTAACAAGCAAGAAACGTAACAAAAGTCTAGGTCCTCTAGTAGATCCATGAGGTAGTATTAGTTTTGGCATTAATTCCAATATTAATTATATACCCTTTATGTGAAACTAAATTATTGGTAAGTGATTCTTAATTTTCGTTGTTAAAGCTAGCTTAAGTCACTATCAGTTCCCTCAACTTCTGTCAAAATATTCTGATTTTAGTGTTTGTTTATATCACTGCTTGTCAATTCTTTTATCTTCCGCTGATATTTCTCTGTCTTCTGCTTTCATGATGTAGCTTAAGGATATGGCAGAAAGACTGCCTGATGGTGTCTATGAAGGTGGTGAGATGAAACCGGTACTTCTGCCAAATGGAACCGAGTTGCATGCTAATCAGTCAAATATGAGAGTGATGCACCAGTCACGAAATGATTCATACAACATTTCAAACACAACTAACACTGTTCGCACAACTCATACAAATGGAATTTCAGGTGAAAATCATATACCGGCAGGTCGTGAAATTAATGAAATGAATACGCACTTTCAAAACCATAGGCTTGTGATCCCTCATGAAACAGAAGAACATATAAGTAGAAGACCACCAAATGGTTGCGAAGAGATGCCAACTTCAACCAGCAGAACACATGACAATGTTAGCAAGGAAAGCGAGCCCCTTCAAGATAGTGAAAATGGTTTCAAGTCTCGAAGCACCATGTCAACCAGTATTCAAGTTGAGGCAGAGTGGATTGAACAGTATGAACCTGGCGTATATATAACTCTTATGGCCCTTCGTGATGGCACACGAGAACTGAAGAGAGTGCGTTTCAGGTAATTGGAATAATCTGCTTCTGTGTACTGTATTGCACAATTGTCCTTTTCCGTTCCTGATCTGAAGTGGGTGGTTAACTGCTGCTTTCATGTTACCTCCTGTTATCTTTGATAAATTCTATCAAGTTTCTCATGCCCAGTTATTTGTTAGGAACAGTGTAACTGCTTTTTTCTTTAATTTCTCCTCTGAATCTTTTTCTGCAGTCGAAGAAAATTTGGGGAGCATCAAGCAGAAGCATGGTGGTCAGAGAACCGTGAAAAGGTTTATGAGAGATATAATGTCCATGCATCTGACAGAGCCTCATCGGCAGCATCTACCCAATCTGCTCGGAGATCTGAAGAGGACTTCCTTCATCCTTCCAAAGTTTAGTACATTACAATTTCAGCAAAGCAGGAACATTGCTGAAGTCTCACGAGACCAAGTTCAAGTCGAAGACTGATCTTTTGTGCCATGCAGGACTTTTCAGTATGCAATGCTTCTCCCCAGATAATAGTTTGATTTATGCTATTTCTTCCATAATCACACCTTTTTGGATCGGGCTGCCCTGCATTTTGTCTTGTATTATGTGTACATATGATCATAAAAAGGGAATCGTCTGTGGTAGAGGGGAAGATTTGAGAGAGTTGTAATCCTTCCTCTGTATACCTTTTCCATTCTAGAAATTGCAGATGAATTTCCCTCATCACGTCTTAATTTCTTTTCAATCTTTGGATTTTGTGGGTTATCTACAGCCTAAGTTGTACAGATTTCTGCATATGTGGGAGGCTCCCATAGGCTGCCCTGAAATGGGAAGAGTACGCCGTTCATGTAAGGACATTTGATGTTGAAATTTTAAAAGCTTCTTTTTGTTTCCAAATTCTGACGGTTTTTGTTCTGCTGCAGTTCATGTAAATTTGGTTCAAAAATATCTTCGAAGGGCACAACAGGAGTGGATCCTCTACGGCCTGATTGCAGATGCTTACAGGCTTACTAAATACCCAACTTAGTATGCTCCTGCAACTGTGGCTTTATATAATCAGTTCCATTTGAGTATATATATCTACTCTTGAGGAAGTAAAAAGAACAGGTCGATGCCAAATTTGATTGGCTCAAAGTAGTTACTAAACAGAAAATACCCCGGTAACATTTTTATTCAGTGAGTGAAACAAATGTTTTCTTGAGTCACAAAAGTGCTAAATGTCTAATTAATTAGAGGCTGCATTTTTACTCCTTTTTTGCTCAAAATATCATACTTCTGGTCGATGTAAATTTTTTATCCTAGTAGGAGTTGTAACAGACATCAAATCTTTATATCTAGATGTTTAGTTAATTAATTGATGGAGTAATATGCAAGGATCTGCTACTAGCTGGCATTGTGATTCTCTATTGAACAACTTAAATTACCTATTTGCCTATTATTCCAACTTCTGATGTAACTACTTCATGTGGTATGGATACACTTAGTCTTGCAACATAAATAACAGGTTAAAGACTCACAGTAGGATTTCCTCTTCTTTTTTTTGTTCTTATCATATAAGTCTTATTGCCATTTTGTTTAATCTTTGGAATATTCGACAAGTCTAGTAAGAATGTAGGATGGAAGGGGTTTTGCTATCGGAAGAGAAAGGTCATATAAGGGGCTTTGCCATTTTCTTATTTACATTGATGTTCTTTATACTTGCATTCACTATAAGCCTTGCGATCAGAATATAAAAGATCAATTACATCGTTCTGCATCTATCTTTAAGTTTTCAGAGAAGGCAGTGGGTTATCATACTCCGAATGCATGCAGTTGCTCTTTATTATTATTATTGAGAGAGATGGAGAGAGAATGCATGCAGATGCTCTTGTTAGGCTGATGACAGGTTATTGGACAATTTAACTGGAAAATGTGGCTTCAGTGAACAGTGCACTTGGGCCCTGAGCCGGGCTGGTGCACAAAATTTTCGGATTGGGTCGAGTTCAGATTTATGAACCTTTTTTTGACCTAATCGAACACAAAAAGGTACTTCTTAAGACAACCAAATGCTTATTCTATTTGTCATTTAACTTGTTCCAGTTGTTATCCTGAGGGGTTATGACTGTCAGTAAATTGGATGCAGCATTTACTGTAGCATACGTTTGCATTTGGCTGCGATATTTGTCCAGGTTGACATCCTCTTCCTCTTTTTACTCTGATTCATTTCTCGTTCAGTTTACTTGTCAGAGAAATAAATTATTTGGCCAGATGATTAATGGCTTCTTGGATGTTTGCTCTTAAAGCACTGGATTTCACTTCTTTTTTTGTGGGTCCTCTAGGTTATAAGAGCAGATAATGGTCTCTTAAGTAGACATTTTGGAGACTCTCTGCTGCGCAATCTTACCCTCGTTGCGAAACCTTATTCTTAGATCAGAGCAAGAGGATTTTAATCTTCCACGAAAAACAAAATGTGGAACTTTGCTCTCTAGTTTAATTACGACATAAAATGATGTAGAATAATTTAGTTAGTTGCTAGTGAGGAAATGGTGACTACCTATCCTACGAAATTGAATGAGGTGGGTCAAAGGTTTCATTAACTTCTGGTGCCATGATTGCATGGATGGCATAAAGCCCGAGTTTCTGACCGAAGTAAATCTTCCAAAATTTTCATATCTCAAGAAAGTGAAATGAGTCCATCTTACTGTAGTTTAATTGTCCGGCGTCTTCTTTTAAGGAAAACGTTGATCTTTATCAGTATTTTTATCAAGGGAAAAAATTTTATTTTTTTTCACATTTAAATAATTAAGTATTTTATTATTAGAAATATTAAAATATTATATATTTTTATTAAAACGTTGAAGTACTCAATTTTGAAAGTTATAACTTTCTAAATGACAATTGAGTTTGAACATATGATATGTTATTAGAAAGAATTATAAAAAAAAAAGAGAAATGTAATAAGAGAAAGATATAGATAAAAATATAGAGAGAAAAATTTAGACCTTTGTAACTTTGTGTTTGATTATTCATTTTAATTATAAAATATATTATTATGAAGATATAAAAAAAAATATCTATATGTTGGTACAACATAATAATTTCGCAGTAGATTGCGCTCAGAATTATAAAAAAACAATTTCTTCAAATTTAATTCTAAATTTTCTCTTCTCTTTTTACTAATAAAATATTAAACTGTTAAGCATTTTTAAAGAAAATAAAATACTAGTTTAATATTTTTTAAAAATAAAGTTTAGTATTTTTATCTAAAAAGTAAAATGCTGATAAAATTAATATTTTACTAGCCGTGACAGTAAAGTTTTGGGAGAGGGTAGATTGGTGAGAAACTCTATAAAGCCATGCTCATTTACCTTTCAACCCAGAGAGAAAGAGAGAGAGAGAGAGAGAGAGAGAGGTTTGTTGTTGCGTGTTCCACAGTGCTCCAATTAAAGTAGCAGCGATATTCTGATCGAAGCACACGCAATCTTGTCTTCCCTCCTAGACCTAGTACTACTGCAACTACTGCCTGAGCACTACTCCTCTTTGACTACTTCTTTCCTGGCTTAATTCTAATTAAACCCCTAAATTAAGCCCCACTCTTACGTACCCTTTTATATGCATATATTTTTAATACTCATCTAAATATACTTAGACACCTCAAATATCTAAATACTTCTTCTCTCTTTTAACGGTCGTGTCGATTACAAACTTTATATGACCATCTCATTCTTACCTTTTCTTTTCTTATTCTTTCCTCTAGTGTCAAGATAAAATATGGTCTCTGAAAACCTAATATAGATCATGCGACAGTCACATAGTATATTTAAACAGAAAATTCCAATGAATATATATTTATATATATTTCAGAGATTTTATATAATTAGGAGGAGGATTAACATATCACGAAAAATAAAGTATGGGGTCTATATAAAAATTGACGATAGTTTAAATGTATAGATGTAATTATCCCTAGTTCTTTCCCTATATTTTTCCCATTTTTTTTAATAGATTTTCTTTTCTTATATTATCATATTGACACAAATTATGGGTTTATTTTTCTTAAACTAGCCTCCTTTAATCCCGACCAAAGAGGTCTTTTTAGACACGTCAATTGCCAATTCATTTGTCCTATAATAAAAGGATCTCAAACAAAAGTTAGTATTTTACGTCTAATTATCTCTCAAGTTAAAAATGAGTATAGATTAGGGGGAGTGGTGTGGATCTAATGAACTCCATATAAAAGCCAAACTTATATATATATATAGACAGAGAGAGAGAGAGAGAGAGAGAGAGAGAGAGAGAGTGAGAGAGAGCTGAAATGCAACTCTTTGTTGGTGGGCAATTGAATACTTGGTGGCCCACTCATTCACCTAAACCAAGTCGACAAAAACCGTGGCTATTTTTTCGTATTGAAGTTTTAGATCTCCATATTCTAAATTTGTTCATAATTTCATATTCCATATCCCCTCTTTCTAGGAATCCTTTTATGGGATTCCTCCGACACCGCAACCCCACCACTAGTACAACACAAGCTTGTATTTAAGATGAGACAAAAAGGCAAACCAACCATATACCCTTCATTTAAATCCAACCTCTCTCTCTTTCCCTCTCTCTCATAACATGTAAATATACTTGCATGCTTGTTTCTTTACTTGGTTTTGAGCATACTCATGCTATATATATTAGTGTTACCATCCATATCATATATTCAATTATCTCACACCACCCCTTTGCCACTTGCTTACATCCCAACCTTTTCTTGCCTTCTTCTTCTTCTTCTACTCTACTAATCTCTTATAAGGCCAAATGGATCAGGTCTTAAGGAGGTGGATTCTAGCATGTTGGTTTGTGCTTCTTCTAATGGTTTCATGTTGTCATGGATCTAGAAGCATACAGACCTTTAAAGGGAGCCCACTGGGAAGGGAGAGTTCTGGAAACTTCCTCGGGTTCTTGCCGAGGGGCATGCGGATGGCGCCTTCCGGCCCGTCGAAGCGGCACAACGCCATTGGCTTCAAGAGTCTAACGTTGCCATGAAGAGATGAAGTTAAGAGAGAGTACTATAGGAGGTTAACAATGCATGCCTGAGTTCTTCTTCCTCTTCCTTTCCCAGGATGCCGGCCCGTTTCCTTATCCCTTACCACAAAGGAATAATATTGTTTGCCTTGGCTTGATAGATAGATAGATAGATAGATAGATAGAGAGAGAGAGAGAGAGAGTGTTGAGTTGATTGATCCTGGGAGGTCTTGTCCTGTATGTCAACTTCTGGATTGGTGCAGTCAAAAAAATCACTGCCTTTACTTTTCATAAAAAATATTTTTGATGAAAATTAATAAATATTTTTTCAACCCACCTTTGGTAAATCCAACTTATTAATATTCTCTGATGAAATCTCCACAGTTTGTATGAATGCCTAAATATACCATTTTTTTCCTTCATCATTTCATCTACTTCAGTTAATAAAAAAGGTGCAACAAATGTTTTGAATGGGTCTGAAAGCTCTCCCTTGCATACCTTATCATTTTTCAGTTAGGTTTCCTGCTCTTCTTCTTATGATGTTCTTCTTAATATATCCAACCTTTTTTGTGTTATGGCTAGCTAACTCCATAATGTAAGCTTAATGTGAAATCTAGAGTCGAACGGCATGATCATGAACTACTAAAGATTTGGAAAATTCTATGCCTCCAGACTTAACTTTTGTAAGGTTGAAACCTAGTTGGTGTTTTATGTAGTACATGCATAGATCTAGTTATAGTTTGATTCCTTCAGTTGTGACTCCATGTCATATTTGCAGTTAACCCTCGTGAAGTCCTTGATACAAAAACTACAAAGAGATGATGAGAGAGATGAAGGAATATTAAAATAAAGAAAGATGCTGGAGCAATGGAAAGAACAAAAGAAGAGAGAGAGAAAGAGGAAGAAAATAAGGTTAATTTTGCTCCTAATGAATAAATGAGTTATGAATCATGGGCATGCAAACAACTTTCTTTTTTCTCTGAAATTAATGGTTACATTAATATTGGAAGAATGATAAAGGTGAGTTTATATTGTATGCTAATTATTTCTTTCTCTGAAGGGTGCAATTGAGAGGATCATATTATAGTTCTACTTCTATAGAACTCTCTTCCTTGTAATGATCTGAAGAAACCTAAGAGTTGCATAGAAACTAAAAGGAAATAATTTGAAAAGAAGCAACCTTTTTTTATCAGGGATGTATACAATATTAAATCATGCAGTTGTCCAGTGGAATATTAAAATTCCACTTTAAATAAGAGACAATATCTGCTATATATCTGTGGAATATTATTTAGACATCTAACTAATTAAAAGCTCCTTCATATCTTTGCATTTTTTCTTTGTTGGAAATGAAAATATATATATATATATATATATATATATATAAAAATATATATATATATATATATATATATATATATTCGCATTTAATGTCTGGTTCAAGTTTTGTCTCTCTGCAGCTCTGACTGGAGGAATTTGCTGCATTCTTGTAAATTGTGTATGAGTTATTCTTGAAAGAGAATATTGTACAAAACTATACTTACATATTTAATACCTTGTTCATGTTCTATTGATCTATTCATTGGACAAGATTTTAATCTTCAAGACTTCAAGATGTAATAAAGAGTTACATACATACATTCTTGCTTTCTGAAACCAGGCTTGAACACTGTAACACAACTTGGCCCATCATCCATAGTCCATGGACACCCATTTGGCTTTGAGGATTTATTATTGAATTAATTATGATGCTATCTTTATTTTTTTAGGACAAATAACAGTTTCTGATTTTAACTTAGCTTTTCTATTTCAAACATAAGCTAACACCTTTATAGTCTAGATAAAATTATAATAGTTAGATTTTTTTGTCCAAAAACTAACAGTAAAAATGATCAAATTAATGGTACAAATAAACTTAATTTCTATTAAGTAAGTATGTATTCTAATAGGAGGGAACTTAGTAGTACAAATTGTAAAAGAAAAGTTTGAGCAGTAAAATAATTTTTGTTCAAATTAGTAATAATATTTAAATTAAAAGATACAAATATGAGTAATTTTAGACGACAGATACCTAACAAAGGGTAAAATAATTTTGATGCAAATAATTATAAAATAATTGTTTTGAAAAAGTACAATAGGTAAATATAAAATTAAGAAGGGTATGCATACAAATAAAGAGCTTTTGAGGGTGTGTAAATGCATAAACGCCCTTAATTATTTAATGTAATCACTTTTGTAGCGTTTTTTTATTATAAAAAATTAACTGTATCGTAGAGCTATTAACTAAGTTAAATTATTAAATAATTTTTACTATAATAATTATTTAAAATTGAAGTCCTTCTCTTCTTCTCTTCTTCCTAACGGTGAAAGTAACTATCAGAGTTTTTTTTTTTTTTGATGATTCATAAGCCTGAAGGTTAGATATGGACCGGAGGACTTTTAATTGTCTAGTCTACGCTTTAAGTCATATGTGTTGCTAAACAATTGTTTCAAATCAAATGCCATCGAGATCTGCTCCAAACCGTTATATTATTAAACTATTTTTTAAAATTAATCGTACTATCAAGCCATCAATTGAACCGAGGCTAAACCACTAAACTATCAACCGTGAAAGAATTTCTCCCTACTATTATTTCGGGTTGGAGTTAGAAATCATTACCTCTTTGGTCATCCGGAAGATAACTACCGAGTTGTTCAGTCAAATGGAAAGTTCTACTGCCAATCATTTTCGCACCTAAAATATTTCAGATTAACTGCATCCTCGAATGCATGAACTTAGTTAATTTGTTTCGCGGCACCCTTTAATTGGCAGTGTTAGCAGGCCTCGGCCTCTTTTTTGGTTGTACTTAACTCCTGCAACAGCGCTGCAGACGATCGACCTTATTAATTATTTCGAAATAGTTCAGCCCAAACCGTACGGCGTTTACCGACCGGCCTAAACCAAATCTTCCGTGTCCATATTTGAACTTATCATATAAAACCCTACATTTAAGTGAATTTGTGGATTAATTCTGGAATTTCTTTTTAACTCCTCATGTATTTGTTATTTTGAGTTCCCCTCTTTTCCTCGGCCCATCCAAATTGCCTCTTATTTTTCGAATAGTGAAAATATAAGGATCGAAATGCAAAATCAGTTAAGTTAGGTTGCCATATGCAAATTTTCTTCCCGTATAAAACCTCCAACTCCAAACCCCACCTCGCGATCCCTCTGGAAACTCCGAAAAAATGGGCCCGATCAAACCCTAGACACGGACCAAATGCATCGAATTCGACGGCAAGAACACGAGCATCGGCTAAAATTGGACGTAGGAGCTGCTCATTTCTCGGCAAGCAATCCGTGATCAAAGACCTCGTAAGTGCTGAAATCTAAATCTAGTTATTTGCGATCCTGATTAGTGTTTTCTTTTAATTATCATCAAGTTTTAGAAGAAAATCGAAGCGAATATCGACTTCTTTATAAAAGAGAGATTGGATTTTTACTGCTCCCTGATCAGGGAGGGAATCGTAATCTCGATCCGGAAATCGATTCTGATGTTATAAAGAAGATTGGATTTTTGTTACCTTTTTGGCCTCGCGGTAAGGGGAGCTCAAAAAGATGAGGCTTTAATGGCGGAGGTTGGAAAGGCCAAGCCTATAGCTATAGCCTATAGCAACATTGATACGAGGCAAGTACCGGTTTCTACAGGTCTCGTAGGTGGTGGTCCTAGAGAGAGAGAGAGACAAGAACCTGTCGGTTGCCTACAGGATCCTCGCCTGGAATGATCGATCCCTTTCCCTTGCTAGGCTGTACTATCGGTTTCGCAGCTGCGATCCTTTAAAAAGCGACATTATTGCGCTAGACGAAGCGTATTGCTTTTATATTGATAGATTAAAAAAAAAATTTTGGTCATTTAGTTTCTCTTCTGGGGCCCGTTTTATATCGTTTTTCTCTTTCGATCAATGGCGAGGAGGGGAATTTATGCCTTTTATTCAATTCTTCGTGGAAGAATTGAAGCTGGGCAGTGGAACAAAGTGTGAAGTGAGGATTACTTGAAGATTACGTGCAATCTTTTGGCCATGGGATTGCAGGTAGGATACTTTGGCCTTAGAAGGCCTCTAGATTTCTGGAGTTCGTGCTTACTTTTTTTTAAATTATTTGTAATTTTTACTTGTTGGAAGACGAAGAAGAATTTGTTTCATGTGGTTCTTTCGGATTAACGATTGCTTTTCCGGATTGCGGCATGCAAGTGGGTTACTATGTAATAAAGGATTTCAATTTTCGGTTCATTTTAAATATTCGTTTGTCCCTCCTATAAGAGATTTGTGATCAGGGAAATGTTTTCTGTCGTCTATAATTTTACTTAATTTTATAAGTGGGAGGTTTCTATTCCCACATAGAGTTTGCATGCAATGGAGTTGCTTAATGTTCTCTGTTTTTTTTTTTCTTTTTCTTTTTGATTTTCTCGTCTTCTTGAGAACTGCCTAATCAATTCATTCTCATCTTGTTTGGAGTTATTTTCTTTTTCTGGATTCACAATTACTCCTAGATTGAGTCCTTTCTCATCTAAAATCTGGTATATTTGAAAATCTAGCAAAAGCTGATTATCATCTAATGAATTGTGCTTAAGATGGATTTGGTTATAGTGCACTAGCAGTTCGTGGTGTGTGTTGATTATTAAGTTACTTTTTATTTGCTGTTCTTGATTCAGAATGTTGTAGCAGTATTCTCAAGCTAAGCCTTATGACTTACGAGCAGTACTTGACTATTGCAGTTTCATTCCCTTCTTTTTGTTTTTTATTGGATATCTCCTGATCTTCTGATTATTCTTTTACTTAAAACGCTGTTTTTCTTGTCCTGCTAATTTGTTTTCTCATTGTGCCTTTTCTTTTATTGTTTGATATAGTTCCATGCGATGAGTTCCATGTGGAGCAGAAGCCTTATCAGCATATGAGAGTCTTGACAATTTTGTTTCCTCGGCTCTTTATGGTGGGCTGAAGAACTCCCCAGATGTTGCTCCATTTGGAGTTTTTGTTTCTTTCAGATTAAGTATGCTGAGTTTCAATGAGGAAGG
Organism: Typha angustifolia; assembly: GCF_048772165.1. Taxonomy (NCBI): domain Eukaryota; kingdom Viridiplantae; phylum Streptophyta; class Magnoliopsida; order Poales; family Typhaceae; genus Typha; species Typha angustifolia. The sequence goes on from NC_133239.1 coordinate 3,680,813, forward strand.
AGAAGATATCTTCTTCGATGCCAATGATAGTCTCAGGACTTCTACAGATTCCTCATCATCAGAGGAGTGCTTTATTGACAGTCAAAATATTGAGCTGAGAGAATTTAAATATGAAGTGTGGATGAACGAGTTGATGAGCGTTCAGGAACGCCGAAATAGATTCTTTCGAAGAATAGGATTTCATGAATTTGTTCCAGTTGCATTGAGTTCTTCCCAGGATCAGGAGGAAAGTCCTGGTGATAGCTCCACAGAGGCAGAATCAGAAAGAAGCACACGAAGCAGTGGTGCTATCTTGGACTCACCTTCTCTTGATGATGGAATAGCTAACGATTGTACACATTGTACTAGGGATGTGGATAGCGGGAAGGCATTTCTTGTTCATAATCTGGGAACAGATGGTTTGTCTAGCATGCTTAAAGAGGGGGGTTCAGACAACTTGATAACGCCAGAGGAATTTGACTCCTTACTTGGGCTTTCTCATTCTCTTCAAAATATTTTTCGTAGGGAGCTTTCCCATTATGAGAAAAAACCTGATGGAGGCTATGAGGCTATTAGGAAGCATTTTACTAGCTGGTGGAGATTTTCTAAGAGGAAGCAGCGAGCAAGTTATAATATTTCTTCTAGAAGTGGCAAATTATTTGAGCTAATCAGAGCAAGAGTACAGCAACACAAAAAGAAGTGCCTGGAGTTCACAGCAATGTGCAAATGTCAAGAAATTCAAGCCCATAAAGGTTTTATTAGGGCCATGAAATTCAGTCCGTCTGGTTGGTATCTAGCAAGTGGTGGTGAGGATTGCATTACGCGAGTTTGGAAAATTAAAAGAGTGGAGACCTCTTGCAAATGTTTTTCTGCTGAAGTATCCTCTCAATCTGTTGATAATATCAAAAGCGCCAAGATGATTCTTGGTAGCAATTCGGTACCAATTGTAATTCCGGGAAGAATTTTCAAGATTGAAGAGAACCCAGTGCATGAGTTTCATGGACATACAAGCGATATCTTGGATTTATCCTGGTCTAAGGCTAATGTGAGTCCGAGCCTACATGGTTTAATCATTCATTCTGTTAATATGCAGATCTGTATATTCAATGCATCTTTTATTGTAAACAAGATAATAATTAGTTATCTCCCAGCCAACAGAGAGATAGATCCAATGATCATTGCAATCTGTGGTTTAGGGTTTAGGGCTGTCTGTCTTAATGCTTGACATTTGTTGCAGTGTCTGCTGACATCATCTAAAGACAAAACTGTGCGCTTGTGGAAAGTTGGTTGTCAAGGCTGTCTAAAAGTTTTTCAACACAATGACTATGGTGAGTTAAGTATAAGAAATTTGAATAGTTACAGTAAGCTACTACACTGTTTTAACAATGCATCTACTCAAATAGTTAATATTTTATTTCGTAAACAATATGTATTTGAATCCCAACGAGCTGAATGACATCTGTTAAAATGATTAGCCCTGATGTTTGAATAAGGGCTTTGTCATTTTGGTGTTTGAAGATGGTTAAACCCCGGATGTTGAGGTCTACTCTTGCACATAGATGATTACTTCTCCTGAATGTATGAGTTGATTTTTTTTCTCTAGTATAACTTGCTTTCCTTTCCGTTTTTCTGCGGAGATCAGTGACATGTGTTGGTTAAACCCCTGATGTTGAGGGCTACACTTACGCCTAGATGATTACTTCTCTTGACATGTACGGGTTGATTTTTTTTCTCTAGTATAACTTGCTTTCCTTTCTGTTTTTCTGTGGAGATCAGTGACATGTGTTCAGTTCAATCCAATTGATGATGGATACTTCATCACTGGTTCTCTAGATGGTAAAGTTCGTGTGTGGCAACTAGAAGAGAATCGGGTGGTCGATTGGATTGATATACGGGATATCATAACTGCTTTATGTTATCAACCAAATGGAAAGGTTTCCCTCTGATCTAATTTTTCAATCTTCCTGTCATTATATCATGATAATATGTTGATTACCATACTTTTTTTTATTTAAGCAGGGGATTCTTGTTGGTTCTATTGCAGGAGTTTGCCGCTTCTATGGTCACTCAGGTAAAATTATAGTTCACGAATTTGGGCTGTTAAGCTCATATTCATTGTGTACGATTTATTTTTTATTTGTATATTGTTTACTCATGTCCATCATTAGGTTCTGTTTTCATGGACTTGGATTTCTTATACTCTCAGTAGAACTTACTTTCTGAAATTTTTTGGGAATTGTCTCATTTTTATATTTACTGGATTATCTTTTTTCTTGTGGATGTAGATGAAAGCATGCATCTGGAGACACAATTTTATGTTCATGGTAAAAAGAAGTCCGGTGGAAAGCGAATCACCAGCCTGCAGGTTATCATTCCAGCTTTTTATTTGAGAGATTTTTATATCTTATTATCGGATTACTCCAAATTACAAAATACTGCATATTCCTTTGTTACAGTTTTCTCCAGATGATTCTCAAATGGCTATGATCACATCAGCAGAATTGAAATTTCGAATTTTTGACGGTGGTGATATCATTCAAAAATTCAGTGGTAAGTCTGCTTTCACTGTCAGCTTACTCAATGTATAAATCTGCATTAAACTAAAATATCTAATCATCATATGAAATATTGTGTAACTAAAACTGGAAAAGGTTTGCGCTTCCTACCTTCCTGTCAGTTGCAACTTATGCAAGTTGTTATGATTGGTTAAATTTAGTATTTTGCATATCCAATTTCCACTATGAATTATGAAATACTTAAAAAGAGGTTTTACATCAAAATTATGCCTTTTCTACAATTTGAAATTTGCTAATTATCCCTTTCTAAAAAATGGCATAATGTTCAAAGTACTTCACTGAGACAGTTGGGCCAACTTTGAAGTCTAAAGACTCAGACTGTAGGATGACCCAATGAGGCAGAAGGCAGTCTTGGAATAAGATAGACCATAATGGGAAATCATTGATAATCTTTGGCTCAACGTGCTCATAACTCCATATCATTTTCTTGCATTGTCAGAAGTACTTCAACACTGTAACATAACTTACGGATGTCATTTGGTACCCCCATCTGAAAGAGAATTTGCACCAGAAAGGTGAATAATTTAAACAGATTACCACCATACAATAGAAGAGGACATATTTTGGTCACCCGAAGGAATGCTCGTCATAGAGTTAACGGGCTATTCATCAGGCTAAATTGCAGTCCATATATGCACAGCATTCTGGCAACTGCAAGTTTTCTTGTTTTTGTGCCTTTTTGCAAGGCTTGTTCTTTTTTTTTTAGACAAAAGTGAAATATTTCATCTGAAACAAATCTGAAAGTGCATGAGCTTTTGCAAGTTTCAACATTTTCAACCGGTGTTTTGGCAGTTCCAATGTCGGTTATTTTGTCAATATCAATCAGTTTCAGTTGATTTCGGGCATCTTCTTTTTTGTCCTGCTAATCTTAACCTGTAACATCCGAAACACAATATACAGGCTGAAATATATGAGAAATGAACAGCACACAAAATACAAACACTGGCATATTTTTCATGTTTTATGAATAAGGGCGAGAGTTCACCTTCCTAGATAAAGTTACAGCAGAATACTGTTTTCGTACGTCAGAGCTAACCAATAAGACTGAATCTTATGTTCTCTGTTCTCTATTAAACACATCTGTGATAGGTTGAAATAGAACATCTTCTCACTCATCTGATTTAAAGATCTTCTTCATCATCCAAAATTGTGTATTGCATGCTAGTGTTTCCTAATCTCTCATTAGTCATATTACAATCTCACAAGTGTTTGATATATGCTCCAGGCCCAAGGAAGTCCAGGAGTCAAATATCTGCATCATTCACATCAGATGGAAAATATATTATCTCTGTTGGTGAGGATTCTCATGTGTACATCTGGAACAATGGAGGATCGGGCAGCCTATCTTCCAGAGAAGCCAAATCAGTTAGTTCATGCGAACTGTTCCTTTCTGAAGGTTTATCAGTTGCTGTTCCATGGCCTGGCGTAGAAGAAGGTGCAGGTCAGAGCAGCAATAACCTGCAGCCGTCTTCCCTACAACAAACAACTTTAGATCCATCTACCGTTCTCGGTGATCGAGACTGCTTTTCCCTGGGGCCGCGGCTTCTTCTTGATGGTTCGACCAAGGGATCTGCAACATGGCCTGAGGAGAGTCTTCCTTCATCCCCTTGTTCTTCACTTCAGGCCGATAAGAGACTGACAGCGGCATCGTGGGGTCTTGTAATAATAACTGCAAGCTCTGATGGAGTCATTAGGTCTTTCCATAATTATGGCTTGCCTGTTAGGTTGTGAGAAGAGCAAGCACACGCTATGAGAAGTCCTCGGTGATTTTTGTACATGCATAACTGGCAAATATCGTGCACTTAATGAGGAGGTCTTCGCCATTTTTTACATAAAAAATTATCAGAGATACAGCAAATATCAAGCTTTGCTGTGGCAGGTCCAATAGCTTATTTGTAGCAGTTGTGAGGGTGCATCAAGTTTCCTCATCTTTTGTGAGGAAAATTACAGGAAAGAGAAGCAGGCAAAAAAAATCTGTATATTATTTGACGTTTCTAATAATAGAGAAGAAAAAATTAAGGTAAGCCTCTTCCTTTCTTATGCAATAATTATTTTTATGCCTTCATTTGAGCGTGTAGCATAAGATTATGTACTCTTTACATAAGATCATGTAATATTGATTCTTTTTATAAGAGTTCTTTTTCTTTTTTTTTTCTGGAGAAAATTGAGGATTAACCCCAATTAATATCATTAAGATAATGAGTGAAAAAAAGACTATAAGGCAAGTTAAAGGTCCAATAATAATCGTGTAGGATATAAATCCCATCCTCGTAAGGAATTATTAAAAAAAAAATTCTGCATAATATTTAATTCCGATCATTTGCAAAAGGAACCCTCATCTTGTGCATTATTTTGAAATGGTGACATCAAAATCAAAATGTAGGTGGTGATATGCAAAATTACCAACTAACAACAATTTCTCTGACTACCCAGTACCCCTTCTCCTCGTCCCCTCATCCACAGATCCAAAAAAGATGGATCCCAACCCTCTTCTCCTTTCCCTCTCCCTCTCTTCCTCTTCTTCTCCTTCCCCTGAGCACGACTTCCCTTCCTTCTTCTCCAACCTCAACTCCCTCCTTCTCTCCTCTCCATCTCCTTCTCCTCGCAACTCCAATGCCTTCTTTTCCTCCACCTCCCTCTCCGCGAAACCTTCCTCTCGCTCTGTCTTCAAGGCTCTCTCCCCCTTCGACCGCGCCGTGATCGGTGGAGCCGCCGGAGGCATCGCCGGCGCCTTCACCTACGTCGCCCTCCTCCCCCTCGACGCCGTCAAAACCAAGCTCCAGACTAAGTCCATCTCCTCCCTCGTCGCCCCCTCCTCCTCCATCGACGCCGCCCTCTCGATCCTCCGCACACACGGCCCTCTCGGCTTCTACCGCGGCGTCTCCGCCGTCCTCTTCGGCTCCGCCTCCTCCTCCGCCCTCTACTTCGCAACATGCGAACTCTTCAAATCCCTCCTCTCCTCGCTCCCTGGCTCCAATTTCCCCCAGTTCCTCATCCCTCCGGTCTCCGGCGCGGCCGGAAACATCGTCTCCTCCGCCATCATGGTCCCCAAAGAACTGATCACGCAACGCATGCAAGCCGGCGCCCAGGGCCGCTCCTGGGAAGTGGCGTTCCGAATCCTACAAAAAGATGGGATCTTGGGCCTCTATGCCGGATACACTGCGACGATTCTCCGGAATTTGCCTGCCGGAATACTTAGCTACTCCTCCTTCGAGTACTTGAAGGCCTTTGTGTTGAGCCAGACTGGAAAGCCGAACCTTGAGCCGATCGAGAGTGTTTGCTGTGGTGCCCTGGCCGGGGCAATATCAGCTTCCCTGACGACTCCGCTCGATGTGGTCAAGACCCGGCTGATGACGCAGGCGAAGGGGGAGGGATCAAATAAGGTCTTTGGGATGATGAGGCAGATTGTGGTAGAGGAAGGGTGGGCGGGGCTGGCGAGGGGAATCGGACCCAGGGTTCTGCATAGTGCTTGCTTCGCGGCATTGGGTTACTTTGCTTTCGAGACCGCAAGGCTTGCGATCCTTCAGAAGTATGTCGAGCAGAGGGAGAAAGGGGTAGCGGAGGTTGATGCCACCACCGCTTGAAAAGAAAGGTCGTTTGAAAACAAAGGTGGTGACTTTAGTTCATTGAATTTTGTATATGGAGGATATAAACGCAGTTTTGTAGTTCAAATTTTCTGCATTCTTTTATGTTTCTTTTATGCATTTTTGGATTTCTTGTATGCCCATAATAAGATCGACTTGCTTAAAGTTTCGTTCTTTTTTTTTTGTGGTAGCAGGATAGTGCGAGAATGGTATTCACTATTCTGGTTTCCATGCTTTCTCGAGTTTATCTGGTGGAGTTATTCTTTATCTGACGAAGCATAAACCTGTAGTTTTAGACTAGTGGATAGATGTCGATTATAGAGAACATTTGTTGGATATACACGAAGAAGATGATTTCTGCAAACTGGCGAATTAGAAGTTTGGTACTCCATCTTCTTCAAGCTTCAACACTTCAATTATCTTTTACTAGTTATGACAAAGCCTAAATATGGTCAATATTAGAATTTAGCAGAAGTATATTTTTCATGTCCCAATATGTCTGGAAGGCATTTTCTTACACTGAACAATGATCTCCTAATTAAATATTTGATCAGTGCTATTTTGACAATTGCAGATTTTCGGAAAGCAATTTAGGTCAGAGCTACTAAAGTTTGTTTAGGCATGGCTAGAAAATATTGCAATGCAGCTGGATTATCTTTATTATTTTTCTTTAATTATGATCATTATACTTACTAGAGGGGATTGTGAGTGCTGTGCCAACATGCGGCTCAAAGATGCACCACATTTAGAATTGATGAACTTAAATTTTAATGTTCCTCTGTTTCCCTCCTGTTTCTTATCCTTTTGGACTTCATTCAAGTGACTATAAAAGGAGAAAAGAAAAACTTGCATTGCTTATTTCTGATAGATGTTTAGAATTGCAACATTTGCTGTGATATTTCTGGGGTATCAATTTGAGCATATTCATAACATGAAATAATTATCTACTGAGTTGTTGATATTCTTATTGGAGTATCTACCTTAGTTTGCCATGAAAATGTATATAACTTAATTAATTACAATTCTGATGTGTTGCATAAATGTTGAGCAGTCTTTTGGTAGAAATGTTAACAGACTGTTTATTCATTTTAATTGAAGAGGTGCATTATAGTTATAGTGGATGACTTTTAAGAGTAAATGCAATCCTGTAGGACAAGTTGTTGTTGATGACTGTTTGTGCCTTGAAAACTTGCCTGTGTAAAACTGTGAATTAATGTTACCTGAGGATGGAAGTTGGGGCCTTGGTTCTGCAGTCTGCACAAATGTAGCATGGAAGAAGAATCTCCAAGAACTTGGAACAAATAATGCATTCTTTGAGATTGACATTGAGAAGATGTAATGTTTCCCTTGTTTCTCATAACCGCATTATATAAATAACATGATATGATAATGAGAAAATAAGGAGTGTCTACCAACAAGAGGTTGGACCAGGTAATTCTGAAAATTTTAATCTACCCCCCACTGTGCAGATTTAGTTTTCTTGATAGTTGGTTGATACACATGGTATCTCTGGACCTGTCTATCTAGTTCTTTAATGCAACATCAAGAGAAGATAGAGAAATTGGGATTGGTTCTAGTAGTTTGGCTTCTTCCTGTTATTCTGATATCTGTGCTCTCAGAAATCTTTGTGACTTGAAGCATTTCTAGATTTTGGTTAGGATACTGCCTTGAAGATCTAGGACAGAGAATATTCAAGTTACTTCTGGTTCTGATAATCTTGATTATTCTACAAATGTTTCTGACATGACTCACTGTATTCTCACAAGATTATTTTGAAATGGATATGTTAAGTTGCTGACTGCCAGATGATGCTTCAGCCTTGCAGGTCACAGTTTCCAGCTGCAGAGGATGGATTATTACACAGAAGTCTTAAGAACTAGGCAATTTGATGAAACTGTGGCGTAAGAGCAGGTCCTCCTTGGAAGACTGAAGAACTGCAAATTGTTATTTTGAGAGGTTTTTTTCTTTTTCTTTTAACCCTCAGAGTTCATTCTTGATGAGATGGAATTGTCAGATTAGTGTTAACTTGGGCATCAGCTAATCAATTCTATATGGTGGACTAAAAGGTAAAGATTTAACTATGGAGCAGTCCTATGAAGAGCTTACAGTGGAGTCTAAAAAAGGTGTAAAGCAAGGGTAGTGGTCTCATTTAACTTGAATGAAACATGGCTGCATTACAAATGGTGTTTGTTTTCTTCAATATATATTTATTCCTGTAGTTGCATCTATCATGTGAGTTTAGTTGCTATGGAAATGGCTGAGGTTGAGCAAGTACTCTAATGAGAGTAGTAGCCTTTGATGAATGCACTAACTTGTTTTACAATTGCATGGAAATGTCAGATCTAAGTTAGTTCTCTTTGAAAAGTAGAAATAGAGAAGTAGGTATTAGTAAACTAGTATCAAGATATGTTGTTTAATTATCTACTAATATAGAAAAGCTTATATTAGATTAAATTTATGCTTATTCTACAAGTGAATGGAGTCTAATTTCTAGTGGTCTGATTTGGATTGCGAATTGGGTGTCGCGATCGGCATAAATCCATCCCGACGGCAGCCGTCGAATGCGTCCCAGCAATCATCTTGCAACCATAATATCACTAGGGTTAATCTACTGTGCCCTCTTCATTCTATTTTAGAGGAAGTTATAACTGTCGAATATATACGATTGATGTGCTAGCATGTCTGTTCGTATCCTATTTCAGATGTACTGTAGTCGTGACCGTTGAAAACCGAAACCTCCCTTGGTTGATTTAAATTGGTAGTAGGGTGTTTGTTTGAGCTTGATATCTTGAAAGGTGCATAAATAAATTTAGGGGAAAAATAAAAAATAAAAGTCCCAACTATTACGAAGATCATAGTAATTTTAGAATAGAAAACAGAACAATGTAGGCATAAACAGGTTATATTAAGATTTTATAAGGTCATATTGAGCAACTTGATTATATCTGTTTATTACTATGGAATTTAGAGCGAATCAATACATAATAGATAAAAATTAATTTTTTTATTAAATAAAAAATTAATGATAATAATTGATTTGAATAATTTCTCGCTTGACATAAAAAAATTTAAGATACGGAGCATCCAAATTTTAAACTCGCACGACATATTCAATTTGCTAATTAAACACTTACCATAGATGCTTTACATGAATCTTAGAACAAATTATAGTTACTCTTAGTTTAGGTCGATTTTAATTTACCTTCTTATACTTTAAACTTATATATGCAACCATTATCCGGTGTAGACTAAATTACAATAATGAAAATTTCTTTTGAAAAGTAATAGTGCTTTATTAGTGCCAGTATTTTTCGTCATAAATAAATTATAAAATAACTAAACCATCCATACTATTTCTAAATAAAAAAATTAAGTCTTTTTATGTCCCAATTAATAGTTTACTAATAGTTAACCATATGTAGAGTTAAGCATTTAAGTTTGAAGAAATATAAGGGCTACTTGAAATTTTCTCCAATTTTTGATATAACTCCAAATGAAGAGTTGTTTATGGGATAATAATAATAATTAGTGAAAAAGAAACTTAATTACATTTTGCTCCTTGTATTTTGACTCATTAACACTTCCCCCCTTTTAAAAAATGTAACACATCCCATGAATCTCTTCTAGGGCTTGGAAAAAGAATACGGCAAGTCCTCCGAGAAATGCGGTGACGAGGCAAAATTCTCAAAATATTATTTTTCCTCACTAATTATAATTTCCCTTCCCGATGCAAAGGAAAGCTGACAATAAAATACGGAATACACCCCGAGAAATATCTAAACGCGAATCATTATACCTCGGCCTAAAGCTTTGGTGGTGGTACTCTCGTGATTCTTTTTCCTCCCCCGTCCTACCTCCTTCCGCCTCATCCATATGGCCATCTTTTCCCCTTCCCTCCTCCATCTCTCTCCTTCTCCTCTCCTCTCCTCTTCCTCCTCTTATTCTTCTCCTTCTGCCTCCTCCTCCCCCGCCTCCTTCTTTCCAAGACTTAGACCACCACCCATGTTTACCTCCCCTTCCACCGCCGCACCTCCTCGCCTGGTCGCAACCTTCTCCGCCGCCGCTTCCTCCTCCTCCTCCTCCTCCTCCTCCTCCTCCTCCCATAACGGATCTTTCCCCGATTCACTTGACTTAGGGTATGGCTCATTCTACATCTATCCACTGGGTTATTGGTCTCACTTTTGTGGTTTAATCCTTTCTGCTTCTTATGTTTGTCTGTCTGCCGCTGTAGGAGATTGGATGGTGATGCTAGTGTCTAATGGTTTCCGTTGTACCATGCTTAGTTGTTTTGATCTATTCTTGAAGATTGTCTTGTGTGCAACGTGCAGTTATAGATGGATAAGAAACTGTAACAGATGCATGATGTATGAAGTAGAATTGTCTAGTGTCAGTTCTGTTTTTATCGTCATGGGATTTGTAGAGTTCGTGGTGATAGGAGACTTTCTCATTATTGGTTTGTGCTAGTATTAGTAGTTTGGTTATCAAGTACCAACCAATAAGTTCCAAGATACTTGCTATTAAGTGTTTGCGTGAAATCTTATGGGTTATCACCAATGCTTTTCTGTTTAATACCAACAAAGGGGTTGAGATCTGAACTTCTTTGATTTGAGTCACTGATTGTCATTCTTACACTAGCTTATCCCAGTTGAGAAAGCTGCATTTCATAAATCACAGTAGCTCGTTTTCTTTAGTTGTTTCCATTGTGATGATTGATAAAATCAAACCAATATTCGAAACTTTATTAAATTGTACATTATATGTAACAATTTTATTTGTTATTTTGATATTTGTTCTATCTAATGAATGCTTCTGATTAACAATATATCTTGGTGACTCTGTTGTATCAAGTGCAAAGTTCCTTTCCCTAAATCATCAGTTGATCTTTGGCCATCTTTATGGTACACTAGAGATGTTTAATGGTTTGAATTGTCTCCTTAGAATTATTTTTGTGGACTCACTTGTTACTATTTTTGTTCCATCAAGACCTCAAGTGGCAACAATGCCTCGCTTTGCTCATATGGCTGATGAAGCTGCCAAACCTAAGCCACCATACAGATGGCAGAGGGTATTACTGAAAGTAAGTGGGGAAGCCCTCGCTGGAGATCATACTCAAAATATTGATCCAAAGGTGTGTATGCAAATAATATGCAGTAAGTCATAGAGTAAATCATAACGCTACCTTGATCTGTTTTTGGCTGACACTAGGATCAAAGGAACTCTCTTTATTTTAATCATCATGCATCATTTTGATTACAAGGCATCAGAACAATCATTATTATAGTGGTGTTGCATTGTTGTGTGCCTTCATACTTCATAGTTCATACATAAAAGGGCAAGAGCTTTCTCATGAGCCTTGGCTAAGCTCTATTATTCTTGATTAGTCTTTTAAATCTGAAAAGCCTTCTTCATAGTTTGTTTTCACCTGAAAAAGATAACATGGTTTATTAATTTATGGTGACTTTACTTACTAACTACAGGTATGCTTTATGGAATTTCAACTTTTTGTGAATTTAGGGCCTCTTTTGAGGCCCTTTTCTTATTTGCCGTTGTATCTTTATATCTGATCTTTTGCTTCTTTCTTTTCTTAATTACCCATTTTTTAATCAATTTTCAGATTCTGTATTAATATTTAATTTGGCTTCATATCATTTAATGTAGCCTTTATGAAGGGTAGTGAGTCATCATCAGCTTCTAATAGTCTCCCTTGTTGCATTTGGTAATCTAGATGTCATCCATTCCTCTGTCTCTCTACTGACTCATTCCCCACCCTTCTCCCTTCCTCTCTGCTAACTCATGCTCTTGTATATGTATTTCTATGACAAAGTCTGTTCTTGCACTATCTCAGCCTGGATGACAATGGGTATCACAACCAGGATACAATACATTAATACTATTACACACACTATGTTCTCCTACACCATCTCGGCATCCGAATGTTATGGAAGGGCATAGATGGATGTTCTGTTTTCAGTTGTAGTGAACAAGGAAACTCATCTTTTGTTCAAATGATAGTCTATGAGGCTTATTTTTCCATACATATATATACTTATCGTTGTTCGTGGTGGTGTCATCTTGCATCGCTAAAATGCTATGCTCTATGTTGCAGATTACTATGTCAATTGCAAGAGAAGTCGCCTCTGTCACTAGACTTGGTGTAGAGGTGTGTCTTTCTTGATACTGCTTCATCCAATTGCTTTTCATCTGTTGCTTATTTGATTGTTATTCTGTTCCCTGATCGCAATAAAATGCAGCCTAAAACAGATATTCAATTGACTGAGATAATATGCTTTCTTGTTTTTCTAAGTTTTAGCATGGCTTCCAACCTGTCTTTGTTTATCTGGATAAATTTTGCATGTTCTGCAGCAACTAACAGTTCTTAATATCCAAACCGAGTATGTACATAAAATACAACATGTGGATGTAAGTTTGCATTCACTTATATTTGAATGTTTGCCGTGGAATTTGAGTTATCTTTTGTGTTCTATTGTAGTTCATGTAATGTTATATCTTATTCTATATGTTAGATAGCTGCTTTGGTGTATTTCATTGGTAATGGCCTTTAAACTTGATTGTGCTGTGGCCGTAAAAAATTAATTTGTATTGTATCACATTAGTGTGCTCAGAAATGCCAACTCATGTCTTAGACTTACTGTGGCAAACAATTGTTTCAGGTTGCGATAGTTGTTGGTGGTGGTAATATCTTCCGTGGAGCCTCTTGGGCAGGTTGTAGTGGTCTTGACCGTTCCTCAGCTGATTACATAGGGTATGGCAAATGCTTTGCTTAAATTACTTTTAATGTTTCATCTCCACTTTTTGCTTTTAAAGTTGCTGAATGATATTTTACATCAATGATGGGAATAATTTCAGTTCTTTTACTTATAATGTGCAGCAGACAAGGAGTTGATCATGATAATGGAATTTTAAATTTTAGAATGTATGGCCCTGCTGATTTACCCTCACAGTGGCTTCTTGTGTGAACTGCTATATCATGCATTTTGTAATGTGGATCATTTTCATTGTGTATCGGTACTTTAATAGTGGACATTACTTACTTATATTCTGATTATTTCTTACTTAAACTTGCACTTACACCATAGCCTTGTTGCCTCATCTCTAGTTCTCTAAATGACAAACGAGTTATCTTATAAAAGCATAGTCTATTATGGAAAAGAACCTGTGTATTATAATGCATTGGCCTTCTATATGTATATTCCAATTGAAGACATCTACTTTCAACCAATCTATAAGAGTGCCAGATATGATTCTCACAGATGGGGCATTATGAATACTCTCCCTGTACCTGAGGGAAAACCAAGTTAGGCACTTATTTTGTTGCTATCCTTGTACATTTCAGGGCTACTCCTGTCTTGCTCCTCAGATCAATTTGGCTAGAGCTGGTTTTAGATACATCTGGCCGTTTATGTTATTAGATTTTTGTCATTTTGATAGTTTATGTTGATCAGTAAATCTCATCAAGTATATAGATCATCTGTTTTTCATTTTAGAAGAATTATTCTATTGTGTGTGAGATGCTGATAAAATTATGCTAGTTAATTTTTCTCTCTTTTTCTTTTTCTCATTGTCTGCAATCAAGGAATAGAACTATTTCTTTTGTTAGGTTTCAACGAATGAAGTTCAAATTATGAATTTAATCTATCGAGTCAATTTCAAATTATATTGCAACCACCTATGATATCACATTGCTATTCGATGTGACAAAATCTTCTCCAAGATTGTTATGATTGAAGGCCTTTTGCTCTCCCTTTGATTTAGCATGCTAGCCACGGTGATGAATGCAATATTCTTGCAAGCAACAATGGAAAGTATTGGTATCCCCACACGTGTCCAAACTGCATTTCGCATGTCAGAAGTTGCAGAACCATACATAAGAAGAAGGGCTGTTAGGCATTTGGAGAAAGGAAGAGTTGTTATATTTGCTGCTGGAACAGGAAACCCCTTCTTCACGACAGATACTGCTGCTGCTCTCCGGTGTGCAGAAAGTAAGTCACTTGTTAAATTATGCACCGTCGTCGTAAAGTTCCATAGAACTTGATACGTTCAACCAATAATTGCTAATCCAATGCTTAGCAGCCAACTTGTTATCTTACTCTAAATTTTAACTTGCTAAATTTAACCTGGTGATATATCTCTTACTTTTGAAATTGATCATTCTTGTGACGGGGACTCTAAATCTAGAAGTATTTTTTTAGAACTATATATGTACTGCCTTTCTTTCAAGAAATGTTTCTGCTTTAGTTGACCCATATGGTTGACTTTTTTTTACCTAATGTATATCTACCGAAGAAATATACAAGTGACTCAGTTATCTAGATTAGCAATCATTTTATGAACATGGTTGAGAATGACAGTAAGGAACGTATTTGCAGCAACCCATTTTAAATCCTGCCACTTGCCTATTCGACACATGCTTATTATGCCACAGCTATATAACTCGAACAAGGTTTACAATCTTTTCTTCACAAATGTACATACAGTTAATGCTGAGGTGGTGCTTAAGGCAACAAATGTAGATGGTGTATTTGATGACGATCCAAAGCGCAACCCAAATGCTCGCCTTCTTGACATCTTAAGCTACCAGGATGTGACCACAAAAGATCTCTCTGTAATGGATATGACAGCTATTACACTGTGCCAAGAAAATAACATCCCTGGTAAGAAAATCACGATGTATTTTGATTCTTTTTAAGTTTATTTGGCTTTTGCAGATCATGCTAACTGACCATAACGTTGCAGTTGTGGTGTTTAATTTGAACAAACCTGGAAACATCGCAAAAGCTATAGTTGGGGAGAAGGTGGGCACTTTGATAGGTGGGAGAAACGAGCAGCAACGGTTTGAAGAAAGGGCGCTAGGTCATGATATGAGGATGGTAAATGAGTTTGAAGTCTAAAGGGCTCTTCTCTCTCTCTCTTCAAATTCTTGTGTTTTTATTTTTCATATTTATTTTGCAAGGAGAGGTCTGGTCTAGTTGTTTAAGTGCTTCACAAATTTATAGAATTCGTAGCTGTACATTAATTTTGTAGGGAGTAATTCCTACAGTAAGATCTTCAATCTTCAAAGGGAAGCTCTTAGAGGAGATCTTTTGATTAGACCGATGTACAAGTATGGTTGTAACTAAGTCAAGTTTCGATGATAGAATAGTTTGGAATAGGTAAGAAGATTTAACTCGCATCTGCTGTAGCCTCGTAGGACTTCCTGCTTGCACCGTAGTCAAAGTTTCAGATGGATAGTGACAAATAATTTCCAATCTAAGTTTAATAGTAGATATATTATTACTTTAGACTAAAAAGTTATAGCCAAACCCCCACAAAGTGTACCTGGCATTAGCAATCTCAAAGTAGGAGCTCTTAAAATAAAAGTAAAATAATCTCAGAAGTAGGAAAGATGAAAAGCATCACCATGTGTTTCGCACGTGCTTAGCATGAGCTACTTGCAGCTGCTTTTTTCTAGAAAGGGAAAAGCTCTCCCGAACCCAATGTCCACGTCTCATATCCAGATATAGTAATGAGAAATTAAAAAATTGACCCAAAAATCAGCAAAGTTATTTAAAAAGAGAGGCATTGAAGTCAAGCAATGGACGTTTGATGATCGCCCCGTCATCCGAATCAACGTACGCCTGATTCCCCCCCCCCCCTTACGGCTAAATTGATCCTTTTCTTTTATATTTGCTCGGAGCGCGTACGTTAGCATATGGTGCGCCGGTTGACACGTCATTATACCGTGCGCCGTTCGACCTTTCCTCGAATTCCCGCGACCATTTCTCGTTCTCTCTTTCCTCCGCCTCTCAAGCGATCGGCCGCCGGGATCCGGCCACATCACCGGCGATATTCTTGCCTTAGATCCGCCGTGACGGATCCTTCGTTTAACCTCCCCCCATGCGCGCGGCGGAGAGCCCCTCCTCCCCCCTTAACGGCTCCGTTCGGAAGCGCACTGCGGCGCCGCCGCCTCCGCCGCCGCGGAGATACAAATCCATCGCGGAGGTAATGCTAGTGGCTCAGCCCGTCGCCGCCGTCACCGAAGACTACTATTCCGACGTGCGGTGCGAGGAGTGCCGCTCAGGCGACCGGGACGACGAGCTGCTTCTCTGCGATCGGTGCGATCGGGGGTACCATCTCTACTGCCTCCGTCCGATAGCCGTTAGGGTTCCGTCCGGACCCTGGTTCTGCCCTAGCTGCTCCGATGAGAAGCCGTTCAAAAGTATGTAATCTTCTTGTTGATATAGCTATTTGTTTGGATTCTATTTTTTTTCCTAATTGTTATTTTTATGTTTAATAATGTCATTTTTTGTTAATATTTTGGACTCGTCAATGGGGAGCTTTGATCCTGTGGTTTTGGAAATGCTAGGGTTTCCACTAATGCAGACGAAGATCGTTGATTTCTTCCGGATTCAGAAGGGCTCGGAAGCTTTGGCGGAGAGGAAATGTGGACCCTCGCAAGGTGATTAGTGGCAAAAATGATAGTTTCCTTTCTGATTCTGATCGAATTGTTTTGGATAAGTTTGGATTTTGTATTCTGAGCTTGCTGGGTTTGAGAATATCGGTTCTTTTTCCTAATAGATTAAGTTTTTTTGCATGCAATTTTTAAGTTTTCATCTTGTAGGATTTGAAATGTTCTTTCTCTTATTCCATGATGAAACTTGTTTAAGGTCCTTGGGCTGCACAGTATAGAACTAATTCACGTAGAGTCCCATAGAACTTATTTAAGCTTTGATATCATAATATGTTTGTCAATTAGAACTTATTATTGTGCTGAAGTAACTTTTTTTTTTAAAAGATCACAGAGTTCTCATACATTTTCTAATAACATTAATCAATAGTTGTTTCCTACTTAGTTTGTCTAAGTTTATTTAAGTAAGAAACACATGATTGCCTGCATATGCACCTATTTACTTCTCCACTATGTTGTCCCTAGACCGCTTGCATCTCGGCGTGGCCCTTAGGACATTGGCAAGGCTCTTATCAAAATGTTGTCTATATTATGGTTTCATATTTATGAGGTTAGGATTGTGGACACTGGAAACTCAATAAGTATGAAGTTTTCAATTATCCAAAGACAGTAAATTCTGGAGATTTGGTTCTTACTCAAAGAATTAGGCAAGTTAAGGTTATCCACCATACATTAATAGTTGAACTCTATTTATTTCATGGCACATGAATGGTGCTTCACTGATTGGATAATGCATATTAGTATATATCAGAAAAGAAGAAATTTTACCAGGTTCAAGGAAAGTCAAGGTGTCAAATTGATTGTTCTTTCTACTTAAAGGGAGCTAGTATAAGAACAATGGGAAAAAAAGGGAATTCTGATGGCTCATTTGAGACTTCACAATTTTTTATCTGAATGCTGGAGATATCTCATAGAAAGAGTTTCTGATCAAAGGATGACATCCCTTTGGCAGAGGTAAAATACAGAAAGAAGGGAAGATAGGAATGGCTGATCAGGGAGAGGAGTTCAGATAGACCATAAAGGAAACTGAAAGGTCACTAAGCTAAGTTACATAAGTCCAAACCAAAAGGACATAATGGCCTTGATATCGACCTACAATAAGCCTTTTTAAGTCTTGTTTCTGATACTTGATGGTGTTCTTGCAAAAGAGTTAGTAGGAAGAAATATTGGTCCTTTAATTTGACTACACAACTTACCTACAGAATATTTTATGTTAATCAACCAGAATTTTAAGTTGCATTTGGGAGCTTCTGCAATAGAGAAAACAAATTTGTTTAGTTATGATATTTATATAGAGTAACTAGGACATCAACATTTTATTATATTGCTTTTGTACTTACTATTTGTACTTATGAAGTAATCCTATTTAATCATAATTATTCTTTCATTAAGGAGTGTGCTTTTAATAGGAAATAGGAAATGAAAGTGATTACTTTATGGAAGTCCCCTACTTTGTAATGCTTGGATGAAGAAAGTAGATTGGAAAGTGAGTTTTTTGACTTTTCACTTTCACAAAACCACATAATTTTCCTATTCTACTAATAACTCTTTTAAATGGAGAGAGTAAAACTTATCATCTTTTTATATGTTGTATTTGACATTTAATTACTATAACTACCATTCCCACCGAACACTTATAGTTTTTGCCAAACACGAGCATGTTTAGTTGCAGAAAGTGTAATCAAACGAAGCAATTTTGGAAGTGAGTTTCTAGGAAACTTACTTCTTGAGAAAATTTTATCACATCCTAGTGTTTGGTGAGAACAGAAAGTGAGAGATTGGATCTCAGCATTTCATACGTTTTCTTGTTTGGTTGAGGAAAATAAGAGAAAAAAAAGTAGGACTCAAAGACAAAAATAAGGAGGATTTTTTTACATTTAGACCCTCTAGAATTCCTTATTTATGTGCATACCCTTTCAGATTTTATATTTCTGTTTATGCGCTCTAAAAGTTTGGTTTTTGCATGGATATCTTTTAGGTTACTTTTTGGCCACTATATCTTTAGTAACTTAAAATAAGAAAAGAGATAAACATCCTTAACTTAAAGGAATGTATAAAAACAACAATAAAGATATTTTTGTCTTTTTATAATAAGTTGATTAAATAAGAGGTTTTAAGGATAGAGATTCCAAAAAAAAAAGTCAATAAAATAATCTATTAATAGTATGGGTTGGAACTTAAAGTCTTTTAAGAATTAATGGTCACATGCAAACCATATGATTAGTAAGTGGGGATGGGAAGTGCAACTTTTTATCCTTAAGAGAGGAATGAATTGGGCTAAAAATAGGTAAGTTTGATGATTTTGGGGAAGTTGAAGAAATCACTTCCTAATCCACTTCCTGCATTCAAACAATAGAAAGTGAGGCATTTAAAAATAAGCTCTTCACTTTCCTCACTTCCCAACAACCACACACACTATTTGGTTTTTGAAAGTTTTGATGAGCAAAATGCAGTTTGTTTCTATTTTTGAGGTTTTTCCTCGATTGGTCAAATTTTGATGAATTAGAAGTTACACATTTGCATTGGAGAAGATACAACATGGAGCACATGTTAGCACTGGACGGTTCTATATACTTGAAAGGGCCCATAGTCATATTATTTCTCATGATATTATCTGTTCGTGGCTAAATTAATTTCATTCAGATGGAAGGAAACGCAGAAGGCGTTCCACAGCCTTAGTTATGTACAAGAAGAGGAGGAGAATAATTCCTTATAGTCCAACTGAAAATCGAGCACGAAGACTTGAACAAATGGGTTCTCTTGCCACTGCATTAACAGCAATGCAGATGGAGTTCAGCAATGAATTAACCTACATGACTAGAATGGCCCCCAGATCTTCTAATCGGGCATATCTAGAGAAGGGTGGCATGCAGGTCAGAACCATCTTTGACTTCTTCAGCAGGCTCTTTACTTCTTTAGTTTGTATTATATGATCTGATTATATATTCATGTTGTTCAAGGTCCTTCCAAGGGAAGATAAAGAAACTCTGGAGCTTTGCCGAACTATGTACAAAAGAGGAGAATGTCCCCCTCTTCTAGTAGTTTTCGATTCACATGAAGGGTACTTCATTGATAGTGATATAAATATGTAAATTGTTTGGTGAACGGAAGCTTACAATCTGGTCATTGCAGTTTTACAGTACAGGCTGACGGATATATAAAGGATATGACATTTATCACTGAGTACACTGGTGATGTGGATTATTTGAAAAATCGGGAGCATGATGATTGTGACAGTATTATGACCCTTCTTCTAGCAACAAGAGCATCCGATAGTCTGGTTATATGCCCTGATAAGCGTGGAAATATTGCTCGCTTCATCAATGGCATTAACAACCACACCCAGTAAGTTTACACCATATCTAGTATACCTGCATCTCAGCTCTTCTTTTTTTTTTTATCCTTTTCTTTTGGGGTATAAACATCAGATGATAATTTACATTTAATACATCCACTTGGTTGCAATGTATTTTAGCGTTCATCAGGTTCGACATTTTTTATGTCACTTCTCCATTTGAATGTTTTAGTTACCATTGCAGAAGTGCCCTTTAGAATCTCAGAGCTTGTCATTTTCTTGAAATGGTCAATTTGTTGCAGGGAGGGCAAAAGGAAGCAGAACCTTAAATGTGTCAGGTATAATGTAGCTGGTGAGTGCCGGGTTTTATTGGTTGCTTGTCGTGATATACCTTATGGCGAAAGGCTATATTATGATTACAATGGATATGAGCAGGAGTACCCAACTCAGCATTTTGTCTAACATATTAGATAGACCCGTCAACACAATAATTCGTGATTTGAAAATCTTGACATGAAAGGATCATTTTGGCAAGGATGGCTAACGATTCTTGGCTAGCCCCTAAGTTTTGCTCTTGCTGCCTTTTTATTCACAGTGATGTAGTACTGGCCCATTTATCAAGTGATGGGTCAAATGTGTTGCAACACTAAGTAGTGATGAGATGGCGATGTTTTATGAAAGGTTCATTTTACATCTTTACCATTTACGAAACATTGTTTGCGAACCTTGGAAATGAGTATGTCATTCTGTTCTCAACTTTGATCTCCTTTTTCAGATTATCAAATTGTCTTTTATTTGTATATTAATGTGTATCTCTCTCCATAAGACATGGGTTTCCTAGTTTGTGTGTGTGTGTCATGTTTGTGTGTTTGTGTGCGCGCGTGGGGATGCAGGCTTTAGTGGTGTCCGATATATTGACTATAACTCATCCCAAATTGAATTACTGCAAAATTTTGTTTTGCCTAGGAAGTCTAGTTTTTATGTTATTATCATAAACACTTCAGTGCCAAAGCTGACATATATAGCAGAAACATTTCATACTACAACATATTTCATTGCTGCTGCCTTGTTCTGCTTATGGGTTAATAATTTTCTCCTCTTGTATGAGAATAGCATAAGCTGTACTTGTGCTGTACGTCCTGTCTTTGGGCTCTATTTTGTTGCGTACTGCTATCACTTAGTTTGTGTTCTGGGTTGTGATTCTTAATTCACTCTCTTTTCTACTGTAATGTATCATTTTGGTGTAGCATTGGAGGTTTTAGATGTATCAGCTTAAATGAAAAGTATTCTGTTTCTTAGAAGCATTATTGATAAATTGGACTTCACTTCATTAAATGATCGAGGATAAGAGTTTACTGTCAATTTGTTAAAGCATGATAACATTTCTTTATCTTCATTGACTCGTATCAGTCTAAAAGAATAATCAGATACAACACACACTATAACGTCTACGGATTTGAGAATTTCCCAACCTTACTGGTTTTGCAAACGGTTTTTTCACACTACAAGTCCCACATGTTGAAATTTGATAGCATTCCAACTGCAGTTTGCCACGTCCAGGTTCTAGAAAAGTTCCACCTGTGGAAAAGAAAAGGATATACACCTAGGTTTGATAACGGTAGGTTACTCCGACTCAATTTGAATCGGATTCGGATAAAAAAAATTTCTATTCGATTTAGATATAGGTTGAATATAATTTTTAGATTCGAATATAGATATCAGATATTCGTTTACATACATATTTTTTAAAATAATTTTTAATTTGTTTATTTAAATAGTAAATATTGATATTATGATTAATAATGTGTTGTATATTATTTGTAGAGATTAATTTTTTTAAATTCTATATAAATTTGATATATAAAAATATTATTTCTCAAATTCTATCCGAATTGGATATGAATTTTTTACATCGTTCTTAATAGCAGCGATATTTTAGATGATTATAAAATTATTAATACCTATTACATTTAATATACTTTGATGATCACACTTAACAACTAAACACAACAACGTATTCCTAATAAATCATCAGCAACAACAATTGATAGATCATCCTTAATCTATATATACAAGAATTAAATTAAAAACAATGCAAAGAGAACATAGTGTGTGAAACGGCAAAGATTCTAATTCTAAAGGAGGAGGGGGTGTCAAATAAGTTGGATTTTGTATGGTAATGGATGCTTCTACCATACTGGAAAAGTCCAAATTACTATGGTCGCCAAATAAGTAGTGTGTGACAAATGATAGCTTACCTTTGTTGTCTTTCTCACGTTAAACGAAAAATTGAATGCCTCACTCTTTCTACAGCTCTACCCACTCAATCTTGTCTCTCTCTCTCTCTCTCTCTCTCTCTCTCTCTCTCTCTCTCTCTCTCTCTCTCACACGTTTCCTACTTTCACACGTTAACTTTTTTTGATTTTTGGTGTGTAAACAGTGAAAATTTGATAATATTTCAATTAATCTGAGCTCAATTCAATTTAATAGAGCTATTTTTCCTTCTTGTTTTTCATGTTGATAGTAAGTACATATTACCTTTGAGGATTCGGTCAAAAATCACTTTTAACTCCGTGAACTTTCTATCACCCTAACTTTTTAATTTTTGACTAAGTTCTAGAATTCGTAGATATTTTGCTCATGACCAAAGAGGTTATAGGTTCAACTCCAACCCTAAATAATATTATGGAGAAATTATTTGGTGGTGGTTTAGTGGCTTGGTTTGATTCAGTTGATGGTTCAACAGTGCAGCTAACTTGAAAGAACAGATTGACAATATAACGACTTAGAGCAGGTCTCGACGGTGTTTGGTTTCAGAGCAAATTGTTCGACGACGCATATGGCTTGAAGTCTTAGAATAAATAGTAAAAAACTTGGTGGAACTTAAGTGTCTCTGTACCCAAGAGGGTTAGCCCTTTGTCCAGCCTAAATCTAAGGGTTCATAAATAATTAAAAAAACAAAACTTTTGACTAAGTTCTAACAAAATTAACAATGTTCTCAGTTTAAACAAAATCACTTAAAAGAACATGTTTGGTTACGTGGATAAGCATAAACTTATTTTAATATAGTAATCGAATAACATCTTATTTTAATACTAGTTTATTAATGCTTTCTCCTCATTCCTCTCGTCTTTTCTTCCATTAAATATTTTATATTATCAATAAAATTTAATTATTATTTTTCTACGATGGCACTTCAGTCACTCTCTCCCCTCTCCATATTTATTCACGGTAAATGGTACTTTTAAATCATTTATTAACAAAATAAGCATGGCTGAATTAATTTGATAATCATTCCATAGCCAAACGCTATCTTATTCTTTTTAAACTTATTTTATATCACTAAGATGCCCCGTTACGTTACTCTCTCTCTCTCTCTATATATATATATATATTCTAGCGAAGCCAATCATAATTATTTTAAATGATTTTATTATCTCTATTAGCCACGCTTATAACTGGACTTCATAGGTAAAGTCCTATTAGAGCAAGTGTTACATGCTTCAAAAATAAAGAAACAAATAAATAAATAAATAAATGTATAGCAGAATCTTGAATCTTCTGGTTGACTAGGTTAATTTAATAGCACGATAATCACACGGTGAGATTCGAGTATTAATATGGAATAAAAAAAAATATATATATATATATAATATACAAAAGAGAGTTATTATATATATATATATATATATAGATCATATGTCCACATCTAACTCCTATTGTTATTTGGGTGTGATGTAAATATATTCGAATTTATTTAATTTTCATCACAAATGTTACGTGGGTTGACCCAAGCTTTATGTCGTGCACGAGAGAAGAATGGAGAAGCTTCTTCTATCTAGTCCGTGGTAATTGTGTTAGGCACGTGGCGAATAATGTTTGGGGGCGAGCGGTCGAAGACGAGTCAAAGTCCACCAGATTAATATTAGCGTTGGTGGATTTCAGCCACGTCACCGGTCGACTCGAAGAATAGGATGAGACACGTTTTTTTTTTCTTTTTCACCTTCGAAATTTGCATTAAACACCCCCTGCTCTTTTATTATATATTTTTGATCCATATAACCTATATATATTTTTAATATGAGAAAATTATATTTTACACCTTCCCATTGTATAGATTCCATCAAATAAATGTAACGAATTTAAAATGATAATGATTAGATTTCATACTGAAAAGATATAATAAAAGTATACATGTATTTAATATATTTCTCTGGAGTGATTATTTTTCGTAGTGTAGATTAAGGGTATTTTGGTAATATCCCTAGTGTAGCTATTTAATGTAGAAGGTTTAGTCAAGTTTAATTGACAAATACATAGTTTGTTCCGCAAATATTTTAGTAAAATTAATAATGTAATCTAAAGGGTAAATATAATTTTGAGACCGTAACATAACATAGGGCTTTTTTATTGACAATATAAAATCGAGTATGCACCATATACAAAAATATATACTAATTATTCAAAATATATACACTTAATTATATGTTAAACTAAAAAATTAAATATAATTAAATAGATACTCTTCTATGAAAATAGGGTTTAGAAAAATAAGAACCTCTCGTTTGAAGTAATTGGAAAGTTGAAAAAGATTCTATTCACAGCTTGGTTAATTCAAATCGGTGAAATTGGTATTGCCGTGAGGAACCGGCACCATGAAACTTGTGCTGCCGGCGTTAATTAGCACGAGGTCAAAGCTGGTAAAATATATGCGCCTGGAAGTCTCAAAAGCGAAATTATTCATTCTATAAGGACCAAAATAATAGAACTTTTCATAGTAGAAATAGCCGTCCGTAGAAAGGTTCTGGGAGAAGAGTATTATAATACTAATCACACCTAATAAATTTAAGAAGAATTATATTTCACACCTTATATTTCTATAAATTATGATCTGTATAACTCTATCTATCTTTCTAGCCGTATAGTTTAAAGAATATTACGTTAGAGGCACGGCCTCTGAAAATATGTGAAGTTTGATTCTACTTTTACCGCTGGTGGTGGTGGTGGTGTTTGGGAAAGGAGAATAAATTCTAAAACATGAGCGTCGATATATAAATTCATAAAGATATAGGGTGTGAAATATAATTTGCCAATTTTAAATGCGGAAAAGACCACAGCGTGGACTTCTTCCCTTTTTGACCCTCCTCTCTCTCTCTCTCTCTCTCTCTCTCTCTCTCTCTCCATCTTCTGCTCCTCTTCCTCCCGGGCCTCTCTATAAAACCCCAATCCAACTAGCTCGACTCTCAACAACTCCTTGCGATCTCTCTCCCTCCCTAAAAGCGGATCAAACAACCGCAGCTTTACAAATTTCCACTCTTGGTTTTCTAAAGTTTTTTTTGGAGTTCTTCAAGTATCAAGAAATTAGTTAAATTCTATCTCAATGGAAGGAGTGGAAGTCCCTGCTTACTTCCTGTGCCCCATCTCACTCCAAACCATGAGAGACCCCGTCACCCTCTCCACCGGCATCACCTACGACCGCGACAGCATCGAACGATGGCTATTCTCCGGCGGCAACCACACGTGTCCGGTCACCAGGGAACAGTTAGTGCCGGACCTCGAGCTGATCACACCGAACCACACCCTTCGCCGTCTGATCCAGTCCTGGTGCGTCGCCAACGCCTCCAGCGGCGTCGAGCGGTTCCCGACCCCGCGAGCGCCTGTCGACAAATCCCAGATCGCCGATCTCCTCAGTCAGGCGAAGTCACCGGAGTCCCAAGTGGTTCCGCTACGAAAGCTACGAGCTGTTCTCGTAAAGAGCGATCGCAGCAAGCGGTGCGTCGAAGCGTTAGGAGGCATAGACCTGTTACTTTCTATGGTAAAGAAGACCATCTCGAGCTTAACTTTACCACAACAAGAGCAAGAAGAGATTTGCGACGAAGCTCTCGCCGTCTTATCTTCTCTCCAGATCTCGGAACAAGAAGAGAACATCGATGATTTCATCGCCATACTAACAGCCATTCTAGCTCGACCAAACTACTACAAGTCTCGCGTTTACGCAATACTACTACTCAAGAACTTGGTCTCCGTCATGTCTCCGGCTAGATTGATAGCCACTAGCCCGCAGCTCATCGCGGAGGTTGTCAACGTCCTCCGTGGCGGCGTGTCCTGGCAGGCAACAAAGGCGGCATTGCATGTCCTGTGCCAGCTCTGCCGGCACGGAAGGAATAGGGTCAAGGCGGTGGAGGCCGGCGCAGTGCCGGTGGTGGTCGAGCTCCTTCTTGGCTTGCCGGAGAGGAGGGTGTGCGAGATGGTGCTAGTGGTGCTCGACAACTTGTGCGGGTGCGCCGAGGGGAGGGCGGAGTTGGTCGGGCACGCGGCGGGGATTGCGGCGGTGTCTAAGAGGATACTACGGGTGTCGCATGCGGCGAGCGAGAGCGCGCTGAGGGTGCTGCACTCGGTGGCGACGTTCTCGGCGACGCCGGCGGTGCTGCACGAGATGGTGCAGGTCGGGGTGGTCGCTAAGCTATGCATGGTGATGCAGGTGGATTGTGGGATGAAGGTGAAGGAGAAAGTGTTGGAGATTCTTAGGTTGCATTCTAGGGTTTGGAGGAACTCGCCTTGTTTGGCTCCTCAGTTGAAGGATATCTATCCTCGTTCATGAGGGAGAGAAAAATATTATCTTTCTTCTTCTTTTTTCTAAATATATATAGCATTTATGAACTGCAAGCAAGTTAAGTGTACATGATAATAGATTTACTTGCTACATTATATAAGGTTTAAAGAAGAATGTGAGTTAAGCGTATGATTAGACCAAGGTTAAGATCGATCTCTAACTCCTAACTCTTTAAAAAACCACTAACTCCTAACTCTTGGGTTAAGATCGATCTCTTTGACAAAAATGTTGTGTTGTATAATATGTTGTTATCGATAGAATCATGTCATGCGATAAGATATATAGATACACCACACGTTGCATGCCATTTAGAGTTTTTGAGCAAACTAGTCATATTTCAAAAATTTTTTTATCAAAATAGATTACTCTTAGATTTATTTACTAAATATAATCTAATTTACTATAGTCATAATAAAAACGTTGAACAGCTCAACATTTTTGTCTAATCCTAAAAACACTTATTTATTCGATGTTTTATATATATATATTTTAACTTAATCTTTTAATAACTTTAAAAAAATTATCTTGCAGTAAAAATACTGATTAGTTCAACGTTTTTATTATAATTACAATAAATTTAATCTCATTTAATAATTAAATTTAAAAGTAGTTTATTTCTATAAAAAAATTAAAAAAATAAGTTTATTTTGGTCAAAAAATCTGCCATTTGGGTAGACTGTAGACTTATTATGTATAACAATGTTAAGTATAGCAAAACCTTTTTGAATCAAAACCCATTTGCAGACTAGTCGTTAGTCAAATTGATGAGGCATTCTCTCGCTCGCTCTCATCTCAGATGACGGTGTTGCAACTCTCTCTGCCGCCCTTTCAATCTTGACCGGTCAATGCATAAACGAAACAGAAAAAGACAAAAGCCAATCAACCCTCTCTTTGTCGGCCAATCGGCACTGACGCCTTAATATAATATTCTGATATCATATACGTGACATAAATTTACCGGCTAAAAGCAAGGCTGGGCTTCTAGCTAATGAGTAGTACTCATTGCTCTATAAGCTACGTAGTACGGGTTTAGTGTCAAAATAGAGTATACGTATAAGGGGGGGTTATGAACTCCTTTGAAATTTTACTCGGTTCACTAATGGAAGATTACGCCTATTCTCTTACCAATCGATCGAGAAAGAGATTAACTTTTCGATTTATAAGTAGATTACAAAGGAAAGGTAACAGAGGGGCGGGTCGAAGACAGGTCAAATTAGGCAGGCAAGAATATCTTCTTCTTCTTTCTTAATAAGCAATGCCAGCTTATTATACCTACTAACTCTGTGACTCAGCCATTTGGCAGCTACGGTATGTAGCATGTTTTTCACAGCCATCTGGAAGCTGAAGATTCTTAACTTATGTTTCACATGCTCACAACAAGCGATAAGATGGGACACGATTATCCATTCAACTCACGGTGCTATATATGTCTAGGTTTAGATACCTATCAACTCCGAATCCCGTTACAGCTTGCACAGAGAGTCAAGAGGACATGATCATACTCACCCTTCAAGAAACGGAATTGGGGACATGAAATAACCGGTACTTTTTAAAAAAAGTAAAATTAAATAACCGGCACTTTAATCCCAAGTATGGTTTTGTACAGCATCCCCTTTTTAACTCTAACAACGACGGAGAAGGTAAACCCGGGAACAACCCCACATTCAAATTTCTGCAGTCGGAAGAACTCTCTTCATCTCTGTTTTCTTTGTTTCTGAGAAATAAATGCAAAGAAGCTTACAGATGTTTTCATCTGAATTATCTCCCCAATGTAGTGTAAGGGATGACCAGGAGGGATAATATATATCCTCCCCTGGTATTGGTGACCCAAAAAAACCGAAATGAGGGCAGGGATAACTTTCTTACTGAAACATTGAATCAGCCATTGATTCCCAAGACTAAGTTTCCACAACCACGGGTAGAAGGATGACGACGGTAAACCAGCACATGTGCAAGTGAGGACACATCTGAAAGGTAACAAATGCTTGATTATATGGATAATGTTATGGTTTATCTGAGCCCCAAGCATCATCACGCATGGTATGCCGAGCAACTATTCGGTTCTTTCTCTCTTCCTCTTGCTTCCTCAGCTCAGCTGACCCAAAATTGGTGGAAAGCCTCATTCCCATCCCTTGAGCAATCAATCTCTGAGCTGTTCTTGCTGATGTTTTTGGTCTTGGATAAGGAGGTTCCAGATCTGGTATGTTTCATCCTTGGTGAGAAACAAGGCAATGAAATATTGTAGCAAAACACAGACACTGAAATACTAATTTTCAGTTGTAGGAGATACATCAACATGGGGAAAAAATTAAACAAAATGAAATGGAACACCAAAAGGTAAAAAAGGGAGAAATTACCTTTTCTGTTGAGGTCAGCCAAAAGGATATCGTCCTCATCAAGAAAACGTACTTTGTATTGGGACGGTACAGTCTTTAAAGCCTCATGTGCTGCAAGGCAACAGGAACAATATGTAATAGAAGATAAGAGTACAAACATGAACATTAAGGAGCAAATAATCGGGCATAAAAGAGACGTCGTAGTAGAAAACTAAAAGCAAAATGAGCATTCATGTATACAGGTCACATGTGCTCCACACCTATGGACCAATA
This sequence comes from Typha angustifolia, assembly GCF_048772165.1. Taxonomy (NCBI): domain Eukaryota; kingdom Viridiplantae; phylum Streptophyta; class Magnoliopsida; order Poales; family Typhaceae; genus Typha; species Typha angustifolia. The sequence goes on from NC_133239.1 coordinate 3,709,934, forward strand.
TGCGTATGCAGGTGCATAGAGAGCATTTGAAGCATTCTGCATGCTCAGGTGCATCACAGTATACTACCACTAAATAAAAGCTGCTACCAGATCCTTCTACTCTCTCATGGAGGTAAGGAATGAGGACAGTCTCAGAATAGTAGGTTTTTTTACTTTTTATTCAGTCAGTTTAAATCCTTCGAAGATAGTTATAGCTACCCCTTTTTTAAAGGTCATGGGGATAGGTTCTCATCCTATCTCATACTCTTTCCCCTTCCTGTGGTACCATATACTTGCCTATCTCAAACAAGAAATTAAATTAATGCAGTTCTTACAGCCTTAGTGATTCATTCTCCAGCATATTCAAGTTAAACTATTCTCATCAAACCTACTCCATCTATCAATACAGCTTATAGTCTTTGGTATTCAAAGAAAATAACTGACGGATCTTGTATGCCACTCGTGAGCTTCCAATTTATGGCACGCTTATCAGAATAAACCAAGTGATTGATACTATTTTCATGCCTATAGCTGTTGCTTTTAGTTTATTAATCATCACTTGAGGTAACTAATCATCCTCATTGTCAAACTGCTCTGTTCACCTACTGCAGCAAATTGATCAAATAAGTTTTTGTTTGAAAAAAGTCAAAACTAATTGATCACATAACTGAATGGCTGATTTTTGCCACACAAACAAACACTTTGGTCAATGCTATTAAATTTGACAACAAAGGTCAGTAGGATTATCCATTTCTTGATAACTCTCTGACTTACAGTGGAGCAATATCATTTGGTGAAAAGCCTCCGCTAATAACCAGCCAATCTGCTGATTCTGTAAGTTAATTTTTAGATACACCATTTCTCACTGATTTCTACCCTTTGTGCCATTTAATTAGAACTATTTAAGCACAATATGCTAACGCTGTCTCCTGGTTCATCCAATGATGATCAATGATCCATTAAGATTGGTGCTCATATTACAATTACTTTCTTATTACTTTTCCTCAAAAATAATTGTCCAATGTGACAAATCTTTGTCACAATCTTTCATCAGTTAGAGATGCTGCAAAGTATCTCCATGATGCTGCTCTTTCTGTCCTATTATCATGTCTTGCATGAATTTTACTCAAGGAGGATGACCTGATTAGGTAAATTTCTGATAAGAGAAGAGCTTTATCTCCGAGATTCTGTTGCGTTATCTACCCAAGATGGTTTATCACATGGATGTCTATAACCCCAATTTCTTCTAGTCATCATCTTGACTCACTAGAAAAACCTACTGGACTGTCATTTCCCTAGTACTTCCAATTCCAAGAAAACAGCCTATTTGAAGATCGAGGAAATAGGAAACTTTTTTGAAGATAGACATAATCTCTCATATACAGTGAGAGAAAACTTTAAAATCCTAGAGAATATTGGTATCTTGGTACAAACACCAATTTGCCCAAAAGATCAACAATTAGAACTCGCATGCAGTCCACTACGACATCCATTCATTCTCAAAGACTAGTTGGCAGACTCAGAATCACAAAGTAATGATGTTATCCTCCTACCAACCTTCTACCTCAATCCCTGCTAATATTTGGGAACTCATATAGGGATATAGCACGTATTTTTCTATCTTAAAGCATCACTTTCTCAAGGCAGTCTCCTCCTTCGGACTAGATTTTACAAACTCTGTTAAGCAATGCAAAATTGACTACCTAGTCAAGCCACCAGGTGCTTATGATCCATTATGCCTAGGTTATGGCCTACATCAAATAATGAAATAACAAGAGTAAGTGTCATATTCATCAACTAAAGTTGTGTCTTGTTCTATACTTATTGCAACTACAATATGTTGAGAAGTGACTTGCAAGAGATGAATAAGTTATTGCATCAAATAAGGAATATTTAGGAATATTTTCTAAAATAGCCCAATACCTATTTTAGAAAAAAGGGAGATTTTCATTTAACACCCTGCACTATTGACTTAGTCATATATTATGTATGAACCTTACTTTTCACTATTTCAAAGTCATATATGGCAATCAAAATTTTGTAGAAATTGCAACAATTCAATTGGGTTGCTAACAGTGGCATCTTATTTCAATCAAGTTTGGACAACAGTTGTCATTTTATCCATTTAAGTTCAAATGAAGTACATGTGTTATTTGTTAAATCATTTTCTTTATGCATAGTTCTCATTCAAACCGTGGAAAGAGCCAGAACTTCATGAATGAAATAAGACTTTTACCTAGTGAGACTCACAATATTTGGAAATTGTATTTTAATCAATATGCCTTCACTCTGCCAGGTTCAAGAAAGAAGATTTTTAGAATTATTTTGTATAAATTTTCTCTTTCGTAACCTTCAGAATTAGAAGAAAAAAAATATCCTTGGTTTTTTAAAATTTTCCTCTATTCTACAGAAAAGAGCATAAAATGTTGGTATCTCAGCCAGGCATAAGCAACTCATAATACCATCACAAAACATACATAGGAAAAGTAGATATCCGGACAATAAAAACATACCAACTGAGGGTGTCCCGAAAACCGCAAGTGCAACTGTATCAGTAACCCAGCGAATGGCGACTCCAGATTCTCTAAATTCTTCAAAGAGCTTTTCCAAGTCCGCCGTGCGAATACTCGGGGAGAAATCGTAAAGAACAAGGACATGTTTGGTCCCAAATCGTGCTAAAAGCATGGAACAAAACCAAAATTACTCTCTTTCAAATCCATTATTCAAGAAAAACTAATCCTGAACTAAGAATGCTTCACACTCACAGTTTCCGCTCCAAAACGCCTCATCCTCGTCCCAACGCCCGCGATCCTCCAAGTCATCCAACGCCTTATCCGAATCATGCTGATCACTGTAAAGAACACTCTTGTCGTACAGAAACGAACCCCTCCCCCTCCGTTTGGGCGTCACGTGCGCCGCCGGTTCCTCTTCCGAAATGCTAGAAGAAGCCACCTCCGCCTCCGGCTGCAAGGAGAGCACCGCAGCATCATTTGCAAGGCGGTCCGCCATGGCCTCCCAATCTGCTCATTTGCCACCAGAAAACCCAATCTGATCACAATTTCCTCGAAGATTAGACAAGGAATGAGAAAAGATACCATCTTCGTCGTCTGTTACGTCCTTGTTTGAAGCGATGGAAGCCGACGTCTCTTCTTGAGTCGGAGTTTTCTCCTTCGTCGGCTCGTCAGGATCCCTTCAAGATTCGCAAGAAACCAAATCAAGAAGGGGATCTGATAAGAAACAGATTCCAGATAGAAAAGAAAGAACGTGAAACCCCTAGTCAACGAACCCTAGAATTGGGGGAGGAGGGTGGAGGGCGGCGCGGGAGCGGGCGGCGATGGCGCGAGAACGGATCTCGTCGGCCTTGAGGGAGAATCCTCGGGATGCGTAGATGTCGGCGAGATCGCCGAGTGCGGCGGCGAGGCGGAGGTCGTCAGCGGCGGAGGACGGCGGCGAGGAGCAGTCTAAAGTTTCGAGCTTGGCGACGATGGATTCGAGGAGGGAGATTGCTCCATCGACATCGCCGCGATCGACGAGGTCTTCGACCTCATCGGTCCAAGTGAGCTTGGTCTCGTCTTCCATGGCTGACCTGAGAGAGAGAGAGAGAGGAACGGCGCGGATAAATGTACGTATAACTGAGTGAGATAGACGATCTTGGAGGCCCAAGAGTGACCAAATTGGGCTGGGCTCACATTCATAGATGGCGGATTAAAAATGCATTGTGATCAACATTACACGAGTTTCGAGGTACTAAAATTGTTAGACCCCATAAATGATTACACATTTCCACCTAGAAGCTCTTTAAACTATTAAAAATCTTTCAAATTCTTCAATATATTTTATAAGCTAACTTGTTTCTCTTTAAGCAATACTATAGCATTATAGAAGTTAGGAGATTAATACATTATAAAATAGGGTGTGGCAACACGTACATAGGTGGTCAGAAATTCATACGTTTTAACTCATTAATTATTTAAAAAACTTAAATTATTAAAAATAATAATTTTTTATATTTATATTCTGACACTTTATATTACGAAATTAACCAAATTAAAAATTATATATTTACTTTTCAAAGGAGAGGCTCAAATCAACTATCATTCACTATTATAATTTCCATTTTTCAAATGTTATATCAAAGGTACTCTTTTTTCACATCTCGATGCGACCCACTATTGGATCCGACTTGGATCAGATTTTTTTTAAATAAATTTTTTTATCTAATTCGGATACCGTAAATTTTTTTTAAAAAAAGATTGAGATACTGATTCAGATATAGGTTGGATATATTTTTCAGATTAGATATCGGATATTTGTTTATCCACATATTTTAACTAATTTATAGTTTTTAGTTTACTTATTTAAATAGTAAATATTAGTATTATTACTAATAATATCTTTATGTTATTTATAGAGATTAATTTTCTCTAATTTTACACATTTGACATATAAAATAATTATCTGTTGTAAAACTCTTAATATTTTTATATAAATTATATCTAAATAAAGTATTATAATTCTTTTAAATCCAATCAATATCCGTTTAAGATCTAATCATCTATCTAAAAATTATCTATTTAATTAAGATATAATTTTAAATTTTACCATTCATCGTATCTGAATTTATATTCGAACTAAAAAACTAAACATATGAATTCGAATATAAGTTGAGCACTATATGTTCATCTTTACTCGCAGGTAATATCTTAATCTTTTACAAAGTACTTATTTTTTCTCTCTCAAAACCCCTCACTGTATAATAAAAAAATTTGCACTACCTATATAAATTCGCACTGCATGTCTACGTGACATTAAAAAAAAGCCCACATTATTTGGCAAAAAAATACCCGCACTGTTTGTATAAATTTACACCACATGACAAGAAACTTCATTACATTGTATATTTATAAAAAAATTCATAAGTAAACACTAATCAAAATATTATTGATGTGGTAGTTTCTTTCTATCCACTATGAGATATTTTGATTATTTGTTATAAGATATTTCAAATTCGTAATACAATATTATTATTTTTTATTATTTTAATATTAATTCTATGTCGCATCAGATATAATTAAATATTAATATAACTTATATGGATATTAATATTTTTTTTAGTATAAAAATTCAATATAGTTCTCTTAGAATTACTCCTTATGATATTAAAAAAATAGAATACTAACAGTAGAATAGGCTTTATTCCATAATAAATGAATTTAAATGAATACAACTTGGACAATCTTGTCAAAACCTAACCCTACTAAGGAATTGGCAAACCTGGCCCAAAGTGCAAACAACAAAGACCACCAACGCTTGTCCCCTGAGCATCGTTCAAATCAATTGCCATCAACCTTTTTTCAAGCACGCTGCATATTAAGTTTCCTTCCGACTGCCTTCATTGCCTCTAGTGGAGAATGAAGCCCGTACCAACCACAACTTACCCCACCAATAAGAGATCACACTTAGCAGGAAAAATATATTTAGATAGCTATGCTTAGATTTAAATTCACTTCTCACCGTTCTATTTATATCTTTTTATACTTTTATGATCATACTCAAAATTAATATTATTAACTTTTCTATAATATTTAACTAATACTGATCAAATTTCAGATAATATATATATATATATATATATATATTTGTCGTTTATAATTTGAACGGTATTATTTTAGATACGTTTACAAATCTTTAAATTTGATATCGTCATGAAAAAAAATAATGTTTTCAGTGTAAATATAATTATAAAAAAGTAAAGTGATATAATTTAAATTTAGATCTAAGGAGAAATAAAATATAATTTCTCCAAAAATTTTACTTGTCTACCATGTGCTTTGACCACAAACAGCATATATCCCCTTATATCTTGCCAGAGATCTCCCGAGATCTGTTACTTTGCTTATATATACATAGTCAAGAACACTTATATCTTCGTACCTCGAAATTAATTGTCTCTTTCCTCCATCAGCTAATGGAGCTTGGAATCTCCCCGTGGCCGTCATCTCTCTGTTCATCAGTACTCGACAAGTTGAAGGCGAGCGCGAGGAAGGTGAGAAAGATCGGTGAAGACGATCCGAGGAGGATAGCTCATTCCTTCAAGGTCGGGTTGGCGCTCACGGCGGTCTCTTTCTTCTACTACGCCACGCCTCTCTACGATGGCTTCGGAGTGTCGGCCATTTGGGCGGTGATGACCGTCGTGGTCGTCATGGAGTATACTGTTGGTAGTGATCATATATCCGACACAAACTAAATTAATTAATTATCACAGCCTATCGCAGTCTAACTATGTACTAATCGTGCCAGGTGCGACACTGAGCAAAGGTTTGAACCGAGCAGTGGCGACGCTAATCGCCGGCGTTCTCGGCGTCGGAGCTCACGAGGTAGCAGCTCGAAGTGGCGAGAGAGGAGAGCCGATAGTTCTCGGACTCTTTGTTTTCGTACTAGGTATATACGTATACATATCTATATTTATTTTTCCACGTGAATTTAAGATGGTATCAGAGGAAGAACGTTCTGAGCCCAAAATGTCACTGTAGGGGCAGCATCTACGTTCTCGAGATTCGTGCCGGCGATAAAGGCACGGTACGACTACGGGGTGACGATATTTATACTGACGTTTAGCTTGGTGGCTGTGTCGAGCTTCCGAGTGGAGGAGCTGCTGCAGTTGGCGCACCAGAGACTGTCCACTGTTGCCATTGGGGTGGCGATCTGCCTCGCTACCTCCTTCTTCGTCTTTCCCGTTTGGGCCGGGGAAGAGCTTCACAAGCTGGTGGCCAGCAACTTAGAGAAGCTCGCCAGCTTCTTAGAAGGCACGTATTATAACAAAATATTTCAACGCTCAAATGTTTGAGTTATATTTTCACCTCTCAACTATGACTCAGGTATTGAAGTATAAAGATGTACAAAACCCATGCATCATGTAAACTTACAACTTACACCTGTCACACACACACATATATATATATATATATATATATATATATATATATATATATATATATATATATATATATATAACAACGTTGGTCAGGTAGAAAAAATAATTTATATATTTGCAATTTGACTCTTGGATGCTAAGAATAGTTCCCCAAATTATATTAGGTTGTTGGAGCTAATTATATATACATATAAAATGGTGGGTGCAGGATTGGAAGCTGAATGCTTTGGAGAAAAGGCTAGGCAACAAAATATGGAAGGCAAGCCCTTTCTCCAAGTTCACAAGAGTGTCCTCAACTCAAAGGCCAGCGAGGACTCCTTGGTAAGCCTATTGGTATTAAAAAGGACTTGAAATATAAACAAAAGTTATAAGCCATAAAGATATCAAAGGCAAGATGGGTAACTCTGTACGTAGTGGAAAAAAGAACTCAATAAATTCATGTTCTTGCAGTTAAACTTTGCAAAATGGGAACCTCGCCATGGTAGATTTGGCTGTCATCACCCATGGAAACAATACCAAAAGCTCGGAGCTCTGAACCGCCACTGCGCCTCTTCCATGGAGTCTCTCGTTTCCTTCATCACCACCTTTCGAGAACCAATGGTACTAAAAGTTATAATATTCGAGTTAAATTATATTTTGGCCTCTTGAACTATGATTCAATAGCACATAAAAATATATAAGTTTATTCATTTCTAAACTATCTGAAAATCTTAATCTCCACTTCTCAGTAAGGATATAAGATTGATTACATTTTCAATATTATTTCTTTAAACAAGGTGTAATGTGATATCGGATCTACCATCTTAATCAATCTATCTTTGCTGCAGTCAAAGAATACGGATCCGGATATAGCCGAGAAGATCCGGACCAGTTGTGTGGAGATGAGCTCCGGATCCGCTAAGGCGCTCAGAGAGCTCTCCACGGCGATCCGGGCAATGACGGTACCGCACTCCGCCAATGGCCACGTGGCAGCGTCTCTCGCGGCCTCCGCCGATCTCAGGCGCGCGTTGTCGGGTGGCGTGGCGCTATCGGAGGTCACGGACATAGCGGCGATCTCTTTTCTCCTCGCCGAAATAGTGGGGCGTACGGAGGAGATCGCCGGTTCAGTCGAGGAGCTGGCTCGGCTCGCCATGTTCAAGCCGGTTGAACCGGATTGTGGGTCCGCCGTTAAGCCGGTCGCCGATGATGAAGAGACAACCACCCGAGTTGCCATTACTATTGACCGATAGATTTTGCTGAGTGTAGAGTTTAGATGTAGTATTTGATGAAATAAGTACCATATATAGAAAATATTACAACTTATATAGTAATATAGTTATGGATAAATTACACCTTACTTTATTAAATGAGAACTCAATGGTATCGAATTACAATAAGAATCATAATACCATTTAGCTAGCTTAAGTTTTTGAGTTATTTTGTAAGCTAATATTTGAATCCTAGATTATTAAATGCAAATAGACTTTCACGCTGACTCATCGAATCATATTGAAACACCCACTTCCAAAAATTCACGTGTTCTTCACGTGAAGCATGTCCACATGATTCCCACGTGATCGGTCAGTGAAATAATCTCACCAAGTATCTGAATAAGTCAAGAAATACCATAATAATCCAACAAATAATCCTGAATTATAATATCACAGGCCTCAACAAGCCTCTAGGAATACAAATCCATCACAAACTTGCTAAAACATAAATACCCTCGTAGGGGTTAAGTCCAACTGAAATGATAGAATAAGCAAATGCTAAAAATAAGGAATGAATCTGCTACTCCTCGATGTCCGCATCCTCTATAATCATGTCTAAAATATTTCCACCAAAAATGGCGGTGAGCACAGGGCCCAGCAAGTAAAATCTAATAATAATCTAAGAATATTACATGATAAGTAAAAATGCAACTCATAACTTGTCGGGGAAAAATGTACATTATGACTTTTAATAGCTTTCATCATTATAGCTTATTTTACATAGAAATCAACACAGGAGTCTAGTCACAATATCATATCTCGCATAGCATCATAAAATCGAGGGGGACTAGTCAACTAGCGGTATTATCGCCCATACATGCCTGGCGACGCTGCATATGACCGGTTGTCTGTGGCCATCAGACTAAGGACCCCAGTCGTAGGCCCATCAACACCGTTCTAGTAATTATCGCACAGAGCGAAATCATCACCTACGGCTGGTAAGAGCACACAGCTCAATAGACGTCCTGTCCCTGCGTCCTCGGGTACCGCTAGAACTACAATCCCTTCCTCTCAATCATCTTTTCTAATATCATACTAGTCAAGTCTCCAACTATGGCAGTGTAATCACCTGAATGCTCCACCTGCTATCGACCTCAGGTGTAGGCCGCTAATATGATACTATATAATATACACTCTACTCTTAACCCCGGGTTAAGTAGGTAAAAGGGCACTGCCTAATTGGGACTTGACTAATAGTGATATGTGTATGTGGTGCCATGACTTCTATTATTTATTTAACATAATCATCACAATAACAGATATTATAAACAATCATAGCATCTATCATACATGTGCATTAAGTGATAAATAATACAAGTAGAAACTGACAAGTAATTTAATGCAAATATGTGATGTCATATAAGTTTCATAAGAAAACGACATTTAACTATCACAGGTAAGATATGACATAAGCATGCATTTTTAAAGACTATTATAAAATTCTACTCGCCTGGGGTATCTCTGGAATTTGTCTTACTCTCCTAATCAGTCAGCTCTTCCTGAATTTCAAGATCCTTCCCGCACAATGCTGAATCTAATAATTTATAAATAAACATAAAGTTAATGGACTTATAACTAACCGTGTTGTTGTGTATATTAAGTTTGATTTTCTAGGTCTGAGATATTATTTGTCCTAATTACTATAATAATGGTCATTAGAGCGGTTCACATTGTAAATGTGAAGATAATAGAGAAGACTTAATATTCAATATTATTTTGATCTTGCGAAAAATCACTAATTTCCTTAATAACATGATTGAGAAATTATAATAATTACAAATTGTGCAGCTATCAGAATTTAAGAAAATAACAGACTCAAAATTAATTAGACTAGGGTTAAAGAAAAATGTTAAAGGTTGGGCTGAGCCCAAGGCCCAGCAATTTAAGTGAGGGTGAGAGGGAGAGAGTGGGCTGCAGACCCACCTGCAGCCCACTGGACCAGAAGTAATGGGCTGGGCTCCAGAGCCCAGCCAGGCAGGGGGAGTTGGTGGACTGGGCTCCAGAGCCCAGTCCGACAACAAAAAAGAGGTGGGCTGCGGGGCCCTCCGCAGCCTACCAGAAGCTAAGGGAAGGTGGTGGACTGGGCTCGAGAGCCCAGCCCACTGAGACCCTTAGAAAAAGTCATAAGGGACTGTGGGCTTGGGCTGCAACGCAGCCCATGCCACAGTCCAAGGGAAAGAGAGAGAGAACGGTGGGGGACCCAACCCCCCACCCTCTCCTCATCTCCACAACCGAGAAGGAGAAACAGAGAAGAGGGGTCATGCTGTCGGCGTTCCCTGTCGCCGGCAGCCCCCTCCCCCGGCTCTAGCAGCATCACCCCCAAGTCGACTGTGTCGACTTGGGCGCAGAAGAGGAAAGAACCTCCGGCTAGTGCGGCCGAAGGTGTGAGTTGAAGGACTTCATGGCCGGCGGCCATGGGGTTCTCAACCTAGTGCGAGATGGGCTCGAAGCCCGATCCTCGGATACCCAACCCTTCCAAGTGGAGAGGTGGGTCAGCCGAAAACGAAGAGCGAGGCCACCACCGCCGGTGGTAGCCGCTAGTGCCAAGGGATTCCGACGGTGGGAGGCGACATGGCATCGCCTCCCACGCGCCCCGTGGGTACCCAATTTGGGTACCTACAGCTTGGGGAAGAGACCGAGAAGCTTCCCGAACCGGTGGTTTGTCGACCCGAGGTCGCCGGCCGGCGAATTTCCCGACGAAGGTAAACTAAAAATATAATCCTAAATACGCATGCTTACTAAACTATTTTCGAATTAAACTAGCTAGGGGCTGAAGGCTGACCTGACGATCGAAGAGGGAGGGTTTTGGTCGGTTGCCGGCGTTCCGGTGGCTTGTTGCCCGCGACGAAGACCTCGGCGGCTCGGAAGAGGAAAGGAGAGTAGAGAAATAATGAAGATGGGGAGATTCCGCAAAAGAAAAGAACCCTAGGGGAGAAGGGGGTTAAATAGAGGAGAGGGGAGAGAGAATCGGAGTGGAGTTACTCCACTCCGGCGATCTTCTCTCCCACCTCTCGCAACTAACTGCGAGAGGTGGGGGAAGGGGAAGAAGGAGTCAGCGCACGCGCGCGTGCGCCATTTTTTTTTTTTTTTTTTTTTTTTTTTTTACGGGTGTTACACATATACTTGTGATGCATGCACCAGAGCTAAGAGTTTTTTAAAAAAAATCTCTTTTCAAGTCAAATTTGACAAGCAAATTTAAAGACGGAAGTGATTGAATCCATGCTTGTCCTTCCCTCTGTACTTAATGGCTCCTTATGTGAAAGTGATTTGTTGGGTAAATGGGGGACCTGGAAAGTTGGAATATGATAAGGTGATAAGGAGATAAAAGCGTACGAATATAGGAGTCTTACTCGTTTCACCTTCAATCTACTTTCCACCAGCATTCCAGGATGATGTCCATGGGTGGAAAAAGAAACTGACAGGTGAAAGAAAAGAGAGCATTAGTGAGTTGGGTTTTGAGCTGTCCCTCACTACACCTCGAAGTGGGCTGCAAGAAATTAGTATTTGGATGGCAGATATCTAAAGAGAGAGAGAAAGAAAGAAAGAGATGCAACAAAGGCCAAGCTTTAGGAGAAGTGGTGAAAATGAACAAGAAAGTCTTCTTGTCGTAAGTTACGGTCAGACCAGAAGCTCTGACCTCTGTGAATAATGGGAATGGCCTCGTTTTGGCACCTCAATCACCATCACTTTGTGCATAATTCTCGCCAGGGCTTAGTTATGGAGAAATTGTTGTCTCCAAGTGCCAAGTTAGGTGTAGTTATGCCAAACCACTTTGTTTGCTGAGCCTACAAAATCTTGTCTTTTGTCTCATATGATAGATTAGTTTAAGAAGGAAAAAATTAAATGACATGCAGGATATATTTCTTGCTTGAAAGATGAATTTGAATATGGAATGACTCTCAATAATAACTTAACTCTAAAATAAAAAATGTATACTGTTTTTTGTTGGGGGGTAGATTTTGATTCTATCACAACAGTAAACACTCCAACAAAGAAAACGAGAGATCTAGTTAAACAGCACAAATAAAAATACAATAAGTAAAAACAGCCATAGAAGATACATAGGCACAAAAAATCTAAGATTAGTCAACGACTCGTTCGCGATCCGAGATAAGTATAGGTTCACAACACTGAGGATCTCTAAAAGGCTGGAGAAGAAACTTCAACCTTCAATGAAAACCAACTAAGAAAGAGATAACAAGAATAAAAAAAGACTGACCGTAATTTTATTGTACTTATTGATGCCTTGTAGTCCAACCCCAGCATTAAGCTGCATTACAAAAATAATGTAACACAGCTGCAAACTCTGGATCAAGAGCTAATTGCCCTGGATCTGGAGAAATCCTTTCATATTAATTATGAACAAATCGATCTCTTTCTCATGTACACAGTAATGGCATCCTGTATTTCTATGAGTAAACATTATGTTTTTTGGCGTTCCATTTTTCTATACTGCCATAGCCGGTTATTAGAATCACAGGAATGGCAATTAATGTTAAAAATTGGTTCAAATTCAATTTCAGTAAAAAATTCAGCATGTATCAGCATTTCTGTGCCGCGCATTCGAACGCGCCCTGAGGGCGTTCAAACGCGGGCTCAGACAGAAAGCAGTCTGTGAAGCAGGTGTTCGAACGGCCCCAACCGCGTTCAAACGCGAGCCAACCCGAGAGCAGACTTTCTGCAAGCGTTCGAACGGCCCCAGCCGCGTTTAAACGCGGACCAATCTGAGAGCAGCTGTTTCTGCATTCTGATGTATTAACATTGGGCGTGTTCGAACGCGACTCTGAAAATCCTCAAATTTGAACCAGACTATAAATACTAAAGTAGGTTTTTTAGGATTGGTAGTTAGAAGAACATTAATGAGGGTTGAGTCACCATTATATTGAGAGTGATTAGAGTTGTTAAACTCTTTGTAAGTGAAGGATTTGCATAGTAAAAAAGATTACTCCGCCCGTGGAAGTAAGCACATCGCCGAACCACGTAAATCTTCTCTCTCTCTCTATTGTCTTCATTATTGTCTTTGTTGGTATTTGCTTACGTTAGGGTGTTGATCCGTGATTGGAACTTGCTTAGGTCTTTTTTATCACCATTAACATCTTTTTAGAGTTTTTCAAGCTTTACACTGTGTTACCTTTCACTATTCCGATTTGACCTATTTGGGGGTGAAGGTCTTGCTTCCCTTCCTTCACCCACTTGGTAGTTTTGCACAACAATTGATGGTTCCATTCTCTGATAACAAGACTGTCAAGCCCCATCAATCTCCTTGGCCAGCCCAAGAATATGTCCCTCGATCTGATCATGCCGGGAAGCTGGCCAATGATGGTCATAAACGGTAGCTCGGCCAAAGCATCTCGTCTTCCTATGTAACTACCGGTGCTAAAGATGTTGGCCTGTACTTGACCAGCTTACTATCCTTGGCTCCCTTCTCCATCAGCAACTTCAAGTTCTTCGCAACAACTATTGCATGCCTCTGAGCGATGAATCCTTGCTTATTCTCCTGCCAAAAAGCCAACTCATAATATGAAAGATTGAACAAAAAAATATAGACATAAGCTATTAATATTGCATTCTGGAGTAATTCAAACAGAAGGAACTGAATTTCATTTCTTTTTTCTCTGAATGAATAGCACAAGTTGAGATGAAGTTAAGCCATAACAGGGAATTGGAGCAGTCTTTCTACTATAATAATGATTAGGTACTGCAGCATACTGCTGCCCTACAGGGAGAAGAAGAAAGACTAAACTGTCTCAACTCTTGTCAAACTGTTTGAGGCAAAGGGCGAGCAATTTAGGGATAAGATAGCAGAATAATTTGCAGAGGGGTCTTGAATAACATGCATTACATGATATGGATCATCCAATCATCTAAACACCCGGTTGATCAAACTATGCTTTTGTTTGTTGTCTGGTAGAATAGTAGAGGAGAAGACCCCTATCTTTCCAGGATATAACCTGTGACATCTGCCTTCTACTCTGCCTTAACCACCACGGTGCGCTTGAAGGCATATATATATATATATATATATATATATATATATATATTCACACATATGCACTTACGTACAATGAGAAGAGTACTTTAGGGAATGCAGAAAAAAGCCGATAGTGTTGATGTCTTGGCTCCTCGCTAATCCCTATTAATTATTTCACTGTCTTGAACAGTTAAACTACTAAATGTAGATTTCTTTCACTGTCCTGAAAATTTGTTATATTAGTTTGCTAATTCGTAATTATTGTTAATCTGTTATGCTAATAGAATTAATTGCGAATTAGTTTGCTAGAGGAATTAACTGATGTTATTGGTAAACTTTCACTAGCTTGAATCTTGAGTTTTGAACTTTGAAATGTAAATATCTTTCACTGTGATAAGAAATTAGCTAATTAGTAATTACTTTTAATCTGATATGCTAGTTATTTTGAATATTTAGTTATTTTGTGCTATTTATTTTGAATATTTAGTTATGATTCTTATGAACTTATTATTATAATTGTAAATGATGAGTCATGATTATTTGAAATTCGGTGCAATGTATTATTACAAATTATATATATATATATATTATATTAATATTAAAATTTTATTATATATATTAATGTATTTTATATAAAAAATGTTAGATCGTCTTGTCATTTACTTTGCCGCTAGGCGGTGGGGTCACCGTGTACTATCTACAGCTCCCTTCCAAAATATTAATTTAAATTAAATTATAATTATTAGATTTTCTATTCAAAAGTAATGATTTATCATTCCTGCTTATATTTTTTTGTCATGAATAAATTACAAAATAAATAAACTAAGCCTACAATATTCAAATCAGGCTATATTTATATGAGTAAGAGGTTTTTATACTCTCTAGTTAATAATAAACTAATAAATATAAAAATTTTCTAGACTAGAAGAAGGTTAAATACTTTGGAATATAAGGATGTAAGTTAAAAATTGGCCCAAATCATAAGGAGGTAAATTATAATTCCCCCTAAAATTATATATTTCGAGGTCAATAACAAAGGAAATAGGAGAAACTGAATGGAGCTACTAAATAATATATACATGTATTAGACTCTAGTTTCACTTAATATTGATGTAAACCACCAGCATAACGCAAACAATCCTTCGTGGTGACCAAAGATACCAGGATAAATCCGGATAGAGATGGCTATCACGGAGTGGATAAAACCCCCAGATTGGCCAGGAGACCTTGTGGTCAAGTTTGATCTCATGATCAAACATTGGCATTGCTGCTGAAAATCAACATGCCAAAAACAATGGGAAAAAGGCCGACGCAGATGAAGAACTGCATGATTGATTGATTCGCTTCCTCAACCGGACTTCCTAAATTGCATCTGCTTCTTGCTTTTGATCATGACCTAACTGTGTTCATGTATGTGTACAGAAAAACGTTACATATATATATATATATATCGGATCATGGATATTCCATGAAAATGAGCTCCGAAATAGGGGTGATAACGAATAAAGTTTAATCCGATCCAATTTGCTATCTCATTCAAATTAGATCAGATTGAATACGAGTAAAAGAAATTACTTGAATTGAATATATATACGAATAGTTAAAATAGAAAATCGGGTCTGAATACAGTTATAGTCCATTTGTTCGGATATAGATACGGATGTAGATAAGGACTTAAAACCTCCTATGTTTTAGGCCAAATTACAGTTGTTAGCTTTCTTTTTATTTAAAAGTAATGGTGTTTCATTAGTGCCAATATTTTTTACTAAACAAATTACAAAATAAATAAACTATGCTTACCATATTAAAATCGAACTACATTTTTGTATGAGTAACTAATTCTTTACACTTTCCAGTTAAGAGTTAATTAATAATTATAACTTTTTTCTAGACTAGAAGAAGGTTAAGTATTCGGTCCAAGTCACAAGAAGTTAAGTTGCAAAATTGTAGTAAATATGGTATTAGAGTTTTAAAGATGTTATTATGTTATCCATGTCAAATTAAGTTCACGTCCAATATGAATATGAATATGACTCATTTATTTAACGTGTTGAAGATACTAATTAATCATATATATATATATATATATATATATATATATATAATTTTTTTTTGTTATTTTTCACATTTAGTTTTTGGTAGCAGTTAATTTTTTAATCGCCATTGTATTCATTGATGATTCTATCTATAAAGCATGATTAATTTGATTAGATTAAATTTTCAATTAGGTATCGGGTCGGGTATGGGCTGTGGAAGTCCACCACCCAGTTAGAAAAAAGAGGAGGGAAAAGTGAGGCGGGAAGCGTAGGATTCGAAGAAGCCCAAATCCTACGAGAAGAGAACCTCTCCTGCATCATTAGGAGCTCAAACGAGATGCCGCAATCCAAGATCAGCGCCTTCTTCAAGCCCTCGCATCCCAAAACCCGTGACACATCTCGATCTACCTCCCCGATTCCACCGTCAGAGATCTCGGTCACCTACAAGCGCCGGAATCCAGAATCCGATCCTAAGAGGTTAAAAAGAAAGATCTAATAGTTCTTATTCCTGGATCTACTCGCAATTCTGATCAAGATCCATGTCTTAGTTTTCCATTCTCATGTTTAGGTACTTAAACTTTTCAATTCCGTTTGGGCAGTGATGATGAAGGATTGAAAAAAAATAAGAAATTGGCAAATGCTGGCAAGACTCTTAATAAGAATAAGAGTCTTGCACAGTATCATCTGGAATTGGGACAATCCGATTTCCTCCTCCATAGTTGCTCTGTTTGCGGATTAATGTACGCGCAGGGAGATGAGGGAGATGAGAAGGTTCACAGGACATTTCATAAGAACTACTATGAGGGAATCCAATTCAAGGTGTTTGTTCTTTTGCCAGTCTAATAAATTAGTTATAGATGGAATTCTTTATTGTGTTATAATGATGTAACGTGAGATGCAGGGTTGGGGCAATGAGAGGGTTGTAGCAACATTTAGCGACAATGGAGATCGTGTAGTGTTGGTGGTAGATAGCAACTCTTCCACTCAGAAGAACAAGGTATCATTTGATTGAGGAATACATCTACAATATATGTCCTATTATACTACACAGGATCCATGTTTTCTATTAAAAACTCAATCTTTACTAGAATTTAGATAGATTAGAACATACAGAACATGTGAGGATTGATTGATAGTTCTTAAAATTTGCAGGTCAAGCAAGTTATTGAAATGATGGAGAAAGAGCTTGGATTCAATGAAGGCCAACTTCTCCATAAGCTTTGCAAGGTAAGATAATTAGTCTATGCTTCGTTACAGACTTTTCCAATGGATTAACTCATGCACCTCTTTACTTCATAAAGGTTCTGTCTCTTGTGTAGGTTTACTTGTTCATTTCAAGTCATAGGATTGTCGGCTGCCTCGTTGCAGAACCAATAAGAACGGCGCATAAAGTTATCTCAAGTTCCTCGAGCAGAGATTCTAATGATGGCACCTCTACCAAATTACTTCCGACTGATTTACCAGCAAATGGCATGGAGTCAAGGAAGGCAAATGCAACCTTACAGTTTGGACAATTCAATTTTAAGAGGGAAATTATTAGAAGAGGTAATCTTTCAGATAAGGCCAAGGTAGAGCAATGGGAGACTGGAGCTATTCTTTGCGAAGAGGAAGCTATGCCAGCTCTGTGTGGTTTCAGAGCCATATGGGTAGTGCCATCTAACAGAAGGAAGGGAATTGCCTCAAAACTAATAGATGCTGCAAGGTAAAAGTTTCTTTGGAGATTTGAAGCATCTTATCTAGACTGTATTTTATATTGAACTTGCAACAATAAAATGTTTGTTCTGCAAGTTTTTTTGTCTCGATCACTGCCTTATGATGTTCTGCTGATTCTTTTTCTATTAGACATAAGAATATTTAGCTAGAATATACTTTTTCAGTAGTTCATTAATTTGGAAAATTCGTCGTCTATCCTATTCTTCAACAAACTTTCTTATAACAGAATATCCTTGTGCTTTGCTGATAACTCTTAAGTGAACGTTGCATTTATTGACATAATTTTCTCCAAGCAGTAGTAGTATATTTTTATTGTTTCATTAGCTAAAGACAGATTGATATGCTCGGCACTATTCTTGATACTGCTATTTTCTTTTTGTACAGGAAGAGCTTTTGCACAGCTCAAATGTTAGAAGTATCTGAATGTGCATTTTCATCGCCGACTTCTGCTGGAAAGGCATTGGCATGCAGTTATAGCAAGACCAGTTCATTCATGGTTTACAAGGAAGAAGATCTCTAGATATATCAGACATGGACATGGATTCTACTACCCCTTGTATGAATGGGAGTATTGAGTTTTCATTCATGTTAACGCACAAAATGTGGATTACACCTTGGAGGCAGGATATAATATTCAGTACTTGTCTCTCATAGAGGCTGCTGTAAGTTCCTGAATTACTTTTGGCCCCTTGAGGGCTTATTAGATATTTTTCATGTCATCAACCTCGTCTTTCTAGTGGAGAAAGCAATAAAAAATAAGATCTGTGTCAAAGCGCATTTTGTGGATATTGATCAGAATTCTTTATTTTTGTTTAAATTTACTAGAAAGAAGAACGAATTTTTTAAAACTGATGAACTGATCAGTATTTCTGATTCCACATGGGTTACAAATAGGAAAAAATAGCTGGATTTTCTAGATGACTAAATCAAATTAGACACTTGGAAGGTAATAGCTTGACCCAGTTCAAAGACAATTTATAATGTTATCATCTACTCAATAAGCTGACCAGCAATGTCGAGTTCCTTTACAATATGAACCACGATAAAGAAACACGTCAGTACATGATTCACTTGAGCATGTGGGATTCAAAAGAAAGTTGTCATTAAAATGGAATCAGGGATCCGGAGTACATCTGAGACATCTGTATACACAACCATAAAAAATATATTGCAATACAAAGATAATCATTTGATATCAATATACTAAATGGTTTGTGATGCCAAATCACACTGCAGATGCTTATAAGCAATTACGCCTTTGGCTAGGAACTAGCTATCCACATTCATTACAAAATGAAATTCTCTTCACACTTTACAATCGAAACACAGTTGAAACACAATTCTTGTGCTGATGGATCAGGTGACTGACCAATGGTTCTGAGAAAGAATAATTCTTGGTTGGTCAGTAAAAGCGCCGAGCTTTCAGGGCATCTCTAGATATATAGATGTGAAGGACTCACCCTCTCTGTTGCTTGATTGTACAAAAAGAATCTAAAGAATGTTGGACTAAGAGATCTGAGCACAAGCATTTAGAATCCAGGGTGACTCGTATCTTCCCTGCAGAAGGACCACGAAAGAAGGTACAGTAGCATTGAAGTTGTAAAATACAGTGCTGATACAAGGATTCTGGAACTCACTAAATGGATTTTTATCTGAATATGTAAGTTTGACATACATTACAAGCTCAGGAAACATCTACTAGCTTGAGCAGCAACAAAAGCGAGTCTAGCAAAGAATTTTTGCCTGCCTCAACTCTTACCTCGATGCCCTTTCCAAGGAAAGTGAGCATTAATAAAGTATTCTCAAACCAATCGTTGTTAGTCTTCCACATCTTTTGGGGCCGTAGACTCGGATACTTTTTGCCGCACAAATTGCCCTTTAACCCTAGGTCGCTGCTCTGCAAGCATCTTCCTACTGTGATACCTAACCTGCAAAACAAAATATCACTTTCATATCTCAAACCGATAACCTTTTGACTATAGAAAGCAAAACCTAGATATGTTGTTTACACAATTTAATAACATAACTAGAAGACTTCGAACCAGCATAAGCCTGTTACCTTTTTCTCAAAGCATCTATCTTTCCTTTTCAAGCGGAACTTTATCAAGGCAGCTTCACGACGAGAACAACCACAGTCGGACCTATTTATATTGCCTTCCTGGACACCACTTTCATTCCCATTTTCTAGGGCAGCTCCTATAACTGTAGTTGCACCTACTGTTTCACCACTTCCATTGCTTCCGCTATCCTTATTAACATTCTCACTGCAACTAGCACTTCGAGTGAGTTGTTCCATTGGAGTGCATGATATATCTGTCGAGACTCCTGGTTCTCTATCAACTTTTTGTTTTGAATGTGGGTTTTGATGATTTTCTTCATGGTGGTGAAACTCATTGCATTGGGATCGGTTAATAACATTATGGTCATCAGAATTGGATTGATCAGGAATCTGAACTGTCTTCTCAACTGCAGGTAAATTATGTGATGGGAAAGAGGTTTTCGAGTAGAGCATCGGCTGCAGGATAGAACCATATCCAGCACCCAAACTTTGATGAGGTACAGCTCCAACAGGAACCGGGACTGATATTAATCCAAATTGAGGATGATGGAAATAAATATCCTTCCGGTTGGAAGAACGACTAGCAGAAGCATCCTCTGGTACTCGAGCAGAACATGAAATGCCAACATGCTCATAAATTGAAGTTTCACCAGCATTCCATTGATGGGAAGACAATATATCTTTAGGTTGGAGGGAAGTGTTCCTCTCCTTGTCAACCGATTCTTTTCTTCTGATACATGAAGATGGAGATACCAGTTCCTGTCCGGAAGGTTGGATTCTCTTATCACAATACCTGCACCATACATGAAACAGCAACATGTCCTTAGAAACACATAATGAACCATGATTTTGGCGACTCAGATAATTGGTTGAATTCCTCAAAATTTGTTTATTCTTTTAGAACTTATAGACAAATTACATAACACCATAGAAACATCACATAGAATATTTTAATTGTCTATTTGAAAGTTTTGTACCACATAAACTACGATCGACAAATGAGTGGTTCTTCCAGAAGAGCAACTACTACTAGAAGTTGCTCCAAACTGTATTGAACAAAAAATAACAATTACTTATAGCAACAAATGAAACTAATACAACTTACCTGATAACTATAACCAGAAGACAGATTATTAGAAATCACCACCATAACTACATTTTCTGATGGCGAATGTGCTCTCCACTATCTTTCCTTAAAGATGTACATTCACATAGAAAAGTAGGGGACCATTTCCGAAAACAAGAAAATCAGGTTTTAAAGACTATTCACATCATATGCCTCTATATGTCTAGCTACTAAAGTTGAGGCCATTTACAATTATCAATTTTGAGGACTCTTACTTAATAGGCTTTATTATACATATCTATATGAATAAATCTGTGCCTTCTCACACAAGAGTCTTTTTCCTACACATAAAATTTGAACATCTATATGATGTTGAGTTCCTTGTGAGAAGCTGCACTCTGGCGTAAAGGTCAACTTCTTTACGAGCCTCTATTTGGCATGCTACGATGAAACACTGTCAAATTACTACAGAAGGATGATCATAATAAATTTTCTAAGGAAATCATAACTAACAAGATGTACTGTTTTTATATACCTTAAACCATAGCCAACAAGATATGTAACTCTACCAGCCAATTTATTCTAAATTTCCTTGACTTATTTTGCTATAGCTAAAAATTTAGGAACAATTTCAAATCAATGGATGTAATCAAGGATGGCCGTGCCAGTGGTGACACGGCATAGGTGAGTGCTGCGTGTCAGTCTTATCGATTTGGAGCTTTTTTTTAAAATTTTTTTTTTCTTATTTTTATCAATCATCATCAAATAAACTTTAGTCATTTTTTTTAACAAGCATGATATGATACATGGAGCCTATTTTCTTAACCTTTTTTTTTGAATTTTATCAATCATTATCAATCAACTTTAGTGTTATGTGTTGAATATAATTATATGTTCAATTATATTATGAAGTATTTAATCATATTATAGAGTATTCAATCATATTATGTTTTGAATAATATTTGTATTTAACTATTGTTTTTATCTTTAATAAAATAGATCATTTACAAAAATAATCTAAAGATAGAATACTATAATATAGGTTTTAATACATATAGATATTTAAACTAAAAATAAAAAATTGGGCATGCTGAAATTTTATTAAAATTATTTTTAACATTTAATTAGAATTATGTTAAATGTGTGGCGTGCTATTGACACGCCGGGGCGTACCGATCGGCGCGGCCTATGCCGACCAGCACGTGCCACTGGCATGGCCATCATTGGATATAATTATAACAGATATAAGAAATGAGGAAAAATCTCAGATAAAAAGTAATTACCTTGAAAAGGCAGAGGCACTAGAATGATTTAGTATATTCTTTTCTTTTGACTCACTGTTTATACAACCATTTAGTTGTGGTTTTCTCAAGTTAAGGTCCAGCAGCTGAAAGGAATTAATTTCAGATGTACATTTCACAGAACAGCATCTTGAAGCTTCACATAATGCATTGTCCTGAATAGCATCCTTCTCTAATACAGAGGAACTGCATTTTCTGTTACCAATTGGCTCAACAGAATCTACAACATCTTTGAAAGAATCACTTGGACAACATGAATTCAGATCAGTAACCACATCCATGGTTCTCTGAAAACACTGTGCGTCCTCCCCATTATCATTAAGACACTTATTCTCTAGGCTTCTGTGCACTGAAAAAAAAGGTTGTCGACTAATTTCAACTGCGAGTCCACCAGACTTATCTGCAAGATCAGAACAGGCCAATTATCAGAACTGTAGAGCGAATTAGCAATAATAAAAATACAGTTCTGAAACCCAGTTTACATAACAACCTCCAATTTCTTCAGCATCATCCATATCTGGCACATTCTCTCTCACTAGTTTTCCACCACCATCTACTCCCTTTGGTTTTCCTTCCACCTCTCTGGAAGAACTTGCCCCTTCAGTTCTAACAGTATCTTTGGAATTTTGAGCACTCTCAACTTCAATATCTGGTTTACTGCCTGACCTCTGCTCAAGCACCAAACAGTTCCACTGCTTGATAAGTAAATAGCTAGGATATCGCGTAAAACATTAAGTAACTACTCAAACTTCAAAAAAGGCTGCTCCAGTTGTCAATTTGGACTGGTTCACTAGTGACGCTACTTGTTCTCATGTCTTTTGTTAATATAGATTTCGACACATACAATCAGAATTTCCCTTGCCAAACGAAATGTTTTTCCAACTTCTATTAGTAGAATTTCTATCAATAATGCATCATTACAAATATCTTACCCGAGCATTGCCTCTCCTATCGCTGCTTTCCCTGGTCTTGGATCCTTCGTCATCATTGACACTTACACGATTGCTCGCAACGTTGTTCTCGGACGCATTTGCTTGGCTGCTTGACTGCAACAAGACCATCCATTATCCGAACCCCTTTCATATAATTATAATACCAGGAAAAAGAAATGCATTCTTTGCCAGTTTAACGAATTAATCGATCAAATAACATACAGAATGCCTTCTCCAGACATGCTGCCACAAATTCCTCAGCTCATTCTTCCTCACCGGCTTCACGAGGAAATCCACCGCCCCCTTCAGCATACACTTGAGCACCACCCCGATCGAATCTTGCGAGGACATCACTGCCACAATCATACAGTAAGAACCTACGATTATTCTAGCAAACTCAGGTTTCAAATCGAGATCGAGAACTCACTGATGACCGGGATGTTCTTGCACTCGTCCGCTGCCATGACCTTGGAGAGGAGGTCGATCCCGGAGAGCGACGGCATCGCGACTTCCGAGAGGACGAGGTCGAAGCCGTAGTTCTTCTCCTGGAGGACCTCCCACGCCTTGAGCCCGTCGGTGACGGCAGCGACTGCGGTGGAAAGGAAGAAGCCTCCTGAGATTTTGATAAGAGGAGAAAGAGGAGAAGAGGAGAAGGGTGGGGTGAGGTTACCGTGGTAGCTGCATTTGCGGAGGAGGGCGGTGACGATATGGCGAGTGGAGTCGTCGTGCTCGACGAGGAGGATGCGGAGGGATCGGCGAGGGAGGAAGCGGTCCCACCGGATCACCTCCGGTGAGGGTGCTCCGCCTCGTTCCATTACCGATGGTAGAGAAGAGAAAGCGGGGGTATGTTTTTGGGAGGTGACCGGATTCCGTGGACATCGGCGAGAGGTGGGTATGGAAATATCTACACTGAGTGAGTGCCACGTCAGCGCGGAAATGAACCCGAGAGTGGTGGCAAGTAATGGGTGGACTCCCCCGCCCTCCGCCCCTAGAAAACAAAACGACCCATCTCCAGATATTTTTTTTTCGTTTCGGTCCCCATCTTCTTCTCTTTTTCTTCCTTATTTTATTCCTGACCCTCCAAGTCGTCCTTCCTTCTCTTCTCCTCTGCGGCTCTGCCACCCTTTTAATTCGAATTCGCAATTGTTCAAAACACAGGGGCCAAATCGCATTTTGTTTTCCGATGATTGTAATGGATAATTTGGATGGCTATAATTGAGCGCGATAGGCTAAGAACTAGTGGATAACTTCCGTATCCTTTCTCAATAGTCAATACCAATCCACGTTGGCGAAATTAGGCGTCTTTTGTTTGACATCAATTAGATGGCTCTCTCTTTTTCTAAATCAAATTTTCTTGACCTAATTTTGGGATATTATCCGCCTGAAAGCAATGGAATCCTTTTTCTTGGCAATATTATCCATTACAAAAGAAAAAGGGGGAAGAGAAAGGGGGCGAATTTGCCTTATCCACAGTAGAATTGAAATAACTGGACCAGGGATTGGATTTGTCAGAGCATCCAAACGCTAGGTGGACCAATTGATAAAATCCAATTGATTTCATCTAGAAATAAATAAAATTGAAATGAAATTTATCCAAGTTGTTCGGAGCTGGGAGAAATCCATTTCATTACCTTCCATTTTTTCTAATTTATCCATGGGCTTCAATAAGAATATGACAAATAAAGATTACTCTTATCAGATTTAGAAAAACTAACTTAAAAGTGATAGATGAATTTCATCCAGGTCTGTTCTCAAATCATTGGATTTTAATATATATATATATACTTAAATTCATTCTAAGTACACTGAAATTAATTGAATCTCACAACTTAATTATTCTAAATAGTGAATTTAGTGAAGTAATACTACTCAAAATTAGTTGAATTCTACTAATACATAATTAACTTTGTTTGATTATGAATTTGCCAATTACGGCAACAAAAGACAAACAAAGAGAGAATTATATTATTTAGCCAGACAGACCAAATGAAATGATTATGGCAAAGACTAGAACAATGACAGGAGACTCTACTTCTTACTGCAGACGTCTCTAATGCCGTATGAGCTCGGAGGCATCTACAACATTAAAATTTGCAATAATAGGGTCCGGAAGTCAATAGGAGCTTTAGCCTGATTTATGGCCTGTGAGTAGAAAGAGGCAATCAAGACATTATACATAGTCTACTTGAAAAGTTATACAGCATTAAGTTTACAGAGTTCCCACCACTTCATAATACCTATTAGCTGTGTGATAACATCTAATAACATAGCAGCTAATGAGCTAATTTAGGGTATTTTTTGCGATTACAGATCCGAGAACCTCCTTTCCTCTAAGTGCAGGAATTCAATATTTTCTACACGTCTAAAATCGCACAACCTCGAATAAAAACAAGAACGGAGAAGATAAGTTCACAATAAAGCACTTAAATAATTACAATGTATATAGATCATAATCTTCACCCCAAGAGATAATAATCAATGTATAAACCTAATAATGTTAAGTCTTTACAAACATAAAGTTATCAAACTTACAAGACAAGCTCGCAAGAGAGGTAGGAGGTAGAATAGAAGGTCGCCCACCTTCTATCTAACAAAATTTCAAGATGGATCCACTTCCTTCTCTTGCTCTTTAAAATGACACCAAAATTAAAAAAAATGACCTAAAATTCTCTTGACATATAATGACTTATTTTCATATGATTACACAAGACTCATACATAACAAGATAAAACTATTTTCAAAATATCCATAATAATAAGTACGAGGATTACCAAAATAATCTTGATAGTAACGTACCAATTAGCTAAATGAAATAGTATGACAAAAATAATAACCTACTTTAGCATTAATTTTTAACAATCCACGGTTACCAAGTGTATCTATTTTTATCAAATCTCTGAAATAGGAGGACATGATATCTCGGCCAATACAAACTTAACAGACGGTTCTATGAGTGTATAAACAACTTCTTGCAGGAAATGAGTTTATAATGTAAGTTTTCATTTACAATATGACACCTGGGGTGAAACCCAGAGCCAGAAGCCATTGATATGAACAACTGAGTACCCAATGAAGTTTTCTCCTCTCCTTGGAGGTAAGGCTAGCTTTGAGCAAAGTGTTGTTCAGTACAAACACTTGCTGCAGAGTGAACTCTGAACAAGGAAAATTATAAGAATTCTTACAAATTGTCTTATCTAAAGAGTTAAGGCCTATCTGCTCACAATTTAAGTGACGTTGCCTCAAGAATTATGCGTGGCCTGTTCCCAAACTGCAAATTTATACAGCAAGCTAAAGATCATTCAGACAGAAATGTCAACAAGTTCGTGAAAACTGTAAGACTTGTGTAATGAACGGGATTATAGTAATACCTCAAAAATGTTAGGATGGTTAATTAAGAAAGAATCAGAGAATCATGCAGCACATATGCTCTGAAGTCTGAACAATCTGCAATTTTTATTTAACTTTTTAAAATGACCAATTACAGCTATATATCATTCAAGGACTTTCTTCATAAAATCAGCAGTACAAAAAAAAAAAAAAAGAAAAAAAAAAGGAAAAGAAACCAGGTTCTTTAATGATAAAAAAGAATTGGAATAACAGTATAAAGCAGAGCATAATTAAATAACCGGGAATGATTAGAGAGTAGCATAAAGTGTGGACCTGGTTAAGCCATCAATTAGTCATAGTATTGTGATAAAAGGGATGTGAGCGATGGTGTGCCGGTCAGGCCCGCCTTCTCGGTAACGATCCTTCAAAGTCGGATGGCAGTTCTCTACTCGTAACGAATGGAGATTCGGCGGTAGCATTGGAAGTGATTGAGACTATTGCAGTCTTTAATATTTAGCCGAAAGAGGGAGTTGGTGAGGTGTTGAAATGCCTCCTCCATCTCAGTGGTGAAGGTCGTGAGCTCATTTGCACCTTTCACTGTCAACCCACTAAGGGAGGTGAGCATCTCCCTGCTTAACAGCACTTTGAGCAGCAAAGGGTTGTCGATGATTAGACTGAAACAGGAACGTGGTGACAAGCGCACTCCTCCTTCCACCACCTCTTGAACTTGATCAATCGTCAAAGTGGTGAGCTTTGGACACCTAGAAACTTCTAAATTTCTAAGGGAGACTAGAGCTCCCAACCCTCCAATTGACCTCAGCTCTACACAATCTCTAATAGACAAAACGAAGAGGTTGGTGAAGCGTTGCAGTACATCAGCCGAGGGAAGGGTTGTAATATGAGGACATCTTATTATCGTGAGACCTTTCAATGAGGATAGGCCATATTGCATACACCTGGACAGTTCAACATCTTCAATACCATTATCTTTGATAGTTAACCATTGTAGCGATGGAGGCAGGAGGTAGATGCTTGGACAACAATTAATGTGTAGAGTTTCCAAATGACTTAATTTCTCTCGTTCTCGTTCGGACCATTCAACAATATTTTCCAGATTTGGACAATTCGAGATGGTCAATCGAGATAGGAGTGAAGATGCCAATGCCGGACATATCGGTCTTCGAAATGCTGGGAGAAGGGATATTCCCACCCTACCTAGGCATAGACATTTAAGTGTAGATGGGAGAGGAGGAAGTACCATCAGTTTGGAGCAAACTTCGATTTTGAGTTTGTGAAGACGAGGGAATATTTGGTTGTCCTCGATTGCACACCACCCCATCAATTCTGGAAAGTTACGTAATACTAATGTCTTTAATGATGGAAATCCTTTGACAACACCAGAACCATAGAACCCACAACCAACTTCTTCTATCGTAGGCATACTAAATAGCCGAAGAACCTTGAGTGATGGAAGTTGTCCGAGAGGTGGGAGCTCTTTCCACTTGCCGCAACCACCGAGTTGAAGTTTTACTAGGTTCTTTAAATAATGGTTTTCCATTAGCCAACTTGGGGACCGGACTCCATTGTAGCAAACAATGTCAAGTTCTTTGAGATTCGAATGCGGTCGCAGGCCTTCCAATACTTCCTCCTCTTCATCGCATCTCACAATTCGTGTAGTGTCACACCATGACAACTCCAACTTAACAACATTCCCTTTGTCACTTAACCTAGCCTCCATGGCTTCCTCTTTACTACCAACATTTTTAAGATTTCTTATCTCAAGGGATCCTCTGAGGTTGCTTAAGGTTTTCAACTGTCCAATCTCAAAACCTCTCATCTTCTTTACACAGAAATTTTTTAATTCCTGGAGACAAGTCAATTTACCTATGCCGGATATCATCGAGACTATCGATTTATCCTTTTCAACCCGGTGATTTCTTCCTCGATCTTCAACAAGATGGTGCAAGTTGATTAGTTTGTTCATACTCGCCGGTAATCTATCAAGCTCCAACCCCCAAAGAATCAACTTTTCAAGATGGTAAAGTCTACCCAATTCATCCGGCAATTCTTTGATTCCAGTGCCACCAAGATTCAAAAATCTTAGATGCATTAAGTCACATGCTCTAGAAAGAGGCAATACTTCCAGATGACAATTAACAAAATTAAGCACGCGAATGCATTTTAGCTTTTCCAGTACAACACGAAGATCAGCAACATTCAGATCCAACTTGCTCTTGAAGATGAAATTTAAGGTCCGTAAGTGCTTTAGTACAAATGAGTACTTGGTAAGTCCAGCTAGATTAGTAGTCATCACAGATAAATGACGAACACTACCTGGGATTTCTTTTGCCTCATTTCCATTGATTCGATAATAGACATCTTTTGAGACAGATTCTGCCAAATCATGCAATAAATCATGTATCTTGTATCTATGCAACGAAGGAGGCCTCAAAGGTATAGGCTCAAAGAATGCCTTTGATATTAGTTCATCAAAATAATCTCTTGCTGCATCCTCCAGCCTCATACTGTGGTTGGTATTATGAATAAGGCCCTGTGCTATCCACATGTACATCAGATCATCACGTTGAAATTCCCAGTCCTTTGGGAAGAGACTACAATATGCAAAGCATCTTTGCAAGTGTACCGGAAGGTGTCGGTAACTCAATTTTAGAACTTGGATTATATCATCCTCACCCTGCTCCAATTCCCAGATATCACTCTTCAAGATGCCCTGCCAGTGTTCGTCTCTCAGATCATCTTTCAACAACGCACCCAGAGTCTTTGCAGCCAACGGTGATCCCTTCAGCCTCTTTGCTATCTCTTTCCCAATAACTAGTAATCCCGGATGCTCCTCAGGGTCAGCAATGTTATTGAATGCACACTTTTTAAAGAAAGACCAAAACTCATCCTTTGGTAGCCCCTGCAATCCAATTGGATCCATAGTGCCCATCAATTCTGCAACCTTCTTTAGTCTACTCGTAACAATTATCTTGCTTCCCTCCTTTCCACATAACAGAGGAGTGCGAAGCTTCTCCCATGCTGTCCTCTCCTTCTCATTCCAGACGTCATCAAGGACAAGAAGAAATCTCTCTGATCTTAGCTTCTCTTCAAGGATCAATTGTAGGCTGTTAAAGTTCTCAATATCTCCATGACTGCGATTTCGGTGGGATTGATCGAGGATCTCTCTTGTAAGCTTGACCACGTCAAAAGTATCTGAAACACATACCCACATAATTAGAGAGAAGTGCTGCTTCACCCTCTCATCTATGCATACTAGCTGGGCAAGAGTAGTCTTTCCGACTCCTCCGATTCCCAGAATCGGAATGACAGAAACATTTCCAAGAGCGCTAGATTCTGATTGTAGCAGAAGGTTGATTATATGCTCCTTCTCTTTATTTCGGCCAATGGGTACTTCCGGCAGCAACGAGCTAGTGATGCGGCTGCTGGTGAACAACTCCGGCTTCTTAGAACTCTCATCCAATTCTAATAATTGAAGGAAGTTGCCGACAAAGGCGGCACTTCTTTCTAACTTCTCGACAACGCTGCTCAGCTCCTTAACGTCCTCATCACAAGAAAACAAGCTCCTGGCAGCAGTACGCACACGTTTGGCGGCATTAGAGGAGGAGGAGGCAAAGGAGCTACTCACCTCGCCGCCGCCGTCGTTTGCTTTCTGCTCGAGGATTCGGTACTCGAAGGTGTCGAGCACATCGTCAGCGTCGTAGGCCGCGTCTTTGAACCACCGCAGCCATCGGAGGAGGCACGAGTTCTTGATCTGGCGCCCCTCCGCGGCCTCCACTGCACTCTGGATCATGATGAGCAGCTCCTGCAGTCTCTCCAGCGTCTCTTTGACTCCAGCTTGCATCTCGTAGTTGCCGGTCAAGAAGGAGGCGGCTTTGTTCACCAACTCACCCACGATCGCTGATCCCAACATCTCCGCCATTGATCTTCTCCTCACAAGCAGCAGGGTGAAGTCAATGTTTGAGGGAGATAAATTGAGCACACAGGGCGGAGACTCCAATATAAGACTTTGTTGGTCCTCTCTCTCTCTCTCTCCTCTCTCTCTCTCTCTCTCTCTCTCTCTCTCTCTCTCTCTGTGTGTGTGTGTGTGTGACTCGGGTGCCCATCACGGTTGAGGTGGCCATGAAATATTCTACTCGGTGACAAGGATGGGTACCGTCTGTTGGTTTACCGATAAACCAATATGATAGTCTCCCGATGATCACATGCATCCATTGAAATATGAGCTATGTGGGATTCCTCTGGTGGTTAGAGTGCCACATTCAGTCGAAACCAAGGTCATCTACCAAAGATAAATTATTTTCACTAGGTTATTTGGCTATTTGATATGCAATAAATTAATTCACTCTTTCTGTGACAGATGGCTACAGATCATCACTTCCAGTAGGATCCTTGACTTACAGAGAGATATTCAACAAATTAATGGCTATTTGATATCTAATTTATGTGAAACTCGAGACGGCAGAAGCATTGAGAATCTCTTTAAGAAAGTAGAATTGCAATTCACCTCCCATCTTATATTCATCTTGGATCCTTAGTATCATTAATTGCTTTAATTTGACTTAGAACTCAACTGAGATCTTACAAGAAATTACAAGTAGATACCTCTCACACAGAGAACACCATAACTCTGCTAACAAAAGCTTTACAACGGATTAGATTATCCTATCGTGGTCAAGCTACAACTTGCAGGAAGTTTATCCAAGAAACAATTAATTATTCATGACGCAGGAAGTCTATTTACGATGCAATTTGAGCCGAAGTTTATACTTTAAATAGATTCTTCACAAGGAAAGAGAGAATTACAAAACTAAGCTGGGCAACATTTGCCATAGCTAAAATTCCCTCTGACTACGTTATTGTGATTAACTATGCAAGTCACAAAAGTTTTATTTCAATGTAATCTTTCCAATGTAACAAAATAGAAGATAAATAAAAAGAAAATATAACTATATAAACTAGTATATGTTTCTATATGTCTACATATTAGTATTTTCCTCACTCTTTTTCTTTTCCTTTTTTCTTTTTTCGTTCTCCTTCTTATGAGAGGATTTGCTCATTCCTTTTGATTTCCACAGTATGGATTATTCGAGCAACCATCAGCAGAAACTGTTGTTTCCTATCTCTGCTTGAACATCATCAGTTCGGCACAAGAACCCTGCCTTATCGATACAAGACATAAGTACTGTTGCTACTCAAGCTTTCAAAGGAGCAAAGGAGAAAAGTTCGCAAGAAACTAAGATTTTCGAGAGAGATTAAACAGTTTATTTACATCTATTTACTCAATTCCTTGTCTCCAAGATATGCATAGTTTCAATTTTCTTGCAGAAAATATAATTGCACCTCTAAAATAGGAGGACAATGATATCTTGGCCGATACAAACTTAGTGACGGTTCTATGAGTGTATAAACAACAACTTGCAGGAAATTTTGCGTTTACAACACAAGTTTTCATTTACAATATGACCCCTGGGGTGAAACCCAGAGTCAGAAGCCATTGATATTAACAAATGAGTACCCAATGAAGTTTTCTCCGCTCCTTGGGGTAAGGCTAGCTTTGAGCAAAGTGTTTGTTCCGTACAAATACTTGTTGCAGAGTGAACTCTGAACAAGGAAAATTATAAGCATTCTTACAAATTATGCAGGGAGTGCTTCAAATTCAGGATAAGCAGATATTGCCGTATCTAAAGAGCTAAAGCCTATCTGCTCACCAATTTAAGTGATGTTGACTCAAGAATTATGCAGGGCCTGCTCCCAAACTGCAAATTTATACAGCAAGCTAAAGATCATTCAGACAGAAGTCAACAAGTTTGTGAAAACAATAAGACTTGTGTAATGGAAGGGATTATAGTTATACCTCTAAAATGTTACGATGGTTATGTAAGAAAAGAAATCAGAGAATTGCAAAACATATGCTCTGGACTATCTTCAGTTTTAATTTATTTTCTTGTTCTTCTATTTTTTTAAGGAGGATTAATAACACAGTGCAAAAAATGACCAATGACAGCTATATATATAATATATCATTCAAGGAATTCTTAAAAAAATCAGCAGTACAAATTAGTGCAAAAAAATTACAAGGTTCTTTAATGATCAGAAAGAATTAGAATAACAGTATAAAAGCAGAGCATAATTAATTGGGAATGATTAGAGAGTAGCATAAGGTGTGCACCTGGTTAAGCAATGAATTAGTCACAGTATTGTGATATCAGGGATGTGAGCGATGGTGTGCCAGTCAGGCCCGCCCTCTCGGTAACGATCCTTCAAAGCCGGATGACAGTTCTGTACTAGTAACCATTTAAGATTCGGCGGTAGCACTGGAAGTGATTGGAGACTTTTGCAACCTATAATATTCAGCCACCTGAGGGAGGTGAGGTGTTGAAATGCCTCCTCCATCTTAGTGGTGAAGGTCGTGAGCTCACTTGCATCTTTCACCGTCAACCCACTAAGGGAGGTGAGCTTTTCCCTGCTTAGCAGCACTTTGAGCAACAAGGGGTTGTCGATGGTTAGATTGAAATAGGAACGTGGTGACGAGCGCACCCCTTCTTCCACCACCTCTTGAACTTGATCAATCGCCAAACAGGTGAGCTTTGGACACCTAGAAACTTCTAAATGTGTAAGGGAGACGAGAGCTCGCAGCCCTCCAATCGACCTCAGCTCTACACAATCTGTAATAGATAAAACGAAGAGCTTGGTGAAGTGTTGCAATACATCAGCCGAGGGAAGGGTTGTAATGTCTGGACATGTTATTATCTTAAGACTTTCCAATGAGGATAGATCAGATTGCATACACAAGGACAATTCCACATCTTTGATACTACTATCATTGATAGTTAACCATTCTAACGATGGAGGGGAGGGGGGAATTTTCAAATGACTTAATTTCTCTCGCTCTCGTTCGAACCATTCATCAATATTTTTCAGATTTGGACAGTTCGAGATACTCAATCGAGATAGGAATGAAGATGAGGAGGAAGAGGGAAATGCCAACGGCGAACATATCGGTCTTCGAAATGCTGGGAGAATAGATATTCCCACCCTACCTAGCCTTAGGTTTTTCAGTGTATGAGGGAGGGAAGGAAGTGCAATCAGTTTAGAGCAATCTGCGACTTTGAGTGTGTGAAGACGGGGAAACAATTGGTCATCCTCGATTGCACACCACCCCATTAATTCTGGAAAGTCACATAATACTAATGTCTCCAATGACGGAAATCCTTTGATGACACCAAAACCATAGAACCCACAACCAACTTCTTCTATCGCAGCCATACTAAATAGCCAAAGATCCTTGAGTGATGGAAGTTGTCCCAAAGGTGGGAGCTCTTTCCACTTTTCGCAACCACGGAGATGAAGCATTACTAGGTTCTTTAAGTAATGGTTTTCCATCAGCCAACTTGGAGACCGGACTCCAATATAGCAAACAATGTGAAGTTCTTTGAGATTCGAATGCGGTCGCAGGCCTTCCAATACTTCCTCCTCTTCATCGCATCTCACAATTCGTGTAGTGTTGCACCATGACAACTTCAACCTAACAATATTCCCTTTGTCACTTAACCTAGCTTCCATGGCTTCCTCTTTACCACCAATATTTTCAAGATTTCTTATCTGAAGGGATCCTCTGAGCTTGCTTAAGGTTTTTAACTGTCCGATCTCAAAACCTCCCATCTTCCCTACACAGAAAATTTTTAATTCCTGGAGACGAGTCAATTTACCTATGCCGGATATCGTCGAGACTATTGATTTATCTTTTTCAACCCAGTGATTTCTTCTTGGATCTTCAACAAGATGGTACAAGTTGATTAGTTTGTTCATGCTCGCCGGTAATCTATCAAGTTCCAACCCCCAAAGAATCAACATTTCGAGATGGTAAAGTCTACACAATTCATCCGGCAATTCTTTGATTCCAGTGCCACCAAGATTCAAAAATCTTAGATGCATTAAGTCACATGCACTAGAAATGGGCAATACTTCCATATGACAATTAACAAAATTAAGCACGCGAATGCATTTTAGCTTTTCCAGTACATCACGAAGATCAGCAACATTCAGATCCGAATTGCTCCGGAATAAAAAATTCAAGGTCCGCAAGTGCTTTAGTACAGACGAATACTCAGTAAGTCCAGCTAGATTAGTAGTCATCACAGATAAATGACGAACACTATCTGGGATTTCCTTTGGCTCATTTCCGTTGATTCGATAATAGACATCTTTTGAGACAGATTCTGCCAAATCATGTAATAAATCATGTATCTTGTAGATCTGCTCCCAAGGAGACCAAAAATGTGTAGGTTCAAAGAATGCCTTCGATATTAAGTCATCAAAGTAATATCTTCCTATATCCTCCGTCCTCATATTATGGTTGGTATTATGAATAAGGCCCTCTGCTATCCACATGTATATGAGATCATCACGTTCAAATTCCCAGTCATTTGGGAAGACACTACAATATGCAAAGCACCTCTGCAAGTGTACGGGAAGCTGTCGGTAACTCAATCTTAGAACTGGGATAATATCATCCTCACCCTGCTCCAATTCCCAGATATCACTCTTCAAGATGCCCTGCCAGTGTTCGTCTCTCAGATCATCTTTCAACAACGCACCCAGAGTCTTTGCAGCCAACGGTGATCCCTTCAGCCTCTTTGCTATCTCTTTCCCAGTAACTAGTAATCCCGGATGCTCCTCAGGGTCAGCAATGTTATTGAATGCACACTTTTTAAAGAAAGACCAAAACTCATCCTCTGGTAGCCCCTGCAATCCAATTGGATCCATAGTGCCCATCAATTCTGCAACCTTCTTTAGTCTACTCGTAACAATTATCTTGCTTCCCTCCTTTCCACATAACAGAGGAGTGCGAAGCTTCTCCCATGCTGTCCTCTCCTTCTCATTCCAGACGTCATCAAGGACAAGAAGAAATCTCTCTGATCTTAGCTTCTCTTCAAGGATCAATTGTAGGCTGTTAAAGTTCTCAATATCTCCATGACTGCGATTTCGGTGGGATTGATCGAGGATCTCTCTTGTAAGCTTGACCACATCAAAAGTATCTGAAACACATACCCACATAATTAGAGAGAAGTGCTGCTTCACCCTCTCATCTTTGCATACTAGCTGGGCAAGAGTAGTCTTTCCGACTCCTCCTATTCCCAGAATCGGAATGACAGAAACATTTCCAAGAGCTCTAGATTCTGATTGTAGCAGAAGGTTGATTATATGCTCCTTCTCTTTATTTCGGCCAATGGGTACTTCCGGCAGCAACGAGCTAGTGATGCGGCTGCTGGTGAACAACTCCGGCTTCTTAGAACTCTCATCCAATTCTAATAATTGAAGGAAGTTGCCGACATAGGCGGCGCTTCTTTCTAACTTCTCGACAACTCTGCTCAGCTCCTTAACGTCCTCATCACAAGAAAACAAGCTCCTGGCAGCAGTACGCACACGTTTGGCGGCATTAGAGGAGGAGGAGGCAAAGGAGCTACTCACCTCGCCGCCGCCATCGTTTGCTTTCTGCTCGAGGATTCGGTACTCGAAGGTGTCGAGCACGTCGTCAGCGTCGTAGGCCGCGTCTTTGAACCACCGCAGCCATCGGAGAAGGGACGAGTTCTTGATCTGCCGCCCCTCCGCGGCCTCAACTGCACTCTGGATCATGATGAGCAGCTCCTGCAGTCTCTCCAGCTTGTCTTTGACTCCAGCTTGCATCTCGTAGTTGCCGGTCAAGAAGGAGGCGGCTTTGTTCACCAACTCACCCACGATCGCAGATCCCAACATCTCCGCCACTGATCTCCTCACAAACAGCAGGGTGAACTCAAATAAAGAAGAAAGAGCAATTTAGTTAAGAGCCCGGAGACTCCAACAGAGGACTCTCTCTCAGACAACTTAGACTTGAGTGACCGACAAAACTATTGATGCGTCCAGGAAGGAAAAATCTACTAGGCGCTAAGGATGGGCACCAAGTGTCGTTCAATCTATTTTGCCATTAATGATAAATTTTCCAGATGGTCACGTGCATCCATTGAAATATGAGAGTTGGGTGCCACACTGAAGTGATATCATTTAAGTCGAAACCCAAAGTGAAAATTACGTACCATAATTGTGTGACTTGTTTGGTTTGAGACTGAGCTCTAATTTTATTTTTTAGTTTTTATTTTTTTTAAAATTAATTAGATATAAAAAAATAAAAATATATTTAATTACTGAATTAGTTTATAAATTTCTAAATCAGTTCAAAAATGGTCTCTAGCAAACAAGGCCACTTACCTTCTTCTAAAAAAGGCTTAAAGATGATAGAGATACCTTTCATCAGGTGTTTATCTTCTAACATTAATCCCATATAACAAACTAATAATGTATACTTATATAAAGGGAAAAAAGAAAGCAGAAATACCAAATAAATAACACTAGGTAACAACCAAAATTAATCCAACATCCAAGCCAAAATACTTTTCTCGCGTCTAGTTTGAGCAAGAGGGCGAAACCATTCCAATTCTTATCCAATTTGCCATTAGAGAGCTCACCATCCATTGACTGATATGAGTGGTAATATACTTCAGGGGCTTACTAATTATTTTTCTTGGCCTTCTGAAGAATAGTCGTAGCACACACCAAGTAGAGGAGAAAGCCAACATAAGAACAGATGAGAGAGATGCCAACTTTGTTGCAGTACTTGTCAAAGTAATTGGACATTTGAAACCACCCAGTGTGGCTGTTATCATACTTCCCCACGTATCCCATCGCACTTGCAGAAGCAGCTGCAGCCATCACTAGTCCCATAGCTAACTGCAAGAAACAAAATGGACAATAAGAATCATATTTTATAGAAAATTAAGTGTAGCAAACTAAAATAGGAGTTTCTCAAGCGTTAATTGGCACCATCTCAGTCCTCCTTTTGTTTTTGTTTGAGATATATAAATATTATTGGACTGTAAAATAATAATTCAAGTTTTCAGACAACTGATTATCTAATGTAATACAAGAGAGATTTTTTTTTTAGAGTTTATAATGTGAGTTTTCATTTACAATATGAACCCTGTAGTGAAACTCAGAGCCAGGAGCCATTAATATGAACAAATGAGTACCCAATTCCTCTCCTTGTAGCTAAGGCTAGCTTTGAGCAATGTGTCGTTCAGTACAAACACTTGTTGCAGAGTGAACTTTGAACAAGGAAAATAATAAGAATTCTTACAAATTATGCATGGAGTGCTTCAAATTCAGGATAAGCAGATACTGTCTTATCTAAAGAGTTAAAGCCTATCTGTTCACCAATTTAAGAGGCGTTGACTCAAGAATTATACAGGACCTGTTCCCAAACTGCAAATTTATACAGCAAGCTAAAGATCATTCAGACAGAAGTCAAGAAGTTTGTGAAAACTGTAAGGCTTGTGTAATGGAAGGGATTATAGTTATACCTCTAAAATGTTATGATGGTTAATTAAGAAGGAAGCAGAGAATTGCAATACATATGCTCTGCACTTTCTGCAATTTTATTTATTTTCTTGTTCTTCTATTTTTTTTTTTTCTAAGGAGGACTACATATATCATTCAAGGACTTTCTTCATAAAAATCAGCAGTAAAAATTAGTGCAAGAAAATACAAGGCTTTGTATTAATGAATGATCAGAAAGAATTAGAATAACAGTATAAAAGCAGAGCAAAATTAACTGGGAATGATTAGCATAAGGTGTGCACCTGGTTAAGCCATCAGTTAGTCATAGTATTGTGATAAAAGGGATGTGAGCGATGGTTCGCCGGTCAGGCCCGCCCTCTCGGTAACGATACTTCAAAGCCGGATGGCAATTCTCTACTCGTAATCTACGGAGACTCGACGGCAGCATTGGAAGTGATTGGAGACTGTTGCAATCTTTAATATTTAACCACTCGAGGGAGGTGAGGTGTTGAAATGCCTCATCCATCTCAGCGGTGAAGGTCGTGAGTTCATTTCCACCTTTCACTGTCGATCCACTGAGGAAGGTGAGTCCTTCTTTGCTTAGCAGCACCTTGAACAACAAGGGGTTGTCGATGGTTAGATGGAGATTGGAAACTGATGACAAGCCCATC
The DNA here is from genome assembly GCF_048772165.1 of Typha angustifolia. NCBI lineage: Eukaryota > Viridiplantae > Streptophyta > Magnoliopsida > Poales > Typhaceae > Typha > Typha angustifolia. The sequence goes on from NC_133239.1 coordinate 3,748,564, forward strand.
TCTTCTTCCATCACCTGTTCAGCTTGATCAACCCCCAAAGAGGTGAGCTTTGGACATCCAAAGACAGATAAAAAATTGAGGGAGACAAGGGCACGCAGCCCTCCAATTGACCTCAGCTCTCCACAATTTTTAATGGACAAATAGAAGAGCTTGGTGAAGCGTTCCAATACATCAGTCGAGGGAAGGGCTGTAATATGTGGACATCTAATTATCCCAAGAGTTTTCAGCGAGGGTAGGTCATGTTGCATACACTTGGATAATTCCACATCTTCAATACCATTGTCATTAATCCATAAATATTCTAGCGACGGAGGCAGGAGGTAGATGCTAGGACCACAGCTAATGCCTAGTTCTTGCAACTGACTTAATTTCTCCCGGTCTTGTTCGGACCATTCATCAATATTTTCCAGATTTGGACAGTTCAAGATAGACAATCGAGATAGGAATGAAGGTGAGGAGGAAGAGGGGAACGCCAATGACGGACATATCAGTCTTCTAAATGCTGGGAGAAGGGTTATTCCCACCCTTCGTAGGTCTAACTGTTTTAGTGTAGGTGGGAGGGAAGGAAGTGCCATCAGTTTGGAACAATGGTGGATTCCAATAATCTTAATACGAGGAAGCAATTGCTTGTCCTCGATTGCAAACCACTCCTTTAATTCTGGAAAGTCACGTAATACTAATGTCTCCAATGACGGAAATCCTTTGACGACACCAGAACCATAGAACCCACGACCAACTTCTTCTATCGCATGCATCCCACGTAGTTCAAGTGTTTCGAGTGATGGAAGTTGTCCAAGAGGTGGGAGCTCTTTCCACTTTGCGCAACCATGGAGTTCAAGCTTTACTAAGTTCTTTAAATAATGATTTTTCATCAGCCAACTGGGGGACCGGACTCCACTGTTGCCAACAATCTTAAGTTCTTTGAGATGCGGATGCAGTTGCAGACCTTCCAGTACTTCCTCCTCTACATCGCATCTCACATTTCGTGTAGTGTCGCACCATGACAACTCTAACTTAACAACACTACCTTTGTCACTTAACCTAGCTTCCATGGCTTCTTCTTTACTACCAACATTTTCAAGATTTCTTATCTGAAGGGACCCTCTGAGCTTGCTTAAGGTTTTTAACTGTCCAATCTCAAAACCTCCCGTCTTCCCAACATAGAAAATTTTTAATTCCTGGAGACGAGTCAATTTACCTATGCCGGATATTGTAGAGACTATTGATTTATCTGGTTTATCCTCTTCAAGCAGATTAGGGCCCTGCTGACTCCTTCCTTGATTTTCTTCAATAAGATGGTGCAAGTTGATTAGTTTGTTCATGCTCGCTGGTATTCTATCAAGCTCCGACCCCCAAAGAATCAACATTTCAAGATGGTAAAGTCTACACAATTCATCCGGCAATATTTTGATTCCACTGCCACCAAGATTCAAAAATCTTAGATGTATTAAGTCACATGTACTAGATAGGGGCAATACTTCCAGATGGCAATTTACAAAATTAAGCACACGAATGCATTTTAGCTTTTCCAATACATCACGAAGATCAGCAACATTCAGATCCGACTTGCTCTTGCATAAGAAATTTAAGGTCCGCAAGTGCTTTAGTATAGATGAATACTCGGTAAGTTCAGCTAGATTAGTAGTCATCACAGATAAATGACGAACACTATCTGGGATTTTCTTTGGCTCATTTCCATTGATTCGATAATAGACATCTTTTGAGACAGATTCTGCCAAATCATGCAATAAATCATGTATCTTGTAGGCCTGGTTCCAAAAACTAAAAGGTTCAAAGAATGCCTTCGATATTAAGTCATCAAAATAATCTCTTCCTACATCCTCCGGTCTCCGATTGTGGTTGGTATTATGAACAAGGCCCTCTGCCATCCACATGTATATCAGATCATCCCGTTGAAATTGCCAGTCCTTTGGGAAGAGACTACAATATGCAAAGCACCTCTGCAAGTGTACGGGAAGGTGTCCGTAACTCAATCTTAGAACTGGGATAATATCATCCTCACCCTGCACTAATTCCCAGATATCACTCTTCAAGATGCCCTGCCAGTGTTCGTCGCTCAGATCATCTTTCAGCAACGCACCCAGAGTCTTTGCAGCCAACGGTGATCCCTTCAGCCTCTTTGCTATCTCTTTCCCAATAACTAGTAATCCCGGATGCTCCTCAGGGTCAGCAATGTTATTGAATGCACACTTTTTTAAAAAAGACCAAAACTCATCCTCTGGTAGCCCCTGCAATCCAATTGGATCCATAGTGCCCATCAATTTTGCAACCTTTTCTAGTCTACTCGTGACAATTATCTTGCTTCCCTCCTTTCCACATAACAGAGGAGTGCGAAGCTTCTCCCATGCTGTCCTCTCCTTCTCATTCCAGACGTCATCAAGGACAAGAAGAAATCTCTCTGATCTTAGCTTCTCTTCAAGGATCAACTGTAGGCTGTTAAAGTTCTCGATATCTCCATGACTGCGATTTCGGTGGGATTGCTCGAAGATCTCTCTTGTAAGCTTGACCACGTCAAAAGTATCTGAAACACATACCCACATAATTAGAGAGAAGTGCTGCTTCACCCTCTCATCTTCGCATACGAGCTGGGCAAGAGTAGTCTTTCCGACTCCTCCGATTCCCAGAATCGGAATGACAGAAACATTTCCAACAGCACTAGATTCTGATTGTAGCAGAAGGTCGATTATATGCTCCTTCTCTGTGTCTCGGCCAATGGGTACTTCCGGCAGCAACGAGCTAGTGATGCGGCTGCTGGTGAACAACTCCGGCTTCTTAGAACTCTCATCTAATTCTAACAATTTAAGGAAGTTGCCTACAACGGCGGCACTTCTTTCTAACTTCTCGACAACGCTGCTCAGCTCCTTAACGTCCTCATCACATGAAAACAAGCTCCTGGCAGCAGTACGCACACGTTTGGCGGCATTAGAGGAGGAGGAGGCAAAGGAGCTACTCACCTCGCCGCCGCCGTCGTTTGCTTTCTGCTCGAGGATTCGGTACTCGAAGGTGTCGAGCACGTCGTCAGCGTCGTAGGCTGCGTCTTTGAACCACCGCAGCCATCGGAGAAGGGACGAGTTCTTGATCTGCCGCCCCTCCACGGCCTCCACTGCACTCTGGATCATGATGAGCAGCTGCTGCAGTCTCTCCAGCTTGTCTTTGACGGCAGCTTGCATCTCGTAATTTCCGATCAAGAAGGACGCGGCTTTGTTCGCCAACTCACCTACGATCGCAGATCCCAACATCTCCGCCATTGATCTTCCCACGACAAGCAGGAGGGTGAACTCAATGTTCGAGGGAGAAGAATGACTAAAGAGCGTGGAGACTACAGTAGAAGACTTTGCTGGGCTTCTCTTTCTTTCTCTCTCTATCTAAGACTTGGGTGGCCGACACGATTGAGGTGGCCAGGAAATATTCTACTTGTTGATAAAGGATGGGCGATTCACCTGTTTTTATTCAGATTTTGACATTGCGTGGTAGATAACCGCTACAGCCGTACAGTTATCACGTGAGAGTTATGCAGCTCGAGTAAATTAAGGAAAATCCTAACTTAATAGGATTATTCTTTGTTAATTGGATCTAAACCATTGTTCGTCCTTAATTTATTGGATATCCTAAGACTATTATGTTTTGATTACGATTTTAGTATTAAGCAATTAAAGGCCTTGGAAAATATGGGCACTGCAGCTTCTAGAAGGGACTGCATCATTGCACCGTTGCACGCTCCACCTAATTAGAGGTGAGTCAGCTCAACCGGTTTGCAATCCCGCCACACATCACTGAACCACATAAAATCTTACATCTCTCTTTTTCTCTATGATTACTTGCATTTTGAGTTACTTATTCGTGGTTAAATTAATCTTTAGAATTTCTCTACCGTTGGCATCATATTTATGATTTTCCCTATTTGTATTGCATTTGTCCATTACTATTCTATTGGGATTGTTTGTGTTTGATTGGAGATTGGCTTCTGCTGTCTTATTCCGCACAATCATAACCAAAGGTTCAAACCTGAGGTATCGAATTTAGGGATAGCATTGGATTTGCAAATATGTCGGGATCATCTAAATTAGGAAAAATTGTTTCAAATATAAAATTTAAAGTAGAGAAATATGATGGCACTAATAATTTTGGGATTTGGCAATATGAACTAATAGACATCTTGTTTAAATAAAAATTAGATATTACATTAGAAGAAAAACCTACAGAAATCACAGATAAGGATCGAGAGAAAATGAACTGGCAAGCTTGCAACACCATTCGGCTTTGTTTAGTAAAGGATCAAAAGTACTTTGTGACGGAGGAGACCTCAGCGAAAAGCTTGTGAAAGAAATTGGATGATAAGTTTATAACTAAGAGTATTGAGAGTAGGCTATATTTGAAAAATAAGTTTTTTCGATTTCATTACAAGGTTGGAACGCTTATTGCCAAGCATTTGAATGCCTTCAACAAGTTACTTGTGGATTTACAAAATTCGAATGCGAAAATATTAGATGAAGACGAAGCTTTGGTGTTATTAAATTAATTGCTCGATGTATATGATCATTTGACTACTACTTTACTTTATGTAAAAGAATTTATTTGTTATAATGATATTGCAAATGCATTGATAAATAATGAATATCACAAGATGGATAAGCAAGTTCATATAGACTTTCCATTTGAAGCATTGACAATTTGTGGTAGATTGAAAATTAGAAAGTTTAGCAAAATGGGTGTATCATCTAGGTGACATTCTTGCTAGAGATGAATGTTCATATTATCGCAACAAAGGGCATTGGAAATAGCAGGGATCAACAGTAGGAAAAGACAAATGTTGTCGATATTGAAGATGGGCATGATAATCTGGATTTGGATATTGCACTTACTAGTTCATGTGTACCATGTCATACAGATGAGTGGATTTTAGAATCGGGTTGCACTTATCATATGTGTCCTCATTAATTTTGGTTTTGCACTTTTGAAAAACTAAACAACAATATGGTTTTTATGAGTAATGAAAATACTTATGAAATTGAATGAATTGGCTCAGTTCGTTTGCAATTGCATGATGGATGAGTAAGAGAGTTGACAGGGATGTATATACCTGATTTGAAAAAAAATCTCATTTCATTGAGTGCATTGGAATCCAAATGCTTCACAATTACAACGAAAAATGAGTTTTGAAAATTGCATTAGGTACTCGAGTTGTGATAAAGGATCTTCGGAAAATAAATTTGTATTTTTTGTAGGGTAATACTATGATAGGCAGATATTGTCATAAATTACAAAGCCCAGATTTAAAAAATGCAATCTTTAAGAGAGCTGTAAAGTTTGGAAAGTCTTCTACTTTGAATCAAGAGCATTTGTAGAATGGCATAAGTAAAGATTTTTCGTAGTAGGTGGAGATTGACATCCCTAGTGCTCCGCCAAAATCTACCAAAGCAAGGAATCTAAATTTAAAAGACTCAAAGTTTGCATAAGGAGGAGACCCCAACTCAAAAAATTTTGCAGAAAGAAAAATCAATTACAATTAGTAGACCGAGAAGAAAGACTCCGGAGTTTGCGTGGTGTACTGACAAAATGGCATATGCACTTTTGGTTGTTCATGACGATAATATAGTCGTGACTGGAGTCAAGGTCTAATATTGTTTGGACTTGACTAATTATTTGCGTATCTAATTATTTGGAATTGGCATGTACTCACTCATTTTGCTTTCACGGAGACAAATTGTTTGACGTCTTTGAAGTCTCACCATAATTGTTGCTTTTGAGTTTTGGAATAGTGCACACACTTTGCAATAGTGAAAACCATTTGAAGTTCTTTGGAAACTAAGATTTTCGAGAGAGATTAAACAGTTTATTTACATCTATTTACTCAATTCCTTGTCTCCAAGATATGCATAGTTTCAATTTTCAAAAGAAAAAAAAAACCCAATTAGCAGAATAATTAGAATAAGCAATTACATTCATAGGATCAGAGGGGGAAAGTCCCTTTGACAGTTTCTCACCTAAGTGGCTCTATTGCCCTTATGGATATCAAAAGAAGGAAACCGTGAATACCTTAAGAATTTGCCCTTGGATATGATTTGGCTACACTTAAGAGGAGCAAGAGAAAGAAAGCAAAGGTAAGATTAGATGATGTAGCAAGAGATTTTGGCAACAGAAAGAATGTGCATGCATGCATGTACGAGGAAACAGTTCAATTGGAAGTCACTTGAAATCCTTCTTTAATTTAATTAATTCTTCCAGTTCTAGCTAGTGCAGATTTAATTTAGACCTTAGATTTCAAAACACAGAATCAATATAATGGATATTATTAGAAAGAAACAATCTTTTTAACATTAAGTATCACAAGAAAAAAATATATAGTTTAGCCAAGTCACAGGATGGACCAATTGAAATGATCGATTACGCACCAAAAAAAAAGAAAAAAACTGTGACAGGAGACTCTACTTCTTACTGCAGATCAATCTGTAATGGCGGATGCACCCACAGTCACCTTCAAGATCGAAATGTGCAATAATAGGTTGGGGAAGTCAACAGGAGCTAGCTGATCCAGAAGTCATTATATTTACGTAGTATATTCACATATATTTCGACTCACAAGTTACATTGACAAAAGTTATACAGCATTAAGTATACAGAATTCTCACCAGTTCATAATACCTATTAGCTGTGTGATTACATCTAATAAGATAGCAGCTAATGAGCTATTTTAAGCCATTTTTCTCGACTATAGAGTTATCCACGGTTACCGACTGTCTCTTTTCCATCAAACAGTAGAATGATGATCTTTAGTACTTATTGTTGCTATTTTCCCTAATCTATAAAATATTCTTTCTTGTACATTCTGAAGTAGTTCAATCCCTAGAGCAACTGGCACTGATATTTACAGAGAGAAAAAATCACTATCTACAGAACAATTATGTTTTCAAATTAAATGACAGAAATTCCTATTTATACTTATATTCTTAGTCTTGACAAGGAAAATGAGATTTGGAAAATATGTACCCCATGATTCTTATTTACAAAAGGGAAGAAAGCAAGAAAATAATAAAGATATCAGGACATTCTTTAGCAATTTGTAAATCCAAATCATCATCTTCTGTCAATACCAGCAAAGATCGTGTTAGAAAGCTAAGGTTTTGTTCACACAACCGTGTATAGAATCTCCAACTTTATGCATCTTTTTGCTGGTGCTACTTTAAGAATTATAAGAAGTTCTTGCAGAAAATATAATTGCACCTCTAAAATAGGAGGACAATGATATCTTGGCCAGTACAAACTTGGTGACGGTTCTACGAGTGTATAAACAACAACTTGCAGGAAATTTCGAGTTTACAACATAAGTTTTCATTTATAATATGACCGCTGGGGTGAAACTCAGAGTCAGAAGCCATTGATATGAACAAATGAGTACCCAATGAAGTTTTCTCCTCTCCTTGAAGGTAAGGCTAGCTTTGAGCAAAGTGTTGTTCAGTACAAACACTTGTTGTAGAGTGAACTGTGAACAAGGAAAATTATAAGAATTCTTACAAATTATGCAGGGAGTGCTTCAAATTCAGGATAAGCAGATATTGCCGTATCTAAAGAGCTAAAGCCTATCTGCTCACCAATTTAAGTGACTCTGACTCAAGAATTATGCAGGGCCTGCTCCCAAACTGCAAATTTATACAGCAAACTAAAAATCATTCAGACAGAAGTCAACAAGTTTGTGAAAACTGTAAGACTTGTGTAATGGAAGGGATTATAGTTATACCTCTAAAATGTTATGATGGTAAATTAAGAAAAAAAAAATCAGAGAATTGCAAAACATATGCTCTGGACTATCTGCAATTTTAATTTATTTTCTTGTTCTTTTTTTTTTTAATGAGGACTAATAACACAGTGCAAAAAATGACCAATTACAGCTATATATATCATTCAAGGACTTCTTCAAATAATCAGCAGCACAAATTAGTGCAGAAAAATTACAAGGTTCTTTAATGATCAGAAAGAATTAGAATAACAGTACAAAAGCAGAGCATAATTAACTGGAAATGATTAGAGAGTTGCAGAAGGCGTGCACCTGGTTAAGCCCCCGATTAGTCACAGAAATGTGATGTCAGGGATGTGAGAGATCGTGTGCCGGTCAGGCCCGCCCTCTCGGTAACGATCCTTCAAAGCCGGATGGCAGTTCTCTACACGTAACGAATGGAGATTCAGTGGTAGCATTGGAAGTGACTGGAGACTATTGCAATCTTTAATATTTAGCCGAAGGAGGGCGGAGGTGAGGTGTTGAAATGCCTCCTCCATCTCAATGGTGAAGGTCGTGAGCTCATTTGCACCTTTCACTGTCAACCCACTAAGGGAGGTGAGCTTCTCCCTACTTAGCAGCACTTTGAGCAGCAAAGGGTTGTCGATAGTTAGATTGAAATAGGTACGTGGTGACGAGTGCACCCCTTCTTCCACCACCTCTTGAACTTGATCAATTGCCAAAGAGGTGAGGATGGGACATCTAGAAACTTCTAAATCTGTAAGGGAGACAAGAGCTCGCAGCCCTCCAATTGACCTCAGCTCTACACAATCTGTAATAGTCAAAACGAAGAGGTTGGTGAAGCGTTGCAGTACATCAGCCGAAGGAAGGGTTGTAATACGTGGACATCTTGTTATCGTGAGACCTTTCAATGAGGATAGGCCATATTGCATACACCTGGACAATTCCACATCTTCAATACCACTATCTTCGATAGTTAACCGTTGTAGCGACAGAGGCAGGAGGTAGACGCTAGGACAACAACTAATGCGTAGACTTTCCAAATGACATAATTTCTCTCGTTCTCGTTCGGACCATTCATCAATATTTTCCAGATTTGGACAGTTCGAGATAATCAATAAAGATAGGAATGAAGATGAGGAGGAAGAGGGGAATGACAATGCCGGACATATCGGTCTTCGAAATGCTTGGAGAAGGGATATTCCCACCCTATCTAGGCATAGGTTTTTCAGTGTAGATGGGAGAGAAGGAAGTGCAATCAGTTTGGAGCAATCTTCGACTTCGAGTGTGTGAAGACGAGGAAACAATTGGTCGTCCTCGATTGTACACCATCCCATTAATTTTGGAAGGTCATGTAATACTAATGTCTCCAATGACGGAAATCCTTTGACGACACCAGAACCATAGAACCCATAACCAACTTCTTCTATCGCAGCCATACTAAGTAGCAGAAGATCCTTGAGTGATGGAAGTTGTCCGAGAGGTGGGAGCTCTTTCCACTTTTCGCAACCACCGAGTTGAAGTTTTACTAGGTTGTTTAAATAATGGTTTTCCATCAGCCAACTTGGGGACTGGACTCCATTATAGCAAACAATGTCAAGTTCTTTGAGATTCGAATGCGGTCGCAGGCCTTCCAATACTTCCTCCTCTTCATCGCATCTCACAATTCGTGTAGTGTCGCACCATGACAACTCCAACCTAACAACATTCCCTTTGTCACTTAACCTAGCTTCCATGGCTTCCTCTTTGCTACCAATATTTTCAAGATTTCTTATCTGAAGGGATCCTCTGAGCTTGCTTAAGGTTTTTAACTGTCCGATCTCAAAACCTCCCATCTTCGCTACACAGAAAATTTTTAATTCCTGGAGACGAGTCAATTTACCTATGCCGGATATCGTAGAGACTATTGATTTATCCTTTTGAACCCAGTAATTTCTTCTTCGATCTTCAACAAGATGGTGCAAGTTGATTAGTTTGTTCACGCTCGCCGGTAGTCTATCGAGCTCCAACCCCCAAAGAATCAACATTTCAAGATGGTAAAGTCTACACAATTCGTCCGGCAATTCTTTGATTCCAGTGCCACCAAGATTCAAAAATCTTAGATGTATTAAGTCACATGCTGTAGAAATGGGCAATACTTCCAGATGACAATTAACAAAATTAATCACGCGAATGCATTTGAGCTTTTCCAATACATCACGAAGATCAGCAACATTCAGATCCGAATTGCTCCGGAAAAAGAAATTCAAGGTCCGCAAGTGCTTTAGTACAGATGAATACTCGGTAAGTCCAGCTAGATTAGTAGTCATCACGGATAAATGACGAACACTATCTGGGATTTGCTTTGGCTCATTTCCATTGATTCGATAATAGACATCTTTTGAGACAGATTCTGCCAAATCATGTAATAAATCATGTATCTTGTAGGTCTGCTCCCAACGAGACCAAAAAGGTGTAGATTCAAAGAATGCCTTCGATATTAATTCATCAAAATAATCTCTTCCTACATCCTCCGGCCTCCTATTGTGGTTGGTATTATGAATAAGGCCCTCTGCTGTCCACATGTATATCAGATCATCGCGTTCAAATACCCAGTCCTTTGGGAAGAGACTACAATATGCAAAGCACCTCTGCAAGTGTACGGGAAGGTGTCGGTAACTCAATCTTAGAACTGGGATAATATCATCCTCACCCTGCTCCAATTCCCAGATATCACTCTTCAAGATGCCCTGCCAGTGTTCGTCGCTGAAATCATCTTTCAGCAACGCACCTAGAGTCTTTGCAGCCAACGGTGATCCCTTCAGCTTCTTTGCTATCTCTTTCCCAATAACTTGTAATCCCGGATGCTCCTCAGGGTCAGCAATGTTATTGAATGCACACTTTTTAAAGAAAGACCAAAACTCATCCTCTGGTAGCCCCTGCAATCCAATTGGGTCCGTAGTGCCCATCAATTCTGCAACCTTCTTTAGTCTACTCGTAACAATTATCTTGCTTCCCTCCTTTCCACATAAAAGAGGAGCGCGAAGCTTCTCCCATGCTGTCCTCTCCTTCTCATTCCAAACGTCATCAAGGACAAGAAGAAATCTCTCTGATCTTAGCTTCTCTTCTAGGATCAATTGTAGGCTGTTAAAGTTCTCAATATCTCCATGACTGCAATTTCGGTGGGATTGATCGAGGATCTCTCTTGTAAGCTTGACCACATCAAAAGTATCTGAAACACATACCCACATAATTAGAGAGAAGTGCTGTTTCACCCTCTCATCTTTGCATACTAGCTGGGCAAGAGTAGTCTTTCCGACTCCTCCGATTCCCAGAATCGGAATGATAGAAACATTTCCAAGAGCGCTAGATTCTGATTGTAGCAGAAGGTTGATTATATGCTCCTTCTCTTTATTTCGGCCAATGGGTACTTCCGGCAGCAACGAGCTAGTGATGCGGCTGCTGGTGAACAACTCCGGCTTCTTCGAACTCTCATCCAATTCTAATAATTGAAGGAAGTTGCCGACAAAGGCGGCACTTCTTTCTAACTTCTCGACAACGCTCCTCAGCTCCTTAACGTCCTCATCACAAGAAAACAAGCTCCTGGCAGCAGTACGCACATGTTTGGCGGCATTAGAGGAGGAGGAGGCAAAGGAGCTACTCACCTCGCCGCCGCCGTCGTTTGCTTTCTTCTCGAGGATTCGGTACTCGAAGGTGTCGAGCACGTCGTCAGCGTCGTAGGCCGCGTCTTGGAACCATCGCAGCCATCGGAGGAAGCACGAGTTCTTGATCTGCCGCCCCTCCGCGGCCTCCACTGCACTCTGGATCATGATGAGCAGCTCCTGCAGTCTCTCCAGCTTGTCTTTGACTCCAGCTTGCATCTCGTAGTTGCCGGTCAAGAAGGAGGCGGCTTTGTTCACCAACTCACCCACGATCGCTGATCCCAACATATCCGCCATCTTCTCCTCACAAGCAGCAGGTTGATCTCAATGTTTGAGGGAGAAGAATGAGTAATTAGTAAAGAGCCCGGAGACTCGAATAGAATAGAAGGCTTTATTTCTCCACTCTCCCAGAGCATCTCCAATACATCGAAATTCATATTTATTAATATATATATATATATATATATATATATAATAGGTTTTTTAGTGTTATTATTTTTTAATAAAAGATATTTTTTTTATAAAACTGTCGTGAAGATCTTTAAAATAAAACTAATATTCAATAGTTTTACAAGTAATTTTAAATTACTAATTTTTAATGAAACGTATTAAAATTATATTAAACGAAATAAATATTGAAATATGTATTATAGTATTTTAGGAAAAAATTATGATACCGATTATTATTTGACTGATGGGATATACGACAAATAATCTACTCGTACAAATTATATCTCAACACTAAGGATCAGTACTTTGTTGCCAAACAAGAAGAATATTGAAAAGATGTGGAGAGAGTATTTCGAGTTCTTCAAGCATTTGCCATTATTAAATAACTAATACGATTTTGAAATAAGCGAGTATTACACGACATCATAACTACTTGTGTGATACTACATAATATGACTTTGAATGATAAATAGGACGAGGAACCCGATATTGTTGATTCTATTTAACTTTCGATTGTTGAAGATATAGAAGCCAATGATGATGAGCGATTTCAAGGATTCTTTGCTCGACATATGAAGATCTTAGATAGAGAGGCTCATTTTGAGCTTTGAAATACAATGATTGAATAATTATGATAGAGGCACGAAAATAAAAGAATATAATTTTTAGTGTAATTTCAATGTATTTCATATATGATGTATATCTAATGTATTTTAATATTTAGTATTTATATTGGAAAATAATTTTGAGTTATTATATTTTAGGACACATCGATTTTAAATAATATTAAAAATATTTATTTTATAAATAATAAAAAATCTAAATTTAAATTAACTCAAAAATAATTTAATATTATACTCATTTTAAAGGTCTTAGATGAAACCTTTCCAACAATACTATTTTTATTAAAAATTGATTAATAAAATTAATTATATACTCAGTTTAACTAACTAAATTATTTAATAAATAATACAAATAAAATTAAAATTATTGAATTCACTCCTTATCGGGCAAAGTTGAAAATTTTAAAAAACATAACAAAAATTAGAGACAAACTTTTTTTTTTTTTTTTTGTGGGGCTCTAAATTTAGAGCTCCATTATTGTTAGCGCTAAATTTAGAGTTAGCAATGGAATTTGGTTGAAATTCAACTCAATTCTAAATTTTAAATTTGGAGGCTGATCGGAGATGCTCTAATACAAAACACGTGAGTGGCCGACAAAATTTAGTGATGAAATTCTACTAGGATGGGCACCGAGTGTCGTTCAATCCATTTTTACCAATAACGAATTGATAATTCTCGAGATAGCCACGTGCATCCATTGAAATATGAGCTATGTGGGATTCCTTTAGTTGGGTGGCACTGGCACACTTTAAGTGTATATAGATATCCAGTTTCAGTCGAAACCGAAAGGTCATCTAACGAAGATAAATTAAGGTCATTATGTTATTCGGCTATTTGATATGCAACCAATTATTTCTTTTATTTCTCTCTGAATAAAGATAGAGAATGTACTCTCTAGTCATATGCAAAATATGTGACTACGGAGAATATAAGATTGAAGGTATGAGTTTTTTTTTATTTCTATTTTTTGGTTGAAGAAAATAAAAATAAAAAAGTTAGAACTCACAAAAAAAAATTATTTATATTTAGACACCCCTAAATTTCTTTATTTGTATGTATACTCTTTTAATGTATATCTTTTAAAAGCAATGGTTTTGACATAAATATCCTTCAAGTTAATTTTTATATATACAAGTTAATAAAGTTAGTTCTTAAAAAAATATAAAATATTAGTGCAATTAACTGAAAGTAATGTGTAAAAATAAAAATAAGAATATTTTTATCGTTTTAGTTAAAATTGATAAAAAAAAAAGGGAGTATTTTGATAGATTATTAAACTACCCTTTATTATAAATAGATGAGGAGAAAAGAGAGAAGATAAAGTTTTAAAAAAAAGGAGAGAGATTGAACAAAATAAATATTAGTTAGTAAATATAAAAATATTAGATAAAGAAAATGAGATGAGAAAGAAGTATCAATAAATTAATGTTAAAATAAGTGGTTATTTATTTACTAGTATAAAGATTAAAGAGACTTATATTAGGACGAGCTTTTTCCTATTCTAGCTATGAGCCCAATCCGGGGCATGTCATTGGGTTGTTACTACAAGCCCGAATCCGCTACCCGTTAACCCTCGAGGCAGTTGGCCTCGTGGAGCGAGTCCCCGCCACAATCCTCGTGCCACGTGGCGCATCTCCAAGCCACTGCCCACGTACTTTTTCTCGCCTTATCCCCCGTTAGAACTCAAACCTCGGATCTCATCTCTCAGAACACGACGGCAGCCAGCCATCAGCCATGGACGGCCACTGCGCGAGAGCGGAGCAGCAGGCGAAGGAATCCAGCGACGCCAAATCGCAGAAATTCCACCAATCCCGAGGCATCTCCGAGCTCATCATGCCCCATCTCCTCAACCTGTGAGTCCACTCCGATGATTCCTTCCTTCCATCTTGCTCTTTATCTCTACAGTCGACTTAATTTTCCCAGTTGGGAAGTAGGATAAAGTTAGTTTATCCCTGCTTATTCCTGCAGTTATACCAAACGCGTTGCTTTTACGTGAGGATAGCAGAGGCAGAGTAATTAACGCTTTCATTTTGTCATTTATACTGACTTTATCATGCGTTTATTACGGTTTACACTCTGCATGTCTTTTAATTATTTCAAATTTGCTCCCTGTAATTTTTGTCCTTGGATTTTCCAAACAGCCAGAAAGAGGATGCTTTCTCTGATCTAATAGTAGTGAAAAGGCAGGATATAAACTAAAATAAATACATAATATAAGATATCAAATGCAAAAAGAAATCCTTGTATTATAATCCTTTCACTCGTGTCTGGGCTTGAGGCCTTCTGATAAATCCAAGTTAGTAGGTTTGAATAAAATGGATGAAGATTTTATATTCTGATAGCTATGCTGTGCCTTTTCTGTTGTATTCTGATAGATTTGAATGAAATGGATGAAGACCTTCTAATATTGATGGATTTTGCTGTGCTATTTTTTGCTGCAGATATGGGTCACGGGCGACGGCAAGAGACTTCGACATTTATGCTCCGAATGCGACCTTCGAGGATCCCCTCATGCGTGCTCAAGGGTAATGAGCTCACTGTTTCCATTTTCTTGAAATATTATCTCTCTTATTTTTGGTATTTTGTGTGTTTATTTTTGGCAGTGTGAAGCAGATCAAATCGGCATTCTATTCACTCAAGGTTCAGATTTACTGTCATTTGTTTCTTTCAGCTTGAAAAGTTTATGCATTTCTTCTGTTTTGCTTCTTTCGGTTGGAAGTGTTTGTTGATGTTATGCGCATCTTTCTCTTCTCTTTCCTTCGTTATACTTGTGATTTTTATGGATCAAATGATATTAAAGGTCTTAATTTCAAATACTTCTCTCATACTTGTAGGACTAATATTTCAGCTTATTATGAGTTTCGATGCCTCCATCAAAATTATCTATCCAATTAGTCATCTATAGTTAATTAATACAACCTCGTAGTTTTCATTTTTTCAGATATTCAGTGAATCAAGGATTGTTGAGTACACTGTACAAGAAAGTGCAATTGCACCAGGAAAAGTTGAGGTATGGATTCAAATCACAAGTCTGAAATGTTGTTTGCTGTTCATATTATTCTTCTTTCTATAACTGGTTATGCATATCTCAGGTTCTGATTGACAACAAGCAACATTACAAAATCTTTGGAAACGCCATCGATGTAGTCTCTCTTATCAAGTTAGATATCGAAGAAGGAAAGATTGTTCGTCATGAAGACCGGTCAGTAGAACTTCTTGTGCTTGTTGTTTGATATTAGCTTTATTGACAGAATTCCCGTGTTCATTTGATTAATGCTCATACTGCAATAAGATCTCAATTTGTTCATGCGAAATTAACATCAGGAAGGAGTTCAGTAGAATCTTTCATATGAAATCAGGGAGTTTCAGATTACAATTTGTTGAGATGTAACGAGACACTGTTCTTCTAATTGAACAGAAGTGCGAGATAATTAATTTAACATTATCTTATCCATGGCAGGTGGGATAAGAAGCCTCTGAAGAACAGAGACACAGTCAAGCTGCCCTTGGTAGGACGACTAGCAGAGATTACACGAAGGGGTTCGATGATTGTCACTCATGTTCTGATGGGTTTTGGAAAGGATCCTACCAGCTGAAACTTATATGTTGTTCTCTCTTAGAACATACTATATATTCTGTTTTTCTGAACTATATATTTTGTTGGTCAATTCACTCATAGGACATATCAACATAGTTCGAGTTATGTGTATAATCTGGAATTATCTTAGTCTGCTACTTATGTATCAAATATCTGTAAAAAATAAAAATAAATATCAATTTGTAGCGTTGCGTTCTTCCTGTTAGTCTTCTTGCTCTTCAACCATTGAGCTGCCATTTTCCAATATGTAGTATTGATATTGGTTGTAACTTGGATGATCTTGATTCCTGGCATCTTATTGCTTACCAATTCTCTCTCCCATTTTATTTTCAAAGGTGAAAGAGCTAAATATTATGTGGAATTAACCTGTAGACAGCCAAGGACCTACGAATCTGCATTCCCAGTGAATAATGGGCGTCTAAAATTGAGCCTCGTGGCCGTGGGATAAGAACAAGTGGTTAAAGGTAGTGGAGCTTTCTAAGGAGATGAACTGGGAATTTAGTGTGATTCAATTTCGTAGTAGTCGATCTGAGCGTGCTGATAACTAATCACATGCATCCGATAACCTAAATTGTTCACTCACGGAAGCGTGTGATGGTTCGAAGGAATCCTTTTAATTTATTATAACGGGTCCAACTGCAAACCCGAATCCGGTATCCGTTAACCCTCGAGGCTACTGGCCCCGTGGAGCGAGTTCCCGCCACAAATCCACGGGGCCCCCACTGCCGGCAGACTTTTCCTCTCTTCTCCCCGTTGAAAAACTCGAACCCCCACAACATGACGGCAGCCAGCCATGGACGGTCACGGCGCGAGAGTAGAGCAGCAGGAATCCACCAACGACGCCAAGTCGCACAAATTCCTCCGATCGCGAGGCATCTCGGAGCTCATCATGCCCCATCTCCTCAATCTGTGAGTCCTCCCTCTTCGATGATTTCTTCAGTTCCATCTTGCTCTTTATCTCTATAGTCGACTTATTCTCCCAGTTGGGAAGTAGGGTAAAGTCAGTTTATTCCTGCAGTTATACCCAAACGTGTTGCTTTTACGTGAGAATAGCAGAGGCGAAGTAATTAGCACTTTCATTTTGTCATCTGTACTAATTTTATGTATTTATTACGGTTTACAATCCGTCTTGTTAATAAACTCATATTGTATGAGCGATTTTGATCATATGAACACTGTCCCATTGGCTTAATTCCTGTACCTTTTGTCTTCCAAGACGCCAGAAAGTGGGTCTTTTCTTTTTATCTAGTAGAAAGAAGCAAGAATCGAATCAATAGAAGTAGTGAAAAAACAGGATATAAACTGAAATAAACACATACATCCTTATATTATAATACTTTCCCTCTTGTTTGGGCTTGAGAGCTAATAAATCCAAATTGTAGATTAGAATAAAATGGATGAAGATTTTATATTTTAGGTATGACGGGATTTTGCTGTGCAATTTTTGTTCCAGATATGGGTCGCGGGCGACGGCAAGCGACTTCGACATTTATGCTCCGAATGCGACCTACGATGATCCTCTCATGCGTGCTCAAGGGTATGTTTCTATGAAGTCTTCTAGTTTCTTGAATTATTACCTCTTATTCTTGGTATTGTGTGTTTATTTTTGGCAGTGTGAAGCAGATCAAATCGGCGTTCTATTCTGTTCCCAAGGTTCGGATTTATTACTCTTAGCTTGCAAAGTTTATGCATTTCTTTTGTTTTGCTTCTTTGGGTTGGAAGTGTTTGCTGATGCTATGTGGGTCTTTCTATTCTCTTTACTTCGTTATATTTATGATTTTTATGGATTAAACGATATTAAAAGTCTTAATTTCAAATACTCTTCTCAAAACTTTTAGGATTAATTTTTCAGCTTAATATGAATTTTGATGCCTCCATCAAAATTATCTATCCAATTAGTCATCTATAGTGACTAGGACCTTGTAGTTTTCATTTTCAGATATTCAGTGAATCAAGAATTGTCGAATACACTGTAGAAGAAAATACAATTGCGCCAGGAAAAGTTGAGGTATGATTCATATCATAAGTCTGAAATGTTCTTTGTTGCTCACATTATTCTTCTCCCTGTTACTGGTTATGCTTATTTCAGGTTCTGATTGACAACAAGCAACATTATAAAATATTTGGCAAAGCTGTGGATATAGCCTCTCTTATCAAGCTAGATATCGAAGAGGGAAAGATTGTTTGCCACGAAGACTGGTTGGTCGAACTTTTCTTTTAATTGTTGTTTGAAATAGCTCCACAATTTTTTAAATTTTTTAATTTTGATAGAATTGTCGTATTCATTTGATTAATGCTAGTATTGCAATAAGATCTCAACTTGTTCATGCAAAAGTAACTTCAGGAAGGAGTTCAATGGAACTTTACGCTTTATGTTGCTTTCTTACAAAATCAGAGAGTTTCAGATCAAAATTTGTTAGAGATATAATGAGTACTCTTAAATCTTAATTGAGTCATATAATGAGTACTTTCCTTTTAATTGACAAGAAGTATGAGATAATTACTTTTCTATTAATAATCAATTGCAGGTGGAATAAGAAGCCTCTGAAGAACAGAGACACAGTCAAGCTGCCCTTGGTAGGACGACTAGCGGAGATTACACGAAGGGGTTCGATGATGGTCACTCATGTTCTGATGCGTTTTGGAAAGGATCCTACCAGCTGAGTTATGTGTTGTCCTCCCTTAGAACATTACTATATTTTCTGTTTTCTGAACTAGATATTTTGTTGGTCAATTCACAAATAGAACATGTCAACCTACTTAATGGTTTAACTTAATGATTTGGGTTATGTATGTAATCTGGAATTATCTTAGTCTGCTAGCTTATGAATCAAAGATCAGTTTTTTTTTTTATAAAAAAAAAAATCAATCTGTAGCATTGACTTTTTCATGCTGGTCTTCTTGCTCTTCAAGCATTGAGTTGCCATTTTCCAATTTGTAGAGTTGATTCTGGTTGTAACTTAGATGATCTTGATTGAGGTGCATAGTGCATACTAAATGTAATGGACTGCCATGGACAGCCCTGCAGAATTTTGGGACAGCCCTCAATGTTTACAAGAATAAAGTTGAAGTAAACATAAGCAGTACGCATCTTATTGTTATATTTCTTTCCCTATTTTATTTTCGAAGGTGAGAAGTTGCATCCTCTATTTGATGCAATGTGGAACTAACCTGTAATAGTGGCTAGGCAACCGAGGACACAGTAAGTTGCATTCGCAGTAAATTTTCTACATGTTTCTTTCAAAGAATTATTTTTCATCCCTAAGGCTAAGTTATACCTTGATATACAAATCACAGCCTCAAAATGATGATAAAAATTATAAATCATAGACAATTTATGTGCCAAATCAGAGATTTACAGAGATTGCAAATATCAACTGGTGTCAGTTCATCTCCTTTTTTGTTCAGAGAAAAAAAAAAGGAAAAATGAAAATTGATTGTGCTGATACACATCTACCAGACTCATCTAGACTCTTAAGAGGATTGGATAAACAATGCAGCTTGGCAAAACTCATTTCTACCACTTAAAAGGGAGGAGCAGTAGGTATATCATGGCAATACTACAGCCTTAAACAGCAGCAAAGTAATCCTTGCTGAGCTTTGGGTCTGGCTTCATAGACTTCTCACCAGGTTTCCATCCTGCAGGGCAGACCTCATCTGGGTTCTCTTGGACATATTGCAATGCCTGTAACAACACAAGAATAGAGCAGTGATAATTACTACATGTTTTGACAGAGAGGCAGCACAAGAGAATGCAAGCAAAGGTATTGCATGTACTATTTGAAGATTCAGATAAAGCTTTATTATCTATTGCTTTACCTGAAGTGTCCTCATGGTTTCATCAACACTACGGCCAATAGCAAGGTTGTTGATGGTAGAGTGCTGAATGACTCCTTCCTTATCTATGATAAATAATCCTCGTAATGCAATACCCTATCAGATGATCCATAAGTAAGACTTTCTAGCTTACAACCACCTGTTTGCCCAACTGGTAGGAACTTGTCTTCTCAGACTGCAGATAAATTAATACGATAAAAGAACCAAGAACAAAAAAATACCTGATCAGGAATCAAGACGCCAAAAGATTTTGAAATTGATTTCGTAACATCGGAAATTAATGGATATTTAAGATCTCCAAGCCCCCCTGATTTCCTATCTGTTTGTACCCAAGCAAGATGGGAGAACTACAAAATATAATGGTTACAGAATCAGAAAAACAAATCCAAGTTCTACAAGACAGAGGATCATAAACAAATTGGTACAGGAAATAGAAGCTCATTGGTCTAGCACATTTAAAAAGCTGTCAAAGTGTAGACGTATAAAACAACTGCAGCATATAACAACTAATCTCCTTTTATATGCATTAATTGCTATAACAATTGTTAAAAAGAAACGCTGTTATAGGCTGGCCAATAGAAAGAAACTTATTTCAATTCAGGAAAGCAAACTAAAAGCAAAAGATATTCTGAGAAAGCTTACCACACTGTCAATTGAGACACCCAAAATTTCTGTATTTAGCTTCTCAAAATCCGAATATCGGTCACTAAAAGCAGTTATCTCTGCAGAAAGGAATACACATATAAGCGAAGTACTTTATTGATCTTTCCTTGCAAGCTTTAACTCATTAGTTTGGGCGCTTGAAGATACCTGTGGGGCAAACAAATGTAAAGTCCAGTGGATAGAAAAACAGAATCACATACTTCTTCCCAATATAATCAGATAGTTTGACCTGAAAGTAATGATATTGATTAAAAAAAAAAAATAGCCCAAAAGCATGAGAAATATTTGTTTACCAAATAAAGTGATAAATATATAAAATAACTAAACATTCTTTACAGGATATCAGATTTACGCATATAATTTTGGAATTAGTGTGGAGGCTCTTGCTGCTTTCCTTGATTATAATTGATTCTTATGATTGATCATGTTTCCTCCTTGCTCTTCCACTCCTGCAAACAGTGGTATGACCAGGGCAGAGAACCAAGCTGGAAAAGGATTTCACAACATATCTACCAGGACTTATTCATAATAGAGCAGGCCAAAGTTCAAACCTTACACTTGATCATACATCATATGACATTACTCCATCTAAAGTTCAAAGGAGCTATCAATGGCTCAACGGGCATTTAAAGAAATGACGAAATGTCATATTTTGGACAGGGGAAGAAGAGAAAAGAATCAAATTTGGAGCTTCGATTTTGAATTGAAGCATTAAAGTTGTTGCACACCATCATATTCTAAACAGAAACAGTTAAATTCATTGCAGATCCTTCGTAAAGCATATATTTAGCATCACAGAAACATGAAAAATTGTAAATCTAGTGAATCTATAGTAAATTAAGACTATAAAAACACATTCCTTATTGCTGAACCTTGATAAATTCCTGATCAAAAACTGCTTCTGCCTCGAAATCTGGCGCAAGGTTGCCAACCAACGGCAGCTCGCCCTGGCAAAAATGACTCATTTCATCAAATATACCAAAAGGCCAAAATCCACTAGTAAAATTTTGCTTACATATGATAAGTTCCAAAGACAAGAAATTAGAGCAAGAATAGAAACTACTGAATGACGGAATATTTCTACCACCTTTCAAATTCCCATCATCCTAACGCACAAGGAGAATAAAAGAAAGAGACGAAAGAGAAGAGAACAAAGGGATTGAGAAGCGGGACCTCGCCGACGGCATTGACGACGAAGCTCCTCTTAGCGGGTCTGGGCCTAGATACAATCCGAGAAGAGCGAGGATGGAGCCCACTGCTTAGGCTCTTGGAAAAGGCCAGGGTTTTCGAGAAAGAAGACATTGGAGACGAGCACTTCGAGGAAAAAGCTAAAGTTTTGGCGTTCGCGGAGAAGATGGAAGGGAGGGAGCAAGCCATGGCCGCAATTGACGAAGCTCTTCTCGCTCCTCCGCGACTGTGGATAAGGGAGAGGCGATTGGCGTTGGCGTTTTATGCAGAGGAGAACAAACGGTGGGTGTGGGATTCTCTCCAGACTTGTGGGAATAAACTATGCCTAGATAGGTGACAAGTTTTGTTTTTTCCTTAAAAAACTTTATATCATCTTCTTTTAGGATATTAATAATGTCTGAAATGTAAAAGTGAGAAAGATTAGGATTAAAGAGGCATTTTCACAAAAAAATATATTTTATAATTAGTTTCTATATAACAAAAAGTAATATTTTGGTCTTTTTATACTAAAATTAACATATCTCATGCATATAAATTGTTTTGGGTTAATTACATCTACACCTTAAAGTATGCGTTTTCATGGAGACTCATAAATTACTTTTCGCGACAATTTCTTCCAAAATTTTTGAATCTAAGTGAAACAACAAACAACGGTAACAGAGTACATTTGATGACTATTATACTCTTATGACTCGTATTCTACCTTTAGTTACGTGTGAGACTAGCAAGGGAGCGGATGTTGTTGGCACAAGAGAACACCATGCCGAGGTTGGAGAAGAGGGGAGCGTCTAGCTTGAGGCAGAGGGAGTGGAGGTTAGTGAGGAGGCAAGAAAGGAGCGCGAGCTCAGGGGAGAAAAGAAAGGTATTGAAAAAGTGGGAGTAGGTGGGGATGTCGCGGAGGTATCTATGAGAGCGAAAAAGGGTGAGGAGGCGGAAAGAGAGCAGGGCGAGAGTGGTGGAGGAGTTGGGAGTGGAGGAAGGAGGAGAGAAGGAGGTCAAGGGAGATGTAGAGGCGATAGCGATGGAGCTAGAAGATAACAACGGCAGAAGAGGTCATCAATGGTGGTGAAGGAGAAGGTGGTGGTGGAGAGCGAATGAGAGATGTGGCAATGGTGATGGAGATGAGAAGAAGATGAGAGGAAAGGAGAGGAGGTGAAGTGACCTAATTGTCATGATTGTTACGTAAGCTAAGTTACCTAATTTAGTTGATGATAGACTAACAGAAGGGTCACATTAAAATTGTTCCAAAATTCAACGGAGACATTATATTACAATAAAAAAATAGTTTAAAAATTGGATATAATTGAGTGGGTGTTGTGTAACTTTAACCCAATATTTTTTGTTTGGTAGTAGCCGGAGATATCAATGGGACACGAATAACCTCGATATGGACCACATTGTGGCCCGAGGCCCAAAACTAGTACATATTCCAAAGCCCATCTCTTAGCTAAGGGCAAACCTTAGGCTAAGTCAAGAAGGTTCGGCCTAGTCTATAGACAATATCTTTGTCTAAGCTAAGGTTCCAATTATTTGGGATCTTTGAACAGTCCTAGGAATCTTAGCCTAACTTTTTTCAAGGGCCATATGATAAAAAGGAACCTATTACGCCGAAGTCTAACCTAACCTAAACCCGAGCTTCTCGTACTCAATATACTAAATATTAACCCTAATATTTACATAAATATCCTGACCTTATAACTCTTACTGTAAGTAGGACCCGACCATTGAATTATAACAATTGGCCTCACAAAAGATGATAAGATTAAATTTATGATATCTTATGCTATTTGCAGCTGAATAATAATAGGGCCTTAACCCTACTCAGCCACAGGAGATTGTGCACTTCCTGATTCATGATGCACACCTGACATATCCTTCAAGTGGCTAATAAATTTTTTTCTGGTCATAGTCAATGGTCTCCTATGTATCCTTGATCAAATGATTTTAATGCCCTCTGGCTGAGTTAAATAAAAGGAGTTAATTACTTACACAGTACATGGCACCTATTACAACTATTTTAGATGTCCAACCATTCATCATCTTGAATGCTTGTTGTTAATGCTGTCTGCTCTTTTGAATGTGAATGAATGCTACCAGGTGCACACATTTAAACTTCCCTATTAAAAATTAGTGGTTAGCTTTTGAAATTATATCTTTACACAATCTCTTATTTTTATGAAAACTTTTGCAATTTAATTATACTTGATATTTTTTTAATATGTTAAAACATAAAATCAAATATAATCAAATTAAGAAAGTCTTTATTTCATGTTTTAAAAATTGATATACGAGTGTATATCTCTCAGAACACTTGGTTTTTTTTTTTAATACGGATACATCTTAAATTCTTATGTTTTCTTTTATGCAAATTATAGTAATTTAATTATAAAAAGATATAAATACTATTATACATTTATTTCAGTTATAAATATGTAGGTCTTTTCATGGATTAAATTCGCAAGATTTTAATTTATAATTTAAAAATTATACATGTAAATGTAATATTAAAAATATATATATATATGGAAAAAAAAAACCCTTAAAAACTTACCTCTTATTCGTGAGGAATGTTTAATTACTAAAAAGTGAGAAAAATAACTAGTCATTTTAAGAATCTTCTATATTTTTGATATTTGATTGTATAAAATATAAATTTAAAAAAATGCTTCTTATTTTATTGAACTCCACTTTCTAAATAGCAAACGTGGCCATAAGTTAAATAGGGTTAGAAAAATGATCTCATGACAGCTGAGGCAAATATTTTGAGGAGCTTCATTTGATGGCTTCTGCTAAATGGAAACAATATTGTCAGTTTGCTTTCTTTGAGTGTTACAGTGGGCTCTACAAAATGGTCCTTTGTCACATTATTGAGAATATTTAGGGCACTTCCAGGGCATGGCATTTGCTGTCTGGAATTGGCTTCAACTAATGATGGCAGTTGGTGTCTTCAATATACTTTGACCAGTTTAGGCTTGAAGTTAACAACTGATCATTAAAAGTTGTACTCATCTCAATACAAAGTTTTGAGATTAAAAGATAGTTTTTCATTTTTAATTTCTTCCAGCCCTCAGATTGGTTTCCTTCTATGCCAACAAACTAGATGGAGAGTTATAATTATGCTGAAATGCCTTTGTTTAACCATATGATTCTCTTCAATTAAGCCTCTTTTATCTACCTAAGTTCATAATTAGCTAGCCTGATTTCAGATTATCTCTTATGTATC
This sequence comes from Typha angustifolia, assembly GCF_048772165.1. Taxonomy (NCBI): domain Eukaryota; kingdom Viridiplantae; phylum Streptophyta; class Magnoliopsida; order Poales; family Typhaceae; genus Typha; species Typha angustifolia. The sequence goes on from NC_133239.1 coordinate 3,773,541, forward strand.
TTAAACTTAAGCACTTAATTTCCGGCATCTCACCCGAAGATTTAATTACCCTAACAATAAATACAGTCCTTTTATTTTCTAACGAATGGAAACAAACTATGGAGGCTAGTGGAAGTTGTCTGGTGGTGCAAAAGATTAGAATAGTTATGAATGTTAATCTGCAACTTTTTTACTTATGGTAGAAAATATTGGCAACAATAAATCATATCAATTGTAATATTTTGCATCGAGACTAAATATAAAGAGATAGTTTAAAATGAAATTAGATCATATACGAGGTAAATTGTAATATGGCATTCATAGTTGTTATAATAGTACTTTTACTTTAGGTCCAGTAAATGCTACAACACCACAATGGATCAGATAGATGATTACAACTAGAAAATCCAGTAAACATAACTGCAACTTTTCTGAGTGGCAAAAGACTACACAACTTTGGTAGGGTCACGGTGAATAATGAGTCCAGGTTATTCCTACCAGAGGTGAATGATAAGCTTCTCCCCCCACTCGATAATACTCTTATTTCAATTTAACCATTAATGCTATTTGTGCCAGTCAAACTTAATTATTCTAACGAAGAATTGCCAGAGACTTCTTATCTCATCCTCCCTAGGAATCCATGAAACTATGCGTCACAGCTGAGCAAGTTAAGATATAATTTAAGTATCTACTTGCTTATTTATAATCTATCTATCTATCTATCTATCTATCTATCTTTCTATGCCATCAAAATTAGCATTCAAGTGCACAAACTATCACATCATATGAAGTACACGGACGTGCATATGACTGCGGTCTCATATAAGACCTTCAATAGACAAGATCCAGGGCAGTAAACTAAACTCCATAATTTCCTATCACATGAAGTAATTTCCTAACCATTTCGTCTCCATTCCCAGAATAACCTCCCTTTTAAGGGTCAAAGTACCAGGACAGGAACCCTAATCGAGCTGACATATGCTCAATTAATCTCCCAAGCCTTATTATAAAAGACTCCACTCCTCCTCTCCTTCATTACAATCACCACTACCCGCATGTAAAAACTCAAGTCTTTCTCACTCACATTGCCTCCTCTGCTTCTAGAAATGCAATCGTTTTATTAGTCCCCAGTATTCATTCTCACCTCCACCATTGCCATCCATTACAAGCACCGTTACCTCCTCTGCTTCTCCAAGAGCCCGTAATAAAAAAAAACTCATCTTTTTCGCTACCCATTTCTCTCCACACGTCCGCCAATGTCATCAGCCCGTAAGAGATTCGCACTCCGCCACCCCGTGGTGGTCGACATCGGCTGCAGCTGCCGCAGGCCGAGGCTCCCGTCTTTCCTCACGTCGCTGCAGAAGCCCAAATCGCTCAGAACCCACATCCCATTCTCCTCCCCTTCCACCACCACCACCACCTCCACCACCACCGCCGCCACCACCGCCTTCTCTTCCTCCTCCTCTTCCTCGATGCCATTCGAGAGCCCAAGCAGAGTGAGAACGACGAAGAAGTCGGCGACCAGGGCGAAGCCAGCGCAGCGGAAGGCGGAGGGAGGAGTCGCCATCGTGAAGGAGTCAGCGGACCCGTACTTCGACTTCCGGGATTCAATGCTGCAGATGATAGTGGAGATGGAGATGTACGCGTGGGAGGACCTCCGTGGCCTCCTCCACCGCTTCCTCGCCCTGAACTCCCCTTGCCACCACCACCTTATCCTCCGGGCTTTCGCCGAGATTTGCGCCGGGGTCTTCTCACCCTCCGCCTGAGCGATTAAAAAATTTAGAATTTTCTTTCTCTTTTCTTTAGAATTTGGCTTTCAATCAAGTCTAAGTGTAGGATTAGTGCTTGGTTATCTTATCTATTGCATGTGTGTAGAAACTAAAAGGACTGGCTACTTGACTAGGTTTTTAAAAGAAGAGTAGCCCACTCCATGGTTCTATTTTAGTGATCTTCCAAGTGTTTTTTTCTTCTTCTTTTGACGAGTGATTAGGATAGCAGAAATAGTTTATGATAAGTTTATTGTAAGGTTTCGTTTATGACAATGTAATGAAGATGATGTAGTGGTTTGATCTCTCTCAATACATGCCTGCCTATGAGTGTATCCAAACTGGTGATATAGTTAGTAGTTGACATGGTTGAAGGGATCCATATCCATCCAGCTTTTGCGCTGAGATCGTGGGTATCTATGATGAGTGTTCATTAGGATCTTGGAACAGATCCACTTTTACTCTTTATTCTCTTTTCTTTTCCCTGTCACTATGGATATCTTTGATGGTGTTCAGATATTCTCACCAGCTTTGCTGCATCACAAATGTCTATCTTACGGCTTATTTGGCTCACACACACCAAAAAGAAAAAAAAAAAAAAAAAAGGCTCCTACGTATTAATTATATATTAAACAAGGAGATCAATCATTTAAAAAATTTATTAAATATTACCTTCAAAATTTGTAAGAGCAATCGAATTTATTTATTTATTTTTTTATTTTTTGAGTTCGCTTAATCCTTGGATCAATCAGAGCCTTTTTCTCTCACCATCTGGGCATCATCATTGAGGTGAGATCCGTTACCAGCTTTCCAAGTATGCATGTATGTCTTAGTGGGTGGACACTAGAGAGCCCATTTAGGTGGATTGCAGCCCGCTATTGGAGGCTGGTCGGGTCTGGATCCGACGGAATGAGATCCGACACGTACAATCCTGACTAGACCGAACATGGCCACCTAATGCCCACCCTAATCGAATTATCGATCGACAGGACCCAACTTGGGCCCGACCAATGTAAGACGCGTGCAGAGTAGGCCCACAGCCTCCTCTACGATACTAAATATTTCTGAAAAACAACCTATATTTTTCTTTATTATTATTATTATTATTATTATTATTATTATTATTATTATTTACATCTCAACTATGGCATTGGTAGATAGAGTCATTTTAGGTGTTTTAATTTTTCTATTCGTATAGTAATTTTATGTAGATTTTAACTCAAGATTTTTTTAAAAAAACAGTAAAAGAAAAATATAGAGTTAAAATGCTAGGAAAATATACCCTCGTCACGAATTTCGAAGCTGGAAACATCCATCCATTATTATGTCTACGAAAAGTTATATTAATTGCAGCATTCGTCACTCAAAGATAATAAGAAAACATGACCTAATATATAACAAGTGGAAGAAAAAAAATATATAATTAATCTTCGAAATTCACCGTTACAAATTAATTATGATACAATGTGGTGATCATCACATTTGAGCTACCAAAAAAATAAAACAAAAAGAAGTTGATAATTAACGTGGCTCTCTTCCCTTCTCAACCTCATCAAACGCAATAGAACAAGAAGACGTAGAAGAACAAGGGGTAGTAGACCCAACACCCAATATAACATCCACAAAGGCCCCAACTATGAACCCATGCGTCTTCTTCCCATTGACACTCAAATACCAAATCAGCAACTCCTCAAGCTGCTCGGACTCCTTGATCCCATGAGCCATTACCATCTCCTCCATGGAAGCCCTAAAGTCATGGTAAGGATCACTCGACTCCATGGATACCACCACGCTCTCCTTCATGAATGCCACCTTGCTCATCTTGCTCCTCCTCCTTCTCCTAGACTTGCTATACTCCAAGACCGGACTCGTCTCACCGGGCTCGAAGAAGAGACGATCCGAGCTCAGCCCGCGTATGACCGAGTCCAACGGGTCGGGTTGGCCCGAGTCATGATCCGATGAGGAGGAGCGGAAGGAGGTGGTCTTTGGGGTAGTGCTGCTGCAGAAGTACTTGGGTGAGGACTTGGGTGATTCTATGAGCTTGGAGAGGAGAGAGGTGAAGCTATTCTTCTTCTTGCCCATTGGGTTTAGTCTTCTTCTTCTTCTTTCTTCTTCTTCTTCTTGTTGCTGCTTGGAGGAGGGTGGAAATATTTGTGGCATTAATGGAAGGGGTTAGGTAAGTTCAGGGTTGCAAAGGTTTGCTTTTTAAAGTGAGAGGGAGGGAGGAGAGTGGGATAAGTCATGTGAGCATTTAAGTATGGGGTGGTGGGGTTGGATATGGTAATTGAATATATCATTCAATAATGTTTTGCTAGTGGATAGGAGGTTGATGCATTTCTTTTCTTTTCTTATTGTTAGGCGAAATTGGACGAACAAACTCGATCGTTTAACCATGATCCAATATGATCAGGCCTCTCATTTGCTAGCAAACTTGAGACACTCTTAGGGTTTTGGCTATATATACATGGACTGGCGTACGTCTACCCTCCTTCTCTTTTACAGTTGTTGCCTCTGACCTGTTTATTAGAATAGAGGTAAGTAGGTAGTGAGTTCCACTCATTGTTGTAGAAGTAATATATGAAAGGGTGTTTGCTAAGAATTTAAGAGCCATTTGTGTAAAAGAACAAGGTAGGCTTCTTCTATATATATATTAGTCCTCTCTTCTTTCTCATATAAAGAAGATACATTAAAATTCTTGCCTACCTTGTATTGGCTTCTTAACTCCAATTACTTAAAGGTATATATATCAGATTCTACATAGTATTTATGATGCCATAGCTAAAAAATGTGGCATTCATCCAATCAGTACTGAGGTTGGTCTCATGTGCAAGAACAGTGGCCAAGATTTGGAATTGTCCCACCAAAAAGAGGGAACGTGCAAGGCACCTGAATATTACACCATAATTTTAATATATTCCAGCAAATAATGTTTTTTTATTTACTCCAGAGACAAAAATAAAGAAGCACAGTATGCTTCAATTCATGCCTCTCTGGTAGAAGAACAATATGTTTTAATTGTTGCACATCAAGCTTATCCCAAAGCCAAGTTGACACCTATATTCTATAGATAATGGATGGGGTTTGCTTGTCTAGTCTTATTACTAAATATAAACTATATAGAAAAAATGTATACAAATTAAGAACACCTTATCCTTTTCATTTATTGTTATTAAAAATATCCTATATCATTTAACTCATATGCTTTGCTTTTAGTGCCCCCAAAACATAAAATTTTATGGAGACAGACAAGAGATATTTTAGGTAGTATAATTGTTTTAATTGCAAAAGAAATGTAACATTAATTTTAGGTTAAATTTAACTGAGAGCCCTTTTGAGACAATAATAAACAAAAAAATGCAAGACTAAAACCCCATATTGTACTGTTGATGATGATTAAAACTAAAGGCATGATATTTATTCTTAACAATTTCCTACAAGGATATAATGCAACTCTAATCATGGGGTTATAATTATTTCTTGCTTGAGGTTTCCTTCTTCCTTCTTGTATATGTATATAGGTTGAATTATTGGATTCCATCATGCATGTCGAGTCCTTGTTCACTTAATGATAATAGACACTAGATACATACAATACATTAGGCCTCTAGTGTCTTTTTGGATGCTACACTATAATTCTAGAGATAAGCCTGATGACATATTACATACCTCCATTGTCAACATTAGTATTTTTATGAAGATCATTAATTATTTATCATAGACAATGTATTATCGATGTTGTTTGTTGGAGGGCCAAGAGACAGTTAATTAAGCTAATTAAGAGGTTTGGTGAGACCTACATTTTCTAGGATGGTTGGTAAACTAAAGTGCATGCATGGACTTTGTTGATGGTTTTTTTTATATGACACATTCTTTCACGATGTATGTAGAAAGATGAAAGCTTTGTTAAGTGTACTCTTTTGGGGGTGAAGCTCCTTTTTAGTGTCTACAAGATTAATCCAGGGATTAACTTGCATCTAAAGGAGTTAATTACTAGTAATTAGTTGCATGTGATTCTAAACTTAGGATCTAGAAGTTCTTGGATCGGGTCAAACTTTCGGGCTTTGTCCAAATGGAGCCCGAATAGAATTGGGCCGAGTGACATAGCCCGTCATCGTTCTACGTCATCTCAATCCGGCCCGTTAACGCCCGGATTGTTAATTATAATTTTGTCAAACTACGCATTCAAATCTACTAAAAATAACACATAAATATTCACTTTTATTTTGCTGAGATACGCATCTAAATGAATGCTTTCAATAAGGGCAAAATGAATAAAAGAACTCAAAATTGTTATTCGGAAACTCAGAAATTCAAAACTTCTAATATTATAATTATGAAACTTTTTCATACAAATCGTCCATTAATAAATTCAAATTTAAATTTATAAGTAGAATGTATGGATGAAAAATTAATTCATAGGTTTTAGAAGAATATGTACACCGGTATAAAAGTTACAAAGTTATATGTAATCGAAGAAATTAAAATTTATCCTCTATGATTTAGGCTTAAATTTACTTCACTCTTATAATTTAATTTGTGTCGCCGTATCCTCTTATGATCGGTCTAACTTAAAAAATACTCATTAAAAATAAAATTATAAATAATTAAGTAAGTTTTTTTAATTATATATCTAAAATAATACCGATGAAAATTCTAAATTAAACACAACTTAGTCACCCATGCCCATGAGTAACCATCCTCCGTATATGAGCAAAAGGCCTTGGAAGTGGTTATTGAATGCAAATTAAAGGCCTGTCAGAAATTTCGTTGTAACATTGATGCCATCTTTTTGCTGCTACGTCTCATCATCTCTTATTATGAGACTTATATATCATGAGCTCATCTTGAGACGCATGCCATTTAATAATTCTCGCACCTTAATTTCATCTTGGCCTCATCCATCGCATGCTTCAAAAAGGATATATAGAAATCTTCATCCATGATCCATAATAAACATCACAAGCTAGCTCTTCAAATTATACACGCCACTCATGACCAGCTTTAATATGCCATGTCATATGCGGTGCAACATTGGGGTGGTGAATAATTAATGAATGCCATAATTGGCGTTTAAGATAATTTGGACAAGAAAAAATTAAGTGAAGTGGTTGAGGCTTTACTCATCTCAACCCCTTCCTTCTCACCAATTTTGTTTTGCTTCTTCTTTCTACTACTCTTTCTTTTCTTTTTTATTTAATAACTTTGTATGTATACTGACTTTTTGTAAATTTAGTTGGGAATTATTATTAGTGTATTGCTTCATGGCAAGGAGAAGAGAGGAACTCGCCGGTGCCGGCCGACGAGAACCGCTATATTGAAACCTAGTTCGGTTTATTTTTTTGATCGGCTTCAAAAACTTTTAATTGATCGGTTTATTTTCGCTTGAGCTTAAAATTAATTTAAATTAAAATAATTTTAATTCAAGCTTAACTATAAATCTCGGCTTAAAATTATTCTTAAGTCAAGCTTGATTAGATTAGAGGTAGGCTCGATTAATTAATACACTCTCTGGAGTGTGGCTATAGTGAGGTGGCGTTTTATTAATTAATACACTCTCAAATGGGAGTAATGACGTAATGGGAGAGGAGAAAAAAAGAAAGGGAGAGAGGGTGGTGGAAATAATAAATATTAGCTTCTTCCATATCATGTGACGTAATTAAGTAATCCCCTCAAATATTAATATTCCTCCCAACTGTCTCAATTACTCGTGCATTAATTCTATTTTCTTTTTTCTTTTTGGTACGTAATAACGTACTTCAATCTCGAATAGCATTTGAATTTACCATAATGCCCTTTGAGAAAAGTAATGTAGCACATAAGTGAGCTTCTAATTAAGGGTTACCTCCAACGAATAAAATATAGTTGGTAGCGAGGTTTCCAGTAATACGATATGCAAAATTTAAGCGAGAAGAGTGAGGGTAGAAGAACTCACGAAATTATATTATAAAAAAAAGAAAAAGGAAAAGAAAACGAAAACATGATCATAATTAGAGAAGTTGGATAACATGAGATTGGCCAATCTCTTCTCTCTTTCCTCAAAGATTCTCTAAAAGAAAGAGAAATAAGAGATTGGCCCTTCTACATCATCGTCAAGAAAGAAGAGTAAAACAAACGAACAAAGGGAAACAGAGAGAGAGAGAGAGAGAGAGAGATAAACTACGTACTGGAATTAAAACAAGAGAAAGAGATAAAAGATAAAGATAACTCTACTTAAATTACTTAATTAATTAGCTCATCCTATTCTTCTTGCCATGGAGGAAGTCAACCAGCACGGGGTTCTTGCACTTTGGGCACTTGGGTTCCTCTTGGGACAGCATCACGTACATGAGGCACCTCGGGCATCCGGCGAGCACCATCGGTGGCTTCTTCTTCCCCCCCGCCGCCGCCTTCTTCGGGCTGCTGGGGTTCTCGTCCGACGACACGCACGAGCTCGGAGAGGATGAAGAGGACCCATCCGGAGACAAGGAATCGTCGTCTTCGTCCTCCTCCTCCTCCTCCTCCTCCGCCATCCTTCTCGACGAGCTCGCCGGCGGCGGCAAGTTGACCTTGAGCTCGAACTTGGGGTTCTTCCCGTTGTTCCTGCTCATCGCTGCATGTAGTATTTAAAAAATTCACGTCGAAATATCAGTAATATTAGAAGAATTATATACTTATATATCGAGAGAGAGATGAATTACCTTAGGAATAAAGAGATGGTTGAGAGAGAGAGAGAGAGAGAGAGAGAGAGAGAGAGAGAGAGAAAAGGAGAACTATAACATAAGCTCCAACACTATCTCGTAGAGAGAGACAGAGAAGAGTATGTATAAATATATATATATGGAGCTATAACATAAGCTCCAATACCAGCTAGTAGAGAGAAAAGCGTTGGGTTTCGGTGATGGGAGAGGTAATTGAGAGGGTCTCAGGGCGAATATATAGGAGAAGAGAGGGAGGGAGTCAATGGCTTTCTTTAATACTATTACTACTACTTTAATTTTCTCTGTCTCTTTCTCTCTTATTTTCTTACTCTTTATCTTTGAATTTTATAGTCAAAGAGAGTGAGGGTGGGAGAAAGAATTCGGTGAAATAAATAAATAAATAAACTAATTTACGAAATTATCTATTTTCTCGATTTGACCATCGCATGTGTAAAATAAAATATTTGCCTAGAATTTATTACGGGGAGATAAAGTATATCATTAGCACTAATCAATCATTTACTCATTCTTATTAAGAGTCCACCAATTTTCACTACTTAATGTCCCTAATTGAATAGAATTTATTGCCACAGTAGCTCCACAGCATCTGATCTAACAAAGTAAATGGAATTGAATGTAGCTGTGCTTATCTTAATATATCTCTACATCTTAAAATTTGGACTACTTTAACCAAATGGGTATTTAATGTAGTCATGATACAAAAAGACGTGTATATGTGCATCTCATATATATATATATATATATATATATATATATATATATATATATATATATATACATATAAATACCACTACCTTATGACCAAGTGATAAGCCCTACATTAATGCCACTTGTTTGATGTACATAAAGCCAATACGGTCAAATTATATTTATCATCAGCCATTAATTTCCACAACAAGGTTTATGACTTTGGGCTGCATTAACATGCATGCCAGCTTAGTAGTAGTTGAAGGCTAATGTTTATTAATAATAAGGGGTTATGACTTTGAGCCCATATGAGGTTCTCTTGTATGTCCTTTTAAATTTTACATTTATATATTTATATATTATCCTTCAAATATGGTTAAACTAATTAAATGACATAAATATTCTTAAATGAGATAAATATACACAATTAAGGTAAACACACATATTTTTATAGTTAAATTGATGAAATACTTTTGAAAGGCATGCATATAAAAAACATAAAAATTATAGGAATCAGTGAAAATTTCTTCCTTATCTCATAATATTTTTATTCTTATTTTTAATAGATCATGAGCACGCTCGACTATACTACTGCATTGCAATGGTGGTGGGTGTTTCCTATCTCATATTATAGCACTAATTAGCATTTATCAAACAATTACAGCTAATAGAGCATATATATATGTAAAATTGTGACAAAAGATTCAAAATTTAACTAGCTATATACCTGGTTAGTGAACACTCGCTGTATATGTAACATATGCACAAACATAACAATTGATCAATTGAATGATTGGAGTATCAACGTACTATATATCAACGTGATCGGGTGCACTAGTCATTTGAACATCAAGCTAGCGTACCATTAAATGAACTTTAATGTCTCTATTATATATGTATTTGTAGCCAAACAAAAGCAATAATATAAATTAACTATAGGATCCAGAGCCAATATTAATATTGCACTCGAGATTTAGATGGCTTAGAACTTTTAATTCGAGCTTCCACCGTTCATCACTAATCCATAGATAATAACTTGAGTCAAATATAGATTAGTGCCGACTTTGGCCAATCGCCACACATAAAATAATTAATGGAGCATTTATGTAGGGTTTTTTTTTAAACTTTGACAAAGAGTTCACTAATCATATATTCCTGGTCTTCTGCAGTATTAGTCGTGGTTATTGAGGTCAAATCCATGTGCTCTTCCTTAATGTTTCGGCTAATTAATTACAAGGATTAACTGTGGAAAGGAATATAAAACTTTTAAGGCATTTATTGTCGAAGAAGACTAAGTCCTTCACCTCTCATGAGCGGCTACTCCACTTTTGGTGGATAATTAAGCAACTATTGTTCTAAAGAAAATAGTGTGCAAGGATTAATAGGCAAGAATATCTAATAATAAGATCGTTGTAGCCAAATAGTTAGATCCTACCAACCTATAAAAGAATATTATGTGTTCGATACCTTGTAATACTTGGTGTTTGTTAAGTTGGAGTGCTATATATATATATATATATATATATATATATATATGCACTATTAGAATTAATTTATAGACTCATAATCTCTATTTAAAAGAATATAGATTATATGGGTATCTAACTACAACAATCTCTATTTATCTTAGACTCAAATTATTAAGTATGGATGTTCTTGAATTTGAACCATTTCTTAAAAAAAAAGGAAAGGAAAAAGGTCCACTTGCTATCTAGCAAAATGATACATGTTAACTATGATATTACTTGTGTGTATTGAGAGAGAGAGAGAGAGAGAGAGAGAGAGAGAGGATACCGATCAAAGTTTTAATGTTCATCTGTCATGAGAAATGAATACACTTTAAAGCACATTGAAAGCCATCTTTCATATCAAGCTTTAATGGGTAGAGGAGGTGATGGTGTTTTAAAGTAAAAGCTTTAATGGTTACTCTCCCATCTATAAATCTGGCCTCAGTTTCCTATGAGACCTTTGAATGCACATTAATTTCCTAAGTACAGAGAACCATAATGTGGGCATTAAGTCCCCTACAGTTGTTGCCTCCTAGATATGGCTTGGCACACAGCTCATATCTTTTAAGAACAATGACCTACAGCTACCATTTGCATACCTTGGTGCCCATCAACTATATGAACCTTACATTAGTTTGCATTCTATGAAAGATTACTATATAACTGTTAAAATTCACAAATATATATATATATACATATATACACACAAACATAGGAAAAGTAATATTTTATGCTCTTTGTTTTGCATTAACCTATCTTTTGCATTCTGCATTTCAGACATGCTCCTTTTGACCCCCTATATTTTCTCATCTGTTGTCCTAAACCTGCCCAAAAATACCCTTATATTCTCGAAGGTTTAGAGTTTAGGGCAGATTATCATATGAAGAATTCAAAAGAAAGCTATCTCACCAACTTTTTTTATCATGATTTATTATCTTAATGTCTAGAGACATGCAGATTTGTGTGATTTGGCAGCTTGTCCATATACATATTTCCTTACTGAAACCTTGGTATGTACTTTAATAATTAGGACCATCCCCAAACTTCCCTTTGGCTAAGCCTGGCTGGCTACCTTACTCTATGCTTCACTTTTATGGATTAACAAAAATAATTTAAGACAGCTTGAGAATAAAAATGAAACATTTGTGTTCAGAGATAGCTAGGAATCTACTAGAGATCAGAAATCCTATGTAAAGAGAGTACTACTACACACTTGAATGGAATCTAAAGGCCCAAGTATGTCCCTTTAGCCCACCTAATCAATTCAAAGGTGAGGAAACTCAGATAACTCAAGGTGCCATGTAATAATTCTCTCAGAACATTAAAAGATAGTAAGACTGAACAAAAAATCATAGCCCAGCATACTCAAAATCATCAAATCATGTGCATACAGTGTTTCGATAAAAATTTTACAAAGTGGAATCGAATTTATAACTTCTGTCATAAACTGATAGCACCTAACTAACTACTGAGGTATAGTGATGGTCTGAATTAATGCACGAATTAATGCACAAGTTAACATCGCCGAGGTATTATAGATTTTGAGAAGATCGTAATTAAGAATTTGAGATTGGAGGGGTGGCCCAATCCATTCAATTGAGAGCAAAGCCCAATTATAGCTTTATTCCGACATCTTATAAAAATGTAAACGTATCCAAAATATTATATTAGAGATGTAAGTTACCGCTTAGATGCTTATTCTAAAATAAATAAATATTATTTATTAAAATTACCTCTTATACTATACACTAATTCAATTACTTAATTATTTTTTATATCTAATTCATCAATCTATTTTATATTAAGTTTATAGCAATTTTATAAAAAGTAAAACATATTTTTTTCCGTATTTTTTTTCACTTTATATCACATCAAGAAGAATTTTTATACTCTTAATCTAGAAATAAGTGACCACAAAAATAATTATTCCTAAAGTAAAGACTTAATTTTAAAAATAACAAATGGTAATATTTATTATAAAATTAATCTTACTTTTAAAATAAACGAGGCCTTAATCATCCGTATAAGCCTCATTGTATAGCATAAAAATGGAAATCATAAGTCGGCGTCTTGTTATGTCGCAAGCCGGTTTCTACCTCGTGTCGGCGGAATTGGGGTACTTGGTCACCGAGTTCATCGTTGAAGCCGGCGCGGTTGAGTTAGCTAGTAGACCACCGGCTTCTTGGCATTTTGTTTCGATGGAAGTCGTCATTTCCCCCCCTGTGCCATCACCGACATGACCACCTTAGGCAAGTGGCTCCAAGCTTCTCCAGATCTTATTTACCTTGAGCATTAATTGACACTAGTGCTGCTAATGCCATGACCTCATGAATTAATCCTTGCAAATAAGCAGCCTCTTTCAAGTAGATAAGAGGTCAGCTCTCACCGCTAACAAATCTCTCTCTGAGACAACCGTTTACTTTTCACTGACGTGGTATTTATGTAGTAGAAAAGAAAATCTAAGAGCTATGGTAATTAGTAAATTGGTCAAAGGCTGTGAGCCAGGCTTGGGATCATGTGTGCCGCTGCCCGCCGGCGACTACTTAGGGCAAAGCAAAAGACATCTTGATCTGAGAATAGATCTTAAGTATGCTGAGCTGACCAACTCCTTCCACTTTTCTCACACATGTATGCATATTCACGTCAATTGCGTCGCTAAATTATTAAACTAAGTTATTAAATAATTTTTTCTATTTTAATAATTATTTAGAATCGGAGTTAATCCTATAACTTCGTTGGTCATAGAAAATGACACCCACTAGCTTTATAAGAGTTGGTTAATTACTTTATTAATTTTAATTTTGACTGTCTATTTATAAAAAAAAACTAACATTATTTATTATCTATCGAAATAAGCGAAACTCTATTGGGCTTTTTAACTAAATATGTAAATTACAACAACTATTTTCTTGTGAGATGGCTACTTAGTTTGAAAAAACAATAATATTTTTAAAATAATACTGAAAACTATAATAAAACCTACTTACATAATTGAATTAACTTAATTATGATTAAAATCAAATTAAGCAGCCAGACAACCCAAATAGGATCCTCAATGGTGATGTCAAGGGAATAATAAGAACTAGTTTTATTGATAAGTAAATAATTTAATAAAAATTATTAATTTCTCTCTCCTAATCTAACCGGTCATATATGAACCGAAAGTACCGATAAGTTTTTTTAAATTAATTTCTCTCTCTCTTAGCTATCTATTTTTTTTATAAAAAATAAAAATAATAATAAATTGGTAGAGTTGGCACTCCTATTATTAAAGAAGCAGTTAAGCAATAAAAAAATAATTAAAATTTAATTTTTTTATCAATTAATCTAGTCACATATATAAAATATCTTTTATATATATTCTTTAATGTTTAATAGATAAAAATTATTTTTTATAAACTAATCGGTTAGTATCGAATCATAACTCCTATTCATAATGCAGTCTGGTGTTATTTATAGTTTTGCTTATTTTCTCGGCCACGTGGAACTGCCAGCACAGCCCACTTGGCCACAGGGATTCTGCGGGGCCCGAGCACGGAAGCACGCCCGTCGTACGTGGGAGCCTACGTGGCGTGAAGCCGTTGACGCAGGAGCCGAAACGCGACAAACCCGAAACGGGTGTTACGATACATATTTTCCGTAACGTGTTTTTTTTTTCCAATTCAATATAATAAAAATAAAAAATAAAAATAAAATAAAATTCCTATATATATATATATATATATATATTTAATAATCCAAATATGTACACAATTTATTTAGAGGTTTAAGGTTGTTAGAAATTAGGATCACACCGGGTTGAATGCATGGCGTAAATAAGTACTATATGTATATCTTCATGAATATATAGAAATGAACAATATTACATCAAAAGTTCAGAAGATGACACATTCATTCATGTGCATGGAACTATAATATATATTTATGTAGACATAGAATGGATGATAGAATCTATAGGTGCATCAATTCTTGGGACCATATGCTAAGAAAAAATGGGACAGGTGAGTTGCATGATGAACTAAGATTGAGAATAGCACAGAGACACAGACATACACAAACAGAGCAACAATATAAGATACATGCATTGGATGCAAATGTGAGGACCAGCAGCGTACACGACGGCAGGAAGAAGAGATTCAACTGAGTCTCGAGTCTTTTTTTCTCATTATCCAGCTCATTGGAAGTTTCTTTCTTCACTTTTTTAAAGGAAAAAAGTTCATTGGGAATTGATAAAGGCATCTCTGCAGGCCCAATCTAATCCCATTTCCCTGAAAATTAAAAAAAAAATTAAATAAAATTAGTCTTACTTTTATGACAAGATTATGTTCCAACATTGCATCTCTCGAGTTCAAAAGCAACCGATCACCCTCTCTAAAAATGAAATATATATATAGATGTGTAAAGAGAAGAGTTATCTTGGCATTAATAGTAGAAGACATGCTTCCTGAACAGGACTAACACTATTTTAAAAGAGATGCAGTGTCTCCCGGCAGAGAAGGAACCCGAGCCTGGCAAGATGCAAATTGCTGCAATGCCAGCAGAGTGGAGTATTAAAAAGTGGCCCTAGTAACTCACATGGAAGGTACACTGCCTGAGCCCCCCCCCCCCCCTCTCCTTTCTTTCTCATCTTTAAGCAACCCTCATAATTTCTTATCAACTCACTAATATATCTAGTAAACTTTAGGAATTTAAACTCTTGGCTTTTTTATCTGTCCTGCTATATTATAATATGTTACCTTAAGAGTCCATGGTCACATGTTAAGTTTAATGTACCAAGGTTATATCTCTCTCATATGATACATTCATGCACATTGCAATATATATATATATATATATCTAGATAGTTCCTTGGCATTTTCCCCTAACTGTGCATTGAAGTTTCTCTTGGCAGGGTTATAAATGAAAGCAATAGCATCTCATGCTTCTCAACAGCAACAGCAACACCAACAGCCCCTCTTTCTCTCTTTCCTTCTACTCCTAGAGCCATTAATGGAAGTCCACCATGAGAAAGAGCACATGTTTGAGAAGCTCCTAACTCCAAGTGATGTGGGCAAGCTGAACAGGCTAGTCATACCTAAACAGCACGCCGAGAAGTACTTCCCCATCGACGCCGACTCCGGTGAGAAAACCCTGTTCTTGGACTTCGAGGATGAGACCGGCAAGCGGTGGCCGTTCCGCTACTCCTACTGGAGCAGCAGCCAGAGCTACGTCCTCACCAAGGGCTGGAGCCGGTACATCAAGGAGAAGGGGCTCGACGCAGGCGACGTCGTGCTCTTTGAGCGGCTGCCGCCGGTTGGCAGCAATCGGCTCTACATTAGATGGAGGCGTCGCAGTTCATATGATAATGCACCAGTTTACCATGCAGGTAGACTTAGTTGTACATGCACGTAGAACTTACTATCATGACTCTAGTATCAACAATTCATGACATTCATGTACCTGATCCATTTGTAATTGTAGTAGATCATAAGGATGTAGCTATGAAGAGCTCTGCTTCACCGGTGCCGGCTAAGTCGAAGCGCCTGAGGCTGTTTGGCGTGAACTTAGACTGCGGCCCGGAATTGCAGGAGGCGGAGACGGCGAGATCAGTGTTCAGTTTACTGGATCAGAGTTCATGCACACCAATGCCTTCAATACCTAGTTATTGGTAAAGTTACACACAATCCCCACTTTACTCATCTTAATCTACACAAAGATTAATATTTGCATGCTATAACAGGAGGTGTTAGAGATGCAAGAAGAGAAACCTTGACGATAAAGAGAGAGGAGAAGTTCTACATGTTAATTACTGTGTTAGTTCTGATTTGAGTTAATGACAAATTGGGAGAGAGAGGAGGGGATATGGATACAAAATAAGTGGGGAAAGAGAGATCCCTGTTTTTCTGGGCAATCCCAAGAGTGCCATTCTGGTTTTGTTGTCTTGCATAATTTTCTACTCTAAGGGCCCCCAGCAAGGAGGTAATACTCCTTTGTGGTATCGATCAAGTTGAAAAGTAGGACATATATCACATATGGGGCCAAATAAACTCTCAAGTGACTATGCAACACCTCACAAGTCACACCTCCCCTTTCCCATTCCTTTTTCTCCTCTGTATGATCTTTTGAAGTAAAAAGGAAGCTAGTTGATGAGCATTTTTTGTTTTGTTTTGTTTCCCTGCTGCACCCCTACTTTTCTTCTACCCTACTTAATATTTGCTTTCTGTTGGTCCCAATGAGGTCATGGTGGTTGAATATGGTGGGCTAAACTCCATGGGTGAAGTGGAGAAGACATTGTATGAAATTAGTATGGTACGGCTGAGTGCAAGAATGAGAGAGAATACAATTGGGGATCCTTTACTTCTCTTTCTATTTCATCAAACTATGAAAGAGATTAGTGAGTAAACCAATAGAACCATTGGTACTGGTTCTACTACCAATTAAGTTTAATTCCCAAGGTTTCAGATGCCAAGATGTTTCCAGTACAATAGAAGGGTGCAGAATTAGACGCAGTTTATCGATAAGTATGCAGATATGATTCTTTCTGTACCTAATATAGAATGAAGATAGGATTCATCTGAATGTAATTTATGATAAGAGTGCAGAGATGATTGAGCTTGCAGGATGATTAGGAACAATACCAACAGAGAGATCCCCTGTCTGCTGAGAAGATTACGAAGCATGTGCAGGAATCTTCCACCAAATCACCGTATCCTTGTTTAAGTGGGCAGGACTAAGTGATTGACACCAGAACATGAATATTTATGTTAAAAAAGACAGTCATGAGCAAGCAAGAACTCATGAATATGGTAGCTAGGAGAAAGAGAAGAGTTCATAAAATGAAAGGGAAAGAGGTAGTGAGTAGTACAATATATGCCAATGGCAAAATGATAAGCAAATATTGAGAATCTAGAGAGGATGATGGTGCATCAAATGACTTAACCACCCATCCTCAGAGTATGCTAAAGTCTTAAAGTGTTGAAACTAACATCCCTAGGACCTTGTTTGCTTTTGAGTTTAGAGACCTCTCCTAAACCGATTCGAGAACTCCTAAATTAGTTCAATAACTATTTTTTTTAATCATTTTTATATCTAATTAAATTTATTCTCCTAAAAAATTAAGACTAACCAATCAAATTTAGGGCTTAGTCTCAAATCAAACAATATCAAAATAGCATGTAATAGTTGTATGATAATGCATTCTGACAGCTAGAACCAATGAAATGTTAGCAAAACCAAACAGGACAACTACAACTAAATGTCAAAACATCTAACAGAACAAAATTTGCTTAACGTAGTTCTGCGAATAGAAGGATTAGATGATAGAATAATTGGGTTGCTGTAGCATACTTTCGTACACAACTTTAAAATGCAAAGTGGTGCAAAAACTTTAAACCAATTAGACTAGATGAATTGAACGAGTAATTTAAAGCAGCATATGAAACAACTTTCGAAGTCTAAAGAGCATGCTGCAATGGAAACACAAAATGGCATATCATTGTACAGAGCGTGAATTAGCAGAGCAACATACCATTTTTGAAACTTCAGCCTTTATGGAGGAAGCCAAATGGGAAAAGCAGCTGCCATGTTCATTGTGGTGGCATGATTAATATTTCCAATCTACTAATACAACCTGTAATAGCGTCTTTCAATCTTATTCGTACAGAAAAGTAATTGATCAGAGAAGCAGAAATCCTATTGCCCATGCATATGTAACACGTTTTGCAAGCAACATTTGTCCTGCATGTAGAACCTCCAAAACAAGCAGAACCATTCTACAAACATCCAACCATGAGGAACTCCATTCATTACCCCATCTATATGGCATTTGCTAGTGGTGTGCTGCTAATAGGGTTTACAATAACACATGAATAAATGGCTACATGATAAAACCATCTACAGCACTCTATTCAATCAGGGGTGACCCAATTCAGTTGATCTGTGAGAAAAACATTTCATTCACCTGAAACTATTTCTCACAGGCATCTGACCAGAGTATCAAATCAAAAAAATAATGAGACAATCTCAGTGATGTTAATAGACAGACACAATTTCTACAATAATAGAATTTTTTTCCTTTTTCTGACCATTGAAGATGGATGACCCATGCCTTTGTCCAGCCTATAACTTATATCAATTGCCGTCAAAATTGAATAGCAATTGCATGGACAAAGCTGCCTCAAAGAATAATTCCAGAGTAAATTAAGTGTCAGCTTGTGTAACCTAATTATGTTAGGTGTCATAGTAGATAAGTTCAATGGATCACTAGGCAATACAGCTCAACAGTTCACATGGTAAAAGCTGGAGGATTCTAACTTCGACGTTTACATCATAAAACTTGTTTATAATATTGAAGCACGGTGGTGGGAGCTACAAAGAGTTGGTAATGTTGACAGGACATGACATACTGATAGTGTTCAGAACAGCATAAGAGTAGATATAATGCAGCACCCACAAGGGCTAACAACAGGTTGGTTGGAGCAACCTTCTCACAAATGTCAGGAAATAGATAGCAGCACAAAAGATGAATATAAATAATTCATTAGATATATCAACGTGAAAGTTGTGTATCTACCAAAGCTCATATAACCACAGAATAGTGAAGAAAGCTATACAAGAGCCTTGTCTCAAAGATCGCACAGAACTGAAAAGCACATGAAAAGAAGAAAAAAAAAAACCAGCCACAGCAGCTACCCTCGTGACTTCTTAAGCCTTCTAAGAAGAATGGGAATTCTGCATCTCCCGGTAAACTAGATCGATAAATTGGTCATTCTGTCAAAAATGTAATATGGGTAGGTTAAGATGCAAATTATTTCACATAATTATGTGCTGATGAAATAACAAAGTAGGGCAGATATCAAAGTAGTATAGAAAGAGTAACATCACATCGAAGATCATAAAATGAATACAAAATAGAAAAACATAACTAAAGGAATTAAGTGAGCAACATGGAGCCGAAAGATGCTGAGTATTACTCAACCAGGAACTTCATGAAGATCCGAGGGAAAATTGAAGTGTACTTATAGAATACAGACACAAAACTGACCAGAAATAATTGCCCGCAATCATAGAGAAGATCATTGATCAATGTGTACAAGGAGGCTATCCTAGTCAGGGTCATCAAAATTAGGGATGACTAAAATTAATACTAGAGAATGAATTGTATCCTTCAATAAACTATTCAAAAGACTTCATATTAAAGATAAATCAAGTTTAGATTCAGCTTCCATAGCTATCATTCCAAAATTCCGTCACATAATCTGAATATCCTACACATAAAGTTAAGTTGATTGTCAGCCAAATGGATGAAATATGTACTCCTAAAGTTTCAATTATATACTTCAAGTGATGTAGAAAGCAAATTCTCTCTTGAAATACACTGCAAGGAAGAAGATCCCAAATTATAGAAGGGGTTCAGAAGATTAGGCTTCCTTTTTTTTATCTATGATTCCAGATGTTAAATATTGTGCTGATTTGGGTGATATTACCCAGGGTATGTCAACCATAAAGACGTGCAAATTTGCAAGAGATTGCATTACCAAATAGGGGTTTAGAAAGAGAGTATTAGATTTCAACTTCATACAGAACTTATAATATGATAATAAAAGGGGAACTGATAGTAGAACGAACGAAGTTTATCACATATAAACACAAGAAGCAACTAATATATGTCAATGAACTACATATAACAGATTTATTATCCTTCACAAGAGTATGAAGGTGAGAGAAAAAAGAACCAAATTCCAAAATTTAGCAAACTCCTCTAAGAGTATTATCCAGATTTATCCTCAAGTCTCTAACTAGCCATTTGTCATGAAGGCTAAAATCGTAGGACAAGTAACTATGAGGATAATCGCAATGTCATGAAACTGAAAACCTGACTAAATGTTAATCCCAAATGGTTTAGCAAGAAGAATGATCAATCTGGGTCAATGGAAAAGACAAAAGCACTCAATGATAAAATTCACTCATTATCATCTGATCTAATCCCACTCCTGATGATAGGATCCAAATCTTTTGAGGTCAATCCGATGCAAATCATAAGAATAAGAGAGAGCACATTTGAATGATTATAACAATACAGTATACCTGCACAAGTTTCACCAGTGCATCCCGAACCTTATCTCTTGTAATAATTGCATAGTTTGGAGCTGGTGTGAGAGATGGAGGTGGATTAGGTGGTGGAAAGGGTTGAAGCAAAGGGCTACCATATGAACGCTGCACAGTTACTGGGGGATGGAGTGGAGGTGCAGTGGGCATCGCAGATGAAACTGGCTGCACCTTCAATCCAGAAGATGAGGATGCAGGTGCAAAAAAGGAAGGTGTTACAAGATTTCTAGTTCTGTTGGAGTTGCTGTTGGATTCATGACTATCAAGGAGCGGCAAAGGTGTAGAAGAAGAAGCCAGAGAAGGGGAAGATTGATGGGTAGGAGCAGGAGATGGAACAATACTAGACAAGTGGGAAGATAATGTAACAGGTGCAGGAGATTGATGTAATCGTCCAGCAATGGCAGCATTTGATGCATTCTCAATAGTCGTTGTCACCTGCAGAACAATAGAAACATAAGCTGTATACCAACTAGTTTAGGTGTTTACTTATGACTTTATGAGGTTTTGTTATACTATGTGTGTTACGTTGATGGATCAAGAAAATGACTATCATTCTCCTAGGAAAAACCAAAGGAGATAGTCAAATAAAATATTCTGAATATGGTCTTGAAATCAGGAACGAAATTATCAAAGTCAACACAAGTCAGCTGCTAAATCCTTGCCAATAACGTATAACAAGAGGACATACACTGAAGTAATTCATGAATGAATCATCAGGACGAACAGGAACAGGAGCAGCAGATGATGATGATGGCTCTAGGGGGCCCTCCATAACAGCAGAGGTCTGAGCAGCTTCCAACTCTTCAAACTCGCTGTTGTAAATTTGGAGTCAAATTAAATTTCATATAATCTTCCAGGACAGGTATTATCCATTCAGTGCATAGTGCAGAATGACAAAGAACAGATTATAAAAGGTGATCATAAACATTGCATATCATAATCAAAGAAGAATTGTCTAATACAACCTTTTGGTAGAAGATACTTTAGGCTTTGGAGGCACTTTGGAATATGCATTCAGTATCCTGGAAAATGGAAGTAAATTTTTAGTTCAAAGGATGTTTTATCACCACATAACTTCATATCAAACATTGGATACAAACTGAGTTTAGAAAACAAGATTTACGGCTTTTACAATGAACCAAGGAGATTTTTCTGTGCCAACACATTTATTGATATGATTATTAACATATGAATATACATCACAAAAGTCCAACTGCAGTGACATCATGTCAGTGAGAAGTCCTTTGAGGAAGACAAACTACTGACTAATTTCATACAGATTGCTAGTTTAGAATAAAGTAAATGATATTTGTGCTGTTAAAAAAGAAAAAAAAATAGCATAGATGCAGTAATATGTTAACAGATGAGACACAGCTAAAACTTGGTACCAACAAATACTCTTTCCTCGATTCAGTATTTAATAAGATATAGATGCTGATTTCTAGGAGCACTTTAAAGGTTGTAGCTAGGTGAGCTGTGAAATTAAAGTAACGAAAAGTACCACTATTAAGAAAACTGAAGACATAAGCCAGAGGATGTGTGAAAGTAATTGACAACTGCTCCTAGAGAAAGGAGTAATAATTAATAGACAATACTAGATAGGTTTACAAATTGAGCAAGCTTCTCTTTGAAAGAGACACTTGTACTTCAGGACTATTACTTCAAACTTGTTCAACTTAGCCCTATTTTGCACTTTAAAGCTAGATTCTGACCTCTTGGTTTTTTATCTTGTTCATGCATTTCATTAGTTCCTGTAAATCTTTTGTACGTACCTAACAATCCCAAAAGCTACACTTACCAGTTTTTCAGCAACAATGAGCAATCCTAGGATCCTTAAAGAATATCTTGTGAAAGCCAAATTAGTAATTATGAACAGGAAAGCCACTGGTCATTGAAAACCAAGTGATCATTGTCAAATAATGAGGATTAAACAAGCAAACCCAAGAGTAAATAGTAAGCAAAGTCAAACATAAATGCTAATAAAGCAGATAGCTAACAGAAGAAACTAAGAACTTGTTAAAAGTAGGCATTCCTAGATCTAGGAAGAAAGGTGCAAAAGCAATTTGAAAGTCAAGGAGACAAACAATAAAAAAGGATGCAGCCCTCGGCATGGAATAAAAAGTAATAACTATGGCATGAAGTTGACCAATGATTTATAGAGGTTTTTTTAAATCTTTACAGTCTGAATTTTGTATGCTAAATTTGTTTTTCCCTAAATATTAGTAGTTACCTATCCCCATGAACTGCAAATTAATCTTTGCTATGTAAGATGTCTAAAAATTGGTAGGAGAAAGTGTGGAGACTTCAAAATTGTCAAGTACCTTTCAAAAAGGTTTGCAACAGCTTCACAGTCTTGTGCATTATAAAACCATATGCCATTTACTTCTTGGGCTGCATTGCGATACAACAAATAGGGAACTTGAATTTCATACTCAAAGTCTCCCAAAAGATCTTCCACGAGATTATCTGCATACCAAAAAGAAGTTTGAAGTTAGACGCAAAGCAGTTTCTCTCACAGAGAGAAATATATCTGGCAAATATGTTGATTGCATTAAATATCTACAGTAGAAATATTAATCCAGATTAGGACCAGCATTGCGGATAAATTTTAATGCTGTGAAAAGAAAAACAAGCAACCACATGATGTCTTTTGCATTAAGTGACAAGCTGATGGCTGTACCGGCAAATTATTCTGTTCTAAACCTTTGGAAGTCAGTAAAGTATTAGTCCCTGGGGATCAGGATTTGTCTATGAGAAAGATAAGATTATGATCTCCTCCTTGAAAACATGTCATTGCCTTCGATAGCAACCTACTACTTAGAAGAACAAAAGATCATCTTATAATTCAAATGGAATATTAAGATGAAATAGATTCTCCAATCATCAAATTCCACATAATGCCTCAGTTTCGGAGCAAATGAGTCCCAGCATTATAAGCTTCTGGAAAGTTAACTCCACAGCCATTACCAAACTTAGTCAGGACATTACATAAAACAATCACTAAAAGGTTATAAGACCTGTGAGTTGACAAGCTGTTGATCTGCCAAGTGCAAGTATACCTCAGTGCTATCATTCTCACAGACCATAGGGTCTTCTATGGAAACTTTGGTACTCGTAATGTATCACAGAATATAACATATGCAACATTCTAAATTTTCACAAAGACTAACATGAAAAGATGTTTTGCAGGTATTTGTTTGTAAACTATAGTTTCAGAGGCAACTTTTCTTTAACCTCCTATATCACTCGTTCCAACAACACCACCATAAGCAAACTCAAAAACAGCAACAGTAATAGCAGAAATAGTGCTATCTAGTGCTATACCTGTGTTGCGCCGGTTCATGACAATGAACTGAAACCGTGGCTGGGTATTTCTGCCAAAAAATAAACAGATGATCAACATATTAACCAAATAAATTGCAACAAAGAGACGGGAGCAAAAAAAGAAGAAAGAGTCTAATTTTACACTCAATTCGAATTATTTCAACAGAACCAAATCATAACTGCCATTCACTGGAAGATGAAAAAAGGGAACTAATCAAGAAATCGATCACTGTGGGCTTCTAGATCCAACTAAATAACCAAATACAAATCTCACCTTTTGACAACAAATAGCGATCCCTCGACGTCCTTGCGGCTCTGCGACGTGTAAAAGAATCTAATCAGAGATCGGACAGGCCCTACAGATCAACAGTAGCAAAAGGAAAAGCGCAAGGCGCAAACAATCGCATACCCATTGGTTGAGATCGATATTAAACCCGTAGAAGGTGACATGGGCGGCAGTGATGAGGATCTCCTCGACAAAAGGGTCAACCCGCTGGAGAACGGTCAGATTCAAGACCTTCGTACCCTGCTGGTCTAAATTGGGCATCAGCTTCCCGTTCTGCGACATCGAACTCCAAACCCTAACCCTAATTCCAGCGCTCTCGTCGGGATTTGGGGGGTTTCCAGCGCCGGAAGGAGAGGCGAGTGGGAGAGAGGAAACGGATCGAATTCGTGGAGATTTGGATTCGAGGGAGACTATTAATGGCCCAATGGGCTGGATAAAACCCATAGGACCGAGAAGGCCCAAAATGTTAGCTTTTCTTCGTTTCTTCGACGAGCGGAAACGGATCTGATTCGCCGACAAAGTTAGATTCCAGATAAATTTATAGCAAAACCTTTATATTTTATTTTATAATCATTCACAAGCTATCATATAAATATCTATTATTTTTTTAAATAAAAATATAATACAATTTTCTTTATTTTTATCTTAATCTAAAAAGGACTCGAAGAATATTTTAAAACATAGATGTAAAATATAAAGTTCAATTTATAAATACTAGTTAGGCGTGATTAGCGAACGGGGATAATGTTTTAACTTTTTCTTGTTATCATTTACTTTAAAAATAAGATTAATTTAAACACTATTTTTTATTATTCTCAAAATTAGGTATATTTTTTTAAGAATAACTATTTCTATGTTTAATTATATTTTAAATTAAAAGTGTAATAATTATCTTTAATATAATCTAAATTGAAGAAAAAGATGAAAAAATGTATATTAGTTTTATAAAATTATCATAAATATTATTTGATTTGATATAAAGTAAGTTAATATGATATATATCAATAATAAATTAGTAATTAAGTCAGTGTGTCATATAAGAAGATACACTTTTGATAAATAATAATAGTATAGTAAATTAATTTAACAGTAAAATCATATTATAATTTTACACTTAACAAGACATATATTCAATCATTTTCTGTTCTCTCTCTTCATAAACATTTTAATGATATATTTTTCTCACTATAAAGTATTTTAGTTAATTAACAAAAATATCATCTAAACTCACTTTTACTTTTTATTGTAATTTAAAGATTATTTTTTCATATCAAATTAAAAAGTAACGAATAATATTATTAACCCAATTTACAATCAAATACTAAATTTTTTTCTAAATTTGTTTAAGATACTGTACTCAGTAACTCAAGGTTCCAAGATCAAAATGAGAGTAAGCTAATGGCGTTTTAATAAATTTTTCTAAAAATTAATAGTTTTTTAATAAGAAAAATTAATAACTTTAGAATGCCCAAAATGGTCCTAATATGTTTGCGGTCTCTTTGAGAATTGGGACGTTCAACTTAGGAAGAGGGGAGAGAGCGACAACAATGGCGAAGAGCGGCGCAGTTCGATGCCAGAGGATTGGGTGCGATGCCATGTTCACCGACGACGACAACATCGATGATTGCTGCCGATACCATGATTCCGTAAGATCAAAGAAAAGAAAACCCTTTCCCACTCCTCTTCCTCCCTCCATATCCATCGATTGAGCTCTGCGGTCTTCTTGGTTTCCGAGATTTGCCCTTCTATTTGATGTATTGATCACTTTGGTGCGGCGAAAGTTGAAACTTTGGATCATACGATCACATTGGTGCGATAAAATTTGCAACTGTGGGTCACAGGAGTGAGGCAAAGACTTAGAATCTCTGAGGCTTGTAGTTATTTGGTTAGACTAGGGTTTGCCCCGATTGATTTGGGTGCTCTGCTATAGTTGGTCACTTCGATTCCTTTTTTTTTTTTAACCTTTATTGAGTAATCGTCTGAAAAGGCTCGGCCTTCTAATGTTTGTGTGAGAGATGTAAACATTAGAGTAATTTCATCGGATGATTGGTTTCCCTGTTGGTTTTATTAGTTTAATCTAATGCATTTGCCAAAGTTTGTCATCAAGAGCTTGAGCAGAACGCAATTGGCAATTGCAAATTCTTATGGATCATTCATATGGCACATTCTTCTTCTCAAATTACAAATGGATATCGTGTTTTAATCCCATATATTTATGCTTCTAAGATTTCTTATGTGAAATGTTATGTGAAATTCTATATTTTTTCATATTTAGTTGCATTATCTTTTTGAGGTCCAGACTAGTTTCCGTTTCTAATGTTTTGGGAATTTTTTTTTTCACAGGGAGTAAGTGAAACTTCACTCTTCGTGAGTAGTTTACTTTTCAAGATAGCACCAACACGTTGCTAATCTAAGTGATATAACGTTTCCAGCCTATATTTCATGATGGTATGAAAGAATGGAGCTGCTGCAAGCAAAGAAGTCATGATTTTAGCCTATTTTTAGCTATTCCAGGGTATCTCTCTCTCCCTCTCATGCATGCAACACACTCAAACAGACTAGACTAATGATGATTTAAAAGCATTATTTTTGCACGATACTGATTTTATGCATTTGGAATCTGCCTCGGTATTGATATTAATATGTTACTAACTTCTATGCTCGAGCAACTTAGCCTGGTGTTGTACGAAGATTTATTTCTAGATGTTCATGTGAATCTGGATCTGTCTTTACATTGTTGATTCAATCTCATATGTTGATCTGATATCATCGGGCTTTATCTGGGGGTTACACATAGAGCGGAGGGGAATTTTAGATTTTTTTTGGGACTCATGTACCAGTAAGTAGAAACTTCATATACTCTCAAGGTGGATTATTAATGGACCATAAAACCCTGTTTGAATATGATTAAATACCACTGATCTGTGATTTAGTTCTTCGTTGTCTGGACACATTCCTATCAACAGACTCAAAATAATTGTCTAGGGACTGAAATTGTGGTGATCTTGGCAGTAGTATATCTCTGAATCGCTGATCCTTTTTCTCTAATTTGACTGTAAATTGCAAATAACTAATTATGATCATTTATCACGTTCACTTTTACCATCATGTTCTCTGTTTGCTCTTCATATCAAAGGGTTGTAGTCTCCATTATCTTGAGTTATATTACACGTTTTTTATGAGTAATTACATTTTTCTTATTAACAAGATCATTCCCCCTTCCAGCCTTCCCCTCAATAAAGAAACAGGAGTGAGAAAAGAAAATCCTCAATACTCATAGCATAAACAAACAAAACAGGAAGAGTGCCACTTTTCTATCTTTCTTTTTTCTTTTTCCTTCAGGGGGATATAGATACCGATACTGCAGGACCCGATGGCTATTGATCTAAACCATAAATCTACCATGAACAAGAGGCAATATTGCATGATGTCGTTTATTTCTTTTTTCTTTTGCCAAAACTATGCATCTCCTCTGTAGTTGCACCAAGATGTCACCCTAGTGCACAAGAATCCCACCAATGGGAAGCGCAAGATGCAGTCTTACAGTTTCCAGAGAAGACATTTCAGGGTGCATTTAACAAGCCTACTCACTAGCAGTCTCATCAAATGATGTCTTCTTGGCATATCCAGAACAACTATTCTGATGTTCCATTTTATCCAAAGCTTAACTGTTATCAGTTCAGGTGTCCTACTGGAAATTTCTTAGGTGACAATCATCCCAATTAGTTTTCGTTTACCCTATCATTGCTTGATCCTCCAGAAACCTTAATGTCAGATATGACTTACCATACTTTTACCACAATTCATTTTTGAACAGCATGCTATTCTAAACAATCCTGATAAAGATTATATATGTTTTGTCTTAGTAGAACTGCTCAACTTACATTGCAAAGAGCATAATCCTTGTGGCAGATGCAGTTGAACTTCTAGTGATTTTCTTTAACTTCACGAAGATACTTGTCAGTGATACTCGAGCAGATCTCTCTTTGGCAGTATGCAGACTGTAGTCTTCCATCTATTGAATGTACAGCAACACAACTTGCTTCATGTCATTCATATAATCCACCTCTAATCTATCAGTTCTTTCAGTTTGTAGTTGACAAACTAATTGTTTTCTCTTTTTTTATTTTTTATGCAATAACTCTATTTCTCTGGCTTAAACTAATCAATTTAGAAATTTAAGGAGATAGGCTAACAGTAAGATGTGCAGATTGAATAAAACTTTACCTGGTGGGCATGCTTGAATAAAAAATTACTGGTGTGAACTCCCGTTCGTTAGCAAATTACTTATTACTCTTTGATGAAGATGCAAGACAGGTAAACATACGACAGAGAAGCCGATTACAAAACCTGTCGCAGCAAATCCCAGGAAACCAGTTCCACTTCCATCTGCTGCTCAGAGTAAAAAAACAGATGATGCTTGTTCGAGGTGCCGCCAGGGCTTCTTCTGCTCTGAACATGGTATTTTGTTTCTTCTTCGACTCTTAACATATGAGAAGGGCTTTATATTTCTATGATTCTTCTCTGGAAACTTAAACCATTTAAGTTTGTCAGTTATGCATTTCTATTGTGGTGCTTTGAAACAAGTTGGTTATTCCAATTACTTAGAAATTATACATTTTCAGGCTCACAGGCCAGACCTTCAAAATCATCTGGACCCGATGTTACCACAAAAACAGACACCGAGAAAGCTCCTGCTCCAGTGAAGAAGATAGTCGGTCTTAATGAGCCTCAGACTTGCAGAAATAAAGGTTGTGGCAAAACCTATAAAGAGAAGGATAACCATGAAACTGCGTGCGAGTACCATCCAGGTCCTGCAGTTTTTCATGACAGATTGAGAGGGGTAGATGCTTCTATTTCCCACTTTCTGAGATTTTAACCTAATTCTTTATTCGATACGCCTTCCAACTTATCACAAATCCTTCGGGTAACTGTTTTGGCAGTGGAAATGTTGCGACATTCATGTGAAGGAGTTCGATGAATTCATGGAGATACCCCCATGCACAAAGGGATGGCACAATGCTGATGCTGTATAATCTGACAGTTGCCTTTGCTTTACTAAACTCTTATCTGCAATATGAGGGGCAAATCCCCAACATTGTAGTGAACTTGAACCTTGACATCTTTGCATTTCCTTTTCTCTGAAATTGTACCAAACTGTGAAGTCAATCTGTGACAATGCACTAAACTGTGACACCAAATATCTTCAGTGCATGAGAGGCTTGTCCTGCTTCTTTTTTTTTTTAAACGGTGTTAACAATTGGTTTGATTACTTACTAGAACTATGAGTAGGTATTACATTGTACCGCTGAAAGTGAAAACGTACAATTTGCCAACTATTTAAAATGTTCTAATATATTATTCTTATAGAAGGATGCTCGAGTGTTTACAATTTAAATATTATAAACAGTAGATTATAATAAATATATTTTACATTTTTTGCACTTTAGACCAAAATTTGATTTACCTGTGCCGTAACTTTCTTAGCATTTTTGTGCTGAACTGTAAATGTAAACGATGTTAACAGAAATAATAAAGTAGCTTAAATGATCCTACTTCTGTTAAATAAATTGTACTCAAAGAGAAAGAGTGATTAAAAAGTAAACTATTTAAGCTAAAAAAATTTATATATATAAATGCTGAACTTATAGGTATTTAAAACCAGATAAAAATACTATTGATTAATATTTTTGCTCAGAGATAAAAATACTAATTAGTTGAACGGTTTTATTAGGACTATAATAAATTAGATCATATTTAATAATAAATATAAAAAATAATTTATTTTGATAAAAATAAATTGGAACTCAATCGAGAATGTAAGTTAGGAAGTATCCTAAGTAGTACAAAACTAAGTTCTAAAGTACAAGTCAACAACTAAGAGGAAGTATGTGAGAATTATGAGCAAGTATCCTAAGTTATAATTCTCATATATCACATGAAATGAAGTCATCAACTGCAGTCAGAGGTCATTTTGGGTCCCCTTGTTTCTCCTCGGAGGAATGGACGGTAGGATCTGCGTCACTCCTACAATTCCCCAATCATCTGCCGTCCATTGGACTGCCCAAACTTTAACGCCAATGGGGAAGTTGTACAATCGTCGAACGAAACGAGAGAAGAATCGACTCCCTCCCTCTCTCTTGGTTGCTTCGGAATGGCGATGACGGTTGAAGGTAAAGCTCCTCTCTCTTTTCTCTTCATCTTCTATACTCGTTGGTGTTGAACTCTGTCTTATGTCTTTCGAATTCTAGGGTTTACGGGAAGTTTATCATGATCGAGTCAGTGGGATATATTAGAATTATAGCTTAGGATACTTCCTTTTCCCCCTGAAATGTAGGGTTTGGTTCGAAGAACGAAAAAGTTGGCGTCTTTCTTTAGCGATAGGAGTTTCTTGCTAGTGATTTGTTGAGTGGGGTTTTATTTCTGACGAATTTAAGTGGATTTGATGCCAATTTGGTTCTTGTAAGGCTCGGATTTGGTGAATTATTAGAAGCTGATATGTGACCATTTTGGGAAGAAAGATTCCTGTTTTCATCAAGCAATCTTTAGAGAAGGACTAATTGGAAACACAGAGGCTGTAAGAAATTTTTTGGGAATGGATAATGTGTGGTTTCTGAGGGCATAGTTTAACTAGTCAATCATTTAGGTTTCTATTACTTAACAAGTTTAAAGATTATCACGTTAATGAATGGGAACCTTTTAAGTTTAAACACAAAACATGTACCGTATATGTTTTGAACTGCAATAAGAAGTATTGAATAGATCATGTAGGAGAACCCTAGTACCCACATGGTGTTCAATAGATGCCAAGTCTGCTATTTATATGCCTTGTCTACAGTAGTCAAACAAAATGCTAAAAATACAGTTAAATAGTTTTGTCGTATGGATGATTTACTTATTAACTGCTGGGATGTACGTGTTAACTTGTACAAGAGAAATTGTGATGACTTAAATCTTGCTTAAAGTAGTCATTTTTGCAGCTCTTATGGCAATTTAAGCCAGTTAATCATCAGTAAGAAACCCCATAGGTTTACTTAGAATATGATCCCAATATTGGGATAATATTTGTTGGCAAGAAATTTGTCTTAGTGTAAAAAAATGTTTTCTTGGAGCTGCACGCACCTCGGCAAAATTCAATTTGATGGTTGAAAATGTCTTCTTGTTTCACCTATATTTGTTTGTTTGTGTCATGGCTTTTTGTCTGCATTATCCTATATACTAAAATACTAGATTAACGAGCCTACCTGATGTCCTTTGACTCTTTTCTGTTCTTTGCTTTCAAATCTTTGTACTGGATGCTGGCCTGGGGATAATTATCTTCTTGTGCATCTTGTGCAGTGTAAGTTGAAAATTCAGATTATGTGATTTTGTTCCCCTTTCATTCTAAATAAGAATTCACGTAGTTTTTCTGATATACAGGCTTGCTGGACTTGCTTTTATGTTCTCAGCTAGCATTCTGTTGCAAATACTGGTATGCTATAGTGTCTTGTTTTATATCATCTGGTACAGCTGAGGTTTGACTCATATTCTCATTCATTGCATGAACAGAAAATTTCCACGCACTTAGAAGTCGATGGTGCCATTGTAAAGCTGATGCTGTCCTTTTTCCTTTAAATGTTACTCTAGTGAATATTAACCTTGTTTGGAAAAGCACAAGTACTCAACAAGTATCAATTGAATGTTCAAATTTCTTAAGAATGATAGCAAACTTCTATATAATGTCTAAATATGGAGTGTAGGTTATTTTAGATTGCATGTCTCATCAATCATATGGTCTGCTCAAATCTGGTGCTTTCTAAGTTTTCTGTAGCTGGTTTAAATAGCCTTAGAGGTGTTTAGCAACCCCTAAAATTCTATCATGATACCAAAGAGGCCCTTATTGTACAGCTGTTGTATGGTCATCTACCACATTATCCAGCTGCAAATTTACAGTTTACCGAGTGTTCTGATCTCTACTACTCTTCGCATTCAAGGGTTAGCTCATCAGATGAATTTGGTTAGGTTGTCTTCATTGTCTTGTTAAAAATATAGTATGTACAAATTCGAGAGCCATACGAGGTAAGTGCCCCTGTTGGATGGTGAGATGTATGAAGGACAGCTGAATATTATGAATGTTTCTAAAGTGCAAGGACACAAGGTAACAGGACAACTGTCGGGTTGTCACAATTGGCAGTTCATTAACGTTGATTTTTAACATGATGAAATTAGCTACCAGGGAAGATAGGAGTAAGTATGTTAGGATTGTACCTGCATCAACTGTGATTTATTATCAGGGTAGATGTAAATACAGATACATATCAAGGTCTAAATCCAGCTGTTATTTCTTGTGTATGCCAAGTTATTATCAAGGTCTTCATTTCATACTTGTTGTGTTGGAGTTTAATTTTCAGTACTTGGAAGTCATCAATGAATCAGTCTTTTATTTGTTTCTAAAATAAATGTGATTTATGGAATGTTGTTGTGCTGGTGCAGGCTTGTGCTTTATACAATAATTGGTGGCCTATGTTATCAGGTGAACATAATATTATTAATCAAAATGAGTTGGCCTTTTCTTTTTTATGGTTTATCTGCTAACATAATCATTACTTCCAAAGCTCTCATGTATGTCGTGGTGCCTATGCCTTGCTTATTCTTTGGAGGTGGATCCACACAGTTCTTGACCAGCAGGGAGGGTGGCGCGTAAGTTTTCAGTTTTTCCCCAATTCTTGCTAAACTTTTTCAAGTTTCGGAAAGCTGTTCATTCTTGAATCACGAGATTCACTTTGTGGAACAAGAAAGCAGAATTTTTCTCAATTCCTTTTTTTTTTTCATGTTACAACTTACAAGATAGGCTGATGCATAATTTCATTTTCCAAGTGTACAAAAATATTAAATATTTCAATCAGCTGTTAGTTGCTGCTAGAAAGTCGCAAAAGCAGCAAAACTTTGTATAGTTTGTTTGGTTGTAATAGTATTTTGCCTACGGTTTGACTAGTTCTTCAAAGTGTCTAGCAGTCTATAAAGTGGCTCTGGAAACTGACAAATATTTTGTGTTGTTTGTCACAAATATTATAAGCTCCTTAATTGGATGCACACTGGATGCACATATATTATATAGGAATTATCTCTATTGTTGTATCAACAAGGGAAAATTGTTCTAGTGTTGGGATTTCTCACCATTTTATTCTTGTTCTTCAGGTGGATAAATGCTGCAAAATTCCTAACCGGTGCATCTGCTGTAGGAAGCATTGCAATTCCAGTAATCCTGAGGCACGCTAACCTAATTGAGACTGGAGCTATGTTTATAGAGTTCACCTCTTTCTTCATCCTTGTCTGCACAGTGTTGTGCTTCCATCGAGTCAGCCTCGACGAAGATTGGTAAAAGAGCCACCTGATATTACTGACCTGAAATTTAGAAATTTACCTGTAACCCGACAAATTTGTGCATTCGGTTGTTGCTACATGATCATCTTTTTTACTTGGTGGAGAAATTTGTTGCTTGTATACGTCGACAGACGAAGTAACAGATTCTTCTTTTTCTTTCTATTCTTTTTTCCTCTACCAGTCTTTAAGTGCTATATTTTAAATATCTTAGCCATTGAAATATTAATGCACCATGGTGCTTCTGGGTATATAGCAATGGTACTTATACTTGAAAACAATACATGAGTTTACTGGTGGTACTTGTCACTTGCCCTCAGGCCTCAGGCTAACAGAGCCAGATTAAGTTATACATAGTGGTAGAAGGAAACAATCCATGAAATTTCCTGATAATTAAACAAATGTAACAAAAGGAGACGGCAAACTAAAGCCACCCATGTTATATTTGTGCAAGAAAACCTTCCATTTATATTTTTCTTTTCAACTGGAAATTAAGACGTTTCTCACTGGTTCTATTGCTAAAGAAAAATAAGATGCAACAAACTAGGAATGAGAAATATGGAGGTTGCTGCCTTTGAGTACAGAAATCTTGTCTTCCTTGGTTCCTTTTATGAATTAATCTGTTCTTTAGGGTAAGCATTATGGATTTATTAATCTTATGATATTTTTAGTAAAATTGATAATATAAGTTTAGAAATGGCATTAAAACTAAGAGACAGTTTGGCCGAGTGGTCTAAGGCGCCAGATTTAGGCTCTGGTCCGAAAGGGCGTGGGTTCAAATCCCACAGCTGTCATTTTATTTTACTAATTTTGTCTTGCTAATTTGAAGAAAATAAGGTTTTAATATTTTTGTTTCCATATTTTAATAGGGAAATTTTCAAATAAAACACATATATTTTCATCATTTTCTGATTCTCACTCTTTTTGAGGATTTTATAACTTTCCAATAATTTTTTATATGGCGACTTAGCTAACAAATCTCAATTATTTTTCAAATAAAAGTGTATTAATTAAGGAATTTCTTATTATGATATTAATTCTAAAATATCTAGATTATCCTCTGGGATTTTAGAAATATGATCGGGAGTTAGAAATTATGTGTTAAACTACTAATTGGCATTTGATTTGCAATCGAAAATGAATAAAACTAGGTCAAACTAGACGGGATGAATCTCTCTTCTTTTTTTCTTTTTTAAGAAAAAAAGCTCTTAGGTTAGTAATTACATTTAAGCGAAGAGATATGTTACAACAGCCCATTAGGCCATTGCTAGTGCATAAGAATAAATAAGCATTAAGCATAAAGGAAATATAAGATATAAATGAAACAACACTTACAACATACAAACACAACTGGCTAGCTAATTATAGTTTTATCATGATATTCATGGATCTTGAAGCAATATAGCAACTTTTTGACTCTGCAATGTGCGGTGAAAGTGATAAATGCCATAAGAAATGTAGATGCAGTGAATCTTCTCCTTATGCATGCTGCCTTGATTGTAAGACGAGATGTTACACAGAGAAGCAAGGTATGGAGATAATAATTGTTTCTCTACTATGTTATTGATACACTTCTGGTACTTACTTTATGTAGGACTAGGCATTACAACTAAGGCAGATTAAGCTTCTAAGCTTCTAGCGGAGATAAAATGAAGACTCTTAGTCCTAGTGTTCTATCTATTATAAAAGCCATAGCTAGATATGGAATATATATCATTATTTCTACTTTCTTATCTAGGATTTACAAGATTGTTTTGCTTGATAAATTTAAGATTATTTTGATTTTTTTTTTCTTTTTGCCGTTTCATGTTTTCATTATAAAATCAGCTAATTTTACTAATTTCTAACTAAATTATACTTATTTTGTTTCATTTACTGCGAATTCTCCTAGTGGATCATTTTTATCTTCATATCGGATGTCGATCCTGCCCGACCTGACTCGACCCGACCCGTAACTGATGACGACGACTCGAGGAGGGGCATACAAGTCATTTAACCCACTTAAATAAAAGCGAGGCTAAATCTAGGGTTTTCGTAACATCACCGAGGAAGACGAGGGAGGCGGCGAGCTTGATCGAGGAGGATGCAGATCTTTGTGAAAACCCTAACGGGGAAGACCATCACCCTCGAGGTCGAGAGCAGCGACACCATTGACAATGTCAAGGCCAAGATCCAGGACAAAGAAGGTGATCCCTCTTCCGTTCTCTCTTTATGGACTCGTTTTGTTCTGAATGTTGGATACGATAAAAACCCTAAACATATGTGCATGAATTGGCGGCAGGGATTCCTCCGGACCAGCAGCGTTTGATCTTTGCTGGGAAGCAGCTCGAGGATGGGAGGACCCTTGCTGATTACAACATCCAAAAAGGTCCGATTTTTAGATATTCACTACCTTCGGTTTCTAATTGATTGGGTTGGTACCTGATTAGTACGTGAATTGGTTGTGTTCGATTTGATCGGTGGTGTAGAGTCGACGCTGCATTTGGTGCTGAGGCTGAGGGGTGGGATTATCGAGCCTTCTCTCATGGCTCTTGCAAGGAAGTACAACCAAGACAAGATGATTTGCAGAAAGTATGTGTGTCTATTTTCTTTCCCATTTTTGGTTGCTTATTCTGTATAAAAATGTTAATTTTCATCATTTTGTTTGAGAAAAATTGTTACTTAAGCATTGCAAAGATTGCCTTCGGGATCACTTGACCATCTGCTGCTTTTGTTAGACCTGAATATGGATTTGATAGTGGAAGTAGTATATATGCTAATGTGGGCTAGTGTTAATTCTACATTTCTAATACACTTCTTTCAATCTGAGATCATCTTCTCCATCAACATTTGGGGTATTTGTTAAATGAAAGAATGCTGATGTTAACATATTCTTTTCCATTCTGTGCTGATGCTTGATTTTATTAGTTTGTCCCCATTTAAGCATTTTATATGTCGGAGATTGCCATGTCTCTGTTATCTCTAGTATATATGTGGTCCTGTCTCTAGAAACAAAATGAATGCTTGTAGCCCAGTTCCTTATCATATGCTAAGCCCACTTTATGCGTAATATGATAAATGATATTAGTACATGTATGGGGATTGTTAATGTATGCTATGATATTAGTACATCTAAGGGGATTGCTTTATTGTGATATCTTCTAACTAGTGTTTTGAGATCTTTTTATATGATTCATAGGTGCTATGCTCGTCTGCATCCCAGGGCTGTGAATTGTCGTAAAAAGAAATGTGGTCACAGCAATCAGGTAATCTTTAATTCTATTGCGATGTGACAAATGTTATTTAGGTGCCCACCTTGGAATTGTGAACTCTACTGAAATGTATACTCTTTATTCTTCTGAAATTGTGAACTCTACTGAAATGTATACTCTTTATTCTTCTGAAATTGTGAAACATATAATGAAATATTTCCTTGACACATTTCTCTGGTGCTCTTTTTTCGCAGCTGAGGCCGAAAAAGAAGATCAAGTAGACTCTCTGGTGTTACGTTCCATGTTTTGATTCTGAAGAAATGTGGAACATGTGGCTAGGTTGCCCTCTAATTTAGTCTCTACTTAAGTTTTATTTACGAATTCACCTTCCATTTGGTTTCCAAGTACTGGAAGAAGCAACTTGTTTGGTAGACATATGAATCTTTCATTAATCAATTTTGTGAACTCTCTATTTGCTTCTTGGGTGGTCATTTTTCCTATGTTTTGTGGTTTAACACATCTAATTGAATTATTTTTCTGAATTCAAATTGCCTAATTAAGATCCAGTACATTTCCAATGCCATTTTCACCCTTTTTATTCCCCTTTTTCTATCATAGTAACATGAACTCACAAGAGGAGATGAAAAAACCATGATGATTAATTACCACAGAATAAACTATCCAATCCTTGTAACAGTAACATCACAACAAAGCCTAATAACTTTTATGCACATCCTCTCCTATTGCAAGAGTGGGACATGAGGACCAAGTATAGGCCAACACCACCCTTGGCATCTGCAACCTTAGTCCCACAGAGAGCTTGAGCATCACTTCTCCAAGCAGGATCAAAGGCTTCTGCTCTTGCTAAGCTTGAGACCTCAAATGTCACCTCTACATCTGCCTGATGACAAGAACTAAATTTCAGAGTAGCTACAATTGACAAGCTTTTTTAAAAAAATAAAATAAAAAAGAACAAAAGAAAGTTGGATTGAAATGATAAAGACTAGCCTGCACAGTCCGTAGCCCTTTTACTTCAAAACAATCCTCACCCCTAACAATCTTGTGATGGACAGAGACTTGTCCTCCCCTTAGAGATTCCAGTTCTTCAATTGGCCATTGCACCAGTTGTCGACCACTGGCATCAAGCCAAATAGTTCTCGGAATCGTCTATAAACAATCAAAGAAGCAACAAGCTTAATGACTCAATGAATTTATCATTAGTATCTAAACAGGGAGAGCAGCATATAAGTATGATGGCCTTTTTGATTGATTATTCCAAGACATTCGATTTCTACTAATTTTATTAAAACTGACCTCAACTCCGGCCCAACCTTTTACCCTGTCGGCCGGCGCGCCGTCCGACTCATTCACCCACCCCCACAGGATCCTACGCCTCTTAGACGGATCGTAGAACGTCTTTGACGCATAGAAGTTGCCGTAGTCATACCTCAACCCTGTATGATCGTCGACCGCCGTGCTGTCCGGCAAGTACCGATCAACTGTACAGTCGTACACCCCTAACGTATAATACTCGATCCTTTTCCAATCCAAACTAACTTTCAACACATGCCTCGTCCCCCCGCCGTATGCCGAACCATCTAGGCCGTCCTTCCCCTCGACGGCCACAGGGAAAAAATCCGGGCACTCCCACATGCCGGCGCCCTTAACGGAGTGCAACGGATGTTTCGCCTTGATCCAGTACCGGAAGTCCTTGCTCCTGTACATAATTGCCAACCCTCTCTTCACCCACAAGCTCCCGACTATAACTCTCCAGTGCTTATCGGCTCCATACCACGCCGTCGTCGGATCACGAAACTCGCTGGCATTTATTCCGAGCACCGGAACGATCAACGGGTTGTAATCCGGCTTGACCCAATCGCGGAGATACGGGTCCGATAAATTCTTTGGAAGTGCAATATTTTGGACCTGATCATTGCGGCTGTCAATGCCAGTATACAAAATAGCGGGTTTGTTACCGGGTAGGATCGTTGTGGAGCTCGAACGGCTCCGATGGGTAGATCGCCGGATTGAGAGAGATCCAGTTGATCAGGTCCTTTGAGACCGAGTGGGCCCATACAATGTTGGCCCAAACTGCACCCTTAGGGTTGTACTGGTAGAATAGATGGTACATGCCATTGTAGTACATTGGTCCTGCATAATTTACATATATAATTTGCAATTATTGACCTCTTATTAGATTCAAAGGCTATAACTTCAAATATGTTATCAGAACATAGGATTTAAGGGCTTTAATAAGATGAAAAGAACATACCATTTGGATCTGCTTGTGATTGTTCATGGCAGCATTGACATATAGACAAGGAAAAGAACATAAACGTTAGAATGAGAATAAGAAAAATAATTCATTTGTATAAATATGAAATACGTCGTGCTGACAAATTAAAAAAAAAAGAAAAGATCCTAGTCATTAAAATATAATCCAACGGACCAAAATCACCACGTTCCACAGACACCAGTGTGACGGTTGAAATGGGGTGCACGTTAGCAAATCTAGGTAGATTGATGCAAAAATGCGCCATATTTCTCGAGAAGTATACTATGATTATATTGGGAGGAAGAACAGGACTATGAAATGGGGAAGATCAGTGAAGAAATATACCATTAATCCAGTTCTTGATAGGCTGGAAGTGATACTTTGGCTTTAACTTGGTGTCAAGAGTAGTAGAAGATGAAAGGGATTGGAGTTGTTTGTAAATCACATGAGAGGCCTCAACTACTTCACTCCTCTCAGAGAAGCACCATTGCCAGAGAAGCACCATTACCCATGTCCCAGAAGCTCCACAGAGAGTACTCATGGAGAAAAGAGATCATATCATGAGAAGAAAAACTTATATGAGGAGTGATAGGTTCGTGCATGTGTACACTTATATATAAGAAGAAGAAGAAGAAGAAGAAGAAGGTGGTGGAGTATTTGGAAAGTTGTGATATATTATGACATGATCACAGTGGTGGAGGAAGTTCTAAATTACTTAAATTAAGTAGCTTTTAAACTTAATATTCCTACAAGAATCATGTGGTACTAGATGGAATCTGGGAATTTCCTGAAGGTACTTTGTAACCAATCATGGAATGCCAATGCAAGAAGTTCATGCAGTCTTGGCTGCAGAGGATCTACTGCCCTAATAAATTGGGGTTAGTAGAGATTAACCCATTAATACTTTGTAATTTTCTAGGTCAAGTATGGCTTATTTCTATCTTGGGTAGCCTAAAAGCCTCCTCAATTTATGGATGAGCAAGTAGGGGGTTGATGTAATTATGAGCCATGGGGAATTGTGCATGAGCATTGGAGTAAAAATCTTTGATCAGTCAAACCTGAGATCACTAGATGGTTTTTGGCCTCATCAACTACTAGTGATGGCAGAACTCTTCAGTAGACAGACTGTAGAATTAATTGTAGTAGTTGCCTCCTATGCCCAGAAATCTACAGAAGGTTATAAAAAGTCTAGCTTGATTCAAGATCATAAAGTTTCAGACTGAACTGAAGTCTGAGTTCTAGGTTAATTTCCATGTACAGATGATATTATCAGATTAAATTTCAACAGTCTCTTTCTTGTAATTCAGAGACTGTTGAGCATGTTGCATCCTATCAAGAGGTTAGAGGAGGTTTAAAAGCATGGTCTCCAGAAAAATTGGCTCTGATACTATGTTAGATTACTGGATATTTCAAAACTTAAGCTATTAGTAATGCACTAATAACATCTATTATGCCTTTACTATAAAAGAAAGCTCAATGTGGTTGCAACAACCATATGGACATCTTGAGCTTCTGCATTTAAGTTTCAGTTCGAAAAGGCAACATCTTCCATCGAAAACATTACAATTTCAGTGTTTACGCGTTTAAAGTTGATTTCTTTTATTTTTTATGACTGTCTTCTGAGACTTCACATAGTGATTGAAAACTAATTCCTTTAGAATCAAGTTGCAGATTTGTTTCATCTTAAGAGAAGCAGAATAGATCAAGTGTCTACTTGGTTTATAAATCCATTAGTTGTAATTTTTATATGGCATCAAATTTTTGGTGCAGATAACCAGATCATAGTGTGGTTGAGCAATGCAGGCATGAGGATGTTCTGGGAAACTCTATTTACAGCATCAACCTTCCATTGCAGTACTCACAATGTCTGAAGACAACCTACAGTGAGTATTCAATAAGGATACAATTATCTATGCAAATTTTCATTTCCCCATATATAAGAATAAATCTTCACAATATCTTAGATTGGACAATTGCAACAGAGTTTTATAGATTAATAAGAGTATATTTTGGTAGTTTCAGATAACTATAAAAAAATTATTCTTGCATCTAATCTATTACATAAATTCCTACCTTTCTCCTTCATCTACTTGGTAAATTATTTCGGGATCTATACTTAGATCTCCTGAACTGTTTACTGTTTTTACGCAAACATCTGAGTCGTCGCTCGTTAATACTTCAAATAAAACATCTCTGAAATGTATATTTTATTAGTTATCTATTTTAATTTTTATTAAAAAAAATATATCAAGCAACTGTCAGTGATTAATTTTAGGTTCTTTATAAACAATTTTACTATTATTTTAGATTAAAAAAAAGTTATAAGTAAGATGAATATTTGACATTTTATTTTTATATTTGTAATTAACCCAAAATATTTCTACTGGGAATTTATGAATGAAGTGATAAAGTGCATGTCTTATTAAATATGGTACAAATTTCTCTCCTGGATAAGTTCTTCATTGTTTGGTGGAGAACCTACTCACCTGAAAGGGAAGATTAATAATGAGTTAATGCCA
Organism: Typha angustifolia; assembly: GCF_048772165.1. NCBI lineage: Eukaryota > Viridiplantae > Streptophyta > Magnoliopsida > Poales > Typhaceae > Typha > Typha angustifolia. The sequence goes on from NC_133239.1 coordinate 3,815,220, forward strand.
AGGCTTTTAGGGCTTCATTAGGGAAAGGATTCAAATACAACCAAAGAATTATTTTAGCCTTTACGAAACGGGTGTTTGGTCTAGTGGTATGATTCTCGCTTCGGGTGCGAGAGGTCGCGAGTTCGATTCTCGCAACACCCCCCTACTTTTTTCAATAATATTTGCTGTAAAATTACAAAGAACACCTCGTCTTTTGGTTATATTATATATGGAATCATCCCTTTTTATTATTATTATTATTGACAAATTAATAAAGTCTATACTTTGTTTAAAAAAATATATAGCACGCCAAACATAAGGACATGATGGGATAGTTCGCCGATTTCGAATTATATTTTTATATTTCCTAAATTACTCTTATCTTTTTCTTTTAATATGATCTTTGAGATTAAAGAGAAAGTTCTAAATTCATTCATCTTATGACTTATATTCAGTATTTTAGAGGCTTGATTTAGTTCTATTATATTGATTTAGTTTTAGAGGCTTGATTTGATTCTATGATTAATTTAACATAATGGTTAGTTTTTTTTATAATAGAAGCTCATGAAGCAGAGAGATCTTCGACATTGAAATTTATCTTTTTAATTAGAAAATATTGTGCATATTCTTTTTTATAATTTATAAATCATAATATTATCAATGATTAGGATTTCCCAATGGTTAAGAATATAACTGCGTAACTATAATCTTTTATATATTACCACCTTAGGGTTAAAAACACAGATTGAATATCATCCGACAGAGGTTTTTCTGTCCATCTTGATATCCAAATTTAAATTTATATTTAAATAATCTAGTATGTGAATCAATATTCATGTATATCGACTAAGTCAGTATATAGCTAAGACACAAGGATTATTTTTTTTTTTAAAAGAAATGTATTAATTAACTTCCCCTAGTACAGAAGGCGTCGTTGATAGCAGCCAAAAGAGATATACAATAGGGTGGTAAGGATCCCTCCCAAGTACAATTGAAAGCCATATTCCTATCATAATTGCGAGCTAGTTAATTAGCCTCACGATAGATATAATATAAAAGTAAAAATAAAAGTAGATTAAAATACATACAGTCAGTCATTAATAATCATCAATAATAGTAGCAGCTGCCCAAGGTGCCTAATCGAGGTTCTTCAAGATATTTATAAAGAGCAGCGAATTGATTTCAATTATAAGGTAAGTGATTCCACACTGATTAAAAAAACTAAGAACCTCATGCAACCCATAATAAGATTGTCTTAGGCTGTCTAGCTGAGTTATTTGGGTCATATAGTTTGCTCACCACCAAATTCCAGCAAACAATCCTTGGAATAAGTCTCAACTTCCAAGTTCCAACCAAATATATATACAAATAATTTTCTCTTGAGAATATAATAACTGATGAGAAGCATATGCAATGCATGAGTTAATAACTGAAAAGATCCCCTGTTCATTAGCTGTTATATATATTATAATTATAATTATTTGGCCTCTCTAATAAGGATTTCATTTTTTGAGTGCCATTAGGATCGCACTTAAATGATTAAAATGACTCCTATTGTAGGAGTACTTTGTATTTATGATAATTCTCAGTAGAAGTTAAATAAAGATTCCAAAACAAATAATAAATCTTAAAACCCACTCAATGCCAACTTTAGCACTAATCCAATTAAATAAGTAATCTATAAATCTAAACAGTAAGCACTATTTAATGCATCATTACTGCTTTAAGTCCTTTTCTAAACCAGTGGCCATCCCATTATCAAAAGCTAATCGCAACTGAATAACTACCTAAAAGTGGTAATCCCTTGTGATCCTCATTTATATCCTCAACTATGACTTACTATCATACTCCCATTTCTTAAAAAAATAATTAATGCTTATAATCTACTTCTAAACTACTTAGAACTTAATAATTGACACCCTTACAACAACAAACAAGGTATAGAGTTATATTTTAGATAAATATGATTATTATTATTATTATTTTGACGCTTTAAATAGATAATAATAGATAGGGAGAGGAGAGTGAAAGAGAGAGAGCTAAGAACATTTTTATCCATTTAATTAGTTAATTAATTTTTGAGTAATTATTTTTTTCTAGTATTATAAAGTATGTAATTAACCCTTTACAGTTTAAACCCTCCTCCTAACTTTTAAAGATGGAAAGAAACAAAAAGGCTTACCCAAAAGAATCTCCATCGTCTTCTCTCCACTGGGCACTGGACCGTTCCTCCCAAGTTTGAAGGAGGGGAGTTTGAAGCAGAAAAAGTCTGTAATCATATATATTTATAATTTGGTCAAGCAAAAGTTATGATCCACACGACCTACCGCTACCACTCCCAATCCCAAATCCTTCCTTCAATCCAACTCCACAACAGCAAAAGGTTCTCAGGTTTGAAACCCATGATCTAAAGTTGGGAATTTTTTTTCCCTCTTTTTTTTTTTGTTTTTCTATTGCATTTGACCCACCCCACTCCTTTGAATCCTCCCTTTTGCCAGCCCAGCCATGACCCAAGTGCTTCTTTCTCCTTCCCACCTCCCTTCTTCTCCAAGTCCCCCCCTTTCTTGCAACTCGAGTGATATCTCACCGACCCATTTAGGCAATCAGGGATTGGGAGCAACGGTCGAAGTAGTGGAGGAGGACCCAAGAGAGGGGAGGAAGAGAGGAGCGGGAGTGGAGGAGGAGAAGGAGGAGGAATTGCCCGTGTTGGCGTTGCTCTTTACTTTGTTGAGGAAGTCCTTGTTGAGTTGCAAGACGGAGGGGGACGAGGAGGAGGAGAGCCGTTCGATGGAAATCGGATGGCCAACGGAGGTGCGGCATGTGGCCCATGTCACCTTCGATCGGTTCCATGGGTTTCTCGGGTTGCCCGTGGAGTTCGAGCCGGAGGTCCCTCACAGAGCCCCGAGCGCCAGGTTCGTTCTTTCTTCTTCTTCTTCTTGGTTGATTCACGATGTCTTAATGCATCTTCTGGGAGGAATTTTAAAGTTTTTGCAAAGTAAGAAGAGGAAGATTCTTCTTTTTTTTTCTTTTTTTGAATTGCTTCAATTTGATTAGTAAGAGTAAAAGGTCTGAATTTGGTGAACTGATAAAGTTTTCAGTGTCATGGATTTTTTTTTTAAAATTTCTTGAGGCACAAATGATGTCTATTTTGTGATGGGTAAATAAATTGTTAGTAAGATTCTTTCAATCATGCATAGATTATTGTGAGTTCTAATGCTATCAATGGAAGTTATGGAACCCACCTCTTATCTATTGTGTCAGCTTTGTCAACTTTGTGGTAGGTCCTTGTTTCTCTTCATTATTGCTGGAAGCTTGTTCCTATATCGTATTAAAGAACTGTGACCATTGTCTTTATTGATCCTTCTTCTTGAATTAAATTGCTCTATTTGTATAGCCGTACATCTAGTCAGGATTACATCTTTAGCTCTACTCCGGTGTGACATGCATGACACAGTAAATCTATTTGAGCTCATTACATTTTTTATAAGACCAGAGACCATCCTAGATTCTGTGGATAGTACGAAAAGTTCTTTTACATTGTTCAGCCAGATTGGTTGCACAATGGATAGTGAATTCTGGATCCCATCACGCCTTCAATCTTTTATTCAATCTTGACTAGTATTATTTTTCTTTATTCGTAAAGGTACCAATATTACAGTTAACATGCTTCCTGGTTGTTCTGCCAGTGTACCTCTATTACCACCTTTTGAAAATTTTCGAATAGTCATGCCTTGTCCTTTATTTGATAAGCATCTGTAGAATAATATGTACTGAAGAAGAGTCCTCTCAAACTCCACCATCTGATGGCTCTGTTGCAGCTGGGTCATGTTCTAGGGTTCAATCAGAAGGATATCCACAATTATGCAGATCTTTGGAGCTGTGTAACCAAATTCTTATAATGCATCATCTATTATATATTACTAGTTACTATTCACATAAACTTCCACTGGTCAGAAACACCCATATGGAATTTTAATCATTGGTTATTTCTTACTGTCTCATTATTAGACGTAGTTTGATTCATCATTTTTTTTTCCATGCAGTACAAATGTGTTTGGTGTTTCAGCCGAATCTATGCAGTGTTCTTATGATTCTAGAGGGAATAGTGTCCCAACACTACTTTTGCTAATGCAAAGACGTCTCTACGAGCAAGGGGGGCTTCAAGTATGACTGCTAATTTGCTATTGTTTCTTAATCTACTTTCTATGACTCCTTGATGCTTGAAAAGTAAATTGGGTCCTCGTTATATATATTCAGGCAGAAGGCATTTTCAGAATCAATGCGGAGAATAGCCAAGAGGAGTATGTGAGGGACCAACTAAATAGGGGAGTTGTGCCAGATGGCATTGATGTTCACTGTTTGGCAGGTCTGATCAAGGTAATTCTGCCAGCCCCTCCTCTCCACACAGGCATACAACACTCTTACTGATGTACTCTATATTATGGCTTGTGCACTGCAATTTTTGTTTCAGCTAACAAAATTTATTTCTTGACTTCCATGTTAATTTCCAATTAAATCATCAGTTCTGATTTCTTCTTGTCTTGTGGTTGTTTTGTTAGCTTGCATCAGCCTGTGCATGTTCTTTTTCCTCTCATCGGTTGACAAATACTCCAATCTCTTCTGTCAATGAAGAAGAGGATATAACTACTCCACCCTTTATTTAATCAAGGTTACCTATGTTGCCATTTCATATGTAGCTTTGGCAGTTGGTACCCATCATTAATTCAAGGATTCTATTTCTAATGATTGGCGAGGTTTAATCCTGCCTTTGGCATCAATTATCGACATGTTACTGACATATCAGAAAATTCCTCTCATTAATGTACCCAAAACAGAAAATTCAGTATAGTTACTGGCTTGTGTGAGTTTGTACTCTGGAGATCTGTTTTGATTGTATTTTGTGAATTATCCCTATCAGCCTCTTCAGAAAAGTCTTCTTTGCAAAGTAGGACAGGATCTTTTTCTGTTTGCTTTATTTTCGTTTATCTCCATTTAGATTTATTGTTTGGAGAAGTTAGTTTGAGATTGCTTAGGAAAGTCTAATGAAAGACAATACAGTTTGGAAGTACCTAACTCTGGCTGACACAAAGTTGGTCCTTACATTGCAAACGATGTTGCATTTTGATATAGCCCTTCACTCTTCATATCTGCAGCTTTACTTTGCAAGTCATGAATATGATATCCTTTTAAAATAGGAAGATTTGTGCTTGGGTGCTAAAGAAAATATGTATCAAACTGCAATAGGAAGACTTCCATTTTCCACGATATTGAAATTCAATAAATTGTCTCTGCAAGTTGAGTGCTATTGGCCAAATTTCTTGTACAGATATTTTCAGTAGCTTTATGGATATCATGGACTTACTTGTGTACAGATCGATAATTTTCACTATCTTTATGAATATATGTGAATCAATTTGCTTCTCATGTAATGCTTCTTTCATTAGGAAGATGACTTCTATAAGCTGTGATCATGTTATACTTGACGTACAATTTTCATTTCCCTTCTGTAGGCCTGGTTTAGAGAACTTCCTAGTGGATTGCTCGATTCTCTTCCACCCGAGGAGGTGATGCAGTGTCAAACAGAAGAGGATTGTGCTCAACTTGGCAGACGTCTTCCACCAACAAAAGCTGCTTTACTTGACTGGGCGATCAATCTGATGGCTGATGTTGTCTATGAAGAACAGAGAAACAAGATGAATGCACACAATGTTGCAACAGTATTTGCTCCAAACATGACACAGGTATGAAGGTTTTAGATTTGTCATTCCACTTTCTATTGTCTGGTTTGAACTTGAACGAAACATGTGTGGTTTTACCTTTTCTTCAGCTGATCATGATTCATCGCAATTCCACTTTATCTTGCCTTCCTGACATGCGCTTTTGTCAAATATCAGCTTATATATAGTTATATGTTATATATGTCAAACATTGACATCTACATTAATTGATAAATGCAGATGGCAGATCCTTTGACTGCTTTGATGTATGCTGTTCAAGTGATGAACTTTCTCAAGATGTTGATTATGAAGGCACTTAAAGAGAGACAGGAACCCAATTTAGAGGATTCTGGGATCACCCCTATCGACCCATCAGATGACAATGGCCATCAAAATCCTCAGATTCCTCTGGAGGCTTGCAGTGAAGAAGCACCAGAAAATGTTTTTGTTCATGAGGAACCAAATAGCACTACATACCTCCCTGAAGAAAATTCCCCTACTACTGAGTCAGCTGATACTTGTCATCCCCCTCATGAAAATGTCATCCCTGAAGGAGCTGAGACTCGGTGCAGAAATGAACCTTCTTCTGAGAATCTGCCAAGCATGGGCGGCTCAACCAGTGGCCCAGAAACAGCTGCTACTGGTTCTAAGTCAATTCAGTTAGATTACCAGTGGAACAAGACAGGCTGGTGTTCTGGCCAAAAAAGAGGAACAAGAAAGGTTAAAGGACAAACCACAGTTCGAGCAGCACTACCTGCTGAGAAGTCGAAAGGAACAAGCATTGTCAGCCGTATAAATACAAATCTAGAGCACATCGAATCATGGAGGTGAAATGCTTAAGTGGGTCTTTTGTTGTTGTATGACTGATGTGTATTTGCCGATAGAATTGAGTTGATTTATTTTGCATTTACTTCAGATTTCCTCTCTAGAGTATGATTTCATGTTTTAACAGATTATGTACTAACTGTTTCTTTCTGGTTTCTGATAACTGTTAGCAAGTGTTCTTGTTTCTATTGCATACCTGTTTACTCTTCTTAGTTTTAATTGACAAGCTAATAATGATGCATCTTTTATCATTCTTTTGGAGTATAATTTTCATATCTTATCATTCTTTCTGGGAAAACATTGTAACTTATGTAAGTTGAAGCACCATTTGAATTGCCTCAGGAGTTGACAGCAGCTAGTGACCAAGAAGCCCCTTTGCCTTCGATTTTGGCTAGAGCTTTGCTTGAAGATAACTATGTCACTAGACATTCAGTTTAAATTGGTGCTCTTTATTCTTTAATCTGCTATACTTGATGACAAAGTAATTTTTCTATAATTATTTATATAATTACTACTTCATTCTTTAAATATCATATTTATTATGGAATAAGATCAAACCAGGTTGGATAATAGCAATACAATATGCGTATCCATAATTTTTTCGGATACAAGTAGCAATGATGTCGGATATATTCGGTTCTTCATCATTTATTTCTTAGCTTTGTATAGTCGAAATATGTTTTATTATGATGAAGTGCATCAAAATTTATATATGACGATTGCGGCATAGAATTTATTATTGCAAATCGAAAAATTAAATGTAATTAAATTACAAAAAAAAATTCTCTCTTATTGAATAGGAGAGTTGAGGAATGAAATATGAGAAATTTTATGTGAATTAAGAAAAATTAGAGAATAGTAATTCGAGGTTGATATTTAGTGAAGTTATTATGTCACTAATAAAGAAGAAAATAAGATGGAAGGAAGCTGAGTTGGTGTCACTAATATTAGAAAATATTAGTTATTTTTAATTGAATATTAATGAAAAGAGGTTAGAGATACACTTAGGTAATTAAACCAAATAGAAATCAGGTGTTACTTCTTAGTCTATACTTATTTTGCTTTTATAGTATTTTTTAATTATTTATATTTAGATAGTATTATTTTAACCCATATTCATATGGCAATTCAAATATGAATGCAAATTCTTGGAATCTAACTTAAAATATCAAGCTTGAATTGAATTGAAAAGATTCAATTCGAGCCTGAGCCGAGCTGTGGCCTATTTGAGCAGCATGATAAGCATATTTAAGCCTATTTTAAATGAAGCTTAATTCAAGTCTAAATCTAGGTAGAATCAGACTTGACTTAGAATCTCTAGCATAAATCAACTTTAAATTAAATCTTAGAGAGTCCACACTTAATAAAATAAAATTAAACATATAACAAAATTAGAATTTATTTATTAAATTGAGCCTTATTGAGTCGAGCTCAAGCTCGGCTTGGAATTATTTTATATATAAGCCGTGCTTGATCGAGCCGAGCTTGAGCCGGCTAGATTATTTTTTAGAGCCCTAATTGACTTCATGTATCATTAATTATGGATCAATTTGTTTTCCTACGGGAACTCAAGTCCGTTTCATTAGTTTTATGTAACCCTAGTGTCTCTCTCTCTCTCTCTCTGTGTATATATATATATATTAGATCTTCTATCTCTCACTCCCCCGCCGCCGCCGCCGCTTTCTCATATCTCATCTTGGTACCGAAACCCTAAACGTGCCCCGTCGTAATGGTAAGATTCTCCCTCTCATCTCTCTTGTTCTCCCTTGGACTTACCGAACGTCAATGGTAATTCGATCTCTAATCTTTGCTTTGATTCGTGAGCCAGGCGCCGAAGAAGGATAAGGCTGCTCCCCCGTCCTCGAAGCCGGCCAAATCCGGCGGAGGGAAGCAGAAGAAGAAGGTGATGCGATGTTTCTTGTGTTAGGGTTAGGGCTTAAGGGGGTTTTTGTTTTTGTCGTTGCGTTGCTCAATGGTTTGAGGGTTTTTGGGTTGCAGAAGTGGAGCAAAGGAAAGCAAAAGGAGAAGGTGAACAACGCCGTGCTTTTTGATCAGGCGAGCTACGATAAGATGCTCACTGAGGTCCCCAAGTACAAGCAGATCACTCCGTCTGTGCTGTCTGAGAGATTGAGGGTAAACATATTTGGACTTTCTCTAGAATTTGCTCTTTGTTTACCTGAATATCTTTAGATTGTCGTTATGGGTAAATTTGTGAAATTGTGCTTGTGATTCGTTTGCTTGTTTGCGTTGTTGGTCATAAAAGGTCAATCTTGTTAGGTCGTGTCATTTTATTTCATGACGACAGTGTATTAATATGGTAAATCATACCATTAAATCTGTTAGATTTTTCTTTCAGCCTTGTAGATGATTATGATTACAATTCATGAAAAATACACCAACGAAGAAATAAAGCTAATATTGTCTCCCACCCTTTTCTCTTTTGGGGCTGGCAGGGTGTGCTTATGGGCACAGTATTGAGTATCTTTGATTTGCTGGTTGAAGAGTCTCTCTGTCTTTACATCAGTAATGTAGAAAATGATTATCAAACTGATTGTAATGGAGGAGTGTAAAATTGATGCCCTTTCTATGAATTGTATTTGCCCTTTATGGCAATATACATTATTCTTTACTGTGGATATAATTAATTGAAATACACTGGAAATTTTCTGGAACTTTAGTGAAGTCATTGCCAATTTCATTCTTTGTGATCTTAAGTCTCCTTCTGATTACCTCCTGACAGTCCTATACTGATCAGGAGATATTGTTCATCGCTTGTTGCTAGTTGTATTGCATTTTAATCTGTAATATAGGAGTTTTAGTCTTATGTTGGTTGTTCTGGTGGATTGATAGAAAACATTTTTTTGACATTTTTGAGTTCCATTGTTAATTTTGTCAGTCTTGATTCATGTAGCTAAAAGGTAAAAAGAATAGGAAAAGCTACTAAGAACAAAGTGAAAGTTGTGGTTTATTATTTGTTTTTTGTTTTTTGAAGTTCGTTTCAGGTAAGGTATTACTGTCTACTGTGGCATATGTAGAGAGTCAGGATTTGCTCTTACCCCTCAAATATGACTCCTACAATAAAGAAGCCCCTCCCTAATGACGTTACAAATAGACCAACAATCGGGTGTGAATATATTACAAAGTATAAGAACATGTCTTTCAAAATTCATGAACAGTTGAATTAGCATTTGATTTCTGCCAGAAACCGGTAGAGTATGCCAAAATCTCATGGAAAAGCCAACAAAAACAATAAAAGGATTGCAAGGAATATGTTGAGAAAATGTGATTCTACTTAAGTCGCATTTTGTTAGAAGTAAAAAAAAAAATGCCATAACCCTAAAAAATTTGGATCTATCCTTCTAGTTCATAATTTAACTGTAAAATCTTGTTTGTATGTAATCATTTCCCTGCGCTACTGTTATAACAAATTTGATAAAGTTAAGCTGGTCGGCGTTAAAATTTTCTTTTGATAATTTTTATTTCTTTGTTACCTTCAAAATTTTGCTACAAGAGAAATGACATTTTTGAATATTCAATGGTCAAACCTATCAACCTGATGCCCAAATTATATAGCTAACATATAAAGCTCGTCCAAATTTTGCTTTATCTTTTTTAAGTGTCAGCTGGCATTGTAATCAAATATACCTCTTGTCTGATGGTTGCAAACAACATATCCCATTTCTACACTTATTCCAAAATCAAAAGTGTAATAAGATTAAAATTTCATTTGCTTGAAAGAGTTTCTGTTATTCCTTCAATATTAGTTTTCATGTGCATTTCAGTTGGCATTCACTCGAGAGCAATCTGGTGTATGCCAGTATGGAAAGAATGAGTTAACTATTCTGATAGTAGAACGAAGAGTAGACATACAAACTTGTGTTTGGAAATCCTTTTGTATCATAAACTATGGAATTTCTACCAAGTTTACGGCATATACTCTTTAGAATTATCTTCAACCAAGTATTTGTGTGTTAATATTCTTTGTCTAGTTGTATTCTTTCTTATTGTCTGCTTTTGTTTGTTTTCAGATCAATGGATCTCTTGCCAGAAGGGCAATAAAGGATCTAATGGCAAGGGGTGCTATCCGGATGGTAGCTGCGCATTCCAGCCAGCAGATTTACACGAGAGCTACCAATACCTAGATACATACTGGAGCCGACGCCGCCTCCAGTAGGTTTTCCAGGGTCATACTCAGGACGAGCTGTCTTGGCTGCTGATGTTAACCTATTACCCTAGCTGCTTCTAGTATATTTTCCAGGGTCATACTCGCTGTCTTGGCTGCCGATGTTTACCTTTTCCCCTAGTGGTAGCTAGTTATGGTTACTTACTGCTTGTTTTACAAACCATTTGAAGATAATTTGTTCTTGCATCAGCTAAATCAATTTTAAATTTGACTCGGGCTGTTGACTTAGCTGGAAGATGGTCATTTTATTAGTTGAATGAAGAATTTTTGCACTGAAGTGATACTGAGTTGCACATAGAAAATGAGTATAGAATATTGTTAGTTACCACAAGGATATATCGTTTGCATGCTAAAAATTCATAATTGCTCTGAATGCAAACTTTTATTCAGAGTATTACGAAGGCAAACTTTTAATGGTGGAAATTGTTGTAACCTTATCTAAAGAGTGATAACTACTGTAACTGCCTGATGATCCAAAATAAGGTGCAAGATAGCATATACAAATTTACTGGTACCCTCTGTTCATGTTCTTCATATGAATACAATGCTTATAAACTTCAGGATTAATTATAAACTTTTCTAGCAAAATGCATAAAGCTCTATAACTTAGCATTCACTGTTGCTGCAAGTTGGATTATGCAAAAAAGAAATAATTTGCAGGTCCATCTAATTTCTTTTTCAGTCAGTCCTACTCTAAATCAAGCTGGAGTCAGTCTATGCTGCCAAGCACAAGCAAATGGGCAGCGTTCTGCTGCAGATGGATATACACTTTTGAATGCATTCTGAATCTTTTGTAGGATGCCCTGCAAGAAACATTACACGTCTTTGATGGTTATCTTAGAAAAGTGATAGGGAAAAAAGGATTGCATAACTATAATTAATAGAAGGATCTTTTGAAAAAGAAAAGGAAAGGACTGTTAACTTACCTCTTCCCAATTATAAGTGCAATTCTAATGTACAATATAAGCAGTAACTAGCATTTGCCAAAATAATGATCCTGGAGGAAAGGATTCCAACTCTTCTAAAAAAGCAAGTAGAAAGAAAGGTAAAGGAGGGTGCAAAAGGGGCACCAAGGATAATAGGACACTTCCATATGGATGCTGAGGCATGATCTTTGAAGATAGAGAATGAGGTGACAGACGACCTACTTCCTAAGCACCATTAAGATTGGTAATTCCACCACTGCATTTCTGAATAGTCCTTAACAAAAGTTACAAAAAAATGGAGCAAAAAGAATCAAGAAAGGAAAGTAGATAACAGATATCGATACTTTCAATCAACTAGTTTACCTTATGACCTCATAGGAGAATCTCTGGCTGCAAAATAGAGCATCAATCATTTGTCAGCTCTTTGTCCACTTCCATCATTCTGAGCATATGCTTTCAAGCTAAGATCAAAGCTGCTGACGCCAATATGAAAATGCCATATAAGGGCGCTACCTGCAGGAATAAGTAACGAGATGAGATCAATATATATGGTCATAACATAACAGCTATATATAATACCCACCACCCAACTTATCTGTGAAGTATGACAGAACTTACTAAATGGAAGTTGTAAGTTGAAAGTTTACCATTAGTTTAAAAGATGATGATGACATAGGTGGAAGATACCCATGCAATCCTATATTGTAAACAGGAGTGCCATCAGGATAGAACAACCCATAATTCCTCTCTGAGGTTGGCCCTGGTTTTAAATCCTCGTTAAATAAGGCGAAAACATAGATATCTACAGGTACTGATGGCTTCAATGGTGTGCTTTGATTCATTGCTATCCTCCGCAACAAATTCCCATTATAAATTGCAGCATTCTCTGGAGTAGCCCCCGTCTCATCTGGATCCCCCTTGGATGGCCACCCAGTCTCTGATATCTTAACATCAATATCTGTGTGCCCCATTGCTTGGATTGCAGAATAAACTGAATCAAGCTGAGCATAAAGCATGTTATCATAATTCAGCCTTGTGATTGGATCGGTTACACCTGAGTTGGGTTGGAAGAGGACATAATCCAGTGGCACACTACCAGGGTCAGCTTTGTATGCGAAATAAGGGTATGCATTAATAAGGAATGGTGACTTAGTCATGGAATGGAAGTTGAGGAGGGGCTGGATGTACTGCCCAATATCCTGGCGAAAAGAACCTGCAGATGGAGGATAGGAGTTCCCTAAGATATCAAGGGAATGTGCGGTGGTGACATTTACTTGTTTATCCAATCCAAGAGAAATGAGAGCTTGATACACTGATTGCATTGCTACTAGAAGGTTCGCCTTCAGAACTGTATCATTGCCAGTGAAAACCTCATTTCCAACAGTGATGCACGTTATGCGCGTATGTGGAAGGTAAGGCTGGATATGTTGCTGGAGCCATGCTAAGGCTTTCGTTGAGTCCGTCATCATCGACACGTTTTCGTTGCCAATACCGACAATGAACTCGACATCGGTGTTGAGGAAGGCACTCAGGACATTCTGATCGGCATCGTAGAGCTTTACTCTGTCGATGTTGAGCGATTGAAGCATATGTGCTACTCGGTTTGGAGATGGAAGATTGTTGGCAATTTGCCCATAGTTGATTCCTACTGTTACACCAGTTGTTTGAACAATTTGACCTGCAAGAGAAAGGGGCCTTGAAAGTTGAAATCACTGTTTCATTGCAAAACAAGCAAATACCAACTCAGATTGAATTCTTCTGTATTTTGCCATCAGATATCTCACTATGATTTACATAATTTCACCTTACAAATATAGAAATAGAACAAAATTTTATCAAGAAAAGGGTTTATGTGCCATTGAAAACAGTAGCTTGGTTCAAAATCCACCATTAAAAAGATAGCTAAGAAAAGTTACGATTCTTGGTTGACACCAACATTTCTTTATCCTACAGTCTGTACAAAACTTCCAACACCCCACATGATCATGTGATATTGGCGGTGATGGAAAGTACAGTATATATTCTTTTAAAGCTTTAAATTATTCTGACACTGGGGTACCAAATCCAGTTTAAAAATCCAAACCCATCACTAAGCAATCCTAGTTCATCTGGCCGAAACTCAAAGTCTAAAACCAAAAGACAAGATACACCTTCATCACGACTCTATATTGAATTATTGTTGATTACTCAATTAGTTAAACACAAGGAAATGGTTGGCATTATAGTCTTCGAATGATATCCCAGTGATCGAGGCAATTTCTTTAGGGAAATCTAGCGGGCACAAAGTTTCATTGATTCGTTGATAATGAGCTGATACACAAATTAAGAAGAAAAATAGAACGACGACTCTTTTAATACAAACCTGACACTTAGTTACAATAGTAAAACAATGGTTCTATTAACCCTTATGACATAAACAAAATACAAACAAGAAACACGGCCCATGGCTTATAGTGCCTAAAATTAGCGGTTGTTTATGGTTCAACTGGGACCCCCCCCCCCCCCCTAAGTTCCTACTATAATCTAAAACTTGGAGTACGTCGGAGCAATGATGTAATCGAATGAAAGCAACGGAAGAAAAGGATCAAATTAGAGATTTATGATGTTTTGGGGTCACCAGACGCTAGCTCCAATCTCAAATAACACGTCAAGACATTTCCAATGCAGAGAGACGAAATCAAAAGAAGAAGAAGAAATGGGAAGAGAGAAATCAAGTCAAGTAGTCGATATGATTGCTAAAAGATCAAGAGAAAGCAAGAGATAGGGTTTTATTATATACCTGAGAAGAGAAGAGAGAGGTGGAGGAAGGGAAGGAGAAGGAGAAGGGAATGAACGCTACGCGTCTCCGCCATTAATCCAACTACCCTCCTGTTTCGATTCGATCCTCTCTGCCCGCTGCCGACTTCCCACTCGTACTCTTCTTGCCTTTTAAGAATCTGCGTGCGTAGGTGGAGGGAGGAGAGTTCTCACGACGCTCACTTCATCAATACTGACACGTGTCATCCCTGATTTATTTCCTAGATTTAGTAGTAGTATATCGTCGTGTAATAAAACTTAAAAATATTATATATATATATATATATATATATATATATATATATATATATATATATATATATATATATACCACTTGGTAGTTTTAAAAAGGTAGAAATAATTTTCTATTAAAACTGTAACATTTGTGTATTTTAATCCCGTTGTAAAAAAAAGGGTAGAATGAGATAAATTAAATTAGATTTTTTTTTTGGTTCCTATATATTTTGTTAATCAAATGGATAAGATTTTTAAGATTCACATCCCATCCGTCTTAATGACGTGATTATAATGGGATAGAATTGGAGATAGCGATACATCCCCAATCCAGTGGTGACGAAAAGGGCAGGGTGTCAACCGAAAATAACAGTCTTCCACTAGGAGGCCAAAGAAAAGGATTAGAGAGAGAGAGAGAGGGGTGACGCCTATGGGATGGGATGCAAGTGGTTGGCCAACGCAGGATGACGGGGGTCCAACTAGATTGCACGTGTCATGATTCCAGCTCCCCATTCCAGTTTGGACACCCCAGTCTGAATGCCAACACATCTCCCCCTCCTCTTTGATCACTTTCTACTAAGATCACACATAAGGTACCAAGATTACCTAAAGAGAACATTGACAATATATAAATTTAAATTATATTAAAAATAAAATTTTGATTTTATTTAAAAAAATTTAGTTTATTTTCTTCTTAGTTATTGCGGAGTGAACTTAGTTAGCAGTAAAAAAAGATAAAAAGAATATATTTAGTTATTAGCTATCCTGAACTCAAAACAAACTGTTTGGACGGTTTATATCCAGTTTAGGGTTTGTTCTAGTGTCATACTATTTTCCACTACTTTCTTTATATATTAGAGTAATCACTAGCTTGTTATGAATGGAATTGTTTGCCTAAAAGCTAGCTTTCCCCATAAAAAAGAAGAAAAAAATACTAAATCTATTTTAGGGTTTGGATGTAAATTAAGTGGGTCGGATAATATAAGCCACCCTCTAGGATTGGGCTCTATCATCTTGCGACACATTCTGCGACACTTATATAATTCTCGTGCACAATTACTATAAGGAGAAATTGAACCAAAGATAGGCTTTTTAGCAAAACAGAGCTTTTTGATATCTAGTTACTAAATTGAGTACATGTTCTCACAGGAACAGAGCACCCTCAGGTTCCCTTATCTTCCATATTTTACTTTCCAGATTCGCCAGCATGATACCCCCAAAACCTTTCCAGGGGTTGCCTTCATCACCCCTTTCTCATGTCCTAACTTCTTTTTTTTCCCCTAGTCAAAAGAGAAGATGTATAGTGTAACCTGGCAAAAAGCAAAGAAAACAAAATTGTACAAAGGATTTAGCTAATTCATGATCAATCTGGCTCCAAGAAAGATACAAAATTGATCAAATCTGTAATCTTACTATCCTTTCCACTAGGTTTCAGTAGCTCAAATCATCATCCACATGCTGTGTTCTTAAACCAACCATATTGTATAGCAAGGACAGAGGCAGCATAAGCTTCTTATTCTGACGATTGTGCACTTCTTTTTCTATCATAATCAATGATCTTTTCCAGCTTTATGCAAGCCCTATCTTTGAAGCCTGTCCTGTTGCGAAAAAAGTTGCCCATTATTGCGCTCAACTCGGAGTTCTTTCGGCGATCTCATCAGCTGCTGCAATATTCTTGAAAGATAATTCTGGGCTTAGAAATGGACAGCAGTGATCCCACAACCTATATCCAGGTCTTATGCTAATCATGCAAACACATCAGACAGATTCACTGTTATCCACAGACACGATGATATCAGACAACTCCACTTAAATTTAACGTAAAAGAGTATATTATATACTGAAGAAGAGAAATAACCAGCATCTACTGTTTCCTGTATGTAGTATAATTAGTAGAGACTCAAATTCTTCATGGGTCTAGATGATGCAATCAGAGGTGTTGTACTCTTCACAATTTGTAATCAAAAGTCAAGAAAGATTCTATTTGACAGAGCAATGGAACAGGAGACATTGACGTCTGCAGAGTATGACTGCTCCAAAGCAGTGGTCTCAGCGGAATACGGGGTTCCATCATTGCAAACAGTGGTCTCAGCATGTATATCGAAATCACGAAGAAGAGGCTCAGTTACCTTCAAAAAGGCAAATTACTCTAACTGATCAATCTAAATGCTACCAGAAAAGTATCTGGTCTGCCAGTGTTTTAACCTCAATCTAAGTACATGTTGTCAGATTAAAAATAAATAAATCTGGTCCTCCAGGATGCTTCTTAAAAGATGGAAGCAACTTTTGTCTGTCTCAGAAAAGAAGTTTCTATTAAGAACCATCAGCATCAGGCATCTAACAAACTCTTAACGATTGCCGCATTTTAGAGTAATCTCTCATGGCTTGTTAGAGAGCAAAGAACAAGCAAAAAAAATATATTCTTCAAAAGCATGAGTTCCAAAAAGGGACTTCTAATAAAGTCTGTCGTCCCTTTCAATTAATATTCACTCTCAACTTAGAAAAACATCCTCACAATTCAAAGATATCTCTGCTATCATACTTCATAAGAATTTAACAGAGTGTAACAAAATAAATTGTTTACACAAATGGATTCAGTCTCCACCATAGTATTGTGATTTATGATTGTGTGGCCTTCTACGGTTCCTCATACGCAAACTCACCTTATCTCGACACAACTACTATTCCAAACACTATACTTAAAAAATCACCACAACTGTCCTCCTGAATAATAATAATAATAATAATAATATTCCTCTGCAGAAGGTCCAACCTCCTCATCCTATCCTCCTTTTCCAGTCTAAACAAGATGATTCCATCTCACGAAGAGAAGGTGTTGATATTATCAGACCGTTTCGCTTTTCAGCAAGAGAAGGATATTGTAGTGCTATCACATTTTAAAATCAACCATATTCTTGTATATGCTTATGAAGTACAACTGGAAATCCACCAAACGGAACCTTGGAGAAGGAATTTGCTCATCCTCTTGGGAGCTTTCTGCCCATATAGATCCAGCACCACATCTATCCCATCCCCACTAAAAAATTAAAGTCAGAGATGGTCCCCACTAAAAAATGTTTCGAAGCCATGCGTGAAGTTCAATATGTTCACTTTGACATTGATCATGCCGTAGAGCACCCTTACTATAAGCGAGAAATGATAAAGATCAACTGATCTAAAGTATACCACTCTAGCCAAAAAAAGGCCACAACTATTTTGGAGCTCACCAGAAACAAAATAAAGGAATCTAAAACTGGAACAGTGAAGAATGAATATGTTTTTCTTATGAATCTATTCACGTATCTGCATAAACCATCTATGATAGATTGTGACAGTAGGAAAAAGATCATGATTAATTGTAGAACCAACATTGCTTGTCAGACTGTATATATCTGAACAAGATAATTTGTAGAAGACTTGTGGAAGGTGATCTGGTGGTCCATATAACATTTACTTCCTCTCAATTAGATTAACAACTTGTGCTACTTTGTTTCATTGTGATGCCCCTCTTATTCCTACATTTATCTTTTCATTGTATATCAATCAGCACATAACTAGTCCTGAAGAATTCATCACCTAAAGAAGGAAATTTCCCAAAGGAAAAAAACTTCACAAGACATCACATTGGATAAGTATCTCAATCCCATATCTCAAAACAAGAACCTTTTATTTTCACTCAAATCTCTAAATCTCGGACTAAATCACATTAGATCCAAGCAAGAAAGTGCTATCAGATCTCAACCGGATTCCAGTCTGAACGGAGTAAATCACACTGATCCAAGAAATAAGGAACCCTAACGAGGTAGATAGGATAGGGGAGAGAGAGAGAGAGAGAGAGAGAGAGAGAGGCGAACCTCCTCTCTTAGCGCGCCATGGACTCCTCTGTGGATTTCTCCTGTGGGGCTTCCGGTTTTGCGATAGGCCCTCCAAACTCATTCTTATTTGCGTTTAGTCCTAATTATCCCGATAATAAGTTCCTTATCGGCGGCA
Organism: Typha angustifolia; assembly: GCF_048772165.1. Lineage (NCBI taxonomy): Eukaryota > Viridiplantae > Streptophyta > Magnoliopsida > Poales > Typhaceae > Typha > Typha angustifolia. The sequence continues at coordinate 3,833,870 of NC_133239.1, forward strand.
AACGGAATAATCTTTTTTTTCTAATTTTATCTAGAATAACTTTATTCCATGATCCAATAGGTTTTCTTTGTTGTGTGTGCATGTATACCCTTAAAAATCATTAATTTATATATACACCCTCTAAGTTGATATTTAATTATATGTATACTCCTCAAACCACTTGGTTTTGTATATATATTATGTCTTCACACACCCTATTTGAAGAGTTGATTAAAAAATATAGCTCTAATACTACATTAATGGAAAAGGAATATATATCATGACTTAACACAACCATAAAGATCATGTCATTCGAACGTATACAGTAAATATAAATATGCCATCCAGAAATTAAAGAAGAAAAAAAACACCTGTTTGCTATTCTAACAGTCTAATTGGTCAACTAATATGACATTAAAACAAGAGCAGTAAGTAAACAATACATGACTGCCAATAAAATGTATACCAGTATATAGCTAGTGACTATCGCCAGTATATTAATCGAGGACCATCTTATATATGTGAAATTTATAAGGTATTATTTCCTGTTTATCATCATGCCCTTTGAAATAGTGTCAAATGAACATCCCTGACTCATAGTGTTGTTCTTGAGATTTGATCTCTCCATAAGCCTCCAACTATCACATAGTTATATTTCACTGCAATATAAGAGTTTATGAAAGCAATACTGAGTTGAAGAAATATAGTGCATACATAGAACTATCGATCTGCTGAAAATTTTAACAATATGATCATTTGGAATGCATGATGACTAGAAAATTTGATTCCTATCCATTCAAATGAACTATTTAATCCTCCCAAGTTAACAAAACTCACATCTATAGCTTCATCATTTTCAGATGTTACTTCATAATGTTAGCAGATAAGTAGATCAACAGACCGATAACTTATGAGACCTGCTATGATCTCATACCTTACTATCACCTGCAAATGAAAATGAAATAATCTTCAAGCATAGCATCTTTGTAACTAAGAGTTAAATCTAATCATCCACACATCAAACAATTCCAATCAAACATTAATTATAGTAAGGAAAATGAGAGTGTATATATATATATAGATATATATGCCTGGTAGCTAGTAATAATATTATCTCCTTCAAGGAAGTAGGAAGAGGTATATATTCATATTGATCAACATTTGTTCTCTATCCTCAGTGGCTTCGAGTTCCTCCGCCGGCACTCGTCGACGAGGGCTGCCCGGGCCGACAAGAGCCCCTTCGGGACGAGCGACTTATCGAAGACCGAGGAGTCGATCCACTCCTTCAGAAGACTCTCCTGGCCCCATGTCTCCGGTACCCAAACCCTTCCTGCCATCTCCATCCTATGCTTCCTCAGCATCTCTCTCCCACAGTGCTCCTCTCCTCTCTCACGATCACCGCCATTAGGCCAATCCTTCGCAACCGAAGCGGGCTCGCCGGTCGGATCCGCGACCCGGGTCCGCTTCGGTTTCGGCTGGATTGCCATTGCCAAGTGATCAGGGGACGCCATGCATGCAGCAAAGATGGAGGAGGAGTTGGGACTTGGAATGGAGGAAATAGAGGTATGATTGAATGGCACAAAGGTCTTGAATTCAATGGTGTGGATGTTGGAAGGAGGGGGAGATGGGTGGGGGGCTAAGAGGACACGTTAAGGGAGTGGTTCATATGGTGAGCAAAGAGGAACGTGTCCATGTTAAGGGCTTAGGGCATGGGTGGCTAAACTTATATCACATAAGAGAGTATAGTTTGTGTGAGGTTGGTGATGGCTTGGGGGTTTTTGGACCAATAGGAGACGAGGATTTGATTAGGACGGGGATCCTCTGCGCCCTGCGCGTGCAGGGAATTCGTACACTTCACCTGGGGGCCCAATCACCGAGTGCCAGGTACTGGGTTGTGGACAATTCATGCACGCAATTTGGTTGGATATTTTTTGGTTGGTCGTCTCGCATTAGACGTAATAAAGGTTTGCAGGGATATTCTACGTACATGAAATTGTTATGCAATTATTATATTATTCAAATTTTAGTAGTTAATAACCAGCCATGTAAATTAATATACGGAGTATAAATCTTCTAATTTATTAAAAAAATAATAAGTTAAAAAGACATATAAAAAAAGAAGTAATTATGTCAAATTGCAGCTTAATTAATTTATTAGCGGGCGACATTTGATAATATCATAATTATAGTGCATAGGATACAAGCTAAGAGATGGCAAGCAATCTTAGGTTAGGTTGGCAACAACCCTAAAAATGAATGAACTTTAAATATGAAATTAAGTCTAATAAGTAATTAGTATGTAGAAATTAAGTTGATAGAGATGTAGCTTTGGCTTCTGATTCGTGTTTCCTCTTTGTCCACTTATCTTAGTCAGGCCTTAGCATTCTTGGGAACAAAATAAGAACAAACTTTGGAAGAAGACGAAGACTAGGTTGGGAATATCTGAGGTGACGACAATGGAATAAGCATCCTAGTGGAAGTTAGTTGAGATCAATCAATTTGTTTCTGTTCTATGATATGGACATTTCATCTACTTCCAACTTCTCCTCACCTCACTTTAATTTGTAGTATATATATCTAAATATTCACAGAAACGTGTAGCAAAATATTAAAATGAAGGTGAGGACACTAACCATTAGAAAACTATTTGAACTTTAGTTTTTTCTTATACCAAACTAGTAAAGTTTTAACTTAATCAATTGAAATACTAAAGATTCTTACGAATAAAACGTTGAATATTTCAGCGCAATTGAGTAAAAACATATAACGCTTATGGGTTCGGCGTTTTAGATATTGTTACCCTTTTAGTAATAAATTTGAGAAGAAATTTATTTTGATAAATAAAATTTAAAATGAAGCTACTGTGAACAATCACTCATTTGAACTTTGGTAGTTAATTTTAAATGGAGAGTTGGTACAAAATAGTATTAATCATGTAACAGTTTGCTTACTGTCTTATAGTACTTTTACAGTAAGCAGTACATGTCAATTGAATGGTCTGCTTGATTGCTGCCACAGAGAAGACTTTAAATGCTAACTAAGAATTATAACATAGTTTAAACATGGAGATGATATATGGATTCAAAAGATCAAAGAAGCTAACTGAGACATGCTATATCTTGTCATTCACAAAACACAGTAAGGATTGGATTTAGAAAAAGGGAATAGAGCATAAGAATGACCATAATTCACATATTATTTGAAACGAAAACAAGAATTAATACAGAGAGAAAAAATATATATATATGAGCTTCTAATCGCTGAGCAAAAGTGACTTAACAATAACATCAGCCATGCCGTCCGCCAAAAGGAACATGTGACCGGCCTCAGGAAGCTCATGGTAATGAATCCATGGCAGCTTTTGAGTGATATAGCGTGAGAGGCTAACTGGCACAATCAAATCCTGAGCACCGTGCCACAAGTGTACCGAGCCTTCGTTCCCGGGAAATGGGTTATTCAGGTCCATTGGGCTGTAATTCCAGCTTCCAAAGCCAACCATCATATCGCGATGGAGGCTCTCGAAATTTCCTTGTTGCGTTACTTGAGCCTATAAATACAGAGATAACAACTTCAAACTTAATCTCCAGTATCCGACAATTGACAATGCATTGCAAAAAAGATAACCATATGAGTTGGTACACATCGGATGACAAAAACTAATTGGCAAATAGTTTGTGAGTTACCAAATTAATACTCTGTTTGATTGGTTCAGAAATTATTCTTCTTTTAGGACACTGTCAGAACGGCTTCTTCAGCAAGATAATTTCATAGTAAGCGAGAAGAAAGATAGGTGATCATGTCATATCTTTGACATAAATCATAAATTTTATACTGAGTTTTTCAGGTTGTTACTGAAATCAGAATCATCAATTAATAAGTAGTGGTTGGTCACTGAGGTAACTTGCCCTTGATTTACTAAAAATCTGATAATTGACACAGCATTTTATAATATCAAGATCTCACCATCCTTTTCTGGCTCAGAGTACCACTGCTGATCTATAAAGCTTGTGATATGGCCATATGGGATTATTTTAGGGGTGACTATCTTTTATATTTGTGAAGTTTATTAATTCTGTAGGGGCATTCTTTGTCTCATTTTGGTTGCTTCTGTAGGCCATCCTGACTTTGCTAGACTGTACTTGTGTTGTTTTATACCCTTTATGAATTTATTGGTTTGTCACTATCACTGTTGTATTCAAAACAATAGACATACCAACTCCATCAACTAACTAAAATAAATTAGAAAACTAGGAAAGCATACAAATCGCATAAAGAAATAAGGATTCTCATACCATGAAGGGAGCTCTAGCTGCCATCTTCGGTAAAATCTTCTGGTCTTCAGCAGAAAAGATATCAAAACGACGAGCAATAACACTTGAAGCAGGAAACAAAGTTTGGCTGTTCCACCAGTATGTCAACCAAGGGGCGTAATGAGCAACTCTGACTGCCCATTGATCTTGTGGAAGTTGCAGGCCATAAGCTTCTTTGGAAATATTGGCAGGAAAACCAGACCACCAAAAGTTGGCCACAGGAGCAAGGAGTGCAACTCCTGCAAGCCTGCCACCATTTAAAATCCAGAATGTGAAAGAAAAGGGTGAGTGTATATTGAGCCAAAAGAAAACGAAAGGGATTTCCTATTTCTATATAGTGGTCTGCCCAAAACAATCGGACCAATATTCAAGAATATTCACACTGAAGGCTGGAATCATAAGTATAATTTTCCTGACCCAACAAAAAAGAAATTGGCCTTGCCTCACAAAGTCGAAAGAATGATAAACTTGGAGGGGCAGAGTGGATCGTACGTTATTGCAAAACATTGGGGCATAGCAGATTAGAAATCCTGGCTGAATTAAAGATAGGGACAGGGCAGCAGATTTCATACTTATAATGCTTATCTTCATAGCCTCCTTTCAACTCCTCAAACCCCTCTTGGGTAAGAACATGCATTGAAGAACTAAATATTTTTCTCACAATTAACTAGTTGAGGGACTACTGATGATTTAATTTTTAGACCTTCTCAGGAGTCATGTGGCTTCCTAAGCCATTTCAGCCACAATCCTGTGACTGATTGATATGCCTGGACACGCAGGAAACAGTTACTTCATCTGACTAATTGATATGCCTGAACACATAGGAAACAGTTACTTCATCTAAATTCAAAATGCCCCCTATAATATGTTAGAAGGAGAGAGAGAGAGAGAGCCCAAGAAAATCTACTCTGCAATTCTATCCCTTGCGATGTTGTAGAACCCTTATTCAGCCCCAACCAAAGGACCAATATTACATTGACATGCAAAATTCTTCATGGAGGTAAAATTTAGATCCTGAAATTCGCAAATGCGAGTACCAAGGAAAATTAAGTTGCATCTCCAGAAAATGCGATTTCTTTGCATGTCCAAGAAACAAGAAGATGTAGTAGATGAACTTAGAGACTAGCAAATCTATATAGATATTTTGTCGCTTTGATTCAACAGTAGGTCATAGAATACCTATTCATACTACACAAGAAAAGGAAATGGTCAAACCATTTTGTGGACATTAGAAAGTATTCCGGATCAAAAACGTCTTGTTTGGATAAAGATCATGGAAGACATACCGATGAGGGATGTACTTCAGACAGCTCCAAGTCATCTCCCCTCCCATAGAAAAGCCAATGACGTAAAATTTTGATCCTAGCTCCAACTGGTCAGCAAGTTCTGCAATATCCAGAGCAATACTTTTCTCTGTCTTTGCTGGGTGTGGATCACTCTCTCCATACCCAGGTCTATCAAACGAGATTAAGGAGATTCCTACTTCTTCGAGCACTTCCTGAAAGTTAACGTAGTTAGATAAAACTTATATGCATGGAAAGGCGTTATAGTAAAAGCAAGCCATGGCAAGTGATCAATACCGAAGACACTGGGATCACATCATATCTGCAAGAGTCGAAACCATGAACAAAAATAACTTTATATTTTGCTTTGTCCTTGGCAACACCAGATTCCAGGTATGCCAGATGCCTTCCATCCCTGAGTTTGATTCTAGTTGATGTAACAGGAGGGCCGTTTTCTGATCCACAGATCCTCGAAGGTGGAGGCTGGAGTGCTTGATAAGACAATGCCACTAAGGCAACCAGCAAAACTACTGAAACTGTTCTAAGTATCCCTGAAGTAAAATAAAAGAAAAGAGAAATTTACATCAAAACAAGTAGTACAAAAGATTGATGAATGCAATAATTATTAACTTCCCCATTTATGTAGCAAATATCATCCCTTTATTAATTTGAGAGATGAGGCAAATACAATGACAGATATCTCTATATGTAGGTTCTAGGAGATGCTTCATTGTGAAGATTAGGGAGATAGAAAAAACACTTGACTCTTGAAAACTGACTAAAAAAACACCCAAAATCAAGCTATTCTGTGGCAATTCCTAATGTTTAAGCATCTGTGAACGCAATTGTAATACCAGTTGAACTTGGAAGAACAACATTGATTTTCTAAAAAATACGATTGAACTTACTGTTCTCATTCATTGGGAGATCAGATAAAAAGTACAAACCCATTTTTCATCACTATCAGGTCAATAAAAACATCAATCTAGTTAAATAATAACTATGCATTAGAAGAATCAGGGGCAGGTGAGGCAAAAGAATTCCCCAACAAACTTAACCACCAGAAAAGAAAAGAAAAGAAAAGGAATTAACTGTTAACTTCCAAGTTAGAATAATCTGCAAATAGACAGACAATTCCATAACAAAATCTCACCAGAAAAGGTCTATTAATAATCTATCAAAACTCATCTCGCTGGTCAACGCACACCCCAAAAGAAAACAGAGTTGCCCAGAAAACCGAACTAAAGCCAAAGGCTGTCTAATCTTAGAAGACCATATCATGATCCAACAGAACATATCTATTTACTGGGAAACCCAAATCTGCAATCGAGAAGAACGGCTAAGGAAACCAGAACAACAAACTCAGCAATTTTTCAACGAATAACGAACAAAATTTTCGCCGCAACCAAACAATATCCATAGAAAACAACCAGACCAATCAAACCAAACAACAAGCTTAGAGAGAGAGAGAGAGAGAGAGAGGTCACCGTAGGAAGAGGAAGGCGCTTGTTTTCTCGTGTGAGACCTCGCCGAGGCCGCCGAAACTTTCTTCCCCGCCACTCCCATCTCTCTCCCTCTCTCTCTCTCTCTCTCGATCTCTCTCTCGATCTCTCGACGTTGGCCAACCACGCGAGGCTATTTATTGCTAAAAAAAGCTCCCAACCCTGTTCGGATTCGTACTCGCAGCGGATCCTCTGGTCAAAATTTTCATAACAAGGTTCTTCAATGGTCTTGTGCCACGTCGCCTTTGTATGGGAATTCGTAAAATTGATTTGGAGGGAGTCCGGCCCCCCTCCCTGATACCATCTTTTAAGATTCTGAAGACCCCAATACAGTACTCTAATAGGTTCTCTAATTATATTTTAATGACAATTTTGCCCACCATTAATTCTGCAAATAAATTAGTGTAGTAAAATATAAATCACCTTAGAGAATTATTCAACATAAAAAAAAGTCAACTCACTTGTCTACATGTGTTTTTTTTCTTTATTGGCCTATATAATTTCCTAAGTATATTCTTTTTTTAACTGACATTAGAATTTGAACTCAAATAATACTCATTAATCACCCATACATGTATCACAAACATGTACATAGAATTTGCATTAAATTAGGAAATTTAATGGCCTTTTAAATACCAAGGTAGGGGTAGGATTGTAGCATTCAAGCAGTTTCCTAAGATGACATTTGAAGTCCCCATCAATTGTAGTTGAAATTATAGTTGTAAGTCGTAATCGTACTATATTCCTCAATAATCTTCCAAAGTTTGTTCTCCTTTTGGAAAAGTTAACTAATATGATACTATGACAGTTATGCATTTTGTAATAAGATATATATAATCCTTCTAGAATCCCAAGTTAAATATTTGTGTCTCTTAAATCTTATTCTGACTTAATTCTTTTATGCTCTTTTTATAACTATTAATTTATTAGTTAAATCTAACGAATCATAATTAAAATCCGATTTAAATTCTGACAACACTATTAATCCCTTAAATAAATCATTTTCCCGGTTAAGGTTATTTTAGTAACTTACTCGAGTTTGTGAGTATTCTATAATATAATATTAAAAGCTAACTTATAGTGAAGAACTTGGAAGAGTTTTATTATATAATATCTTGTTATAGTAGTCATGTTCATGCATGTAGTTTTAATAAGGTTGGTCTAGAAATTAATATTGATGACTAAAACATTTAAAGAGTATAAGATTATCCCTATTATTGTTGGCCACCCAAGCTACTTAGAATAAAATATTAATTTAAATCAAGTTGGTCCACAAGATCTCATTACAGCCGATTGGTATTCAACTTGTTGAATTATTGGAGGAATAGTTGTTACATCCCCACCTCTTCGCAAGGAGGATTAGGTCAAACACATAGAAGAAGCCATGAGCCATTAATGCATGCATGGTAATCCGAGTATTACGCCACAATCCCCCTCTCACAGGAAATAATTTACTAGTTGAACCCATTGGATGATTGCAATAACCATATACACTATATGACCTAATATTATTCGCCAACTAAATTAACTACATATATATAATAATAATAATTATATATATGTAACGATTTTAATATATCTATAGTTAAAAGTTTTATTAGTTGGCTGGCAATATTAATATTCTTGTCACATATGTTGTATTGTATGAATGGGAGGGATTTTTTTTTTTAATTTTTGGCGTGATTAATTATTCCCCTCAAAGCTAATTAGAGGTCGGAATTTGATGTTTAGAATAGTATGTACGTAAATAAAAATAATTGGTGGGTATACATGCAAAAGTTCCTCAATGAAAATGATAAAAAAGAATTAAAAGGGAAAGAAAACAATGCCGGGTCATGAACGCCCTTAGTTGCCGTTAAAGAACAGTTGTGCTGTGGAAGTTATTTGCTAGTCAAGAAAACGAGAAGAGAAATTAATCAAAAGTGGAGAAGAAAATCTTAATATCGAAGGCAATTTATAAAATTATTCACGATAAATTAATAAATCTAATGAGGGATCGTGGTGGGTAATTAATCAATTTTCTTCTATTTTTGTTCTATAACTTTTTACTATTTGATCCTCACATTTTACTTTTAGTGCCTTGAAAGTATGCTAAATTAGCTTTAATCCAACAGTAGCTATAAATTTTGATTCCTCTTTTACATCTATAGTTTATGTAGTCATCTATATGGCGATGATCCATTAAGAAAACTAACGGGAAATATTTTTAAAAGATTAAAATTAAAATGCAATAGTTGAATGATAGTAACTTATATCTTTCTTATAATTACCATTACCCTCACAGCTACATGGAAAAGTCCACTTGTTATCCCTTCATTGTTATCCTTGTTCATTCAACGAGTTTGACTTTGGCAAGGAAGAATTTGACCTAAAACCATTCAAAAGCACATTTCTAAAACCATTCAAAAGCACATTCTTCTATGGTGTTTGACATTTAAAGGTAATCCTGTCCAAACAATTCATCACATGACAGTATGACACCACCAATCCTTCTCATGAAGAATACTAGCAAAGGATATTAAAATAAGTTATCATACTTCTAGTTCTCTTTGCCAAAAGAAAGGACATCTCAACAGCAGCTTGGCAGCTATATGTTCAACAAATAAATAAATATATTAGACCATATGAAGAATGCCAATTGCCATGAATGACTGGCATCTCCTGCTGATGGGTTTTGAATTGAAAAACAGTGGATCAAATAGCTGCCTGCCTGCCTGCCTGCCTTCATGCCAGGAATCCTTCAAAAAGGAAAGTAGATGATGATATTGACCAGAAAATGTCAATCTTTTATTCCTTCAACTGAGTTAAAAGGAAAAAGTGAAGATTAAAAGAAGTTTTATTTTCTTTAGATACGTAGTTGATTGAAGTACTTAAGCTGTTAGATTACGAATTGATAGCACGTCGGCTCATTAATTTATATGTCATTTGAATAACAGTTTGGTTAGTGGATAGTAATTTGCTCATCAGTTTTATCCTTTGAGAGCAGTAGTTTTTCTGTTCTTCAAGCTTTGAGGTGAAAAAAAAAAACTAAAGAAAAGAATGCCCACACTCTTCAGATCTATCCAAACAGATAATTTAACTTCTGACGTCTAAGGGTACAAGCATTTTATTCAATTGCCCTAAAAAGTCAATAGTGACATAGAGGATGTCTAATACTTTAAATTTTATGTGATATCTTCACACATCATGCTTCATTTTCCTATGAGAAAATTTACTTGATCTTCCCCCCTTACTTTATTAGCAGGACCATAATTGAAGTGGATGTCAAAGACCTTGCATATAAGCCCAATTTAGCTCTCAGAAAGAAAATTCCATGGGATTTGCAAACTAAAACCTATATATTTTATGTATAGATATATAATTTTTATTTCTAATAGTTGATGCTGAACAACTCCGACGTATTTAGGGTTGTCATAATCCTTTGCATAGAGCTAACTAAACTGGAAAGGAGATTGATATTCGATGGAAGGCCGACCGTGTGTAAATCAATCCAAGTGCAACATTAGATGTATACTAACATATTAATCATATGCATCTAATAACTCCAATTGCAATCACTTGTAAGTCTTGTTTGCTTTGAGTTTAGAAACCCAAACTGATCAAGAGACTCTTAATCTGGTTTAGTAACTAAATATTTTTTTTATCATTTTCATATCTAACCAAGTTTAAAGTCCTTAAATCTTGGGGTCCTTGTTCTCTTTAGAGGTCATAGGTAAAACAAAGTAACATCATTCTGTAGCCCTATCTATCTATAAAGATAAAGCCCAAATCAAGTAGGCCTGAAATGGCTAATCCACTGTGACCAAGTAAAATAGCCCATCAGCACACTAAATGGCCTCCATCCCACACCATTGATTCCTAGTAAAAGCCCAACACATCAAACCATACAAGGATCCATTTTATGTAAGCATAAATCTAACTTCAGTATGCAAAGATTAAGGCCAGATTACCAGAAGTTTTAACCACATCAATCATTCTAACATCTACTACACTTTTGATACAAAGATTATCCCCTCAAGTATGATATTGACGATCTTTAACTTAACTTCACCTCTTCTTACTACAAGCCGGATTAGATGCAAGGCTGGTAATCCAAATCTGGTCCGCCGCCACCGGCTCGTCATCATCATTCCTATGCCACGTCCACAGAGCGTGGGTCGCATTCACCACCTCGAACCTCCCATGCCCGAAGCTCGCCTCCCTGAACGCCGATATCTCAGGCTTCGGGTCGACAAAGTTATTCGCCAACCCCTCGCTATTCCCCCCATCCCCGATAGTAATATGCACCGGCCCACACGGATCCGCTGCGTTGTTATACACGCGCGCGAACCTCTCGTACGCGTGCACGTGTCCAGCAAATACAACGTCGACACGTCCCTTGTACAAGAGCTCCTCCATCGCTTTCCTCATCTCCTCTCCCTCGCCTTGGTGGGCTTCGTTGGAGTTGTACCACGGCGCGTGGATTAGCGCTATCGTCCATGCATTCTTACCCAGTCCGGCTAAGTCGGACTCAAGCCAGACGTGCTGGTCCGAGCCGGGGTTGAAGTCCGCGTAGGATCCGAGCATGACGACGTGGATCGATGACGCGGCGAGGTCGAAGGAGTAGTAGAGGTTGGAGGTGGAGTTGCTGAGCTGGAACGGCATGGGGTAGCGTGAGTTGTAGGACTTGAAGGGGTGGGGCTCGAGGAGTGGGATCTTCTCGATCTCGTGATTCCCTTGGGTGACCATCCACGGACGAGAGCTCGCGAGGGGCTCGATCAGACGGCCGAATGCATCCCACGACGGCTGGTAGAGGTCGGCATAGGAGAGGTCGCCGGGGAGGAGCAGGACGTCGTAGGGGGAGGCGGCGATGTGCTCCAGGGTTGACGTGGTCCACCCGGTTTGACCGAGGTCACCTGTTTCAATAAAAACAAATTTAATCTAAATGAAGGTAAAAAAAAAAAACTACACTAACAAACAAATAAAGGAGAAGACATGGAAGACGGAGTTACCAATGACCACCATTTTAAGAGGGAGATTGTTGGGTGGGGTCCTGAAAGAGAACTCCCGAGTAGGATTGGAGCTGCAACGGTAGTAGTATACGGCGCTCGGATCCAAGGGGCCAATGATGGCATCATGGATCCGACCCGAATGGTAGAACATATAAGAGTAGGACGAGGTGGATCCGATAGCGGAGAAAGGGTATTGCCCCGAAGAAGTACCATATTCAACTGTAGATGGGGCATCGTCATCCGTGATCCATGTCACCCTCATCTTATCAGACCCTACCAGAGATATATGCACCTTTTATAGTTTCAAAAATTAACACAAATTAGACCGGGAATAATCTTATAATAATACTAAGTTTTAGATTCAATAATATTAGACTAATAATCTAGGAAAAAAAAAATCAAATCTCATATCCGTGAAAGGAGTAAGTTGTATCGGATTTTATGCAAACTTCGGGGGTAAACTATAAATTTATGCCATTCTTTATTCTTTAATTACCCAACCAATTTATGATATCCGTTGTCTTTCGATTGGATTGGGAGCGGTGCCAACCTTTGGTCGAGATTCGAATCATTCGATGGAATCTATGCATCGGATTAAACTTTTCCTAAATTCCGAGGCTTAAACTGGCATCAAAATCATAACTGCCCACCAATATTTCCTTGGTTTGTTCAGCAACAAACGTTGGTCTGATCATCCCAGCAATTAAAAAATAAATTTAAATAACTAAAATATTCTTGAATTTGCTTTATAAGATTGAAGTAAAAATACTAAATAGATCAAATTATGAGCATTTTACGTATTTTAGTTTTTAAAAATTTAAAATAAAAAATAGTATATTATCTATTCTGTCATAGCTACTTAGGATATCCATATTGCCGAGTATAAAACAAAAAATGAGATTAAAAAATGGAGATCGTTTGTAATAAACTTTACAAAAAATATATAGTAAAATATATATATGGATCGATGTTTCTAAAATGATAAAAATACTAGTGATCACAAAGAACCTCAATATTTTCAAATACAAATCTCGGCCGCACTTTAAATTTAGATCTGGTTCCGCCCTTTCGACTTTTTCTCTCACAACAAATTGGAAATCGAAAGATCATTTCTCGCAAAACAAATTCGTCATCAAAAGATTAGAGACAAAAAAAAAATTTACCTGCTGCGGAGTGACTCCATCGGCATCGTCGTCGAGGGGAACGGAGACCGTCTCTCTCGGCTTCGGACGCACATAGGAGGAGGAGGAGGAGGAGGAGGAAGAGAGAGAGATGACGGCCAAGAGAAGGATCAAAGCCAAGGGAAAAGGAAGAGATAGCAATGCCTTCTCCATTATGGGGAGAGAGAGAGAGAGAGAGAGAGAGGGGGGGGGGGGGAGAAGTACTTATGTACGAAGCCTAACGGATCGGATGGAGTGGAGCAGTGGGAATCGATTCGGATCGATTTAGGCTTCTCTGTCAGTTTCGACTCTTTTCGAGTTATATCTAGGAAGAAGATGACACGTGGGCACGTCAGAAGAGGGCAAGTGTAACGAACCCGTGACTCTTGTGTGAATGGGTGCTCGATTTGGTCCTGAAAATAAATTGCAACTAGGATATTTTTAGGCAATTAAAAAATAAATTTTTTATAAAACATATTATCTATTTTATTATTTACACCCTATATTTAAAAATTTTATAGTTCCATACTTACTTTTTTCTTATCATTATTATTTAACACATTCCGTTAATTTAAATAGTATCAACAAAAGAGTATTATAATTTATAAACATCTAAATTATCCATATCTTTTTTAGATGAGAGACAGAAAGGAGTAAAAATAGCAGTAAGGATATTTTAGTCAAAATAACGTCAGGATGTAATATAAGAATTAAAGAAAAGAAGAATGGGTAGAGTTATAAAAATGAGTGCAAATTACAAAATAGATAAAATATAAAATAAAATAAAATGTAAGAGTTTATATTATAAATATCTATATAATAGGGTGTCTATCGTAAAATTTCCCTGGTATTTATTAAGTGTGCTCTTTTTGTTTGACGAATTATTTGAAAATTTTAAGAATAGCCACACATCGTCATACAGAAGGTTATGGTAAACTTTGAACTATACTATTTTAAAAACAATAAAGGTCAGATGCACAAGTAAACGAGGTACGTAGTTGAAGATTATATTAGAGACAAAAGAGAGAGAGAGAGAGTCATATAGCTACATCGACCAACGATGAGTAGTAGAGTAAACCAAAAGTATTAATGTTCGAACGCAGTTTCGAGGGGTAAAAAGAATAGATTAAAAGATTTGATCGTATAATTGGGATCACATAAATTGCCACATCCCAAGTTGTCTGAAAGAAAAATATCCTTCGTCGTTTTTTTCTAAAACCAAATTATCCTCTCTCTTTTTTTTTCAAATAATTATTAGTAAAATATTTTAATTTTAATAGTCTTTCTTTTAAAAAAAATTGAATAATTCAGCATTTTATCAGTAAAAGATAGATATATTTTTATATTTTAAATTTAGATGAACTATTTTCACAAGATATATTTTATGACATAAAATTGTGATGCTATATATATTTTATTTGTGGTCCAATTAAGCTTGGGTTAAAGTTATTACATTCATTTTTTTTTTAATGTTGGCAATGTCATAACACAAGTCCAAAATTAAATTATCAGTTAGAAACTTGTACTGAAGAATTTAATATTTTTAAATAATAAAACACGTATTTTATGTAGGCGTTGTCAAGATTCGTCTATAAACTTAGACTCCCACTATTGTCGTCAAGTAATACCTGGCTATTTGCCAAATTTTGTGCCACATAAATATTCTTAAGTTTGATTTCTAATAAAATGAGTATATAATAGTGCCGTGGTGGTTAAATGAGTGCTGTAGTTCGAACTGGAAAAGATGATTACCATATAAGTAGATCACTTAGTAAGTAAAAGGAAAGTGATTATAGTGTGTAAATATATACTCTTGCAATTTTATAGTTAGAAGTCATGGCTCAGCTGTTCTCAGAATCTATCTGTGACTTGTAGGAGTTGTGGAATCCTACATGGTTGGAGGGAAAAGAAGCGGAGAGCTTGACTTGTGGGGAAACAACACAATTTATGAGCATAATAACAACCTTTCAAAAGTGATGACGGCATGAAGGAATGTAGTCTGTACTCTTTTCTTTAGCCTTTCTTGTTGCAACGAAGTTTGAAAGATTTCTGCTGTCAATAAAAGACATCAATTCACATGCTTGTGCTGGCAAGTATCATATTCATATACCAGCTTGAGATTGTTGACTTGAAACAGTCTCAAGTTTCACACTGCTTTAGTTCCTGTGTATCCTGTCCACATATAGCAACTCAGGAAATTGTGTACAACTTGAGGCTGTTCCTTGCTTGTCTCTTCACACTAGATGAAGCAAATGCGTCCACGATAGTCTTGTTCACTAGTTGTTGCAAATAAATATTGATCAGATAGCAACAAAAGAAAATTTTGTTGGGCTGTGAGCCTCTGATCCACACGCAATTAGGTGTCTTATTTCATGGCTTAAACTTACATCCATAGGGCAAATTTAGTCACACAAAAGATACATATGTAGATCAAAACTTTCCTCTCTATCTTGTTCTTTGATTTCACTCAAAACTTTCAGAATAGAATAAATCTATCTCTCCAATAAGTACACATTTCTGACAGCACATTAGCGTACATCAAATAAAACAGCTGCACATGTTTATTTGGTGAAGTCAACTAACCACCGGTGGTTAACAAAATTGGAGACACTCAGCGCATACTCACCGGGAGGGAAATGAGCATTCTTCTCATTAGCAAGCAGGCAGGCAAGATGAAATTAAATTTGCAGCGGCTACTTTGATGTATCAAGATCTATATTTCCTTTTCCCAATCATGGACCCAGCTTCTTTCTCTCCGGATGACTCAGACAAGGTTTCGTTGCTGCACCATGGCAGAGATGCTGAAATTGTGGATGTACGGTTGTTATTGTTAGATGGGCACTTTTTATCGTTGGGTTCTAATGGTACGAGAGATTCTTGAGCTTCACCAAGACCTTCGGAAGACCCCAATCTGGTAATACAGAGCCAAGTCCTCAGTATCTCCTCATTGGACTTGTCATCTACTGGCACATGCCATGATCCTGTCTCCGATTCCTGTAAAGGAGAATATGAGTAACAGCAACGAACCCAAACTTTTTGGGATGGTAAAGGCTAAGTTGCAAAAAGATGACAAATATACCTGAATGGCTAAAGTATATGGAGGTGGCATCAAAAGCATCAAATTACCTTTATTAAAAGTGTATTTGACCTGCAGAAATTGGAACATTGGAAAAAAGATTATCACAGGCTGTCCAGTTATAATAACCTACAATATGACAAAGAAATATCTCCAATAAAGGACTCCTTCAGATTTAAAATTTCCTGAGCACATTTACTAGATTGCTGATTCATCAGCAAATATAGAACATACAAAAACTAATCAGGATTAAACACAAAGGATAAAAGAAAATTTGGTAACAATACGTGGGAGTTATTGAGATTAATTTTAGAAAGAGCAAGACACATGATCGACAACTAATCAATAGTGACATAGACCAAACATCTTTACTTTAGTGGCTTCAGAACATAAATGAACAAATAATGTATTGGATCTACTCTGAAAACCACATAAAAAAGAAGATTAACCTTCAAAGCAGAATTGTGTAATAACTGATAAACCTATAATCAGTGTCAACACCAGGAGAGAGAGATAAGTAAATAGAACTTGACAACTTGTGTGTGTGTGTGTGTGCATGAGAGGGAGAGAGAGTTCATAATAAGGCAGAAGAGTCAGAGAATCCATAGAGAGAACATACTTGATGACGTTCTTTCCACTTCGGGAAAAAAGACCTTCCCAAGAGCTCAAATATGTGATCTCTCATTTCATCATTAGTCACAAGCAAACATTTGAGTTTAATTGCTGCATAGAGCCAATACCTGGATATTAACAGTTGTATCGTAAGTGATAAAACAGACAAAAGTAGTAGTAACATAATGTTAACAGAATGAGCGAAATATGGTGTATAGAGGTCTCCAAGCATTTCCAGTATGCTTGAGAAGATGATTGAGACTCTTCCAATGCAACGATTGCTTTACAATAACATTTCTCAATATGAAATTTTCCTGTTTGATAAAATAATTTCATATATTTATTTGTGAGAAGAAAATACACTTAGAAGATGAGCCTAACAATTGGCCAAAATAGTTTAAAGAGTTCAATGTCATCAGATAAGATGTGTACCATAAATTTACTTGTTTTGCAAAACAAAATAATTTGTAAGATAAAAATCCATTCACTTAGTGAGTTCAACAGTGAGTTCAAAGATAATTGTTGAGCTTTAACGAGCTTCTTCAGTTTCTTTGCAAACTTTGTATCATACAAGAATGCTGCCGTCTCAAATAAAAGTAGTTGATATATCCAACATAACAGTATTCCTCACCAAGTTATAGTAGGAATATCAATCCTAAATGTGAACGTTTATGATACAGTTTTGGGCTTAGAAGGTAATAATACCTTCACAGGCTGGGAAAAAAGAAACCTAAAGAAGATCACCTTTAGACTAATAAAAGTGCAATAGACTGCCTCCTAGTCCATCTGACTCACAATTTTGCTGCATCTCAAATTAGCAATATAAACTATGCACTATACTTAACTAACAATCAATTGTAGTGGCATTTCTTCTCTTATCATAAGCTTCATAAGCATCAATAGCCTGTTATTTTTAAGTTAAAACCAAAATGTTCTCTGCCACAGTCAACCCAGCTTGTCCATAATGTTAACTTGCATCAGTTTGAAACCAATAATTTGATCGTTAAGATTATTAAACAGGGACAAACTGGCAATAGCATAATATTAAAAGAAACTGCAATTTTGACTCATTATTGTTTCCTTCTGGCTCTCATACAAGGCTGTAGGATCTCGAAGTGTCTTCCCAAATCCCAACAATTGTAAACCATAACGACCAAGCTTTCATTGACTTCTATACCAAAAATATAATAGTTCTTCCTCTTGGTACTGGAGACAAATCTAATATTGCTATGGTAGAAGAACTAGCAAGGCTGAAAGGAAAGAGCCTTACCAATCATCATTAGATCCAGTGGGTGTTGTGTATAATGCTCCTTCACCTCTCCAAGTCTCTAGTAGCTGCCTATTGGAAGGAACTTCCATGAGTGCTGCAACACGCTTATTATGCAGTATGATGAGTGGCCATTTGCTCTTGCATCCTTTCCGTAACTCTCTTACAACTGCATCTAGCTGCTCTATTTAGGGTTATTGAATAGAAGCATCAATAAAGTACCATGCACACGGATGTGTTGTAAAGAAAGATAATACTGTACAAACCTGAGATAAACTGAAGCCACCACTTGCGAAATTTTGTTGATAAAGTCCAACATTTGCCCCATCAATGATGGCTTCATACTCAGAATGCATTTCCAACCATTCCTACAAAGTATAACATATCAGAGGTCAATCTCAGAAAGCAGAACACTATAGACTCCCTAAAAGCATGACAACTGTCTACACATGAGACAGGAATCTCCTTCAGGACAACCCTTAACACTTGTTTTCACTCCATATTATATTATAAAGATTAAAAGAATAAAAGAATCTCCCTCACAGGATCACAAATTTACAACAGCCTGCGAGACATCTACACCTTGTTTCAAACTGTTAATACTGCTATTTAACAAAGAGGGCTAAATATGTGAGATTGAATAAGAAAAGGACATAAGAAATTAACATATTGACAGGAAGAAACTGGATCCAACCTGAAAGTTACTGAAATTTGACTTGGTTTCCCTTTCCATTGCCAAGCTAGCAACAGACTCCGCAAACTTCTCAGTCTCCGCAACATCAATGTCCACACAAGCTAAGCGCTGCCCACAACCGCCACAACGTCCCTCCGAGCTAACATTTGCACGGCGCACCTCCCACTGTCCTATCCCCAACCATCCGACTCCGTGCCACCCTCCTCCATTCATCAAAATCGCATCTTTCACCCGATCAACATCCCAGTTCGAGCTCCCGACCTCCGCCGCTTGCTCACTCCTAAACCAACACTCCAAAATCTCTGCCGTCGAACTACCCACAGCTCCCACATTGCTCCGCAACCTCTGCAAGTACTCATACACCTTATCCTCCCTCCCCACCTTCGTACTCGCATTGAATAAAGCGGCGATCTCAGGCTCCTCCGGAGTTACACCCATCGAAATCATATGATCCACCACGGAATAGGCCTTCTCCGCTTCCAAGTTCTTGCAGAAGGAGAAGAGGGCAGGGCTATAAGTCCTCAGCCGCGGCGCTAATCCGTACTTCTCCCCCATGGACTTCACGAGATCGAACGCGAGGTCCCCACCACCGTCCATCTTGTGGGAAGCAATACGGGCCATCGAAGTGATGGTGGCTTCGGTGGGCGCGATTCCCGAGGCGACCATGCGATCGAAGATCGCGAAGCCGGAGTCGACGGCGGCGGATCGCTGCAAGGAGGATTCATCTAAGGTTTCGATGGAGGAGGAGCAGAGGTGAAGGAGGGAATTGAAGTGGTAGGCGGAGAGATGGATTGCTCCGCCGGCGAGCTCGCCGGAGACGGCGGAGTGGTAGAGGGCGAGCGCGCCGGAGAGGTCGCGGGACTTGGAGCACGTGTCGAGCGCGTGGCGAAACTGGCTCTCTTTCGAGCTTGCGGTCTTCTTCGTCTTCTTCCTCGAGTTGGGGTGGGTGGCGAGCTCCATGTTTGAGAAGTCGGAAGTGTGCGGGAAACCCTAACTCTAGTGCTAACGGACTTTTAAACACGGAACGGGTTTGGATCAAATCCGATAACTTAAACGGACAAGATCCGAGTTTTCTCCCAAGGGAATGGAAAGGAATCTTGGTCGGCAGACTAATAAAAAGCTTTTAAAATTTTATAAAAACTATCACACATTTTACTTCTATTATCGTTAATGTGGAGCAACCCTCAAATATTATTTTATTGCCTCAAAAACACCTGATCGGCTCACTAATTACTAGTTGCAATACAGATGAGTTCAATTTATATAAATACGATGGTTATTTGATTATAGATGGTTATTTCTAAGATGCTAAAACCATCTACACACACGGTAGATAAGTACATATAAATTAAGATGTTAATGATAAGAAAACAAAATTAAATATAGTGTTTTTAGCTGTTGTAAATTTTAAATGAGGAACTGCGTTGCCCATATGGGGGTTTATATAAATCTGGGACAATTAACGTCAAAAATTTTGAAGGGAAGAACTCTATGTTAAAGATGGGAAAAACATTCATATTTTTTATACACTCTAAATCATTTCATATGGAAAGACATTTTGCAATGAAGTAACCCTCTCATTTTGAAGAAGAAAAAGAATTCAAAATATATAAGTGGTTCAAATTATTCGCTGTTTTCATATAACTTCGTAAACATACATACTTTGAACCAAGAAAAAGAATATAATCTATATATATATATATATATATATATATATATATATATATATCTTATTGAACTAAAAGAAATCAGAAAGTATATGTGGAAAAGGATATTAGAGCAGAGGGTCTATGAAAAATTATCCATAATTTTTATAACCAAATATTAAAAGTTAAAAGAGTTTCTGAAAATGACTAATTTCTTCTTTCACTTTTCTACCTATCAAACCCCACCGAAAGGAGAATGACCACCATGGATATTACACAGCAGCACTTGCTCTTCGCATAAATTGGAATAAGTCAAACATAGAAGTAAATATCCCCACATAAAAGAGCAAATGGCCTGCATGAATCCTTCAATAAACCTTCCAACTTAGCCGTCACCAAAAGAGAGCCTTTATCTACAAGAACAGAATGATCTGGTCTACCAAAAGAACCATTTCTTTCTGACTAGATGTCCTTTAGCTTCTTCTTGCAAATTTTCTGTCTTCCTTTTTGATATCCCCTGGTTTAGAGCTTCCAACCTTTTTCTGCAAAGAATGTAAGCAAAGACCAAAACTTGTATTAGGGGAAAAACAAACAATATTGAGCATGTAGCAAGCGGAATCTACTAGTGAAGGGAAAAGAGCAACTGTTACATTTAAGCAACTCAACCCATATCACAAATAAAATTATTAGAAGAGTAGTGGTAGAAGAGAACTGAATACGCATCATGCAGAATATTTTTCCAAAGAGTTTAAATTGCAATGCACTATGTCTAGAAGCAAATCATTAGAAGATGCATCAGGTGCATATGCCTGCCTCAGAGCTATTTCTTTGACAGAACAAATGAAAAGTTGGAATAATCTGGTAACTGTATCAAACACCAAATTTCCTGGCAGATGGTTTTATTCTTCTCTGTGTCATGAGATTATGTATCTTTTGTTATAGTAGTGAATAGAGCTGCAGCCCCAGACTGCCATGACAGATCCACACCTCAGTGTCTAAAAAATTGACATTACCTGACTATACAAGGGAATGGAACTTGTTATATCTGTTTCAATTTCTACAGAACTTTTTTCCTTCTTTCTCCTTTTTTTAGAAGAAAACTGGGAACAGACGCCATGAACAATTATAAGGAACATTGAAATGGATCTTGCAATCTAAAGGAATGCTGATTAGATTCAATTCCCATATTATAGTTCATTGACAATACATTATCTTTATATTATGCTGTAAAATAATGGTCTAACTCTACAGAGTTTACTCTGTTAGACTTAAATGTGCTGCCTTGAGATTTTTGAAAACAAGAGGAGATGGTTGAACATGAGAAAACATTGGAACACAATTTAGAAAAAAAATTAAGAAATGAAAAAAAAAACCCTTTCTCTTAATGCACACAGACGCACATACACATGCTTACTGCTTATACACATGAAAACATGAGGAAATTCTGGTAATAGTTTGTGAAAGTTCTAGTATGGAAATTAGAAAATATTCAAAGATCAACAGTAATGGTGAATGCTTCCATTTGCAGGAAAAGAAAAGGAGGCCATGAGAATTTACTTGGTATCCTCAAGACGTCCATGAAAGCTCCATCGCTGGCGAAATCCCTCCATGCCCTCCATTCCACTCGCAAGAATCAATCGCCTACACATTAAAGTTAAAAGAACATATGATAACAGAGATATGAAAATGGAGACCAAGGATGGACTTGTTCCATTATGTTCTGTATTACTGAAATAAACGAGGAGTTACATTCAAAGAAAGGATTTTGAAAATGTCAAACAAGATATTAGGATTTGCGATGACGAAGAGGCTAGGGAATAGGTGCTGCCACTTCCAACAGCATCAACAGACAGTGGTGCAGGCAGTGCTGTAGAAGAGGCTGCAGCTGCAGGATAGGAGCTAACAAGGAACAGATAGGATTAGGTTCAAGACAGATTGAATCTAGAGAAGTTCAATATCTTTACATGTATGGTTTAGGTCAACCCAGGCCACAGATATAAGCATGTCTGGTTATTGACAAAGGGTTTAAAATTTTTAGGAAAAATGCAGGCTTGATTTGGAAAGAACGCACCTTCAGAACCATAGTTTTGCTATAATTTGGGAAGTTATTACTTATTAGTGATGAAACAATTATATTACACTTATCCTGAAAAAAGAATAAATCTTATCTAAAAATTAGAAAAGGTGCTATTTCCTTATCAAAACAAAAATAGGCCATGAGAAAGACAAGTTACATGTACAAAGCGAGTCATCTCTTCTATTCGTTGTGTGCTACCTTTAAATTTCAGGACTTTAAATTATCAAGAAAAAGATATAATTTTGAAAAGGTATACTCGAGAAAACGATATCTACCAAAACATTGTCATTTTGCAATATGTACCAAGGCCTTATAGGACGAGTTCAAAATACAAATGCTCCACTAAATACAGACATGAGGAAATTTTCATATTAGAGAGATAGGAACAATCTTTTAACACATAACTCTTTACTCTTATCTCTTGTACCGATTAAACACAAATAGTTTAAACCACATGACACAAGCTTAAAAGTAGAACCTCTCTAGAAGTGTAATTTCAGATTGAATTTGAGAAGCTCTTTCCTTTGCTTCTTCTAATGGCATTGATAACCCCAATTTGTGCTCACTGTCCTGGAGTCTCTGTCTTAACTCCTTATCCTGTAAGTGGATAATCTCAGACACGATAAAAATGTAGGAGCAGCAAAAAAAACTAAACAAGTCACAGGAGGGTCCACATGACAGGAAGAAAAGGGATATACTGACCCTTTTCTCAGCACATTGCCGGTACAACACAATCTCATCTTGGCAAAATGGCTCAATATCATTGATTTGTAGACCTAAAAAATGGCCATACAGTAAGTTTGCTCCACATATTCATAATGGAAGTCCATGGCCTAATAAAAGTTTCATAAAATAACTGTCCCCAACTTAACAAACCAAAATGAATTTCACCTAATAATTGTAGTTGAAAAAATAGTCACTTACACAAGAAAAGATTCCGGAGTATACCATCACATAAATCAACTCCTTCAAGAACATGAGATGCAATTTCTTGTGGTATGAGAGGAGATGGTGGCCCCAACATGAGGTCATCACCCACAAGGATGGTTTCTTCCATAGTTTGTTGGGAATCAACTACACAGAAAAAAGCACCGGGAAAGAAAACACAATAAACTTAAGTGGGTTAAAAAAAAACTTTACTTAGAATCTCAGAAGAACTCTTTAGGTGTAGCTTACATTAGAGTATATGTAAGCATTCAAAGTCTAGAAAATGGAGAACTAACAAGATTAACCTTCTTTTAGCAATTTTATTTTAAGAGAAAGAGAGTTCGACGTTGGACATATCAATTCTTAGTTACAGAAACAGAGCACACAAAGCTATAAGAGTTAAGAAGGCCCCTTTATTCAATTAAAGTTTATATCACAAAGTTTTGCAAGTTAGCTAAATGACAAACTTGCAATTCGCCGATACATATATTCATGAAACACAAGAAAATATATTGCAAGAATCCAAGAACTTATGAACATCTCTTCACTTTAGTGTCTTATTCAACTTGTCACTCTTTTGATTCTTAACAACAATCAAAGTTTAAAAAAAAATAATTGTTTTGCTTCTAAATATAACCAGTATAATTAACGATATTACAGAAACAAACTGTTACACCAGGATCATAATACATGAATTATTTATTACAAGAATTTAGACAATTATGTCAACATACCAAATATAACCAAACAGAAAGTAAATTTTCATGAGGCAAAAGAATAAATAAGATATCTATTCATATAAGAAAAGTTCCAGTTTAATTTAGTCCAATTACCAATAGCAGCTAAATCAATCTACAAGCTTCTTACTCTCCATTAGTAGAGTACGTCATTCATAGAGAACTATCCTAATAACTATGAAATCCCACTATACAATCTGTAGCATTAAGAAGAAAAGGAACGGAATCTTGCTAATGATTTAAGCATTATAATCATGGATCTAGATAATATAAATCATAAGAAAATAAAATATGACCCACTTTAATACAAGGTCCAGGAGAAAGGCGAGAGTTTGGCATACCGTCCATGATTGCCGGATCAAGTAAAACCCGAAGCTTTTCCTGCAGAGAAGATAAGCTTAAAGAAGGAGGTGAAAGAAAATTGAATGAATCAAGAGCACATAGGAGCAACTATAAACACCTCAAATCAACTGAGAGCGCCACTCTCTTTTCTTAAACCCTAAACCCTCCTCTTCCGATTGAGAAGAGAAGCAAAAGGAGTGTTCGAGTTATTTGAGGTTTTCTACCCACTGTCGCGGTGTAGCGCCGCCCACCGTCGTTACAGGATCGCCGCCTTCCTCCAACTCGCCGCCGCTGCCAGACGATGGAGAGGGGGAGAGAGAGGAGGAGAGGGGAGGAGAGTGAGGCCGAAGGGGGAAGAGCCAGAAGCCCAGAACTCATGAGAGAGAGAGAGAGAATGAGAGAATTAATTTTCCAGCCCATTAGCTTACGGACTTGGGCCCGATCTGACCCAATAAGAAAGGGGCATGAAATTATTAATTATTTCCTTTATATTCGATCAATCTATATATTTTATTTAAATATATATTTATTAAAGATAAAATTATGAATAATTAGATAAGATAGCCAACACATCTATATTAATACCGATAAATTGCAGATGACAAATATACAACACTAACACACACATATTTAATATTTTTATTGTGTTTTTATCGTATGAATGAAATAAATTTAGACCTAAATATCGAGGGGTAAAATATAATTTTTATATAACACCCATAATACCTGTTTTTCTATTATTTAATTGAAAAACAAAACCAAAAAATTGAATTAAATATAATGAAAAGGACTAAGCTTTTTATCATATTAAATAGGGGGCGGGTAAACTAGCTGAGTTTGATCGACTCTATTTTTCGAGCCCCATTGTGATGCTCAAGCCAAGTAGAGCTCAATTCTAGTTTAACTCAACCCTTATCAAGCTGTCGGTCAAGCCTTAGAAGAGAAAAAACCCAGAAGAACTAGCTGAGATAACAATAGATTTGAATTATTAGATCACAACTTAGCAATTCCAAACTATAGACAATATAGAAAAATTGATCAAAAACATTATATATTTCACTTTTATTATTATTATTTATATTTTAATTTATCGATATTTATCATTCGAATCTTGCATTATATGATTATCAGAGTTAAATTTAATTTTATAGCACACCATAGAATGAAGAATACTTTGTTAATCTTAAGTTAAAAAATTGAAATACTTAAATTATCGCTCCTGAAAAATACTCTGAGTCATGCCTCCCTTTTCTTTTTTTTTTTGACTTGGTAACAAAAGGTATTTTAGGCATTGTATATTTGATTTAGTTAACTAATATATATGTATTACCTCCTCCGGTTATAAAATACCAATGTTAAAATATTTTAATAATTAAACTAAAAATATAAGGTTAAATAATAAGTGGCCGTGAGATAGAATATAAATAATAATAATAAAATGCTTTAGCTTCATTCTAAATAATGTACAGAGAAATTTGCATATGATATTCTATATTTTTAATAAAATTAAGATTTATATAAATAAATATATGTAAAAAATACTTTAAATTAAATATGAACTAACACTGTCTCAACATATGTGAATATTTATCAAATTTAAATTTTTTTAATATAATAACTAAAGTATTTTTAGTATAGCTCGAATAAGTATAACTTAACTTCGAGTATTTTTATAATACTTCTCGTATAGTTAATTTAATATATGAGTTTGATTAAGTTTAGCTAACAGATTTGACGATAAAATATTTTTAACATATATTTACTAAAATCATATTAATTGATATATAAATAATAAAAATAGAAAATGTAAACTATAATTTTGTTAAAATATGTGGTGCTATGTGCAAATTTGCATAAAAAAGTAAGCATTATTGTGACAAGGATTTCATTCGCCCGCAGCGCAACATTCTGATTCCAAGAGTGAGCATCACTCGGAAGCCGGTGGGAAGATAACTCCAAAAACGTCAAGTGAGCGGCGTCCGTCCACTACCCCATCGGCCATCGCTGAAACTCACTTCCCACTTTCGCCAATAAAGACCCGGGGAGAGTGTCTCACTTCCCACTGCCAGGAAAGTGGCCAGAAGCTTCCAGTAAGACTGACTTTCTTAAGAGCACTTAGGAGGAACTTAGGATGTGAACTAATTAAGATTGACTTCATTAATGGCATTTGTCGTCTGGCAATTAAATTAGATTTTGTTGATAAAAAGTGCACTATATTACATCAACTGGAACTTAATTTATAGCTAAGCATCTCATTAAGCCATCCTCTTCCTAAGATAAACACAATTTTAAATGACCCATGGGAAACTTGTGGTATATTATATCGCCAATTGCTTTGGCTTACATCCTCCTATCTATTTTGACTAGCTTAATTTACTGCATGGAAGGAGAAAAACTAAATAAATTCCAAACAAGTGGATTGAGTTCTTTGACTCCCTGCTCCAAAATCATATTAAATATTATTAAAGAATAATAATACTAATTATTTTGTATTTTAACGCTGCATTCTTAGTCTTAAAATACAAGTATCGGATCTATAAATCTTACCATTTAGTATATAATTATCTTCTAATTCACCATTTTTTCGCTTCTTAGCTTGCCTTTCGAGATAAAAAATAATGATAAGATAATTTATTTAAAAATGTGATGAGTTAATATGATATGTTATCCCTAATTGCATTCAAATCGGTGGTCAAAATTTTCAGAGTAACAGGGTCAGAAAAGCTAATCTTTGTAGTAGAAAAGAAGGGAAAAAGTAAAAAAAATGTGACCATATATAATGTCATGGAGCAAACCAATCATACAAGTGCAATAATATGGACTCATCCCTGGAAGGGGAAAAACACACACATCTCATAAGAACAATGTGATTGTGATTTTAATATATATATATATATATATATATATATATTTCTTATCTCACTTTTCTAATATAACCTTTTCAATTAAGTCAATCGAAGTTTTAATTTTATGATATCCAGTAGATGATGTGATTTTAGGGGTTGTTTTTGGAGATTTAATTTGACTATTAAATTAAATATATTCCTCCAGAATTTAACTTTAATGATTTAATCATGTGATTAAAGAAGTAAACTATAATTTACCTTAATTTTTAAAACACCGACTTCCTCTGATATATAAAAACAAGTGCTGGACAATTATAGTCGATTATCCTCACCCGTACTTGTGTAATAGACGACAAGCTAGTGAACTTATAACTTATAATTATCATATATTTATACACATGTAATAATTATGGTAACACATTTATATTTTTAATTTAAGTACGGCTAAGATTATTAAAAAGAATCTTACACTAATTAATACGTTCACATATATGCGTTTGACGACATGGGAATTTGAATCCCTCTCAAACCTGCGATACGAAATAGAATCATTTAGTATAGCTGTAAGTGTATAATTATTTATATCGGCTAAAGTATAAATATATATAGATATATATAAGAGGCAAGTGGTGCCAGGTTCTATGAAATCACATCAATTCGGAGGTCCACCTCATTGAAATGTCTCTCGCCAACATTTTGTTGGGAGAAAAGCTACGTGATGACAAAACAAGGCTTAATTAATAATTTATGGTACAAGTGCGTTGAAAATTAGTGATTTTTACAAATCATGTCGTACATATTTTTTAAATATTTTATAATCTTATTTTTTTTATTTTTTTAAGTAAATTTTATTTTAATATTCTGACGTTACTAACTAACTAGCGTTTACTAAAATACCTCTATCATTTTTTCTTAATTTATATATCTCTCAACGTCACCGCTAACTTTCCTCGTCTTTTCCTCGCTCATTCTCCACTTCTTCTCTCCTTCTTCTATAGGAAGAGAAAGAGAAAACGAAGAAGACAACAATTATTTTTAAGTATTTTATACATCATCTAAATTAATTTAAGATATTAAATAATAATTATGGAGAAAAAGTATCTTAAAAATGAGTGTGAATTATAAAATAAATAAAATATATGATATAATTTATGAAAATCCCTAAAAATTAATAAAACACTAAATTGTCCTCTCAACTAAGTTGCTCTCTCCTAAGTTTTCGTTAATACTTCTATAATTTATAATTCCCAACGAAGCTACGCATGCTCGTACTGATCCTTACGTCTTAGTTGAAAGATGTGCACGAGAAATATAAGGTAAAACTCATATGTCCGGAGATTCTGATAAGATTTGGAGACTTCTTATTTGGCAAATTCAACGAGAAATCCAACTGCAACCTAAACGCAGGGTATGGATGGATAAAAATCTTGTTAAAATTGCTGGGGAATAGGTTCTCCAGGTCAGCATTTTTGAACTCTTCCGTCCTAGTTAGTCTACGCTGACTTGGACCTGGTCGGTGGGGCCCAATCCTCTTCCGGTCCTTCCCACCTCATCACCAACCGCATGCCCAGCCTACTAATAAATAAACGGGCTGCTGCCGTCGTTCGCTCTCCCAGAATAATACCACCATTTTTATTCGCCCCGCGAATAAAAATCTGAGGGAGTTTATCCTCCGCACAGAATAGTGCCGGAATAAGTTCCCATCCCTCTAGATAACCCCGCTGTTAAATCTCTCTCTCTCTCTCTCTCTCTGCCCAGTCTCCTCCTCTGTTCTTGCCTTTATCCGATCTCAATGGAGGTGGAGGCGATCGCTGGTCACGCTTTCGACCGCCCGCCCCCTGCATTCATGGAGCCGAACCGTCTAGAAGCCCATCCGGATCCGGCGGCGGAGGTGGAGGTGGGGGCGGGGACGGAGGCGACCGACACTCCCCAGCCGCCGATCTCGGAGAGATCCGAGTCGTGCGTCGCGGCCACGAAGCTGCAGAAGGTGTACAGGAGCTACCGCACCCGGCGCAAGCTAGCCGACTCCGCCGTCGTTGCCGAAGAGCTCTGGTATTTCTTCCCCCCGTCGTTCTTTTTCCTTGTTTTGCTTCCTTTTCTTTCTCTCTCTCTCTCTCTCTCTCTATATATATATATATAAATTTATTGCTCATAATATTTGGATCTTTGGGTAGGTGGCAGTTGATAGATTTCGCGCGGCTTAACCACAGCACGATTTCCTTCTTCAATAAGCCGGAGACGGCGGTCTCGCGGTGGACCCGAGTTAGCTTGAATGCCTCCAAGGTTTTTGCGATACTTTTAGGGATTCTATTTGTGTACTTTATTCCCGTGATTTGGAGATGAGATTTACTATATTTACATATTTGGTGGTGGCCGTGATTTTTGATCTTCGACCGTTCTCTTTCCAGGTTGGTCATGGGTTATCTCAGGATGCTCGAGCCCTCATGCTGGCCTTTCAACACTGGATCGAGGCTGTGAGTCTTATTTGTTTTCACACACGCTTTATATTTCTTGTACAAAAGGTGTACAGTTTGTTTCTTCTCCTAAAATTAGTTGACTATTTTATGGTTGTTGATCTGGTAGAATTTACTTCCAAGTAAAATTCAAATAGTTATGGTAAATCAATTTTATGGTGAATACAGTTTTTTCCATCCGACCCTACTTATGTTGCAATCTTTGAGGAGGTGTTTCTAGTTCTGAATTGTTTTCTGAAGACACTTATTGTATATGGTTTGGGTGTGTAGATCGATCCACGGCATCGCTACGGGCACAACCTGCACTTCTACTATGATGAATGGTGTGGAAGCCAGGCTGGCCAACCTTTCTTCTACTGGTGAGCATCATGTAGTGGTTTTCGCTGTATCTTCTGCTTTGTTGTATTTATTTGACCTACTTTCTCAGTTTCTTGTCCTTAAGAAATGAGAAAACCGGATTCATTTGTATCCATTTCTAGTAGATTCATTTTATTTTATTATCAGGTTAGTGATTGGTATATGGTATATCCTCTCAAAGATATCACGTTTGTACAGGCTAGATATTGGAGATGGGAGAGATGTCGATCTTAAGGAATGTCCAAGGTCGCTGCTGCGGAAGCAGTGCATTAAATATCTTGGCCCTGTAAGATATCTTGTCTCAATTTTATTTGCTGTCTAAAGATGATTAGGTCAGGCTTACCATGGTGATGTCCAAAACCAGCCTCTGCTTAAAATCTTCCCCTTGTGCCGGTGTTTTCATTAGGCATGATATCATATTATTGGTACTTTAGGTATGTACTGCAATCGAAAGGATTTTCAGAGGTAAGTTATGAGAACATATTTAACCTGCATAATGGTGGCAGAGCTTGAGGCTCCTGATAAGGTGGGGTTCAAGGAAGTGAATATCTGCATAGCCTTACTCCAATTGCTGGAAATGCCATTTTCGCGACTCATGTGTAATCACGAGAGTCAATCAAAGTGCAAATTATTCTCTATGAGGGATAAGATGGAGCGTCCTCAATGACGAGACACCATTAATAACTAGTTTTGTTTATCATCACTCCATTTTCTTGAGAACAGGAGCACCAGCGGCAATGCTTATAGTGTGGATAATGAACTAATTTGCCACTTACTCAGAGGAATACTAGAGCTGCTTTGTTGCTGCTTTCATTTCTTTGGCTGACATTGCAATTCTAATGTATGTTAACAAACTTTTGCAGAAAGAACGAGAGCACTATGAGTATGTCGCGGTGGATGGAAGAGTTGTACACAAACAAACTGGAGAGCTTCTTGATACAACTAAAGGATCTGAAGGGGCAAAGTGGATTTTTGTAATGAGCACAACAAAGAGACTGTATGCTGGCCAGGTATATTCTAACTTAAACAAGAACTTCTAGACACACTAAGCTGGAAAATCTAAAATTTATGAGCAATGAACATTTGACAAATCTTATCTATTGAGTGTTTGATTTAATGTTTATCTTATTTTTTTAATTTACTGTCCAAGTATGTTTATTGATAATTTCTATCTTGTCCAGAAAAAGAAGGGAATATTTCACCATTCCAGCTTCTTAGCAGGAGGTGTCACCATAGCAGCTGGAAGGTTTAGTGCACAAGAGGGAATTCTTAAGGTAACTTCAAAAGGCTCATATCAATGAGCTTTATCTTGTTGCATAGGGATATTATATAATTATTGTAAATACATAATAAGTTTTTGGTAGTCTTGTTTGCTTGTGCTATTCTTGCCTTACCGATACATATATTATGTAAGAGGCTGGAAGAAATATGTCTGGTTGTCTTAAGACTATTAAACTCTTATCTTGACGTTCATGTGGCCACAACATCCATGAACAGACGTTACATTTAAGTAGTGAACATAGTACCTACTGTACATATCTTCCAATTTTTCTGTTTCTTCTATGTTCCTCTTCTTCTTGTGGTTCAGGAACTCAATCCGTTTCAAAATTCATACCCAGAAAATTCACTGTAATGTCTATAACATACTAGTGACAGCAAATGTTTTAAACAAGGTTATTAAGAAGTAAATTATGATCAAGACTACCATCTTATGATGCTATGGTAGCACTTTATCTTATACTTCCATCTGTGACAAGTGATTTTTAACTTGACAAAATTTTGTTCAGTTATAGTGTTATTTTCTTTCCATATGGAAAGACAGTCTTAGCAGTTGCATAAATAAATCTGATGATATTGGAGATTAGGTGTTCAATGTCATGTGCAATATGCCTCCTAAGCTGGAACACGTGGCCACACCTTTGAGATATAATCTTAGCAGTTCCAGTTTCTGAGTATTAATAAAAATAGAAGGCCACGCATAAACAATAATGTAACCATTTGGCTGATCGCACTGTAGGTCTAATTTTCCATAATATCACACGATCTGATGCAAGTCAATACATTGTTCTTTTATGTTCCAGAAGATCTCTATATATGATAGTATACTCAATGGACTCTACTTATATACATGAATTCTTATTGTCATATTTGCCTTTCTGAAAGTGCATATCATATTGAGCTCTGATATCTCTGTGATTCCAGAATATGTGGGCCTACAGGGCTCAGATATACTGTTGCAAGTCAATACATTGTTCTTTTATGTTCCAGAAGATCTCTATCTATGATAGTATACTCAATGGACTTATATACATGAGCTCTTGATTGTCATATTTGCTTCTCTGAAAGTGCATATCATATTGAGCTCTGATATCCCTGTGATTGCAGAATATTTGGGCCTACAGTGGCCATTACCGCCCAAATGAGGAGAACCTCGACAACTTCTTAGACTTCTTAAAAGAGAATGGAGTTAATCTGGACGAAGTTCAGGTATAAAATTCAGGAGACCAATAGCTTCTAATACCCACTCGAACTATTTCTACCCTCTTTACTCCAAAATGCAATCTTGTATACTAAGTCTTATTTCATGCTCAGGTGCGGTCATCTTCCAACGAAGACTACTATGATGATCCAAAACAAGCTCAAGCAGAAAAGGTGATCGACATTATGACAATTCCCAAACCTCCACAGCTTGTAATGCCTAAAGAGTTGGTGAAAAACAAACCCATGGAGGAAACTGAAGGCATTGATCGGGCTAGTGAAGTGAAAGCAACTTACAAAAGAACTTTATCTGGTGGTCTGCAGAGCCCAAGAGCTGAGGTACCAAAGAAGGCAATATTAGAGAGGATCAAGTCCAAGAGAGAATCAAAATCCTACCAGCTGGGGCATCAACTTTCCTTGAAATGGTGCAGTGGAGCTGGTCCAAGGATTGGATGTGTTGCAGACTATCCACTGGAGCTCAGGCTCCAAGCTCTGGAGTTTGTTGATCTCTCACCTAGGGTGACCACTCCATCCAATTCGCGGAGGTTTTTCCCGTGCTTATCACCGAGCTCTAACATCTCTCCGACATTGGCTATGTCACCAACCACCATGGCTTCGGCACCACCATACACTCTGCGACCGACTTTTTCCATATAACTTGTTCTACGTCATGTTGATCGAACTTGCTAGTGCAGAGACCAATCATGTTTATTAACCCTTTTTATACTAGCTCCATGACTATCTATCTGAACGTGCCACTACAATTGAGATCTATATTGCATGTTTATATTTAAAGAAGTTTTTGCTATCTTGCAAAATAATAAATATAATTATAACGGGCAGGAAATGTTCTTCCAGATGATCAACCACCAGTTAAATGCATTCTGATTCATAGTTTCCACCAAGACTACATTGCGTAGAGGCTAGAGCAGTATCATGTAAGACGAAATTGTTGTACTATAACTCAGATGGATCTGTTTGGTTAAATGCAGCTGCAGCCTGAAATCGTTGCCATTATCTCTCGTTTTCCTTTCATCAGAAAAGATAGCAAGAGAGCTATCCCAAAACTCTCTGTACAAAGGATCTGATCCTTCCAAAGAGAGGATTAT
This sequence comes from Typha angustifolia, assembly GCF_048772165.1. Lineage (NCBI taxonomy): Eukaryota > Viridiplantae > Streptophyta > Magnoliopsida > Poales > Typhaceae > Typha > Typha angustifolia. The sequence continues at coordinate 3,867,737 of NC_133239.1, forward strand.
AGATACAGATCAGGTGGCAAGACATTACACAAGTAGACGATTCCAGATTTACAAGCAAAACCAACAAACCCATCAGTCAATCTGTTGGCTTCCTAAGATAATAATATAGCGTAGCAATAAGAGCAGGAATAAAATAGTTATCATTGCCCTCATAGATTCAACCTCCATTTACCCAGTTATAAGCAAAGGTAATGGTTGCCATTATCTCACGTAGAGTTACATGCTTCATCTTAAATTTGCCACCATAGGCTGGTTTTCTCGAATGTATGGTTTAATAGGTAGATTGACAAAATTTCAAAGGCAAACTCCAGATTTTACAAAATTATAATAAGTGGTTCCTAATGGCTGTAATCTGGATTAAGGAACAAGAAAATAATTTACACCCAGCTGAAGCATGATGAAATCTGAAAGCAGAATTAAGTTATAAAATCTTAACTCTCTCTCAAAAAAATAAAAATAAAAACAAAAATAAAATAAAACCTGAACTTTTCTCCAGCCCGTCAACCCAAATACAAGCACCATATGCACGTGTAAACACTAAAGAGGAAGAGCTAGAACTAGATGAACGAAATCTGAGTGCATCCAACAGGGGTGGCATTTTTCAAATAGAGATATAGAAAGCAAAAGTTTTTTTATCCCCAGCAAACGAGAATTAGCATACAAATATCTGAAAGTTGGTAGTACAATACACATTGCAAAAGAACTTAAAGGTACTCGAACACAACGATCAATCTCCACTTGCACATCCCCTGCATCCACAATGAACACATTCTATAACTTTTTCTTCCCTCAGATGTTTAGGAACCCTACAAACGCAAGTGGTTGCAAAGTTGTGGTCTCTTGTCTGCATGCAGCGTAGACAGCAAAGGCGTTCATAACCTGGCTGCAATAGTCAACAGAAAAGGGTATCAATATGAAGTAGCAAAAAAGATGACAGTTTTAGAACAGATACTTCACATGATTACAGAAGTAAATAACAAATCACAACATGCAAGAACAGTTCGAAATCAGGTAATGGGCATGAAATCCGAAAAGACAAAATCTCAGAGAACAAGAGAGAGGAGGAAAGACACATATCATTTCGTAACAACAAAGACAATTGGAATAAAAGGAAAAAATTGCAACAGAAGAATTTACGTCCTAAATTTCTTGTGTATAAGTAGTCAACCATTACCTATCACTTTGCAAGTGACACTCAAACTATTGGGTGCACTAGCCTTGAAGCCTTTACCACCATGTCAGATACATCAGACAAGTTTGCATGCACAAGCATGAAAAATCTGATCAGCGAACTTCACGAAATGTTTCCAAGCTAGAAGATTACCAAATAAGTCATACTATAAAATTATCTTTCAAGAGTCTAAACAATGTTTATAATAACTTAATTAAAGGTGGACCTGCTGTGCAGAAGTATATATGTTCTAAAAAGGACATAGTTAGATCAATTTTTGTTCAATGTTTTTAAAGGCGCTCCTGATGGCCACTATGGTGGGGCAGCACACCGACCACCCTGCCATCCATTGATGGCAGATGGTTATAAATATGGTAAAATATTTCATATATTGATGGAAGCAGTTGGGTAGTATGGCTTAAGATATAAGCATGCATCTATAGATGAGTTGCGTGAGCTACTTTTGAATAAGCAAGTGGTTAAAATAAATGATGATTTGGATAATCATATGGTTGTATGAGAAAAAAAGTAACTGCTCAGCTATAACTAAAGCTTGGACAAATTGAAAAAAATAGAAGCATCATAAATTTATGTGTTAGCTGTGAGTTGAGGGTTAGTTTTTATGTTCTATTGATTGCTCTAAAAACTCACATATATGTGAATACATTCATTTGGTTGTTATGGATCTATAATTGTGAACTTATTATGAATTTTAATAATTTTAATTCTTTGATCATGTTATTTGTTTTAGATTTTTAGTTGTGATTCCTATTAACTTGTTATGATTTTGCTAATTTTAAAATTTTAATCATATTGTTTGTTTTGGATATTTTATTGTGATTCTTGTGAACTAATTATGAATTTGATAACTTAAAATCTTTGATCATGTTATTTGTTTTGGATATTTAGTTGTGATATTTGTGAACTTATTATAGTTGTGAATTATGAATTGTAAATTGTGATTATGTTATCTGATATTGTGACATAGTGCATCATTACAAATTTTATATAGACTATATTAGTATAAAAATTATAAATATACCATATATAATTAGTTTTAATTTTTTTATACAAAAGATGCTAGACCGCTTTGTCAGCCGCCTTCTACCTTAGCGCTAGACAATAGGGTGATCGACCGCCATCCGTGGCCGCCTTTCAAAACATTGTTTTTGTTTATGCTACAAGGGATCACAGGACAATAAAACCCAATTATTGTTTAACTAGCCTCCATAATCACCATAAAACAGACACAAGAAGAATTGTTTTAGCACAGGAACAATGAAAAGCAAGAAGTCGATTCCGACATTGACATAATAGCATGTAGACAAATGAATTCACGGAGAGAATTGGAAAGCCTGAGGATAAAACATGAAAGAAGATGCAGATTTACCTTTTTCCATTTTGCAATCAGATTGCGATCTGCATAGCCCTGATCAAGGCAGAATTCATACAACTCTTTGGATATTTCCTTCCTCCTGTAGTAAAGATCATATATATAGCGACTTTTCTGATGCGCTATCTGGAAGATAGGCCAGAGTGCTTCACACTTTCTCTTCCCGTCGTGTGGATCATTTTCAGCTGCTCAAAAGATGAACTTTAAGTAAGCATGGAACACATAATTAGAATAAATAAATATGACACACATAAAGTAAGGGGATGAACTGGCCAAGAACACTGACCTTCTCTCATTTTTGCTTCCAGATCACGAAGTGTAGGCTCAATAAGCTCCCATCCCTCTGGATATTTTACCCGGCTTGTCTTTATTTTAGGCATGTTATTAGAAAGAACAGTTCTCAACCTTGTCTTTTCAAACTCGTAAAGTTAATCTGCATGTTGATATGCAACAGAGAACAAGTAAGACATTTTGAAAACTCTGACATTAAAATGGAAGATAACAGAAAATTTTTGCAAAAAAAATAAGATAATCCTACTAATGACGATTATTTAAAGAAGTCTGCGCATTTATATAGAAGGAAAGACAACTCAAGATATTAAATGCATGATATGTACCATGATAGTTTACCAAGTTTGCAGTGCATCATCACATAGGACAAAAATATTTCTAATCCTTTTTCACATGCAAGATATTTCAGAATTCTTGGTTCTTAATTTGTTTTATGAGCGATTCTTTTAGCATAGGCTGTGGGTCAAAAAATCTATATATATATATATATATATATATATATATATATCATCAGAATTCAGAACTGCTAACTGCTCATCAGCACCAATTAAAATTTAAAATTATGAGGCGATACTCCTCTCCAGTTTGAAGCCTAGGAATTGTGCCAAATTATACTATCTATAAACTGTACTGTTGAATATATCAAGAGTTATAAACCCTCTGTTCAGTAAAAAAGAAAATCCTTTCGTACTGCTAGAAAAGCCACGTCAGTCATCAGCACGAACTCCTCATCCTACTTCGCAAAACTAACCACACGCAGTTGGGCAGAATAAAACCCCTAATTCAATTCTTCTCTCTAAGTACTTCTAGCAACTAAAAGGGAAATTACCGAGAAAGATGTTACCCACTTCAAAATGCAATCTTTTCTTCACAGATCTCTTCACCAAAGGAGTAAGGTTTTCCGGATCAGCTACTTAGGGTTTATAATACTTAAGACTAGGGTTTCGGCTGGGATTCGAGAAGAAGGGAACGAGACCGAAGTCTCAGGAGGGTCGTACTCCTAGTACGATCTCGGGCTAGAATAAGGGTTTCGGATGAGAAGATACGTACCTTCGTCGGAGGAGGAATGAGAGAATGAGAGAGATAGAAACTAGCTCGGCGATGCGAGCGAGGACGACGAGAGGACCGGAGGCGAGACCGGTTCACTTTACCCTCCTGGATACTCTTATAGTAACTTTTTGATAATTTTATGTTTAAATATTAATAAATAAAAAGGAAAAGATGCTCTTAATTAGTAATAATGTAGTTTTTCTAATATAGGTCGGAAATACGGATATATATTTTTAGTAATACATGCAAAAAGAAATATTTTTTTATTTGTATGATTAAAATATAATATAATATATGTTGATTATTTTGAACACGTGATTGAGTTTTTCTCAAAATTGGTGTTATGATAAGCTTTGCTAATCTTTGGTTATTACTATCATTGCAATTCTATTTGTTCTTGTATCGCACGGAACAATATAGTAGCTAATTAACTTTCATTGGTATATATATATATATATATATATATAAATTTTTAGAGATAGAGGAATATCGGCATAAATAAATAATTGTATAATTAATGGGAAATTTGTAAAAATAAATTAGAGTGAGGCCAGTTTTCAATTTCTTTTGCATATGGGAGGCAATAAAAAAGAAAACCCCAGATCAGCTCGTAGTTTCTCTCAGCACACCTTATTACTTACTTATTATTAGTGGTAAGCTGGTAGGCCTACGATCCTTAACCACCAACATAAAATAAATAGAGAAATTAAGACCTTAAAAAAAAAAAAGACTCCAGCGCGAATCTTAAAGCAACGCCTCGTTACACCCCAATCACATACAACGACCCTAACCATGTTGTCAAATCAACAGCGCGCTGCCACGTGCCCCTTTCGAAACGCACTCCCTCCATCTCTCTATCTGTAGTAGGTCGCTGACTTTTTACTTTACCGGCGTTCGTGCAACCCTGGTTCGATCCGATCCAAGAGACGACAACTGGACAAGCACGACGAGGAGGAGCAAGTCGAGCAGAGCAACCGAGGAAGCGACCCCGGCGAGCGCGCGCGCCTCCAGCCATGGGCCAAGACGGGCCCGGGTACAAGTCCGGTCCTATCCGTCCCATCCTCCCTTCCTCTGCCTCCTCCCGCTCCCGCCTATCCCGCGGCCGCCAGATCAAGAAGACCTTCAATAACCTCAAGGTCACCGTCCTCTGCGGCCTCGTCACCCTCCTCGTTCTCCGCGGCACCATCGGTGTCGGCCACCTCGGCCTCCCCTCCTCCGACGACTCCGACGCCAAGGTCATCGAGGACATCGACCGGATCCTCCGCGAGATCCGCTCGGACTCCGACCCGGACGACGACCTCCCTATTCTTTCCTCCTCCAATTCCACTGCCCCCCTTAACTCCACCACCTCCTCCTCGTCCAACTACACCCTCGGCCCCAAGATTTCCGACTGGGACGATCAGCGCCGCCGCTGGCTCCTCCAAAACCCCGCCTTCCCTTCCCGGGTCTCCAGCGGCTCCCCGCGAATCCTCCTCGTCACCGGATCCCCGCCCAACCCGTGCGACAACCCGATCGGCGACCATTACCTCCTCAAATCCCTCAAGAATAAGATCGACTACTGCCGCCTCCACGGCATCGAGATCGTCTACAACATGGTCCACCTCGACCGCGAGCTCGCTGGGTACTGGTCCAAGCTCCCCTTGCTCCGCAAGCTCCTTGTCTCCCACCCGGAGATCGAGTGGATCTGGTGGATGGATAGCGACGCTCTATTCACCGATATGGCCTTCCAGATCCCGCTATCTAAGTACGATAACCATAACCTCGTTATCCATGGATACCCTGATCTCCTATTCGAGCAACATTCCTGGATCGCGCTCAACACCGGTAGCTTCCTCCTCCGCAATTGCCAGTGGACGTTGGATCTCCTCGACGCCTGGGCGCCGATGGGGCCGAAGGGGTTCATCCGCGATGAGGCTGGCAAGGTCCTTACAGCGAATCTTAAAGGAAGGCCGGATTTTGAGGCCGACGACCAGTCTGCGCTTATTTACCTCCTCCTCTCGCAGCGGGATAAGTGGATGGATCAGGTTTTCGTGGAGAATTCTTACTATCTCCATGGGTTCTGGGCAGGGCTGGTGGATAAGTATGAGGAGATGATGGAGAAGCACCACCCGGGGCTCGGGGACGAGCGGTGGCCGTTCGTCACCCATTTCGTCGGGTGCAAGCCGTGCGGGAGCTATGGGGATTATCCGGTGGAGAGGTGCCTGAATAGTATGGAGAGGGCATTTAATTTCGCCGATAACCAGCTGCTCCGGCTGTACGGGTTCGCGCACAAGGCACTGTCCAGCCCCAAGATTAAGAGGATCAGGGATCAGACAGCGAGGCCCCTGGAGGAGAAGGACAATCTTGACCCTGAAGCCAGAATAGTTGCTCGATGAGCTCGTTGGCCGGCTTCCGGTGCAATTCTGCTGTTTTTAAGAGGTCAGATTTGTGGGTTTTATTAAGCATTTGATGTTAACTCTTCTTATGAATGAAATTTAAACTTTGCAAAGGGTTTTCTAAATCAAGGTATAAGGAAAAAGGGATATTTCCATTTCATCTTCACATGCTGAGTTTCCATTGAACAATCAAGACTGGAGAGACTGCTAACTATATATTTGTTCATGTTCCATATGAAACAAATAAGAAATCAATGCAGAAGAACCTACAAAGTGATACCTTTTGCAGGACAGCTCCATTCCACTGTAAAGACAATTTAGATTGTAACACGTTAAAGATATCTTTACCAAGATCTATTTCCAAGATTTCATGAGCATGGACATTTCAGTTTCCAGCAAGAAAGAAAATATTATTTTTCTTTACTGTCTAGACTCGTAGAAGCTGATTTTTGTAACTCCTTTGCAGTGAAAATTCATTTTATTATCTGACTGTTTCCGGAGTATCTTTCTGATAAGGAAAAATACGTCTGTTTTGTAACTCCTTATCAATACGTCTGATAAGGAAAATATGCTTTGTACACGTTCTAAGTCCCTATGTTCCTCTCTAAATTGTACATCTCTGTTGCTCCCCAAATTGCTAAAATGCTAGATGTATTGAGCACCCCTTTCCTCTTTCTTTCCACCACTAAGCTGCAGGAAGAGAGGGCAAGATGCAGGAGTACCATCATATCATCCTCTTGAAGTGTTCTTCTTCTTTGATGTAGAAAGAAAGACTTAAGAAGTAAAGGAAGGGTAAGAAAGTGAGGTAGTTATAGATAAAAGGTTATTGAAGCACTTTGTATATAGCTCAATGTCAACTTCTGGAACTTCCTGCACTGTGTTAATTGAAAGAAAGAAAAAGAGCAAGGATAAGAGAAAAAGCATTGGATTGAAGAGATAGATGGAGGAAGAAAAAGAAGGGGATGAGATAGACGTGAACAAGAAAAAGAAGGGGATAGACTTATATAGGGATTAGAAAGACAGATACCGAAGATAAAAGGGAGGGATACGCAGTTGTCGATGCAGGTTTCTCCCTGCAAATTAGTAGTTACAAAGACATGAGTAATCTGCAGACTTATCGAACACCGTATGTTTATATCTGGAGGTGAATAGGAAGCTAAGTTGGAAACTTGTTGGGAAGCTAAACCAGAAAAGTTTCCAAATTTAGCAAGTTATGAAATAATTTATTTTTTAAAAGGCAACATACTCCAGAGGCACACGAAGTATGACCCTGCTGAAGTGGAAGGGGAGTTTCTTTCATGTGACGGGCAAAAGCATGATTCTTACTGTCATGAGGGAACTTTTCTTCAGCATTTAGACATTGATATCCAAATTAAGAAATAGATTCAAGTAAAAATAAGTCTACAAGTCTCTACAAATCTGAAAAGAGACGTTACTAATTGGGAAGAGATGAATAGTGTGCTAGAACGCAAATGCTTTCCATGAATTATTACAGAACCTTCACGTTTAGTTTCATGAACTTTCACTGTAGTGGATGTTGTGGATATGTTCATTGGGAAATAGAAGTAACTCTCAGATGATAGTGTACGAAAAATTGTCTCAAAAGAGAAGTTGCAGTTGCTGAAGAAATTCTAGTATTTACACTTCTAAAAGATTCACTTCTTGACTTAGTTGATGAACTAGAACAAGTAGACTTAGAATTTTCAAATGGTGAAGAGTGTTCTTACATCCATGAAAACATAGATAATAAGGATAGATGGTTATAAGCCATATTGGATAAATAAGATCTCGCTCTCAATCTCAGAGAGCGAGATTCAGAGGCCAGTGGCTGTTAATTATAGTGAACTCAGCAGAGAGGCTGGAGAAGCCTTTTAAGGTACTTTCTGATGTGGCAATCAGCCACATTCTTCTAAATTTTGATTTTTGAAATCATGGGGGCTGTTGAATAATCTGATCACGAAGCTGCTTTCAACAAATATTGAAGCACCTTACAAAAGAGTTTTGAGAAATTCTATCTATAGTAACCTGTGGCTGTTAGTTTTACTTTGTGAGAAGCCTTCATCTAATCTTTTGCCTGGTGGTTTTACTTGATGAAAAACCTTGTCAGCCTGTATAACCTGTCAGGATGGAAGTCAAATATAGATAAGTTTGGGAGATTTCTACGGCTGATATTGAAACAAAAGTTCATCTAAGGCCTTTCAGGTTACTTGCTGGCTCGCATGACTTCAATTTGTGAGTTTGTAGGGGCATAACTATGAGAAATCATCATGAAGTATTTTGTAAAGATTCATGAATTCACAAATGATTTGTGACCATCTGTGGTCTGTTTACTTGTTGAAAAATCTCATCATCTGAATATAAAATTTTCTACCTGCTTACCATGTTTTCAGTTGGAAATGGATATTGTACAAATGAAGTTGTGTCCTAAAACACTTTCTGGTACTTTTCGTTTGCATTTTTGTAAAGTGATTTCTAACCGAGATCGAACAAGTAGTCTTTTTACAGTTTGGTTTCTCCAATATGCAAATTTTGTAGAGCTCATCTCTTTGATTTCGCTTTGCAGCTTGTGACAGATTACAAGTTACTCCTCATTGTTCTGTTTCCTAGTTAAGAATGCAAGTATTATTCGTTTGTCGTACATGGAAATTCCAGAGATTAGACCTTTCAACCTATTTGAGGTATGCAGTTTTTGAGATGTGTTTTGGTATATATTTCAAAATTTGACAGGAAACCAGGGTTTTAAACTTGGATTCTTAGAATTGGCGAGGATTGAAAATTTTCAGGAGAAAGAGTCCGAGGAGACTGCTGTTTGAGCTCCCAAATGTGATAATGTAGGACTCAGTGCTTAAGACTGGGAATCTAATCTACTTGTATTTGATTTTTTGCAAATCACTACGTGTCTCACACGATTTAATGCAAAAAGTATATATATATACTTTTTCTCGTTAACTTTGAGTTTAGCTTAATCTGTTAAAATATACAGATCTCTTTATATTGTGGAAAGAAGTATGATTAAAGAGAATGACATTTTATTCTGGTTATGTTGCTAAGTTTGTAGAAGAGAATGTAGCAACATAACTAAAACAAAATATTAGCGTGTCACATGGGAAGGACATGTGACACGTATTTGAATGTAACATATAAAAAGGTGGAAATGTTTATATGAAAAAAAAGGGGAAATTTGAATTTAACACCAGGTCTTCAAGTATTTGCTGCATACATCCTTTGTATTCAATATTTATAAATTGAGTCTTATATTTATGCAGAAAATTTTGATTAGATTAATACTAGGAATAACTTTTTTTTTTCACTCTCCGAACTAGTTTTTTAGTACATAATAAACTTATAAATTTTTTTTAATACATAATGACTCCCCTAATAGAACGGTCAAGCAACGAGTTTTTAATAGTTCAGGATCATTATATACCAAAAAAATATATTCAAAGAGTCGTTACTTTTTTAGGGCTTGGGATTACTTTCTTAGACTAAAGATCTTGAAGTAAGAAAAAGATAGCAAATTAGCTTAGGTATAATTTGGATATAACTTAGCTAAAGATATTTTGAGTTTTGTTAACATGGTGTTTTTGTACATAATTGATAAAATATAGGGTTCAATCATAAATATTAAAATAGAGAGGTATAAATTATAAATAGATTAAAAGGCATGATATTAAATGCAAATTTATTATATAAAAAAACAAGTATATAATATCCAAGAAGAGTGGTGCCAAATATCTATATACTTTTTGCAGCCGCAACTTTGTCATATAAGCCATTCCAATTTTTATATAGCATTATAAAGTACAATTACAAAGGTATCCAAAGCATTTGCCTAACAAACCACCCAAAAGAATCAAACTAATTAAAGATGGGCAGCACTTACAAATAGATAAACCTAACAGATAGCTCATGTTGCTATTCTTGTCAGTTTTGGCCTTCAATTATGGAGCGAGTTTTATACCTTGCATTGGAGCACGTTCTCTCCATGTGGGGAGGCCTAAAAAATATTTGCAAGAAAGGACGGATAAATTATCCTCTCATCTTATCATAATCTGTGCAGGTTCGGAAGCTGAGTGGCAGGGAATGTGATTTGTGCGAACTTTAGGCCCTCTTTCCTAACCTATAACATCCAGGTACAGCGAACCTTGATTGTGGGGCCCAACAATAAGGCGAGGACGGCGACGTTGCTGTCTTGACACGTCACTTTCGTGTCCTTTTTATACAATTTATTATTGGCTAACTATCAACTCACAAGGAATTTAGCAATCGCACCCTTTATTCTCGTTTATTATCGTTAACATCCTGCTTCGTTCTCCAAAGCTTGGGATAGTTTCTTTTTATGCCGTTTAAATTAATTCTAAGATTAATTGAGGGTCCAAAATGCAAAGAGTGGATAATAATAAATTACTAATATAAGGTGAAATTTATACATTTCGAACTCTGGATTTCCTGTCTCCTTTTCTATCATCCTTCGGTTTTTATCGGGTTGTTCGCAGTGGTGTTCCCCTTCTCGTGATCTCTGCCGCTCTCCTCTCCCAACCCTAACCCTAATGAACCACTGCCCACCAAACCCTAGTTAATGGTTACTCACTTCCTCTCCGCTCGGTTCCCGGTAATGCCTCTCTTCCTTTCTATTATCTTTTCTTCCTTCTATATTGTTCTCGCTTAACATCTTGTCCGTTTGTATACTTCGGTTTATGGGTGATGTCCTTCTCGTGATTTAGTTCTTTTCTGCTCACATTTCCAGTTGATCAGCTTCAGGTGACAGCTGCATTTGGTTTGGTTGCATCATTCTTGGTTACTTGCGCTCATTTTCCTTGTGCTGTTGTATAAATTTCAAATTTTTTCCCTCATCTGATGAGTTATCAAGATTGTTACTTTTAACGAAAAATAAGTGACATTAGAAGATGCTTATCGTACCGGTGACGAATCTGTAGGCTAGGCTAAATCCTGTATTTTGTGACGTGTGGTAACTGCGATCCAGCAGAATGGTGTCAATGTTCTTCATTAATTTGACTGCAAAGCAGTGGTGAAAACTGAAAAGTGAGTCTAACAATAGTGTGAAATTTGTAATGTTACTATTGACCAGTGTAAAGTATGCTTAACTTCTTTCTGTGTGATAAATAACCACAAAAATCAGATTATCTGATCAGACGGCACATTGGGGTCTTCTGACTGATTTCAGATGGCTAGTTCTAATTACCATTTCATACAGTAGAACAAAAATGGTTTACTGTTCTGGAATGTATGAATGATTAGAGTAGATAAGTCTGTTTCCTTTTAAGTACTCTGGTCATCTTCCCATTGTTGAGTTGACTAATGTTGTAAAGCTGCACATGTAGTTGGGATAGTTACACCATCAGTTGTTGATAACATAGTGAATGCAAGTTGTAAGGACGAGTCCATTGTTTCATCAGAAAATATTCATGCCAGTTTATGCAAAATTGGACCTTTGCATATTTTCAAAGGCTAACTGTATGTGTTGTGAACATGCCTGTAGCTTTTAACTTGACTGGAACGGTTAGATTTCTAAGATTCTGTACATAAATAAGCCACAGTTTTCCTTTAGATCAATCTGATGGAAAATCATACTCTATTTGGCCTCATTTTGGCCTTTTAGATTTTTTTTTCAACCATAGACGAGGATGAATTGAAAAAAAAAAAGAAACCTAAGATCCTCCATGGTTAAATAAGGAGTTGGTACACTAATCAAAACCCCGTGATGCCATGTAGATATTCATGTCTATTGACATGCTGTCAATGAACACTTGTATTTGATATACTGATGTTTTTCATTGCTATGTGTTTTTTAGATGACTAGGGTATATTTGTATCAGTATGTTTCCTATCTCTAATGCAGCTGTATCTTCTTGCAGAATCATAGTGGATTTTGATCTGGAGAAGTTGTTATGCAGGCCTTTCAAGCACAAGATTCAGTATGCTTGAATAAAATCTATATCAAAGTGCCCCATCTCTTAGGATACTTGGTCAGCAATCGGCAGCTGATGGCTACTTTAGAGATGTGATAAACATAAAAAATTCCTATCTTGCTATTAAGTTTGTTTGTTGTGTGGCTGGTTGAGACTGGAAAATGGGACCTTCTGGCTGTAGTTCTGAGATTGTTGAATCAAATGAGGAACTGAGTTTGTTTAATTCTAGTGGGTTCAATCAACTTTGTGTTAAGGTCAAAGTAGAGGAGCGAGGTAAGTCTCATGATTATCCTTTGGAAGGCCCTTTGGAAGATGACCTTAAACGACTTCTTAAAGCAATCAATTTCAGGGCCTCTTCTAGCACTCCTGGCCCATCTTGTCAGGCAGGTGCACACTTGCTGCGAAAGGATGCCTACAAGAAGCCAATCAAAGTTGGGATATCGCAAGCATCAGAAACCGGGGTACCTGAATCTGTATCCTTAAAACTGGCCCTAAGAAAATTATGCATTTCCCAGGCATCAGAGTTGGCTGCTATGAAGAGATTACCAAAGCCAGTTGGATCCCATGATGCTTCAGAAGCTGGAAGAATGAAAAGGCTCCATGGAAATTTTTTGGTCCAGACAGGTGAATATGATCTTTTGCATGTGAAGGAAAAGGGTAATTTGATAAAAGTATCCGTAGTGCCTGAGAAGGTTAGAACAGATCCATCTAAAAGGCAACCTGAAGTCAGTCAAACATGCAATTCGGAATTGATTAGTCAAAGTAACCCTACTGTGTATTCTATGTCGTCCACCTCAGCCAGGGTACCAAAGATCAGAATCCAAGATGTGATTAGTCACAAGTCAGAAAAAACAAGAAAGAATCTAAATTCAAGTGCAGAAGCACAAGAAAATGAAAAAAGAGCTCCAAATTCTTCTAATGCTTGCTCTCAGAAAGGTGCTGGGACAAGTAAGCCTATTGCAAGCCCTCGTCTGGTTAAGCCAGTATTTCGGAACAAGACCTGCACAAAGAAGAAAGTGAAAGCAGAACCATCTAGAGTACATAATTCGACTAGGAATGGGGAAAATTTTGATTCTCTACCTACTAAAACTAAACTAGGTTGTCGAAAAGAACTTATCCTTCCCTCATCTAGCAGTATGAAACCTGTTGTCTCTGTAGGTATAGATAAAACCAACCATGTTAGAAAAAATGCACTCAGTCCAAGCAGCTGCAATGGTGGAATGGTCAAGGGCATGAAAACAATTGAATTATCAGGATTGAGAGAAAAAGGGGACTGCTCACAAAGTTCTAAAAGTAGCATTGGTGATTATAGTAGCAGCACAAGCATCAGTGAAGAAAGCTACAGCGGCTTTAGTGGTAATGGCAGTAGGCCTCACATGTCGAAAGATGTTAGGTGGATAGTCATCCGGGACATGGTAATACAACAAGGAAGCCTAGGGTTGAAGAACTTTAAGCTTCTCAGAAAGCTTGGACGTGGAGATATCGGGACTGTTTATCTGGCTGAGTTGAGGGGATCAGATTGCTTATTTGCATTGAAGGTCATGGATATTGAATATCTGGTTAGCAGAAAAAAGATCATGAGAGCACAAACTGAGAGGGAGATACTGCAGATGCTAGATCACCCATTCCTTCCAACGCTTTATGCTGATTTTACAACAGATAACCTCTCATGTTTAGTGATGGAGTACTGTCCAGGTGGTGACCTGCATGTCCTTCGGCAAAGACAACCTGGCAGGAGTTTCTCTGAGCCAGCTGCTAGGTAAGTACCTTTGCCTAAACATTACATTGTAAGAGCTGCATTTTTCTATAAGTAAGATTATGCTTGAATGAACTGGGGATATACTGTTTTAGTTCATTCATATTCCTATAAGCTAGTTCTTTTATGCATGCTGGTAAAACACCTGCTGAAAAACAGATAGTAATGATAAGTCAATGATAATCTCCAAGACTTGAACTTGTGGAAGTTAGTTCTTATTAGAATTCTATTCCGCAAAATCTGGAAAAATCTGAAATCACTAATAGAACTTTTATGTGGAGACATCTTAACGGATCCATTAGGCTGATTAATACCCTACACTGATCTCTCAAGTCATCCACTCTTTGGATTTTGATAGAACTTTTTTGCGTGCTTGTTTTGGGTTTGGTTGTGCCAACTTGTGTGGAATTGCTTTCTATATTAAGATTTGACAAATAAGATTACTTCTATCTTTACAAGTTGATCTTTCCTTTTGTAGAAACTTTTGATCATGGATTCAGTTTTGGCTGATCCTGATCTCGACCCAAAACCAGTTTTGTAGTGATTTCAGTCTGAAACTAGGTTTTTAAAGATTTAGGTCGGATCTAAAATACATCTAACTCGTTATTAGTAATTGATGTTTCCAAGTATCTTCTTTTAAATTTTTAGGTTTTACTCTCTATCTCTCACATACATTCTTCTTCCACCTCTCACACCTCACCGAACTCATCGGACAGCCAATTCGACGAGCTCTACCGGCTATCTACACCTTGGTGAACTTAGGTGATTTTTTTCTTCTCTTCCCTCTCTTTAACTCCCTCTTTCTTATGACTATAGAACAACAAAGAATAGATTGATATCTCTCTCATCTCACTTTTATTCAGTTCAAAATTTATTATGGTTTTGCTTGAATATTTTTTTTAGTTTTAGGCTTAGAATGTGAATAGTTTTATTTTTTTCTTATTTTTCTGTCACCTTTTCTGAATTTTAAGAAACTTTCATGCATTTTTAAGTAATATTTTGAATTTTAAGCAATTAGAAGATAGTTTGATTTGATACGGGTGGCTAATACGTCAATACATATTTTGTTCCTGACGGTAAATCCTGGTCCTGATCTTGAGTTTCAGAATCTTGCTTTTTACATATTCTTTTCCTGACGGTCAATCCTGGTCCTGATCTTGAGTTTCGGAATCTTGCTTTGATCAGTTGTTTCTTGTCTCCTTTGCTATAAATTTTTGATCGTTAACATAAATTATGGATGAATAATAAGGTGAGGTGCCTTAGCAGCCTTCTACCTACTGGTGGTGGTAGTGTTAGTGGATGTTCCAAGGTAAACCTAATTTATGATTTACTGATGACTGGATCAAGGATGAGATAGTCAAGTAATCTTCCTTCGAAGTTTATACGCTATATTTATCTTGTTATGTGGTTATGGTTAATATGTAGGGGTGATTCATTCCCTCAATCTATTTTTTTCCAGGTTTTATGTTGCAGAAATTCTCCTAGCTTTGGAGTATCTACATATGTTAGGAGTGATTTACCGTGATCTCAAACCGGAAAACATTCTTGTTCGGGAAGATGGTCACATCATGCTCTCTGATTTTGATCTGTCTCTCCGGTGCTCCGTCAGCCCTACTCTTCTCACATCATCATTAGCCACTGAAGAGCATGCCGGGAGGCTGTCAGGACTTTGTGCTGAAAATAGATGCATCAATCCTATGTGCATTCAGCCATCCTGGGTTCCGGTATCTTGCTTCACACCTCGTTTGCCATCTTCCACTGCTTCCAAGACCCGGAAACTTAGAACTGACCTAGGCAACCAGTCTATCCCACTTCCTCAACTTGTTGTGGAGCCCACTGATGCGCGCTCCAACTCTTTTGTTGGGACCCATGAGTATCTGGCCCCTGAAATAATAAGAGGGGATGGGCATGGCAGTTCTGTAGATTGGTGGACCTTTGGGATATTTCTTTATGAACTACTGTTTGGTACAACTCCTTTCAAGGGACCTGGTAATGAGGAAACGCTGCGAAATGTGGTTTTTCAGAGCCTGAAGTTTCCGGAGGATGCAGCTGTTAGCGCTCATGCCAAAGATTTAATAAGTGAATTGCTAGTGAAGGAGCCAGAGAATAGATTGGGATCAGTCAGAGGGGCAGCTGAGATAAAGCAGCACTCATTTTTCGAAGGGCTGAACTGGGCCTTGATTCGTTCTGCTGCACCTCCTGTGACACCAAGAAACGAAGAACTTGAGACTGCGTTAGCAAAGCACAAGAAAAAAGAAGGTAAGTGTCTGGATTTCAGAATCAATGAAGAAGACATAGAATTTGAGCTTTTCTAGCCAAATTTTCTTCGGAGAGGGCATAGTTGACTTGGTAGCTCTTTTCAATACTATTCTCATGCTTCCCTTTGTTGTAACTTGTAACTGATAGCTGTTGATGTAAATTTAGATCTTAAACTGTGGCAAGTTTTCTTCCCTTGTTAATAGCAGAAATTTGATTTGGGGAAAGGCGCAAATCCATTATTATCTTTTGCCTTCTAATTAAAATGCTTTACTCCTACTTTCATCAATCTCTGCCCTCTCTCTCTGTTGTAAATTTGTTTCTGCTGTCGATAAATCTTTGCTATTGCAAAAAGAAAAAAAAAAAAAAAAAGAGTACATCTTTGGTTGAGAGATGGTGTCAAAATTTTCTGGTCCTGTTTGGGGAAGGAATTTCAATATCACGTGAAACTTGTCGGGAGTAATTGATGTTAGTGATTAGAATTAGCCTAAGCACATCAAGATGACCTACATGATTCAGACTAAAGCACTTGGATCTGACGAAGATCTCATCAGGCATACTTCAGATGCTGGTGGTAAGAAAATTAAACCGGTGGTAAGAAAATTAAACCAGTCGCCAATTTATCAGAAGACGAGGATAATTGTCAATAATCACAGAGAAACTAATCCAAGTTGCTCTTCAGATGCTGCTTTGGATATCGGAAGGCATAGAGTTTCTATTTTTCCTAAAATGATAAAGAAAATTACAAGCAGATCAGTACTGCAAATTTACTAGGATGTTTAAAAGATAATGAAATAAACACACTCCCAAGGCTGTTTTCAGACTGATTATTTAAGAACAACTTCTTAGGATGCATGCCCAGGGTATTATCTATTAATATGGGTGTCAATACCTCATCTCTGATGAGGGATCTGGTGCACTCCAGATAACAATTAGATTGTCTGTACCACTCAACCAATGGAAATAAAAACAACGCGCACTAAAAGTTGATTTACATTACTAATTCGCATTGATACACTTGATAGAAGAAAATGACAGAGAAAAGCAATTGCACTACTCCTTTAAGTAATTCAGTCAAGGACTCAAGGATACTATGAAGCACCCAAAGTAACAAATTGGTACACAACCCTTCCCTACAAGAAACTAATTCTTGGCCTACAAGGATACTATGAAGCACCCAAAGTAACAAATTGGTACACAACCCTTCCCTACAAGAAACTAATTCTTGGCCTACAAGAAAAATAGAAATCAAAATAACATGTGTTTAGCGGAACACTACAAAAATGATGAAAAATTTACAGGTCATCCTCCATGTTGTGATCATTGTCATTGTCCCCTTCATAATACTCATCATCTCGCTGAATTTGCTTGTCTTGCATATGCTCTGAGTACATGTTCAAGGAAACTTTGGAAGTCAGGATAATGATGATGCAAGTTCGTTAGCTTCAATGAGAAATACTCCAAGGTCAACTCCAAAAGGTTAACATTTATGAGAAAAATTCAAAAAGGTAAAACACAAATTCTGGAACAAAAATTTAAAGCTTAGGAATTTAGTTTGTGGGTGATATGGTACATATCAAATGATAAACAATGTTCAAATTGACTATAGACATAATATGCATATTCCAATTAAGAATGGAAGATGAGAAAAGCAGTAGTTCATATAAAGACAAACATCTAAGATGTCGCTTTCCCAGTGAGATCATTCAGATTTTTTTCCTTTTGTGTTCTCATGTCAGCTTCCCCAGAGAGATTAAGAGCTCAGGGTTTGAACATCTCATGCAGAAACAAAATAGAATAAAGAAATAATGCTCCTCAAAGAGAAAGATATTCTAAATGTACTCCACTTACGATCAATACGTTCATCAGGATTCTGCTCATCTTCATCAAAGTCTGGGATATAGAAATCTGGCGGAACCTGCAAAAACCATAAGATTTCTTGTCCATTACATTTTGATCTTCCTTTAGACCCCGAAATTGAGTCCTACTGTATCTCAAATTAATTCAGTTTGGAGTTGTACAGGTAAATACAGAGCCCCATGGTGGAATTACTATTAACTAAGAGAGCAATCATTGAGCACTAGGAGATGCAGTAACAGACAGTTATATAAGGGAATGAATTTTGTGGAGAAAATCGAGAAATACAGTTTAAGGATAAAGATACTCAATTCAGATAAATCTGTCTGCATTTTTCTTGAGTTGATTTAACGCTTTGTCTCAAGCAAAACTTTTTTCAGTTTTTCCTTTTTCCTTTCTCTAGAGGTATGTGTGTGGCAAACATCTATTAATGTCTATTTCCCTTGTACACATTGAACTAAATCTGACCTGTAAATTTCCTTCAAACACATTCTTGTGATACTGCTAAACAGAAAGTCTCTCACAGGCATCTAAAAGTGTTTTCACCCTTCTCACATGTGATGACCATCTAAGGTACTGGATCTCTCCTATGTAAAAAATAATTAGATCCTAACGACATCCGACATCCCTAGATACTAACAATAAAAAAGAATTACAGAAAATCCAAATCCCATTATCAGGTGGTAATTCTCCGCTTAGCCACTCTCTTGGAAACAACCTCATCATAAATGTATAAGGCTACATAGATCCCCTTTTCCCAGATCCTGTGTAGCCATTGCCTTCTGCACTAGGGAATGCAATTTTTAGTAAAAGATAAAAGGAATCAAGTTCCATTGCAGATTATCATAGAGAGGGCATGTTCTGAATTTCTGATGCCTTCACAGAGACATGAGAGAAAAAAACAACATAGACCAATCAACAATACTATCGACTTTGAAGAGACTGTACAAAGAAAAGGAGAAGAAAAACTACTATAATGTGAGTAGGATTAAAGCGGCATAAAAAGGAGGAACTATGTCATTCAGGTTAGCAGTGCCTTTGGACTTCTGAAAATGCTGATACATACTTCGCCTCTTGCATGAAAATGCTAGAAAAGAATAAAAAGGAAAACTAGCACAGGAGAGGAAAAATAACTAAAAGATCAGTTGCTAAATACTCACCTCTTGCATCTGAACTCCGGGAGCATGCTGTATGCACCGCAGGCTTTCCAGAACTTGCATCTTGATTGTGCTAAGATATGACTTGCTATTCAAGTTCTCCTGCTCCAACAAAATAAACAGCAGTTACAAGATGTCAACATCTTAAGATATCTTAATGAAGGAAGCTCTACTTGAGAAATGGTCAAAGATTTGCTAAGTTGGAGGTTGACAAGATGACTTGATATGTGGAGTTGAAAATTCAAATAAAAATGACTGGCATCCAACTAAACAATACTTGTATCATGATAAGCAACAACGTTCATAATTATCTTGGAAAAGAGATATAATACGGATGTGCAATATTTTTATGACACTAGAAAATCAGTACTGGATCAGAAAGCTTACTATAAAAATCTGCTTACCATATTGCCATTCTTGATCTTCAAATTACAATCTGGGGCAAAATATTTTATATATTCATTGTCTGGAATTTCTGCAAGTAACAACATTTAAAAGCCTGCATTAGAATTATTTTTCCATGGTTGGGTAAAATCCAAACAAGTAGGTCAGTAATCCTAAATGCTTATATACAGTCATAAAATCTTGTGCATGCCTATTCTGCTTAAATCTGCAAATAAGATGGACAGCCACCATACTGATTCTTTTGACTCTTTTATCATCTTGATTGATAACTTTGTATCCAGATAAATTCCTTTTTTTGTTCTTTTGACAACCAGTATGTTCTTTCAAGATTTACCCTTCTATCCAGACTTGGGAACAACTAACAACATATTAGGTGTACCAGATCAGTCATTCTGAAAGGAAGCCCATGAAGGAAAGACACATAAAGGCATTCCAAACCAGATCATGATCTGTTCAAGGCAACAGGCATCATTCAATGTAGATAATTAGCTAAATACCCATCTGTTAAAAAAATTTAGCACGATGACTAGAACAAATATCTATGGTATTTTATGTTTAAACAAAATAGGAGATCAGAATCATTAGATACACTGCAGCAAGTTCCCAAATTAAAGAGTCTAGACAATAGGGGAAACAGAGGAAAAGGATATAATAAGAGCACGAGTGCAGGACTAGCTATGAGCCTATGAGTACAAGCATGGTTTGGCTAATAGCCCATCAAAAGTGCGGATGACTAATTTTCACGCCTACAAGATAAAGATTTTCCAGAGATGGTGGCTTCCCAGGGAAAAAACAATATCTGGAACCTAGCTGCCAACTTTCCCAGAATCCTCACATCTGGATGTACCTTTAGAGAGCATATACCCATGTGATTATATGCGTACATACAAAGCACACAAGAGTTAAATAATTTAATCGATTGAAGACCAAATCATTCATTTAAACCTTACTATGTTGATAATAGAATCACATCGATAACCTATACTCTACTATCATTATGTCTTTCTTCTTTTAAGAGTAGTCTGCACCTTAGAGGACCTCAAAATCCACGAAAGGAACCAAATAAGGAAAAGGGGATCCAGTAGCCTAAATGGACTTTTGAACATACTAAATAGGGTAAACAAACATTGAATCTCAGAGACTAATCCTTGAATGGCTTTGACAGAAAATTGTTGTTGATAACTTGACATGTATTCCTGAACTTACGTCACTTGAATATTAAACACATATTTGTTAAGAATCATCAAGCCAACATGAGAAATATATTAAGAATATGAGGGTGTCTTATTTTTAATCTTATATATAATTAGATATTTAGCAAATTTATCTGTTGTACCTACCTTTTTAACATCTTTGTATTTCAATTGCATCAAATTATAGCTTCAGAAAGAAGAAAAAGATGCTGCATTCTGACCTCATAAGTCAAAGGATTTGCAATTAGTTGTGGAACTTATCATAATTATACTTCCAATATAATCAAAATCATTGAATTCTAGTCTTAGGATTCTCCGGTCACTAGAAAAGCAGGCTATATTATCGTATCATGTCAATCTCATCAATGAGGGACTGACTTGATGCTCAATGCCACTTTCTTTAAAATACAAGATATCAAGGTCTTGTTTGCTTTGAGTTTAGAGGGTAAATTGGTTCGGTATCTAAATATTTTTTACATTTTTCATATCTAATCAAATTTACTCTTAAAAAAAAAAATTTAAAACTAAGAAATAAGAGTAACTAGTCAAGTTCAAGGCTTGGCCTCAAACCAAACAAAGCCCTACAGCTCTTGACTTCTGTAAAACCTATCTGCTTGCTATTATTCCTCTACTTTGTTAGACAGGACAAACCTACTGACCCAATGAGGATTCCCTGATCTACTCTTCTTGTGCAAAAGCACTCTACCATAAAATATGTCGTTTGACTTTGACTATCAATATAGAAAGCATGGGTAGCAAAATTAAGAGGTTAGATGCAAGACTTAATATGAGACTCAACACACAGTGACATACGATTTGGGAGCTCTGTGTCTAATAGAACGCCAGTTTCAACAGTCCAGCAGCGAGCTACATTTTCCTTTGTGTATCCTCCACCTCCAGTTACCTACAAGAAGACCACATTTGATCCTCAAATGTCAAAGTATGTTAAGAACAAGAACGTATTTTCCAAATTTACCAGTAGAGGCAAATTAAATTTCTTCACAAATTTCACACATTCAGAGTGCCCTGCCAACAAGATAGCAATAAGAGTCATGACCAAACATCCAACAGGCAATGGAGCATGTATAAGAATTAGTAAAAGATATACAAAAGATGAAACAAAACAATTGTTCCAACGACAACAAAAAATCCTTTAGCCTCAGTTACTTAGATTCAGCTCTGAGAACTCTCCTCTATGCAACTCGATTCATAAAGCAACCATTTGCTAGTTATATGGCAAAAAAGATTTTCAAGTTGATTTCATCCTCTCCTCTCTTTTTGTAAAGTTATAAGGATCACAAAATGCTATAGTCAAATAAGCAAAAGGGAAATATTAGAATGCAAGGAAAAAAAAATCATGGAAGGATATTTCTAAAGGAACTAAACAATAAATTAAAACTGTAAAACAACAACAATTTTTACATTTGATTGAATATCTATGTGGCGTGTGCAAGCTGGATTTTAAAAGAACATTCGAGCATATTATATTATCCATAACAAACTCTTCAGATTTTTGAAAAAAGAAGAGAAATATCCAATCTTAAGAAAATCAGTACCTTCGATGGAGAGATTGAAACATCCTAGGCGGTCTCCAGCCAAAGAATCAGCTCCACATTGAAGAACAATAACACCTGGTAGATATGTTTCAACAACCTTGGCAATGATCTACATAATTAACATGCTGTGAGGAAACTTACAGTATAATCAGTTATCAACATGACATACAAATGAAGACTAGACAGCATTGAAGAAAACTTATTGCATAATACGGCAGGATGACTTACTGTTTTGAAAAGTCGAGTAAAGCTAGCATCATCTATTCCATCTTTGAGTGGTACATTAACAGCATAATACTTTCCTTCTCTTTCACCAATGTCCTTCAAATTACAACCAATTGTATCAGTTGATGAAAATAATGGAGGTAAAAGAAGGGAGAGAAGGTGGTCTTGGGTACAATAACAAAATAAAGTAAATTGGATGAGAAGCCCTGCAATATTGAAAGTTTAGAACCATCAAACAGACACCCTATTCATCAAACATAAGCAAGCTGACAAACCAACTTCTTTAGCTCCACTGCTTGGAAGTTTCTTACTGCACAAGAACATGCAGTTTAACTTATGATTCACAGGTAAGCGGTGCTTTTATTGGATTAGTACTCCTCCAAATGCTAAGTGCAATGCATTCATGTACATGTCAAACCATTGTCCTAATCTTCGTGACCAAACAAAACCTGTGCTCATAAACATGTCAAAGACTTTTTATCTCGAATCACACCACAATTAACTTTACACACCTGCCTACCTGATTCCTTTAGACCTAAAACAACCGGTGTTAAGAATTGCCATAGCATAATTACTGGTTAGTGAATCTCCCATGACTATGGAACCAACAGACTGCCAAATTATCCAACATGTGTTGAAGAAATGAAATCTGTTTTGGAACTAGAGGTGATTGTGGTCTTCTTGGGTATGCGCCATGAAGTAAACAATCATATCTGTGATATTGAGCTACTGATGGCCTACCAGGGGATATTATATGCCTTACTACTATGTTTTTTCTTAAAAAGAAGGCTCAAGGTGGAGGTTGACACAAAGATTGCAGTTGCAAGAAGCTCAAACCAGCTAGGTAGGTTGTCTGTGCTGTTGACATCTTTTGCTTCCTTAAATAATCATAAAATATCACAATTATGGCAGGAGGTAATTGAGATGTGGATCGGCAGCCACATCAGACTACTTGCCCGGGTTTACAAAGTCATAATTTGGTTGCCTAATTTCACATTGCATTATGATTCCAATTTCCATCAAAACATAGTCGTATTGTCAAAGATGGCAAGAGAAATTACATGAATTTAAAAGATGTCTGAGCAATAATGATGGTTATTGTTCTATAGCAGGAAATCATCTAAAGGAAATAACATTAGAAAACCAATACGATGAAGTCATCGATTTTCTCAAGAAAACAAGTAACACGAAATGGATAAGAGATCCAAATCTACTTATTGTTAGATTAGACAAAAAGACTGGCGAGGGAAGTCGTACAAACTACAAAAAACAGAAATGCGTACTTTAGGCTCAAAAGCAGCCTCAGTTTATAGAAGTAACACTGTCAATACTCAAAAGGAAAAAAAAGGAGTCACCTTAACATCGCCTGTTCCAGGAAAGAACATATCGCCAAACTTGTGGAAACTTACAGTCATCACCCTGTTTAACAGAAACACTAATCTTCAATTTCAGGATCATCTATCAGGATACATCAAAGCATCCTGCATTTCTTAAGAAAATGAACATGAGTGGATTGCTTCAAACAGGAGTTGCATAGATTTCAAACATCTATAGATGAAGTTCGAATCAACATCAAAGATCAAACCTGTCTGTGAAATAAAAAGCTTCTTCGACCCCATCTCCATGATGAACATCTATATCGATATAGAGAACTCTGGCATGGTACTTGAGAAGCTCTAGGATTCCTAAGACCAAGTCATTGATATAGCAAAATCCAGATGCCTCAGACTTCTTTGCGTGGTGTAAACCACCAGCCCAGTTTATAGCAATATCACAGAGTTGATGATTCAATCTTCTTGCAGCATCTACAACACTAAATATGATTTAGACAAATTTAATGCAACTAGATAGCAATCCCATCTAGTAAATGTTACCTATTGTTCCACCAGCATAAATTTGACAGAACTCGAACAGATTATCAAAGACAGGGCAGTCTTCTCCAAGATTATCTGGAGGACAAGAGAAGAACATTGCCAGGTATAAAGAAGTACAAGAATGACAAGAAAATTTGTGAATCAAAAGTACAAAACAAAATATATTTATATCTATATATAAACATATAATGGACCATACATCTAGTTAATTCACTTCCAAACAGATGTTGTGTGTTAGGAGATATCCGATGCAAAAATTCCACATAATCTGCTGAATGGAACTGGGCGAGTTCAACTGGATATGCCTTGTGGGGTCGCTGCACAGGCATGCAAGATCTATAAAAACAAGCCATAAATTTAAAAAAATACAAGGTCATGATATATAGAGAAAGAAGAAGAAAAACCTAAGACTAACATATATCTCCATCTTGTTATGAAGTCCATATGAAAGCACGAGATTATGAGTCATACAAAGACGATGTGGTTTCATTGGGTGATTTGGCCCGAAGTAAACATTACCCACATCTCCTGTAACATTTATCAGAAAGGAAATAATTAATCTATAATTGAATAATCTGGAAAGGAACTTTAATAAATGAAAAAACAATTTTCTTGAGACCTGCAAACGACCACCTTAAAAGTTCCAGCTAAATGAACAAATATGAAAATTTTGAAATTAACTTCAATTTAAGAATTACACTGCAAGATCATAAAAAATGACTAATTATACACACAAATCTATAAATTACCTAGCCATGATGTATAGGCATGACACCAAAATATTATATAGGTCAAAAGGAACATTCCAGGACAATATAATCTGAACTATCACCAAATACCATTCTGGTTCACATTTAGTAATGCATATAGAATCGATTAGGTAGCACTACTACATATATGAAATTTTTAATCTACACAAACGTTCTGATAAGGCTTTATTTTATTTAACTGGCAAAAGCAACAACAGACATACTCAGATTTGTCGTCTTCCTCTAGTATTTCTCATATGCTTCAGTGACAATTTTAGTAATGCATGGAGATGCGGCAGTGAACCCAGAAGATTTAGACTGAAGATGGAAGCAACGGGATTAAATTGCTTTTCTTTCTATGTGGTTATCTTTTTTTTGTTATGGTGTTGTAGTATCACCAATCTGTGTTTGTGATTGTTTGTGGATGTCTTTGTAGTTGTTCTAGTGTTACTATTTTGTTGGTGCTATAACTGGTGGTTGTTTAGCTGTTAGTTGGATTCCTGATAGTGGGGTCTGACAGACTTGTGGATTAATCTCATTCGAGATTAATTCTCTTTTTAAGTCTCAATGAAACGAGGGCTATGGCTTGTTTGTCATGCTTCAATGACAAACTTTCAGTTTTACAGAAATCAAGATATTTGCAGCTATCAGTACATCACCATGAAGCTATCTTTAGGTTTTTCTTTCTTTTGGTTTGTACTATCTGAAATTCGACTTAGCTGAAACCTCTTAATCTTCGAAAATATCTCAAAAAGATTAAAACGTTAAAGAAGAAAGAGGAGGCCCATCGATCTTTATTAATCCCGACTCCAGCTTCCAATTTAACAAAACAAAAACGTTAAAAATAACACCACCAGCGCTGGATGCCTCCGAGCAGATGAAGCGATTAGGGTTTGATTTGTACCCAAACGAAGGGGAAAGAAGAAAGAAACCTTTGAGGTGGAGGAGGAAGGAGAGTTACCGTCGTAGAAGTAGGCTATCCTCTCTTTGGGCGGCATCTTGAGAAGGCGAACAGCGAGAATTTCGCCGTTGGATATATAAAATAGCAGCACCGCCAAAATATAACCAAGCCACTCGAGCCCGGCTTGGCATTCGACTCGATCAAGCTTATTCAGATTAGTTCTGAGTTTCTAATACTTCTCGAGTTCCGAATCCCGAGGATGCAAAACGGGTCGGGTACGGAAAGTCTCAAAACCAAATCCGCATCCAGTTTCTTTCTCCAAATATGGAGGAGGGACGGACTATTGGACTAGTCTGGAGCAAGCCGCCATGGCTTCCACTTCCATTTCCTCCATCGACGATGAGGAGACGATCGTTCTCGAGCTAACCAATCCGACTTTTCTCCACGACGAACTCCCAAAGGAAGAGATCTTGCTTTCCACCTCAGAGATCGAACGCTGGAATCTCCCTCTAATCCTTCGGTCTTCCTCAATCACAGTTCGAGCTAACCGAAGCAGGCAAGCTTTGATATATCTATATATATATATATATATATATATAAATTGTTCGATATTTCTATTATCTCAATTGAGGTCCTTTCATTGCTCAGGCTCATCCAGTGCTCTTCATACTTCCGTGCTCTTCTCTGCGGAAGTTTCAGGTATTATCTAATTCTTTGCACATAAAGTTTCAGATCAATGCCATGTAATTTCGGAGCAAATTCAATGTTTTTTTATAATGTAAAGCCCTCGAAGTCGCCTATTTGCATATATGTCCTTCTAGATTTTGTATTTGCGTGTATATCCCTCATAACCCTTGGTCTTTTATGGATGCTGAAATTTTATAAACCATCTAGAAGATGTTTTCCGAATTAAAACTGTTAAGTAAAATTCAAATATGATATGCAAAAGCAATAAGCAAATACAAGAAATTTTAACATGGAAAAACCCTTATCAATATGGGTAAAAAACTATAGATCCCTTCTTTTGGAATCAAACCAAGTATTATGATAATTAACGATTGTAAAATTTTCATTGTTACTCACAATCTTCTCTGAGGTGATTTGCTTGATTCTCTGTTAATGCACCACTTTCTGTACTTGGTATCCAATATCTTGACCCTCGAGGTTAAAAACCTGCCTATATGATCCTTAAGGTAGTAGCAAACATAGTCTTCAAAGTCCAAAGTAGTAGACTCTACCACGATCCAAAACGAAGAAGTTACACTTCCATTCTTCAACTCTCAATCTTCACCAAAGTGCCTTGTATCTTATCTTCGGGAGTCGTCACTCAACCCTCAAATGTCCCTTCCCTTTTATCAATCCAAAAAGAGAAGCAATTCATCCTAAATATGTCAAGAATTAATTGATATTGGCATGGAACCCTTGGGCATTTGAACGTACTTCAAACATTCAAAGTTTGTTCGAACACACTGTTCACTCGTTCGAAGCACAGTTCATTCACTCAAACACATTGCTCATTGGCACTATTCATCCTGTTGAATAATTGGATAGAATTAGCTTCTTTTTATATTCATCTTCATCGAACATTGTGCCATAGCTCATACATGACAAACTAGAGCAATACATCATTAAAAACTTTGTTTGGTTACGAATTTGTCAATTATAAAATGAATTAAACTCTGTTACTGGAAGAAGAAAAATACCATCAGCAGAGAGGTATATATGTAAACAAATTTCATATAATACTTTTTCTTTTAAATTTGTAAATAGTTCATATTTTTTTAACTGTTGATTGGTTTTGTGGGGTATCCGCACAGAAAAAAAAAAGCAGAGAAAAAGCCTTTTCAGGTTATACATGTAAATAAGGATTCTAGAAGGATATACTGCAAAAAACCTGAAAAAAAAACCATTTCTCTTTATTTATCCTACATAATGATATGATTATTTCATTTGATATCCTTCCTCTGCAGTGAATCAAGTCTTAACCATGTGTTGATCCAGTGGAACCTAGAAGCTATTGTAAATGTCCTGCAGTTTATATTTGGCTGTTCGCTAAAAGTTAGACCTGAAAACTTCCTCTTGCTCTTGGAGGTGAACATTTTAATAAGGCTTTTATTGCATTTTTGGATGTTCTTTTCTGCTAAATATTCCTGTTTAATTCATACAGTCAATTTGCTCCAAATTGTGATCTTCTTTTCACAGTCTTGGTTTTTAAGGCACTTTAAAAGTATGATGTATTGATTACTTTTCAGGGTGCACTGTTTTTTGGTGTGGAGGGCCTTTTGTTGGTGTGTGAAAGTTGGTTCATTAAAATCAGCTCAGAGAGAAATCTTTCTTGTCAACAGTTGTCACTGGACACCATAATTGACTTCTGGAACTTTGCTTTGGAGCAAGGTGAGATTTAAGATTGATTCTCATGTCTTCACATCATGGACCTCATAACAGTCTGTTATGATTAATCTTTGTTGAGCAGCTACATTGAGGTTCCATAATGATTCTTGAAATGAGATATGATTGCAGGGGTTGCTTTTGTTCAAGACTTATGCAAAGACTATCTTGCACGGAACTTTGTAGGTACAAACTTTTGAGTTATAAATATGTCATTGCTTGCACTATGTCAAAGTTATTCTGTTCCCTTCTTGCAATAAGAGGATACAATGGAAAATGTGCTTCATTAGTCATTTCCAATATCGAGAGTTTGAGTGCGTGAGTGGTTGGAAGCATCCTCTTCTATGGTAGCAGTTGGTGTATTCTAATAATTTAGGGAGCATTGTATTCTTTTTTCTTGCCTAACAGAGACTCATATTTCTTCTGTGTCATGAAGGTAGTTATTTCTTAATGTTTTCTGGATTGCTGGACATACAATTTGCCTTCTTGTTTGGGAATGGAACTGGAAGCTTATCTGCATTTAACTTTTTGAACCTTTTGTAGAACAATGCATATTCCTTCAGACCAACATTTCTAATTCAACCAAATCGGCCAAATAAGAAATCATGTAGGTAATTTTTTATGTTTGACACTTATCCCAAATTGACCAAATGGTGTTATCACTTATTGCACTATCAATCCTAACAGCTTTATTTTTAAATGGTCATAGGATACCTATTCTAGTCCCACCGAACTTATTCTTGAACAAAAAAGACTCTGACATGTAACTACATCATGATATGAGACAATTTAGATCTTTTAAAATAGCGTCCCTTTAGGACGGTCGGTAGTTTATAATTAGCAAACAAGAAGTTAGCTTAAACGTATGGAATGCGCAGGTTTGGGTGGTGTCATGCAGCTCATTTACTAAAGTTCCATATGATTTGCTGTATTCCTGCATGGAACACCCTCAGTTGACAGTGGATAGGTTCGTGTCTTGCTTTCCTCTGGTATTCATTTATTTAATGTTGTCAGTATGTTTATTACTTTATTTTGTTGATTGTACATAGTGAGAAACAAATATGTGAAGCGCTTCTACATTGGATTTCTGACAACACAAAGTCTTCAGAATGTGCGGCAACGTACTGTGAAAATGACCATTTTGACATTCTTAAGAAGGTACATAATAAACTTTATTACTGAATCTGCATGAACTGGACTTTCCTTTTGAAATCAAACTCATTAAGAAAAGTTTCTCCATTAAATTTTGTTTTTATTACTATTTACTGGCACCTCTTCATGTGATCTTACTGTATGATAAAATGGTCTTACTAAGATAAATAATCTATCATTTTTTGTCACTACTATGCCTATATCCTGTCAAACTGAATTTTAAGGTTGTCCTTGCTTCTTTTGACCATAATTGTGTTATTCAGTTTGAAGGATCAATTATTTTCCTGTTGTCCAGGTAAAGGTCTGCCTTTTGCCTTTGGGGTTTGCTGCAGGTATAAATGTTATTTTTAAGCTAGTTTCTTGAAAAGGTTAAATGTGATGATTCTGGCAATTCAAATTTCAATCATCTATAGTCACTTTATAATCACAGACAAATATTTGTGCTTGAAGGACTAAGAAGATGCTTCTCTCAGTTTGGAAATGAGATTGTTAGTGCAATTCTTGCTCTGCAAACAGATTTTTCTTCAACTCTACGGGATACCATTAGTGAAGACAAATTGGATAGTCTGAGAATTCGCATAACAGAATATTCTGAGGTACTTATGCACTTCTTTCTAATTAATGTTGCTATGAATTTATCTTCAATGTCCATTCTAATGGGCAAAGATGATGTTTTGGATGATTAAAACAAGTTTGATGTTGTCATTGAGGAAAAATAATATGTTAAATTTTACTGCCTTGACTCTTGGCATTCTGTGGAAACTGGAAAGCTCAAACACTTATTCTATGTTGGAGGTATAGATTACCTCTTAGACCTTGAACCAATAGCACAAACTGTGAGCTTTTACTACTTGATAGAATCTCCACACAAACACATAATACTTTACCAGTTGTGGTCTTACAAGAGCTTGATATTGGTTCTTTGGTCATATTCAAGATTTTGACTTGCCATCATGTGATTTGTGAACAGTTTTAAGACAAAAAGTATAATAAACAATAATGGTTTCAACTACATTAGTCCGGTGAAGAAACCATTTGTTTGCAAATTTGAACCAGGGCCATGTGAAGGTGTACAGAATGCATGCTTACGCTGTTTCTCCTGCAACACAACTCTTCCATAAATTACTGTGAAATAGAACTGATAGAACCTTGTTTGCGTGTAGCTATAAGTTCACTGGCCTATTGTTATTTGCTTTATAATAATGCACAACAATACAATGTGTTGATCAGTTTCTGCTAGAAAATGAATCTTCTATTTTCCTGAAAAAAATATATCCTAAATATTGCCATTATTGATGTTATTCATTATAGTGCACAGTAGCTCTTCAGATTGCCTTGTCTTAGTAATCTGACATCCTCCTGTTTTGAAGACGAAGTGAAGACTCACTCCTGACATACTTTCTCCTATTGTACAGTTTGACTCTATTACATTAAGTTATCTTATATACTATGATTTCTTTATCTGACCACATTCGGAACAGATTTATATCAACATACCTGAAGTCATTTACTTGACAAAAAACTGAGTCTTCCATTTGGTACTTCTGTTTCTTTTAGATATGGTCCATACTTTTTAGTTGCTAATTCTATGAAAAACTTTTTGAGTTAATGTATATATTTTTGACAAATTTTCTGTTATCCAGAAAATAGTGCTTTCGGGTTGTGTCCATATGACAATTGCACTTCTTTTTATGGCGGTGCTTCCAATTGATCTGGATGTGACTCTCAAAGAAAAGATGATCCTTGCTTTTGATCAACTTAATTATCGGAGTGTTGATTTTTATAAAGTAATAGAGAAACCAGTGAAATTTTTGTCATTTGAGGTTGTACACGAGGTGGACATTTCAAGGTGTCCAAAGGTGCATTTTGGTGCAGCTGTTGAATGGTTACGATTGGCATTTCCATCATTGAGGATGCTAAAAGCTTCTCACTGTTTGCAATTCAGGATGGGAGATTTATGTTACTTGCTAGAAAGATGTCCACTTGTCAATGAAATTGATTTGACCATTGACATCAGCTCTGTAATACAAACAAAAGTATCAGTTATTTCTACTACTGCCGAAAAGTCCCAACTGTCGGATAGCAGAAGGCATGACATAACTGTAAGAAATTATTTATTGTCTAACATTGCAAAACCTGCATTGGGGAAACCAGTTTTATCAAGCATTTCAAAGCTGACATTGGAAGGCCGAAATGATATTAGTGGTAAGACATGATTCCATTACTGGCTTCTTATCATTCATATATTAGTATATTACTTTTATGCATCCATTTATTATTCCACAAACATATCATCTCATGGATCATAATAACAGTCTCTTGAGGATCAGTATTCTGAAATTTTATATATGTTTCAATATCTCCTACTTTGTTCCGCAAAACAAGTAATAGAGTTTTAATCCCAAAAAGAACAAAAAAAAAAAGAACAAAAAAGAAGTGCTAGAGTTGAGTGCAAATTTTAAGTGATACTTTCATTTTTGTTGTCAGATATGGACTTGTTGAAGATCTCCACTTTGACAGATTCTCTGTCTTACATAAACATTAAAGGTTGTACTCTACTAACAGATGTTGGGATATCCACATTTTTTAGCAAGTGCTTGAGTATCCATTCAATGGTTTTATCTTATACAACTATTGGGAGAGATTCAATTTCGGTGCTTTGTGCTGATAATATCTTTCATGATGGCACTGATGTTCATGACAATCAGAAACATTTTCATTCGATGGCATCCAGGCTCCAGCAACTTCATTTAGATGGTTGTAAAGGTCAGTTGACTTCACTTTCATGCTTTTTGCCAGCATTGAAAAGTTTAAAGTT
The DNA here is from genome assembly GCF_048772165.1 of Typha angustifolia. Taxonomy (NCBI): domain Eukaryota; kingdom Viridiplantae; phylum Streptophyta; class Magnoliopsida; order Poales; family Typhaceae; genus Typha; species Typha angustifolia. The sequence goes on from NC_133239.1 coordinate 3,900,234, forward strand.
TAAATCTAAATTATCAGGTATTTTGGGCTTAAAAAGAATTGTCTTCTGATCCTTTATTAAGAATCTGACTTTGGTAGAAAACTAGTCAGCCAAGAGCAAGAGTCCAATAATAACTTCGCAAACGTTTTAATATCTTGGATAGCCTGTATTTGGTAGTTTGATGTGGTGATTCTGGTTAATCCACTGACATCCATCTACTTGTTTAACCTATTAATGTTTCACAGGTATTGACCGGAATTCTATGTCGCAACTCCTGAGTCATATATGCATGGTGAAGATTCTAAGCTTAAGGGAAACCTTTCTTATGGATGATGCTCTCTGTAACTTTATTGGCTCTTCCCTAGAGAGCCTTGATGTTTCTGAGACCATGGTATGATCCAAGTGCTAATAGATATTATAGATCTAAATGATCGGTCCGTTTTAGTATTCCTTGTTAGGAATCGTGTCCACCTACACTTTGCATATTTGCTTAACACAGCCGACTTTCATACACATCTTAACTACCTTATGAATGCAAAGATTGATTGTCATGCTTTTCCTTCATGGAAGATAATACAATTACAACTTCAAAGAGAACAATTAAGAATTTAAAATTGAAACTTATTGGTAATAACTTAGAGGAGGTCCTCACATTAACTAGGTCAAATGGTAGGGATACTTCCATTTGTTTAAGGTAGTTGGGAGTCTGAAATCCCATGCCCGGTTCTTTGCATGATGGACGAGATTGTGCTATAATATTGGTGAGCTTCCTTGCCAAACCACCTACAGGGGCCTTATTTACCAGCTAAGTAGGCTCTTCAATATGCAACTGGAAAGACTCGCCGTGATTATTTTGCCAATATGAATGCCAATAGGATCACTTTGTAGAATGTGGGAAGGAAGATTTATTCCATCCTTGGTAAAACAAATATGTATGGCATTATGTTACATAGAGAATCATTCCATAAATTGATGTTTAGCACATAAAAAGCTATACTGGTTTATTTGTACTACAATTCATTCAACTCAGAATAGAAAACCATTTTAAGAGCTTTAGGGGTTCTGTCTATAGGTTTTTCTGTTTTAAGGATTGAGACAATCCATTTATGACAGGGCCAGGCCAATATTCAATCATTCAGTGGATATCTCCATTACAATGATTTTCACATCTAAATTTCATGTTGTAGACAAAAGTGACTGCTGCATAGTTCTTTTATGATAATAAATTTTTGTTTTCTTATTCATGGAAACAGACATGTCTATTGAGGTATTGGTCGAATTTGGTGGCCTTTGACTTGTTGCCCTGTTGTGAACTTTCAGGTTTCTATTCTAGCTTTAAGTTCTCTTCTCAGAAGAAATCCTGATTTGAGGTGTTTGAAAGCAACTGGATGTAAGAATTTGCATCAGATTACAAGTGATGAAGTGACACTCATTAGTGTTGGTAGGTCCAAAAATTTCCTCCATGGGTTAAGCAAAAGTTGCAACTTGGAAGATGTTGCATTTGGCTGGGGATTTTCTTATGTCCAAATGGAAGAACTAGTGCCTGCTTTTGCTAAAGTGAAGGAAATAACAATTGGCCTGGGTGCTTCACTGGGGCACCACGTGCTGCATGCTCTTCCTATGATTTGCCCATTAATTGAGTCTGTGGTTCTTACTTTTCAGGTCATATCTCTGCAACAATTGAAATCGATTAATATTGTGAGATGAACTTCTGTCAATTGTACTATGTTGCTTTGATTAACAGGTGATTTCTGACACTGTTATGAGAAATATTCTGGAATCCTTAAGATATTTGCGGGTGCTTGGACTACATTGTTGTCTTGGTGACTGGACTTCATTTAGCTTCCGGACCAGCATGCCAATGTTAAGGATATTAAGGCTAGAATGGGTATCTCCATGGATGACAAATGACGACTTAACTCTTCTGACACAGAATTGTTCAGATTTAATTGAACTTTCTTTGTCAGGGTGTAAACTTCTTGACTCCTGTTAGGTTCACTCAAAATTCTGATGCAGCATTCTTAGCAAATTGAATTGAATCCTTGTGTCCACTTACATTCCAAATACTAAAGGTGCTTCTCTTGGCCTTTTTTGCAGATTCACAAGAGATCATCTCATCTGGATGGCCAGGCTTGACGTCTATACATTTGGAGGTTAGTACGATTGTGAATGTTTGTCTCATTCTGTTTATTCAACTTGCATGATAATCTTTGCATCTTCATCCTTTTTGGCAATTCTGAAGTTGTTGGTAAATTCCACAATGATTGGAATTCAGGCGATAGAAGTTATCAATTGTGATGAGAAATCAAGGAAAGATCATTCATTAATTCTATCTCAATTGGCTTGAGTTGATCAAGGCCTTATAAGTACTTAAATTAAATGTGTAATTTTGTAATTTGTTCTAGTTTTCATTGTATCATTATCTTCTCATTCTAAACTCCAACTCAACAACCTGAAAGATTACGATTTTGCTAATCAGAACGCCAAGCTATACTAAATGTTGCTTGTTTTTCCTTCAAAGACTCATTTGTATATGTTTGCTGCTGGGAGAGATTTTACTTGCTGCTTTCAGGTCTCGTACCTTATGTGGTTCAAATTTTATTTTAGTAATTTAATGGAGTCGAATGAGTCTTTTTTTTCTTTTCTGGGACATTTGTTTCTAGAAGACTAGAATAGTACAATTTGTCAGGAACTATGTAGTAGAACTTGCTGTCCTGTCATTAAACAATCCAAGTTTGGCTGGTATATTTGATTAATTAACTTATCTCATTCTGTTCCTACTTTGTTAACTTATTAATCTACCTGTAGACTTTAATACTTCATTCATTTAGATGATATGCTTATCTGATTTGTCAGGAGTGTGGCAAAATTACTCTTAATGGAGTTTCTTCTCTTTTCAACTGCAAAGGTCTAGAAGATCTATTATTACGCCACAATGTGAGTGCTCAAAGTGTACTGCTCACTCTTAAGCTATATTCTGTGTTTCTCATGTGCTCAAAAGTTAGCTTGTACTTTTCTGTTATATCTATGTCATTGTCTGCTAGTTATGCTTATTGTTTAAAACACAAAGACTATGTGCGTGAATAATTCCACATAAATTCCTAGCTTACAGATAAAAGCATAAAAGCTAAACCAAAAATCTTAAACTGCACAATCATTTGTGGAGAAGTTGAGAACCACGTCATTTTAATCAGAACCCACATGGCAGTATCGGACAATGCTTTTGGTATAATTTGAGGTGTAAACATGCTAAACGAATATAAATATATTAGAGGGCTTACCTTTGAAAATTTATCCAATGTAAAGTGAGCTGCTTCACAGACTTCCAGAAGTTAATTGAGTGCCAATTTCCTGAGCTAACTGAATGCCTCTTATGATGCTTTAGCGGAAAGCTCTCCTAATAACCAATTTTGATAATATATTTCAACTTTTCAAGCACGTCTAAATTATCACAAGGTTCCAAAGAACCGAGAATATTTATGTAGTGAAATACAAGCATTTGGAAAAAAGTGATTCTATTTAAGTTTTTGTGTGTGGAATTATGTGGAATATGTATGATCTGTACTTTTCTTTCATGTGCATATATTTATTCTGTATGCTCTTAAACTGTTGTAAGCATAATACGAAGTTTCAGTTTCAGTCAGAAAGAAACAAAACATTTTGGAGTTTCAGTCAATTCTGGAGTTTCATTTTGTAGTTTCGGCTTTTTTGGTTTTGGTCATTCATAGAAATAGAATTCAAAGAGAGGTATCCAAAATTCTAAAACGTAGTAGGAAAATTCTAAAATGAGTAGGAAAATATTAAATTTAGATAAGTTTACTGCCATTGAACATAGTTTTTTTAAAAAGAATAGACCATATTGCTCATGAAACCGATCTGTTTTGGCTGATTTTTCAAACTACGGTTGTAAGTATATCCTCGCATGCTAAGCAATGTCTAGTTGCTACTTTTGCATATATGTATATATAATACTGGTCAGAGTAGAAAAGATGTGTGGAAGCAAATAAATAATTTTGAAGAAAAGTCAAAAGAAAAAAAAATGATCAGGACTTTGTACATTAGCAAGTGCTGACAGTGCATTATTTTGTCTTTCTCAACTGCAGATCTATTGCAGGAGAATGATTTTGTGATTTTATTAAAAATGTCTTCTTTTCCATATAAGAGTTTTTCTAGAAAATTAATGCAAAAAATGCATTAAACTGGATATAGTTGGTTGGATGCTAGACAACTTTGTCCATTGCATTTGAAACTGTACCGTTGTATACAAGTAAAAGAAAGTACTTGTCTTTCATAGTTCTATTTATTATAATCTTCTAGTTATCAATGTAATCCCAATCTTGATCAAATGCTAGTTTTTTGTTTTAATTTCCGTTCCCTACTGAACTGCAGGGAAGAGGCATTGGAAGGAACTTCATATATCATTCTGCTTTAAAGGTAATCCACCTTTCTTCTCCACCCCCACCCCACCCCACCCACCACCTGCCAACCTTTAGAACATATCAATACTCAGACAGCAACTGCACTAATCTGAATTGCAGTTACCGCTGCTCCGAAAGGTGGCGTTGGATATGTGTGATGCCTGTGAAGGAGGGTTTGACAGCCCAAGTGTGAGTAAATTTAGTTAACATTGAGGTATCCAACATTTATATAGTAGATGCTTATTGTTCAACTGTTTACAGCATTTGGAGTGGCAATACATCAGTGCTGTGAGAATTAGTCGGTGTAGACCTCAGAGGTGCGGATTTGATCTTCAAACAACTAGCTCCTGCAAACCAGTTCACAAGGACACCATTATCCTGGAATGGAACAGCAAGGAGCTGCGAACAACTATAGTGAAAGAAAGAATATAGTTTGGAAAAGGAAAAAAAGAAGGCATGCCACAGGATGCAGTTGCCTGGACATCCCAGATAGAACAGACCTGGGGCTAACTTCCAAACCATAATGGGAGCAGCTATCCTAAGTATGATGCAGCATAACATGAACAACGATAGCTCTCGATGGGGGAGGAAAATATACTGAACTACTACATTGCAAATAATGAGGAAATCCAGAGCAAAAAGTTTCATGGCTTTTCCTCTATTGTAGATCTTGTAATAATTCAACGTCTGCTGCAAAATGAAAACTTTGAATTGTTGTTCTTCCCTGATCATATGTAACGTTTCTATATGAAGGCAGACAGAAAAACATAATAATATTATCTCAATCTTTATTCTGCATCGATAAAGTTTTTGAGAAAAGTGGGCTATAGGCCCAGATAGACATTTTTTTATCAAAGGCTGTACAGGGTGGGAGAGGGGTTATAAAGAGAGGGGAGGAAAGGGGAAGTTGCATATCTACGGTCTCCAGGCAAGATGGCATATCTACGGTCTCCATGGCAAGATGGTAGTCGACCAGCCAGTTGAAACCTTTGCGGAGCCAAGATATCATTGATGCGCACTCGGTCGAGCAAAAGCCCGCTAAAGGAAGGTCTTCATTCTGGAGGGAAGGGAAATCTTCCACCAAAGGCTGGCTGCCCGGTCCACCAAGACCAAGGTAACACAAAAGATGAGGTGAAGAAGGTGTTCTAGATTGGGTCGGCATCCAATCTTCTCAGCTGTCTCACAGAGGAGGTGCACGCTGACGCTGTGAAGGGGGCTGCCTCCTTGAGAACGCCACACCATATCACTAAGCATCTCGGAGGGATGTCCTTGAGAGGGGTCCTCCTGCGATAGTATTAACTCTAGGACCACCACCTCCTTCCACCGCGATTGCTACTGGGGGCGGGGGGGGAGCAATTTCCACCATCATTTTACCGACACGAAAATATTAAAGGATCTCATATCCTGGATGCCAAGACCACCGGACTGCTCGGGTAGGCGAACCGTATCCCACGCGCCTTGCATGGATGAATGGAACTCGAAAATGGAAGCCTCTCTCTTCCAAAGCAAGGCTCTCCAAATGGAGAAGGTTCTCGCTTTCCGCACTTAATCGCACTTGTCGATAATGAGCCGCCAGCCGCCAGTCCTGGCTTAGGTGGTTCAGATATTGCATAAAGATCAAACGCAAGAAATGGCTTTCGCCGATCAATAGGACAACCAAAATGACTACATCTAGGTTGTGTCACACTGGTTAGAAGACTACACGGGAAGAAGCTTTTTCCATTACACTTGTATAATTTTTTACTGTTGATATTAGCGGTGGATTAAGTAATACAATCCATCTCTTCTTCTTTTTTTTATAAAAAATAGTTGCACCTTTCCGTAGATTCTATGGCCATGTCAAGCTGAAAAACTATACAGGATATAAGCTATGCCCATGAATTTCTGCCAACATCTGGGCTGTTGGTGTAAGAGCGATCTCATGAGATGATCTTGGGCATACCCATTTCTCGTTGTACAACGCATGCAATTCATATTTACTCTACACCATGATTGGCAGTAAGGAATATAACTCTTATCTCAAAACCAGAATAATTAGAAACAACGGAAAGATCATGCGAGAAAATCCTGCGACCAACTATTAATGGAACAGGTGGTAAAAGAAAGGAAACAATCAGACCAGACTATGAGAAGTATGAAATTTTCTATAATGTGGCCGCGGCAGCAGTCATAACAAAATGATTTCTTAACGTGTTCAGTAACTGCCAACAAAAGATGAGAGACAACAGAAGGAAATATGGCTGACTAATTTAGCATCAATTCAAATCATAGCCAGATGACTGAGTCTTGGAATTAATCTGCATTTAGTGGTGCATCCGCAATAGCTTCAATATCCTTCTTGCTCTTGACCAAGCATCTTTTCTTTGTTTCTGCATCCAGCTTATGCATGTCCTCTGTAGATGCCATATAACCATACAGAAGCTCCTCAACCTTTTTGACAGGAGCCTCCATTTTTCCATTGCTAATTTTGATCTGCTGAAATTCTTGCTTTCCACGCTTTCTGTCAGCAAAATGCTTGTGAAGCTTCTCTGCCTCTTGAAGTCCAGAAAAAGTTGGCATAAACTTTACTAGGAACATGCTCTGATTAGCAGGTTTTCCGTAACTGATCTTTGCCTTTCCTGATCCAATTCCAATATCTGAGGAAAAAAGAATAGTAAGCAAAATAAATGAAAACATAGACAAGGACATATAATCAGGTCAAACTTGCTAATATCAAACACAAAAGGCAACCAAAATCACACTCGTTCTTTGAGCTTTCACTCCTCCAGCCAGAGGCAAGAATTTCACCGGTCATGTAGTTTGAAGGAAAAGGTTGTTGAAGAGGTAACACAGTCAGCACAAGTACTTGCAGAGCAAGACTTCATATATCAAAGTTCACGATAAGTGTTAAGAACCTCTCAAAGTTGGAAAAGTACCAGCCTAAACTAAGTTACTAATTTCCAAAACTATCCAACTATCAGCAAAAACTTCATATATTAGCAAATGTTAATAAATTTTCAACCTATACACTATAAGGCCAATATGAAGCACAAGCAAACTTTAATATATTTAATACCAGACAACCTTACAGGGCATAATATGAAGCTAATCAACATAAAACAACTAACAGAGACAAAATCAGCACTGTGACAATTAAAAATCAATAGCAGTAAAAGGAAAGCTGCAATTAGTTGACAAGAAGAGATCTAACAATAAAACAATAACCAACTACCAACTATTTATAGCCGACCAAAATAAAATACAGCAAAAATGACTGGCGGAATAAAATTCATCATTCACTTACTCAAGAACATGTCAAAAATTTCATCCAATTGGAGAAAAGTTGATATCAACTCTTCTCAAATGTACCACAGGCTGGATACATCACATACCAAGAGGCTTCAAGAAAAATTTATTCAGGTTGATCTAGTTATTAATGTTATTTCAGCAAGCAGAAGAAAAATTGAAATGCCCAATATCACATAAGAATTTAAATATCAATTCCTTTGGCATCTCAGCATTGAAGTGATCACAAAACTGATTTGTTCCTGTAAGATCCTGTCCCAAAACTAAGCATCATCCAACTCTCAAAGGGGCCAGTTTGTTCTACTTACAGCCATGCCAAAATGTTCAAAAGTGGGAATGAGGCAAGAGTTATCCTTTTAAAAACTAACCTGTAAGTATCTCTTCAATGCCTTCATTTGTCACAATCCTTGCTTCATTTTTAGTAACCTTTTTCTCAATGGAGCTGTTATGTAAAATGACAAGTGGAGGCCAGAGAATAAGGTCTTCTTTCAGAAAATTTGCTTCTGCAACTGGACTGGACTGATAGGCCTTGGAATTGTCAGGAGCCACAAGCCAGTTCCAACCCATAAGAACGCAGAGAGCTTTGTGAAGCCCTAAATGATCTGTTTTTACACCAACCTTACGAGAATGGTAACTGTGAGTGATTAAGCTGTGGATGTCTGTAAACTCCTTTGAATGGCTGACAAAGGGGACAAAAAAAAACCAAACGACCAATTATTCAAGTATTCTAGAAGGGTTTTTTTTTCATTGTGAAGAAAGCAATATAAACGCAAATTTAATAGTTTGTCAAGCAGTAAATGAAAGCATAAACGAAATAAGCGTTTGATGCATCAATTATAAAAATGAGCACCTTATAATTAGGAAAAAAAATTGTTGTAAGATCGCCTGATGCAACAATGAAGTGATGGACCAAAGTAAAATAAATTTAAGCATAAAATATGGTTCAAAAAGTGAATAAAAGACAGCTTGGATCGTGAACTGGATACTGAGAAGAAAGCCTGTGAAAGAAGAGATGGATAGTAACAAGAATATAACTCATGTATGAAAGGCTTCAGGAAGATATGAACTCAAAAGAAAAGGTGAGAAACTGAACATACAGAAATGGAACAACTTCATGGCTGACTAGCTTGAAAAAAATAAATAAGTTAAGAAAACTTAATATGGGTCACCAAGGATAATTTTGTTACTAATTTAGCAACAATAGTTTCAAAATCAAGGTTCCAATCTATGGAAGCAGAAGCAACCTTATTGCAGTTACTAGGAAGAATTTATCACATCATAGACAGAATGACTGCCTACCTGAATGTGAATATAAAACTATGGCAGACATTTTGAACATGAAAAGAGAAGATACAAACAGTGGGAAATCAAAGTTCCAATCAAAGATCAACAAATAATCCCTAGAATAAAAATAAGATCAGAGTCCACTATTATCTAAATAATATTTAACATGTCCAATTTGAAGCATATCAACTTGGCAGCTTCTAAGATATAACTGGCTACTTAAGACCACAAAATGATACTGCAGAATAGCATTTGTTGCCTTCAAAACCATAATACTTAGCAAACCATATGTTCCACAAAAACTATTAGCTGTTCAAGTGATAAATGTGGCTTCTATGATTCTCTTGGAGAATCAGCAAGCAATTTTCTATTCTGCAATATTGATTTCCCTCAGAATGCACATTTATTTCACAAACTTCCTATTGTCGTTGCATAATCAAGCCCTAACTTAGTCTGATACGATCATGCACCAGCTGCAGCTACGAATTGACCACTGCCACCACTCAGCAGCACACAAGCTTACCATTCTAAGCAATATTATTCATGGTAAGACCCCACATGAGTAGAAGAATTACTAAGAAAATGGCTGCCAAGATATGCATATGTTGCAGTGCTTTTCAGCCTCAACTCCACAAACCCATCGTCTTGTAGTCCAATCAAGTAATAAGTCCTTCATAGATGAACCTTAAACCAATGGCAGTCACAATTGGTAGAGCCCACAACTCTGGAACAATACTTTATTATTTGAATAACTATATGCTTACCGGCGTATTTTAAGGCATGTATGATGGGCAACTCATAAATTTTGAAAATCACATCTGATTATTCGAATGTAATAGTCCCTCTCGGTCCATTAGCAAAACACAATTTTAGCGACTTCCCTGCAACTAAAACTAAACTCAAGCAAATTGTAAGGATACGATCCTTATCTAAATGGAGAAACGTCATAACTTCTCACATGATGGAGCAAAAGGCATCCTCAGATGTTGATGAAACTTAAGGCTGGAAGCAATTCATGAAATGTCAAGCAAGTAAGTCTGAATCAAAATAGAGGAGCAACCATTTAGCTTCCAGATTGATATCACAAATGAAGACAGACCTGCCACATACACAGCAAAGTAGAGTTCCTTTTCCTGGTTCACGATATCTTTTTTGCTGAAAAGTGCTCTCATTCAACAGCTTCGAGAACCTAAGAAAAGCCTTATGAACCTGCTTCTTATACTCTTCTGAACCTTCAGGTGGATCTTCACTTATAGAAAGGGGTGTATCATCAGGAACATCTCCACAGTTGTTTGTCTTCCAACCAGTGTACTGACCTTTCAGAGTCCTCTTCCAAATTTTGTAGGGCCTGAACAATTCATTTCTCTCTGAAGTAAATGACTTAGAAAATTCCAAAGGGCTCGGCTTCAACCTCTTCTTTATGTTTCTAGTACATCCACTTTCTTCATGTGCCGAATTATCTCTAGGTAGCGACCAAGCATCACCTTGAGATATCTTATGAGAGGTCATTTTATGTGAAGGACGCCCAAAGGCCAATTTCTTAGAAGGTAAATGGCCTTTGTTGTCGTCCTTGAGCCATATATCATCACTATCAGCTGCCGACATAATCCTTCTAAAACCAGTATGATCGATAATTCTTGAATTAACTGCATACTCATTATCATCATCCATAAGATATCTTTTCCTAACCATCCTTTCAGATGATAAGTTGTATGTATCCATATCCTCAAAATGTGATTCCTCTCGTCGAGGGCTCACATTCTGCTGGGATATGTCCATATGCCGATTAGGAAACATAGGATTCTTGGGTCTTTCTCTATAAGCCATAAAGGAAGCATATCTCACTAAATCATGATTTTCTTCAGCAGGTGGTATCTCATGACTCTTCAATGTCAATCCATGGAGCCTAGTTCCAGAACCACCAGCATAATCCTCATGAACACCCTTCATTTCATCATATCTGAGGGTTGCATCTCTACGTAAAGAATGGTGAGAATCCAAGAAGCTGCTCTTGTTTGCTACTCTTTGAGAAGAGCCCACTCTGTCAGCCATGTCATTTGGGAGGTATGTGAATGATGGACCTAGTGCATCTCTATAGTCATCCCTCGGACACCATGAATTCTTTTTATATATGTCATCTGAGGCAAGAGATCCGCGATCCTCCCTCCCTCTTCGAGTGAGCTCCTGCATAGGGTAGTTTCTTGGCTCATCAATAGGTGATTGACTTGAAGGAAGCCCTCTCATGCTGTCAGAAAGCCGCATGTGACCATACCAAGTCCTGTCAATATGATCATCAGAAAAGTCGCCAGGATTGTCCCTAGCAAAAGCATCAGATGGCTGGTGAAGTTGATCGCCATACAGGTGCAGCTCGTCATCCTTTGCAAAAGTGGATGACGAAGTACCACTTATTTCAGGAAAAGGAGCACCTCTAGAGGAGTATATGTTCTCCCTCCCACGTTCTTGATAACGACTTCCACCTACAATGTTCCCAGGTTTTGGCGCAGCAGTCTCTGTGGGCCGTGAGAAGAAAGATCTATCAGGCCCATCATCCAAGTACACGGATTTCTGGATCCTCAAGCTCTGCCCCTGCAACCCCGTTGACGAGCCATTGCCCTGATAAAGGAAATCTTTGTCCATGATTGGTCGGGAAGGCTTTAGCTTTTGATTCAAGTCGGAAGGGTAGTCAGGCAGCATATAGTCAGGTAGGGGGTCGTAGCCCTGGTCTTCGAACAAAAAAGGCTGGCTCCGTGCCTGGTGCTTATAACCATGATCTCGGTTGATATCAGCATGCTTTCCAAATTCAGCACTCCATGGCGCGTATTCCCTCCGCTCAATGGATGCATTCCGCCGGGCGGAAGACCTAAGGGGCCTGCCCCTCATTGGAGGGCTCACGCTGGGGCGCGAGCGACGAGCAAATGGCTTGTGATGCCAATCATCAGCATGATGCTCCTTCATCTTGCCTATGGCTGTCGCCCGAGGATTCGGGGACAGATATCTATTGCTCCCTCCTCTTCCTTCTCTTCCTCCAGATCTTCGGCTTTGCATCGAATCGCTCTTTGCTTTAATATCTATTAATATATTAGATTCGAGCTACACAGACAAGAACTTCGTGTGGCGGCGGAGAACGACAACGCCGCACCGGATTAGAGGAAGAGCTAATAGAATGTAAAACTTAAGCGGGGAAGATACACAAAGATGACAGCAGCAAAAAGAATTAGAATATCAACAAAGATCAAAGAACCCTAGAACGTGCTGGAGAATATCCTAACCCTAGCGAAGAAAGAGGGGATTCCATACTTGAACGTGAGTCGATTAAAGATATCAGATCCTGACCTTGGAATGAAGTTTGCGATGGATAGATGAAGAAGGAAAAACGGAAGACGCCGCCATGGGTGATCGATCGTAACCTCTCCGTGTTGGTTTTCGTCTCTCTCGGCTCGACAAGTCACAACGCGAGACGATGACGAGGCTTCAGGAATAGTATAGCACACTAGTTTATTTTATTTTTCTTTCACAAAAGCCCTTAACGAACTAGAAATCTCACTATAACTCACACCCCTTAAGTCAATCACCGGTGGTGATGATATGATGATATTCTGCATGTAGCCCCTTCGCAACTTATTTATTTATGTATATACCCTTATTATATAATAAGTAAATATCAAATTTAGAATCATATACGTATATACTCAATGCTATAACTTTAAAATCCCAAAGGAGGAATTGTGTTAGATTAGATTGTAGATAGCTTAGCAAACAATGTAAAATGTTTTGTGAATGAAAGAAAAAGGAATTTGATTCACTTAGCTTTGTTGAAATATAATCAAACCTATTTAACTAGTCGATTAGATTAATGAAAAAAATTATAGATACATGGTCTACTTCTATGGAAGGGCAAGCAAGAAGAGTTTATATATATTTATTATTATTATTATTATCTTGTCTTGTGTTAGTGTATCATAAATAATTTAACACTAGTAGCTTATCCCATCACTGTTGTTTTACATATAAATAAAGGTATTTAGAGAGAGATGCTGCTCAAGTTTATGTGGACCTAATCCAAATCAAGGTAACACCACTGAACACTAATTATAGATTTGGGACAACTAACATGAGTATGGGATAATTCTAATATATAAATACTCATAGCTACACCCACTTGCACCAAACTCTTGCTTGCTCTCATTTGCTCCTTGTTTTGAAAGCAATCAGGACTATTAATATATTTGGCACAAAAAGTATATATAACCATTCTAACATAGTTTTAAAATTATTTATAAGGTCTTGTCTGTTTTAAGACTAAGTTTCGAATTTGATTAGTTGATTTTATTTCTTAGTCTCGATATTTTTAAGAGTAAACTTAGTTAAGTAAAAAAAAATGTTTGATTACCAAATCACGTTAGAAGTCATTGAATCAGTCCATGAATCCTCCTTGAACTCAAACCAAACGGACTCTAAAATTCTATAGTTGCTGCCGTAGAGCTGTACAGGCGGCACGCTAGCATATATAACTTAAAAGAGAATTAATTTTAGAGAAAATATTTTATTATCCTAAAGAAAGTTAACCTAAATTAACAATAACTTTAGTATTCTAGTAAATAGTATAATAAAATAGTGGTAAAATGGTAAAAAAAAAATCATCACATACATTATAGCATTTAGCAGTAAAACCCAAAAAGAAGTTTCAATCTATTAGTACTTGATGAGCAAGGGGATAGAAGAACAATGCAAGAGAAGCAAATATAGTTACAAAGTTGGCAATATAAAGGACTACTGGTGTTTATTTATATTGAAGGGAAGAAGGCAAACTGAGAGAAAGTAAAAGAGGAGAGTGATATGATTCTCTGCAGTAAAGCCAGCTGTAAGTTATCACTGGTGGTTCATACATTGCATCCTCTGCTGTCTTGCCTCCTAAGGCTCTTCTCTTTTTCCCCCCCCCCAGCTAAGGACATGAGCCACCTTTGTTTCTACTCCACTCCTAGTCTTACATTTGAAAGCACCCTTTCTCCTAGTGGAAAGCAGTATCTACCAAGTCTTCTCTTTCAACTTGCAAAGAGAAGTCACCATTTTAAGTCATCCAGATAAACTTCATCTAATCAAGAGAAGCATTACATATATATATATGTAACCATTTATTTCATGTTTGAGCCATTTAATAAGGATAAGAATAAATATATCCTATACCAACAAATGATGTTGCCATCTTACCAAATCATGAGCTTGTGCATTGCAATGCAACAGCTCTGCCTTTTAATCTAATGAATGTCCTTTGTTGGCCCTGTTACACATGCACAAAGATGATGTTATGTTTATGGGATACAGCCATTCAGAAACATTGCTGCTTTAGAAGGTTGCTGTCTTAGAAACTACCTATTTTGCAAGTGAAAGTGAAGCAGTCCTATATAAAGTGTGGAAAGGAGGGAATAGGAAATTAATAAGATTTTCCAGAGGTGAGCATTGTGAGAGACAGGCATGGAGAATCAGATGCAAACATTGGAGAACCAGGAGCAGCAGCAAGTTCTACGAATCAAGAGCTCGGGGAATAGCTACAGGAAAAGCCCATCAATTGATGATAGAGAAGAGGATGATACGCCAAGGTCAGCACTGTCTACATTTCAAGCTAAGGAAGAACAGATTGAGAGAAAGAAGATGGAGGTCAGAGAAAAAGTTTTCGCACAAATAGGCAGGGTTGAAGAGGAAACCAAGCGGTTGGCACGCGTTCGAGAGGTAAGTAGAAATTTAGAATTGCGAGTTTTTGCTGTATGTTAGTATTGTATATGGCAAAAGTTTCTATGATTCCATTGGAATTGTTTCTTGTGGTATAAATTGTTCATGCATATTTGAAATGCTGATAGGAACTTGAAGCAATGGCTGATCCAAAAAGGAAGGAAGTTGCTGCGATACGAAAGAAGATCGATGCTGTTAACCGCGATCTGAAGCCTCTCGGACAAAGCTGCCTAAAGAAGGTGAAAGCACAAGATTATATATTGATGTCACTTCTATTCATTAATTCATTAATATTATGCATAACCATGAGACATGATTTGTTCAATATGAAGGAGAAGGAATACAGGGAAGCTCTTGAGGCATTCAATGAGAAGAACAAGGAGAAAGCTCAACTAGTCAACAAGTTAATGGAGGTGAGTACTTGTTATTGCTTTGCCTTCCGCTAAAGCTTCAATCAATAAAGCACAATTATAATGTGAATCTCAAACCAAAAGTAATAATTCGATTACTGAACACTTGATTTCTAAGCAGCTTGTCAGTGAAAGCGAGAAACTGAGGATGAAGAAGCTGGAAGAGTTGAGCAAAACAATAGAAGCTCTTCGCTAAGTTAATCCGGTTTCGACGGCGAGCAAAGACTGCATATTGTTTATTTGATGAACTCATTTATTGTGCTTCTTGTTCTGATTTCAGATGCTTGTTTGCTTTGTCTTGGTTTGGTTTTACTGAAAGCATCATGATGATTTATGTAGGAAAAGAATTCAACTCAGCTGTAACTGAGTTGAAACAAAATGTAGAAAGTAAAGCAACAGTTCAGCAGATTCAGAATTTTTCACTCCATTGAATGATTAGATTTTTCTTTTGTTTTGTGAAACTTGCATCTAGCAATGAGTTGTAGCAGCAGTTTGATCTAAAATAAAGTTGAATCTAATTTGTCCAATCCTGAGAACTACTTCAAGAGCATGTACACATATATTTGATAAAATATTAGAAAGAAATTATTAAAAAACATTTATAAATATATTAAAAAAGTAATAGGAAAATTTGTCAAAACATTCTACATTTTTCTTTTCCATATAAATGTTTATCATATTCAGGCCTGCGTTTTTCACCTAAAAGAAAATAAAGAATAAAAATACCTAAAAGACTCCTAATTTAACCTTAAATATTGATTACCATGATAATTTTATCTTTATTTTAATAGTCTTCCTTAAGGGTATTTAGGTCATTTTACATCTATTAATAAAAGTAATCATAGGGTGTTTTTGAGGCATTAAAGGTAATAGGGGCATAATATAGATAGTAAACGAGTTTTATACGGGTTAGCCATGGATAAACGGGTCGTATTTGTGTGTAAGATTTGAACCCGTTTATTTTAACGGGTCGGATTGGCTCGTGAGCTGTGATAAAATCCCGCTTAATCCGACCCGATTGAAAACCCTGCTCTCTTCCGAACGACACTCCTCGAGCGGGCAAAAGAGATGGCGGAGGGGAATAGAGACCCCGCCGTCGCCGCTCCGGCGGAGAACCCAAACCCTAGCCCTAGTTTTTATGGAGAAGTAGAGCCGAGGACGGTGCCGGAGAAGAAGGTGGTGGTGGTGATGGGAGCAACTGGTTCCGGTAAGTCGCGGCTGGCGATCGACCTCGCCTCCCACTTCGCCGGCGTCGAGGTCGTCAACGCAGACTCCATGCAGGTATACCGCGGCCTCGACGTCCTGACCAACAAGGTTCCCTTCTCCGAACGCAACGGTATCTTCCAATCCATCTTTTTTTTTTTCTATCACAAGTTCGTGGTCAATAATTTAGGGTAAAGTTTTGAATCCGATCGGTTTTCCTAGGTGTTCCGCATCATCTCCTAGGCACAATTGATGCGTCGGTGGAGTTCACTTCCAAGGATTTCCGCGATCTCGCCATTCCAGTAAGTCGAGTTGAGATATTTCTTAGTCTTCTTTTACAATTGGGCTTTCGGTTGATGCGTTATTAATTAATTATCAGATTATAGATGATATATTGTCGCGGGATGGCCTTCCAGTTATTGTTGGTGGTACAAATTACTATATCCAGGTTGACGTCTTTGATTTTAACCAATTATAGCATATAGTCTTGTTATCTTAGCTCAATATTTGATATTATTAGTTGATGCCATTGTTTGTAATAGGCTCTTGTAAGCCCATACCTTATAGATGATGTGCTAGACGAGTTGCAGGACTGCTCCATGGCTGCTCCAGTAGGTGAGCTAAATGTGTATTTATCTTTGGTGGTAGTTATTTTTCAGTCTGAATATTTGTGCTGTGTATGTTGATCAGACCTTTCTGATATTGATGTCGCTAGCGGCTATGAACATCTTAAGAAGATCGACCCAGTTGCTGCAAACAGAATCCACCCAAACGACCATAGAAAAGTAAGCAATTCAACTTGAGAGAATTCTTCAAAGGTGGTTCTTGTAGTTCTGTGTCGAGAGAAAAAATATGGACTTTTTTTTTTCTCTCTCTAAGATTTTATAGTTCCTTTTCTTTCTAACTATAAATGTTGTGTTTCTGCAGATAAATCGCTATCTTAGCTTGTACGCAAACTCTGGTTCCCTTCCTAGTAATCTTTTCCGAGGAGAAGCCGCAGATGTAAGGAAATTGTGTTGATGGTGTTAGGAACCTCTTTTCTTATTAAATATCTTACATGCTGCTTTCTGAGTATAATCTCTCTCTTGTGGCAGGGCAGAATTGGGGTCGACCAAATAATTTCAGATATAATTGTTGCTTCATATGGTTGGATGCTGCCATTCCTGTGCTGGATAAATATGTTGATCAAAGGGTTGACTGCATGATTGGTGCCGGTCTGCTGAATGAAGTGGGTGATATATACAATTTAAATGCAGTTTATACTCGAGGTTTGCGGCAGGCTATCGGTGTCCGTGAATTTGATGAGTTATTTAGAAAATTCTTATCCAATAAAGAGGACAAGATGGATTCAGGACTCCTTTATTCAGATATTTTGAAGTGCAGTGATGATAAGGTGAAGATTTTATTAGATGAAGCCATTGACAAGCTAAAAGCCAACACACGCAAGCTTGTCCGACGGCAAGTAAGGACTCTCTTCCCCTTTGGTGACTGCCTTTATGGGCATCGTAATTCATAACAACTCGAATTAATAAAATGTTTGATTTTGCTAGAACATGCATCTGTTAAAGTTACTTGACAATTAATTTCATGTTCAGAGACGAAGACTTAATCGATTAAGGGAGGATTTCGGATGGGACTTGCACTGTCTCAATGCAACAGAAGCATTCTTTTGTATGACTGCAATATCTTTTGGCTCTTTGTTAACCAATTTTATCTGATATGAGAATTTGTCATTTTTCTGATCTGAATGAACCATTTGCTTTGCTAGGTGAGACAGGAGATTTATGGCAGAGCAAAGTTGTGGAACCTTGTGTTGCTCTTGTCAAATCTTTCCTACTTCAGAGTTCAAGTTCTTCAACATCCGGAAAAGCACTTGGTGATGTCCCGAGCAAGGGGCTGGTTTCAAGGGACTTATGGGCTCAATATGTCTGTGAGGTGAGTTTGATATCTTAAATTTTGTATTTAACTTTACAAAGAATCTTACACTAAATAGATTTTAATGGAGGGAAAATGACATCTGTAGCTGAACCTAATAGTAGGAACTGATGTAGTCAGACTCTTTGAAATGATCTTTTCTGTTTCTGGCTGACATCGGAAAGGACTTCGTTGTTGAAAGCTCAGGTGATGTGTATCATGATATGACCATTTATGTTCCTGAATACCTACCTAAGGTCAAAATGCATAGGCCACCTAGAAATGAACATCACATTCTTTACCAAAATTGAGTGAAAAATGGCATGGAACTTTGAAATACTACTGTGTGCTATCAACTCTATCGGTGCCTTTGTTCAAAGGTTCCACAGGCAACTGGAATACTTTTACTGCCCCGATTACTTACATTGCATGTTTTTCCTTGCATTGTGCATAAGTTAGCATGTTTTATATTTCTGTCTGATATCTCATATTAGATCATTTGCTTTTTCTTGCTATGCGGACTCAAGCTGAGCCTATAGAGGACCACCTTTTGAGACTGATATGATCCGCTAAACTTTATGAAACAAAAGGCCCAATATGGTACAACGAAAGGTTTTTAGAAATGCATTATCTGACCTTTTCTTCATCTACCTTGCTGTTGTATAATAGGCTTGTGGTAATCGGATATTACGAGGGGCACATGAGTGGGAACAACACAAACAAGGCCGAGGGCATCGGAAAAGAATTCTTCGACTGAAGAAGAAGCAGAATTCTTGTTTTTCAGATCAACAGCAGCATATTAGAAACATGGACTCCTCATATTGTGCATGATTCTTGCTCTAGCATCTGTAAATTAGTCCATTTAGCTGCTTATCTGCAAAGTGACCTTAAGTCATGTTGGAAGAGCAGTGTAGAGTTTTGGTCTGGCTTCCTTCTTATTACTCTTGGATACTACATTTTTTTTTGGTCAGTTTTAAGTCAAGATATGATTAATTATTAGAATCGTTTGAGTTAAATGCCTTGAGGCGCAAAGTATAAACCCCTGGTTTATCATGCGAAAACAGCACATTGTATATGCCATGCATATTTTGGCAAACCTTTAGTTTTTCTATGCATGAAATGATGAAATTTATGGGTGTTATTATTTAAATGGTTTGGTGTAAATTACATAGTGTAATGATTATATATACTATTTCATTGTTTAAGCTCAATTATCTATTACTGATATAGGGATGGTTCCTTTTGTTGCGTGCATTTTGGCCATCTTACCAGATGACTATATTCTTGATAGACAACTTATTTCAATATATAATGTTGGCTTATATAATTCTTATCCGTAAGTATTATCAGCCAATACTACTGATCTACAGCGCATCTGTTGATGACTAGTGCTATTCAGGCCCTGATCTCTTATTTCATTAATCATGATCATCCTCTATGTATACATTTTTTTGATACAACCACCATACAGAGTTCATCATCATCATCATCTTCTTCTTCTTCTTCTTTGGGTAATTCAAGTGTGATGGCTTGAATGATTCTTGGATAACTTAGTGTGCAAGAGTAATTCAAGTGATCACATGGTGGCATCTAAATATTTGAATATTGTACAGCCATTCACTTACATACATACTGCCAGCCATGGATTTATTTTACAATGCCACTGTTCTTCAGCATGTCTTTTGTTCATGTAGTGCGATCAGAACTGTGATGTTGATTGTATTATTCACATGAAACATCCAGGTGCATTATAGTCCTTCCAATAGATAGAGACAGATAGGTGTTGCATTCATTGAATCACAGAGTGCGTAGCGATTGATGATAAACACATTGTTGAGAAGGTTGCTGTTAGTCTGAAGAGATATGGATTAAGGAAATTGTTCAATAACAGTGCCTAGAATGTAGGTTTAGTCCTCAATCCTTTCTCAAACAAAAGGAAAGACAAAGTAAACTGGAGTAGCAGGTGAAGACTATATAGTGGTGATTTACAAGAACAAATAATTCATTGAATTTATCACTGCTTCTGAGAGTTTTGAGTGGTGGGGCTGCTAAAGAACAGTCGGCTATCGGATCTTTGTGATTATTTCCTGATGCCATTAAGGGTGCTTCTGGAAAAATTAGCTGGTCTACTGTTACCATTTGTTCTGTGTTCGGTGCTAACAGTGCCTAGAATGTGGTCCTCAATCGTTTCTCAAACGAAAAAAAAGAAAAGAAATGGTAAACTGGAGTAACAGGTGAAGACTATAGTGGCGATTTAGAATAAATGCAAATGATTAATTGAATTTATTACTGTTTCTGTGAGTTGGAGCTGCAAAAGAACAGGTGGGGGGATAACTAGAACTCAAGATCCAAATGAATCATGAACCATTTTTAAGAGTTGTGGAACTCTGGACCAGTCAATAGGAATCAACAAATGTCTTCAATTTGAATTCTACTTTTAGAAATGACCGAATGTAAAATTCATATTGCCGTCCAAATTAAAGGGAAATTATTAGTTTCACAAGGATAAATGATGCTTTTGCCTTAAACTAGGAGCCATGATTCACACTTTCATGTTAAGTTTCATCGGATGAATTGGCTCAGACCACAGTGTGTAAAATATAATTTATCCTAAAACATAGCATATACAAATATATTTTAGCCTCCTATTCTTTGGACCAAAATCACACTTTACTCTTCAAACTTTATTTTGTATCGTTATACCTTCTACACTTTTGATTAAGTTATAACTATCATTTTTTTCATTAAAAGTTAGCTGTATTCACCCCATAATGATTTAAAAACATTTACTAGCTTCCAACAAAAAATCACTTTATATTGTATCACTAAGCCATTATAAACTCTCCCTGAATACATAGTATAATCAAAACGGCAGAGTTGCATAATGATATATATTTTATATATAAACAAAGTTTATGGAATGTTAGCTTAACTGCTTAAGAATTGTTTAGAGCAGTCGATGTCTGGAGACCAGATCAGTCAATACGACTCAATCAATTGTCTAACTACTACTTACGTTCAACGCAGTTGCACTCCAAATATAGACATGCATAAATGCATTCAATTTCATAACTGGTAGTCTTCCCTTAGAATTGACTAAATTCAATTGTGGAATGTGACACACACACACACACACACACACACACACACACACACACACACACACACACACACACACACACACACACACACACACACACACACACACACACACACACACACACACAGAGAGAGAGAGAGAGACAGACAGACAGACAGAGAAGAATATATATATATATATATGTTTTTAATACACACGCAACTCACCAAAAACGACGCCGAAGCTTAAGTGGGAACAATACGTACCAGACGAGAGTAGCTGGAGGCTAAAAAGAAAGAGAAGACCAAATTCATATCGATTGGTCTCCAGATAAAAGGGAAATTATTAGTTTCACAAGGCTTAGTGATGCTTTTGACCTTAAACTGTGAACCATGTTTCAAACTTCCACATTACATTTTTGGAGGATGAAAGCATTGAGGTATATCTATATTTTACCTCCACATAGGTAGGCTAAATTTACTTCAACTTTACTCTTTTATGGTTATATCTAAATTTAAAATATTACTTTATTTTTTTCGTCGTAGAGAAGAGATATAGATTTCTCACATCTTATGCACAAGACTCGATCAAAGATAGTAGTGGGTACTATCATTTTCAGAATTGACTTCAACCTTTTGTAATCGATCCTAAGGAGTTTAGATTTGAAAAGAAGGGGTTTTAACCAAATATAGGTCGGCTTAGAAAGGCTAGTCCCGGAAATCATATTTAATCAAATACTGGTCAATGTTGACGACACTGATTATAGACAAATTTGTAAAGGATTTGATAAGTTTTCTGAAGCATCTAAAATATATAATATCGAAAGTTGATTAGTGAAATTAATTATACACTTAGTTTAAGTAATTAAATTATATAATAAAAGATACTGGGCTTAATCTTTAAAGGTCAAAATTGGCATTCCAGAAAATAAATAGTGATTTGGAGCTCGACTCTAAATTCATGAGTTGGCGATCGTAGCAGACTCCAAATATAGAGATTTGCAGTATTAGAGAAAGCGTAATATATATGAGAAGTATTAGAGCATCTCCAACCGAGTGCTCTGTATTTGCTCCAAATATATAGCTAAGAGCCTAGTGCATTAGATATTTATATTATTTATTTTAAATCACTTAATAGGTTATTTTAGCATTATTGTTTTTAATAAAAAATATGATTGGAAAACTCTCATCGAGATCTTTAAAATAAGACTAATATTCAATAGTTTCAAAAGTAATTTTAAATTATTAATTTTTTAATTAAACGTATTGAAATTACATCACACGAAATAAACATCAAAATAAGTATTACACGTCTTTACTAAAAATATTAAAATTACATTACATAAGATAAGCATAAATTAACGTTTAATAATAGAAACGATAAATATTTAATAGTCTGATAAGTCATCTCTATAACCACCGGTTTTATAGCCACCTCATCTTTCTTGATTGTATCCACCTTCTCTGTATTAATCTTCTGACGAACCTCCTCTTCTTTGACTATGTACACCTCCTCTTCCTTGATTCTACTAAACCTCTAGTCGGAAGCCAATGCACTGATTAAACACTTATGACATATACACTAGAATAAAGGGATATATTTTTAAATGTAAATTTTATTTGATGTATTTCATATTTGATTTGTCTTTCATGTCTATTGTATTTCATGTTTGATGTATTTTATGCCAGACATATTTCATATTTTATGTATTTTAATATTTAGTATTTATATTGAAAAATAATTTTGTCTTTCATGTCTAATGTATTTCATGTTTGATGTATTTTATACCAGACATATTTCATTATCTGAAAAATTTTAGGACACATCAATTTTAAATTAAAAAATACTTATTATATAATTTTAAAATTTTAAATTTAAATTAACTTAAAAATAATTTAATATTGTACTTATTTTAAATATCTCGATGAGACATTTCTAACGATACTATTTTTGTTAAAAACTAATTAATAAAATTAATTACATACTCAATTTAATTAACTAGATTATTTAATAAAGGATAAAGATGAAATTAAAATTATTGAATTAAATATATATAAGGCAAAGTTGAAATTTTAAAAGTCTAAAATTAAATAGAGTCAGGCTCCTCAAATTTGGAGCCCGGTTAAAAATACTCTTAGAGAAAGATTAAAATCAAATGAAAAGTTATTAAACCTTAGAGGTAGGGCGACAGATACTTTAAACAAATTCCTATAACTTAGGTAAAATACACATTACAACAAATAAAGCCTAATATTAAGCTTAACGGGTACATAAAAATTATCAAATATCCGACCCTAACGTGACCTCCCCTAACCCTAGCACGCACTGCCGATGCCCCCGAACGAACTTGAAAGAGGCAAAAAGCTCAACCACCCTTCTACCTCCCTCCTCTCCTCTCCTCTCCTCTCTTCTCCTCTGAGTGAACGTAAGATCTGAGGAAGAAAGAGAGGCCGTGCTCTAGCTCCTAACTCTTGTTGGGGACTCCGTTGGCATCTCTCCCAATCAAGCCAAGAGGAGGAGAGAGAGAGAGAACAAAAATAATAACCAAAGCCGCTCTTTATTATTATTATTATTATTATTACTTTGACAGTAAGTGCAGCTGCACTTACTATCGTTCTGTCCGTCTAGTCTCACACGTAATAGACATCTGAATCTTTTCCTGGGACTTTTTGTGTTGTGTTGTGTTGTGTTTTGTCTTGTTTTTTTTTGTAGCTGGGCCAGGCCGCCACAACACAGATCGTTCATTTCTCTTTCCCTGCTTCCTAACACGAGGAATTTAGAATAAGAAAATATCCCAGCTTTGTTTGTTAGTGGACCGTCTGCACCTCTCTCAGACGGATGCAAAACACTCAGACAACTTACAAATCCATGTCGTCTTCAACCCTTTCTGGACGCGGAACTGCTGGTGTTTCTGTACGACGTACTACTTATTCTCCATTACCCTTAGGCCTTAGCACATCGTGATGGGTCCCTTTAGAGTACAGTAGAGCAGATAATACTTTTCGTCCACTGAATTATTCCACTCTTTCAGATCTTAAATAGTCTCAGCTCTACACCGATGAATTATTACTGTTTCCCATTTATATTTGTAAAACTTTGAACCAAATTTGTTTTCTACATTAGAAGTACATTTAGTTCTTCTTTCTTGTACCATAATATTAGCCGACCGCAGTTAGGTTTAATTGTGATTAATTAGATTTGA
Source organism: Typha angustifolia (assembly GCF_048772165.1). Lineage (NCBI taxonomy): Eukaryota > Viridiplantae > Streptophyta > Magnoliopsida > Poales > Typhaceae > Typha > Typha angustifolia. The sequence continues at coordinate 3,924,735 of NC_133239.1, forward strand.
GTGCAATTGTGGTATTTGTAAATTTTAGAGTGGTAATTAGATAAAAGTATTATTACAGTGGTATAATGGTGTAATGTGATAGTATACACTGTTACATTTCTTAAAATAAAAAGGCATAAGACATTAATTTATTAAAAAAATAAATAAAAGGGAAAATATAACTGGAGCCTAAGATTAAAAGGACATAATCATACATCTTTCAAACACACAGGTCCATATCTCCATAAGAAAATGAGGATCGGCATTTAACCCGTGAGCTTACGCATGATAATGGGCTCCAATCTTACCTAGCATACGTACTGTAGTAACATCATTGCATCTAAGTTTTCAAAAGAGATGATTGCAAAGTTGTCTCATCAAAGGAGAATAATAACAACAGATAAATTATCCAGTAAGAAAGACTGACAGAGTGGGCCCCACCGAGAGTAACTATTGGACTCATGTTTTTCATCTTTTCGCCTTTTAAGGCTTTAGGCGTACATCCAAGTTACATTACACACTCTCAGCAAAAGAGTGAGAACGAGGCAGACTAGCCCCTACCATTATGCCACGTGTCGGCGGCTGACACTTGGGGACCCCCCCCCCCCCCCCCTCAAATCCCATCCTTTCCCCATGCCTTCCGAACGCAAAACGTGTCCCTTTTCCTTCGCCTGGAAATAATCACGTTGCCAAATTTGCACCTGATTGGGCTGATCACAGTTCACACAGCCCCACCAGTTCGCTTGCGGCTCGCGTGGGTTTCGACGGGCCCGACTTTATACTCTCCGCTCGGCTTAGTTAAATACTCTTCCATTTCCCGGTCTCACCTCTTTCAATTCAAACCTCCTCCTCATTTCAACGGCTCACTCCTCTCCTCTCCTCTCTCTTCTCGCTTCTCAGCTTAATTAGCTCACAATTCGTAATCCAACCAACATCCGAAAGAAATGGACCTCCAGGACTCATCCTCCTCCTCCTCCTCCTCCTCCTCCTCCTCCTCGTCATCCTCCTCTAACTCTTCCTCGGCCGACGAGCTCCATCCGCCCTCGTCTTGCTCTTCCTCGCGCCCGCCCGCCCCGACCCCGAAGCGGAAGGCGGGGCGGAAGAAGTTCCGCGAGACGCGGCACCCCGTGTACCACGGGGTGCGGGCCCGGAACGGGGGGCGCCGGTGGGTGTGCGAGGTGCGCGAGCCGCACAAGAAGACGCGCATCTGGCTCGGGACGTACCCGACCCCCGAGATGGCGGCTCGCGCACACGACGTGGCGGCGATCGCCCTCCGGGGCAAGTCGGCGCCGCTCAATTTCCCTGACTCCGCGCACGTTCTTCCGCGGCCAATCTCTACATCTCCAGAAAACATCCGGTACACCGCCGCTAGGGCCGCGGAAATGTACCGGCCTTCTGAACCGTCATCATCATCATCATCATCATCATCATCATCACTACCGCTGCCACCACCACCACCACTACCACAACCTTCAGTATCACCGCCGCCGCCGCCGCCGCCGCCCGTGTTTGTTGATGAGGAGGCGATCTTTAACATGCACGGGTTGATACAAGACATGGCAGTGGGATTGTTATTGACTCCGCCGGCTATGGTAAAAGGTGTAGACTGGGATAGCAGCGAGTCCCATGTAGACTGGAAGCTATGGAGTAGTGATTAATTAGGTGATGGATTTAGTTGCTGTGATATGTTTAGGTCTGCTAATTGTAGGATTAGTTGGTAAATTAAATCGAGATTAAGTAAGTCAAAAAAATATTCTCCATCCCCCGTGCCCTGCTCCTGGGTAGGTAGCAGAATTGGTCGTAGGAGGAAAAGTTTTCTTTTGGCATTATCTTTTTTCTTTTCTCTGATTACTCTTTTGAGTGATGACAGAGGGGCAAATTGGTCCATGTAACTTCTGTAATATATCATGGTTCACGTTCTTGGATTATATACATATTGAGCTGTAAAATATTCCAAGAGAAATAATTTAGGAACAGATGTCTGGAGTGCAATTCTATCGGTGAACCTACTGTCACCTACCCTATCAAGTGTGAATCATGCTGGAATTATTGAGAATAATTTATTACGAGGTTAATTTTAAAAAATAATAACTTAAATATATATTTTTTTTAAAATTAATCTCTTATAATTCTACCTAATTGCCCTAATTATATTTATTAGATAAACTTACCGAAAAGAATCGGTAGTTGTAACATTTATTATATTTGAAATAATATTTGTGCGAGCTTCATCTTTGGATGAAAATTTTAATAGTTTTATTTTAATCATAAATATATAAATTAATTTAGTATAAAAAAACTATATACTCTTTTTTTTTTTGCACATTATTAATTAAAATGGTATTCATAATATTTAATTTGATCACGCAGCAGCTATGTAATATCTTTTTACCAACGGACAACTAATAGAAAGAGAGTTTAAGAAATTCTAAATGATTGAATGAGTCAAAGTGCAAACAAGGAATAAAGAAGAAGATGTGTGTAATAAAAGATAATAGTTGATGAAGTCTAAGTACAATAAATCTAAAATTTTAAACAAATCATTTGCTGATTAAAAAAAAAGAAGAAAAAGTAGGAACTAGGCAGCAATTCATCCACTATCTTCTATTGTGGACCATGTAGCTAAACAGTACGAGCAGTCACAAGGACAATCATGTTTACACTAATTAAATACCACCATCACTAATGGCTAAGTATCCTCCTCCTTCATGGCATTAGTACTTCCTAGGCTTGACCATGGCAAGTATCCTCCCTCGTGACGTTAGTATTCTCCACTGTTTTTCTAAAAGTACAAATTGATTAAATTTAGTACTGTTTTTTTCAAATTACTAATGTTTTTTTAATGACATTAGTACTATTTTTTAAGTTAAAGTCAAGCGGAGGCGAGTTTAAGCATGAAATTAGATATTTTTTCAAACCAAACCTATCTTTAGATTAAAAATCTAATAATATAAATATATATTTTTATATAATATTAATAAAAATAATTGAGCGAGCAAGTCAACTTTAGCTTAGAGTTGACTCAAAATTTTATTATATTAGTCTATTATTAATAATACAAATTTCGGACCATCAATTTAGCTGCGATCACACAGAGTTCTCAGTTCTCTCAACCCTAAAGTAAATAAAAGAATAAAGCAACTATCTATTTTAATACACTGATCGTTTACTTTAACTAATTGCTCCAACTTGAACTATAATTATTTAACTCCATAAATGGAGTTGCTAGTCTTCTAACCCTAATCCGCATTAACCAAATATTACGAAAATGCTTTGTTTAAGAAAAACGTTGTTGAAGTTTATTTTTTCTAACTCTATTTAAGGCAAAGTTATTTTAAAAGTTTAAGGGAAAATTTAAGGAAATGTTATAAAATCCGCAAAGATTAGGGTATTAATCATAAAATTTCTAACACGTAGGGTCCTAAATCCAAAATGACATCGGTCCGGGTCGGATGCGGATCTAATCCCTCTTGGATCCGCACATTTGGGTGCAGGACGAGACTGCGTGGCCCTGAGTTTCAGGTAGCAACCATCGTCGTCACCAATCCGCTCCTTCCCTTCCGTCTCGCTCGAGCTCGAAGCCCTGCAATGGCTACAGGGGCAATCTCGGCAGCTCCTTCCTTACATACCTCTGCAATTTCCAACTCTCTCCCCGTAATTTTCAATAATTCCAGATTGCCCTCTTCCCTTTCCCTTACTACCCCCATCCGAAACCCTAGGTCTGGAAGAAGTTTCGCGGTATTCGCAGCGAGCAATCGGCTTAAGCGAGAAGACAATGGCGACAATGGACGAGACTTGAAGGAGGATCAAAAGACGCCGTTCGAGTTCAGGTGGCGAGATCTCCTTAATCCGGATCCCGAGAACTTGGTGGCCGTTGGATTGACGGGCCTCCTCACGTGGGCGAGCGTCCAAGTCCTCTTCCAGATCTTCGTTATCTCCACCGCCATCCTCCTCGCTGCTCTCAAGTACTCCTTCGTTGCCGCTCTCCTGCTCTTTATAGTGATTACCCTCTTGTAAGCTCGGTAGCAACTTTCGATTTTGATAGTCGCTGGATTCATTTCCCATCTTGTGATTGATGGGTGTTTCTTGAATTGTTGTTGGATATGTAAATATATGATGTATCCTTTTAAAACCTTTGACTCTCTCTTAATGATAACCGAATTAGTGTAATGATGGCTATTGGTTCATCTGGAAAGGTCTTGATAGTTATCGGATGCATGAAATCTACTGAGAGAGAATCAAGGAATATAATTTAGGAAACACGTGTTAGTAGTAAGAAATGGTTTTGCAACAGTGGTGATTATATTGCTGAAGATATCAAATGTTTACAACAAAATTTCTACTAATTCTGTTGTTAGTTTAGTTTGTCATGTGGAAGCTAGCTAGCGTCCTAGATGAAGATCTTTGGAGCTGTTCTTTCTCTTGAAGTCAACACGAATTGTTCTAATTGGATAATTTAGTCCTCCAGGAGACCAGGAAATTTATATATGTTCTATATTCTGTGTCGTTCTCCCTGGATGTACTTCAAAAGCATCTGCATGTTCATTAGATACACTGTGATCACAAAGGGGTAAATGTTGTTTTTTTTTCTAGATGTTTGAAGAATCATGCACTATCTTCAGCTTGTGTCAATGTACGAGATGTTTACTTTCAATTGAAAATGGAAACCCCATGGTCATGCAATTGTGATGGCCAAAGACTAGCTTAAAAGAAGATAGGTATAATGAGTTTTGATGTATCAGATTGCATCTGCACAGAAATGAGATCTTTTGGCATACATACAGATATTTGTAAGTTCAACAAATGCATCAGTGATTACCTACACTCAACGTTGGGCGATCCAGTCTCTGGATCTGAGAATTTGCAGAGCACTGTAAGCTTTGATGGCTCCTTATTTTATATATAGCAATTGCTGATGGTGCCTGGTTCACTGGTGATTTTAATCTCTAGCTACATGCTTTATAACATTGGCCTATTGATGATGTGAGGGGTTTGGGCAATTCCAATCGAAGTAATGTAGTATAACCAATTTATTTAGTACCTTACTTATCTAAATCAATGAACATTCATCAAGGTTTGTAGGTTTAGTGAGCAACTACATTTGTTTAACAGGACACACAAAACTAACATTGTACCTTTTCTCAGTGGTAGGAATCTTCAAGATCTAAATTAAGCAGCTGGAGAATGTTTTTTATTATCACTAGGACTGCTAATTTCTGCTTCCTTCTTTTCTAATGGAGCAATGCTTGGGTAAGACTAGAATGGTCTGCAGCAGCATGCATCCAAGATGTATAGGTGCTCTTTGTATAATGAGCTTGTTTGGATTACTTTTGTGTACAGTTCTTAATATAGGTGTATGTGGTTCAGTATTATGTCACTGGTTTTAAGACTACCCGATGTGCTTGTTGCACAGAAATATTTATGCTTGGAAAGCCCTCAATTGTCTATTCAGTGAGCTTCTGTTGCTTAATTTATGGCCTGATAATATTGATTTCTCTAGTTTTTTTGGGGGGTAAAATTTGTCTAGTTCTGTTTTAACATATTTGAATTCTTAAGCTTTTTTTTGTGGCATTTATGGCCTGATAATACTGTTTTCAAATTGAACTATCAGAATTTTGTATTTTTGGTGAATTCAGTGTTTGATAATTCTCTTAAGATTCATACAAATTTCTTAAGTTACCATTCTCTTTCCTACATTCACTTATTTTGTGGCTACATACTACTTGAAGTAAATCTCGTTCCCTAGTATCAGAGCCTATGTCCAACTAGTGTAGATTTCATGATTAGTCATAAGTAAATTCTGTGTAATTTTACCTGCAAGACAGATCTTGTGGAGGCTAGATTATTTGTCATGCTTTTTGACCACAAGAATTCTTGATTTCACATTAGACATGCATTGGTCATTGCCAAAATAACTAAATACTTAAATTTGTCTGATTCATAATAATCAGATCATAGTGATTCGTTCTAATACTCAAACATTTCTTTCTGGAAATTGGAAACACATTTTATTCCATTGCCGTAAACCCATCTTTCTTCCCTATTGAGTTCTAGTTTTAAGAGAAGGTGCAAACAGCATCTGGTATGATTTCTTTTGCAGCTTTCTTTTCTCCAGTTGTAATTCTAGAAAACATAGGTTTTTGATCTTCAAAAGATCTAGAACTTCATTGACACCAAAGTTCAGTGCTAATTCTTGCTTTGGGATGATATATACTTTTTGTTCTTCTCTGAGTGTACTGCTCTGTATTCCTCCTTTTGTGCTGCTCTTTCAGTATCAACTACCAAGCTTATTTCTGTCATCAAACAATAGTGGCTATCATTTATTGTTTACTGTCTTCTTCACTTGTTCAGTGAAACTTCCTTAAAACAACTCTACTGCCACTAGGAGATGTTTCTCATGTGCATATTAATAATTTAAAGGTGCTGTGTCTCTGTCTCTAGTCTGTAGATGCTTTTTGCTGAGAAGAGGGTGGTGGAGCCATTTTCCTAGCTGACATTGTGTTGACCTTGCAAAGGTGGGGAGCCCACAAATGGCTGGTTCCATCATAGCTCCCTTATTATGAACTCTTGCTAATAGTGTCAAACTGTCAATGGTTGGTGGCACATGCATATGATCAGGAATCTGCATCCTTGAAGCAGGATGGACCACATTCTTCCTCTTCATCATCTTGGTTAGGTACTCTTTCCTTTCTTAAAAGTTGATCTTTTTCATTATATTGTAATAATAGTTTGCAAAAGCTTGAGTTATTTTGGTTTGACCTGAATGTTTGCATATCAGGCCCTTTCATTTTAATCATTCATTCCATGTAGATCTCAATACTTTTATTTCTTTGTCAGAAAACCATGGTGACTTGTTCAGCTGTAGTAGGTTAGGTTGGGATGATGTTTGTAGATTTGACTCCACGAGAACTCCATTTCTTTATCTGGATTTGAAACCAGTCAGACTAGGTGAGACTCCCATAAAGTTGTGCAATTCTAGATCTATCTATAGAAGTGAGAACCTAACCACATCTTAATCCCCTACCAGGCTACCAGCCTTTAACACACCCACTTCCTAGTACCCACAGGTAGCTCTGCCCCCATTGAGGAAAGAAAGAAACCACTTTTCCTCGGAAAAGTTGATGGCATACCCACTTTGTGCAGTGGAGGAAGTGGATGGGAAGGAGGGGAGACTTCATGGGATAGTTGTTGTCTTTTTCTTTTTCTTTTCTCTACACCCAAATCCCTTATCTCAGATACTACTTTATCTTTAGGATTTGATAGCATCAGCCTTTCTGAGGACGGCCAGTTAACAAGTTAGAAAGTTAAACAAAGGGATAAGTACGTAAAATATATTATGGGATAACCAGTGGCTTGAGCTTTATAATTAGAAGTTAAAATTTTCAAGCACTAGGATTTAAGCTCTAAAGAAAAGTCACGTAAAGATTAAAAGAAGCACAAGAACATGGATGAAATGATACATCCATGGTAAGGTGGTGGTGGTGGTGATACTTCATATCATTTCATCACTATTTTGCAACAAGACCACGAATAATAGACTCCATACTGAACCTATGCCAGCTAAAACTAGCTCTTTCCTTACTTTTATATGGCAAGAGTTTGCTGGGATATACTCCAAACATTAGAAACTATATATTTATATATATCTTTAAATCCTCTCAATGGTGCTAACTTTCTTTTCTCTTCTTCTTTCTCCTTCTTCTCCTTTCTAAGGCTTGCCATGGTTCTGCGTGTAGATGTAGTCCAGATGGGCCTCAGAGATCACCCTCCTCTTTGCACACTCCTCATCTCCATCTTCACACTCCTCCAAACCCATCAGCTGAAATGTAGAAAAGAAAAAAAGAAAAAGAAAAAGAAGAAAGATTAAACCTGAAACAAATCACAAAGAAGAAGTGAATACTTTCACACTCACATTCCAAGTATCATCCACAGCTACTTTCCCTTCACGACCAACCTTCACATCATCCGTTCCTAAGATCAAGATAAAAGCTTTCGATGAGATGAGTGCTGATGAGATGTAGAACAAGAAAGAAGAGAGGCGAGGCGAATTCTTCTTTATTACCTAGCTGCGGCGGCGCGAGTGAACGAGAAGCTCTTGCAGCGTGGAAGGCGAGGATGACGAGTAGGAACAGTAGGGGAATAAAGAGAGTAGTAGTATGCTTCATTTTTCTCCCTTGTCTTCTCCAGTAGCTTTGTAAACTATTAGGGGAGAGTCGAGAGAGAGGGGAAGGTAGAGGAGGATATAAATGCACGCGCACCTGGGCAGGAAGTCAGATAGAGATGAGGAACCCGAAGTAGGCTGATGGTTACCTACACCTCTTCTTCGTGGGTCCTACTCCCACTTCCTAGCTCACATGTCTATGTCATCCAACACTCCCACCGACCACACTGTCACACGGATGCCTAACGATCTGTGATTAGGGGGAGAGGGGGGTGTCAAGAAAGCTAAGCTCTTTTTTACCTTAATTTAGGCTAAATATCCCTTGTGTCTCTTTAATATTAATAATTATAATGTGACACTAGGACTCGTGAATTATCATAGTTTCTATAGACTTTACACTGTTGGTGGAAAGCTATGAACTTTACAACCTAGCGAGAAAGAAATGTAGCGGGAAAGGGATAGGAAGAGAGATTAAAAATAGTTTAAGGGGTCTAAATATGATGCTTATTTTCAGGGGATATAAGGGAGAAGAGGGAGCCAAACTCAAGCTGAATTATATTGGCAATCTTAAAAACTATGACTCGATATTTACTGTGTATTATGTCCATAAATAAATAAATAAATACATAGAAGAGTCTGTTAATGGAAGTGATGATGGGGGTGGAAGAGTTTGTGGCTGTCCTGTTTGGTGCACAGAGTACTAATGCACAGATATTTGTAGAATTGTACTAGTGGAGAAGAATATAGTGTCTTGTTTTGTTTGGTTCTGGACATCACTTGCACATAGCTTGCACTAAATACATTATAAAAGTCAGCGATCTGGCAGTACCTAAAATGAAAGTGACTGACTTGTTATAAACCATGGAGGAATTAAATAAATTAAGATGAAACCCTGATTTGCATATGCCCCATGGAATGAATAACTAGTGATCAAAGGCATTTTAAGTTTAATAAATGATGCTTAGTTTTTTTTCAGGGAGTTAAGTAAGTGATATTTTCTTCTTCTTTGTTGGTACTCGAATAATGAAAACAAGAACAAAAAGAATCACTCACAGAGTGGAACAGATTCTTCTTTTTGTTTGAATGCCTATTGATTTTGATGTCTAACGTTTGAGATATAAGCTTTTAACTCTACATACTATATCTATACTATCTATCAAAATAACTACAACAAGAAGCAGCACCTCTTTTCTTGATTTGAATCTTGCTTTCTAGAGGCAGCTATCTACCCATCACATTGTGAAATTTGAGAGCATATATATATATATATATATATAGTTTGCTGACTTAGAAGGCGTGAAGGATTTGAGTTTTATCTTTGCCAAGTGCTATAATTAGATCCCTTATTTCTTCTACTATTGTTAATGCATTCCACGTGTATTCAACCAATCCAATTGCAACAGCTCTTTCATTCACTGTACACACTTGATGAGCTTAGTACCTTAACAAGATATTATATTCTTAGTAGCTTTATATATGGAGATTAATTTTGGCTCTATCCAAATGATCATGGTAAAGTGGGTTGAGCATCTAAGGAAGATTCTCTTTACTCACATATAAAGATGCGATCGAGGATATAGAACAAGTAGATTGTCTTAGATTCGTGTCATGGGTGAATGCTTATATTATTTGGTTTGATAGGGAGATGTCTATCCTCGTGGTTTGCTGCGTTGGGTCTGATGAAAATTGCGTCCTATTATATGCCCATTAAGACGCGTGTTAGAAAGAGGAACTTTGTATATAAGAAATAAATATTGGCATGCTAGAGTTGATCCAAGTAATGAGATGATATAAAGTTTAGATTATCTTTTGATGACTCGTCTGCATCCTTATTAACAAATGTGGACGACTGTCACGGGCTTAAGATCAAGAAGCAGCTCCCCATTTTTATGCCAAGAGCCCCCTAATGAATGAAACTAAGAAGTAATGCTATGTCCTATTTGTTATGAGACAGACTTATAGAGGATAATGGCACGCCATCTTTGTTTGTGAATCGTATGTGAAAAATATGACAAGTTGATTATAAAACGAACAATATATATTATACATATTATATTATATTAGAAATATATATTAAGTTAATTTGAGTCGAGTTTGAGCGTTATTCATTTTTCTTGCTTCTAAGTTGCTAACTCGTCAACTATTATAAAAGCTAGAAAAGTTTGTGAGTTTTATATTGGTATTAAAACTGAGAAACTAAGTTCAAATGGTATGACACAAGGATTGTCTAAAATCTAAAATAATAAACCATCCATCATTTAAGTCAAGTCAACTTGGCGAATTAATTAAAAGTGGTAACCAACGAGGGCATCCATGGAGGAATCCAAGTAAAAATAATTTAGATGAAGTCATCGTCAAAGTTTCAGTCCAGCCTCAAAATGAATTTGCTACGAGGGTGGGGTACTACTACTTGACACAGCTTAGTGGTGGTCATTCCTTCGCAGTACAAAGTTTGTGTGTGTGTGTGTGTGTGTGTGTGTGTGTGTGAGAGAGAGAGAGAGAGAGAGAGAGAGAGAGAGAGAGAGAGAGAGAGAGAGAGAGAGAGAGAGAGAGAGAGAGAGAGAGAGAAATAAGGCATTGGCATTTCGAGGCAGTCTTGAATGTCGGTTCTCTTTTACATTGCCCGATCTAAAGAAGGTCTAGAGTAGTAGTTGCGAGAGCTTTATGACCCTTTCCCTTTACCAATCATAGGCCCCTCCTCCCTCTGCTCCCTCATGCATGCTTGTTGTGTGAGAAAAGAAGTGCTATAAACTTTTTTTTGGTTTGGATAAGATTCACACATTATAATTTAATATAGCTTTCCTTTTTTTCTCTTTTTGTGTAAGAGAATCAGCTTTTGAATGTACCTTTTATTCATCTTGGTGCAGTTACTTAGGTAGTGTGTGAGAAAGACAAACTAACTCATTTGAACTCAAATGATATATATGTGATTAAGTAGCTGAATAATACCATAAAACTTCCACGAGTATAAAGCATTCACTTTTGCCAATTAAATAGATTTCTGCAATAGAACCTTCAAAGGCCAACATTATAGTCCAGCCTCAGCTGCTTTTAACATTGACAATTGCTATCCAAATAGTTGGACTTCATTTCCTGTACACAAATAAGACATTCTAATGCTCAATAAATCTGAAAAGCAATTAGAAATCATCAGTTATCCTACTTCCTAGAACAGCCAAATAAATCTTGATTCAGCTGGTATTGCAGACGAAACCATTATTATAGGACACTAATCGTTCTTCATTCATACGGTACATTCAAAACGATTGAAACTTTCGCTTTGGTTATCCAATATGTGTAATTGAATGAAGGATGGTGTAACAGTAAATCTGTCCACCTGTTATGCTCTAATCCTTTCTAGGAAGAATGGCCCATCTTGCGAGCACGAAATGAAACTTCATTTTATCATTTTACAAACTACATCCGCTTTCCAACTGCCTGCAATTTTGTGACAATTCGTGACTTTCTTATGTTAGAAATGTTTGACTGGCTCAACAACTTCTCAGTCAGGGATCCATTTTGCGGCCGTAGATCCTTTTGGTTAGATCCTGTTGACTATCCCTTCAAACGGGCTCATCATTCCCTTGCTCTTGCTTCTGCCGTCTTTCTGTTCTTCAGTGCTTTGCTTGCTGGAAAGTGAAGCCGTGCATATAGAGGTCTCGGTGCCCTTGTTGTCCTATCAAATCCCCTCACACAAACAAATCCTGCATAACAATTTTCCTTTTCAGTAAAATTTTAATAATAAGAAGAAATACTGATAGTCTTCTTCAGTCGTTATTAAACAAATAAAAGAAATACTGATATTCAATTTATGTATTGCGGATAAATGGTCACGTGCATAATTTGGGTGAATTACTGGCAGATTTTCCTGTCCTTCAATATTTTCTTTATCACATTCTAAATTTTCTCCTTCGAATCTCCACTGAAAACCAAATTATCTATGTGAATTATTCCAAATATCCCGAAGCATTGCAGAGCAAGTTTTGCAGTGTGCTTCTTTTCAGAATGAGGATGAGTTGGTTCCATTCTGCCAGAGAACTGCCTTATACCATGCTTTAATCAAGATAATCAATGTCACCAGTTCATCTCTTATATATCTGTTGCTCTTTTCTCTTTCTCATTATCTGCTCTTATTCACTTCTAAGATCTGGTTTCCTTTTATCATACAATTTTTTAATGCTCTAAAGCCAACATGAAAGAGATGCTAGCGTTAGTCACATGTACCTCTCCAGAAGCAGTGCTGTATACCTTCAGTTGTTAGACCTGAATAAGTGCACAACAAATAACAAGCTATCAGCGCCTGTTGAAATCATGAGAATATAAGTACTTGGTTATAGTTCCAACACCTTTAAATATTGTTGGTATTGAGGTTCCAAAATAAACTGTTCTTCTTGGAAGGTTCCATATCCAATTTCTGGGAACATCAATCGGATTTCTGCTAGTATCATGATCAGCAAACACCTGCAGCAAAACATTTTTATTTAGTTGTTGTGGTCAAATGGAGTAGATCATAAAAGTACTAAATCTCCCTTCTTTTTCCATTATAACAATTACTATGTACCAGAAAGAACTGGTATGAAATATACTTCCATCAATAGTTGTATTTACCTCATTAACTTGAAAGTATGTACCATTGAGTGGAAAGCTTCCTCTCATTGCTGTTCGACAAGGTATCTGTTTATTGAAATATTTTGACAAACATTAAGTTTTAAACCACTGTCGAGAAAAAGAAAACAGTTCATTTTTTTCTCACATTTTTTAAGTAATAAGATGAAGAATTTATAACAGAAAAGTTGAGAAATTTACCAAAATTGTGCCTCTGACTGTTTGAGCTTGTGCTTCTCGTATGCTATTGCAATTAAAGCAAGTTACTTTGTCACATAATTTACCAGTTTCTTGAGAGTTGCAGACTGCCATTGGTGCTTCAGTTGATTGTGCAGTTTCACCTATTTCACATGTTAGACAACAGTCAAATTAAGTTCATAAGTTTGTCTACGACACATAATATTAAGCAATTGTTCTTGCCTGGAGTCCATATGGCTAGAAGATAGGGACAAGGATCATCAGGCTCCCTTTGATCCATCTATAAATTTAGAAGCAAACTGTTAGTGATTGCATCTTGTTACACAGATAGTGTATCTTGTATTTGGCCAAGGAGATAACTTACTCCTTCTATCAAAGGGTGGGAATCTGGGAGTTCATACCTGCAATCAGGAAATGGTTTTCAAGATAAACATATAATGCAGTGTCTGAAATTAAAGATATGTAATTTAATTATAGTTACGAAGATAAATCTCCATACATCAGTACCTCCTTGGAAATTAAATTAGTATTGTTATGCTGTTACTACTACATTTTTGAGTATAGGCACATACACTTGATGCTCTGTTCTTAGGCGGCTCACATTCTTGAGCTTAGGCGTAGGGATAGAAGCACTTTCTGGATGTATAGCAACTAAAGCCCTTGACATGTCAGCATCTTGAATCTCCAAGTTGTTTTCTTGCATATAATTCTGTAAATTCTGTGTGAACTCTTCAAAATTAAGCTTAATAGAAGGAATTTCATCAGGGTCTTCAAAAAAATCATCTTCAATTGCACTTTCTTCTGCTTCTATTTCTTCAGCTTCTGGTGTTGCAGGTTCTTCAATGATTGGCTCATTGTTGTTCACAACAGTCCGATCATGTGAGTATGTGTTCGCCTCAAGTTGAGGTATAGGTGTTATATTCAGTATCCTCGGATGGCAACTCTCGGAGGCAAGAGGAACTGTTGAGCTCACTAAACCTTTCTCTTCTGGTCCAGGAAGAGCAAGCCTTGCACTGTATCATATGTAGATGCATAAGAGATGATTGCTTCTTGTACCCATAGGCATAAATGCAACATGATATCTCATTATTAGCATCTATGTGAAAAATTGTGTAGTTCTATTAGAATGATATCTCACATGAAACTCAAGAGTGATTTATTATATCTGCTCTCATTTTCCAGGGGCACATTTTGCTTAAAATAAATAAAAAATTTGAATACTTTAATTTTAAATATCTCCAGAAATTCTAAACAAGATAATGGCACAAAAAAAAAATTTACTTCTCTTTTGGAAATTTATTATACGAAATTACAAACAGTTTTTGAACATGAAACTAATTGAATAATTCTTTTCAAATAGTCGATTGTTTCTCCATAATCAAAATAGTTATGCACACGGCCTCTTACAACTTGCATATGCAGTCCTTATAAAGTAGCGTCACCCTTCGTCTCTTAACATGCAGATATATAAGCTTGTATGTATTAAATTAATAAAAATACTTTAAGAAAGCTACCTGGCAAATGCGCTTGCAAAGTGCTTGCACTCTGCTCTCATTGGGCATGCATTGCAATTTGGCTTGCTCTTTGTACAGAAAACCTGTCAAGACTTCAGCACATTAATATGTAAAGTTGTAAACTAACGACTTATGATTTATTCAGTTATCTCTTAGCTAGTCCAGAAGCATTACCTTTCCAAAAGTAATCATTTGATAGTGTAGCTCATACCTGTGTGGTCAAGCATATAATTAGTAAAAATAGGGCATAAAAGTGTTATTTGCAGTAGGTTTCTGGATTTTACAGTGTCCGCTGGTCGAGCTTACATAGCCGAGGCCAAAGATACTTCTGAATCGTCTCCAACATAGGATACCTTGAAAAGAAGATGTAAACTAGAATTTGTAAATACTGAACATATGCCATATGACTAATCGTAAAAGAGTAACTGATCTCTGTTTTATATGGAAATACTCACAGCTCTAATAGATGCAACTGAAGGGACTCCGGAAGCGGTTGAAGTGGTACCCATCCAAGTCTCACACATATGCGACCAACATTTGTGTCAACCTTATTTGTGCAAGAAAAAGGTAACATGTTAAGAAGTTATTTACCATTCATTATGAAGGGTTCTCTTAAGCCAGAAAACATACTGGAAAAGCTAGATGGTGAAGAGTCAAAAGGCGAACACACTCAACACTTTTGAGTCCCAGTCCTCGTATGCTGAGGAGATAGTCTCTGAAAACACAGGAATAATTGTTTAGAAGTCAAACCAATAATAACAAAGATCAAATCGTGTTCTTGCTAATAACATCCATCATCATAAAGAAATAATCTACACAAGAAAAGGAAGCTCATTTAGCTTATTATCATGATACATTGTCGTCCCATATCAATGACAGCCAGGGGGAGTCAAGGTTATGGTTGCTCCAAACATTTAAACTAAATTTTTTATCTGGTTTCCACTAGATTTATCATTTACCCCCTTATCAGGCTCCAGGATGGAAGCATTCACCAGTTCTTCAAGAAAATCTAACATTGATGAAATATAAAAGGCAGAATCTGCTAAAATGCATGCCAGAGATAAGCTGCAAATATTCTATTTGATTCCTTTCAACAAATAATTAGCATGCCCAAGTTCCTAAGTACACACAGATAATAACATGATTTTAATGTATTTCTGATCTTACTTTACTTTATCAGGTTCAACATCTCGTAACCATTCAAGATCAATGCTTCCATGATCTCCGACCAGTCGGTTAAGAAATTCCTGCACGAAAAACAAAAACCATAATGAGTATATTGTCATACAACTAGAATCCAGTCAAACATTTGTTAGAGGATCTTATGAGGATTCTGGAATAATTATGTAAAATAAAGTTGTTACTGAAAAGATAAAGATTTGCTGACCAAACAAGATGTTCTTATTGAGGCTGTTCTAAATTATTAAATCTTCACAGTTAGACATTAAATGTATAAGCGATAGCCAGCCCAAAAGCGAACACAAGAAGAACATACTTTCTACAAAATTTACAAGCTTCTCTAGGATCTCCAGCTAAAGCAATACCATATTCCTGAGATAATTTTCATGCTTCATCTGTGACGTAAAGCAGTATAACTACAAGCTAAAAGTCATTTCATTTAAGAGGCATTCCAGAAGTTTCTAATATAATGTTTCTGGCCAAGCATACCTTTATCCGCTCTGCCAGCATATTGTTCATCCCTCGCTCCCTGATAGCATCAGATATCTCCTTTACATCTGCGCGCCTTATTGCTTCCCAATCAATTGAGTCCATTGTATCCTGGCTTCTCTCTCTTTTGGCACCCTTATGACATGCTTGTTTTCTCAGACTATCCCAGTCAAAAGTTCTTTTTTCTGGCTCACTTTTCTTTGCTTTCAATCCATCATTTGCTCTTTCGGGTGAAACTTTTTGTGCATTAGAATATTTATCTTTTAGTTTTGCCTCAAGTCCCTGTACAGCCACCAATGTACTCTTCTGATTTTCAACCAAACTTTGCTGGTTCCTGCCATACAGCATTTGGCCTTGAACTTTACCGGCTTGTTGAATGCATCCCACTTGAATTTGTTCTTTGTATTCCTTTTCTTGGAATTTGGCAGTACATTCCTCCTGTAAATCTGAGCACTTGCACGAACTGTTTTCACCTAGTGGAGCATCAGTTCTATTCCTGGGAAGGTTATTTTGAAAGCTGAAATTCTTTCTGGCGCAAGCTTCTATCTCTGAGCTAACCAATGGTTGCAGATACTGCTGGCCTATCCGGGAGCTTGATTCAGCTTCTGATCCAGATTCACAATGTAACGACAACCTTCTCTGACCCACAAATTCATCTGTGTTGTATGCAGCAGCATGGTGTTCTTCCATAACCTTGGTTGTATTTTTGTTGGATATGCCAGAAGCAGGAGGTAGCTGATTAAATCCATTCTCACATTGTAATACATTGGCATCATTTGTACTGAGCACTTCCAAATTAAATGTTGTGTCAAGGTTAGGAGGATATGACACATTCATGGGAGCATGCTGCCCATTCTGGAGATAAGTGTACAACGAGTGTAGTGATGGATCTGCACCTTTGAGGTTGGTTGCTGCACTATGATGTTCTGATGAAGAAATATTATCAATAACCTTGCTTCTTGTTTCTGCAATCCGCAAAAGCTCTGTAAATGAAGTTGAACTCTCCATACCATTGCTGATACTTCCATATATTAGCTGGTCTGTTCCAAAGTTTGGCGAGGAGCTTAATCCAATCCGATCAGCTGTCAGAAATAGGTAATCTGAAGAGTTCTGAGATGAAACAACAGAGTTCTGTGATGAAACTACATCCTCCACTGACCTTCTATCTTCAGCTTCAGCAATACTCGTACTCCCTGTTATTGTAACTGGGGTGCCTGGCCCACTATCAGGCGACTCATGACCAGTATTTAGCTCATTTTCATGAGCATCAGAACATTTTCCTTTCGAGGAATCTACAACAATGCCCTCAGTATTGCTACCAAGTGATTCATTGCCGTTGCTCCCTTCTTTTTCATCTGTAGCCACCAAAGAACCTCTGTCATGTATCTCTTTCCCTAAAATCTTTTCTTGCCATTTGCTTGCATCTTCAAAGGATGAGATACACTCGTCTTTCCGATGAGTTCCCATTATTTCTGCTCCAAGTTTCCCATCACCTCTTGGTTTTACAGGAAATTTTGCAGCAAGGGCCATAAATGCAGAGCTGTTAAAATTGATGAATAATTTCAATAAAAATAATTCAAATGAAAGCTGATGAATAAGACAGCATTCTTAATTTATATTGTTGCTTTCACTAATATTCTGAAATTTTATCATACCTGGAAAGATGGTCTGAAACATTCTGAGTTAGAAAGACTCCTACTACTGAATCCACAACGGATCCTTTCCACTGAGAGAAACGCCTATCTCCTGCAAACATATCATGTTTTAAAAGGAAATTTGAGTTAACATTGTTCCATTTTACTCGAACGAAATAATAACACAAAAGAAACGAAGAAAAAAATTTCAGAGTTTCTCTAGCCTTCAGAATTGACAAACAAGTCACAGGTGCCAAAATCTATAATTAAAGTGCATTTGAGTTTCCCAACTGAATAAGGCACACAACCCTGTTCTCGATAAATTAAAATTCCAATTATGAAAAAGAAGAAATCCAAGGTCTAATTATGAGGATCCTCTATTAAACACTAGAGAGGTTTTGTTTCAAAATGATGCAAGTTTTGCTTCTAGATGGACATCCAATGGTGATAAATTAAATTGAAATCTACATGTAAACTAATCAGAGGTAGATACTTCATTATGTTAATTTATTAATAAAGATCAAAAGTAACTAGAAGATATCAATTGTTCAATATAATATATGCAGTATGTAGATTATACATGAATACTTAAATTACACAGAACTGCCAAGAAGTGTGTCTTAAAGCATGACTAACCAAAACAGGGTACCAAGTTTCTATTTAGTTGACGGGAGGCCATCAATTGAGCAACCATCCACCACCCAGCGGTACAGTCAGTTTCAGTTCAGGTTTTAAAATAGTATGCAAATAAATTATGTGGAAATTTCCCTATAGAGCAAACTGAACACCATGCATTTAATTTTAATATGCAAAGGATTAGTTCAGAGAGCAATCATGAATATAGAGGGAGATATGAATCCTTTGCTTCTGCAGACAATTCAATTTCATAAAAGGCAAATTATCCTAATCTCCTACCTGGATAATTGATAGCCTTATTTATTTCAGCAAGACATTGTTGCAGGTAGTACTAAATTGCATTATTGTTATCACAAAAAATAGTTGGCATCTGAACATCCAATATTAAAATAATGGTGTAGACAAGAACATGAAACCCAAGGAGGTAATTAATGAAGGATTGGCAGCAGTACCTTGAACAAGATGCATACGAGCAATGAATGAATCAACTCGCCCACGGAAAATGCGTCTTTCTTCTTCCCACCACTTCTCTTTATTTTTGTCCATCCCATCAACTCCATCACTTGCTTCTTTTCCCATCAAAAGTTTCCACACACGGTTTGTCTCTGGATCTAGATCAACCTTGGCTCGTGAGCGCCTTTTCTTCAGAAGTTCAAATGGGCCCTCATAAGGAACCATTGCTCCTCCCTCATAAGGAACAAGAGCATTTTGCACTTGAGCTGAAGCACTCTGTTGGGCCCTGTTTATATCTAGACATTTCATCTTCTGAATCATAGCATCTAAAGGATCTGCACATGGTACTGTTACTCCTGAAATTACGCTGGCACCAGATAATCCTTTCAAATTGCTGCTACCTTCACTATCATGATTGTGTGTGTTTTGAAGAAGGGAATGTTTCTCCCTGTATGTTCCAGAAGTTGACGCAGTTTCATGGAGAACTATTTGTGATGGAGATTGAGAGACACATGAAGTATTCTCATGTTTCTGTGAGTCTTCATGACAGGTTTTTGATGATGCCATATTAACAGGATGAACCTTTTCCTTTCTTGCACGCCTCCTTGTTTTGGCTTTCTCTTTAGTATTTTCAGCGGCAGCTTCAATCGAAAGCTGGGGTTGACAATTTCCACCTTGCATACTGTTGTTCCATCCAGAAGGCTTTGTAGGAGTAGGCAACTGGGTGCAGTTGGTGGTAATACATCTGAATTGCTTTTCAGGTGCAGCAATACAGTCGTTATTATCTCCTGTAGCACTTACAGAGGGTGGATTATGGGCTTGAACTGGTAAACTTGTTCTGGTTGAGTAGCTTTCTGCTTGCTCAAAAGACAACACATAATCCGAAGCTCGCATTTTTTCTAGGGCCATCAATCTTTGTGCATAAGCAAACATAAAAGCTTCTGAGTTACTTAATGGTACCTGATTCGTCTTCCAATTACTGGAGGGCATGTGTGTCACTGAGGAAGAAGCATTCAGTGCGACATTTGTTTGCCCACTGTAGTCATTCTCTAATTTCTTTCTTTTGTAATTTTCAGTAAGGTAAGAGCCCTGTACTCTTACATCATGACATCCATTTATCATGTCATTCTGATTGTAGCCATGCTGAATACTCGCACTTGATAAAGCTTGAGTTCCATCAACAAGATTATGATCTCTCTTTGTTCCTTTCACTATGGTATTTGACAGCAGATGTGAATCAAGGTGGTTCAAGCCAGCTTCCAGGGACGTTCCGGATGAAGAAATTGTCAAGGAGTCGTTCTTTCTAGCTAGTTCATTTAAATTTTCCTTCAGTGCATCTCTTTTAGAAAACCGAGGAGGTGTCATAGGATATTCTGGCATTCTTCTACACCCATCCAGCATTTGATTTGTTCTCATTGTTACTCTACTACAAGTTTGAGTATTTTCTGCAAAACTTGCATGCACATCCTGTATCTGATTGATTGAACTGTTGAGATCAAATGTGACTCCTGCCGGCAATTTGTCTGCCAGTCCTTGACCATGAGGAAGCTGCAGATTTGAATTTGCAGCTAAGTTGGTAGTAGTGGTCATGTCACATGCTTCCCGAGCTTGAAGTTCATTGTTTTGAGATGTCAATGTTGGCCCCAGGCATCCATTTCTTGCTGGCAGATCTTCATTATCAAAATTTAAGCACCGTCTAACAGATTTAATACCACTTCCACTGCATGAATCAGCGACTTCTCCTGATACAGGAGGCTCAACGGTTGAATTTTGGTCTTTCTTCTTCCGGACATATTTCCTCTTACCAGTAGGTTTTTCTTCTTTATTGATGGCTGGTTTAGGTGTTACAGGCTTGGGCGTCCTCGGCTTTGGTGTTTTCGCTGGCTTGCCCTCTTTTATGACCTTAGGCCTGTGCTTCTTCCTTTTGGGCTTCTGCTGTGGTGTCTTGTTCAGGTCTATACCTTGATTTTCTCCTGTGCCCTGGTCCTCCATAATGCCTCGTTGAGCAGATAATTCTTCGGTTGATACAACTGCATTCTCGCAGCACTGCTGCTCTTCAGAAGAACCAACTTGAGACAGCATAACGGAGTTAGGTGCAGATACCATCGTTTGCCTCAGATCTGAATGTTGCCATCTTCCAACCTCCTCCTGAATGTTTCTTTTGTCTGCTCCATCATCGACCAAATCAATGATTTCACAAGGCCGGTGATCTTGTACTGATTTATTCTTCTCTGATTTATTTTTCTCCATAGGAACACAGATGGATGAAGAAAATAGATGCTCATCCATACCCATGCTCACTGCTTTCCCTGGCAGGGCATTAAATCTTGGGAGAAGTGGAACAGGCAAACCAGCTGCAAGGAATGCATGAAATTAAATTCAAAAAAAAAATCTCACAAAGAAATTCCATGAACTCAGTGCCAAAAGTACCAGAAGCAAACAATTTAGTTCATAGATGTATGAATTTGACCACTATTACTAGGAGAGAAACTTACTTTGAGAAGTATGAATTTGACTACTATTACTAGCACTGCAAAATCTTGGATTCAGCAACACCCTACCATTCAACAGCAACTGATTAGTGGGAACAGGCATTTGCTGGCTTCTGCCTATCTGACCAGGCATTGGGGGTGTAAAGAATGTCACTTTGCTAGCTGGAGCTCCATTAGGGAATGCAATGAGCTCCCTGTAAGTATCCTGCTTCCATCCGTCGGGGGGTTGTCCAAAGGCCATCATGCTCGAACCAACATTGTGACTGCGACTTTGTGGAACACTAAATTGGCCCGCAGAAGGCAATGCTGTCGCCCTGGAGTTATTGAGGTTGCAAATTTGATCAGTTAAACCATATGAACCCGAGGAAACCCCTTCCTGGGAGTCCAAACCACCATGGAATCCTGCGTAGTTGTCGACAGTTTCGAACCAATTTGAGCTGGGTGCCATTCTCCGCTGGCCATTGGTTGGGTTCAAGGGCCTTCTCATCGGGACGGGCTTTGCCGGCGTAACCGGAACCGGAGGACCCTGGATCTCAAAATCCTTGTGCTGCCAAAGAGGAACTCCTCCACTGAACTCCATCTTAAGCTATGGAGACCAAAAAGATTGAATATTTCTACCCAAACCCTCTTGTTCTCCAATCTGCCACTTCAAATCTCACGGATTCCTCACCAAAGCGCCTTCGAGTGAGGAATCCAGAAACATTTCTGGGCACCCATCTACAAGAAACGCTCTATGTGATAGAGAAGGATAAGAAAGGAAGGACCTTTACCCTCCTCTCAACACTTCAATGCCAACGGGAGAAAACCCAAGTTAAGCTTTTGCAGGAAAAAGGCCTCCTTTGCAGAAAAAGAGAAACATGATCAAACTCCAAGCTCCACACCATATCCTGCACTTAAACCATCAGATCTCCCCACCCAGAATCCAGCTATCTCGTAGATTCGAGCCAGAGAAGCCAATCCAGAACCCAATGGGAAAAATTGGATCAATTTGGCAACGACGGTAGAGCTTTAACTCGCCAAATCTTGGCTAGGGGAGGGAGGAGGTAGGTAAAAAGAAGGAAGACGAGAGGGGTTGTTATGAGGTGCATCGAAAGGGAATCCTCTGGCCATAATCACATTCCAGACATAGCGAATCAAATGACCGAAAAAGAAAAAGTAATTAAGCTCGAGAATTAGATCAAGAAATCCCATAAAAGAAGACAAGAAAAAAAGAGAACAGGAGGCTCCTTCCTCCACATACCGGAGCCCATCAATGCTTGGTTTCGGGGCAACTATTAAGTTTCTTTCTAAGATCTAAAGAGAGAATAAAGGAAGGCAAGGAAGGAGGAAGAGAAAGGTAAGGGAGGAAGACTTGTTCTTCTTCTTCTTCTTCTTCTTCTCCTTCGTTTTGGAGTCGTCCTTCTTTGTTAATTTATTCTTTATACGGGTTTAAAAAGTAAATACTTGCTAATACTAGCATTTAGAGATGTACAGTGTGGAAAACAGCATACTTGTTTCGTGACGAGGGGCAAAATCGTCAAAGAAGAAGAAAAATATACAGCAATAACGTGGCGGTAATAATTTATTTACTGGTATATAACGGGAAAAGTTACGGTTGGTTTCAGTTAAAGTCAAGGTGGGACGGAGTTCGAGAAACTGGACTTCTCACGCGATAAATTCCACACGATATTCCAAACCGAGAGCACGTGCGAGATCAGCTGCGCTCCTTTTGCCGCGCTCTATATTAACCGTTACAGAGGAGCGGTTTCTCCTTTTTTTCTCTTTAAATTATTTAATAATCCATAAATAATTATCCCTTTTTTTAATATTTTTTTTATAGTGATTGATACGTTACAGAATCTACTGCTTAGCACAAACAAAAAGAAGAGTAAATAATATATGAGGGGAAAAAAAAGTTCATCTCCAATGATAGGGTTCACGGTGGTGCGCATAGCATGCGGTTCTCGAGACACATTTATCGAGGATGATTTTCTTGTAAAAATATTATTATCGTGATATGGCGACTCTCTCTCTCTCTCCCTCTGCAGGACCACATGGTCGATGGGCCGCCCCAATATGACGGCCGTCAAATTTGTCTTCTCGTAATACTGATTTTGTATTTGCATGGTCAGATAGCTTAAATAGCCTATTTGTATAGTATTTTAAAAAATTTGAATGGAAAAAAGTGTAATTTTTTATTTCCTATTGCTATGAAAGTTTCTTTCGATGAATTTGATTCAATATGTGTTGACTAATGGGGACATATATTTGCCTTTAGAAAAGAAGGTCCAACGGTAAACTGGCTCTACAGCAAAGAGGAGTAAGAAATTATCCATGAACAAAACAAAATTATGACAAAATTAAAGAGAACGATTAAAGCTCCCAGCTTGCTCAACAAATTTGCTTGAATTGCTAATAATAGCCCGTTTATGGTTGAATATTACCTGTTAATGCTACTCTCTCACATAACTTTATCAACATATTGATAGAATAATAATAGTAAGTAATGCTTAAAAATACCTCGGCTCGTTTAATTGACGATAAATGATTTAATAAATTAAGCAATACTAAATAAAATTAACTGGAATTATCAGTAACTCTTTTAAATTGTAAGAGTAAATTAGTCATATTTTATTTCTCTTTCTTAACTATTTATATTTTTTTATAAAAAATAAAGATAATAATAAATTGATAAAAACTGGCACTCATATTATCAAGGAAGCAATTATAAAGATAAGCAATAAAAAGAATACTTAAATTTTAGCTTAACTCATCGATAAATCTAGTCATACATATGTAAAATATCTTATATACCCCTTAATTCTCGAGTAATAAAAATTATTTGTAATAACTAATAGGTTAATTACCAAAAGTTCTAAACAGTGAGGAGGGTGAATTCAAAAGGCAGTTATTATTGTAGTACCTATACGTATTAAAGAAGAACGTCTAAGAACCTAATTCTCATTAAATAAATGGTTGAGTGAGATGATCTTCCTACGGGATTTGATGTAGGTGGGGACAAGTGGATGAAAGAAGCGATGTGCCACCGACCAAGTTTGGTCTGCATTCAGATCCTTAGAGATAGACTGCCAGCATGGAAACTTTATATTCCTCATTTATTAGAATGCTAAGCAGCATCTATTATCTATTATCAAAGACATTTCTAAACAAAAGATACTTCTTAAATTGAGTAATATTAAATTATAAAAAATTATTTAGTTTTTAATGAGAAAAAAAAAATAATAATAATAATATATGAGAAGATAGTGAATATAGGTTCTCTTGGTCCCACAGGTATTAGCCTGCACAAGTTCCGAGGAGAGAGCACTCTAACGAGACAATGATTAACACAAAAAGATAGGTGACTTCAACAAAAGTAAACACCCATTTTTCTATGTCAGGATTTTTAGTTACTTGAAGTCCAATCCAAATATTCACAATTGGATTAGGTGGGACCCAATAGGATAAGAGGAAAAATATAGCGGTGGGGGCATGCCTGTTCCTGCTCCTTTGGAGCCATGGTCAACTAAGGTCGTTACATTATAATTGACCTAAAAGCTTAAGCTGTTAGTTAGCAGTATCTTCGAATATAATATATATGACAGGTGTAGATATTTGTAACTCGGAAAAATATAAGTTTATATATGACTTCATCTTCTTGTGACGTCATAAGGAATCCATAGTAATATTTATTCATAATGGACTCGTGCTAGTAAGTAAAAAGAAAATAAAAATTGGGGCCCCAATAATAATTTAATTGATTCTCTAGGTTGGAAAATCTTAGATAATAATTTCCAAAATATTCCCTCTGTGGAATTGATAGCCTCTTTATACTTTGGCAGCGGATAGCATCCAACTGGAATTAGGAAAGAAAATTTTATTATGCTCGAATTAAGCCCGATTATGGATATTTTAAATTAATCTAGGTTTAATTAGCCTAATTATTGGGTCTCTTTATTTCCGAGCTAAATCGAGCCTAATCTTTTGGAGAAGCCAGGCCCAAAGTTGATAACATTTTCAAGTCAACTTGACCCAATATATATATTAATATATATTAATATTCAATTGTACTATAGGACGTACGGTTGAGTAAAAGAAAACTAACTAACACGTTTATATATTTTATTATGTCACGTAATCACATTAATTACTTTTCGCATCTAGAAGACTAAGTTATGTTAACCTAACATGCTAACACATATAAGACAAAATTATAAATAACACCCTGTATTTTGATTATATTAACCAGTAAAGCCTTATTTTTTCAACTTTGTTAAAAAAGTAAATAGTAAGGCCAGAAAAACCAGATTGAATGAAACGAAAAGTAAAATATTTTGTTCCCCAATATGGTATTTGAGATTAAACAACAATAAAAGGTTGAAATAAAAATATAATAATATTATTTGTGTGATAATTTCAATTAGACCTTTGAACTTAGTATTTTTTATATATATTCTTTCAATTATTTTTTGCCCAACAACAGTCTTTGAATGAGGAAGAAAAAAAAATAATTCTAAATCTCTCCTCAAAGGAATCTTTTGATTACGGAGGTGTATACGGTAAATAATTATAGTTGAGGGTTTTAAGTGAAATTATTCTATTAAAAGGAGCAAGAATATAACAAGGAGCATCTCCGTGCCTTAACCAGCCCATGTCCTACCAATCAACACGTACCCGCACCGCACCGCACCGCACCGAACCGAACCGAGATGGAATGAGATGAGACGAAACGAAAACGAAACGAGACGATCCGAACGAAAGTGTTCTCTCTCGAGTGAGAAATCCAAAAAAAAACTATCATCTCACGAGATGTATGCAGGGCGGGCCGATCTCGAGGGAACAAATGTCACGTGACCGCGGGGGGGGGGGGGGTGGGTTTGGTCGAGGCGTAAATATTTGTCCACGTTTTCCTCCGACTTCCTCCGCCTCCTACTACTACTCTCTTCTCTCCCTCTCCCTCTCCCTCTCTCCCTTCGTTTGTTATTAATTTTGTGGCGTGTGGGGCGGCGAGAAGGTTGCAGGGCATTGAGAGGTGTGGGTGAAAGTGAAAAGGGAACTAAGTAGGCATCTTTCTTTCTTTCTTCCTTTCTTTCTAGTTTCTACCCCCCCACCCACCCCCTCTTTTGTCGGCCATTTCTTCTTTCATCTAATCACACTCCAAATTACTCCATCTAATTAATCCCTTTACTAATTTATCACCTCTTTCGTAGTTAATACCAATTAGCCTAACTTTGGTTAACCAACTCGAGGCTTAATGGAGTGTCTGTAATGAACTCAATGCCTTGTTCTCATTTATTTTTATTTTTAAATAACATCATCAAAACACACACACTCTTTCTCTCTCTCTCTCTCTCTCTCTCTAGCTTTGATTAATGATAATTAACTATGGTCTATGGTTTTCGTAACTACACTTATTAAATTACTAAGATGCCTTTAAAAAACTTCTAGTCTTTGATCCACACTAGTACCTCGTCCTAGTTCATCCCACTAAATTAAAAGTTTTAGAAGTGATCTTTAGTATACAATTCTATTTAAAAATGGTTGGATTTAGGTAACTTGTGATATAAAATTTATAAGGAAAAAAATAAGAGAGTATGTTAATGGTGATAAAATTATAGAGTGTTATTTAAAAAATATTCTTTATTTATTAACATGTGCCTATTGGGCGTGGGAGTTACCAAATCATTTGTCCCGCCGTATCACTATTCTTATAGAATAATTAATAGAGGTGGCAATCAGGTCGGATTCGAGTCAGATTAGATCTCGCAGTATCTGATTTAAGTCAATACAAACGTGTTTGTTTAGTAAACAAGTTAAATAGAATAGATTAGAACATATTACACGTGTTATTATAATTTACATAGATAATTGAATAATCTAGTTAGGTGTCATCTCAAAATTTATATGGGGGTCTCCTAAAAGAAGGAATTGAATAATGGCTAGGGCTTTCATATCCTCCATCCTTGATATAATTATAAACATTGATTAGGATGATCAAGAGTTATTAGGATTTAGAAAAAACAAAAACTAAATGGCATCAGGTTTGGAACATCAATGCCATTTTATTTATAATTTTATTTTGAGAAAAGAATATCAATGGGAAATATTCATGTGGAATTGGCGATATAATGATGGATATATAATTTATGAGGTGGGATTGCATCATGCTTCATTTTTTTTTTAAGCTGAGACCAAAAAGAAAAGGAAAAGGGTGAAAAATTAATGATGGGAACATAAGAGTGCAGGCCAAAATAAGTGAACAAGAGAGAGAGAGGGAGAGAGGGAGAGTAGTACATCCCACTTGGTGTTTGATAGTGGCTTTGGTTTCAATGCCTTCCATCCCACTTGTCTTCTTCTCTCTCTAGATTAGGGCGAATACTATCTCTGAGAAAGAGACTATTGGGTTGGGAATAATAAACGAGCTCTAAATAATCAAAAGAGAACAGTGTGGGTGTGCCCAATGGAAGAGGTGGTCGGTTTGCATAGATCAGAGGACCTCTCTTTTTTTTCTCAGTGAACAACACCTTGCATAGTTACTACTACACTTGTTTTGTTCAAGATGGAAATTTGGAAACTAAGTTTCACTTCATCTATCTTCCATTTGGTTGTGGCTTGAGAAGGTTGGGCAATATTGAATAGCTACAAGAGATCTTATGTTTTCCTCTTTTTTTCAAGGTTTGACTCAATGAGATTTTAATTGTGAGGTAGTCCTCATTTTCTCTTAGGAAAAAAATTTTTGTTTGACTTGTATGAGTGCAACATAGTTGGCCGCAAAGTATCATAATCGTCGAAAATTACTATGGTTGAAAAGTATAATATAACCTAGTGGCACCAATAAAATGAAAGGAATGTGTGTGGAAAAAGAAGTCCATTGCTAATGATAGGCTAATTGTGAGCATAGCATAGGATTCTCGAAACACATTTACCATAGATGATTTCTCACAAGAATATCGTTATCATTATCGTTAAATAAGTATATTATATAAATATAAAATTGTATATTTGATTATGACTCTTTTTAAGTATTTTATGCACTTCCATCACTTTTGTGAGTCATTTTTTTGAACCTTACATAATAGAGAAACAATATTTCTTATACACACTATTTTTCTTCATTTTACATAATAAGCCATTAGATTTTATTAATAGCAAGATTGGACTCTTAAAATTATGTGCGTCTAGTTCTATACTAAAAGCGCAATTTGTTATAAAGAAAGTGCATAATTTGTATCCAAGACGTACATAAGGACTCAATATCGTTATTTTGAAAAACTAAAAGAGATTTTTAAGACAAATAACCCTCCTAAAACATGTTGCTCATACTCCGAAAAATTTACTCAAAGAACTCAAAATTCTGATATTGAGAGAAAAAAATAAAGTTGCCACAAGCCTTTATTTCATATAATCATTCCACTTGCTCTAAAGAAAACAAAAAGAAAGGTATGAACATCAATATTAGGACTTAAAACATTTATCAAGGATGATTTCTTGTGAAAATATTGTTATCGTTACATATGTTATATAAATATAGAAATGTATACTTTACTATGACTCAGGGAAGTATCCTCTACACTTCATTTTTGTGAATCTTATAAAGAAAAATATTATTCTTGATACACAATATTTCTTCATTTTGCCGAAAGACCCCTTATGTTACGGTAATAGCATTATAGCAAGACGAAACTCTTAAAACTAAATATATTTATTTTCTTATGCTAAATGTACAAATTTTTATAACCGAGTCTGCATAATTTATATCCCAGATGTATATATAGCCGAGAGATATTTAGTACAAATAGCCCTTTGTAAACCATGCTCCTCATTTTATGAAAATTTACCAATAAATACTCTAAATTGTAAGTTTCTTTGTGAAACAAACGAGTTACCACAAGCCTTCTCATATAATCATCCCACTATGAAACTCAGCCCTAAAGAAAACGAAACAAATTATAAAGATCAATATACGGACTCATAGTAGCTTCAAATGGATCAACTTTCAACAAATCTTTCCCATAGAAGTTCCCTCTTCAACAACTCTAATACTGCTGGAGAAGATTTCTTACAATTGGAGAAGAACTCAGTCCTATTACTGTTATAATTTCTCAACCATGACATACACAATCAACCCCCCCAAAGTCCAAACATAATAATTGGCCTGTACCAAAAGGAAGAAAACGAGAGAAAATAATAATAAATAAATAAATAAATAAAATTATGGTTGGTAAATATGCCACCAGAAGCTCGTGCAAAGAATTTCTAAACCAAAGTTTAGGCCACAAAATATCCAATCTTTATATAAGATTCTGGTCACACCTGTCATGATCTGAGTGCAAGTATGTGTGGTCCAGACAACCATTGCAGTGGTCCCTTGTTTCATGGGACAGTGATTCCTCAAGCATTTCTGTCAAGGCTTCACAGGACTTCTTCTGAAAAGGTCTGTGTGTCCTCACCACTTAATCAAGCAGGGTGGGGGGGCATCAAAGCTGCTGCCTGCCCAATTATGATGTATGAATAGAGGGGAAAGGCCAAAGCCAATGCTTAGGTGCAATGTACCTGGCTGGAGTTCATTTCAAAATTCCTATTTGAGACTACAAGGAGGACATGTACAACCCTCTGTGTGTGTGTGTGTGTGTGTCTGTAGTGAGGTGAGGTTGTATAAGTAAATTTGTCCTGCTTTTAAGGGGTCCCAAATCCAACCCTCTTACACCTAAAAATGTACAGATTGAAAGAAAAGGGAACCATGATACAAAGAAAAGGTCAGATTTTGAACAGTAAATGAGTTGTACCCACCGAGTATCTAACCCAGTATCAAATAATAAGTTGTTAACATCATTCAGACAGTCTTCAAGAAATAGTGACTTTGACTAATAATTAATCTAATAATTAACTTCTAAGTTATAACCACATTTAAGATATAACTCACACTCCAAGCCCAAGAAGAAAGCTGCAAGTCTGCAACTATGTGGCCATAGCTTATGGCATCAGCAAATAAGAATAAGGGCAGTAATATCTATCTGTGGAGATTAAAGTTAAGGGCGTGGGAGTCAGCTTTGGATCCCGAAAGAAAAGTTTGAACCATCACTTAGTTCAACAGATCACTGAAGACCCACTGACTTATACTATGAAATAAAACCTACATTGCTAGATGGCCATGGTGAACAAGGCAGTGCACTTCTAAAGCAACCAAAAGCTTCCGCCTATGCTGGATGATAAACAAATCACCTGATGCTTGCAGAGCATTGATCTAAATATATTGGGAAGGTGTTCTATGGGAGCCAATGAGGTACAAGATTCCAGCAAAAAAAAAACACACACACACACACGTTAATGTAGGCAGATATGCTATCCACCAAGAAATAATAAGAACTTAAACAACCGCAAGTCGCAACAAGCAAGAGTCTCCAACCGATTAAATATACCAGCAAACACCATTGTTCAACAAGATTATGAGCAAAATGCTCTTACAAATGTTAGACAGATATCCTAGGAAAACCAGTGTACTTGGTAAGAACCGAAAAAGTGCAGCAGCACTTGAGTTTTACATGGACTAATGATACCTGCAGTACTGACGTTCCACCTGTCATCTCACTGAAGGCTCTGCTGTAACATGACGCTACAAGTCATATCAATACATTTAAGTGCGCACCAAACCTGCACAAGTTCCATGTAAGCTGCATGAAAATGAGGTGGTCATAGTCGCAGGGATACCTGGACCTGCAAAGCTTGTAAACATGTAAGAACCTTTTGCAATAATGAGGCAAAACTATCAAAAATAAAAGGAGAAAACTTGCCTTACAACACTTGAGGCATGGTACATAAACTGTAAAAAGTGTCAGCATAACGCAACCAAGCATGCATGAAGTAGTCAAAATTCATATCTTAATCCCAAATGGCAGTCTCCAGTGACAAGCAAAATAGCAGTCACTATGAAGTTACACTATTATTTACACTGTAAATGCTAGCTATATTTGAGAAAATTTGTGAAATTTCTAACCAATAATGTTCATAGCTGTTCACCATCAACCTGCAGATTTAACATTTTAAAATTTGCGTGCTTATAATTTAATCCATAATTGGAAACCGTGCAGGCACAAATCAAAAGGCCTTTCCACAAAAGAAAGTTAGCAAGTAAATTGTGACCAAGTTATAAGTGCATACTTAGATAGCATGGTTTTCATTGATTGACCACATCCTGGACAGAAATTAGTATAATGGGAGTGAAGCACACAATGAATGCAAACTCGAAGTCAGGCTGTGTACCAAAAACAGAGGAAATCATTGAAAGTTTAAAAAACATTCCAATAGCACAGGATATTGAACCTGCATACCAACCACCTGCACAGTGGAAAATGGGCAGTAAGCTAAGTTTTAAGCAGGTGGCTTTTGCAAATTCTTTCCCCTCTTCTACTGACACGATTAAACACTTCAAGGACAAAGGACTAACCTGCAGTCATTTGCATCTCTTAATATCCTCCTCCATTCTGCTCAGACTGGTCATTGTATGGTCCATCATGTTCAGCAGCCCGGTTATCAGAGTGATTATTCTTGTTAGCAGATTCTGCCTGTTCTCTTTCCCTGTTCCATTGCTCAATTTTGGCTCTCCTTTCAGCACTACCCTCTCTAACTGGGCTCCTGTTCCTTCTCCCTCCAGGGCTTCTGCTACGACCCCTCTTATGCCCCGGACTTCGGCTCCTAGGCCTTCTTCCTCGTTCTTCATGATGCCTATCCCTGTCATCATGTTGTCTTCCATAACCACGGCCACCATGTGGGCGGTCTTCATAACCGCGGTGCCTCTGGGGACTGCGGCTTCTGCTATGCCTCCGCCGATATCTACCAAATAGTTGCCGCCTCAATTCCCTAGAGATTGAAAAGAAAATTCCGGTTAGATCAATAACATAAATCAAAGTTGGGTATCAAATGGACTGGCAAATGCGTACCTGCTAATCTTTTTCAAATGCATGAAATTGCAATAGCCACCTCGATTACAAGTGTTCTCTTCATACTGCCTACATGTAGCCTCACGGAAATCAGTAACTGGAGAGAAATCAACGATAATTGGGCGTCCTGAAAAAGAAGTTTAGTTTAGAAGGAATCAAGAATGAAAGATAAAGACAAAAAATACTGTTATAATAGTTAGAATGCAGATGAAATGAACCCCATTAGAAAAAGGAAGGTTATGAATTAGTCCGGCATAGAAAATGACCTGCATAGAATCGCCCTGTCAAATTCCGGAGAGCATTAGCAGCATGTTCTTCTTCTCTAAACTGAACATATACATTACCAACCTGTACATAAAGGGCATGAAGATCTAAGCAAGATTGACAATTTCAAGAAGAAAAGGAAGAATGCCAGATTGAGAATTTAATAGTAATTAATACCATATGGTCAGCGAGATTGTCGCAGATATTCAGGCTCTCAAGTTCGCCATACTTACTGAGCTCCTCAAATAGATCTTCATAGAAGTCCTGATGATAATAAAACACTGTTTCTATCAAAGTGCATATAAATACTAAATGTAACGTTGTTTCCTTATGCCGTAAGATCACAAATTAAATGTCAACATTTGAATTAGATTGGAAAATTTGCAAGTCAATTTGTATTATAAATTAGAATTCCTGGCCATCAAGACTAAAGAAATTGTATTACAGCTATGAAAGTTCTCTTGAAAAGATATTATAGCTAATAAAAATATTCACTTGTACTACATGTGATAAGGTATACGACAAACAAAGATATAGTAATAGCACAGTAACAAGAAAGTGTTATTAGAATGTCATCATAACTAGGTCAATTTCATTATATTTTATTTTCCCGACCCTAAAGGAATTAAACAAGCCAAAATATGGCTTATGTTCCGTTACGAAACTGTAACCCTGCATCTACTTTTTTTGGTAAACACAATAACTATATGCAGCATTCACCAAATCAATAGCAAGACCTAGGTTTTGGCCTTCTTCTGTCTCCTCACCACCTAAGCCTGCCTATGACACAAACATATTGCTAATGTGATGAAAGTGGTCAACAGGCTGTCTACAGGTAGATTTCTGAAATGCTACACTATTTACTTCAATCCAAATACACTACAAATAATCAGCCATTCAGATCCTCCATAATAATTTTGTGATTCTTGGCAACACCTCCGCACTTCCCCAATGTCCAAATATCCACAGGTTTCTTAGGATTCTTGAACTGGCCCCAAACCTCCTTTGCTTTAATCGACACATCTCTAGCATATTTACACTTCAGAAACAGGTAAGTAGCCGTTTCATCTCTACTGCAAAAACTACAGCTAGTATCCCCAGTCCAATTTCTCCTGGCTAGATTATCTCTAGTCAGGACCCTGTTATTATAAGCAAGCCATATAGAGACGCCTTATTCTTAAGAGGAATTTGTATTTTCCATATCCTTGGGATCACCTGGGAGATCTTACCTATATTATTAAGAAACATATAGTGAAAATCTCACTTGAGCCAAATCTCCATTTGGCACCATCTCTCTGATCACAGTCAAGTTTATTAGCATATCAGGACCCTCTTATTATAAGCAAGCCAAGAGAGAAGCCTTATTCTTAAGAGGAATTCACATTTTCCATGGCCATGGGATCACTCTGGAGATCCTGCCTCTATTATAAAGGAATAACAGTGCAAATCTCACTTGAGCCAAATCTACACTTGACACCATCCTTCTGATCAGTCAGCTTTATTAACATATCTCAAAATTTGAATCATGTCGTTCCTCCTAAAGCAAACCATCAAATAAAAACCTTATGTATTTTACCACCCAACAATCATCATCCCAAACATGTCAACATAACAACCCTCATCCCAAGCAATTGCATACAAATTAGGAAACATAATGACCAGAGAAAAATCTCTCAGCCAAATATCAGTCCAAAACCTCCCAGTTGTACCATCACCACCCTTTTAATCAAACTAATTTTACCATAGGAGCTAGTATGCATAACACCCCTCCAAAAATGAGAAACCCTGTTTGAGATCTTCAATTTAAATGATCCTTTTGTAATATCTTTTACATATGATAACAGCCCGGAATTGATTATCAGAAGCTAATAATTTCCATCACTACTTTGCCAAAAGGGCCAAAATCATATCCTGGAGGTCCAAAACACCCAGACCACCCATCTTCTTCTTTTACAATCCCATTTCCAATAAACCAATTGATAATGTTTAGCATTCTAAAAAATATCAACTTTACAGATATATTTGCTTCTAAGTTCTAACCTACTAAAAGTAATGTAAACTTCCTTACAGTGTAAAAGAAAATGTCCAAAATCCTAATCTGGATTAGAGGCAACAAACACATAAAGCATGGAGATGGATACAAGATATGCATACGAAATGATACACCGCTAGGAGAAATGCCAAAAAAGTAAGGATATTGCACATGCCTGTGTACACACATACAAGTTTAATGTATAGTGACTTGGGGTTAGCAAATTCTTGTTATCTTCTGTATTCTTGTATATTATTTAATCAAGGAATTGTTCATGTAACATATGAAGTATATATCTAGGCACATCTCCAACTTATTCACCAGCAATGCTAAACATCCATAACTAAACATTGTCAGTAATACGAGAAAAGGCTATAATTCTATCATTTACGAGAAAGCTCTTCTGAAAACAAGGTTAGGAAAGTCACGGACATCAAAGAACTCAACTTTCCAGGACAATAGCCGATTTGAAACAAGTCGAAAGCTAGGAAGAACAGAATAACCTCGAAGTGCTGCTGGATCTTGCGAGGATCCATAGCCTGGCCCTGGGGGTCAACTCCAGGGGTGATCATATCGGGCCTCTGGTACATGTTGGAGAGGCAAAGGGTGGGGCTGATGCTGGGCTTCGTGTGCAGACGAGAGCATCGATCGCCGTGGCGGCAAGCACCAATCTTGAAGTAGAAGGGACAGTTGACGCGATCCTTCTCCGTGCCAAAGATCGAGGCCAGGTGCTCCGCCATCGGGTCGAAACCCTAACCCTAGAAAAAAAAGCAGGAAGATGTTTACCGAGAGGAGAAATCCAAGTGGAAGGGTTTTAGATCTTTAATTTCAAATAGGAGGAGAAGAGAAGAGAGGAGGACAGCGTACGATTAGGAGAGGAGATAGAATTGGGGGAGAGTTTCGAGCGCAAAGACGGCGGGGACGGCCGAAATTTTTGTGCTCCAAGACACCGGCACGAATTAGTAGTAGGGTTTGAGTATTAACTGGATAAAAATAATTTTATCAGTAATTTCACAACTTGCTGGTTTGCCCGAGTGGTTAAGGGGGAAGACTTAAGATCTTCTGCACTCAAGTGCGCATGGGTTCGAACCCCATAGCCAGCATTTATATATATTTTTTAATGATGTTTGGTTTTTATAGTTGGGATAAGAAAATTGATATGGTTTTATTGTCTTCTTCTTAGTTTGACGTAAATGGATATTTGTAATTTTATTTACAACTACAATACTGTCCACTCTTTATTTTTTTTATTTTTTATTTTTTTAAGAAAAAAAAAATTATAGATTAACTGAACAGTTACAAATGTCTCCCGGAGTATCGGAGACCAAAATATGCCTAAGCTCTAGAGGGTATCTCCCATCTCAAATACAACCAAAGCCTAAGATTCTATAATGCTTAGCAAGCCAGCCCACAGTTCAATTGGCTTCCCGATAAGTGTGACTAATTTTACAATTTTTATAATTGTTAGTTATGTAAATAATATCGTCGATAATGGATGTTAAGAACCAGTGTAGCTTCTTACCACCTTGCAAAATGCTGACAAGAGCGGAAGAATCGGTCTCAATCCAGATGTTGGTGTAACTCTTTATTATTTTTAGAATATTGTCAACTGCCAAGTATATTATACTCTTATAGCATTATAATATTTAATATGGATCTAACCTTGAAAATGTAGCACAATACATAGCATAAATAGTACATAAATAAATAAATAAAGAGAATTTGAGAGGGGAAAGGTTTATCATTTGCGTATATTCAGTCTATTAATACTTGTTTGGCTTCATTTTTCTATTATAAAAAGAGGTTTATCTGAAAACACTCGTTTTATCTTATGTTGCCAAATGTGCAAACCGCTCACACCAAACCGCCAGAATCGGACGGCTTTTAGGGAAAAAGAATAAACAGGCAGCAAGCATGATGCAGGGAAGGTGGAGTTTTCAGTAAGATTGACCTGCACCATATAACAGACTGGAGAAATTCAAACTCAAAGTCCAAATGAAGCAGAACAGCAGGGGAAGTATCGACTCAATATTTCAGACACAACATCAAATTATAACTCCATCGACGCTAATGGTGAGAAAGAGAGCTGATAAAAGTGGCTGGTGAACTAGGACCACAAAATACGTGCCTTCTTTCATATTACAAGTGACCGTGCCAATATAAGCAAACACATTGTATTAGAAATGTAGCAGTTTTAATATTGTCGCTGATTTCTGTATTTCAGATGACAACCAAATTGTCAATGTTGGTGCCGAACTAATTACATTATGCTTATACTGTCAAGCAGTGTGTTTACAATCTCTTCTTGTCTGCTGATATAATTGAAGCCTCCGCAACATGCTCTCTAGCGGTCATAGTTTTAGGAAACAAAATTGTTGTCAAAGAAGACACTGCTCCATGGAATTATAATGTAGACAGAGAAGGGAGGAAGAAAACTGTAGTCACCCAAAACTTGGTTGCTGATGATATAGAGAAAACAAGGTAGCTTCTGGCTCCATTGACGATAACAGCACTATCATCACTGCCAGTCAAACTTGCATAAGGGCATGCCACAAAATGGTAGCTTCGTCCCTCGTCGACAATAATGAACTTGATTGAGGCAATTATAAACTCAATTGAAGCGGCATCCGATGCATCTCTATAGCAGATGCAGGTGACTGACCATTATATCTTTAAATTATCTTCTATGTGAACAGCATCTTCAATTCTTCTATACGTGCAGTGCGGACCTCCTGATCAGTCAAAGCCCCAGAGATCATCCTCTGTTTTCGGGCCTGTATAGCTTCCATTCTTTCCTCCACTGTTCCCTACAGAGGACAATTCAAAGACAATATCAGAAGCCAGTAAGAAGAAGATACAACTCAGTTCCTAGTACAAAGCTACACCGTTAGCTAGAATATAAAGATCTTTATACATAGCAAGTAGTTTACAATTAGAAAACAAAGAAAAAAAAAATCAAGAGTTGTCCATCAGGTAGCAAGTTTAGACTATTACTCTTGCAACATTCTCTGCAGTAGGTCCAACAAGATGAGAATCAATTAAGGCTTTAAAAGACTAACCAATAAGAGAATAGAGGATTATTCAAAAAGCTCAGATAATTTGGTGTTCATCTATAACTGAACCACAAGACATGAAAGTGAGTTCAGAATATTTTTTACCTTCACAATGAATCTTTTGATTGAAACTGTTTTTGTTTGGCCAATACGGTGAATACGCATCACAGCCTGTTCCTCAACAGCAGGGTTCCACCAGGGATCCTGAAAGAAAGAAGCATGGTTAGATTATACATATCGAATCTACAATGATTAACAATGCAAATGAATTTCAAATATCATAAAGAAAATCATTTTAAATTGTATAATATATCAATATGCCAATATGCCATGATACAATCAATAACCATTTTGAACATAAGTTAAATGTTTAGTACTTTAATGAGAAACTGGTGATCCCAAGTCTTCCATAGGAACAATATACATGATCGCAAGTCTTCTATAAATTGGTCTCCCTACGCTTCTGAAAAATGGATCCTCTTCCTCTCTTAGTTGTTAACCACTATCATACAATCAATCATGATGACAATAATAAAGGTCGCTGTGATCAGATTTTTCAGCTATCGAATAATTGCTTCAAACCTAGTTTCACTGACCAGGCTATTTTAAACATCCTAACTGTGACACCATCGTATGTTTTAGGGCATTGAAGCACCTCAAACTTTTGGAAAGAGAAGCATTAGTCACATCTTTTCAACACTACGGGTACCACGTTGGACATTTAAAAATATATGCAAAATGAAATTGTACAAAACATGCCCATTCATTCCTATATAAAGTTTCACAACTAAAAGAGGAATTTACTTGGCACCAAATTTTCACTGTTCTTTTACCAATCCATTTTTGTGTCTATTGAGAGGTGCGGACCTCACAAATTCACATGCAAAAGCATTTTAACACATATTTTCCATTTTGTCTAAGGGACCTCCAATTATGTCAGGACAGATTTTAGAAGCATTTTCTGTCAATATTTAGATTGGGACTTATCATCATTCTTTATGGAGAGCAATTATACAAATGAGACT
Organism: Typha angustifolia; assembly: GCF_048772165.1. NCBI lineage: Eukaryota > Viridiplantae > Streptophyta > Magnoliopsida > Poales > Typhaceae > Typha > Typha angustifolia. Next base: position 3,963,365 of record NC_133239.1, read on the forward strand.
ATAAACAGCAAAGAAAGCCTGTAAAAGTTCAAAAGGAAAAAAAAAAAAAACTTCAAATCTGTTATCATAAAGATTAAAACATGAGCTTAGATGCAGCACAGATATTTTGACTCAATATTCTCTAGATTCTGCATGATAAGTTGGAAATGTCTTTTACCATAACAAAGGCATTTGATGCAGCAGTAAGATTTATCCCGACACCACCTGCCTTCAGTGACATCAGCAATACCTGCAGTAATGAGAAATTATATGATTAAATACAAACAATAAAGACCAAACTTTGTGAGTTAATAGCAGCTAGAAAGAAAACGGCAAAGATGATCGACCAATATGTTCTTATCCTCTGAAAACTCCTTAATTACTTTCTCCCTCTGCTGTTGATTCAAGGTCCCATCCAGTCGAGTAAATGAGAAATTGCATCTGGAACGAAAATGTACTCAAATAATATTACAACTTATAAGAGGACAGTGCTTGTCTGCCAATAGAAATTTAAGGCAAAAATGTACAGTCCAGCAATAGTAAGTTCCACGTTTACCAACCATTCATATTCATATTCATATGCTGCTATGGCTATACCATTTTCAGAAACCTCTTAGCTTTCATTATAAACATTATTTCTACCATAGAAAACCTTTAGCTATCAAATCTCTGGCGATTAAATGAAGAAAAGAAGGCCCTCAAGAACAAATCTGTCTTGACAACTAATGACATCAACAGGGAAAGTGGCTTGGAAATAAACAATATAATTTTCACCTTATAATAGTGTATTTAGTTTACATTATTGTATGAATTAATCGGAATGGCCTCATCCTGTGAACTGCAGGACACACGGGCATCTATTTTTAGAATTTTCTGCTCCTTATCCTTATAGCCGATATCTGGCATCATCTTCACAGCTCTTTAAACAATGGAGAACTACGCTTTGAAGTAGAGCCTAAGAGTACATTGACATTCTTACAATTTAGGGCAACAAGCTAATCTTAAAGTCCTTGTTTGCTTTGAGTTTATAAATCTCCTCTAACTGGTTCAGTAAATAAAATCTTTTTATCTTTTTTCATATCTAATCAAGTTAACTCTTTAAAAAATCAAGACTAAAAAACAAAACTAACTAATCGAGTTCAAGACTTAGTTTCAAATCAAACAAAGCCAAAAGTTCTACAAATTCTATGCATGCCAGGAGAGAGAGTTGTTATTGTAAAGGTAATAATAGCAAGGCAATATCTCATACTCTAACCACTTTGAGTATCTCTTAAGGAATAAAAGATAACACACTCAGACATGGTGAGAGCTTATAGTGTCTCAATTAAACTGTAAACCACTGATTGGAGGAGTCAAACTTCTGAATGCCTAGTGCGAAAACGAGTGTCTCAACCATTGGGATACTAGTTGAAAGGCCTTAGAAAAATATATATATATATATATATATATATATATATCATGAAACAGGAAATTTCTGTTACCTAGAAAGTGGGATTTGCAGAAGATCCAAGAAAGAAGTCCATTGGCTAAAGATTATGCTTTTGGCACCTGAACTCCGAAGATTTTCCAACTCTCTTAGAAGAAAAGAAACCTTTGAGGATTCAACCCAATTTTTTTCGATATCAATTCGGAAACGACTGCTGCTAGGAGCTGTTATAAGATCTTGCCTGTTGATGGATTTTCTGTATAGAAAACAAACATGTTACATTTTCATAGAGACATTCAGAAGAAAAGGTTAAAAATTTGAGATAGGAACTGTAAATTCACCACCTACTCTAAAAGTTTAAGACAACAATTTTTATACATTATATTTAACACTCTCTCATTTTCAGGATGAGATATTTTGATGAGCCCAAAAAATATACTTAATTTAAATGGATGGAGCTTTATATTTTAAATAATAGACGGATATGGTAGGATTCAAACTCAGAAATTCTACTCTAATACCACGTCAACTAATCAACTAGTCGAAAAGCTTAAGCTATTAAATAACGGTAACTTTTATATTTTTATATTTTTATATTTTTATATTTAACAGAAACAAAGAAAAGAGACTGATGATACCTACAAACAGGACAAAGGCCAGCTGTGGCACTCCGCCAACTTGCCAAGAGACACTCTCGACATAACCGATGAGCACATGGTGTCAGTACTGCATCCTCAAAAGCTTCTAAGCATATTGGGCATTCACCTTCTTCACCTTTCTGCAACTCTTCCATAACCTCCTTAATATATGCCTTTGAAGGAACGGCATTGGAATCACCAGCAACAGAATCCTTACCACCTTTCAGAAAGCGCTTTGCAAGCTTGTTGAGGTCTGAGAACTCTTGTGTATCACCACGACTGGGCAGAATAGAGGTTTTGTCACAAAAGAAAGATATTAGAATATACTGTTCTATGCAACACATATAGTCTATATAGATGTCTAAACAGATACCAACAAAAGGCAATTGCTTGAACAAGTCAAATGAAGCAATATGATAGTTTGGAATATGAGTATCAATTCAAACCTTCATGGTAATATTCTAATGATGGACCATTGGACGTGGTATAAAAGTCCAAGTCTGAAACTAAGCAATTAAAAAGGACCAGAGCAGTAAATCTGAATCAACTAAATAAAGTGTAAAGAGAAGTATATATGAATATAAATAAATAAAAAGATAACCATAAAAGTTAGGATGAAAAATGCTTAATAATAGTACAAAAAATAGTTACTTTTACTGACTAGCTACTAGCACAAACGAAGATGATGTGCAACCACATAAAAACAATAATGTATTAAATCGACTAAGGTTTTTTCTTTATTTGTAATTTTTAAAGAGGCATCTATTTTGAGGCCTCAGACTTTTATTTGGAATAAATGTGGAAACTGGAGGCCAGAAATTAAAGTCTGACTGGTCACAACAGCATAACTACATGATGCCAGAAATATGTTTGAAACTAGAATGACGGTAATAAGAACTTCATAAACAATAACAAATATGACAGACAGCAAGTTTTACTACATATCCAAAGATAACCTCATGACAAGGAATGGATGATCACAACATTGCCGAAGGCGTAACAGCAACTCCAAAATTGATGCATAATTGTGAAGAACTCTCCCTTGTTCAACAAACTGATCAAATTTTACCTAAGAAAAAGCCTCAAGTTGTAATGTTAGTTGCTGAAAATAGACACACTTCTTCCGAAATTAAAACATAAAAATCAGATATACCTTAGATCTTCGAAACAGAGCCTCATAGAAGTCCTTCTCACTTTCTGAGAGCTCACAGTAAAGCACTTCAATATTTGCTGGAGGAAGAATAAGTATAGGCCTGTAGCAAAATATAATTACAAGGAGGCTATAAGCTATTACACATTAAGAAAATTAGCACATAAATCTATAATTAATTGGCGCTCAAAGAACTGACTATCATACCGGCCCTCCTTATCCGTACTAGACTTGGTTCTTCTTAACATTATAGGCTTTAGTATAGACTGCACGAGCTTTAATCCACGTTCATCACCCTCTTCGTGGGGCTTTTGTATAAGCTTATTCCATCTTCAGGAGGCAATAGACCATATAAGAATGCATAAATAATCTCATCATTCAATAAGAAAAGAAGATAATATGTGGAGAAAAAGAAATCGAAAAAGAATAACAGATCTTTGGAAAAACATTTTTTAATAATCAGCATAACAGTATCCTCTTGTTTTATTCTAAAGCAAACAAGCTGCTAGCAAGTAGATCACTAAAGGAACTGGTGAGAGCCTGTAATCACCTTTCATTTTACCTCACAAATATCCTGAGGTCATAAACATTGTAAAATTCCAATCAAGCACCTTATTACATTATTCATAGTGCACAAATTTATACTGAAACAAGCATAAAATAGTTGCTAGTATAGCTATAAGAGTAGAGAAATTTTATTGATTCTTTGGTTTAAGCTATATTGAACTGCACACAAGGCATGCTTGCAAAATCCAAACTCCAAAGCTCAGCCCATTCTCTAATCTATGCCATCTGAGAGAAGCTAGCCAAATATAAGTTGAATCTTGGTAAGTAACAGTATATGGAATTAAATGAATCATACTTTAAGACTGATATTGTCCTAGAGTCACTCTTATAGATTCTATATGGAAATATTCCAAATAATAGCAACCAAATTCTCTCAAAACAGAAAGTACAGCAGGAAACAGAAGAGCAGGAACTTCAAATAGAATAAGAATGTAATTTCTGATGTTGTACAGCCTCTGTCAATTGCAGAGTGTCTCAGAAGTGTAGGATCATCAGAGTAAACAAAGTGAGTATAGACGTGATTTGATGAACCATCCATCACCCTACCGATCCTATTATGCCACCTTACTCTTTTATTTCCTTAGTAAAAAAACATGAGTTCAATACAATTATACAACCACTACAGATAGTCTTCCAGTGATCGGAATTATGGAAATTTGTCAAACACCCATCCTATAAGATAAGCTTTTTTACCCTTCCTATTTACATATATCTGTCAAATTAATATCTCAACAGTGTTGTTGAATTTTTCCTTGGTCAAGTAGGAAAAGAAAATTCAATCTTCACCATAATAATAAGAAAGTCTTGTCACTTGTCAGGTTAAAGGTCAAGGAAATTAATATTTTGGTCATGTGAACACAGTCCGAATTAGGTTCCTGACAACACATGGCAGAAAATCAGCAGTCAAGAGTTATAACTATTGCCAGCAATTGTGGAGAAATAAGAACTCATTAAGTTTGTACTAATGAAGTTGTTAGGCTATGTCTATAGGAATAAACAATTTAAGAATCATTAAAGTTAACATTCTACATGTCTGAACAAAACCATATTCTTCGAAAAAATCATGATTTTGCATTATGAGAGGTAAAATGGAAATGCCAAAACAGTGCAAACACATTAAGGAATTGAAAGACACAAATGACCATAATTAGGAAGTTAACAATACCAGGAAAATTTTCTCCTACCAATACATCATGTTTTCGTTTGTAAAGCACCAAGGAAGACATGAAAACTAAAATGAAGCTGATAAAAAGAACTTTAAAAGTCCTCCAAAAACTTGAATTAGATTCTACCAGTATCCATGTGCTTGCTGACCCTCAATCATGCTCTGTTCCGAGCATCACAGCAAAATCATTCACAACCTTATATTGTTTTACTAGTATTACATATTAATTGTCTACCATTCTCAGGTAAAAATCTTTGATGCATGCAACATTTGTATATAAGCACATTATAGCATTTTTAGCCTAGTCCTCATAACCGTATATTAAGCATTAAGCCCAAATGGAGCAAGCCATTTCGCTTTAGCCATTCCTTTCCAGATATCACTTACATTACTATGTTCCTTGCTTGCATTACTGTATTACCCAGAGAAGCAAACATCTCAGATAGACACAAAGGGCCTAAAGATAACTTATTTGAGTGCCACTATAGAAGAAAATGATGAGTCTTGCATTTCACAATCACTGACAACAATTCAAAACCAAGGTTAATGCAAGAAAAAACAACGGAGATTCCATAGAAAACATAGAGGAAAAAAGAATTTTAGCACTTCACAATTAACACATATAGCATAAAACCAAATAACAGAAAACCACTAAAAATAGCCACACTTACATCCCCCAGTTTCTCCAAGGCTCAACCCTCAAGAATCGGAGAAGACTGTACATATCCTCCAAATTGTTCTGCCAGAATAGAAAATATCAAAAAGGGCCAAAGTTATACACATCAAGCAATAAAATGGCATAATAACAAACAATTTGAAGTCTTGATTAGGACATATCTAATTATCTATATCCCAAAATTAATTGACACGAGTTAGTTAAAGACAGCCGATAGTGGCCTAAAGTATTACCAATTCAAATGTCCCGAGATCACTACCAAAACAAGGAGGAAGAAGGCAGATACAGAATTACGCTTACATGATGAACAAAGAGAAGAACAGGACATCATAAACTAGATCAATATTGAAAAAAGAAATGACAAGGAGCAAGCTAAAAGATAGCTATGCTAACAAGAAGATGCAACTGGATTACGATGACTGAACTATTATTTTCCCACGGTTTTGAATTGACAAAACTGGAGCTGGAGAAAGAATAGAAATTGCAGATATATGAAGATATCAAAGATTCTAGCTTAACTAAATCTCAAAGATTTGGTAAAGAAGATTACTGGATAAATAGATTATATCAAAGTCCACCTATTGCGAGATCCTTGTTGTACAGAAAGAGATGATTTCCACAATCCACATCCAATGGTAGTCAGAAAGTTGCATATTACTTTGTATAGAAAGATAAATAGATGAAGGGTTTCTAGATCAGAAGAGCCAATGGACACTAGGTGAAGACTTCTTTCTGAAGACAGAGTCGATTAGATGAAAGCATAATCATATGAGTGCCATCTTGGACGACATAATATGGAGATATGAAAACGGAGAATGGCAGAAACAAAACAGTCAGCAAGAACCTGGACAACACATTTAAATATCATATAACTAGCTTCATCATTCTTCCTGTCCACATACTTATTTTTAACATTCTTCACATGAGAATTATTTACACTAGGATGTGAAAGAGAAAACTGATTCAAAATAAATGGAAAACCACAAATGCTCCAGTCCAGTATAATAGCTCCAAAGGTTATTTACCTGAATAGGTGTACCAGAAAGACACCACCTCCGATCAGCAGTGAGACCAGCAGCTGCTACAGAAATTTGACTTTTAGCCGACTTTATATTATGTGCTTCATCAAGTACAACTCTGAACCAGTGGACTGAATAAAGTCCACCAATGTCTGCAGCACTCTACTAACAGAAGATGATGAATTCAGGAAGTCAAGACATAAACATGTTTACGTGAAAAGGTTTAAGGTATATTCTACAACTTGATTTGAGAAAATAATATTTGACATCAGAAAGTACCTCGGCAGAAAATTCTGATGCCAAAACACCATAGGTAGTTAGAACAACATCACTCTGTGCTAGGAAGTTGGCATCCTTTGCTCTGCTTTGCCCATAATGAACATAAAGACTAAGAGAACCAGGCTTCACATGGCTTTCAATCTCTGTCTGTCACCAAACAAATGAAAATTTTACTATTCAGTAGTTGCAAATAAGGTGAGCAGCATATCCATTGCACGCAACCAGTTATGGTAAAGTAAAGCACCACAAATCATGCTTTACCTTCCATTGTCCTAAAAGGGTCATTGGACATACTATTAGATTGCCACCTCCTATGAGTGAGACCTTGGATTTCAACGGCTTATTGAAATAAGACATACTTGTTAACTTTTTCGAGACATCTGCAGATTGTTCAGACATATTGTTGAATTCATTAGATTCATCAGAGACCTGACTTGCAGGGGCAGGAGGCAAGCACCCTTTTCTAGGGTCAGAAAGCAGAAGAGCTATAGTCATGATGGTCTTTCCTAACCCCATTGCATCTGCCAGAATCTTCAAATTGCATAAATTATTCAGTATATAAATTGCTTTAATAAGTAGAAACTGCATTTGTTTCAAGAAAGGATATCAGTACCCCGCCTCTTGCAATTTGAAGAGTACTAGGAAACTCAATAGTGGCATCCCCTGAAAATGCGTTCAAATAAACAGCTAGCCCCCTCCTGTAAATTCAAACGAGAACTATTAGAACTCTTGTTAAATAACAATGAAACAGACATGTGCCTTTATGTTCATCATACTTGTCCGCAAGATGATATGCATCCCAACATGGATGAAGAGCCATTTTTGAATCTTCTGAACACCTTCCTTTCTCCAGCTGCAGCATCCAATGAAGAGCCTGTTTTTGATAAGGACGTAATTCACATTGGAGACTGTCAGGTGGCATCATTTCCTGAAAGGAAGGTAAAAAGAGTTTTACACGATCAAGTAAGATGATGCAAAATTGCAAATAATTATGTGAATATAAACCAAAGACTAAAAGTTATACGAGTACCTCTAATTCGGAATTTTCCGTGATTCCTATAATGTTATCTAAATCAGAATCTGAAATTATCTCCTGTTCATTTTCAACTTTAATTCCTTCAGAAGATAACTTTCTACATTTTTCAGAAGGTAAAACTGCTGCAGTTACTCCAGAGCTGCTCTGTTCAAGCAGTATCATCAGAAACAATCTAGCTGAAAAATATAATGTGAGTGGATTATTTAGCAATTACCACAGAGACATGGGCCGCTTCCTAATGTAAAGGTCCTCTGGACTAAACTCAGCCTGAAGTTTCAGAGAAACACATAAACAATTAACAATGTGAAGTTTGACAATAAAAAGAAGAATCAGAAAATTACTACATAAGTAAAGGTCAGCCTGTCAATAGAAAATAAAAAATATAGGTTTAATAATCAATAACACTGTTGTAGACCATTTCAAACGTCTATAATAAATTAAGTGTTATTCAGTAAGAACGTTGAAAAATACATTATGAGCATCTTCAGTTAAGAATCAAAGCAACTGATCAATCTAGTCATCTAAAATAAAACAATGTAACAAAAAGAATTAAGATGACAAATATATGATAGACCAACCAACTCACCTTCTTAAAAGGAGTGAGTCCAAGTAATCTGAATAGGGTTGGAAGTGGATGAATTGCAGACTGCTCGCTGGTGACATGAGTGCTCTTAAGTGATGATTGGATGGTCTTACGGAACAAAGAACTATTGATGTACACACTGCAAGGTCCCAACACGCATAAGTACAGAAGTAAAATTATAAAACGAAGGAAGAAGCACGCACAATTGCAGGTGCAAGAAGTTGGATTTGAAGTTTCAAAATAATCATACATGATATACAATGTGATATCATCCATGATGGAAAGGATTTCCGGAGCAGATTTGCAGCAGCCTTCGACCCTAATCTTCCTCTCCCTTGCAAGAGGCAACAAGCAGCGAGCCCATTCATTTGGAATTCGACCAATCTACAAGCATCCACCATACAAATAAGTGAATAACTGACATTCTTAGCGATAAACAGGACCAGTGACGGCATCACCTCTCCGTGCTCTTCCGTCGAGAACCGCACGATCTCCGAGCAAGAAGCAACAGTGCGCCCCCGGCCGAAGAACCTAGTGGCCGAAGGAGAACCCGAACTCTTCGTTGAAGGGAACGAAAAAGTCACCTTGTCACCCGCCTTGAGCCTTCTACCCTTGCAGGTGGACAGCCCCGTGATATCTGAGCTCCCGATAAGCCACCAGTTGCTATCATCCAAAGCCAGTGGCGTGGCATCCGCCACACCCGAAGCTTCGTTGGCCAAATTGGTCGAATTCGACCGAGGTTTAGGGCTTTCGACGGCGGCAGGGGCGGCGGTGAGGCGGAGATGAGGGGTGTCGAAGATGATATTGATGGCGGCAGCAGCGTCGTTATTGGCCATGTGCAGGGCGCGGATTATGTCCATCTCTGAGAAGCCTTCGCCGACCACGGAGCGGACAACGGCGATCTGGTCGTCGGTGGGCTTGTTCCCCATTGGAGAAGCATGAGAGGGTGAGAGGAAACCCTAACCCTACAAGAAGGCGAAGAGCGAAGAGCGAAGAGCGGAGAGGAGTGTTGACGTCGTGAGCGGCGGAGAAGAGCGCGAAGATGTCGACGGGGGCAGCCGCCCTCGAAAAGCTTTTAGAAGGAAGAAAAATATTTGTTGGAATAAAAATAAAAAAAATAAAAAGAGAGAGCGAGGGAAACAAAATTCCCGCCCCGTCCGTCTACTTACTACTACTATAGTTATCTCAATGGAAAATTCTGATCGCGACTTAAATTTATAATGACAAGTTTATTTATCAGATAAAAAAGTTAGTTAATTTTTGTTTTAATTCGTAAATTAAAAAGGTAGCAATCTCTTTAAAAAATAATAATATTCTTCTTGGAACGAAATAAAGTGGAATTAAGTAAAAAATAAAACTTTCTCTCTCCAATTCAAAAATAATGTAAGGATAATATGGTTTTAAAAAATAAAATTAGAAGATCTTGTGACAAAATTATAAATAAATGAGACCATGTAATGAGAAACCTGTCTTAAATTTACTAGGCAAAAATCTTTTTTTTTTTCGGGGGGGTATTTTATGCATAGTGATAAATATAATTATCTTAGCATTTGGACGGAGAATAAGAATTTTTTTAGAGTAATTTAGTAGATGAAACATTATATTAAGATAAAAATATGTTTTTGGACGACCTAAACTCATTATCCTCTCTTCTCTTCTCTTTTCTTTATTAATCTAACTATTTTATATTTATCAACAAAGTCTAGTCATTAATTTATCTTTAAAAATGCATCACTCTAATTAACTATTATTGTAATTATTTTCTTCCTCCTTTTCTCTCTTCTTTCACGTCCATACATTATTAAAAATACTTTGATTATTTAACACAAAATATCTTTTAAATATATTATTTTTTATATCATATTAAATATAATAATTATACTATTATTATAGTTTACGATTAAATATCTATTTAACCCTTAAACGAGGTTAAAAAATAGGTGTAGTTAACCACATTCTAATTGAAATCACGGGTGTAAAATGGGTGGATTATCTTAATACGACTCGATCAGATTAAATTCACTCGCGACATTAGGTTCATAAGGATGAGTATATTTTATCTAATTTGATTTTTGCTTGAAGAAATAAAAGTTTTTTGTCGGAGAGCATTCAAACACCAAAGACCATGTTTGAGCAGGCCATGTGAACGCCTACACACATTCACAAAAATAGAGAACGTAATTTGCACATTCGAACAGTCACGGGCCTATTCAAACATGACATTTCGAACGCCTACACACGTTTGCAACGATAGAAAACAATATTTACATGTTCGAACACGATTGTTAGGGTTTTAATTTAGTTGTTTTGGTCACAATGACGAGTCTCTATAAATATGTAGGAAATTCTAATTAAAGTTTATCTGATAATTGAAACGGTATTGTTGCCCTTATCTTCCTCATTCTTGCTCTAACCATTGGCGCCTCTCCCACCTCCTTCCTTCCACTGCCTAAGTCCTTGATAGTTTTTTCTATCTCCTAATCCTCATCTTCTGTAATAATTTGTCCCCCTTCACTCCTAAGGAGTTATCTTAGCACCTATCTAACTGTTGAAGGACTAATAAGTTAGAATTTATTTGATCTTTGGCCACTCTTCGATTGATATCTTAAGATCTAGCCATCCAAACTCTATGATCTTAGATTTATTGGAAAGCTCTCTTGAATGGTGATAACCTATCCAAAATTTAGTACGATTCAACGACTAGATTCTCCGCAATTCTCTTTAAAAGTTACGTCCTCAAATTAGTCCAGAACTATTATGCATTAGATTAAAGCCGGTTCGTAACGGATATCCCATAAAATTTGGTTAGTTTATAGGTCCGAGTACTTAAAAGTTTTAAAATATTAAGTTACTTTCTTTCCGTGCTTATTTCTTTCATTGTTTTTCTTTCTCTAAAACCATTATTATATATCTCCAAACATTAAAAAAAAACATTACATTCAAACTAATATGGATTTATAGATAGGATTAAAAGGCTTTTAACATTATCATTGTTTAATAAGAAATATATTTTTAACAGTAGGGTTTAAATGTTTATAAATTTATATTTATGCGTCAATCATAATTTTAAATAGTGAGATTTTTAGGATTTTCTTTCAAGCATATACTGACATAAAATACCGAACTTTTATAAGTATGTTAAAAAAAATACACAAGAAATAAACTCACAAATGTCGCATTGGAGAGAGAAACCTAAATATATAAATACATTAAACCCGTTATTAAAATTATTATTTACTATAATTAATATAAAAAGTCCATTAGTTGATAGAATATTATACAAGACAAATTGGAACGTTTTGGCAATGCAAAAGTGGCTCAAACTTTGACCTCTTTGCCATCGTCACCAACATCAGCTTCCAATATATGCACCAATCACTCTATACTCTTCACATTCCTCTATACTCTCATAGTTATTCGTATCGATGGCTTACAGTCTATTCTAAATTTGGTGGGAAATATGACTGATGTTAGTTGCATTGTGGTTTTCAAGGCTGAACAAATAAAGTAACATCTCTAGCAAACAACTGACAACTTAATTGTCAACATTATTATTTTTAATTAAAAAAATAATTGGTCAAATAATTGGATCTTAAATGCCGCGATTACGTTACCGTTGGATGGATACCTACACTCATATAATTGAAATTTTAACGTAATAGCGCGGGAAACCTACTAACGATTACGGTCATGATTAAAATGTTTTCGGTTGTACGCTTATACCCTCCTAATATTCTCTTATTTATATGCGTACCTTCTTAAATTTGGGTGCCTACTGCCTATCCATCTCTCTTTTTGACAAATACATGTAGAAATATGAACCGCTTAATAAAAATATTTTATTAATTTTATATATGTTTTAAATTTATAGTCACAAAAAAGTAATCTAATGTCGTTTTAGATGGGCTTGAATAAAATTCATTATTATTATTTATAAGTTTGAATATTAGATATGATTTAGGATAAAATATAATAATTTTTAAATATAAATGTACTTAGGTTCTATTGAGCTTTAGTCAATATATTTAAAACCGTCAATTTAGGTTTTAAATCGCGTGCCTCGTCAATCAACCGAATTTAGCTGCCGAGTCAAACCACTAAATCCTAAACAATTTTCTTTATACTAATTATGAGATTAGAGATAACTATCAATTTTACTAGAACTCGTTGATAGCTCAAATAAAATTGACCACATAAATATTTAACCTAATTTCTCGATCTTATATAACATAATTAATAAGGACATCGGTATTCTCCATAATTGGTTTATTAGTGTAGCTAATTAAGATTTAATCATGATAGACAAACAAAAAAACACAAAAAAATGCTGTCACTTTTTTAAGGAATTTCTTTTAAAAAAAAGGCCTTTGAGTTTGAGGGGTATATATTTATATTTTAAAAAAGAATTTGTACAGGGGTGATTATTAAAAGGGTATATCTGTGAATACAGACAAAGAAAGGGTTTATTTAGTATACAGCAGGGTCCGAGTCATGGGCAGATTGGATCCGAGTTGGGAAGGTGGTATTCTGAAACGCGGTAACTTTAACACTCCAACTCGCCCTAGTCTGATGTGGGAGTGCTCGTTTCCATTTACATCAGGGAGAGGAACCACCATTAGAATTAGGGCACAGGAGAGCCCAAAAGCCGAAACGCCCCCCTTTCCCCTCTTATCATCGAAACCCTAATCGCCGCTTCGGTCGCTGCTCTTCTCCGCAGGATCTCCGGAGACCCGCCGGTTGGCTTTCTTCCTTCCGGAACCGCGAAGCAAGGATTGCTTGATGTCGAGAAGTTTGGATCTTTGCGGTTCCCGGATCGGTAGCTTTTTCGTTTACTCTCTTATGACGGTTTCTCCGTCGAAATCCTTCGTGAATTCTTAGGAGGACGTATTCAATTCCGTTCTGGGGGGACAAAACCCGGTTCGTTTATTGGATTTTGTTACAATTCCTCCTTGCCTGCACATATATGTGATATGGGATCTGAGGAGGGAAAGGAGGAGGGAGATGCTATAGTGGGTAGCTATGTGGGCAAGGAGGCAGCAGGGTCTAGGAAAAGAGTCCTATTGGGGAAGGTTGTCTCCTTCGATGCTGATCGCAGGCTATACAATGTGGTGTACGAGGATGGCCATCGTGAGGATATGGAATACCAGAAAATTTGTGATAACTTAGAGGGCGGGAGCGGAGGCTCCGGCATGAAGATGAGTAGTAGGAAGAGGAAGTTGGACCAGTTGGTCTCTTCCGGCGCGGGAGAAGTAATGATGCAGTCGCGCCCTAACACGAGATCAAGGAAGAATGACCCCGAAGCTTCTTATTTGGCCGAAAGGCCAAGTTCGGATCTTTCGGACGATGATGACTCTTCTAGTAATTCATGTGATAATGCTCCGGCTCCCGAGTCATTACCAGAAGTTGAGTTCCCCCCCTTGCCCCCATCGTCGGGTGATATTGCTGTTCCGGAGGAAGCAATCAGTCATCTCTTCTCTGTGTATAATTTTTTGCGATCATTCAGTGTTGAATTGTTTCTTAGCCCATTTGGATTGGATGATTTCGTGGGTTCACTTAATTGCACTGTACAGAATAACTTGTTGGATGCCGTCCACCTCTCACTTTTGCAGGCTTTGAGGCGCCATCTTCAAATGCTCTCTTCGGAGGGCTGCGAGCTTGCTTCAAAATGCTTGAGGTGCATTGCTGCTTTTTCTTCATCTTTCTCCTGTTTTAGATATCTGCTTGCAAAATTTTTAGCCATCGAGTTTAAAGTTTCTTGGTTTCATTTTATTCACAGATTTCACGATTGGAATTTGCTTGATACATTGACTTGGCCAGCCTTCTTACTTGAGTACCTCTATGTAATGCGTTACATGAAATATCTTGGCGGTGGAAAATCTGGTTTTAGCCTTTTGGACAGGGAATACTATGGGCTTCCTGTGGCTTCTAAGCTCACGATTTTGCAAATACTGTGTGACGATGTTAGTAATTCAGCCGAACTGAAAACAGAACTCGAAACACGGGAAGGCTTTGATGAGGAGCTTGAATATAATATGGATGCTAGCCTTACTACAGAGAATGGACCAAGGAGGGTCCATCCTAGAAATTCCAGGACTTCCATTTGCAAGAGTATACAAGCTTTGGAGAATTCTGTTGAACACAATATAGTTTGTCCGAGTTCAAAATTGGCTGAACATCTCGTGGATTCATCAGATACTGCTCAGGATGGGAATAGTGATGAATGCAGACTGTGTGAAATGGATGGGACTTTAATTTGCTGTGATGGATGCCCCTCCGCATATCATTCAAGATGCATTGGCCTCAACAAAGCATTTCTACCTGATGGCCTGTGGTTTTGTCCAGAATGCACAGTTAACAAGCTTGGGATGACGTCTTCTAGAATAGAAAGGGGAGCCAGAGGAGCAGAGATATTTGGTGTTGATGTTTTCGGCAGGATGTTTTTGGGGGCTTGCAATTACTTGCTTGTGTAAGTATTTATACTAGACATTTTTAACCAATCACACACAAAACAAACGAGAGAAATATAGAACTTTGTAATTCCTTTAGCTTGAATATGCTGTTGGTACAAGGTACACCCTCCTAGATTGCTCAGGAAGAAGCATTAGACCACTTGTAGAGTTGTAGGGAAAGAAAGGTTCTACAGTCTGCCTGTTGAACCTATTGCTATGAGTTCTTCCTTTTTTTGTGGCCCAAAGCTGTAAACTTTGTTAATGTTCCTCTCTACAGTCTATCATCTTAAATCTTTATTAGCATCTGTGTTCTCTCTGAAGGTTTGTGATGTTAATATGTTATGGATGCATAGGCCATGATGCCTTTCTTTTATCTATATTTTCATCACTATTAGTCTGCTTAAGAATATCTCAAAACATCTGAAGTCCCATTTTGACTGATTTAGGCCATATTTCTTCCTTCCGTACAATATTTTGGATAGCATTTGCTTTTAATTACATTTTTCCATATCTACTTGAGTTTTTTTACCCCACTATTGAACACTACCTTTGCCATCTCTTCGACTGCAGGATTGGTACGTCATTTAATGAAGATCCATTTTCTAGATATTACAATAAGGATGATGTCTCCAAGGTCCTCCATATAATCTGTTCGACAGATGAAATTGCAACTGCATATGCTAATATTTGCAGGCGAATATCAGAATACTGGGATTTTTCACCAGCGAGTTTGCCAAATGGAAAGATTGTGTCTCCTATAAATCCTTTGTGTAATAAGGAATCTTCTTCGTGTTATGCTCCATCATCTATTGTCTCAACTAAGAATGGTTCCTTAAAAGTTGAGGAAGCAGATTCTCGCCGAACTGCAGAAAGCAGTGCAGACAATAGAGAGATTTTACTTCAGAAGTATGAATGCCACAAGATTGGAGCAGATCGATCTGAGTTGAATTTATTTGAGCAGTCCAAATTTTCAGAGATGTGTAATATCACAAAAAATGATGTGCTCATCAAGGAGGAAGTGGAAGCTGCTGACAAAACATTATTGTTATGTCCGAAAGATCAGAACCATGCATTTGGAGGTCCCACTCCTTCAGTCCATAAGGTTTCCCCAGTTCTTCAAAAAAAGTTAACTGAGCAAATTGCTAACGGATCGGTTGTAACTGACTTATCTTATTCAAACCAACCACTGTCTTCTGAGAGATCAAATGCCCCAGACCCATCAACATTCTCGCCAGGTATTGTTGGAACATCTAGGGAAGACACATGTAGCTCAATTTTCTCT
Organism: Typha angustifolia; assembly: GCF_048772165.1. NCBI lineage: Eukaryota > Viridiplantae > Streptophyta > Magnoliopsida > Poales > Typhaceae > Typha > Typha angustifolia. The sequence continues at coordinate 3,979,614 of NC_133239.1, forward strand.
GGGAAAAGTGACTCTGTTGGTTTATCTCATGGAAGTAGACACGGTAATCAATTTCATGGTGAGAAATGCAAATTTATGAGTGGTAGAAGCTCAACCGTGCCAGCTTCTTTTAAGCCTCAAGCTTATATAAATCAGTATATTTATGGTTCTGTTGCTGCATCCGCAGCTGCAAATCTGGCAGTTCTTACATCGGAAGAAGGTAGAGTCTTAGAGTCTCATGTTGCGTCGAATCGTAAGAAAACAGTTAGTGCAGATATTGTGCTGCAAATGAAAGCATTCTCTGCCGCAACCTTGCATTTTGTGTGGCCAAATCCTGAGAAGAAGCTGATGGAGGTTCCAAGGGAAAGATGCGGTTGGTGTATTGCATGTAGAGGTGCAACTGTAAATAAAAAAGGATGCTTGTTGAATTTAGCTGCTACCAATGCAATTAAAAGCTCTGCTAAATATATTAGTGGCATTCGTCCTATTAAGTATGGTGAAAGCCACTTCCCCAGTGTTATTGCATATATAGCTAACATGGAGGAAAGTTTGCGTGGTCTAATAGTTGGCCCATTTCAAGATGTGCAGTATAAACAATTCTGGCATAAACAGCTAAGAGAAGCTTCACGTTGTAGAGATCTAAAGTTACTATTGCTTGAGGTGAGTTTCTAGGACTGATTTCTATAAACCATATGGTTATTGTTTCAAATTTCATTGCTTTTACTGCTAGCTGTAAGGCTTATCTTTTCTCATTTGTTTGAGGTTTCGGGGATTTTATGTTTGACAGAAGCATGTTTGAAAGCCCTAGTTTTGGGATGTTTAAGTGTAGCAACTTCCAAATTGAAAACTAATGGTTCCAAACTCTGGTCAGAGCTGGTAATTTATATAATTTGATGATTATTTTTTTTTTGTTTAGAGCTGGCCATCTAGGATGTCTCTCATATTCAAGGTAGTAACCTAGTTCCATATATGTGTAAGCAAATTAGCACATTGTTGTGAATGTATCTATCTGATCTAACTCTTAAAGTGAGTGGAATTTTATATTGCACCTTAGAAATATAACGAAACATGTCCATAAGGAAACATGTAATGTGGTATATACAATACTGAGAGAATTACCAACACTTTATGGAGCAATCTATAGAATAATTGCGATATATTAGATTAATCTACTGTTGTGAAATTTGTTCGTTCCAAGGCTGCTCTGATTTTCTTTTTCTTCCTTTTATTATTTTGATTACTTAAAATTGCCGAAATATTGAAATTGAATCTCCAAGTGTTTGGTCTCGTCTGAAAGTAATGGAAATGTCAGGAGTAGGGGTGTCAAAATAAACGAGTGGCTCGGGCTCGGATGAAGCTTTGGCTTGATTTGGCTCAACTTAAGCCGAGCCGAGCCGAGCCTGAGATCATTTTGAGGCTCGATTTGAATTTCGAGTCAAGTTTGAGCTGAAGCTGGCTCACTCAGGATTGGCTTGATAGTCTCGTTTACACTCCACCCATTATTATATAATTAACAGTAGGCATGTTCCTTGCTGCCATTTCTTAAAAAAATTTAAAATAATTTCAAAGTACATCTATACTCTTTTCTTTTACCAATTGATGAGCAAGATATTAATTGGGTGGGTTCGGCAGTAGTAGACTAGCTATGAGTAGATTTTATCACATCAGTCCTCTCAATCGTCTCCTTTGGTCTTCTTCTAACTTTTTTGTATATTTTTTATGGAGTGTAGAAGTAAAATGTATATTTAATGTTTGATCCCTTTGGATTTTCTTTTTCGATGCACCTCTCCCCAACCAAAGGAGGCAATCGCTTTCTTCGAAATGAGGAACTAACATTTCCTATTTCCTCCTACTCTTTCAACCTAGTCCTCCTTCGACCTCCTCATCCGGCCTCCTCCTTCGACAAGCCATCATAGCCTCCTCCTCCTTCAACCTAGTCCTCCATCGACCTCTTTCTCCTTCTTCAGCATGCTGTCGCCGCCTCCTCCAATCAGGCTTGGACTCAAACTCGAGCTCGGGCGTGCTCGGCTCTATTTGAATTGAGCCGAGCATAAATATCAAACTAGGCTCGAAATTAATTTTGAGCCGAGCCTGAGCTAGAGCTAGCTCGCTTAGGCTCAACTCATTTACACCCCTAGTCAGGAGCTAGGGTTGAATAAGATAGATAAAGGGATTTTGGTAAAAGCCTATAAACTTCAGATCACTCTAAAACAGAAGAAGCTCAGGGACTAGGTGGTTTGAGATTATCTTTGATAAAAAAAAGTGAGTTTTACATCTCCTAGTAAACACTCTTGAGAAGTTCACTTATCTACTAGAACATTTTGTAATTGAAGACCATTAAGAGGGCCATCGGAAGGACCTTCATTATTCTATTGACAAGATAGAGCATTATTTTCAATTTTAAATTGTTGAAGACAAATAGGGTTAAGTTGCCTCCCTCCAAGTACAATGTGAACCATAGGAAGCATAGGGTTTGATAGGTGGGAGAATGCATCGTATTTTTAATTCCACACACTTGCGGAAATCGCAAAAAATGTGTAATGCTGTAGTTGGAGTTTTCTTGGTGCATTTGATATGCACTTTAATTGTCAAGCAATGTGTTGTATTCCCATGTTGTAGCATTATGTTTCCCTTGGTTCCTCTCATCACTCAATAGCATTTTGTTATGTTCACATCGTTTGTTTGTATTATTACCTCCATGGATGACTGTGTCATGGCAGGCATGGCACGACACTTGCCGGCGGTGCCATAAGAGAGGGAGAGAAAAAAAGAGGAAGACTACTAGTGCTTTGTCGTTGTTGTCGTTGGCACCGCTCATTATCCCTGTCGACCTTGCTGTCGCTTGTCGTGCCCGAAGTCGCCAATCAGGTTGTCGGGTCAATTTCGAATAGAAACTTAAGTTGTGGATCTGGATCTGCAACCTCGGGCACGATGGGCGACAGCAAGGTCGGCAGCAACGACAACAACAATGACGATGAAGAGTTTTTAGTAAAGCGCTATTAGGAAGGGTGCCGTGTGGCACCCCTCGTGCTACATGCCAGTTGGTTACCTCAACTATTTTCCTTTGCCATCCCTACTGTTTTAGGCTTAGAGTTGTCATGACATCATTTTGGAGAAATTTTCCATGATTCGCCTATAGGTTGACCACCATTTCTATGCAATATTGAATAGAAAATGTGCTGTGATTCACCTTTATTTTGATCGACCAACTTCTTTCTTAGAATACTTAATATCTTGGTACACCTTGGTATGTATATTATAGTCTATGAGCTAACTAAGCAAGAAGCTTACACTATATCTCTTGAAAAGGGTCTGAGCTTATTACTGGGATAAGTGGTCAGCTTACCAACCCTTCTGGTCTACATCCTTTACTCTGCCTTATAAATGCTTTGCCTCTGAGTCGACCGCCATGATCCACTGCTTATTTTATCCTTTTTACCCTACTACTTGCAAGAGAATAGAAATTCAAATTGAGCCTGTTACGTTTAAAATATAATATTTATTAATTTTTTCATTGGGACTCACTAATCCCCTGTTGGATGGAAACTTATAAGCTGTTGTATTTCATTTATGTTGATCTCCTTAAAACAAGCTAGAATAATTTCAGCCATTGACATGTTTAAAGAATTGTAGGAAGTATGTTCATGTATGTTTTGTCATATCCATTTGAAAGAGTTTCCCTGAAGCTATTGCATGTATTTTTCCAATTCTCCATGTAGAAGGTTATAAGATTATCTAATCTTCCTATTCAGCTTGAAAAGAATATTCGTGGGATTGCTTTTATTGGAGGCTGGTTTAAAATGGAAGATGATTGGTCGATTGAGTTCCCTGCACTGGTGGCAGGAGCATCCCGAATCAGAGCAAATAAAAAACGAGGGACTGGTGGGAAACGGAACAGGAAACGATCTGTGGCATCTGATGTTGTTGTTGCATCTTCTGAGGACAACTGGAAAGATGTGCAGTGGTGGTGTGGAGGGAAGCTCTCAAAGGTTGTTTTCCCAAAAGGAGCTATTCATAGTTCACTGATAAGGAAAGCTGCTCGTCAAGGTTACAATTCCTTGTTGAATCTCATATCTTTTGTTCCTATATTAGTTCAAAATAAAGCCAAAATTGTTCCTGAAATATCTATTTAAACTCAGGTGGTTTTAAAAGGATATCTGGTATTACTTATCCTGAAAGTTCTGATTTTCCTAGAAGAAGCCGACAATTTACTTGGAGAGCTTCTTTAGAAATGAGCAGGAGTGTGTCTCACCTTGCTCTTCAGGTTAGTCTATCTCAATATGATGTGATAAATGCCAATATACTTTTCTTTACTAAATGAGTAATTACTCTACATTGGAGTATCTATCAGGTCAGATATCTCGATGCCCATATAAGATGGAGAGACCTTGCTCCTCCAGATCAAACCTCTTTGGATGGGAAGGGTTTGGATTCTGATGTCTCTGCTTTTAGGAACGCAGTCATATGTGATAAAAAAATGGTGGAGAATAAGACGGTATATGCAATTAGATTCTCCAATCAGAAGCATCTTCCTGTACGCGTGACAAAGAACATTCTGGAAGCAGAGAATAATCAGGATGAGAATGGCAGGTTGTGGTTTTCTGAAAGCCATATACCATTGTACTTGATAAAAGATTATGAAGAGAAAGCTGAAGCGAAACCCTCTATTTCTATCAGAACATTAACAATGCCAAAGTCTCAAGGAAAGCTAGTAAAAAGTTATCGTGGGAATATCTTTAATTATCTCTTTCACAAGGGAGAGAAACCTAGCAAGACTCCTTGTGCGTCATGCAAATGTAATGTTTTACTCAGGTGGTCTTATTTCCACTTGCCAATATATATTTATATATTAATCTCTCTCTTTTGCTAGTTAATGCAAAATATTTTTGATGGTTTTGTTGCTAACTGCGAACTTTCTCTTGCATGCCACTTTTCCTTTATGTTGAATGCAATCCAGGGATGCTGTCAGATGTAGTTCTTGTCAAGGTATGGACATGCAGATTTTATATCACATATTACTTTTTTGACTTATTTTTGAGAGACTATCCATATGTTTACTTCTTTTTTTTTCTTCTTTGAATCTGATCAGATTTTGAATCTTTTTTCTGTCATTAAAAACCAGGCGACTGTCATAAGGATTGCATTCCATCTTGGATTCTTCTCAAATACAAGGATCCAAGTTCTGACTTGACGTGTAAAGCCTGTTATAGAAAACTACATGCAAGTCGGAGGATTATATCGAACGGTCAGCTGGCTCCACAAAACATAAGCCAGCTGGCTCCACAAAACATAAGCCAGCTGGTGGTTGATACTAAAGGTGCACTTCCGAATGGTTTTGCTCAGACGGCACAGTTGGGTGGTAAGTTACAAGCTCAAGTGGAAACAAAGTCTACCGATCTTAGTTCCAACTCAGTTAGTAAACGTAAACATAGCGGAGCATGTCTTTCTTATGGTCTTATATGGAAGAAAAAGAAGAGTGATGAGACTGGAAAAGATTTCAGGCTACAACATATCATCCTTAAAAGCAAGGAGGAAATGACTTCTTCAAGAAAACCAACTTGCTGCCTCTGTAACATGCCTTACCGTTCAGACCTGATGTATATTCGTTGTGAAAAGTGCCTAAGTAAGTTTATGTCAGTTACTTCAGCTAGTTACTGTTACTCTTTGCAATTGTTCTTTTCACCCTCATGCCTGCCTTCTCTTTCCCCTATGCAGAGTGGTACCATGCAGATGCTGTGCAACTTGAGGAATCTCAAATCTTTGATTTGGTAGGGTTCAAGTGCTGCAAGTGCCGGAGAAAAAGCTCACCGAGATGCCCATATGTGAACCCTGACTATAAGAGGCCAGAACCAGAAATCTTAAGTAATGGAAATGCAAGTCAAGTGACTAAGTCCAGTATCCTTAACTTGGCAAAGTCGTCTGGTCCTTCTCCTACAAATGAAGTTTTGGTTATAGTAAATGATGACCATCTATTTTCATCATCTGGGAGAGTTGAACCAATTGCAGAGCAAACACTAGAACAACTGAAGAACCATAGCCAGCAGAAGTTATCTGTAAGAAGGCCTCAGGTAAAACAGATGGCTGATTTTGAAGTAGATCAGACTATTCAGAATACTGATCATACATGTGCACCACTTCCTGAGAGTCCTATTGGAACAAATACCGCTGTGGATGCTGAGGAAATGTCTTACAGAAATGCTTCTGGGAAGGCATCATCTCCTGTATTGGAGTGGGATTTTTCGCAAGGTGATGGTTACGTCGGAGTGGTTTTTAGTAATGCTGATGGTAAATACGAATGGAATGATCCAAACTGTGGGAACTCTGAGGACGTACAATATGAACCCCAAACATATTTCTCATTTACAGAACTGTTGGCATCTGATGATCCTGAACTGGACAATCCTTTTGATTTGCCTATGGATATGCCAGAAGATGAGTGCTTCCCAAGTGACTTTGATGAATTACAAACCAGCTTTGATGAAACACCTGGAGATCATGATGCTGAAACTGCAAATGCATACTATGCTATTGATGGCCCTACCTCTAGTGTGTTGGTATGTCAGAAATGCAAACTCCAACAGCCACTACCGGATCTCAAATGTGAAGTTTGTGGGCTGCATATACATGCTCATTGTTCGCCTTGGGTCGAGAGTGAGGATCCTTCTGATGATTCCAGTTGGAAATGTGGTGGTTGCCGGGAGTGGCGGTAGTTCAGAATAGTTGAACATATAATACAATTTTTGCAATTAGCATTGATGACTGATCGTCAGATACAAAGGAGAACTGAATAATCCAATTTAGCTAATCTTTTTGTCAATTGCTGGGAAAGCTGTCCAGGCTTAATGATGGAATGGGCTTTCTCTATACAGGGTTAATGCTGGATGATGATAGCCCATTACAGAGTTTTGCTGGAAGGAAGGGCAGTAGGATACATGGCGAGCAATCATGCTGGCTTTCTTTACAGACCATCCGCAATACTCATCAGTATATGTGGGCTTCGATGATGCACATCTCTACTTTTTGGCGTTTGATTTTGAAAATATACATATTGCTTTAATCATCAATTTGAGCGCTGGCCCGTGGGGAAGTACAGATTACTGCTTCTAAGCATAAAATGTATATAGGATAGGTTGGACAGCCTCCCTTTTGATGAGGTACAGAAAGAACTATGGTCTTATGGTGGAATCAAATTTTGCATATTAAATGTAAGGGAAGTGTTATGATTTTGATTTATTAGGTAGCCCATATTTGTAGTGGTTGGCACTGTTATTACCCCATTTTGATCATTTTTAAGGAAAATGTTAACGGGTGATTTTGCACATTTGTTCATCTGTCTGCAATAAAAAAAAAAAAGAGAGGGCTTGATGCATTGCAGATCTTGCCTCATGCCGGCTGGGTTGTGTTCATATTAAGGTGCAATACGAATAAGATAGAAATGGAAATGGATTGGATTGGATTGGATTGGATAGTGGATAACCCACATTCAAATCTGTATCTTTAATCAGGGTAGATTTTGGATGTGAATTTAGATGGATACCAAAATCTAAAACTGTATTCGGACTTCACAAATAAAATCTTAAATGGATTCAGATACAAATCGAATCGTACAACTTATTTCTCTTTTCTTCTTTTCTAGTAGATTCTAGTGCACGTAGATAGATATCATACGTATGATGACATCATTAACTCAAATAATAAAAGCATATTGTTGGCCATCCAGATCATCCTTTCTTCCCCCCCCCCCCCCCACATAACTCAATCCATCGTTCTCTCCACCGTCACGTATGACCGAGGCAAATGAAAAAAAAAAAGAAATAACTACAATTCGTACAACTTATTCAGATGCATAGTGGATACTAATCGGTCTTAAATAAATAAATAGAAATACAAATCGAGAAAGACATGACCTAGGCAAATAAAATAGAAAAAAGAGTGAATGTCAAAATGTTCGAAGTTTGAATCGGCCATGCTAAGAAAAAGGAATTCATGAGATAATCATACGACTTAGATGTATATATATATATATACACACACGTAAGAGTTAATCTTTCTTTAATAAAATATTTATTTATATTTTGGCTCCCTGTCATCTCTTATTTTATCACCCCCACGAGAAAGAGGTGGACACATGTATTCTCTAAATTATTTAATTATATCATTAGTTCTCTCTGTTAGAAAATATTAAAATATTGACTAGCTAATTAATTAAAAAAAATGAGCTTATTTTCTCTTAAGTTAATTTAAAATCATTGCAACCCTGATATAAAGGGCAGGGTTGGCTACGGTTAGATGTTGGTGGAAGGGGAAAGGTGGTGATGTCGACTAGAAGAATAGCAATCGGTGGCTCTTGGTAGAATAAGAGAGGAGGCTACAGTTGAGTTGAGTTGAGTGGAGAGAGAAATAATACTATTATTTATAATCAATCTCGTATTTATATAAAATAAAATAGAGAGTCATTAGATAATCCAAACAGAACATGAAACAAGTTTAAAAAATATTTTAAAAAAACTCTCTTATCAATCCCAAATTAGATCTTAATTCTACCCCCATATAGAATTTGAATATAAATATAATTTGAATACAAAACATATAGTGACATGATTAAATACATTTTACTCCTTTTTACTTATGCTTAAAATTATTGTTATGCCCTGTATAATTTTTTTATTAAACTAGTACCTATGCTTCTAAATAGAGGTTAAATTTTTGTTTCCAACATAATATAGCTCAGTCCAAATTACTTAAATATTCTTTTATATTTGTTAGATAAACTTATTAGCGAGAAGAGTACTTTAGGTCTTTTAGTAATTTTATTTTATTTGTTATATTTGATATAAACGGTATTTTTAGTAATTTGAGTAGATTAGGTTAAACTGTCTTACTTTAGTCAGAAGTACATGGACTGGTTTGTGATGTGTTCTGGGCCTAATCGAGTAACATCACATGGGAGATTAAGTTTCCTAGGTTGAATCTAGTTATCGTAATATTAATTATTTATTATTTTTGAAGGACTTCTGGCTTAAGCCCTTATTGAGGCGTTCAAACACCCACACCAAGAGCAACCTTCCTTGAAGTGCTTGAATATTGTCTAACGACGTTTGAACGCTTGTTAGTTGAGAACAACTTTCATTGAGGCATTCAAACATCGATTTTAGTTCGATTAGATTATTTCAATTATTTATTTAGTTTAGGATTTACTTAATTTCAAGTCATTAAGGTCAAATAAATATGTGAAAAGCACTAATGTTTAGGGCATGGAAGATTATTAAAGAATATTGACATTTTATATATTTTTTTACCTCTCATCTAGCTTAATATTCTTCTCTCATTTAAGGCCAACGTTGTCAAGTCGACGCCATTCTCTTCATTCTCGACAGTAAATCCCCTAGCCTAATAGGGTTGGGCTATCTTCTCCCCCCTCCCTAAAATCCTAGCTCATCCATCCTCATTCGTTGATATCTCTTCTTCTTTAGAGCCAATTATTTTATCCCATTCCTTTTTTTTTAAATCACACATCTTCCCGAGCCATCATTATCTACATTATTCCTTCTGCTTCTATATTATTGTATCTCATTATCTCCACCGACTTCAATATCGTACCACCCACTATCATCGCCACAAATAAACCTACCTTAGCTTGGTTCGCAGTGATTTAGTATAAATAATTATATAGAGAGTAAATTGATTTTGAGTATAAGCAATGTGATGTAAAATGTATTTGACCCATGTCTTTAATTTCATATTTTTCTGATGTGGTATAAATATATTTTTTGATTATTTTAATTCTAACAATTCTCATCAAACTATTTAATAAATAATAAATATAGAGTTTAGGGACAGCTAAAGAGAGTAAATTATAAATTGCCCTCATGGTTTTATCTAAAATCAATAAACTTTCATTTGTATCAATTTACCCCCCCATGGAGTTTAGACTGATATTATCAATTTTCTACTCAAACTTAACATAAACACTTAAATTACTATAATACTCCAGTGCTATTAATAAAATATTAATAATCTAATTGAGATAGTTAGATAAGAACTAAGATTTAAAATTTATAATTTGAAATATGAGAACATAGAAAATGCTGAAAATATATTTTGTTTAAAATGAGTGAAGATAATAGTATTTATATTTTTCTGTTAGGTTCGAATAAAAAAATTAATAATTTTATATTAATCTAAACCCCTAAAAGTGATATAAATAGAAGTTTAATATGCGTAGTTTGAATTTTTTTTTCTTTTAATAAAAAAAGTGGGGGGTAATTTGAAAATGTCTCTTTTTCTAAGACCTATATCTTGGCTTATGCCCCAAGGAAACTACGAAGAAGAGCCATAGCATTACGCAGCCGATCGTCTCTCTTTCTCCTCTCCTGGTTTGACCGAGAGAAGAGAATTTTTTCTTTTATTCTCTCCGTTTTTTAGCTATACGATTTCGAGCTCTCGATCTTCTCCACAGCCGATTGATAACCGAAGCAAGAGAAGATGCATTCGTCTCACCTCCTTCTCGAAGAACCGATCCGGATGGCCTCCATCCTCGAGCCCTCCAAGCCCGTAGGATACTCTCTTCTCATCTCTCTTGGTGATCTAGTTTTTGCAGGAAAAAAGATCACATCTTTGTAGTTTTTTTTTTTCGTGTTTTTAATCGTAACGCAACGATCGCAGAACTTCTTCCCTGCGATGACTAAGATCGTGGGAACGCTTGGCCCCAAGTCGCGCTCCGTCGATGTGATCTCGTCCTGCCTCAAGGCCGGGATGTCTGGTACGTTTTATTAATATGTGAAGCTCCATGTTGTATATGCAGAATATTTTATGCTTTTTGTTGGAATTTTTGTTTAATCAGTTGCGCGCTTTGATTTCTCGTGGGGGGATATGGATTATCACCAGGAGACCTTGGAAAATCTTAAGCTCGCGATCAAGCGCACAAAAAAACTATGCGCTGTAAGTGTCGGGACGTGATCTGTTTCGCTGATAGTTTTGTCTCTATGAGCTGCGTTAGCCAAAAATTGAATCGTGATGAGATTTGGTGATGCTGTCTTTTCCAGGTCATGTTGGATACTGTGGGCGCGGAATTGCAGGTTGTGAATAAGAGAGGAAATGCGATTTCACTTGAGGCAGATGCCTCTGTTGTTTTGACGCCTGATCAGGAACAAGAAGCTTCATCTAATCTGTTGCCCATCAATTTTGATGGACTAGCGAAGGCAAGCAAACTTATTTCCAAGCATACTTATACTACCAAGTTAAAATCTGTTTCCTTTGCTCCTATGAATTATATTGCTACTTAGATCTTGCTTTCTTTCATGTTGCACAATTTGCACATGCAAGAGCATGTCAGTTTGTGTCACAGCAACCCTTGCCGTTGTGCATACTGTAGTCGCATGTTAGTCACAGAGATAACATTTATGAACTACTAGGTTAGAATCCTTATTGGAGCGGGCCTTGTGGATTGGTTTGTTAGAAGTTTTATTTTGGTGCTTAGCTTGTGACTGAAACTTGGTTTATAAAAACGTTGCACATCCATTACCCTATATTTCTACCAGTGTTGTGAAAAAAAGCACCTAAAGATATTCAGGGGCATAGGCAGCCTAGCAACAAAATGTATAAAAATATTATTTATGATATAAAATATATATCGTACTAAAGTTATGTTAGCAATAAACCAATACAGACGTGTAAAAATACTACAGTATATTATGTACACGCAAATAAGTGAATAACACACCCAACAGTCATGTTTGAAACTTATATTCACAATAGATTCTCGACCAGGGACTTAAGGCTTTTAAATATGTTTCTTTTCCCTCTGCAAAACTCTGTTGCAGTCAGGGTCTATTAGCATAAAGAGCACACAATCCCATTAAGGCGCCCGGTCAGCCTATGGGCGGTCAAATACTGACTTGGCAGTCTGCCCCACCTATGCAGGCTGCCAAATACCCACTAGGTTGCTCGTTTGCCTTTCGTAGCTGCATATAGGCTATTTAGACTGGCGATCCAACTGCTCTTCAAATTAGTGTTTCTACCATTTAGAACTTTAATGTTATTATTTCATGGAGGTTTCACTAAAAGCTAGATGAGAATCCACAGACGATTACTTATTTTCTCGTGAAATGCATCTTTGGTTGCAACTCAATTAATATTTCCCATGCTGGTTATTTCATGCATGCCATGCTCAAATAGGGGAATCAGGTTGTTCAAGAATTTGACTTACTGCATTACAGAACTTCTGTTATCTTCGGCTTTGTCTTCTTTTTTTTTCTCCATATTCTAGGCATTATTGATGTGTTCTTTTTGAGCTATTCTTTGCAGGCTGTGAAACCAGGGGACACAATCTTTGTTGGGCAGTACTTGTTCACTGGCAGTGAAACTACTTCTGTTTGGTTGGAGGTACTTCTCACGTTTAATACTTCAGTGACTGAACATAGCTACTGAAATTATAAGCTTAGTTCTACCAGACTATAGAATTATATATTCCCAAATTGTTTTGTCTTCACTAGCCAAATTTTCAATGGATGTGATTCCATTTGGTGACAATCTGCACTAAACCAGTTGAACTATATAGTAGAAAAAAATCAGTTGACTGAAGGTCTAGATATTTTATATGCTTAAACATTTGCTCTTTTTTTCTGCTGTATAAACTGGAGTTGCATGGTGCAGGTGGCTGAATTGAAAGGGGATGATGTGATTTGTGTGATCAAGAACACAGCTACCCTGGCTGGATCTCTATTTACACTGCATATTTCGCAAGTACACATTGATCTGCCAACACTTTCTGATGCTGACAAAGATGTAAGAGATGCTTCTCTTCTGTTATACTATTGTTTAAAATCAGGTCACAATATTGTCGCTTGACATGAATTTTTTTTTCTTCTGTTATACTTTCAGCCACTATTTACACATTAGATAGATCATATGTGATCTTGTTCTGTTCTTACAATAGTCTCATGACAGGCTGTTGTTCAAGGCTTCCATTGAAATACAACACTAATTGAGGGTTGGGTTTCAGGTTGGAGCTGCATAATTATTGTCATGCTTTATATTAGTCAGATGTTGATACTAAAGCTGACTAGAAAGCAGTGAAGTTATATATGATTCCATTTCTTGGTCTTGTTAGTGGCAATGAATTGGACTCATAGCACTCTTGGATATACTTTATAACATATTAGTTGTTCAATTTAATAGCACAGGGATGTGCTATTGAGTTGCTAACTGTCCATTCTAGAATTTGTGATTTCTTCTCTTTTTGTCATGGGTCCTTTTCTTTAATTAGTTTTTCATCCTGGCTTTTGAATTGCATGCTTTTATATAATTTCCCATCCACAAGCATATTTGCCTAGTTAAAGATTTTAATTTTTAAGCACGATTGATGTAGAAACAATCATTTTTTGCTAGTATTTCCGCGTTATAGACGAGTGTAGTAGTTTAAATGTACTAGACTATCTGATTAAGATTGGCATGTCATCAATCATATCAGGTCATCAGCAAATGGGGTGTTCGGAATAAGATTGACTTCCTCTCATTATCTTATACAAGGCATGCAGAAGACGTTCGACATGTAAGTACAACTTTCTATTTATTTCTTTCCTGTAACTTATTTTTTCCCCTTTGGGACAGCGATCATCCTTTCAAACCTCAACATTGTTGGATCTTTCTGTGATCCATTTCCTGGTACTCCTAACTTGGACATGGTGATAGAGAATATTGATTTTCAGATGATGATGATCATGTTGTTGCAATTCAGGCACGGGAGTTCCTCTCAAAGTTGGGAGATCTTCATCAAACTCAGATATTTGCAAAAATTGAAAACGTAGAGGTAATTGCAGGAAGGTCAATATTTGTTGGCATTCCCATCTAACTGAACAAGTGAATGGGTTTTTAACTAATCCATATATTTTTTTTTCTCACTTCCTTTTAGGGCTTAACCCACTTTGATGAGATCCTGCAAGTAGCAGATGGAATTATTCTGTCACGAGGAAATCTAGGAATTGATCTCCCACCTGAGAAGGTTGAATAAACTCAACTCACATAGGATAATTTTATCATTTTGTTGCTGATTGTGCTTGTTGTATGGTGCTGAAATGAATGATATAGTCATAGTTGAGTGATTGAAAACTATTTAAATGCAAATTATGTAAAAACTGAGTAAATATTGGCAGCCCTGATCATGTAATTTAAAATTGTTGCATCCTGTATGCTCATTAATAAGCACTTACAACCATATTGAGCACAGATAACATCATGAGCATGCTATCAGGTTCTACATGCATCCGCACAAATATATTTTCTCTGTCAAGAGTTTAGCATTGCCCTGTGAAAGGGTAATTGATAGCTCTTATCTAGAAACTACTGGAGTAAAAAAGCTATATGAGCATGTATCTTTAAATATTTAGGCTGTTGTTGAAATTGGATCCTTCTATGAGTAGCACATTTGAAAATTTTCATATGTAAATGACTATGCTATTGTTGTATGTCATAATATGCTTTGGCTTGTTTGTTGTATATCAAGTGTTTTGACTAAAGCTCTTTTTCAAGTTCTGTTTACTTGAAATCAATGTGAAAAGGGGCCCCGCTATACAGCACTCTCCTACCAATGTGGGAACATAGGGGGCAAAATATATGCTTCCTTATTCCTATTAAATATTAAATGGAAGTTTCGTTCTACAACTTGATCCCGTTCTGCCACATGAGCGCTGACCAATTGACACTTGCTTGACACTCACCATTTGAACACTAATCCCTAAAGAGATAATCATGCACTTCATTTGTCTTCTTCAATTCATTCAGATCCGCGATAACTTTATCCTCCTGATTTGGAACAAGAGGCTATAAGAATAAGAAATTCAGTGGCTGTAGTTGCATTTACTTTAGCCTCAGTTGTTTAGATTAAACTGGTGAAGATAAAAGCTTCTATTGGTAGTAATTTTAATGCAGATGATTGAGTAGAAGTATGGAAAAGAATTTGAAAGGTTTTTGACTATAACTCAACTTATTGGAAACAATGGGAGTATAAATAGTGTTACAGTTTTTACAGTATCATGTATTTAATCATTAATCTGAGAATACAGTGTCTCTGGTTGCCATACTTTGCTTTAAGTACATCTCATTTCACTGGTTTTGTCATTTCTCTCCTTTTCCTTTTCATAATACCAGAGTTGAATTTATTTCACTGTTATGTAACCATCTTGTGTTATTTGTAGGTGTTTTTATTTCAAAAGGCTGCTGTCTATAAGTGTAACATGGCTGGAAAGCCTGCAGTTATTACCCGTGTTGTGGACAGTATGACTGACAACCTCAGGCCTACTCGTGCTGAAGCAACTGATGTGGCTAATGCAGTACTTGATGGTATATTCTGTTCCTGATTTCGTGTTCTAATTCTAGTACTATGCCAACTATTGATATTTTGATTACTTTAATGGGAGCTTAAATACAGAAGTTTGTTTTCCTAATTTTTCACATGTATTTTGATTCAGGCAGTGATGCAATTCTTTTAGGAGCTGAGACTCTTCGAGGATTATATCCCGTTGAAACTATTTCAATTGTGGGCAAAATTTGTGCAGAGGTCAGAGTTCTGCTTGTCATTGATGGTTCCTTATTTTTATGAATATCAATGACCCAATGGAAGTTTTGTTATGAAGAATCTGAATATTTCAATCTTGATGGAGATGGAACTATTGGACTAAATAATGAAGAATTCATTAGATCAAATATATAATTTGGGTGATGCATTGTCATCTTTGTTGATAAATGAGGAATGCAATTTTCTTTGCATTCAAATTCTGAATTAATACTCTCCTGTTTCAACCTGGCTTTGGGATCGCATTCTTGATGTCAGCAATGTTGTTATACAACATAGAAAATTTGACTATGTTAAACCTTTTCTGGACTTGTATTCCGGTTCCTGCTTGCTGGTTATGCTATATGGCGTCTGCTTATTTAAGAATGATTGGCGTAGTTGGACTAAAAGACTGTTATGTAATAACACTAAGTTGCAGAAAATAACATGGCCACCTAGTGAAGCTTGACAGAATGAATAATTTTGTGCAATTGTGCCTATCTAGAAACTAATTTTTTTTCTGACTTCATTCCAACAGTTTTTTATATGGCTGAAATATTATGAACTTCTGCATCAAACTTTTATTATACTCTTGAAAACATTTTGCTAATCATGGTGGTTTATGTTGTTGTTACAGCTTGATGTTTCTCCTATTTCCTAGGTCTTCTTAATTTTGGTGTTTTTTTGGTTGAAATCTACTATTGCAGGCTGAGAAAGTTTACAACCAAGATTTGTACTTCAAAAGGACTGTAAAATATGTGGGAGAGCCTATGTCACACTTAGAGTCTATTGCTTCATCTGCTGTATGTCATTTTACTCCCTTTAATTTTCAGAGATTAGCATAGTTGACTACTCTTCAAAAATAAATTCATTTAATATTAACAAGTACAAGTTGTGATCCTGTCTAGGTACGAGCTGCTATTAAAGTTAAGGCTTCTGTTATCATATGCTTCACTTCGTCTGGAAGGGCTGCGAGGTACTGTTGAAATAAAATGCAAGCTTCCATTAGATTTTCTTTCCATCATTTCAGAGATGCATATTAACTGGTGAGGTCTTCAGTAAAATACACTATTTGCCTTAACATGCTTCATATGATGCAGATTAATTGCCAAGTATAGGCCTACTATGCCTGTATTATCTGTGGTCATTCCTCGGCTGAAAACGGACCAGCTTCGATGGAGTTTCACTGGAGCGTTTGAAGTACGAGCAACACTTTTTGTGTCCCTTTTCTCTTATGATTTTGTGTTCAAATATATTAAAGTTTTGCACTCCAATTTAGGCTTAATATCCCATTAGGACATATATGCTATATAGTATGTACTTGTACCATCGCTAATCCTCGCCTTTATGTCAGATGTTCTGAATATTAAGTAGAGTTTCTGCTTTGCCTTGTATTCTATCTGAGCCTTGTCTAACAACTTACTAAATGTGCAGGCAAGACAATCACTCATTGTAAGAGGCCTATTTCCCATGCTTGCTGATCCTCGACATCCTGTAAGTTGTACTTTCTTCTTTTAATACACATATCTACATGACACCCACAGACACAAATACACACCACGAGGGCACATATGTTGCTGCCTTATCCCTGAAATTATGATTAATTCCAATAATTTGTTTTCTCCTGAATCAGACCTTGTTTGCTATCATTAATGAGAATAAATCCTCTTCTTTGTTCTTGTTGCAAGTTTCGGTGTATGCTTGACTTGCTTTTTGTCCCAACACTTTGATCTTAAATATATTGCTTGTAGAAAATGATAGATTGTAGGAATGTTCTTCCTTATCTTATGCTTCATTTCTTACTTGTTCCAGTTAATTTCTTTTGAATCTATAAACCTAGTGTAAAGTAGATGATTGTGAATTGAGTCAGATATCCTTAAAAGTGTAGTTCCTTGCTATATGGAAGGTGATTGGAAGTAATAATTAAGAGCACTCAATAATTAATGTGTGTGTGTGTGTGTGTGTGTGTAGCATCGATTAACTTTCTTATATGTATTGAAATCATAGTTATCAGAACTGGACCCGACAGGGTGGTTGAATCGGCGAACCGATCACCAAACCGGTTCGGTTTTGTTATTAGATCGATCGAATAAGCAATCAACTTGGTAAAAACTGACTGACCGATGGTTGAACCGGTGAACCGTGCAACCCGGCTGAATTTTGGCGAACCGGCTTGGTCAACTATTTTTTTCAAATGACTTAATTATTGTTAATATTTAATTATTCTACTATATATCCTAATGGTATATTAGTCCTAAAATTTTAAGAATATTTAGTTTATAACATATCTGATGTTTTTAAATTAGTTTTTTTACACATATACTCTCGAAAAGTCTTTTATTTGCTTATATGTCTATTTAAAGTTCATATTTATATGTATGTCTCTTAAACATACAAATTTTTTGCACGTATATCTTTTAAAATTCTTATTTTTTACGTGAATATTACTTGGAATAAACTACCATTAAAATTTAAACAATTTAAATATAAAAAGACAAAATATCCTTATTCTTATTTTTAAGTATTTCTCTTAGTTAGTAGTATTTTTATCTTTTCATATTTAATAACTTAACTTGAAAATAACCATGAGGTTATCTAGATAAAATAACATTTGTTTTGAAAGATATACATATAGTTATACTATTTTTATAGATATGTATTTATATTTAATTATTTAGATCTATTTATATATTACTTAAATGTTTTTAGAAAAATTAGCAATCTGATCTGTTAAACCAATAACCCAGTGATTCGATCCCTGACTGGGTCAATGTATGGTCCGGTTCTAATAACTATGATTGAAATTAATTTTAGGGTTGTAGGGAATGGACTACCTCAAGTAGAGGGAGCAAAGTGGTGGCTTAGTTTTGAAGTGCAATGAATTTAGATCAAATTATGTTTTGTACTTCTGTATAACTCTACCTGCAAACAAAAACAAAGAATCTACCTTCTATATTTTACATTTTAAGATTTCGGGTTTGGAGTTTCTAGCTACGAGGAAGTGAGACGCTTTTGTTTTCAAGGGGAGACTGGTTACTTGGTTTACCTATAAAGATACAATAATTAGCTTGCTCTCCTTTTACTTTTCTGTGTCGTTCAGCATGCTTAGCGATGCATATACTTCCCTTTCACAAGCTCTTGCTTTCTGACACTTCTTTTTTGGGCCTGTAGGCTGAGTCCACTAATGCAACAAATGAGTCGGTTCTGAAGGTAGCTCTTGAACATGGTAAATCCTCTGGAGTGATAAGGTCACACGATCGTGTTGTAGTCTGCCAAAAAGTTGGGGATGCTTCAGTCGTGAAAATCCTTGAGTTAGAGGATTAGATAGCTGCTATTCTATAAAATTTTCAACACAGTTCAGATTCTATCATGATGCAGTCGAGTTTGAGGACGGCTCTGAAATATATTTTTGTAATTATTTATTGAGCACCAGGCAGTTTTGCTCCAGGCAACCTATAACCAGCTGAACTTTTTAAGAAGTTGGTCAAAACTTCAAACTATGTTGGTTATTTTATAATTTTAATAATTATCCGGTGCTCTGCTATTGTTGGTCGTTAGTTTGAAATTTTATTGTATTGAATCCTATGGATCTTTGGTATTACAATTGAGAATTGAAAGCAAGTTGAAGAGAGTGCCCAGCACCTTTGCCCCTCTTGGCAGTTTGATTAGCTTATCCTTTCTTATTCAGTTTATGTTCTGACAGCAACATTTGAGATCGGAAGAATTGCTCTAGTTTGATTAAATGTTATGGAAGGTATCAATATAGTGATTGAAATTTTATCGCGATTTATTTACCTATACCTTCTATAGCATATGTATGTACACGCTTGTTGAAACTTGATAATGAGAAACTGGGTAGGTATATCAGAGAAAGGGAAAGAGTATTGCGAATTTGCTAACTTTGAGCTGGATCTGGAAAGAATCTTTGACCCTTTATTTTTCATATATTCCTGCATTTGGATGTGGTTTAGGTTTATTTTTAGATTAATTTAGTGAGCACTAAATTAGTTTAGTATCTAAACACCCGTTAGGATTAAGCGTAATTTACATAAACCTATTATTTATGTCCTCTCCTCTTCTGTCTAAATCTATGCCGACTGTGTTCCTTGTAAGCTTTACACATTGTCCCTTCACTAGCTTTAGTACACGGTTTGCGTTTCGCCTTTGAGCGGATCCTAACATTTTTATCAAAAATTCCATCTAGATTTTTTGTCCTGTAAGATATAATTAAAATGGAGGGCCAAATTAAAAAATAACGAAAAAAGATGGTACTGTACGAAACATATAGCACGGTATATGAAGTGATTTCACTACAACAATAGTTGTGTCATCTTAGTAGCCTCAGTTGAATCAAGTTGAGGTGACTCCAGAAGACATACTTGATGAAGTTAGCTGGCATCTAATAGAAGATGTTTAGCCCTGAGACGAGTGATTATTTCATCGATAAGATGGGTGAGCAATCAGGTTTCGGAGTTTCCTACTATAAAATGAGAGCGAGAGAGAGAGAGAGAGAGAGAGCATTTGCTTGATTTCTCATATTAATAGCATTGCTGACCCTTGTAAATTAAATCCATGATATACTATAAAGCATTAGATGATTCAAACTCGCTCTGAAATGAACAACTTAACCAAGTAAATAGCTTGAAAGAATGAGAAAGAGGTTGGTTGGAAATCATGCTCTACTGCAAAATATGGACAGCCCACAGTATATAAGTCCACCATCATATGATTCACATACGCTGTCCTAAAAAAAACTAGAAAGCATTTCAGTGTCAATATCTGGATATCAACTACTGACACAAAAAATAATGAGTACCTTACATATAATATGTATGACTACTAAAAGAATATAAGAGATGTGCTGCAGTTATGCTGTTCAAAAGAAATTTTTCAGCACGGAATTGGAATCTAACTGGATGCAACAGGCTTTGCCACAGCCCTCTTGATAGCCTCTGCGTACGTCCTGTGCTGATATGTGAGTGTGGATTCCAGCAAATCCCACAGCGATGTCTTCGGGTTCCAACCTACATTAAGATGGTCATTCAATCATGAGATCAATCTAGACCAGCGAAAAAATGAGTGCTAATAGGGTTCTAACTTCTTTTGTGGTGGTAAGTAGGGTTCTAACTTACCAAGTTGTTTGTTGATGATAGTCATGTCAGGAATACGTTTATCGCTGTCATCATATCCTTCTCCATAGAACTCTTTGGAGCTTACATCAATTGTTGGTTCCTCCAGCGCTGCCTCTCCTGATACCTTCGAGTACACCTGCAGATAAAGTCCATATAACAGTTAAAAAGACATGCAACTGCACAAAATCATATATTACTGTAATAAGCAATACCTCTGTCATCATTTCAGCAAGCTGCCTAACTGTAACTTCATTGTTAGGATTTCCTACATTGAAGATATGGCCATTGGCTCGAGCAGGATTTTCCTGTGGGAAAAGATGTCAAGACTTTGACTTGGAGGATTAAAACAATTATTGTAAGAAGGGATAAAAACGAGAGAAGGCTACACACAATCATCAAGAGAACAGCTTCAATGGCATCCTTGATGTACACAAAGGTTCTTTGTGACTGGCCACCATCAACAAGCTTTAGAGGCTCTCGGCGGAGGAGATTCTGCACCAGCATAACGAGTGTTAGTGATGGGATATTTAGACAATGGCCATTTTCATCAACCAATATAAATTTTGGTGCGTACATTACTGAAGCATGCCAAAACCCTTGGAACACCTTCGCTAGGACCATCAATTCCAGGAATAAAATCCATCCTCGGTCCAATCCAGTTAAAAGGTCTCACAATGGTGAACTCCAGACCATTTTCCGCACCCTCAGCTAGAGAACATAATACATGACTGTCAGAAGAAGAACGACATAAATAAGTTCGGAACATGAGTCAGTGAACTCACCATAGATTAGCCTCTCAATAAGTTGCTTTGCACATGCGTAGGACCATCTCTGCTTCTCAATAGAGCCAAAAATGCAAGGTGAGACATCTTCTTTCAGCACGTAAAACTCCGGCTCCTATTTCAGTGGATAAATAATGAATCAGTGAAGAGGATGGACGAGGATACACCATGGGCCAACAAGAAACAGTCTCAATTTGTATCTACTTTATTTGATGATATAAGTTGGTCATATGAGTAGTGCAACATGATATACAACCACAGAGAAATGAAACATGTAAAAGTCACTCTTGGGCAATTTTGTTTCAGATATTGCTGGACAAATTACTGTTACTCCACAAAAAAATAAATACATAAATCAAACTGCTTTTATCAGAGACTGCGATACATCATTTCTTGACTTGTTAGATTGATTGAAGTATTTCCAGTCAAGGATTGTTTTAGTGCGCTAGCGCAAGAAGCCAAGAAAGAATTTCTGCATTTTGCTTTTTATGCAAACTCTAATGGTTACAACCAAATTTAGTAGAATTGATCAATGGTTCAAATTCTAGTAATTTTAAGTCAAGTCAAATGTATTTGACCAATTCCTCATGTAATAAAGGGCATAAGGTATCATCAAATTCCTAGCTATGTCAGATCAAAGTGGATTAACTGAAAAGAAACTATGTCAAAGGGGCCTGCTAATGTAAAAGTTAAAACTCACATTTAAATTATGAATGAGATAATTAGTAAGGAAAATCAATTAGGGCACATCTAATGCAACGTACAAATTATCAACATCATCCTTTGTACTGAAAACTAGTAAAAAACTCACATTTAAATTATGAATGAGATTAACAATAAGGAATAATTGACTAGGCAACATCTAATGCAATATAAAATATTTAATGCCATCATTTGTACTAGAAATTAATATAGGATACTACAGACAAATGACTTAATGAACCTAAGAAGGTCAACTCTAAGCTAACATAAGCACCAAAATAATTGTCTTATAAAAATAATTTTCACATATATATCCCAATAAGTTGCTTTTGCCAATCAATCATTTGAAATAAAGGAAGCTGCACAAACAGCCTTCAATCCCTAAGTTTTGGTAATAACCATAAAAAAAACTACAATTAAAAACTACATGAAGAGGCACGAGTGCAATGTAGGACCCATAGAAATGTAGGAGCGATAAAACTAATAGGCTATAAAGCCATCGCATTGGCGCAAGGTTGACATTGGACACACACTTCATAAAATCGCATCAACCAAGCTATTACACCCCACTACTTGGTCTCCGCTGAATGGATTATCCTCCCTAATTAGTGCAAGGGTTTGCCTCAAATAATTTGCTATCCTTCTTTCCTTATTAATTCCTCCAAGTTAGTTTTGGTCTTCCCTTGGCTCTCAAATAACCTTCTAGCTGGATGAATCACCTCTTTGTACAAGTATACTACACGATCTTCATTGAACATGTCTCGACCATTTTAATTGATTCACACTTCTTGTCCTCCATGAGTACATTGGATACTACCTTAATTTCTGTATACACTAATGTTTCTATTGAAGAATGAGGAATATTACCCAGTTCAAACACTATTACTAACAAAGTGAAGCGTGGATTAAGAAAGTAGAGAACCATGACAAACTGGGATCTGATCCCAGTAAAAGCACCATTCGCAAGTGACTTCCAAACAGGTCCCAAGATGCTGCTCTGTAAAGATCTGTCACCACTGATAGGATAACAGCTATGGCAACGGCCTCATGTCAAATCAGGACAAAGAAAATAACATAGACACAGTAATAAACTATGACACTGCTACAAGAGACACATCTCCCCAGTGAACAAATTTATTCCTATTTTCTACTGTTTTAGGTAATCCAATAAAATAGATTATCCACTTTTTCACGGTAATTCTTAACATATTATTTTGGAGTGAGTACCATACTCAACCTGATCTATTGAATCCAGCTATAGTATCTTTTGATCCTACAACAACAATGTACCTCAAAATGTGGAAATAGAAAGTGACATCACCTGACGCAGAGGATGCTCTTTTGGAAGGAAACTTCCGATAGTCTTTCCATACACTTCGCAAGTAGAAAAATGAATCAGACGCTTGTTGTTCTCAGAGCAATATTTAACCTGCATTGATTAATAATGAGTACCGGACGCACAGATCTGAGATCTAGATCAAAAACCTTGAGATCCACAAGAACTTACCACCGGAAGCGCATCGATGAAATTGCTATAAATCGTATCCAGAGGACGCGTATTGTAATCCGCCGGGGTGCAGATCGCCGCCAGATTAATCGTCTGCGATCCAAAACACACGAGATCACACGAGATCTAATAAATTACGATAAGAAACAAGAAGCGGTGAGACCGGAGACCGAACCAGATCCGACATCTTGATGAGCCCCTCGAGGCGGGAGTCGTTCTTGATGTTGAGGCGGTGGAACTGGATCCGGTCCTGGTCGAGCAGGTGCTTGATCTTGTCGCTGTAGACATCGACGGCGAGCACGGAGTGAGGGGTCTCCGCCAGGAGCTTCTCGCATAGGTGGGATCCGATGAAGCCTCCGGCGCCGATCATGCAGATCGTCATGGGAGGGATCGGGTGGCCGTCGAGATCCAACCTCGCCATTCTCGGATCGATCTGGAAGAAGAGAAGGAGGAGGAGGTTAGAGAGAGATGGGACTTGGATCTGGAGAGGGAAATGGAGGGGGAAATGAGCGGTAAAGCTCTCACGTCGTAGATCTCGATCGAGGCGGAGTGATGAGTGAGAGAAGGGTGGGTTCGTTGGGATTGGATTTGGGCTTCTTTAATACCGTGGGCTGGGTTCAATTATTACTCGTTTAGTCTCTCTTTTTTTATTATTAATCTGTAATTAATTGGCGGCGTCGTGAACCTAATAAGTTGTGTCGATCCTCGTCGTTAATTGCATAAATAGGAAATAGACGCGTTAATAGTATATGTGGACATTCAAATTAGCTGATCCATCGTCATCTTTAAGAAAAAATATATTTACTTTTATTTTTCAAGAAATACTTATTTCTTATGTTATAAGTCTAATAAATTATAAGCCGGACAAAAAAAAAGCTAGTTATATTTATATATACATTTCTGTTGGAGATCCAAGCTAATAATTAAACGGGCCATCTTTTCACCACAATTTCACTTATAAAGTATTTGGCAATAAAAACATCTAGTTTTCATAGCTAGTCGATGAGTTTAGTTCTTTTCGACATACATATTACATACTCGAAAGTTGAGTAGTTGAATAAATCTGTAAATACACGCATACACAAAATATAGACAATTTTTTCTCTCATAAATATCTCACTATTATGCACTTCCCTACTTGTATGAGACAAGATCGATCTGGGGATATTATTGGATAAATATTAATAAACCAATCAGCAATTTAAATGTATTTCCTTACACGTATAATTAAAATTATTAAATACACATAATTGATGTATGACATACGTATCAATACGAATTGATCATAGACAGTGATAATAATAGAAAGTAAGAGAATTTTTTTTTCTTTTTAAAAATAGATTTGCCTATTATTAGTACTCTCGTACTAGTTAGTAATTAGGTGAAAAAATGTGAGAATTAACTTGGCTGCTAGTATAGCCCACTTAGTCTTATTAGTGTTTAATAATAATAATAATAATTAATAAGCGGCTAGTTAGTGCATTTTGATTGGGGGGTGGGGAAGGGGGGGGGGGGGGGGGGGGGACCCAGATGTGGGGAGTCCTAATAATATCTGGAACGCATGTGATGTTCGTGGGTGGCACTACTACTTGCACAAGCTGTCACGGCGTATTCCGAGCCGAGATCACCGACAACACCAACTTAATCTTTCCTGGAGGCTGGAGCATGTGATGTGACCCACTCTTGGGGATCTACTCTGCTGCCAGTTCACTCTCAATTCCTAATCCCTATTGCTAATTAAATCATTCATTTGTAATAAATTTTCATACTTCATCTACAGCGTTGGCAAGAATTAGTAATGATGCAGGGGGTTGAGCATAGCATTGGATATATCTTCAACACTGAGAAAGTTTACATAGATCTTCCACCGGTCCAAGAGCATGTAGCCTTGGAGTGGTTTGCAAGTTGGGCAAGATTTTGCGCCTGAGGTTTATTACGTCTGCTAGTAAAGCCTAGCTTGATCCAGGAGTGCTTAATTAGTGTGAGCTGACAATTTAGCACGACGTGATGTATAATCTAGTCCACGTTATCAGCTTGAGAGTTGTTTCGTATGGTCAGGAATCTTGCACATATCGTTCAGACCCTTAAGAATTGCCTAGGCTTCCCCCTACATGGGACTCGAGCAGTATTTCAGGAAGATAGATTTATCCACAGAGGAGCTATTCAGCGAAGGTCTGATGAATACACCAACACCACTGTGCTGCCCATTGCACCAAGCTGCATCAGCCCAACCCATACAAGCTGTAGAGGGATACAAGGCTAGCTGAGTATGATATCATTAGCTTGGTCGTCGGTGCACCCACTGTCGACATGAGACCTCGGAGAGAGTTGGAGCTCAAATACTACAAAAGACTCAAAGAAAGCACATATTCTTTAATAATGATTTATAATTGCAAAATTTAAGAAAATTAAGTATTAATTGTGACTTATAATTGCACGACTTGTCCTCGTATTTGGGATTATTATTTTATAGCTTTACCGTTTGAAGTCATATCAAAACCTTTAATTCAAAGTTGTAACAGCTCACTACAGTCGATAATTTTTATAAACTATTAATATAAAATAAGAAAAATATAAAGTAATTATATATATACTCAGTTATTTATTGTTGTAATCAAATTAGATGCACCAACGTTAAATAATAAAGAGATTAATAGATGATACTGAGAGAGAGAGAGGGGCACATACATATGAGAATATAGCAAAATCGATGATAAAGTATAGAATGAGAGTGGAGGAATTAGATTAAATTATATTAGATCGTTACTATTTTCATGGGGCTTGTAGTGCACTTTTTTTAAAAAATAATTTCAAATTAATAGAAAATCTATTCAAAATATTCTATCTCATTCTATAAAAAATTATCACATTTAGTGTTTATAAGATATAGAATGGATGGGGCAAATAGAATACAGGTGGGGCCACACTAATTAGTGTTAAATTTAAGAGGGGGCCAAATTAAAAAGCTTCCTATGAATTATAACTTTATAAAATTTCCCTTGATACTATTCTAATGCATTTTTGTAATCTAATATATGAATTGTAGATATGATAAAAAAGAAAAGGAATAATTTGTGTACCAAATTTAGTCTGGTAGTTTTGGGATTAATGGTATGCATCTGCTTTAGTACATTGGTTGTGGGTATTACATCATCATTGAATTAAGTTGTAGTCAGTGACCACTTTGTCATCTTTCAAACTGGTGGTAGGTTTGTCCTTCTTGGATTCATTTTTGTTTTAATTTTCCTTTTGTTTTAAAGATATTATGAGATTGAAAGACAAAGTATCATTTGCATGAAAAATCAAAGTAATTTTTGATTTTATAGGGTTTACTCACTTTTGGTCTTATTTTGCATAACTAACCAACTTTAGACAAATTAAGGGCCATTAGATTTTAGGTTTTTTTATAAATGCTGCATTAATAGATATAGTGTTTAACCCAACAATTATTATTTGGTTTAGTGTATCAAATTTTAAAAACTGGTTATAATTTTTTGGCACCCATTTGATCCAAGTAGATGCCAAAAAGACTGCATCTAGCTTAATTTGACTCATCTCTCATTTTAATTGAAATTTGATTTTCTATCTCATTTGAAATTTAATTTTTTTAGTTGAGAATATAGTCGCAGTCTTTTGATTCTAAAAAATACAACCAAATACTTATAATTATAATGTCAAAATAGTATTATAAAATACAACAACTAAATACTTATAATTATAATATCAAAATAGTATTATAAAATACAACAACCAAATACTTCTAATTATAATATCAAAATAGTATTAGAAAATACAATAACTAAATACTTATTTATCAAATATATTATTATAAAATACAACAAAATAAATGTGTGTTTAACAGATGCAACATTATAATCAGACAAACAATCAATTTATTTCTCTAGATACAACGTGTAGAGAAACATATATATTTCTTAATGCATATATATTTTTAAATATAAGAAATCGAACATCCCTAAGAAAATAGCTATCTTACTATATATATAATATTTAAAAAGATTTAATAAAAAAACTATCTTACTTTATAAATTTGAAAGCCACTATATATTTAAATTATTTTTGTGCATACATTGTAAATTGATTTGACTTTAGATCGAAAATATGTCAACCTATGTTTACGTATTAATATATAATTTATTTTTTTTAATTTAGTAGTTGATATCATACATAATAAGAAAATATACTTCGAACTACTCGAGTATATTGCATAGATGAATGAAATAAAAATGCTTAAAACTCCCTTTATTTTGATTTTAAAATCTAATTATTTATTTACTTTTATCTTAATCTAAATTTTCTTATTAAAGGTTATTAAAAAATATTAAGGATATTTTAAGTAAAATACAGAGGGTAAATGGTAAATATTGGTACAGTAGGGTGTGAATAGTAAAAAAGTTTAAGATGGAGTGTTTTAAATAAATTTCGTTAATTATTAAACGGACTCGTGATATCATTTCAATCTGGATAGCTAAAATAAATAACAGAGATTACTAGTCGTTTTTACTATAAGAATTAATTAGAACGCGGTCGAAATTATTGAAGCAACTTCTTGGTAGAAACTTGTCGGAAGTTGACTTCTTTGATGAAGGAACATAGATTTCTAGGGTTCCAATTTTAGGGGTTTTTAGTGGAGTGAGAGGGTTTATGGAGGAGAGAGGTGAGCTGATGAGCAAGGAGATGAGTCTTCTATAGAGGTTTGAGGCTGCTCTAGTCTCGAGGAAAGAGTGGGTTTCCCCGTTGGGTAGCAAAAGAAGGAAGCTTAGAGTATGGACGGCGTCCGTAGAAGTGGTGGTGTAGCGCAGCCGGAGGCTTCTGGTGAGATAAAGATGTTTTTTTTTTCTTTTTAATTTCGTTTATTTCTTGTTTCTTTGGGGGTAATTTTTTACGCGCTCAAGTCACTTGATGTGAATAATTTGCTGTCAAACCGCTTGATTTGTTCACGGTGGGGGAGATTAATGACACTTTTGAGAAGTAGTAGCCGGTAGTTGGTGGAAATGGTGGGTTGGGAATAATTTTTTTTTTCTGGGTTCTTAGTTTGAGATAACGGATTTAGGTGGAAAAGCACGAGGTTTGCAGGGAGTGTGGGATTCATGGCATGTAAAAGAGGGACTGGAGAGAGTAGATGTGATGAATGGAATTAGAACATTATCCAAGTAATCTGGAATTATTTTTGTTTTGTTTGTAAGATAGACAAATTAGTAATAAGCTTCTGACAATGCTTTGCTGTTCGCTTTGCTCAAGGGTGATTTGACCTGCAATTGTGCTCTGGATATAGTATCTGAATTGATGGTCATTTTGTCTGTGTATTCAATTGTACTTTGCATTAAGAGGATTCAATGCAATTCATGAACCACTCACGGTTCAGTTTTTGTTCTCATAAGTAGCAAGAAGTAAGCTTTTTCTTCCCACTACTTGGAGTATTAAAAATATCTTAAGTTATTAGTTTAGTAACTGTTCATCTGAGGAGTTAAACTTTATTAGCATGTGGGAGGGTATTTTGAGACACTTCACTGGATGACCTTTGGCTTCTATGAGTCTTAATGCATGGGGCTCGTGGCAATACAGCATCTTAGGAGGGAAAGATCAACGCGGTATTGCATCTATTTTTGGTGATTTTCTCTAGTGATGTAAACATGCATCACCTGCAAATGCTATACTCACTTTTTATTACCTCAGATAATTTGCATGCTTATGTACTATATTGTTGTGTTCAACTTGCTCTCTGTGCTCTAGATTCCTTTGCCTGAAGTGTCGTCCATGGCAAGATCATTATTCTCTAACAGATTTTATTCGTGACAGAAAACAAATGTGAGAACAAGCAGTGCCACAAAGAGTATCTCGTCATCCTTGCGGTTGTGAGTGGATTGATTCTTTTCATCACCCTAGTTGTCGTTATATGGCTCCTTGTGTGCAAGCGTAGTAAGAAGCGCAAAAGATCACGCAAGGTGTCTAGTCCATCATCAGCTGCATTAGTGCCTCCTCCTTGGAAGGTTTTCACCAGTGAAGAGCTGAGATCAATTACAAAGAACTTTAGTGAAGGAAACCGACTTCTTGGAGATGCCAAAACAGGTGGAACATATAGCGGGATCTTGCCAGATGGATCAAGGGTAGCTATTAAGAGACTGAAGAGATCAAGTCTGCAGAGGAAAAAGGAGTTCTATTCAGAGGTAGGAAGAGTGGCAAGGCTTCATCATCCTAATCTGGTGGCTGTGAAAGGCTGCTGTTATGATCACGGTGATCGTTATATCGTTTATGAGTTTGTTGCTAATGGGCCTCTGGATAGATGGCTACATCACATACCAAGAGGTGGTCGAAGCTTGGATTGGGCAATGAGAATGAGAATTGCTACAACTCTTGCCCAGGGGATTGCGTAAGTAAAAAGTCAAACCTATGATACTATGAATTTCAAATTAGATATGAGCCATTATATCTTTCTGGCTTTCCCTTTGGTATGAACTTCCGATATAATTTTGGTAATAATTATGGGTGCACGTGCATATTGAAAGAAAATTGACAAAAGTAACATCAGATAGATTTATTATTCTTGTCAAAATTTAGGCACTGTTAATTACATCATGCTGTTTGTTCTTTTTTTGTTGTTGTTTTACTTTTATATAAATGATCTCATGGTTTTATTTACTTGTAACAACTTTTTCTTTTTCTTTTTTATTACTTCCTGCATAACTTCATTATGCCAAAAGGCCCACAACTATACTTTCCTTATTATTATTTACAACATCCTAAAACAAATTGGTTATATCCTTCATGCATTTAGGACCTGAACATTGACTGCTAAGAAGCATAGCATAAGGGTTGTTAATGACAGATTCATGAATACTCACATTAAGATGGAGATGAGCTTTTGAAGACATGAAAATGAAACTTCAAGGATTGAACTGTCAGCAAGTTTTCCTCTCCATGTTTTCCATCACCTGTCTCCTTGTTTCTCTAAAGAGATATGCAAATAAGTTTTCTTGTGTTCAAATATTTCCTGGTAACAATTATATTATTATACTAGCGGCTACATTACACTTCAAAAGAAGTTATGTTGTAGATTAACCCTGGTATCAAGATGCATAACTAAAAAGACCAAATGACCAGATTCCTTCATTATCTTCTCAGATGTAATATAATTGTGAAAAATATTAGCTCTAATGCTCTAGTTCTTCTGTAATTGTTAAGTTCCCTTTTTATTAATATCAATGGATATCTTGTTCCACCGAGAAGAAACACTTGCTTATCATTTCAAGAAAGACATTGAAAAATGAAAAATATGCATTTGTTAAGAAGTTATGTTTCTTAGTTTCTTTACACTTTGCTTAGTCTTATTAATCTTGGTGATGTTCTATGACTTTATACGTAAAATTAAATTTAAGATATTTACTTAATAGATGTAAATTTTGTTGAACTCCATGGATAAGTGATAGCAGAAACATTATTATTAAAATTGAAACCTTCATCCACATGGTTAAATAAATGGTAATAGAGAGATGAGGAAAGGGTAGAACAGGAATGTAAGGGAAAATGGGAAGAGAAACTATCCCCTTTCTTCTGTTTCAAAAATCCTTCAAGACTGTTATAGAAGGCAAGCAAGTTAATTCAAACTTCAAACTTTATGCCCAGAAAACACTATTTAAACAATGCACACACCGTGCAGCCCCAATCCCTTACCGATTATATGAGCAAACAAGTAGAGGGTGGGGTTGCCACCTATACTGAGGGATCTGTTCAGTAGGGAAATTTGACCCTCTCTCAGTTCTCTTCTTTTGGCATGAGTTAAGTTGCAAGTCCAAAAAGAATAGCACATGACAAGAACAAGATCACCCCTACTTCACATTTAACTTAGATCATAAGATTCATAACTACTGAGATTTTCTAAGCTGGGGCCATTCTTTTCTTTGAATTCAATTAGCCCAACTAAGAGAATCATAAACTGAAAGCAGCTCATGTTTCTAGGAATCTAGATGCTTTAGACTTAACCATCATTTCAAAATTTCAATCTATCAAATCCTTCTAAACCAATCACACCAAGAAATAAAGCAAGAAACTCCTTAAATTGGCCCTGATCAATAGGCTCTCTTGGAAGCTAGGCCATGTATCTTTTAGATGTTGAGTTGCATATCTCTTCCTGGTATATCGTACTCTTTGGGAAAAAAGAGAGTAGTAAACCTTTACCAAAAAACCTCATTTCTATCTGTTCTTTAGTTCAATAATGCTTGAATATGCTTTGGACTGACTTGTAAATTGGCTCTTAGAAGGGAATTCTATAAACTCCGAAAGGCTGCTACAAATGAATATAGACCTAGATTATTTATTTAGCAGATTAATCTCCTCTATTGATGAAAAAAAATTTATGATCAGTTGCGTAAACTTTGTGCAGAAGACAAGGTTATTAAGGATACATCCATTTCCAAGCTAAAATCACTAAATGAAGCTAGTTGCTATGAGAATGAATGTGTTATGTAATCTATATACATATAATTGTCCAGAAGCAATATTTATTTTCTACTGTTTTTGATTCTTTATTACCTATGGCGGAAGCTCACTTTGACACTGAGGAGATTCCTACACTGTGATACAACTGGAGCTGGATCAAGTTGTATCGGAAAAAATAAATTTATTTTGAAAGAAAATAAAGTTTTTGTGGTGGGGTGTTTGAACACAGGGACCACATTCAAATGCACTATGCGAACGCTTACAAGCGTTCACAAATACAGAGAATGAGATTTGTGTGTTTGAACGGCCTCGAGCCCGTTCGAGCGCGCTTGTTCGAATACCTGCACGCGTTCGCAAATATAGAGAATGGGAAATCCGTGTTCGAACGGCCTTGGGAGCGTTCGAACGCACTGCGGCGATAACACTGTGTTTTTAGGATTTTATTTCTATTGTTTGAGTCCAAGGAGTGGTCTCTAAGTATTGTGGAGCACACCCTAATTGAGTTATGAGTTATGTTATAAAATTATATTTTCTTTTTTTATCTCTCTCTCTTTCTCTCCTTCTTGCTCTAACTTTTCATCGTCTCCTAACATTTATTGGTTAGATTTTCCTCCTCGTCTGTCGCGGCCATACTTTTTTTAGGAGCGACCTCTTCTTTTCCTTCATCCTATTCCTATCTCTCATCGCAATTATCCCCATCCACATATCATCTTCTCCTCCCCTTCCATCATCATCAAGATTTCTCTTCAATCCAAATAACCAATCTATCCCCATATCGGTCCAGTTCGTAAGACACTGTCCTTTGGATTACCTTAAATTTGCATGCCATTATAGAGTATCTACTGTTGGTTGTGTCTTGTAACATGCAATTTTGTGAATGTCTTAAGTGACTCCAACATTGTTTTACGCCTTATTTTTCTTTTTGGCAGACTGTTTCTGCTTTGTGCTATTTGAAATAGAAAATTCGATAAGATATGATTCTCGATATACTTGCTATTACTTCTCAAGAATTATTCTCAATGTTTGAAATAATTTTAGCTGTTCACTCTTCAGCATCAGCAAAATCATGATAATCTAGTAGCAGTCACTTGATTTCCCTTAGTATGAGGCATCTACGATACTAATATGTTGTTACTGTTGTTCTCTCAAATCCAGTTTTCTCCATGACAAGGTGAAGCCGCATGTAGTGCACCGTGATATTCGCGCTAGTAATGTACTCCTTGATGAAGAATTTGGATCACATTTGATGGGGGTAGGCCTGTCAAAGTTTGTACCATGGGAGGTGATGCATGAGAGGACTGTCATGGCTGGTACATATGGATACCTTGCCCCAGAGTTCGTATATAGAAACGAACTGACGACAAAGAGTGATGTCTATAGTTTCGGTGTGCTGCTTCTAGAAATTGTTAGTGGTCGTCGACCAGCCAAAGCCGTTGAATCTGTTGGCTGGCAGACTATATTTGAGTGGGCGACACCTCTGGTTCAATCTCATAGGTACCTTGAGCTTCTTGATCCACTCATTATGGACATACCTGAGGTAGGGGTGATACAGAAGGTTATGGATCTCGTGTACTCCTGCACCCAGCATGTCCCATCTGTGCGGCCAAGGATGTCGCATGTCGTCCACCAACTACAACAGTTGGGGTTGAAGGCTGCGTCTGAGCAGCCAAGAAGCGGAACAAGCACCAGTGCTGCCTCTCCCATGTTGCCATTGGAAGTGGAAACGCTTCGCTGAGCTTCCTCTCCATTTTATCTAGTAAGCTTCTTCCATAGCATACGGCTTTGTGTAGTTGATATGAGTCAGAGTCGAAAGATGATGTCTGTACTATGATAAGCAGCTAGAACCAATGTATTCTGTTACGCAAGTTAACAAATTGATGGATCTTTTGAATTTGTTGAACATACTTAATTTTTAGGTTGAAGCTCTAAAGTATATATTCAGGTGAATGTTTCACTCTCTACTAAAAATTGATATGGAGCTCTGGACTCGCATTTTTCTGGCTTTATGATATTATTAATAGCTGAATCTTGTAACCTTTATGATATTATTATGATATCCTTAATGGTTATGTTATCATCAAGCTTGCATCAAGCACTAGCACAGTTTATCTCTGGACGGGAAATTGCGGCAGCTAGATTTTTTTTTTTACTCTATTTTTTGTGCTCAAAATTTGCAATTTGCTCCTCTTTAGAGTGGAATATTATCCAAGCATAGAATCTACGAATTCACTTTTAGCAATCTGCAGAACTTATCTGCTGCCTAAGGCAGAGCGTGGTTAATAATTTGAAAAAAAGTACAGGTTTAAAATAAAAATAGCGAAATTTAAACCAATAATGAAGAGGTGAAACGAAATTCACATAACACTGATACACCCAGCAAATTTTCTAATTTTATGATGCGAGAAAAGGTTAAATAGAAATTTATCATTCAACCTCTATTATTTATCTAAAACATCTCTGCTGTAAGTTTTATTAATAACTATAGATGCACAATGACCGTAATACTCTTGAATAAGTTTTATTAAATTAAGATAAAATTAAATGGAAAATGGGATTTTAAAATTAAATGAGATGAACTTTAGATTTTTTATATATTATTTTTAAAATTAATAAAATATTATCTATTTCAATGAAGGCTATTAGGATAAAGTTTAAGTCACAATATTCTTTTTAGGAGTATAAACAGTAATAAATTAAAATGCAGGTTGTCTTTGATAGATTTCCCAAGATGTGAAAATAAATGGAACAAAATAGAAATAGTCGACAATCAGGCGTCAGAGTGTAATTTTCCTCTTTCATTTTCTTTTCAAACTCTCCGAAAATAAAGTTAACCCTTGACGAGATAAATATATAAAAGGGGCGATACGGTTGCGAAGAAGCCGAAGAGATAAAGTGCGGAGGACTGGGAAGCATGGACGGACGGCGCGAGATGGCGTTAGCTCCGACGGCGTCGAACCCTAATCCGTTCACGCAGCTGAGCGCCCATGTCAAGAACCTTGAGAGCGGCTTCCGAAGCTGGCTCGCTCGCCAGCCGATGCCGGTCGAGGCCGCCGTCGTCACCGCCACCGGCGCCATCCAGGGGGCCGCCATCGGCGCTATCATGGGATCTGTCTCCTCCGAAGCCGTTCTCGCCCCGCCGCCCAACGTCGCTCCCGAGGCCATGGGCATGGCCTCCCTCAAACAAGCTCAGGTCTGAGTCTCTGCTCCTTTGATTGGTTCTCTTTCCTTTTGCTCTCTTTATATCTAAATTGTTCTCTTTCTTCTTTTTCTCTGTTTTCCCCTTTTAATTTGGTGGTAGATTTAATAAGAGTCTTGCCTCAAGACTCAAGGATTTGCTGTATGTGTTAACAAATTTATATCCTAATTTTCTCTTTTTTCTTCTTTATTTTTTTGGTTTAGGCTTTGGCAGGCGGACCCTTGGTACAAGCCCGTAATTTTGCGGTCATGACTGGTGTAAATGCAGGAATATCTTGTGTCATGAAAAGGATAAGAGGAGTGGAGGATGTCCAGAGTAGGTAAGCTCGCACATAAAGGGGTCAAAGTATAATTTTGTAGTCATTCTTTTTGTACAGTGGCTGTTTTATCATAAAGTTAGATGAATTTTCACATGGACAATTAGACATTATATGCAGATATGCTGCCTTCTTTGCCCATCAGTATTTAATTCTATCACGCCTATTATATATATGTCTTTTGGGAAAATGATGATATTATCTATTCCTGTTGGTGTTGTTGACCTTACTAGAATTTTATGTGAGAGAAGCATCTTTGTAGCTTAGGTGGTAAGGCTTGCTATAGTGCGACATGGTGTTGCAAGTTTTGGTAGTAGGAAGAATCACTTGATAATGTAGATAAGGCTGTGATATCCTGTCCTCCAATATCCTGCAGTGATGACTGTATTGTCCTGTACTTACAGTGACAGAAAATAAATCACGTTATATCAATTGTTTCACAGATCTATGCCAATTATCTCTAGTTATGGTTGCTAAAGCCATCTGTAGGTCTTTTATTTTGATGTAATTTAGTGTTGCCTGGTTCATTGCAAGCATGATGATTTGATGACATTCTCTGTAAAAGTTAAGGACCTTGATGTGTTGAAACTTGTGAGCTTTCAAATTAGGAGTTTCATTTTGATGCTTCAAGTAATCTGACGCTATGAGCTTCTTAAAATTAAAAGAAGAGTTCTCTTGATATTCTTTTGTTAGATAGTTTTGTATGTTTTCAACTGTTTGTTTGATGTTCTCAAAACTATAGTGGAGGATGATTCAAAATCTAAACAAAGAGCTGAAACATATGCATGCTGTAGAAGTCAATATAAGAAATTTAATTTTATATTAACCTTTATTTGATGAAAGCAATTCTAGGAAACACCAATAATTTTTTTTTCAAGCAAGCACTATAATGAGTAAGAAAGACATCTTAAATTTGTATGATGCTTATGAGTTATGAAAGCAATAGTTGCTTGAAGTGAGATATAATGAATGGGAAATTCTGGTTGAAGATGTTGCTTCATTTTGCGTTTTACATGATACTGTTGCTATAATGCATTTATTCCTCTAATTTGTCCAAATAAAGTCTAATGACAATATGCAATTCTTTTAGACAATGAAAACTCATTAAGTATCTTTTAGTGAAATTTAGAGGAATCATTTTCCTTCCTTCTGAAATTGAATAAGAAATGCAAAGCTTGGATGTTCTTGATGAATCTTTATGTGTGGCATGCTGAATAATGAATTTAAGTATGACTTATTAGCTTTGCTATTGAAAGACAATAAGATAGTTTTGTTCCCCTAATAGAAATTCCTAATTGTGTTACCTAACAGGAAATCCTAGCTCCCCTACTTATTGAAATGCATATAATTTGGTTTGGTATTTTTCATTATTCAGATGTGAAATTATGGGTTTAAATAATTGAAATCTTGTTGCAGCATGGTTGCTGCTTTTGGTTCTGGAGCTATGTTTTCATTAGTCAGTGGTATGGGGGCTCCTAATCCTGTAGCCGGTGCAGTTACCTCAGGGTTGGCTTTCGCAATATTCCAAGGTGGCTTTTTCATGGTAAGCTAGTGGAGGCAACTACAAACCTGTAATAGCTAATTATTCTTGCTTCTCTTTGGAACATACTAAGATATTTCCTTCTGATGTATCGTGCAACTATTACAGCTACTGTAAACATTTTTTCTCTAGAAATTTGTGTTTATAATCTTGTGTCTTGATTTTGCAGAATAATTGCTTGTTTGTAGCTTTTCATATATTCTCTTCTTCCTCTGGATGTGATTTTTTTGAAGACAGAAAACCTTCTATTCGTTAAGCTTATGTTTTCTGACGATAGTACATTTCAGTATTCATGATAATTGTATGTTTTCCCAAAAACATAATTGTTTACTTAGATCAAATAATTGAGAATGCTCCATAGGAGATATTCTGATTTAATCAGAAGCAGGAAAGGAAAAGGAGAGCACCATTGTTACTTCTGACACTGACAGAAAAGGAAATCTTGGGTAGAGAGGGATTTTGACAATAGTCTGAGAACTTGCGAATTTGGATATGCTAAGCACAAGATGTCAAAGGTTGTAGATGCGGATGGACCTAGGGAAAGGGTTTTATGAGCTGAATATGTAGTAGGGTTAATTAAGAAATAAATTAATTTAGGGTTTTCTGTTGGATATCTGATTTGAGATCTAAAATAAAGTTAAGTTGATTAAGAGTATGTGATCCTGGAGACCAAAGTTCTTTATTTTAATGAAATGTTAGAAATTCTCGATGACAAAGAAAATAGCTCACTTCTTGCTGGAAGAAAAACAATATGCTATGCATCTGAGTTCTGACACATAATGACCATGGGAACAGGCCCTAAGAGTATTGCCATTTTGGATATGCAGGAACAAATATTAAGTCTAGAAATAAGAGTATTGCCTTTTCTGATATACTTACGGCATCAGTCTAACTTGTTATGGGGATGGGGCCTAAGATTAGTTTCCATCTTTCAGACTATCCATTTATTTTTGGTCTAAGGTAAGAGTACAAGTTCATATTAGCAGTTTTATACATGGTGATTCTTATATCCTTCTGACTTTTCATTTCAGTGTTCAAATAGATCACAAAGTAAAGGTCCTGGTATCAAATAATATCCTAAAATAGGTAATTCTCTGAGGTGACTTTTATTCTTCTGCTAAGTATGATGCACCATGAAATCTCGCAGCTAGGTCAGAAATTCTCCCAGTCACAGCCACAAACTGAGGACCTGTACTACTCTCATACAAGAAGCATGCTGGCAAATCTTGGCCTCCAGAAGTATGAGAAGAATTTCAAGAAAGGCATGCTTACAGATCGTACATTGCCCCTTCTGACTGATAGGTAAAGTGTCCAACTAGCTCTCCTTAACGTTGATAAGCAGCAGTCTAGAATTTTAGTACTTATACAAGTTACTCTGTCATCAAGCTTATACTTTTTTGCCTGCTATAGTGCTCTTAGAGATGTACAGATTCCCCCTGGGCCTAGACTTCTCATTCTCGATCATGTTCAGAGGTTTGTAAACAACTTGGAATTTGGTTGTTCCAAGATTTTCTACTAATTTAATTTTACTCTCCTATTTGTTTATTTCTTCTTTTATGTTCCACAGGGATCCTGAGTTGACGAAAGGAAGGTGAAGTTGTAGGGTCTTCGCATATTTCTCTGGTTGAGCTTCTAAGGCACTTAAAAAGATATCAAAACTTACAGTTATTGCCTAGTTGCAAAAGACATGAATATTTAGTCAGGTTTCTTTTGTTCTAGAAATGGTCAATGTCAACAGTGTGGTTCTCTATCTGATAATTTTGTAGTTTTCTCAATGTATTAGAAACAGTTGAGTTGGATGACTCTGAATGCTGCCAACTCATTCTTAGTGAGAGTAATCAAGTTAATTCAAATGCTTGGAAGGTACTTATCAGCTGGCATTCCATCTCTCTGATGCATAAATTTCACATTACTTTGTGTGGTGCTTATACTCTTGATACCATCAACACTGTATGATCATGGCTTCAAGAGGGATGAGCTGAAGGACACCACCGGAGGTCTCTCTACCTTTAAACGGTTGTTCTACTTTTGCCTCCTTTTCTTTCATTAATATTCAATTCTAGATACTACTAAACCATGCTTTGTTGAAGAGGAGGATTTGATGGATAATTCTGATAATTTCTATATTTGCTGTCAGCATAAGAATTGAAGTACTGATGTGCACTTGAATTCATCATTTTCTTTTCTTTCTCCTCCATTGCCATCTCTCAGGGCAAAAATTGTGTATCTAATTTGTGTCCTAGTGCAGTATGATGCAGATCAGACATTGCATATCCATGCGACATATCCACTTATCATTTTGATTCTGAATTAGTTCAAGGATTCAGATAGTAAACTTTATAACCATAAATATCTTATATGGATATGGATACAGATCATAAAAGAATCAACCAACCTATAATTTATTTTGCACTCTAATGTGCCCCTCTGACTTAATTTAAACTTCCCATGTTTCTCTAATAATTAGAAAAAGAAAAGAGTTAAATTATAAAGAAGTCCTGGAGGCTCAGACGTAATAATTCATGGATAAATTATATTAATATCCCACGCAATCGATGACGCCTTCTACTTTGTCTCATAGCAGGCTAGCAGCACACGTAGGACTTGGGATTAGGACAACACCATCATCGTCTTCGCCTTTATCTCCTTTCCCATGCCACGTCATGATCTGGATCGATAACAACAAGACCTATCTCTTAATATTTATCAAAATAAAATAGACGAAGCTAACGTGCACTATTTATTGTGTCACTACGAAGTAGAAACTCTTTAGTTTCACTTATAAATGTAGAGAGACTTGTTATAAGACTAGATCTCTGTGGGATTTCTCCATCTTTTCTTTGCTTGTATTCTCTCGGATTTATTCCGAGTTTTATCCATGTAAATTAGTAATAAGGGTGTGATAAGGGATGGATATCTTTATTCCACAAGATTATGTTAGCAAGCGCCAGGAGATGAAGCGGAGGCAGAGGCAGCATCAACTCCAGATCCAGACCGTAGTCGTCAGCGATGCCTTTCCGACGCCGACTCCTAGCCAAAGCCCAAGTGGCCCAAGTGCTTTATCTTCTTCTCCTTTCTCTTCCGTTACCGGATCTCCGAAGGATGCAGTAGAAGGAGCTCATTTTACTGGCCATTTCTTTGATTGGTTAAAGCCTTATTAGTGAACAAGATTGTAATAAAAATGACTCTTGTCACGTTTTAATCAAACTGGATAGTTATCATCTATTTGCTACTGGTACTCAGTTGGAAGGGTAGAGTGTAATGATTTTGATGATTGCTTATAAAAGTACAGTAATCCTACATTTTCATCATTTGATTAATGTCCTGTCTTTGATAATTTTGTACAAGATCTTTTTCTCAGCTGTAATATTTATATAACACATATAAACACTCTGCTATTGTTTTAATTAACTAGCATTAATCTTAGTCTATGATTTATATAACTCTACTAATTAAATTATTAAAATATCCTCAGAAAGATTTTTGCCATATTTTATCCTAGAATATCTCACAATATCAAAAATCTCTTCTTAGATCTAATTATATTATCTTATTGCATTAAGAGTAATTTAGGTATTTTAAAATTTACCTTTAATATTCTAATAAAAATGTTTTTTGATTGATACCCATTTGTTTGAAAATAACTTAGTTTAGTTAACTTAGTGTGTCATATAAATATATAGAAAAAAGAAAGATTGGGATTACAAGATCCTTAAAAAAATGAGAATATAATGAAAAAAATGATGGAAAGATAGAGTGTTATTTAAAAATCTCCCTTTCCTGTACTCATATTAGGTAGTTCATATATATTTGTTCACTGTCTACAGACTTTCATAAAATATATGAGAACGTAATTGAGTTTCCCGTCTCTAAATCACTCTATTTTTTTTAATATCGACTCATTTCAAAATTTTTAATTTTCCATATTTTATATATATATATATATTATATTATATTATTATTTATTATAATTATCTATTTTCATTAAATAATTTTAATTTTTATCAAAATTTAATAAATAATTTTTACTTGTCAGAGACGAAGAAGAAACACATATTTAAATCTGTGATGATGCACCAAATCACACTAGCTACTTTTAGGGCTGTCAAAATAATCGAGCTTGCTCGAGTTTAGCTCGATAATACTCGATTAAGCTCGACTCGAAAATATACTGATCCGAGCTTAATCATTAAAGCTAGACTCGAAATTAAATTCGAGCCAAGCTTGATCCCGAGCCGGCTCGAGTCGACTCGAATATATATATATATAATATGAGTAATATCAAACTAATATGAACCATTAGACTAAACCCTTTCACCTATTTAGAATTTCAGTCATTATTTTCTGACACAATTATCTTTATTGTTTGTAATTTATATTTTGGTTGCTTGTAGTTTTTTGACTCAATTATCTTTGTTATTTGTAATTTATATTTTAGTTGCTTGTAGTTTTGTAACCCATTTATCTTTATTGCTTGTAATTTATATTTTGGTAATATTTACATCTTTATAGTTAAATTAGGTTTTATTTTAAACTTGATTCAAGCCTAAATTAATTTAAGCTTGCTCAGGCTCGAAAATGGTTTAAAATTGATAAGGTTTGAAATTGCTAATTGAGTAGCTCGTTTAAGCTCAAAATTGGCTCGAGTTTGAAATTGACTCAGATTGAAATTATTTTAATTTAAGCTTGATCACAAAGACATGCTCGAAATTAATTTCAATTCAAGCTTGATTAGAGCTAGACTTAATCAAGCTCAGCTCGTTTACACCCCTAGCTATTTTTTCTATAACTAAGAAGGTCATGAGATCGACTCTAACTCTAAATAATTATTGTAAAAAAAAATTACTTAGTAGTCGGTAGTAGCTTAACTCAGTTCAATTAATGGCTCGGCAGTACAGTGCAGCGCAGAAAGAGTCAGCTCATTGTCGAGCCTATATTTATCCTTCAAGCTCTTGACTCATAAAAAAAAAAATCAAGCTAGCTAGCCATGTCGGATACTCAAAATAGAGGAGAAAAGGAAAATAAAAAAAGAAAAAGGAAGGAAAAATAGAAATCAATGACGCGAAGAAATTCTGTGGGGGGAACTTGTTTGATGTAATTCCTCAGCGGTTCCCATTCTTGACCATGAAATGCTTCTTAGGGTTGCTGCGTGGTGGACCTCTTGACGGTGGCTACGAAGGAGACCCGAATGACTTCCACAAGGTTAGTAAACGTCTTTGTATTTTTCTTGGAATTTCCAACACGCGTTGGTTTACATATGAGGAGACTAGACTAGACTAATCTAGTATCTTGTGACCCCAAAGGACACGGCGAGATTATATTAGGGCACCGTCTTCCATCTTTCCTAGTTCCACAAATATATAAATATTAATCCACGTTCGATCCTTTGACTTGCAGTTGCTACAATTGTGTGTCTTTTGGAGGGTTTAATGGGGCAATAGATCTCTTCTAATTTTAGGTTGATTAAAGTTATTTTTTAAGTACATCATTTGCTTTGCAAAACATATGTTTAGTAGTAAAAATATATGGTGATTGTTAGGCTACATCCATGTGACAAAGATGCTCATCATTGGGAGAATCTGA
Organism: Typha angustifolia; assembly: GCF_048772165.1. Taxonomy (NCBI): domain Eukaryota; kingdom Viridiplantae; phylum Streptophyta; class Magnoliopsida; order Poales; family Typhaceae; genus Typha; species Typha angustifolia. The sequence continues at coordinate 4,022,358 of NC_133239.1, forward strand.
TATGACACCCTGTTTGTAAAGCCATGAGGATAGATATCAATTGATTTCATTTCAGAAGAATCCAATTCATTCCATTTGGAAATGAAATTTTCATTGGGTGGAACTGAAATGAATTCAGTTCACTTCTGTTTGTGAAAACCAACCTCAAAATCATCAGATTTAGTCATGAAACCAAATCAAATCGATTCTGACCTTCTAAGCATGATCTTTTAGAATCCAGATTTCCAGATCCATTGAGCTATAGGATTTTGGGGTTTCCAGAAGGGGGTAAGTAGTCGAGAAAGCACGTCTTACTCTTCTAATGGAGATATCAAGAGGTGTGTTTAAACATAAAAGATAAAAAATTACTGCCCTCTAACAACTTAAGCTTTTACATTTTAAAGTAGTTGGCGAGTTAACAAGAAGAAGCATCTCAAATTCTTAAAAATCACATTAACATAATACAAATCTGAAACAACAATCTAATTTGATATGTTGGGTCTTCATCTGGCACTTAAAATTGAGTCTGAAGAAGACTCATTTAATGACTCTATTGCTTCGAGTTCAATTGTGTGCTCATCCCTCCAATTTGGAGAAGATAGGAAGGGCCTTTGTGGCATGTCCAAATCCTCCAAATTCCCTTCTAACATCTCTATGACTTTGCTCATGGATGGTCTGTCAACAGGATTCATCTGTATGCACCATAATGCCACTATAACCAACTTCTTTGCAATACCCTTCTCATCATCACTAGCATCTCCCATTCCCATGTCTCCTCCTAGAATAATCTGGTCGTATATCCAAGAAGGAAAGTAGAATTGGCTTGAACCATTGGCATGCTTGTCTACTTGCTTCCTCTTTCCAGCCATCTCCATCAGCAACATTCCATAGCTATACACATCAGATTTGTATGAGATATTCCCAAATTTCTTGTAGAATAACTCGGGCGCGATATACCCGATGGTTCCTCGTGCAGCGGTAATTGATATGATGCTGTCTTCTAAAGGATAAAATTTTGCGAGTCCAAAATCCGAGACTTTTGGGGTGAAATTGTCATCAAGTAGGATATTGTGGGGCTTGATGTCAAAATGGAGGATCTTCATACTACATCCCCTATGAAGATACTCGATTCCCTGAGCAACCCCAAGTGCTATTTCCTGCAACTTTTCCCATTCTAATTCATTGTTCTTTCCATCTTGAGAAGATAGATATTTATCTAAGGAACCATTCGGCATTAACTCGTATACTAAAGCTCTTTTAGACCCTTCTGCACAAAATCCTATCAGTTGCACCACATGCACATGATGAATTCTTCCAATGGTTGCAACCTCATTGATAAATTCCTGCCCATTAGCTGTGGACTTGCCTAACATCTTTATTGCAACAAGAGTGCCGTTTGCAAGCTTACCTTTGTAAACAGAACCAAAACCTCCCTGTCCAAGTTTCTCCTTGAAACGAGCGGTCATCTTGAGAAGTTCCCAGTATGAATACCTTGTAGGAATGTGATTCTTGTACTCACATAGGAATTCCTCAATTTTTTCATCCATTGCTAGATGTCTCCGTCTTAGTTTATAGATCAAAAACAGTGAGAAGCACAAGTAGCCAACTGCTGTTCTTCCTAATAAATAATAGCCTGGACATAATAATCAATCAATTTGATTAGAATGTATAGTAGACTAACTAAATAAAGCTTATCACCCTTGTAAAGAGTGTTTTGTATTATTTTCCTTACCAAATACATGTATGGAAGAACTAAGCACAGAAAGCATCCCTGTCAAAAATAGTACGAAACATCAAGAAGGAGCAATTCAGGCTACTGATGGAAAAAGCTGATACTCAATGTAAGTTTTATATGCTTACCATTTGCAACTGATAATAGGAATTCCAGGAAACCTGCAATGTTATTTAAGTAGCCTTAGTAATGCAAAATTACTAATATTGAATTGCTAATGACCATAACAACAGGTACCATTTGAACAGAATCAGTTATCTTAGTTACATTTGAGCAATATGGCATGTCAACTATCATTTATTGGTGAAAGAGAAGAAGTAAAAAGGATCCTCTTGAAATAACTCATCGAGTGAAAGCAAAAACACTGCATTAACCATTTTTAGCACTTACAGTGACTTGAATCAAATGGCATAGGACATGAAGACCTTGGGTTGAAAGCATAGTCACCAAACTGGAGGACTACACCATCTTTCAATATATCCCGGATGGTGGAGTAAGTTAGATTCGTCAACCCAGTGTACTGTATAGAAGCTTCTCCTACAACATTGCAATCCTCATGGAGATATCCCACTGAGAACCACCCCACTAGAAGATAATTATATTCTGCATTCATGTGGCTACTGCCATTCTTACAAGGAGGTGAAGCCACATAGGAAGATTCGTTCACTGGAACTGAGCAGTTCACAAATACTACGCTGTAGAGATAATTGGATGGAAGATATGGATCGTATTGAGACCCATCCAAGTTATAATCGGTAATAAAATCATCTGGTACATAGGAGCAATTGTCAGCAAGTAGGTCAGGATCAACAATTCTGATTGTGTTGTTCTGGTAGCTAATATCCTCAACGAAATACTTCTTTCTATTCAGTTGTAGAATAGTCTGATTTCTTTCGCAGATCAGCTGATGCTGGGGATCTCCGCAGTCCTGAGGATCACTTTTGAAGCGGAATGGGTAAGTGATGTTTTGTATATTTCCACAGGAAGAGTTACAATCTATTCCATCGCTATAGACAGGCACAAAAATTGAAAATTCCACAAGAAGCAAGCATGCTATTTTACCTACTGAAAGGATGAAGTCCATAGCTAATTATCTGTGGATGGAAGTGGGAAAGAGTAGGCTCTTCTCTGCTAGAAAGAATTAACTTTGATTGGATAACCTCATAATTTATAAACAGAGAAGCCAGTGAAAGTTGGCTTCCTAGAAAATTCTCATGATTTTATTTTCCACTTATGACCTAGTCAGTGTCCCATTATCAGAAAATCCAGCTGCAGTCAAGTTTGTCAACAGTGTATGCTTTTAAAAGTCAGGAATGATAGAGACATTTTGGTCTTCATCCTGATAATATTTGGTCACTAGGAGTGAATGTGAATTTCTCAATCCTTCTAGGCAGATGGTTTTCCTGGCAAGATCTTTAGCCTTGGCAATCATCTTTTTGGCTCTACAAACCAATGAAGCCAAGAACACTTGCTCAGTTTACAGATGTTCTGCACGAGGTCCTGATATCCGCTTTCCTTTTTGGACAGCGGCGCAACCTCGGCACTGTGGTTACCCAGGATTCAAGCTATCCTGCAACGGGAGCAACACCGTGTTACAGCTTCCATCTTATGGTGAAGTTTTAGTTACATCCATCTCTTATACGCTAAATCGGCTCACCATTGTTGGCCCCAGAAATTGTATAGAAGGCCTTCTCTTGCAATTCAACTCATCAGCCACTCCATTCAACTATGAAAGCATGGACCCTCCTTATGGTAATCTCAAGTACACGTTTCTAAATTGTTCTAGCAATGTGACCTCTGATGGATTCTTTCCAGTCCCTTGCCTGACTAACACTAGCGAGAAACCAGGACATTATGTTTACGCAGTAGATTCATCTACGCAATTGGGTCTGTTGCCGCAGTCCTGCCAAAGGATACATACTCTTGTAGTTCCTTATTATTTCAGGCATGGTTATGGATACTTTGATTATGACACCCCAGAAATTGCTGATGAACCCTACTGTTTCTCACGTAATTACAATTCATGTCTCTTCCTTTCCTGGAGTGTGCCCGGATGCGAATTTGGTTGCCTCAACTGTGGCTTCAAGAGCAGTACTAGTAATAAGACACTCTGTTTTGATCCATATCCACCGTACAATGGAGGGTTCATTTTTGATAATAACTCAGGCATGTTAACTTTTCTTCTATTCCTTTTTCTTCTTTCTGTATCTGTTAACTTATTGTGATAACATAGCAATCGTAGACAGAAGAACTTAATGATTTCTTCACAGTTATGACATGGCCTTTTGAAAGATAAAATCTATCCTGCTGTTCAAGCTTTGTCAAATTTGAGAGATATGTTATGTACTAACTCTAGCCACAACATAATTAGTCATCATAGGAGTGGAAATTAGTCATCTAGATGTAATTGCTGTTTCCTTATTGCACTGGATTTGTTTGTCTCTATAAGATAGATAACCTTTACAAGATGTTACTTTTTATTACAACTGATTGAAGCTAATTATCACAAGTTCCTTTTGCAGGGAAGAGCACCAAACATTTGATGATAATAGGTTTGTTTATATCTGCTTGACTTTCTGAGGTACTATTTTGGTCTAAATATATATTCAAGATTATTAGTAACTCTTAATTTTGTGTCATACTACAGGTATTTGCACAGCCTTCGTCTTTATCACAGTAGCAATAGCTACAATGTTTAGTGTCTACTATTTCAGAAAACGTGGTAAGGAGAAAGAGATGGAGAACCAAATGAATGTTGAGAGGTTCTTAGAAGACTACAAATCTCTCGGTCCCAAAAGATACTCCTATGCTCATATCAAGAAGATTACTAATCACTTCAAGATTAAACTTGGTGAAGGTGGTTATGGTAGTGTCTTCAAAGGTTCACTTCCTAATGGACAACAAGTTGCGGTAAAAGTCCTGAAAAAAGATTCTAGAAATGATGGACGAGAGTTCATAAATGAAGTCGGCACAATCGGTAGAGTTCACCATGTAAATGTGGTTCGACTTTTAGGATTCTGTGCTGACGGAGTCCGACGAGCTCTTATCTATGAGTTGATGCCAAATGAATCTTTAGCGAAGTTTATTTCCTCGGTCACGGTTCGGAGAGATTCATTGAGCTGGGGGAAACTGCAGGATATTGCGGTCGGCATTGCCAGAGGAATGGAGTATCTTCACCAGGGATGCAACCAAAGAATTCTCCATTTTGATATCAAGCCTCACAATATTTTGTTAGATGAAAACTTTATTCCCAAGATTTCTGATTTTGGGCTTGCCAAGTTATGTTCTAAGGAACACAGTGCCGTGTCAATTACCGCCGCAAGGGGAACCATTGGATATATTGCACCTGAAGTGTTATCTAGAAACTTTGGCAATGTGTCATACAAATCAGATGTATATAGTTTTGGAATGCTGCTGCTGGAAATGGTTGGGGAAAGGAAGAATAAAAATGGAATAATGGATGACACCCTTGCGCTATCGATGTATAATCGCCTGTGTCAAGAGGAGAAGACAGGACAAGAGATTGCTGGAGAGGAGGATGCATCGATTGCGAGAAAGTTAACGATAGTGGCATTGTGGTGCATACAATGGTATCCAGTCGATCGACCATCTATGAAGATTGTGGTGCAAATGCTTGAAGGGAGCATGGAAAGTCTGGAGATGGCCCCTAATCCTTTTGCCTACATGTCAACAGCTCCATCAATTGAACTCGCAAATGTTCCCTTTCCATCTCATGCCTCAAACTTGCATGCAATATCGGAAGAAGAAGAGGAAACAAAAGTGGAATGAGTTCGATATTGCTTAGATGACCTAAGAGTATGGAGATTTTCTGAGAACCTAGTGTAATCTTTTCAAATTTATTATGTATTAGTACTTCTGTTTCACTATTGATACTGTATGATATATGAAGTGTAGTCTCATATGGAATAAAAAAGTAAGACGCAAATGGCTTATATGACACTGTGTTCCGAGCTTACATTCTTAGGTTTTGAGAGTTTGATTAAGTTCCAGTATGCATCTCTAGTTAGAATTAGTTCATAACTAGAGTTTTGATGCTGCCTGACCGTATGAACGACATAAACAGAGCAAGGCTTTCTAAAACTATGTTAGCGTCTACTAACTTGATTTTGTAACCAAATACTAGTGTATTCAAAAGCATGATTAAAATTGAGATTGAGCAAAAAGATGAAAATTGAGCAGAAATGTGAGGTAATATGTTCTTTTCTTTCCATATAGAACAAGTTTAGGCCTAAAGGGGATTTACCATTTTACCCACGACAAGACCAAATAGTAAAAATGGTACTGCCCACCAACAGGCAGGCATTGGGCACATCATACGTACAAGCACACATTGCATGCCTACAAAACTGCATATATTGCATAGTTACAATACTATACTACATACATAGAAGTACGTATTGTGTATTCATAAGTACGCAGTGTATATGTACACCCACACATTGTATATATAGGAGTGCGCATTATGGAATAAAGATCATAAAAGGTACATATTTCTTGAAATAACCTACATTTTTTTGTGGAGGTTAAGCTTATAATATTGTTTCGGTGAACTACATCCATCAACCACAAGGGATATTTTAGTCAATTTATATAATATGTCCTTAATCTCTACTCCTTAAACTAAAATAAGGAACATTTTAATTCAAATTTGTATCAACAAACATCCAAAATTTCTATAGTCTTTGAAGGTACCTAAATTGAGGTTAAAAAATAAGTGCATCTTAAACGTGTTTTAAGCTAACCCCGCTTCAAACGGCACCATATAAAGAATAGTCAGTCCAGCAAAGGAAGGGTAAGGAATCATTCCGCGTTGGAATTTTAACAACTCTTTTGCGTGATAGTGATACTATGCAAATGAACCTGTCAGGCAATCAATGGAGATGTTGACGAATTAATGACAGATGATATATATATATATATATATTATACAAATAGACTTTTGATAGAATATATTAAAAAAAAAAAGATGAGCAGTGAAAGTACAAGCTTCTCAATTCCGTGTGTTCTTTTTTTCCTACAAATAGCTCCAATGTCTACTGCTTCATGGTCAAAGTCTTCGCTATTCAACATTCTTCCATAGAAAACGTTTGAGAGATGATTTGATTACCAACAACTTGGCACCTCTGTGGATATTAGCTGCTCTACTCATTTAGCCTTGTCTGTTTTGAGGTTAGTAACGTTTAAATTGGTTCATAAACTCTTAAATTAATTCAGTAATTAAACAAATTTTTTTAAATCTTTTTTATACCTAACTAAATTAATTTTTAAAAAAATTAAAACTAAAAAATAAAACTGACTAATTGAGTTCGATTTTTAACTCAAACCAAATAAAACCTAATAACTAGCGACATCCTTGATAATTTATTCTTTATACTTACAAACGAGCAAGAAATATAAGTCACTTACAATGGGGGCTTTGAGTATATTAAGCCTTCAGAATTCAGACTGCACCTGGCTCAACCCGGCTTGATTTTATTTCGGCGTGAAACCCCCCGACCGCGACCACCGGTCTGAATCGGAGTTCAAACAGGGCTGGAAGGCCCACCAAGCCCAGTAGGAAAACATGATTTGAACAGTGAAAATTTTGCCTCTTAACAATAATTAGGATTCTGATAATTGTTTAGCTGGCTGTTTAAAGTGGGAGGCCACTAATTCTCAATAAAATAATTTTCAGATTTGATCATTACTAAATTGTACTTCCTCAGGAAAGACAATCCATCAACAAAGAATAGAGATATATGGATTGTTTGATAGAAAGAGATGATCTATTAGTCAAATGGTGGCATTTCTATGCTGCCATCATTTATAAGTCTAAAGGCTCAAACATCCTTTCTACCAGCCTCTCAGCTACATCAGAATTTGGCAAGAACATAACACCAGCAATGCTGACAATTCCTGGGTTCTGGTTGTTGAGCAGAGAGTAAGTAGCGGCAAGCCCAAACTCTGCATTCAAACAGAAGTGGAGCAAACCACGAGGGAAGATGAGCTAGATCACCATCCCCTAGTGTCTTCTGAAATAGTTGCCCCTTGGTGTTGAAGGCCTGGACATTTGGTGGCAGAGATGATGTTCATTGTTGACCAGATGAAGTTATCGAGATCGCCAGCGCCATGATAATGTTAGGGTTCTTGCACTGGAAGCCGTTCATGAAAAGCTTCCTTCTTTCACCTTGGGTTGCCATGGGTGATGGGGACATGTATGTTGAAGAGGAATGCCATTAACGAAGCATGTCAAATTGGAGAAGCTGAGGAGAAGAATAAGGAAGGGTGGCATATGATTTAGGAAAGCTTCATCTTGTTCTCCTGATTGCGTACTTGGTCTTCTGTGTGTAGCTTACATAGTAGAGCAAAGGTACGGGATGCAAACAAATGGAAATGTGCTCTGGACTCCTGGAGTTCACTCCAGGATTTGCTTTGGAATATGCCAATAGAATAGAATTGCTTAAAGAATACACGCTCTCTGTTTCAACTTTCAACAACAAACCAGGTTTTTTTTTAATCCAAAACAAGTTCCTTGCAGAAGAAGTACACAGGAAAAACTTAAGGAAAAAATTGTATTTTCCTATGGCCTAGTTTTTATCTCTATAGATTAGGGTTGAAAACGGATCCGATATAGATTGGATAGTGATCAACCCATATTCGAATCCATATTTTAATAAGAATACGAAGTCAGATACCGATATTTGACGAATAACAAAATTTAAAATTATATCTTAACTAAACGAATACAGATAATTTTCGAATAAAAAATCGAACCTTAAATAGACATTGATCGAATTTTAAACGAAATATGATATTTTATTTAGACATAATTAATACAAAAATATTAAGAGTTTTATAAAAAAATAATTTTTTTGTACGTCAAATACACATAAATTAGAGGAATTAATTTTTACAAATAATATATAATACATCATTAGTAATAATATCAATATTCACTATTTAAATAAACAAACTAAAAACTATAAATTATTTTAAAAAATATGTGGGTAAACAAATATCCAATATTTGTATTCGAATCCGAAAATTATATTTAACCCGTATCTGAATCTGTATTCAAAATTTTTTCAAAAATTCTATCTGTATCCGTATTAAATAAATTTTTTTTATCCGAATCAGATTGGATAGTGGGACGGGTTAGAGTTAATCCTACCAGTTTTCACCCCTACTAACTAGACATGCTCAACATTGAAATCATAAATAGCCAAGTTCGCAAAGCCTTATTTTCCCTCCATACATACAAACTCATCACATAATTTCAGCAAAAGGAAAGTGAAAGCTCAATGTAGGAACAACGGACTAGTGCTATTCCATCAACGGTATATGAATTTTAACTTGAATTATAATAACTGTCACTGTGTCTGAATTTAAATGAGAAGAGAAGAGATAAACAAAGAAAATTACTTCCTTTTCTTTTCTTTATTTGACGATGCTTTATCCGATGATAGGTTAACAGAATTATTATCCAAACCATCCTTATCAGATGATGATTGGCCACACACTTCTGCTACCACGAACCCAGAAGAGTACTTTTTGATCCTCAAGGAAATGAGAATACTGGATGCAATTCCAAGTAGAGGAAAAAGATACGAGTAGACCTGGGATTTCTTAGAGCCAGATGTGGAGGCCACAGCTGCACCAGCTAGGCTGCCAATGGATGTATTCTGTAGGATCATTGGTAGGCAGCCAACAATTGTTGGAAGAAGGAAATCAACAAGAAAACTAACTTTCGTTGCAGCTAAAGCGTAGTTGATGACATAGGAGGGCAAGGGTGAAAACCGAGCAAGAAGCACAAATTTCCAGCCATCTTGTTCAACTCCTCTAACAAGGAGATGGAAGTATTTGCTACTCTGTGCCCACTCCATTGCTGATTTAGAGCTCCTGAAAATTGCACTGAACAAAACAAAGAATAAAAATGCTGCTCAAAACAGAAAGGTGAACGAAAAATTTGAAGCATGCACATGGCTGTAATGAATGACACAAAAGCATGATACTAGAAACAAAAGGTCTTTTATGCAGGTTATATTCTTGGCACATGTATACTACATTTTCGTGTTCTTTCAGTCCTATAGTCTTCACACATGTATACTACATTTTCGAGTTCTTTCAGTCCTATATGTCCCTTCACACAATGCTATGTGAAACAATTAATTAAAACATGAATTCTGTAATTATATGGGTCACAGTAATCGGCATTATAAGCTATTCTTTTCTGTACAAACTAAAACCTGACCAGCAGGGATTCCTTGTGGTCAACTGAACAGCATAACATAAAGATGCAGTTCATTATAGGGATTAGCATCATGCCTAGTCAACTTATCTGTTATAAGACTTTCTATAATGTAAATCTTCAGTTGAAATCTCAACAGCATGAACCTCATTGTGGAAGACAAAGGTGATGCTCAAAATTGCAGTACATTCCCCTCTTTTCTGCTATTAGCCTATTAAATGTTTACTTATTAGAATGTAGTGTCACAGAAAAAGCACGTTAGAAAGCTAAATTGCATTGCTAAAAGACAGGAAGAGAATTACAAAAGGAAGAAGATTACATCAACTTGTGGTTGTGATTAGTTAAAGTTGTAAAACAGAATATCACATTATTCAAATATTAAATGACATAAATAATTTATAGAAAATTAAATATAAAAACCCAAAGAAATCTTCGTATAATAGAAAATTGGTTGAAGATTGCCTTGACTATAGTAGTACAATAGTATCAATAAAACATGAATACAAATTTAAAGCATCAAGTAGAAAAAAATTCTTTCTTCCAGTAATGATGTTGGATAATTTTATCAAACAGTATAACAATATCATGCATGTTAAGTGAATATAGACGATCTCACCACAATTTGGCTATAATACGACTTAAGGATCAGGAGAAAATAAAAATAAAGAAAAAAATCAAACATTTATCATGATATCATGGTTCACATGATCACAGCACAATGAGAATGCACCCAGTAACTATAAGAACGATAAAAAAACAAAAAAAATTCTGCATGAAGATGGATAATTTCACATTTCCACTGCTTTGAAAACTGAATTGAATATGCCCTTCATATTTAATTTCTATACTGACAGGGCATAGGGCTATATGGAGTTTATCGTAGCTCTATCAGGGTATGTGTGCAAATTTCGGACTTTTAGATGGAAAGTCTGTATACATCAAACTTTTGGGTGTCTTGCTATTCAAATTTATCAAACAAAAACTATCAATCAAGTTATCTTTTGTGGGGTATATGCCCTAAACCCCCAAAAAAGGTTGTAATCTTCAAAGGAAGCATATCCAAGGAACTTACATTACAGAACTTTACTTGATCGTCAATCCACCATCATCTATCAATTTATTCTCTTTCCATGTCGGCATATTTACATTTAGGTGCTGAAATAAAGGTATCTAGGTCTTTCACCATATTCATATAATGGTATGGGATGCCAAAATAAATCCTCATAGATTCCACTGCACATAAGGATGAAACATTTACCTATTTAAAACTGAAAAAGACAATATGGATAAAAAATTCTAGTCCCATGATTTTGATGCTTATTAGGGACAAGAACAATACAATAGAAAATTAACCAATACCCTTATACCATATCAACAAAAGGGTAGAAAGCTAGCTCACAATCCCACAAGATTAGGCAGAACAAGTGCCTTAACGCCTTTTCATGTCAAACATCTTCTCATCATCCTCTCTGGGAAAGCTTTCTTCCTCATTATTCTCAGAGAACGATTGACTCAATAAGTAAATCTTGGAATACAAGGGTTAATTTATCATCACTTCTAGTCTCAGGTCTCACTTAAATTTTCACCAAAAAATCGAACTTTGATACATTACAAGAGGAATTTGCCAAAACTGAGCAAGCAATTGGGATCCAAATAATTAAAAATATAAATCAAGTATCATCGCAGTCCCCAACAAACTATTTTCAGATAAAATCTTCAATACACTAAAAAGAAAAGAAAACTACTTGAGTACGTTATTCCATCTCACCCTAACCAATATAAAAAAGAACCCCTAAAATATGAAGAAATCTAGATCATTTCTTCATGAAAGAACTAGATATATAAGGGAAAGAACACTAACCGTCCGATCCAGAAGGAAAGGGAAGCGCCGAGGACCTTGGCGGAGAAGACGCAGAGGACGGCGGGGAAGAATCCGAAGAGGAGGGAGGCGCCGGCCTCGAAGAACACGGCATAGGGTAGGCAGAGGGCCAAGGTGAGGGTGTGGGCCGCCACGTAGACGGGGATGGCCCACACGCCGAGCCTATGGGAGAGCTCCCGAAAGGTCGACAGGACGGCGTCCGGGTCCCACCCGTACCGCCGGCTCAGGCCCACGATGAGAGCGACGGCGAGTATTAACGAGCCGGTTCGGAGTAGACCCTTCGCCATCTTTTATCTTTCTTTACCTTTCTCCTCGTCCTTCTTCTCGGCGTTCGGGAGCGGCGAGCTATGTGATTTGGTTTTGCCCCCGTCTCGTTGGAGCTTGGGTTCGTTCCGCCCTCCCTCGAAGTCTAATAGTCTTACTCTTGACTAATGGATGTGCGGATTAAAGTCGACGCCCGATCCAACATCGATTCGGATAATCGGGTCTACGGGCGTACCTAGATGGGACCCATTTCCGCCTACCACAATCCAACTTCGATGGCCAGCGAAGAACCCGAAGTTTGGAAACCTAACCACGTGATTGATATAAAAATCCGACAGGGAGAGGAGATTGCTTCGAATCTTGATAGTTAATGCTTCGACGGCGCATGGGATTTGGCTCGTATCTCTGGGTCTCCCTGGGATGCAAGTTGGATACGTGACTCACTAACTTGGCCCCGTCCCTTTTCCTTCTCAAGAAAAGAAAAGAAACAGCTCATAGATCTCAAATTTAACTAAAGATAGGGTGTTATATACAAAGTCCCCTAGTGGTTATTATTGTGTACTTTATTAGTACAGCTGCGAGTGGTTTGGCTACATCTCCTGTTGAATCGAGAGTCTGGAAGCAAGGGTAAGGATTCAAGAGAGAGAGGGAGGGAGAGAGACAATGGGAGAGTCCGACCACCCGTACGTGCCTCGAGATCTGCAACTCCCGGGCTACGTGCCGTGCTTCCTCTCGCAGTTCGACATCGTCGTCCCCTACCTCGCCTCCTCCCTCGTCGTCGTCGCCCTCATCTGGCTCGTCTCTGGTCCTTCTCTACTCCTTTTTATCTACTTTGCTTATTTTCCCGATTGATTTAACTGCTACGTACCCAGTTAACCATAGATCGAATCTTTCGCAAGCGCTTAATTGCTAAAAGGAACTGATCTCTTTGGCATGCTCCGCTCCATACCATCTTTTTGTGAGAATGCGCGTGAAAAAAAATTATTAACTTTTTTTTTTTAGTCCGCTGTTTTGTCGACTATTTTAAAGAAAACCCACTCGGGATTTCTTCCGTTAGGCAAAATTTAGCTGACCATAGTGGTAATTGGGTTTTTGGATTGGTTTCAGGGCGATGCGGGAAGATTGCAAAGATTGATAGGTTGCTAATGTGCTGGTGGGCGTTTACGGGGCTGACTCATATTATTCTAGAGGGGTACTTTGCATTTTCTCCCGAGTTCTACAAGGAAAAAACTCCGAATTTCCTTGCGGAAGTCTGTAAGTACTTATACTGTTTCTTACTTCAGATCCCCCTTTAGAAATGAGACTACACTTTGTGGGAATCTAGGTATATCAGAGTGTTTGATCATGATGAGTATTTACAGGGAAAGAATATAGCAAAGGTGACTCCAGATATGTCGCCAGAGACGCAGCAGTTGTTACTGTTGAAGGAATAACTGCTGCAATTGAGGGTCCAGCTTGCATTCTTGCTGTGTAAGACTTGATTTGCTCTCTGAAATCTCTTTTAGTTGTAATGAGTTGTTTGCTTTATAGTTTTGGAATTGTGCGTCTTTCCATCATTTGCTTTCTCAAAATTAATAACATTTATTATAGCACCTGAAAGTATAATGGGCTAGAGAAGGGGGGAAGGGCTCATTACTGGGTTGAAATAATGCTTCTACATAAGTCAATATGGGTCCCTAACGGGTGTAACTCACATGTTTCTAGTTTGTTTAGTTATTGTAATTCTTTGCATCATCCCCTAATAAGTAATTAAGTATGATGTCTTTGTTTGGTATATTAAGTGATCTACAATGTGTCTTCTTGCCAACAATTGCTTCTAGTGCCTTTAGGAAAACCAATATGATGTTCCCTAGTGCCAATATATGATATTTGAAGGATAAGGTTTGTATGAATAAGTTTATGGCTTCTAAATGGTGCGTGCTAGATTTTTTATTTGATCAGCTTGCTAATACTTGTTATTTAGTGCCACAAAAAGAAGTAGTCACAGAGGTGTAACATTTTTTGAGATCCTTTTCTGCAGATGAGCCTAAATTATGGCTTAAGTAGCAGCATATCTTAGTCTTTTGTTGAGCAGAGAGGGCGGTAATCCGAGTCAAGCTACACCAAGCTGGGGTGACCTTTCAGCAAGATCCATGGGCTTTAGGCTTTATTTGAATCCAGTCTAGACCAAACTGCATAGACAGTTTGGACTTGGTTGACCTCACTCAGTCTTGAAATTTTATTATTTATCAAAAATTTAAGCTGAGGCCGCACAAAACTTAATTGATTTAAAAACTTGATCAGACCTAGTTGGCTATAGAAAGCAATCTTGGAGATGCTTTTCTGCATTGGCAAGTCTGTCCGATCAGGTTGACCTGTTCTTTTGCATCCATAGACTAGGTAGGTCTCAGCCGGTAAAAATAGGAAGTTTATTTTTATCAGTAGCCTAAAGAGTAAGTTGTATTATTCTTTTTGTTCTACTTAAGCTAGCAACTTTTTTTTTCCAATTACTTTTGATTTTTTTAAAAATTATTTTCTGATTTATGTAGGCTGTTCTTCCATAATCCTGTTCTAACTTATTAATTTGGACAAATCTATATGTGATGCACTTATTACCTTTCTATTTCCATTTGTTATTTATCTTATGTGTCTATGGTAGATATGTTTCGGTAATCTTAATTCTTAATAAATTACCTTCAGTGTCTGTGAGTGAACTTCTCTTCTACTAATCTTGATTTGGTTTATGTGAATGAGCCAAATTTGGATTTCTAGAACAGTTGTGTGCTTGTGCCTTACATTTTAGAAAACCTAATTTCAAGTTATCTTCTTCCCATGTCTAGTCAAGTCCTCCTTTTTATGTTTTTTTTTCTCTTAAAAGCCCCCTGGGCAAAGCTTTTGTTTATGTGAATGAGCTAAATTTGACTTTTTTAGATCAATTGCTCACTTGCGACTCTGTTTTAATTTTTTAAAACGAACTTTAATTACAAGTTATCTTCTTCCCATGTCTATTCAAGTCCAATGTTTTGAGATATTTACGGAAAATTGTTGCTTGGTTGGGTGAACTTAAGTGCAATTAGGAAGGTAATCTATGCAAGTGTAGTTTTCATAGCAGGTCCCTTCTGATTTTTTTTACAAAGGAACTTAACACCAATTTGATTCCATGCTAATACTCGATTATTCACGTGTCAATTCTTTAAAGGTTTTTCATCTTTTAAGTTGTGCTTTTGTTAGAGCAAACCATTATTGTTGGGCAAAGACTTAGATGATTATGATCTTTGTGATATGAACTTTTTTCTTACACACATCAACCAGTTATTTGCTGACAGCTCCACGGGGAGAGGTCTGATGTCAGCTTCTGTATCTCATGCTTTCTGTGACTGGAAGTTGTGCTATAAATAACATATGCAATATTCTTAACCATTGGTCACCCTGTGGTGTTCATTTATCTTGTTATGATCTACATGCTGAGATGTAACTCAATCATCTAAAAGAATGCCCTGTGTAACATAGTTTTGAATGCAAGTCGATGGCAGTTTCGAAAATGCAAGTATCTTGAGTTAAGATTTTTCCGGTGAAAGACTATTCTATACGTACAATATTGCATAAATACAAGAGGTTACTTGCATGGTGATACGAAGTTCTGTTGTACATCAAAATATCAAACTATGCACAATATGCATACTAATACCTGTATGTGTACAGCATAAGACAGAAACATTACTTACTCAAAATAGTTTTCCTTCAATTTATTAACATATACTTTAACTTAGTAATTTGGGAGTATGTTGCCATTCTCTTTCTGTCTATTAGCCTGTCAACCATGTTAGTGATTTGATCCAACTAGGTAGTGTAAGAAAGATAATCGTGAAGTATGTTTCTTATATGTTGGACAACTAGCCATTCCTGTTCAATGACATCTCACAAGAACTACTTTGACTGTTGCAAGCGTTAGGTACTTCCTTTTATCCTTTTTCGTTCTCTAATATTAACGTTGTTTGATACATCACAGGTTTGCAATCGCAACAAGAAAGTCTTACAGTTATATTCTCCAGTTCGCCATTTGTCTTGGCCAACTCTACGGTTGCTTGGTTTACTTCATTACCGCATATTTAGAGGGCGACAACTTCTCAACCAGCCCATACTATTACTGGGCATACTATGTTGGAGCAAACAGCTCATGGGTTGTTATACCAACAATGATTGCAATCAGGAGCTGGAAGAAGATTAGCGCAGCATTCCAAGTTGAGAAGAAAACAAAAACTCGTTGAACTCGGATTCATTGAGAATTTCGTGCTAAGCAGAGTTAGAAATTTCGGTGCTACTACTCCCTCATTTATTATATGAAGCACACTTCTGAAACTGTAACTTTTGTGCACTTTGATGTCTTGAATTAATTTGTAATGGAGGTTGATTTGTTGAATAATCTGTGTAGCCGCAGACTTATCATGTTGGACTCAATATTGCCAAGAAATTTTTTACCTTTTTCAGCATTAACTAAGAAGGATCCTACATTATTTGATAAGCTTTTCGTTCTAAAAGCAAGATTGGTAGACATACTGGTGATTCAACAGCGGCAAAATTTGCTTTAAAAGGAGAGGGCCCCTTCCATGTTGGCTAATGTACGCTAGTATGTCAATTATGCATATAGATTATGGTTTGAAATGATATAATGTCCGATAGATAAAAAAAAAACATAGTTGTATATATATATAATTTTAAGAAAAATTAAATTTTGCATCCTCTTGTTTTCTCTTACTATTGTTATTTAAAAACCCTTGTATTGTCTAATATTTAGGGTTCATGGAACGGTCTTTAAAAAATCAATTGAAAGGATTTTTGTGCCAATAAAAAGAAAATACTAGAGTCCAATGGTGCATGTTTTTAGATGTAGGCAAATATTTTAATACCCTTCTAAAATCTATAATCTTAATTTAACAACTATAATAGCTAGTTTTTGCATCATACTAGTTTCTTGGTACCGATTCTAAAACCATATTATGTTTAAAAATAGCATATTAGTTAAGAAGATTTTATTACGTATGCCTAACTTTCGGATTACATGTTCTTTTTTCCCGTTATGATTTCCCTCTCTTAGATTAAGATTTCCCTCTCTTAGATATGATTGTGATAGATATGATTAGGCCTTAATAGTAGGAGATATTATTTAATATTAAACTACTTAAATTTGATTATTTGGAGATAAACTTCAATCTAAATTTAATTCTATATCCCTATCTATTATTAAAGTTAATTTAAATTAATCTTAAACTAACTAGAGATATATATGAATAATAAAATTTAATTAAACTTTGGTCAAGTTAATTATAAAAAGACATCTTATTATGATATATATACATTACTTCCGGATAAGAATATATATGTCTTTTATTTAATAAATTATTAAAATAATATAATTATAAAAAAAATAATATATTAATGTAATATATTTAAAATATAATAATTACCTATTCAACCAGTAATATCTTTTAAGTTTTAACCATTAGATCTTCATTAGATAAACAATTAAATTAATGCAACAGGTGCAGAAAATGCTTGGGTCTTGACATTTCTTATCCTGTTCCCATTTAGTTTAATATTTCTTTCATAAATGATTATAGTAAGATGGCCTCAAACTGATCACGTGTTTCTCACGTGATATATATAT
Source organism: Typha angustifolia (assembly GCF_048772165.1). Classification (NCBI taxonomy): domain Eukaryota; kingdom Viridiplantae; phylum Streptophyta; class Magnoliopsida; order Poales; family Typhaceae; genus Typha; species Typha angustifolia. The sequence continues at coordinate 4,040,104 of NC_133239.1, forward strand.
ATATATATATATATATATCCAATTCAGTTTATTCCCAATGTGAACATGGCCCAAGAGGTTCGATATAACTCTCGGCTTATCATTCATTCCTCACATAGAGAGGAGGCAACGGCCCACGACGACGCCTCATCAACCGTAATCACTCCCTATCCTTCCCGTGCGACCCTCCGAGCCTTTCTCGGCCTGCTAATTTACCGAATTACCCTCAAAGATAAACAATAATGCAAATCGCGGACCGTCTCGTTAACACGCCCGCGTCTGCGTCTTTTTTTAGCTCCTCTCCTCCTCGTCCTCCTCCTCGTCGCGCCAGCCGGAGCCACGAGATTTACTCGGCGCTCAACTCCGGCGATCTCCCTCTTCCTCCGCAGACGTACGTGGTGAGCTTACCGGCGGGGATAGCTATTCCGGGAGACAGGGGCTAGTGGGGGTAAATCTCATTCGGAATCTTTACACCTTATCCTGGCATTATAATTAGCGAGCCTTTACGTATTGTATCGGAAGACGTACAAAATTTATCTTGATTTATTCCTCCTCCTTTGTGTCTTGTGCATGGATAAGTAGATTTATTCGATCGACATATGCTGGGTATCGACGGAGAAGGATGGTGGGGAGGTATAAGGCTCCTCGGCCCCGTCGCGTGACCGGTTCGAATCAGCATATCATCGAAACCGTCAGCCCGCCACCGAAGCGGGTCTATCAAGTCTGGAAAGGAAGCAATGTGAGGTTTCTTACATTCTTTGCCACCATTTCTCTAGTTGGTTTTGTTAGTCTTTTCTCAATTCAATGATATGTTGTCAACTTACTAGTTATTCGGAAAGCTTAAGACGTCAGGGAATGTTATATACTTATATTCTAACACTCTTATGCAATTCTCAGCTCGAGATATTTTAATAGGCCTAAGAACTAAATTTTGAATTCAATAGGTGAATTTTCATATATTTAAATAACAAATAGACAAATAGGCTTGGCTGGATTCAAACTGAGGACATCCTGCTTTGGTAGCGTATTAGTTCACCCATTGTTTTTAAAGCTTAAGTTGATATCATCTAACATCTGATATCAATTATTATCTTAGTATTCACATTGTCATGAAATTGCGTGAGAAAATCAAAGTAGGTTGCATTCTCCATAACGATGTTGAAGAATCTATGAAGCAATTAATCTTCATGTATTACCTTTCATCCATTTCTTAAGAATAGGTTGCTTCAGATCTTGAAGCGAGAAATACACCCAGATACATATTTTACATCTCTTACTTTTTCAATAACTTACCAGTCAACCAACTTTAATTTTGATACTCTAAAACTTGTCGACATATCCTCATTCTCATGAATGTTTTAGATTATATCTGGTTCTCATTAGTCCTAGGAGGGGGGGATCATCTAATCTGTCTTTGCCTTGGCAGAGTCCTACCCCTTGGTTAATTTCAGTAATTTGGATTGCTACTGAGACATGCCCTTTTAAACTCAAATAAGTCTAACCTTGCATAATGTGTTCTTGTGTTAACATGATTGCATTTTGTGTACGCTTTAGATTTCTAAGCATCAAAGGCATGTAAAAACATGATACTCTGGTTTGTCTAACTAACGTGTACTTGGTTTGCACGCAACTGATATTCTTGTATTGTAATGAGTTAAAAATAACTGTTTCATTTATCTTTCTCTTAACTTTCTTGTAGTTTGGATAGCAAATTAGTTTGTTAATTGTATTTTATTGGAAGTTAATAGGTTAGCTTTTTAATAATTCTGCAGATATTCTGTCTCAGAGGGAGGCTTATATTTGGTCCAGATTGGAGCTCATTGTTGATTACTGTGGTTCTAATAGTTGTGCCAGTTATCCTATTTGCTGTGTTTGTTTCACTTAGGTTGGTTAACGACCTCCATCACCAATTCGGGAATCTCGTTCTAGCTGCAGCTGTTGTTTTCGCAACATATGTGAGTTTCCCATCTGCTGTTTTATCTACCACTATACAATAATACTTATAACATCAATCTTTATTCACTTTGTCTACTGTAATTCATAGTTTATCAATCTTTTTATTCACTTTACCAATTTGATGGGGATTCATTCATGAAGTGTGGAATGTTGGATATACATTAAATGATTAGGGAGTAGTATAATGGTCCAAACATGTCCAGGAAGTTTCCTTTAGTTCACCAAAAGAATGATCTGGTTGAAGTTGGAGGATAACTCATGAATTTATCATCACTTGAAGCTGCAATGAGAGGCTCACATTAGGTATATTACATGCAGTTAGTATCCTTTTTGACTACTGCATGTTATTACCCTTACTTGTAAAACTATGTATCATCCAAGAATAACAATAACATGAAAAGTTCTCATACTAAGTTCTTCAAATATTCATTGAAATAGTTTCAAAAATGGCAAGCCATTTAAGGATTTTTACTGGAAAATTTGCTCTTTTATATCATTTTCTCAGTTTACTTATTGTACTACTAATCAATATGCAGATTTCTTATCCGTGTAAATATATTTTGTGGCTGGTAAATGCCTTTTTAATATATCATTTCCATTGATAAATCAAATTCATATATTTACAAACTTTTAGTCATCCTTCTTGAACTCTCTACCTTTCTGAAAGTTGAATTATTATAGCTGGGCCTAAAACTGTCCTTGTCCAAAACAAATAGTTATGATATTATTAATCCTCATTCTTTCTTACAAGGAATTGAAAAGTCCATATAGGCCAAGAACTATGATATAGAAGTTCAAATTTGGAAGAAAAGCAAATCTTTAATTCGGAAGAGGAAGGACGCAAATACCATATTAATCAAATGGTCTATGTTGTACTATTATTTTCTATCTCTTATCTTTGTGTTAATCAGGATAATCATTGTTTGAGATTTCATGGAACTTCAATGCTCTGTAAATACTGACAGTGTTGTTCTTTTGAAGTATAATTCAACGAAGTTGAGCAAACAATCTCTCTTGCAAGTTGAGCTTGTCATTTTCTTCCACCTATCTTGCCTATTTAGGTTGTTGGGTAGATTGTTGAGTCCTCGTCTATTCAGACACCCTCCTTAAATCAAGCAAGATTGTATTCTTATAGGATTTCAAATATTGGAGAAGCAAAGTGGATCTCTACGCATTCCTGCAGAGCTGCATATAGAATTTCAAGTATCAGACAAGAAATGTTAACTAATGGTCCTTATATGTCTGTGTAAAATAGGGCGAGCTTAGAAGTTAGAAGGAAACATGTAGAATCGATCTTCAATCAGTCACAGGATTCTGTCATTCCATACTTCAGTCTGATCAGCTTGTTACTTTCCTGAGCAGTTCAATTGATAAAAGAAGAATTGTATGAAATTCCAACCACTAATGTCCTCTATCAATCATCAGCTGACCTGATTTGGAAACATGTTTTAGGAAGTTGTACATGTGGGATTCAACTATCACATATCTGAGAAAACAAGAGGCTGGTTCAGTTTTTATTCTCTTATGGATGACCTTTATATTATGTTTATTAGTCGATGAAAATAAAATAATAATTACACGCCGCAACTATCTGGAATTACTTTTCTAGCATACCATACTCTTTTATCTCTTAAATAAAAGCAATAGTTAATTGGACTGTTTGATGTCCGATATGTACAGGTTATCGTTCTTTTGTTTCTCACTGCTGGCAGAGATCCAGGAATTGTTCCTCGTAATTCACACCCTCCAGAACCAGATGATGATGGTGGCATCTCACCATGTTTATCCACAGAGTGGACTGGAAGCCAAAATGGCGCATCATCTCTGCCACCCACTAAAGATGTTCTTGTGAATGGTGTTGTTGTCAAGGTCAAATACTGCAACACATGCATGCTGTATCGCCCTCCTCGTTGCTCCCACTGCTCAATCTGCAATAACTGTGTTGAGCGCTTTGATCATCACTGTCCATGGGTTGGGCAATGCATTGGAAAGGTGTGCTTTTGATACTCTCTTCTTTTGCTACCTCAAGTCCTTTAATCATTTTAGACTAGCAAATCATGTGATTCCTTTTAATGAATAATGATATAACTATGATCTGTCGATCATAAAATTTCCGAGATGCCAATATCTCTCATCTTCAAGGATTTTGTGACTGGATATACATGTGTGGTTACTGGTTATGCATTTGCTATGTTTTTTCTATTAGCTTTAAATCTGCATAATATTTGTATATTGAAATTATGTTGAAGATGTGTGTTTGTACTCTCTTTGAGTTAACAAATTTTAACTTTTGTTGCTGGTTTTCTGCCCAAGTTCTTGCAACTTCAAAAGTCAAAGAGTATATCTACTTGTTATTTAGTTTCTCGTGTTATCAGCTGTTGATGCATACCTTTGGAAGTGATATTGTTCTTCCTTTTTTCCTTCATGGCACTAAGCTTGACAAAGTGATCTCACAAGATCAACCATTTTTTTTGGGGGAGTTGCTATGATCATCCTACTACAAATGACAGATTATCAATTAGATTTCAAATTTTGTATTTGCTTCTTTTCTATAAGGCAATGCCAGCTGATCAGTTTACTTTTCTATGTGCAGAGAAACTACCGCTACTTTTTTATGTTTGTGTCCTCCACAACTCTACTATGTTTATATGTCTTCACATTCTGCTGGGTGCACCTCAAGAAGACTATGGATGCATACAAATGCCAATTATGGACAGCTATTATTGGATCACCTATTTCTAGTTTTCTTATATTATATACCTTCATCGCGGCTTGGTTTGTAGGAGGGTTGACAGTCTTTCACCTTTACTTAATTTGCTCCAATCAGGTTTGATTTTTACTGAAGCTATATCTCTCTGTTATAATTTGTATAGGTTGTTCGAAACAAGACCTGAAAACTCTTTTTGACTGCAGACCACATATGAGAACTTTCGAAATCGCTATGATGGTAAAAGAAATCCTTATAACCATGGATGCGCTACCAATATCATTGAGATGTTCTTTTCAAGAATACCGAAGTCCAGGAACAATTTCCGAGCTAAGGTGAAAGAGGAGTCAGGCGTCTTCTTCTCTCCCCACTCTTTGGAGAATGCTATAAGCTCAGATATCACTAAAATAAGCTTCGATTTAGAGGTAGGTGGGAAGCGGGAGATTTTAGCTTCAGAGGAGTTTGATGATATACAATGTCAGATAGAAAACCTGAGTGGGTTGGAAAGATGTGGCACTCGACCACAGCGCCCAAGCTGGAGTAGTATCACAGACAGCTGGGAAATAACACATGATTTTGAGGCATTGTCTGCTGATTTTGGAACAGAACCAGGATTTACTGAGAGAGTAAGGAACCATGGGAGTTACCAATCATTCCTTTGAAAGGCTTGTCTTTGTACAATGTTGTTGTTAATCAAGCTAACTTCGGAAAAGCCTCAGATTGTAATTACTGGATATAAAAAAGAAAATCAAGATCTGCAACATGCATGCAAGAAAGTACTTTTTGTGGAGCTGGGTTATTTGTACATGTCTTCTAAGGGAAGAGCCAGTTATGTTAGTACTCTTATATGTGAGTCGTGTGTACTCATGATTGTTAACCTGTCCAAGATCTGGGCATCTGGAACAGAATTTATTGGTTAAAAGCCTTGGCTTTTGATGTATGCTTTTACTGCTGCTACATTATAAAGTTGTTGTTCATGTTCTTCCAAGATTCAATTTTTCTTTTGCTTACCCTCTGTTCCACTGAATCCTTAACCATGTAATTCTACCTGGAGATTATTATCTATTCCTAATCACTCCAAAACAATTTATCAGACCAAGCTGCAACTTGGAATGAGTCCTAGAAAATCTTATATCCATGGATGTCTACAATGTTAACCATTACCCTCAGACAATGCCATAAATGTCTCAAAGAATATTGCAGATACTTTGGGTTTATTTCTCTCCTTTCCTTAACTGTAAGAAAACCAGCTCGATAAAATGCTCATGACTTCATGACTACTTGCTACTTTGCTAGATAACTATTCTGCCACTTGCAAGTACATATGAGTTCAATGTATCAGCATCAGTGAAAGATTTGGATGCTCTTGGAGTGGCCTTTGGAATTGGGCCCAAGCCTCATCTGAGAAGATAGATTCTTTCATAAAATACTATCACCTAACAGATCTTCAAGATATGATCGAGGTCAACACCTGCATGGTATATATTTCTAGATGTTTGACAACTGATCAAATGAGATAATATGAAAATAATTTTAGCTCTTTAAAGGAGATTCTTCAATTCAAGGCAAGTGGAATGGATATTTTCAAGGGATTTTCCTCTTAAACACAATTTGGTCTTCAAAATATGACTCAGAAAATATTATGTAGATAATTTGAGCCAACCATAAAGGACTTGTGTCTTCATCAAAAGCAGAGATCTATTATGTGAAGTATTCCTAAACTCACCCTACTTGACGAAATATTTTGGAAAGAAGATTATTTAAAATTTTGAAGTTATATTCATTCCATGCACATATGTGGCAAAGTAGCATAATATGGTTGTAGAATAACCACAAGGCATGAGCAGAATCCTGAAGTTGCCTACAATAACTAAAGAGAACCAAATTCAACTATAATCCAACAACTTGTTAGTTAGATAGACAGGAAGAGAAAAGGTGGCAAAGATTTGATTTCACTTTATGTCCTTGCTTATTCTCCTCATCTCTTACATATTCTTGTCTATCTAACCACAATAAATTCTATTTCTCATGAAGTCAACTAGATGAGAAGCAACTTGAATCAAAATTATAGACTTGGAATTTTGAACCTTTATCTCCTCTATTCAACACTTGCCAAGTGTATTGAAGCCTCATGCATTCGTATTGACCTTACTGTCGGCTCACTACTGTTGACCTATTAATGTTGGTAATAGTCAATCTAGTATCTTTAGCTTTTATTGTTAGGATTTGCTGCCATCTGGATAAGCTGGTAGGCAGAATGTAATAAAGAAAGAGATATATTCTGTGGGGTTGTTAGGCAAGTGGAGATGAGATAGTGTGGAACCAAGACATGCACATAAGATTCTGTCAACTCCATCAGTTAAAGCTTAGCAATAGTATAAAACTTCTATATAAGTTCATGGTGGCAAATACTTGGAGGAGCCAAGAAGAGAAACTGACATCATTTGTTTCTTAAACTCCATCATGGCATTCGGGAATTCTACACTGAGGTGTTTGTTCTTTGTCTCCCTTAAAGGCCTCCATACTGGAGTACTTGGGGAAACAGGAGAGCAAACACCTCATCTTGGATTACTGCCATATGATTCACACCTCTCTCAGCTTGAAGTCTAGAAGTAATTCATGCCAAGGTAAATATATTTCTTCTCCTATTCTGGAATGAAGACTGACCTATTTATATATCATAAATTCCTTGTTTTTTTTCTTTGTTAGGAAATCTTATCATGAGCTTCTACGGCAGTGATAGGGTCAATATATATATGTCAAACACTATTAAGTTTTGTCACATTGCTTTAGTTGCTTGAATCCAACTTCTCAAGGCTCTCAAGGCTAGTTGCACTGCATATGTCTATTTATTCAATAGTCTAATGGTATAAACAACTGAAAAAAACCATGCCCTTATCCTAATTGAGAATCTAAGAAAAACTCATGAAGTGGCTGCTGTAAGAAGGCCTTGCTACTTGTGTTGCCACTGTAAGCCAATTGTGAGGAGAAAGGTGGCCATGTAAGGTGGAGAAAGTTAATGTGTGTGTTTTGTGAGGGAATTTGTGAACTTTTTTTTAACTCCTCTTGGTTTACATAGATCGACTGCAATCCAATTGTCTTTCCTGCTTGGTCATCAAATGATTAAGACCTTTCTTTCTATTTTCCCGCCTGTTGTTTTGTTTATTTGCAATACTATTATCTTTCAACAGCTATGGATATATATATATATATATAAGGGAAGAGTGCGCAGCTACAGTCATTCTAGATTTCCATTATTACATGATCACTCCCATACGATCAACTTTTCTTACTCTAATCAATATACTGATGGTATTTTTCTGAAAGAAATCACACAAGGTATGAAATAAAACAGGAAGACGGCTACTGTGGGCAAAGGCAGGGATTTTGCTAAAGCAGTACAAAACCTCAGCCCGCAACAAATATCACAAGAAAAAGAAAGGATTTAACCAAATCATATGCTGCCATTTCTCCGTAGGGATAATGAATTGTACTCTTATGTTCGTAGTAATTCTCACAGTAATATCAAAATAATAGAATGTGGACTGGATTCTCACAATTGAGACATACAGAAACCAAATCCAATAGTTGTACATGTATAGAAATGTTGAAGTTTGGCTCAAATTTAGAGTTCAGCATTTTACTTGCTTGCTATGACAGTGCATTCGAACAGGCCCTGAGGGCATTTGAACACAGTTTCCAAACATAGGCCATTGATACAAGTGTTTGAACGGTCTAACCACATTTGAACGTAAATTTGAACTCGAGAGCAAATTTGATGCAAGTGTTCGAGCAGCCCAGTTGCGTTCGAACACGAATCTAAACCCAATAACGAACTTAATGCAGGCGTTTGAACATAATCCTAGTGTTCGAAAGCCAGTCTGCATTTTGCATTAGAATTCCTGAGAGTGTTCGAACGCACCTAATAAGCGTTCAAACGCTTTGCGAAAATCATCTAACTTGAATCAGTCTTATAAATAGAAATGTTGGGTTTTAGGGTTTGGTGTTGAACATTTTGCAAGAGAAAAAAATTGTATGAGAGAATCACCATTGTTTAGAGTGAGATTAGAGCTGTAAACTTTTTGTATTTGGAGATTTGCATAGTGGATTAAAATTTGCCCTGCTCGTGGATATAGGCACATCACCGAACCATGTAAATCTTGTCTCTCTATCTTTTCTCTTTATAGTTTGCATCTATTTGGTGTTCTTATTTATGATTAACTTGGGTATAAAAGTTCTCTACAACTAGTATCTTAGATTTAGAGTTCTCATATTGATATTGATATTAGCTTTGCTAATATTTAGTTTACCTTAAATTATTACTATTTCATTTGGATTTGTTTAAGGACGAAGAGTTTTGTTTCCGCTTTTCTCACCCATTGGTTTATTTGCACTAGGATGCACTTCTTTATACTTTCTACGGGAGTCATATCAACCGCATCTCGCCATGGTGGCAGGATCTATATTACTATATAGCTAGATATAGAACACAAATGCTAAATGTTGTAAAGGTGTATGATAGCAATTGGATTTCCTGGACAAGAAGCTATGGTAATGTCAGAAAGCTTATTAACCTGAGATCCTGTTAGGCGGCTTTGTGCTGCTTTGGCTCTCTGCAGTTATAACATTCTGAAAACCCCTCAATCGATGTACTATCATGTTAGGCTGCTGTCTTGATACCTGCAATAATAATGTGGAGCCAGAAGTAGTCAAATGCTGTAAATTGTGAGTATATATATAACCCCAGGCAGGCCCAGTTCTTTTCCCTTAAGTTCTTAAAGAAGCAAAGACTAAGGATCGAAGAGGTTCAAGTGACAACAAGTACTTGGCAACTGCTGCATGAGTATAAACCCCAAAATGTTAAAATGGAAGATACAACCTACCTAACTAAAACACCGACAGATAAACATCCTTTAACACACTAAAGAGAATGCATCTTGAAAATGGTTGATGGTACGAACGATAGTGTAGTTGGAATCGCTTGCACAAATCACTTTGGGAATCTGCCTGACAACAAAAGTTGAAAGGTTTCTTGAGAACCAAGTACCTACTCAGGCAAACAGAAGAAATCTCTCGAGCTATACCTCTCAACAACCTGGATCAAAGGCATCATCCACGTTGATCTAAGGATTCGTTTAGACACTTGGCAAGGCCAATCAAGCAGGGCTCCCACATTTTGCTTCGTGCGTCTTCAGGTAAGAGAATTCTTTCTTATTGACAGATATTTTATTTAAAGTCCAGATTTAATCAACATAAAAGGGAGAAATTTTTTTTCTTTTTTTTTAACGAAAATAACCACAAACATATTTACAAGAACCATGACACAGAAGCAACAAGAAAAATCCCAAGAGAAATAATATTTACACAACTACCGTAAGATGTTCATTTTAAGCAGAACTACTGCAAGATGCTTTGCATCAGTTATATCGATCGTCTTCTCCTTCTCCCTCTCCCTCTCCCTCTACACTGGTGGCAGCTCCACTCCCACCGATTTCAGGGTCTCCGCCTTTAATGGTCTGAATCAGTTAGAAGAATATATATATATATATATCAAGCAATAATAGTCAAAAGTACTTGAGAAGAGTTCCTTTTTAAAAATGCTTCGGCTATACTAGATGCTATTAAAACATGACAAGTTTATAACTTAATTAGTCATCATCGATGCATTGGACTTTTAACTGCCTTGTTAATCCCACCATTTTTCTATTCATCATATTTTCCATCTTAAATTTTCTTGTTTTATATTTTTGGAATGTTGTTACCGCTGCGGTAGTACGTACTGTAATCGATTAATGCTTTGGATTAGCTCAAGGAACTAGGATTGATAGTTACTAGTTTTCAACTGAGAGTACTCCGACGGACTTACAGTCGGCCGGACGCCGGGGCGCGGGTAGGGTCGGAGACGCCGGCCCTGACGGCGTCGAAGTCCTGGAGGTGGGCGATCTTGCGGAAGATGGACTTGTTGATGAACAGCTCGGACTCCCGCACGGCCCAGTCCGGGTCCACCACCTCCGGCACCGTCTCCCGCTTCTTCTTGCTCACCAGCACGTTCGGCGAGTACGCCAGCTGCTGCTTCGCCGCGTGGAGCCCCAGCGACGCCGCCAGAAGTATCAGCCCCAGCGACGCGTAAATCGGCACGTACTCCGCCACGTAGTCACCCCTGCTCACACGTGCGCCTCTTTCATAAATATCATCCAATGAAAAACAAAAAAGAAAATTGATTGATTAATTAATTAATCGATCAACTAATCGGACCTTGGCTCGGCGGAGGTGAGGCGGTGACCGGCGATGTCGTCGACCGTCGAGGTGGCGAATCGACGAGTGCTCGCTAGAGATCTCATGTAATTCTTGGGGAGGGAGAAGGGGAGAAAGAAAGAGTTAAGAGAGATTTTAAAACAAAAAAAAAGAAACTAAAGTTGAGAAAGTTTAGAAGAAGGTTTCTTTTTGGAGAGGAGGTGAGCTTACCGCTGCCCTCGAAGCCATTGCCATATTGGAGTGAAAGACTGCAGTCTGCGGCAAGTAAGAGAAGGATGCAGGAGATTTGGGGGGGGGGAGAGGAGAGTGGGAGAAAGTGACGAGTGGAGGTACACGTGGCGCGGCGAAAGTTGACGGAAGAGTCTAGGAATTTGGAATGGGATAGCCGGATAAACTAATTATAAAATAAGTATTCTCTTTATTATTTACCAAATAAAATTCTTTTTACTTTTATGTTTACTTATATTTTAGAATAATTACGGTGATATAAAGTGAAAAAAATATTTTAAATTTTTTATGAAATTATCATCCTATCTTATTTGATATAAATCAGATTAATATGATAATATTTGTATTTTAGAATGAAATTATTATACTATGTAACTATTATTTTAAAATAAAAAGTTGTATTTTAGAATAAAAAAAATTATCCCTAGGCATATAATTTATTTGTTTGAATGAGATGAATTAGATATCCTTTGCGCCACCTTTGGGTTCGATGATCTTTGCTACTCTAGCGAAAGGAGTAACTGCAACTGCAGGTCTTCCAAGTTACTTCATAATGCTTATCCAAGTACATTTGTATCTGTTATAATATATATATCTATATATATATATTCTTCAGAGAGGTACACAATTTATAATAATAAAGAGCATCAGATTATTACGTATCACTATATTTTAAATTTGGGGAAGCCTCACTGTAGTTCAAATGTGAGAATTCTTAGACAACGTAAGTCTCTTCAACCACCTTAGCCCTTAGAATGACCTCCTTGCCTTCGTTTATCGTCAATTCTAGGAATATCATAAATTCTTATTGCTGAATCAAAGATTGTTGAAATATGACAGGAATGCCATAGAGATCTTTTTCATTTTTTTTTTATTATGAGTATAATTCATGTCGAGACTTAAATATAAGATTAAATGAACTATGAAATTACTCACCGGACGATGACTTTGAATCAGTGATTCTCAAATATACTTACTTTAAGTTTATATTATACTAAACGCGTAAAAGAAAATTTGGGAGAAATAGTTTGGTCTTAATGTTATATATGGGCATGAGCATGCAAGGATATAGATCATTAAAAGGACGGACCTATACAGCAAACTTAATTTAACTTCCATTCAAGTTGAAATCTCTTAACGTTTAATTGGGACATCCCTTAGTTTCACTTTTTTTAAATAACGAAAAAATGTTTAAATCTCCATACTGCCAAGCTCATCAAAATTCGAAAGGATGTTGCGATTTAAATCTTCCAATCATGTTTCATGCAAGATATATATATTAATACCAAGAAAAATAAATCATGTACAAGAAGATACTAACTATTAAGAACATGCTTCTCATACCATGGAATTGACACAACAAAAGAATCATATTTTACTACAAAACTGCAAAAAGATGCACATATTGTAACAGGAACAAGGCGACTGTGCTGGAAATGCCCAGAAACAACTTCATTGTGTAAGATCTCGATGCCTTCACCTTCTCTATTCTCAGAAATCTGAAGTAGAATAGGTCAAACCTGGGAGTGAGCATCTGGATTCCAAGGATCTCTTGCAGTAAGTACCTAAATCTAGTATTTTCAGAAGGATAGGAAAGAAAAACCTCAACACTCCCAATACCAAAGTCAGCCTAGATATCTAGGTCAACCTAGGCTTCAGATCAATCAGAGTGCTTGCCACCCTTACAAAATAATGAAAGAAGTCCTCCCAGGTGGTTGGTCCATCTATGATCTAAGACAGAAGGCTTAATGAATGGGTTCAACCCATCTCTCTACCCATGGGTTAGGAATACCAACGCCTCAACTTCCACATGAAATTAATAAGATATGAAGTAATTCCAAGCAAGCAGGATGAGATCCCAAAGTATCCCTTACAACAAAATCCAGCCCAACCTTCAAGAACTAGGATCGAAGGAATTGTCCACGTTAATCTTAAGCTATCTCTCTCTCAACAAAATCTTTCAATGAATCCGTGACACTCACTCAGAATAGCAACCAAAAGTGTTCTTTTTTTTTTTCAAGGAATATTTTTAATTGCTTGTAATCAGATATTTTATTAAAGTCCAGATTTTGATAAACATAAAAGATAGAAATTTTTTACAAAAATATTATTTGAGGATTTCAAAGCAACAGGGAAACTCCAAAGGAAATAATATTTACAAGGACTGTCGTTTTAAGTACCGTAAAATATTCATTAAGAAAAAAGAAAACTACTGCAGAATACGTCTATTATTCGATCGTCTTCGCCCCCTCTAAACGAGAGGCGGCTCCACCCCCACCGATTTCAGCGTCTCCGTCTTTAACGGTCTGCACCAATTCGAAGAGGAATGTATCAAACAATAGTCAAGACTATGTAATTTCCTAAAATATGCCTCGGGATGACAACTGAAAGGGTTACGATTTTATGCTTTGGCTTGGCTCGAAATTAATTTTAAGCCTGACATTTTGTTTCAAGCTCTAGGGACTAGAATCGATTGATAGTAACTTCCAACTGAGAGTACCCCGACGGACTTACAGTTGGCCGGAGGCAGGGGCGCGGGTAGGGTCGGAGACGCCGGCCCTGACGGCGTCGAAGTCCTGGAGGTGGGCGACCTTGCGGAAGATGGACTTGTTGATGAATAGCTCGGACTCCCGCACGGCCCAGTCCGGGTCCACCACCTCCGGCACCGTCTCCCGCTTCTTCTTGCTCACCAGCACGCTCGGCGAGTACGCCAGCTGCTGCTTCGCGGTGTGGAGCCCCAGCGACGCCGACAGCAATATCAGCCCCAGCGCCACGTACACCGGCACGTACTCGCCCCTGCATTCTCACACGTGCGTGTGCGTCTCCTTCAATAAACAAATACGATCCACTATACAAATACACAAATTACTTGGATTAATCGGACCTTGGCTTGGAGGAGGTGAGGCGGTGGCCGGCGATGTCGTCGACCATCGAGGTGGCGAATCGTCGAGTGTTTGCGTTTGCTAGAGATCTCATGCAATTCTTGGGGAAGGAGAAGGTGAAAAACAAAGAAATCAGAGAGGAAATTAAAAAAAAAACTAAAGTTGAGAAAGTTAATTAGAAGAAGGTTTTTGTTGGAGAAGGGGGTGAGTGAGCTTACCGCTGCCCTTGAAGCCATTGCCATTGCCATTGCCATTGCCATATTGGTTGATGGTTTGAGACAAAGAACAAAAGAAAGCAGAGAAGATCTTGGGATTCGAGGGAAGAGTATACGCTGGGATGCGGTTTTATGGGAGTGGGGAGAGTGACGAGTGGACGGACACGTGGAGGGAGACAACACGTGGCGTGTCGGAGGTTGATGGAAGAGACTGGAGCAGGTGATCTAGAAACTTGTAGTGGGATAGCCGGAGAAGGTTCGAGTGTCACGAGTGATCGATCATTCATCAGTTTGATTTCCTCTCACAAAGAGTTAGCAAAAGGATTTATTAAAATATAAATAAAGAGCAACAAATGTATTGAATAAGATGAGAGCGATGTCCCTTTGCACTACCTTTGGGTTCGATGTTCTTTGCTACTCGTAACGAAAGGAATAACCGTAACTGCAAGCCTTCTAGATTATCTCATAATGATTATTGTAGAATATGGTAATAGTTAGTAGGGTGAAAAAAATTATCACTAAAAATGATATATATTAGACCGTTACTTATCACTATAAGTTAGATAAGGAAGTCTTATAAAGTATCATTAGAATGAAAGTGAGAATTCTTAGACAATATGAGCCTCCTTCACAGTCTTAGCCCTCAGCACAATCTCTTTGCCTGCATCTGAACTTTGTATTTTCTTGACACTAAGCATTTTTATGTTCATCTTAAAATTTAAACATGAGATTAGATAAGTTATAAAAATTATTGACTAGGATAAACAACTTTTAAATATAAATTACTGACTGAGATCAGCCACTTTTAAATATATTTAAGTTTAAAATAAAATAGATACATAAAGAAAATTTTGGGAGGACTAGTTTGGTCAAAAACTCAATGTTATATATGGGCATACGCAAGGAAGGAGAGAGATCATTAAAAGCAGGGATTTATATTGCAAACTTCCATTTACTTCCATACAAGTTGAAATCAAATCTCTAATATGAAACATTGGGACATCATTAAATTTTCACTCATAAAAAACGAAAAATGGTTTAAATCTCCGAGATTCCCAAGCTCATCAAAACCAGGGCGTAGAAGGAAAAGCTCCTTGAGAGAACTGTACAGAAGTTACGAGAGAAACTAAAGAAACCAAGATAAGGAAAGCAGAACAAATTCTAGAAGAGATCAATGGGCTGACAGGCGACGGCTAGAGCAAAAGCAAAATAAGAAAATTAGATGTTGATTGGGCCTGGAACTCACCCATCCAAATATTAAAAAGAAAAAAAAAGGTCCTATTACAACGCTACATCGATAATGACTTCAGACTGCAACTCAAAATTATCCACCGGTACTGGTTCCAACTATATATACATGGAGACCTCAACATATTCACAAGGAAATACTCTGCAATTGTGCAGCTTCAAAAGCAAAAGTCACTAGGCAATGATTCAGAGGGACCTCTCAGAAAAACATTGACTAGGAAAAATATGTACATAGATGGATAGAATAGTCAGGATTGTAAAAAAGCTCATCCAAATGCAGGGACTATGCAGTGAGATTCGGAGTTCCCGCAAGTAAAACCTTCGATTCTAACTTGGGGGTTACCTCCGAAAGAAGCCCCACAGGAGGGGGAGCCTACTTCAGCTCTTCCTGTGGGCATTTTGCCAAGTGAGTTTCCTAAAGGAGAAGCTAATGACTGGGTTTGTTTAGCAAACTGTGCATCGCAGACAATCGGGTTGTTAGTGCGGATGGGAGGTGAGCCGCAGAAGAAGCCCATTTGGCAGCTGGAATCAAGATCTTCGTCAGGGTCATTCTGTAGAAGGCCAAACTAAATATCAGGCATTAAGCTAATTAATTTGTATGAAAATAAGAAAGAGATTTTATCTATTGCATGGATTCAAAAATGGTGAAGTCAGAGAACGACCTTGCCCAAGATAATATCAAGGATGTCGAGAGAGGAATCCACTCGAGACATGGGTAAAATGCTGAAATGGGATGCCAGAAAGAATCAGCAAACATCATAAAGCATAAACAGGATTTGAAATTCAATGTTTATAACTTGCAAGATCAGAAATATATGACATAATATAAACGTGTAGCCACAAGGGCTAATTTGATATTGCCTAGAATTGCTTCCCTTGTCATCAAATGGAGAAGGCTCTAGGAAGCAAAACATATTGTAAATTGTATGTAAAAGTACAGAGCATGACTCCAATATGAGATATATAATTGTGAGTACTATCCTGGCTTTATTCACTCAGATATTTCTATTACTTGCAGCCTTGCACCTAGGAATTACTATGAATGAGGCAATGACAGCAATTTACCAAGGACACACTTCACAATTTACATAAAATAATAGTACCAGCTGCTTCCCTTATCACCAATATGAGAGAAGCCTCTGTGAACAGAGATCTCTAGTCAGTTATATACAGAATCTAATATGTGATATATAACTGTTCAGTACTACACAGGCTTGCAATCAGCCAGATTTTTCCGTTCCTTGTGCTCGGAAATTAATATGAAGGGAGTAATGACAGCAATTTACCAAGGGCACATCCCTCACAGATTGCATAAGAGAGATACATCAAACCAGGCAAAGTAAGAGACTCTTGCATTGGGATACCTCTTCTTAACTGAAAAAACAAATAAAAACTTAATATGTGAATAGGTGGTATGATCTGTTTGTGTTGGTTCTGGTAGAGCCCTGATGCCAGGTGTTTGCCTGGTTTTTTGGATTGTGGTGTTGTAGTAGACTATACACAGGGTATAGCCTCCTGTACTGACTTCTTGTTTATGGGGTTTCAAAATGAAGCTGAGCCTAAAAGGCTATAATTTTAGAAAAAAATTTAAAACTAGCTTAGGTTGAATAACTAACCCATTTGTTTTGGCAGTGGCTCTGTTCATACTTCCCATGAATGAAGGAACCTGAGATGCACGACGAGGTTGAGGACAGATAACATTGGCACTAGGGGTTGATGGAGTAATCACTTGCCATAGTCTTGATTTTCCATCAGATATGCGTTCTGATTGTAGTTGGCAGATAGTATTAAGTCCTGAAGGATAGTGCTCCATTTTGACTGCCTCCTGGAGCAACATTATATTCTAAATATATCAATGAAAGAGCGGGAGAAAGCAAAAGAAAACATCCTACATGAAGCACAATCATCAATGAGGACGACACAAATAAAGCAAAAGGCATCAATAGATGCATCAAGAAATAATAGAAGAATTTAAGATGGCATACTCCAAATCAGCTCAATATAGAACATATTGTCCAACATATAGATCAATATGTCAATTCAGTACCAGAGAAAGAAAAACATTCTACAAGAAGCACCATCATCAGGGCTACTAAAACAAGAAAGAATTGATAAATACATTGACCTTTTAGTGTGAATGTGAAAAAGAACAAACCTCAGAACCTAATCAAAATGTCAAGGAATATGCAGAAGTTTTTTCTGATGAAAATTGAGAAACTAACTAATTTCAGGGGAACAACATGCATTATTACATAAATTTTTGTAATAGCTGGAAATAGTAGAGCACAGAAAGCTAATTGAAGATAAATGATTTACTACTAACTACTAAATTCTCTCTCCTAATTTAACGGTTAAAATTGCATTTCTTTAAAAAGTTAACCAGAAGTGTCGGTTAATATGACTTGAAGTACCGGTCACCCTTTTAATTTGTGAGGGTAAACTAGTCCTTTTTTATTTCTCTCCTAGGTGGCCCACCTTTATACAAATAATGAATAATAAATTATTTTATTACTCTATTAGGAGGCTAATTGAAGTCTGCACTCAATTGACAAGTCAGCCCCTTTTTCATCTATTTTCGATTTACACTCTGTTCTTATAATTATTAATTCGAGCCCTATATTTTGCAAATATTTGGCTAAACATAAGCTCAATTTGTAAATATTGAAACAAATCAAATTAACAGGAAACTCTTCATAAGTTAGTATATTTAAGGTAAACATCCTATATTTTGATTATATTACAAATAAAGCCTCTTTATTATTATCTATAAATAGAACATGCTATTTGCTTAAAAAATATTAAGTCACACCCTACAATTGGTGCGCATTCAATGACGTGTTCGGACCAGCCCTCACAAGAGTTGGTCCAAATGGAATCTAGATCTGGTAGGGTGTGGCTTGTTTTCCTTAGAGCAAATGAAGAACTCTATTTGTAGATAATAAAATAGAGGCATTTATTTGTAATATACTCAAAATAGGGTGTTACTTATATTTTTCTCTTAAATTTATTATAGATATACGGAGAGGTCAACCCACACCCCAGGTATTAGTATTTTTCAAAATCCTAACCACCCTATCTCTCTCTCGAATTGGTTGTTATACCTTTTAAGTTTTAATTTATCAATGGATTGAAATCTTCTTTAACAAATAATTGGTTTGGTTTGTATCGAATCATTGGTCAAAACTGAAGAGTAAACCTCAAGCAGATATTTTTCAGCAGTGAAGCTACCATTTGCTATATATAGATAGTCCTATATTTAGCTATGCTACCAAGATGGGTCTTCGACAGTTACAGAGATCATTGTTTTAAAATACTTCCGTCATAGAGCCTAGGCTCCTACCATAGATAGAATACAAATAGGCTCCACTTAGGACCCGCATAGGTGACTGCCTTAGCATTTCGTATCATATTTTAGTTTTAGTATGTAGATCAACTCCGAAAAATCAAATTGTTATACATGTTGATGTATTAGTGAATTCTAATAGCTTATTACTGTTCTTAACAAGAATGCATTACTACATTGTTTAGATTGTCGGTATTAATTTTAACTTCTCCTTGAACTAATATTTTTTTATTTATTTACTTTTAACCGTCTTCAATTATGGGCACCCGCCTAGTGCCTAGGCCTACATTATATTTACTTGTCCACCAGTCTACCGCCTTTAGTCTTTTGAAACCTTCACACAGATTCATAAATGGATATCAACCAGAAGAAATAGAAGATAAGGATATATCATCGTATCTCCTAGGAATGGATAAATAAAACCAATAAAAGAAGCAGTAGATCAGAGGAATTCTCCAAGAGAAGTCTCATGCCACCACTAAACATTAGATACCATCAAATCAACCGATCACCTACGAAATCAACAGAAATATACGAAAAGTTCCAGTATTGAAAAGAAAAGTTTCAACCCTTGGCAGCATTAGAAACTTGACTTTATCTTTAGCCAGTGCAATAGAAGCAAATGCTAAGATCTACCAGCATATGTCATTACAAAGATCAAAACAATAAGAAGACAAGGTTTGCTGTACTCCGATGCGAAACAAACATAAATCCTCACTATGTGCTTTGGAATAACGAAATGCAGCAATAATGTAACACTGATTCTCCAAACAAAATGCCTTCAGACCAGGAAAAATTATGGAAAAAGATCCTTACCTTGACGTATCTCCTCCTAGATCTCGAGATCGAGCCCGGAACGCACCGGATCGTCAAAATCTACCACACTAAACCTCCAGATCTATCACTCCTTGCGGCGATCTCATCCACATCGACGAAATCGAACAAAAAAACGAACTCTACACCTCCATATGTACAGATCTAATAAATGCGGAGATAGAGGAGGAGATGAGAAGCAGAAAAAGGCTACAGATTTAGAAATAGAAAGCTTTTAACCTCTCTCCTCTCTCTCTCTCTCTCTCTCTCTCTCTCTCTCTCTCTCTCTCTCTCTCTCTCTCTCTCTCTCTCTCTCTCTCTCTCTCTCCGCCGAGCGCTACGGCTCGCCTCTCCTCTTCTATCCTTGCGGCCATTTAAAGCTGAGCTGGATCCAGGATTAAGCCTCGCTTAGTCCTCGTTTTAAGGCGGGATTAGTCTTGACTTTTGCTGAGGTTAAAGGTAATAAATTTACGGAATATTTGCATTCGACACCCTACGTTTAAGGGATTTTGTTCTTCAAACTACTATACATGTCCACTAATTTACAAAATGCACCTTATCATTTCCACAAATTATTTGTTGCAGAAAACACACCGGTTACTCGGTCAGGTTAGAATTTACCCCACTTTTGATCAGTTGCTTTCTCCCAGAGCGATTAATTTAAAAAAGTCTAACGGTAGTATTTTGTCGAAAACCCACCAAATTTTGTATATTTAACTTTAAGTCAGCAGGGCAATTAAATTTTGCTTCTCTATTGAAGAGGGTTTGGTTCTCTAAACATGTAAACATTGTAGATCAGGGTATTGAATAATAGTTAACCATAAAGGATAGGGTTATTATGCTAGATGTAATTTACTGCATGCAGGTGTTGAGTTTTCATTAACTGAAACTTATAAAATAGAACGATGAAGTACCTTTCATAATGTAGAACAACTCTATACACATTGATTCAGAACTAAAGTACCAAACAAAGTCCATTTAAAAGAAGCATGAAAGTACAGTACAGCTTATGGAAGGATGCTTGAGATCATACTCCATAATGCAAACTTTGCATGGACTCCCAGTAACAGCCATTTGGATCGATCATCATGCGAACTTTCGACGTGCAAATGGAGACCAATACCTATTTAAGTGATGCCTGTGACGGAGTCCACATGATAGTTGCGACGCATGCTGACATTATGCTGGTGGATTAAGCACTTTGCTAAGTTCCAGTTAGTTGCGATGCAAAGCCAATTGCTGAATTGGCCGATATCAGCATAATGCTATGGCTCGCTTGCCTGAAGTAGGCATCGTCATGAACGAAGGTTGATGAACCAAGTAACTCAGGAGAAGAAGAGGGTGCAATCTTGCCACCTGAGAGATGTGCTTTGAACGAATCAAGGGCTTGTCGCATCCATTCATACCGACAGAGCTCGTACGCCTCTCTCACTGAAACCTATTTCATAGGGAAAGAAAGATGATGTTATAAAGAGTTTACAAGTTCACTGCTTCATTTGCTGTGTTTGATTATGATTGATTGAATACAGACCCATCTCCTGCCGTGGCTGGCCTGCTCAGGCCAATACTCGAGCTCCTCAGTGACCTCCAAGGCAAACATGTAACCTTTACAAGCTCCTTCATCGCTGCAACTGTTCTGATTGCTCTTGCTTCTGAATTCCCAGTATCCTAACGAAGTTTTCTGAAGATAAAAAGAATTTAAGATCAGTGCTTAAACTAATAGTTTAACTTAGTAATGTACTGACAAAAAAAAATTAAGAATGTTGATACTTACTAGAAGAAATTAACAATGATAAAAAGTGGAAGGTTGTACCTTCCTGAAATAAATTCTTGATGTGGAGAGAAATAAGGAAGAACGCACATTATATGAGGAATAAAGAAGTTTTGTAGGAAGAATCAAGTAGTTGGGTGACCATTACTAAATGTCATTATTATGGATTGACTTATAACTCTGAATGAGTGGTCTTACGGAGGAACAAGAAAAGAATCCATGAAAAACCAATAGGAATTCTATGATGGAACACTCTGTTCCCCCCTTCACTCATTTGGTAATCATAAATTAGTCACAGTTACTTGATCCAACCTTCAAATATAAGGTTAGAAGAAGTCAGGCGAACATCTATGCATCCTACCATTCCCTCAACAAGGAAAAAAGTAAAACTCTCTTTCATTCCCTTGTAGAAGACCGATATTTTCATGAACCTTGTGAGCAGACTGTTAGTCTTTACATGATACAGCTATACTCCAGATGCAAGTGAAGCATCAAAACTACAAAATCATAGAGTTCCACTATACAGCCTACATAGTTTATTCACTTAAAAAACTAAGGAGAGAATCTGGCATCAAAGGAGTAAGTCAAATAGGGAACACATCACATGCATACAAGATTGGTGAGTCAGCAAATCAAATATAAAGAGATTTCGTTGATTAGATTATTAAACAAATGGTATTTAAGGATCTATCGATGAATAATTGATAAACAAATTTACGTGAAGAGTGCCACGAAACAGAGGCTGGCAAGTGCAATATATTTCTAGCATCTTAGTACAAAGCCTAAATGTTTGATTTGGAATCTACAAAAAATAAGTTTCTTTTCATCTATAAAAGATTCCTTTTTGCGTACAACGCTGTAATTTGAAAAGTCTCTGGGAGAATATAAAGCTTTTGCCACCTAATGAAATTGTAAATGAAACCGTAAACTATCATGCTTTAGCTTTCAAATCATGTGCCATGGAAAAATTGGATGTTTTGCAATGAGTAGGAGAATCTTCTGATACATAATTTTGATAGCCTTGCTAAAGAGGTAAAATTTCAGACTCTTCTAAGTAACTACTATTCCCGAGCACTAGAGATGAAATTTCGATCGCGTTGGCAAATCCAGAGTAGGAAGCATGTGCTAGCCTACCAAAATTTATCTCCTTGTTGCTGTGATAAAGAAACCAAAACTAACAAGAAAGATCCAAATCATATATGAAGATGTGGTAGAAAGCATTTCAAGCAAGAAAATGACATGTTAACTCTATCCACAGCTATTCACGCCAAATTATCCACGTAATCGACAAGAAATGTCACATTGAACACCTACGCTAATAATGCCTCTTACTCCCGCTTCCTCCAAGGCCTCACGGCATGCAGCTTGATCTACAGTTTCATCATCCTCCCATCCACCCTGGAAACCATGGCATGGCTTTATCAATCATACGACTCTTAGGCAGCAGATAATATATATATATATATATATATATATATATATATATATATATATATGAGCTGCAGAAACAAGAAGACAGTTCACCTTCGGGAAGACGAGATCATCTCTATTTGGTCTGGAGATCATGAGTACTTCCAATCTATCTAACAGATCACAACATTCACCATCTCCATTTTCCTTTAGCCTGTACGGGATACATCTGTTTGGGCCAAAAGTAAGGAAGATTAAAGACATGCCTCCGTATTAATTTCTTACAGCACAACAAGAGAACAGAATAAAAGATAAACATCAATACAACAACTTCTTCACTTCGTTCCAGTTCAAGGTAAAGATCACATCTTGGGAAACTCTCGATAAGAAATGACTACATTCCTCTACGTTAGAATATAAGCATATATACTTAAAGATTAAACCATAGAAAAGGAACGAGAAGTAGGAAGAGAGGAAGGGAGAAAAGAATACCCAGATACAAGTCGGAAATGGTTGTCGTATCGCTGCCGGTGTCGCCCCGTCCGCGCTAACAAAGCCGAAGACATCGCCTCCTATGAGATAAAGCTCCTTATCTTGAAGAAGACAAAGTACCCAAATGGAGAGAAACAATAAGAACAAGCTAAACTGGGATAAAGAAAATAAAAAAATACGAAGCAGTCAGAGATGAACCCAAATGCACAACCTTATCTATACAAGACCGCATTCCAAAGCAATCTCGAGAAAGATACGACGAAAGGCGAGATGGGTATCCTGCATCCGACCAGAATATGAATTCCTACCCCTCTTCCCGCAAATATAATGCCTCCCGGGTCAACCTACCACCGTCCAGAGCTCATAGGCCTCGCCTTTCTCGAATAATAAATAAAAAAAACCGAAACTTTATTAAACTCCTGGATTCCTCGAGCCTGCTAACAGTCGCCAATTAGAGAAGACGAGATGCGGAAACCGAGAGAGGCGAAGACTTTTTGTATTATATTTCGCTCCAACTAACGAATCAGCAGTTGGGTTCTTTCATGGAAGCCGCGCCGTTGCATCGACAGCGATTAAAATCGGAGGGAGAATGGTAGAAGAGATTAGAAATTTCTCCGCGGGACAAAGCAGTCGCTCCAAGTATACGGGCTATAAATTTAAGTTTCTCGTCTCGGCTTTGTTTGGATCGACGATGAGATAAAAAGAGGTCGGACGTAGATATCGACTATTATTTGTTTGCTGTTTGTTAGATTCCATAATTAAGATAGAGAGTTGGAGGAGGAGGCTTTTCTTAGCTTTATTTCCTTTTCTCTCTCTCTCTCTCGTCTCTGGGAAAAATGATTCTCCTCAGCGGCAAAAGGTCCAAACTAACCCTTACTATGTCATGGCAATAGGGGTACAAACGTAAATCCAACCTTTTATTGTTGCCTTTTTTTTAATTTCCTTTTTCTATTTTAATATTATTGGAGGTAGGCTTCTCTATCATTCTCGTATGCAGAACCGGATCTTGACATCTAAATTTATACCATATCCGTATTTCGTAGATAATACGAATAAAAAATAGAGAAATAAGATTAAAGAAAACTTGTTATCGTAAATTTACGTGAAATATATTCACGTACTAGTTATGATATAAACTTGAGAAGTATATATATAAGTAAATTTACTATCGCCCAAAAGGAATGGTATGATATGAGCTTAGGAACTATATAAAGTAGTACTTTGTAGTTTATTTCAGATCTGAACAACTTATATCTCGTACCTTTGTTCTTATGTACTAGAGAAGAATAATAAGAAGGCAGCTGTGATAAAATATAGTTCATAGGGAGTCCATATGGAGACCAAACTAGACCTTGCTTGTTTACATTTTATGACTTAGACCTACTAATCCGTGTGCCGCTAAATTGATACTCTAAGTTATCGTGCCGCTGAGCTATTAAATTAATTATAAAAACAGTAAATAAATTTTCTCGGCAACTTCTTTGATGGCAGGCAAGATAACAACCAACTTTCTGCTGTGCAAGGTATACCTAATATGTAGTAAGTTAAGAAATAGACAGCAGTAGGCAGTAGCTTCTTACTTGGTCTCCTTTTTTCAATGTTTTATTTGGAAAAGACCACAGTCATTTTCTCATTAATGGAAGGCCATTAATTTTCCAAGTATCACCCACGCCATCATCGCCGCAAAAGAGCCACTTTTATTGACGGTTATGTGATACCCATCTCGCCTGCCAAAACCTTATGATCCACATGAATCCATTTATGATGATTGATGAGCCTGTTAATGGCCTCAAATATAAAATTAGTATATCTTCCACTGTGTAACTTTATGTGGTAGCTTGGAACGATTTGGGTCGGATAGTTATCCAAATTACTAATAAATTAAGATTAATTAGTTGATGTCACTGTCTTATGTTGTCTTAGATTATATATCCATGCAATTAGTTGAAGTTCTGGTGGAAATATTTATTAGTCAAAAAAGCTAGCTAGGTTAGCTTCTTTTGTTGAAGGCTATTGGTAGTCTTTAATACATCATTATGAATGGCGATATGAAGACTATCTTGTTGGATACCATTCTTTATTTTTCTTCTTTGATGATAGGTGAGGAGCTATAAGATTTGTTGGCGATAGCAATTTGATTCTAGAAGTCACGAAAAATTTAATTTAATAAAAAAATAAATTAAATAAACTTATAAATTATATAATGAAAAATTCTGTATAGATCGAGTCTAGTGTTAAATACTATCTCTTTAAAACTAATCGTCCTCCATCGATTATTTCTGAAACAGTAGACATCGGATTCCGAGGATATAATAAATATCTTATACTCAAAAGGAAGATGCTATTCGAATATCTTGTCAAACTTGAACTGTGCAGTACTCTCTCTCAAATACAAATGGAATACTCAACTTATTGGTTGAATAAATAAAATTTTATAAAAAATATTACAGACTGACAGCCTATTTATATGATTAAACAAGTACGAGAAGTAGGGGTGAAAACGGGTCGGATTAACTCCGACCCGACCCGCTATCCGACCCGACTCGGATCGGATTCGGATAAAAAATTTCTATCATACTCGGATTCGGATTCGGATACGGATAGAATTTTTGAAAAAAATTCGGATACGGATTCGGATACGGGTCGGATAAATTTTTCGGATTCGGATACGGATATCGGATATTCGTTTACCCGCATATTTTTTTAAATGATTTACAGTTTTTTGTTTGCTTATTTAAATAGTAAGTATTAATATTATTACTAATAATACATTATATTTTATTTATAGAGATTAATTTCTCTAATTTTATATATTTGACATACAAAAAAATTATTTATTGTAAAACTCTTAATAATTTTATGTTAATTATATTTAAATAAAATATTATAATTATTTTAAATTTAATCAATATCCGTTTAAGATCCGATTCTTTATCCGAAAATTATCCGTATCCGTTTAGTTAGGATATGGTTTTAAATTTTGCTATCCGTCCAATATCCGTATCCGAATCCGAACTAAAAATACGGATCCGGATATGGGTTGAGCACTATCCGATCCGTTTTCACCCCTAACGAGAAGCGATATGAACAGTTAGATCTGGTTATAGATGGATGCGCCATTTCGGATTTAAACTAATTAATAGTTTTGATGTTAAGGGATACACCATTCTGGGTTAAAACCAATAACCTAACTAGTTAACTATTTTAATCTAAAGGGACACACCACTTCATGTTCAACCAATCAAACATGACTCGGACCTGTATTAATCAAAAAATAATTTTGAACTTGACCGGTGCACGCAAACCTAACCAAGTTGTGTCGGGTAGCGCACGTCTATATTAGTTGATTTGTATAAATTTATTTACCCATAAAATAGGTACTTCTTTGGTAGCCTAAAGCTCATAAAAAATTAGGACTTATATATCATATTAAAGTTTCTAAAATATCTAATATGATATTAAACATTCTTCTATTTATTATTCATTTTCAAGGTACATACTTTAAAAATAAATTTTTATTCACTTCTCTTTATAAATTTGAATAAATAAATATATGACATTAAAGTATTTTTTGAGCTCTTTTAATTTTATCATTAATCTATCATTAATAATATATGGACTCTACTTAAAAATAAACTCAAAATTAATAAAACATTCATATCAAATACATGATATTTCTGACAAGATTAAGTGCGGGCTAACCATTAATGTGCGTTAGTATATTAATCATAATGATCACAGAATTGTAATAATATGATTGAATACGTACGATCAATATACTAGCCGTGAATCTTAATCCCTGATCCCTAGTTGCATGCATGCTGAAACAACCCAATATATATATATTAATTCGTGCATGTTATTCTGTCCTATGATTATATATCTTAAAGTCCATGCATGAAAAAGAAGACAGGATACATATACAGGACAATTGCAACCACTTTCTTCTTTGCTTCTTGTCATCTTACTAAGTAAAAGAAGGGCAGGAAACTCCAATAAACTCTTTCATTTGTTTATCCCACATAGACCTTTGAATATATATATCTTTGAGAGAGAAGCACACATCTTTTGATCGACTGCAAGCTATCAAATTGGCAACAACTAACCCATGAGTAAGTAAGAATCATAAGATGCTTCCTATTTCTTTCCTGTAATACTTCTGGGGTTACAAATGATCCACTCTACGTGTAGGATTCGTTCAACATTGATCGAACTTAGCACGTCTCTTCTCACCAACTCGAAGCACTCTCCTGACCCTTTTAGTGTTTAAAAGAATAAATCCACCGTATTCAAACCATTTAAGTTTCCAAAGTTCGTTGTTTTCCTTTTGACAAAAGATCATAGACTCTCATTGAAACTTTTAAAAAGTTAATCCCCCACAAGGGATAACAAACATCACAAATAGAAAGGTACAGGCAAAGTATCCAAGTTTTGAATGTCATCATACAACCATTCAAACCTAAATATGGAATTAACAATCAATCAAAAAATAATTGGGTCTCTTAAGGCCTCCCTATGCAATACAAAAGAGAGAGATTATTGTATGAGACAACGGTTTCCAAATTTTATAGTAATTATTAAAAGGTTTTATTGTTCTTTTTAAGTCAAATACTTCGAATCAAAACCGACAACCAAATGAGCGACTATTTTATTTTAAAATTTTGTTAGTTTCATACAATCTCTTTTAAGAAACAAATGATCTACGGTCAGAAAATACAATCATAACACCTCCTAGACCGCCCTCTCCTTAGAAAATTATATATCTCTAGTCAGAATAGTACAACAGTATCTCGTGAGATAGTTGGAACTAGGGATGTTAAGCTCGTTAGCTGGCAAGCTGCGCGAGCTCAATTTCCAAGCTAGTTTAAAAAATGAGCGAATTGTTAGGACCGTTTTGGTCGCAATGTCGGTCCTATTGTATTTTTCGCTTTTTGAGTCTGTAAATGGGATGCCAACCCCATGTTTTTGCATGTTTTTGGGTGTCTTTTGGTTTCCTTCAAGAGCTCCTTACGAAGCAACCTTGGGATCGCAATATTAGTGTCGTCGCAACACTAGTTTGGGTTTTTCCCCGCACGTGCCTATAAAACTCATGGGCCAAAACCCAAATGGGGTTTACTTTCAAAACGTAACGCCCCGTAAGACCTTTGAACCCCCCGGGTTGCAGAATTGGGGATGCTCATACTTAGTAGTATAGGAGAACTATCGAGAAGCATTAAGTGAGCCAGCTTCGCAACCGAAGTGCCACTGGTTCAATGGTGTTCATTTTGCCCTCGATGGCTATCCTGCCCCTTTAATTTTCTCGTCGTTGGCATGTCTTGTAACTTCCTTTCCAATCAATAAAGAATCGCAATCTTGTTTGCCAAACTTTGTATTTTGCTTGTCTTTGCTTTGTCGTAATCCAGAAACAGGTGCATCGCTTGTGAAGCGAACGGCTGACTTAACTTTGCTACTTGAAAGTTGAGTGCCGCGCGGTCATTGTCTATCTCAAAGACTTTATCCGTGACAGAATGCTCAATCGAGATGATCATATCTCTCTCTCTCTCTCTACTAGAATTAACTCGCACGCATTGCCTATTTAATTATATGATATATTTAACATGTACTTTTGATATAACCATCTCCTCGCCAACTTAGGTTCAAATTCCTAGTGTGATTCTATCTTAGCTGACTTAGCTTAAGCTCAAGCCAAGTCCAAGCCAAGTCGAGCCCAACTCAGCTAGCTCGTCGCCAGTAGCAACACAACACTAGAAGACGAAGATGTGGAGTGTCCACTGCATGGGGAGGTCCTACCATACCACGCTTGTCTCTCTATACTTGCCACAGAAACAAAACAAACGACAAACATGTAACATTCGCTTGGTATTCCTTCATGCCCACTTACCTTTTCTTTTTCTTCTACGTATACTTTGTTTGTTTGGTTTTTTTTTTCTTATTTTTCTTGTCGTCCCGTCTTGTTCGATGACGTGGATTTCGCCAAAAGTCGAACCACGTGTTGGCTGAGTCAACGTCTAACGTGGGATCCGCCGTGATGTACTTGGAAAGGGCTTCGGGTGGCCCGGAGCGGTCGAGCGTGATTTAGATTTCTCTTTCCCCCTTTTTATCATTCGGAATTTTTATTTATTTTTTTTAATTTTTAATTTTAATTTATAGCAGACTAAGAAGTATACCACGTGGTTGACTAAAGTTAATGCTACGGATAGATCACAGACAATAGATTAGCAATCGATAGGGATGGATGGATGGATGGATGGATAGATGTTCCCTCTCGTCGCTTTCTATCTCGCGGTGTTTTGCTTCTTGCTATCAGTGGGCAAGTAGTCTGTGTGGATGAGATAGAGCCGCATATGATATGATATGATGGAGGTCACGAGTTTAAATTTAAGTACTCGTGAGTGTAATTATAGTTTTAGAGAAAAATAAAAGTGGATTAAATATGTGAGCATATGTTTTAGTTTATATGGTCGATGTTGCTTTGAAACCCGTGATTTGGGCTGTTATGTTATCCTTTGAGTTCCCGTGCCTGCATGAAAATTAAATAAAAGAAATTATAATTTATGATGTATATGATTGGTCTGATTTTTTATTAGCTAGAAGGAATTGGAATTGTTAGTATACTGTTAACATAAATGTGAAAAAGATTTAATAGTCCTATAATGACATAGTATGATTTTAAAGACAGAAGGATAGCTTAATTTATTAACAATTACTTTTGGCGAGAAATATTGGTGATAAAACTATATAATTTGCCCCCAAAAAAATCACCCATTTTGTTGAGAGTGGGATTTGAACCCACGCCCTTTCGGACCAGAACCTTAATCTGGCGCCTTAGACCAACTCGGCCATCTCAACGTTGTGATGAAATGTTATTTTAATTTAAATAATTTTCTAATCAAAGATTTTAGAGTGTTTTAGTAGAGAATTTAGTATACATACTCTAATTAACTTGGCCGAGCCAAATATGGGCCACATTTATTAACAAAAAAGAGTCCAATATTTCTAAGGGTCCGGCCCACTCATGACCTAAATTTAACTTCACGAATAATTCTAGCAAAATGGTATGTAATTCAATGACTTTCCTGGTTTATATCTTCTAAAACTATCAAATTTAAATTTTTGCTCGAAATTTTTTTAAATTTTGTCGGAACGTAGTTTGTCGGGATTTATTTATTTTTAAATCAGAATAATAATAGAGCTAAAAAATGAGCCTCTCATTTCAATTTTTACTATACTGCAGGGTAATAACTATAAATATTATTTTAATTAACACCCACTTTCATATATTACACTATCCTTTATCTACTATATATATATATTTTCTCCACACTTTTGTTGAATGTGGAGTAGGTTTTTAATCCCCTATATATGTGACCTTTAGGACTCTCTTATTTATTTTCATATGAACCGTTCCGTTCTACTTAGAATCAACCAATTCATACCTACGTCTCCGCTCCACCGTACGCACTTCCCTCCTAAGATAGGATGAACCGAGTTATTATAAGCAAAACCCGGCTCTTTCACCAATTCTTCGCTCTTCTCCCTTGCACTTCCCTCTTTTATCTCTATAAGTAATCTCCATCACTGCCTGCCTTTTCCCCTCACAGAGAGAAAGAGAGAGAGAGAGAGAGAGGGAGAAAGGTGAAGGGAAAGAACCAATACTACAATGGCCAGGCGTCTGCTTCTTCTCCCCGTCTTCGCTGCTCTCTGCTTGGCCGTTGCCGGCATCGCCCGTGCCGTCTCGACTCCGGAGTTCATCGTTACCGGCCGCGTCTACTGCGACACCTGCCGCGCCGGCTTTGAGACTTCTGCCACGGAGTATATTGAAGGTATAACTCGTTAGTTAGCATGGTATGTATCAGAGCTAGCAGAGGTCCTGAGAGCTCTGTTTGGCTGCAGGGGCGAAGGTCAGGCTAGAATGCAAGCACTTCGACTCCGGGGCTGTCGAGCACTCCGTCGACGGGGTGACCGACAAGACCGGTACGTACAGCATAAAGCTGGAGGACAACCATGAGGAGGAGATCTGCGAGGTGGTGCTGGTGGAGAGCCCAGTCGCCGACTGCTCTGAGGTCGACGCAGCTAGGAGCCGCGCGCGCGTTCTCCTCGCGCAGGACAGCGGCCTGGCCTCCCCTCTCCGCTACGCCAACCCTCTCGGCTACCTCAAGACGACGCCGCTGCATATCTGCGGGGCCCTACTAAAGAAGTATGCGTTGGGCGACGACAAGTAACGGCTGCGCCGTGCCGGAGAAGTCCTGAAGTAATAACTTGCAAATAGCTTTCAAAGAAAAATATTGGAACAAAATGAGATATGAACAATAAAGATGATAATGTATGTATCCATGTGAGCAAATAAGAGCCTGTCGATCTTGTGTTATGTTCTACACGATGTTTTTTTCCTAAAAAAATCAAAACTAGTATTCAGATTGTTAATATCATTCCTATAGTTTTTCTCAGCCAGCACTCTGCTAGGTTCCCCTAGCAGCCGCCGCCGGTGCCTGCCTCCTCCCTCTCCCCTTTCCCATTTCGATTTTGGCTTGTTAGGAGGGAGAGGTCTTGGTCCTCCTCTCCCCTCCTTTGCTATAGTTTTACGCCTAGGACGTTACGTGGAATGTGTGTCATAATATTTTCTCTGTGCTATTTGAGTTCGATATAATGGAATTTCTTGGCTGTGTTGTAGATGACTACTAAGTTTTGAAGCTTATTGAAGAGTTGTTGCCTGATATCTCCCTCTTCAGTTGTGTATCATGCTTGCATTAGTTTTACTGGGATTAATGAAGTTTTTTTTTTCCGTTTTTGCGTATAAACTTTTCCGTTCAAATAATACTATTCCTACAGAAACGATAATAGAAACATTATAATTATGAAGAGAAGCATAATAAAAATGGAACAATGAAATGACATCATTTATAGTTATAGACAGATGAGTGAAATAATTGTAATGTCTATTATCGAAATTGCGACTTAGGCTATTACAGGAGAACGTAACAATTTGCAAACGTTTGCAACTTTTGATCCAGCATCTAGTGCTACCAAAAAAAGAGGAAGAGGAAAAAAGTGTTTGCCAACAAGACCACACAGTTCAACATTTCTTGGAATTGTACACTGCTTAGGAAGGTGGAAGAGTAGTGCATAGGTCTCAGGTTCCGGAAGGAAGCTTCAGCTACCAAGGTTTCAGATCACCAACTGGACCTGCAGTCCAGTTGAGAATCCTCTCACCAGGTTTCAAGTAAATGCTGGAATCATGCGGAAGTTTGCGAGCAAGACCGTTCAGTATCTGATGGAATGCATCCCCTGGCTGAGCAGGCTGCGGAAACAACATGGCCTGCTTCATCGACGGGTTGGCGAGTAGTCTTTGTTTCCTCAGTATGACCTCTGTCGGTATCGATGTGAGGATTGTATCTAATTTCGGAACATCCTTCTCAGCCACAAACACTCCAATTTCCTCCCAGGGGATTGCGTCGGCAAATGGCAGCACAATATCATCAGCTATGATGACTGGGATGCACCCAAAAATCACCCCTTCCACCAATCTAGGGCTCCATGGAGCCCAACCCAAGGGACACAAACAGAAAACAGCTCGCTGCATATCTTCGTAGTAAGTAGTTGGATGCTCGGTAGAAATGTCGAAAAGTGGGTTGTTCTTAAAGTTCTCCCACACTGATGCTCGTGCACCTCTGCTCAACAACAATACAAGCCAGAAGTTATATATGATGATGAGGCTTTAGATAGCAAAATTTATTTAATAATAACATGCGAGATATCTATAAGCGAAAATGCTATTAAATAGGCTTCTAACCAAAATTCAAAATCTTTACCTGGCATAGTATCCACCCTCAGGATCATTACCCACATCATAAAACAGCCCTCGGAAGTAAACGAAAATAGAACGAGGAGTGTCAGGAGGAATTAAGTGAGCCTGCATTTTCTGTGGAGGAGCATAAGGAGGTATAGTGATGGAACCTTCCTTCAAGCAAACATGATTCCGTTGTCCAAAAGTCTGAACCAATGTGGCACGCTGAAGCAAGTGAAGAATCCCTCGTTCAATTGCTTTCTCTTCCTAAAATCACCAGTAAGATCATTGCATCAGCAACCTCCAGGTGTACTTTCAGAATAACAATCATAGGTTCAATTCGAAAAAATGGAGGTAAAGAAAGCAAATGAGCATGCATCTGATTAACAAGATTCTGACCTGATAGTGAAAGCATGCTGCAAAATCATGTGGAACAACAAAAAAGTGGTCTGCACCATCTGTTCTATTCCAGTAAGGCCAATTTGTGGAAATAAGCTGTATTGCACTTCTCATCATTCGTGGTGACTTGAAGGGCAAGGGAAGCCCATTAGGAGTTAAATCACAAGTAGTATATACAGGTGTATAAAACCAATCAGCTTCTTCCGGATTAAGAGTCCGCACGGGGCTAGATAGCAAGAAACGATGCATGTAGATCTCTGCAGCAAACATGTGCGTGAGACATCTCGGATCCTTTTGGAGGATCTTTCGGTTGTACTTGCTAGGCAGCTCATACACAAAAACCTTCAACCTCCCAACGGGGTTATCTTCCAGGACATCACCAGCACTCCCTATAATGATGAGGATAAATGCATCAAAAAGAGAACGCGAGCCCTTTTAGAAGGCAGCCAGTATGATTAGAATGTCTATTTGTGAAACAATAGATAAATTAACTGAATCACCAAAATAGAATCTTATAGTGGGAGTCGGAAAAGAAAATCCCAGTATCACGTTAAGATTATCAAAATTTTCAATTAATAGATATCAAAGAAAAAGAATATAAAGAAATTTTAGAGTTGCCACTAACACTCTAGTTGTTAAACTAGTATTGTGCACAAACTTTACTGGCAAAATTTACTATTCCAAATTAGTAGGTCATTTGAACTCCAAACTTTGACAGCAGTTTTAAAAAGAAAGAGCTCAAAATGATGCTTAAAGAATGAGTCCCCCCACCAGACAAAACATTCAGAAAGAAGTAAACAGATAGAAAAAGAAAATTAATACATCTTGCAGTCAAGATACTGAACTCATAATGTTGAGAAGTAAATCAAACATTTAAACTAAAAAAGAAGAAGAAAGAATGATAAATATACTGGCCTGAATCCTCATTTCTATGTGCATACTTCTTATGCAACATGCCGGTAACTCCAAGAACAAAACTGTGAGTCATCCAAAATAGGCATGAACATGGCATACATTTTTGAAAACAAGCCTTGAAAGGCTAAAATTCACAAAGTGAGCAAATAACAATCTTTCCTTGATCATATAATATGTGCACATAATAGGTATAAGAAACTTATGCATATTATTGGAATCCCTGTCCTAGTAATAAATTCCATCCTTCATAATTGTATGACTACTGTAATCATGAGGGTGCAAATGTTAGGAAGGCCGCTACTACTAAAAAGCCGTACGCTTGTATACTAGTTTTCTTTTGTCTTCAGCTAATCTTTCGAAATATGACCACGAACAACAACGAAGGAGACATCAATGCCACTGATATCAACAAGAAGAAAGTCTCAATTTGATACATTTGCAAGCTGTCTTCAGAACAAGTCAAGGCATGCCCGATGCTTAACTAAGTCATAGGGTTTCATGGGTCTTTACAAACTACATCTATCCATAGAAATCCCACTATTCTAGATAAAAACTAAGTAAATCGATCAGAAGGAAAATATTTCCAATCGCCAGATCCAGGTATAGACCCTCAATTTCGCAAAAGCATACCAAAATAAGAAACATATTCACCTGACAGATCTAATCTTACAATTACGCATCAACCCCAAAAGAAAAAAGAAAGCCAAAGCCATCTACTGCATAATCCCAAATTTCTCATCTTTATACTTCCTATGACGGCAAAAGCCATCACGAATCAACTGTAGACCACACGAGCCCAGATCACTAAAATCGAAGGCCAAAACAAAACCGAACACGAACCCACCTGAGATCCTCTCAGTCCGGTGGTCCATCTCCAGCTCCGCGGCAGGAGCCCTGAAAAAGAGAGCAAGAGCGACCAAAAGGGCAAGAGCCCACATCGATCTGCCCATCTCTGTCCTCCTCTGCCGAGGCCTCCTGGGCTCCGGGTAAAGAAATCGATAAGGAATCGGAAGAGATGGGAAGTGGGTATGCGAGAAGAGATGGGGACTCTCCCCAGAAAAGGAGAGGAATTTGGCGAGAATTGTTCGAGCGTCGGTGTCGACGAAGGGGAAGAGTAGTTGGAGGAGAGCTTTCCTTTCCAATCGCAGAGCTTTCGAAAGAGGTTAGAAGTTAAAATATATGAGAAAAAGGACGAGAATTGGTTCCTTCCAGGGGACTTCCT
This sequence comes from Typha angustifolia, assembly GCF_048772165.1. Classification (NCBI taxonomy): domain Eukaryota; kingdom Viridiplantae; phylum Streptophyta; class Magnoliopsida; order Poales; family Typhaceae; genus Typha; species Typha angustifolia. Next base: position 4,075,723 of record NC_133239.1, read on the forward strand.
CCTTCGAGAGGAGGAGACGGGACTCGGGAGGGGGGCGAGAGGTGTAGCCTGCGGTTAATTAATTGTCCCAAAGACTGGTGCCCAGCACCAACCATTGAAAGTTGCTTTCTTTCTCATCATTTTACTATTACAAGAGATATTTACATTTCACACCCTGTTCTCTAAGAATTTACGATTCAAATCTTATATATATATATATATATATATATTAGGGTTTATATTTCGAAGCCCATATTTTTTTAGAATTTATTCTTGACAAAAAAATAATAATAATAAGCAAAGATAGAATATTAGGCAAATTACAGATTATTTTTCCGTGGCTTAGTTCACTTTTAACTTACCTTCTTTAAGTACTTAACTAACTTCTATGTGGCCTATACTTATTAAATTTTGTATTCAAAATCCCTACCATCTTCAAATTAAACTATATTTATATGGCAATCATTAAGTTTTGTTCTATTTTAATTAATAGTGACTAATAGTTATAAGTTGATCTGGATGAGGTTAATAAGTATTTAAGTTTAAAATACATGGGATAAATTAAAATCGAGCGGATAAATTATTATATCTTTTAAAATATTTGATCAAACCTGAACTGGATGCTCAGAAAATACCTTCTCAATTTTCAACAGAATCCTTTTTAGAGACACAAGGGGAGAGGGCATTTTTTAAAAACCAAATGGAATATTCTTTTTCTTTATTATTATTTTATTTTTTTTAATGTATTTTCGTTATCACGATTAACTTGCTGTGTTTTCTAAGAATAAATTCAAAAGAAGAGGGCTTAAAGTGTAAATACAAAAACAATAGGGTGTGAGATGTCAATTTGCAAATTGGCCTGCAAATCTTGTCTAACATTTGCTTTCGTTTAATATGAAATTCTAATTCACTGCGCATAAATTAACAGACCATATGAACTATAAATCAATCCAAAAGATGTGTATACTGCAGGAGCCACTGGAAGTCTGGCTATATTTTCTAATAACAATGTTAACAAAAACTAGATGACCAAGACCACATTATAAAATTACAAGAAGTCCAAAAAGACTTGCAAATGATGACCTTACAGTATCAATGGTCCCAATTACAGGAGAAGAATTATTAAGAAATCAGAACCAGAAAAAATCTGGCAGATTTAAGTTGAGATAACAGAACAAAAATCAACTATTCTTGATGTCTAGAAAGAACTCAACCAATCAGCAACTTGTTCTCCTCCATAAAGGAGTAGGTAGGAACCTCCAAGTTGAATGGTGCAGGGCCCTTTCGAATCCTGCCCGAGATGTCATAGTGAGAGCCATGGCAAGGACAGAACCAACCTCCAAAGTCCCCAGCATTGGGTAGAGGAATGCAGCCGAGATGAGTACAGACACCGACGACTACAAGCCACTCGGGGTTCTTTACCCTGACAGCATCCTCCTGGGGATCGCGAAGTGATGCCACATCCACACTGTTTGCAAGCTTAATATCATCTTCTGTCCTGCGCCTAATAAACACAGGCTTGCCACGCCACTTGACAGTCACAGTCGTCCCAGGCTCGATGCTGGAGAGATCGACCTCAAGAGAAGCTAGGGCAAGAACATCCTTACTGGCAGACATGCTCAATACAAACTTGAGAATCAGGAGACGAAGCAAAGAGGCATACACAAATCTCCCTCCAGTCAAAACAAAGTAAGCAAATGCTCTTTTGCTGGGATCGCCTGGAGGATAGCGCTCATGGTTGTGCTCATCATAGACAATTTTTGAGGTTGGATTCTTTAGAGCTGCTACAGTTGCAGGAATATCAACCAACCCTACATCCTCGTGTCTTGGAGTGAGAGATTCAGTAGCATAACCTGCAACACATAGTACAAATATCAGGCTGCCCAGATCATTAAAGGTGCATAGTGCAGGCTGAACAAATGAAAAAGTTCGATGTTAGGCAGAGCCTGTCACATGCAGATACCATTAAAACATCAAGTTCTAATACCAAAATCTGGAAAGTTAGAAAAGCTTATAAGATTTAATTGTGTGCCAATTCTGAAAATGGTTAATAATGCTTGATTCATTTTGGAATTACATAGAAGATATATCAGAAATGACAAATTCCGTGATTACACACTAAATGCAAGCATAAAGCATTAACAGAGCATATACAATTCCGAAAAGGAATTCTGTCAAGTCTTCTAGACCAATTTAATAGGTGCCACAGAAGAAATTGCTGCAAATTAATCCAACAAACTTACTTTATATAAACAAAGTTATCTAGCCGCATCCTCTAACCAAGTAGCCTCAGTAACATAAAATTAGAAAAGGTGCAAAGCCAATCTTTGTCCCCTGTCAAGAGAATCTTTTATAATGCATAATTCAGACATCCAAATATGTTGCAAGCTTTGCTTCACATGACAAGACATAATTTCTATAAAGCTTTTTGTTGTTATTTCTAGTTGAACAAAGAGCATAAGCCTATTCTTTTCATATGAAACTATAATTGATGAACTTTGCAAATACATAATTTGAGTAGTTTGACAGAATCTTATCCAAATGTTTTTATGATGAGTAATAAAAGAACTTATGCTTGCAGATTAAAAGCAGGACAACTTGGGCCTTACTAGGCTGGAGCAAGGGAAACCACAAACTGGAATCAGTCAGAAACCTAACATGGTACCTTAAGGAAGAGGAGTATTATACAAGCATCACTGCTATGCCACGAAGGTTAGTCTTCATCACGCAATTAAGTGAGCAACATTGAATAATATGTCTATATATTTATGACTTGATAGGTCAAGTGCCTATCTACTTGAAATTGTTTATAGACAATTTGAGCACTTTCTGATGCACACATTTAAACAAATGGTCAAATGTAGGAAAGAGAAATGAAGTGCAGGGGAAATAAACATAAAAAGCCTCTTTCTGTAGTTAGCCAAACCTCTCTTTCTCAGTTTCAACATCAAATTCCACTGCCGAAGTAGGTTGATTGAGATTGTTCCTCAAATTCTTCACTCAGAATCAAACAGTTCTAGCACTTTCCATCTGTGCTTTTCAACTAATCCTATTTAAATTTCGACCATCCTACTTCTGGTTATATTGATTCAACTTAAATAGTTAAACCATTGATATCACATACCACAGCAGGTCAAGAACAAGAAAATCTCACAGAAATGCAAGGTTAAAGAAAGAAACCAGAAAATTGAAGCAGGTCTTAGGTAATTCATATTTTAAATATACCGGATATACAGGATTACGAATTCCACATTTGAGTTTGGAACAATGGAAGTGTCTGAAACTCTGGATATTAATGTGACGGGGAGGAGGGAATGGGCATATCCTCCAAAGTCCAATTTTTCTTTAATAAACTAAAAAGATATAAGTTCAAAAGATCTATAACTTGGTCCAAGTGAAAGCTCATTTATTGAGATGTCAGCCAAAAGTAGGACAACAGAAACATATGATTCAACAATTGATAAATGTCTATGTGATATTCCTTATTCCCTGATATCATACCCATCAACAATCAATATATGAAAAATCAGCCAGCGGCAGCTGGGATGGATGCTCAAGTCATTACAAGTTAGGGCAACCCAAACTGAATGATTCGAGGCAAAAAGATCAACTTTTCTCTAGCAGCAACAATTAAAAGTAAGATGACCTTCGGCAATTTATCATCTCATATATGTCAATTCTAAGCTCCAAATTATTCAGTATCACAACAAGTTCATACAGTGAATGAAGAAAACAGTACAGAGAGCGCTCTAAGCTTCTAAAAGGGCTAAAAGATTCAAGCAGTAATTTAGGGTTACGGGATGCTGTGCTTCTAACAAGAATAAGAATTTTAAAGAAAGCTACAATTATCAATAAATCTATGCACCATCTCTAGCTTAACGGCAACAACAACAATTTAATAAATCAAAAAGGCATCAACCAACTATTCAAAAGTTAAACCATCTAAAGATTCCTACAATAGATCGAACAATCACGAATAGGAGGACGGATAAACGTTCAAAATCCACCAAAATCGATTCAAAAAAACTAATGATCGGCAAAGAGAGATAACCCTAACCTCTGGTGGGCCCGAGGAGACCCGATCCGAAGGAGAACCGGAAAGGGGTGAAAGCGTCCGAATCCGACACGTCTCTGGAGAGGGATGGATCCGCAAGGACCGGATTCCTGGATATGAAGACGGAGGAGGCCGAGCTCGGCCGCCATGAGAGCGAAGCGAGCCTTCTTCCAGCGATCCTCAGCATCCTTCTCGTCTTCTTCCTCTCTCCTTCTAGCTCGGGATGGATCGCAATTGAATTCTAGATTTCTAGGGCTTCGTCAAACATCGAGAGATTGGGCGAAGCGCGAAGAAATAGGAGAGATAGAAATGGGCCGGCCCATGGGATGACGCTGGGCTCCAATCTTGCCTAATTGAATAAGTTCCTACGACCACTACTCAAGGCTTAAGTTGGGCCCAGAATTGGTATTTGTATCTAAATATTTTTTATTCGAAATTTCAATGGAGATAATATTCGAATAAAATTTATTTATCATATATGAAAATTATTTTATTGTCTCAAAAACACTTATACTCTAGTAGTCGGGCCCTACTAACTTATAACTATGATCGTGACTTTCGTTGAATTTTCTATTAAAGTATTTTATGCGTATAATTTAACCTTGTTATACCCCCACTAAAAGTATTAACTCTCTTATCCAACTGACCGGATGATAATAATACTCTTCAAAATTATTAATTCTCTCAAGAATATTTTAGGTACTATAAGCAAATTATTCAAATTGAGCGATAATATACTAGCTTATAATTTTATTTTATTTTTGATAAAAGAAGATATGAATTTAACGGTATCATAGTTAAACCAACCCGAGAAGTTAATAAGAATAATAATCAGTATTCCACTGGCATTGCATAGCTTACTTATGCTACATTGTAAATTGGAGTTGTACAAGAGATGAGAATTTAGAGAAGGATTTGTGGTGGGGGAAGAGACAAGAAGGAGATCTCCACACTCTGGTGTGAACTGTCTAAAGTGTAAGACCAAAAAAAAAAATGGCAGCCTTTTGCTCTTCTCCACTGCTATGTACTATGCTACATGCAATTTGGCCACAAGGTAGCCTTTTGCTGGAGTTTGAACTGCTACCTGTAAGAGCTTTCAAACAAGGGTTTGAAAAGAGTCTGCATGTACAAATATAAAAAGAACAGAGAAAAGAGAGTACTACTGGGGACCTGCACTATGTGAGTCTGTCTTGGATTCTCTAATGGCAATGTTGCAAGGAGATCAGCCATATTAAGAGCACCTTCTTGAGACCTGCAAGCTAAAATAATAATACTATGATCATACCGATACATTATATCTTAATTGTCTATTAAGTATATATTTTTTTCCTAATTATAATTACATAAACTAGTTATCATCTCACCCAAATGGCCAGATCTTACATACTAGTATGCTATATTGCTATGCCATGATAGGTTGTCCCTTTTCTTTAGCGGTGTTAGATTCTGTGATGTGATAGTGAGAATTAGATTTAGTGGGGTAGACTCTCTGCGAGTCATTCGGGAGCTCGTCGAATCCACGTCAGCTCATTAGTCATGTGATGACCGTACCCATTATAATTAATTGGCATCCAAAAATATTTAATTACTTAATACAAGATGTTCTCTCAATTACAACACCAAATAATGTAAATAAAATAATTTTAACATGAAAAACTACCTCTTTATAAATAAATTAAAAAAAAATCAAAGATCTCTTCCTAGTATCAAACAAAGTAATAATAATCATTAATTATAAAACAATTATAAATTATTCATCGTTATTCATAATTATTCTGAAGTAATTTGTTTAACTCTCCATAAATACTTCGCTTCTCAATGATCCTTAAGATTGAAGATCTGTCTGTATATTGACCCTTGAGTCAATAGTAAACACAATCTTAAATCAAATAAAACTCTATCAAAATATGGTATGAAAATCTCACTAGCCAACTTTTCCAATGCTTTTGTTTTATAGACCATAAAGGTAGGCTTTCAGAAAAACTCTCACTTGGAGGCAACTCTACTAAGAAAATGATTCTTTATTCTCCATTTAAATGGATTAAATCTCGTTTGAGTGTTTGAATGTTTTAAGTTTATCTTGCTCTAACGGACTTCCAATATTATATAAAATTTGCTATAAAAATTCTATTCGAACGAACTTCCAATGTTATATAATATTTACTCTCGTTAAAAAAAATATGTTGAAACAAATTTATCTTATTTGAATTGATTTCAAATGGATTTATGTAATGTAATTATTCAAACTGAAATAGCTCCAACTTTAATTACCAAATAGGAAAAGACTGTGCTATTAATCTTTATAATAATCTAAAAAAAATTATTACGAAAAAATTTGCTAATAAAAAATTGACAGCAACGTGTATTTTATTTCGAGCACGATTATAATAGCCAAATTGTAGACATCCAATCAATATATCAATATGTATTTAAAAGCATACTCGAAAAAATTTGAATGCATAGAATCGATCCTCCTGAACCCAAATCCAATCAATACGTATCCAAAAGCATACTCGAAAAAATTTGAATGCATAGAATCGATCCTCCTAAACCTAAATCCTTATCAAGTGAGCAGTGGTTAGGGGTGGTAATTGAGCTGATTCGAGTCAAATTTAAGCCAACATAAGCATAACTTATTTATCAAATAGGTTGAAATGTTAAACACAAACACGACTTATTTATTTAATGGATTACACGGGCTGTATATGAGTTATTGGGTTACACATTATTCATGTTTATATAAATTATTCAAGTTATAAATAAATTTACTTAGGTTATAAACATATTTATTCATATTATAAATGTGTTACTCTGAACAAATTATTCGGGTCATAATTTGATTGATATTTCTATAAATAAATTAATTTAAACGAATTAAATTGGTTGCGATAATAAATACGAATATGGCTCATTTAATAATCGAATTAGGTTGAGTCAACTTGGCTCGAGTTTGGATAAGATTCCGGCTAGGTCATGATAATGCAATCACTAACATAATCCTTTTATTAAATGGGTCAAAATTTCTAAACACGAACACAATCTATTTTATTAAATTGGTTATATGGGTTATAAATAGATTATCAAATGGCAAAAAATATTTAATTTTGTATTATAAATAAGTTAGTCGGGTCATAATGCGGGGTTGGCTAGTTATATTAGATCATAAACATATTATTTTAGTTGATCAAGTAACAGATACACACGAATACGATTTATTTAATAACCCAAATATGATTAAACTAAACTTAAACCTATTTACAAATAGAGTTACCCTCTAATTGTATATATGATCTGACTCTGATTATATTAAACCCAACCGATTGGTTCCAATTATTGGGTCGGGTAAAAATTTATTACTCCGAAGATCCGGCGTGAGAAGAGCTGTACATGCACGTTCGGTGGTGAATGTATTGTTATATCATATCAGTGTGGGGTTGACGAAAAGGTCCTTCCTCGTATTTGAGTTGAATTTAGTTTCCACGCATATTAATTAATCTCCACCGCCTGGAATTAAAGGGACATCCTTGTCATTTCACGAAAGAGTGCTCATAGTACCCTGATGCATCCACCAGCAAATCCCATTTGAATCTTTGTCGTTTACTATTTTAATTTTTTAATTTTTATTTTTAACCTCTGAGAAGTTCACATGCCATGGGATGGACAAGAAGCAAAAGTGAAGTCATATTCCAAAGTCGGTTTGGATACCTGGGGGTCAATCCTCCCTAAGTGATGATATGCTTAGTTTATATAAATTGTGCCCATATAACGTTTCTTTCGAAGGAGAGTTAGATAATATTAAATTTTAGTTATTAACATCTTCGAAATGCACTTTGATAGGAAATAAAGAGGAACAAAGAGAGTTTGATTCATGACATCCATAAGAGTTATGGATTTGCTCTGAGAGTTTAAGTAGACACTATCATTTATATTGTCAAAAAAAGAGTAGCTGAAGATGAGTAAGTTAGGGTTTGATGAAGTTAGATTTATCAAACTTGAACATAAAAGGGGAAAAAAAAAATCCTAGCTTGTATTCATGATATGTTTGGTTTATTTGGCTTAGCGAGCTAAATATTTATTATATGAATAAATTGATCTTAAATAAAATTTTGAGCAGAAGAAGTTTAGAAGGGTAATTTAGTCATTTGACATAATATGCCCCCTCCCCGTCCTATAAATGAAGACAGTCTCGCTGAGTAATACCGCAACACCGACCGACTCGGGCTCTCAGGGGAAGACCAAGAGAGAGGAAGGGGTAAGAAAGGAAATGGATCATCCTACCGGCGAGGGCTTCTCGTGGGACCTCGGCGGCGCCTTTCCTCCGCCACGCGACCTGGAGGAGGTGGTGGATGGGTACGGCGTGCGGTATGCCACGGTGGCGCGCATCGGTGAACTGGGCTTCACGGCGGCGACGCTGGTAGGTATGACGGAGGCCGAGCTCGACGACATGATGGCCACCCTCTCCCACCTCTTCCGCTGGGACCTCCTCCTGGGCGAGCGCTACGGCCTCAAGGCTGCGTTACGCGCCGAGCGCCGTCGCATCCACGGCGCAGTCCTGCAACAGATCCACCACCACCATCTCCTCCCTCAGGGAGACGACGGGAGGCGCCGCCACCCCGCGCTCATTCCCGACCACGGGGCGCCGCCGCAGCAGCAGCCCCACTACTACCCGGCCAACGCGGTGCTCGACGCGCTCTCCCAGGAAGGTGAGCCCACCTCCTCTCCCGGTGCACGTTAAATATGGGTAGCTATCTGTTGCTAAAACGGGCAAGCGTCCTCCTCCTCTGTACCTCTTGTCTGACACTTATACGTTACGGTGGTACCGCGCGGACGTTAGATAGGAAGAGCTCTCTTCTTCTATGAAGCGCTGGGAGTTCACTCTACTTTCTTTTTTCTCAGTAGTTTAGTTCCTTCCTGACTGCTAAAACGAGCCGGGGGGGCGTCGCGTCGGAATTTTCTCTCCTCTGACTTGATCCGTTTACTTATCCCTCAACTGTCTATCTTATTCGATCATTTGTTAACCTTCTTCCCGGCGCAAGTTAGACTAGGATGACCACGTTCTGCTGATATACGCTCTAATAATTTCCATCTACGTTTCTTAATTTTATCCAAATTTTTGGTAGTTTCTTTATCCAACTACAATCCCCAGGGTTATCCGAGGAGCCCGTGCAGCAGGAGAGGGAGGCCGCGGGAAGCGGCGGAGAGCTAGCCGCGGCCGCGGCGGCCGCCCGCGCCAAGTCTCGCAGCAGCGCCAAGAAGAAGACCACCAGTAGGAAGAAGAGGCGGAACAAATCCCAACACGACGCAGGAGGAGGAGATCACGAAGAGAGGGATCGGGACGACGACGACGAGGAGGAAGAAGACGAGGTAGAGGAAGGCGGGTGGGGCTCGGAGGAGTCGTCGGGCACTTGCGGCGGCGTTGGCGGTAGAGGCGGAGGGGAGAAGCAGCGCGAGCACCCCTTCATCGTGACGGAGCCCGGCGAGGTGGCACGTGCGAAGAAGAACGGGTTGGATTACTTGTTCCACCTCTACGAGCAGTGTCGTCTCTTCCTTATCCAAGTCCAGTCCATGGCCAAAGAGCAAGGCCACAAGTGTCCCACCAAGGTACGTACGACTTGCAACTTAAGAACTCCAACTTTATTAATTAGATCATTGCCACGTCATATATATTAATTTCATAATCTACTTCTTTTGTTTTTCTTTTACAATCCTAATAAAAGGATCCTGTAATGGAGTCCTGTTACATATATAGATAGAGAGGTGATACTGGCGTTCGGCCCTTTGGGAGCGGGAGCACGGCACTGGTCATAGATAGATAAGAGAAATAGAGACCTGTGTACGTACGAGTTAGATGTGTCTGATGACGTGTCTGATAGACATAGGACGGAAAGCTGTGGCTTGTGTGTTGTCTTGTCGGGGTCTTTGTCGGAATACGGGATCCCGCCTGACATCCTCGGATGCGTCGCCGCCCCTGGGCGCCGCCACGTGGCACGCTAGCCGCAGTGGGGCCCGACGGCAGCGTCCGGCGACGTCTAATGAGTGGACACTGTTGCATCAAGATTCGCACCGGGAAATAGTGGGACGGATGTCACTCGTGATATCCCGCAGAGATAACGTTGACCGGGTCACGTTGTTGTTCTTTTTATTTTTTCTGAGTTAGTACCGGGTCACGCCGTTCGGCGCAGTGCGCGAGTTTTGAGGCAATCTGTGAGAACCGAATCCCTGCAGTCTGGGGCCGCAGATTTTTCCTACGACCGGCGGTGTAGCAAAATTTGTCGTCATATCAGTTTATCTGTAGAACAACTTGATCAATCCATAAAAAAAAAAAATCCATAACCAACATTACTCTCATATTAGGGGTTAAACTATAAACTAGCTCGGGTGTTAATCATAAGATACGTAAAACTTGGGGTGTTATTTAGGGAATTCCCTTTATAGCTGGTTGTTTAAATTGTTACTCTTCTATGTTGTTTCACAAGTATATGCTTTACTTCGAGATTTGGTTATATTTAAGGTTGGTATGAGTAAAGTGATAAGAGGAATAGTACGTACGTAAGTGCAGGTGACGAACCAAGTGTTCCGGTACGCCAAGAAGGTGGGGGCGAGCTACATCAACAAGCCGAAGATGCGGCATTACGTGCACTGCTACGCCCTCCACTGCCTCGACGAGGAGGCATCCAACGCCCTGCGGCGGGCCTTCAAGGAGCGCGGCGAGAACGTCGGCGCGTGGCGGCAGGCCTGCTACAAGCCTCTCGTCGCCATCTCCGCCCGCCACGGCTGGGACATCGACGCCGTCTTCAACGCCCACCCCCGCCTCGCCATCTGGTACGTGCCCACCAAACTCCGCCAGCTCTGCCACTTCGCGCGCAGCAACGCCGCCGCTGCAGCCGCCGCAGCGGATAGCTCCGTCCTCGGCGGAGCACCCGACGGTCTACCCCCGCCGCCGCCGCCGCCACCACCGCCGCCGCCACCGTCCATGTTTTTGTTATGATCTTGTGGTGGGGAGACTTGGTCGTGTCTATGAGTTATTTGTTGTGTTCCGAATTAAGTTTTTCTGAAGGAATGAAGAAATTTACTAGCTATATAGTAGCTTAATATGTTTGTCGTATGATTGTATCAGTGGCTTAATTAGTCTGCCTACGAGATTGTGTCTTTGGCTACATATACATGAGATTTTGCATTGATGTTATATATTTATATATATATATATGTTTTGCCATAGTAGTACTACAATGAGTATACGAGATGGTATAAATTTAACTGAGGGATAAGTTGATAAGACTAGAGAAAACCTCCAAATTAGCTGCCCATAAATGTCTATACTATGGTAATGTTAACTATATAATATAGGCAGGCGACCATTAAGAGAGAAGTAGAATCTGCCCAAATAATGGGCCCACTCAAATGAGGCCCAAATAATTTTGTATAGTTGAAGCCCAAAAGCATCAATGCCTTCAATTTAAAATAAATCCATATCCAGTAAGATCCAACAATGCTCAACCCGAATCAGACCCGTTTATTAATCCGAGTTAATTGGACTCAAAGCTGATTCAGATGAGTAATCTCTCATCTCTTGAAACATATATTCATATTTCTATTATGTTTTTGTTATTTTAGTGAGATAATTAAAATATTATGCTGTAATCTTTACTCTATCATAATTGAGTGTCAAAAGTTGACTTGTTGTTGCTTTCGAATAAATTATTTTTATTTTATATTTTATATTATACAAGTTATTCCAATTCGAGTCTTATTCACGACGGATATTAGAATTGTCTATTTATTTAAAATCCGATTCAAATTTTAAATCCAAAAAAACTAAATGGACCGAATCCGAATTCGTTGCACTTGTGGGGGCCAACTATTGGTACTTCATATATACTATTAAATACTAAAGAGCAAAAATTTGTAAATAACACCCTTCAGTTTTTATTAATTAACAAATACATTATTTGTATATACTATTAAATACTAAATAGCAAAAATTTGTAAATAACACCCTTCAGTTTTTATCAATTAAAAAATACATTATTTGTACGTTAGAAGAGCCGAGATCCTTTCTTCGCCAAACTATTATAAGCCAACGGAGCTCCTCCGTGAGGGATCGGGCAGAGAGAGACACAATGGCGGCGGAGGTTGGCGGCGGTGGAGGGGAACCAGCGGTATTCTCACCGGGGGAGATCGAGTACGTGAGCTACGGCGGAGAACACCACCTCCCCCTTATCATGGCTCTCGTCGACGACGAGCTCAGCGAACCCTACTCCATCTTCACCTACCGCTACTTCGTCTACCTATGGCCAAATCTCACCTTCCTCGTAATGCTACTACCACCAATCTCTCTCTATCTCTCTGTAGATTTCTCGCTTTCGTCTTCAATTTCCCAATTTTATGGCAAATTTGTAGGCGTTTCATAAGGGCAAGTGCGTCGGCACGGTGGTATGCAAGATGGGGGAGCACAGGAATACGTTTAGGGGCTATATCGCGATGTTGGTAGTCATCAAACCCTACCGGGGAAAAGGAATAGGTGCATCAAAGTTTATTCCTTTCGTGCTATTTTGAATATTATTTATTATTTATAGCTTGGTTTTGTTTAGGAAAGGAGCAAACTTGAATTATTCTATTGTTGAGGATCATGGCACTGTTGGTTCTGGGAGCTCTTTCGCTTTCTTTATGCTGAATTTGATAGAAAATGAGATTTTTTTTTTTCATAGGAATATGGTGTTAAAAGTGTATATATGAGTGGTAGTCTAACTGGGAAGTGAAAATTAAACGGATTCTTTTCCTGATTAATTTTTGATATTTCTAATTTGCTGATTAGAACGAAAAAGGTGGACCCATTTCTTGAAGAAACTAATATTTTGGATCTTGGAGATTTGGAGTGTTTTTATATTAATAGAGTTTGGACTCTAACATGTTTCAACAGTTGGTATCTCTGCTGCAAAGAATTTGTATTCCAATTCACTAAAGTGCTACAGCTATTTCTTGTCGGATGATATGTTTATTCTAGTTGTTTCATGTCATAGTGACCACTTGGTAATAGATTTAGTCTATGAGAAACGAGGCACCTAACTGCAACTAGGAAAGAACATTTCTATAGACTTCCAAATGAACGGCCATTTGTATGCTGCATGTGTTTGATGGTTCTTTTGTTTCCTGAACTAATATCTGTTCTGTTTGTTAGACCATATCTATTTGCTGTACCTATCTTAGTGTTTTGAAGAACATTAATATTTATATATTACATGAATGAATTGTGTCAGAAATATCAGATAGATAAATGTTAAATTTCTGAATAGAGTTACCTATAGATCTATTATTAGTAATTTTATTTATATGAAGCAATAAATGTGTAAGAACAGATCGTTTTTTTTTTCCCTTTCTTAATATGGTTTATTTGAACTAATCTTGTACTTTTTCATGTCGCAGCAACTGAGCTCGTTACCAGATCTATCCAGGTGATGATGGAATCTGGCTGTGAGGAGGTAATGACTGTTGCAAGCAATTCTCACCTATGCAAATAATACTCTCAACATTTGAATCTAAATGGAAGTATAAAGATATGTGATTAATTTAATAATGGGAGTATGGGACCTTTGCTATTTTTTCCATCTTGTACCTCAAAGACAATGATTTGTTCCTGCACAATCAGAATGTGTTTTGAAGATGAAACATCTCAAAAGTGTGAGGGATCAGTTAGAGGTTGCCAGACCTGATTTAATTGCAACTCCTATTGTAACTCACGGGCTATATGGGTTTAACAGGAGCATGTTAAGTTTACTCCAAGATGACTCTATGGCTTTTTCCCAAACTAAAATATTAGAATTTGGCCAAGGGCCATGAAGTGGCAGTTTTGGGTTTTCAAGGGGTCTTTCTATTAATTGGGGTGATTCCCAATTCTTCTCAAAGAAAAAGAAAAAGAAAAAGAAAAAGAAAAAGAAAAAAAGGATCTTAGATAGTCTAAGATCAGTGCACTCTGATGTCCCCTTGGAATTATGCTTTTCAGAATCGTCCACGTTCCATGGATGTTTGAACAGACTTGCAACTATTGAATCTAATAAACCTATGTGTCTGTACCACATCACAGACATGAAAGTTTCTTCCTGAAGTTAGTTTAGCTTACATTAGTGTTGCTTAAAGGATGTAGTACCCAAATTTAAGATCTCTCCCTTTATCCATGAAGTGTCGGAAGATACACCATACCATGGTAGCACTTAGGTCTCACAGATATCTCTAAAAACTAGCATCCAAATTAAAATCTCTCTCCTCATCTGATAAAAAAGAAAAGATAAAATATACCTCCTATGCCGTCCGATTCTTTACTTAATTATCTTACTTGTAGAAGATGGTGTCTTGTTTTCAGCTTGTTTCACTTTTATTTATATTATTTTTCCTGTTGCATGGTTCTTTGTCACTCTCATAAGTAGGTTCTGTTTTCTTTTGGCCTTTTAAAATGCTAGGAATTTATGCTTAACTTGCCGAGTAGTATCAGCAGTATTTTGTTTCCCTCTGTCTATGAGCATCGAGACAATTCAAATTTCAAATGACATTCCCAGAAAGCTTATGGCTCTTGTATGTGCTGCATCTGGTGAAGGGTTATTGTTTCTAAAAGTTGAATTCTGAAACTGAAAGTTCATAACTTGTCTGAAGTATCCTAGTAATAAAGACAGTAATATCCTCGTTCTTGTCTTAACATGACAAGATATCTATGCTTTTATTTTGAAGAGGAACATTGGTATGTAGTTTCCTCTCTCTATCAGGATATTTATGTGGGTATTAAGGGGATTTCTTGTGAATCATGTTAGAAACCAGTATGAATCCCTATCAATATGTTGTACCTGAAGGAGAGATCCCATTATTCTTAATATTGGTAAAACCCTGACTTTAATTACCTGCTCTCATGCTATGAATTTGCTTGAAGCTGATATGCTCCTGCTTGCGAGTAGAAATTACTCCAGGAAAAAGGGTAATAGTCAGACTAACCTATGTAGATGGTTTTTTCTTTTTTCTTTTTTTCCTTCTTTTCATTTTTTTTTTCCTTTCGTGATATCGATATCACGGGCGTCATACTTTAGATTACATCTGTTCACCATTTAATGCTTGTGCCTTGTAAGGCAGGTATGCATGAGTATAATTTTCTCTATCTGGAACTGCTACGAGTCATTAGAAGCACAGACTGATATCTTTTGTGGACCTTATATACACCTCTTTTAATCTTCTTGGCTTGTTATATACAGGTAACACTGGAAGCAGAAGTCACAAACAAAGGAGCCCTTGCTCTATACGGTCGCCTAGGTTTCATAAGAGCGAAGAGATTGTACCGATACTACTTGAATGGAGTGGATGCTTTCCGCCTGAAGCTACTGTTTCCTCGTCCAAATCCCACTTTTCGTCCTACCAGCATAGACGGAATCCATGACCAACTTGCTGAAAACGCACGGGGAGGTGCCTCTCAGATGTATTATGATCTTCCATAGAAAGTGCAAATAGCTGCTTGCAGCTTGTTGGCCTTCACTGCTTTCTTGACTGGAGGATTGTGATGCTGAATCAATCCTATCTTCAGGTTAAAAATGATCTGCACCAAAGGACACGAGCTGATTGAATTCCCACACATACCTAGAGATGAACTCTCATGCTTTCAAGCGCCATTACATGGTGGATCACTTTCCTATTGCGCAAACTGTAGATGATGCCGTTCATCCTTGTTCAGTAAATATTTAAGGGTGTGTTTTGCTTGCGTGTTTCTTTGCTATATAGCAGGTAAGAGTTGGAGACTTCTTGTGATCAGAAGCTGCTCTGATCGCCAGATCACTGAGCTATATTTGCCCTGTAGCATTTGAGATCCTTACTAAATGCTTTGTAATTCTTGCGACTAAATTGCTCCCAAATTGCATTCTTTATGCATTATTTGTGGGCGGGGGAAATGAATGGTCTCCACTGTTCATCCCTTGTTACTATTTAATGTTGTTATCTTTGCAGATTAGTTAAATCATATACTTTATCCTAATAACCTTTCAGATTAAACAAGATTACAAACTTGACAATGATGAGCAAAGGAGCTGAAACAGACTCGATATCATTTATCTACTAGTCCACT
The DNA here is from genome assembly GCF_048772165.1 of Typha angustifolia. Lineage (NCBI taxonomy): Eukaryota > Viridiplantae > Streptophyta > Magnoliopsida > Poales > Typhaceae > Typha > Typha angustifolia. The sequence goes on from NC_133239.1 coordinate 4,091,847, forward strand.
AGGAACAGATGGCATTTATCTTCAAACCTCACAACAGCTACATTATCATCCAAGTGACTACGTAGTAAACCATAAAATGCATGCAGACACCAAATAAGACAAGTATAGAGACCCCAAATGTCAGGTGGATGCAATTATGTACTGCCTCTTCCGGATCTCAATCTGGCAAACTTATCCATAGGATCTTTGCATCTAGCAAATGTAACAGGTGGACATCATCAAATTAGTAAAGCCAGAGAGACAACAAAATGGTGCGTCCGAGGCAATCAGAAAGTCAGAGAGACAACAAAGAGGTACATCTGAAGCAATCAGCGATATGATGGTGCTGCACCGGCAAATGAATAGAGAGATGAAACAGGCACATTCTGCACATCAGCTCTGATTGACACTGGTTCTTGAAGACTTGCGTTGTTTGCACGATTTGGATTACCATAGGGTGCTTGAAGACTTGCAGTGTATGCATGAGTTGGATCGCCGTAGTGTGCGATAAGGCTGGCAGTGTATGCACGGTTTGGATCGCCATAAGGTGCTTGGAGACTCGCAGTGTACGCACGATTTGGATCACCATAGGGTGCTTGAAGACTTGCACTATATGCACGTTCGCGATAGGGTGCTGTCCAGTAGCTTGTTTGAGGTGGCAACTCAGGTACACGTGTAACATGGGTGACAGGCTGCTCAGAGTAGTTGACCTCATTCACACGATCAGCACTCACAGCTGTTTCACTCACCCTGCCTGTTAACGACCTGTAATCTCTTACAAGGAGTGGATCTCTTGGAATTATCTCTGGGACTAGTCTGTATCTGATGCTGAAAGAGAAGAGCATCACTCAGTGTCAACCAAAAAAAAAAAGATTAAGGCCTGTTCTAGTAAGTGGCTAACAGTCCACTAGTCAATCAATGCTAAATTTCAGTGTCAGTTGGTAGTTGAACCTCATAGCACATTGTCAAAATATAAAATTGATAAATCATCGTTCTCCAACAGCTTAAATTTTTAAAAGTAATTGGTAATTTAATATAATATCATAATAGAGATCCGCAAATCTTACCAAACCTATTTGTCATTAAAAATAAAATCTTCACTTATTTAAGTCAAGTCCACTTCTTAAGTCCATCCAGATATTTTAAGCTCAAAAATGAAAGAAAATGTTAGCATATAAAACATAAAAGACATCATTTTCTAACGACTTAAGTTTTTAGAGTATATAGTTAATACACATCACTGATCAAGGTAATATAGATGGACAATAGAACAGAACATGATAATATATGGCATGATATACTAATATGGATACAACATTAAATTTTCTATTTCCTTTGTTACTTGCTGATCACTTGCACTATCATAGATATTCACCTATTTGTTCATAAATACAAAATCTTGATTATTTTTCATATCCCTGAATTTTCATTTTTTTTGCAATTTTCTAGCTGCAATTTCTCTAACAACTAAAGCTGGTTTCTTACTTGATTATGGTGTCATTAAGATTACAATAACATTTAGAAATGACTTTTTTTATCCTTAACCTCAACTCTGTTGGACATCACCATGGGAAATAGTTCACCATTATTCATACAACGAAAAAGTCAATGAAAGTTTTGATGTAAGAACTGAAATCAAGAAAGAGATGCAGTTGGTAGTTTGAACTTTGAACCTCACATCACATCAATGATTAACGTAGAAATAGCATTGTATACAAGGAAGAACAGAAAGAACAAGGTACAGATGTGGCATTATATGAAATGGGACAATCTAGTACAAATACAACATTATGTGAACCTCACCTAGCTAATTCATGTAAACAGAATTATTGGGTCCAATAGGAAATTACACATACTATAACTATTCAAGGATGAGAATGAATCTTGAAGCAATCATAGTGATAGAAGGGACTGCTAATTCTTAAACATCACAAAATTCTTCAATAGACAATGGAGAGGTCTCAAGAGTTTCTGGCAGGATCAAAGGTCAGGTTCTATAAAGCATGTGCACATACAAAAAAAATATTTGAGAAATATCCCAATATCAGACACCCTTCACAGAGAAGAGAATTCAAGCATAGTACATCTATATACCGGATGATACCAGCAAAGAACTACATACCTCCCAGATGAAATAGGATTTTCCGAATAGTAAGATCGCTCAGGATCTGTTTGATATGGATCATTTGAGATAGCTGGATAATATAAATGATTATGGGGAGGCAAAACAGGTGCGTGAGTAGGTTGAGGCTCTGCCATGGGAGGCTCATGTTGGTAATGTGCATATGGTAGTACTTGGTGAATATACCGGGACTCAATAGGCGGTGGGGCAAGTGGCTGTTGTCCAGATCTATAAGGATCCTCCAGAGGATGCAAGTGAGCAGGAGGCGGAGGGCGCCTTTCCTCAACATATTGGGGGGGTGCTGGTTGATGTGTTAAACTGATGGGTTGGAACAACATTATCAACTTATGGACCTGTAATTAAGCTCAAAAGGTAGAAATTCAATCAGCAAACAAGAAAAAAAAAAAAAAAAAACCAACGAAGTTAACTTCGGAAGCAAATAAGTGACTAATTCCTTTATCTTTTTCATGCTATAAAATAGAAATATAGATAATCGAAACTTACTTGCTTTGAGTTGAGCTCAGGAGTAAACTTGCCCTTTGAACTATAGTTCTCTTGTATAGCATGTCTGAAAGTACTCTCAGGAAGAGGTAAGCAATCCTTGTCAATCTTAAATTTAACCTGCAAAATATGGAGATATATTAGTAATGAAATCTAAAATGTAGGGCTATACATAATTAACAGCCACAATTGCAAGTTCATAATATAGGAGTTCACTTTAATGAGTGCAAAGCGAGCGTTCTCATTGCAAGAAGAAAACAATCACCAAAAGAGATGAGGGAATTGTAAATACAATGCATTGCATTCAAAAGAAAGAATCTGATATTTTCCAATCACAACAGAGATTACTGTGTGATATTTATTCTACAAGTCATACCTAAACAGAATTATACACACACTAGAACTGGAGATCTTTGCTTGCATGCACTGTTGAGAGGAGAGCTCTAGAGGGGGGAATTTGAGAGTAGAGGATTTAGGGCTCGTTGAGTTTTTTTTTTTTTAAAAAATTTAACTAATGCACAATCTGTTCGCACCCAAACCATTTTTGCCCGACCCGCTTGCCACAATGTCGGCCTGCCAAAGCCTGATTATGCGGTTCAAACGCATAATTTGGGTGCATAGTGTGTTGGCAGGGCGGCCAGCATGCTGCCTGCCTAGAAGGCTGTCAAAAGTCAAAACCACTTTTCAATACACTGGAAAAAATTATAACTATCTGTTAACTGTTTTATAGAAAACATTACACTGTCCCGTTACTGAATGGGAATAGTTTCAAATTCCTGACATTCTAACTTCAAAACACTTATGCATCTAATAATGCGTTTATGCAGGGCTCCAGCACCACTTTGTATTTTTATTCCAACCTTAGAATAGTGCCAAAGGATATTTTTAACATCTTCAAATAAGCAAATAACCCCAATAATGGAAAAGAAACTATATATTCTGTAACAAATAGAAATTACCAACAATATATGATATTTCAAGCTGTAAGGAGAAAATGATCTTCAACCTTAAATAATGGTAAATAGCATGTAACATGCAACATGAACGACCACTCTATGCTATGCGACCTTATAGTGATAAGTTACTCATTTGCCTCCGCACTTATCCTTTTTTTTTAATCATTTATGAGCTCGAAGACTAGATAAGAGTCAACTCTCTCCTAATACAAAGACACTTAGGTCTTACTAAAAAAATTTTAGCTAACAGATGTAGATGGATCTAAGCTCCAAGTCATTGTGTCGCGGAATAATTACTCTTAACTATCGCATCGTCAAGCTGCTTTTCCAAACTAAACAACCCGCTGAGCTAAAGCTAAGCTAAGCCACCATAACAAATTGTTTGGAGGTGGACTTAAAACTTATAACCTTCTAGGTAATAAGTGGGTACCCTTCCAACTTCCTAAAATTGCTTGGTGTCTCCCCCACTTATCCCAAAACAAGACTACAAGAGTTTACTTGACCACATGAGTACTTGGTCAGTACACCAAAGTTTGCAGGAAATTTCTGCACCATATCATATGTGGTATGCAGTTACAAGATGTGGTTTCGGGTAGAGAAGTACCTCATGAGGGCATGTGAATGTCAAAAGATGAACCCAATTGACCCTATATTCTGACAACCTAGTGATCATGTCAGAATATATGCCGTTCAAAACACAAGAGAAAAGATAAACCAAACAACTAGATCATGTTTCTCTGATTGCCAATACCAATTGGAATAAAGGTTCATAAATACAATAGAAATATTGCGTCAAGGGTAAAACCTAAAGGGTTACAATCTCAAGACAGGTAAAATATCAGATTCATCCTAATAATAAACAGATTGTTTAAATTTCAAAGACCACTCCCACAACATCTTACTAAAAAATATTGTAAGACTACAAAATTTTACTATAGAAGCAGGCAAAGATATAGAGACCATCAGATGCAAACTTCCACAATTATAGAGTAGCTAAATCTATCTGATCCAATTCAACAGGAAATAAAAGAAAAAGGAGGAAAATACCAAGGAAGCGACATACCTGAGAGGGAAATGCTCCTCCAAAAGCCTCCGGAGCCAGATTCATCCCACCTTTGGACGTCGCCTTGTAAACCCCATAAAGCAGCTTGACATCGAAATCGTAAAGAAACAGCTTTGTCCCAGGCTTGATCTTCTCGACCGCCTCGATCCTCCCTCTCGGCAACCCAAACACGCGATACTGATAGCACTCCGGCTTCGTCTTCCCGCTGCACATAAAGATGAACCCCGAGCTCTTCTCCTGCCTCTCCTTCCCATCACTCCCCTCCACCGCCTTACTACTGATAGCAGCGGCATCACTGGGTCTGGACGCCGAAGCCGACGCCGTCGCTGAAGCCGGAGTCTCCACATTCCTCTCATCGTTCGCCGGCTCCGGCGCGGCTACTTCGTTGTTATACTTACCCTTTGTTTTCTTCTTGAACTTGCTAGAATTGGACGAACCAGGGGTGGAAGAAGTCGCCGCCGCCGCCGCCTTCTTCTTCTTCACCTTCTTTGGCTTCCCCATGGTTGCTTTTAATCCAAATCAAGCAGCAACGGGGCTTCTTGCCGCTACCAAATTAGAAGACGAGGAAATGAATTCGCGGAGAAGAGAAGGAAATGGGATTGATTAAACCCTAACCCGGAAGGAGAAGAAAGCCCCAACCTTAGAGAGAAAGGAGAGAGTGGTAACTTACCTTGGGTTCGGAAGAGGTTGCGGGAGCGGAAGGAGAGGAGTGAGGATAGATCAAAAAGATATCCGGACGATGACGGGTGAGACCAACGGCTGGGATCGATGGGACCGGACGATTACGAATTACGAGGCGCGCATCAACGAGTTACGGGAATTCTTTGAACTAAATAGGCGGCAGGCAATCTTTTATTTCTTTTCATTTACCGTTGCTAAAATTATTGTTTGGTTCGGTGTATTAAATTTAAAAAATTAGTTAGCCTCAAAAAATAATATTATAAATTATAATAACTAAATATTTATTTATTAAATATATTATTATAAAATATAATAAATCAGATATGTGTTTAATAAAAACAATCAATCAAATAATCTATTTATTTATTTATCTGGACGCAACATTTAATAGAAATATATATTTCTTAATATATATATATATTTAAATATAATAAATAAAACAACCTCTAAGTGTTTTATTTTAATCTAAGATCTATTATAGGACTTGTGATATAAAAGCTAAGTTGGCCAAATTCTTTTCTAACTAGAATGATTTTGCTAGGAAATACAAATAAGTAATTAATCTAGTAATCCAACTCAACCAATTTTAAGCGAACGCTTACTTATTTTTACAAAGTAACCAAATTATTTTACTATTTAGTTATTTTATTCTTTATCCTAAGAGTATTTTAGTCCTAAAATTTTAAAAATGTTTAGTTAATAACATATTTGTCTTTCTAAAATTTTTTATTCTAGATTTATCTAATGGATTGATTCTAGATTTATCTATGTCTAGCTAATAACTTATATTATGTGTTGAAAAATGTTAAGTTAATAAAATTCTCTATACTTCTATAGCTGTAATATGCAAAATTAAGTTTTTAAAATTTGATGTTGTTAAACATAAAGAGTAGTTAATAACGGCCAAGTAATAGAGGGCATGGGATTATACTACTTTTGTAAATATTTGTTGACATTTCAAATTATTTAGAACTATATATATTATTTAAATATTTTTAAAAAGTTAGCGATTCACCTAAGTGAACCACTAGTTAAACTAAAAATCTAGTGACTCGATCACTAACTATGTCAATATTCGATCAAGTTCTGATAACTATGGATCATTCATCTCTTTGCCTCCGACTCATTATTTTTGAAAGCAAAAGTTCCCCGAGAGCTCAATGTTACTCGAAGCGGCCTAGAGATGGATACCAAAGATCTCACTAAGATCATCTACCACAAAATTTTGGCTGCTGTGAATCACTATTTTTGCTTTTGGATATTCATTACCTTTTATCTTGATTTATTTCTGCCATGTTTCCCATTGTTTTAGAGAGGCAGATCACCCTATAAGTTCTTGAAAAATACTGTTGCAAAATGGGCATTTGGTCTAGTGGTATGATTCTCGCTTAGGGTGCGAGAGGTCCCGAGTTCAATTCTCGGAATGCCCCGCTAAGTTAATTTTGAGGTTAGATTTTCCTTTTATTTATTTATACTTTTTTTTTTCGTGATCTAAATTTCCTTCAGTAAGCTAATAAAACGTACGAAGAAAGAAAAAACATGCATCTTTACCAATCATTACAAATATTTTGTATACTTCCACAAGAATGCAAGATACTACTCTGCTGGGATTCACCAACTATTACTCATCTAACTACCTCAGAAACTGAAACTGATAGTTTGACCTTCCGCCGTAAATCTGATTAACAATTCGACAAGCTTTACATCTCTGTGTGATAAAGAAAGAGACATTCATAGCTACGTCGCAAAAGCATTTGTAGGCGGTGGTTTCGACATAATATCCGAAAGACAGGATTTAGTCTATACATGCCAACACAAAAGAAGTGATTTCATGGCCTGGCAGGAGGTACAATTAAACATATGCTGAAAACCCCCAATTGGCAGGAGCCTCTTGCAGTATGACACTCTTTTCAAATAAGGTGCAAAATATATCCTCTACAATGAGGAAGAAGCACAGTGAAGGCTTGCCATCAGCCAGGATGTTCTCTATCTTTGTTTTTCTATGATCTCTTTCTCTTCCTGTCAGTTTGGGGTTCCTTTCCTTTCAGTTCTTGAGAAAATGACCTCAACAAACTGGTCAAGTGCTCGTTCCGATGTGCTGAAACAAATCAAATTTGGGAATTATTAATTGAGTAAATAGAAGAAAGAGCTGAGGTATTATTGTATTATGCCGAAGCCATCAAATGATTTTATCATTTCAAGAAAGAAATGCAACTTCCAATAGCGCAGAACGATTGTACTTACATGACAATTCTTGGCAACTGATTAACCGTTTTCAAGATATACAAAGAACAAGACTAAGTTCAGTACCACAACAGAAGTTCAAATTAATGTCGTAGTACCTGATAGTATAACGTCTTCCATGTTCACGGATTTACGACCAGCATGCTGTGCAAACAGTTCTACGTCTTTTGCCAACTGTTCTATTTGTCTCAAAAAAGATAAAGAGTAATTAGATGGGCACTTCCATTGTCAACCATAAATCAAAGTAATCACAAAAGTGGAAAAGGAAAAGTAATGCCAAACCAAACAAGAACTCAAGGATCATTTGGGAATGAGAACTCAAGGTCATATACTGAGACTGTAGTTAACTGGTAATTCTTCCAAATTAAGAGAATTCCATTACGCATGCTGATGGCAGGCATTGGGCAACATAATGATTCTTTTGAATGTGAAAATTAACAAATTTTAAAAAAGAATTATTTAGAAAGGTGATCTAAGACTCCAAGATAAACATTTATTTGCATATCTCCAGTACAGAAATAGTGAACGACACAAAAATTGCAACACATCTTGCGTTATTTGTCTGAACCTGCATTGCAGAAATTCTTATCCATTTATTCCAAAATATCTGTGTTGAAATCTACTTAATTCGATGCACTGAACAATCAGATATCCTTCCAAATTGATCTGCATCAGAGGAGACCAAAGGAGCACAATCATTTGACAATTAAGGAACCACCTTTTGTAAGGTGCATCAAACTAAAAGCTATTAACGTGTATGACAGTAAGATTATGATCCTTCTGATAAGATTAAGTTCTGCAATTCACAGTTTCCATCTGACCACAAGAGCAGCTTTTAAATGCTTAAAAACATAAAAGCATGCGTCTATGGTACTACTATTTCATAAGTCCACAGGGCAATGCAAATAGAAGATCTTATGAAACTATTTAAAGATAGAAGAAGATTTTGCCACTTCTTCACATGATTCATTATTTAAGTCTTTCCTTCATCACAGAAGGAGAATGTAATGCAAATCATGAATTTTGAAGGTAAAACTTAAAAAGAGAGTAAGGCATTAATCAAATCAAAACTTTGAAGCACAAATATAGATAGGGAATACGGGGATACGATAAATTCTTAAAGGTAGGATACGGCGGCATGGATACGCCAATGTAAAACCCTAGATTGGATGCCCCTAGTAATGCAAACACGAAACATAGTACATGAAAGAAAGAAACGTTAATTGACAAACTCCATGCTCTAAATTGATCAAGATTTCATTGGAAAACATGACCGAAACAGGAATTAGGGTTTCATCAGCATCATTCCACCTGTGTACTTGAAGGCCAGATCCGCGACGCACGCCACCACGGGATCCGACATCTCCATCCCAGCTTTCTTAGCTGCCCAAAAAGAGACCAACTTTGGAATCAAATGAGAAAGGAATCAAGAGGACAAGAAAACAAGTGTTAATCGCAGCGGAATCGGATCGAACCCTCGGCGTTAGCGATGGAGATGACGGAGAGGCGAAAGCGATCGCGGAGGAGATCTGCCTTCGTCTCCGCCTCCTCGTCCTTGTCGAAGTCGGCCCCCTCGCCGCCGCCGTCGCCGGATTCCATGGAATTAGGCTCGAATTTGGCGCGGGAAAATTTGGTGACAATTATATCGTCAAAGTCTTCAATCCGAGCCATTGAATCGCAACAACGTGGACCGTCCGATACGTCAGTTGAGAAGTCGAAGCTGTTTCAAGAGTACAGCAACGACTTCAGATAAGCTTCAAGTGTCTCATATTTTGATGTCTAATTTAACATGATTTGGAGTCTAAGATTTTGACCAAAATCCAACTTATAATTTCAAGAGAGAATTACCAACAAGAAGAAAAGGCAATTTATTCAACCATCTCACATTCTTCTGATCACATAAACCATATTCATAATAACACATGAATCTCAAAACATTCTACAAGTCCCTCAGACTTGGGATTACATTGAAAAAAAAAAGCACTCATTTTGACAATAACAAGATTGAAACACGACTTGCATTTTACTGACTCTTCAGTTCATATCAAACAATATCATCACTTCATTGGCGCGGTTCACAAATTCGAATGGCGAATTATATCCTGCAACACTATAGCCTGAAGGATTGTTCATCATGCTCTTCTCGACAGCTGACTCCCATGGAGTTCCTTGGAGGCTCTTCTTTAGTGCTGCAACTTCCACTGGGATGTTTGAGTCATCCAGGAATCCTCCAAATCGCCTAACTGCGGCATAAGTTTGCTTTGGCCACATCTCTGGGTGTACTTGATCAGATGCAGGAGGACTTTGTTGGTACTTCTCTGGCAAGTAGAATCGAACAATGTACGACGAACGATAGGCGTCGATCAAGACTGGCGCCGTCATCTCGACCCTCTCTCCTTGTTTGTTGTTCCCTTGGATGTAGGAGAAGAGGCTAACATGCATGGCAACAATATATTTTGCAATCTATGAGCTAAAAGTAGATTGACTGATATAAACTAAGTTAACCAAAATATGTTGATCAGAGAGAGAAGAGAGATTACCTGAGGAAGCCTTCATTTGATGCAATCCTATAAGAGTTAGATTTTACAGGTGGAGTAGACATCCACATATCTTTCTTATAGCTCCTAATCTCCAAATCCTCTTGGTAATAAATGACTTGGTAAGAAGGACACTCTAATGTATTACAATTTGGTGGCTTTCCATAGGATGCATCACTTCTCTCTACAGACCAAAGCAATAGAAGCAATGGTAGAAGGAAAGCCATTTGGTTAATGCTAAGGTTTGCAAGAGAATTATATATATTTATAGGAAGAAAGAGAGATGCCCAAACTGGACTTCTTCTATTTTGGGTGGACAAGATCACTCCTATGGTCCTACATTTGTTAGTTCAGCATTAACACTAGTGCAATGTACTTGTGATCCGTATGTCTTCTTCCAAGTTTATATACACTTTGGCACTTTGCTGCTTTTATTTCTGATAACTGTACTGATGTGACATGCAGCTATCGGGAGCAGATCATCTACAGTCAGGGATGCATGGATTTCCTCAAAAAGAAACCAGAAAAAGAATATACAACATGAAGCAAATGCTAATGACTCCTACTTTGGTGCCCAAAGGTTCTGCACAAGAAGGAATAACTCAAGAATCATTTGCCAACACTATAGTTTATTCCAAATTTTTATGCATCCCATACTAGAAGTAGAGCATTTTGCTTCATTCTGTGAAGTTATGTATTCTTAATGTACTAGTTTCATTTCTTACTTGGAGTTGTTATGCTGTATAGCACTGTAATATGCTTCTAACTGAAAACAGCATATTATTGAGACAAAAGAGTTGCTATGATTTGATACATCTATCAAGGGGGATTTAAGAGGGCACAGAATTAGCAAAGGCTGCTGTATCTCTCTTCTTGTTTGAGCTTAATTGAGCTTGTTATGTTAGTTCATGATAAGTTCCTGTACTGATTAGAAAACTAGAAGTTCTTGATTTATGCCGTATGCAGTAGTTATATCAGCCATATTGTAATATGCTTCTAACTGAATACAAGTTATTGAAAAAAAAAAGGAGGAGTTGATATGATTGATACTTCTATCAAGGGGGATTTAAAAGGGCATAGAATTACAAAATGCTGTTGTATTTCTCTTCTTCTTTGAGCTTAATTGAACTCCTTATGTCAGTTCATGAAAAGTTCTTGTACTGATTAGAAAACTAAAATTTCTTGATCTATGCCGTATGTAATAGTTATATCAGCCATATTCTTGCAATATCTTGAAATCTTATAGATTTGGCATCTTATATATGGATGAATTGTATTGCAGGTAATCTTTTTCTATGGACTAGGCATACTGTATTTGTATGTATACAGTAAATCTATACTAATGTAGTTAAATCTAGATGACAACAAGAAGTATTAGATTTTGCTGAATCATCAATGAAACAACTTCCTACAGCGTAAAGTAAAACCCTTGATTGGATTTCTTGGACCAATTGTCCTCACAAATTCATTTCTAAATGAAATCAACTGAATTTTATTCATATTAAATCATCATCTCAAACTGGTTCCAACTTACAACCATAGTATAGCAGTTGCATGTACATCAAACAACACTGACAAATAATTGACAACAAACTTATATACCAGAACTTGGCACACTTTCTCATAGTAGAGTTTGGTTTCTTAAGTTCACCACATTAACAATCTACTTTAAACAACACTGTGGCGTTCTTTACATATCAAACAACAGCATCACTTCATTGGCACGGTTCTCAATCTCGAATGGTGAATTATATCCTGCAACAGTGTAGACTGAAGGATTCTTCATCATATTCTTTTCAACAGCTGAATTCCATTGAGTTCCTTCAAGGCTCTTCCTCAATGCTGCAGCCTCCACTGCAATGTTTGAGTCATCCATGAATCCTCCAAATCGCCTAACTGCAGCATAACTTTGCTTTGGCCAAGTCTCAGGGTGGACTTGGTCTGAGAGAGGAGGATTGTTTTGGTTTTTCTGCGGCACAAAGAATCGAGCGACAAATGATGAGTTGCAAAAGGGCCCTTCTGATGGGTGGACGTCAATCAGGACCGGTGCAGTCATCTCGATCCTCGCATTTTGCTTGTTGTTCCCTTGGATGTAGTTGAAGAGGCTAACATGCATGACAACAAGAAAATTTGCAATATGTGAGCTAAAAGAATAATCTTGCTACCATCTGCTTGTTCTAGGAACTATGTATGCATTGCCACAGAGAAGAAGGTAGCGCAGGTGAAGAGAGATTACCTCATAAAGCCAGAATCTACTGCAGTCATGAAAGAGCTAGAGTTTACAAGTGGAGTAGACATCCAGATTGCCTTCTTATAGCTCCTAATCTCTAGACCATCTTGGTAATGAACTACTTGGTATGAAGGGCACTCAAATTTATCACAACTGGGTGGCTTTCCATATGCTGCAATAGACCCATCACTTCTCTCCACAGACCAGAGCAACAAGAGCAAAGGTAGAAGAAGAAGACGACCCATTTGCTCAAGTAGTGAGATGTTTGAATTGCTCATGTTTGCATGAGACATATATATATAGAGAGAGAGATTTTTGTGGTCTGTGCTTCTTGTTCTTTGTCCTTCCATTTGAATGGCTGAGAATCGAGGTCACTCTTTTACACACTCTTTTGAGTTGGTTCAGCATTAATATTGGTGACATGAACTTGTGCTCCATAGTCTTTTTCCAATTTATACTCTTATAACTTCTTGCATTTAGTCAACTGCAGTGGTGTTAGCTGCCTGATTGAGTAGAAAATTTTCCAACTACTTGACTGAATAAAATTCCTGCGGCCAGGGCTGCAGATGATCAGCTTTCGTTCGAGCACTCTGACAATAGGTAGGATGGTTGGAGTAGTAAAGAATCTCTTGAATGCATTGGATAGGATTCATTAAATGTAATTTGTGATCCCACATTCCACTTGAAGTTGAATAAGAGATTAAGAGTGCAAACTTAGTGCACCTCATTCCACTTTAAAAGCTCGAATTATACTTAATTTTTAGTGTCTTATTATTCTCCTATCAAGTTGGTTGCTATATCATATCACTTTGATTTCTAAATCCACCACTAATTAATGAATGCAGCTAACCATATTGCTTAAAATTTATCAACCACAACTCGAATCCTCTCAAGTATGGTTTCTAGGAGGACTTTCTCCTACCACAATCCCAATACAAAGACACATCCTTCAATACAATGTGGAGTTCAATGATCTCTGAGTCAAAAGTGTTATGAGCCACTCAAATAAACGCCTAACATTTCTTAAGATGCAACTCCTAGCAGGTTCAATAAATATGAAATGGTGGCATAATGTATCAACTGGCCTCTATCATCCTTCTCTTAAATTTTCTAAGAAGAGCTAAAGGAGGACAATATAATAGGGATATTTTCTGAGAAGTTGACAAGTTGTAAGCAAGATAGGGATTGAGAGAATGAGGTTAACCAACTTGATGGCATCTATGTGAAGGGATTTTGGTACCCTCTAATGGGATTGAGATGCAAATATACTAGGCTAGTCAGTTATGACAGTATTATATTCTGTCTCGTAGTGTTAGTTAGTTCTTCATGAACAACTTAAATCTTCTGCATTTTTTTGTACATCATGCTAAAAGAACACTTAGTATTCTAAATTTCAGATGCAAGTGAACCAATGTCTTTGCACAAGGATCTCTGAATGATATTATCTTGCCACTAACAGTTCAACTCTACTGTATTCTTTTACTGATGAGAGGTAGTCATATGTTTTTCGAATTGCAGTTCGCTGAATTCATAGTTTTCTCTGAGAATGATGCCATTGATGGCATAATTCATTTTGGATTTGGATCTTCCTGACACCAAGTTCATCACTTACTGATGTGTTCTACCCCCTTCTCAGATGATCTCTTATGCCAGAAACTTGCGTGGTTCTTGGTCGGTTTGCTTGTTTTAGCTCTCTCTCTCTCTCTCTCTCTCTCTCTCTCTCTCTCTCTCTCTCTCTCTCTCTCTCTCTCTTTCTCCATTAATCTTCTTTAAGCTTCACTTCCCTCCTGTATTCGGAGCTTCTACCATTTTAACGTGAAGTGTAGATTTAGTCAGCATCATGTACACATTCTATATATTAGATATATACTTGAAGAATTTTCTCGATCGAGATTCAAGTACCAGTATGGAAGATAAGTTGGGTGGATGAGATCATAGTTTTTGTGACTTTTGATAAAAGAAAAAGGAAAAAAAAAGGCGCTATAGCTAAATAGCCTAAATCTGATGGTATGGGGACTGTCAATTGTGTAATCTTGATGACAAATAATAGCACACAAACTGCATTGAATGGATGTCATGTGAATATCAACCTAAATTAATTTGAATACTCTAAAGGGCTTGCAAATAATTACAAAAAGATTTGATTTATTTATTTTATACACTCGACTCGCGGAAAATATAGAGTAAAACATGCATAGTTTCATGCTTTCAGCAAACTTGTCTAATAATAGATGAACATGAGCTTATTTTCAAAAGAACTAAAGGCTATGTTTTTATTATTATAATTTATTATAATTTTTTTAACTAAAGGTTATGTTTACTTGTGGAATAAGAGTAGAGTAGGTTAGTTATAATTATTTATATTTTTAATACTAGATGAAGAGGGCTAATTCTAATATAAATTATTGTGATGTTTAGTTCAATACTATTACAAAGAGTAATAATCATATTTTATGTGATAATAAAGTTGATATGAAAATATTAAGAATTGACGATGTTTTAAACTAAATGATGAAAATATCTTTAAGCCGGCGGTAAATAATATTTTATAACCTCATATTGTGCAAATATGCGAAGTTATAAGCCTTACTTAAGTATGCGCACTCGGGTGTGAGGACATTTATGTGTTATCATTTTAAAGGGTAAAATAGTTATCTTAAATTATTAATGAATAATTTTTATAAAATTATATAAAATAAGATGAGAAAGAGTATTAAATTAATATACTAAAAATAAAGTAAGATATCAGTTAGTTAGTAATACTAGAATAAGGAGACTTATTCTAATATAAACCTATTCCTATTCCATAATAAGTGAACAGGGGCTGAATTTTACATCCACTGAATCGACGGAATTCAGATGAACATATCGGAGATAGGAAAATTAAATACCTTCAGCTGAAATATACATCCATCAGGGATAACCAAACAAAGTAGAGATAGCTGCAAACTGCCAGACTACATAAATAACACAAAAGCCATACTACACTTCCTGAATGAAGGAAAAAAGCTACAAAGAAGCGTACTCTCAATGCTAAAACACCACATTTTCCAGTGCAAAAGGAATCTGCAAGAATAAATAGGGCTTGACACACAGGAACGTTTGGTTAGGATCGGGCAACAGTCTGTCAGTCGACAGTCAGCCTTCGGCGCTTGTAGCGCACCATGACTTCACCCTTGACCCCAACCACCATGGCGTTCCAGTCAGTCTCAGGGAAAGGGGAGATCAGTTCAAACTCAAAGTTCCTCAACAAATGGCTCCAGATGGCCTTTATTTGCAGGTAAGCAAACGGCTCTCCGAGGCAACCATGCCTGCCACCGCCGAAGGCGATGTAGGAGAAGGCTCCAGCAGCCTTGTCCTCCTCTCTCCCAGGTGCAAATCTGTCAGGGTCATAGTTATCAGGATCCTTGTAGATATGCGGCAGGCGGTTTGCAAAGGCTGGCGAGGTGGCAACAATGTGGCCCTTTGGGATGTCGTACTCTTTCCCTTCCCTCGTCTTAACAGTGAAATCACTGTGGGAGTGGCGAAGCAACATGATCAGCGGAGGGTGGAGCCTTAGAGCTTCCTTGATGCAGCGATAGAGAACATCCATCTCTGACAAGATGTCGTGGTCGATTTTATCCCCATGTTTCTTCAGCAACTCCTTTTGCTCCTCAACAGCGGCGACGAGGTACTGCTTAAAACGGCAGAGGTAAGCTCCCGTCCATGTTGAGGTAATAGAACTAGTGTGCTGTCCAGCAAATAGGGCAGCGATGAGAAGTCCAGTGACCTCTCCTTCAGTTGTGGGGCGACCATCCTTGTACTTCGAATCAATGAAGCACTGCAGCATGTCTTCCTCAGACTGACCAGAGCTCTTGCGGGATTTGATGATGGTGGAGAAGATCTCAGCGATCCTGGCACGTGCCTTGTCACGACGGCGGTGAGCAGGGATAGGGAGGTAGGGGAAGATGACACTGATGGGTTGCATGCCATTGTCGAGGTCATGGAAGAGAGCAGAGACATCATCGAATAGCTTGTCTCTCACCTCCCTACCTAGCAAGCATCGACTTGCAGTCAATATGATGAGGTGCTCCAGCTCATACTTTAAATCCACTGTGCCGCTCTCTCCCCACTTTGAGAAGTAGTCCTACAAAATGCATACAAGTTCCAGATATGAGATCACTCTTAAGACATATCACTACATTGCTTGGACATCATGCATTGCTAATCACAATGATAACAGGGTCACAGAAAAGAAGAGGTCTTAATCTTATCCGCAAGAACATCAAAACAGATTATTTCTTACAGAAAATAAAGATTTTCTCAATTATACATTATGGCAATTGTCTCAAAAATAATTAGTTACAGGTTGACGTAGTTCAAAAGTCAGTACGTGTCTCCTGTAACATGACAAAATTTACCACTTGACTAGATGTGTAGTACTCCTGCAGGTTTATTGACAGGAACTGGTAAAGTTCCAGCCAAAATGAATTTCAATATACCTCACCAGTTGAACTAAAAAAGCCAACGATATAATATTATAATCATCCAAGTTTTAGAATAAAGATTTCTCAATTTTCTATTCTGGCAATTGCACCTAAATAAAAATTAATTACAGGTCGACTTAGTTCAAAAGTCACTACGAGTCTCCTGTAATATGACGAAATTAATCATTTGACTAGATGTGTAGTACACCTGCAGGTATATTGATAAGAACTGGTAAAGTCCATGCAAAATGAATTTCAGTATAACTCCCCAGTTGAACTCAGAAAGTCAAAGATATAATGTTATAATCAACCAAGTTTTAGAGTAAAATAGATCATTACATTGTATCTCAAGCAGTTCAAATGTCATGAGAAGATGAATAGCCAAATAGATGATGGGGCTGATAATTTCATATATTGCATATATTACAGCAGCTAATAATTATGGATTTGCATAATCAACATCATATATATCACTCTCCCCCCAACCGAAGCAAAATGAAACAAGTCATTGCTATATATTCTGCACAATATCAGACATATTGACTCAGTAACACCCAGGAGTCTGATCAAATAACTCTAAAGACTATGTTCCTATGAAGAACAATTAAAAACAAAAACAAAAACTTTCTCATACCTATACATATGCATAAAAAACGCTAATCTAACAGAAAGATGGCATTAACACTACATGTCATTACTTAAATATATGCAAAGAGAGTTGGAAGGTTCAAATCATCTGATATTTGTAAATTGAAGTGCATATCGATGATGTTTGCATTACTACCACCCTAAATAACTCTCTCCACGAAGCCAAACAAATTTAGTGCAACAAATGATGATGATATTTTTAAAATAGAATTCATCTCATATCAAGTAAAACAACTTTAAAACTTTGCCTATTCCAAATCTTGAATTCATAATTTAGTTGTTTGAATGTTGAGGAGGCATTCCGACCTTTAGAAGTTTACAGCTTATGTGAAAATAATCTCGATGAGCATATGGACAATGTAGGAATCAACATGCAGTCCGGATTTATTAATTCCGTATCTTAAAAGCATCATTATCCCCCTTTTCCTATGATAGATAGCCCCATGTACACAGACAACACCACCATATAAATCTTGCATATTTGACATAAAAATAGCTTCTTTTCATGTTAAACCCTTACAAAATCTAAACTTTACTCTAGAACAAACAAAACCAATCAATTTACCTCTAGAACAAAATCTAAAATTTACACTAGAACAAAGAAAACCAATCAAATTTACCTCAGCCTCGACGACCATCTGATCGACATAGCTCCTCAGCTTCGTCACCCTAAGCGCCTCAGTGAAGAACCTAAACTGCTCCTGCCTCACCGAGTAATCCACGTCAAACACCACCCCGGGTCCGAACGTCGGCACATTAAATTGATACACTTCCTGCTGGCTCATCTCCGACTCCGGCGCCTTAAAGAAATGCGCCGACACCTCCGGCCCGATAAAGAACGTGATCTTCCTATTAACAATATTCACAGTAAACACGCCCCCAAGCTTCCTGTACTCCTCCCTGATCATCACAACCGGTCCTTTCATGAAGCGGAGCAGCCCCCCGATCACCGGAAACGAACTGACCACCGGCGGAAGCCGTTGGTTGGATCCCCGGCCGAAGAGGCCGACGAGAATCTTAAGGAAGACGGCGGTGGCAACGAAGGCGACCACGACGGGCAAGATCTTCGGATCGGTGAGATCCATGGCGAGATCGGAACGATCTGAAGAGGAGGAACGAATCAGATCTAGATCTAAGAGACGAGAAAGAGAGATAATGGGATTACAAGGGTTACCTTTTCCGATTCGGATATGGAGACTGAGGCGTGAAATCCGAAGGGCTTGGAGAGGAGGAGGAGGGGTTTAAATAGAAGAAAAGATTCGAGCGAGGGGGTTTTTTATAATTAAATTTATTGAAAGGGAAGAAAAAGGTTAACTGGGGGCGGAAACAGGGGAAGCGAAACCACGAAAGAGTGGGAGATCGGGAGTGCCAAGTGAAGTTCGGAGAGCAGGGAGGGGATTCTCTGCAAATCAGATTGTATACATTTTCCTACGGCTGAAACATGGCCAGCTGTCATTGGGTGAATAGTGAAGTAGTTCTGATTGCACGAGGATCAGATGAATTTGGTACACGCACAGGTGTCATGCACAGCTTTCATACTTTGTCGTTTTGTTTGGAATGTAGCGGCACTTGGGCAGATGCTACTGCTTGTTACGGGGGATGTTGGAAAATTTTATATCTCTTTTAAGATCACAGATTGGCTTCACGTCAGACAACCCGTGAATCTAAGATCCATATACGTTTATCAATAACCAGTGGCATGAGATGTAATCCTATTTTGAGCATCCCCCCCTCGTTGCTGTAGTTTAGTAATTGAGTTCTAAATCGAATATAGGAGCAAAGATACACCATCAATGTAATTTAGTGATTGAGTCCTATTCATTTAAGACAAATATTTTGATAGGAATGGATAGGATAAAGAGGAAATGTTTATTGGGATTGAAATAAATATTTTCGTCGATATCTAAAAGCTAATTATAGAATTGATTTGTTGCCGGTAACTAAATTCATCACGCAAAGAGGATGAGAAAAAAATGCTAAACATTTGGTAACTATGTTTGTCGTAAATGTGAGGATTTACCATGTAATTCGGCATTAAAACTTGTAATCTTGATATTTTACTTTTTCTTTTTATATATATTAGACGACAATTTCACATGATATAATTGGTAAAAAAAAAATAAGTGTAATTAACCATATGATTAACCAATTCATCACCTCATTCATAAGGGAGAAAAAGAAAATTCAAGTTTAGTTTGTTTACTTTCAGGTTGAGTTTAATTTAGAATTGGTTTAAGCTTAGTTTAAGAAAAATATAGAAACAGTACATTGAGGGC
Organism: Typha angustifolia; assembly: GCF_048772165.1. NCBI lineage: Eukaryota > Viridiplantae > Streptophyta > Magnoliopsida > Poales > Typhaceae > Typha > Typha angustifolia. The sequence continues at coordinate 4,111,550 of NC_133239.1, forward strand.
TTGGAGTCATTATTGCTGATAAATGGACTTTAAGAAATAGAAACCCTATAAATAGCTTTTAATTAACTTAAGCTCTAGTCTAAGTTCATAAATTATAATAGTGACTAGCTAGATCCACATGCATGTACAATAGATTTTCCATCTCCTTTAATCTTACTATAGTATAGATCCAATCATATATGCATATAAATATTACAATAGGATAGGCAAAAGAATAGAGTCATCCTTGTCAACGTAGTTAGATGTGTGTCACTACTATTGTCCAATTAGTTCCAGTGACTAGATGCATGCAAGGATATAACTCCTCATAGCTTTCTTATGATTGTTACGTATGAACAACTGCTCTTATCTAAATTTTAAAGAGAAGCCCACCAATACCTTATATCACACTGCTGGATGAAAATATGTGGGACCAATCCATCTTTCAAAGTAATAAACAAAGCCTATCAAAGCATGGATTTCTTCTCAGTTGACCCTAGTAAGTTTCACTGCTAAAGTTTTATTTTCTTTTCCATAGTCTTCATTGCTGGAGCCTTCCTTCCTCCGGTATTATGGGCTAAATTATTTTCTTTTTGTTTTCGCTGTTCGTCGTGTTAATTGTTTCGGTTTGCTAGCAGATTGTGGTGTTAGGTCATTTGTGAGCTTGATGGAGCTACCGGCAATAGACCTACTAAGCTCATGTGTTCTTCCTTATGTAACTCTTGTTGTGCTTCAGTGTGTTGCTAGTTATGTTAGCCAAGAGGAAGATTTGTTTCTATTTCGCTTTAGCATGAGTGATTATATCTTTATATTCTTGATACTAATTTTCTATAATTATTATGTCTATATCTTAGTCAAATGTTGTCTATTTTCTTGGATGGTGCCAATCATCTTAATTTTGTATGTAGTTTCTGCAGTAAGGGCTGTAAAAGATTTCTAATCATCTTAGCAGCATGTAGCTCACTACTCCACAGCAATAAAAATAAAAAAATTCAAAAAAAATTAAAATTTTAGTTGCAGAAATTTAATCAAGAATAAAAAAAGTGTAGCTGAAGAAATAATGAATATAGGTTGGAGATCAGCTTTGGAACACTGGTTAGTAGAATCAAAATTAATGCTGAACTAACTCAATAATTTTTAGTGCAAAGACCCAACTCTAGTTTTGTTTTTATATAGATACCTATTTCTGACTAAATATTAAAACTCCATCAATTTAACTGTAGACTGATTGAATTGCTATAGTTTTTCTGTTCTTTTTTCTAAGGAGAAAGTCTGCATATATACCAAGTTTATTAATAAACAAGATTACACATAAGATCTCATTCAGGTATGATCTAAAACTTATAGGAATAATTTTTAATAGCAAATCGAGCAAGATTACGGGCAATTTCATTATACCTTCTAGTAGCATAACAAACTTGAATATATGGTGTAGAGGGTTATACGATCCTTTTGCTTCGTAGATAATAGGGTTGATTTTGCTCGACGATTTTATCCGCCAATCTAATAAGAGAATCGCTGAAAATTATATAGAATTAATCTTAATTAATTCTTTGAATACTTACGTGACTGTCTCTCCGACTGTCATTTAAATGAAATCACTCATATATTCATTTTGGATAAGTATATTTATGTCATTTTTTCCACTAAAATGCTAAGATTTCGATCTATAAATAGAGTAAGCAGCATGACAAGATTTCAATTTATAAAATAAAAAACCACATTATTTCTTTTAATTTTTAGTTCTCTTTTGTTCTAATTCTAAAAATGAATAGTACTTGTCAGCAATCAAAGCAGAGGATGTAATGCTTTTTTCCATCATCTAGGTTGTAGATTTAATGGCAAACCATTCTCTTTTAAGATTTTGTTGGAATACCTTTAGTGAAGAAACCACCAACCCTTTGTGTCATTGCCCAAACTACAAAGGTTGCAACTTGCAACTTGCAACTGTAACAGTGACAATAGAAAGGTTGTGATCTTATAAAACCACTGGCTGGCTGGGTATTATCTTGTCTCATTTGCATGATGTTTGGAAAATATTACTCAAACAGTTGAAATTAAATAATACTAAATAAAATTAATCGAAAGCACCGGCCATATGAGCTGAAAGTACTGATCACTTTTCTAAATTATAAAAATAAATTAGTAATATTTTATATCTCTCTCTTAGTTATCCATTTTTTTTATAAAAAATAAAAATAATAATAAATTCATAGAAGTTTGCACTCCTATTATTTAGGAAACGGCTATAAGGATAAGCAATTATCGGTTAATCTAGTCACATATGTGAAATGCCTTATATACCCTTTAATTTATTAAGAGGTGAAAATTATTTTTATAACTAATTGGTTAGTCAGAAAAATATATCAACTATTATAGTTATTCTAATTTTGTGGTTATGGCCCATTAGGCCCAATAAGAAAAGGTGATTGCATCCAATTTGAGTCTAGAAACAAAGGATTACAAGGGTTAGATGGGCCGCAATATGGGCCGAGATCTGACCCAATGCCGGTCCAAGCCTGACTCGGTCCAATGAACAATTTAATCCTTTATGCATGTTAAATTCAAAAGGATGGGAGTCTAAAGGAGAATGAGGATAGTAAAAAAGTGCAATTTGATTACATTATATTGAAAAAAATAATTTAAATCATCTAAAAAGTTATCAAATTCCTATCTCAACTTATATATAATATATATAAAAAATTCCCTAAAAGTAACAAATCTAAGGGCAGACTTAAAATAGTGAAAATCTTTGAATGCTATCAGGAAGTACACCAATTATATGGGGCTTAGCAAATGTATCTTGGGGAAGAAGAGGAACTACTGAGACCATTAAAGCACAAGACAGAGGAGCAGAGGGAGAGGTGGAAGAAGGTGGTGGTCACTCCTCTCTGACTCGCTGCTCTCCCTCCTGATGCACTCCTTTGGCCGCACCTTGTCAGTTCCATCTTTTTGCTGGGGAACTACAAAAGAATTACCCATCAAAAACTACCCCAAGCTTCACCGAAGCAAGGTATATTATTTAGGGATACTCACACTTTGATATTTATCTAGTGTTATGCCGAACTGAACTGATTCAGTAACCAAACATCTTGTTATATTTTTTATATCTAATTAAATTTATACTTTAAAAAATTAAGACTAAGAAATAAGACTAATTAATCGAGTTGTTGGCCCGAACAAAAAATGAGTTATGTTGTTGTGAGAAATTGTTCATATTTTATTATGGCCCAATGGGCTTTTTGACTGGGCTTAGCGTATGCCTACTAATCTTTTTTTTTTTTAGTTTGATGTCGTTTGATGTTAAAAAATATTTATCTAAATATATGATTAAAATATTAAATAAATATATGTTTTCCTATAACAATGGATTACAACATTTAACAGCATATATTTATCCGTATGAATCTTATGCGGTATTATTTTACATATATTGAAAGCTTATTAAATCCTCTTTAATTTACTCTCATAAATTCTTCTAATTTAATATTTTAAAAGAAAAGTAGAAAAGCTGCAAAATAAAATTAAAATAGATAGAAATGGGAAAACATAAATTATATTTATTTTAATGTGCAAATCGCCTATTCATACAATAAACTGATGTTTTGATAAGATGTGGACGATAATAAAATAAAGTAAAAAGACCTGTAAATATTTATTTTATAAATAAAAAGAAAGTAAATTAAAAACTAAAAACAGTAAAATTTATAAATTATATCATATATTTTATATTCACACTTTAAGATTTTATAACTGAACTTTTTTTATTTATAATTTTTATTTAACACCTTAAGGTATCGTAAATAATACCAACAAAAAATTCTATTATAATATATTAATTTATAAAATATCTAAATTAGAGCGATAAAGATGTGAGAATATTTTAATAATTTAATAAATAATTTAAAATAATATTAATTAATTAAATAAAAATGATAAGAAAAATGAAGGTGAGTTCACAAAGTCTAGGAGAAGGACGGGTGTGAATAATATGTAATAAATGAGTTAAAAAAGAAAATGTAAAATATGTGGGCAAGGGGAGTTCCAGCTTCCACGTGGATTTGTATTCGGGTTAGTTAGTACAATCTCGAAACGGGTGTAGATTCTTGGGCACATTTGCCAACTTAAGCCCACTACGTCGATCCAATCGCACCGAAAGGACGGCCGCTCTCTGCTCACCCAGAGCTAAAGAGCTCCCTCTGAGCCACGCAGTGCCCACTGGGCTCATGTGGACCGTCCAATTTGTGGGGACCCCACCCACTTCCAAACACACACACCCCCTCAGGGACACCTGTCGGTGGTGGTCCTCACCATCCCACCTTCCCACTTACCCCTCTGCCGCACCAGCCAACGTGGCGCCCTTCTATTTGGTTAAGAATAGTGACGGGCATTGGTTTACTATCGGACCGGACTCGACTGAACCGGCCAGGTTCAACGGATCGGACGGTGGATCCTCCACCCTTGCCTTACCTACTCCGTCGTACTTTTACCTTCGCATCCTGCCACCTGGCTTATATATATATATATATATATGACTAAAGTAAAGGTTGAATCTAAAAATCTTCACTATAGATAATTTTTAAATAATTAAATAAATTTATTTAAAATAATACCGCTTTTATTATATTTTATTATCTGAAATTTGATCAATATTATTTTATATATAATTAAGTAGTTAAAAAGTCCTCCCTTCACAACTTTGTCTTAAGTTTTTAATTCGATCTCTCATTTAATTAAGTATATTTAAAATTGTAATTAAGTGCAAGTCTTAGTTACTAGAAAATAAGAAAAGAAAGTGACTATTTTTCAAAAATTCACTACTTTACGGTGTTGAGACAAAAAAAAAAGTAAATTAACAAGTGAATTTTTTTACTTTATTAAAGTCACTCACTTCCTCTCTTAAAGTGAGGGAGACATTTTTTACCTTTATATACTACATGTCATCACTAATTACCATCACTATCTATCTCTACCAAAAACTTTTAATATTTATTAGAAGTGGCTTCTTTAGAAATCAATCACAATTTCCTTTCCTCTAATTTTTTATCAACAAAATCTTCCCTAATCTATATAAAAAAAATAAAAGTTTACCAAAGATATTATTATTTTTATTATCATTCATATCCTAATATATAGGATATTTATTATTTGGCCTGGCATCTTGCTTTTAATATCTTATTATTATACAGACAAGTTAAACTAACTTTAGATGCAAAATAATTTTATCTTTATTGAGGTCAAAAGAGAGAGGTATTTATATATATATATATATATATTAATTCTTTAGTAATAGAATATTAGATATTCGTAATGTGACTATGTTGTGATCCATTAAAAACAAAATGAAAAGGTCACAAGGTGCTTTAACTTAAATCCTTCGTCATAATCTCATCATTAGTTCGTGACCTCATCGAAATGACGCGATTCGACTTTTGGTCTCTTTCCGACACGACCACAAAGACGACCTCGTGGACCGTTCGATTCACGCGTCAACCATCTAGTTGTTGACCAAACTAACCCTCCTCCCAACCTCTAAGAAAAAGTGCTGAAAGTACTTTATTAAACAAAAAGAGGATTTTATCTATTTTATCAAAAAATATCCAAATATTTAACGTCTTATTGGTAAAACACGGAGAACTATTCAATTTAGAAGACAATTACTTTATAATTAATAATTTATTTTAGACTTACAATGTGTCATTGAGAAAATAAATATATTAAATTTGATAGAAGTTTAATCAGATCTCAAATGAGAAATTAATATATCGGCAAAATAAAAATAAAATAATTTAGGATGCGGTAACTTTTCGGTGAGTTATCTATTTTTATTATAAAATATATTAATGCAAAAATTCGAAACAATTATTCTTCACCAATTAGAAAGATCGTAATTTATTTATTTTGAATTTAAAGTATTCAATAATTCACTCAGAGAGATCCGTGATAAAACGTTGACCCTCCATCTGAATGTCCGTACAATTTTAATCTAAAGTTTGGATTAAATATAGGGGTAGGGCTAGTTTTGTAAAAAGAATTCGTCAACCAATGGGGGCACGACAGACCACGTGCGGACGTGGCAGTGAGGTGGAGGGCTAAAGATATTAAACTATAATTTAAATCCATCCTGGCGTCCGGTTAGGATTGGGGCAAACTGCTAACCGGGGTTGGGGAAGAGGGGAAACCGTAAACGGGAATGGGACGTGAGTCTGGTCTGCAGGTGAGGCGTCAGGAGAGAGAGGGGGGAGTTCCTCAGAGCCTGTGTCCGCCTAGACCGGTCTTGCCTAGTGAGCCGGGGGCAGGACCGGGCCCACGCTTGCCGGCTCAATGGGGGACACGTGTGGACCCCAAACTAGTCCTTGGGGATCCGTACGCCCAAGAACAACTCCGTTTCCGGATCCAACTCAAACATATGTAATATGACGATTCTTTTTCTCCTTTTATTATTATTATTTTAATTTTTTTATTTTTCTAATCTAAAAGTGTAGTACACTTGGCGGGCCCACCACATAGCTATGCAGTCCAGATCCTACTTAGTTTAGTATAGAAATTATCGATTCGATACTACCCGTTAAAATTTAAATTCTCGGAGAGTGCTGGTTCTTTTTGTTTAGATTATGATAAGACTATGAGCTAGCTAGGATTTATCTAGAAACAAATAAAAAAGGTTGTGCGGTGGGTGTCCTCTAATATACGAAAGGGATAAATATACTAAAAAATTTTATATATAACACTCTATTATAATTATAACGTAACTACGATTTACATTCTATATTTTTTACTATTTATTATTTTTGAACTGACAATATTAGAATATTTCATTAAATAGAGATATTTTATTTTTAAAATAACTAAAATACCCTTATACTATGATTTGGTTAAAGATATTTTCATAATTTTATTAGTTTAATTAACTTAACTAAGATATTTTATTAGTTTTTTTTGCACATATTTGCTAAATCATAGGACTTGAGTTGCAAATATTGAAAATGTAAAGTGTAAACCGTAATTTTATTTAAAGACAGAGTGTTATATACAAATTTCTCTCTATACTATGATCCCAACTATTATTACAAATTTTCGTATTTATTCCCTCATTTATTTTTTCCTTAAATAGTTGAGAGTCCAACTGTCAAAAGAAGAGTGTTTATATGAAAATAAGTAACAATTCAAATATGATGAAAATTTTGAAACTCAACCTATGCTTGGTTAAATATGATAAAAAAAAAATAATGATCGTATTTTAGTCAAGACCACATGAGGGTTAAATATTTAAGTAGATAAGATCTGTTTGACTTATGATCAAGATATATTGTTAGGAAGTGCCAATTTTAGCTCTGCTAAAGTTTAACATCTCATACTTATTCTCGCTACAACGAGAGTCTCCTCTTGTCATCATCGGCAATCTTGCCTTCTCCCCTTCCTCCCTTAGTCCGAATGACTAGAGAGGGGAGAGCTTTCCTCTTTCTAAAGGGTCTTTCTCCTTTTTCTCTATCCATCATTTTTTTCAATTCCCTCCCCCCCCCCCCCCCCCCCTCTCTCTCTCTCTCTCTCTCTCTCTCTCTCTATATATATATATATATATATATATATATATATATTCTTTCTTTTCTTACCGTAGTTGCTTCTCCTTCTTATTGTCACCGTCTTGAGGCTACTAGATCCACCATAATCTCTTCTTATCATTGTCTCTCCAAGTTTTCTACTCCGAGCTATTGATGCTCGAATAATAGAGAGATGGTGTGGGTAGAGTTTTGGCTTCGTCATCCACTCCATCCTCCCCGTTTTGTTGTCTTCTCTATATTTACCACGTTATTGTTGTCATCTTCACCACACCTTCCTTGCTGTTTCAACCTTGTTGACTTTGTCGTCGTGTCATCTTTCCTTCCCTTTGCTCCATCGAGAGTTCTTGCTGGAAAGACGGCTTTTTGATGGCCCACAAACTACTTCGGTCAAGTTTCGTTGTTATTGGCTTTTATTATTATTATTATTTGTTTCTTTAGGGGACATAGAATCTACATTGCTTTAAAATTATTATTGATCACGACAAAGCTACAATTAGCAGTGTAGTTGTTTATGTGATTTAGGTGTTATCATAGTTAAATCTTGTTCACCCTTTGAAATTGATATCTGTTTTTCCATATCGTGCAGATGCTGGGCCTTTTCAAAATATCTCTTCTTTTTTTATGCATCAAGCTTGTAATTTATCAAATTTACCCAAACCACGTGGGATTATATATATATATATATATAATTATTTTTTCCTTAGTTTCAGATTTACTAAGAATGCTAAGTATTGTCAAGTACCCGCAGGAATTTGCATGAAGTACAGATTTTAGTAGGTGAGTAGTTAATTTCCTAGAACTTCAACATCAATGAGCATTTCTTTTTCACCAAATGGGAGTTACTGAATGTGGTAGCACTTTATTAATGATATTGACTTGTTGTCCTAGCTAGTGTTTTCAATGAGCAAAAAGGTACCATATAATGATATTATTTTGCAACAGCTCGGGGGCCGGGATTTCACCTCCAATCCATTGGTACAATTAGACTCTTTACTCGTGCTCATAAATCGATCAATCAAGTCAATTATTTATGCCATTTCTATTTTATTCTTTAATAAATTATATATACATATATATATATATATATATATATATATATATATATATAAGAAAGTTAATTCTATATAATTTTTCCTTTTCAAAAAGAAAAAGGAGAAAATTTATTATATTGGATAATAAAAAGTTGGCGGAAAATATATATATATATATATATTTTAACAAAAAAACACTAATCGCACCTGCTAAATTTATCATCAATGGCTGCGAATTAAAAAATAATTTCTCCCCCCGCAAGCGTCACCTCATATTGCCTCACGTGTATCGCTGCACGTGCCGACGTCGTTGGACAAGCTCCTCTATGACCTCGTACCGACGAATATCGTCAATTCTTTTCCGAACAGCAAACAGCTTTTACTTTTAATCGTGGAGCGCTATCGTTGGTCGAGTAAAGTTTCCTCCACGAATGATTGCCTGCCAAGGCTGCAGGGTCGGATGTGTGCTGCCTACGAATCGGCAGCAAGACTTGCAGCAAAAGCGAGAACAGCAGGACGTTACGCCCCGACGAGTAACGGGGCGAAACGTAGCCCGAGGAGCGTTACGGCACGATCATCAACCCTCCTCAGATATCGGGAGCTGCGTTACGCTCACCGCCGCTTGATCCAACGGCTTACGGTTAAAGTTTGGCGTTCGGGCCCACACAACATAGTATTGTTTAATATTTTTCTCATGTTTGCCTATTGATGGCGAGACAAGGCCAAATGACGGCGTTGGTACCGGTCTAACGGTGACCGGTCGGACCGGTTTAACCCGGGTTAAGCTAACCCTCGTCTCTCTCTCTCTCTTCTTCTTCTTCGCTTTGTCTCTCTCCTTTGGTCGACGACTGTCCCAAAGCTACCGTAGCAACTGGCTTCGTCTTCTTCTAGCATTCGGTCCTTCTCTGATGTCCAAGGAGGAAAGCAGCGAAGGGGAAGAGAGAGAGAGAGAGGGAGGGGAAAAGGAGGGGGATAAGTAGAAGTGAAGGGAGCAATGGTGGATTTCTGAGGAATTTGGTTTCGGGAGGGAGAGATTTTTTTTTGGAATTCTAGAGTTCGGATCGGTGGAATTAGGGGTTTCGGGTGGAAATCTAGAGTTTTTTGTTGGGTTTGAGTAGTAGATGAGAGATCTGGAAGTGGGGAGGAGGAGAGGGGGGAGATGATGGCTTCGTCGGAGGTTTCGGTGAAGGGGAGCAATGGACGCAGCGAGCCGAGCTTCTCGTCGTCCGGATGCAGCGAACGGACGACCGATGGCCGTGAGGCCGGCCGGATGCTCGCCGGCGTTCCGGTGGCCGGCAGAGGTAGGGTTTTATGGCCTTGACTGATCTCTTTAGTGGATTCGCCTCTCGATCTATGGGTGTTTCTTAGCTGAGTAGAATTTCCTTGTTCGTAGATTCGGTCGACGCGCTCTACAACGAGCTCTGGTACGCGTGCGCGGGGCCCCTGGTGACGGTTCCTCGAGCTGGGGAGAGGGTGTTCTACTTCCCCCAGGGCCACATAGAGCAGGTAAGCGATCTTCTCCACTTCGATTGGAAGAAGTATGTGTATTAACTATTACGGTTCCTGAAAATTACTTTTTTGGGGAGATTTCTTAGTTCCACTTCCTTACTGCGATGTAGTTTTTGTCCCAAAAATCTAAATTTAGGTGTTTGATTTGATCGCTAGGTGGAAGCTTCGACAAATCAGTTGGCGGACCAGCAGATGCCGGTCTACAGTATCCCGTGGAAGATCTTGTGTCGTGTAATCAACGTTCACCTGAAGGTAACTGAAATCCCCAAAGTTTTGGAGAGCAAATCATCTTCCCTTTGTTTTCTTCCATATTTTAGGTGGTCCTTGCCATTTGATAGGCTGAGCTGGACACGGATGAGGTGTTTGCCCAAGTGACTCTGCTTCCTGAATCAAAGGTCCTTCCTTCACATCTCTCGTGTTTTGTGGTTTGGTTTGAATTGCCTAGTTGTTGGAGCAGTGAAAAAATTCTTGCTTTGCGTTGTCTTTTGTTGCTTATATTAGCAAGACGAAAATAACGTGGAGAAGGAGGCGCTGCCCCAACTGCCTCCTCGGCCTCACGTGCACTCTTTCTGTAAGACATTGACTGCGTCGGATACAAGCACCCATGGCGGGTTCTCTGTGTTGAGGAGGCATGCGGATGAGTGCCTACCTCCCCTGGTTGGTGTTCAACTCTGTTCGTCCCTTATGATTTTCCATCTTTTCATGATTCCCGTGCCTTGGCATGTTTTTGGATTTTTGATTTATTATCTCTTCTTGATCAGGATATGTCTCAGCAGCCCCCGTCACAAGAACTGGTCGCTAAGGATATGCATGGCGTAGAGTGGCGCTTCCGCCACATCTTCCGTGGTAATCCACTTGCCAGCTTTGCTACCTTATTATTTAGTCCAAGGATAGGAACTTTTTAGTTTCTGTTTTGCATCTATCTTTGTTGAAACTCTACTCATATGACTCCTTTGATCTTATCTTTTGGGAACTTTTATACTTGTACTGTATCATGAAAGAGCTCTAATTTTTGTCTTTACTGATGCAAGAGTTGGCTCATGGTAATGCAAATTCTGGTTTATAGTGATGATATCTTTTTAGGACTAACTAGAGACTGAAAGGTAGATTATTATGTCTTATTGTCTGATAACTTTTGTTTCTTTCAATATTTCATGTAGCTAAGTATTTCAAATAATCTGCTGTTCATTGGCTGTAATAGTCATTATAGGTTTGATGAGGTCATCATTTCATATACTGCTAGATGTGATGTTGCTTCCCTGAAGATTAAGCAAATCCATATACTTTGCATGGACTACTTTGCCTTAAAGCTGATTCTTTTGTTACTCATTTGAAATAACTGGTGATTTGTAATGAGAAACTTACTCTTACATGAATGCACTAATTTTCTACTTTCTTTCACAAACTTTAGGTCAGCCACGAAGACACTTGCTTCAGAGTGGTTGGAGCGTTTTTGTTAGTTCCAAGCGACTTGTTGCGGGTGATGCTTTTATTTTTCTAAGGTCTGCTTCTGAATATTACCTTCCATTATACGAGACTTTGACTTCTCAATCTCATTTCTTTATACTAAACTCTGTTTTCATTAGCAGAGGAGAAAATGGCGAGCTACGTGTTGGAGTCAGGCGTGCTATGAGACAACAGACAATCGCTCCATCTTCAGTCATATCAGGGCAAAGTATGCACCTTGGTGTGCTTGCAACAGCATGGCATGCTGTTAACACAGGGACCATGTTCACTGTCTACTACAAACCAAGGTTGGTGGCCAAAGCTTTGTGGTCTTATGCATTATATCATCTCCTATAGCAAGTTCACTCATTCCATTATCATCCCTACAATTGGAAAGTTTTTAAATGTAGAAGGATATTCGCATGTCTGCCAACAACATTCCAATTTCCCATTACTTGTGGTTCTACCCTTTTTAATTTACAGTCACTACTTCATTGATCTATCAGGACAAGCCCATCTGAATTCATTGTCCCATATGACCAGTATATGGAGTCTCTCAAGAGTAATCATTCTATAGGGATGAGATTCAAGATGAGGTTTGAAGGTGAAGAGGCTCCAGAGCAGAGGTATAAGCAGTTCATACTTCCAAGTCACTTAGTGTATATAGTAATTTGAGAAAACTCTTAAGTCAGCTGAGCTATCAAATTTGTCTCTCAAATCTGTCATATTATGCTGCCAATTTAGGTTCACCGGTACCATTGTTGGCATAGATGATGCTGATCCAAGCAGGTGGCCTCGATCAAGATGGAGATGCCTCATGGTAATTTACGTCATGTTTTTTTTCTCTAAGTGTTTGTCAGGTAGACTTAAGTTGTACTGATGCTTGGTTTTCAGGTCCGATGGGATGAAACCTCTTCTGTTCCTCGTCCAGAGAGAGTTTCTCCTTGGAAAATTGAATCTGCTGTTACCCCTCCTCCTGTTAACCCCCTCCCAGTGTCTAGACCCAAGAGGCATCGGTCAAATGTTATTCCTTCTGCGGAGTCATCTTTAATTGCAAAAGAAGGTAAGTCCTTAAAATCTAATTTATTCTCATTATTGGTTTTATTGTGATCTTTTCGTCGGTCTTAATGCAAAACATCAATGTATTTCCAGCTGGTTCCAAAGTCACAGTAGACCCTTCCCAATACCATGGCTTCTCAAGGGTCATGCAAGGTCAAGATATCATGACCTTGAGAAGCACTTTTGTGGATAATAATGAGTCTGACACGACTCAGAGGCCCATTATGTGGTCTGCAATGGTTAAAGAGAACAATGATGCTTCTGCTCAGAAAAGATTTGAACAAGAGAATTTTGGGCATATGGCAAGGCATGAGACTTGTTACACGGCGATGCCAGCATTTCGGCCTCCTAGCAGTTCACGTAGTTCAAATGGGTTCTGTTTGTCATTCTTTGACCAGACCTCATGCGACACAAATCACTGGAAGGCACAATATCAGGAGCACCTTCCTGAATCATGGTCTTTAATGCCTTCAAATTCTTCCTTCAATATGACTGAACAGAATTTCAAGATGACTGGACAAGTCAGTGAGCTACATTATCCAAAAAGTGGAAGTATTAGGTATGGTGGACAGGAAGGATACTCTATAATGCACAATCCAGGTGGTGATCACCACTCTTCAGACTGGCTCGATCATTTTCCTACTGATAACACCTCACTACATAGGTTGGTCAAACCTAAACCATTGGTAGCAGGCCAAGGTTATAATGCAAAACCTAGAGCAAGTGGCAGCTGCAAGCTATTCGGTATCCATCTTTACAACACCCCTGTTACTGCTGAACCTGCAATACTACCTGAAGTTGCACCCACTGAGTCAGAGTCACAATATCTGGCTGCATCATTGCAGCGGCCACAAGCTGTAGAAGCAGAAACATATTCAGAGTCACTTAATGTTACAAAGTCAACTAATAATTGTCCAGTAGGTGCAGATCTGGAGAAACATGCTCAGCCTTGCGCACAATATTCTAAAGATTTACAGGGAAAATCCCAGGGCAACTCAACAAGAAGTTGCACGAAGGTACTTTTTAATTGCCCTTGGTCAATATTGCAGACATGCCTGCTCATCCTCTGTTAATTGGTGAAATATGCTTGCTCTTCCTGTTTTGATTTGTCTCACCATCTATTTCTCTGTTCTCATTTAGGATTCTTTTTTTCTTGGCATGTATGAGAACTAGGTGCATTTTATTTTTAGACAGATCATGCTGAATCTTTGTAGAAATATAATTGCGTAAATTCTTCCAGATATCAAAGTATCAAACATTGTCCATAATATGGGAGGTTTTTCATTGTTTCTTTTTCATGGTTGCAATTTTTTCTAAACTACAATACACAATGTTATATTGTTGATATCAATTCTGAATCCTTCTGATCCTTTGCTACTAATGTAGAAAAGCCAAAATATTGTCATGCCAGTGAGGGTACTTTTCAGATTTCTAAGTTGCTTAACAAACTTTATACCCAAACAATTATTGACTCTCCTAAGTCTTGAGGTTAGTTTTAGATGTTTGTGTGAGACAAGTTGATGCTGGCTGAAAGACCGCTGTTTTCGACCAAAGAGCTTCATTTCATGAGATTTTAACAGTAATATTTCAGCACCATTTAGTTTTGGCTAAACCTGTTCTAAGATTCTGACTCGCAATATAAAGAGGATGGATTTCTGTAGCTTCCAGCAGCTGGGGTGAATTCCTTTTATTTATTCTATGTTTATCATAATATCATTGTAAAATTTCTTTTAGAGTGGTTAACATTATCTGATTTTTGTAGTCTGATTTTAGCAAGGCTCATGAAGTTTTCTCCTGATTTCAGGTGCATAAGCAAGGAATTGCCCTAGGCAGATCTGTGGACCTTACAAAGTTCAATGGCTATGAGGAATTAATTGCTGAGTTGGATTGTATGTTTGAATTTGAGGGCCAATTGATGACCCGCAGCAAAACTTGGATGCTCGTGTATAGAGATAATGAGGGTGATATGATGCTTGTCGGAGATGATCCCTGGCTGTAAGTATTTGCAATTCAAAATTTCAAAACCTATGTGTTTCATGTGGATATCTCGAAGTTAATTTCTCTCTCTAAACAGTGAATTTTGTAGCATGGTTCGCAAGATCTACATATACACACGAGATGAGGTGCAGAATATGAATCCAGGTTCATTACACTTAAGAAGTGAAGAGAGTCCTGCTGCTTCAGAGGAAAGGGCAGTTGCCAAAGAAACAAAAGGCTGCTTGCCAGCATCTTCATTTAATCTAGAGAGCTGTTAGGGCTGCCTTCTGAACTTTCAACGTGAGCGACAGTTTTTTGGGGTACACATAAGCATTAAATCAAGCATTAAATACACTTGGCACTGTGGTAAAATTGTTTTGATCCAAAGGCTTAGTTGTCACATTTATGTAATGCTTTGATATTAACCATTGTCATTAATATATTTATCATGCATTCATGCTTTTTATTTATTCTGCTAATTGATTAGCTCTAAACTCTTAGTATGTGATGATTGTGACACTATATAGTATTTAGTGCAGCCAATTTGTTCTATTGAGTTACCAAAACCTTTTTCATTTAAAATTTAGAACAAAAGGGTTCTATCAAACTTGCAGCTATTCTTTTGTCTATTCAACTCACCATATTATTTCCTATGTAGAAAAATAAGAGCACAGAGGGACTAATGTTTCGTCTATCCTGGCTTTATGTAGGTACTTAGAAGTAACAAAAGAAAAGAAGGAATGCAAAGGGAAAGCCTTTCCTTCTGGGTTTGTTCCGTGAAGTATGCTGTAAACCCCTCCATAATGTCCCTGTTGATGGTGTGATCTGGAGGTTTTTCTGTTCTTTCTTTTTCTTTCTTTACTACAGTTTTGATTGTATTCTGGCTTTTGTTTACAAGATGTCTATGCTATTTATCATATATGTTTTCCAGAAAGGTAAGAGAGGCCTTGCACTCTTAACCCACTATGTAAATAGATCTTCCCAGTTTATTATATTTTCAATCCTACTCAGCATCCTCAGCTGTCAATCGTTCTATGTTTGCTCAATATTGCCTGAACCTTTTTTCCATGACTGCATGTAAGGTTGAAATATTAGCCTGAGAATGGTTCACTGATTACATCAAGCTGATATGCAGCACATTCTTGTCTAGCATAGTTAGTCTTAACTTACATATCGTCTCTCTTTTCCTTTTTATTTCCAGAGGGAATTACATGCATCTTTACAAGTATGAACAGAACTAAGTATAAACATCATATGATTTGTTCTATCAAGATACTCGAACTCGTTTGAAAGGATGCTTTTAATACATGTCAATGTGTAAAATTTCTTAACTTTGGTTTCTACTCCAGAAATAAGTATACATTGATACTAATTGATGAGTGCTGGTGCTTCTAAAGGAAGGATATGAGATTCTGGTCAAAAGAGAATGCATGTTAAAGATAAACGGGTGATTATATTGGCCAACATTTCTTCTCCTGTCAAAGGTTAAAGCTTTTGATGCCTAGTCATTGACATTCAAGTTATTGCCACTTTCTTTGGTTCCAGACTTTATGCCATTAATTGTTATTTAAACCAAGGGAGAATGATGCAATTTGGTCCTCACTTTTCTGCAGTCTAAGCTATCACTGTCACCTTTCTGTATCTATGTTTATGCCAAGCCAAATCACACTCCCCTTTGTTTTCCCTGAAAGTATATTATTGAATCAGACAGGAGAATCTCCTTTTCAAGGGACAATGCTAAATGGAAGTGTGCATAGTGGGTTGGCAAAAGGGTTCTCTTCTTTTGTTCTGCTTTGTGATACATGGTTTCCTTTCATTCTGTGGATGCTTCTCACATCTTCTCCCATCATTACAGAATATTGTATTTAAATGTCAATGCTGTCACTAGTACTCTTGTTGCCAGAAGAAGCACATAGATTTCTCCATGAGATGCTAACAGGCTATTTACAAGAAGAAAAAATTCTTAGGTTTTAGTAATAATATATAAGATTTGGGCTCTTGATACTGAATATAATAAAATGCAAACAATTTAAAATAAGAGATATGCATAAATCTACACATAAACAATGACTGGTCTTCCACATCAGGGATTGAAAATGGTAAAAAGAGATTAAAAAAAAGTATCCTTTTGTTTCTTTTTCTATATTTTTTTTAGATAGAAAGAAGTATACTTCTAACCTTTTTCTGTGTGTGATCAAATCCAAAGGCCAAGGTTGCTAATTTTTTATCCGGCAGGTGGTAGTAATGTTTTATTTTACAGATTATCTGAGACGAACTCAAGCTTTGAATATTTAAACTGAGGCATGCTAGCGTTTCTATTATCAGTCTGCTGAAATTTGTTAACCTTTATAAGCTAATGAGTTGTGTTCGAGTAATGTCGGGCTTTAATCGTGTGACCCCATGTAATATATGCATATTATGTTTGTGGTAAAATATCCAACCTATTTTATGATCAACAGTTTGTGTTCAGGCTGCCAGTCATCTTGATGCTACATTTGGGTTCGGTGCGAGTCTACCTTTATTCGATTAGTAATGTTTGATATGGGTTGGGATTTGGTGCGGATCAGTTCTGATGTACGCCAACTTTGCATGGATTAACCTATATTAAATCTGATCTCGAAAAGTGGCTCGAGTTCTAGTTTCACATTATTAATCAACTCTTGTAGGGTTGATAGATATTTTTTTCGTGATTAAGGAGGTCATGGGTAACTCCAACTCTAAATAATATAATATTATAGAGAAATTATTTAGTGGTTTCGTGGCTTAACGTGCAATTAGCTTAGAGGAGTAGCTCGGTAATATGACTGCTTGGAACATGTCACAACGATACATATGGTTTGAAGTTTAGAGTGGACAGCTTATTATATTAACTAGAAGCTTAGTAAAATCTAAATACCTCTGTATCTAAGGAGGATTGACTTTTTATCTAGCCCACATCTATCATTCATGCTTATAAATGCTAAAATAACAAAAAATCTAGTTTCACATTCAAGAGAATGTTAAAGTCAAACGTGAGTAGTTTATCGTGGAATAGATGGTGTAATACCTATGGAAATAACTCGTGACCGTTAGAAATGGAAGTCCCAGCACCAACATGACGTTGGAATTGAAACGGTATGAGATACATATCCAAGACATAAATTATATGGAACATTTTAATATCCTTACTAGATTTCAGAATATATTATATAAAAACTGGTTTGAAACGTATTAATAAACTCAACACCCTTCTCTCTCTCTCTCTCTCTCTCTCTCTCTCTCTCTCTCTATCCAGTCCTATCGAAGTGTGTTTGGTTGATAATACGTCGTGAAAGTTTTAAGTAAAATCACACCTAGTAAGTAACTATAACTTTTACAATAATTAATTAGAAGTATTTAGTAAAATTATTGTAATTACTTTTTAGTGAAATAAGAATGATTATAATTAATAAATAATTATTATAATTAATAATTGCATGCAGTATATAAAAATGTGGAAAATAAAATGAGATAAAGTGATTTTAGGGAGCGCAGAACTCGCGTACCGCTCTATTTTCTTCGTCTAAATGTCATAAAGTAATGAACTTCTAGAAAGTAATCACTTTCTTTCTCTATATTTCATCAACCAAACACATAAATTAGTGCATAAACTTACCTTAGTTGCAAACTAATTCCTTCTTATTTATAGCACCTAAACACTACTCTGG
This sequence comes from Typha angustifolia, assembly GCF_048772165.1. NCBI lineage: Eukaryota > Viridiplantae > Streptophyta > Magnoliopsida > Poales > Typhaceae > Typha > Typha angustifolia. The sequence continues at coordinate 4,129,799 of NC_133239.1, forward strand.
TTCAAAAAATATATATTAATAAACTCGAACCCCCCTTCTCTCTCCATCCCTAGGTGACCTTTGGTTGATATTACAATAACTAATTTGAAATGGTTGGTAAAACTTATTGCAATTAATTTTTAGTAAATTAAAGATTATTGTAACTAATAAATAAATTTTATAATTAATAATAGTATACAGTATATAAAAATGTGGAAAGTGAAACTAGAAAAGTTTGATAATTTTAGGGAAGCAAAGAACTCACTTCTCACTTTATTTTCTTCATCTAAATACCGTAGAGTGGTGCACTAATAGAAGAATATCACTATTTCTTTCTCTATAATATTTCATCAACCACGCACACAAATTAGTGCATAAGCTTTCCTTATTTACAAACTAATTCATGGCTATTCATAAATAGCACTCAAAACGCTACTCTCTTTCAAAAAATTATGTACAACTTAAATTTTTCTATCTCAAGTGAGGAAGCATTATAAAATTATCACACCACCTTCCTTACGAAGATATGTATATAAATTCTTTATTCACGTTGAAGTCAACCAAAGGAGGCGTTCAATCTCTTGCTATGCCACTCGAATATCACCAAGAGACGGAAAGACTAATACAAGCATTCGACCGACTCCTATTTTGACACCATAAGAATAACCAAAACTTCACGATAATTTATTTGCATGCATCCGTTATTGTGTACCATAATCCCTACGTCAAGAACGCTACAAGGCTTTGATTTTGACACAGTGGAGGGCGTCATACGAGTAAATCGATAAGCTCACACACAAGGATCGATGGACGTAGTAACTATATGAAGAGAGAGAGAGAGAGAGAGAGAGAGAGAGAGAGAGAGAGAGAGAGACGTAGATATATTTATTTGCATTTTGGTCCTCCTGCTCGTCGGAAACGTTTTGAGAAGCATGGATGCAACAAGGAATTGCATATATCCTCTAATAGACTGACATCATAAAGTATCAATGGATCCAAGTTATGATAAAACCCAGAGATAATGAACTTGGATTTGAGATGGGAATTCCTCCAAAAAATAGATTCTTTTTTTTTTCATTGTATTATTGTTTCTATAAAAATTGATTATAAGAGATGAATCTTGACAGGTATTACAAACAAAAGACAACAATAAAATTTATATTCAACATCCTAGGGTTTTTGTCCCATCCAGATTAGTAAAATATCTCTCTAGGAACAAAACAAAAGAATTCAAAAAAAAAAAAAAAAAAAACCCTACTAGGTGCGATTGTGATACATATTGGTGGAAATTAATCAAGAATATTGCACTTGCATGACTGTTAGATTCGATTGTGAGAGTAGCTTATGGTACCAGTTTATCTTAGAACATCAAGCAGATTGAGCCAATTTTTTAAGCTTTTTCCTGTTCTTCTTTCATAAGTTACTCTTTTCAGCTTGAGAGATGATGGCATCACCAGATTTTACTGGGGTTGGAAATAATTTAACTTGTATGAGTTGGGATACCAATCTTCACTGTATGTTCAGCTCCTGTTAATAGCTGAGCTTTTAAATTATCATGGTTGATGTGATTTATTTTCTTTTCTATTTGTGTGTGTTTGGGCTGCAGGAAGGTGGATAATATTAGGGTTTAACCACAAAGTCATACTCGTTGGCGCGCCGGTATAGAAAGGCTGAAGCTTCTACCCTGTTATAAAAACAAACAGTAGTTTAGTCTACTATGCAGTTAGGTTAATTGGCCAAGATTGGCATAGATCACCTGATAAATGACAGATCAAATCATTGATCAGCGATCTATGCCAACCGAAATAACTGGTAGATGCATATAAAGTACCCTCAATTCATCACCCAATAAAACTTCCAAATGTAAGTAAGATGCATCACTCACCAGCCAGGATGAACGACGAATCTTCCAGTAGACAAAGCCCAATTCACCTGAGAGAGCAATGGATAAGAAACAGATCAATAAGCTGTTAAGCAGACCTGAATGCTTATGTTGGCTAAGTGGACTGAGTTCAGGAGTTAGGTATTCAATGGAGTTGGGAGTAAAAATAAAACCTTGTTGGTCCCGAGAGAATTGGCGACGACATGAGTGACATGCTCGTCGATTTGGTTCGTGCATGATGCCCCAAACTGCTGAGCCATCTGCCAAAGCGGGTGTAGTTGCGGATTGGCTTCTTCCACTGGGAAAATCCTGCTGAAAACTATCCGGCATCCTGCAAGGATCTTTCTTTGCTCAGCTGCAAGTATATTCCTTACGTCCACATCATTGACAGAGATATGAGAAAAGAAGTTCCGGTGTACTCGCTCGATAACCTATTGAGCACATAAGCAAACATGAGAACAACGAATTTCTTTGGAAAAACAAAGAAACAAAATCATTCAGCAAACTGCTAATGAGCAGCAAGTTCCCACCACCAATGAAGAAGCAAGGGTACCATCTTCTGGCCTCTCATCGTGATCTATCTCAAGAAGTGATGGACCAGAAAGGCCAAAATGCCGTCTACTGCAAGGGAAGTAAATATACCTGCAAAAGATTATACAGACGGCATCAATGAAGCTGTAAAGAATTTTTCCTTGAGACAGAAACAGGAAATAAAATAAAATAAACAATGCGTGGAAGGGAATGTCTAGAATACCGCTCGACTGCAATCAAGTTAAGTTTGTTATGAGGCCAAACTTTCACAGAGTCATCAATGATGACAACCGCTGATTCCATACCCAAAACCCCATCAAGGTCCTTGCTTTTGGGTACCCTCTCTTCACCATCGGGAGAGTCATATTCATCTCCTCTGGAGATAACTCGTCCAGCAAACAAAGTACCGGTTGGATCGAGTACTTTTGCCATCTCAGTAGCATATAACTTGTTTCCCATCGTATAAAGATGCAACTCATACAGCTTACTCGCCTACACCATATAAAGAGGACTATATTAAAATCTTTTCCATGAAAAGTGGATACAGCTTAATAAAAACAGAGAAAGAATCATTAATACATAAAAGGAAATCATAGGGAAGCAACCTTCTCCAGGAAGTCCCAGACTCCTGGCCTCAATTTGGTCCACATTCCCAGATGACGGAAGCAGAAAAGATGCCGTTGTGACTTCCCACGGTCAAGCTCTTCTTTCTTTCGCAAAATCTCTTCATGAACTGGATCTACTTCAATGAACTAACCAGAAAAATATATGCAGAAAGAAACCTTAGCCTTGCATAGATGTAAAAGAGCCATTGCAAGACACTAGTAGTAAGGAAAAGTACAATACCTTAGCTGAGTTGAGAAGAGTGTGATCCAGATCAAGTACAAGACAAAGCTTTTTTGCAGAAAACATTTTATTCTGTTCTGCTATCCTCCGCGCTCTCTCTCGCAGGATTGCAGCTTTCTGTTGGTCATCATATCCACCCAATAGATGATCGACCTCTCCCCATGGGTTTGTTGACAGCAAAGCACCTCTCACCCTTCCAGGATCCACACCAGATGCAATCTTTGAATCATACAGTTCTGCTGCATCAGGTCTCACATCCACCCCTTTTATGGAATTTGAATTTCGTAGGGAGATATTCTGTGGAGCCATTGGGAGAGCAGCAGTTGATTGTGAACTAGTCTGTGCCTGCTCTCCATTCTCTCGGACTATTAACTGATCTTTCTTAACCTGGTTAACAGATGAGAGTGTTCCGTTTGGTTTTGGCTGCTGAGGATCTCCAAGATCATTCTTCTGAACAATATTACAGTGGAGAATGCGGCGAGGATCACGAGGTTTCATCTGAATTGTTCCCACATCATTCCGCAAATTCTGAAACAAGAATGGAATAAGTAACTAAAATAATTTACAATTGAAACTTAAAAATAATTAAATAGATTGCACATGCAAAATCTGAAGAGATCAAGGAAAGAGCAATAATGTTGCTACGATACTATAAAATAATGATGCAATAGGTTCTTCTCTAATTGGCTGTCCTGTTAAAACGTATTACAGATTGTAGCCCAATGATGAGGCATAAATTAAAAGTCAAAGCAATCTCAATCTCAAAAGCTATTTGTATCTTCAATTGATTGATGCGCAAGATATAAGGAAACTAAAAGGCTTCGACCAAAATCTCCATGAAAAAAACAAAATATCTCAAATCTAAGGACCAAATCTCAGCAGTGACCCTCACCAGAGCACCTGCTTCAGCCTGCATTTGAGGCCTTCCAGCCTGATTCTGCCTGACTTCGCTGGAATACATGGAAGTGCCACTTGCTGACAAGACCGCTCCAGCTGCTATATTGACACCTGTAGTACTTGTAGCATCAACTGTCGATGCAGCAATTTTCTTCTGAGCCTCCACTTGTAATCTCTTTTGTTCCTTTTGAATTAGTTGAGCCAGCATTGTGGGGTTTACAGCCATACCCCATAACAGAGATGGCAAAGAAACAGGCGGTGCAGCTCCACTACTTGCTCCAGAGAAGTTAGTATTACTACTAAGTTGTTTGTTAGAACAAACTGCATCAACTCCTACCTTTCCAATGTCAACCTTGTTCAATTGAATTCTGTCGCCAGGATAGGAGGCAACACTGCTGATGTCTTCCAACCATCCACCTCTTCCTGATGTCATCTGCATATCTCTAGAATTTATAACACCATTTCTTTGCTTCTTCAAATTAGTTCCTCCTGGTAGGAATTCATCATCTGCCTTGTGCTTCCTAGAGTTTGTTACAGTGCAAGGAGCGATCAGTTCTCCAGATACCGTATGTTGATTTTGGTATAAGCTACCTCCCATTTCAGAGTTTACAAACCTAAGCCTTGGATCTCTACTCTTAGCTGCAGGCTTTACACCAAAATGACCAAGTGATGTAGCAGGGCCTCCTTGACACTGGGTCAAGCTATCTGCAAATACACTGTCACTACTGGACCTCACAATCTGCATTGGACTTGACATAATCTTAGGTGCAGCTTTTCTAGCAACTGAAGAACTAGATACTTCACCCTGAGGATCATCATCATCATTACTCTCCTGAGAAGGAGTTGGACTAGGAAGCCGGTTGCTTGAATCAAAGGAATTCCGGCCATATTTCTGTTGGTAGGATGAGAAGACCTTAAGGACATCTGTTACATATAAATGAGTTGTAGTATCTTCACCTCCAGAACTCCAGGAGGTTATTGGCTGAGTTGACACGGAAGCACCTCCTTCCAAGGTGATGGGTTTTGGTATAGGCAATGGTGGTTGCTTCTCCCTGGTGGGAGACGGAAGGCTGCTTTCATCATAATCCATATGCAGATCCAGTAATGGACTAACAACTCTACTCCTTGAAAAATTTGGCAGTTGTAAATTGGGCAAACCATCATTTGGACCATTGTTGTCAAGGGAATTGACTGCTCTTGTGTCTGATAACGGCTTCTCTAAAGAAACCAAATCATGAGAAGAGATGGCAGGCTTTTCAACTAGATTAACATCATTCATAGCAATCCCACTCCCAACATATGGCTTGCTAATTTCCTTGCCAACGTCAAATACCAATGATTGCACAGTTGCATCTAGCTGTTACAGGGAAACAGTGAGTTAGATTCTTCTGGCTGCCCTGAATAATTAGGCTGTTGGAAAGATTACAAACCTCTTTCACTTGATCAGGTATCAACAGATGAGAATATTGGTTCTTTATATCGATCAGCAACCTACAACAGATTCAATGAAAGGTGTTTACCGTAAATCCTCAACTAAAGAAATTGAAAGGGCAATATCTCAAGTGAGAAATATGAGAATAAACCTCAAGAGAAACTCCTTATTTTCGTCTCTTCTTGGCAAGTTGCCTGAACTAAGCACCTGTGAAATTAAGACCAACAAAATACTTATGCGTCAGATCGCTGAACCATAAGTTAAATATCCATTGAAAGCTCATAAAAAGAGGTCAACATCTTACAGAATTAGCAGTCTGAATTCCCCCAAACAACTGCTGAATGATATTATTGAACATAGGAACAGGTTTCGTCACCTCCATAGACATAGTCTTCAAGCTCTCGAAAGACTTCAGCAATCGAGAACAAGCAGCTTCGAATGATCTACATATAAGAAAAGGGAAACCCAGTGAAAAATAAAATACATTAGTTATAGTTCATTTAATCCCCAAAGCCTACAAAAGAATCACACATCCCAATTTCAAGATCACATTTAGGTCCTTGTTGCAGAATTTAATCTTGTAAATTAAGTAGCTTCAGATGTCCATTTTTTGGCATCACATTATGTTCTTTCTCTCTCTCTCTCTCTCTCTCTGTTCTTCAAATACTTAAAAACTTACGCCTCAGCCTCCTCGACAGTTACATTCTCCAACTCCTCCGATACTAAGCTCGCATGCCTCTCGATACCCCCGATCTTATAGTCGGATTCATTTTCAACGGATTCCTTCTCCGGAGAATCCAGATCGATAACGATGGTTTCACAGGGGGGCAATTCTGATACGAATTCAATCTCCCCTTCCTCCAACTCCCCTTCCTCCTTTCCCATTCCACTAGTGGATTCTTCGCTGCTGTCGTCTATGATCACCTCACAGGATTCCATCTTTGCCGGCTTACTCTCATCGGCTGAGCTCATCGGCATCAAATCCAAATCGAGAGGCTTGTTCTGCATGGCCTGCGCCCAGCTGAAGCTGTACAGATTCGTGTACTCCATACAAACGCTAGATCTCGGCGGCCGCTTGAAGTCGTCGGCGGAGATCTCCTCCAGCGACGCCGAGGAGTCCCCGTCGGACGAATACTTCTCGTCCGACCGTTCCTTCGCCATCCGCTCTAAGGTTTCCTCCTCTCTGGGGTCCAAGAAGAAGCGATTCGATCCGGCGAGGCGCATAAGCCGGTGGGGTTTCCGGATCCGAGTGTTCTAGGGTACGATTTTGGGGGGTCAGAGACTGCCGTTTTCGGCGATTCTGACCTCGTTTTGAAGGGTTTAACGATGCAAATCGATCGAGAGGTTTTCAATCGGTACAGATCGCCCTGTTTGGTGAAATCCGCGAGACGATCGCTTTGATCGAACTCTTGTAGATAGGATGAGGAAAAAGAAGGTGTAGAAAGAACGAGGAAAAGGAAAGGAGGGGCAGCGCCGTAGCGGGCGACGAGATTTGATTTTAATAGGAATGGTTTCAGATCACAGCCGTACACGTCAGCCCACGATTGCTGTATCCAGATTCTAATTTTGGTTTAAATAATATGCAAATTTTATCGAAAACACCCTAAGTTTTTCTTTTATTATTATTCACATTCTACTATACAAACATTTACTTTACCCTCTGCATTTCGCTTAAAATACTTTAAAAAATAACCTTATTATTAGTTTTCTTAACAATCAACTATCAATTTATCATATAGATGACTTAAAATAACTATATATGCAAAATAAACTTAATAACTTTGAGTAATTTATTCTAGATTAATATAAAAATAAATTAAAAGGTAGATTTTAAAGTCTAATGATAGGTACTTATTTTTATTTTCAAAAGTAATAGAAAATTTTTATTATGTTAGCTACTATTAAGATTTTGAGATATTAAAAGGAAATTGCAATTGCCGAATGATATCTACTTTTGAGTCAATTTCCCAAATAGTAAGTATTATATTCCACCTTTTACTTCAACAAATAACTACGGATCGCTGACTTGGATTATTAGATAGATTAAGAGTTGGAACTTACAATAGGATGCTCGTTATTAGTAAGGTCACATTAATTACGGATGATCATTTAGTTTTAGCATAGTTTTAGGGCAGGTCAGGTTAAACCCTTGCTCTTATTACCCTATTGATGACACTTTCAACCAGGTCATGCTCTCCAAGGAGGAAGATGGAGGCCCATTAGTTCAGGTTTTTCTTTTTCTTGCTCTTATTTCTCTCTCTTAATTGGTTTCGATTTTTTTTACTAAAAACAATTTTCATATCGGTTTTTAAGATAGAGGAGGGCGGAGGGCGAGAAAGATGGAGTTGGATAGAGAAGAGGGAGAGTAAGAGTGTGAAGAATAAAGATGAGAACCGCAAAGCAAAGATTTAGGTTACTTTCGTGTCGGATTGAAATCGGGCTCAAGCCAAGTTAATTAAATTATCAAAAGTCCTCAAGTATGATAAAGAAAAAGTTTAGGTTGCACAATATCAGATTGAAAGAATTTTCTGCAGTTGAATTATGCCAAGCAGGGAGTAGATAATTAAGTGTAACACATAGAGAAGATCTGGATACAATTTGGATGCACTTTGTAAGCATAGAGAATTTAATTAGGTTCTGGATGATCTAAGTAAACTGGGATGAAACTTTGACTGTGACCGGTGAGTCCTTAGAGCGAGCTTTGTTTTATTGGAGATAAAATGCTTGATCAAATATAAACATTACATCACACCCTACATATGACTTCCATGGTTGAAAACTAAGAAGAAACTGAGCAAGGCGTGAACATGATTTGAGATATCTACTCATGTTTATTATTGCATTTCCAAAATTTCGATCTCTTTGCAGGCACGATTACAAACTACAAAGCCATCCTCATTAATCAATTTGATTACTGAAATCTAAATACTGTCCCAGAAAAACAAAAATTAAGTTCTTGGTTCTGTGGAATACTCGTCATAATATTACAGTCTAGGTTAATTTGTAACCGTTACGTTACAATGAGTGAATTTATTTCATTGTTTTAATACCTAAAACTCTTGGATTCGTAATTAGTCCAATGTTGATTAACCAAAACCTTAGTTACTCTAATTGTTCCGTCCGCTAATACACAACAAATGCACAATCCCGCTCCTGATCAAATACCCGGAGTTCTTAATTTTGAAGAAAGGAAAGGAGAGAGATCACAGAGGAAGCAATACCTATTTGAAGAACTCTGGTGGAAGACGACGATGCGAGGACTTTGGAGACGACGATGAATTTGATCGCAAAAGGAAAAGATGATGATATCTCACTTCTCTCTTAGTTGTGCAAATCCACCATTCAGATAATCCTTTTCCAAGTCGTAAATTAATGTCTAACTAACTTACTTATCTCTCTGTATACACCAATGCTAGGTTAATAGAAAGACCGGCAAATACTTCAAATATATCTCTAAAATTTATAATTCTGATATGATAATATAATAGTCAGTTTTTATATCCGGTACTAGTTTCAATATCATATTAGGTATAAAAAATAATATATTAGTCAAGAAAATTAGATCCGTTAAAATTTCTCTTTATTAAATATGATTGTAATGAATATTATTAGTATTTGATTATAAGATATATCGCTTAATATTAGACAATCTAAATTTAATTTTTTATCTCTATTTGTTATCAAATTTTAATTTAAATTAATATTAAACTAATAAGATATATATGTAAGTAATTAAAAAAATAATCCAAGAGACAGAACTTTATTAAGCTTTCATCAAGTTAACTATGAAGATATATTAATACCCTTATTCTAATATATATGTACATTACTTTTGGTTAACAATATATATATTATTTGATAAATTAACGAGATAATATAATTATAAAAATAAATAAAAAAACAAATGTGAATAGTATACATATAAATATGAATTTTTTTTTAAAAAAATGGGGATCTATATGTAAAAGAATAGTGTAGACTTAGAAATTAGAAAAAATTACATATAATACTCTATTTTTAATGAAATTATAATTTACACCTTATATTTTTATTATTTACAAATTGAGTTCTATAATTTAGCGAATATATATAAAAAATGCTTTTTGTTAGATCGGTTAGCTAAACTTAATTAAAATCGTGAGTTAAATTAATTATACTAAAAAATTTATAAAAATATATTCGGCAAAGTTATACTTATTATTTACTAACTCAACCCAACTACAGTAAACCCAGCCCAATTAAGCTCAACTCATCTGAAACCCAATCCGGGTTGGACAAGCAGGACGTGCTCTTCCCGGCGTCAAATTCGAGGAGCGACGTGGTGGTCGAGGTGTTGGATATCGGGGTTTGGCCCGTGCGCAAAAGCTCCAATGACACCGGCTTGGGCCCCGTCCCTGCCATGTGGAAAGGCACATGCCAGACGGGCAGGGACTTCAACTCCGCCGCTTGTAATCGGAACCTCATCGGAGCTCGCTTCTTCCCTAGGGACTACGAGGCCGGCATGGACTGATGGACCCCATAGATGAGTTGAAGGAGTCGAAGTCACCGCGCGACAACGACAACCACGAGACCCGCACATCGTCCACGACCGTCGGATCCCCCATCGGGATCAATACACGTGGCATGTCTATGCGGGCGAATGTGGCGGCCTACAAGGTGTGCTAGATCGGGGGCTGCTTCAGCTTGGACATACTGGCTGCCATGGATGCCGTCGTGGCGGACGGTTGCCACGTGCTCTCCCTCTCCCTTGGCGGCAGCTCCGCCGACTACTTCCACGATAGCGTGGCGATCGGGGCCGGCATGCTCGACCGAGACTTCCCGACCGACGTCGTGCTAGGTAACGGCCAAAACTTTTCAGGCGTGTCGCTCTACAGCGAAAAGCCGCTACCGAACACTCTGCTCTCGGTGGCCGGGAAGGTCATGCCCTGCGATCGAGGCATCAAAGCGAGGGTGCAGAATGGGTACGTGGTGGAAAAGGCAGGTGGGTCCGGGATGGTGCTCGCGAACAGCCGCGGTGAACGGAGAGGAGCTCGTCGTCGATGCCCACCTCCTCCCCGCCACCGGAGTAGGCCAAAAGACTGGGGAGAGGCCATAAAGGCCTACTTCTTAACCAACTCCAACCCCATCGCCACCATCCTCTTCAGCCATGCCGGCGTGCGGCTCTCGCCGGTCGTGGCCGCGTTCTCGTCTCGCGAGCCCAACCTCGTCACACCGGAGATACTCAAGTCGGACATGATTAGGGGTGGCAAAATTTGACCCGACCCGATAACCCGACACGATAACCCGGCATTTAATCGGGTTTGGGTTTGGTATAATCGGGTTCGGGTCATAAACGGGTCAACCCGCCTAACCCGTTTAATAAACGGGTCGTGTTCGAGTTTATACAACTGACCCGTTTTGACCCGTTTGACCCGTTTAATTATACGGGTCGGGTCTAGTTGGGTCGGGTTAACCCGCCAACCCGTTTATATATATATATATAATATATATATATAACCTAACCCTCTCTCTCAAATATATATATATATATACATATATATATACCTAACCGGCTAACCCTCCCCACTCTCCACTCCAGCCGCCTCTGCCTTTCCAAATATTTGCCCCCATCTCTAATCTCTCTCTCCAGCGGCGATCGTCTGCCACCGTGTCTCCGCCTGCCGCCTCCCGCATCTCCGTCTGCCTCCTGCCGTCTCCACTCCGCGTCTCCCGTACCTCCGGCGTCTCCGCCTGCCATCTGCACTCCCCATCTCCTGCATCTCCGCCTGCCATCTCCTCTCTCTGTCTCCGCCTACCGCCCACCACCGAGTCTCTCCCTGTCTTCGCTTTTCACGGTGCTGCAGTCTCTGCCTGCCGCCCCCGCTCCCTTTCTCCGCTTGCCGCGTCTCCTCTCCTCCTCTCCCTGTCTTCGCTTTTTGCGGTGCTGCAGTCTCCGCCTGCCGCCGTGCTGCAATCTCCGTCTGCCGCCCCCGCTCTTTCTCCGCTTGCCGCAACCGTCTGCCGCGGTGCCTCCGTCCTTGTATCTGCTTGCCACGGTGCCTCCATCCCCTTCCCCATCTCCGCCTGCCCTCCTCTCCTCTCTTTGATGTGTTCACTCTCCTCCAACCGCCTCTCCGTCCCTAGCCGCACCGACCACCTTGTCTTCCTTGGCAGATCCGGAGCTCGCGCCATGGGAACCAGCTCCTAGAGCCTTGCCTCCACCGCTGCTGCTTTGTCAACACCAACGTTGAAGCTTGAGACATTTGAATTTATTTTTACTAAATTTTCCTGACCCGAACCCGGCTAACCCGACCCGATTGCCACCCCTAGACATGATCGCCCCCGGGTCAGCCGATACTTAGGGCATTTTACGTGTTTTAGAAATAAAATATATCTAATTAACATTTGTAATATTATTTCAAATTTAAGTGAATTTTTTGTGTACAAATTCACTAATTTATTAGGCTCAATTTATAAATAATAAAAATTATAGATATTAAAAGGCAAAATATTATATGTAAATTCTCCTTAAAAATTATAAGAATTTTTAGTGTTACTATGTACTTTTGAGTATGATTATAGGACTTATATCTCTTCATTACCTTAGAAGATAGATAGAGAAGAATGTAATCTATTTTGGTGAGTTATGAAAGGATCCATTTTACTCTTTCCTTTTTGGAAGCTTAATTGAGAAATAAGAATGTTGGAACATAGAGGCGATTACTGCTTGTATTGGAGTAACACTTGTAGCCAAGTAATGCTTCTACATATTAACGTACTTTTCGTCAACATAATAAACAGCATAATGGTAGCAAATTATGTCACTATAATAATATCATCAATTAGTTTATCTAAATGATTTATTTTTAATAGCTTATGAGATTGTTAGTTAATTATAAGATAAACAACTAGGCTAATCTTAATTCTACAATACATAGACTAAATAGCCGGGTTAAATATTCTACTAAATGGGTGAAAATCTACATAATATCGATCATTGTGTTTATCATGAGCTAGTAAAATCTAAATCTGCCCTCTGGGTTATAATAATGGCCTTGTTAAACTAAATTATAAAACTAGGGTAAATTGCTTCCTTAAACAAGACCGATGTTAGAACTATTTGCCGTCAAATACACATGCATTTATATGTAAACCCTATGTGATTCTCGTATGACTGGTTAGTTAATGATTTCATAAATCTAAATAAGTAGTTTACAACCCAACTAGTTGAGAAATAAAATAACTAGAAGAAAACTAGGGAGTACAACCTAACAAGTTCAAAAGATAAAATAATTCAAAGAAAGTAAATCAACTAATTCTCAATGGATTGTGTGCTAAATGACTATACAAAATATTTATCTTGCATTTATATTTACTCTTAGATTATTTTGTACTATACTTTGATGAATTATATTTCACTACCTGGAATGACAGTTTCTTAAGCTAGATCCTATATTAGCCTTTGAGTAACGTAATTATTACGATAATAATTACTTTATGTAAATATTACATTTAAGACATGTATATGCTTTGCCTACTAAGATAGATGTAATCGATATAATTTTTAATAAGTTTTAACTTAGTCATTCACTTAATCATAATACATGTTTTAACTTTAATCAAATTCTCAATCATAGTTAAAACTTAAATTACATTTAAGTTTTAACTATACACTCATACAGAGTAATAAATTATAGAGCAGTAAGTTATTATTATAAATATTTAAATTTCAGTAAGATAGTAGTAAAGTCAATTTATTATAATTATGCATTTATATAAGAATATGATAATTAAGTAGAGTATGGACTTATGCTTAATATTAATTATTACAATTGTAATTTAGTTAGGAATTGGAACATGGTTTAAAGTAAAGTAAAATAAAATAAAAGTAACAAAATTAATCTTGGGCCGGAAACCAAACTCCAAAGTTGGTCGAGCCCACAAAGGAAAAAGGCTTCAATAAGGACTAACCCACATACCAATTAAACTGGTAAGAAGAGTCAGAGGAGGAGGAAGAAGAAGTGGAAGGAGATGGCCATGGCGTTTACCTTTTCAATCAACTAAGCAACGGAGAAGAACCAGGAGGAGGAAATGCAAAATACTTCATAAAAATGCAATGAACTAGTAGGGATGATAGAGCTCTTACCGACGAGTCCGATGGAGATCTTAGCAGGGGTCGAGCGACGTAGAGTCACTGTTGAATACTTCGATTGAGAGAGGGAGGGAGATGGGAGATGAGAGGAAGAAGACGAAGTAAAAGAGTGAAAAAAGGGAAGGAGGATTTTACATACAAACCACGGTGGCGAGTGCCTCGCACGTTCATTTCTAATTAATTAATTATTTATTTATTTATTTATTTTCGGGGTTTTTACCGAGGTTCCGGTTACACGGTTAACCAGAAGGTGTTATTTGGTCTGAAAAGTTGTAAGATTCACAAGAATGTAGAGCTCGAGTTAGACTCTTAAAAGGAACCCACGAATAGGAAGGAAGAGCAAGAGGAACATTTGTGGGTCCAGTTTTGTGGGTTGTGACAGCGAGAGGAAACGAACGGCCCACGAGGAGGGGAGGTAAATGTAATGCGTGCAGACGCGAGTCGCATTCCCGAGTCCCGACAGAGCTGGGGCCCACGGGAGTCCACAGCCTGCATGGCGCGCGCGAGAAGGGTGGGACCCGCACGACCGCGCGTGCGGAAGCGAGGTGCGCGGTGTGCTTGGTGGGCCTCGTGGGCTTTAACGACGAGAGAAAATTACAATTAACACCCTATATTTTATCTATATTATAGATAAATAGATAGATAGATATTCCTATTTTCTTAATTATTATTTTACAAATAGAATCTTTTATCATCAAACCACACTCTACCGTTTGATAAGTAAATAATATTTAATCGGATCATAATGCTGGCTTAATTATAGAATTGAAATTAAGCCTCCAAAATAAGAACTGAACAGGACATTAACCAATTTTATTTAGTATTATTTATTTTAAATAGTTAAATAATATATTTATAGATAATTCTAAAAACTAAAAAATATCACTGAAAGCAATACGATTGTATTTCATCTATTATTCAGCTATTTTATACTAATATTTAGGGTTATGCATATCAAATCATATGACTTGTACAAAATCATAATTACTTTAATTTTTTAAAATATAATTATTTTAATTAAGGTCTAAATAGCCAGGATAATAATATAATAGAATGGCAAATAGGCAAATTTAAAACCAGTGAGCAATCTAGCCGATTGTAAACCTATTCTAATTGCACGGTTCACTAATTAAACCATCAGGTTGACCCGAATTTACCAAGTTAATTATATTTTCAAACTGATTACAAAATAAAATTGATTCACTAATTGGACGACTCTTTTTTTTTTTGTTGTTGCAAATATGAAGCTCTATATATAAATAATAAAAAGAGATGGATTTTTCTAATCCTGTAATATAATTCTCCCATTAGTGTATGCCTGTATGCCACTTAGAATTGACTTTCTTCCGCATGGTTTTTAAAACTCAACTAATTCTCGAAGATTTTTATATGAAAAAAGTCATAAAATCTATGTAGCGGTTACGAAAAGTTTACAAATAATCATGTCTCAATCTTAATAATTCTCAATCTCTTTGAGATGTTATGTGGGCTGGATCTCAATCGTAACATTTCAATACCTTCCTTGCATACTCTCCTAATACCTATGATTTTGATCTCTCCTAAACTTACAAGCGGAAGCTTGAGTAATACCAAAAGGATACTTAGGGTTAAGTCTCATAAACTGTCATAAAATCCTCTGTCACATATGTTCTAATTACTTTTTAATAGTTAGAACCACATTATGGAAACTTATCTTTTTGTCTTCAATTTACTCACCAAAGCTCTCTCTACACTTACAATAACTCTCATACATAAAATCTAGATTCTTCTGTTACAAATATATCATATCCTGATGATCACATTGTCAAACTACAACAAGCTTACATCTTAGTCTTCTTAGGGCAAAAGGAAACATAGGTTCTCATCTTTAGACCTTTATCATATGAGAGAAATAGACCGACAGATAGCAACAACTGAATTGCAGATGATGCGATGATCACTTTTTATGTACTGCATTAGACCAACTTGCCTTAAAGGTAAAGCATGCGAGACATGAACGACAGGTAAGATAGCTTCTCTTTTCAGATTGATATTATAATATACACATATATATATGACCATTTCTTTTCTTTTTAAATCGATGGATGGATGGATGGATATTTTGTTGTTGCTTTTACTAACCTTAGCATCTGCAAACCTTATTATGAGAATAATATCTTCTAAGGGATGAAATGAAGTATAGAGCATAAGATCCAATGGATGTTTTAGTGGTGCATGCCACTATGCCATTCTAGGAAGCATACACCTTGATCTTGAGGAAGGTACGTACATAGTGTGGGTCCACAAAATCTTTAATGTATGATAAATCACACAGCCTTCAGAGGAATATTATGATCAGCTCCTCTGACCTTAGGCATCTTATCATGTCTTTCTTGCTTTCAAATTTATCTTTTGTAGTAGTGGGTAGCAGGGAATTGGAGATTGTTATCATGTGGAAGCCAGAGGTTCCACAGAGAAAAGTACTGTGTGGAGAAAGAAAGAAAGAAAGAAAAAGGAGTGAGACTTTTCTTGTTAGCATATTGTGGAATCACCATATATATATATATATAAATAAAAGAGAGAGAGAGAGAGAGAGAGAGAGAGAGAGAGAGAGAGAGAGAGAGAGAGAGAGAGAGAGAGAGAGAGAGAGAGAGAGAGAGAGTATAATAAGATGAGTTAATTGGAAGGACAAAAGAAAGAGGAGAGGCAATATTGATATCTACAAGTGAAAATTCAAATGTCCTATAACTATAAGAAATATATAAGAAATAATGTACCACACACAAGAATTATATATCAGTGCAGAATAATAAAGCTTAGTTAAAACAGACAAATCTCAGACATAAGTAATTTTCTCCCACCAGAATTGGGATAAAAATCAATGATTTTATTAAGAATTAAATTAACCATTAAAATTAGTGTATGCAGTAATGAAATAAATTTCTAGACTGTCTATCTATATCGACAATTATATTTGTAAGATTTTTCTCACTCAAATTCTTGATGTATTATATTCTATAATTAATTTTTAATCTTGATAACCCTCCAGATGGGTGTTTCTTTTTAAATGACTCTTAGAAATTTAAAAGAAAAAACCCTTTAGGATGTTGTGATGATGGGATCCCAAGTGAATATTTTAACAAATCAAAATTTGAAAGTTTGAGGCTCAAATATCAAATAGTTGACCACCAGTTCAAGCCAGTGATCACTTCTGAAAATATGCTAGCCCTCCACAATTGGTCATGTATGCTAACATCCTAAAATGTATCAAGAGTAAGTGAGTAATATTAGTAGCCTAATAATGAGCTCATCAAAAACCCAACTGCATCAATCATATAATAAAGAAGTGTAGGTGGAGTAATTACCAAATAGTATAATAAAGAACTTTTTGTACGTAGTGTGCATGGAGGCATGCAAGAGTCTTGTAAGTAGGCATGCAAGTGTCCTTTGTTTTCTTTCCCAAGTAGTAAAGTTCTTCTAGGTTCACTTCTTTCATCAAAAAACAAACAAAAAAGTTCTCATATAATATATATATGTTTCAAAGATTAATTAAGTATTGATGAGCAGAACCACTTCAAGTGGAAAGGACTCCTTGGAGGTGTATTGCTTTTGAAAGGACTATGCAATTATGCATGCATGTAAGGATATCTAGCTAGGGAGAGAGAGACAGAGAGGGGGAAGAGTTTGTGATGCATTTGGAAGTTAAACAAGAATTAATAGGTCACGTCCCATCACTAGTACTCGTCATTAAGAACAGAGACATGCACGTACGTACGTACGTACGTTAATCGATCCTGCCCATTTTGATCTCTTTCCGAAATGATAAAAGAAGGGTACATGAAGGTGCATGCATGGACAATGTCAGAAGGATTGCCCGCCCTCCACAGAGATCTCGACACTTGAAAGCTTTCTAATGGGATGCATTCGTTTCACAGTTTCTCACTGCAAGGGTGAGAACCTGAGGCCGAGAGGGATGGAGGAAGGGGACAACTTTTGGTTCTAGATAAAAGGATATACTAAATAATACTATTCTATGTTCTTGATTGGTTATAGGAGAATGAAAAATTATGATTAAAATAAATATAAAAATATTTATCTTAATTCTTTTTATTTAGGTGTTTGGGTGCAAAAAGATTACTATTTCCCTAGCTTATTGCAGATAGATATTTATCATTTTTTAAGAAAGATAGGAAATAGGTTTAAATTAAATATAAATTATGATTTTAGTTTAGATTATTATATTATGATATCATTATAATATAATTTAACTTATCATAATCTAAATATAGATAACAAATAGCATACATCTCATAAAACATTTTCACTATAAATATATTCTAACATATCGCAACACTCAAATTAATTACGAATTAGAATATATTAGAATAGAGAGAGCAAATCGATCATTTTTCGTTCTGGATAAAAGAGTTGGATAACCCTTTTTCTTTTTTTAATGCCGATCAAAATTTCAAATAAAGATTAGAGAATAAATTTCTAAGATAAACATTGCAGATAAATTTTCTTACCTCAAGGCTTAAATTTGTAACTAAACATCAAATAATCTATACCGTTATATTAAAAGTACCATATGAATTATTTCACGCATAAGCCTAGTTATATTATTACTCTTATTTTGATTAAATTTATTTCACATATTATGTCAAAAATTATTACTTTTCTTTCGTACCACCTACATATCTCATTCTATTTTTTTTCCTTAACTCACTCAATTTTTTTATCCATTACTCTTTCCTACTGATCACTTATCTTATTTACTAGTATGTATCTTATACCTATAAGAAAATGAGAATAGATTTATATGTCAAATCAATATTAATTAAGTCAAATTTTTTACTTCTTAATTTTATTTTTTATTTCCATTTTATGTCACATAAAAAATAATTATTATACTATCATCCTAATTTATTTTTATACTCTAGTTTAAAGATATAAGTTATATAACGAGAAATTAGAAGAACTACTCTAAATCATAAATGCCAATTTTTTTGCCTACAAAATATTTTAAAAATAGTGAAATGTCTCTAATTAAGGATAGGGTTTTTTGCCTTTAATAATGTTTTAATTAAACCTATGTTACTAAAATTCGAACTTAAAATTTTAAATATAAAACTACTCTTCTTATTCTATAAGTAAGAAAGATAGATATAGATAAAGGTGCCTAGTCGCAGTCGCACAGGCTGGAGTCTAACCCAAGCTTGAACGTGACCTAAAAGATGGTCAAGCCTAGCACGTTTGGTTCGAATCCAATCCGACCCTACCTGACGGTGACCCAGAAAAGTGACCATTGCAAAATCGTAATTAACGTCAAAAACGAAGGTTAATAAGGTTGCTCGATTTTCTCCTATACTGCTAGATCAGACACGCTTGGGTTTCAAAAAAGCGTTCACAAAACTTTGTAATCTCAAAATTGCCCCTCGAAACCAATGCGGGGCCCACGCCTTCAGTTAGTTACTCCGCTGATTCCGTCGAATAATACGTACCCGGTGGCCAGTATCTGAATGGAGACTCCTAGGATACAGTCGTAAATATTTGAAAAGACATGGGGTTGTCTCGTAATCCTCTCATGGGCTATCATATCACGACGTGTATTCTTCGCGGGCCCCACTTCTCACCTCCTCCTACGTAGACTTTTATATATATATTTATTTATTTATTTTTTCCCCTCTTTTGTTTTCCTATTAAGCCCCTGATAGAAAAGAATTTATGAGTCTCCTTAAATCAAAATATAGAAAAGTTATAAACAACCGACTCCCTCTCACCGTTCTCTCCTCCTCCTCCTCCTCTCTTTCGATCTCCAATACCTTTCAAAAGAATAGGAGAAAAGGAGAGGATGTCTCTCTCCTTCTTCCTCTCACTAAGGCGGTAATCTCACCCCCTCCCTCCCTAACCTTATCCTCCTCATCCTCCATGAACACCTCCTCTTCTTATCCTTCGTCCTGTAGCTTTCTTCTTTTACTGCAACAACTTCTCGAGGCGATCCTTTCCTGATCTGGAAATGATCAAACGGTGGAGAAGGGCGGGGTTCATGCGATGAGAAGATGGTCCCGGCTCTCGTCCTCCTCCGGCGACTCCGCGACGCCCATGGTGCCTTCCTCCTCGGCTTTTTACAAAAAAAACCCTCTCTGACGACCAAATTATCCAAATGACCTACGAGCCCTCTAACGCCACAAACCAAGAAGAAGAAGAAGAAGAAGAAGAAGAAGAAGAAGAAGAAAAGAGAAGAAGAAGAAGAAGAAAGAGAAGAAAGAGAAGAAGAAGAAGAAGAAGAAGAAGAAGAAAGAGAGGAAGTAGCAACTACCACTACCACTACCACTATTACTACGACTACGAGCAATAGCAATAGCAATAGCAAATCCTGGCTCCAATTGGGTCCCACGTTATCCGCGGCTCCGCCCCAAATCGAGAGAAGAGAAGGGCTAATGGAGCTCGAATTGTTCCCCGACAAGCCTTCGTCGTCGTCGTCGTCGTCCAATCCCGCGATCAGCAGCATTGCCCCGATGCTCTACCGGGAAAATTGGAGCCGGATTTTGCCGATTGCAGCGGCGGCGCCGGCGATGACGGCGGTGGATATAGCTGTGGTCCCCCCGCCGCGGGCGCGCGCCGGAGTTTGGTTCTTTCTCCAGGCTTCACAAAACCAGTGAGTCTAGTTATATTGGAATTAACTGATTAATTTGATTGTATTTCTTTGTTCTTGGAGAATATAAGCCTTTAGATTTAATTTATTTCAGGGGAAAGGAACCATTCTTGCCACAAATACCCAAGGGCTACTTGAGGATTAAGTACTAAATTCGACATTCCTTGTTACGTACCATTTTTGTTTATTTTTTCTATTGGTTTATTTTTTTTTCTGATCCTATTCCTTTCTTGGTGTTCATAGGGATGGGAGGATAACAGTTAGATTGCTGATTAAGTACCTGGTTAATAAGCTTGGGCTGGAGGACGAATCTGAGGTATTAACTCTAATCTCATTGATTAATTAACATATCTGCATGTTATTTAAGATTAAGGAAGTTGTATGGAATTAGTACATGATGTTTGTGTACATTTGTGCTTTCCCATAGTTGGTGAAAGGAACTTAGGAGCTAGCAAGGGCACTAAGAATTGTGGGGTTGAGTAGCTTTTGGTAATACCATGTGTGATATATTAGGTGGGGTGTTAATGACAAAGGCTTCCATGGGTTGCATGCTTGAGTTTGGTAGATGGTTAGTTATCTATGGTGATGATGTGGGTTGTTTGGATGGATGGCCATGCTTTAAGTGCATGGGATGGTAAACTCTAGGGCTTTTTACCATCATGACAAAGTAAGTCATATTCATGGTAAGATGGACTGCCATCAATAGAAGAAAGCTATTGTAGTGTATTAAAGCAGTTGTATAGTATTTCAAAAGCTAAACATGGAGATAAAACTAAGTTTCTCTACCAAGCTTGAAAAAGGTTGTAAGGGACTGTCAAAGGTCATTACTCACCCACCTCCATTGAAAGCAATGCATCGCACAAGAAACAACTTGTAGATTTAGTTATGAGTAAGCTCTCTCTCTCTCTCTCTCTCTCTCTCTCTCTCTCTAATAAGTAGGACAAGATCTCCTCATAATGACATTTAGATTTTGGTTCCTTCACAACTCTATGTCTGGTTATAAGTATATATCCAGAAGTATAGTGGAGTACATCTTTTGCTGAAAAGTTGAGACAATTTACTTAAAAAAAGTTGTATTAAGTACAACTGTTTTCCTTACATCATTTCATTGTTATGATTTCAATTTGTGCAGAAATGCATCCACTAGCAGCTTATACAAATCTAGTTATTTGATGCTTGTGTGAGAAAGTCTAGAATTCAATAGGTTGAGATTGAATATATTCTAAGCTGCATTGTGTCTTAGTATATTGCATTGTTTCTTAGGTGCATTGTTGTACGCTGTTTCCGCAATAATAGCTAAATTAAGGCAAATGTTCATGCTACTGTTATATATGAGTCCGCCTTGTTTTTTCTTACTAGAACCATTCGTTATTCGAATCTATCATGGCCATAGGTTACAAATTTTGTAATGTCCTTTTGTCTTAGGTAGGCAATAAAAACGATGCAACACTTAGTCTTATTTGACTGAATGTTTCACTGTGAAAATGATTCCTGAACATCATATAGAGCAACATATAAAAGATTTGTTAGATTAATAGGTTTGATAATTTTGATAATTATAGAATATTTTGGTGAGTATGGATCCATAACATATGCATCTAAGTGAATGATGCCTCCGGTAGTAGTACATTTCTTTGTACTTAGAAAATATGCTCCTAATGTACATTTCTTTGTACTTATCTTTATTTTACTCTATTTTCGCAAGTGTCCTTTCAGAAATATAGGATTTTCATATATTTTCTCATTGTCTCTCTGCCTAGCTCTTCTATTAGACATTGTTCTTTTGTATCTAGATAATCGCTCCCCCACTTCCTTGAGCATTGCTATCTCTTATTCTTCCAATTCTGTTGATAAATTCATCCACTCAACATTCTCTTCAAGAAAATATATTGTTTTCTAGTTACCCAGTATTTAGTATCTCTCGATCATTATGTTCAAATTCTCTTTTCTTTTTTTTTACTTTGATGCCCACTTTTGCTCTAGTTGATTCTATCTTTTAACCTTGGTCAACCATTTATAGTTAACCTTTTGACCTATCTATCCTCACCTTATAACCTAGAACTTGTCTCCATTCCTTAGACATTGTCTTCAAGCTGATAAAAGCTAAGTAGAGGGAAAGAAATGTCTAGAAGATCATCCTAATTACCTTTCTTCATTTACTATGGAATAACACCATTATTAATCTCATTTTAAGTTTTTACCAGGATATATTATATAACAGTTTTATACTCTTCTGGAAAACTATAGGTCTTTCTCTTATGATTGCAAATAAAGTTTAGTTTGAAAAATAATATACAGGAAAGAAGTATATATATCAAACATCAACTTCAGGTTAAATTTATTTCTTTCCAGTAGAAACAAATCAAAAAAATCATGCATGTTTCAGCAATCAACTGAGTACAAAAGTTGCCTTGCATTCAATGCCTTCAATATATAGCACAAGAAGTTCAATATGACAACTGTTTGTTCTTTAGTTCGCAGCAGATATATGCACTTTAGTAACCCAGTAAATTTTCTTTTTCTTTTTTTGAAAAAAAAAACCCAATAATTTATTGAGCTTATGCTTTCATTCCTCTCCATTCCTCTTGCATTAATATATTTTATCTTGATGAAGTATTGGAAACATCATCTTGACATAGAGCTTGTAAGATCATCATTCCCCCTCCATTAATATATTCATGGTATGCAACTCTTTTATTTCAAAGCTCATCTCTATGCATTCATTTTGAACACTATTAAGTGATGTGGATGCATGTGAGAAGAGGGAAATGATCAAGAAAACAATGCCACTTCACATATATTTATTAAGACAACAATGGCACACATGCATTAATTTCATGCACAGTGCAACCATGATTAAGGCCATTTATCTATATATAGTTGTACGAAAGTTATACCATTTTGTTTTATTAGTTCGTCCCTTCTTTCTTTATAGCCAATTGGACTTTAATTATGGCCTAATTAAATAGCTTACACAAGGGTACCCCGTACAAAATTAAGACAAACCCTAACTTAATTAAAATACGTGGGACTTTTGCATGCTCTTGGATCTATCACATGTCATGCTCTCGTTGGTCTCACGTCACCCTCTCACCTCTTTAATCCTAGACTAGACCTCACACCTAACCCTAACAAGCCAAGGATTGAGGTTAGAGGAGCCATCAAGAGGGCTCAAGTGGTGGTGCACTTTGTGGGATTTTTGTTATATGAAGTCTCCCATCACCATCCCATTTCAGGCCCACAAGTGATCAATTTGCACATAGGAATTTGTCATATGATGATTGATGAAGCGTTGGAGGAAAGGTATGTGTGTGCATGGAGCGAAGGGTAACTGTTCATATCTAGGAAAAGTGAATCATGCATTAATTCCATGTTGGTGTGGTTGAAAGCAATCAGAAGAATGATCCTTAGAAATGGAAAGGACCACTCTCTCCTTTCCATATTTCTACAATTTAATTCTAGTGCATCGAAGAAATAAATACATGAGGGAGAGAAGAGAGTTGTCTCCATTATTAGGGTTTGATTGGCCTCTAGTGCTGTTAGGTTGTAAAGAGAACATGGTGGAGGAGTTATCTACAGTGCAGAGGAGTGATAATGTCTTTACTTTCCATGCGGCAAGAATAAAATATATATATATAATACATACGAAAAAGACAGGCATTAATAAACTCGTAGATAAACTATAATTTAAGTCAAATAGTCGATTATAAATATGCCAAGGGGGATGCTATTCCGTGCATTGACAATGCGATATATTTGAGCAAGAATTAGAAAGACAACATATTGAATTGGTTTGAAGTAGGATAAGAAGAAAAATAAAAACCTAACATGCAATGCACGAGGACGACGTGCATGCAGTTTTGTTGTGTAGTGTAACGTTAGGTAGTAGTGAAAGGGGGGAAAAGATAACACCGAGCTCTTCGGCGTACATTTTGGATCAATATTCTTGTCTTCTTCTTCTTCTCTCTCTCCCTCTCTCTACCGATGAAAAGCCTAATTATTATTATTATTATTATATTTCTTAGGTAGGTTTATTTTGTTTAGAAGAGCAAGAATTAGTACGTGCTTAGTACTAAAGGATGATTAGTTAGTCTTGTTGAAATGAGACATGCAAGAATGACAGGTAATTAGGGGAGCAAATCATGGATCGTGCATGGCATGATTAAGATTCGCGCATTAATTGTCGTGCTGGGATTTAATAAATGTATGATTATCTTGCACATGGCTCCATTTTAGACATTGACTTAGTCCTGCTTAATTTATCTTAACAGAGAATTTATAAATAAACTAAAAAAAATTACTAGAATTTAATAGAAAGTCTCGAACATTTTATCTTTATCTCATTATTTTATGATGTTTAAGATTAAACAACAACAATACCTGTGTTTAATCTATTGATATCTAGATGCGATTTTACTGCTTTAGAGGTTTGATGTGATTCATATTTTGTTCAAATTGATACTTTAGTTTGCCTTTAATCTATTTTAGAGACTTAACTTAGTTTTGTAATTAAGTTAATCCGATATTAATCGTTTAGAGGGCATTATTTGTAATACAGTCAACACGGCCTTGTCTACGGAGAGAAAGGATTATTCCCAATGAAATGGGTATTATGGGAATGCGATTAAATTCCTTAATGTCACCAGTAAATCCAATGTCTCTATCCCAATCCACCGTCTATGTTCAACCACGTATTAACTGCCGGAAAATGGAACTTTTAACGTCATACGTTGATGTGAATAATTTAAATAGAGGACATCACAGTTTGGTCCCATGCATTGTACCTATAACATCACTTTGAAAAGACAACCATACCTATACATTATTAATGCAATCTTAGCAACCTCCCCACCTAATTAATGGAAATCTTTTTCAAGTTTAAACTGACACCGTTGGATTAAATTAAGTTGCTTAACTTCAAGTTTGGGCCAATTAATTTTAGAGATCTAAGCTTTAGTTCTTATTATGTTATGCATGCATATCAAACTAATCTTTACGAGAATAGAATAAATAAATAAATAAATAAATAAATAAATAAATAAATAAATACAGGTGGAGATTACATGCAGAGGACGACGTCTTCTTCCGGTGTTGACGTTGCAGCAAGTTCGCGACAGCATCTGGTGTTCGAGGGTGGCATTGTCGTCGATTCGACAATCATTGGTCGCGGATCATCTCGTCATGATGTTGCAGTACGGTCGAACCGCATAGATTAACTTTTTTGCATCCATGTTCTCGTGTGTAATTAATTTAGTCAATTTATACGGATTCCTTTTCGTGACTTTTGAAATGGTCTTCTCCTTTTCTTTCTCATCGTCTACTTCTTTCTTTGAGAATTGAAATAGATTTTGGAGGCACAAAATGGATCTTTTTTTACAAAGGGAAAGGGGGGACTTAGTGTGGGCTAATTGACTCACATTAACCTACTAGAATTCTATTTTATTAAAGATTTCTTTTTCTTTTTTTTTAAGAGTCTTAAAGTAAAAATGATGAAGGTAACTCATGAGCTTTTTTTGACATTTGTTAGTTAAAGTAGGGGTATTTTTGGAAAAAGGGACAAGGTTAGCTTCAAACTATAAAAAGCTCATAATGTAGGGGCTTTTTTGTGAAAATTCTGCAATGTAAATTATAATGGGCCTTCTTTAAATCAAGTAGGAGGTCTTCATCATGGAAGAATAGAAAGAAAGAGGCCAAGAAGTTGAGATTTCACCAGATAACTGTTCCTGAGAGAAAGAGAGAGAGAGAGAGAGAGAGATAGAGAGAGATGAGTGTATGCATTAAAGTTTACCGAGCAAGTTACTATGATATGCAATCGTTTATTGACAACCATCTTTAAGTATCTTTTGAGCAAAGATCACCTAATATTTTATTTTTTTTTGAGAGAGAAAGCTCGTTTGCAGCTTAATCAATTAGATATTTATAAGCCTGATGCAGTATTAATCTCGGAATGCATATAATATGGTAGCAAGATAAAACAACCCGACGTCGTTACAACATCCTAAATATCAAGCTCCGATGAATCCTTAAGATAGAGCAATGACGATGAAAATCGTGAATGGAAAGAGGTTGATAAAAAGAAAGTGAATAAACATAAAAAAAAGGGAGAAAAATAGTAAAATACTTGTGAGGAAATACTCCCGAAACCCTAGTAGGAGAGGAACAGGCGGCTAAAATTTTTTTTCCGAAACCCTAGTAGAGAAGCTCTAGATCACTTAATAATTCATTTGGCTCATTTGGTGATCAAGCTCTTTTAACTTTGCATTGCATAATGGAACAAATATTTGCAATAAGCAAGTGGGAAAGAGATGTTCCCCTTTAAATTAGCAATAATAAAAGAGCATTTTGCAAAATTTAAAAAAAAGTCCATGTGGTTTTAATTTTTGTTTATTTAACTTATTTTCTTTTTTTTCATTACATAATCACCCAATTGACTTTATTTAGGCCAAAGTACCTTTGTTTTATTTTTTTTTAAAGAAGAGAGAAAGGTCGATTTTGCAATTAATACTACCTTTTCTCTTTCAAAACAAAATCAATATATTTTCTTAAAAGAAAATCACTTTTTAAT
Source organism: Typha angustifolia (assembly GCF_048772165.1). Classification (NCBI taxonomy): domain Eukaryota; kingdom Viridiplantae; phylum Streptophyta; class Magnoliopsida; order Poales; family Typhaceae; genus Typha; species Typha angustifolia. Next base: position 4,156,696 of record NC_133239.1, read on the forward strand.
TTAAAAAAAAGAGTATAGAGAACATTAAAGAAAATTAACTCGGCCATATATTTGAGTGTCATGTGTTCGTAACCTTGTATATTTATTTTCGGATTTATAGTCAACTATATTTTAAATTCTTATACGTTCAAAAATAAATACAAATGTATTCGAGTTTTGATCCGAATCAATAGTTGTACTCAGTAGAACGGTAATTAAATTCACTATTTGAACAAGAATTTATCATTATATGTCTAAAGTATTTTACAAATCACATCCTATATTTTATCTATTTTATGATTCACATTCATTTTTAACTATTTTGTAACCCGACTCTTTTTTTTTTGTTCTATAATTCTCATTTAACACCCTGATATTATTTTGACTAACTAGTATCAACCAAATTACTAAAATACCTTTACCATTATTTTTCCTCCTCTTTGCTCCTCCTCCTCTAAATAAAACATGAGTAATATAAGTATTTATAAATTATTTTATAGATTATAATAAAATATTTTTTCGCTGGTACCATTTAAATTAACGGGAGGTATTAAATAAGAATTATAAGTAGGAGTTGGTTTATAAAAAACCTTAAACACGGAATGTGAATCAGAGAAAGATTAATGAGAAAGATCGGTAGCCATTCATTGCCTATGAAGTATGAATAACACAATAACAAGACTTAATATTAAGTTAAAAGTGCTGCTTAATTAGACAATAAATACATTAGCAACAAATGCCTACACAATAGACAAGACTAGCAATATATAGACAAGAATTACCATGTTAAGTAAGCGTAAATCTAATTTCATATATATTGAAATAAACACGTAACGTAGGGTGTGAAATATAAATATCCATATGACCCGATAATTATGAATTTATTAGGATCCGGTTTAGATGGTTAACCGGGTTATCGGTATCCATTGGGTTCTCCTGCTCTCGTTTCTCTTCCCCGCGCTTGCCCCCATCCTAATTCCTATCCTCTGGAGCGTTCGCACTCCAATCTAGGGTTTCTCCTCCTCCTCCTCTTCTCCGATGGTGGTCCGCTCCTCGGAGCTGGGGATAGCCGTCGCAGGCATCGGAGTCGTCTCCAAGACTGCCTTCCTCATTCGCCCTCCCCTCACCATCTGCGCCCGCCGCCGCCGGAGCTCCGCCGCCCCCGCCGAAGTTGAAACCTTAGACCAGACGCCTCCTACTTCATCTCCTCTTGCGAATGGAAGAAGTAAGTGTTGGAGAAGTGTTCTGGTTTGTGATCGTGTAGTTGCTGATAGGATATTGTTTTATCTCTGTGGAGGTCGCGAGGGGATTCAGGGACCCGAGTGGAAGGCAATGAACTCGAAGGAGCTTGGGATTAAGACTTCGATGATAGCTAAGCCGGTGAGATCCGTTCTCGATGGGCTCCGGAAGAAAGGTCGGTATAAATTCTTGATTTGGTTTAATTTAGTAATGAGTTTACCTATATGGAATAGATTGGTTCTATTAGACTAACTTAATGGTCTTGAAATCTTGGTCTTTCCAATCATCTTTGTGTTACTAGTAATGGTGGTTAAATGAGTTGGAGTTATCAGGTTGTTAGTTGTTGTGCAGGGTACGAGGTCTATCTTGTTGGCGGCTGTGTACGCGATCTCATAATGAGGAGAATTCCAAAAGATTTTGATATCATAACGTCAGCAGATCTTAGAGAGGTTTCAGCTCTCTTTTTGGCTATTGTTTTTTTTTTGTTGTTGTTGATTATTATGTCATAAATACTCAGAATGCAAATGCTTCATTTTATTCATATGTAGCACCTCAATTCTAAGAGTTACTGTCATTGTATATATTATTTGAAATGGCAGATTATCAAGATTATCACAATAATAGGTCTGTGCATTGTCAATACGGATGACGTATCATTCTTGACGTGCAAGTTGACTTCTGTAATGATACTATCTGATTTAGATCCTGAAATCAAGTGGAATGAATGAATAAGGTTCTAAATGTTGGCATCGGTATTGGCTATTTCTGTTACTGAATCAACCATTTTATTTTCAGACTATTTTTTAATTACTTAAATTCTAAAAAATGATATAACATAGAAAAATCTTAAAAGTTTGGAAAAGAAATGATTGAGATAGGAGTTGTTAAATTACTCACATAAGATAGTACAAAAAAAATTACAAAGAGTAAAAAATACTAAGAAAAAAAAAACAATATCAAAGTCTGGATGGATTCAATAAACACATATGCTCATTGAGGATTTTGGCACCATTGCAGCAGAGGTGGCCAGGACTCACCTACAGGTGAGGCTAATAGCTACCTTTGTAACAAAGGTGAGCAATTGACTGTAGAAGGTGTTAAAAGAAAGAATAATAAAAGGTAGATATAGATTCTAAGTGTCCGGTGTCTATCAGTATTGGCCGATACTACGAACCATGAATCAGCTGTTACTAATAGAAACAATGGATTAAGTCTTAACAAGCAGACTCGATGTTAAATTATAATGATTTGAGCACCTTATCATATTTATTGTTGTTTTTAATTTTCTTGTTAGATGTTTTCAAATCTTAAGCGAACTTTCCTAATTTTCCCTAGCTATTAGAAATTCATGTTTAAACTTGGTGGGGCCATAGTAACTTTCTTATTAACATAATGAAAACTATTGCTGATTTCAAACATGAAAGCTTTACCTTATGTCCAGATATGTTAGTTTTCCTTTAGAGTGATTATTCGTGATGTAACTTGTAGGCACTTCTAATAAACTAAGAAATAAAATAAATGGTTCAATATTATAGATAAGGAGTTATCTAGTGTGATGGTAAGGCTTATCCCTTGTATTCAAGAGACTATAGATTTAAATTTTGGGAACAATCTTCTCATAAGTGAGGGTACGATTGCGTATATCTTTCCTCTCTAAACCCTGTGTAGGTGGGATTCTCGTGCATTAGGATGCCCTAGTTCAATATTCTCTATAGTATATAAGAAAACAAAAAATTGTATTGAGACCTTTTTGTATATGTATGACATGGTAAATAGTCATAACCTACTCATCTTTGAATTATGAAAATGCCCTCCTTGAGCTTGGGCAAGCTGCTACAGTGTCCTTCTAAGTTTATCCTTTATTAGTCAAGGTACGATTTTGATTTCAAGTTAGATTCTAGAGGATCAAATTGGATTTGAGATGATAGTAAGAATGCAAGATCTTCAGGAACATTTTAGGTCTTTCTCTCGCCTAAGTTTGCAAGTAATGTGATGAGATGATCAGCCAACATTTCCAATGGAAAAAAGAGAAGACAGTGAACTCTCAATTTGCTTTGCATTAATGTTTTCTACTTGAATACAGGTGCATGCCATTTTAGTATCATTTTATTCTGAATAATGTGAGCAGTACCTTTTATCCTGATGTAAGCTTTTTTAGTGTTCCTAGACAATATTGATCAAGCTTAGGCTAGATTATTGTTAGTGTCTAGCTAAGAACTTACAAATACCACCCACACAGACAATATGCACAGAAAGGATGATCTCTGAAAATTCATAATTACTGTGCCTGTCCTTTAGCCAGAGTCAACCCAACATGGTAATGGTTTCAGAAAATTGTATGGAGCCCCAAAACTTCCATTGCCCTTTTCTCTTAACATGTCTACAATCATGGCAAGGTACACATTTTCAGGCCAAAGAACTGATGTCGTGGTCTGTACCTGTAATCTCTCAATTCTTCTTGAACAAATAGTAGAAGTCTGATCAATCAGCATCTTTGATATACTTTTATTAGGAAAATGAATATTGAATAGAAAATATACTTGGTCATCTTAAAGATAAAAATTTAAACAATCATAATTTATAGATGAGAAATTCTTAGATAATCAGTTAGATAAAAAATAAAGGGACATTTATTGAAAGATAATGTTATCCTTTAGAAAGCTGAAACTCTTTATTGATGGACATATGCCATTTTTTTTCAGTTGGAATGTACTAATTGAGAAGGAAAGCAACATGTATATATAACAGATCCTGTGAATGAATGCAGATTTTTTTTGTCCTTTTGTAGCTTGTTTTGGTGTTAGGACCTCTTAATAGGCCTATGGCTCTGTATTGTCTATTTAGATGAAAACATATTATTTGTTCCACTTCCTTCATATCTTCTTGTTATTATTACTTCTTTTTAACAATTACTGATACTTGGTCTTCTTTTATGTGTGCAGGTGCAAAAGACATTCTCAAGATGTGAGATAGTTGGGAAACGTTTTCCCATATGCCATGTGCATGTAAATGACTCAACTGTGGAGGTGAGGTTGTCATGTAACCATCTTCTGTATAATAGGCATGCATATGTGTTCAGATAGTTCTAAAAGATTGACATATTAATCTAGCATATGATATTTTTTCCTTCCAAATAAGAGTTGTGTCAGATGGATGGAAAACATGGGTTGTTGCGACTCAGATCATAGGCTGAATGATACTCTAATTTTATATTAGTATTAGTTTCTCATGTTTTATATTTATATGTTGATAAAGCAGGTGTCAAGCTTTAATACTGTTGTACGAAAGCCAAGTAATGACATGGTTTATTTTGCAAGAAGACCTAACTGTGACGAACATGATTATGTTCGATGGAGAAACTGTCTTGGGCGGGACTTTACTATCAATGGGTTGGAAATTCTATTCTTACTTGCGTCTTATTGTTTTGCAATCACTGGTTCTATCATCCCCTCATATTCCTCTGGTAGCCTCCAATTGGTTAGGCTCATATGTATCTCTTTTAATTCTTTGGTTTTTGTCCGCAGATTGATGTTTAATCCATATTCACATCTCATTTATGACTACCTGGGAGGCATGGAAGACATTAAAAAATCTAAAGTGTGCACGTATCTCTTAACTTTCATCGGTCACATACATTCAGCATGATCTGTTTACTGTGATCTTTAAATTTGTGTTCTTCTTTTCTACTAGGTTCGGACCGTGATTCCTGCAAGTACTTCCTTTCAAGATGATTGTGGTGAGGACATACATTCTGTTTGTTTTCACAACACCTTATCTTGCCTTGGCTGCAGACTACAATTTTTCGTTTATAATTGTGATTCATTCTTGTGTAATTAACAGCTCGTATTCTACGTGCCATCAGAATTGCGGCTCGTTTAGGCTTCAGTTTTTCAAGAGAAACAGCTCATTCTGTGAAGGATCTTGCCAGCTCCATTCTAAGACTTGATAAGGTCCTGTATATATATGCTTATGAAGATCTTCATCAAATGGTTGCTTCTGTGGTTATTCATTGAATTAATTGCTAAAAGGTTCTGTCCTATTTTTACTGTTTTCTTTCTTTTCAGGGTAGAATACTTATGGAGATGAACTACATGCTTGCATATGGGTCAGCTGAAGCTTCTTTGAGGTTGCTTTGGAAATTTGGCCTTCTAGAACTTCTGTTACCTATTCAGGTACATTCTGTATGCTATGCTGGTAAATTTTTCGATTCACCCTATTTATATGATTTCTATTTGTTCGGATTCGAATTATCTTATTCCTTGACACAGGCTGCATATTTTGTTTCAAGTGGTTTCAGAAGGCAGGACAAGCGATCTAATATGTTATTGGTAAGTTGATACTGAAATCTGTTTTGTTTCATCTTGGTCAAGTATGATTTACATCTTTTGTTGCTGAAGCCGTTCTTTAGAGAATGCACTCTTGATGATTAGCTTAGAACTAAAATTGTTTCATATTCTGAATTCTGAGATACTTTGGGTATTGCTGGTGGCAGGGTGCTATATATAATTATATATAACTTGCAGTAACCGGAGTGTCTGTCAATTAGGGAAAAAAATGGCATTTTCTCATTATGCCTAGCCTGAACATTCTGTAATTTGGCAGCAAACTTCTCTTGCACACTGCATTTTATGCTTGGTATCAACTGGAATTAATTGCTAAGCCCTGCCATATTGCAGAGGTTTTATAACTTGTTTTTCGGGGTTCAATGTCATAGCCTGATTAACTCTATTTAGTAACTTAGATGGTGGAGATTGCCTGATTCTTGCGTGATCTTGGTTGAGGTCCATCAGTGCATGTATGACAACAAATCTTCCAATTGAATGCTCTTTATAAAGGGATTGGAAATCTACGGTGAAGTTAACCAATTATTGAAATTGTAACTTAAATTCACTCGCCAACCTATTTGATATAAGGTCAGGTCAAGTGAGATCAAGTTTGACGCAACCAAGTTAACAGGTTATTGACATGTCATATGAATCAATTATCCCTTGCAAACCTAACTCTGCAATGATTAGAGATTATGTACTTATTACCTTGTTAAATTTAGGCAGACCAATATATATGAAAAGAAATAGGACCATATTTACATGATAGTTGCAAATGCTCTCTAAATGAAATCTAAATGGTATTCTTCTTGGTCCAATTTCAGTGTTAGTTTTCATCGCTCATCATTAGTATTACTTTACTTCTATCTCATTGTCTATATTCCAATATGAAATTGCCATTATCATGAGCAGGTTTTTTAAGTTTCTATAGTCCTATAGTCAGAATCCTACATTGTTGAAATTCTGTGTGCCATCATTTTGTTTAAAGAGTGGCGACATCAAATGGGATCATCCTGGATTTCCAGCAATTAGTTATCCTTGTTTTGTCAAGTATAACTTTGTTACAAGTTAACAATGGATATACTACAAGTCTATAACAGTTCTTGTTTACATGATAGTTAGATTGCAGTTTTATTTCTTATAAATATTAATATTATGGATGCAGGTGCTGTTCTCTAATCTGGACAGGCTTCTTGCACCTAACAGACCATGCCACAGTTGCTTATGGTGAGAGCTAATATTTTTTTGGTTTACTTTTAGTTGATTTTATTGGATTAAGTTTTGTTTTCTTGTTATCCTCTAGTTCTGGGGTATATGAATATAAGCTCAAGTTTCACTTGATTATAGGATGTCATGATACCTGTAATTAAGGTATGTACACTCATTATATTTGCACCGACACTTGGCACTACTAGAGGAATACCTGTTTGTATATCAGAATATTGTATTTCCACGTCATCCTATGAACATGGTAGAAGATGTTTGAGATAACATCAAGTATTGCAGCTAAATTGTAGACACAAATGTAAGACAGTAGAAGTTCCACACACTTGTGTCCTTGCTCGTTAGGCAAGCTGATAGGAAGTATGCTTCTATATGAGGTGGTTTGTGGACTGATTTTCCTCACTGAAAGAGAGGGGTTTCTTGTTGTGATTAAAGATTTCTGTCTGTTAAGTGCTGATTTGTAGCTACTAATGGCGAGATTATTTTTTGCATGTTTAATTTCATTATATTTATATTTTGTTCTTCTAGCACCAATATTTTGAAATCTTTGTATGTACGACAGGATTGGGCTTTTAGCTTTTCATCAAGCTTTGGTGCGTCAATCTCGAGATCCTTTGGTGGTAGCCACGTTCACACTTGCTCTCCATAATGGAGGAGATCTATCAGAAGCTGTAGAAATAGCTAAACGAATTACCCATCCACATAATATTAACTTTCCAGAAATGTTGGAACCTCGGAAATGGGATGCAGATGGGGATTTGGTGGGCGAGGTGTTAGACTTCGCTTCTGCAGTTAGTGCTTCATTAAGTTCAATGACAGATGAATACTTTGTTTCACAAGCAATGGCAACATATCCTCAGGCACCATATTCGGATCTTGTAAGTAATTGTCTTTAAACTCGTGCATGTTGTCCTATTGGTTTCATAGTTGGGGATATAATTAATTAATTAATTAATTTTAATGCATTCTTTGATGACACAATTAGGGGTGTAAATGAGCCGAGCCTGAGTGAGCCGGCTCCAACTCAGGCTCGGCTCGAAATTAATTTCGAACCTGTTTTTTAGCTTCAGGCTCAACTTGTCTCAGCTTAACTCGGGCGGAACTCAAGCCGAGCCAGATCGAGCCTGAGCCGAGCTCAAGCCTGAATTGAGCTATACTCAAACTGAGTTGGATAGAGCCCAAGCCGAGCCGAGCTAAGAACTATTCAAGCTAAATTAAACTTTAATAGTTAAATTAAATAAAACTTTACTAAAGCTAGAAATTTTAAATTTAAGTAGTAAATATAACAAAAATACAACTCTAATACTAAAAATAATATCAAATATCAAATAGAAAAGCCTCACATCGATTTCAAATTTTAATAGAGCACTATTCAAGTTGTCAAGCTAGCTAATTAAGCTGAACAAAGCTAAATTAAATAAAACTAAAAATTCAAGCTGTCTCTGACTTAGAGATCCCTTATCGCTGCCGAGAACGGTGCCTTGTCGATCTCTTCTCCTTCTCCATTGTCGCCATCGAGGTCGGCATTTCCCCAATCCATTTCCCCCTACGCCTTTGGCCAATCTAGTCTCTTCTTTTTGAGAATGCCTCAAATCGGCGACGAGAAAGAGGAAGGCGTTGAGGACTTCATCTTCGCTCGGATCGACAGTGACTACTCAATAGAGTCTTATCCATAGCGCTCGACGTTGACATCAATGCAATGATTTGGCCACGATATCCACCAGCACCACCATAGTGGTGGAGTGATCGCGGGGTTCTTCGCCGTGTAAGGCTGAGCCCTAGTTATCGGAGGTACCACATGGCCAATGTCGAGTTCCTAGGTGAGCTTCGGAGAGCGAAAGCTTTGCAGCGCCACCACCATGGATCGGTCGGCTTTACTGCATTTCTCCACCATGACCATTCGAAGAAGCTCGACGACTTAGGTAGGTCATGCTGATGATTTTATCGGCTTGGAGGAGGAAGCTTGCCGGGAAGTAGTCTTGCCAACGGTGGAGAAAGAGTTGGAGGAAGGCGCGGCGGGTTGAGGGATTTGAATGTTAGGATAGGGATTTAGGGTTTGGAATTATATATATATATATCGAGCCTATTGAGCTGCCCGAGCCGCTCGTTTATTTTGACACCCTTACACACAACTACTCATCAATGGACTGTGAGCAACAATCTGTAAAATACTCTACACAGCTTTATTTAGGCTCTTATTCAGAATTAGTTTATCAGATATCCATATATCTGGCTGTCTTAACCATTACAAGACTTCTGGTTTACATGTTCCTTCTCACTTCCTTAGGCTAGGTTCTGCTTAATGAAAGCTTTTGTGAAGTCTCTCTTTTAACATATGCTTATTTCATTCCAGGTATTTATCCCACTGCAATCATACTTGAAAGTTTGCAGGATATTTGACTGCATTAGAAATAGAGAAAGGGATAGAGGCTTTGTTCCAAAACGTGGTAGTAAGATAAATTATTTCAATCTGGTCAATGGCGGACTGGCAGAGGTGAGACATGTCCTTGCTAGGGTTGTTTTTGATACTGTATATCCCCCAAACCTGGAAAACAAGGAGAGCGAAAGTCCTGCCTGAGGATCATTAATAAGATTAAATGGAGAGAGTGGAATTGTTCTTTCAAGAACAGAAGGCTTTGTCTCCAGCACGTACACTTGCATCAGTTACCAAAACTGTCTTCCTGACAAAATCTGCACATAATGCCCAAAGCAGTACTAAATCTGGAGAAGTTCCTTATACCCAACTTGTTACTCGTTCAGTTTGCTTGAGGTTTTATTCTGTGGAAGAAGGTTATCTCAGGGTACATCATATTCTTCAAAGATGGACCTCAGCTGTTTTGAAGGTTGAACAGTTGAACTGAGAGGTTTCTGGCTGAAGCCATGGCTCTAACAATGTTTTTGACGGTTTGACGTTCGGTCTATGCAGTCCATCGTAGCAGTTTCAGCTTATCAATGGTTAAATGAATATTCTTTCTTTTGGATTGTGCTGAACTTCATCTGGAACTGAAGATAAGATCAATAATATGCACATCAGCCATGTTTTCTGTACGTGTATTCTTTCAAGGAATATCTTACCATAATTGATGGTTGTAGACTTGTAGCTTGCTAAGATTAAAATTGGTTTTATCAGAATTTTATACCAAAACACCAAATGAGATTGCTGCGTGGCATCTTTTTCTATCAAAACATTGTATCTTGATATTAACAGTATTTAGATGGAATTATTGTGGGACTTTGATTGAAAGTAGTTGTTTTTCATTTTTTTTCCTATAATTATTACTTCTCAGTTTCAATCTTTTTGTTCGGTATAATGTGGTTACTTGTAAGCAAACTACTTGCATGTTTCCTTCATCATGCAATCTCAGCTGTATTTATATCATTGATAAATGATGTGCTAATTCTGGCACAATTCTGGCATTTGTCCATATCTTCTCTTTTGTTAACCACCTACCAAAATACATGTCAGTGCTTCAGGATCAATTATTGTCTTTCCAATTGTATGAATGCATCTATCCTGGTGCACCACTCTTATGCAAAGTACTTGTTTTCAGGAATGCTATGCACACATGAAAATATCAACAGGGAAATCCATCGTGTTGCCAGTCTTTCGCACAATTTGTGTTTTTTTTTTTCTAAAAAAAATCTTTTTCTGCTACATTATGATTCATTTTGCAAGTTATTGCTTTCTTCTTTGAAACCAACTTGGTTATTGACTTATAGATAGGCAAGCTTCTGCTATTTTTTAAGCAATACACACTGGTGGAGATGCATTCAAAACTTCCAAGTATTAATATGCTCTTTCATGAAAGTATTTACCAACTACGAACATGTGGGACTCTGAAACAGAAATTTGCAAATCCTTTTTCAGCTCATTCTCTACAAAAGAAGCAGAAATCCTAGCAGTTGCAATCTCTGGTTACTTCTGTTTGTAGGACTACATGGGCAGTTAGGGCTTGCAGACTTCAGAGAAACAGAGAAGCAGTGGAGCCTGAGAGAGAAGCTTACGACCAATGATTCCATCACAGTAGTTACACAGTGATCTTCCTATGCAAACAGTCACAAGGAAATCAGAAAGTGTTGTCACCCCAAAAGCAGCTCATGTACTGTGGCTTATTTAAGAAACAGGAGAGAGGGCAGAGGAAATGTCTGGCCTGAGATCTGATAGTGTGAAAGAAAATAATAACCTTTTCTTTTTTAAAGAAAGAAAAAAAACCCAAAGCTCTGGGAGCGTAGCAGTACTCATTGCAAGCAGAAAGTGCATATCATAACAAAACTGCAAATATAATAATTATGATACCTATTAATTTAACAGGGATGATACTCCTCGATGTTTCAAATAATAGGTTGGACAACTAAAGTAGTCTTCTTCTGCGTCTCAAATCCACAACCCCCTGACATGGTAAGTGGTCCATGCCCAATTGCTATCCGTAAATTTACTAGTACTATAGCAAGTTACTCCTTTCTTTCCTTTTTTATTGGTTTTTTTTTCTTACCATCCTTCAAATTTGAAGGATGAGCAGCATATCCCCCACCTCCTCTCCTTGGCCTTTTCTTACAGGGTGATTTATTATATCGCTTGCCAGAGAAACAAATAAAGTTAGTTGGCCCCCCTGGTAAAACCTGCCATTCCAACACTATCAACTCCCAAAAAGAATGACCTAAAGCTGGTGCTTGATATCAAAATGAGAGATACTGTGCCAGTTTTCCTGCTGCTCCTGCTGCAGCAGCAGCAGCCTCCCCTGCTTCCCTATCACAAGCCCCTGTCTTTGGCTAAGGGGTGGGCTCTCACCATGCAAAAGGTTATAGATTGGGTTTGGGAGATTTTATATTGCGTAAAGACTCTCTCTCTCTCTCTCAATCTAAGGGGTGTAGGCTGTGTTGTTTGTTTCTATTGCAATCTGCACTCACTGCTGTCTTCTCTCTCTCTCCTCCCTCTCTGCATAGATTCCTTTCTGCCAAACCGAGGAAAGGTTCCTTTGTCTAATGCATTGAGCTCTCATTACCCACTCACTTTATTCCCTTACCTCCACCTCTCGCTGCTAACAGATAAAAGCAACAGTCGTAGCAGTACATAAAGCTTCTCAAATCGTTCAAACAAGCATTGTTACCACCATTGAGACTCGAAGCTACCTACACCTTCTACTGTAGGCCTTTTTATTCTCTCCTTTAGAAAGGAGTAGGAAATGGAACTCCTTTCTAACAAAGCATCATAGTTAGGTAATATGAACAACAGCAACACATTGAATTAAAAAAAAGAGAGAGAGGAGGACAATAATAAAAAAAGTGCCTTATTTCTATTCGTTTTAAGATCAATCTCTATCATTAACATCAGGGTATAGACGTGGGGAAGAAGGATAACACTAATGAGATGAAAGAATGGGAACGGATCATAAGGGGAAAAGAAAAACGATTTTTACTCGGTTTTTGGGAGATAAAACCAAGGCCCAGATCGATCATTTCAAGGCTCCATTTAGACGCATCCGTTCCGGCCGAGGTGGATGAGGTGGCCGCCGCATTTTGGGCAGCAATCGACGCGCTTGGGAACCATGAAGTACATGAAGCAGGACTTGCAACCGACGGCGACGAGGGTCTCGCCGGCGATGGCGGCCCCGCCGGAGTCGGCACGCGATGACTCCGCGGCTGGGGAGGAGGAGGAGAGGGTGGAGTACCTGGCGCTGTCTTCGTCGGAAGACTCGTCGTCTTCGTCTTCGTCTTCGTCGTCGTCGTCCTCATCGTCATCGTCATCATCTTCTTCTCCGTCGTCTTCGTCGTCGGAGTAGTAGTAAGTGGATTGGAAAGTGGTTCGTGGGTCGACAGTGGTTCTGGTGCCGTCTTCCCAGTTGACGTAGTAGACTTGCCCTGTCTGGAAATGGAACAGAGAGAAGATCGATAAGAAGAGAGTAAAAATTGGAACTAGGAATGTCAAAGTAAAAGAAACCCATTAGAGAATAATAACTAGATTTCATGGAAGAAGAAAGAGAGACTCCATTCCACCCTTTTTAACCTTCACTTCTATAGAGAGAGAAAATGGAGAAGAACAAAAAGGCCAAGAGAGATTAAAAGAGAACGATGAGGAAGCAAAAAATGACCCCCGTCTTTCTCTTAAATCTTCTGTAATTTGAGATTGAGGAGCGCATTAAAAGCTTCTTCTAACTCTTGTATAACTCATACAAGGGCCACAAGTATGTGAAGAAGAATATATCGGCAAAGGCAAAAAGGAAGGATTTTGACTCCGGAATCGAACACAAAACATTCGTTGGCGAGTTGGGTATGCTGCATTTATGACCAATGATTGGAGAAATAAGAGAAGTGGGAGTTGGATTAAAAGAGAAGTACAAAACCCACAAGCCAATCCGGTTAATTGTTTTCCCCCTTATATCATCTTCAACGAGACCCACAAGCATTTGGGGGAAGAAAGCATCAAACAACATTATAAAAAGAGGATATTGACGCCGGAATCGAACCAAAATCGGCCATTGTTGGATTAGGTATGCTGCATTTACGATCAAAGATTAGAGAACAAAGAAAAGTGTGAGAAAGTTCCTTGTAACTTATCCAAAGCTCGTCAACATATGAGGAAGAAAGCACCAAAAACAACACAAAGGAAGGATTTTGACGCCAGAATCGAACTCAAAACACGGCCAAGTTCGAGTTGGGTATGCGGCATTTAAGATCAAACGATTGGAGAAACAAGAGATCAAGCATTTACCCGCATGTCAAGGCATTGTTCCCAGTTGTAAGGGAGCGCCATCTCCGAGTTCAACTCCACGGTAACCCCCTCGCTCTCGTCGCTGCCTTCGAGGAGTAGCCGCTGCGGCGCAGCCGGCGACAGAGACGGCCGCGATCCGCCGCGTGCGCCAAGCGAGCAGTTGCGGAGGGAGGTGGTGATCATGTCGATATTAGGAGCCGTCATCGCCACCGAAGGCAAAGCAACAAAGGAGGAGAAGGAAGTGGCCAATATGACAAACTGAGAGGAGAGAAGAGGAGATGGGAGGGAGAGGAAGTGGGACTTAAAAGAAGGGGAAAAGAAAAGGAAAAAAGAAAAAGATGGAGGTGGGGGGGTGGTGTTGTCACCTGTGAAGTTGTGGGAGGATTTGGGAAGGAATTTGTTAAAGGAAGTAGAGTTGGAGATGCCGGTGTAAACGCGGTTTTCCCAAAATCTCCTCCGAAAGTTTTTGAGAGGAGAGAGAGGAGAGAAGGAGAGAAGGAGAGAAGGAGAGAAATTTATTTATTTATATGCAGTAGATCGACATGGTTCGCCAGTTCAACTTTTTGTCTCCTTTTTAGGTCTAACTCTGCAATGCATATATGGGTTCATTTTCTTTGCCTTTTATCTTTTTTTAAAAAAAATATATATATATACATATTTTAATCTTAATATTTGTAGAATAATGCATAAGATTCTAGTACAATATTAGATATTTAATGAAAAAAAAACTGACGATGAAGAATAAGTTTAAGGTTCGATCATTTACAAGGGATGCAAAATAGAAAAACTACTTCGAGCTTATAATTCTTTTTGCAAGAAAATAAGGTAATTTCATATGTGCTCGGATATGAATAGGAAAAGATTGACTCCTTATCGAGCTCACGATGATGAATATATAATAGCTAAGTTTATCTCTAAGCTTTTATATAAGCTTGACTTTATTTATTATATGTTAGAATATGATCCATTTTACTAAGAAAAGCTTCATAGCTAGATTAAACTATCTTTTTTGATACTGATATTAGGCAGGTCAACTTGTTGATGACAGAAACTCATGTATGCTAAACCTAAATCAATTGCTAGGTCACCTAAAATATTATCATCTTTATTCATATTCTAAATATTTATCTCCGAGAGAGCACCCATAAAAGTTAAATTTAGGATGATTTGTATCAAAAACACACTTAAGTTTTTGTTTTTGTCACTTAGATATATGTGCTCCTGTTTACCTTTCAATTTCTTTTTCATTGCATTACTCTTGGTGTTGGACTAGAAAGCTCTTATTATTATGAAGAGAAGAGAAGAGAAGAGAAGAGAAGAGAAGAGAAGATATCTATTATCTAGTGCCTTTGCTTCCATCAGGATGAGTTTGACTTTTATATCTCAATTTTGGGGATTGGAGAAGCTTGCCCTTGTAAAAGTGGATGTCCTAAAGTCATTGATATTGGTGCATCCTGGGATGTGAGGAGTGCAAGCTCATAACATCCCTCTAAATATACTTTTGTTGATATCCAAGTCAAATGAGTCTTGGAGACTAATTTAAGAACCACTTGTTTATTGGACTCAACTTTTAATAATATTTATTATCTTAAATATAATGCCAGTTTGACTTATTATTAAGAGGCCCAAGATATAACTTAATTCAAGCTCAAAAACCTTGCTATGATACTATGTTCTTACACTATTAGAGAATGATTTTTTTAATATTCTAACAAGAATGTGCAAATTTGAGGAAAAAATATTATGTCTTCTAATTATAATTATAAACGGAGGGCTAACACTTTCATGCATTCACATCAAATATCTCCATGTCAAGATGAGCATTTAGAAAAGATAAGCATATACTATTAATTTGTGCTTTAACCCTTCAAAATAACAAAGAGTTTATTTATACAATGCAGTGAGATAGGAGGGGTACGGTAACTTTAACTTTATCACACCTTCAACCTATAATAGAGAAATGCACATAAATTAACCTTATGCATAGCATAATATTTAATTACTATAACACTCCCTCTTATACACTAAACGTAAAAAGAATACTCATCACACAACACAGAAAGAAAGAGTATCATAATAATTCTCATTGATAGGTTGTGGGTTATCATTTATCTGATGATACTGGAAGTTGGAAGAAGAGGCCATCCTACTGAAGAACTTTCCCCAGGATGCCATCAGATCCCAAGCATGGAATCACCAAAGACATGCAGGTATATCACACTCATGGGCCTGGATTTTTTGGCTGGATCCTTCCGGAGCAAACTCAAATTAATTATCTATGAATAAATAATATTATGTTTTGAGTATTTCTCATTCTACAAGATAACTCAAATGCAGTTGATGATTAAGATTACTCAAGTCAATGACAATATATATATATATATATCATTCTAATATTTGGTTCAATAATTACTGTAGGAGAATGCATGATAAGTGTGCTTCAACTAAACTACAATTAATAAAAAAGTATTTCAAAGTGTTCCATTTGAGTTAAAAGTTCAGGTGTTACTCCTCTAACATATTTACCATTAAAAAAAACAAAAAAAAATAATAAGATTAAAATATTTTTATAATGATCATCCGAATTATTTTTTGGTACATAGTGACTTTCTGAACTATAAAAAAATACCTCATTTCATCCCTTTCATTAGGGTTCTGTTAATTATTTACATCAATACGTTATCATGTGATAGTTATGTGATAAAAATATAATATACTTACTTACCACATGCACGTGCAAATCACGTGAATTCAAGAGAAAACTTTATGTTATTATTGAGAAGTATTAAGTGAGCCAGCTTCGCAACCGAAGTGTCACTGGTTCAATGGTGTTCATTTTGCTCTCGATAGTTATCCTGCTCCTTTAAATATCTTATCTTTGGCATGTCTTGTAACTTTTTTTCTAATCAATAGAGAATTGCAATTTTTTCGCCAAACTTCATATTTTGCTTGTCTTTGCTTTGTCGCAATCCAAAACAGGTGCATCGCTTGTGAAGCAAACGATTGACTTAACTTTGTAACTTGAAAATTGAGTGCCGCGCGATCTTTGTCCATCTCAAAGACTTAGTCCGTGAGACAAAAAAATGAAGGAACAATTTGAACATTTCTCTAATTTCATGTGAAGTATTAAAATGACGAGATATTTTTTATAATTCAGAAAATCACTGCGGATTATTAAAAATAAATAACTCAATAGATATTATGAAAAAGTGAAAAAAGAAATTATCCCTTTTAATTTTAAGCACCAATCAATGCTCTTGGCCTTTTACTTAAACTTAGGGTTCTCTCCCTTGCTTTGGAGCATTAGAGGAAGTCGTTAGTTGCATAATTGGGTAGCTTTTGCATCTCTCCGCGTGTACGTACGATGTAGAAAAGATTCCATACAGCCATCCATTGTCCTCTATCAAGTACATCCGGGGCCCCACGTCGTCCCATCCAATCAGATCCCTCAAATCCCTCGCTACTTTTTTCTAGTTTTCATTGTACAATGGTTTGCCCGCCAGATCCCCCGCAACCCCAACCCGCAAGGATTTCTTTCATCCCTACTGCTCTGCAACCAACGAGCAGCTGCCAAGTACCCGGATTGTCACAAATTAATTTTAGTAGGTGGCCCAGAGCATCACTAACCACATCAAATACTTAGAACATATCATACCTAGCTGAAGACTGTGGTATATATCTCTTTAATTTCACTTCTTTTATGGGTTATTTTTTTCCCTCTTTTTTAAGGGATATTTGAAGAGCCAAAATTTCATTATGGACTTTTAAATAAAGAAATTAGGAAATGTATCTAAAGCATCATATATTATATATTTATTATTATTATTATTATTATTATTATTCTCATCATCCTACTGACAAGATATTTGCCAATTGGATGCATATATTTTATTTTTATTACTTTGTTAGCTTTAACTTAACCAACAACCAACAACTAACCAAGTAGGAGAATATTCTATTCATTTTGAAAATAAATAATTTTAAATTTATTTACTCCATTTATTTTTACCTTACTTAAAAATTAGTTTAATCTATAGTTAATTAAACTCAATCGTTGTGAACATTGAAAGCAACATTATAATAAAGACGAGAGTTAGTGTATTTTTTGAATAAATTTTTGCTAAGAAATTTTGAACACTCGTATGCTTGCGTGCACAAAGCTCTCGGCATTGATTTCCGAGCAGCAAGTGGGAGATTGTTAGAGATGCCAAGAGATGTTGTCTTCCTTGAACACAGCTAGGGTTTGCTGGATGGACATTCTGTGGGGTCGCCTGGGAAGTAATTGCACGCCACCTGTTTGACCAAATTCCTCTGAGATCCTTGCAACCCAAGATGAGAGTAAGCTGGTCGATGTCGTCTTGGTTGGCTTAGACCTCACTTGGGGCTTGATCGAAATTGGCAATCGACTCAGTTGAGACGGGTTGGTGGATTGATGATGCATATCGCAAGGATTTAAACTTAGTTTAACCACTAGATCTAATGCTAATTGCATGTCCTTACGTGGCTCATTATTTTTTTAAACTTTTTTTTCATCAATTATTATTAATTAATTTTAATATTATTTTTGTGTCGGTAGATGAAATTAATATCATCAATATGATTGAAGATTGTCCAAGGTATTTAACGCAATATTTTTATGTTATTTTTGTGCCGGCAAATGAAATCTTTGATCCTTCAGTATTCTATTTTCAACTAGATATTATTTTTAATTATTAAACTATTATAAATTAATATTATATGTTTAATTATATTATGGAGTACTCAATCATTAATATTAGTTTTAAAAACATATTTAATAATTTTATGTTAAATAATATTTATATTTAATTATTGCTATATTTTAAATAAAATAGGTTATCTATAAAAATAATCTAAAAACATAATATATATATATATATCAAATAAGAAATTAAAGATTGACGTGCCAAAGACCTCGAAATATTTTTAAATATCATAATTTTTTTTATTAAAACTATGTTAAATATATACAAGTGGTATGCAGGGATATGCCAAAGACATCCAAGGGCGTGCAGATGACATGCTGATGTACAACATAATGTCAACATGTGTCTTCAACACAACCATCATTAATTATCCATACTCAAATCGATCCCGAAACTAGCTCGGTTTGGTTTCGGCTCAGGCAATCTCAACCCGAAAGCCTGACCTAGGACCGGGCTCAGTTATTTGGCACCCTCCCTCACTTATAAATTTGAATTACATTTTCGGTTCATTGCATTGCATCCAACGAGGAAGGCGAGGAGCAAGTTACATTGCTTAATGCGTGAAGATCCAATTCTGTCATTTAATCTTTGATAAGGTCAGTAGGAACACAAGTTAATGATCATAGCTTTCTTGCAAATGACACGACTCATTTTGCAAAGCAAAAGAGATGCACAAATTTTCAGGAGATCAAAAGTGAAAATGAGGCTTAGAGAGTCAGTGGACCTCCATCCAAATTGTAACCTTCATATGGAGCTAATCTCTATGTTAAACAGTGGAGAAAATTATAAAGAACACCATACATTTTCACTATATTATAAAGAAAATTCTCTCTTTCTATTATTTATAAATAGAACCCTATATTTGCTAGAACAATACCAAGTGACATTCTATCTTTTGACAGATAAATATATTTTAATCAAATAGAAGATTATACTTATAAATAATAAAAGTAATAAAAAGCGAGGATAATATTTTTATTAGCCACTAAATTATTACATTTTTTTTCCATGTACCTCCTATGAAATTTCTCTCTTAATTTTTTACTCATATTATATAACCACTCATATATAACTAGAGATAATGTAGACCCAACGGAACGAGTGTTTGAGATATTTTGAATAGCTAAAAATATAATATATAAAAAAGAATAATAATTCATGGGTCCGGGTGTAATTATTTGTATAGTTAAAATATAGTGTGTAATTTGAAATTTTCTATATAAACAATGAAGACATGTGTAATTATGGTAGTATAGACAAATGATGCCAGTATAGGATGAACTATCTAATTGTGTCAGGTTTAAGACAAAGAAGACAACATAGTACAGCTACTTGTTTACAATTGCATACAAAAAGATGCTAAGAATTGAGGACAAGCCACAATAATTCTCTAATATTCAAACAGCAATGCCAGCACCTACTTTGCTTTGCTTTGCTTCTCTTTTCAGTTCTTCTGTTGGAGAGATGAATTCGTGTACGAAGACCATGGGATTTTAAAGGCAGCTAATTTTAAATCACAGACAGGAAATGGTTGGATTTGGGGCTCCAGTCAATTGATCAGTGTGTTTAAAAATGGATTGTTTTGTTGATCACAATGGGTTCCATGAATCTTATTTATTTTTTTAATATAAATCCAATGTACTTTATTATTATTATTATTAATTTTTTGTCATTGTAGATGATAGATATTAAATGACCATTTTGACTCTTAATTTATGTCTTTCTTTCTTCTAAATAGGGGGTAAAAGTGGTCTTTGGAGAGTCTAAAAGTGATCACATGGTAGTCAGATGATAGTCTTTTGTAAGAAAATAAATTAATTAAATGGACAACTAAGTAAAGAAGCATTGGGATATTTTACATAATTGAGGAGGGGTAAGAAAGTGTCTAAAAAGTAAGTAAGAGTTTGGTGGATTTAGGTGTAATTATCATTTTCTTTCCCAGATAAAATGGTTTATTAGGAAGATACCAAGGTCTAGGTGCCAATGCACATATACTTAGAAACAGACAAAAACACAAAGAAACGAACAAATTAAAACTGAGAGGAACGAGGAACAGATGAGTTGGTTTCAATTTTAAGGTATGGTTTTCACTAAGTGCATCATGATGGGAAAGAAGTGTGTAAAGAACGATTAGCTCAGAAGAAGAATAATTGTATGCCAAGATCTACACCATAGTAGTGACTACAATTTTATTGCATCAATCGAGCAGAGTTCACTAAAATTGACAACCACCTGATCATTGTGAGAGCATGAACTACAAGTTGAAAGTAATACAGAAGGTCCACACAAAGACAGAAGCGCAGAAAAGAATGGACACTTCTTTAATTGCAATTGAATTTCTATTTTGTTATGTACAACAAGATACCTGAAAAGGTATTCTCTCGAGAACACAAAAAGGAAAAAGAAAAAAGAAAAAGGAATCAGTCTTATCATTAGCTGGAGACTTCCACAGCAAAATTTCTTAGTAATCAATAATCCCTCTAACTAAAGGTTGTCAAAACTGCATAAGATGCATCTAAGAACCATAATTTTCATCTCCTGCTAATTGCAGCTTTCTAGTCATATATCTCATCAAAGAATGTTGTTACTGCTGATATTCTGGCTTCAAAACCCATCTAGATCCCTGTGTGGCTTTCTCTAATGTCGCAATTTCTTTGAGAAGATTCTTAAATAAAGGCAAATCCTTCGATTGTATCCTGTCCTTAAAATGTTGTGTAATGCTAGCAGAATCAGCCTGCCCGCCTCTCTGTTGTATGAAAGTGCAGAGTTGACGGATCAAAACCTCGGGTTGCACAACCATGTATCTATGGGGATTGTTTGATTGGCGATTGTTCTCTGGTGTTCTTGCTATTTGATTAGAACTAGACACCAAATCTAGGTCTTGTTTGAGTGCATCACTCTCTGCTCTTTCTTGAGTTCCACGAATTCTAGCCAAGAGTTCAGCTGAAGAGAGAGCCTTCCCATTGGAAGCCCCAGCAGCAAAAGCAAAAGGTCTACTAGCAGAGCTCTCTGAAGATCTTGCAGTGCCAATTAACTTGGTATTTACAGTAGAGCCAAATTTCCCACGAACAGAAGAAGGCGCCCCAGCAGCACCAGATCTTCCAGTCCATGTTGGGACAGCAAAGCTGTCACGGCTTCTATGCATCCGTGATTCCCGCAATGCTTCTGCTGCCCTTTGTGCAACTTGAGAGGCTTGTTCTTCTAACCTCAACTTGTTGTCATCATTGGCATCCATTATGGCGTCATGATTCATTGCACTCTGTTATAAAGAAAAGAATAGAAAAGAGGAAAGTATAAGACTGAGCATAAATGTGCGCAGAAATAAGTCCCAATTTGATAACTTACATGAATCCCATGAGCATCAAAGAGATTCCGTAATATATTTGTTTCTTCATCTAATTCATCACCGTTCTCATCTGACTGCTTTTTACCTTTACTACTGGATGTGGATGGTCTTAACCCAATAGAGGGTGCTGCTTTAGCTGCTGCAATGTGACCAAGAGGAGCTGAAGATGAAGATCCTTGTTCATTGTGCTTATCATTAGCAACCCCAACATTTACCTCTTCAGACAACTGGCTAAAAATATTTGATGTCTCAGTGGAATTACCCTCATTATCATCTTGCAAAGTAAATAGATCTCTCATGTCTCTGGCTTTAAAGAATCTTCTTTGTTGAGGGTTCTTTAAAATCTTGCTTGTAAGAAAATGCTTGTAGATTTGCCGATGGTACACCTTTTCCTCTATAGTTCCACGAGTAATCAATCTGTATATTGTTACATCCCGTGTCTGTCCAATCCGCCAAGCACGTTCTCTTGCCTGTTCAATGCACACAGATTAGTCGCATATCACATAAAAAGACAACAGTATATTGCAGTGCATGCCGAAGAGTTTAATTGGTTAATAAAAATGATAACTTTAGTAGATAATGGTGTTGCAATACAACTATGAGCATAATGAGTTATGAAGATGAGGAACAACTCGCTGAAACTAAGACATTGGCCTAAGAAATTTTCAAATATAACATGATTGTAACAGTTCTACAAGATGTTACAGCATGAACAGAAAAGAATAATTGTCCATATTTGCCTATTATTGAAAATTATGTTGTTTGTTTTATAGAAAAGCAGCAATGAAATAATTACCAATAGAAATTAAAGTTAACTGTCTTGACTCCATTTCCATGGCATGCTCTCTCACATGAGAAGTAGCCAACCTTTATTTATTACACCCTTGATGAGATCACATTGTACAATTTTGTTTGTGGAGACTGAATCACCTACATATATGAAACATGGGGTAGCTATCCTGATATGGGACTTTTCCCAAACTCCTCTTGACCTGGTACTAACCATGAAAAGTTGTGCTAGATATTAAATATCCCAACAAGGACTTCAATAAGCGGGAAAAGTGCCTCCTCATCTAATATCTCCATGCTAGAAAGCAGAAAGAACAGAAGTAATCAAGCTCACCAGATATTCATGGAAACATGAAAACCATTGAATATGATGTGGACTCAATGGAAGTATATTAAAACATAACTTCTTTACCTGCATGTCTGTTGAAGGGTTCCAGTCAGGATCATATATTATAACCCTGTCAGCACCAGTCAGATTTGTACCTAATCCACCAACTTTAGTAGTCAGGATGAAAATAAAAACGTCTTCTGAGTTATTAAACTCGTCAATAAGTGCCATTCTCTGCCTTACAGGAGTAAGTCCATCCATTCGCCGATAGCTGTATTCATTAGCACCTAAAAAGTTCTCCATAATGTCAAGCATTTGTTGAGTTTGTGTAAAAAGTAGAACACGATGGCCTTGCTCCTTCCAGACTTTAAGTACTTGCGCTACAACTTTCATCTTTCCACTCCGATCTGGATTTCCATAATCAGGATGCTGAGCAGAGTGTTCTCTTTCTAATAAATCAGGGTGATTGCAAATCTTCCGCAGGACATCTATCCCGTAAAGTGAGTTTCTGTTCCCGTCAAATATTTGCTCCACCTCAGAACTTGCAAGAAATGCCCGGTAAACAGATCGCTGCTCGGAAATTAGGCTACAGAACAGAACATGCTCGGTTTTCTTGGGAAGCTGAGCATTCACATCAGCTTTCATACGCCTAAGAAGGTATGGCATTATCAAGTCACGCAAGATTACTGCACATCTGTATGCTGTAGATACTTGCAATGGTGTTGCATTAGCATACCCACCAACTGTGATAGGAACAGCAAATTCTTTCTCAAATACAGGTAAGACACCTAACTTTCCAGGGAACACAAAATCAAAGAGAGACCAGAGTTCTGCAAGTTTATTCTGAATTGGTGCACCTGTCATGATAATACGGTGCACAGTTTGCAATTGTTTACATACTAACGTTATTTCAGCATTTGGATTTCTTATCCGATGACCCTCATCCAAGATTGCATATCCCCATTCTACATCAAGTAACTTCTCCCCTAGAAGGCGTAGTTGCTCATAAGTGGTCAGAAGCATCCCTGACTCTGATCGCAGGACACGATTAATCAAATTATCCCACCTTTTCGTGGACTTTGCACTGACAGGTCTTTCATCATCACTATCTAAAGAGGCTTCACTATCATAATCACTTTCCTTGTATTTTGCTGCTGCCTGTTTATTCAGACCATTTGCAGAATCATGCAAAATCTCAACTTTGAAGTCAGGGTACCATTTATTGGCTTCCCTTTGCCATTGTTGTAGAAGAGTTACAGGACAAACAACAATGCTGGGTTTGTACATTTGACTGAAATGCAAAGCAGCCAGAAAGGATATAACCTGCACAGTCTTACCCAGACCCATTTCATCTCCAATAATCCCACCAGCTCTTTGGCAGTGCAACTCCCAGAGCCATTGTACTCCCACTTTCTGATAATCAAAAAGTTTTGTATAAATAATTTCAGGGATTTTCAGACCTCCTTCAAGAGTGACAGCAGACGGCTCATCATCTGCACTCTCTGCTACTTCTTGACTTTCTTCCTCATAATCCGAGGTGGTTGTGTCTTCCCCTACAATCCCATCTGGTAAGAAGAACAAACTTAATAAGATCTCCAGAAGCAAGAGGTATTCTGCTTAATAGTAAAGCTGATAAAAGATGGAGCAAGCAGAAGGTTTACACATAAGATTTAGCACCACACTAAAAGTGAAAAGGTCAAAACTAGTTGCAAGTATCAATCTAAAACAAGAGCAACCAATCATACTAAACATAGTAGAGTTGTAGAAGAAGAATGAAAGTTCATGCATAAAAAGCATCCAGAAAAATATTCTATGACAAGAAGAGTTGTGATATGCTCATCCTGAGGTTGGTTTCATGAGGGTGGAAGAAAACTGTCATTCCTAAATCATTCACAGACCATGGATGACCTTTATGTATCACATGGCTAATGCCAAATGATAAAAGAATATCTATCAGTCAATTAATAGAATTACCAAATCACTTCCCTTTCAGCAAGGATATAAGCAGTCAGCACATAGAGACTAAATTGCCCAGATATAAATGATGTAACAGTACAATCTTAATTCATGTTGAACTAACATTTAAGAAGTTTTAAATGGAGACTAAATAATAGAAGTACAAGGCCATAATGTATGAATAGCTCCACATTTAAATACATGATAAGTTGGTGCAAAGAGTTGCTCTCCAGTCACGGAATTCTTGAGGTACAATTCTGTAGAAAAGAATCTAATATTCTAAAAGCAGGTCTACAAGGTCATCTTATAGAGCTTCTTAGATGACTGTTAGCTGACAGCCTGACATGTACAGTCTCCAGGTTTTTATCCAAATGAACACTTAAAAAAGAAGCTACAATGCCCAATTAATTAATGCAAAATATATAACAGATATAATTTGAGCGATTAACTCTTTTCTATTTTCCTTTTTAACTTCACTCAAACTTGTAAAATATGCTCTCACTTCAGCTCTTATTCTTTTCTTTTACCCTTGGATGAATAAATATGAAGTAATGTAAAGAAATGGGAGTTCATGTAATCCTCGACTCAAAATAGGGTGATAATGGATCCTTTTCAACCTCATAAAAACAGCCTGCTTTGATGTAGTAGTAAGATAAGTCCCATTTTAGAGGTTACTTTTCTCTGAAAAAGAAAAGGAGGAAAAAAAGTGCTGCTACTCCTAACCAGGAGATCCCAATTCTTTATTTCACATTTCAACTAGCAAGTAAAGTAGATTTCCTTTTGGATGACTACCCTTGTTAAATGATAGATGTCTCTGACTCACATTTCACATATTAAAAATGATTAGGAGGCTATAGAGGTTGAACTGCCTAGAACTGACAAAAGATGTCACTTCTTTCTTGGAAGACAAGAAAAAGATCGGCCAATATCACCTCAACTATGAGACATGCATGACTATGATACACGGAAGACAGAAACACTACTAGCAAGTTTTAATGAATATGTTAATGTTTTATGACAACGAAAAGGACATCAATAGAAGGCAGGAAAACAAAACCATAGACCTAACGGGTTAGTGGAGATGTAAGATGTGAAGTTTACCGCTCTCATCTGACAGTTTTTCCTTTCTTAAATAAGCTTTTCTCCATTTCTTGTCAGGTAAAGGCCTTTTGGTCCTTCTAAGTTTCCGATTATTCCTTTCCAGCTCCTTTGTTCTTGGAGAAGCTGGACGTTTAAGAGGTGCTTTAAGTCTTTGAAAAGGGCTAGTAGGTGCATCAAGTCCAGGTAAGGCCTTGGCGTCAAGCAATTTGGTTGTTGGACGAGCTTGCGCAATTTTTATCATTGATTGAGCAACTTTAGCAATGCTAGCTGATGCAAGAGCTTCAGTTGTGACTTCCTCAGGAGCACCTAACCTATTTGATGGTCCAGGTTGTTGGACACGTCGCTCAAATCCTTTAAGCTTATGAAATGGTGTTAATATGCCCTTCCTGACCAATTCATCCCTTTCCTGCATATAGATAGCAGAAGATCAGTGCTCACGAGGCCATTTAAATTGCAACGTAACCCCAAAGTAGAACCAAATCCAAATCAGAGGATTCAATTAAAAATC
Source organism: Typha angustifolia (assembly GCF_048772165.1). Taxonomy (NCBI): domain Eukaryota; kingdom Viridiplantae; phylum Streptophyta; class Magnoliopsida; order Poales; family Typhaceae; genus Typha; species Typha angustifolia. The sequence continues at coordinate 4,182,924 of NC_133239.1, forward strand.
AGGGGAAGAAATAAGATAATTCTCAGTAAATGACAACACTAATAGACAAAAAGAACAATGCTCACAGTTTCTACAAAGCCAGAAGATGCTGCATCCAATGCTGCATCAAAATCAGCGTCTTCATCATATGCAACAGTTTTCAATTTCCGTTTTGAGTTCCTATGAGACTTTTCAACTGCTTTCAATTTGTTTTTAGGCTTTGCCTTCTCTGCAACCAAACTGGCAAGTAACTTCTCATGTTGCACATTATTGGCAGGAGCACTCACATCGAACTCTGAGATTTCTCTTTGCAGCTGAACCTTAGTTCTCTTGAGGCTCCGTAGACGATCAGCTGCTAGTGCCTGCTGAAGAGCTGATCCATCAGGAGCTTGGACAATATTATCAGGATGCTTACTCTTCTGATCCTCTCTGGTATCTGGACTCTCTGAACCATCATATACATTTTCTGCAACACATTTAGCTCTTTCAATGCTAGAACCAACGGCATCAATTTCAAGTTCAACAGCGCGTAATTTATTGTATAATCTAATTTGGCTAGCCGATGATTCATCAGCTTCATGTCTTCCATCTTGCTCCTGTTCCTCAGAGCTTAGTCCAGATTCACTAGCTTGCTTAGCATCAGTTTTCACCTGAATGACAAAGCACATTTAAAATGAGCAGATTTGTACAAAATAGTGATACCAATTTGATTAGACGGAACTCAATATCACAATAGGGGCAACAAAAATAATGTATACAACATGATTGCTTATATGAAGGCTTCACTGGAGCAGTTATTATTCAAACTAATTTTTTCATGTGATATCTGTGCAGCATTTAAAGCAAGTGGGCACTTAGAAACTCAAAATGTAACTTATTATCCAGATTTTCGAAGCTAATATCCCAAATTCAGGTGAAATTGAATAAATAAAACAGGCAATAAGTTCAAGATCACACAACCACAGGAAAATAAATATTACCAACAAACAAGATGCAACCACTGAAAACAGAAAAGAAAAGAGAAAACAGAGAAAAGTTACCTCTGACAATATTCTTCTTTCAATATCCTCTGGATTAGCCGATGTTACTCCAAGACTGCTTAACAAACGCTGGTCTTCGTCTTCTTCCTCCATGGTGTCACATGAGAAATCAATTGCCTTACATTGATTCAAGCTGCCATCAAACAGGAGAAACTTATGATGAACTAAGCATCAATTACTTATAAGAAAGACAATGCAAACCCAAAAACTAGCAGCAGAAAGCATTATTCCACAGCAAAAGTTGAAATTATCGTAACAGCTACTATCAATAAGCCCTTTGAACACCCACATAGTGGTACCAATTTCCAGAATGTTTATCATCATGAATTGCTCAGAAAGAATCAGACTTTGAGTTCTGTGAACAGCTAACAAATTTCCAGAATGGTTATCATCATGATTTATGCCGTCTAACTCTTAAACAATCGGCTTAATGGCAATCACCAACACAAGTTACTACCTTCCATATAATATATGAGAATACAAGAATGTCATCAGCCTAACTCTTAACTCCATGATAGCTTCACTCGCAAGTAACATCGAAAGTCTAAAGAACATCCATTCTACCAACAAAAGATTATATCGTCTTTGCGCGCAGATTTCAATACAAAATAATGGAAGAAAAGGGGCGGAAATCGGAAAGAAATCAGAGAGGGAGACAACCTGAGAAGGCAAACCCGAGGGGTTGGAGATTGGATGATCGCACGGAGGGATCTCCCTCCCCTTTCATTCGCTGTTTTCGGTTTGGGTCTAAATTAGAGAAGAGCGAGGGGTTTGGTAGACCGGGTAAAGAATACCGCGCCGTGGACCGGACAACGAACGGTGGATACGAGGCGCGGTCGCGATTAGTGGCAACGAATGTGCCACGTTTTCCTGTACAGAGCCACTGATTGGACTAGTCGGTTTGGCGTTAATGCTCGTGCTCAAAGCATCGCTCGTGAATCTCGAGCAAGTCTGGACGGCTTAGACAAGTGTTAAGACTTTAAGTAGTAGCCTTCCAAGTTTTTCCCTAATATTGAGTCTAAAAGTTGATTTGTTAGACCAAACATTGTTACCTTTTATTAATGTATTATGCCATATCTCTTGTCAGAGTTATGGCATCTATATTCATAGTTAGGACTTAGCAATAATTCGTGTATTATGAGCTTCGTAGTCTATAAAATAGCACACGATTCGGCTATTTTGCTAATTACTTATAAATTCTCGAAGGATATAAGCAGCAAGCATACAAGACTGCGAGGGGGTGGATAGAAAGAACCACAGGACAGAAAGAAAAAAACTTTTCCAAATGCTACATTAATAAATATAATATCTAATCCAAAAATTCTTATTTAATTTAATGCACCAAATTTAAAAAATAATATTTTAAACCCAATGCATCTCTCTGCTCTGCTCTCCTCTCCTCTCATCCATTCTCAATCCTAACTCATCTCAACTCTCCTCTCTTCTATTCTCCATTAGTTAAACACTTATTTACTTATAAAACATACTAATCAAATATATGCTTAACAAATACAATATTATAAAATATAATCAACGAAACAAATTATTTATTTTTATAGATATAATATTTAGAGAAACATGTATCTCTTAATACACATATTTCTAAATACAAAAAAATCAAACGACCGCTCATTGTCGCTAATTTTAAAATACCAACAGTTTGGCCAAATTAAATTAGACGATATCTCATTTGATTGCTCATGCCAAACAATATTACTTTCTGACTAGCCCTCTTGACAATCAGGAAAAAAAAACAGCAAAATGACACGTAAAAAGATAACCGTAGATCTGAATAGTTTTTAGTTAAAAGGAATTCTATTTCTGAGATGTATGAAAACTGCAGCTTCAAATAGGACTACCGATGGACATAAATAGAAGATCGCATTTCTACCTGGACCTAGTAATTAAAGGTTAAGCTGAAGAAACATCAAAATTCTGTCTTAATAGTTCATTCAGGTGTTTTTTCGATGCAAAACTGAGCAAAGCAACCTCATGTGAGATCTTGAATCAGCGTCTCTTCTTGCTTCCCTTTGCGCCGCCAGATTTAGATGGGCTTGCAATCAAATAGATAAATACTCCCACCAGTGATAGAACAGAAGCCAGTGATCCATATTTTGCAAGTAGCCTCTGCAAAAGGATATTATGAGACAGATGAGCACTATTGACTCAAACTATAATGTAGAAACTTCAAGATCTAAACTTGATAGACTGATATTGACAGAGAAAGATATACCTTAGCCTGCAGAATTTTGAGTGCAAAGGATAAGGATGTTGGTTTTCCAGAAGGAGAATGTTAGTCACATAAAAATTGCAACATTAGAATCTGTGAGAGATATAACAACTCCAAATTAAGACGTAAAAAGTGATGGTACAAGAGTGACTGACCCATTCAAACTTCTTTTCAGGAGGTCTGTCTGCAAGAATATCTAACGGCAGAATGGGGCTTGAATAAGCCTCCTAGAATAAGCAAAGGACGAATTAGAAGTAAAAAAATAAAATAGTGTAGCATGCCATGCAGAGTAAAAGAATTTACGACTCCTTTGAAGTCTCTGCAACAACATAATAACTGTAGAGTTCTAAGAAGAAGGCGTCAAGAAGCCACTGTATTGCCTCCTGCCAAAGGCAGTTCATCCAACCATTTGGTAGCCAAACTTTAATCATGCTTTATATGATTATAATCTATCTAGCGCATGTGCATTACAAAACAGAACATTTTCACAAGTGAAAGTCATGAGTTAGACCTGTAGTGCTGCCTTTGTGGGAGTGCGGAACTTGATAATAGCAGGACTACCATGGAATATGCCCTTAACTGTGGACTCTAACACGAAGGAGTGAGAAGCAGTGGCACCACTGAAGATAACACAATTTTTTTTTTCTTTCAAACGATTGTAAGAGAAACAAGTAGATAACAGAAAAAGGTGACAGATATACAGTGGACTTACGCATCAAGCCTCTCCCAAGTCTTTGAGGTGCTGCCAGAGACAAGCTCAAATACATCTTGAGACCAACTATCATCATTGAGGCTAACATCATAAGCAGTTCTGAAATTGTTGCTAGTTTAGATAATGAATGATAACAAAATTAACAAAAGAAAGCTTTGTAGAAATTGTACTTATTTTACAAAAAAGGAAGTAAACTATGACAAAGAGTTTTTCTAATAGAAGTATATGCATTATAGAGCAGTGTAATTCTTTCTACAAGCATAGTATTACACAGACAGCCCACTTAACTTTATCACTAGAAATGCCTCTTAATGATAATTAGTTCACCTGAGTATGTTAAGCTTCTTTCCATAATATCTACCCACAAAGCATGAGAAGTCATGAATCATCATTTCTTGGATGTTTGTATTAATCAACTCCATTAGAGCCACCATGAAAGAAGAAAAGACTTCCTAACAACTTTAATCACTTGTACAATGATAATTTATCCTTTTGAAATTATTCAGATAAATTTAACACTTAAAAACCAACTGCAAGCAGAACACAAAAGATACTGTTTTTGTCCTTCCCAATACCAATTGTTTTTTGACTTCCATTATTAATTCTCTAAAATATCTTTCACATCTATGATAGGCAATTTTACAATAGTCACTTGAGACCATCTTTCTGCTCCATTCTTATTCAACTCTAAATGAAATTTTTATTAAAAAAAATGATTTTTACAAGTCGCATCCTATATTTTACCTATTTTGTGATTCATACCTTATCTTTAAGAATTTTATTACTCGATGATTTTTCTACTTATAATTCTCATTTAATACTCTGATGTTATTTTCACTAACTGACATCTACTAAGTTACTAAAATACCATCACTATTTTCTCTCATCTTTTCTATTCCTTCACCATCCTTCTTCATCTTCTCCAACTACCTCCTCCCACCATCGTCGCCGTTGCCACCACTATATTTCCTCATCTTCCCCTTCTTCTTCTTCATTTTTTAGATAAGAGAAAAAGATGAAGACAAAGACGAGGGTAATTTAGGCATTTATATATTATAATGAAATATTCCTTTGTTGGTAACGTCCAAGTTAACCCAGGATAGTTAATGTGAATTATAGGAGAAAAAAAAAGAAGGATCAAGTTACAAAATCCTCACAGACAGAGTATGAATCATAAAATAGGTAAAATATAAGGTGTGATTTATAAAAATCCTTATAAGAAAGGATAAATGTAAAATTAGTGATAAACTAAGTAAATATAGAGAATAACGTTTGGTATAACTTCCTACGAGGATAGGGCTGTCAAAATGGCTCGGTGGCTCGCAAGCCGCTCAAGACTGGCTCAAGGTCTAAATGAAACAAGCCAACCTCAGTTTTTAGGCTCAAAGAAATAATCGAGCTTAGAGCTAGACCTAGCTTGCTCACGCTTGGCTTGAAAAAGCTTGAGTCCTCATGCAATAGAATTAATGCATAAACATTTATTACTCTTTTTCCCTGTCTATACCTATCTACTACATTCAACAAATAGAATCTTGCCAGTTGTCACCTCACTAGATTGCTTTACAATTTCGTGTAACATGGGTGTATCAAACCCCACATCAATCTTCAAGACCATTAGATTAGATAATAACGGCTAGTATTCTTCTATCTTGAACATTTCCTGCTGTAACTCAAAAGTTCTCTTTCTACCTTACCCTTCTGACAACAACTCTACCCATTGTCTCTTCATCTCTTCCTATCTATTTTTCCCCTGCCTCCCATAGACCGATCATATTATTCGTTGTCATTCACTCCATCCTAGAAGAATGCTAAAGACATTGTCATTCATCATCAATAGTGCCTAAAGCCATGATCCATTGTTGTTGAAATTGATGTTTTCTCCCTTCATTGGAGACATCGCCTTTTGTCAATGCCTTCAACATTGCCATCTTTGCCAGTCATGCCTTGTTGGGTTGATAAACGAGCTTAACAAGCCAAGCTCGAGACAGCTCAATAATAAATCAATCCGCAATCCGAGCATGAGATAGGACTTCGCGGCTCGATTCGAGCCCAAGTCAAGCTTGAGCTTGCTGATTTATAATTTCGAGCTGAGCTCTAGTCATCTTGCTCGAGCTTGGCTCATTTACGCCCTTAAAGATGTATATAACGGAAATGTGCAACTTGTGCACCATCAAATATCACATATGAATTATGACAGAAATGAAAAGCACTGCACAAAATGACAACACAAAGATCTATACACAGGCATAGAATCACTTCATCACCAACTATAAAAACAAGAAAACTGATTGACATAAGACTACAAGGATCCTGACATGACCTATATTAAGGGATCCAAAAAGAGAGGTTCATGGAATTCACAATGCATAACAGAACAGAAGACATGCAAGTATGAAATTGAACCAATATATATAATTATATACACACATAATCAGGGAGTCTTCACAACCTATGCCCAGTTGCCCACAACAACAATGATTTACTTGTTATCCTAGTATGACTGAATCACAAGTAGGTAAATATACTATGTTACCCAATGAAATTCTCACTGAATTAGCATAATGTTTTATGATTTTATCATACTGAGATTCATCTAGAACAGCAAACCATTTATAGGTATACCAAAACCTCTTCAGATTGCGATCTCAATAAAATAATAGAATATCACCGATTATATAAACACCTTTGGAATTTACTTTATCCTCCACAAATTGCATTGACCATGTAAAACCAACTTTTCATACTGCCCATCATTCTGCAGTACAGCTAGGAGTAATCCAGCCAAATAATTCCTTTGGTAGCTGAATATTCAGAATTTTGGTGTAATAAAACTTATGGCCTCAGAGGAGGGGTGGGTGGGATGGGGGTTTGAGTTAGTAAAGAAATTTATTATAACATGGTAAAACCCCCTTTTAGAGTTCTAGTCAAAGCATGACAAAGGAGGAAACACATGATTATGCAGTATGTTTCAAGTCTATTCCTCACATGTATGACTCCTACACAGGGTGAGGAAAAGGTATCCTACTATCTGGGAAGGGACAGGGAATCAGAGGGAGGCAGTATCGACTATGAATGAAAAGCTGAAATAAACCTTTATCCTTATGTGAAGTAGACCGATGTGGACAGAAAATACCCAAATTAGCCCATTGGCATCATACTATTGACTATTGAGTTGTGAAGTCACTTTGATTCCTATCGAACTTGCACCTATAACTTGTCCAAGAGAATAAAAACCTCCTGACATAAGTCATAACTATGTAAAGAGGACATGTTTCTAAACATTCTCATCATCCTCTTGAAGACAACCCAAATTTAGTCAATGGCATGAGACATGCTAAGAATTTCTCATCAAATATGAATACCTGCCTATATAGTACCAACCACCAAGTCATCCCACATGATCTAGGGAAATTGTTTCAGATCTGGAGTTATTATAGTAACCTCAACCAATCAGTAGGCTTTACAAAAAGCAATCTTAAATAGAAAACCTCAAGATGTCACAGTACGGTAGTCCTATTAACAGCATTACATAATTCTCCTCAGAAACTAAACGACTTAAAGGAACTAATCAAACTAGAAAAGAAAAAACAAGCAAATTTAATCATAAGAAGAGCCAAAAAGAATGTAACAGAAGCTCCAATTAGAAAAGATCATCTTTCTTTCCTCAAGCTGTACAATTCAAGAAAATCTGGCCTCCAGATACCTAAGGCAACTTCACCTGCTATTCCTTCTAACGAAAAAAAAAACAGAAAATTGCAACAAACAATTCTAGTGCGAATCCTTTCATGAAGTTCATTAGATATTTCTCCTATAGACAGACACAGAAAAGGTAACACGAAATTTCATGCACAAACTGCAAATTTCAACAAATTTTACATCTCTGCAAAGAGCACTTCGTTCTTCCAACCAAATTTACCAGAATTCCTCGACCGAATATGCTCAGAAATAAGCATCCACATGCAAAGGAAATAAAGCAAAACTTTTAACTTTAAAAACAACTTTTCTCAAATGTGACCAGGAATATCGCAGAAAATACAGATTATCATAATTCTCATAAAAACATCTTCGATTCTTCGATCAGAGAATACATGCAACGAATCCGATCGAATCAACTGATCAGATCATAACAACTCAATCGAACCAGATCGACCAGTAAAGAAAGAACTAAGAGATCGAATCCAAAAGAAACGTACGCTGATCCTTGGTTGTAGAGATCGATCGAGACGGAGACGCGTTCGACGCCGGACTTGGGCCGAGAGAGGCTCACCTTCTTGTGCGCCACCACGAATGGCGCATCCGAGCTCGCAAAGGCGAGGGAATTGAGGGAGAGAGCGAAGAGGAGGAGGAAGGGGATAAGGGATCGCATTCTCAGGGTCGCCATGGCTAGGGTTTCGGATGGCTTGCTCTCTCTCTCTCTCTCTCTGGATCTCGAAGTAGGAGACTCAGGAGAGGAATTAAACAGGTGGAGGGGCTACGTCAGTTCGGGCACTTGGCAGGCTCTGAATGGCTGCTAAATTTGACCCTTCTCAATTCCTGCACCCGGAATGCGATGATCATATCACTCTTTGCTCTCCTGTTAGTCGAGAGATATTGTTCCTCTAAAATTACTAATTATTACTACTGCCAAGGAGTTCATCATGTCGACTACAATCCTAAATGATAAAATTATTTAATAATTTTGTGGCTTAGCTTAATATCTTAGCTTAGTTAATGTCTAATTTAAAGTAATAATTTAATAATATATAAGTTTATTATATTGGTTAAAGTTTGATATAATAACTTAAGTATTTTTTATATTTATCTAGCCCAGAAAATTTCTGCACAAAATAATTCTTTTCATAATAATTATTTAATATTAAAGATAATCTTATGACCGTATATAAAACCTCAATTACAGGAATTTGTTGCAACAGGCTGCTTGGTAGACTTTTATTGGCAGCCAAATGTAATGCAAGATTCCTACATTAGCTAGTGAAATGAACCTAGTCATAAGAAATTAAGGTGAACATAGTTGTGCTTCAAGAAGTTTCAATATATAATAGTATTTTTCTTTTTTCATTATAACATACTTGTAATTTAGTACTCATATAAACATATGAACAAAACTATATATATATATATATATCGATCCAACAATGCATGAATGCTGACGATGAACATAGAAATTTACTTGGATTTTGTGGAAGAAGAGGTCTTTCATGGATAAGAAGAGTAACTCAGAATAGCCAAGGAGACTGCCTATTTGAGCAACACCATAATCTCAGCTAGTGATGGATTCAAGCACTGAGATTTTGAAGACATAGGCAAGTCATCCTTGGCTATCAGAGGCAAACTCTTCTCCTCATGTAAGACCTCTCTTCCCATTGGATGCTCTGGCAATGCATTACTGGTAGTGCTACTCTTAGTATTTATAGCAGAAGAAATGTGGTAGAAAACTAGAGATAGAGATCAGATGGAATGAGAGAGTGACAGAAAAAGAGAAGAATGTGCCGCAATATAAATAGATTTGATACTGATTCCTTCATCCATAACTTTTCTTTCCATGAGGCTTTTGATCAGCCTACAATCAAAGAAAATGAAACCCTACTCTTTTCATTTTATTATCATCTACACCCTTTTCATACAGTCGTTAGACTACTAAAAAGACTTACTCGAGAGTATTAAAGTTATTTTATATTTATAATTAATTTAACTCATTTATACGGAATGAAATGCATAATTTCTTTTTTTAATTTTCCAAGAAAATATTTTCAAGTGATCTCCTTTATGCTGAGTAGGATTGACTGAAGGTAAGTTAGAGCTCTGAGACAGGCCTAACAAGCTCGGCTTGCTTAGTTTACGAGCTGGCTTAGTTTCAAAAGCTTTCTGTAATATTTATATCTATAGTTACAATATTTACACTTTTTAATAGATGACTACATTTTATATTTCCTAGTTTTGGATGTAGGACTACGAGTCATCCAGACAAAGCACAATAACTAACTAGAATACAACACATTAATATAAATTATAAAACAAACAATGCATATTATACTAAAAATTCGAGGCAAGCCTAGTTCGAGCTTGACTCATTTATTAAACGAGCTTGAATTTTTAGCTCGAGCCAAGCTCTAAACGAGCCGATATTGAGTTAGCTTGGGAGCCACTTTGACACCTCTTTAAGATTGCTGGGGTTCTGAATTCTTCTGATCTCTTGTCAGGCTAAGTATGTTATCAGAGTTCATGGATACATTTAACTTTGTGAAACATATCTCTTTTTAATACATGCTTTGACTTCCCACTCTGAGTGATTTGGTTCATTGTTTATGACGCTTAAAAGGAGGAAAGATTCCCATAACCCTTTATTAGTAGTTCATGTATCTTTCTCAATGTCAATGAAGTCTATGTGCAGATCATAACATCCTGACCTAACTCTCAAGTATGCCTGTCACAAAATTAATTTATTATTCTCTTCTAGAGCTGTCAAGCTTGACAAGCGACTCGGACTTAGCTCGGTCAGAGTTGAACTGAGCCTGAGCTAGAGGTGGCTCAACCCAATCCCCAAATCCCCACCTCCTCCGCTGCGGTGTGCCGATGTCGCCTCCTCCTCCTTCACCAAGCCGCCGCTGCTGTGCCACCTCTTCCTCCTCTTCTTCCTTCTTCTTCTTCTTTGGCTTGGTTCGGCTCGACTTGAATGAGACTGCTTGGTATGCTCATTTCAGGCTCAAGCTAAACCTGAATATAATTCTAAGGCTTGAAATTAATTTTGAGTCAAGCTGGAGCCAAGCTCGCTCAAGCTTAGCTCGTTTACACCCACCCCTATTCTCTTCCAATTGGGTTTGATGGTGTTTTAAGAATCTTTTAAGGCCAATGTAGCAGACCTGTCCTCATGGTCCTTAAATTGGAACAATTACTTCCTTGATTCTCATATATTTTGAGGTATAGAATAGTTATTAAAGAAGGGAAGAAGTCAATATGCAAACAATGAAACAAGAAAAGTTACTCATAATTTTCAACTTTGGAGGAGACATTCTTTTCAATACTCTACTAAAAGAATAAGTTGAAAGAATATTACTGAGACATTATTTTGTCAAATTGAGGGGCATATATACTGGTCTTATAGGAAGCTATCAGGAATAAAAGTATTCAAATAGAGAATAAAAGTATTCAATACTCTGCACGTAGCCTTTTTTTTCTGAGATAGAAAAGTTCATTACGTGGTGCAAAGATAGGGAACAAATGGTGCAGGATGCAAGAGAATATGTTATTCCGCTTGATATCTTTGAAAAAGCCCACGTCTCTTCAGATAGTTAAATGCATTGCTTGCTATTTCAAGCCTCCATTCAGATGCTTCGTTTTTATTTTATTTATTTTTACTTTGAGATATAGTAGAAAATTATGGCGTCCAAATTAAACTCTAGAATAAATTCAATTCCAGTATAACTATACTAATTTATGGATGAGGAGAAAAGAGAGATAAACAAGAAGAAAAAAGAGTGTTTCAAATGATAGTTAATTAAAGTGATGTCTTTTTTAAGATAAAATAATAATTAGTAAATATAAAAATATTAGATAAAATAGAAGAGGAGAGAGAAATATGTATTATTATATTAGTATTAAGATAAGTAGTTGTTTACGTACTATACTAGTATAGTAAGTCTTATATCGAAATAAGATTTTCTTATTCCACAATTGAAGGATAACTTAGCAATTAAAGATTGAGAGAATTTCCAATTTGTTAATCATCACAAAGACCTATTACATCAACATTCAAGCAATGGTTGTCTTTAGAGAGTCATATAAAGCTTTGGTACAAACAATTCCTTTTCACTCAATATTTTAACATGGAAGCAGAGTAAAATTGCATTCCTTCTTAGTGGAGACAGTATGTAATGAACATACTTAAATATTGACAGTGAGAACAAGACTCTTGAAAAACTTTCTTCAGATTAAAATCTGAAAGCTTTCATTGCATCAGAATGTGATTTTGTCTCTTAAAATGGTCTTGCAGCTGCTTCCATCAACTTCTTCACTCTCGTCAGTTTCTCAATTTCCTTCAAAACCTAGCATATCATGCAAAAGAAAAAAAGAAAAAAAGAATACATATCACTTTTGAGATCTACAATGTTGTAGTAGTTCCTCTCCTCTTAAAATCTTCTTCAGTGGTGTTCATATGTTTACCTCCACTACCATGTCCTCTGGGGTGACAGATTCCAAGTTCTCGTAGCCTAGTTCAGAGGCTACTTCTGCAAGAATTGAACGGAGAGTTAGTTTCAGATTGCTAGTAAGTACAAAGTAATGTTGTAAGTGCTATAATTCAAATTATTAAACTTGTCAGCATTTCTTTTACTCTGGAGTGAGATGGTTGCATCAGCTGTCCCATATCCTCCTTTCAGTTCATTGTATCTCTTATAGAGTTTGTCTAACACCTGGAGCACAGAAGTGGACCATGGTCAGAAGCAACTATGAATTATTTTAAGCAGGCAAAAGAAAGAGCTGAAAACAACAACAAGCTTGTCATTATATACAACTATACATATGTATATACATCAGTGCACCCAACTTATGAAAACAAAGTCGTCAGTACTTATATGGATATTAGGAAAAGTGGCTTGACCTCTGAAAAAGAATCAGAATGTGATACTGATGGCGGTGGCAATGCTTCATTTGCTATTGATTCTAGGGGAATATCTATCCAGATGGTGATGCCATGTCTCAAAAGGGCCCTTGAAAGTTAACAAGGCTTATGGTTAAGAGGCAGAAACACAAAAAAGCTGATACAATTACATTCAATACAAAAGGAACTTGATGGAAATGAACATATAACAGTAAAAGAAAGAACTTACAAACTAGTTGAGCTGTGGACAGCACCATCCCCAGCACAAACAACTAAACGGCCCATGGATGACAACTGCTTTAGCACTTCAATCTAAAGAATTGTGTAATCTAACATTACTCTATCCATGCAAGCATATTAAATGCTATCTTTAGTATTTGAAGTAGAAATTTATAAGAGAACCTCAGAATCACGAAATCCCATTTCATCTGATTCTCGAAATGATTTAGCAGCAGCCTCACCACCAATGGCTTCCTCAACCACGCTATCACTATTTGCAAAAGAAATCAATAAAAGAATCAAGCATTTCATTCAAATCATAAGAATAATTACCTCAGCATGGACAAGACATAAACCTGTCGAAGTAGTAATATCTTAATGCATCCGCTAGAAGATTTCCCATTTTGGTTTTCATATTGCAGTTTAATCCTGCAGATTGCAATATGAAGTGGGGATATTGCTGAGTTCCATGTATTGTATGCCTTCTCTCACATGTGAGAAGTGCACAGGCAGAGTATTTAAAGAAAAATCAACAACAAAATAATAGATGACACTTACCCACAAGAAATATGGATGTTCCCTTCAATTCAGATGAAATCTCGGCAGCCTTTTTCTGCATCCATATGGTTACTAAAGATATGGGACTCAATGGACCGAATTTAATATCTAGGAATGTAAGAATACAGGATTTCTAACCTTTACAACAAGAGATGGCTCAAGCTCAGCTAGTGACATTTTAGAACCTATAGAATAAAGTAAGCAAACATGAAAGTGATGAAAGAATGCACACTCCATAGAACAAGCACAGAAAAATAGTCTAAGCTTTCACCATTAGTGGTGAAAAAGGATAAGACTTCCGGAGAAAGTTATGCATAGAGTCTTTCATAAAGTGCATTTTAATGGAAAAAGCATTAATTCCTAGAAATTACTATAAGAATATCAGGATTTCATTGATTTAATTATTTTAGTTGTTGGCACTGCAGCAACTTACTCGTGCAATTTGTTATTGTTTATGGTTTCATACTGAAATTGACAATGTTAACCTATAAATATTCAGTCAATAAATAGATTACATGCAGATTGCATCAAATTTGGTTTCATATCAAATTGTATTCCAGCACTCTCCCAGCAGTACAACACACCAAAACCAATCTCCCAACTTAAAATTTAACAACTCTGACATCTACTCGGCTATCCTTCCATAAACATAAAGAGCTATAATTAGCATCAAGCTCTCGCCTTTACATCTCCAATTGGTGCAAAACACTAAGGCGAAGTCAAGAAAGCTCAAAATCCACGGACATATGAGGTCGGAGAGGTAGAAATAGAGATCGGAAAGAGCAAAATGGGTCTTACCGGAGAACCCATGAGCGCGAGCGGTTCTCCTGCGTTGGGTGCTCAAGCTTGGAATTGATCTCCGGGGCGCAGAGAGGTGATAAGATTTTCGCGAGGCGAGGAGGAGCGATTGATGGGGATACGAAGCGGAGAGAGGCGAGGAACAAAGGCAGTGGGGGTTGTTAAGGCTTACCACTCTTATCGCCATGGCTTCGGAGCTCTCTCTCTCTCTCTCTCCCTCTCCCCTCTATTAGAAGAATCCGAATTAGCACGAATCTTAACGATCTGAAACTCGTCAGCTATCGCTATAGTAGTGAAAACGGACGGTTCTGATAAGATGATACCTAACAGGGCCGAAACACTGGGCTAGAATCTAGATAAGGCCTCGGATAAAATGGACCAGAGCCCGAGCAGGGGAGGTTAAAGATCTTTTTTTGTGAAAATAGTACGTGGACTAAATATTTAATTTGGATTACAATTTCCAAATAAAGATTTAAAGGTGGATTTGATCCAATCCTTTTCAATCTCCGAATAGGAGCTATACACCAATCAATATTATCATGGCAGCAATTGTTAACCATCATAACAAGTGTCACTATAAAAATCTAGATACCTTTCCCTTGAGCTGCTAACTTCAGCACCAAAAATGCAGCTGTTCTAAGACAAACAAGAGAGTAACGTGCTCTACCAAGTATGGGTTGACTCATGTCATTGAGACCTCTCATGCAAGTATGGGTTGACGTTGGAGACAATATATTGGGCTCTATATATCCACTACTTCCAACGATCGAGTTAACCTTACCTTTGAAAACGCAGTCCTTCTCCCAGATCCAAACAATCCAACGTCGAGAAAGTGGAATACCTTCAAGCTTTAAACTTGGCTGACAGTGAAACCAAACAAATCTAGCGAACTAATAATGCAGCAGAAGATGCTGAACGGATTCAGGGGACTTGAGGCAAAATGGGCAGGAGGAGTCTATAGCAGATACTCGACGATGCAAGGCAGCTCGGACAGTGAGAGTTCCGACAGCGCTCAGCCAAACAAAAGTCTTCACTCTAGGTAACAAGAACTTGCAGTTCCAGATAGTCTTCCACAAGCGGCGAGTGGAGTTAGAAGACGAAGAAGTCAGCTAACCATCATTAGTGAGAGAATAGTAAGCCGATTGCAACGAAAAGAAATCGAAGATCTCCCAATGGTCCAATGCAGATTCTGAGAATATAGGCTGTTTTCAGAAACGAGATCTTTGACTGTTGTAACAGTATGGGAGACTAGATGCATTTCACCCTTATAAAGGGGAATGCCCATCAGTGTAAACAGGAAGCATTTTAGCGATCATTGAATGGCAATGAGCTGAGCTTTATCCATTTCTAATTCACTAAGTATTAGTGAACAGAGAACTGAGTAATAGAAGAGTGTCTCCCGAGTATTTTAGCCGTTTATATTTTTATTCTATTATTACTATATTTGTGCGTGCGAAAGACTAGCCCAACCGTACGTATATGGTTGACCGGCCGCCGCATGGACTTGTTGCCTATGAAAGGAGTTGAGTACATGACACCATGGTCTACCCCTTCTTCTTCGTGGCTTCGATTACGGATATTTTGGTGCCTTCCCGTTGAATTCCGATGGGTGTAAGTCTTTTGTGCTTATCCTTTTTTTTTTTTTTTTTTTTTTTTTTTTTTTTTTTTTTTTTTTTTTTTTTGCTATGGTAGATGTTTTTCAAGTTAGGGAGCTTAAAATTAATAAAGATATAAACAAAATAAAAAATTAATAACTAATCACATATTTAATGGAATTTATGTGCATCGGGAGAGTTATTGGGATTTAACCTACGAAAGGGGTGTGTGTGTGTGTGTGTGTGTGTGTGTGTGTGTGTGTGTCTTGAAATGGACACGATGGATGTGTTTAATTAATAAATAGCAAATAGCAACCCCCATCATCCCCGATCCAACCGACCAAGTTTTACTTCTATGGTCGCCCGAATTCCCCTCCATCCTTCCTACTCCCACCGCACTTCTCCTCCTCACACGTGTCACCCTTCTCCTTCCTTCCCTCCCTCGTCTCAAACCACCAAAATCTCCCTCCAACTTATATCCCCTCCCCATCCCCAACCTTCCCCACCTTTACCTCCTCCACCTCATGAGAGAACCAATCACCGGCGCCGGCGGCGAAGGCAGCGCCCGACGCGGCCGCCCCCTCTTCGTCGACGTGGGTGGTGGCCTTCCGAGGCCGACCAAGAACTTCTCCCCCTTCTTGGTCATGCATTCCGATCCACTATTCAAGTCCACGAGCGAGGAGGACTTCTCCACCGCCAGCCGCAGCAGCGTCTCCATGGCCACCAGCCCCGGCTACCTATCCGACGCCACCACCACCTCCTCCTCCGCCGCCGCCACCGCCGCCTCCGCCGACTCCTCCCCCTTCCAGTCCTCCCCTTGGCACCACCAACACCCTCCCTCGGACTCGGCCAGGAATAGCACAACCTGGACGACCGACCTGTTCCCCTCCGGCACCGGCCTCGTCTGCTCCCTCGTCCGCGAGGAGGGTCACATCTATTCCCTCGCCGCCGCCGGCGGACTTCTCTATACCGGCTCAGATAGCAAGAACATCCGTGTCTGGCGCGACCACAGCGACTTCGCCGGCTTCAAGTCCAGCAGCGGCCTCGTCAAGTCCATCGTCGTTTCGTCCGACGCCCGCCGCGTCTTCTCTGGGCATCAAGACGGCAAGGTCCGGGTCTGGTCGCCATCTCCAAAAGACCACACCTCCTACAAGCGCGTCTCCACTCTCCCCCGGCTCAAAGACATCTTGAAGGCGTCCATCCACCCCTCCGCAGCCCTCCGCCGCAAGAGGCGCGGCGGCGCTGCCTGGATCCGCCACGGCGACGCCATCTCCTGCCTCTGCCTCTCGGCGGATGAGTCCTTGCTGTACTCGGGGTCGTGGGACCGGACGATCAAGGCGTGGCGGCTGGCGGACTCGCGGTGCGTGGACTCGATGGCGGCGCATGACGACGCGGTGAACGCGGTGGCGGAGGCGTTCGACGGCCTGGTGTTCTCCGGATCGGCGGACGGGACGGTGAAGGTGTGGCGGCGGGAGATGGCGACGCGGCACGTGGCGGAGCAGACGCTGATGAAGCAGGAGAGCGCGGTGACGGCGCTGGCCGTGAGCAGCGCCGCCGGGCTTGTGTACGCCGGGTCCTCGGACGGGATGGTGAACTACTGGGAGAGGGGGAGGGGACTGGAGCACGGGGGGGTGCTCCGGGGGCACAACGCGGCGGTGCTCTGCCTAGCGGCGGCCGGGAACCTGGTGTTCTCCGGGTCAGCGGACAAGTCGATATGCGTGTGGCGGCGGAGGGAGGAGGGGACCAGGGTCCACGATTGCTTGTCGGTGCTGACGGGTCACGCTGGGCCAGTGAAGTGCCTAGCGGCGTCGGCGGAAGTCGGCGGGGAGGAAGGGGAGGGGCGGAGGTGGGTGGTGTATAGTGGAAGCCTCGATAAGTCGCTAAAAATATGGAAGGTGGTGGATCCAGGAGAGCCCAAGTACGATTTGTACTAAAAGAAAAGAGATTCCCACCCAGTACACCAAATTTGTAGCAGCTTCCAGAGGGATGCATGTACTAATTAAAAACCGAAAGTGGAAGTTTTACACTACTTGCTCTATGTCCCTCAATGTGTTCTTATCGAAGTGGAATGGGTTGGTTTTACGTTGTTTCTTTGTTTAAATACTTGTTTTAGCTCTGTTTTAGCTTTCCTTGCATTGCATTTTGGTAGCAGCTTGTATGCCTCACTTTACTCCTATTTTTTTTTTTTTAAGTGTATAGTAGCTCGCATCAGACTTGCAGAATCTTTACATAGCAAGGATATATAGTTATGACCAACCAACTCTTATAAAATTTATAGGTATTTTACCTATGACCAAGAAAGAGGGTCAACTCCAACCCCAAATAATTATTGTAGAAAAAATTATTTGATAGTTTTGTGGCTCTACTCGATCGGCTTAATTAATGGTTCGACAGTGTAGTGGTTTGAAAGAGCAACTCTGTAGTACAATGGCTTGAAGTGATATCTCAGCAAAGTTTAATTCGGAGCAATAGCTCGACAGTTCACACGACTTAAAGTCTAGATAAGACAACTTGGTATGTTAGCTAAAGCTTAGTGAGACTTAAATATCTCTGTATTTAGATATGGTTGATTATTAATTTGTCTAATCTATATCTAGCCTTCGGACCCTTGAATAATAAAAAAAAAGGATATACAATTATGAGGGGCACAGCTAACCCAAAAAATTAATTAGTGAAGATATTTGTTATACTATACTATCTATCAATAGTATTAGTCTCCAGATAAGTTAAAGAGACATTAATGATATTCAAATTAGCCACAAGAGTTTGATGATTTTCAATGAGATAAGTAAGTAATGCGCTAAGAAATATTTAATGAGATGAGTAAGTAATGCGCCAAGGAAGGGGTTGTTACTTTTAAAGAATATTGTTAGTGAGGACTTCGCCAAATTTAGATTAACAAGATAGTCGTCTTCTCTCCTTGGCGTATTACTTATCTCGGATGGGATCCAATTCTCGGAGTACTCCCTAATCTCTAATCAATTCGTATTTTCTCTCACACTCTCTCTACTCCTTTTTAATATTTTTTAAGTCCACCAATGATGGTCAGCCCTAAACGCTAGTTGTTGGTGCAACCTCTGATCATTGACAAATTACAACCATGTAGACTCCACTTTTATCCTCACCCATCCTATTTCGCTTCTTAGTCTTGGTGGTCGATAATCCAGAGACAAGACATAATTGGAGCCATGGAAGAATGAGGATGTTTCATTCAGCATCTCACCTGACCTGCTTATTAAGCCCAACCTAGTCTAGCTCGCGCAACTTAAGCCCGTTTCTCACAAGCCAATGTGTAGTAACGAGCTAGACTATTCTAGCTAGCCCAAACCCAGCCCGGCCTAATCCACTAGCAAGCAACTGCTAACGAACAAAGTGCCCAGCCCAGTGGGCCTGACTCGCCTGGTGATGACCTCTAGCTAGAGGTTTGAAACCTTGTCAGGCTTCCTTCGGTGGTGGAAGGAGGGGTGCCATCAGCTCTTGGGCCTAGATTGGATCACCACTAGATGGGTTCATTGTATTAGTGAAAACAAGGTTCTAGTTGTTTTGGCTACCAATGCCTAGATTATTTGGAAGCTAAGAAATGTACGCAGCATGGCTTCCGATCTCGTGAAAACAAGGTTCTAGTGATCGCCGACCCCTCACCGTGATCTCTTCTAGCTCTCACGTTGATGTCTCTTCAAGTTTTGAATCTCTGTCCTTCTCTGTTCTGTTCGAATGCGGAGCATTTCGTGCAATCTAATGTCTTTGGTCCTCTTTGCTCTCTTCTCGAGAGGGTGGCACTGAAGGAATTGGGCTTATTGACACATCCAAAACAATGTAATTGTTATTTTCATAATGGAAATGTTCTAATACCTTTCGGAGAATTGAGCATGCTTAAGAAGTTAAAACTGATAGGAAAAGGTGGCAATATTGATATCTTTCTTTCATGTTTGTAGGCAGTACAAGAGGACTTGATGGGTTTGAACTTTGAACAAAGATGGAGGAGGAACGGAAGCAAAACTCGGTTCTTATAGGGAGAAAAGAAAAGAGAAAGAGAAAGAGAAAGAGAAAGAGAGATTCTGCTTGTAAATATATTCTAGGGATATAAACTTTTTGGGGGTTTTGACCTCTTCTGAGCCACTTTTGGCCATGGATATTTGAGAAATAAGCTACACATTTAGCGATAATATGAATTCCTTTGTTACTCTCTCAGCTTTCAAATACATACTATACTTTTGCTTGATAATTTGCAATGTGAAAATAATTCTAATGTTGAATGTGAGCGCGATCACAAGCCTTTTTCAGTCGTCCATTTTCTTTTTATCAAACTCCTATGGCTATCTATTGGCCTGCTTATGGAAGTCTTGATATAACCATTCTTACCTTTGAGCTGCAAGTGCTACTACATATATGGAGTGTTAAAGGGTCTTATTTCTATGAATCGTTTAATTACAGTAAGGTCTTTTAATTTTCTGATTTAATGTAAGTTTATACCTCTTTCTTGCGACTAATATTATCTTGCTTTCTGCTAATAGGCATTTTCTTTTCTATTGCAGGTTGCCTGTAGATGTTGCTAGTCCTAAATCTGGGATTACCCAAGAGGTTAGAAACCATTAATTCATTTTATCATTCTCCCAGATCTTCTTTTTTTTCCCCCTTTACCAGTCTTTATTGCTTCCTCTTGTGAATTTCAACTGACTTTATTAATGCATTGTGACTGGATATTATATTATCCATTCATACTTGGAGAATTTTTACAGGGAAAGTATTTCTGAACGACTCCTCGATCCTGCTCAAGTTGGTATAAAGTCTCTCAATTCATTTTGACATGCTGACAGGCTGCTGTTTCTGGAGTTCTTCAAAACCAGCCAATTTTAACTTCAATCATTGATGGTGATCAATATCGTATATAGGGATTACATTTGTTGTGCAAAAAGTACCAAATGGGTGAAGGAAGCGGAAGCAAGACCTTCACCCCTAAATATCTCAAGTGGGAATAGTGGAAGGAAACACAATGCAATGCTTGAAAAAACTCCAAAGAGATGTTAATGGTGATAGAAAAGCTCTAAGCAAATTCTAATCACGAATTATACTCTAATGTAGTCAAAACACTAACAATGGAAACAATGGAGACAATAGAGAGAGATAAGATATACGTGGTTCGATGATGTGCTTACGTCCATGGGCAGAGCAATCTTCTTCACTATACAAATCCCTCACTTATAAAGAGTTTAACAACTCTAATCACTCTCAATACAATAGTGGCTCAATCCTCATAATTGTTAATCCAATAACTAATCCTAAAAAACTCACTTTAGTATTTATAGTCAGGTTCAGATTTGAGAATTTTCCATGTGTTCGAACAACCTCGGGGGTGCGTTCAGACACGCTCAATGTCAATACAATAGAACCAAAGGGGCATTCAAATGCAGGAGGGTGTCGTTCGAACGCCTGCAGAAACAACTGCTCTCGGGTTGGTCCGCGTTCGAACGCGACTGAGGCTATTCGAACGTCTGCAGAAAGTCTGCTCTCGAGTTGGCTCGCATTCGAATGCTGTTGGGATCGTTCGAACGCCTGCATCACAGACTGCTCTCTGTCTAAAGCCCGCGTTCGAACACACGACACAGAAATGCTGATACATGCTAAATTTTTGTTAAAACTGAATTTGAGCCAATTTTTAACAACATTGACATCAGCATTGCTGCAGGCGCACAGAAGGCTTATGCTTAGAACCTGTTTATGTTTTATTTCCTATTTGAAGATGTCTGAGTTTATCTCATATAATATCTATGGTTTAGAAAGATAATACGGATCCAACTTGCCATTATATCTCTATCTGTCACTAGTAATAATTTTTAATGAAAATTTTAAGCGAGATTTGGTTGCAGATGATCTCTCACTGAGACAAAACATGGCTATTTATATATTATTAGTTTAGTTATTTTGCTGGGTGCTTTCAAAGGATTTTATTCATTCTCTCGTAGAAATACGATAAATAAATTAAATTTTGTTTAAGATGTATGTATTCATGATTCATGCTGTGTGATGATTAATGGCTATATTCTCTTTTGTTCTTGAGTTAATAAATTTATTTGGGAAATATATCATTCTGTAATGAAACGAGATGTCAAGAATCTTCTTCTAACATCATTAGAAGTTTATTTATGTAAGAAATTGTTATTTCCTTCAATTATATACTTTCAAATATCCCTTTCTTTGCTGGAAAGTCACTCTTGCTGGGCAATCACACACATCTTCCAACTATCATTTTTAGTGATCAGATTGACTATGGATCTTATACTATTTTTCATTCAGCACCCTATAATACAGATTCTCTACGATATAAACCCCATAAATTTGTTATTTTTAACTAAATCCGAAACCCTAACCGCTAAGGTTTGGTATCAGCATTAAAGGTCTCGTTCACTTATAGAATAAAATCAATATTAGTATAGCTATTATAATTTTTATACTAAATTACTAAAATATTATTTATAATAGATGTACGAGGAGAAGAGAGACCGATTAAAATGATAGTTGATTTAAATAATGTTTTTTAAAAAATAAAATAATAATTTATAAATATAAAAATATTATGTCTTTTGTTTTATGGTGGTGCTCTATGCCTTCAATATTTTCAGTCTAAAAAATCTTATTTTGTCTATTGTTTTATGAAATATTTGGACATGTGATTTGCTGTTAGTAATTAGGATTAGACTAATATTTGATAGACCTTTTGGCTTATCTTGTTTTGTTAGTAGTTGAGATTATGTTCTATTGGTGAACTGATGTTTAATCATTAGGGTGGTTGTTTTGTTAGAACTGATTGATGGTCTATTTACTCTAACGGGGTTTCTTGTTTCTGATTTTATGGTATATCTCGGTAGAAGATCGTCACTAATTAAGTTTCAATAAATATTATACCAAAGATAAAGATGAGAAGAGAGAGAATTAAGTATTAAAGCTATTACCATTTTTTATGTACATCCTGTAAACTTTTTTTTAACACATAGACCCCTTAACAATCAAAAATATCTCAAATACCCTTCTCTTTTGATTTTCAATCATTACTTTTTTTTTTATCCATACACTACCACGTATAAGCCACTTATATAACATTTTTATCTTTTATTTCTATGGGAAAGAATTTATTACAAGGAACACCCTGAGGCCTACGGTAATTCCATTCGGAGGTCAGCTTTATGTAATAGATGCATGTCGTCCATTATTCTCCTTTTGTTCTTCCCGCAAGCTTCTTCGTCGGATTGGTGGCGAGTTTGAACTTTCGAAGAAGCATCGCTGCGGTTCGATCTGGAAGCTTCTTTTTTTAAATTATTATCCGCAGCCGAAAGGTGATGAATGATGAGCCATAGCCCCAGGGTCAGAAATCCAACTCCGCACTCCTGTCGGCTGGGGGGTGTAAAATGTAAAAATGACTTTTAGTTTTTGAAATCTGAGATTCTTGGGTTTATTCGCATTAATTTTCACTGTGTTTTTTTTTGCATATCAGACCCTATCTTTTGTTCTTAGTGAGAATAACTCCTCTGCTTGACGTGCTCGTAAAAATGACTCTTTTTAAGGTAGAATTGCAAAATAGCATCTCTTATTTTAGGAAAGAAAAAGCCAATCTTAGGGATATTTTAGTAAATTAGAATGTCATTTTTTTTTTGCCTCGAATATAGCTGAAAAAAAAAGGATTTTACTTTTAGGGGGGGCATAAACCAAAAGCTCTAAGTTTTAGTAATAATAAAATTGAGCTCTTGGGATATATATATATATATATATCTTTAAAGTGATATGCAAAAAAAAATCTCATTATGTTAATATTTAATAATTCGCTAGTTTAATCATTTAGTAGTATTTTTTTTAAATTTCTTTAGTGATTAAATGCTTAAGTTTGAAATATACGAGGTAAGTTAAATTTGAACAAAATTACCTAGAGATAAACTATAATTTGGAACAAAATTACTTAAATTATTATTAACTAAGAAAAATATTTAAAAACTAGAATAAAGATATTTTTATTTTTTTAATATTTTAACTGACGAATATTCACCCACGCATATACAAGAAATAAGAAATGTACGAAGAGTAATTAATTATGAGGAGAAAAAGAAAACATAATTTAAGACGAAAACAACTTGGAAATGAGAAGTGCTAAATAAATCCTACTTCGATTGCAAAGCCACCCGACACAACCCATTTATAGGCCATCTAGCTCATGTGAAAGGGAATCCAGAAGGAACATAGAACTTCTATAATTGGATTAGATTCTCCGTTTGTCGGGTAGCGTTTGTCGTACCCCCAAAAATGGATCTTAACTCTTTAGTAGCAGTCAAAATATTTATTTATTTATTTTTAAAAGAAAAAGAAAAAGAAAGAAAGAAAGAAAGAAAGACAAACTATATCTTGTGGTTGGCGTGGGAGAACTTCCCAAGCTTCATTGGTTGGATAATAAGTTGATTCCAAATCCACACCGCCAAGGAAGAGTTCTGTCGGCCGATCTTTTTCGCAATAACATTTTTTTCAACTTTCCATGGCTCGCACGCTAACACTCTTCTCCGTATTTTTTTTTTAAAAACAAATCTACTTTTTACATTTTGCTCCTCGTGATTTCTGTCCAATTTGCAATTCACACCCTTATTTTAATGGTAAATTGCATTTTAACCCCCACTAACTCCTGTGGGTTTTCTTTTGTCACCTTGCGCCCTCTTATTGTAATTTTTTTTAAAGGAATTATATTTTGGGTATCGACGTATGGATGTTTTTATGGTATAATATTTTAGATGCGCTAAAAAGACTTATTCAATATTTATAATTTTATATCTAATAATTTTTTTTTAATTTAAATTAGTTAAATATAATTAAAAAAAGGTAATATTTTCAGTTTGAATATAATCATATATCGACGTAGAATGATACAAATAACTAATTATGATAGAAATATGGTCTGTAGTGTTATCTAGGCAGGGTTTTTCCCAACCTCTCTTTTTGCTTTTGCTGTCGCCGACATTAGCGAAGCTTTATGTAATAGAGATGATTGGTACAATATTTTCTGCTTCTCTAGAAAAAAAAAAATGTGATACAAATAAAATTATAATAAGAAATAAGTATAGAAAGACAAGATAATCCTTCTGATCATCAAACTCTACATATATATGTTTTACTGGAAAAAAGAATTCACCAAACATCGTAGTCACGAGAAAATTTAAATTTATGATCTCCGTCGTAAGTTGAGTTACAGTAGTTGACCTTGGATCTTATATTTAGACTTTTGAAAAATTCAACCATGTATATATCTCTCTGAAATTCAAATTCAAATTTGATTGGATATTTTACTTTTTCATCTTCCTGGAAAGGAGTGTCAAAATGCAAGTATTGAAAGAGAGGATGTGTTCAAAAGTTCTTGGAAGTATGAAATATAGTAAGTTTTCCCATTTATCAATCATCTTATTAAGTTTTCTTATTATTATTATTATTATTATTATTTTTGTAAAAGAAAAATTAACTTGACAGGTGGCATTATAGGAACTTTCTCTATTGGCATATAAACTAGTATGTATCCACTATGGCTTCATTTATTTAATACTTGAGCTTATGAGTTGGCTTAAATCATTAATTTAATACTTGGCAGCCATGTGGATACTTTGCAACTTTGCTGTCTGTTGTTACAAATATATATAACTAACATTATGTTCATTAGTGCCGTCCATAATTAAAATAATATGATCCCCATGAAGAACCAAAGTGCGTTGACATTATAATAATCCACTCTAATTAATGCTGGATTTCTTTCAGGTGTTAACTTTTAACATATTTAATAATTGCTTTATTATCATTATATTAATTTATATTAGTTTCAAAATTACTCCTATCTATGTTTATCACCTTAACAAACTTATATATATATATATATATATATATATATATATATATATATATATATAATTTAGCCTATCTATAAATAACTCTCTGTTATAATAATTATTCGAGTGTTTTGCGGCACTAGTTAAAAGAAAAATATAGGAATTGAACGATAAATACCCGGATAATAAAGTATTATTGATAATAAAAGTAACATCATGTATTTTGAGAATTACTAGTTTATGCAACAAAAAAATATATATATATGTGAATTAATAAAAGCATAATTTTAAAAAATATATTTAGGATTCCTCTGCTAAAATATTGCAACTCTATAAGTTTGTACTCAGGTACTCAGTCTCCACATACTTCTACCCTTCTCTGGAACTCTTGGGAGCTTCTTAACTTATGCCTACCCCTTGTCTTCTATTAGCAACCTGCCAGATTCCTATTGATGTCCCTTCCATGGAGCAGTAGCATCATTAACAGTAGAATAAATTGGCCAATTCAGTATATGAATTTGGTCTTATAACCAATTCTAGAATATGC
Organism: Typha angustifolia; assembly: GCF_048772165.1. Classification (NCBI taxonomy): domain Eukaryota; kingdom Viridiplantae; phylum Streptophyta; class Magnoliopsida; order Poales; family Typhaceae; genus Typha; species Typha angustifolia. The sequence continues at coordinate 4,209,043 of NC_133239.1, forward strand.
AATATTTATCAACAACATCTCCCTACTTGTAAAGGGTTTAGGTTTGAGAGCCGTGACCGGGTTCAATTCTCTGATAGATATTGAGGTTGATATTTATTGAATTTTCTATTAAAACATATATGTGCATAGTTTAGATTTACTGTAGCCGTTTCATAAGATGGCTAACTTTCTCGTCCATTTTATGATCAGCTTATGAGCTCATAATTTATCAAAAAAAACAAAAATTAAATTAAGATAGCTAATTGAGTCATGCTCAAATAGTTAGAGGGGCTTATATTATATGAGTGTTTCTAAGTTTGAATTCGAAAAATACTGGTTCAACTAGAGTACTACTGAATGTCACGCTTCAAAAAAAAGGAGGAAAATAGAGTTTTATGTCAAGCTAGGTTCATGTGTGATAGAGATATCTGTTCATATCGACACGATTAGACGTTTGACCGTTGAACGACGAATATCAATAAGATCCGGCGTTCGACTGCTAGACGGCGAATAATTCTAACTAGGGCAAACTCCTCTTAAGTAGATAGCTAGGAAACAACATGATAACTATTGCATGAGTTACCTCTTGGCTTAAATCATACACAAGTAATGTACTAACTTTGACTAAGCATGAACCCTAATTTTAAACAACAACCACATCTCAATCAGGAGGGCCTATTCCTGATGTGATGACTTGCAATCTTCTGCTAAAGAAAAGATCTTTGGAGATATCCCAGGCCAAGATGTGTATCCATCAAGGGACCCAGATGCCCTTCACCAGTTCCCTTCACTTGTAACATTCTTTTTATGGCCATCAATGAAAGAAAGCCATTAGCATCTCAATCACAGTCCACAAGGATTTCTTCACTCTTCACAGCATTGGATCCTCACTTTGCAAGTAACCTCCTAATTGTAGTCAGAATAAACTCTCTTCTTTTGGTCATCTTTGCAAGCAGATTCCTCCTCTTTTTTTTAGTATATTACTCTTAATTTAAAAGCATAATATAATATCAAAAGTAGCATTTTTGGATGCCATAGATTCACATCTCATTTTTTATAACATATTATTAAGTTTTACATAATTGATCGGGTTAGATAGTTCAGGGGTTAAGCTGTTATTATCGCATAACTTCTATTTATTCTAAATGGGTATCTAACATATAAATACAAAAAAAAAATAGTCTAAAATGCGGGTGGCAATATGCAAAAATCAAGGGAAAAGAATAGAACATTCCTCCTTAATTGCAAAAAAAAGAAAGAAAAAAAAAAGTTACAAGAGATGAGAAAAAGGCTACAAAGTCATCTGGATTCAAAGTTTGGGTTTTCCGAGGAGGAAAAATGACTCGGAATTCAACTAATTAAGCTTGATAGAAACAATGAAGCAGGAACTCTCTCTTACTTCGTCTTCTTCTTCTTCTTCTTCATGGAGCAGAGGTGACGCTCATACTGCTGCTTGCTTCCTCTCCACTGCCATCACAAAGCTCAGTGACACAGCTCGATTCCGAAGCAGATGGCGAAGAAGGATGCATCTCGGCAGCGCTCCTCTTCTTAAAAATGCGGCACAGCACCCAACCATTGGTCGAAAACATAGAACTCTGCAGACAAAACCAACATTTAAGGGGGCTTTTTCGCATAATTGCCATTGTTCTTACTCTGTTTGTCGAACTGATGAAAATACCCTTTTTATAAACTAATAATTATTATTCAATCCATTTCATGGTAAGAAGACAAAAACACTCCTTTTTTTTAAAATTTTTTTCCTATTTTCATCTTATGACTTAAGAAGGAAAACTCTTTTTGAAGCTATTTTGTAAAAAGAACCCTAATCCTTTTGTTCCATCTCTTCTCTAAATATGGAACAGAGCGTTGCGACCCAACTCACATTGATCAAGTTGCTGGTCTCAGTGCCAATGAGGCGATACTCGTGCATGACCCAATTGGTTCTAATACCTCTCGCCGCCGCCTTCCTCCCTTGATGGAAGACAAGAACTCTCTTCATCCCAACCACACGGTTGCCGCAATTGGAAGCCACAATTACCTCTTTCTCCTTCCCCGTCGCCTTCCAGTACCCTGACCTCGTAGCTCTATTCCTTCTCCCCCCACTTGGGTACTTCGCCTCCGAGAGGTGGAAGAAGTACCTCTCTTCCTCGCACCCACCTAAGATTGAAAGATTGCATAAAAGAGACAAATTTTAGTCTCAATCTTAACCAATATGTGCTTGCTTGTTGGAGAGTAGAGAGAGACCCACCTGGTAAATCCCAAGGGTTGTACTTGGAGAGATTGATCTCAGGGATGATGGAAGAAGGCAATGGGCATGAGTGGACCTTTCTTTTAAGGTATTGCACAACTAGCTCTTCATCAGTTGGGTGGAATCGGAAGCCAGGGGGAAGCCTTAGCACGCCATTCTTCCCAAAGCTTGGCTTCTCCATAGTCCAAGATTAGAGTTTGTGTCCAATGGCGTCGGTTTAGAAGAACCCAAGTTCCAGTTTGCAGATAGAAGTGAGGAAAGAGGGAGAGAGAGAGAGGGTAGGTATGGATATGAGAAAAGGTGAGGGGCTTTATAGTAAAAGGTTGCGGGCAGAAGGGGGTGACCTCTGTGGCGTGAAGTAGACTCAAACCTCTTTGACGCATTTAATCAAACGGTGGTGATTGGTGAATGGTGATGGGAGTTCAGATTTCATTATTATTTTGATGGAGATATTATATTTTACCCTAATGGTTAAGGCATGAATTTATTTCATTTCCTATCGCTTTTAACGCTATATCCCAACTAAAATTATCATCCCGTAGGTTGAATTTAAATATATTTATTAGAGACAGAGTCGTAGAGAATTAAGTAAGTTTTATAATATATTTAAAATAATATCAATGAGATGACAAATATATGATAAAATATATATATCTATGTAGTATATTTCTAATCTAAAATCGAATCAATATTATTTTAAATATATTACAAATTTCTATACGAGAATCTTCAAATACTACATTTAGGTCGGTTAAATGTATTAAAAAGATAATTTTTGCACATTAGTCTAAACTAAGGGGTAAATTGATATAAATAAAGGGGCGAAGTGAATTTAGACCTAACTAAAGGGGGTAAAATGTAATTTCTCCTATTTTTATGTTACAGTAGAGGACAATAAATGACTAAGTGAGGGGGTATCTTGTAAGAGATTTTATAAGTGGCGGTGCGAGGGCAAATTATTGATGATTTTTGTCACGGCACCAACTCGGACGTTCAAGTCCAATTTTGCTATGAGGTCCTTGTAATACAGAGTATTTCGCAAAATATCTTCTAAAGAGTAGAACGAATGGAAGCGGAGCGAGTTGACTCAAATAGTCCCGAATACAATTGATATTTACTAACGTAAACAACGGAGCAGCTATTTGTCTTCGAGGGCAGGACGGTCATTTGGCAACGGGTATTAATGATTAGAATCTGTTCGGCGCTTTAACGAAAAATCTCTAAAAAAACCCCTATATTTCCCTCTAATTGAAAAAATAAAAAAATCTCGAAATAAATAATGTCAATTAATTCAAAGTAATGCCAAAGGAAAAGGGAAGTAGGAAGCTTATGCGGCGGCGTTGGAGTAGGTGATGAGTTTGCCTTTGGAGTTCTTTACTGGGTTGGGTTTTAATAATAATTTTGTGGTCAAATGGATTTGCGTGTGGGAATAGAGGAAGGTTTTGTAGTTCATAGTTTATGGGACTAAATATTTTATGGGAGACGTTCAAAAGCTTCAATTATTGTGTGTTTTGAATTCGGTTTCTTGTTCCAGTTTGGCTTTTCCTTTGTTTCTTCCCATGGAGTTTTTCCAACAAATTGATTTAAAGATAGTTTTTTATTTCTACATAATTGTTGGAATTGATCTTCAATTTGGAAGAAAATCAATTATTATTATTTTTCTCTTGTATAAATTGGTGTCGATTAGATCTTATAGTACAAGGAACATTGGGAAAATTATGAATTATGGGCCCAATTGGCCCAAAATAGGCCCAAGCCCGTGTTTGACTTTAATATAATTAGATTTAAATTATAAATTAGCAGTTAATGGATCAGTTTGTGACCCAAATGATCTATATAAACCTGAGTAAACTCATGCAACTCATTTGGATCTAACTCATTTAACCCACTTTCTAAATAGACCAAACCAGTGACCAAAGGCCTTTGGGCGGTTCCACGTGTCCTGCTCATTTGATAAATTGATGGGGTTCGTATTTTAACAACAATATTACATATTACATATACTTAAGGCCCTACCTAGAGTCGAACGGTTTTACTCGGTCTTCGGATCCGAACCCGAAACCCGAACTCGAGATATGTTCGATCCGCTTCCCCTCCTTTCTGAGGACATCTTAGGCTCTATTTATACGGCAAACCCCATTAGGGTTTCATCCAGGCTTTCCCTTTAGGGTTTATAGCGACGGCTAGATTATTGCCTAAATCCATTGCCTCGCATCCGTTTCTCTCGAGGTCTAATCCACAAACTCTACTGTCTCGCAGTCAAGATGGATGATTTCTAGCGTTTTTTCTTTGATTTTTATCTTTTTTTTTTTTGGGGTCGCATTGTTTTTCTGATCGACAATTAGTAATGATGAATATGTTGTAGTGTGATGGAGATGAGTAGAGCAATGTGTTGGATTCTTGAGGCAAGGATATTATATATAGATTGAGGTTGAGGGTTATAGTGAGTAAAATATAGTTAGAATTATTGTAATTTTTTTGGATTCCATATAGCAGCATTTGGCTTCGGAGGTAACCTTATACCAAGCAATATGTCTAAAACTAGCCAAATCCTATTATTATGTTTCTGAGCTATTCCTCTTTCATGGTGAAGGGAGTTCAAATTGGTGTTGCTTGGCTTATGGGCAACTTGGCAATTACTCTTTGATCATATAAGTGAAGAGTTTTTAGCATTTAATGTTGCTAGGTCTGCCAATTTGTTATCTGCAATATTATTCTTAAACTCTCTCTCTCTCTCTCTCTCTCTCTGACCAAGTGATATGAATATGCTAGAATGGAATGATGAATGTATTGCTATTATGCAGCATCATTTGATGCAATGTGCATTTCTTTCCACACGAGATTTCTGACCATTCTAGCATTTTCCTATTCAGAGTTTACATATGAAATATAAGTCTCTGTCAATTAGTGAATCTATCAGAAGATTCAGCTAACCAATGCACCATAGGATTGAATGTTTGCATTCTGTTTCTGTATAGGTTGATGTCTATGAATTGAGAAATTAGAGTTCAACACAAAGAATAGAATGACATGGAATTGTGGAACATGGTTACATACTGTCTCTAGATATAAATTATCTTGCAATTTGCGAGTAACTAAATGTCAGATTCTCTTTGGGGACACTTGTCTATTTTTATTAAAATCTTGGATGTCTTTGAATGGAATGATGAATGCATTACTACGACGTAGCATCCACAGATGCGATGTTCGTTATTTTCCACACGAGATTTCTGACCATTCAAGTACTTGCTCAAGTTTCCTTCTCTGTAAATGTGTATCGAAAACTAACATTTTTGTTTGATATGCATGCAGAGATTGATTAGGACTCTTGAAAGTTGAAACAGAGACAGCAAAATTTAAGCAAAGAGAAGTGATTACTTCTTCTAGTTTAGAGAATGATTAGGACTCTTGAAAGTTGAAAGAAAGACAGCAAAATTTAAGCAAAGAGAAGTGGAAGGAGAAACTTCTTCTAGCTTAGTTTTTTCTGTTGTTTCCTTATGGAAGTAATTACTTCATATTCTTTTCCTTTGAACTTTCTGGATGTACTTTCTATACTTTGGTTTTAATGGAATCAACTATGAATGTATTGCAATAGCACAGTACCTTTTCCTGCTTAACTTGTGAGCCAATTCCAGCTTTGGATAAAAACATAAGACATTAATCATAAATTTAGGAAAATTTTGAGAGGAAAGAAAATCTTGGTTTTGTCGTCGCCTTTAATTATTGCTGAAGTAAACTATATGTCAAAATTCTTTGCTCTAGGTCTGGAAATAAATATCATGGGCTTCTCTTTTCTAGATGTTAGATTAGCTAACTGTTGAAATAAGATAATATATGTATATACTGCACACACAATATTCTGAAGTTAATCAAACTACTACACAAATCAATACTACTTGCAGATAGACATGGTTTACCATATGCCTGAAATATGTTCAAAATCTTGAAGTCCTCCAAAAAAATATGAGCAATGCTATGCTTGCATTCATTGACAACTCCTCATCTCATATAGTGGTTTGTAAGCAATATCATTCCTCTAAAAACATAATCCAATTTCTTGTTGTACATGTCGAACCAAAATATAAACCTAATTTCTGGTTTCCAAAGTTAGATCGACAGGCCTGAGAAAATCTATAGATGATGTTCAGACTCTCTTAATATGGTAGCAGTTATGAAAGGAAATGGACATCTACATGCTATAATTTTATAAGCTTCTCATGAACAATATGCAACAAACAATCTAGCTTTTATTTAAAAAAAAGGATAAAAAAATTGATGGGTAGATCAAGCTCGATACTCGTTTAATTTTTAATAATTTGAATAATTTATGTAGCACTCACCAAATAATCTATATTTTTAGTACAAATGACTCAAATAGAAAACATTAATAAAGAATGCTTCAAATATGTACCAAACCGTCCAAACCATTACCTAACTTCAGGCTTTACACATCTCAAAGGAAAATATAAACCTAATTTCTGGCTTCCAACAAAATGGCGACAAGCTTAGAGAACTCTACTGATGATGTCCCAAGTCACCTAAATACAATCACCAACTATGGAAGCAAACAAAGACACGAAGGGAGAAGGCCATAATTTTGCCTACTAGTAGAGAAGGAGGAGCTTCCTTTTTCTCTAACTTCGTTTAGAAACTTTGTCCAAATCATGCAGAAAGAGAGAGGATTTATTTCCATCGAATAGTTGCTGTAATTTGATAAGCTTTCATGAAACTAATGGCAGATTATGATATGATCCTATACTTATAATTTTTAATGCGACCCTGTGACCTCCTGTCATGGCGATGGAGTTTCAAACAAGTATACTCTTTTGTGAACTCACCATTGAATTGAATGGAGTATATAAGCTTTCCAAATCAGTGTAAACTTTTGGGTCAACTAGTTATCTAAGTAAAATTCAAATAGCTTATCGAAAGAAATTGGAGATATTAAACCAAATTTGAAATCTTTCACGCAATCTTTATCTTTGTCTGGCTAAGAACATAAGCATAGAAACAAGCGTGCAGAGATCTCCATCCTCTGTTCCTCCTCAACCTGATGCCAATCTCACATCACAGACAAGAACTCCACAGAGGAGAGCTTCTTTGTCTGGTGGCCATAGAGCCCCTCCTCTTAATATGTCAAGATAAGAGGTGTGTGTCCATGGAGAGTGGGATATTGCATAACTAAAGATGGCACTTTGAAACCTCTTCACTTCACTTCACTGTGTTTAAACTACTACTAGATGTCTCTCTCTCTCTCTCTCTCTCTCTCTCTCTCTCTAGATGAAAGCTAGAAGAACAGATGAAAATTTGTAACGTTTTAAAACTAATTAGTGAAGATGTAATCGTAATTAAGGGTCGTAAGAGTAAAACGGAAAGGTGATGACGTGGACGGAGAACGGCAAATAAGTCGTGTGTGTGTGAGGGTGTTGGAAAATAGAGAGTGCGTGTCACGTGAACCCAATCTCGTAGCTTTCTCTTTGTTATTTTTGTAACGTAAACATAACATATACCCACATCCAAACCACGTGACATCATATACGTACTCAAACTATACATACAAAAAGGAAAATTAAAATAAATATTTATATTATAACTATAGACTATTATACTTCACAAGAAACTTGAGCTTATTCCGGTTCTAATAATGAGATTATAAACTACTATTTAGTTTATAACCTCACTCACGTAAGCTAAATGAGGGAATGCCATCTCCCCCACCTCCTCTCTCTCTCTCTCTCTTTAGCTGCTATCCTTCTATAAATGCTCATTCTCACCTCTCTCTCCTCTCATGCCCCCAAGTGTGTGAGGAGTAGTTAATGGTGGCTTAAGCTTGGCCTTCTTAATTATTCCTCTCCTTGTTGCAATTGCTCTACTCTTGTTTGAAGAGGAATATGGCTCTTCTACCTTTGGATCAACCCTGGGCCTTCACTTTTGGTGTCTTAGGTACGTATACCTTTCTTTTGTATTAATTGTATATCTGTCGTTAAGTTGAACTTACTAATATTTTTCTTGTATATTTCCAGGTAACATCATCTCATTCATGGTGTATCTTGCCCCATTGTGAGTGCCCAAGAACTGCGTACTAATTATCCTTGTTTAAATTTAGTCTCCTAGATCTCCATTTTATGTGAACTATAATCGTTGGCAGGCCCACATTTTACCGAGTTTATACGAAGAAATCGACAGAAGGATTCCAATCCCTACCTTATGTGGTCGCACTGTTTAGTGCCATGCTTTGGATATACTATGCCTTGATCAAATCCAATGCTGATCTCTTAATCACCATCAACTCAATTGGGTGTGTCATTGAGACTATATACATCATCATGTATCTCACTTATGCACCAAAGGATGCTAAGGTAACACTCTCGTAGTAATGTGAGATAATTTTTGATCATCTTAGAGATAAGAACATCAAGTATACTTTTGGAAACGCAGATTCTTACTGCCAAAATTCTTCTCCTTTTGAACGTCGGAATGTTCGGTTTGATCCTTCTTCTCACTCTCGTGTTATCGGAGGGATCGAATCGAGTTAGCATTCTCGGATGGATTTGTTTGGGCTTCTCCGTGAGCGTCTTCGTTGCACCTCTAAGTGTCATAGTGAGTGCATTATGATGATTTTATATATATATATATATATAATAAGTTTTCAGAATCTAATCATATTTTGAAACATATAAGCTGATATGATTGAGATTATTTGATTACTTACAGAGGCTCGTAGTACGCACGAAAAGCGTGGAGTTCATGCCTTTCTCATTGTCGTTCTTCCTCACACTAAGTGCTGTTGTTTGGTTCACATACGGTTTGCTGACCAAGGACAAATACGTAGCGGTATCTACCTAATTATCATATAATTTTAGCTCAATTTTTTCTTCCTTTTTTTTTCTTTTTTTTTTTTATTGCTGATGAGTACTAAAATCTTATTGTTCTTGCTCAAATGAATAGCTTCCAAATGTGCTGGGATTTCTATTTGGCATCGCCCAGATGGTGATCTACGTAGTCTACAAAGACGGGAAGCCAGTAGTCATTCAAGAGTACACCTTGCCGGAGCACATCATAACCATTGCGAAGCTCGGCACGCTGGAGAAGAGCCTGGAGGTCCATCCCATCGACTCGAAGCAGCTTCAACTCGCAAACAAAGAAATCACAGTCGAAAGAGATCGAGATGAGCATGACAAAGACAACGACAACGACAACGACGAAGACGACGATAATAACAAGGAGGAAGGCATGGAGACCCGAGAGGAAGTAGAGAAGATGAGAGAAGTTTGATAGCTCATGCAACTCTCATGGAAAGGAAAGAAAGTACCTCAGAACAATATTGGTTAGCTCATGGCATCCTTCTCTCTAAGTTTCATTTCCTAAATGAAGCTCGACAAATTTTCTCCCAGATGGGCAAGAATTCGAGGTATTCTAATCCGCCCAGAAATAGGAAGAAGAAGAAGAAAGAAAAAAAAGAAGCAGAAGAGGAAGTTTTTAGTTAGAAAGTTTATGCATTATGATCCACCTTGAATCTCTTTTAAAGAAAAAGAATTGGGGTTTATCTTGCCTTCTTTAATTTTCTCCCATTATAATCGTTTTTATTAACTTGAGATCGGCACAACAGTTACAGTACAAGAGTGGGATGCATGGGAAATATTAGCACAGAAGCATTAGCATGATTAGAGCTTAAGACATACCTAATTGAATAAGTTATCAACCACCATGAGGAACCAATGCAAAGAAATCAAAATTATTATATCTCAGCCCAATCATAGAAAATATGTGTTAATTATCAAATGAGAAGATTGGATCCTCTCAATCCATTGGTATTTTTCACTTGTGGAATTCTTATTCTGATATGATAAATAAATAATCACTTAGGTTTGTACTGGTACGATAGTACTTATTTTTCTCACCTCTCCTCTTACATGGTATTTTTATATTTAATAATTACTAATTTATTATTAAAAAAAATACTTCAATTATCATTTTAATCACTCTCTCTCTCTTTCTTCTTCCTACCATCTATTTTCTTCTCATCCATCCAGTAAAAGGTATTTTAGTCATTTGTCAAACTTATTTTAATTTTATGTCACATTAAGTATAATTATTATATTCTATACTAATATACTACTAAACAATAAAATAACTTATATTTTATACTAATAGTACTGGCTTTATTCCCAACCTAACAGTTCAAGATTGCATAGTATCAAGAGTTAGATTTTCTCAAGAGGTTTATGTTCCAGATAACTAGTACTGAAAAGCGAATATCATCTTCTTCAAAGTAGCCAAGTACCTGCCTACATAACTGATAAATAATTTGTTAGAATATAGCTTATTATTATTTATAGACTATATGACCCATATTATCCAGCCTGAAGAAACTATGATATGTTGTAATCTTAATTAGTGGGAGAGTTCTTATGCTATCCATGCAAACCTCTAGCTCCATAAAAACTCCTCTGATCTCAATAGAATTAACATGTCACTATGGATCATAAATTTCCACAGAGCACCACATCTTAGGAAAGGCTAAAATGTTTTAGATTGCAGCTGGATTTGAAGGAGAAAAAAGATAGCTGTTACATATCTAACTACAACATAGCGAAAAGTATAATTTTCAGTTCCACAATTCACTTTCCGGATGTTTTCAACTCATAAAATCTCAGGGTTCAACACAGGTGATAAAAATACATAATCTCGGTATATTGTTTTACTCTTATCTCACAAAATTTTCCAAAGATTTACAAGAACCAGAAGATGTACCCATAACCAGGACGATGCCTTCAATCGTCTAAACATATACAATCTAACTCTGTTTGCCAGTTTAAGGAGAAGAAACCGAAAACAAAAAGGGAAATAACAAGAAAAGAACTTGCCTGATGCCGTATCTACCCATTCTCACTTGGAGCATTTAAATTTCCCTGTGCAGTAGCAGTAGCTCTTGTCTTCCCCCTCCAATTCTCTCCCCACATCTTGGCTTCTGCCACAGCCCGCTCTCGATCATAATCTTTGTTCAAAATTCCAGCTGTCTCCCTTGGAGAACCCTCTCCTCCATCATCGTTCTTTGACAGCATCTTTCCACCTTTCTCATCCCCAACCTTGCCTCGCTTTTCACCACCACTTGATCTATTGTTTGAACCAGTGGTTGTGTTGGGATCGTATAGCTGGGATGCCAAGTATGACAGCGCAGTCACGACATCAGCAATAAGCGGGCGGGATGCAGCTTCTGCTTGGATGCACATGGATGCTACAGCAAGCGCTTGGTACAAGCCTCGCATGGGATAATGCCCTTCAAGCCTCGGATCAGCCATTTTGGGGAGCTTCCTTCTGTCGTTGAACAGTGGCCGGGCCTGCAAGGATACACATATGCTTCTGATAATGAGTTAAAACTTTACCAGTTCTCATGGATGTCTTACCATTCAAAAATACACAATATAAATGGATTTAACATCAAGTAAATGAATTGCTAAGTGCTAATTAATTTAACTCAATTCTAAGGTATTCCATCTAATTTAGCAAGCCATCGGATCATATGGGAGTTCTATACTTCCATCCGGCCAAAAAAGCTGTCTCGCCTTACCACATGCCTCAACGACTCTCTCACACTAATTTGATACATTCAATGCACAAGGTTCTAAATTGCTGCAACAGAATGCTAGCTACCACTTAAAGAAAGCAGTGTAAGATTTTTAGCCAATGCTGAACATAGCTTCCTTCCAGTGTGTTGTGCAATAATTCCCGAGGGTCTTCTTTCATAGGCTTGGAAAAATCACGAAAATTACATGTAAGAAGAGCTATCTGCTAATTCAAATAAATAGATGCTTCAATTTTGTTTCAAGCTGAAAATCATTTCATCATTATCTAAGCCTTTTTCCACCATTTTGTGGAATCTGCCAAAGGACAACTCAATTTGAAAGACTCCAATGAAACAACCAGCTCTCATTCTGCCATTGCAATCAAGCCTCTAGAAATTGTGCCAAATTTTTTATTTGAATCGGGCAAACTCGAATAGCATGAGTCACATCAAATTGATTAGTCCACCAAAATTGCAAACACGAAAAACATATCGATTCCAAAAGGAGTACCTAACAATGGTTGTTTCAAATTGCTACCTCTAAGCTGAATGTACAAAAACATTAATTTAGAGTGGCAAGCAAGTGGACCCAAAATCCTAGCAGAAGAATGTAAAAGAAAGCTTACCCATGAAACAAGATTTTGTTCTCCCTGTGGTCTAGTGCTGTCGATGGCCTTTCGACCAGTAATCAACTCCAATAATACAACTCCAAAACTATAAACATCTGACTTGACTGTTAATTGTCCGGTCATAGCATATTCAGGGGCACAATATCCATACGTTCCCATCACCCTTGTTGAGACATGAGACTTGTCACCAACTGGACCAAGCTTTGCAAGCCCAAAATCAGAGAGCTTTGGGTGAAAACCCTCATCCAGTAAGATGTTAGATGACTTGAAGTCTCTATAGATAACTGGGGGGTTGGCTTTATCATGGAGATATTCCAACCCTTTGGCTGCACCTGCAGCAATTTTCATCCTCGTATTCCAGTCCAGTGGTTCCTTGTCGAGAGGGAGATCTGCAGAAGAAATGAAATACTTATCCCACAGTTTTTTGACAAGAAACAGATTTAGACAGTGTACTTCCCAGATTAGCACTTAAATACCAAGTTAGGTACATACGTAAACCATAGAATACATGTTGTAATAGTTTAATCTTAAATTAAAATGGAAAGTTAAGTAAACATGATGTACATGCTGTACACATTAAGAAACAACCAAGCAAAGCAAAGCAAAAAAATGTGTCCTATTTACATGGATTGACAAAAAATCTTTTCAATATTATACTGACCCGATTTGAGATCAATTCTATATAAATAACATTTGGAGGCAAAGGAAACTTATAGAGGATAACAAAGAAGGCAATAGATGAGAATAAAGGCTTAAATACTAATTTTTTGCACTTTAGAGTCAGATAACTAGAGAGCAACTATCTGGGCCAGGTTGTCTAGGAAACATCAAGATAGTGAAAAAAAGAGTGAGAGATACACTTTGCATTAACTTCTTTGGGGCTAATCTATTACCACATTTAAAGTTTTAAACATGATGTGTGCTTGCTTTAGTAGCAATATAAAGTAAATGTGAAAAGGATCATGTTAGTGTTTCTCCTCCCTCTCTCAAACTAATCTTGGTCGATGATCTTGTGTTCTTTGTACTCATTCTTATCCTCTTTTCTACTCACTGTTTTCCAAATATAAGCATTTGAACAGTGAACAGAACAAATATCGATGGTGCTGCACATGATTCATGCATGGCACCATGAACATGAGGACATGATCCAGATAACACCAAGTCACTAGCAATATTATTTAGGAAACTCATGACAGGATCACATATGTACTGGCTAGGAAAGATTGCTTAAAAGATCTGGTTGTTTGAAAATCAAGAGGAATTACAGTAGCAATTTAGCTTCACAATATTTGGCTACTCGCAAGTACAATCTTTTACATGCACTTTGAAGCTCCCATAAAACATAAAGGAGTCAAATACAAATCGAGTTGCTACAGAATTCAAATTTTGTTCTTGTCAAATCTCCAAGTCAAGTATTGAAATGATGAACAAAGGATAGCAATAGGAAAGACAATATTTGCAAAGAGATGTGTGGTCTAAGTTTTAATATTGACTCTCATACTAAAAGCACTACCCGTCATCCAAAAGCATGCAGCACAGAAGGAAAGGCAAGTACAGACACAAAAATCCTTTTAGCAAAAGTCTACTTAGAAGAAATAATACCCATACCATGCAAATGATCTTCCAATGATCCCAGGGGCATAAATTCGTACACCAGAAGGCGCTGTTCTCCATCAGCACAGTAGCCAATCAGATTAACAAGATTGGGATGATGCAATAGGCTGAGCATGAGGACCTCAACCAGAAATTCTCTATTTCCTTGGAGCCCATTCCTGTCAAGTTGTTTTATAGCAACAACCTGCAGCTCACATGTACATTTATATCATAGAGGAGCAAAATGTTCAACTCGAGCTCATTCTTTAGCTTACAACATATGTTTCTGGTCAAGGAAATATGTAAAGTACAATGACTAATGCTAAAGTTAAAGCATAATTATTTGTATCGCCACAAGCAGATCAAACTTTAATATGCTGCACATGTATCATAACGAGTTACCTGGCCTGTGCTTTCTAGACGTCCTTTATAGACACGTCCAAACCCCCCTTCCCCTATGAAGCATTCTGGTCTAAAATTCTTGGTTGCAGCAGTGAGTTCCCGAAAGGTGAAAGTTTGTGCAGAAATATTAGTACCAGAACCTTCTTTCTGGCCCAATGATTCTCTTCTCAAACTCAAGTTACTTCTTGTCCTCAATTGATCAGGTCCTAAATATCCCTCACAAAAAATGGGATAAACCAGTGAGCATCAGGAAGATTATGACCTTGTGAAATAACAACAAAGTTCTAGATGGTGCAGCAGAGCAGGAAGATCCAGCCAGGGCATAAGCTGATCAAATATCGAACTTAATCCAATCTATTATACAGCCAGTGACCAAAATTGAATTTTCTTCTGTGGAAAATAAACTAAATAAGACCCAATATCAATATCATCAATTACAGTCCTATGTAGATTTTCAAATTTTATCACACATAAACATAATAACTAGATCAAGACACCATTGTGGCAGAGCCTCATTATCAACAAAAAGATCTGACCAAAATATTTATAAAAAAAAACAACAGATAAATTGATCTCAATGTCTATATAACAAATGAGACTTGAATAGAAATCACTAGATCACTCAACTGGGATTAATCTTTTCTGTTTCTACTATCAAGTTACACTTTTAACACGGGCACAGAGTTACAAAATTAGGAATCAGATCTACCAATCTAAATTTTAAAAACAAGCAAAGGCGTCGAACTCACCCAGAGGAAACTTCTCCGCACGAGGAGGGACCATAGCATGCTCCTCCTTCCTCTCATCTCGCCCATTCTTAGGATTCAACTGCTCCCCTTCCTTCGAATCGAAGCAAGAGAAACAACCCATCTCCCAAAACGATCCGAACTCGCCGAGAAGCCCACCAAGTTCAGATCTTTTCGGTCCTTCTCATGAAAAATCTCCACTCCACCGGTGTCTTTTCTCCGCTATTTGCCAGTAAAACCAGATGCGGGCATCGAATTCCAGGTGCGCCTCTGGTGGATTTCGATCCAGTTCACGCGGCTCGAAGAGACGGGCAGTAGAAGAGTCGATCGACGCGGGGCGGAGTAGAGAAAGGGAGGATGAAATAGCAAGAAAGGAAGCGTTTTTTTGCGCTACGGCTGCAGAAAGGAACAGTGGGCTCCGCGTGAGCCGACCACTGCCTCGGCTCGCCTACCGTATACAATGAGACGTCTTAGGTGAAGATTCCACTTTGGCCATCCAAATTATAATTAACTCCCCTTTTCCCCGAAGGAGGGCCTGAGCCTGAGGGGTGGTACAAATATACATTTTACCCCCTCTTGTTAACGTAAATTTTTAACTTACTCCCTGTACTTTTATCCGCCTCAACTCAATCCTCCCTTATTAATTTTACCACCATCATATGGTGGTATAAATTTAATGTTTCCTTTCCCAATTTAGTTGACCTAATTATCTAATACCCTTTAAATTAGTAATTATTTATACACTTTAGCTTCTACCAGTCCATGACAAGGATCATAGATTTAAATTCTCTCATAAATACTGGGTCTATATTTCATAAATTTTCCACTAGCTCAATTTTGATTCTGACTTAACCTCTTTATTATCAAAATTAGATCAATTTATTCATTTTATTATTACCAAAATAAGATTTTTATTTTAAAAATAATTATTCATCACTCGTATTTAAAATAAAATTATAATAATTAATTTTGATATGATATAAAGTGAAGAAAAAAAATTAAAAAAAAAGTGTTTCGTTTTTTATAAAATTATTATGAATTCTTTTTAATATAATAGAAACATAGAATAAATATCAATATTAGTAATCGAGCTAGTACGTGGTATAAGATGTAACGTTGATGAATAATATTTATATTCTAAAATAATAATATTATAATATTTAACTGTTATTCTACTTGTACGTAAGAAAATACTTCAAAATATGGACCAAATTTGCTACTATCCAAGTCTTTTTCAGGAAACATTCTATGGTAGAGATTGGAGTACTTGCAGGAATTCTCCCAAAATGGGGTGGTTTACAATTTTAAGTGTAGCAAAAATGGGCCATTTTTTCTTAGTGGGGGGGATTAAAGTGAAGAGGAGAGGAGGGTAGGTAACATATAAGAAAGAAATAAGTTGCAATTTTATTGTGGATAAATATTGAAATGTGGGACTCTTAGCCATGTGACTGCACGTGTAACTATTCTGGTTAGGTGTAACAAATTTCTTTGATGGGTCTTATTCTTCTAGAATTCTTTTTCTTTTTAATATCTTATTCTAAGCTAAAGTAGAAGAAAATAAGATTTAAATAACTTATGCTAATCATTTACTACCACTTACTGTAGTCATTGTCATTGAGATGATATATGCTGAGTCTCACTGCAGTGCCTAGTAATGTCATTATGATATATTGGATGGGTGTGTGTGAGAGAGAATTTTTAGGGTCAGTCCTTTGCGTAAAGAATTAAAGTGATTTTTATAAATCATATTTTATATTTTATTTATTCTGTGATTCATATTTCGCTTTTGAGTTTTCTTTTATAATTCGTATTTAACACGTTGACGTTATTTTGACTAACTAACGTCGATCAAGTTACTAAAATATCTATATTATTATTTTTTATTTTTTATATCCCTTCGCCATCATCTCCACTACCTTTTCTACCGTTGTCGTTGTCGTTGTCGCTGCCGCCTTTCCTTACCTTTCCTCCTCCTCCTCCTCTTTTTTATCTTCTTCCTTTTCTTCTCTTTTGGGAAAAAAAAAAGATGATAAAAAAGACTAGGATAATTTAGATATTTATAAATTACTTTATATATTATAATGAAATTTTTATTTTCTAGTATCATAAAAAATTATAGAAAAAAGGAAGAGTCGGATTACAAAATCCTCAAAGACGGGATGTGAATAATAAAATAGGTAAAATATAGCGTGTGATTTATAAAAAAACCCCAAATTAAATTTTATTTTGCATAATCACCTATTTTTAATTTTATAAAACTAATTAAATTATTTCTTCGTATAATTGGATTTGATTAGTTATGCAGCGGAAAAATAGAAAACACTCGGCGAAATTAAAAAGCAAAGAAACTTTTTAATTTGTGTGCATATTCTTCCAAATTTCATATTTATGTGCATGCCCTTTAAAATCCATCATTTTAACAGATAAAAAACGTCGATAAGAAACATAATTAAAAAAGAATAAGAGTATTTCTATCCTTCTATAGTTAATTAATGATATTCTAACAAATAATTATGCTTCAAGGGTATTAATAACAAAAATCAAGTTTTTGATACAAATGTGAAACAAACATCAACTTTGAAAGGTAGGCACTCAAATAGGAGATTCTAGAAGGATTTAGATTAAAAAAAAAAACCAATTAATAATCATTTTAGCTTGCTATAGACTAATACAAGTGATGCTAATTTTTATTTTCCACAAAAAATTATATTTGGAGCTCCTTTTCTTGATACAACTATTAATTGTCTATGTGATTTACTAGATTTGGTCTTCCCCAAATTCCCAGGTTTAACTTAATTACCACATAAATCAAATGTAGTCTTTCATATCACTATTTTTATAAGAAAATTTGCATATAACACCCTAATTTAGTAAAATTTGAATTTACACCCTATATTTTTATTATTTTAAAATCAACTCCTATAATTTAGATTTAAACTAACACTATTTTATTTCTAAAATAATTAAAATATTTTTGATATGACTTGGTTGAAAGTATTTTCATAATATTTTAGTATACTTAACTTAACCCAGAGAGAAAATTTATCAGCAGAATATTTTGTATACATATTCAGGATAAACCACAAATTTGTTAAAAAATATTATGTTATATGCAAAACTTCCCTACCTTTAAAACATAATAATATGTTAAGTGTCAAATACTATTTTCCGATCTAATAATATTTTCAAGAGACATAAACCGTTGTTATTCTCATATAAATATATCCTTGGTGCACAAAACGCATGCCCCTAAGTATTATTTACTTGAGCTTAGAATTGGTGTCATATCCTATGCTCCTATGCAGGTTGCAGTCAGTACAAAGATCGATAATAAAAGCCAGGAGTTAAAACACATCCAGAAGAACAGATAAACTTAACTTTTTAAGATGCATGGTGATATCTCCATGCATCTAAAACCAACATTAGCAAGTGTAAACTTTGCTCAAGTCTATGATGTATCCATGCCATTCTTGGTGACAAAGAACTCTACCATGCATGCATAATTACATATCCATCTTTATGCATCTCTACATTCTTCCTATTTATTCTTCTATTGCTCCAGTACTATCCAAAGTCTACAACATATGTAAATTTTAAGGGAGAAAGAGTCACCGTAACTATATGTTTGTCGTATGATTAACATATACATATGTTCTACATATAGACTATATGTTTATTATTTAAAATTTGATCGGTATTATTTTAGATACATCTATAAATTTATTTAATTCTTTATAATTTTATATTTGATAAAAATCTTTAAATTTTCAATATGGTTTAGTTAAAAGAAATAACATTTGTAATTTATTTCATATGATACAGATGGAAGACAAAGAGAGTTTTGTACGATTAGGCTAAAGTACATAAGGTAAAATATAATAAATGTTAGGGCTAAGAAAAGTAATAAACTTAATTTGAAATGGGGGATAATAAGGCCAAAGTGTTGGTTATAGTTTTCCACGTATGCCAGTCAGATAAAATATTTTATATTGACCTTAGTAATGTCTTCATTATTAATTCCTAGATAAAAAAAAAAGGAATTTTATAAATTATATTCTATATTTTATATCTTTTGTGATTTATACTCAGATTTTTACTCTAATTTTTTTTATAATTCTTATTTAATATTTATTATTATTTTTTTGAGTAAATAAATATTTCGTTATAATATATAAATTAATCATATCTTCTTCAGAGACTAAGTAGATTATAGAGAAAAAAAGAAGAAGGAATTGTCAACAGATTGGTACTATGAATTATAAAATATTTAAAATATAGGGTGTTATTTGTAAAATATTTTTGTTTAAAAAAAAAGTCGAGTTCAATATAAAAGGACGTCTCCGCCGACCAGCCTATCACCTCAATAATAAATACGTAAAAAAAGGGTTAAAAAAAAAAATCTACGTCGAGGTCGTGGGAGATACTGACACGTAGCACTTCGTAACGTCCCTTTTAAGTGGTGCTAAACGTGACACAGGGGGAGGGGTATTCCAGCTTTACTCAGACCACATGTCATGACGTGGACCGTAGGCAAACGAGTAGTGGGGCTTTTGGTCTCTCCACGAAAACGATGCCACCCAACTCACCCATCACCCATCATGGCATGCATCATAACGTAACAAAACATTACATATCATATCATATCATATCATATCATATCATTTCATTTCATATCTCTACGACGTGTTTGCATGCCCTGCAGATTGTCTGTGGACACGTGTAAGTTGCAGGAACTAAGAAGTGATCGTAGTTAGTAATTGGTCGTGGGTCGGAATGGGCCTTGTTCAGATAATATCTTTCGGCCTGGCCCATGTTGTATTGGGCTTCGTTTCTGGATCTCATCACACGCGCAGCACACGTGTTATATACATAAAAGTCCTCCTCTACACCCGGCCTGCTACCCCCCTCCCTAGTCCGGAAGAGCAAACAAACTGAGGCCTAAATGTGGCGCACGTTAGCTACGCGCCGGCTCTTTGCGCCGCCGGTGCGCACTTTGCTCACCCTCCGCTTCCTCTCCCACTCCCCGGACCTAGGGTTGGGGTTTAAGCCTACCCCTCCCCCGATCGATCCCTCCGACACCGCCGACACCCTCGCCCGCCTCCTCCTCCACCACCACAACCCCTTCCACCCGCTCGAGTCCTCCCTCCAGCTTTCCGGCATCGCACTCTCCCACCACCTCGTCCTCCAAATTCTGCTCCGCCTCCGCCACGCGTCCAAGGTCGCCCTCGCTTTCTTCGTCTGGGCGCGCGACCACGCTGGCCACGCCCACGACGCCGCCGCGTACGAGATCATGGTCGACGCCCTTGGCCGCGTCCGCCAGTTCGACGCGGCGTGGCGGCTCGTCATCGAGATGGGACAGATCGGTGGTGGGGATGGGGATGGGGGTGGGGCGGGGGCGACGACGGCGAGGATATTCGCTGTGTTGGTGAGGAGGTACGTGGCGGCCGGGATGACGCGGCAGGCGGTGAGGTCGTTCGATGATATGGAGGCGTTTGTTGGGAGGGAACCGAGTGTGGCGGAGTTCCAGATACTGCTTGATACCCTCTGCAAGTATGGCTATCCAAAGGTCTCACCTTTACTACTCCGCTTCTCCATTTTCTATTCAATCTGCCAATAGTTCGAGCTGGTGTTGGTGTTGAGTTATCTTCCTTAGAATACTTGTGGTGATAATAGTTGGGATATTAGTTGGGATTTTTGAAGAGTGCAAAGTTTCGCTTTCTCTTGATCAGAAATGATGTGAAATTTCGATCTTTGCATATTGTTCTCGATTGTCACACTTCACAAGGATTCTAGAGAAGTTTATGGTGGTTCTCATTAAGATGCTTTGAGCAAAACCATTAATTTTACAAACGTTATACAATATCTTTACTGTTTATGGAGTTATTCACACAATTATGCTAGAGTTCTCTATATGATCAAGTTGACTGAGGTACTGAAACTGGGTGGGCACAGTAAGCATGCTCTTTTGTTGCATTGCATGGTAATTGGGTCAAGTGCTTCTTGGGTAATCTTGTGTGTCAAGTGCTAATTTTATGCATGTGCTGACTGGCACATAGTTTTTATATATGTATGCTCTTTCATATGTACATATACATAGAGTATTGCACATATTTTATTTTTACCAACTTTTTCCTTCTAGTCCATTATCCAATGATTTTTAAGTTGACAAAATGGCACCTCAAATTTTCTGGATTCTTTTACTACTTATATCAGTATATCACTATTCTTTCCATACATACAATAAGATGCCAAAAACGATGAAGTTTAGCTTGTGAAACTGTGTCCTAGAACACCTTAAGAGTATTCACCAATTTTAAGATTGAGTGGTGTAACCTGATTTACGTTGGGAATACTTGGCTTCTGTGCTCTATTTCCTGTAAGATATTATGCTTTTTAATGCTTTATTTTAAGCGTAATGATGGTTTGATGACACAGGTTGCTACAGAGATATTCAACAAAAGGAAATTCAAGTATGAACCTCACGAGAAGACATACACAATTTTGATTTATGGATGGTGCAAGGTAAATAAAAATGAAATGGGCCAACGGTTCCTAAAAGAGATGGTTGATCATGGAATAGAACCAAATATAGTCACATATAACATTCTATTGAATGGGATCTGCAGGCATGCAAGCTTGCACCCTGAAAACCGCTTTGATAGAACAATTGTTGCAGCTGAAGATCTTCTAAAGGAAATGCGCAACAGAGGGATTGAACCTGATGTCACAAGCTATTCTATCATTCTTCATGTTTACAGTCGAGCCCACAAACCTGAGCTAACACTGTGTATGTTGCAGTCGATGAGAGAGAAAGGCATTTCTCCAACGGTGGCAACATATACTTCAGTGATCAAGTGTCTTGCTTCGTGTGGGAGATTAGATGATGCTGAGGACTTGCTTAATGAGATGATTAGAAGTGAAGTATGCCCATCCCCAGCTACATATAATTGCTTCTTTAAAGAGTATCGTGGGAGGAATGATGCAGACAGTGCAATAAAATTGTACAAGAAGATGAAGGAGATGGGTTCACCGTGCACGCCAGATATTCACACATATAACATATTGTTCGGAATGTTGTCAAGGTTGAACAAGTTAGATACCATCAGAGAATTATGGAATGACATGGGTGAGAGTGGCGTCGGACCAGATATGGATTCCTATACCTTGCTGATCCATGGATTTTGTCAGAAGCAGAAGTGGAGGGAGGCATGCCAGTTCTTCATGGAGATGATTGAGAAAGGGTTTCTTCCACAGAAAGTCACATTTGAAACTCTCTACCGTGGATTGATACAAGCAGATATGCTAAGGACCTGGAGGAGACTGAAAAACAGGGTTGACCAAGAATCGTTAAAATTTGGTGCTGAGTTCCAGCATTATCATCTCAAACCATATAAGAGGTGATTTTCATGTTGAATTACATGGAGTGATCTTGAGTATTTTTTATGATCCACTACTTTTTGAAAAGCAGAGGTAGATGGATCCTGGGCACATCAGTTCTTCTTGAACACCAAAGCTAAAGGACTTCTTTCAGAACATTATGTTGTGACTATCGCAGATTGATATGATCAGGCATGTGAGAGTTGAATGGGAATGAAAAAGAATAGAGTTTGGTTTTATATAGGTTTTGGTATTCTTGTTCAATTAAATGGAATCAACATGAGGGCGTTGTCTCCGAAAGAACAAGGAGTCAAGGACCTATATTTAAGGATAATTATGAAAGCTATGTGGATTCACTACGTGAAAAATAATGGTCTGTGAACTTTTTAAGTGAACCCAAATATGATGTTTTGGGCCTTTTGGCTTCCTTTCCCGGAACCTGAAATTATGAATTCAGATTTGGAATACCTGATACAACAGAAAGAGCTGTAATCTAGTGCAGGTTTTGCCTAGAGGACTGCAAAAGATGAGGTTATATTGCAAGAATGAGTGGTAATGATCATTAGTGTTTTAGGCATGTCGTTCAAGATAGTTTGCCAGGAACTAGAAGGCAGAGATAAGGCAATTGTAACAAGAATTGCAACTAGAAGAACATGCGTACTGGAATCACAGGTTTGATGCAGCTGAAAACTTGATATAAATATTGTTGGCATTCTTTTTAATTTAAAATAGCTCTTATTGGCATGGTTGCTTTGTTCAAGTCAGAGCCAATCCCTGATTGTGATAATTGTATTCTGCCACTTTCATATGAGTGATGCATATTATACGTGGAAAGATCTCAACTGATGCGCCAGACTTTCATTGACAACACAGTTGTTGGAGACTTGTGGCTTTGATTTTCTTCTATATACTCTGTTTTGGAGGCAATGCCCAAGCTAATCTATACTTGGTTTGCAAAAAGTATGAAGCAGCATCAATTTCGATAAATGGAAGAGGGAACTGTTCAATGAAGAACTCAGGCAGATCATACTTTTGGATTCTGTTTGAGGGGAGAAGGCATGATTAGTCAGTCACGGAGATAAACTGAAGGGGAATTTATTTTGCGCAGCTTTATCAAGGTGTCAAAGGAACATCACAATATGGAATTGAGTTATCCTTCCTGGAGGAAGTTGAGTCTGGCCAAGACAGCATTTTCGGTGCACCCATTACATGCTGCTGCTATTCTGATGCAGTCCTATCTTAGTTTGTTAAGCTATTGTGTGTTCAAATGGAAATAATTTTGGAACTTGGAAGTCCTGTTGTATTAGTTCTTCTCCTAGTACATCATTATCCCACCTCTGTGATCACAACTTCCTGGGGATGAAAGGAGGTCATTGGTAGTCTGTTTGACATATTGTGGGAAGGGATAGTAAATTTATTTCTGTTTTTTAAGAGGAATACAATTTATACCTGTGATAAGGCTACAATTTAGATTGTCTTCTTGAATTCTTTGTCTCGCTTAATCTTCTTGCAGTTCCTCTCTATATTCAACATGTAATATTTGCTCTTTTTTTGTTGCTGAAGATTTTCAATGTTTAAAAATGCAAAACTGAAGAATTTGAGTGAAAGAAGTTTAACACTTCGGATTTTTTTTCTTAGAAAAAAGACTACTTTTTCTAATTGTTATAAATATTTAAAATAATATTTTACTCTTTTCACATCAAATGCTTAACTACCGGAATATAAAATATAATTTCTCTTTATTTATTTTTAAATAAAAATCTAGGATTGTTGCACCTACATATCTTCTGTGATTTGCAACCGTAAGTATGACCACAATTAATTAATTAATTAATTGACAACACTTTGCATATTACACTCCTATGCTAGAAAATAATCCAAGTTTATCACGTTTTTTAGGTTAACATAAGATTTTACTAGTCAATCATTATCTGTACACGTAAGCTAATGGGATAATGCCAAGTTCGACGTTAACTTCCTACTTTTTCTCCCTATATTCTCTCTAAAAAGATATCTGCCGCGTAGCCCGGTTGCAACATTTTCACTCATCCTGGTTTGTAGATGATCTCGAAGTCAATCATATCCTAGTTAAATTCGTAATCTGAGCTGCTCCCAGAAAATTCCCAAAACGATCCCAATTCCATATCCACACCAAACCCTAGATAAAGAATTTACTGTGGACGTTCGGCTATTTCCAATCTACTCTAGAGAAGAGTTTTAGAGTGGGAGAGAGAGATGAAGCCGTCTCCGGTGGCGGCGGCTGTTATGGTGCAGAAGGTCTTCCGAGGTTTCTTGGTCCGGAAGAACGTGGAGTTTGTGAGGAAATTGGCGGCGGAGGCGGACAACATCGAGAGCGTTATTGCGGCGTCGGCAGCCACGATCTGGTATGACGCTAAGGAACGAGTTTGTGTGGGCGAGATGCTAATGGGGCTGCTCCTCCTCCTCGATTCGGCGCGCGGTGTGAGAGAACTCAGGAAGAAGGTGATCCGGAAGGTGATCGCGCTGCAGGAGATCGTAGATTCGATCTCGGCGGCGGCGGAGGTGGAGAG
This sequence comes from Typha angustifolia, assembly GCF_048772165.1. NCBI lineage: Eukaryota > Viridiplantae > Streptophyta > Magnoliopsida > Poales > Typhaceae > Typha > Typha angustifolia. The sequence continues at coordinate 4,234,131 of NC_133239.1, forward strand.
GTTTCGAGGAGACACCGGCATGGATGGAGGCTTTGATGCGATGGTACGGGGAGAAGGATTTAAGATGGATTGTGTCGAAGAATCCATTGATTCTGCGCGAATTGGTGTCGAGCACGTCGAAGAAAGGATCGATTCCGCTCAAATTGAGGTTGAGGACGTCAAAGAAACCATCGATTCTATCTCGGAGGTAGAAGAGGGACCACGAGAAGACATCGCAAGAGATGGGGACCCTGATTATGGGAATAGAGGAAAGGTAGGGGAAGAAGGATTGGAGATAGGTAATGTCGAAGAAACAACCAATACTCCACAAATTGAGAACGAGAACCTGCCAGAAATCCAAAATTGGACGACAAATTTCAAAGATTGGGTCATGGTGGATTCGGTAGTAGAAGGCCGCCACAATGCATCGACTGAGATCGAGGTGGAGATGGAAACGATGGAGACAGAAGAAACAGTCGAAAAATTGGAGCTTGCCGAAGATTTTTCCAAAGAAGTTCCTGAGAAGATCGGCAAAACCCAAGAAGCCCCAATACTGAGGGATCTATTAGACAAGATGATCGTAGAGAATGCGAGGTTAGAAGGCTGGGTTGCGGAGTTGTGTATGAGTAGCGCACAGCAGAGCAGTCTGATGGAGAGATTGGTCGAGAGAGTGGAGCAATTGGAGCAGGCCGTGCAACGGTTGGAGAAGAAGACTGAGGAGGCATGGCGACAGGGTTGAATTTCTCCAAGATCAATGGATGTAAAGTAGCTCTTCCTTTTCTTCATAGCTGATCTCAAGCTTATTTATATTTATTCTCTTTCTCACATTATCCCATTTTGTAGGCTATATATATACATCTTTCTTTACATTTTAATAGTGCACTTTGCGAGATCTATATCATCTAGTGTTGGGTTTGATTTATCTGGAGGATACCTAATACATATCAAAATGATGTGCAATCAAACCTTTTTTTTTTCGATGCAAGAAAATCCCGAAGAAAGTTATATGATTATGGCTATTCCTAATCCTAAGTTAGAATGTAAGGATGTAGGGATCTGTATGTAAACATAGTATCTGTTTACATTCGCTCGGTATGGATTTAATTGTAATCTGATGATCGAGTCAATTTCATAATTGTAAGTTCATAAGAGCCCAACTGACTCCCATTTTGGGCAAACAGATCCACAAATTCTTTTATTTCAGTTAGTAAGAGGGATCTTGAACTAAGAAGTAGACCAGAAACTAAAAAAATGGGTGTATCCTGAGCAAGTGCAAGAATTGGGCTCTGTTCTCTTTGCATTCTTTCATTATACTCTGCTTGAATTCATTTCACTTGGGCATTGGAAGGATACATAGGCTATTATAGCTGTTTCAGTTGTCTCTTTTATTCATGGAAAAAATTAGGGTTGGGTTACTTTCTCTCAGATCAGAGAGGTATCATTCATCAAATCCCTCCCCAGAGTGCAATGTTAAATGTTCTGCACTCCTTTTTGTTGGTAGTAACATATTTACTATAGCTTTTATTTCTTGGAAAACTATGACTTCATGCTATCTCCCTGTAACTTAGCTAAGTTGTGAATACTTTGAGCTCTGTAATGCTATCTCAATTTATCAGACCTAATACGGTTCCATATCCAAGTTTTGTTAGATATGGTTGAGATATTTCTATCCGGATATAGTCTATGAGATATAAATACAAGTTGAAAAATAATATCTACATATAATTTAATTTATATTGTAAAAATACTGATATAAAATATATTTTTATATGTGAATCTCTAATCTAGCTTTCACATATATTTACTTGTTCTCTATAAATCTCTGTAATTATATTGCAAGGTTTTATATATTCAAAAAAATGCATTACCTAAATCTGATCCAGGTGAATCAATTATTAAAATTATGTGGGATAGTTTCTAATTTGCATTACCTATAAGTTAAGGAAATTAACAGATCACGAAGCATCTGCAAATAAGGAATTCAACTCAACCGATATCATCCACAATATTTCTAAGAGAGTTTTGTTAGGAACTCCTCTAATTATAAAATATTTCACATCTCCCTTAACCACTCTTACAAACAAATTAATCACAAAATTTAAGCTTAATTTTACGAAATATCAAATTAATTTTCAATTTTGCAGATCGCCCATTTTGTTCCACTTTGCAAAACTATGTCTATACCAAATCCAGAGATAATGCGAAATCAATCCACAGATGATAAATAATAAATGAGATCCGGACGTACAATTTAGCAGTAATCCGGGTATTTTTCAGCTAAATGATGATAGCAAAGTAAGATAAGAAAGGGTTAAATACATTTTACTGGGCTCATAGCATTAAATTATTTTATCTATTGTATAATCTTTTTAACTAATTATTACAAAATTGTTTTAGAGTTTCGGTCCAAAATTGCAATTTATGAATTGCACTTCTTCTTAAATTAATTTTTCTATCAAATATAACATGGGCATTTTGGTATTTTTAAATAAGATTTAGTTAAGTGAGACATGAATTTTAATAGTTTTACTTTAGTCATTTAAACTGATATCTTTAAAAATAATTATACATAGAAGAATAAAGTGATTTTATGGATAAATATAATAAGGTTAAATGCATTTAAAATAATTTAGTGATAATTGAGTTGGTCTTAAGTTATAATAAGAATTGGTAAACCTACAGAAGAAAAGGAGTTAAGAATAATAACACCTAAATGCGTAAATAATTCCGAAATCCGAATTCCAGAACTACCCTCATCTCTCTCGTGGAGACGTGGACCTTCCTCACTTGTATATCTACTCTTATCAGCAACATCATGAACACTTGGACATAACGCAGCTTTCCGCTCCTCCATTCTCCTCCACCATTAATGGAGGCGTCCTTCACCGCTCTCGTATGCCCTCTTCTCCTCCATCTCCTTCTCTCTTCTTCTCTTCTCCAACCCTAACAAATTACTCTCTCTCTCTCTCTCTCTCTCTCTCTCTCTCTCTCTCTCTCTCTCTCAGGCGAGCGTTCGTCCTGCAATGTCTGGCCCGAGAAGCTTCACCGTCTCCCGAGTACTGTGCCCTTCGTCGGTTTTGTTGGGTCATCGCAGGAGTCCTCTCTGCTCCGCTTCCGTCCTCTCCGGCGCCCGGGCCCATGGCGCCATCTCGCCGTCTTCGCCCTCGTTTCGGAGCAGCTCCACCTCGGCTAGGGCCGAGCTCAAGGTGAGATACTTGGCCTATGGTTTCATCTTTCCTTCTTGCTTTTTTTCAGCAAAGCTCCCTTCGTTGTTTTCCTTCTACATTTAGGATTAGAGCTTCACCTCTGCTCGAAATCGTACCCTTTATTCCTTTTTTAGCTCAGGATGTAGGTTTTTCTAGTAGGAATTTGTTAATTCTTGACAATGGTTTTTCCCAATGGGAACCCAGGAAGCTGAGCTGCAATCGAAGGTCACTAATAAGGTGCACTTCGACATAGGCATCGGGAACCCGGTGGGGAGGATTGTGATAGGGTTGTTCGGGGATGATGTGCCCCAGAAAGCTGAGAATTTTCGTGCTCTTTGTACATGTCTTGGCTGCTAAGTTTTTCTGTTTCTTGGTTGGTTTAGAGGTGATAAAATTTTGTTGAGCTTATTATCATTTTTCTATCAGGGGAGAAGGTGTTTAGGTATAAGGGATCGATGATTCAACGTGTCATTAAGAACTTCATGATTCAAGGAGGAAACTTTGATCAGGAAAACGAATGTGCTGATCTGGGTATTCATAATTCTAAGGTAGTTGATGCGACGCCATTTATAAATTTGTAGCCATCGTTAATTTCCGTTATTAATGTTTATATAGTCACATGTTAAAGTGTGATGCTTATAGGTAAAGGTGGAGGGATCATTGTCGACATCTGTTTTTTTGAATACTCTCCAGATTTCGAGCCAGTTACACTTAATAAGCTTAACTGGACTACTGTCTTGCATCATTTTAGCTGTTGCTCCAGCTCATGCTGTTGATGCGCTTAAGACATGCACCTGCCTATTGAAGGAATGCAGGTGACTGACAGAAACTTTTCTCTGTTCTTAATCATGCCATAATTCTGAGATTTTTTTTTACTATCAATACTCAAACTAGAATTGCATGATTCTCCAATGTTCAATACTTGCAGATGCAGTACAAAGGTAGCACATTCTCTTAAGGGTATTAATTTCCTTCTGTTCTGTACTTCTGTACATCAATTCGTGGTTCTGCTAGACAATATAGTTACGAGACAGATGCTAGAACTGTAGAACATCAATGCTGTGTTTCTGCACGGGGTTGATCTTGTTCTTTTTGGATCATCTTGGAGATTAACTGGAAAGTTTGGAAATCTTCTCCTTTGGTTAGATAAACTGGAACAGCAAATTGAATCCTCATGCTTTCAAGTTGCCACAAGCTTTAATTACAACAAAATTGATTATTCTTAACCTATTGGCCTTATAGTTTCTGTGGCAAGTCACTTCTCTTACATTAGTATGCCAATCCAGGAATTAGGAACCAATCTCTATATGCCATCATGCAGAAAAATATTAGTGATACTCAACCCATCTTCACATTTGAGAAGGTATTCTGTGCGCAATAAGAGAGGAAATCCCAACAAAGGGAGTCACATAATGTATGCAAGATCTAGAAAACAGGATAACTTTTCACAGATGGTAAAGTGAATAACTGATGCATAACTTGACCATTATATTTAAGAATGATGAGGGTTATATATATGAGAAATGTCTGTCATCTACTTTTAAGGAGATTAGTGTGATTCATCTCACTCTTCCTACTTTCTTATGAAACATGCTGGTCTGCATTTTCTAGTTGGAAAAAGTATAATCTTTTTTCTTTTTGTTTCAGGGTGGAGCTGGTGAAGTGCATTGCTAATCCATCTTGTGCAGCAAATATTGCATGTTTGCAGACATGTAATGATCGACCTGATGAGACTGAATGTCAGGTTGCTTTTAGAGTTTTAGTATTTAATGATCCCTGCCAGACTAAGAATATTGATAGCTAGAAATTGACGGTAGTATTTACTTTCTTTTATTCCCTTTATCATACAGATTAAATGTGGAGACCTATTTGAAAACAATGTCGTAGATGAATTCAACGAGTGTGCAGTTGCACGCAAGAAATGTGTTCCAATGAAGTCTGATCTTGGCGAATTTCCTGTTCCTGATCCATCTGTTCTTGTTAAAAGCTTTAATATGTCAGACTTTAATGGGAAGTGGTACATAACAAGTGGCTTAAATCCTACCTTTGATGCATTTGATTGTCAATTACATGAGTTTCATGTGGAGTCAGACAAACTTGTGGGAAATATATCATGGCGGATAAGGACTCCAGATAGTGGTTTTTTCACTAGGTCCACCGTACAGAGATTTGTCCAAGATCCCATGCAGCCTGGGATACTATACAATCATGATAATGAGTACCTCCATTATCAAGATGACTGGTCCGTGTCTCTCTCTCTCTCTAAGATATATTCCTTCCCTGTCTATAGAAAGCAAGTGGAGACACATTCTAACATTGTTGTAAAAATGTTAAAATTAAATTTATGTGAATTTTTTCATTTTGGATCCTTACTCATTAGTTAATTGGGTTTGCCTTGTCATCTAAAACTATTTAACCTTTCTTGAGGGTTATTATTGATGCACTAGAGTGTACAAAATAACTATTTTATAGTTATCATGGTAAAAAATACTGATTATTTTATTTATGGCCTCTGCAGGTACATTATATCATCTAAGATAGAGAACAAACCAGATGATTACATATTTGTATATTATCGTGGTAAAAATGATGCTTGGGATGGATATGGAGGTGCTGTTGTATACACAAGAAGTGCTGTCTTACCTGAGACCATAAGACCTGAACTAGAGAAAGCAGCAAGGAATGTCGGTCGAGACTTCAGTAGGTTCATCAGGACAGACAATACATGTGGGCCTGAACCTCCACTTGTAGAAAGACTGGAGAAGACCGTGGAGGTAGGCGAGAAGACTATAATTAGAGAAGTAGAAGAGATAGAAGGGGAGGTCGAGGAGCTAGGCAAGACTGAGGCCACCTTGTTTCAGAGGCTTGAGGAGGGGATCACGGAACTCAAGGGGGACATACAGAACTTCTTCAGAGGGCTGAGTAAAGAAGAGATGGAAATTTTGGATGAGCTGAAGATGGAAGCAACCGAGGTCGAGAAAGTTTTTGGTCGTGCGCTGCCACTAAGGAAGCTAAGATGAGTTTGCGTTACACTACCGGACCAACTTAAAGATTAAGATTGTTTTACCTGAGTTCATCAGATGACTATGCCATACATATAAATATAGGTGTACAGAATGCACAACAATAGAGAATCTTCAAGTTTTCTCTTTCACATTTTTCAATTTGTGCTCATTGCACTCTATTGTCTCATTTTTCTTGAACTATAGAAACGGAAGGAAAAAGAAGAAGAATCTAAACTGTCTCTACTTCTTTACTTTGAGTATGGTATGTAATTGTCAAATTGCTTGAACAAAAGACCCAATTTGTTTATAGCAAAGGCTACCATAACAAAATGTAAAGGTTCATTTAAAAAGCTGTCCACTGACTATAGATCTGCAGTTGTTAGATCATACAGCCAGATTATATGAACATACTATATTTACAAGGGTTACCTTCATCTTAGTTATGCAAAATAACAAGTTGCTGGTAAAGTTATAATTGTTTGTAACTATGGATCCCCATGATTTAATTGCAGTTTGTATCTAGACCAGAGCACAAGTAGACCGATTTAGTAAACCTGATACACAGTCGGTCTTGGTCAAGAGTTATTCAGCCCAATGCTCAGGCTTTATGGGATTTCCACAGTGGTAGACTTCCATCGTGATATATGTATCAAAAAACTCTTAAAACTGTGATATCTATATCAAAAAAACTCTTAAAACTGTGATATCTGTATCAAAAAAACTATTAAAACTGTGATATCTGTATCAAAAAACTCTTAAAACTGTGATATTTGTATCAAAAAACTCTTAAAACTGTGATATCTGTATCAAAAAACTCTTAAAACTTTTCGCAAGGGGTAATTCTACTTACCGAACTATTATAATTTTAAATATACAATCTCTAAATTTTTTTTATCACATATATTTTGATTCAATTTTTTTTAGTTTAGAGATCTGTATAATTACTTCTTTTTTCTTAGTTTAAAGAGGGTCTTAATTTTAAGGGTGTACGTGTGTAGTAAAAAAAAGTTCAGAAAGTGTATTCGTAAAATTGTGATAATTTTGATAATCTAAGTAAAATAATCTCTTTTAGTAATAGTAAGTAAAATTATCCTAAAAACTTACTTTGTCTATTTTATGCATTAGATGTATATATATATATATATATATTACGTGTGATTGATAATAGATTTATATCACATAAATTATCCTAATCCTAATTGTAAAGGCTAATTTGGAAGATTGCAATGGAATTACTATTTATCAAATTCTTGCAATTTTGTCTTAAAAGAGTAAAACAGCAACTCCCAGATTTGCAACATCTACATCTCACAGCATTTCTCTTCTTCTAAAATCTAAATAGTAAATAAAGTGGGAATTTGCAAGTTTCCAAATTCCAAGACTACCCTCCTCCCTCTCCCGGATACTCCCCCACTCATAGATACTCTCTTATCATCAAATGGAAACGAACCCTTGGACATAACGCACCTCTCCACTCTCCTGCACCATTAATGGCGGCTTCCTTCACCACTCTCGTAATACCTCTCCTCCTCCTCCTCCTCCTCTCTTCTTCTCTTTCCTAAACCCTAACAAGAATCTCTCTCTCTCTCTCTCGCAGGCGAGCGTTCGTCCTGCAATCTCGGGCCCGAGAAGCTTCGCCGTGTCCCGCGTCGCGAACCCTTCGCAGGCTTTGTTGGGTCTTCGTAGGAGTCCTCTCTCCTCCGCTTCCGTCCTCTCCAGCGTCCATGGCGTCATCTCGCCGTCTTCCCCCTCGTCTCGGAGCAGCTCCCGCTTCACTACCTCGGCTCGGGCCGAGCTCAAGGTGAGAGACTTGGTCTAGGGCTTCATATCCGCTTCTTGCCTTCTCGGTTCTCTCAACATTCGGGGATTAGGGTTCAAAAAGGAATCTCGGTAGCATTTGTTTTTCTGGTCGCAGTTTCTGGTTTCCCCTGCTTGGTTCCTTCTAAATTTGGGATTAAAGTTACAGCTTGGGTAGTAAATCTTTTTTTCGTTGCAATTTTCTGGAAAGTCAAAATTTTGGACAGCTTTTTAGGAATCTGATATCGCAGAGCAAAGAAAAGGAAAAGTAAAAAATAAAAAGAATATCCACAGTACCTTTCAGATAGTATTTTTGTCGGTAAACATCATTATCTGGTTTTTTAATGCTCAAGATCTAACAAGACATAAGTTCTTTGAATATAGTTTGTTGATTCTTGGCAATTGTTTTCCCCAATGGAAACCAGGAAGCTGACCTGCAATCGAAGGTCACTAACAAGGTGTACTTCGACATAAGCATCGGGAACCCAGTGGGGAAGCTTGTGGGCAGGGTTGTGATAGGGTTGTTTGGAGATGATGTGCCCCAGACTGCTGAGAATTTTCGTGCTCTTTGTACAGGTATCAGTTGCTAATCTTCTTGTCTCTTGGTTGATTTTGAGGTGAATATGGAATTTGTTGAGCATTTTATTGTCTTTCTATCAGGGGAGAAGGGTTTTGGGTACAAGGGATCCACGTTTCATCGTGTCATTAAGGACTTCATGATTCAAGGAGGAGACTTTGATAAGGGAAATGTATGTGCCTCCAAATCCTATACTCAGAGTTGTCATTATTAGGTTATCTGTTGCAATAAGTTTTAAAAACTCTTGTTTTTGTGCTGAATTGTGATCTCTATTGCCTTCATTTTATTTTATTGCTTTGGTTTAGTTATTTTATCTTTCTTTGTCATCATGTATATATGTTTCTTGTCCTCTTGATCAGCTTCAGAGATTAACATTTCAATAACTTGATTAGCTCATATTAAAAAGAACCTAGAAGTTCATCATATGTTTAGGAAGACTGCCGAAAGAAAACTTCTCATTGGTTACAAAGGTGCATGTTAGAGCACTGTAACTTTGATAATAGTTATCTTGTTTTTCTAAGAATAAAATATATGGTTCTGCTGATCAATTATCAGAAAAAGTATGTAACATGATAATAGAAAGTTCTGAGCTCAGATGTATCTTCTAGCTAAATACATAATGTTGACCTACCCCATCCTTGTTATTCAAGAAATTTCTGTTTGAAACGGTTTGCAAGGCCTAAAGTTTTGCAGGCCTAAACTATGTGCATGCAGATGAACCTTACTAAGTCCCTTGATTTATGTGTTCCTCATATATTTGACACAAGGCCTTCTCAGAAATGGAGTGTTTGCATCTTATATGGTTGCCATCACATGCACATGATTTTATATTAAATTTCTATTTGTACGTAGTAACTGCATTCTCTTTGTTTGCATCTCTTTTTTTAACCTTTATATATGTTCTCACTTGAATTAGTATATTTAATACTTCTCCATCAGCCCTTGACTCTTTCATGGATTGAAGTGGCACACTAAGGCCACAATGTGCGGATATAATTAGATATGTATAATACATTTTACGCCATAACTAGAGCCTCCATTAGTACTACAGGTACACAAAGGAATTCTAAAACATGCTTGAAAAATATTTTCTTATGGTTCACTGTAAGTTGACATATTGGAATGCTAGAGAAGCACACAGAAACTGGCTCGAGGCTACTTCACAAGCTGCATTCTTGCCTGATTTTTCTTTTTTCAAACATATATGCCATTGTTACTTATTTTGACAGGGAGCTAATGGTATGATCTTACCATCAATTTCTAGAAGAAGTTTCTGATTGATTGTCCATTAGAAAGTAGGATAATTATTCCTTCACATTGTCTTAATTTTATGAGGTTAATTAACGAACCTCATTGTATTGTGTAAAGACTTGCACACTCCCAAGTCTTATTGGTTACTCAGTCTACTGCTAAATGGAATAACTGCTACTGGTTCAATCTAGTTTTAAAATTCAGTATGTTTATGGTTCTGAATAGCTCTAGACTGTATACTATCTTTCTTTCTTTTTTTGCAGGGGACTGGAGGTAAAAGCATATATGGTCGTACTTTTAAAGACGAGAACTTCAAGTGTATGTTCAACTCAGACAACTCTTTGTTCTCACACAATATCCATGCCAAGTTGGTAATGATATTAGCTTAAATATTTTTTGCAGTGGTTCACTCAGGACCAGGAATTGTTAGCATGGCAAATGCTGGACCAAACACCAATGGTAGTCAATTCTTCATTTGCACTGTAAAGGTAATTTTTGGGTCACTTTATAAGTAATCTTTGAATTTTATATCTTGTATATTGTTTTGGCTTGATGATAAGTATTATAGTATTATACCCTCTTCTTGGTGTTTCAACTCTTAGCAAGTCTTTCTATTATCTTATTTTGCTTTATCGGGAAATTGATACCAGTATCTAAAGGGTTGATGCTAGGTCTGGCAACTGTTTATATGAATCTGTCAATTCCTTCAATGCCTTCTCTTCTATAAGTAGCTCTCTTGCTGACCCTATTTATCACGTGCTCGGTAGGCCCTGTCTATTCTTTTTGTACTTTTTCATGTTTTTGATTTAATAAACCTTTTAATGCAATTGTAAAGTTCACGAGTCTCAAGACCAAGAAAAATTGACAAGTGGAGCAGGAAAGAATGGTAGCCTACTAAAATGCCTGTTACCTGATCAAATGAAAGATTGATTCCTATGGAAGAGGAAAGATTTTGTTTTCCTTATATCTGTAGAGATACGAGGCTATGAAAATGTAAAGGGATTAATTAGAGCAGGAGCTAGGTGATGAAATTGTGAAAACATTTACATGTGTTGGGCCTTAGCCTCAGGTCAATTTTTTTCTGATAGATCATTCCGTAGGCTACACAAAGGGGGGGCTAATCTTCTCTGATATATTAAGTTAGATAATTGGTCCAACCTTTTCAAGAGACAGGCTGAGACACATAATGCTCTAGCAAAAAATCTATTAAACATCAATCCCAACAAAGGCAAGGGGAAATTGAACCCATGACCTCTATCATAAGCTGATTAGTCTCCCAGGATGATATTTGCTTCCTAAACAAGGATTCAAGTGTGAATAACTAGAGTACATGCTACATCAAATATTTTTTGTTAATGAACCACGTAAATTCATTTGATAATGAAAGGTAATAATGTTGGATGAAGTGTTGGTTAATATATGCATCAATAAAAAAACTCATTGGTTTATGAGATTCTTAAGTTTATGACTTTTAGTAACTTGATGAGAAAATGACTACTTTTGTCGTATATTGTTATTTTTTTTAATTGATTGAGATATATATTGTCATCTTTTTCTTTTCGTCTTTAAGTTGGATTTATCTGTATTGGTTTAGTGTTTTGGATGTTCACCTATCAAATCCAAAGTTTAGTTGCTGCAAACATGAAAAATACATTTTTTAAGCTTAACTCTAGAATTTTTTTCTAAAAAAAATCTGGGATAGATGAGAAGATCTATGTGCATTTGGTTGGCCCCATAACACATAATGGCTCCAACTTGCTGGAATGCACCTTCGACATGCAAAAGTTATCACGGGAGCCCTTGGATCTGACTATTAGAATAGCTACTAATACCTTAATATATGTTTTCCATATCTGTACCGAAGTTGTTCATTTATTTTGTTAGAATAGTGAGTGAGCTATTGTTTGGCTACCTTAGAAGCTGATGCATGAACTCTTTTTGGATGCAGACCCCTTGGTTAGACCAAAGACATGTTGTATTCGGCCAGGTCCTTGAAGGTATGGATGTGGTGAAGCTAATTGAGTCGCAGGAGACCGACAGGGGTGACCGGCCCAAGAAGAAAGTCGTCATCAGTGACTGCGGAGAGCTTCCAATAGTCTGATCGAGAGATAACCTTTTCTCCTTTTGAGATGATCATGATATCTTTCCCCCTCTTTTTCCCCTATTTCTTAGAATGAATCATCGGCTTTACACTTGGGCGGATCGTGAGTTGGTAACAAGACATTATAAGAGTAGGAAATAATCTTATCAGCATTTCAGGGACATGCAAGGGGTGGAGTAGTGATTTTCCTCCCCTTGGTGTGGGAGAGTATGCAAGATGAGCAAATATATGAAATTGCGCTACTACTAGTAGTTCTTCTCTCTTCTTTCTTGCTGTGTGCCAAAACAAATAGTTTACTTTGCTATGTCTAAGCTTCCTGTGCTGTTTTTGTTGCCCAAACTTTATTTCATTGTTATATATAATATGAGATATTTATATCAACAAAAGATCTCACAGAGAAAGGGAATGAATGCCCTTCAAATTTTTTCACAAAACTGACGGCTCTCTACTTATGAAACATGCAGCCCATATTTTATGTATCAACACTATCTTTCAAAACTACTCTCTCTACCTACTGTGGCCATGACAAGTTAGCCTCCCGAGCTTCGGACCTCATCTGCATGTTCATATTTGCAATGAAGTCTTCCACCCTTCTATTAAACTCTTCTGCAGACAACTTCTCTATTTCTTCTTCCTCCTCTCCATCCAATTCCAAACACGCTCTCCCATGACTTCTCTCCTCTTCCTGCTCTTCGGTCTTCTCAACGACCTCTCCATCCTTCTCTTCCTCCTCAATCAAACTGTCCTCCGCCGTGCTTTCCTGCCGCCGCTTGTCCTCGCCAGTTGCCATCCCCCGAAGGCTCGCCCTCCTCTCTACGTACTCTTCCTGCATGTCAGGTTCCTCTTCTTCGGCTGTCGAGAGCTTTGACTCCGGCTCGCAGACGAGGAAGATGATGATGATGTTGACGATTATGAAGAACCACTTGGGTATTATAAGTACGTAACCGATGCTAGGAAGGCATACTGAGAAGAACCTGGAAAGGGAACACAACTTGGGGAGCCAACTTGGCCTTGCATGGAATGTCAAAGCAAGAACTGAAGCTAGAGCATGCATGGTCATGAGACCTGAAAGGAATTGCTTCATCTTATATCTCCTGATGGCTTGAAGCTTCTCACTCTTGATGGAATCCATAGTTTGTGAAGGAGATGTGAAGCAATCTTGAGAGAAGTAGAGTGTGGTAGAGAGTACTCTTTTCAGAAATATGAGCATAGAAGAGTGCAAGACTAAAAGGGCTTTATAGGTAAGGGAAAGGACTTCATCACGTTGGGTAGCTTTGCTCCTAACATTGTTTGCTTCTCTCCTTAGCATGCAGGAATTCTTTGGAAAAGCCATGGAAGGTGATTGGAATCTGCTTGGAGTCTTGGTCCCACACCCACATACTTGCAGTAGTGCGTCAAAGGTTGTGAAAGGAAACTAGGTTTTTTGCGGCGATCGTAAGGGAAAGAGCAGAGAAAAGTAGTACTAATTCTCTACGCGTTTGTATATTACTAGATGTACACGTTCCATATTAGAACATAAAATATTAACACTTGTATTATTTTATAGTCATCAATGTGTTTTGGAACTTGTAGAAGCTCATCCAAGATGAAAAATATATCTAAGGTGCATTAAATAGTTACAAAATAATACAAGTGTTAGTTTTTTTACTTCAAAATTTTAAATATAATTTTTAGCACAACTATTATACATGTGTATATATGTATGAATGCGTGTGCCCAATGTGTTCTTTCTCTCATATTATTATTTTTCATTTTTTTTAACATTTATTTATTTATTTTTAGAAAAGGCAAGTAAATGAGAGTGGAAGTAATGCTTCTCTCCCAAATATTAAATACCACTGCTAAGGCTAAACTTTGTAGCCTAGTGATTCGGATCCTATAACAGACGATAGAGGTGACAAATTCAAATCCTCCACAGACGTTGGAGATGATACTTAGTGGACTTTTAACTTGTTTAACTCGTTGTGGCCCAATTTTTTTGTAAAAAGATTTAGTTAGTTGTTTAATTTATATATTGAAGAGAGGTAATGTCTAGTTTAATGTTTAGCCTAGGACTTATGACCTATTAAAAAGGGGATAAATTATAAATTTATCCTCTTGTGGTTTGGCCCAATTGTAGTTATCCTCCATGGCTCCATGTAATTTAAATTTAAGCACTTTTAACTCCCGTTTTTCAGACAAGTTGCAACTATTAATAAGGATATAAAGATACCTAATTACCCCCATTGAAAGAAAATTTGATTTGATGGTAATGGTAGTTTCATTTATATTTAGTCTTAGATGAAAATGTTATCATACTAACTATAAGGAAAATATAATTATCTCGAAAATATGGTCTTGATTTCAGATTCCCATACAGAAAATAAATAAATAAAAACTCTTCACCAACATTTTATTCATGTGGTTGTCCAAATTTCTAACCCTTTTGGGCCCAAGGAAACATGGGAACATATAGGTCCATGACAACAGTAGAGTTACTCTACAACTCGAGGAGAGCATGGTGGTAATTGTAAAGGAATCAATCTTCCAAATACTTTGTAGTCAACATCAGAGTCCCTCATACCACCATGTTCATCACTTTATCCTTTCCAATTTATTAGGTACTGTGAAAGGCCTATCTATATAGGTAGGTAAGAGAGAAGGAAGCTTCATGGAAGGACCCAAGGGAGAAATTAATGGCTGTATGGAATGATGATGATAATTTCATGGCATACAAGTATAAGAGAATTTACTACGCAGATGGTAAGGAAGTTTCTTCAGCTACATACGGCATGATGAGAAGAGTTGTAGGGAAATTCACAGGAGAAGAGAAATGAGAAAAGATACGGCTCTGAAGTATGGAATTGTTAATCTAATATGAACATGAGAAGTTGGGATAAGGCTTACAAGAATATGCTTAAGAAAATCTTCCTACAAGCCCACAGAAACCATACAAAATGGGAATAATTTTAATTAGACTCTTCAAACTATCACTTTTTTTCACATATATACTTTATTACCACCCATAAAAACTATCTTAAACCAAAATAATAGTAATAAGTATAGAGAGCCCTAAACTATTAAAAAATTAAAAGGTACATATAAAAAAGAGTAATAATTCAGAAGGTTTAAGTGAAATTATCTTTACAAAATATAGAATAACCTGTCATATGTGAGGTGATCCAAGTGCATCTAGGTTAAATATATGTCCAGTTCTACAACTTCATGTTTTATGGTCTGGATAGCTTAATAATATTTCAAACAGAACAGAAAAAGGTTGAAGCTGATTCCAAGTAATTAGCACTTGATCTGGTGGTTAACATATAATAACAATTAAATATTATCATACTGCATCATGAAACTACAAGAATAATTATTCCATCAAGCGAGTAATCCTTGTGTTTGTTCTTTTACTTTCTGCCAAGAATCAATTTTTCAGAAGTAAATTGACAAATATCACATACTTTTTCTCTTTACACCCCTACTAACTCCAGCATCTTTGCCATTTATCTTCACCTTTTAAAAGAACCCCCCTTAAAACTAAGTGATCACTTACCACCGATTTTAATGATCACGTGAAGAAAGTTTAAGAAGTTCCAAAATTAGACATCATATGGTTAAAATCTCCAAAATAAAATTTAAAACTAGTGATCACTTAGAAATTCAAAAATTTCTTATAACGTGATATGGTTGATTACTGAGATTTAAAATGGATGGAAGACACTACTTACAGTGCGGATGACTACCTGAATTTGACATGCTCCTCTGGTTGACTGCACTGAAAGCCGGTGTAATTGCAGCATTACCTTCAACACTGAACAGCTATATCAATCTCCTCAGTGATTGACAACTTCATCTCTCAATAACAGATTTAGAAACTGTAGCCCAGCTATTGCAGCTCTGAACACTGGAGCTGGCCTGGTATCACATGCAGCGTCAAAATGAATAGACATGGTAACTAAGTATCCACAAGTAAAGTTTCTCCATGAATGCCGCAGAACTACTGGTGAACAAGTTAAATGTGAGAAAGAATAACCTAAATTCTAACAATGCCTGAAAATGGTACAAATGTGTGGCGATGGAGAGGTGGGGGATAAGGATGAAAAGAAAATTGATTTCACTATAACAAAAGCAATGTCCAATTTGGAAAGTTCATCTCTGAAAAAGGGTAACTCCAATTCCAGTAATGCCTGAGAACAATACAATGGGACAAAAATCCCCTAGCAGCTCCAAAACTTTCTTATCACTCAAAGATAACAATAAAGTTACAAAAATGCAATAGTTGGCGGTCTTCCGAAGCAGGTAGGAACCTGCAAGTTAGAGTCAAAGCTGATCCAAAAGGATCATGTTAGAAAATTGGAATGCGATGTTATCTTTCTTTACTCCTAAAAATGAGTTGACAATTCCCCGCAGAAAGACAAATCAACATCTAATCCATTAAAAAATGGGGCTGATAGGTTGTCACAGTACAACAGCGGCCTTCTCCTGAGATACAAGAGGAATAATATTTGCTATTAAAGGTTCATAATGGTCCGCTCCAGCACCACACCAACCTGTAAATGCAGAATGCAGTTAAAAATATTTGATAAAGCAAAAAAGGGAAAAAAAAAAAAAGATAGAGAGAACTTGAGTTCAGCAAAAACAAAACATAAGCATGATCCACACACACATGCTGTTGCTATTTGTGCCATCATCATCAACACACTGAGGCAGGAAAATTTTGAGGTTCTCTAAAGATATATGTGCTCTAAATACTTGATTAGGGGAAACAATCACAATTAGCAACTTAAAATGTGTACATCGCATGGTTACCTTTCCCAATGGAGACGAACCAATAACTTTTGGCAGTAGCAACCAATATCATGCTGCCAACTGTGCAACTTATAGATTCCATATACATGAATTTTTATTATTGTCTTAGTTTAGGAGATGAGCATGCAGCAGGTACTCACGTGTTGCAGAAACCAATTAAGTAGACGATGCCAACAGTTGTACTAACCTAGGAGTAGGAGGATAGATTACCCTGACTGAAACAGACTTCAATTCATTTTCTTTTTTCCTCCAGCACTTCAAAGAATAAATACTTCTAATTTCACTAAAAGCAGAGGAAAGTCATGTAAGCAACTACAAATAATCATTCTCAGGACACAAAATACAATGGTACATCCATGGTTTTGATGGAGGGACAGTTAAGCAATGCTATAAAATATCTATCATGACACTAAGCACCAAAGAACCACCGTTTATAAATGTGTGCACTTTTTTTTGCATATGATTTACCATCAGAAAAGGTCAACAAAGCCATTATATAGTAAAGCTAATACCACAGATCAAGAAAGTCTCACACCTTAATAGCATAAATTTATAAAACCAAAATTTATTCAACACATGATCTGGCTTATAGAAAAAAACTCCAATACAATATTAATAATATTAGGTACCAGATGGTGGTAAAAAAAGATGATGAGAGATTCCTACAAGATGTAAAGAATGTGTAAAAGATGGTGAGAGATTCTATTTGTGGAGTCAAAATGCACCTGTTCCCTTCATGAACAAAAATATTGGTGGCTCACAAATTTGGACCCTGGGGCGGTGTGGAAGAAAGAAGACACAATTGTCTTCATCTACCATGGCATCCGAGCCATGAGCTTGGACCTGATAATAAGAAAAGATGAAAGAAATTCAGAGGACAGATCCCAGTATGCGAAAATCTTCTGGATACATAAGAAATTGCATTAATGTTATTGTCTATTGGAACAAATTTTTTTCCAGCATTCAGATATATAACTAAAGTAATCTTGCTCATCCTTTTTGATTATTCTACGACAGTGATCTGGAGCAATTAATCCTATAATTGTTTACTTGAGCTTCCATAAAAAATGCCAAATAAATCTTTATGCTTTTCTTCCTTTCATAGTTTTGTTTGCCAACAAGAATTTTTCATAATTATAAAAAGAATCAAATATAGAACAGTTCAAGACTTCAAGTATCTTCAGTATATGCAGCAAATTACTTTCAGGGCAATGAAATAGTCTGACAGTCATAAAAAATGAAGAAAGCAACCAATGTGCAGAACCCACTTAAGATCTGTAACAAAGTGATACATGATTTCCGTTAGCTGTGAAACAGTGAGATCTCAAGCAAATTTTGATCGTTGAATGTTTGTAGTAATAAGATTGCTACCACTTGAGAGAATTTTGTGGTGAACACAAAACAAACTTGCAGTTCAAGAAAATTGGAAATTCACCAAATTCTTCATAGTCTCACCACATATACTTCTCGTTTAAACTCTGTTGCCAAACACTCAATAGCAATGTCATCCCCAAATGCTGCAGCATGGCCACCCCGGTTCTCATCTATGCTCAATAATCCCTCCTCTGTGTATTGCAACGTTATGATGTCATAATCATCTTCCACTGAGCCAGAGATAGACATGTACTTTGCCCAACTAGACCCATCATTCACAGCAATGCATCTCTCCTTGTAAATAGACTCTGCGGCCACCTCCCTGCAATCAATATTAAAGGTATAAACGATAAATCCAGTGTCATAGATTTGATCAAGTTCATGAGGATTATTGCAATCAAAAGAATACCATAAAGGCCATATAATATACACTGACAATCATATAAGACATTTAACATTAGAATGTGGTATAGTATAGCTCCACAAGATTGATGAAGTGTGAAGCAGAATATGTTACATCAGTAAAGGAAGTCTAGCTACACAAATGATAAATTGTGTCAATAATAGCAGTAATGACCTTAACTATACACAGTTATGCAATTAACTCATGTATGTATGAAAGTTATTATCACTTCTTATAGTTTTCCACTTTTCTTGACTGTTCAAATGTTCGAACAGTGTGACAATACCACATCTATATAGGGACCATTTACCAAACTCGTATCATGTCAAGCTCAGTTCAGACTTCAGACAAATATTTTAGAATATAAATCATACTGAGTTTGATCAGCCTGTCTTGTCCCAGTCTAAACATGACCAGAGCCCACACCAAGATCAAGCCAGTCTAAGTTAACCCAACCAAACACAGGCTTGTACTAGTGTAAACACAATATCCTACTTCGTAAAGTCACCTGACCTCAGCACATCTCCATCCCCCATGTGAAAGTCTCTCACTAAGTAATATTTTAACACAAAACTAGGTTCTTCCACCTCCTGCACAGCCAGCTCAATGACAAAATGTCTATAACCCCCCAAAAAAAAAATTTATAGTAGAAATAAATCCCACATGTGGTCAAACATACGCCAAACGCCAGAAAAAATTGGATACGATACACCCAAGTACAAACCTTTCCTCCCATATTTACTTTCATATTTTTAACCGCGTTGAAAATCTTCATAAGCATATCATATTACAGTTCCAGAATGCGTGCGACATCAAATATTTAAGAAAAATCAGAAATAAAGCAAGAAATAGCACGAACAATAAAACTGGTACCCGACATAGAAGCAGATCTGATAGCAGCATAAATTTCATTTTAAAAAAGACAAAAAATGGAACATAAAAAGAGTGAATCACGAAATGGAGGGAAAGGATACCTGAGAAGCCCTAGATCTACAAGCTCCTGGATCGCGGCATCCAAGCCCTCGCGGTCCTCCTTCCTTGCGAGGAGCTTCACATCCTGGACGACTTGGATTCCCCACCCGGCCTTCAGATCTGGCGAGTAGAGGTGCCGGATCGCCGCATCCACCGCCGCCTTCCCCTCCTCCGCAGCAGCACCGCCGTAGTCCTCTACGAACCGCCTCACCGTCCTCTGCCTCAGCTCCCTCGCCCCCACCTTCGATCCCATCGCCTTCCTCGCCGCCGTAAACAAGCAGTTCCCGTCCGCCTCCACGTCGCCGCCGTGATCCAGCCGGAAAACCACAGCCAGTGCCCCCGCATCGGCTGGATTTTTCCACGCCACCCCCCTCTCCGAGATTCTCTCCAGGCTCCGCCGCTGCTGGTCCTCCAATCCACGCACGGATCCCCATCCAAGTGCCGGCGCCAGCGGGATCGGGCTCGGATCCGGCCACTGGATCTCCGGCGGCGGCGCCGGAGCTAGGGTTTCGGCGACGGCGCTCGAATCACAGAGGAGCTTCCCCATCTACTAGGGTTTCGTTTCCCCCTTCTTTGCCTTTTTCCCCCTTTTTTTAATTCTCTTCCTGTGCAATTGGTGTGTGAGAGAGAGAGAGAGAGAGAGAGCATAGCCGTTATAGACGAGAGGGGGAAGGTGGGTTGGCGGATGCCACGTGTCCAAATGCCACCGGCTGATTTGTGGGAGATGCGTTAAGATGGGCCGCCAGGGCACGATGCCAACTATGTATCCGTTGGTTGCGGCTTTTACTCTTTTGCCTCGGTAACCGAGTGGTCTCTCTACGGCCTCTCCGCCAGATGAAAAAAAAAATGTACACGTGCGACTGGAGACAGCTGGCACGTTTTGACTTTGACTGGCCGGGGCCGGGGGTAGCTAAAAAGGTTTGCAGATCCGTTTAGTTTCGTCATTGGCCGCGCAAGTGAGTTTGGTGGGAACAAGATGGTTGATCGATCATTACGTGGCGTCAGGTATTAGGTTTTAGAAGTCCGGATGGGAAGCCGGAAGTTAATACAGTTGGATTATAATACAAGACTGAAACCCAACGGAAGGCCGCCAAATAAGCCGGTGTAACATGTTGCTAGAGGGAAAGAGGAGACTGTTCCGATATTGCCATATTAGTGTGGATGGTAGTATCATTATTCATAGGTATTTTTTTCATAACCAAAGAGTATCAGTTTTGGGATCGGCTCCAATTCTAAATAATTATTATGGAGAAAATTATTTAATGGTTGATGATAACACAATGATTTGGCTTGGTTGATGGCTCAGTTGTGTGGTTGGTTTAGAGAAGCAGCTTGATAGTGTAATAGCTTGGAGTAATATTTCAGCGACGTTTAGTTTGGCTAAAGCTTGATAGAGCTTTAGTGCCTTTGTATCTAGAAATTATTGACTCTTTGTTTAGCCCACATTTAGCTTTTAGGCTCTTAAATGATCAAAAAAAGAAAAAATGTGGCGATGGTAGTGCAACCGATCAGGGTACCACCCACTGTTAACTTACGAGTTCACAAGTTCAAGTCCATCTCTAAACAAATTTATTGTGGATAAATTATTTAAATATTAGTGGCTTAGCTTAATGGCTCGACTTGACTCAATTTAATGGCTCAGTAGTGTGCCGGCTTGGAAGAGCAGCTTGCAGCACAATGACTTGAAGCTTAGATTTGATAGCTATGTTTGTTGACTAAAATTTAATAATGCTTAAGTTCCTTTGTATCAAAGAAGTGTTGGCTCTTTATCTAGCCTATATTAGCATTCAGGTTCCTAAATGATAAAAGAAAATATGGGAGTTGCATCGAAAATATTATCGTGGAGACCGGTAGGAAATGATCAGTCAACTTTAGCTACTTATTCCCTAAAAAAACCGTTAGATGCTTACAAACCACATATTTTACCTATATCATAGAGCATGCACCTGAGAATACTACACCCAACGCTTTTGGATGACACACAGATTGTAGCGGACATCAAAGACTGATGCATGTGGAGTGCGAATAGACTTATTCAAGAGGTGGGCTGGACCTTGCCTTTAGCATTGCCTCCTTTATGGTGGGTGAGCCTAACATAGCTAACTCATGGATATAGTGGCCACACCTTAGGGGAGAGCCCACAACTAAAGCCATGTACTCCTTTCTTCTTCCACCAATATTGGAATGGTGGGAAGTTTGGTACAAACTCTGGCATCTTTCGAGAGCGCCAAGAGTAGTCACATTCTACTGGAAGCTATTTTGAAACAAGTTGCCAATTAAAGAGTATCTATACAAACGTTGTATAACCTCGAAGGAGAATTGTGCACTTTGCAGCTTACACACGGAGACGACAATCCAAATGTTGTATACCTGTAGCTATGGGAGGAGCTTAGACTTCTCTATTGAAGTTTTTACAAGTAGGCTCGATATGGCTAGTTGGCACGAAAACCAAATAAGGATGGTGGGTTTGAGGCACTCGTTGCTACCATGCTATAGTCCATATGGAATCAAATGAAGAAGGCTACCTTTAGCGGGGCAGCTGCAAACCCTTGAGCAATAGCAAGGCTAATCAGGCCGCTGCATTAGTAAAGAACTACATAAAAGAAGATAAAGTGAAAGACGCTACAAATAATAAATTCAGGCAAAGCATTTGGCGGAGGTCTCTGGACACAGGATAGATCAAAGTTAATACTGATGACTCTTATATTGAGGGAGCTTATCAAGGAGGTTTAGACGTGGTCATCCGAAACTCGAGGGGTGACTTGGGAACCTTCCACCAATGAGTCCCCCTACAACTAGAACATTGTGCCATCATACTAGAATGATGCTGGCGATCTAGGAGTACCACTTGGATGTTGAATTCGACTGTTTGGAGGTAATCAATTTGCTAAGATACGATGGAACGAGTTCACGGAGAGTCATGAATTTGGTTGCATAATGTCGTAGCTAGCATTAGGATTTAGGAATATAAATTTATCGTGTGTTTAGAAAGTGCAATTGGCAAGCTGACCGGATAAACCAACGAGGTAGGTTGTATATTGACATATGTATTCTTGAACCTAAAGTTCCATCCTACCCAGAATTTTGTATACTTATCCTTCAGTATGCCCGGCAGCCTCCATCCCAGAGGAGGGACTAAGCTAAATACAGCCCCTTTTACTAAAGAAAAGAAAAGAAAACAAGTAGTTGCACCGTCTTTTCGGACCACAATTCGTACCGTTGCCAACGAGATATTATCTGGCGTCTAAGGTTGGATGCCACGTGGTGTCATGTCACATCGTCCCGTGTCACCGTGGTGACGAAGCTTCCCGAAGCACCGGTCAGACGGACTGCAAAAAGGTAAGCAGTACGTAAAATTGCACAAAAAGGTAGTGATTAATATTCCTATCATGCTTTATTGTCTCATTAAAGAGATTTTTAAATAACAACTCATACTATATCATTAATATTCCTCTCTCTATGTAGATTTTGTAATTATATCTCTCTCTTTTTTTCCTTATAAACTCCACGGAAGAGTAATTTAAATATTTTTAAATTATATTTAAAGTTAATAGATCTCGTCGATGCCTTTCCATTGGAAAATAGTTACCCTTGTAGGACTACGACGGGTTATACTATGTTTTGCAAAATAAAATCCTATTATTTATTTATTTATTATTCACCCTATCATTACTCGTTACCTTTGTAGTAGAAAATTACTATATAAATGAGTTAAATGAGCTCTGTAAATGTGTGTGTAAAATGAACTTAAGATTATTCCGCTTATTATTGCTAGGTAAAAATTAAGTCAAATATTTTTAAGATATTGAAGTAAAATATAAGAGTCGAATAATAAACATATAGTAGGTAGGGTGTAAATGATCAAAATTTCTAATTGAAATATTAAGGGATTTTCTATCATGACTGAGAGGAATCTTATGTTATTATCAAACCCGGATATAGATATGGAAAAGGCCCATTCTAAATACGTGCTCTATAATTATTTGAATTAATTGGAATAAAACTTGTACTCCTATTTAAACAGAGAATCAAAGAATGCAACTTGAGATTGTAGTTTATGAACCTATCACTTATCAGTTGGTCTCAAAACATTAAACTGAAATTTATGATTATGAAGCACATTCCACTGCATGCGAAGAAGAACAGTATCTCATGCCACAATATAACTTTTATTCCTCAGATTCTAGAGACATATATTGGGAATTTCCCACGGATGAATTGGGAGTACTACTGCCCCCCCTTTTTCCCTCTCTGCGCACCAGAAGATGAAAGGAAAAGGCGGACTCAGGTGGAAGCAGGCAATCTGGACTATGAAATAATGCTGAGTATACTAAGAACATACACACCAAATAGAGTGACATCTTTACATAAGAATAAGCCACTAGACTATCCCAACTTGATCTCTCTCTGAGAAGGATGTTACTGTTGCCACATACCTTCTCCAGAAGAGAGAGTTCACTGCATAATGCATATGTAAGGGAGGAACTGCACACGCAACTGCATAAGTATACCAACTTAAATAATCTTATGACTGCGCTACTGAGGCTCATGTGCGAGTGCGTCCGTAAAGGTTGGCATAGACGATCTTCGTCCTATGAACAAGAATGAGGCTTAAGACTACTGCAACAATGCAGAATGCTGACATAATTAAGGAACTGAGGAAGAAGCAAATAGCCCCCTCACACTTTAGAGGTTCGTCGGCAAGAAGACTTGTGCCTGGGAGT
This sequence comes from Typha angustifolia, assembly GCF_048772165.1. Lineage (NCBI taxonomy): Eukaryota > Viridiplantae > Streptophyta > Magnoliopsida > Poales > Typhaceae > Typha > Typha angustifolia. The sequence continues at coordinate 4,258,311 of NC_133239.1, forward strand.
AAGGTCCAAAGTGAGGACACCGAATTCTGATGCATGTGTGCTTGTTTCTCTGCTTCATAGTCATATATGCTACTCGCAATAAGACCGGAGAAGATTAATGAGCCCGCAGGATTGGCTACTGTAAGAAAATTATACAGAGCTCCAAAGTTTTTCAATCCAAACAGCTCAGAAGCAGCAGCTGGCACGATAGCCCAATGAGCTCCATATCCGAGTCCAATCAGCAAAGTCCCTATGTGCATTGTTCCTGGCCAAGCCATAGCGAAGAGAAAGTGTCCGATTGCCATGCCGATTTGCGCCACAGCCAAAGCCACTGGCCTTGGATATGCATGGTCTCTGATAAGGAAAGAATAATGTATTAGATAGGAAAGATTTAAGAACTTAACTCAGAGGTTACCCGAAAGTTTGTACTGAATTACCAGAAACATGGCAAGTTTGCTACACATTTTGCTAGTAATGCTTTTACCAATCTAAGGTAATTTATCCTTTACAAACTCCTTTTTCCCTTTCTCATTTTACAGGAACTAATTATGATTGTTATAGAATAAGAAATTTTGATCTGCGATGATGAATCTTACATATCACGATCTATCTCTCTCAGTTCACAATCTTAACTTGAAATGCAAATAAGAAATATAATCATTTAAGTTGTAAAATTTACAAGATCAATGTAAAAATCTATTTTCTGTAAGTGTTAAGCTATGTCTTAATTCAAAATTACTAGCATTAGTGTTCATACAGAAGGAAATAGTGATAGAAGAGAAATTCCGTGTTTCTAAAGGAAAAGAAATATCATTAGATAGCTGGAAGCATGGATCCAAAATTGTAATGAAATGATGGCCATACCTCACAATGATCTCAGAGAAGTATCCACCTCCTACGCGGCCAAGGAAGTTCCAGATGCTGATCATTGATACAAAGATATGTGCCTCCTCATAACCTAAGGACTGGCTCATTTGACCTAGGTTATCAATTACTGTCAAACCAGATCCTGAACCTAATAGAAGTGAGATAAAAATAAGCCAAAAGTCTGCCTTTATCAATGCCTGCGTCAAGGTGAAGTCCTCCCCTCTGTGTGGCCCTCTCCTCTTCTTGACTCTAACAGCACCATCAGCTGCAGCTTGAAATAATTTTGCTTGCAACTGCGCAATCCGTTTCTGCCTTTCCAAGGCCGGCAATAAGTCAACTTCCTTAGGCTTTTCATCTTCGACTTCACTTAGAATGACTTCCTGTTGGTTGACGCTTTCTCCTGATGTACTCGTCTCTTCTTTTGAAGGCTCAGGTAGCAAAAACTCTTCCATAGGGGATACAATATCAAAATGAAATGACAACAGTATAGGAACAATAAGAGGAATCACTAGGAGGAAGAGAAGCATCACAGTGAAGACTACAGTCACTGCATGGCTTAAGTCCACTAAGTCTTCTACAAGCATGACACCCATCAAATAAGCTGCGAGAAGCACACAAACGCTATATATGAACATGAAACTAGATTTATCTGAAGCCCGTACTTGTCTGTGGCCTCTGACAGGTCTAACAATGAACATCAAACCAATAGCCACCATTGATGGCCCAACAGCAACCATGAAGATGAGTGCAGCATGATCAGGTGTGTGCATCATTGCGAATATCTGAGTCAGAATTGCACCACTGAGACCTGCAAATCCTTTCAGTATTCCAACAACAGGGCCTCTGCTCTTAGGGAAATTTTGTACACACGAAACTAGTGCAGCAGTGTTGAAGTAGGTCTCCCCATTTGTTCCTATAAAGATAAGAATACACATCTGCAGAACAGATAAAAATGGGTGCAAGAAGTAAATACTTCGGTTTAAGAACAACATAAAATAGCACTAATCATTAAAAAAAAAACGTATAGGTAATATGATATATTTGCATAAATTTCAATAGGAATCTAGAAGGGCCAGTTTAGCTCCTAAATCGATGAAGATTATCTAGATAGTGGGAAGGAACTGATGGGATAAATGATTCAGTGGTCAGTGATTGTTTATATGTCTACAATTTGTAAATAAGAAATTCCTAGATATCAGAACATGCTATGGCAATAGGAAAATCTCCAGCAGAGTTGAACATCTAGTTTGTTACACTAGCAGAAAATATTGACTAACAACAAGATAGGAGTAGTATTGGGGCCAAATTGAGTAGAATTCAAGTAAATTCACGAAAGAAGTAAAGCTTATTTCCTCAGAACATAAACAAGTCCTGGATGAAAAAAGAAGAGCATGATGGGATTGAATGTGAATCAATAATCTCAACCAACATCATTTAATCGATATAAACACATAGATTTATTCTTATCATAAATTTCTGTCATGATTCCATGAAAATCCGGACAAGAAAAATTGGAACAGTTAACCTTCGTTGTAAAATTACACAGATCATAACAATTCACCAATTTCTTAGTTCCAAACTGGAAAGATAGCAATTGAATTTCCACTCACCCCCCACAGAGGCAAAGCTGGCGATCTCCGGGTGACGATGAGCCAAACCCAGCCATACCCAATAAAATTCTTCAGCGCCCCAATGAAGAGAGTGGCCCAAAGTGGCAGGATCTCCGACAAGCTCCCGGCGAGGAACCCAACACTATCGCCGAGATCTTTGGCCACGCCGAGGCGGGCGATCTGGCGCTGGTTGTAGCCGAGAGAGATCTTGATCACTGGAGAAAGGCTTCCAAAGAGGTACCCAACTCCCGCAACGGACTGCACCCACATTGCAGCCACAAAAACTAGCCATCTATTGTTCAAAAATTGCCCCAGTCTTCCTTCTGACTTACCCATCTGCTCTTAGAGAGAGAGAGAGAGAGAGAGAGAGAGAGAGGAAGAAAAAGAAATCCAAGGAATTGAGAAAAATATGAGATTTTGATCTCTTTTGAGCAATACCAAGATGGAAACTTGATGCTAAGATTATCCGAGTTGAAATATTTCTCCTTTTCCAACCTCACGCAACTCTTCCTTTACCTCTTTTTCCCAAGAATACCTTCCTTTCTTCGCTCTTTCTAAATTTAGGAGCGAAATGGCCACAAGGGAGCTGTTTTGAGATGGGGTTGAGATTTAGACCTCCTCGAAAACAAAACAAAAAGAACAAAAAAAAAAAAAGAAGAAGAAAATTGAATCTTGGTGGTCTAATCGAAATGGATTTTCGGAGTTGGGTGATAAGTCGGGGAGTTCTTCTTCTTCACATCATCTGGGAGACGACCCAAATTTTGTTGCGGAAGGAGAAAGGAGCAGCCGAAGAAGAGCAGGAAGAAAGGCAGCATGTGGTCGGAGTTTTATAACAAGAGACGACGCTAAACCGGGCGCAGTTTTCACCGGAAACTACACGACTGCCATCGGCGTATGACAACGGTGCGCACAAAAGGCAGGCGCGTAAGAGAGCACGTGCTTCTTGAGGGACGACCTTCACATGTCAATTTCCTCGCCAGCTGGCGGCGATGAGTAGTAAATAATCGGCGCTCTTTTCTCTCAAATAGTGAGTGCGTTTTTAATTTTCTCTCTTTTAATTTCATTCTTATTTTATTATTTTTTTAACGAAAATAGTGTGGAGGTAAAGATAAGAGCAAAAACGTAGCCAACCTTATCTTTGGGAAGCCAATAGGGCCCCAATATTTAATTTCGCCGAATAATATAAAACCAAGTGGCCATGTTGGTTCGATGTAATGTGCTTTTAATTGTCGTGTGTTTGTGAATGTAGAGTAGAATAATATTATTTACAATAAATAGGTCTAAATTTATGGCGCCTAGGATATTATTTATAAGGACATTATAAGTAACCTAATGTATTTTTCCTAATTACACGCCACATGAGAAATTATATTTATTAGTAATAAAAAAAATAATATTAAATATGATTATATTATAAAAAAAGCCCTCTTAATTTACAAATTGCAATTAAAGAATAGTGGCAGCTGGGGTGGGTAAATGCAAGATTTTGTAGTCAATCAGAAGAATGAGTGTCATTGGCTCACATTTGGAAAGCGATCATATGAAAGCTATATATATATATATATATATATATATATGCCATCAAGGTTGGATTCCAAAGAGATTGGAATCTTCACAGCTTAGTTTGGTGGACAAAATAAAAAGATTAGGCCCCCATTGTCTAACTTTTAAGTCCTCCATTAATTGGACATTTGGTGGACAAAATTAAAAGATTAGGACCCATTGTCTAACTTTTAACTCAGTTTAATTGGACATAGACTGAAGCAAGACAAACCTTTATTAACCTTTAGCCTAACCCTAAATTACTATTGCTCTGCCCGGCCTTTGTTTGCTTTGAGTTTAGGAAACCCCTGAATTAGTTCGGAGACCTCTAATTTTATTCAATAACTAAATTTTGTTTTTATATCTATTCAAATTTATTCTTTAAAAAATTAATATTAAAAGGTAAAATTAACTAATCAAAGTCATGAATTAGCCTCAAAGTGATCAATTTAATGATTAGGAAGCAAGATTCCTTTCTTTCTTTTCCTATCTATCTAAGTGGAGGGACCAAAAGGTTTAATAGTCTTCAAAAGGTGGTCAATTCTTCTCACACAGGCGGCTAGTTAGACTTATTAATTAATAAAAGAAAGGCCTATTCATGGATAAAAAAGTTATCCATGCCATCATTAGATTTATCTTTTGGTGGACACTATCATGGGTCTTTAAAAATAAAAATAAAAGTTATCTCTGGTTGGGAGTTAAACTAGTGGCATTTGGCATGAAGATAGTGGCATCCATCATTTTGTAGCCATAGAAGGGAGCTCAAAGACTGGCCCCATATTTCACTTTCATCTCATGAACAAAATTAAAATGAAAAAGAAAAGTAAACTATATTTTCATCCATATAGTATGATCACAAGAATAAAAATGCACCCTTCTAGAAGAGTGGCTATTGTAATGCTATTTTTTTATTAAAAAAATTCTATATAAAAAATATTAGTTATATTAGATAGTTGAGTATTATTAGGATGGTGAGAGGTATCAAAATGTTCTATAAAAAAAAAAGATACATAAGAAGATCTAAGTGTAATTAATCCTTTAGAAAGATAAATTATATACTTTTATTTTTTTTAAGGGTATATTGGAATACCAAGTCATAGTTTAGATGCGGAATGTATAATTAAATATAAAAAAAAAGGGTCACCAAACTCTGTGGAGATATAGAATCTATGGGAATTTGGGATTTCACATCTATCATCTAATCTAAGTGGTAATCAATTGACCAGGAATTAGAATCCAAATTAGAATCTTTTGGAAGAAGATCTATAGTTTTTTCTTCTTCATAAGATCGGTATCTTTCTTGCATATCATCACAAGATCCTCGTGCCAATAAAAATAATAATATTCTTCCTAAAATATTATATTTAGTGAGACAGAAACTTATACATCTCCTCCATGTTATTGGACACACTCAACTAATGCAAGATTTGTTCATCAAAATGGCCCCATTTATTATATATATAGACAAAAAAATATTTCCAAGTATCTCATTAGATATGCTTTGATGCAAGATAAGAATACACCAATAAATTAAGGCATACTTTTGTTTAGACATATGAGTTACCACCATTTTTTAAGTACTCTTTTTATTTTCTTTTAATCTAAATAGATTCTTCGAACTAAAAAAAAAAATTATTATATAGGCATCCTGAATTAAGAATTTTTCTTAATTCTAAAGATATATGTCAATAAAAAATTATAAGATAATAAGTTGATCTAAGTGGAATTAATCCATAAATTAATGAATCCCTTGTGTTACATAAAGAAAATGATTAGGCTAGAGCTTTATGACATTAGGTGGCAAGTCAATCTAATTAAGAGGCTTAATGTATTTGTAATTATGCTACAAAAGAGAGGGGTTTTGTCTACCCTAGAAGATGACTAAGTGAGCCCCACCAAAAGAATAGTTTGTAGGTTTGGGTGTAAGAATTGTCAATTGTCTAATCTTGAACATAAAATCCAACCATTCAAACCCAAAAATCTTGGACTTTAATGTGTGAAGAGTAGCATCTAACATAATTTAGGAAAATTAATTCAAGATATCTTACCTTCTACTTTTATTATCATTCAATCCCTGTGGTTTGCTTTTAATTTCTTTCTTTATCGGTTGTTATTAAATTAAATCTAACGCAAGATAATTTTATAATAATTAAAACAAAGTGCACGAGTAACGTGTTGATAATAATAAAAATAAAAACATAAGATGCTTTTGATAAATTTCCATAGTCTATGTTCTATTTTTATTCTACATTTTACTTTCAGCTATGGATTTGGATTCCTACCATCAACTAATCAAAGAGATATAAGTTACTTGTCTCAAACACTTAATCAAAGATTAAGATTTAATGACAGAAGCTTGTCTGAAAAAGTCAAAGTCTGCAGTATTATATACGACTGTCGATAAGCAACAAAGCTTTACAATTTGGCTACGCCAAACAAAAGAATATCTAGTTTTGCTTAGAAGTTTGGTCGAGATGTTTGACCGATTCGTTTGTCAAATTTGGAGATAAAAAATTCTAATCTCGAGTGCTTAGTGCTAATTAGAAGCCTAATTTGTTTAAATATCTGACATTAGAGGGGTTGGCTATGAGCTTTCTAAACGAGTCTAATGATATGAAAATGGCGAAGCTTTGTGCCATTAGATTTCTTTTAAAAAAGAGTTAGGGATTAAACCCTAATTAAACTTTCATTAGGATCTCGGAGCATCTAAAATTAATCACATAATAATTTTTAAATAAAAAAATCTAGTTTTAAGAGAATGTATATAAAAATATGCAATATAATTTTAAATGGTCTAAGTATAATTATCCTTTTTAGTTGAGACCTAAGTTTATATCTCTCTCATGTCATGAAATAAATAAAAATGCAAGGCTAAGGTGTAAGTAAGGGTAGAAGCATTAATGGTGAAACCTTGTAATCTAGATTACGTGTGCCCTAATTATTTAACCTAATTAATGTGTGTCCTATGTATATGGCTATATCTTTATCATCTTTTATAAATTATAGTACCTAGGAGGAGCATTCAATGTGGTTGGAAGCATAGGAGTTGTTGGAGATCTCACCGTAGCCCAACAAAGTGTTATTCGTATGTCACAAGTACTACTACGTCCCTCAAATTTTAAGTACTACTACCGAGTACTACGTCTACGTACCTCAAAAATAGTTTATATTGTTTTACAGGAAAACATAAAAGAAAACTTATATTGGAAAAATAATATGGCCCGTAGAATCTTAATATAAAACTAAATTTAAATATAGTTTTACTTAGATTATTTGTCATGTATACTTAACTATGATTTAGAAGGTGTATATTATAAAAAAAAAATTAAGAAGTGTATGCAGTTAAAATGGTAGTTCAAAAAATCTAAATAAGATTATTGCTTACATTAATTGCATATTAAACAATATATAACATATTTTCATATAGATTTTTTTTTTCTTGATATTGTCTACTAATAAACTAATTTATTTGTAAATTTAAAAGCATTCAAATAGCACTTATTCACATCCATTATCTAAATAATTCATAGGACTCAATTATGTAAAGGACGATATAAACTAAAAAAGAAAAACGAGTAAGAGATGTTCAGTATGATCAGATAAGTTAGCTCTGACCTTGAACAAATATGTAGTTTGGCTAATATGATGAAACTGGGTAAAAACATTTTGAACTACTATAAGAACTATTACGATGGGGCTATAAAATCAAGGGGGAACTAATATTCTACAAGTACAATACATCTGAATGTAGTCTCAGCTTTCAATAAGCGAAATCATTAAGAAATATAGATAGAGGAGCAAGTAAAAACATTTCAGACAACAAGAGAACCATGTAATCCATCTAAAACCTCGGAATCAAAAGATGAATAAGTGACTACAGTGAGAAAATTTGGCGAAACTCGTGGATATATCATCTCAATCAGCAGCGAGATCCACAGGCTCCAGGGCTCCACCATATTAATCGGCTACATACAAATCATCTCTTCTTAAATCCATATTTCTTCCGTTCATAGAATAGATCTGTCTTGGCACTCCCCAGATTCACAATCTTAGGGCACCCATCTCGGTCCTTCTCCTGCTGCGTACACTCTTTGCAGTAGTAGGCATCAGATATCCCGACACCTCCACATATGACGCACCTTCCCTGGAATGAACCATAGTTGCACTCATCGCAGACACGCACGAGCGTGCATGGGCGCACATATGAATCACAGATGACACACTTCCCATCACACTTCTCACATAGGCGGCCAATAGCAATTCCAGGCTGCTTTCGGCACATAATGAGATCGGGATGGTGCTTGGCCATAATCTCTGGATGTAATGCTAGCAGTAAAATTCCTGCATAGGGAGTAAGTTTCAGGTTGATCATCAGAACCATATCTAATAGTTGAAAGCAACTAACTAATGCACTTCGTCCAGTTCTTAGCCTAACGGTTAAAATAATCTGCAAACAAAGAACTGAAATTAGAAGCTCTGACTTGTGCTTTTAGTGCACCTTCAACTTTCACTATTACTTGCTTGTTTCAGATATATTTTGTTTAATGTAGGATACATATTGAACAATCAAACTCTCAAGGACACTGGGTATCTCCAAATCTTCATAAATATGTGGCTAATATACCAGAAAATATACCTGGCTTTGGCAAAGAAAAAATCAATAGGATATGAAGTGTCATGATGACTACTTATTGAGCATGTCCACATTGATTCCACTAGGGACTTTCCAGGTACTCTATGACCTGCTTCCAGTAATTGCTATCATAATTTTCATAATTTTGTAAGATGAGCTTCAAGAGTGATACAAACCATAGAATATCTCTCCAAACACAATAGGCCATATCAAGTCAGTCAAGACAACTCTGTTAAATTGATACAAGCTGTGGAACACCTCTTGAAATATAAAATGTCATTATTTTATAAAATGAACATCAAAATTTAGACAAACCATAGAATAAATCTTCAAATACAAAATAGCGTATCGAATAATTCATCACAAGTCTGTACAATATACAGGGGCCCATAGTCACCACTATCACAATAATTATTTCATTAACCAAGAATCTCTAGGATTCCAGCTGAATCAATATGCTCTATTTGTGAAGTTCCAAATCCCTCTAGTGCGACCTTTCTAGATTATGCCTCTTCTCACTTCCAAATGCATGAATGGAAAGCCAGGAAGCATGGATACTTCTACTAGGAAAAGAAAATAATACAAGCCCACAAGCAAAAGGAAAGACAAGAGGAAAAATAGAGATTTAGAGGGTGAGTAAGAGGAGGGAGAAATAAAGGTAGAGGTAGAGAGAAAATTGAAGAATTCTACAGCCGCATGAGACAGAGTAGAGAATTCCTTCTATCACCACCAATTCCACATATTTATCCAATCATGCAATCCTTCCATGACTGGATTTGGGACCTTATTCAAGAATGTTCCCTAGCCATTGGATAAAAACCAACAGCTTAGATGCAACAGAATAAGAGTATCACAAAAAATAAGATTAGAGATCATTCAATCAAGATTTTACGATTTTAAGCTAATATCCTACAATCCATATTGCAATTTTGACAAATCCATGTGCAATAGAGGCATGAAAATAAGCTTCAAAAGATGTATCTTAAAGGCTAGGTTAGCCAATGGAGGGTACTATAATTGACAGCGAAAATTAGTCTGCTCTTTAAATCCATGCACTCAAATTTCTAATTAGTAGCATTAACAGTTCATAGAAGTGGAGAAATGGGGTAAGGAAAAGAGAGATACCAGGCCATTAAGGATATAGTGGCTGGGAAGAAGGATGAAGCAAACATCTATACGGCTGTCGTAAACTATTTGAAGAGAGAAGAGAAAGAATAAAATAGGAGGATACATAATCTGTAACAAACATAAACGGCCAATAAAAAGGAAATGAATAATGTTTCAGTTAAGTTGCCTAGGATTATATTTCCAGTCTTAGTCTAGAGTCCTAAACAGAGTTAGTTGGACACAACTGAAGAGTAGCCTAGGACTCAATTTGAAAGTTACTTGACTCCCACAAGGAAACAAGACCTTCAAAGTTCAAATTGTCAGATTATGTAACTGCTACAGTTCTGACTACAGTAACTGGAGAGTAACTGCTATAAAAGATGTGCCATAGCAAAATCAGAATAGTTCTTATTACCTAGTCATAGGTTTTTTAGTCTAAGTGTTGTTAGTGATTAAATTAAGATAGTATGAGAAACCCACACACTAATTCTATGCTAACTCAAAATACTTATTGGCTAGTTGAAGAACTAATTTAATAAAAAAACAACTGAGTTAAAAGAATGGTAGGCAGACCAACCTAGAAAACTTTTGGAAGAACTTCACAGAGGCATTACAAATTGGAGTGCTAGAGGTTTTTTTCTAATACTTGATAGGATTGTTACAAAGTGACCTCCTTTTCTCTATGACAATCCTTCAGCATTTCACCTCCATATTCCCCATCCCACCACCCACAGGCAGTTCCATCATCACCCTCCCCCCATTTCACCCTTCCTCCATTCCGACTGGCTCTTGATGCTAGTTCCACCAATGGCTGCGACAACGTAGATGTAGTGACTGACTTAGAAGAGTTTTTAAGGTTTTGACATAACCTAGAGTGACTTTCAGCTTTTCCACTTCCTACAACCAAAATATCGATCTTACAGAAAGTGTAATGATTCAAAGAACAAGAACATGGGCAGCTATAAAGTGCATCAGAGTTATTTCCTGTAAGTATCGCGTTAGCTCCCCCTCTCTCATTTTCCCCCTTATTAGACAGAGTTTGGTTGCAAGAAGTGGGACTTGCAAGTGTGAGTCTTTTTTTGTACTGCTAAATTATTACTTTGTATAAAATAGAGAGTATAAATCATTGTATTAAAAGGCTGCCACTGGTGGCAGGCGGTCACCCACCGCCTAGCGCCTACGCGAGACAGAGGGGAGATTCGCCGTGCGACGCTCGCCGTTACTGTTGAGAGGGGAAAGAGCTCGAGCTAGGGCTCGTTCTGGTTAAGGAGATGGTTTTTTTTTTAGCTCTACCCGATCCGCCAAGCCCGCCAAATCCAGGAGAAGTAAAATTGATCTAACCTTTTACATTCACGCTACTTCGAACAAAACCTTTTCCTTTCAGACAAGGATATCAGTTTATGATCTTAACGAAGACGAAATAGAACAATGAAATGAAACAAGAACGATGATCTCCACTAGGTTATTCAACATCTGAAGCAAAAGAAAAAAATTTCAACCCTAACTTTGATCGTAAACAGAATAAATCTCACCTTAAAATCCCTGGGGAATCCTGCCGGAATGAGCTACTCAAATCCCAACCCTCCCAAACGGAAGCCTATATATATATATATATATATCTATCTATTTAATCTTTACCCCTTCCCTTTCTCCAGAACAAACAAGAACCCTCCTTCGTTCTAATGTTCCTCCGGAACTGCACCAACAAGGGCGCTATCCACGTGGCAAAATGTTATTAAGCTGCCTGTCTTTTGGCGTACGAAATATTACTTTGTTACTATCCTCCGCGATACAGTAGAACACGTCACCCCCCCCAAATTCTAGGGTTTTGGATGACCTTTTTTTGTTTTATTTTTTATTTTGTTGCTGGTGGTATTTCTGGGAGGTAAATTTGCTCAAATGAGATAACAAAAGGTAAATTTTGATTATTTTCTTTTATTTTCTAGAATTAAAAAACGAGCAGTTTGTTTATTCCAACTGTTGACACTTTGCAATCTGGCGAGATATTCAGATTCTTAGCGTGGTGGGCTTGGCTTCTTTATCATTTGTAGTTCTAAACTCTGACATGATTGATTCTTTGATGAATCTCTTTTAATCTTAGAATCGAAAGCAACCATGAAAATGAGAAATTTTAAGAGAGAGAATCTTTTTCCAGGAATGTGTCGTTTTACATTTTGTAAATTGGAAGTAGAGATTTACTTTTCTTCATCAAAACAACTAAGAACACATCAACTCATATAGGAGCTCTTCAGTGAGAAGCAACTTACACTTAGGTCATGAAGGTTCTTACAGTACTAACAATTACAATTCTATGCAGTCTACAGGTTCTCAAAGTTGTCTCCTCCCTTACTATGGGTTAGAAGACAACCTCATGAAGAGATAATCTGCATGGTATAATGCATGATAAGGATTATATAAAAGTTTTTAGTTTAGTCACGGAGACGTCGTCGTGGTTGTAAGAGATGATCTCATATTTACAATTGCTGATTCATCTGCACCTAATCTGATGGCCTGTTTACTTGCTTGCAGGAATCTTGTTACTGCTCGCCTCGCGTATGTATTAGCCTGCTTGACAGTCATCTGCTTGCTAGTCTCGTGGCCGAAGCTGCTTAAGAAATAGTCGCCATTAAGAACAGCAGCTAACTCAACCAACTCACTCTGGAACTCTGAGAGCCAGCTACCTTCTTTGGCTTTATTTGTTCTCAAAGGAATCACTTCTGGTAATACTTCTGCAAAACATAAGGCAGATTCAGTAACAGATGAGAAAGTATGGGAGGGTTTATATGTTCTTCATCTGCCATCAATGAAAATAATATTATGATGACTGATGTTCTCTTGCAGTGTATTGTTGATTGTTGCTACAAAATGTTCTTGATCTTGAGATGAGACTTACAAAGTTCTGAATTTTGCCCATCCAGTTACATATAAAACTTCCAGGTTCTTACAAGTTGATTATAAGTATGTATTTTAGCAGAACAAAGTACTCTAGATGGGTTGAAAACGAGCCAAGGTAGAGCAACCTCAGTTCAGCCAGGGCAATGAGAGATGCTGTAGGAGTAATAGGAGGATGTTGGCAGCAAAGGCAGTGATTATCTAGTAGTGGAATTGCATGAGTAATGGAGGGAAGAGACAGAGAGGTAGAGAAAAGGATTCTGAGGCTATGATGTTGATGGTGGTTTGTGCCAGACTACAGCATTAATGGTGGATTGCAAATTTGCAATTTATGGTTAGAGCTGGTATGGAAAGACATTATGGAACTTGGATCATGATTCAAGTGGATATCTATACATAGAGCTTTGTCCTATTTGAGTTCAAGCAGCTTGCAAGTTGCAAGACAGCAACCTCATTTGACAGACCTACAAGATTGAATTATGATTCGGTGAATACATTATGCAAGAGAAGACATTTTTTCTTCTCCAAAGATGATTTTTCCAACTCAGGATTAGTTTGGAACATCAATAGACAACAGAAGCAGTTTCATTTGATTTTATGGAAGACAGTTCGCCATAAGATGCTGTCTTGCTGCCTTTTATCTTCTTAGATTGTAGTAATGTCAAAAAGAGTCAAAAAGAACAGAACAAAAGAGGTGATGCTTACTTGGACAATCTGTTCTAGGTGATGTTAGGTCACTAACAACATGTTCAAATGTCCCAGCCCAAGCATCTCTTTTCGTCAAGAAATCGGATGAGAGGTTGAACAGCTTCTTTATAGTTGCAGGTATTGATGAGTGCTCAAACTCTGAACTGGAAGTAGGGCCCTTTGGACTGCTTACAACTGCATCAGAAGCAAATATCTGTTAAGAAATCGGTGTAATTTGCATACACAATTGAGTGCTAATTTCTCAAGAAAACTATACTACTTTGCAATGGCTACAGATTACTAGTTCCAGATTCATGGCAATGAAGATAGATTCATGTGGATAGAGATGAGTTCATAGCTAGCCTCCAGTATCATGAATCAGTTCTAATGGATGATAAAGGAGTTAATTGAATTGGTGTTCAGCATATGAATCTAATATTTCATATTTTTCATCTAGATTTGGGCCAAAATGCCCCAAATTTTTTTACAGTAATTATGTTAAGGCCTTGTGGGTAGTAAAGATATGAATTTTATTCTCTTGCCTGAACAAATCCAAGCACAGAATATATGGTTAACTATTGTGAATACTAACTTGAAGCAATAATACTGAACAACAAACTTCTAGAATTACCTGTTCCTTTCTTGATCCAAGGTGATACCATGATCGTTGGTATGCGAACCCCCAACCTATCGAACCCGAAGAAGAAAGGCTCTGGTCCTTTCATGCCATCAGGGTTTGGAACACCTCTATAAGGAGTAGTGACATGGTCGTAGAAACCCCCATGCTCATCATATGTGATGATCAAAAGACTCTCATTCCACTGAGGACTAGCCCTCAGTGTCTCATAGACCTCCTTCACAAGCTTCTGCCCATTAGCAACGTCATGCGAAGGATGATCGTCGTCCGCTGGAAATCCCTCTAAATCAAAGTATCTTGGTTCAATCACACTTAAACTTGATAGCTTCCCTTTCTTTGCATGATCCTTGAACTTCTCATAAAAATGGAATCTTGATATGTACTTGAGTTTCCTCAAATTCCTATAGAACAAAGTAGTGGGAATGTTCCTAAAGTAGATGCTGAAGTCCAATCCATCCTCTTGGAGGGAATCAAAGATGGTCTTCTGTGGATAGCCCCTAAGTAGATTCCACTTATCGTGTCTTACAGCCCCATGGGAGGTTCCAGAGTACACAAATAGCCGATTTGGTTGCGTCGGCCCAGGAATCGACGAGAACCACCGATCGAACACCACGAATTCTTGAACCAAGGATGCAAACACTGGTATGCTCTCCGGCTTGAACCCCTCCATGACTGTCACTGATAGATTGCTAGAGACGGAGAGAGCTTGCTGCACAAACCCCGACATGGACGGGGTGGCGCCGGAGCCAAACACCTGTTGGAGGACATCCTCGAAGGAGTGGCCTGGATCGGACTCGATGAATTGGGCGTTGTCCGAGACGCATATGAGCTTGGCCTTCGGGTCTTGGGTGGAATTGGGGTTACATTCTCTCCCTGTGAGGCCATTAATAGAGGGATTGATGGATTGCTTCATCCACCCAAGCATGTGGTCAAAGGAACGGTTCTCCAGGACCAGGACAACAATGGCCTTGATGGGTTGTTGGGATGCTTCAATACAATGCGGCTCATGGAGGAGATGGGCAATGATGAGGAAGAGAAGGATGGGGGTTTGGCATTTGGGTCTAGTGTTGGATCTCTGCATGGTGTTTGATCTGGGTCTCTCTTAATTCTTGCAATAGACAAAGCAACTACTCTATCTCACGAAGACAACAACTACTGTACAGCTACAAAAGGCAAAAACAAAAACAAAAAAAAGAAAAATCTAGTCTTTATTCTAACATTCAGTGCCCAGTAATGAAGAGAACAGTATGAAATGAGAGGAAATCTAGTCAAGGTGGAAGAGGTTCTCTTGCCTGTTTCTGATTCCTCTCTGAACTGAAGAGAGGAAGTGGAGATTGGAGCTTTTTCTCTTTCTCCTTCTCCTTCTCTTTCTCTTTCTCTTCCTATCTCTCTTTAGGTTGCAATGAGTACTTGATTGGGATTCATTCTGGAGGTTTGGATTCTCTTTCCCTTGCTTTATGGAGTGGTTTTTGGATCCTTCCATGCGCTGCCCACCGCATTAAAGCAGTGAGGAACGAAGCTTTTGTCCACACACAGGAAGAGGCCAACCTTAATGAGCTATCTCCTTGCTGTTCCTTTGGTAAGTCGGTATCATGCACCTTTAGACTACCGTAAAGGGCGCACCCCTTTCTTATTATTACTCGGCGTTCTCTATTCTAGTCGCCGTTGAATAGAAATAGTTTTTCCTATCCTTATATAGCAAATAAATAGTAACTTAATTTTTTTTCCTGATATATAATCTTATTTTATACAACTTTTAAATTTTAATTTAATAATAGAGATTTTTATAAATCACACTCTACGTTCTCATTATTTTATAATACGACCCCTCATTTTTCCAACAATGTTCATTTAACATCCTGAGTTAACTTATCCTAACCAAACTGAATGATACCAGAAAGAGAATATTCTGTTATAATCCACTATATAATTTATAACATTCCTAAATTACTCTTGTACTTATCTCTAATTCTATTTATAACATAAACATCAATATTTGCTGCTTTTTCTCAAACCATAGAGAACATTACCTAAATATCAAGCCAATCTTAGAACTTTCAAACTGAGATCTTAGAGCTTCCCAAACGCCAAGCCGATTTTGTTACTTGCGACCTCAAAGATGGGGAGGGAGATGAAGAAAATTTAGAGAAAGATAGAGAAAAAAAGGATTTAAGCTAAAGAGATGAAGAAAAATAGGTAAAGTTGAGGGAAGCTTCTAATGCTTGTACGTGATAGGGATTTTGAGGAATTCTTGTGGGTTTTGATATTATAATTTTGTGAGGTAGGGTTTAATTATAGATAAGAGGATTTAAATTTTATGGAGTTAGGGTTTAGTGTGGGGATTTACTTTAAGTCAAAACTTTTTAAAGGTATTTTAGTAATCTTTGAACTAGAGTCACATAAACTATATAACATGGTTAATGTCAGTTAGAAAAAATAATGTTGGGATGTTAAATAAACATTATAAAAAAAATGATGGGTCGCGTTATAAAATCCCCAGAGACGGGGTGCGAATCACAAAATAACAAAATATAGAGTGTGATTTATAAAAATCCCTTAACAATAATTTAAAATTACTATTTTACCTATAAATTAAACAATACTTAATTACTACTACTTTACGTCCAATTAAGAATATCTTTATCATTTAATTTTAAAATATCACTAATTCTTAATATAAATTTATTTTTTTATTATTTTAATATCAACTTTCTATCGCATTAAATATAATTATTATTTTATATGGTAATATTTAACTAAATAATAAGATAACTTATACTGACTATCTTGTTTATTCTTCTTCTAGAATTGAATTTTTTCCACAAATAAATAAATAGTTTATAAGAAAAATATATATATATATATTTTACCGCCTTATAGCGTGGCCAAAATTTGAAGTACTAAACATTTGTTTGTTAACTTAATTGTAACCCTAAGCTATCTATAACTACTTAACAAACCATTTCTTTTAATAATAAAAACACCCAAATTCCCCTTTCTAATTTTATAGTCATCAATTCAATTCAAAGAAAAAATGCCCTTTCTAATTATATTATTTCACCTAATTTTTTAGTTTTAAAGATTACAAAATCTGAAAAAGAGAAGAAAATAAAGAATGAAAATGTCAAAAAGTTGACCCTCTTTGAAACGAAAATATTATGTTGCATATTAGTCAAAACTATAAGTGGGATTAAATATTATAAAATAAAGGTTTACTTTGAATTTTAACTAAACTATGATAGGGTCAAATAGATTTTTCCCTTAATTTTATCACTGAAAACTCTTTTCACTTGACATCATTCCAAAGTGACTCTTTTCCACCCTATTAATATTCACCACCTCTCCAAAGAGTATGTTTGTAACCCTTGCTACATTGGTCATCTTACTAATCCACAGAATAGTTTCAATATGATGTATTTTCTTAACAAACTTTAGGTGTCAAATATAATGATAAGAAAAATAAAATGGGTTTATTATAAGTATACACAATGTTAAAATATAAAATACTCTTGATCTTTTAGGACAATTGTTTGAGTTATCATAGTATCAGAATCGGAGGCGTTCATATTCTATAATACTCATCTTTACTTGAAAATATAAGAACTCTACTAATTCAAATTAAATCATGTTTGTTTCTAACACCTAACATATGAGAAGGGGAGGAAAAGTATCCTTTCATGAAAGAGGCTAATTTCATGAAAAGATTAGCATATATAATTTAGGGGTGTAACATGTTGGAATTTAGATCTTATGTTGATCCTGTGATCTATATGGTGCTAGCCCATAGATTGAGATCTACATATTTACAGCTAAACTCCAAAAATGGTGCCAGCCCACACTAGAAGAGGCCAAGGATTCAGGATGGTGATAGCCTTCCTTCCTTTGATCAGGGTCCACAAACACTTCTACAACATGGCACAACTAATCATGTAGTAAAATATATATATATATATGCAGCATTAGACAGATATACTGGATAATACTTTGGTTTAATTCATCCAAATACCAAGCAATCAAACAGCTGTATCTAATGTGACTTGAGATCTAGATACAGGTCTCATACTTAGTTGAATACAGACCGACCGAATAACAATGAAGCATAAAATCAGGTAAATAACTTGAAGGTAAGTAATAGCAAGGATGAAGAGAAATTTTAGAAATACAATAATTTGATATCTTAAGAGCAAGAAGAAAAAGTAGCCAACAGTAAGTTTTTCTAAGTAAGCAGTCATGCAGGTTTCTTCAATAAATCGCTATTAAATCGCTCTCAAAGTAAGCAATTTATGAAGTTGTTATCTCTGTTAGAGACTTGTTATCTCAGAAAAATGGTTTAAAATAATAAGAAAATTGCAGTCAGAAAAAACTCCAAACAAGCAACTTATGTATAAGATGCTCTTGCTGGAGTTCATAGAAATAAAATTGAGTCATAGAGGGAAATATGTGGACTAGATGGTCAAACACTTCATCTCACGAGGCATGCAAGACAGGCTATCTTCAATGGAGGTTCCTGGTGGACAATTTAAAAGACAATATAACTAGCATAAATCCTGCACTAATTGATGACAAATCAGACAAAGATCTAAAGAATATGTGGCGTGATTAGCACAAGAAGTTTTAGACCCACAAAAGATTGTATGCTTGTGGAGAGAGAGAGACCTCAAAACAAGCATTAACCTACTGGCAAAGAGAACAAACCAGGGTGGCCCATGCTGAACTTGGAAAACAAAAAGGAGAAAAAGACACTAAAAACTGGAGTTACAGCTGCAAATCTTGGTGGGTCAGAGGCTGTGGAGCATAATTTATTGGTTAAAGCTGCAGAAGTAGATGAATGGGGATCTATGGCAGAACCTGATGTTTTGTAGTTGGCAATAGGATATTATCAAGTGTTCAAATCTCAAGGATTCCAAAGAATGTGGCTATTCATGAACCAGCTACACATGCTATGCTTGTCCTTGCTTTGATCAGGGACAAATGTGAAGTGGTATGTTGAGGTAGTTAACAACTATAATTCCACATATGATGATTAAACTTACATCAATTCACAAAAGTAGAGAAATATACCGCCCTGGCAAGTGAAAGGACAGTATCTGCACTCCAACTCTTTACTTCATATCAAATGGAAGTCCGTAAAATATTCACAATTTATAAACAATAGACACATTTTTGCTCATTTGATCCAAAAACAGTTAGCACTGGTATAGGAGAGAGACGGAATATATATATATATATATATGAACATACACAGTTCCCCATCAGCAGAGCAAGATTTATTGCAATAATCAATTGCTGCAGTAATGGCGAGGCCATATTTTTGTAGACAAATAGGCTATCAACCCAGTTGATTAATTTTATTGATTTGATTATATCTGGAAATTTCACTGTTCACCAGCTCAAAAGAAAATTGAGTTGGTCGATATGGTTAACTGCATGTGTTTTAAATGACTTAAGAATGATATCTCTTTATGTAAGCCATCAGACTGAGCCCTGCAACAAGAGCAGCTCCTGCTGCAACTCCACTGTATGATGCTGGCCACGTATCCTGGTTTTCATACTCCATATATCCATATAATGGGCCCTTCTTCCGACCACTCATGCCAGAGTAATCCAAATACAACCTTAAACCCTGCAGGCAAATGAAGGTGTCAGTGCATACTAGTTAATAGAGATAAACAAGGTTGATCACTAAATTTTACACAGGAATTTCTTTTTCATCTTCTTTCTTGCTATTGTAGAATCAGCAGGCAATGTCTGATAATTCAATACTAGTATAACTACTTAGCCTTGAAAGGAGAATATGGTGGTAAGTTCACAAGAGAATGAGGACAGGATTTCATGCATAGGTCAACCATGCCTTCCAACCAGCAAGTCTTGCATGATCCACAGCTGCAACAAGGTCGTTATCAGAAGCAAGGATGACTTTGTCATGTTCCTCATCTTCATACTGCAAGAGATCGTAAAGGAAAGAATTACACTAGTGAACCTTTTTGGCGCCATATACTGGATTCTGGATCAGTTGAAGCATTTTCAAAATACCAAAATTTGCGGGAGATGTTTCTGGTCAATGTCATCACCCATTCTCTGAAGGATGCAAGCGATAAGGGGCGTCAAACTATGCGTATCTGCAATTAATTAAATACCATCATCATTTAAGATATATGTTGATATGGTTGACTTATAAAGAGTATCAGAGCAGAAATCAGACCACAAATGAATCTATGCATCCTGCCTTTCTTATCTTCAAGCTTAAAGGCAAAAGTAGTAGGTAAACTAGATGAAAGATAAGGTGAACCATATGTTTCTGTTCCTTCAGACGTCATTTTTATAGATTCTTCGCTGAAGTAGGAAGGAAGGGTGAGTTAATAACTAATTCTGATAAGGTTGGAAATGCATATTTGAGGTTAGGTAAGTTACAAATGGTGCAAATTAAAGAACGCTACCTCCTTGCATCATCTTCGTCATCCAAAGGCCCCATGGCCATAGCAGAGTCCCAGAACTTCTGAATCAAAGATATTGCTGCCTCATTTCCAATTCCCCCACTGCTTTCAACCTTGGACAATGATGAAAGCGCAGGGTTGTTAACAGGATAATGCATCAAATAGGGTGTAACATCTTGGATTCAGTGCTTGCACAGATGTTTTTGTGCAGAGTTGGACTTGTTTACTTGGGATGAATGAGATACTTGTATAATCATATATCTAAAGAAGATGTTATCACTAATATGTTATAGCAACAACTTTAGTAAGCTAAAAATGGCGAAAAAGAGTAAGAAAAAGAATATCAAGCCACTGTTCCACAAGAGATATTAACCCCATTAGGATAACAGAACGCTAAACAGTCCCAAGGTTATCAGACATGACAAAGTTCTTGACATGACCTTCAGTGTCTACCATGAGACCGATACACCAAAATAGTGCTAGTATTAGTCTTTACCTTTACAAGGAGAAAGGCAGAACCAGGGCGTGTCAAACTAGAGAAAAAACAATTATGTCAAGTATCAACTTTTATATAATTAGCTTTTGCTGATTCAAATGAAGTAACTTAGAGATATTCTTGGGGTTGGCTTTGTTGTTGATGATTCAACTGAAGAAATAACTTTTATATACTTATCTTTACAAGGAGAATTGTAGGACCAGTGCATCAAACTTAAGTGTTGTTGTTATCTCTTAGACATCATGCATGTCATGCTTCCTACTACGCTATAACAACTGTGATCTATCCTATATATTAATGATTCCAGCAACCTTACAGTTGACCTTGAACATTTTTCATCTCTCTTAAGCCCAACCCATGTATATGCACACAGAAAACTTGAAAAAGAAGCCCAAGAAAGCCTCAAGAAAGTGAACTAACTTTAATAGTGCAGCATTCTGTCATATGCATACCTGATGATATACAGCGTAAACTTTCTGGAACAGAACAGAAAGAGAGGTTCAAAAATTGGCCTGATGAAGAAGTAAAGACTTACTGTTGCTACAGCTGCATTAGTTATATCAATTACATCAACAACAGAAACGATGTCCCCGTCTATAGAAACAATAAGAAACGAAATTGATGTCAGAAGCTTTTCATGGATTGCAAGTATTAAAGCTAATTATATAAACTTATTGATTTGCCTATATATCTGCTTCATTAGTGAAAGAAAGGAACCTCTGTCTACAACTGGTAGGTGTAAAAATTTGCCATCTTGCATGGTATGAAGAGCATCAAGGATCGGTGTATCAACTGTTCCACATTCAGGATTAGGAGTCATCACCTGGATGGGGATTTCCATACATGAAACCAAGCGAGGGACTTCACTAAATGATTATAGTAATCTTACATTGCCATAACATTATTAGTAACATGTGAAAAACCACAAAAAGCAAAGTGTAGATTGTTTGTCTTTGGACCCTAATTGCCCTCCTCCTGTATTCTCTTGTTGCCATCTAACATGTAGAGGTTGGTCTTAATGTTACATGGTACAAAATGGTATATCGTGTTGGTCTTAATGTTACATGGTACAAAATGGTATATCGTGAGACCAATAACACCAAAACAAAATCTTTATGATGGTGTCAGGCATATTTTGATAGAAATATTCTATTGGGATTCAGTGATTTTGTAAGTGGTTCTTGTATTTGCAACATTATTAGTGATTAATTTGATCCTAGGAAAAAAAAAACCTGTGGTTTTTAACCATGGGTGTTACGAAAATTTCCACAGAGAAATCTTGTGGTGTTTGCTTTGCTTTATTTTTGTGAGGAAAAGCAGGACCGAGGCATAAATGTCGGCAACAAAGTACAGCATTTTTGCTTTGTTGCTTTGGTTAATTGGTGCAGTTAAAAACAGATGGCACTCAATACAAGAATGTCCAGGTACACCCAATAGGACTTTATATGCATTAGCAAGAAGAACAATTCAGTCTGAGATGTCATGAGAAGGAGAAGACATGAAATGACTTGGAAATCATAAGAATAAAAAACTTGTTGACCCACTGAAGAACACGACTGAAGATAGATCTGAATGGCTGAAAGACAAAACAGATACATTGTTTGTTAATAGTGTAATGATGTAATCCATCAATGTAACGAATGTCTTAAAGTTCCATTGTTTTTTCCTTCAAGTTTAACAATCCACAAGAGTCGAAACTTGGATTAAGATAACTAGCAAAATTAATCCCACATGCTGCCTATATGTTGTTGGACAGGTTAGAACAATGTGGAGTATTAAAAACCACAAATACCAGAGCAAGTGAGCGACTAATCTAAAACTACTTAAAGGTGATTTACTGATTTTGAATTTTTGATGTTTCAGATGACATCATACATGGGATCAACTATGGTAATTAAATTATTTAGATAGTGAGTGCGCTATGTCCTTCATCAACTAGTGCAGAACAGAACAATGATATTGAAAATAAGTACTAGGAGAAGTGAACTGCACATTCTACTGCATAGAATTAAATTTGTAATATAACAAGAGTTTGTAAGGCATATACCTTCCTAACAGGAGTTGAGTCCGGAGAAAGATTTTTTGCAATAACACGCATTAAAATATCCCTTGAACTGATGCAGTGCCAATGTAAGAGATGAAGAATGCATAGTGTTAGCAGATTCAAATGTTAAAGGAAGTGCACTTCAGGAAGGTCAAATTTGGAAACAACAGCTGAGGAGCTCACGTTAGAATCCCTTGAGGTTTACTTCCAACTGCTACTATTGCTGAACTTATTTGAACTTCAAGCATCTTCTTGGTTGCAGTTAACACTGAATCATTTGGTAAGACTTTAACAACCCTAATAATCAATATCAAGTGTTAATAAGAATATTCTGACCTTGCTCTGATAGAATTACCGCTACTAATATATTAGAGCATTTCCTCTTTTTCAGTATTACCTACCTTGAATTCTCTTTAATGATGGTAGACAAAGAAGGTCTAAACATTTGCTCTCGAAGGGTCTCGAAAAGTGTATTGGGACCTAAACAGAAAGAAAACAAAATAGGGAAAGAGATGTTTTTTAGAATTTTTCAAAAAGTGGCAAAAAAAAAAGTTTTATCTAGCCATTGTTGTATATAAGATATCAATTGTGCAATATTATCAATTATTATCAATCAGAAACACAATTACTTCAAAAAAAAGTTTTATCTAGCCGTTGTTGTATATAAGATATCAATTTGTGCAATAATATCCATCAGAAATACAATTACTTCTAAAATTACAAATGAGAAAGAGAAAGGAATATGAAAAGGAAAAACAACAAATACATAGTAATACTTGTTATGTTGATAATGCAGTATACCACACACCAGAAACAGCAGTTCCCCAGTGTTTCTCCACCCCTTCAACAGCAGCTGCAATGGTTTTTCCTTTCTCAGATGCCCTCTCCATTCGTGCAGTGGCATCATATAGACACTTTGCTATGTCAAGCAGCGCAATAACTTCACCATTCTCAACAACAGGCAAATGTCTAAACTTGCCTGAATTTTTTTTTCAAAAAAAAAATCCTAGTTAATTATTCTGTTTCATGAGGTAAGGGAGAAACTTTACAGCATTCACATGCTCAAAGAACACCTTGAACCATCTTCTGCAATGCCCCCACCGCTAGTGTGTCTGAAAGAACGAAAACAGGATTGCGAGTCATCACTTTGGAAACTGGTGTATCTTGAAGCCCTAATTCACTTGCAATGACTCTTGTTGTTATATCCTTCAAGAAGATGTTGATTAAAGTGACTAACATTAGAGATATAGCCAAGTCATATAACACAGGAAAAGAGGATATGCATATATAAACCTTGTCAGTCAAGATACCGCAAAGCAGTGCATTTGTGTCAGTCAATAATGCAGCATCAACCCTACGTGCCGCCATTCTCCGACAAGCTTCAAGAACAGTCGTGTTTTCAGGCATTGTTAAAGCCTTGGACAGACGCAACCTCTTTACAGTTCTTTCACCGCTTAGAGTCCTGCTCCCAACAATAGCACATGATTTGCATAAAGTCATTTTAATTCCATGTGATAATCTTGTACTAATTTTATAGCATGATAAGTTGACCTTGTTTGCATCAAAATTAAGGGAAAACAATCTAGAATAGCAATTTTAGATTCTTACTCCTAAAATTGTATTTCTAATCTAGAGTATGGTATTATTATGCTTACTTGTAATCTACAATAGCGGTGTAATAACTATCTTTGATGTGACATAAAATAGAGATAAAGTACAATAAAAAATGAAAATTGACTCAAACACCTTTGATTTGACATATAAATTTAAATTAACTTATTCTTATTTATTATAGATAAGCATTGCATAATTGCACACTTGTAGGTGTACATGCATAATTGTTAGTATCAATAAGATATGTGGGTGATAAGAGAGAGGAGATAGGTCAGAAACTTTTTGAGAGGAGAGAGGATTTTTAAATTAATTTTCTTCAAATCAAGAGTAAAATAGTGATTGAGCTTATGTGTGTAATAATTTGAATAGTATTTTGAATCTAAAATATAGGATAATTTGAATTTTTTTCTGATCTAGAATGGTGTTTCCTAATTTAGAATAGGAAAAAAGAAAATCCTAAAACAAACAGGGAATTAAGGTTTCCGATTTGCATAACTATAAAATCACATTGGTTTTCTTCTCATACGTATGTGTCTAATGATTGGTATGCTATATGTTAAAAAGTATAATTGCAGAACATTTATGAACCAAAATTGAATCAGCTGTGCATGATATTCTATGAACTAGATGTAAATTGGATTATTAAATATACCCCGTGCCAAACTCCTAGCTTTATGGAGTGTTGGTATTATGCCAGCAAGCATCAGGTTTTGGCATAAAATATCTAAAACAATCAAAACAATGCCAGGTAAGGTAATACAGAAAGAATCAGGTTTTGGCATAAAATATCTAAAACAATCAACACAATGCCAGCAGAACTAAAACAATCAGATTGCTTACCATAAAGTAAGGTAATACAGTGTAGAAGCCAAGTACCTGTTAGAAGCATAGCAATGTCTATAAGCTAGAAATCTAAGATTGAAGAATGGAAAGTAAGCATTCATCTTCTGCTATATTATTTTCCAATCTCCAGTTGTTTAATCAGAAACACTCATATTTAGTTGATAAAAGTTGTAGATTGGTTTTGGCCTACAGAACTAATTCAAATATCTGAGGCACTTTATGACAACAAACCCATCTTATATACTTTCCCTATTCAAGTCAACTTAAAGTCTTAAACAATGAAGCATTTCTATTGGAACTCCCATGACAATATGTCGTGCAGAAGGGAACATCATAATGACAACATTCATACAACAAAATCGAAAACTTACTGCAGACCATACTATTATGGAGGCATCTATTTATTGATTCCTAAACTAAAGCCAGATTCTTAATTCAAATCAACAGTCACTGTTATTTTGTTCTAAATAAAAAAAGATATGTACAGGAAACTCTGATTAACCATACATCATATCCACTATGTGTCCTCGTGAAGAACGTGATTTTGCCACAAAAATGAAATCTTAACCAATGAAAAGGAGAATCAATTTCACACACAAAGAAAGAAAAGTTTGAAAGGTGGAAAAATTGATGAACCTAAACATCAAATCCAACCTCATTCTAGATGTTGCTAGATTTGAGGATTCTAATAGCCTACTATGGTTCTCACTGGAATGCAATAAGTTCAGTATATTGATTTGATGTATTAATCTAAAACTTTGTGGCCCATTCGAATTAAGAAAGAGAGGTCCAATAGGATCAGATAGGGTGGAAACCCGTTGAACCAAACCATCGAATCCACCAGATATGCTCATGAAGAACGAGGAAGTCATAAATAAAAAGTATCAAGAAGGTGCCGAGATCTCGATGAACCAAACATCGAACGCGCGCACCAGCTATCCACTTCAACAACGTGACTTTAGTCACCAAGACGCAAACTTTATCGACGCAAAAGAAAATCCAATGCACATCAAGAAGAGAAGAGAGGTAATCTATATCGGAAAGGATAAAAAAATGGCGGAAGAGAAAAAAAAAAGGGGTGGGGAAGGCTAGGCTCACTCACATGGAACGAGACATGGATGGCTTCCGCGCGGCATCGGGGCCGCCGCTCTCGAGAAGCTTCTGGCCAGGCGAGCTGCTCGTAGACATAGTCCTCCTCGACGAACCCTGGCCTTCCATCTTATCCGGGAACGGCCTTTCTCCGGCGAGGCGGGCGGGAGAGCTCGGAGCGGCTCGCGGCTTCGTCCTGCGTCTCCCGCCTTTCTTTCTCCCGGTTCTACGGAGAGCAGAGAGTTCGTTAACCGCTATTTTTTTTTTCTCTCAGACAATAATTTATAAGACCACTATTTATTAGAGAATTTCTTTTCTCTCTCTCAAACTTGGCTTAATTTAATTTTGATCGTTAATTTCAGTTCAAGCGGTTAAGCCTATTTCAAACCGCATGATAAGTAAATTTAAATTTAAATTTATTTCAAATCAAACAGCTCGAATAATACGTAAATTAAATTAATCATGGATTATTTTTTAGCTAGACCCTCTAAACTATGACAAGTACCCAATCTTTATTAATCGTCTCCCTCTCTTATTCTCCCAGCATTTTCTTCTCCGAATAATTACTATACTCCCATATCTCTCTCAATTTCTCTCCTTCCCATCCTTACATCTCTCTCTCCCAGTCCAAAGCATAATCCTAAGTTCTATGGTTATACTAATCTCTATTAACTCCATCCCTTCTCATAACATCTAAATATGCACAGATGATATAAGGTCAGAGTTCAAGGGATTTAAATATAATTAATATATAAATTAAGCATAATTAAATTTAGTCTGATCTAGCCAGCTTAGCTGAGCTCTGACTTAAATTTAAATTTTAGCCTAATTTAATTAATCAATCTCGGCTTGTTTTAAAAACGAACTGAGCTGACTTGATTATTGTGACTGCATTAATTTGAATTTTAATAAAGCCAATATCATCATAAGGGGGGAAGAGAAAACTCTATTGTTGCATATAATAATCACAGACAAACATTACCTGAGGGGCCAAAAACTGTTTAATGACATGAATAGTTGGGGTCAGATGGCCACATATGAGAGAAGAGGTCTTTTACAACTTAATTATATATTTTTTTTTCAATTGATAATAATGAACTCTTATGTATCTCATAAACAAATTATATACACTCAAATATGCCAAAATATACATCTAATGTAGAAAATATGTACATTCAATTTTTAAATTTGATATATATATAATATGCCCCTTTCAAACCACACCAGTTTGCATGTATACCCATTAGAATCTTATAATACACCAACTATTACAATTTAAATAATTTAGACTTAAAAGGATTAAACTATTTTTATTCTAATCTTTACAATTTTTTCTTAGTTAAAGATATTCATATTTCTCTATTAAATTATTAAGATTTAACTTAAAATGTAACTGATATGTAAAAAGTAAATGTTGTGAGGGATATACATATAAATATTAACTATTGAGAGATATATAAGTAAATAAAAAAAAATTTAAAGAATAACATGTTACAAACCGACTAGATCTTATCCGAACAGTTTTGAACTCAATTAGGCTCGTAATTTTTGAAAGGATTTGTGATATCGACAAAACAATGACCTAAAGTTATAAACCCGAACTTATTAGCCCTCCCATGACTAGATAACACTTGATTAACTCCTTAGTGTGAACGAGAAGAAGTTATAGAAGAGAGGAATTGGGAGTTTAAAAAGACCAACTAAAGACTTAGGCATTGAAAAGAAAGAGATGGGATAGGACATCAATGCCAAAGCTAATTTCGATTATCAGATTCTACTCCAATTAAGATTTCATCTACATATTTATAAAGACTCACCCTAAGAACTCATCAACTAAGTCATACAATCCTAACAAACTAATAATTTTCACCGCGGTGCGTTCGTACGTACTCGATCACATTCGAATGCATAAATACCGTTCTCTGTCATTGCAAAGACATGTAGACATTCGAACGATTACGTTTGAACGCAGATCCATGGCATTTGAACGCCCTCTTGACAAGAGACCTTATTTTCTCAAGCAAACATAAACTAAATAAATAAACCCATCCCAATTAACCCAATACTGCGAGGGGATCCAATCCAATCGAATCATATCATAACACACAAAAAAGAAATCCTTAAAAAATTAGACTGTAATTAAGTTGGCTAAATCCCTCCTTTCAAGTGAAATGGAGATTGAGGAGTTACAAAAATATAACCAGATTATCCAAGGAACTTTTCCTTTGTTTCAAAAATAGTCTCCATGTG
Organism: Typha angustifolia; assembly: GCF_048772165.1. Classification (NCBI taxonomy): domain Eukaryota; kingdom Viridiplantae; phylum Streptophyta; class Magnoliopsida; order Poales; family Typhaceae; genus Typha; species Typha angustifolia. The sequence goes on from NC_133239.1 coordinate 4,287,035, forward strand.
GAGCCTAGTAACTCTTCCATCTTTCTTCCTGCCAACACCCTGCAAGAATAATTCCTCTAACTTTTCAACCTTTATGACAGAAGAAAACATACATAGAAGAATTATTTCAATAGGCCCAGTTGGCCTCGACAGTTCATAACTCCACTGTCCATGCTCACGTTAGGAGACCGACATGTAACAAGCTTGAAGAACTAAACCGAGAAAATTAACCTCTTCTCTTTGGGTTATGTGGGCAGGCATGTCTGCCTTCTGGTTTAGCCGCCAGCTTACTGTTCATGAACATTCTTCCTCATAGAAAGACAATCTTTGTGAACTTTTCGAGGAACACAACAATAGAAAATTCAGTAGCTTGCAAAATTTTGGCATTGAGTTCTACATCGATAAAAAATCAGATAAACATATACATCTGAGCACATGATTTTAAGAGCGCGTGGAAGAGTTACTTCCTTTCATGCAAGTCTTGGCATAGACCAATGTTGCAGGACATGAAATATCTTTATTAGTCTACGAAACCTCACAATCAGAAGAGATGAAACAATATAACACCTTAGATAACTCAGAATGTAGAATTTCCCCAGTTACCTACTATTGGAGCTCTCAGGTGATGGAAAGATCCTTTTCTTCAATACATTCTGCAAACGTTACTCTCGGCCCCTGAGTACAGATATGTCAGATAGCTCTAATTTCATGAAATGTAAATGAATAAAAGAACAAATTCTAAAGCAAGGATCGCTTACAGGTATTCTGCAGTGCACGTTCAGATCATTAAACATTTGCCTGCGGCGGTTATTTGCTATCTCCTCTGCCCTGGAGGCTCGTCGGCAAGCTCCTTCAATAAGCTCCTCCTGTGAACATGAGGTGCCACTGGATAATACAACAGAATTGGTGATTCTATATATGATTCTTGGTGCATTATTAACAATAAACCCTTTTGCTAGTGGCCGAAACTGAAGGAGACTGACTGAAAGTATTTGATATTGCAATTTTCTGTTGTCTATTTATGGAAAAGAATAGCATCTATTTGGACTATTACCCACGATATTCTTATCTACTTTTGCATCTTTTGATTCTCCTCCAAGGCATTTATGATCTAAGTTACTATCACTATGACCAAATTTATTCAGGTTCTTTATATTTAGATTTTAGAGTATCCTTCAGTATACAAGAGGTTTCCATAATCTTTTTAATAACCAAGTATCCAACATCTTTTATTTATGAACACTGCTTATATTGAGATCTATAGATATTGAATAATTGTATGACAAGAGCTGCACAGTCCAATAACAACTGGATTCTTGAAAATTCTAAAACATTAACATGAAACATATGATGAGGACCGCTATTAAATATAGAAATCTTGAACATGTGATATGAAGCGAACATATGTAGTTCTTACAAACTCTTATTTTCTGTAGTTACTATTTAACATGTTGGTACTAACCATATAGGATGTTGACATCCAATAACTAAGATGGTGTACAGTGAGATATAACTCAGTAGAGCTCCACTTTCTCGCAATTGAATTGAAGAGTAGCATTTACAGTTGCTGTCCATACAATTGGTAATATCTTGTAGCTAAATTGGGGGGTCATTCTATCTAAGTTATAAGGATTAATTTTCCCTAATTAGTTCAAGTAACAAAATCAAAAAATAAAGTACTAAACAACAGACATAATCAATAATAATGGATAACAAGCAATTTCAGATTGACCGCATGGAAGTGTAAGATTCTTAAAATCAATGTTCCATCTGCAAACTCACCTGATTGAGCTGAAGAACACTAAAGCCTCCATTGCCACCTATAGACACAATAGATTTCTCCACTAGATTTCTTAGATTCACCAGCTCCTTCAATAAGCCTGTTATCGTTTCATCTGCCTCTTCCATCTGCTTCCGGGAGAACTCATAAGCCCTATCTGCATGAATACGAAACGAAACACAGTCCAAGCACATGCAAATCCCCTTGCATCCTCTTGTATATCTCTTTAATATCCCCTTTGGAGGAGAACTGGCATGCGTTTCTAGAGAATGGATGTCTCCTAATTCTGATGTACTTATTGGAGGTTTTTTATCAATATCCAATGTGGCAACACTAGTTCCATGGCCCATTTCGGCTTCTTTTGGGAGGCTTACAATGGTTGGCATACTACCAGACATTTCCTCAATTGACAAGGCTTCACCAACAGGAGGAGAATAAGGCCTGTGAAGATGTTCCACATCAAAAATGGGACCTTCAGTACAAACCTCAGATTTTGGTTTAGGAACACAATCTTGGCCATCACACAAATTAAGTGGTGCAGTCAATTTGGTAGGAGGATCCAATGCTGAGATTTCACAAGCTGAATTTTCAACAAAATCCAAAGTTTTGCACATTTGCACATTCAAGGGATCTTCTGAGCTGCTGAGCTGAACCATTGGTTCAGGTGGAAGATTTTCACAAGGTAACGGCAGCTTTTCCTCTACTACTCTTTCAACTTTCATAGGATTACTTTCGCAAGGAGTGATTTCTGTGATAATAGATTAAAAATTCCTGAGATAAGTATGTTTGCCAAGATAAACCTACAGAACTTACACAATGAGCAGACCCAAGCAAGAGAAACCGTAAGATGGAAAATGGAAACTAGCCAACCATCTTTAGCAAGATCCGTAAGAAAAGGAAGCAGTCTTCTATAGCTAAACGAGCTTGGATTGCAAACCAGCTTCGATCTTGAGCATGGAGCAAGGCCCTAGACGAGATTAGACAGGGAAATATCAAAACTAAGTTATTTGATGCAATTCTTTTGTTCCAAATAAAATAAAAAGTGAAATTAAAGTTTCTTTCAGATCCATATTAGCTTGTTCATGTAAAATAACCCTAATTCACTCTTTAATCTCTGAATCTTGTAATGCCCTAAACAAACGGTCTAATAGATAGATCGAATCAAATCTTTACCAATCTGCCCTTAGGAGGATTCTTCGAATCCAGCTTGGCGCCGCCCTCAACATGATTCTTAGAATCCTTAATCTCTCGACCTCCGGTCACCGTACCGAACCCTAAGGCCGCTACAGCCTCGGGAGGCGTACACTGCATCGAATCGTCATCGGATGGACGAGATCCTTTCGGGAACTCATCGCCCCTCTCGTTTTCCCCTCCCTCCTCCATCTCTATCGTCCGATCGTCGCCGGATCGGATCTCATCCGTCCGTTCAGGGATCGAGAAGACTCTTCTCAACCGGAGATCCTTGATGGAAGTGAGGTTAGGAGACGGCAATGGAACAGCCGGCGAGAGGCGGCGGTTCGGATCGGGTCGCGCGCGGCCGGATCGGGTGCGGTGGAGGAAGATCTCGGATCTGCTGCGGGTAAAGACGCCGCGAAGGGGAGGAGAGGGTTCCAACTCGGGTTTGTATCGTCTCTTCGGCATGGCCGTGGACCGGTGGGGTTAGGGTTGGAGCGAAAGAGAAAGGAGGAGGAAGAAAGGGAGCAGTCGCGGGAAAATGAGAAATACGGAGGGAAAGGGTTTTTGGCGGGAGTCGGTGGGGACCGCAATCTCTTGTGATCTTTTTGCAAATATACCCTTAGAGAGGTACTTATTTTTATAACGGTCATTTTCACATTTAAAGGAATTTATTTATTAGTCAATTAGAAAAATAAAAGAAAAAGAATTTGATGTCATAAGTATAGTAGACTTGCTGGATTTAAATACAACACTCTTAGCTAAGCAGTGACAGAGATTTCTAAACTCAAGTAATTTACTCATAGGTCTCTACTGTGATGCAGAAGAATTATGTGTATATATATATATACTTAGCTACTAATTTTGCCTTTTATTCATCTTTTTCTCCTCTCACAACTACTTCTTTCCCCCCCTTCTCTTCTTCTTTTCTCGTAATTATTCAAAGGTGTGATTGTTCACAATCAATGCGCCATCCGACCCACCAAACCTCCCATCCAACTCATTGATCTTGCATTGAAGACTATAATATCAAATCTATATCTTGGATTCTCCAATCAAATTTGACATACATCAGTCGTCGACCTATATTCAACCTGGAAAGCTTTCTCTCAGTGTCACCTTATCAATGGTACTCTTCGCCGTTTATCATTCCCCTTGGATGAGACTACACGAAGTTTCCTTATTTTGCTAATAATCTATCTTATTTCCCAACTAGTATCGTTTCCCTCTATTATAGGTTATCTCCATCATTGTCGAGTATCTTCATCTTCCTACATTTTTCCCCTAACTCCCTGGACACGACCCATTTAGCTTTTATATTTTAAATTCTTTTTCCTGAATTGGTATTTAAGATATATTAAAATATAGTTTGATGATTAATTATTAGAAGTTGTGTGTGATTCTTATTATTTATAATAAATACATGTTGTCTCCCATCGAGCATTCGTCGTTACCATCTTGTGACACATGTTAATTCTAAATAAATTAAATTTCGTAGTATATGTAGTCAATTGATTAGCATCAATTATAGCAGAATTGTATATTTTTCATAATCTTAATAACTCTTAGGTCAAAAATATTAATTTCTTTTTTATTTGAACGAATAATTGAAAAAACATCGATTAGTCCCACACGAATTCTTAGCAATATATATAATTAATTAGTCATATGTGAGTTTCTTGCTTATGTTTCAATTTCTTTTGTAGCTTACTGGAATCATTACCAAACGAGTTTAGATTTCATATTAGTCTACGATTAGAGTAAATGATTAATAATGATTACTTTTATATCATTATTACATTCTATAACATATATGTGCATTGCCAACTTATTTATACTTTTATCATTTTATTTATGGCATACGTTAACTATGATAAAAATATTATTAATAATGTGATAAGAGACAAAGCACCGCATGCATGTATCATTAAGTAGTCGAGTCATATCTAGACAGTGTCTTTTATTCACTCAGCCTATCTCTCCTCGATGTTTGTGGGTCTCTGAGTGAGCAGTTATGCTATATGATCATGAGGTCTATGTGAGATTATCATGTGGATTGAAAATCTAATTTAAGTTAAAACATGTGTTATGGTTAAGCAAGCATTCGTTAATAATCACATCATCTATGATTATAATATTCATCCTGCATTCATCTTTTGATGGAATATTCGTTGATTTAGGGAGGTTAAGACAATGTCGATATCGAGAGGTAGCTGCCTTTTGTTCAGTTATTTTATTTTGGACTATTAGGGCTATAGTCCTGCAGACTATGTATCTCTAAAAAGATTGTTACGGCTTGTGGTATTTATTTATTATTATTTATAGTATTTAAATTTATTCTCTAAATATACTGTGAAAGCGGTGACCAATGTGCAACTTGAGGATCAAATGGGTTTCACGCACATAAATGATAAGTATACTTGGTGGTAGGTATTCTATACGTGGTTTAGGAGTGCTCAGCGTGTCTTTTGCAATGAAGAAGAGATAGTGGACCTATCTTTTTCTTAGGTGGTCTTACGTGGAAAAATTGGGTCAATATAATGTCCCCTAATATATAACTAGATAACGAGACATAACTTCATCCGACCATCTGGATCTGGTAGTAGTATGGTGGTTAAGCTCTCTTTGTGGCGCCATAATCACCAACATAACCTTATTATTAAGAATGCTAATCAACTTCATTGGATCAGATAATTATTGACCACACTTTGAACACCATGAGGCCATAAATTTAGCTTTTAACTTCAGATAAATTTATTGTGAATAAACTATCTAAATGTTGGTGGTTTGATTAAGATCAGCTCCATGATGTAAAGATTTAGGCGCCTGTTCACTTTAAGAATATCAAAAGTCTTTATTCGAGAATGAGATTTAAACAACAAAAATAATTATATTTCAAAATAGAAATATTTTTTATTAAAATTATATCATATACCACACTAACTCAAATACCAATCTATCCTTTATTTAACTAAGTTTATCATCCTATTTTCTCTTTCAGACATCCTATCATAGTTTATCACCAATAGCTCATCTCTCATTTCTTATTATTTTTTATTATTATACAGTAAATAAATAAAATTCAATTTGAACAAAATAAATATCAATAATGTTTTCTATGAAACGAAGATTAATCACCGACCTAATTGGTACACTGGTCGTTGGTTGTAATGAAATGCTCACCAAACCCGTGACGGGCTTATAAGATCCAAACCCAAACCAACCTACAAAACATAAAAACCCGAAACAAACCTGCCACCTCCCTCCAAATGGCTAACTCCGGCAAAGGAAAGAACGGTGGCGCCGCCACCCTCCACATCCTCATGTTCCCCTACCTCGGCTTTGGCCATATTAATCCCTTCGTCCAGCTTTCCCGCAAGCTCCTCTCCGCCGCCGGCGTACGTATCACCTTCCTCTCCGCCGCCGGCAACGTTCAACGCGTCGCCACCCTCCTCCCCTCCTCTCCCTCCATCTCCGTCGTCCCCCTTCACCTCCCCTCCATCCCTGGACTACCCGTCGGCGCCGAGAGCACGGCCGATGTCTCTGCCGCCGACGCAGAGCTCCTCAAGCTCGCCCTCGACGGGACCAAACCCCAAGTCTCCGCCATCCTCCTCGACCTCCGCCCCGACGTCGTCCTCATCGACTTCTCCCACCCCTGGGTCGCCTCCCTCGCCTCGCCCCTCGGCATCAAGACCCTCTTCTTCTCCATCTTCTCCGCCGTCAACACCGCCTTCCTCACCGTTCCCTCCCGCGCCTCCTCCTCCACTCTTTCCTCCCTCTCCTCCCCTCCCGAAGGCTTCCCCTCCTCCTCTCCGATCAAATCCGTCCCCGCCTACCAAGCCGCTGACTTCTCCTACTTGTTCAAGAGCTTCAACGGCCGGCCGTCCGTCTTCGACAGCGTCGTCGCGTGCATCAAGGTGTGCGACGGCGTCGTCCTGAGGACCTGCCTCGAGACGGAGAAGATCTATGTGCAATACGTCGAAAAGCAGTACAACAAGAAGGTCCTCCTCGCCGGCCCGCTAGTGCCCGAGCCGCCGCTGCAGGCAGAGCTCGAGCTGCGGTGGAGGGATTGGCTCGGTGGCTTCCCCGACCACTCGGTCGTCTTCTGCTCGCTGGGGAGCGAGACCTTAACCTTCACTGACGAGGCGATCGCTGAGCTGCTGTTAGGCCTTGAGGAATCCGGGCAACCTTTTTTGGCGGTCCTCAATTTTCCGAAAGGAGAAGAGGTATTTTTTTTTTAATGAAAAAAAAAAATAGAAACTTACGATTAGCTTTTATTATTATCATTACTAACACCCTATTACATTTACATTTATATTTATATTTATATTTATATTCCATATATTGTACTTTTATTGTCTCAAATAGAATATAATTGATTCTTATATATTTTTAATAAAAAAAATTTAAATGCCTAAACTACCCGTCCGTACAGTTATCCGTCCCGGTGATTTGGAGGGCAACTAAACTTGTGTAGATATAACTCATCTACGTGGTAGTATATTATTAGGCAATAAAGGTAAAGAATTTACAAACGTTCGGTGAAAAATGATGATGCGGTATCATTCTATGCATCGATTACGAAGGTGCTTATGCGGACGGAGAATTCTATTTCTAAGTAAGATATTGTTAATAATAAACTCACATTATATTTCATCCCTCTGTAATTTGGATTGATTTTAACTCACCTATATACTTCAAACATCAGCATTGAACTCACCGTGGTTCACTAAGTTGCAACTCTTGACTAATGATACAGATGTTAGGATTAATAAAGTTTATTTTTGTGATAAGTAAGTTGCTAAATAATTAAGCTATTTTATCATCCTCAAATTACACAATATTTATGCGAGTATAATTAACTTTCTTCGCCCTCTAAATTTAATATTTATTTTTAAGTTAAATTTTAATACTCTATTGGAAAAATATAAAAATAATTAACTATAATAATTTTAATTTTTTTCTTTTTAAATTTTGACTGTTAGTTAATTTTAAGGGTATGAGTTTTAAGAGTACATATAAAATCTATGTCTCAAATAAAGCTTTATTTAATTTTTAATTTTTAATTTATTAACGGTGGTGTAGAGACTACCAGCTGGTTTCGTGGAGAGGGTAAAGGGGAGAGGGGTGGTCCACAACGGATGGGTGCAGCAGCAGCTCATCCTCCGTCATCGCGCCGTCGGCTGCTTTCTCGGGCACGCGGGGCTTAGCTCCCTCTTCGAGTGCCTCTTCTCCGACTGCCGGCTCATCGTGCTACCGCAGAAGGGCGACCAGTACCTGAACGCGAAGCTCTTCGCGGCGGAGCTGGGGATAGGGGTGGAGGTGGAGAGAAGAGATGAGGATGGGTGGTTCGGGAGGGCGGCAGTGAGCAAGGCGGTGAGGGAGGTGATGGTGGCGGATGAGGAGAGGAGGAAGAGGATGATGGAGAAGCATGTGAAGTGGAGGGAATTCTTCATGGACGAGGAGGTGCAGAAGAAGTTCACGTTGGAGTTTGTGGCGAGCTTGAAGGAGTTGGCTGCTGCATGATAGTATCCTAGAACGTGTTAATTTATGCATCCAATTTATGTACCCAGACCCAGTGCTATAATTAATCTTTATTGAATAAAAGGTCTTTATTACTATGTTACTTTATAGCACTCTTTCACTCTGGGAATAATAAAAATATTTATTTCAGAATACAATTCATTATTCCTTCGTCGCGCTAAATCCACCGCAAAAAAAAGGTTTATGACTCATTACCTATATTTTATCTATTTTATAATTCACACTTCATCTTTTAAAATTTTATAATTCAAATCCTAATTTTTTCTTATATTTTTTATTTAACATCCTCTATTAATTTAAATATTTTATTATAATATATAAAATAATTATAAATATCTAAATTATCTATCGCTCCAGGAGTAGTAAAGAGGAGAAAAAATAGCCGTGATAGTATTTTAGTATTTTGATTAGTTAGTCAAAATAATGTGACGAATATGAATAACAAGATAAATAAAATATAAAGAATGACTTATAAAATACTCTGCATACCTTTTTAAATCCTTATATATGTGCATACCCTTGGGTTTTTACCGACGTCACAAACTCTATTTAGCTATATAAATTGGCCTTCAAACTTATTACACTATGCTCCGTAGAAAATATTAAACTCATTAGTATTTTATCTTTAGAATAAAACACTACTAAGATAAGTATTTTTTTATATAAAAATAAAATTTAACCTAAGCAGTGAAATACTAACTTAAATATAATTTTATAAATAAAATACTGAACATTTTAATATTTTCTCATAAGATAAAAACGTTAAACTATTCAGCGCTCGAGTAAAAGTGTAATATGCTTATGAGTTTAATGTTTTAAGTATTGATACAGTTAAAGAAACTATTTCAGTAGTAAGTTTGAGGAGCAACTTATTTTAATAAATAAAATTTTAAATAAGGCTAGTTTGGTCTGATACCATTGTAAAGATAATATTTTCTAAAACATTTGATTTATGCAATGGATGCCTATAAAACTTGATTGAAAAGACAACAAGAAAATTATCATTCTTTTTTTCCATACATTACTCTCAAATAAGACCAATTGTGTCTGTTCATCTATTAAATTATTTAGATTTTATCATAATTATCTATCAACAGAATGAAATATAGTTTTTGAAGAGTATATATGTAATTATAAAAATTAAGAAAGATATATAAAAAAGATGATATCTAAGAGTATCTCGAACCGAGCTTTAAATCTCCATAGCTAGCTAAATATAGAGCTACAGTCGGGTTCTAAATTATTTGGAGCTTCGGCTCCATTTCTTTTTAGACTTTTTGAAAATTCTAACTTTGTTCGATAAATATTTAATCTAATAATTTTAATTTTAGTTGTATTATTAATAAATAATATGGTTAGTTAACCTGAATAAATAATTAATTAGATTAATTCGATTTTAACAAAACTAGTACATTTGGAAATGTATCATGGAGAACTTTAAAATAAATATAATATTAGATTATTTTTGAGTTAATTTAAATAAAAAATTTTATTATTCATAAAATAGATAATTTTTTTATTATTTGAATATTGATCGTGATCACGAGGATAGCGAAATCTTGCCGATTGATTTAAATAAGATTAAAGATTTGATAAAAGTGCTTTCTTTCAAAAAAAAAAAGAAATAAAATTAGTAGAAGAAGTAATATTTATTTTTGTCGGAGGTTGGTTAAAAGATCAAAATAAAGGAGTTAGGATACAGAACTAGTGGCTATGGAGATGACTTATTAGACTATTAAATATTTATTATTTATATTATTAAATATTATTTTCTACTTATTTTATGTAATATAATTTTAATATTTGTAATAATGACGTATAATGCTTATTTCGATATTTATTTTATGTAATATAATTTCGACGTATTTAATTTAAAATTAGTGATTTTAAATTACTTATGAAACTATTAGATATTAATTTTATTTTAAAGATCTTAATGAGAGTTTTCTAACCATATAGTTTTTATTAAAAAATAATAACACTAAGAGGACTAATTTAAAATAAATTATATATATATAATTTTTAATAAGTCTCTCGGCGCTATACATAGAGCATAATTTGGAGATGCTCTAAGAGAAGGAAGGAAAAAAAACCCTTTCATTTAATAGGCCAAAATCGTAATCAAGCTCTTATATATTTATTGAAGATATTTAACGCATTTCATTAACCTCATCGATACTAAATATAAAAAGAAAAAGAGAACGAACGAATCTTCATCCAATGGAGATTTGTAGTTGTTGTGGAATCTTAGTTAGGTAGATCCGACAAATCTCAATCACATTTGCTCTAATTTTATATCCTCCTATGTTTTCTAGCATTAAATAATTCGTTCGCTTTAGAAATAACTTTTTTATTTTTTAATATCACCTTTATTTTAGAATAATAATTAAACACAATAATATCTCCATTTTAATATAAATATTATTTATTAAAATTACATCTTATTTCACATACTAACTCAATAATAAATTTATCCTTATTATATATATATATATATATATATATATATATATATCACATCAACCTACTTTTATATATCAAATCAAAGAATTAATAATTTAATCAATTATAAAAATATGTTTTTCTCATATTTTTCTTCACTTTATATCTCATCAAACTTGTTTTATTACAATTTTATTTCAGAATACAAGTAAATAAAAAAATAATTATTCTTATTTTTATAATAATAATAATAATAATAATAATAATAATAGAGAAATGCATATTTTAGAATTGATTTTTTTTTTAAAGTAATGGAGGCCTAAATATGCCCGATCACAAGTAACAAAGTTTTTCATTATTATTGTTTTTGTTCCTTTTATTTAAAAAAAAAATAGGACAGGAAAGTTAGGTAGTAGGTTGAAACGCAATCCTCGCCAAACTCTATGTGGTATATATATATATATATATATTATAAGACTCAAAATAAAACCAACTACCTCCACCTCCCCTTCCAATGGCTACCTCAGGCGAAGGAAACGGCGTTGCCGCCTCCCTCCACATCTGCATGTTCCCCTTCCTCGCCTTCGGCCACATCAGCCCCTTCGCTCAGCTCTCCCGTAAGCTCTTCTCCGCCGCCGGCGTCCGCATCACCTTCCTCACCGCAGCAGGCAACGTCCCCCGCGTCGCCGCCCTCCTCCCTTCCTCCCCCTCCATCTCGGTCGTCCCCCTCCACCTCCCCCCCATCCCAGGCCTTCCTGCTGGAGCGGAAAGCACTGCCGAAGTCTCTGCTGCCGGCGCCGAGCTTCTCAAGCTAGCCCTCGACGAAACGAAGCCCCAAGTCTCCGCACTGCTCCGTGACCTTCGCCCCGACGTCGTCCTCATCGACTTCTCCCACCCTTGGGTCGGCTCCATCACTGCCCCTCTCGGGATCAAGACCCTCCTCTTCTCCGTCTTCGCCGCCGTCTCCACCGCCTTCCTTATGGTCCCCTCCCGCGCCTCCTCCTCTCTTTCCTCCATTTCCTCCCCTCCCGAAGGCTTTCCCACCTCTTCCGCGATCAAATCCATCCCCACATACCAAGCAGCCGACTTCTCCTACGTGTTCAAGAGCTTCAACGGCCGCCCGTCAGTCTTCGACAGCCTCACCGCGTGCATCGAGAACTGCGACGGCGTCGTCATCAAGACCTGCCTCGAGATGGAGAAGAGCTACGTCGAGTACATCGAGCGGCAGTACAACAAGAAGATCCTCCTCGCCGGTCCGCTCGTGCCCGAGCCGCCGCCACAGGCGGAGCTCGAGCCACGGTGGAGGGATTGGCTCGGCGGCTTCCCCCACGGCTCCGTCGTGTTCAGCTCCTTCGGCAGCGAGACGTTCTTGACCGACGAGGCCGCCGCCGAGCTGCTGTTAGGACTCGAGGAATCCGGCCAGCCGTTCTTGGTGGTGCTCAATTTCCCGAAAGAAGGAGAACAAGTGGTAAAATCTATTACCCTATCGTTTTATTATCATTATTATTAACTTCTTGATTTTAGTAACAAACATATATAGAAGATTCTAAGCAAATTACTGCTTACTTCTCATTGGTTTGCACTGATTTTATAATATCCATTAGCACTAATAGTTTCCACCGTAAGTAAAATTGCTAAAATATCCAAATTACTTTGCTATCTTCAAATGAGATTATATTTCCGTGAGGATAATTAAGTCTTTTCGCATCTTTGTTGGCACCCAAATAATAATAAAAGTTAACTGCAGGGTGTTCTTTTGAAAAATGGTATTTCACATTTGTTGCTAATTTATGGCATACACTCTACTCTCTGCTAGGACATCCGGAAGAGACTACCGGACGGTTTCTTAGAGAGGGTGGAGGGGAGAGGGGCGGTCCACAGCGGATGGGTCCAGCAGCAATGCATCCTCCGCCACCGCGCCGTCGGCTGCTTCCTCTGCCATGCCGGGTTCAGCTCCGTCGTCGAGGGCCTCCTCGCCGACTGCCAGCTCGTCATGCTGCCGCAGAAGGGCGACCAGTACCTGAACGCCAAGCTCTTCGCGGCGGAGCTGGGGATAGGGGTGGAGGTGGAGCGGCGAGGCGAGGACGGGTGGTTCGGGAAGGCGGCGGTGAGCAAGGCGGTGAGGGAGGTGATGGTGAAGGAGGAGGAGGAGGGGAAGAGGGAGAAGCATAAGAAGTGGAGGGAATTCTTCACGGATGAAGAGGTGCAGACGAAGTTCACATTGGAGTTTGTGGATAGCTTGAAGGAGTTGGCTACTGCCGAATGAGGTGCTGAATTTGTTGGTGGAGTTTTCTTTGGATGATCTTGTCGACACAAATCCAAAACAAGTGCATGTGATTTATATTTTTTAGAATATTATATGAGCATTTCTTGTGAAATAATTCAATAACCCCTCTAAAACTTATAACCTCAATGTAACCACTATAATAACTGGTATTAAACTATTCTAATTTGATTCTTTAGAGATAAATTTTAATTTAAATATAATCCTTTATCTCAAATCTGTTATTAAATTTAATATAAATTAATCTTAAACTAACAAGAGATATACCTAAATAATTAAACTTTCATCAAGTTAATTATAAAAAGACATCAATACTCTTATTATAATATATATCATTACTCTCGGTTAAAAATATATATATTTTTTACTTGATAAATATTAAGTTAATATAATTATTTTACTTATTTTGTGATTTATATCTCATTTTTGAAGATTTTGTAATCCTATTACTCCTTTCTCCTAATAATTTTAGCACGATGGGTTAACTTAAATGATACTAAAAAATTTATTTTGTTATAATATATAAAATAATTATTTAAATTATTTATGCCTCTTTTATTCTTATTTTCTCTTCCCAAGAGGAGAAGGAAGGAGGGACGGTGGAAGATAAAAGAAAGGTGGTAATGGTAAGAGTTATTCTAGTAATTTAATCACATTAGTTGGTTAAGTAGTATCACAGTGTTAAATAAAAATTATATAATTACACCCCATTTTTACTTAATAGAATGTTAGTTGATAATTTGAGGATTACCCTTCCCTTTCATTTTACTTAATAGAATGTTAGTTGATAATTTAATTATAGATTAGACAAAATTAAGAAGCAATTCTTCATGGTATATTTAGTTGGACAACTAAAACTTACTCTTCTAATCCTCAAATCCACTTGGCTATATATTCTTAACCCAGTCTTGCATTCTTTCTCAATCAAACCGACAGGTCTCTTGCCTCGTGAGTACGTTTTTAACTCTTTCTGCCGACCACTCAGTATATATATCATGTATTTTTATTATTTATAAACTGAGTTTTATAATTCATTGAATATGTACTGAAAATATATTGCATTAAATTTTGACCGACACCGTAAGAATATTCTATTAAATTAAGATAACTAAAATGCTTAATTGAATATGTTTTTATAAATATTTTAGTATAATTAACTTAAATAAGAGGTTTTGTTAATCTTAATTAACTCATCTAACAGTAGGATATTTTCTGTATATATTCGCTTAATTTATAAATAGTAAAAATCTAAAGTATAAATCATAATTTTATTAATAGACGGGGTATTATCAGATTCCGAGTAAGGAAAAAGGCAAGAAGTTGTTATTAGTTAAGAGGCTATGTTTAAAGTTTGGCATGTAATACTCAGATAATTTTAGACCAAACTACACATTTTCTATATTTTTTTTACAAATCTTAACATATTCCATCTCAAATTTAATATTCTATAGTTGCTAGAAAGTGCTACCAATTTAACGATATTTTGTAAAAAAATAAATTGCTAATTTGATACAACAAAAATAAAAATAATAATAATAAGACATACTTAAATCACCGAAAAGCGAGAGAAAATAGTAACTCTAGAGGTCGATTGCCCAGTGATACAATCATAGCGATTTATATAAATAAATCCAAGCCATCAGGTGAAGGAGGTATAGGGAATGATACTGATACGAGTAAGGGTATTTTTTTTCATGAACTCTTTGTACAAGTAGATCCTTCTGGTGCCCGGTGGTGGTCGTCTCGCCATGCTACCGTCGTCGGCAGAAGAGGGGGTGGGTTAGAGCGAGAGCGTCCACGACGAGATTAAACGTCCCCGTCTCGATATACGATATGCTCATATGCCTCATCTCGGATGCAGTTGGTCCCCCAACGAGCAACGGCATTCCCTCAGATCCCTCCTGGAAGCTGCTACCAGCTGATTAGAGCGGACAGATGAATGCATGACATTTTCCACCGGTGGTTCCTGATCAAACTATGAGAGAGAGAGAGAGAGAGTTTTATTACAGCATCTCAGAATAACACGTGAACTCTCTATATTTATTAAAAAATAATATAATCTATTCTTAATTATTTAATAGACTCTCTTAGTAGTATTAATTTTTAATGAAAAAATATATGGCCAATAAACTCTAATCAAGATCTAATATTTAATAGTTTTAGATTGTTTTAATTAAATACATTAAAATTATATTATACTTAATAAATATCGTAATAAATATTGTATGAAATAAATATCAAAATAAGCATTACACATCGTTACTACAATATTAAAATTGTATTACACAAAATAAACAGAAATTAATATTTAAGAATATAATCAATAAGTATTTAATAGTCTGCTAAGTCAAAATTAATTAAAAAAATAAAATAATTCAAAACTAATTTAATATTAGACTCATCCCAATGGTACTATATTTATTAAAAATTGATTAGAAAAACTAATAATACACTTAGGTTAACTAACTAAATTATTTAAGAAATAATATAAATAAAATTAAAATTATTAAATTAAATACTAGTTCAAAGTTCAAATTTTTAAAAAATCTAAAAAAATAGAGCTAGGCTATATTTATTTGGTGGGGCTTCAAACTTAGAATCCCACTATTGCTAGCTCCAAATTTCAAATTTGGAGCCCAACGAGAGATGCTCCTAAAGCAAACATGATTATTGAATGCGCCATTTATATATGGATATTGGGTTGCGTGTTGTATATAGGTGTGTGTATATATGTATATATAATAATAAAAAAAATTGCTTATCCTAAGAGCAACTACTCCGATTGGGCTCCATAGCTAGCTCTAGATTTGGAGCTAACAACAATTTGGAGCCCCACCAAAAAATTGGAGCTCTGCTCTATTTTGTTTTAAGCTTTTTAAAAGTTTCAAATTAGACCAA
The DNA here is from genome assembly GCF_048772165.1 of Typha angustifolia. NCBI lineage: Eukaryota > Viridiplantae > Streptophyta > Magnoliopsida > Poales > Typhaceae > Typha > Typha angustifolia. The sequence continues at coordinate 4,303,135 of NC_133239.1, forward strand.
TAACTATTACATTCAATAATTTTAATTCTATTTGTATCTTTTATTAAATAATTTAATTAGTTAAATTAAGTATATAATTATTTTTACTAACTAATTTTTAACAAAAATAGTACCATTAGAAAGTTATCATCGAGACCTTTAAAATGAGTATAATATTAAATTATTTTTGAGTTAATTTAAATTTAATTTTTTTATTATTTATAAAAATAACTTTAATATTTTATTACTTATAAAATAAATATATTTATTACTATTTAAAATCAATGTGTCCTAAAATATAATTACTCAAAATTATTTCCTAATATAAATATTAAATATTAAAATACATCAAACATGAAATACATCAGATATGAAATACATCAAATAAAAATTACATCAATATAGAGGAGATCGATACAATCAAGAAAGAGGGGGTGGTTACGAAACCCATGGCTTCGAAATCGATGGCTAGGGAGATGATTTACCGAACTATTAAATATCCATTATTTTTATTATGAAATGTTAATTTCTGCTTGTTTTATATAATGTAATTTTGATATTTTTAGTTAATAAAATATAATGCTTATTTCGATGTTTATTTCGTATAATATTATTTCGATGTATTTAATTAAAAAATTAGTAATTAAAATTACTTTTGAAACTATTGGATATCAGTTTTATTTTAAAGATCTCGATGAGAGTTTTCTAACCATATATTTTTTATTAAAAAATAAACTAAAAGAACCTATTAACTAATTTAAAATAAGTTTTATATATATATATAATATTATTATTTTAATAAATATGGAACTCGGTGTGTGCATCGGGCTCTTGGCCAAATCGGTTGGAGATGGAGGGTGAGATTATTTAATTAATAATAATAATAATACATATATATATATATATATTAAGTCACTTAATAGGTATTATCAATATCATTCTTTTAATAAGAAATATATGATTATTAAATATTAATCGAGATCTTTAAAATAAAACTAATATTTAGTAATTTCATAATTAATTTTAGTCATTTTTTTAATAGTTAAATGTATCAAAATTAGGTTGTACAAAGTTAATATTAAAATAAATAATAAATATCATACATCATTACTAAAAGTACAAAATTAAATTAAACAAAATAAACAGAAATTAATATCTAGTAGTAAAAATAATAAGTATTTAATAGTTTATTAGGTTATCTCCGTAGCCACCGGTTTCGTAGCCAACCTCCTGTTCCATGACTACATCCATGTTTGATAGTCTAGTATTTAATGTATTTTATATTTAGTGTTTATATTGAAAAATAATTTTGAGTCATTATCTGAATAATTTTAAGACATTAATTTTAAAAAATAAACAAGAAAAATATTTATTACATAATTTAAAATAACTTAAAAATAATTCAATATTACTCGTTCGAAAGATTTCAATGAGACATTTCCGAGGATGCTGGTTTTTGTTGAAAAGATAAACAGTAAAACTAATTACATACTAAATATGACTATCTAAATTATTTAATAGAAAATACATACGGAATTAAAAATTTTGGTAGGACAAAATTAGAATTTTAAAATATGATTTAATAATAATAATTTTACTCATAAATTAAACAACATTTAATTACACATTGATTATCTCGACTACACGTGATATTTTCTCTCCTCCATCTCCTTTTAATATATTGGTGATCTAACATACCCTTAGATTCTATCTTTTTTTTTGTTGACAAGTAAATTCCACAAAAAATTTAAAAAAAAAGATTAAATCCGCTTCTCATAGTGCAGGCTATTTACGGCACCTCTCAATAGAAGATTATTTTACATAAAATAGAGAATTAATTTCTTGCATTGTGAGCTTATAACCCTTTATTACCCCTATAGTACATAATTATTTTCTCGTAATACATTATTATTTTATATAGAGTGAAGAACATTTTCCTACAATGTATATTTTCTTATAGTATATAATTATTATACATAAAGTGCAAAAGCAGAGCTTATAATCTGGCCTTCCTCCGCAATGTGCCGTTATTTTCTCGTAGTATAAATATATAGAGTATTTTAGTCCACACTTATAAAAAAATTAATATAATTTTAAACAAATATATATTAGTACATCCAACCAAGCATATATAGGAACAGAGAACTGATTACGAGCACGTCCTAGAGCTTATATAGTGCTTGACAAAATTAAGTAATTCCGATTTAATCTATCGACAGTGAAAGGAAGAAGAGCTAAGATAATTTCAATTCCAGGAGTCATTATAGAAGCTCGCATACCATCAATCTAATATATAATATCATCACATCTACTCAATGCAAGTGAATCGAGGTGGCGAGCAGACAAAAGCGAAAATAATGTAAAGCAACAATATACTTTCACAGACACGAGAATTTTAAGGACTAATGAGAAACAGCTTCTCATTATCGCAGCATCTCAAAGAAAGGAAAAAAAAGAAAACATTAAAACAATGGAAAAAGAACTCGTTAAAACATTCTTCATAGACCAGATATCCAACATGGTCAACTAAGTGAATAGTTAAGAACAAAAGAATTGCCCACAGAGATAACCAATACAACGATACGTGTATATTGTTTAAAGACATAACCCGCACGCCTAACCTTAATTGCAACAGATGGGTATGCAGCAAAAGACCAACTTTGTGATGCACATTGATTTAAAAAACTGGCACATTTATCATTTCAATCAACAAGGAGGGACAAAAGACAAGGCCTAATCCATGAATTGTACAACCGCTAGTTTTTTATTCGTCAAAAAGTACAACTAAATTTTAAGCAAAAAGTAAAAGCATTTGACAGAGTACGCTATGGATCTATGTTTTCAGATATTTTTTTAAAAAAGAAAACCTGCTCTGATAGAAAAGATTAATACAAACGGAAATTCAACCAAGGTATGATGGGTCCGCAGCTTAAATTTGATCCAGCAGCGCACTTACTCTCTATGATACAGGGAGCTTACCTAGTGAAAAATAAAAAGGGAAAGGGGGAAAAAAAAAAAGAACAAGAACAGAAGAATCCACATCTTCTATTATCATTCTATATAGAGCATAATCTTGAACTCAATATATGACAAATCTTATATCAGAATAAAAGTTCTATAGGTTCTCTGGAAAGATATTGGATAGCATTCACACCTAACTCCTGATGTAAATCTTTATCTGCATACCTCTCCTGTGTTGGAGAATGAAAATTATCCAACCTGCTCTGTGAATGTCCCAACAGCAATGCACCTCTTAACCTGCACATGTTTCGATACCATAGGAACAATCATACTAATGAAGCTGCATTAGTAGCATGTTTTGAGGTGTCTTACGTGAAGCCAGATTTTCTCATTAAATAAAGCAAAAAATAAAGGAAGCTTCAAGTAAAAAAACTTATCATATATAAGAATAATGCTTATCTTGGAGACCTATCAAGAGCAGGCACACATCATGTTTCACCCTGAAGAATAGGATTTCTCACATTACCAATAATTGCTGCTGATCATTTACAATGGCCTCTCATTAGGACATCCTGTTACCCAGAAATTAAAAAAAAAAGGGGGAAAAAAGGAAAGAAAAAGGAATGGATAAATTGGAATCACTACTAAGGGAAGTGCAAAGACATTGACAAAAATTAACCCAGGGAAAACAGAAACCTTCAACTTTTACAGAAACATCAGACATTGCCGAAAAGTGATGCACATCATCAAGAGAAATGCTTCATCCGCGGAGATATTATATCGCTAATTCTACAGCAGAAATCCCTGCATTTGTTTAAAATATTAAATCCTAGTCCTGGATATACCATGCTCCTCAAGTCTTCAAGCATAGTTGGATAACAAAAATGAAAAATTGTGGAACATAATTTGTCAAAGTTCCTGCAACAAATTAACTTGATCAAGATGTTTACCAACTTAACATGAATAATTTCACCAACCAGAGCAAGCTAGTTGCAATGTGACATGCTCCATAACAAATTCATTACAGTCCAAAGATAGACTCACTACTTGAGACTAGAAAAACATGTACCCAATTATACTTCATTGACCTTCATCAGATCCCAGATGTGCTCCAGGTCTTGGCCGGCCTGCAAGGACAAAGACATGGAAGACTGAACTTCAGACTACATCAATTCAGCTTACCAACAAAAAGAGTTCGTTGATATATAAAAGCTTGTTCCTAAGAGTGAATCCTCCATCCTTGTAAAACAGATTTTGATAAACTAAGGCGAAACCTATCCGTAGCTACCCAAACTCCTCCAGGACCTTCATTTCCTGCAAATAGAACTCCTAGATCAGAAGGAAAGATAATTAGAGGATATTGATACTTTCATCTGCCTCAATCGTACAATTAGGCTCTTCAGTTGGAACATCCACTGTGTGACACTGGAGAAATGTTAAATTCACTTCAACATCCAGGGACATCATCTGCATACCCTTTGCTGCCAGAATGCGAACTATCCAGTCCGCCACTTGTGCCTGATGCATCTTGTCCATTTAGATCAGCCAAACTAGAATCCCCAATATTTATAACTGACTCCCCCATCAACACAGCTGAGTCACGCCTAACAGAACAGTGATCCTTCTTCAGTTTTTCAAATTCATAGCTTTGCTCTTCAGTGATGAGATCAATATCTTTTGAGCGTGATATTTGTTGATTAGTGTAATCATGGCAATTATTCTCATCAATATCTCTGGGCTCCAACTTCGATATACCCTCAACTCCTGAATTTTCAGGGCTACGTGAATTCGACTTTCTCATAAATCCCACAGAATTTCTGTATTCTTTTGACCCATCAGATGCATTGAGAGTAGACTCTTTTCCCTTGTTGACTGTATCCATTTCTGCTGATGATATGTCACCTCCAAGGTACATTGAATCTTGATTAATACAATTTGGATTCTTTGCATTTGCATCAGCCTTTTCTGCTACTTCAGTTTCTCCAACGTATGTCAAAGATTGACTAACATCATCCTCCTTCTTACGAGAACCTGCATTAATGACCACCGAATCATTTTCTAAATGCACATTATCCTGATTAAAACCTTTTTCTTCTTTGGTAGCTTTCAAACCCTCATCAACTAATTCAGTTCTCAAACAATTATGCTCCAGCTTTGGAGAATCCTCAGACCCCTCCTGTCTTTTATCTGAAGAACCGATGTCCTTGAGGACATTATCCGACTTTGATGGTTTAGTATATTCCTCTTTAAATTTCTCTGAATTCTGCTTATCTACAGTAACCTTAGAAGATCTTTCCCTTGAATGCCGAGAGCTCCTATGAGATCTCGAACTTGAGTGATGTGAAGTCCTCTTACCATCCCTTGAATGGCCTGAATCACCAACTGCAGAATCTCTTTTCCTATCAGCAGAATTATCTTTGTCATATTTCTTATATTCTGATCTCGACTTATCATGCCTGCTAGAATCACGATTCTGATTCTGGTTATCGTCATTGCAATGTCCTGAATCAATTGTTAAAGAATTTCTTTTCCTAGAAGCAGAATTATCCTTGTCGTGTTTGTTATAATCTGATCTCGACTTATCATGCCTGCTTGAATCTCGACTCTGATTGTGGTTGTCATCATTGTCATCCACCAAACTTTTTATGTGAGATTTTGAAGTAGAAGAAAGCAAAGACCTTTTATTCTCACTCAAGTCTAAGTCTTCCCCTGTGGGGTTCTGATCATTTGTCATAACATCAGTTTTTTCATAATCATGATCATCCAGCTTAGGCTTCTTATACCTGTTTGTCTTCTCGATGCTTGGCATCTCATCTTCTAGTAACAGAGAGCTCTTTTTATGTGAGCCTACGGAAGAGTCTACTTTTACATCTTCCTTTGCTTCATTCGAGTGCTGCTTTGCATCCTTACTATCTCTGTGTTTTCTGTCAGACCTTTTAACTTCCTTCTGCTTTTCAGAACTTTTGGTACTTTCTTTGTCATTATAATAAGGTTTTCTCTCTGGAGATCTTGATCTGGAGTGTCTACGGGAATGAGATGTCCGACGATCACGTGATGGAGATCCTCTGGTCTCTCTTTCGTACCTTGGAGACCTTGAACTGGCTCCAGATAACCTCTTTGTTCTGGGACTTAAACTTTCTCTATGATGCTTGGGTGATCTGGAATCAGTTCTTGATGATTTTCCCTGCCGAGGGCTTGCACTCCTACTTCTCTTTCTCCTTGAATTAGAGGAATAATGATCTCGGGATCTTTCACTCTCTCTCCTTCCAACCCTTCTATAGCTGTCCCGATCATCTCTGTATGACCTCTCAGTACCATAATTGGACCGGTTAGATCTTATTGGCGATCGTGACCTGCGATCTCGAGAGTATCTAATTGGTGGGGAGAAAGAGCGTGACCGCCTACTTCGACGATACTTGATAGGTGATCGAGACCGAGATTTGGATCGTCGGATGGGTGGTGACGGTGACCTGTCAAAATCTAAAGCATTTTAGGATATCTTTTGTCAAGGATATAACTGTACAGTATAGTGTATGTGTCATGCATGCACGTGTGCATAGCACACATGTGTGCATTGTATTGTTTGTTTGAAATAAACACCAAGTAGTTTGACTTCAGAATTTCTATCTAAAAGAAGAATTAGTTAGATGACGTCGACATCAATAACACATTACACTGAACCTAAAAAAATGGAAAATCAAAATGTCTTTCTCCTGAAAATAAAACAAAAAGGTCAGTTAACATAAAATATCTAAATTGAGTTCGAAATTCAAAATAGAGGCCTGATTCATGTGCATTATACTCAAAAAATTGCTAGTAAAATTTTCGCAACAATGCTGTGGTGTGATCAAATGCATACTACGGGCACTTTTCACAACATTGTTTTAAACAAAGATTAGGCATGCAACTAGGAACATCTCATGTTACCTCGACTTTCTACTAGCTTCATTATCATCATCACCACCAAAACCTTCCGCTTTCAACTTTTTGCTTATCTCAGCAGCTCTAGCTGATGCCATCTCTGCAGCCGATTTCATAGTTGCTGCTCGAGCAGCAGCTTGCTGAGTGGCTATTGTCTGTTGCATCACCAAGGCCTGCTGAAATTGCATTTGTTGCAAAGCAACGGCTTGCTGCATCATCAATGGCAATGAGGGGTTCATCAAAGAAGATTTAGAAGGTAGGGATTTCGCCATCTCAACATTCAATGGACGACCCCCAACATCCATGTTATTCAGTGCCAAAGCTGCAGTTGCCTCTTCTGGTTTAGAGTACTCTATATAGGCAAAGTGCTTTGAGTCTGTAATGGTACAATCAACAACAGTACCGCAATAACCAAAGAGCTGTTTAAGTTGATCCACTGTAAGAAGTGGACTAAGGTTGCTAACTTGTAATGTTTTCTTCAGGGTATCAGCCTTTGCAGCCTTATCAGGTGAACCTGTTCAAGAAGATAAAAAATTAGTTTAGAGGTATTTGAAGCTCCCAAAGTAATCTAATTATTTGACCAAATAACTAACAGATGAAAATATGAAATAATACATATATCTATCCATATGCAACCAAATTTTAAGATTTCCGGTATTTGGACCTACTGCACTGATATCGGTATTTGGACATACAGATATCATACCATATCTCAATATTGCATTCATAGTTTACAGCCAAGCAGGCCTTATATGTTATAGCTGATAGATTGGTCTAATGATCTTATCAACAAGACAACCATCATCACCAGCAAGTTATTCTAAGCAGGGGCTGCAAAAAGGATGTCCGAAGGAAAAAGTTTCCATCTATTTCTACCATAAGTCAGATGAAAGGGCTTAACCTCTTAGTCCTACACTGCATATGGAGTACAATGTCTTATCTGAATGTCAGTTAGACTTTAAATTAAACCAGGGTCAAGACAATTAAAGCATAATTGTATAGATATAAAGCAAGTATAGAAAGATGGACACTGCCAAGATAGGAAGATTGCTTAATCTTTTTCATAATTTAATGTAAATAGATTTGTTGTATAAAATTCCGTACATAAATAAAACACTGGATCTAGAAAAAAGAAAAGGACCTCTGCTATGCAATTGTAATTATATCAAATAGAGGAGAGGAGAAAAGGATGAAAATAACAAGGCTTTAGCTTTTTAGCAAGAGAACAAATTAGATGGATAGAGAAGGATAAGCAGCTCAAATCTGAACAATGAAGTTGACTAATTTGACTCTTAATATAACACTAAACAAGGGATCAAATCAATAGAGAGTTTAACTGTTTTCTAAATTGTTGGCTATGCCAAACAAGGACCCCTAAATGAGATATTCTCTCTAGTTATTCAAGCTCTAGTTGAAGAATTATTAACGTCCCACTTATCAAAAAACTCACTACACTCCTAAAGATGGCTGCTATGGTGATCATATGGAGTCATGGACTATTGTTCCAATGATAAGCAGTAAGATTCGAGGAAAAACCTGTAAAATATTCCAGAAACTTCAGAAACAAAAGAAAAAAAACTACAACTAAAAATTTTACCAACTTTTTTTCGACCTTTTCTACACCCTAACAGGAAAAAAAGAAATAATAGATGAATGAAAGCAACCAATTTCTGCTAGGTTCATACAAGAACAATTTGTCAAAATCAATAAGTTTGACCACTTGAGATTCAGTAGCAAGCATTTCACACCATATTCAGAGATAGAAATTATAAGCAGAAAAATAGAGAAGCTAACAGCCTAACACTAAGTAAAAGTTGTTACCATGTCCTCCTGCTATCACATCTAATTAAGGAAGGTGATCAATACATCCACTAAGATATTCAAAGCGTAAAATATTTCCAGCAAACTCGTCCCTAATTTCAACATCTACATGGAGCAAAAGTGAATGGAAATTGGTATGTTATTGGACTTCTGCATCTAACATGAACATCAGTGTCACGTTAGAGTTGCCAATGAGGGCATTGCAAATCTTGAAGCAACATTTCACAGTAAATATGAGTTCAATATGGTATCAACATAATAACTAAATGGAAAATGAGATAGAAGACAAACCAGAATCTCCCGAAGATTGGGCTTGTGCCTGCATCTGAGCAGCATGTGCCTGAAGAGCCTGAGCAGCGACAATTGCCTGTGCGGCAGCCATAGCAGCTGCAGAAGGAGCCATCGGCGCCTGACTCAAAGTACCCATAGTGGTAGTTGCAGCGGCCAATGCCGACATCAGCAGATTATGAGGTGGGTGGTTCCACTTGCAATCGCTCTTTGTGCACTTCCCATTCAAGTACTCCCGACATATCTCACCCAATGATGCTCCAACACCCTGCAACACCACACCGCCTGATGCACCTGCAGCAAGTCCAGGAATCATCCCGAGTAGGCCAGGGAACGCGCCAGACACTGAACCTGCATAATTCGGCATGTTCGGCATTGTCTGGTTCACCATGTTCGGGTACGAGGTGCCTGTCCCCGGATAGCTTGTGGATCCAATGACAGTGCCCTGGCTAAAGAACACTGGAAACGGGCTCCCCATGATAGGCTTACCATTACACTCCACATGGACCATATAATTCCCACGCTTGGGCACGGCGTAGGTCACAGTGTACGTCCCATCACCCTGATCTTTTACCATCCCCTCCTGGTCCGACCCGCCTACCCCAACGCCAGGGGAAACTCTAACCTTGAGCTGCGCACCACCATTAGGGATCTTGCGGCCGTCGGAATCCTTCGTGACGACAACGAATGTAGCGGGGGCGCACGCCGTGCCGCCGGCGATCCCGGTCCCAGCGGCCGAGCACTTAGAAGGGTCGACGGGACCGATGGGTTTGTTCGTAAGGTCTTCGTGCTCGTCGCCATCGCTGTCGGAGTCCGATTTGTCCTCCCTCGGCTTCTCGACTCCCTTAAAGGTGGCCTCGAAGGCGGCTTTCGCGGCAGCTGCCTTCTCGGCCTCGCTCTTGATCTTGGCCTCCTCCGCCTGCTTCACCCAGATGGGTTTAGGCACGATGGCGCCGCGATCCGCCATGGATGCGAAACCCTAGGGGAGGAAACGAGCGTAAGGAGGGTTCCTTCTAATTCCGAGGAGGGAATCCCTAGGTTGAGAGAAGGACTATCGAAGCCGAGGAAATCTAGGGTTTCGAGAAGGGCAATAGAAGAAGATAGACGACTGACCTGGATGAGGGCTTGAGGTGGAGGAGTGCGATCTCGGAGATGGGGGCGTAATGGATTTTGGTGCGGGGAGGGGTACTCAAGGGAAAAAGAAGAAGAGATATTAACAGAAGGTTCTCAGATCGTATGCAGAATTAGTTGTAGGAACTTCATAGAGGTCGGACTTCGGACTACACTCTCAGCCAGTAGGAGGGGGACATATAAACATATGTAAAGGAAATTCCACTGATTCGCTTCATTTGATTCGTGTTATAAAGGAAGAGGAAGGTGCTGTGAGTTACGGCCGGTTGCAAGTTTGCAATTTCAGTCCTTTTAGCTGAAAAATACCGAATCACTTGTAAAAGGGTTTCTTTCGCGAGTAAAGTTTTCTTTTTTTAATTATATAGATGCATTAAACCTTTTTTTATTTTTTTTGCATGAGTGCTCTTTAAATCTAACTTTCCGAACTTTGCAAATTAATTGCATTTAGCTTTCTTTTCTTTTAATTTAGTATATAAAACTGAGTGCATATATTAGAGTTAATTACTATAAATCAAAAAGTTAAATATAATTAAATTGTAAAAGCCCCATTGAGATATTATAAATTTTAATTGTATACATATAGAAGTATTCTTATTTCTTATTTTTGTATATTCCTTCTAATTATTTATATATATCGCAAAATGTATTAAGAAAAAGCAATGTAAACTTTCAAAGTTAAACACATAAATTATGTGCGTGTAAAATAAAAGGAAATTATGTTTTTATGTGAACCCAGTTTCAAAGGGTAGGTCAAGTGTGGTGATACGAACCGGTTTGATATTTGAATCAGTTTCTAAACATATATGCGCAAATTATTTTTAAATATGATTGTGAATGATCTAAATGTTGGATCCTCCTAAAAAATAGATATGTTGAAGTTCTGAAATATAGTTTTCCAACTAATCTAATATCTCGAGTTTTGGATGATTAGATTTAGAGATATCGTCAAATTAGTGGACAAAGGTAAGAAAGAGACCTAGGATAACTACATATGCTTGGATCTATTTGTATGCTTCTTGCCCTTAGTGCTGGATTAGTGCAAAAATTAATGTGCTCTTGGATGGAGATTAGGGAATAAAATTAAAGAGGAGATAAGGAGGAAATAAGGGGTTAGAAGTTAGTTGAGAACCTTACCTTGCCAATAGAAGAAGGTGGCTCGATTAGAAGTAAGAAGAGTTACGACCGGCAACCAAGAGAAGAAGAGAGGAGATAGAGGGCGACAAGCCTTAGCTAATTAATCCTTCATTAATGTCTGTGTAAGATACAAGCTATAAGATCCTATTTATAGAGAATCAAATAAACCTTCATTAATGTTTACTAAGATACCAACAATAAGACCATATTTATAGAGAGCAAAATAAAAGAGTTCTAAATACACTAATTAACATAACTAAACTAGTTTTTCTTATTATTCTCGAAATATTTCTTCATTCTACTGCTAGTAGAGTTCGAAAGTTGTAGATCATGATGTCGACGATCTTATCCAAGTAGTTTCATTATATTCAAACTTTTGATGAATATCTTATGATTATTTTTTCAAAATTGCGTAGAACTTGACTAAAATAAACTTAACTAATTAAATAAATCCTAACATACTAAGACTCTGACTAAATTATATAAGCAGAATAATTAAGATAATAACTAGACTTCATCTAGTCGAATGTCTAAATGTGATCCGACCTAACTCGGTTCACATCATATGGTACTGTGGTTATAAAAATGTGATATGTATAGTTCGAGGAGAATACCAATGAATTATTTTTCATCATCGGAGAATTACAAAATTATATAGATTGACTTCGTAAGTTTTAATCTACAGTTTCTATAATTAGCCCTTTATTAAATTTACATTCTATCTAGGTCAAATCTTTATGAGAGGCTAATGGTGGTGTTAATGGCGAGTGGAGGTGGACAACAGTAAGGTTTGTCAGATGCGTGGTGGGGATGATGGTGTGGGATTATGGTAGCTAGTAGATTTGAGAGAGAAAAAGGGGAAGAGAGTTGGTCAGCCATAAGGGACTAAGAGGATCAATGAATGAATAAGGTGGAGGGGCTAGTCGATGGCCAAGGTGGTAGCGACTAGGGTTTGAGGGAATTCAACTAGAGTTGACAAGAGCAAGAGGGAGAGAGATAGGAAATGAACTCAATTCAATATTCGGTGACTCAATTAGGTCGCATTTCACATTATTTATAGAAGGTTAAACTGAATCGACCTAATGAGTCCAATGTCTTGTGATGTGATCCGACCTGATTTGAATCACATTAATCTAACTCACTAATAAATGACTAAATTAATTAATAAAAAATAATTAGAATGACTAAATTGAAATAGAAATTGCCTAGATTATGATCTCAATGAAATCAATAGCCCATGATGTGGTCCAACTTGAATCGCTTCACATCAATTTACTCTCCTTAATTAGGCTTAAATTTACCTCATCCTTATATAATTATATATATGTCACTTTAACTTTCTAGGTCGAAGTGACAAAGATTATTTTTAATTAATTTATCTTTCTACCTTCTTTTTTTTTCCCACCTTACTCCATTTGATTGCATGCTAGAGAATTGATGAGTAGGATATTCATGGTGTGATATCTAAAAAGTCAGAAAAAGGCATATTTGTTTTCCCCTTCAATGTTTGTTTGGTTGCAGTTGTAGAGATCCTGGAAGCTAAAAAGTAAAAAACCTACTCATTTATAAATAAATAAATAAATAAATAAATAAATAAATAAATAAATAAATAAAAAATAGTATGTTCTACTTGAAAGATATATTTTATATACACAGCTTCAATCTTTGTATATTATTCATATCTTCTTTTGAATAATCCTGATACTTCTTAATTATTATGTAGCTTAGATTCGCCACTACTCTTTGGTCATAAAAAATGATGCCATTCCCATTGAAATCAAGCTGCATAGAGGATTAAGACAATTTACCAAATAGTATACTATTTACCTCCATATGATTATATTCAAGCTAAAACTGTTATTTTTTATTATATTTAACTAATCTATAAATAAAATTTAAAGATACTTATTAGAGATAAAATTATAAATAATCAGATAAATTTTATAATACATCTAAACTAACAACGACTATAAATATATATATTTAATATATTTGTTATCTAAAATTTGATTGGTATTAAGTTGATCCAATTATCTATAATTTTGTCTAAGTATCTTCGACACGGATTGTGAACTATAAAATATGATAAGAAATAATTTTAGCTTAAATATAACTAATAAAGGGATAAATTGAAATAAATAAGACCACAAAGAGTGAAGTAGGGGTAAATTATAATTTTCTAATGTATATATATATATATACCTATTTTTAAGTATATTAATCTGCCAAGCGAAATATTTGATACTAATTGTTTAAGTGCAAATTAAACTTATTCCTTGTGTGACCCACAAGGCCACAATGCCACATTTTACTTTATGAGGACAATTTTAGGATTCACATTTATAACTTTATCAAAGGTAAATACCTAGTGGCTATCAATTTATTATACCCTACTGATTTGAGTGCTTAGTGTCACGGGTTATTCATAACTTCCTCTGTAATGTCGTCTAGAATTCCATAAAAACCTAATATATAAAAAATATAATTAGTAAGGATAAATATTTTAAGGGTGATATGATGTAGATATACTATTCTATGTCTATTAATTCATCTGTCATGATTAGAGATAAAATACTCTCACATTATAAAGCATGATTAAGTATTGTATTGTATTATATGTTTGATGTTCTGTTTAAAATGACTAGACTGACTATTATAAACTGAATGTACAACTTCTTTGTGGATTAGACTACATTGATATAACTCTTGAAGGATAATGAATTAATTTGTCTACGAATTTTCTGTTAAAATAAATAAATAAAGCTTGGTTCAGGCATAATAATCGATATCTGAATTAGATATTTGTAATTATTATTTGATACGTATAGGTGATTGTGATTATGATCATGCATAACCAATGCATTGACGCCTATAAAATAGGAGTCATATGTTACATCGACCAATTTACCGAGAAATGGCGAAATGAAATATAATTTTTAAACTTCTAATGCCAGCGCATCAACAAGGTATGGGGGACGTTTCTGATTAAAAAATAAAGTATACGACTCAATAAATTGTGGACGAGTTCGCATGCGGCCGGGGCTCTCCCAAAGTAACGGAAATGCCGTTGCTCTGAGAAGCCCTCAACCTCCCATCTCTCTACCTTCGTCCTCCCCTCTCCGCTTCTCTCCCCTCGAGCTGCCATGTCCTCCGCCCAACGACCTTCGCCTTCGCAACCATCGTCTCCCTTTCGTCTCCCCGGTCATTTTGTTATGCGTTTGAGGAGGCCCCGAGAACAAGGAACCCGAGGTTAACCTTCCTTTTATGCCTTTTTTTTTTCTTTTTCTTTTTGTTTTTTTGTTTCGAAACGTAACGAGATGGGTATCGGGTTTTTGGATCTTTTTATTCGGTTTTATCTTGGTTTTTCACCGTGTAGGAATTGGGTTTCGGGGGTTTTAGTTCTCGGTGGGTTTCGTTCTCTTTTACGCTCTCGGCCATGGTGATGTCGGAGGACAACGTGCGGGGCTTCGCCTTGGCCCTATCTTCGAGCGCTTTCATTGGGTCGAGCTTTGTGATCAAGAAGATTGGATTGAAGAAGGCTGCAGTTTCCGGAACGAGAGCAGGTTGGATCTTTTTCTCTTTTATCATCTGATCTTGATATAAGGTAAAAAGATGAGCTTTTGCTATGTTATCCGCATATTGATTTCGAGGAACCTAGCCCTTGAGACGTGTCTTTTTCTTTTTCTTTTTCTTTTTTTCTTTGATCTTTTTGTTTCACTTTATTTCAGGTTCTGGAGGTTTTTCGTATTTATATGAGCCTTTGTGGTGGCTTGGAATGATTACTAGTAAGTATGATGATGAAACTTTACCTTTCTTGAATATATTTTGAGATGTTCAGGGAATAGAGTGGTAGTGTTAGGGATTATGTGTTTCTATTCTATTTTATTTGTTCTGTGCAACATGATAGCATTATTTAGAATGAATGCTCATGGCCTATGCGATCCAATCTCATGCAAAATAAAACAAGATTAAAGTTAAAGTAGGAAGATTTATATGGAAAACTCTCAATCTGAGGAAAAGAACTTGGGGCCATAGTAAATCTACTACGCAAGATCAAGAGTACACAACTCTAGTCTCATACTGGGTACTTAATTCTTACTTGAGATCACTTCAATTATTATTTGAGGCCGATTTTTTTTTTCAGATATAGTATTACATACAAACTGTAATACACAAGTATCTAGTATGTACAAAACTAGTACATGATGATTGGAAGACACATCAATAGTGAATTTTTAGAAATAATCTAAAAGAGGAGGGTTGATCTAGGATCAACACACCACGGTTTGGACATTATGGCCAATGTAGACACCAAAGACCAAGCAAAAGACATAAAAAAAGTTGCTCACATGAATGTTCGCAGATGGAGACAGAGACAGGACAAGCATGAAAGCATTAAACAGAATGAGACGAAAACAGTGAACTATAACTCTTAATTTTCTCTCCTCTTGTTTCCTTCCTCTCTGAGATCTTTATCTTCTCTTCACCCTACTTTTGTACTTCTCTTTGCCATATTGGATGCATCACTCTCGCTACCTATACTTCTTTGCCCTGTATGCTATCATCTCCCAAGCCTCGATGGCTATGAATAGCCATTTAATGCTTGCTCTATCTCCTTATCCAATTTGGAGAAAAAGAGTTTAAAACTAAGAACTCCACATAGGCCAAGTCTTCTCACGCAGAGCTCCTAGACAACTGTATTATCTTTTTTCTGAAAGAAGTTATGAGGTGCATATCATGCCTATGACAGTAGAAGACCAACATTTATTATGTGCCAATTTTTGTTATGTTGATATTATTTCTAAATATGAAAATGCTCATAAAAATGGTTGGCGAGTTTAAATTCACTAACTATGCCTGATGTTTGCTTGATTGCTTCTATCAGAAACTAATTCTTTCTCATAACAGAGTTGATGACTGCAATTTACAATAATCATTTCTTTTGATTATGTTGTTAGTATTTAGGTTGAACTCGAAATTCAAACTCATCTACATGTTGCTAGATTTGTGGATTCTAATGGCCTATTACTGTGATAGTTTATTTTATTGATCTATAATGAAAAATTTAATTTTTGTTTTACATATGATTTATTTTGTTTGTCTAGTTTTGAACTGCCTTGATTTATGGGTGCGTGCACCTAGTCATCTACCTACCACCTAGGCATTAGGTGGTTCCTTGTTCGCCTGATTACCATCTACAACCTTCAAGCACATTGTGTAATGACAAACACCTTGATCTTGAGATAGGTAGAGAGAAAGATAGGAGTTTCAAGAAGGCTAATGTCAAGATTACTAAGGAGCTTAAAATATTTTATATTTTCTGGCCAATAGTTTATGTTCATTGTGAAGAAAATTAAGAATGTCACAAAGACAGAGAAAAGAAGCTGGAACATGAAAACCATAAATATTTGATGCTCCCAGTGTGTTTGGGAGGCTCAACCCCTTGGATAATGAAGCTGGAAAAACAGTTTTTTTTATTAGCAGTGAAAAATACTGATTATAATATGACCCCATCAGAACACATTGGTTAAAATGTCATAAAAAACAAGGTGAATTTCACTGCCTACAAGGGTCAATGTAATGTGATACTATCCTATTGTAGGGCGACACAGACTAGGTGCTTGCAAGGATTAGTATAATGTGATCCAATCCTATATAGGAGATTCAAACCAGTTCTTCTCTCAAACTAAACCTTCCTATAGCATAAGTTCCTTTTCTGTCAAATGTATACAAGCCCACTAAAGTAGCCAATTGGTGATTCCTATCATGTTTTAAACTACCTTAACTTTGAAAAGTTGAACTAGAAAAAGTTTCGGGGATGTTCATTGTGAAAACTATTTTAGTTTCTGGTTTATTTTTTTCTTTTAAATAACAAAAAGTTGGTTTGTTGGACATGCCAGGAGAACTCTTAGAAATTTTAGAAATCCTAGATTGCACCTCTCTAAAGACAAACAGGAAGTCCTTAAACCTCCATTACCCTGTGCAAACTTGGGAAGTGTCTATCTCCTAGGTTAGTCAATGAGGCTGATAAAAGGGATTTTAAGTAGTAGTGAAAAATGCTGATGATTACAGGACAAAAACACAACGAGAATACAAAAGGTTAGGTTACGGTGAGTACTGTGTGACCAAATCCCTTGTAGGGATGTTTAATCAGATTTTGCCTCCCAAAATATCTATTCCCTAGCATAAGTTCTTCTTGACCAGATATTTATCTAGCGGTATGTAACCGCTATGTAAGCCCACTAAAGTAGCCAACTGATTATTCTATCATGTGGGATTGAATTGCTTAAAATGTTCATAAGTAGAAGAACAAAGATTAGGCAATTTCATTTTGAAAAATGGTTCAGGACTTCTTTAGCTTTTACTTGTAAGTAATAAAAATATGGGTTGTCAGACCTGTTAGAGAAGTTAGACTCCAGGAAATTGGCCTAGTTCTCTACAACTTTTGCTCTAGAAGAAATTGTATTAGTTTGTTCATAGGCTTGTCAGTTGAAATCATACCGGACTGTGTTTTACTACTTGGTTCTCAATATATTGGTTTTCCTAGAGTCTTATGCTTTCGGAAATAAATTTTGTCATTGCACTTTGAATTGATGAAACAAAGCTGTCTAAAAAAGTTGTACTGCATCTACTTTCACATAGTTGGAGATACATTTTTATGTGCATTAGCTCGATCCTTGCTACATGACAACTTGTCTTCTATGTGCTTAAAGAAGTGAGAAATGTGTGTTCTGTACTCTACTGAAATAATAAAATTCTGATGCATGAGATAGGTGATTTCTGGTTTGAATCATTTCATGTCTTTACAATTTACATGGGATACGACTGTTTTAATAGTCCTTTACCATGAATAGGAGGATAGGCCATAACCATAACTAAATGGTATAGGAAGATCCAAGTATCTATGGAATGGTGGGTTTTAATAAGGGTCGTCCTAACTCCTAACCATGTAGTACTGACATGAAGTATCCCACTGGCTTACAAATTGATGAGGCTATCAGGCAACTAAGGACCTGACTAAACAATATATGTGGGCATTTTGCAGGTGAGTTTAGTGATAGTTTTTTCCAATAGAATTGTGTAGATATTTAATTGGTGGGAACAATCTGGAGCTATCAACTAAGTCAATGTCTGCAGGGTCTTGTATACATAAGATTATGAAATTGAATATTTATGGTCTTTTCTTTTCTTCAATACATGATTACAGGCTTGTAGAATTTCAGGTCCATTTTCCTTGGGTGAAATAACTACAGTAGGATTTTCCTTGTTGCATCACCATTGTTAATTATTCACTTGTTCTGGCAAAATATTCTATGATTTCACCTTTGAAGAGACAAAATTAGATTGTATAATAGTGAAACATAGTACTTTCTCAGTTTTGTTGGATCACATGGACTCGGTAGTTTAGGCCAATGAGTAAAGGATTTTGAGTAGCCAGTTGATTTGGATACAGATACTGTTGTTGAGTTTGGTTTGATCAATCTTTATCCAATGTCTCTTACTTGTTACACATTAATATAGTTCTTCTAATCTGAATAAACTTCATATGGCCTGATTCATTGCTAGCCACATAAGAAAATGTCATCTGAAGGTGGTCCCACTAAAGATATTTGTTTTGTATCTTTCAAATGCATTAGTCATAATTTAGAGGTTGATCGGAAATCGGAATAACGCATACTAATTGAGGCTTGAATATTCTTGGGATAGTTCAGTTCTAATGTAATTTTAGGATTGCTGGAAAGTTGAGCTTGACTCATTAAGGCATTGGTTACCATAATATAGCAAAAGATCATTGTATTTGTGGAAACATGACGTGTACTAGCTTTGTTCGTTTATCTTCTTTAGTCTGCAATTTTTTTTAAGATTAAATATATTTTATCTCATTGTACTTATGTTCAAAATCACTTTACCATCATGTACTTTAAAAAATTTTAAACTAGTCCTTATACTTACAACTAAAGTGATACTATTAGATTTTATTTAGATTTTCTGTCTAAATTAATGAGGTGCGGCCACATGACCAAAATATCCCATTGACTTATTAGGCAAAACCGACGAGGTTTTAATCTAGTTTTTTTGTTTGGGCAACTTCTTCTCTAACTAGAGTTTTTGAGATTATGAAGAGGCAATGGGTGGGAAAGAAAGAGAAGAAAATTGAGTATCAAAGATAATAAATGCTTATATAAAATGGGAGGGGCATTTTTGTCCACAAAAAACTAGAAAAAAAAGAGAAATGAGCTTGTCATTCAGTTTTTGAAATTATTTGAGCGTGCCGCGTTAATTTAGACAGAAAATCTAACAGTATCATTTTAGTTGTAAGTATAATGACCGGTTTGAGACTTTTTAAAGTATAGGCGTAAAGTAATTTTGGATATAAGAACAGAAAGGTAAAATGTACTTCACCGTTTTTTTTTCATGGTCATTCTAATAACATTCTTGGAACTTTTGATGTCCAAACTCTTTCGTACTGAAATATGTGATGTTCTCACTAAATTTATTTCATTCTCTTCTAGTGATTGTTGGAGAAGTAGCTAATTTTGCTGCCTACGCATTTGCTCCAGCAATACTTGTTACTCCTTTAGGAGCTCTAAGCATAATTGTGAGGTAATAATTGTACTTAGGATTTTGGATATGCTATTAGTATTAATTTCTCTCTACTAATTCTTTCATTGATACAGTGCAGTACTTGCTCATTTTATATTGAAAGAAAAATTGCATATATTTGGTATCCTCGGCTGCATTCTTTGTGTTGTGGGTTCCACAACTATAGTTTTGCATGCCCCAAAAGAGAGAGAGATTGAATCAGTAAAGGAAGTGTGGCATCTTGCAACTCAACCAGGTATTTCTGACAAATGCTACATATCATTTGATGTTTCTCAAATATCTATATATGAATTTAACTATTTCTTTCATGTATTAATTTTCAGTTTTCTTAGCTTTATTGACAGAAGATTAGGTTTTTTTTAAGCCATTAATTTTTTTTTCTTATTATGTTTCCTTTTCTTACATTGTCTTTGATTTTAATTATCAAATCCCAAATTGATAATCTTCCGTCAACAGGTTTCATTGTCTATTCTTGTGTGGTTGTGGTTGTAGCTATTGTTCTAATTATCCGGTTTGTTCCACTTTATGGACAAAGGCAGATGATTATATATATCGGGATTTGTTCACTGATGGGTTCTCTCACGGTATGTATAAACCATTTTGGGAGAAAATATGGTCAAGACATGATTAATGCATAGTTCTAAATGTTCATTTATACAGGTCATGAGCGTGAAAGCAGTAGGCATCGCTTTAAAGCTGTCCTTTTCTGGAATGAATCAATTTGTATATGTTCAGACTTGGTTTTTCATAGCTGTTGTCATCATTTTTTGTCTCGTGCAGCTGAACTACCTTAACAAGGTATACATAGCGATACATTGTCATTAATTAGAAATTTAGAAGTTCTAGAAGCAAAATGTCACACAGCCTGTTTGCTGCTACTATATGTAACTGCAATACTAATGAAGACGAAATTACTATCATAAGTTTCTTTTAGTTGAATTCTCTTGCTGCTTGGTTCTCATAAAATTGATAACAATATTTTGAGAAGGTTTTTTAATGATTGCTGCAATGTGCAGGCTTTGGACACGTTCAATACAGCTGTGGTATCTCCCGTCTACTATGTGATGTTCACTATTCTCACTATTTTTGCTAGCATGATCATGTTTAAGGTGACATACTATACAAAAAATATTTTCTTTCAATTCCTTTATGTTAGATGCAAGTTGCAATTTCCTTTTCCTACTCAGCAAGACAGCACCAAATAAGTGTGAATCCTGAGTGTTGTTCCCCTGGATGTGTGCATGTGTGTTAATGCCTTCTATTACTTTGTTTTTCTATGCTTAGTGCTTCTTTATCCTAGCCACATCCATGCTTATATGTACCAGATGGTCATATATAATTTAAATTCCACACCAAGTTGTTAAATACTTCTCCTAGGTACCATTTCCAGAAAATTAAGGGTGTCCTACACGAGGCTCCTTCATATATGGGCTCCTTCATACATTGTTATGACAACCCAGTCTAATATACAATTTTGATTGTCTTTAGCATGTACATATTGAATCTTTAGCTCTTCTTGCTTTGGCATTTGCAAGTCTTAGCTTTTATTTCATCATTTGGATTATCAACTATTAGAAGTGCTATCATCTTTTGTTAAAAATATTTCTAAATAACATGCTAGTGTCACAAGGTTAGCACTCTAGCCAAAGCCATTTCTGGGCCCAGCTTCTGCTCTTACCATCAATTTAAGCTCCTTATGTTAATTACAATAACTAGCAAGTTCAGCCTTTTTACTTACTGATTACTTCTGTCAAGTATTAACTATACATGCACTTTCCTTCCATCAACCCTCAATTTGAATTCCTCATGTTAATTAAGATAATAAGTACGCTCTCTTGTTTTGATTCCAGGACTGGGACTCTCAGAATGCATCGCAGATTGCAACGGAACTGTGTGGTTTTGTTACCATTATCTCAGGAACTTTCCTACTCCACAAGACCAAAGACATGGGAATTTCTCCAAACACAGAGCCAAGTATTCTACCAGAGTCTGATCGTCCGAGCCAGTAAATATTGATGCCTACAAGTTCACAATTTCCATTATCGAGCTGAGGAAAATTTTATGGGGTTTGATACCACGAATACCTCTGAAACTTCACTCTTTTTAAGACATTGAGGATCTTGAGTTAGATTTTACAGCACGATCTGTGTACAGGTGAAGCTACAATTTTGGGTTCGTCGCATTTCTCGCGATGAAACCGTTTTGCCAAATTTTGCCTTGCTGATGCTGCCAAATTTCCAGCCACCACCCTTCAAGACAGAACCTTGAGAGGATGGCATACTAATCACATTCTTTATTTAATAATTAGAACTGATGTATATAAAGCTTGTAGTAAACTATTACGATGAGTGACTCGGTGAACATGCCATAGACTTTATTGATTGCTAGTTAGCTTCTTATTCGCATCTCATATAATTTGAAGGAAAAGGCGTCCTTTATGTTTTAGTAAAACCAAGAGCATGAACCCGGAATAATCTTTGGCATGAAGAAGAGATGGAACTCGTAAGTTTCTTCTGTGCTCAGTTCTCATGCTAGTATTTAATCAGAGATTATTAGTAACCAAGTTAAGATGTAGAGAGATTTGGTCGGATTTTTCAGTATTCCATCACTGCAATTCCCTAAAATTACCCACCCACGAGAATTCTAAATAAACAAGAAATTGCTTAGCAAGCTAATTTATTTGGGAAACAATCACCGTCTCACCGTAACCACTTTTCTAGGACCGGTTTGCCTGAAGTATACCAATATCTATGGGTACTTTTAGAAGCTAAGATGTAATATAAATCGGCTTCTAAAAACGTAATATAAATCGGAACGGTAAATAAGGACATGAAGAAATTATGGATCAGAACCACTCATCTGCAATTAAGCTTAGAGTAGGCAACTCACTTTCATATGGCAGATAAAGATCCCAGAGCTGCACGAATCATGTTCAAGTCTACATCCAGATAAAAAAAAAGCATTGAAACCAGTAATCATATGCCAAGGGCATTTCAAGTCTAAATCCATCCCATATGTTAGAAATACATCTCACTTTTAAGAAAAATACAATGCTTCCACCGGACTGGGAGAACTAAAGAGTGCTCATTCGCATGCATAGCAGTTGTCAACGTTATCTAAGCATAGCGTGATCAAATAGGGATCATTCTGTCATCACAGGCTTGTTTTCGCTGGCCTTGGGCCTCTGCTCCTTCGGCTTTTGTTCCTCTGATTTCCTGTTTCCAGCAAGAATGATATAGGTCCCATAAAAATTCAAAACTAGAAATGAAATATCAGTAGCATCAATAAGTAAGCTGATATACATGCATGTTTTGGCAATGCCAGAAATGACAAGACCTGGATTTGACCAGGAAATCTGGTAATAATTTCAGGACTCTGAAGTTGAACTATTAGCATAAAAGTATATACAAAATAAATAATCTTACAAAAACCGTACAAACAGTGACATGGTTTAATATAATTTATTATGTATTTCTTCACATTTAATATATTCATATATATGTTGAGCCTTTATCCACTCAAGCTTGATCAATCAAAGGTTTATTCACTGGGTTTTCATCCACTTCTATAGGCATACGGTGGCTCATATGCCATCTTCTTGACTGATGTCGCTATACAGACTATTTTCTTTTGCAGGTGTGAAATACATTTTGATGCAAATAGTAGGCTCATTTAGCAATACTGAAAAATTTCTTGATACTAGTTTAAGCAGAGCTCCAAGAATATGATACAGTCTGGGGCTGAAGATGATTCTACCAAGATTCATATAATAATATAGGGGTGTAAACGAGCTGAGTTCGAGTGAGCTGAGTTCCGCTCAGCTCGGCTCGAAATGGAGATTACTCCAGCTCGGCTTGAGCTCAAGCTTGAGACAAGCTAGTTAATAGAAGCTTGGCTCAGCATGAGTGTCTGGTTTCCGAAATATTAAGTATTATTTTATTTTGAGAGAACATGTTTTAATGGTCTAAGAGACTATATATAAAGGCCACTTCAATTTTATTCACGTCCAATATGGGACTAAAGTCAAACTTCATTTTAAAAATTTAACACACTACTTGAAATATGTAGCAACTACGATTCGAACTTGGGTCATGGGTAAGGATAAAGGCATTCTTAGCAACCGTGCTAGAATAACTTTAGAGAAATGAACAGAACTAATATAATAATATATATTTTGAGCTAATTTGAGCCAAGCTCGAGTGAGCTAACACCAGTTTGGCTCAGCTAGATTGAGTTTTCAAGCTAAAAAACTCAACTTGGCTTGGCTCATGCTCTCGAGTTCTAAATAAGCCGAGCTTACGAGCCAGCAAGCTTTTTTGACAACCCTAAATTGTATCACAAATTTATGGCTTAATAAAAATAACCAATACCATGTGCATAGCAGCCTTAGCTGATTTGTTTTAAGAGGCAAATATTATGTCATTTTGACATGCGTCAATTTTGGCAGAACAAAGACAATTAAGGCTAGAATTTTCACTTGCAATGGAACATAAATGGCTAAAACTTAATGAAAAATAAAGCCAAAACTCATTGCTTAAGGTCCAAACTATCAACATATCTTATTTCGATATATATGTTGGACCTCAATAGGCTAAAACCATTCTATTCAACCTTAAATATTCATTTTTCTTAGGGTCAAAACTGAAACTTCAAAATTTGACAACAACAGCAACAAAGACACACTTAAATGATTAAAAAAGAATTTCTTGTTCATAGGAGGTTAGTGTGACCAAAGATATTTGTATTTTTCCATAGATACATAGCAAAAATTATAAAATATCATACTTAGCTTATTTATTCAACAAATAAAAAGACATAGATAGATAACCTTTTACATAAAGATACATATAGCAAATCGTCATATTTTTCAAAAATTTCCAATAAAATGTCATCTCTTAAACAAATTAAATGTTAATATATTCAGGCAAGTTAATCCAAGACAGTAAGCTAGCAATTTACAATATTATACATGAAATAAAATGATCTACATCCTGTGGGTGTATCGTTTGGGCATATCACATGATTCAAAATAGAGTATCTTCGCTAAGGTTCTTCAATTAAATTCTTAACATAATCTTAGAACTTATGGCTATCTTATATGGTGATTTGAATAGTGAATGTTTTACGTGATCACATAGCTGAACACCTTTAAAAATATCACTTATTTAAGTAAATCATATTCTACTCTGAAATATAAACTTGAATATATCTTCTCCTTCCCGTCGTTTGATCTTAATCACAAACAAGAAGCCTAGCAATACATCCTCATTGTCTCTCTCCTTCCTTTCTTCTTTCTTTCCTGTTCTTTTTTCTCTTTTGTTATTCTCCCTCAATGAAATTCTTTTTTTTTTCTTTTTTTTTTTGCTTTGCCTGAATTGAAGTGCCAAGATTTTGACCCACTCTAACATAACTCAGCTTGCAAATCAAGCAACATCATAAAGCAAACTCAAAATCCACAAAATCTCCAAGATCGATCGCCGAACGGAAAGTACATCCTAGATATCACAATCCAAAAGAACTGCACATAGCAACGAGAGCCAATCCTTAGGGTTTGGACCCATGGAGGCAAAACCGAGCATCAAACAGATTCAGAAAGAGGAATACCTCTTGTCGGACGCACCGCCCTTCTGGCTGAGGAAGGAGCGGAAGAGAGGAGAGTTGACGTCGTAGATCATCGTGCCGGCCGCTAGGGTTTTCGCAAGGGACACGAAGCGCTACGGAGGAAAAAGAGGCGGCTAAAGAGAGTAAGGGTTGTATATGTTAATATGTATCCCGGTAACCGACCCAGACAAAGAAACGGACCCGATACGGATTGGATCGGGTCCAGAGTAGAAAACGGATCCGATCCGATACGGATTGGATAGAAGCGAAACCATATTCACATCCACTTCTCCTTTCCTGATACCACCCCAGGAGCCTCAGCCCTCAGGACTTCATTAAGAAACAAATAAAAACTGATTTAAGGGTAAGAACATATCAAACTACTTTAAAATAAATATGCACTAAAATATTATATTTTTAGTACTATTTTTTTCTATACGAAGTGAGAACAACTCTTAAGAAATCGCTCTTCATCTTCCTAAATCGTTCTAAATAGATCATGGAGTTATTTATTTACCTTTTCTTTTCTCTTGTTGAAGATGGAGAAAGAAGTTATAGAGCTTTTGTTTTGGTATTAGTTTTGTGTTTTGGAGCTAAGCACGCTGGGGAGACTACGAACCACAGAATTGAATCATTAAACATCGGATTCACACCTGAAGCACTCACAAAACATTTTCTTTACAAAAATTAAGTTTTAATATCTGAGTGGAATTGATAAATCTTACTAAGAATTGCTGTCACAGATGCTCAACTGACAATAGTTATAATAATTTCGGAATATTTGCATAAATATATATATTTTTTTTGTAATAGTAGTTTGGTCGTAAACTCAAAGCCGATATTGATACTCAATTTTATTTATTTTTTAATCTATACAAACGGATATTGACTTGATCGAGATTACTAAACCGATATCTACAAGGGCCAACGGTTTATCAAACACAACGCGAATTCAGATGTCAAGGGAAATGTCAACCCATATCTTACAGTTTAGGATAAAATCGAGGGCTACAATGCTCAAATTATTGGAATTTAGTGGTGCCTAATTGTTGGAATCTCAAATGTTTAATATTATTTTCTCTTTTTATTAGGAAAATGCTCAAATTCCTGCATCCGGAAAACTTACTCAAAGATTCATTCACCATGTGTCCTGGAGAAGAATCCTAATTAATGCTTAGTTCCCCTACTAAGTCCACTACTAAAGTGGGGTTTGATCTGTAATCCAACACAATAAATCTGCACGAATATATATATATATATATATATAACGAGAGAGATGTGAATTGACAATAACATTATCCAATTACTACCATATTTTCTGTTCTGACATGCATTAACCCAAGAAAACAAAAGGAAAAGGAAAACAGAACAACAATAAGCTGAATTTAGATAAACTGGAACACTTTGTTGGTACAACAATCGCAAAGACTCAGAAGAGCGGAAACTACCACAATACCTATTGGAGGCTCAATGCCTAATACTTACTGTGTCAAAGGAAAAACTCATCTGAAGCTTTACATCACCATCCCACCATCAATGGTGAACACCTGCGTTATTATCAATGGAAGTACATCAAGACTTCCTCAAGGATCATTAAGAACGCCCAAGCAAAGTAGGAAACAAAAAGGAAAGAGTATGGCGGAAAGGCAAGATAAGATACGACAATCACACCCCCTCATATGATCAGCTTTCATGAATTCTCTAAATTGAAACTAATAAAGTAAATAGTTGTACCTGTCCGGTTATGTAACTTGCTGCAGGATTAAGGGCCAAGAACTCCACTAGTCCAGCTACTTCTTCTGGCTGACCATACCTCCCTGAACATTGTATACGTTATCTAATTAATTTCATATCAGATCTTCTCCTTTCTCGACTTCTCTTGTATCGAGCAGTTATAATAAAAGCAAAATTTAGCATGGAAGAGAACTTTTAATATCAAAGACATCCCCTGCTCAGCTGGATAACACCAACCTATTAGAAGAGATTATTTCACATAAAAGGTTCAAGTTCCTCCTGTTCTGGGTCTGTTCAAGGTCAGTTATCTCAGGGAAAAGCTTGACAGGTCAATTCCTTTTAACTTTGCTATCGCTTTTCCAAATAAAATTGTGTGTTTATAAAAGGCTAACAAAAGTATCAGCTGATATTCTAGATGGCCACTAAAAGGATGAAATTGTACAACATGCATACCTAATGGGATATTCTCCAAGATTTTCTTCTCGAGGTCCTCTCCAAGTTTGGAAGTCATATCAGATGCAATAAATCCAGGAGCAACAGCATTTACCTAAGCCAAAATGATATTAAAGTTGCACCACAGGATCACAAGATGTTGTACATTGCCATACACATAAAGATAAGCTCACATTGATGTTTCTGCTTGCATATTCTTTTGCAATGGTTTTTGTAAATCCAATTACTCCTGCCTTGGCAGCACTATAATTAGCTTGACCAGGATTGCCAACAAGACCAACAACTGATGCTATGTTGATGATTCTACCCTACAAATAGGAGTAAGAAAAAACCAATAAAAAGATACAATAGATGGAGTAATTATATGACAGTATCTTTGGCGTTTAGTAGGTTATACTGCAAGTTCAAATACTTAATCCACTCACCAACAAGAGCATTACCAAGAGAATTTTGAAAAAAATATAAAAAAGTATGCACCCGTTTGAACCAATTAACATCGGAAATCTCACCAGTCCAGTTTATGAAACAATTGAAACCAAAGGAGACATTCATTGAGCATACCTTCTTCTTTTTCATCATTATCTTTGCTGCAGCCTGTAAGAGAAAATATTGAATTATGATGAGAAACATTTCAAAGGTCAAGAGAGATTTAACTGACAGTGCTAACGAATATGAATAAGCACCTGCGTACAGAGGAAGACACCAGTAAGATTTAGGTCAATTACTTCTTGCCACTGTGGTTTCTTCATTCTCATTAATAATGTGTCCCTTGTAATACCTGAAAATACCATTTAGGTTTCAGAAAGAAAAGGTGGCGAAGAAACAAAACATAGAGAAATTAATTCCCACTGACCTGCATTGTTCACTAATATGTCAACAGTTCCCCAAGCATCAATTGCCTGCAAGAACAATGTACCCATGATATCAGCATGCAAACTAAAATAGTAATAGTCAAGTATAATATAGTATCAGTGGATTCATTTAGTGAACTTGACTCACTGTTTTCACCATAGATTCCACATCAGATTCTTTTGAAACATCTCCTCCAAAGGTAATGGCCTGACCACCAGATGCCTCAATCTGCAGCCAAGCAAACGCAAAATCACATGATCTAGCATTCTGGATCTGATAATAAAACCTCAATACCCAATCAAAGGTCGAATATTTCTAAACCACTGAGCCTTGCAATTTTTTTAGGTAGAACAGAGCTCTTGGTATTGGCATTTATTTAACTATTTATGTATTATGTACAAAATTAGATATGCTTTATGTAGCCTTATATCATCAATCTGATCTGCGCACTATGATGCCAAATTTTTATGAAGCACCAAGCGGTTAGCTCAATATACAAAAACTGCAGCTATTGCATTCGCAACTGGACACATATTCAGCCTCATTAAAAATAAACAAGCTTTTAAAAGAATTCCATATAGAGAAAGTTCAAAATTGTTGAATAGCAATGTAGTGCAACTGTGCAACTAATGGTCTCAGATATAGAGAACCAACTTAATGAACCAAAAAAACTGTGAATAATGCCCAATAAGATTGAGATTCAATAACATTAAGCTCAAATACAGGCCTTGTTTTGATCTTCATGACTAGATCATAAAGTATCTCGGGAACACCCTATGCGTCAAGGTGTACATGACAGATATTACAGGAGAGTTGGAATTAAATAAGCATGCTGGTCATCGAAGCCAAATCACTTGTACACATCCAAGATCAAATCAACAGTTGGATGCTGACATTCTTCAACACAGGAATTTTACTGAGAACATCAAAATCTTGCATTATTCATTATATTTTTCCTATTATAGTAGTGTAAATGTCCTGCAAGGTGTGAACCATCTGAGAGCTTGCAGAAGACTATCCACTTGAAGCGGCTATTCTGGGAAGAATTTGTTTCCTTTTATAAATATATTAACATCTTGCAGATTTTCTGTCAAATTTGTAAATGAAACAGAAGGAGATGCACAAATTGAAACTTATATCTCCGTGCAAATTATATATTTTATCCAATTGGGATAGATGGCTTCATGGTCATTTATTGTAGAGGAAATTGGAACAGAAAGATGGATTTCACATGCACTATATTATTCAAGACAAGCTTTAAATGTTTAACATGCAACATGGTTCATGTGATAAGAAAGTAAATGGTGGTTGCAATCATAAACTGAGAACTCCAGACTCTAGAAGACATAAGGCAAATAAATGTAACCAAATTGAACATGATCGAATCAGATAATGGAACATGGAAATTTGCGAAAGATCTGCTTTTTCTGTTGAATTTGAATATGTAAAGTTTCTTCACTCTTTAAAGGGAATTGCATATCCTGAGATCTGAGGCACCTTTCAGGCATATATCGAGAAAACATACAAAAAAAAGAAAGACAACATACTGAGTGATCAATTATTTCAATTGTCTCATGTAAGCATTCTTGTCATATGAAGGTTAACACAGTGAATATAATCTGAAACATTAGAACAGACAAGATACTTCCATAAGTTACTAGAAACAGAGGGTGATTGCACTCACTTCTTTGGAGACTTCTTCAGCTTCTTTGGCTGACCTCGCATAATTGACAAGGACCTGAAAGTAGAATCTGAGAACTATCAACTAGGAGACATTAAAAGTCATGTGATTTTCTGACCATGAAAAAGGGGTCCACAGAACAAATAGCACAAAATAAGAGCCAGTATACAAAAGATCCTAAATTAGCATAATACACTTGACATATTATTTTAGAACAGACAAGCAGTTAAATATTTCATAATTTCCCTCGTAAGATAACCATCAAACTTATTTCCTTCTGCAGTATCTGCTCACTGTTAGCGCTCATAATGTAAAAGGATATGACAACCACAAGGATTGATTCAGAAAAAGAATGGACCAAAATTCTGAACTCCCTCAGTATAAGACTTTGATACTCAGGCCTCATTTGTGTTATTCCATCCTCTAAGAGACAAACAATATCAAAATTGGTTGATTTTCTATCTAACAACTTTCCTAGTAAGCACTCCAAATATTCTCATGTCTGAGTCTTCAACTTTTTTTTTTTTTTTGCAATCCTTTATATACCACAGCAGGATAACCTTGTAAATATTTTTATATTTCCCAAATATATTATGACATCAAAATGCACAATTTTCATTTTTCATGTGCCCAAAAAGTTAAGAAATATCCAAGGTTCTTGAACAATTTGCTATTCAAA
Organism: Typha angustifolia; assembly: GCF_048772165.1. Lineage (NCBI taxonomy): Eukaryota > Viridiplantae > Streptophyta > Magnoliopsida > Poales > Typhaceae > Typha > Typha angustifolia. The sequence continues at coordinate 4,333,974 of NC_133239.1, forward strand.
TTCATAGGCGATTTCAAAGACTAGAGTTGAACAGTTACTGTTTAAACTACTCAATTAAGACAAGAAACGACCAAATAAATATCCTTTTCATGCCGTCTGAATTTCATATGCAAGAAACTTCAAACTTAGCTGTATTAGAGACACTAAGATACAGACCTTACATCCAGCCTTGCCTAGAGACAATGCTATGGCTCTTCCAATTCCTCTAGAGGCTCCAGTAACAACAACAACTGGAGCTTGCACATTTTGAGCATCTCCAACGATTGCTTGTTCAACAGCTGCAACCTGAGTTCTTACACCTGCAAATGTAATATCCACAGATTCCACAGTATATTAACCAGTAGTGGTAACAAAAATATGGACAAGCCGTATAACTCCTGAATATTGATCATAGCTTCTAACATGACATAACGACTGCCCTCCCAAGATGGTTCAAGCACCTTCTGGTGACCATATTAATCTTCGAACTTGTGACATTTTTTTAACTTAGGAGAAAAGAAATATTGGGACATATGCAGCAATAAGATGATATATTAAGTACAACTACAATCTTTAATTAGAACATATACTAATGACGAAAATTTTGCTTCAAGTCGTACACATTTGTTTCATCTTGGAATAAGAATTAACAGCCAATATCTCAGTACTCCTGAGAAAGGAACAAAGTTGAGGGTTCTGGCTCCTCCGTAAGTATAGATTACTATAAGTAGCCCCACATCGTAACAAAAAACTTCCTAAGGGAATGTTTGGTTGCAAATATTGGGAATTTAATATACTAGTATACTGCTTCATATTTCTAAAAGATAGATTACGCCAGAAAACGTAGAGCGGAAAGGAGCGAAGATGCAAAGTTAAGATTAAAAAAGTAAATGAAAATTTATCTCTAGAGGCGCTTTGGATGTAGATTAACCCAATTTTACAACCCCTCGCTGTCAAGTAGTACGTAGTATCCAAGATTATTCCACTTTTCGCAACCAAGTACTCCCAAAGTAGCATCTTGATCCACAGTTCATCCAAATATTAGCTCCACATTCAAAAACAGTAAAAAAAAAAAAAAATCTAATGACATCAACTAAATCCTCTTCTCAGTTCAAAGCCACAACCTAAAATCAATTCTTTTTACCAGAGGAAGACATAGTACTAACTCCAACATCAGTAGTAGCAGGAGCAGAGAGAAATGATTACCGGAGTAGAAGGCGACGAGGTTATCGGATCTGGACCCGGATCGAAGGGTTAGCGACCGCGCAGCGAATCCGCCGGCGGCCGATGAGGCGACGAGTGGCGCCAGCCTACGAGGAGCAGCAACGGCTCTCGACACGTAGATGGAGGAAGGGTTGAAGGCGACAGATGCGGCCATGAGAGATCTCGAGAGAAAACGAAGGAGGGTGGAGGAGGAAGGAGAAGAGAGAGAGTGATAGGATTGGAAGATCGCCAGAGAGAAATGTATATATGGATATAGAGAGGGAGGTTGAGTAGGGGCGGGAGGTTTCGGTTTCTTTGGAAGCTCCGAAGAGAGAGGGGAGAGAGAGGGGGGGCGGAGCAAACGAAGAAAAGCGGGTTTGCGGGTGGAGCCGTGGAGGTAGGGTGCGCGATAAGGCTGATCCGGATCCGTTATGAGGTAGCCGACCCCGCACTTGGGTAGATGGGTCGGATTGGATCGTGAAACGTCGATCCGCTTCTGGGGTTGGTTTGGATTTGGTCGGAGGTAGATTAATAGCAGTGCAAGTTGAAGTTTTTCTTTTTTCTTTTTACTATTTTAAGTAGGCTCCTAATTTTTTTATATATTTAATTTATTTTGAAACTTAAATATGAGATTATGTGTATTTAAAAATCACGATCCAGTAACTAAAATATTCCTCGTGATAGCCTTGGCTACTAGTTTATGAGCGACCAAAGCAGTAGTCTTGGCTACTGGGTTGGAGTTGCTATCTACTTTGTGAGCATTTGTTGTCCCCCTTCTGTAACTTCCCTTCTTTTATCTGTCCAGAAGATAGTTAAAAGAAAGATAGAAACGAACGCTTAGAAGAGATTGCGCAAAATGAGATGAAAAGAACCGATCTTCCTTTATAAATGAGATATGCTTAGGGTAACTTTACAAATGAGAGCACAAACTGAAATACTCCGGATCATTTACCCAAAAAGGTAAAAAAAAAAAAGTATCTAATTTTGACGGATTTGATTTTGCTTTGAAGAACTAGTCAGATTCAGCTATCCGTTGCTTTGAAGAACTAGTCGAATTCCATAAATAGTAAATTTAGTTTGGATAGTTCTATAAAGTAAAACAAAGAAAAGAGCACAACTGTAAAACTATTTTAATCTTTTGTGCAAATGACCCAAATGCTTCTGATAGATACATTTCCTGTTAACTTATTAATTATTATACCACACAAATACTACTACTCATCAAGAATATGATATCCTAACATTCTTTCCAAGTACCCAAGTCTTCTATTTTTTTTTTTGTGCAAGAAGTGAAGCAATATTCTTTTGCGTTAAAGAAACTGTAAGTTGGACATGTACTTAATAGCAATAGTTTTGAAAAAGAATTGATGTTTTCATCCAATAATAAAGCTTTAGGATGGTAAAGAACTTGTTCCAAAATTCAGAGAGAAAGTGCTCTCACAATTTTCCTGTCTCAGAAGTGTAGGTAAATCCCAAGGTGCTGCTACTACGTAGATATAAAAAGTACTGTAGACTGCAAACTTACAGTTCCATATTCAAGGCCCTCACACTTTATTCCATGACTTCTAAGACCCAAAATTCTGCTAAAACAAGGGCATGGATTTAACAGCAATAATATATGCAGCCTGGATAACAAGAACATAGGCTGCCTTGACATACGTTGGCCATGCGATTCGCTGATGATGAGAACCAGCTCTCCAATAGCCTGTTTCATATTTCTGATCATCTGAATCCAACCATGTAAATTGGCTATGAGTGCTTTCCAATTCCACAGCTGGAGTCTAGGAAAGTAAAGACGGAACAGCGGATTTTTCAGGTGGATTAATCCAATGGCAACAGAGATTTTCTGGGAAAATTAAAAGAAATGCATATGTACCAGGAGTGAGCCTCTGCTTGATATGTCTCTCAACATTACGCTGAAGTTTTCAAATGGTCCTGTTTCATACTAGTCAATAAACGAAAGAGAATAAATATCCAACATCCTCATGTAATCTGAACTCCACATGGGACATCAAATGAAAGTATCCACAGAGAAATGATGAGGTCTCTTCTATTTAAAGTATGTAGCTGGTGAATCCCTCTCACTGCTCCAATCTGCTGACTTCCCTAATATACGCTTCTGAATTCTAGCATGGTTTCACAGGTGTAATATAATGTGGAGTTTGCTTTACATGTAAGTTAATTTATATGGCTTAGATTGTCATTCTTTTAATTTTCAAGTCATTCCTTTATCCCTTTCTCTGATACCTAACCGCCAAGCTTATTACACTTAACTACAAAATTAATCACTTACGATTGCATATGAAAAAACCTGTCATAGATGTATTTAAATGTAATGATATATAGATTAAACCCAACTTTCAGGAGAAAAGACAAATAAGTTGAGATGTTAATGCTAAGACAGCGGTAATCATATGATTATAGTCGGTATGTGATAGATAAAGAGCAACAAAATTATCTTCAACATTATATGGTTACAAGATTTGCTTAGTAGGCCATGTCGAATTATGGTTGAATCTGCAACAAAACAAAAACAAAGATATCATTACAATATGTACTCCAAAAGAAACTGCGGATACTTGCGCTATAATGTAAGGATTTCTATTGACACTTTGGGTTACCATCTTCTCACATTCCAGGGAAGGCCTATGTGGGGTACCTTTCGGTTATCGTGACATAACTAGACTGGCAAGAGTCAAGGAATATCTTAAGCATCTCAGGATTCAGAAGTACCTATTCAGGCCTATCCAGTTCCTATTGGCTAATCCGGCCAAGAGTGTACTTTGAAGATCCACATTTTTCATTCAGTAAGTCACTAAGTTGTTACTAGAAGAGTGGCTTTTGTACAATCAACTTTTCGTACGAAGTCTAATGACATTCAATTGACAAGATTGCCATTACAGTATTTCACTTTAGAATTGAGCTCGAGACACTAATCATCGACAAGAAAGCATTCAGGGAAAAAAGATATTCTATTATTGTATCTAACCACTGTACATGAATTTCGAAGGAAATATTCATTTGATAATGAAGGTATCCATATTATAAGCAGGGTGATAGGATACTCCATCAGGGCTAGTATATTACTCGTGTGATGAATCAGAAAACACAAATCCAAGAGAAGATAAGATTAGATTATCTTGCTATTGCGCCCTTGCATTTTTTATGCTTCCTTTCTGGAAATTTACAAGATGAAATATTTTATGGAGAAAAAAAGAGAATATATGTTATAGCACATAAGAACTACACTACAAACTGACATTGTTTATTCATGGTACTTGAAAAAAAGACAGTTTGAAGGTCTCCCGGAAACTGTGGTCTATAGATTCTTTCAAAACCGAGCCATTTCACTAAAACATTTCATATTTTGTCCCATCCGATCTGAAACTACCACTGAAACAAACATCCAAACGAAGCCCAAAACAGCCCCAATAATGATGTTACCCGGGTCTAATCGGATCACCTCGCGGTGATATTAGGCTTGACTAATTGTTATTTATCTAATTAGATTATGTAATTTAGTGAGAATCATAGTTAAATCAAGTTCTATGCAGTTTTGAAAAAATATTCATCAAATATTCTTGATAGCCAAATAATATAAAATTAAATAGATAAGATCGGTGACGTTATCATCTACAACTTTCGTACTTAAAGTTCTTCCTATTCAGACTCTACATCAACAAAAATGGAGAACTAATTCGAGAAAGATATAAAAACCGATTTAGCTAAGTCTTCTTTATCATTATTCATGATTATCTCTTATGATCAGTGGTTTGTATCTCCTTCAAACTCGTTTGAGAATTCTTTAAATAATGTCTTTGCCCACATTGATGGCTCATCGTTGACGGGTGGCTGCTAGTGGTGATGGGGCCAAAGAAGACCTAGTCGATATGGAGAAGAGTTCTTGGTACTTTATGGCAGCAATCTTCCTCGGATTTGTTTTGGATAGTGTGTTCACTTATAGCCGAAAAGTGGTGGCTCTAATATCACAGTTATGAATAAAATCTAGAATGACCTGGATGTAAGAAAATTATAAAAATTTTATGGGTGATAGCCTCATGAGTTAGAGTTCTTTTGGCTCTTTACGTGATTCTTAGCTAAGGATGAAAGATAAACAAATAAAACAGTGAAGGAAGGTTATAATTAGACGAAATTTTAAATATTCGATGTTGTGTCGATCATCGGAGGGTGGCGGACTGCCGTATTGTAAGGTAGCACGTAAAAAATGACAGTGGCTAGGGTTTGAAAGCTTGAAAGGATTCTATTTTAAGATCTACTCCTAGAAAAATAAAAATGATTTAATGAGTACGATAACATGGCAAATACGAGATAATTAAAATAACTTAACTCAATATTCATTCCACCATAACAATCAACCTACGACTTCTCCTATTTATAGGAGTAGTCATAGTGGGTTGGATCGAATTTGCCTTATTGGCTTACATAGCAGATTATCCGCTTTAATTCGAAATTAAAAGCAATAAGCAAAATAACTAACTAGACTCGACTGATTCGACCTAGTCGACCCACGTAGTTGGATCATAACACTAGAGCCACCCATTTTACTCTCCGACTAACAACACCTAATAGTGAGATGCATAATGTCATGGTTGAGAACATAGGAAAGGTAAGCTTTTAAAACTCTACCAATTTTGAATGTGGGAAAAGGATAAAAATCTTAAATTGATCGACAGTATTTTTTATCCACTTCGATAATTATAGATCTTGTTGTAACTTAAGATTAATAGGATGTTTTACAACCCTCAATTACTAGAACAATTAGAATGAAACTCTAGGATTTCGCAACCAAGGAAAAATTTCAAGAGTGGTGTTTGGATGCCTATATTAGAGTATCATTTTAATCTAGCAGCAAAGACAATTATAATCAGAAGAAAAGCAATATTAATTGGAGGTCATGTTCACTGCACATGCACCTCCTTCCCTCTCCATCACCACTACATGATCAGAGGAGTGGTTGCAAAATTCTCAGTTGAAACCATCAATTTTTGAATTAAAATCAAATCTTAAAGTTCCCTCTTTAAAACCCTAACCTTACTCCTCTCCTCTCCTCTCCTCTCCTCATTGTCACCTCTTTCTCTTTCCTTCTTATCTTCTCCTTCCATCGTTGAAGTTTTTATTGTCAGATTTCGGTTGCCAGAGCATCATCAGACAAATCTGAGCTTACCCTTCAACTCACGGTTAGTCCTCCCCCACCCAATATATTTAACTTAAATTTAATATAATAAATATTGTGTACCTTTGTTTTCAGGCATTTGTAGCTTTCTGGGCAAAATTTGCCAGCCAACGACTTCAAGTCATTACCGTTCCAATGCGAGAAGCTTCATCTCATTGCCCTCACACCATGGGTACTTCCATTTGGTTCTAATATCGGCGAGGTATGTTACGCCATTAAACCTCATCCCATTGACCTCTTGGCTTGCATCCGATCAGCATAGTCATCACCGGTTATGTCTGACCTCTTGAATAAACTTCCCTCATAAGAATTTTGTAGACACTTTCAGAGTTTTGTAGCCTTGTTGAATGACCCAAGCACCATTATGGTCGATGGTCATGGATAGTACTCCTTTCACCATTGATCGCCATGGTCGACTTGCTTCCATCTTGTGGGTTGGTGGGCAGCGGGCTTAACTGCAGCCTGACCCAAGTCGATTTGCTGGGTGGGTTGTAGCCTAGGCAAACTATTTGGGCTGGATTTGGCCCAATTTAAAATTTTAGTTACTTTTAATTTTAGAAATCATATATATGGTTAGGTTAAAATATATTATTTGTATAAAGGTGGTATTTTTTTCTGGTGTAGATTGAAAATTTTAGTCATTTCACTTAGACTCAAGTGAATAGGATTTACTTGCGTTTTATTCATCTCAAATTTTGTGCTTTATACTGTCATGTTATTTTTATGCAATATCATCACGTCATATGTGTGCAACATAATTATCATGTTTTCTTTGTGTATTGTTATTCTCCATGCAAATAGAAATTATAATGATCATAAGTGATTAGTGAAAAACTTAAGTTGTGATTGGTATGATTTACATAATAAACTCATTAAATATCGCTCTGCGATTTTTCACGGTAACTCAAATCTACTTGGAAATCCAATGAGCAGTCCTATTTTACATCACCATGGTGACTTTTTTAGGTGGCTTTGACGGAATTATAACAACTACAAGTTAGATTATGATACTTCCTAAGATGATTCTAATTTCTATCAACAATCAGTGGAAGAGATAGAATATGTTTATCACGTAGTGACACCTCTTGGTAACCCTAACTAGATCAGCTAAGAGAAAAATACTAGATTGTCATTTTGAGATAATTTTATTCACAGGGCACAGATCCAAATGAGACATGTCATTTATTTAATACTGAGAAGTTTAGTATATTGAAATAATAAACATGTTATCAATTATGATTCATTATTATCTTGTGTATTATTATTATTATTATTATTATTATGAGCATGCTTGGTATTATTTGTTTACTATATATTATTGAGTCTCAATTTATTTTAAAATCATACTTGTGAATTTTAAACTTATTTAGCTTTTGAGTAAATTCTACTTATTGAGCTATGCTTATTGGACCACAACATTCCCCTTTAATATTTCTCAAATACTGATTGGTGTGGTGACTACACGCTGTGCATCGAAACTATATCTCTACTTAGGATTGGTCTCATTTCCACTAAAACACTATTTTGTTAACTTAATTTAATTGGGAAGACATTGGTTGTCAAATTTAAAATTTGTTATTACCCATTTGAAGTTTTATTAATTATTAACTTAGAGCTAATAGTCAAAATGAATTCTTATCACCAAGGATTTTGAAAAACCTTATTTGTTAAGGCTTCATGTATCTCCAGTCTATTGAGGTATATAGCCGGCCGATCATGATTACAAATCCTGGTCATGACAAAAATTACAGCTTTTAGGGTGAAGTATAACTCAAATCACACTGGTGTCACTTTGTCTAAGCAAATACAGCATTGCTCAGGCTTGTGTCTTCACTTACCCTCTCCTGAACCTCACCCCGCCCATCTGCCAACCCACCATCGGTGAGCTTGGCTAACATGGCGGAGAGAGTCAACCATTATCTCGTCAGAGATTAGTGATGACGCTGACCTAATATCAAGTATAGAATTCTTCATCTGTTTCGTAGCAAACTGCAGTTCTGTGAACCATTCAAAGCTGCCATTCATCTATAACTCCAAGATGTACCTCGCAAGCAAATCCCATCTCCATGCTCTCTTTGTAGCAGCTTTTTCACCTAGGAATACTTGTATATCTCCCAGGAGCAACATGGATAAAAGGTTAAGGGACATTCCAAGGGAGAGATTTAAGGTGACTCATCAGTTCTGGCACGTGTTGCTCACTCATGCACCAACTCCACAGAATGGAGGAAGACGAGCTGATAGGAGTCGATTCCCATTCCCACTCGTTTAACCTCCATGTTCCTTTGTTCCTATACAATCCTCCCAGCTGCCCAAAGGCCCCAAACAATGCCATCTCTGAGATTAAGCTAAAGTAATCTTCAGAGTAATCACACGGAAGGCAATCCAATTTCTTTAGTAATTGTAATACTTTGGATTCTCAATCCAGAGTTGCCAAACAGGCCATAAGATACGGAAATATATAACATCTATTTGGTTGTTTTTTATCAGCAAATTTATACAACATTATACAAGAAACCAAATGTATCCAGCGATGGAAAGGCAATTTGAAACAGTAGGCAGTGTAAAAATCATTACCCAATTATGTCATTCGATAAGCATGCACAAATGTCACAAGTTCGGAAAATCGAAAATCAAATTAAAAGGTTAAACAAACTATATACCCAAAATCCTACCTGACTATTTCAATTAAAATTTTAACTATCGCAATAGTTCCACGAGGAATGCTGCACTGAAATGAAATGAAAGAAGCCACATTAAGCATTTGGAATTATCCAAATCAATGACAGTTGTGCCGGTCGGCACCCTCCATGCCGCTATGCCATGCCATGCCATGCCAAAAGGCACGGTTTCAGTGCCAACCCATATAGATTGGCATAAGGCCGCATTACGTTTGGAACGGATTTTACTAATTTGAAACGAATTTTATTGATGTGAAATAAATCTATTAGAGTGGTAAATTTAAAATATTCTATAGAATTTTTTTTTATCACGTGACAAGCATGATATCAGATATAGAGCCCTTTTCTAAAATTTTTTACTATTTTAATCATATTATAAAGTATTTAATTATATTATACAACGTTTAATTATTAATATTAGTTTTAATAAATATGTTCACTCATATTATATGTTGAATAATATTTTTATTTAATTATTAATATATATTTGGTAAAATAAATTATTTATAAAAATAATCTAAAGACTGTAGATTTTATTATATATATTCAAATAAAAAATAAGAATTGACGTACTGAAGGCTTAAAACCATCTTTAAATATACTAAAAAATATTAAATGTGTGTCAGTGGCATACAGGGACGTGTCAGACATGTCGATCGGCACAACCATCATTGTTCCAAATATTATTAAAAATTTATTGCAATAGCAAGATGATGTTGGATCAAGACTGGAAGAAATGAGAGGGCTACAAACTATTAATAATTGCAAGTGCAAAGGGCCACGCTAAACCAAGACTAATATAACAACATATTTCAACTTTATTTATACGCTAATGTCTAAGGAACAAAAACACAAGTACACGTGAGTACTAGAAAAGTTAATTGTACTACGAGGACCAAATTCAATCAATCAAGTAAACCCTAAGTTGATGTGTCACCATTCATTCTATTCAATCATGACTGATAGCCATAATAGGTTGTCTACCCCTGCTCATGCTTAACATAGATTAAGAAAGAAATTAAGAAGGTAGGTCATCATGCGAACTATGGGTTCCTGATATATCCATCTCGTACACTCTGACTAACATAAGTACCATTACATGCTAATATCTCGAGGACATGCTATGATCCACACAGCTCCTCATCTCTTGCTAAAACAATGAAACCATACTTGGGATAGTGCGAAATCAAAATCACGGAATCAAATCGAATTTGCTAAACAACCATGCAGATAGAAATTTTACTAAAAAAAGTCATGCATAGAGAAATATGGTTATACTTTTGGATGAGGCTACTATCAGAGTAGGTTTTGGGGAGGGAAGGATATTAAAATTTCCCTATTGCTGGATGGGTTTTATTTATGAGAAGAACCTGCACTGAACCAGATAGGTACATGGGCAAGCCTTAATGACCACACCAATATATTTACAAAGAAACTCTTATATGACATTAAGATGTAAGCAAGAAAATATTAGGTGTTTTTTTTTGGTTGAGAAAAAGTATTAGGTGGTGTTGTTGGTTGCTTATTGCGCTTCTTTTGATACAATTTGGTGAACAATTTGTAGGTTACAAGATCAAAGTGGATTTCCTTTGGGAAAATTCCAATGCATGAGGCTACCCCCAATGCTGGGGTCTTGGGACTGGATGCAGGATTTACACAACCTTACCTTCAATATGGAAAAGGTTGTTTCCATTAAATATGAACTTGTGCCCATTTAGACGCAAGAGGCAAGCCTTATGGTGACACCAAGTCACACTCTATCAAGAAAGGGGGAGACAAATAATACCTACTCCTTAATTTTTTTAAGAAATGTTTTAATTTTCTAAGCAAGCCTCATGCAATTGAATAAAAGGAACAAGCTTATAGAGATGTGCATTTATCTTTCTATGTAACCAATTAATGTTCTATCAAATAACAAATATTAATTCTATTGAGCAACTTGATGTCGGTTATGTAGTCCATTCATTTTAAAAGATTCCGCATCCAATTATTTTAAAATGAGAAAGATGTACGTTAAAATAATGTTCACTAGTGTCTCATTCTTGACACATGTAATATGTATGCCTTTGGGAATTACCCCAATAAGATTGTGCAAAAGCTACACGATTGGCATGTCCTTGAATTCAAGGATGGTCATGCAACCACGTGTCAATCAGCAGGTTAAACTAATCCTTGCCAACAAGTTATGGGCATCGTAATGCAAATAAGAATTTGTTAAAGAGGCTCACTCATCATGAAATACATCTAAAGACTGTCGTTTGGAAGAAAGATATGCCTAAAAATCAGCAGTTGGACAAAGAGGATGAGTATTAAGTATATGCATAGGCCTAAGATCATATAAAAATATTCGCCAATAGGAATATTATAATAGAAATAAATATTGAAAAGAAGTTTTTAAGAAATGTTTTAGGTTTAGATCTCAGTAATTTCATTTAGCAATCTGTAGTTATCAATCTTGGACCTTTATCTTCTCTTGAGGCCTCAGAAGGCTCTATCTGCAGCAGTAAATCCTTCAAAAAAAGTGCAGTCAGATGCCAACAAAATAACTTGGTAGATAATAGAGTAGAAGAGAGGAAAGGAAGAGAAAATGAGCAGCACAAGAGGGGTGCATCGGGAGAGAAGCAGAAACAGCAGAAAAGGATAGGGAGGGAAGGAAGAAGAGCTCCATTTCTGGAACCAAGATATAAAGGCATACTCTCTTTTTGTGAGTCAAGACAACTCATAAGCGTGAAGAGAAGATGTAAATACTGGTTGACAGGGGAAAAGTGAGAAACGGCAGGCTGCATGACATCAAAAAGGGTCTTACACTATGGAGAGAAAAGAAAAAAAAAAGAGTCAAAAAGGGGCAGTGGGGCGCTAAGGAGAGGAGAAGAAAAGCCCAGTAAAAGTGATCTTCATAAAATTAAAAATATATATATATATATTCTCAAATCTTCTGTCATTGCTGCTGTAGACTCTTTTGCACCTTTCGGTTAAGATAGGCTTTGGATGTATTATATATATATATATATATATATATATATATATAATTAGAATGCTCAAATATTTCTAAAAGACATCACTCTAACAAGGATCAAACAAGGAAAGCTTTCAAAATGTTCAATCAGGACACAATTAGGACTCCCAATTGGAAAATTTTAGGTACAACTAGGGAAGTGGATGAGGGCTTGATTAAGGAAACAATAAAAAGTAAGAGTAATGCAATACTTACAAATATTTTATAATTAGTCTACAAATAATATGATGTGGCAATCTTTTAACTCTTAATAGTTTATCTCTGCATCTCACACTCATCTTTATCAATAATGCCACATATGCATACTTTGTAAAATGTTTGTAAAGTGTTTGTTGATAAGGGTTTACTCAAAAAGAAAAAAAAAAGGGTGTCTTAATGCATGGAGCTCTTACCTATAAATGGTCCAGTAAGAACAGATATTCTCAATTATACTCACATCAAGGTTTTAAAAACTATTGCGCCTAGGCACTAGGTGGGTGCCTAGGGGAGCACCCAAAATTCAAAACGGTTAAATAAAAAAAAATGTTAGAGCAGTTAAAATTAATACCTACAATCTAAACTATAAACTAATGTATTCTTATTAAGAAATATAGTAATGTTAAGGCATTCACTTGCGCGGGACCTAATCAGAGTCTAGTTATATTCTATCTAAGACAAGAGCCTAGGCGTTAAAAGGTGAAAGTTTAAAACAATGATCCATGTTTCTGAAAAGGTTGTATTCAAAATGTAAAACAATAACTTGTTGGATGTAGGGGGCAAGCCTTACAGCCGCCACTACCTCTAAATAATAAGAGTGCCAATTGAAGATAAAAGTAAAATATATTTCTAAATGAAATTCGAGTTAGTTAGTGATCTAATAGTTGAGCTAACAAATAAGCTAAGTTGACATGAACAACACCCACAATAGGCTAAATCAGATTATGTCGGTTCATCCAAACCCGACCGAAATAAAAAATACAGGCCTTCATGCCTACATAAGATTGAAATGTCCAACTGTTGTTAAAAAGAATACTAGAAATTATACCTAAATCATGTCCGAATTAGGAATTGGTACACATCTAATATCTAAACTTTATTTGATTTACACAGCCCTCTCAAGGTTAATTCTATATGTTAGCTAGTCTACTAACCCAACTGGAACACAGATAAAACTTAATTCCTCCAGTCTTATCTTGTTTACTCGCATCATGAGGGCATATCACACCAGAAAGAGCTGTGGGATGTATAAATAGCATAAACATATACTTACCTACCTTAAATCTTATTTAATTCTTATACCCTTGCAATATAGACAAATTCACATCATTTATGTCAAAGTAAATCCATTGGTTGCTCAGAGATTCTAGTCATTCATACTCGCATAAGTCACAATGTTTTCAACTCAACCCTTGTTAAATGTGAAATTAAGAACATACAAAAGTTCAATCTAGACCAAAGATATGTCAAGTGGTTGAATATAAGGTAAAGTAAATGCCAAATGCTCCCGGTTAAACTGATCACTATGCCCATGTAGAATGCAAAACTTTTCTCAAGTGAAACAAGGACTGCAGAAAGTACCATGGATGTTGTAGCAGATCAACACGACTTGGAAAATAAGTGCAAGCTAAAAAGGATCCTTCGAGAGGCACCTGAAATTTGTAATGAGAAAGAAGATGGTATATTGTCCAAGAAGTAAGAACCTTTTTATTCTAGATGAACACAACACTTCAGCAGATTTTTATATGATAGAATACTATGTGACTTGACTAAGTTTGCAGCCGAATAAAGTTGGCAGTTTATATTTCTTCAATACATGGAAATCTTATACAGGTATGGTATATCAACATAGTCACATTTACAAGAAACTTTGGTACGACTAACCAGAAGCACTGAAGAGCCAACATCCTTCTTATAGACTAATTTACAAGTCTAAATTGCTACTTCTGTCGCCCAGACAGCAAAAGGCGATATAGTTTCTCCACATGCCATATTCTAATACTCTATTTATTGATTATCTGGTACTCGAGGCAGAAAAACATCTTTCTTCAAACACAAAGAGCAAGAAACGTACAAAGTACAATGAGAAAAAAAAAACACACACCAAAGAGACAAGACAAAGAAGCTTGCATACACGTTGAGAATGTGATAAAATGGAAAGGTCAAAAGGTAGACCAAAAACTTCGACTAAGTCCTAACTGAGACAACCCACATAGAATGCAAACGTAAGCGGCAACACATAACTTTGTAGCACTAATTCGTGCAAAATAAAAGTCTTGCACAGAGAAGTTACCTTGTTGGACCGAAGTAGAATCCGAGAAGAAGTAGGGTAGGAGGAGGATCAAATTTTTGCGAGGCAAACCGGGGTGGCAACGAGAAAGAGCACGCTAGTACACAGCCACGGCAACCCAAGCATGACTGCCGACCGGTGTGCTCTCTCTCGTTGTCAACCTACCACGCCTAGCAAAGCACCACATCGAACACCTCGTCTGCAACCAAAAAGCCGCATAACACAGTAAGATCAAAAGATACAAACCCATTTAATTCCTCCACACCCATTTGATCGAAAGATTGGAATCAAACCACCAGAAGAACGACAGAAATATAGCACCACCTCGGATCGAGGCAACGAAGCACTTCCATGACCAAGATCTGATCTCGATGACCACAGAAGAAAGAGTAAAGATCTAGATGAACAACGAAAGATCAACAACAGCCTACAAAGAGAACGGAGATTTACGAAACAAAAACAGATTAGGGTTCTCATCTCTTACTAAATCCTTCCTCGGTGCACATCGATCAGCAGCAAGGGAGGAAGAAGAGAGAACGAATCCAAAGAGAGAAAAAGAGCGAGAGCTTCTCTTCGTCTCCGACCTCTCTACTTCGCTTTTTCTAAGGCACGAGCCGTGGTAATCGTTTCACTATTCTTACCGCAGTAAAACCTGCACCCAGTAATCTTTCCGTATCGCTGCGTGTCCTACCCTGGAAACAAAGATAAACTTAGTACACCAAAATACAAATTAACCCAATTAATTTACCAAATTAGCCCTATTAACTACAACATGGAGGCGTGGTCGCGACCATAGCCACGTATGAGATTGCGAAACGTGTCAGTATATAAAGGTCCATAAGACAGAAATGTCCCTATTCACTCTACGGAACAACGAGATTACCCCTGTACCTTTTCCCTCCCCCGTGGCCCATGGATAACATGCCACGCTTTTGGTGACGCGACGTCGTCCTCCTGGGCAATTCCGTCCATTTACAATGATAACCTCACGCCCACCATTGTACTTTTCATCCATTAACATGCAGTAGAGTTTAACCAAGACCGAGGGAATATTATTTAGGCGAAGAGTAAAATCTCGGTGTTTTAGTATCAGACCGTTTGATTTATTCGCCGTAAACGACGGGGTTAAATACGGAGAGGGATCAGGATATAAGAAAACATCACTACCGTACAAACGATTGAACTCGTGATACGGGCCGTTCGATGGACGGATTTCTGGAAAGAGTCTTTTAACGACCATGTACCTTTATCATAAACGTTCGCCTTGGATAATTGCATTCCGGCCCAATTTCTTCCTCAAGCCAAGATAAATAATCCTCTTACTTTGCCTTACAAATTAATTATTATTCGTATGCATATTTATTTTACATCTTAGTTTCCTTAACTAATCATTACCACATAAATAATTTACATGTCTGTGGTTAAGTTAAAGCTGAATTAGAATAAATTTTAAGGGCATTTAAAGACAAAATATTCGGATTCAAATGATAATAAAAATAAAATGTACGTTTTATTTTTTTTTAATTTAAAAATCTTGTTTCTTTTTGGACCTATTGGACTACAGATGGGTACCAATTAGTACTACAGAAATAATTCCTGCACTGTGAGAGGAGGCACGGTGGCTGTCGTTGCGTGGCTACCAACAGACAAAAGCGGAAGAGTCTAGAGCGGTGAGGCTCGCACTTCGAGAAGAATAAAAAACCAAAACATCTTAAAATCTTAGTACGGGGGCAGAATTTTACTTGGTAAAATGTGGCAAATATTAAGTTCTTTTTCTTTCTTTCTTTTTTTCCTCACTAAAAAGGTCTATGGGATTTTATGTCTCTTTGATTTGAATTTTGCGACGGTTAGATTTGTCCTCCTAATCCTAATGAAGGTAATTTATTACCCACTAACTAATATAATTAAGGGGGTCTACTTTCGTGTTGAATAAAAACAAGACTAATACAAGTTATCTCGCAAAGATACAAAGAGAATTGATACTATACTTATTCGTAATTTAGTCTGTTTATTAGCCAAGCAGCCAAGCGAAGGACTTGTGAAAAAGTTAGTCACCCTACTTTATTTTTTGTCATTGTATAACTTGTATTTGCTAAATGGAATGAATCACCGGTCTACGAACTTTCTTTAAAAAAATGATTCTATAATATTAACTACAAACATGAACATGTTCATAAAAAACCCCATTCAATTAAAAAAGAATATTATAATTTTAATGCGATATAAAGTTAACACTAAACTAACAAAGAATAGTAAATTTATATAAAAAAATTGGTAATATTTTAAATTAAATGATGAAAATACTCTTACTTGAATGTAATTAGCAAGTAGTAATTAGATATTATCTAATCTAAAGACAAAATAATAATTTTAAACTATTGAAATGAATTTAACTAAGTTATTGTTTAATTATCTTAGAAGAAAAATGCTTATTTGAGAATAAGGTTATTTATATTCCACAAATTTACGAATCAAACTAGCATAAAAATATTTTAAAGGTGACTTTATGCGCATCTCTTAAATATAAATTAGGTGAAGCGAAAAAAGGGCGATGGATGGAGCAGAAAAAAGAGGAAATTGACTTATAATTTTTCTCATAATTTATTGTTGGTTGTAAAATGTAAAACTATCTTGAATAAGTTTATGTAATAATTTGTGTTTGGTTACTGGTTATAAATAAGTATATTAAATGTAATAGAATCTTATTTAGAGAATATGTATAACTTTATCACACATTCTATACATGATAAAATTTTATGTATAACTTATTATGAACTTACCTTATAAAAGATTTGACCAAAATATGCATAAGTGAGTATTGGACTGTAAAATATATTTAAGAGAGTCATAATTTATGAATAAGTAATCCTTATGCATGAATCAAATATCACATATAAGTGTATTTGGCAATTCAGACAAAAAATAATTCTACTCCTGGCTATTCCAATTAAAAAGTTAGTGAATAGAAATTAGAGGCTAAGCAGAATATAAATCACATACCGGATAATATAAGTCAGAACAACAAAGCAATATGTAAATATATCCCTAAATACATTATAGACAATTCATATAACACATGATATATATAGAGATTTTTGTAATTGCTTTTGGTTTTTCTATTTGTAATGATAGACTTTAGTGCTCACTGTATATGTAAATTCTGTATACTTCATTCTAATAAAATATATATCAACTATAGAAAATATATATACTCAATTTTATATGCTAAATTTAAAAACTAAATGTAATTAAATTACAAAAGCCCTGACACATATAGCTATGTCATAAAATGACTAAATTTAGCAATAGATATTCATGACAATTACTCCACAAATATTTATGTCACAAAAATAGAATTAATGTATTTTTTAATATTTCAATTATCAATATTAATTGTGAAAGAAAGAACGATAATAAACATTTATAAATGACACACACACACATAGTACCAGATCTCACAATCATACATGAATGCTCAATTACTCAATCGATCATAAGAGTACATCAATTATCCATCTAAACAAGTGTATCACTTTAGCATATAGAAAGCACATAGGATAACTCGTCAAATGTCCACGCACAATATATGTCTGATTGTCAATGCACAAGACCCAACTGCCCTCAAATATAGGCCACGAAATCACATATTAACGATAATAATTGAAGACCCTAAAATCAGACACCTACTCGAGTACCCACATACTTTCTAACCGTACTTATGTGATTTCATAATTTTCTTTAGAATGAGTAAATTATGTGATTATCTAATACTTTCATAGATCATGCATTTTAAGAATTTAAGTAGTAGAAGAGTCGAACTCACTCCAAAATCATTTACATATGATATGCAGAGTCATGCTCAAGATCAACTCAACAAATAAAGTATGAATAATGTGCTCATCCCTAATTATCTTTGTATACTATGGAGGTAAAAAAGATGCATGCATATAATTAATTACATAACATATATTAACTTAAAAATATATATAAAGGGTGAGACTACTCACAGTCGATTTAGGACGCCCGCTACAATTTTAATTGCTCTACCACAATTCACGACCAAGTCATCATGCTCTCGAATTGCAGGGATTCAATCATGTCACGAATCTGTAGTCGTTAGGATTAATAATCAGTTAGATTTCCCATCTAACTTCAATGTGCTTATTTGATTATATATATCTTAACAAACGCTTATCCTTTTGTAAATATATACCTATACATTTATACTTACATATGTATTAGTAGGTACACACAATTAATGATATGTATATATCCAGCATTCCATATATATCTATGTATTCACTCAATAACCACAAATTAGGATTTCATATGCTGTTTGTACTTATACTTGCATATTATTTAGTGGTCCTGAAATGTACAAATATGTAATTAGTCATGTATGTTGTATTAAAAATAAACTTTAACAAGTTATCGAGAATATGCCCTAGGTAAATAAATTCACTCAATATATATATTTTATATAGAATTATATGTTATATCATATATCTAATACACTAATTAGGGTGTAACTATTATACATCTTTTCCATAGTTCTTGCATAATTTGCATCGTAATGAGCTAAATCATTAACTTTAACTACGTACTAATGATAATAAAAAGTAAATAAGAATTAAGATAATTATAACTAGCTGATGATTTGCATTAATGGGTATATTATTTGCATTTGACCTGCGTATGCTTTAAGAAATTATTAAAATAACTAATTAATTCGAATTTACAGACATTTAAATTAGAGGAAGTAAAAATAACTTACTCAAATAAGAAAAAGGAGACTATATCACGGTTACAGTGATGGGCCGAGCCCAGCACTGTTGAAAACAACCCGAGATAGAGGAGGAGGAGGAGGAAGGGAGCGGAGAAGAGAAGAGAGAGAGGAACGGAGAAGGAGGTTGGGGAGGTGGCGGCCGGGGGAGGTGGTGGCTCGATAGGAAATAACAAGGGAGAGAAGGAGGAGAGGAAGAAACAGGAGGAGGAGGAGGAGGAGGAGGAGGAGGAAAGAGAGGAGAGGAAGGAGGGAAGGATTACCGGCTTGCGGGAAGGAGGAAGTCTCCGGTGTCGCTGGGGAGCCGAGGGAAGGGCGGAGACGGAGGTGTGGCTTAGGCGGTGGGTTTGGTGAGTAGGAGTTAAGAGAAACGAGAGAGAGAGGGGAGGTGGGGGAGGGGGGGGGAGGGAGATAAGGACGGGGGAATAAAATAAAAGAAAAAAAATGTGGAGTCACTTCAAGAAGTCGGCTGAGAAAGTGGGAGAGATACAGAGAGAGAAAAATATTTATAAGGAAGGAGAAAAAGAAAGAAAAATATAATAATATGAGCTATTATTTAGAAAGTGGAGGCATTTGTATAAAAATTAACTTTTAGTAAATCTAGGCTTTTGTGTGCATTCCTAACGCATCTCTTTGTTGTAAATTATATATTTTTTTATTAGAAGAAATATATACATATAATTAGTATAAAAAATAGATACTAGATATGGACTAGACTCAACTAAGCACTTAGGCTCCATTAAGCTTTCAGCTATCTATAGTCTACGCTTCAATTATATGCGTTGTCGAGCTGTTTTTTTAAACTAATTGCACTGTCGAGTCATCAACTGGATTGGGCCAAATTACTAAACCACTAAATAATTTCTCCATAATATTATTTAAAGTTAGAGTTAAACTCATGACTTTTTTGGTTATATAAAAGGTTTTGGTTATATAAAAGGTACCTACTAACTTTGTTAGAGTTGGTTGATATAAATTTGATTTTAAAAGTTCAATCTTTCTAATACTAAAATCTAAGAATTTTTAATCTCTAGACACTCTTTCAAAAGTAGCACTTAAAATTTTAAATAGGATTAATAACCATTTCATCTATAATATATATTATATCTCTAAATATTCACCAATTTAGCAATTACAAATGCCTTTAGTGGGGCATTTGTAATATAAATATATTAAAAAATTTTAATTTAGTATAATGAGTGCACATATTTTCTATAATTGATGCACATTTTATTATTTATCGAGATAGTCTACACCCCCAACTAAATATCAAAAGGGGTTTATTTCACTGTAGCTCTAGATAAAACATTAAATTATTGAGTGTTTACCTAGTAAAAAAATAAAATGCTAATGAAATCAATATATTTTCATATGAAGTGCAGATATAATTAGCATTTTTATTCAAAAAAATGCTCAACAATTTAGTATTTATTAGAAAAGGATGATACACATTAAAAAAACTAAAAACTAAAGTGTTTTATTGTTAAAAACACTAAAATATAGATAAAATTATAATATCATAATTTTGTGTTGTGTTGAGTTATCTATTTTAGTTATAAAATATGTCGATATAAAGATTTAAAAAAGTTCTATAAGTCAAAATTATTTACCACATTCAACTATGCTCAGAATTGTTAAAAAAAAAAACATTAGCTCCTCCACATTTTATTTTAACTTTTTTCAATTCTTTTGTATATAATGTTCAATTCGTTTTCTAAGTATAAATGTTAAATAATTGTGCTTATTATAAATTAAACTTTTTAGCATTTTCATCTAAAGTTAGAACACTAAACTTATTAGTGTTTAATCTAGGACTACGGTACCATAAACATATTTTTATATTAAGATTGAGGTGTGATATGTTATGTAAATAAAATATAAAAAAGAGCTAATTTGGTCAAAAACTCTATATTTTATTATAACGGAGTGTAGATAATATATATATACAATACACATAGTCTATTATTATAAATTAAAAATTTTAATACAATTAATATACAAAACCGTCACTTTTAGTAGTCTCAACTAAGATTATGAAATACTTATTATACACTCAAACATTCACTCCTTTGGCAAATGTGTTACCACAATTAAAGATCATGTTGATCTAGAGTATGATAGATAGTTATTATTGAAGGATTTGTAGGGCATTAAGGGATTGTTGCCTTATTGGCAATGAGATTAATTACGGTGATAATGATAGTTGCAATGATAATGATATTTATATAGAATTTGGGTTGGGAATAAAAAAAAAGGTTTGGTAGCGATGGTGGTGGTGTGGTGCAGTGGTAGTGAGGTATATAATTAGCATAGACTTTATTTTTTTTTTTAAAAATATAAGGGAGCTAATATAAGTGTCGAAAGGAAGAAGCTATAAATCATAAGAATTTTAAGTCAATTTTCCAACAAAAAGATTGTTAGGTGTTTCCATTGTGATTAACATCTAGGCTACCACCCTATTTTGTAAAAGTTAAATATGAGAGAAATACTAGCATCGAAGTCAAAAGTATGTATTTTAACATCTATACTTTGTGAGTAGGTTGTGACTAAGTGTGTTAAAAATAAACGAGTCTCTACAGCCTAGGTTTTACTAGACTAAAATTTAGCTCGGTTCAGTTTAAATAAATTTGTGGACTCCACTTAAATTTCAAGTCAACGCCTAGATCTTTAATCCAAAGATAGGATCGATAGGCTTGGCTTAAAAATAGCCTAGTTTCAAGCTTAAAATATGCTTGATTTTAGGAAATTGATAGAAATTCACTATTTTTTCTTTAAAAGAATCACTATAATTAAAACAAAACCTTATCAATATTAAAAATAAATAAAATTAAAACTAATCAGTATTCTAAGATTTAAATAATTTTATTAATTTGATTTTTATTTCTATCTTGTAGTCAGAATGTCATCTACAAACCTATTTCCTTTAGGATTTGATTAAATTTAAAATTATGGTAGACCATTTGATAGGAATAAGATTTTTAAATACACTTAAAATTTGTAACGGACTTGAAAGAGTCACGTGACGTGGGTTGCCCTTCCCAATAACTAATTACGAAACTAATTTAATTAAACTATATAGTAAATATATTAGTAGAGAAAAGGAAAAGTAGTAACACAAGAGAAGAAAGGTTATTATCTTAATTAAGCCATATTATTATTATTTACAATTTATAAGGTTGTGATCCTCTTTTATCAATAGCATTTAAGATAAATTGACGGATGGATTAGACCCTTCGGTAACAAATTACTAGATTGACACCTCCACAGCCGTTGACTGGTAGATGGACGGCTGTGACGACGCCCGACAAAAATAAACAGAAGATCCCGATCCCAAGCTGGCAGCAGCCCGCTTCCACTTCTAGATCTTTCGTCCTTCTCTTCCCCCCCACCTCTTCCATCCCATTCCGCAGCCCAAAAGAGCAACTACCCGTTGTGCCCGATACGTTACGACACGTCCGTCCCCGAGGGGAATCGTCCGGAGTTGGGGGGGGAAACGCGAAGCGGGAAAACCGATCGCGTGATGGGGGAGGGGAAGAAGACGAAGGCCTTGCCCGAGTGGCTCAACAGTCCTCTCTGGTACTCCCCTCCCGCCGACACCCGCCTCTCCTCCCCCTATGTCGTCCCAGAAGATCCGCCTCCTCCTCCTCCGCAGCCTCCGCGTCCCCCGCCCGCTCGGAGATCGGCGCCTCCGGCGGTGCGGAGGCCGGAGCCGGCCGAGGAGCCCCCGAGCCCGTCGGGGGCGTCCCCCGAGGCCGAAGCGAGCCTGTCCCACCTCCTGGCCGAGTTCAAGATCGCGGTTAGGGTTTCGGCACGATGCTTGTGTTGCCTTCTTGATGCTCACTCCTGTTGGTGTTTGATCGTTGATTTGAGATGTTGTTTGTGTATTAGCTGTCGAAGAGGGTGGTGAATCTTGGCGAGTTGCGGAGATTGGCATGCCAGGGAGTTCCCGATGGGGCCGGGATCCGTGCGACCGTTTGGAAGGTCTTGATTGGTTCCTTTTCCCGATTTATTACTATTTTTCTGCTGAATTAATTTTTGGCTGTTTTTAACCTAGTTTGGTATCTTCGGGAAATTTGTGAATTATGCAATCTTCAACTTGAGCTTATTTACGTTATAATAGTGGAACATATATGATTCGTTTATATATAAGTGGAACATGATTAATGAAGATAAATTTACAACAAAAAGAAAGAGCTATTTAATTAATGTGTTACCTTGTTGTCATTCGTTGTACTATGACAGAATTTGTTTAGGGCCAATATTTTGGTCTGAAGAAATATGAAGATGTCACCAAAATTTCAGGACAAATGTATGTATGACAGAATACTAGAAAATGGAAAATGAGTTGTGTGAATTGCTTGTACATTAGTTTGTTACTTTGTTACTGTATTGCCCAAAAGTGAATAGATGAAATAATTTACATCTTTCACAGATTTTTTTTAATTATTCTGCTATGCTAGGGTACTTACAAAGTTACAGGAATCCTAGTAAGTCTGAATATGTGTAAAATATAAAATAATTTCGAGAATTTAGTTACCTTGCTGGCATGCATATGGATGTACTTCCAGTTGAAACCGGGATGTTTTAGAACCCTCAGTTTGATTTCCAGAATGATAACTTCGACTCTATATTGGGAAGTGTTCTAAATAGAGCACTACCTGAAAGAGGAAAGTTGAATTATATTTTTGACATGATTCCAGGATTCCTATTACATATTGGCATGAATGCACCAAAAATCTGGAAAAACATTTAAGTATTTGAATGTCAAAAGGAAATTTTCACTTCCATTTGCTTCTCTTTATCTTGTTAAGATGGAAATTTATTCAATTCTTTTGATAGAGAGCAGCTTCTTTTGGGATATTTGCCAAATGATCATGCATTGTGGGTACATGAATTGGAGAAGAAACGGTCTCAATATAATGCATTTCGAGATGAACTTCTTCTTAACCCAGTAAGTTTTTGGTTCTTAATGAACAAATATTTTGAACAGTTAAGCGATATTTTATCACTTCTGTGAACTCTCTAAATTGTTGGTTTGCTTCACTCTAGCGTTGCTGATGGTCTTTTATAATTTTGTTGTGGTCAGACAGAAATTACCCGAAGAATGGAAGAATCAGAATGTTCGAAAAGCCAAGAGTTGAATTATGAGGGAACAGGCTTTCTTCCTAGGTCAGAGATTACTCATGGAGAACACCCTTTGAGTCTTGGAAAAACTAGTGTATGGAACCAATACTTCCAGGTACTCCTTTGAGATCGACTATAACTCAATCCATCTAAAGCATTTTCTATTTGGAAGGAAACTAGATTACAAACTTTACATGTTCAATAAGGTGCAATTTTACCATGTGAATTCATTATTTCTAGCTAACAATAGGTTGTGATCTTTTATGCTCTAGTATTGATAGTTTACATTGTAAGCTAACTCATTAAGTAATTTTTGTCAATTTCGACATGCTAGCTAGAGAAACTTGGGCGGCCTATATTTGGTGTCTTTACACTCGATCAGGAGGCATTGATCATATCTTCAACTTAATTACTAAAATCACGCTTATTATTTTATTAGTAATTTGCTACAAGCCTAGAATTTATAGGAGATTAATATTTTATTGTTCCAAAAAATTTAAGGAGCATTAGTTGATTTCCCTTGGGGTACATTTGTTTAGGGGATATAAATATGGGATTGGATTAATTAACCCGTGGGCTTCATATATCCTATGTTTGGTATGAAAATAATAACAGACTAGGAGTTCATAATGAATGTCATATCCACAAAAGAAAGGATATAACATCGCACATTGGGGGTGGGATGGTATATTCAGAGTGGAGAAATAAGGATCTTATTACTATATGCCTTTTTAATATATATTTCATTTATATTTTGTATTTTTATATTCTTACTTACTTTTTATTTTTAGATATAAAATTATCTGTTTAATTGATATAAGTTAAGTTCAAGATAATCAACATCAATTTAAAATAATAATTGGTGTCATTAGTTTTTTTCTTTATTGAGGATAATAATATAATTTTATTTAATTATCTTATTCATAGTCCTGTATAAACCAAACATTAGACTAAAATTTGAATATATGACTAGTAATCTTAAGAGATATGTTATCTAGGATAAACTTAAGAATGACTTATTCTTTCTTATCGAATCCTGCAGCTAAACACACCCTCACTGTATAATTAAATAGCCTATTGCCAAATTTTATTGGACTACACGTTGCAGGTGCATTAGTTTTCTGATACTCAAGAAAAATGGACTTCTTATAGATAAAGGAGAGAACGAGGAATGTTTAAAAGTTTGAGCATGTAAAAAAAGTGAGGTTTATAGAAATGTTTATTTCAAACGGTGTTGTGAATTAGTTGCAACCTTATTCTCAAATTTGAGATGTCTCCTTTTCCATCTGGCTGCAAATGAGCTTTTTTGAGATGATAAGATTGTGATAGAATTTGGACATGTCATGTAAATTCATAATCTCCTTCTATAGATATAGTTACACAGATGCTTAGAAATTCATGCAGATGTCTCTTTACCACTGAATGTTGAAGTGCCGAGTGGGATAACATTTTTTCATATATCAGGAATCAGAGATCATAGAGCAGATTGATCGAGATGTCAAGCGTACGCATCCAGAGATGCAATTTTTCTCTGGGGATTCTTCCCTTGCCAAGTCTACCCAGGTGATTAGTGATTATTCATTGTTGAATCCGGATTAACTTTTTAACATGAGTTCGACTTTCTGATTGCAATTCCTTTCAGGAATCATTGAGACGCATACTCATTATCTTTGCGAAGTTGAATCCTGGTATAAGATATGTACAAGGAATGAATGAAGTTTTGGCACCTCTCTTCTATGTATTCAGGAATGACCCAGACTGGAGTAACGCAGTAAGGGATTTGTACATTTATTTATTGCTGATTTTCTCTTTAAGTGGCTTTACTGGTTTTTCCATGAACTGGATCTTGATAAAATGAAAGTGTTGCCCATGGTTTGTGATACATTGCTTAGGAGCTTTCTCAGCAATATATAGAAAATCTTTACCACAAATCCCCACTAGATAGTATTTATTTTTTGAGAATAATAATACGGACTACAAATTTCTGTTGAAGTAATTGAAGGCTTGCAGCTTGCAGAGGACTTACAAATTTAAATGAGAGAAAAGAGAGTTAACCTGAATTCCCATTCTGCTAAATGAACAAATATTTGTAGGCCATTTTTCATCTCAAGGGAATATGCAGTGATACAAGTCAAACATAAAGGAGGAAGCCTTATAATTAGAACTTAGATGAAAGAAAACTAGCTTAAGGAAGAAAGTGTAGATATTGGTAAACCTTTGAGATCCAGGTGAGCTGCGAATGTGATGGTGGCTCCAAAATTGATTTCTGTATTCATGCATCAGAACTTTTCTTTTCAGATGCCTATAAAACAACAGTGATATCAAATCATAAAGCAAATTAGGTAGTCAAAATTGTACATAATTTTTGGTTGATGATTTGATTCTTTTGTCACTTGATGATGCAGGGTTACTGACATGTTGAATTATAGATGAGTCAAAGAAAGTGTCCTATTTGAGTTTTAAATGCATCAGTTTTCTACTATAGTAGGCTGAGTAACAACAAAAAGGCTTATTGAGGAATTAAAGAAGCTCAATACACCTGCCCTATGGTTGAAAATTGAAATTAATGTGGATGCAACCCTTTTTCAAAAGGTTCTCAGTAAACTATTGATTCAATATTCACTTGGTTACCAGACCAGATGGATTTTTGCATTCAACTATCAAACTGCTGTAATTGCAAAAGGCCAAAAAATAAGAAAGATCAATCATATTAGAAGCAAACCAGATGAAAATTAGCATAGTTGCTATATACTAAAACTAATTTGTAAGTCAGATTTGTACCAAATAGAAGCATTTAATAACAATGTACTTGTCACCAAAACTCTGATTATGTTTTAGGCTTAGGCAGAACACTCAACTTGAAGCTGGAAGTTCACTTGTTGTGTTAACCCGCAAAAGGAGGGGGAGGGGGAGGGGGAGGGGGAGGGGGAGGGGAAACTGAGCCCTCCAACCTGACTTTCATATAGCTTACAAGGCCTATAATAAGCTACCAGAATAGGCCTATGAGGAGCTATGGCTATCCCTGAACTCTTGCAACCATCTATGGATACCTCATCTGTGTGCCTACAGAATGACCAGGGAAGAGATTGATTCAGACTAGGTGACTCACAAACATGAAAGATTATACCTCCGCCAAGACTTGCCTCCTCAGTCCTCACAACCAAGTAATGATAGTTCCCGGTGGGAACCTCATGCACTTTATTGTCTGTCTATATTTGTGGTTGAAGATTTTAGTTTCATTCTAAGAGAAATACAAATTTCTCAATTTGTACTTCTATTTGTATTATTATGCAGTAAATAAACTGAAAGCGCATTTAGAAAGAATCAGATGCGGTGGTAGAAGAAGGGATCTAAATAGGGCTGTACAAAACAAGCAGCAGCGGGACATGGGAAGAAAAAAAGTCTCATTTTTATATTTGACAGGCATGAATTTCTTGGAGTGGGACCTGGGAAGAAAGAAAGTGTTTGTTTTCGAACTTGACAAACATAAATTTGTTGGAGTTTGATTGCTCTTTTCCCCTAAATTTCTTGGAGTACAGACCCTCCTTCAACAACCATTTGAGTCCAATTAAATACCTAGGAAATAGCATAATTGCAAAATAGGCCAATTGGGAGCATTGTTTCTACTGTACTAGTCTGTGAAAGGCCATATGGTTTGATTCTAAGCCCCAAACTTGATTAATTTGCCCAATTTTATAATTTTGATTTAGGTGCCTTGAACTAGGCTAAGAAAATATGGTGTTTGGTTGTGAACTAGGCTAAAATGTAATTATTACTTGATGTAATGTGAAAAAGTAAAGAAAAAATATTAGTTTTGGTGAGAAATAAATGATTTATAAAAATTAATGGACCAAAATACCCTTTTGACTTTAATAATAAAAGTGATAGAATTATATCATTTCAAGGGTAAAATTAAAATCAATATGAATTTTTATTAGAACTTTTATTTTATTTATTGGAGAGTGAATTTGGTTTGGGATGAAAAGAATTAAAAAAATGTTTGGTTACTAAACTTAGCTAAGGGTTCTAAGGGATCCCCCTTAAAATTGAAGCAAGCAAGGGCTAAACTTCATACATTTAGCTCCTAAAATTGAAATCCAATCAATGCATGTGATGCTACATCACCAACAATTTAGCCCAAACTATTTACTTTTTAAAACTTAAAAAAATTAAGGTTCCATTAAGTTAAATTGGCCATAGGCCCAAAATACAACCAATTATCCTAACAAAAATTACCCCAAAGCAGCTTTCAGCAAAATGGATGTTAGATTAGGGTGGCCTCATTTGCCCCACAAAAAGAATACCAGTTAATTAAAGCCACAAGTTTGCAACGGAGAAAGTAGGCTCACCTTTCATTTGCTTTTTTGATCTACAAAGGATTGTCATGCCGATACACACACTAGCATGCCTTTGACATGTCTTTAATATATATTTTATTGTCTTTATACATATTTTTTTGGTTTGAATATATGCATATCTATTTATATATATAAATATTAAAGCCTATATTAATCTCTTATCCTTAGATATTGTTGTAAATGACCTATTTTATTAAAGATATAGTAATAATCAAGTAGAAACATGATTTAATACTTAATATGATTGAATACATTTATTAAAATAGTTCAATAGTTAAAACTAAAACCTAGTTGAACATAGTTAATCTAACATATTTTTATATCAATTTTGACCCATTTTGAATGAATTTAACATATTAATTTTGAATTTTTAATATTTGGAAATTTTTTGGAAGAAATCTAATTATGTCTAACATATTCCTAAGCCGATTGGAAACCAATTTGAATGAATTTAACACATGAATTTCAAATTTCTTTAAATCTGGGGGAAATCAAATTTTGCCTTTGATTCCTACATTTTAAAGAGTATTTTTTAGAGATATAATACCAAAATGCTAGATTTATGTAAAAAGACCCTTACAGATAATAGATCTAGCAAGATGAAGCTATAATTTTCTGAAATGTAAAAATAAAAGAACGTGCCTATCGGCACGGGTCGACACAAGGCATTTGCCAGTCTGGTATGCACCTAGCATGAGTCGGCACGACTATCCTTGGGTCTATCTACATTCTAAAAAATTCATACAAATGTCTTCTGACACCTACTGAGGTGTTCTATTGTTCTTTGTATCATCACACATATATGGCGTGACTCATTGTAGAGACTACAACTTTCAACCGTCCTTACTAGAGATTGTGGAATGTCGTAAATTTGTCTTGGATTCCATAGCGATATGCGTGGCTTGTCATTACTGCCTTGATTTATGAGATCATGGTTGCCAGTGCTTTACAAGTTTACATGGACGTCTGATGTAGGGTCTCTTATATTGGAGAAATTTTAAAAGAGTAGGTTTCAGGAGTACTATATTGTCACTTGTATTGATGAAGAAAAGCATGATTGATTTCTTTTTTGGAGAAATAAAAACATGAATGAATTCATGCATCAAAGTTTGGCATTCATATCAGCATGCTCCTTTCTCTCCTTGCAACTGCTGTTACATTTTCTAGATATTTCTCTTGTGGGCAACTTGCTTACTATATCATTATATGGTGAACAGGCATTCGCCGAAGCAGACACATTTTTTTGTTTTGTAGAGGTACTAAGCGGGTTCAGAGACAACTTTTGCAAGCAGCTTGACAATAGCAATGTTGGTATCCGTTCAACAATTGCCAAATTATCTCAGCTCTTAAAGAGGCATGATGAAGAGCTTTGGCGTCATTTGGAGGTTACAACCAAGGTGAGATTTTTTTAACTTTGAAGTTGTATTTATTTTAGAACTGTAAATCATTTATCTCATTCTACTCATTTACTGATTATGTATGGGACTTCATCTCTGGCTAATTAATAAATAATATGGATTTATGCTGGCTATCATTTGAATCTCCAAGGGTTTTTCCTGGAAAAGATGATTGCTACAGAATTTTTGGAGTCCTTTATATCCTGTGGAACTATCCTTATTAACTGAAAACTATTCAAAAAACTAGAAGGAAGAAATGTTTTCATGGCTTGACTTTTATACTACTGGTTTTACGGCCCATGCCATTTTCCTGTTGAATTATTATAAACACTAAATTGGCAAAGGTCCTAAACCCTACACTAGGAAAAGATTTAGATGTAACTGCATTAGCATTTTATGTGTACTTGTTACAGAGTTGGTTCTCCAATCCCATCTTTCCTTTATGATTTTTGTTTGGGTATATATCCTTAGTAATTGTCTGGAGATTTGTTTTATTTCATCTTTAGGATGATCTTTTTTGTTAAACTATTGTGGATATTGGCCTTTATTGTTCTTTTCACTGGTCAATATGAGACTACATTTTAAGAGTGTGATTAGCAGATTCTGTGTGATTTCAAGGATTCTTTAAGGGTAATTTTGAAATTTAATATGAAAAAGGCCATCCTATTGTACAGGGCTCCCACCTACGTGAGTCTGGGGAGGGAGGATATACGTAGCCTTACCCTCATTTGAAAGTTAAAGGATTGTGAATAACTGTAGGAAGGTTAAGTCCTCAATAGTTTCTGGACGGTTATCTATTTCTGGATTGTTATCCGTTGTAGGGAGATAAACAATTTAGATCTGCTTGCAATTGAAGTGCTGTAGTCTTTAAGTGCATTTAAGATGGATAACTGTTGGTCAGATCTTACCTACAGACTATTGTGTTAGTGTTTCTCAATTGTTGAGATAATAATTGATATATTAGTTCATCTTCTTCTTTTCTTTCCTCTTAGCAAGTCTTAAATTCCAAGACTCAGAAACATATTTCTTAAGAAATGTTATCTTATGTGTGTGAATGTGTAGATTGTTGCCTGGATGTTATATCTCTTGATTCGCCACAACGTTATCTAGTGAAGAGTGGGTTAGTGTGATGTGCAGTCATTACTGTCTATTTAGAGATTAAACTTTATCATATGTACAAGTTTTCTGATATATTCTTTTTAATAAGCACCTTTCAATTTAAATGAATAGATGGATGGTTCTTATTTTATCAGTGATTCAGGGCTTTTTTCAATTCAGCAAGCCCAATAATAAAGTGCATTATATGTGATTCTATTTATTTTGCTGGGTGGCTAATAATTATTTTGAGACTCCGTAGCAATATGTCAAGATTACTCTAGCAAATTAATTAGTAGCAGTGAGAATTAGATATCATAGCTGCAGCACAATGTCCTACTTTCTGCAATATTTTTCCAAGAAACTTCTATTCCAAGAGAGCGATGGGCTCTTGTGATCCCTTCAAAACCCTGACCCACTCGAAAGCCCAAAGCCCAGTCCGTGGTGAAATCCGAATCCATCCTTCGGATTACGGAGATTATGGAGCAGGATTGCTACCAGCATTTGGAGGATCTGGCGAGCACTGGAGATGTGATACCTCAGAAGGTGAGCCGGTTATTCTCACGCCGGGCTGAGATAACAAAGAAGCGAACTTTCTGGATAGTGCACGCCTCACACGAGAGTGTGGCTTGGGAAACTCAGGGAAGGAGGCTAAAAAGCCATTATACCGAGATATGTTTATAGGTGAACCATCGAGAGCGCAATCTAAGCCTCTAAGGTTCAAAAATAATCTAAAGATTTTGGTGCTAAGAGAAGGAGGCAATCGGGGTGTTTCCGGTGTGGTGATCCTGGTCATTAGGTGGCTGCATGTCACAATGGTGTCTTGTGTTACAAGTGTAACAAGTTCGGTCATCATGCGGCGTCTTGCAATCTTGGATAGAAGATGGAGAAGAAGGTTATTCTGATTATCAAGTATTCCTCTTCATTGTTGGAATTATATTCATTTCATGAAAATAGTAGAATCCTTTGGAACCTTGGTGATGGTAGATGATAGAACAATAAAGAAGGAAAATCTATGGGTAAGATTGAGGGTTGATGATAAAAAACATTGGGGATGTCCCTGTTAAACTTGCACTCATGATTGAAGGGCTGATTTAAACGTGAGATGGAGGGTAGTGAAGATAGTTTTAATCTTACACATGGGTCCAAAAAGGGCCTAGATTAGGGTCAGACAGGAGTAGCAATCATGGTTGGGGAAGCTGGGGAAAGCTTCCCCTAAGTTGGTTCCGAAAAAATGCACCGAGGGGGAAAAATACAAAGATAGACCCACGAAGGTGCCTATGGAAGTTGCTCTGAGAAGGAAAATATTACTAGAAAATTAATAGACCCACCAGTTGAACAAGGCAAAAAAGTGGATCTGAAACAAGAAAGCAAATTGGATGTAAAAGGAAAACAAAAAATGGTAGAGGATTGGTCTGTTAATTCACCAAAACCTGAAGAGGAAGTAAAGGGTGCTGAGAAGTTAGAAATCATTGAGAAAGTGTGGATAGGAAAGAGAATCCTTATTCAGAAGTAGACTTAGGCCAAGATGGTAGAAAGGGGAGAAGCTACTGAAGAAGAAATTGAAGATGTGGAATTTTAGCACATGGAAGAAAAGGAACATGATGACAGTCAAATGACACTGTATTCAGATGATAGTATATTGGATGTGGAGCCTCTGCAATCAATTGGATCACCAGATATTAAGAAATACACAAGGAAGAGGCTTAATAAATCACCGCAAATGCCAACCAGAAGAAGTATAAGAAATATTATTAAGTAAAGAGGACAAGAAAAGCCTATTTAGCAACAGAGGAAGTGAGCAAAGTTAAGGCTTTGGAAGTGGTGGGAAGAAGGAGAACACAAACAGGTAAAGACCCTTTTCTACATTATTTGAGTTTTTCAAAATTTTCAGATGAAGAATTGTTATCTATTGCTTATACTTGTGGTATTAATTTGGGTATTACCAAAGAAGAAATTTGAGAATTTTAAAAGCCCTTGAGAGAAAAATGACAGAAAAATATGTAAACTATTTGGGTGGAACCAAAGAGACAGAGGGGGCTCAGACAAGAGGGATATGAAGGGCATTTTATGGAATATAAGGGTTATGAGAATACTTGAAAGAAGAAAAGAATTAAAGAGTTAATTGTTCAAGAGGCTTTGGATTTTGTTTTCATTCAAGAAACAAAAATGGAGACTTGTAAAGATAGGATGCTAATGGTTATGGGAGGAGGTAAGGTCTATTGCTGGTCCTATTTGCCTTCAGTTGGTGCTTCTAAAGGGATTCTCATTGGAGTGAGTGTGGAGAAATTAGCAGTACTGGACCGGAAGAAAGGGACTCATGCTATTTCTATGAGTCTGTGCAGCAAAGAAAAGTGGGTTTTAACAAATGTGTGTGGGCCCCAAGAGTGGAGCAATAAAAAAGTTCTTTGGGAAGATCTCAAAGAAATAAAAAATCGAAGTGGAAATTATTGGCTGCTAGGTGGTGATTTCAATACCACTAGATTTGAAAGAGATAGAAAAGGAAAAAAAATCAAGCAATAAAGAGGAGAATTTTCAATACTATTATTAATGATTTGGAAATTATAGAGCTAAAGCTTTCTAGTAGAAGGTTTTCGTGGACTAATATAAGAGAAGACCATGTTTTTGCTCTACTTGATAGAGTTTTTGCTTCAACTGAGTGGGAAGGATGTTATCCTTTAATTTCACTGAAGGCATTACTAAGACTATACTCTGACTATGTTCCTCTGCTTGTGGATACCAGGGATGTGGGATATCATTCTCATTATTCTAGATTGGAATATTTTTGGTTTTACAAAGCTGAATTTGATGATTTGGTTAAGAAATGGTGGGCTCATGAGACAGTGTGAGTTTTTGAAATTGATGTGTGGATTGAAAAGATAAAAATTTAAGACAAAGCATGAGAGGGTGTAGTAAGAAATTAAAGGAGGATTAGGCTCAAAAAACAATTGTATAAAGAGAAGGAAACGAGGAGGTGCAGGCTAGAGAAAATGATGTGGTTCAGTTATATCAATTGTATAAAGAGAAGGAAATGAGGTGGCAACAAATATCTAGTTAGTTATGGTTGACTATTGGAGATTTTAATACCTCATTTTTTCATAAAGTGGCTAATGGGAGGAAAAAAAGAAATAACATATTTTCAATTGATATTGAAGGGGAACAATCTATGAATTGGAAGGAAATTAGAGAGCATATCACTAGTTATTATAAACAGTTGTTTGGGACTGTGACCAATTAGAGATTAACTATGATTGAGGAGATTTAGACTCAAGATAAATTGGAGCTAAATAAAGCTGATGTTTTAGTGGCTCCTTTCAGTGAAGAGGAGATTTATTAGACTGTTTTTAATATGGCTGAAAATAAAGCCCCTGGGCCAGATGGTTTTGGTATAAATTTTTTTTATCATTTTTGGGACAATGTTAAGAAGGAGATTATAGATCTTTTTTAATGCTTTTTAGGAAAGGGATTATTATTTGCATAAACTAAACTATGCGATGATTTGTCTGAGTCCTAAGAAGAACGGGGGATTTTAGACCAATTAGCTTGTTGAATTGTAGCTTATAAGATGATCGCAAAAGTATTAACTAGCAGACTATGTCAAGTGATTGATGCGTTAATCATAGATTACCATAATGCTTCATTAAAGGTAGATACATTCTTGACAGTATGGTTAGTGCTCATGAAATAATCTTGAGGCTAAAAAATAGAAGATTGAAGGCATTATGTTGAAACTGGACTTTGAGAAGGGTTATGATAAAGTTATATGAGATTTTTTGGCAGATGTTCTCAAATGGAGAGGCTTTTTGGAAAAATGGATTGACTAGGTGATGCAGTTTGTTACAACTGGATCTTTTAATGTCAATCTGAATTGAGAGCTGGGAAAGTATTTAAATATACAAAAGGACTAAGTCAAGGAGATCCACTCTTTCCTTACCTTTTTTGTGTTGATTGCAGATGGTCTAAACATGATATTAACTAAAACAAAGCAGTATGGTTAATTACTGGCTTAGGGTCTGATGTTTGTAAGAAGGGTGTTATTAATTTTCAATATGCTAATGATACTTTGTTGTCTTAGAAAACTGACGATAGAGGAATCTTGCTCTATGGTTTTAAAGCATTTAAAGATAAACTTTGAAAAGAGTTCTTTGATTTATCTGGGAAAGGAAAAAGATAAAAGGAATGAGCTGGCCACTTTGTTAAATTGTAAAGTGGAGGAGCAAGCAATAAAATATTTAGAGCTCTTCTACATGACAGCAAGCTGAGAAAAAAGGACTGGATGCCTATGATTGAGAAAGTGGAGAAGAGACTTGTTGGGTGAAAAGAAAAGCTGTTGTCCTTGGGTGGTCGCGTCACTTATCAACTCAACGTTGAGTGCAGTTCTGTTATATTTAATTTCTTTAATACGCCTATTTGGGTAAGCAAAGATAAGTTGTGTAGAGTTTTTGTGGCATGGTACGACTGAGGCAAAGAAATGAGTGCAGTTCTGTTATATTTTCTTTCTTTAATATGCGTATTTGGGTGCAAAGATAAGTTGCGTAGAGAGTTTTTGTGGCATGGCTCGGCTGAGGCAAAGAAATGTTATGCACTGAGACATTGTGCAAGAAAAAAAAATTATGGTGGTGTGGGGATTGTGAATCTACAGGATTTAAACACATCTTTATTGGCCAAATGGTGGTGGAGATTGTTGAAGTCTAAGAATCATATGTGGACAGATATTGTAACACAGAGATATTATAGGAAAATTGAAGCTCATGATTTTAAACTAACTAATTTTGGCAAAATCTCTCATTCTGGAGGGGGGTGCTTCAAATTGGGATAGTTTTTAAGGCTAGAATTAATTGGGAAGTTCACAATGGCAAGAGGATTAAATTTTGGAAAGATATCTAGGTTGGTGAATGTTCCTTGGCCACTAGATTTCCTCAACTGTTCAATGTGGTTTGGGATGAAGTGTAAATATGCATCAGGTTTGGCCTGATAGGAGATGGAATCTGCAATACCGCAGGGTGTTGTCTGAACATACGTTGCTGGAGGAACAACAGATAATTAATTGTCTCGGATAACTGTAATTAAATGACTAATGAGACTAATAGAATTTTTTTGCGGTTTGAGAAAAGGGGTATCTTCACATTAGAATCCTTATTTCGGTTCCTGAATAATAGAGGAATGACTACAAAGGACGTGGCAAAAATTTGGCAGTCGAAGATTCCTCTTGAAGTTAGAGCTTTCTTATGGTTAACATGTAATAATCGAGTGTTAACTGTTAACTGGAGATAATCTGCTGAGACGAGGTTGGACTAGTGAATCTTCTTGTGTGTTTTGCTCAAGATGAGTCGGTTGATCATCTTTTTTTGAGGTGTATATATAGGAGCCAACCGCTAAGGCAGATGAAAAGAAGATGGGGTATAAAGAAGCATATTAAATATGTGAAAGATTGGTTCCGACTAAATCTTAATATGGGAAAAGAGAATAAAAAATGGTGGCTTATTTAGCTTATTGCTTTCTTGTGAAGTTTGTGGCTAGAAAGAAACAACCAGATTTTCAATAATAGTATATGAACTTGTGAAACTTTTTCACATAAGGTGACTGTCTTATTTCTCTACTAGGCAGAGATTCAAGACGAGGAGGCTACTAAGAAGGCTTGCAAGTGGATCCAAGGGCCCCGAGTGGTTGTGAATTTGGAGTTGTGATGGTGTTGTTGGTAGGGGTCTTTAGTATTTTTGACTTTTGTTGTGATATTTTGATAGTTGTTTAATGTTCTATTTTGTTTCTTGGTGGTTCTTTTGTGGTTGTATATTTGGTTGTTGTTTGTTCCAACAATGGTCGTGCCGTAGGCACAAATCGTGTTGACCACCAGCCGACACAGCGCAGCACGACATGTGCCACAAGAAAGGGAGAGAAAAAGATAAAGAGAGAATGGGCTCGTCGTCGCCACCGACATTGCACTCGCCGCTCTCGCCCGCTCGCCGCTCATCGCATCAAGTGTCCTAACCCGAGGAGGAGAGAGAGAGAGAGAGAGAGAGAGAGAGAGAGAGAGAGAGAGAGAGAGAGAGAGAGATGGGATCAGCTAGCGATTGAAAGCCGCGAGAGCGACAAACGAGGGAGAGCACCAAGCGGGTGAGTGGCAAAGATGCTTGGAGGGGTGTCGTGTGGCACCCCACGTGCCATGTGCTGGTATGCCGTCGACACAATAAGTGCCGACCGGCATAGCCATCCATGGTTTGTTCTCTCTCAAACTGTGGATGGTGGTGAATTTTACTTGTGGTTGATGTGGATGTTGTGTAGAGCTTTTGTTTTTTGTCCATATACTATGAGAGGGGTAACTGTTTTGTGGTGTTATGGTTAATCTTGGTGGAAGATTACCGTATTTGTAAGTTTCAATGAAACAGGAGCTGAGGCCTGTTTGTCAAAAAAAAAGAAAAAACTTTTATACCTACTTTTATATCTATATCACATTTGATTCATATTGTTAGCTTTCCATGTTTAGCAGTTTTAGCAGAAGTAATCATAGTAAGGCACTTGACTTTTCTTTTGTTTCACAAGGTTTTGATCTATTGCCATCAATTTCTGACCAATAAAATCTTTCTGTGCTCATTTCGATGATTATATACACATCTCTACTGTACCTTATATGTTTCATTTGAGTTCAATGACAAGACATCGAAAGTGATTCTATAATTCACAGAACTGGTTTATTTACATGCATACCAAGAAGATAGAAGAGTAGGGTGTTGATTCCTACAGATTCACTTCTATTATTTCTTTTCTGGCTATCCTCTTTGTTGTAACAAAGACAGCACTGT
This sequence comes from Typha angustifolia, assembly GCF_048772165.1. Taxonomy (NCBI): domain Eukaryota; kingdom Viridiplantae; phylum Streptophyta; class Magnoliopsida; order Poales; family Typhaceae; genus Typha; species Typha angustifolia. The sequence continues at coordinate 4,371,867 of NC_133239.1, forward strand.
GAAAGATTTGTTATCAGCTCCCCATTATATTGTATCTTGTTGGGCCCTACTATTTGGTCCTACATCAGTTTTAGGTTATTTTGTCCTACATTGATACTACTTCCTACATCCACTCTTTGCATGTGCTACTCCCATTTTTAACGCATATTGGGAGATAGTAGTAATCATCAGAGCTATGTCATTCAGAGAAATCCATCTGTAGATAAGATTAATATATTTTTGTAGTAAACTTTGTTAGATAATTTTTGGTTTTCCTTTCTAGATGACATATGACCTTCATTCTTGAACCTAATAGTTCTTTTTGGGCATCATAGGTCAATCCTCAATTCTATGCATTCAGATGGATCACACTGTTACTGACCCAGGAGTTTGACTTCACTGACTGCCTTCACATTTGGGATACTCTGTTAGGCGATCCAGAAGGCCCGCAGGTTTGAATCTCATTGTTCCATTCACAGATAATCTTCATATATTTCAAGGCCTCTTGGAAGAGATTAAGACCTGTGAAACACTCTTAACTTTGTGCAGGATACATTACTAAGGATCTGCTGTGCCATGTTGATACTTGTTCGGCGACGTCTTTTGGCTGGTGATTTCACTGCCAATCTTAAGCTTCTACAGAACTATCCGTCAACAAACATTAATCACATCTTACATGTTGCTAACAAGCTGCGAGGGCCATTGGTTGATTAATTTTCAAATTCATTAGATTGGTTTTCTTGTGTCTGGTGTTCAAGTGTTTGTCAGTCATGTACAAAGAAAAACAATATGATCAAATAGTGGCTAGCTACGGTAATTTCAGAATTGCGTTTGTAAATGACTAACAAGTTTTGGTTCAACGTTTATAGTGTAGGAGCTTTCTGTATGAGTGAATAAGAAGCCGATTTACGCAGTTTTTTTTTTAAAATTTTTTGAGAGAGAATATATTTAAGAAGGTACATTACCTATTCTTGACTTGAATTCCTTTCAGCCATGGCCATGATTATTCATGCTGGATTATCTTATCATATTGCATTAAAAGATAGATGCTTGTGAATCCTAGCATTTGACTTCTATTTCAAGTGAATGTAGTAAAATTCACCACAGCACTCAACTGTTTGTGGATTATGATTATTGTGAGACAAAAATTTCTCAAAAGATTGATCTTTTTGTTATAGTTGGAGGCTGATTTGAGCTACTTGTGGGTCAATGTTGAATCGAACTGCTCCAAATTCCAGGAGACTTAATTATTTTCTACCACTCTGGTGTTATAACTGAATATTCTGTAAATTGTATGCTGGTGATGATTCAAAGAATCTGCTTCAGCAGAACCTAGTGTGCAGCAGCAGGTCTGAAGGGGTTTAAACTTTAAAGTAATGGCTAATGGAAGCATCAGGTGACTTCCGATCTATGTACTGAGGATTTCGATTGACAGGTTTAAATAATAGCACACTGGAGATGTGGATCTCAAGCAGGTCGAGCTTCTTTTCAATTCTTTTCAATCCTCATTTCTTCATTCATGTCTAGGGGTTTTGGAGAGAATAAGGTAGATTACCAGGATCTATTAGCTGCTCTTTTTTGTTCCTTTTTTTTAAAAACTGAGATGGATCTATTGGTTGGGTTATAATTTTCGCTATAATCTGATGGGAGATTTGGAAAGAGTGAAGCAAAGAGTACTTTCACGAGTAAACAATGATGGGCTTCAAATATGAATCGGCAATTCTGTGGATTAAAAAAATCTCTTAATCGTGAAGAAAAAAATGTAATTGATTTCTTGAATTTTTCTATTTCAGTTATCTACTTTTCTTGGTGAAATTTTAAAGAATTCTTCCACACTTCCTAAAAAGAATTGAATCTGTCGAACCACTTCCCTTTCATTGCTCGGTGAGGTTTTACAGTAGTGAGCCATATGCATCCACTTATACCATGAATAGTGGTGTTTCATTCGAGATAAAAAGGTGAAGTCCATAAAATGATTGTTTCATAGGCCTGTGCTCCCTTCAAAGGGAAGATTATAGATTTAGGCCGACCTTCGACTGTTAAAGCTGTTGGCTTGCTGCTCCATAGGAGGTTCGGAGCGAAGGAAGAATAAACATAGATCAGATTAATATTTCACATAGAAGGTTAGATTTAATGGCATTTCAATTCACATAGAAGGCCTAGAGGAAAGAATCCAAATACTTAGAAGCTCAAAATCCATATGCGCAGTTCCAGGGATGGCGCATTTGAACAGCTGCAAATTTGGACTGTCATTTTAAGATCAATGCTCCCTGCTTTCTGTACGAAAATCTTGTGTGTACCTTAAACCCACACTTTAAGAGTTTTTGTACGCTTAGACCCACACTTTTAAGAGTTTTTGTACGCATAGACCCGCACTAGAGTTTTTGACCGAATTAGTTTTATTCTAATTTATTTTTATCCAAATAGACTGCTCTTAAATTTAGTATCAGAAAAGATATAATTTACTGTAATCCTAATAAAAGTACTGAACTAATCCATATTTTTTCTCTAAACAAAAATATTTATCAATTCAGCATTTTTGTTTGATCCTAAAATACTGAATTGATTAACGTTTTATATATATATATATATATATATAAATCCTTTTAATTTAATCTTTTAGTAGTTAAAAAAAATTAACAAACGCTAAATTGATTAGTATTTTTAAAAATACTAATTAATTTAGCATATTTGTTAAGGCTACAATGAATTAGACTTTATTTAGTAATAAGTTTAAAAAATAGTCTATTTCGATAAAATAAAATTTAAAACGAGGTCTAGTTTGGTCAAAAACTCTCTAACTGGATAGAACAAGGGTAGAAAAATGAACTCTACACCTTACCTGGTTAAAAAGAAATGTCATTACAAAAAAATAAATTTCCACTTCTTTTATCTCATCTACAGCTCTTTAAATGTCCCGAGGGCAAAATCCAAATCTCAATCTCTTTACAAAATATAGTCCCCGCGGAGCCAACCTGACATTCATTCTCTGACCTCCGTATGTAATCTAAATCCAAGCCAAGCAATCATTTCCATCTTCGGATCACTGTGCAATCCGGAAACCGTATTTGTACACAAATAATGAGCTGCTTGTCTTCAAATCTGAGTCTCTTCTGTTAAGTCACTAAGTTGTTTCTGTTCGATTGGCCTTGGCATCTTCCAAGAGGGCACTTTTTTCATCCTGCAATTGGGTATCTAGGCCTTGCCAATTTTTGTTGCTCGGGCACTGGTCAACGGGATTCTTTGCATTCATCTGACAGAAGCACTCGGGCCATGAGTTTGTATAGAAAGACTCAGGCCGGACACGTTTGTGGGGCCCACCAAACTTTGACTTGGACATGACGCGCCTGATCCGCTCCTCAAAACCGGCTGCATGCCCTTCCTCTCTGTCCATGAATACAGGAGCTAGGGCTTTCCTGTCGGGTTGGATTGTAGTCCGGAATCCGTAGTATAGGCGGTGGCCCATCAGATTGTTAGCAAAGTTACTTGGCCCATCATATGTTGGCAAGAAAATGTCAGAAAGAAGGCAGACCATGTAATCCACAGCAGAACCAACCAATCCTCGAGCATTCTCTTCAAGCTTTTCAGGTCCTACCGAACTATGATTCTCGAGGTGCGGGAACATTGTTCGAAATGGCTTCATGAAGCGATCTCCACCAAAAAGCTCACCAGCAGCAAGATAGATCCGTGTTGAATTATCAAATCCCAGGGAACGCAGAATGAGACCCACCTGCACAGCAGCAACAATGAATTATGAGGATGGAGCTATTTCTCACAATCAACATGTAATAATTTCGATGATCATCCAAGTAAAGTAATTATATTATTTTCTATAAACAGATCAGACCCAGAACAGTTATTGACTGTGATCAGCAGCTTAGCCCAGATAGTAGGTTGCCATTTTATAGGTACTCAAATAAAGGCATCAAAATTAGACACTTAAAATATGTAATAGCCCAATACATGACGATCACTATTTGGTATTCCCCCATGACCAGCATTGATCTTATGTACTGAAAGCCTGTAATATACTATTATGTTCTACAACTTCAAAGAAATATAAAGGCAAGGCTCTAAAGATTAACTTGATCTGAATGGTCTTCTTCTACAAGAAACAAGATCTTCATGTGAGTTCCTTTGTACTTGCACTTGTACATTACAAGAAATGAAATTAAAGACAATTTGCTACATCACAGCACAATAACATATTCCTCACATTCTTCCGAGAAATCACCTTTGACATGCTGAGGTGCTTGTCTATTTTGATACTACAGATATTTTTCTAGAGTATGAGTCACAATTTGGTTGCAACTTGCAACTTGCAACATCCTCCGCAACTTGCAACATCCTCCAGCTAATATCTAATTGATGACTAATCTTAGCTGAATGACAGGAAACTTCAAATAGTCATGGAATAAGGTTCTCTGTATAAGTATCATACTTAAGATGGAATTAGACCTTGGAGAAAAAGTCTCATTCATTATTTTATTATGTTCCTTTTTAAGAGGGATAACTGAAAGATTAATGTACAATAGCTAGGGGTGAAAACAGATCGGATACGGATCGGATAATGCTCAACCCATATCAGGATCCGTATTTTTAGTTCGGATACGAATATTAGACGGATAGCAAAATTTAAAACCATATCCTAACTAAACGGATACGGATAATTTTTGGATAAAGAATTGGATTTTAAACGGATATTGATTAAATTTAAAATAATTATAATATTTTATTTAAATATAATTAACACAAAATTATTAAGAGTTTTACAACAAATAATTTTTTTGTATGTCAAATATATAAAATTAGAGAAATTAATCTCTATAAATGATATATAACGTATTATTAGTAATAATATTAATACTTACTAGTTAAATAAGCAAACTAAAAATTGTAAATCATTTAAAAAAATATACGGGTAAACGGATATCCGATATCCGTATCCAAATCCGAAAAATATATCCGACCCGTATCCGAATCCGATCCAAGTCGGGTCGGATAGCGGGTCGGGTCGGAATTAATCCGACCCGTTTTCACCCCTAACAATAGCTCCAGCACATAAAAAGATGAGCATCACTTGTGTGTTGCCTGTGGTGTTAGAGTAAGGATCTAGAGCCCTCTTTTTGTTGGGTTGTTACTAATTAGGCTGGTACAAATCTGAGCTTGACTTAATTGAGTTGACAAAACTAGTTTCAGTTTGAGTTCAGCTCCAGTAATAAAAATTGTGTGATCAGTTGACAAAACAATTGTTTGACCGGCCTACTCCCAATTCACACTTTTCTGCCACTGGTAGGATTAATATGCAACAAACTAGAAAGATGAAGACTCTCGATCCATAGATTTCTTGATATCAGTGAACATATGTAAATCGGCTCCATTCATTTCTACCCCTCTGTTTGCTATGCCCATGTACATTCACTCATTCAGTGCCAATGAAACTAGTGTACAGGAGAGTTGGACTAGAAATTTTGTGGGTAGAGTCAAACCACAACTCTATCCATGCAAGTTTGATAAGGGAACATCTGAAAAGAATCAAAAGATCCAAAACTTCACAAGTGATCTATGACATTCAAACTGCCTGTGAGAAGAAATCTCTTTTGGATGCTTGAAAGGCTATGCATCAGATAGAATCTTTGAAAATACTAAGAAGATTAAGATTGGCATCCTAAGATATCTATTATATTGATATAAAATGGCAATCCCATTTTATAATGTAGACATCTTCTTTTCTTTTCTTTTTCTTTTCTTTTGTCGTTGTTCAGGATTTTTGATTAAAAACTCTCCATGCTATTTGTTTGCAACATAATCTTATGGTACAAGCTATTAAGGAGAGAGCTATAGCCAAAGCCACCCAATAATAACGACAAGTGTAAGCTTCAGACTGCTAGGCAATCAAGACCCTAAGCTTCAAATCAATTTTGAAAAAAAAAAATCAATGCAACAATATGGAATTCCAACTTCCAATATCAGGTAGCTCAAGAGAGATGGCTAATGTCAATTCCTTTCTGATAACTCCAGTGGAAAGAGCAAATTCCAAAGTTTGATAATACAAACTAAAGATCATTAATGGAATAAAGAGTACTAGTATAGCAACCATGAGATCACCTAAGAGAGATGTTGGATTATCATACATCATACAACATAAAAAGTAGACTAACATTTTGTAAACTGGCAGGTTGTACTGTTTACCAATCCATACACTTGGAAGACTAGAAACTACAAGAAATTTGCATAATGACAAACATAAATAAGAGTACCTCTTCTGGAGTTAACGGGCACTTCCCAATAAGCCTCCTCTCCCTATAAACAAGTTCTTTCTCTGCAAAATTTTCCTTTCGGTATTTGATCAAAATTTTCTGCTCTTCTGGCGTAAATATGTCAATACACCTGAAATTTTCACACTTGAATATGAAAAATGTTTCTCAGACACAACAAATCATGTTACGGAATCTGAAAATTGTTTCACTTTGATAGAAAACCGTATCCATGTCAGTTGGCAATGCGGCATCACGTAATCAAATTAAGACCCCCACCAAAATGCAAAGTCTAAGAAGGGAAAATGTATGCAGTCTTACTCCCATATCTAATAATATTGTTTTTATTTTTCAAGTCTTAAAACCATGACCTCTTAAATGCAAGGGGAAATGTACGCAGTCTTATCCTCATATCTAAGAATGTTTTTGTTTTTTAAGACTTAAATCCATGAGCTCCTAAATGAAGACAAGCCCTACCAAATGCCTAGTGTAGTGCCTGCTGCCCATTAACCATTTGCGTTCCATCAATAAGAATAAAGTACGTATCTACTAGTATGCCTTGTTAATTGCTGAGATATGAAAATAGTTTTCCATCAAATGAGACTGAACCAGCGAACCATGTCACTAAATGTCTTAGTAGGTCAAACTGCAATTGGACTTTATCCTTATTAGCCGAAAATAACTTATTTCGAATTCCAAAATGCTGGTTGTAAGTTTTAACATACCTAATTATTTCACCAAAACAATTAGATGACTGTAAACACATAATCAAACTTAAGATTAGAGTGTAACTAATATTTTAAGCTTGTGTATGGAAAATAAAAATAGTAATATCAATGTCCTGTGCCTGCACTAGATATTTGGTTCATAGTTCATACAAATATTTCTACAGATTTACGAAGACAACCAGCACCCAATTATTTCCACATAATCATCTACATAGGAAGAAAATGTAAGTAGATGACTTTAAACATATAAATCTCACAAAATTCAGCTAAAAACACATACCCAGCAAATGCAAGCATATCCATCTCAAATCGAAGATGTATCGACATAAAATGGCCTTCACTGCGGAGCCTTTCTACTATTTCACCGCTTATTTGCATAATATGAGGCTTGAACCTAAGTGCATGATAATTCACGCGACATCTCAGCCTTTGGAGTTCAGGCTCATCAATCTCCTCTGCTAAACGATGTGAAAAAGGAGTGAGATAAATAGCACCATGCTCTTTCATCTTTTCCAAAGCAAATGTTGTATACCAGCTCAAAGGAGCATCTCTTGGTGGGCGAATCTGGAACAAATGATGTAAGGTTTGTTTCATCAAAAGGAACAAGATAAAAAGAAAGCCAGCATGAATGTGCTCTTAGTACCATCAAAAATTATACTACCACTAGACTTTAGTGTTTAACCTGATAAGATTTCATCTTCTTGCTCTTTCCATTTGAAGAAATTTCTGGAAGGCTTTTAACTATGCGGATATCAAACCGCAGTGTCTTGATAAAATGTTGAACATCATAGATACCTGGAAAACCACTGGGTATTTGTACAAATGTCAAATTAGTAAATGAATGAGTACGCAATACCAGAAGAGGAAAACAATGAGATATATAATAACAAACTATTATTTCGTAATTTTTTATACTTCATATTGCAAAGAAATTTCTAACAATATATAAGACAGAATTCAGTATAAAATGCACAAGAATTCAAAGTTCAGCCTTTTGTATATATATCTACAAACACAGGTCATGAGATCTTAAATCAATTTGAATTTTATTACACATCTATTCATTGGTGATAAAGTTTTTTGTTTTCATGCAGATGAATCTCTGTGTTAGAACAGGATAATAGGTTTATAGAACTATAGGGACCACAAATACATATGTAGTCACCTATATGGATGAATGGACCACATTTTAGAATAGGAAGTTAATTAACTTCATTACAGCTTGCCTTTTGTTGCTAAAATTATTATAATAAAGCATGAACTTTGCTATGCTTACAAACATTCTATGAAAAGTGATGATGTGAATCTTATGGACCCCTGAATTTTCTCTCTCCATTTCACGACCATCTTAATCAATAATGAACAGGATGATGCCACACAATCACTTTTTGTTAAACATTTGTAAAGTGTTTCTGGGCAAGACATTTTTCATAAAGCATCTTTTTCTTGTGTCTTATATATGATAACTACAAACTAACTATGAAAAGGAACCATTTGAAAAGAGTAGTATCAGGATTCAGGACTTGCAAACCAAAATTAAGTACAAGACGTGATTGAAGAATAAAAATGTTACTTGAAGTAAGAGAATCGGAACCATGAACCTTAAAACCTCTACTCTAAAACAGAAGATATTACTAGCTATATATTTATATAGCAACACTACTGTGTTATGACAAGCCCTATTTCTTAGCATATGTTTTCGATGTCCAATGATGTATGTTACTGTCTGGTTATTTGGTGCATTCCACAAAGAATCGGCACTACTGAAATTAATATTGGTGCCTTATCAAATAATTAAACTCCGCAATTTCTTTATGCAATCTTCACCTTATTTTTAAGGTATAACTAATTAACTACAGTATCACCAACGAAGCACCTAGCATCCACCCTTGCACTGAGCTGGATAAGAGTGACATCCACTTTCTTATGAAGACTAGGGAAGCTAAAGGTTTGATTTTTAGATAAATGGCAGAAATATAAGTTTCCCAGTTATTACCATGAATCTAGATATACTTTATACGTAACTATTGAAGGGTAAATCATGTAGATATAACAATCATTAGATATATATTCTTCTAAATTTAAGGATAAATTTTAGGTCAAATTTAGGGGGGGAAACAATTCCTGTTTCACTTAACCAAGACTATGAGCCTTAAATAAGTAAAATCAGTACTTAATTTAAGGTTAGATCATGTAGATCTATCCCTAACTGGTTGCCCAAATTATTCCATATAGGTTCCTCTGTTTTTGGGTGAGATTCAGGGCTACAATGGAAAATTAAATGAATTTCCTTGATTTTTTCCTTGCATTAGAAGTCTCTAACAAAAATAAAAAAATAATTGAAGTTGATGACCAGTAAACCATTTAACCATTCATATCAAATGCTTATGTAACTTTGACGTAAGATTGTATTCCATGTTAATTGCTAAATGACATATTTTCTTACCCCTATGTCAATACAGATAGAAATACAAATATATATATAAGTTATCAACCACTAATTCGAAAGAAAATAAATAGTATCCTGAAGTGACAATGTCAGCAGGAGCATCATAAATTTAAGTATTATTTTTATGACAGTTCAATAAAATATTTGAACTGTTCATCCAAACTAAGAAAAGAAATACGAGAAACAAGACGCTGGATGGTTCCAGACCGAAAGGATCACCTCTCATCACGCCAGAAAGAATTTGTGTCCAACTCAGGCAGCACTAATGTAGCATTCATGATTCTGGCAGCGAGAACAGCATTACAAATCTACACATTCCAGGTAAAAGAATTAAATAATTCATGAAACAGATGGACATAAACAGAATCACACTGATAGAAATATATGTCCTAGAGAGAGAGACTAAGCACTAATACCATAGATGGTTAAACTCAATGATCCCTAAACTAAATATATGTTTCATACCGCAGTTCTTTGTTGATTTAATCCACCATTGCAGCGCACTCGCAAATAACCATTAGTCTCTTTTGAAGGGGCTATAAAACCGAATTGTGAAAGAGACTTGAGGTTAAATTACCAAAGTGTGAAACTATATCAGCATGAGAATACCTAGAAGAGCTTCAAGAAGGTTTTACAAAATGACATACGAGGCCAGTATGAACGTGGCGCTGATGATGCTCTCCAACCACCAGAATTAGCAGTTTTCCACAGCTTATTTACATCAACAGTCTTGACAGATGTCGGCAAGGTGAAAGAAAAAGTGAAAAACATAAATGTCAGAAAGAAAGAAAGAAAGTATAACAATGCGGCAAGGATGAGCGCACATATTTTACCAGCTATAGCAAATGTCATGATATTTAGTGTAAATCACTATCTGGAAAATCATGTATACTATATTGTAACTTTTTCAGGAGTACAATACACAGAAACACTTTTATTAGTACATGTGAATCCACAACGTATTGAACCAAACACAGAATTTTGAATGGATAAATCAAAATTGAGAGAAATTAATGTTAAACAAGGGTAATGATGCTGGATACAGTCACTACCAAACAGCATGAAATAGAAAAGAAAAACAAAAATACAAGATATGATCCTTGACTTGTCTCTTAGTTGCAAGTGCGTAGATTAAATGCTTGTAAGTGGCCACATCTTTTATCAAGCCATAACACCTGATAGGGCTTTACCTAAGAAATTAAGCCAAACAACAGCAAAACAACATACAAGCTTTTTGCTTGGAATATCTACCAAGTACCAACTTACATGCTTATGCCATTCTGATCCTTTATTATTAGAAAATAAAGCTACTTTTATTTTTTCTCGTCCTTTCTATCCTGATTGTTATTGTTCAGTTTGGTAAGACTTGTAAAATTTTCCACGAGAGAAAAAAAAATCCATCCACGAACTGGATTTCAATGGTTATTTCCGGAATTATGCCATTACTTATTTTGGAGTTGCACATATTTCTCTCATACTCTACAGCGTTTGATAAAGAGATATTTACATGCCTAAATAGAAGACACCATTGTACCTGGTATATATGCCCTACATTTCAGTGTGCTTTGGACTATTGATTAACGTAATGGAAAGTAAGCAAGCAGAATTATAAGGACAACCAATACGAAAGAACAGATCTGGTCTAAGAAATGTGAAGTTAGGTCAGAACTCACTGAGACACCTGCATTCTACTTTATCCAGTTATACAAAATTACTCTTTTTTCTTTCTTATATAGAAGATAAAGAACATTCACACTTTAGCAGATCAATGAGACCACACCTGATACTAACCAACAAAACAAAAAGGAAATCGAGAGGAATGGAAAGCAATCCAACCTCCACAGTATCAAACGGGCGAGTGAAGCCGATCGAGGAGAACAGCGACAGGGTGCAGATGACGAGGACGATCGAGGCAATTAAGAGCCGCCCAGCCATCCCCTTCATCCCCCCGCCGAGCTGCCTCGGCCCTGCTCCTCTCCGTCCCCAAACATCTCCACCTCTACTACTGCAAAACAAAGAAAAGTCGAAGAAATTTAGTAAAAAAAGTAGTTCAGATAGATAAGAGATTGAATCCAGATGTAGGAGAAATAAGTTCGTACCTCCTCATTGGATTTGAATCAGCTTCTCTGTTGGAAGAAAACCTAGATCTCTCTCTCTCTCTCTCTCTCTCTCTCTCGCCTTGTTTCGAGAGAGTTGGCGAATATGAAATGAGATTGGAGATGGTGGTTAGGTTAAGAATGGCCTGCCGCTGGGAGAGATGACACTGAGGACGTCCGTATAATTCTTGCCTAGCATGTTTACGCCTGCTGCTGAAAGTTCTTGATCAAACTAGCTCCGTTCCGATTTAATTTTATGGACATAGGTTATTCTTCGAATTTATTACTAAATAGAATCTAATTTACTATAGCCCTAATAAAAATATTAAACAAATTAATATTTTATTTTTAAATAAAAATGCTAATCATTCTACATTTTTGTCTAGTTCTAATACGCTGAACTGATTAGCATTTTATATATATAAATCTTTTTAACTTAATCTTTCGGTAGTTAACGAAAAAAAATATTATTTAGTGATAAAAATGCAGAAATGATTAGTATTTTAAAAATATTAATTAGTTTAGCATCTTATTAGAGCTACAGTGAATTAAACTATATTTGATAATAAATTTGAGAGAGAGTTTATTTTGATTAAAAAAATTGAAAAGTGGTCTAGTTTGGTCAAAAACTCTATTTCTCGACCGCAGTCTGTTGTGTGCATTTCAAATACGAAATGTAAAAATCTTCAATAATCGTATACTTGGCGGCATGTGACTATCATCTTATATTGCATTTTTTTCTTTATAAAAAAATTAAAATAAATATTTGGCATTATTAGATTTGTCACAAAAATTATTTTTTGTGTTGATTGCACTTAACCCTCTTAAACTATCACATTTTTTATAATAAATATTTGGTGTTATTAGATTTATCACAAATTATTTTTGTAATGATTATACTTAACCCTCCTAAACTATACACTCCCTTAAACTTTTTTATTACCTATATAAAACTCCTGCTATAATAAAAGTATACGTATAGGCTTCTCAACTAAGAAAAGAAAGTAACTACATGTATTATTTCACATATTTACATAAAAATTATAGGTTTTTTTAAACTAAAGTTTGCTTTCTTAAAACTTATTTATCAATCTAGTCTATATCCCGAACTTAATACAAAATGAGGCTAGTCAGAGGACTATTGAACTTATCAGTGCTTTACGTATATATAAAAATAATTACTAACACTTTGGCAATTCATTTAAAATAAGTATTTCAACTAAAACCCTTCTTACTTTCTTCTCTCTTTCATACTAAAACATTTAAATGCTGATGATTTATTAGTATGAAAAATGATTCAATAAATATGCAATTCTGTGATATCAGTTAGGTTAATATTCATCCAAAAAAATTTATATCATCTTTCTCACTATCATTGTATATGATTATAATACTTCGACCATGGTGGTGACATTTTTAGAAGTAAGCTTTGTTACACTACTCATATTATGGTCAATTCATTTTTTTAATAATACTCACTAGACAAGAAGCAAAAGCATAATAGCTAAAGTCCTCTTTGTCTTTATTAATTTTTATTCTTCAAGAGTTTAAATGCTATATATGGGCTGGACAAAAGATCAACCTTTTTAATACACAGGCACTAAAGCCCACCAAACTTTAGCCAATTTACTAAGCAATATAGTTTAGGTTTTAAACAGTGTGTGTTGTCGAATTATTCTTCGAACTAAATGTCGCTAACATTTTGCTCTAAGTCATCGAATTACTCCTCCAAGCCAACCGCACTATCAAGCTATTAATTGAACTGAGTTGTTAAGCTAAGATACCGAACCACCAAATATTTTCTCCACAATAATTATTTAAGGTTGGAATCGATCATATGACCTCCTTAGTCATTAGAAAGGGTATCTACTAACTTTAATATAGTTGGTTAGTACTAAAGCTCTTTTAGTAAGCCATCAACTAAGCTGAGTAATTGAGCCAAGTCATCAAATCACTAAACAATTTTCTCCACAATAATTGTTTTGGGTTAAAGTCGATTATATGACCTCCTTAGTTATAAAAAAAAGTAACTACTAACTCTATTATAGTTGGTTAGTACTAAAGCTCTCTTTGTTACCTGAGGAAGCTATGCTGATTTATCGGGTAAAGGATGCCACTTTTTATATCTTCTCTCAATGTAATTGTATAAAATTTTTACTTAGAAGAGAAATACAACAGTAGAAGAAAAGTTTGGAGAGAGCTTAATTAGTGGCAAGAAAAGGTTAGAGGATATGGTTTAGTAGTGTCGTAGAGGAGTATAGCGGAGCAGTTTTGGATTTAAAGAAGAGTTGTTTATTTGGTGGGTAGTTTAAATTTAACTAAGATGAATCAAAACTTTTTAGCAATTTACATAAGAATAAAACACTAAATATTTCAGCAGTCTTAGTATATCTGTGTAGCTATAACATAATATCTGATAAGAGACCCATTTAGTTTTAAATTTGATGGGTGTTCTTAAATTTGTTAGAGATTTTTAATGGAGTTATATTGATGAAAGGCATCATGTCTATCTTAGACAAAGCTTGGGAAAAAAATTTGCCAATCTATCTTAAACAAAGATATTTGCCCTTTATGTTGCTCAGATCACGAAACTAAGGAACACCTTTTTTTTTGGCTGTGATATAGCTAGAGTAATGGGTTTTGCTAGCAAATTTTGAGCTTTAGAATCTTTAGCTCAAATCTTACTATGAAGCTTCTAGCATAAGTATTCACAATCATCTAAATTCTTTGAAAGGCACACAATTATTAGAGTTTTAGGAAGTTATGGCCCCATAAATGGAGATTGTTAATGAAACAACTTGTATTTTTAACTAAAGCTCTAGCATTTACAACCTCGAGCTCCTTGAGTTTTGCATAGCAAAAGAAGCTCCTTACAACAACTTAGACATTTTAACTGGAGACCACATATATTGGGACAATGCTTCTTAGCACGCTAATCACTATGGTAGTGCCAACATCCTTGTTTGCAAATTTTCATAAAAGTTTGGTCTTAAAGAGTTATCTTCATTGACACTCTTATGGGTAAAATGTTTGCCGTTCTCGATGGACTAAAAGAGTTGAATATATGACTACAAGATGGGCAATCTATATGGAGTCTTAATTTAGTGACTTTTCCCCATTAAAATTTGAACGCATGCCCTTTAAAACATTTGTTATTTGCATAAATACTTTGCTTACTTTTCAAGTTAAATCTTAATAATTTAATAGAAAAAAGACAAAAATACTCTTAACTAAGAAAAAAAATTATGAAATTGAGAATAATAATAATTCCATCTTTTATGTCTAACTTATTTAAATTTAACGGTTAATTATATTACAAACCGGCTTGATACGATTCGCAGCAGTTGAGATTCAGGGGTAGAGACACAGATTCCTAGATATAACTCTTCATTTTTTCGCACATAGATTCTGAATCTGAATAAGTTATGAATACTAAAGTTGTAGTTCTAGAGGTTGTGATCTTATCCAACTAGTGTGATATTATTCGAATATCTGTATAATATTCTACGAATATTTTTTCAAAACTATATAGAGCTGAATTTAGCTAATTAAATAAAATCTTAACCTACTAAAGCTCTGACTAAACAAAATAACCAAATAAGATAATTATACTCAATCCATGGAGCCCATTGTCTTTCGAGGTGATCCGAACTAGTCCGAATCACATCAAATTAATTTCAAGTGGTTCTATGTAAAATATAAGAGTTGTATGTGTATTAAAAAAACCATGCTGCAATGAGTATTTCAATTGAATTATTTATCCAACAGTTTAAAAAATGAGGTAAATTGCTACATTTCTTATATTAAAGTTTGGTACACGAGCCAATGTAACAACACTATAGCTTACAAACTTGCCAGTAAATTTAAGGATTTGAGCGATGCATCCTTAGACTTCCTTTGTAGTTGGGATCTCGCTAATTCAAAGTCTACGACTTTCTTAGGGAAAAAAAATTATTTAATGCATCAATTAAATAGTTCTCTCATAAATAAAAACTTTTCTTACTGTAATTGTAGATACTGTAAGAAGTAAAATTATCACTTCAATCATAAGTTAGACTATGATGAATAAGGAAATTGACTCATAAAATTTTAGAACTATAAACTCAATGAAATTTAGTAAAAGTTTTCCATGTTTGGCTTTGCGGTAAGAGATAGAAAGTCATTAGAGGAAGTCGTGTGGACGCCTTGTCAAAGTTTTTAGCTAATTTTAATCAGGATCCTAAATAAGCAAATTAATTAGTAATTTAAGTATTTACATATAAACTAATGTAAATCTCTATGTATTTACAAAAAATATGATATAATGAGAATTAAACTAAACTCTATGATATCACACTATAGAACAATCCATTTAAATTAATATAATATAACAGAAATATAGTATAATAAAAAAAGTATTACTCATATTATATATATTATAATTATTTTGAGACTTATTGAACCTATTCAATCGAGCCAACACATGATCATGCTTAAGCTTGGCTTGAAGTTATTTTGAAGATTAAGCCTCGAGTCAACTTATTTTTGAGCCAAGCTTAATCGATCTTTATTGAGCCGAGTTTGAGCCATGCTGACTATTTTGATAACCCCAATTTTCCATTGAGAAAATTCTTTTTCTTTTCCAAATATTTAGCTCATTCGAGAAAGGAGGCTAATTCTGTTATTTTAATATTTATTAGGGTGGAAAAAATTTCTCTAATTTCTTTTGTACTTAATCTATTAAGTTTTTGTAGAAATTATAACATTTTCATATTAGTTTAAATCACAGGATGCAAAACGATATAAACTAAAATTTAGAATAGTTTGATTGTAGGTAAGGTTACATACAACAATTTGTAATTTACTGTTTAAATTACATTTTGGAGGATAAAACAACGCAATTAGATCTAGACTAGAATAGGATATGGCTTAAAAGTATTTAAGTCTGGGTCAGTTAAATTTTTTGAAGAGTATTTCAGTAATTTAATCAATAAAGTATCAAACTCATGAGTGATCTGATTACAAAATCATAAGATAGGATTCTAATCAGAAAATGATAAAAACATAAGGCGTTACTTAAAAATTTCCCTTGATAATGTAGATAGAAATACCGATGAAATTTCAGATTTATACTTGTCCATCAAAATAGAATTATTTTCTAGGTCATGAAACATATAAGCAAACAAATTGCTGAATGGTAATAACAGTAGAGATTAGGTTATTCCGAGTGTAAAAGTAAAAGAGCTCATTTGATTTATCTAATAACTTCAAAATATCATATTTATACTTCTACCGTTATTATATTTATCTAATAGCTTATTCAATTTATTCTTTTAAACTATCACCGTGTTTTACTTGCAACCCCCATAAACTTTTTTATTATCCAAATAAATCTCTTAACTAAGAAAAAAACTATGTGAACCGATCGGAGTAAGAATTTTCTTAGATTACGGTGACTATATGATAAAATAAATTTAGAAAATATATGTAAAAAATAATGATAGTTTGAAAAGGCTATATATAATTAATTATATATATATTTTAAAAATCTTTACTATTAGTTATTGGAGCTTTTTCTATGAACTCTTTGGATCTTCCATTCAAGCAGATTGATCTCAAGAAAACTAAAGTGAGCTCAACCTCACTAAATTAAAACTCACATCATAATCAAAATAGAAAAGCAGAGCACTTGTTGGAAGATTTATACCACCATTTATATAATCTAGAATAATGAGATTAAGAAAATAGAAAACTAGAATATATTTGTTTTGCCTAAATGCCCCTCTATTTCTCTTCCCTTTTCTCTTCCCAACAAAAAATAGGAGAAAGATATTCCAATTAAAAAAAGGAGAATATTCTAAGAATATTACGAAGGAGCTTTTACAAATATCTGACACACAGGAGGGCCAATTTGCAACAATGCAAAGATAAAAAATAAAGAAAATAAAAATGGGGGAAACCGGCACACGCGAGGCGCACGTGAGGAAGAGGCCCAGCGGGACTCCTCTACATTTTATACGCCGACCTATCCCTCCCCTTTCGTATAAATATATTCACCCTATTGGTTTTTTTGCTCGGTTGCTCTCTCTCCACTCTTCCTTTTTTTTTTTCCTCCCACTCAGTCGTTCGATGTGTAAGCATCGGCTCAGCCATCATCGCCATCGTCTCCAAAACCCTTCTCTCTACCTCTCCCCCTCTCTCTCTCTGTCGCAAACGCTAGGTACGCATCTCTTCCTCCCCTTTCGCGTCTGCGCCGATATTTATCCCGATCGTGTTCTTTTATTAGGGTTTCTTTTACGGTTCTTGGGTGTAGTTTCTTGATCCGGAATCGGGGGTTTCGGCCGTTCGGAAGCTGATGGCGGGGCACAGGTCGAGCTTCCCGTTGCGGCTGCAGCAGATCTTGTCGGGCGGAAGACAGGTGTCGCCCGCCCTTAAATTGGAATCGGAGCCGGTGAGTCATCTCTTAGATCGATCGATTCTATTGTTTTTCGTTTAGATGTTAATCTTGTCTGTTATTACGGTGGGAATCCGTATATTAGGTCTGGGGGTAAACTAAAGGTGTTATTTTTGTTGATTCTGTTGCTACATGTTCTGATTTATCGAGTACTTTTCTTGCGTTATTGGTTGTTTCAAGTATCTGGTCGAATAGGGTAGGTTGCAGGTTTATGGAGGACGAGAAGCCTTTCTTTTGTGACTATGAAGATAACTCCGGTCAAGATACTCTTTTAATCCAAGTCTTGGATGAATTTATTTTGTACTTTTAGTCTGGACTTGTCCGGATTATTTGTTGCATAAGACTGCATGAATCTTTTTTGTACCATAGGTATTGAGAAGGAATGTTGGCATATGACATGTCAGGAAAGTAGTGAAGCCTGAGAAAGATGTGCATTTTGGGTTAAACTGGCATGATCAACAAAAATAATTAGATTAGAAACACTTCTAACAATTTCAGTGCCATAATTTAGGGAGTGGTGGAGGACGAGTATTACATTTTCCAGAGTTATTATGATGACTCTGTAAATTGTACCTGCAAATTTGGGAGAAATCAACATCCTTAACTTGATAGTCTACAAATATTTGATAGAAGGTTTATGCGCTATGTGGGACAAATAGGAAATGTCATAAATAGATGGTAATAGAGATAATGCTTATTGTGCGGAATGCGATTGTTAATCATTACAGTGATTAGACAACAGAAGTGCATCACAAGTGTTGGTACCATTATAATAAGAAACATGACATCTAAACTTATTTATTTGACTTGATTACCTAGAAGGCTATACAACGATATGGAGAACTTTGGTATAATCTTTGTTATCGTTAACATACCTTCATTGGTCTGGCTCATTTTTGCTCCACGATTTGGCATTATTTATTTTTTATTAGATAGAGAGAATTTGCTAATTATAGTGTGTATAGATATATGATAGACTTCACCAAACCTATTGTTAGATTTTATTTTACAGATTAACTGTATTGTATTTCTTGGGCTAAAACTTTTATAAAAACGGCTCTATTTTAATATGAGCTTTCAGAAAGATAGATATGAACCGAGAATCAATATCTCAAGTACCATGGGCATGGAAGTGCCAAACACATGATCAGCCGCACAGAGTTAGCCAGCATCCAATCTGTTGATCAGAAGACTTTTATAATTATGGGGCTTTTCTACATGCTGGTCTTGAATTGTTCATCTCATTTTTGTAATAAAAATAAATTTGCTTAGATTTTGTAAAGCCAACGTTTAGTTATGATGGTTCAATTTTAAATAGGACCCTTTTCAGTAATTGGCTTGGTTTTGGTTGTACCAAATTTTCTTAAGAAAGAAGCTGGAACAGTTGATTGAATAATGTTGAATGTTTGGAGGTTACAGCGGATGAGTTGAAATAAGTTCAATAACCTACCTTCTGTTGGTAGTATAGGTAAGGATAGAGTGTATTGTAATGCGTGATCTAAATAGAAGTGGAGGGGAGGGTGAATAGATGAAGAGAAATGCATAAAAGTCCAAGAATCACTAATATTTGGTATCTACTTTCATTTAAAATAATTTTCTTCTTCTCAGTTTTCACCTTCAAGACAATATGAAAAATATTTAAATTCAACCCTAAATCATAGTTTGACCTAATAGGGCTCTAGACCGTAAATTTGACTTTCTTTATCAAACATGATATTCTATCTTTACATACATATGTATGTGCTATATATGTTGACTATAAGATTTACTTTATATATTGATGCTTGTGAAATGTCAATTTTATGTCGTACTAGGTATGTTTCAGTGGCATCTGTGTAGTTTAGTTTTCCTTCATTCTTTCTGTGGTTTTCATATTTTCATTACTATTTGAATGTTAGTAGAAGCTACATGAAAGAAGAGAAAAGAAACCTACAATGCATAGGTTTCATAACTTTTTGACTCGCCAAAAGTGATTTCCTGTAATTATCAGTATTTTTCATTTTGATGCCTACTAGAGTAACATAACTACTTTCTATGAATAATTTTTTTCAGACTACATCTCTAATTTACTACTTGAATAGTTTTTTTTTTGTAATTTCACATCCGGTGCTATTTCTTTATTGGATACATATAGAGGAACAGCATGCACCTTTTCTTTTTAAAAGATATATATGGAGGGCTTTTATACCTTGCATCATCAAATGAGCCAAGTGTCAAAATAACCTTTGAAGTCAGATCATGCTGTTTGGCTGTCAAGGGGCTTTTAAGTCACGGAAAAAAAGAAAGAAGCTGTTAGTTTCTGAATATTTGATTTTTTGCTCATAAGACAGACCTAAGTTATTAAAAATTGGAAGTTTTGCTAATGTACTCTAATCAGATGGAAGTACGTAACCAATGTAGTCGAGTATACATGAATCTTATGTAACGAGGTCTTATATGCATAAAGACGTACCTACATTTATATTGGACATGTGTTTTATGCTATTTTTCTTGATGGAATGTTGTATTTAATGGATTTAAATATATTCCTATTGGACTAATATATCGTCATTTGATGCCTGCAGCCGCCAAAAGTAAAAGATTTTATCGAAAGGGTAATTAAAAGTCCATTACATGACATTGCCATACCTCTTTCAGGCTTCCGCTGGGAGTACAATAAGGTGCATCTAATTGATTTTCTCTGGGCCTTCTTTTTTCGAGTTATTTTGTACACACATTATATTAACTCTCTGGATTTGATTCCAGGGAAACTTTCATCACTGGAGGCCGCTTTTTATGCATTTTGACACATACTTCAAGACCTACCTTTCTTGTAGAAAGGACCTTCTTCTATCTGATAACATATCTGAGGAAGATCCATTACCGAAACACTCCATCTTACAAATCCTAAGAGTGATGCAAATTATTTTGGAAAATTGCCACAACAAGACTGCATTTGGTGGCCTTGAGGTAAGCTGGTGGTTTACTATTGCAACTTGGATGCACTTATTGCATTATAACTATTATGGATTGATGACTCATGTTCCCTTTTGAATCAGCATTTCAAGCTTCTTCTTGCGTCAACAGATCCTGAGATTCTTTTAGCTACTTTGGAAACTCTTTCTGCATTGGTGAAAATAAATTTTTCCAAGATGCATGTGAGTGGAAAATTGATTGGGTGTGGCTCTTTGAATAGTCATCTTTTGTCATTAGCTCAGGGCTGGGGAAGCAAAGAAGAAGGTTTGGGTTTGCATTCATGTGTTGTGGCAAATGAGCGAGACCAACATGAAGGATTGTGTTTGTTCCCATCGGATATGGAGAGTAAATGTGATGGTGCCCAATACCGGTTGGGCTCAACTCTTCATTTTGAGTACAACTTGGTTACGTCCCAGGGTTCTGAGCAAACTAGTAGTATTAGCAAATTGTCTAATATGTGTGTCATACACATCCCAGATCTCCATCTCCAGAAGGAGGATGATTTGAGCATTTTGAAGCAGTGCATCGACCAGTTCAATGTCCCTCCTGAGCACAGGTTCTCATTGCTTACGAGGATTAGATATGCACATGCTTTCCGAACTCCAAGGACATGTAGAATGTACAGTAGAATTAGCCTGCTCGCATTTATTGTTTTAGTGCAGTCCAATGATGCTCATGATGAACTTGTGTCCTTCTTTGCAAATGAGCCTGAATATATAAATGAGTTAATTAGGCTTGTTCGATCTGAAGACTCTGTACCTGGGTCTATTAGGGCACTTGCTATGCTTGCATTGGGAGCACAGTTAGCAGCATATGCATCATCTCATGAGCGGGCTAGGGTACTAAGTGGCTCAAGTATCATTTCTTCTGGAAATCGCACAGTACTTCTAAGTGTTCTGCAGAAGGCTATTTTGTCACTTAGTAACCCTAATGACCCTTCCTCTCCAGTATTTGTTGATTCTCTTCTGCAATTTTTTCTGCTTCATGTTCTATCATCTTCGAGTTCTGGGAGTGCTATAAGGGGTTCGGGATTGGTTTCACCTTTGTTGCCTCTTCTGCAAGATAATGATCCTGCTCATATGCATCTTGTCTGCTTAGCAGTAAAGACTCTTCAGAAGTTGATGGAATACAGTAGCCCTGCTGTATCCTTGTTCAAAGATTTGGGAGGGGTTGAACTTTTGACTCAGAGATTACAAATTGAAGTTCACAGAGTTATTGGCACCGCCAATGACAGCAAAGATGCAATGGTAATAGGTGATATAGTGAAGTCTGATGAAGATCACCTGTACTCACAAAAGCGGTTAATCAAGGCTCTGCTCAAAGCATTGGGATCTGCTACATACTCTCCAGCAAATTCTGCAAGATCTCAAAATTCACAGGATAGTTCCTTACCTGCAGCTCTGTCTCTTATATTTCGCAATGCAGATAGATTTGGAGGAGATATATATTTTTCAGCGGTAACTGTTATGAGTGAAATTATTCATAAAGATCCAACATGCTTTCCTGCTTTGGATGAACTTGGTTTACCGGATTCATTTCTATCATCAGTTCTGACTGCATTACTACCATCTTCTAAAGCTCTTATCTGCGTTCCTAATGGTCTCGGTGCAATCTGCCTAAATGCTAGAGGATTGGAGGCTGTCAAGGAAACTTCTGTGTTGCGGTTTCTTGTAGACACTTTCACAACCAGAAAATATTTGATAGCAATGAATGAAGGTGTTGTCCTTTTGGCAAATGCAGTGGAGGAGCTTCTTCGTCATGTATCTTCTTTAAGAAGTATTGGGGTTGATATAATTATTGAGATTATTAATAAACTTTCTTCCATAGAGGAAGACAAATGCAAGGACAGTTCTGGGCTCTCAAATGAGAGCACTGACATGGAAACCGATCTTGAAAATAAGGGAAGTGAAGGGCATGATTTGATGAGTTCAATGGACTCCAGTGGTGATGGCGTCAGTTATGAGCAGTTTGTGCAGTTACGTATTTTCCATGTGATGGTACTAGTTCATCGAACAATGGAAAATTCTGAAACTTGTAGATTGTTTGTAGAAAAGGGAGGTATTAAGACTTTGTTAAAACTTCTATTGCGACCTAGCATTACGCAGTCATCTGAAGGGATGCCAATTGCTTTGCATAGTACTGTGGTCTTCAAGGGCTTTACTCAGCACCATTCTGCACCTCTTGCACAAGCTTTTTCCTCTTGCCTAAGGGAGAATCTGAAGAAAGCTCTCAGTGGATTTAGATCAGTTTCTGGCCTCTTCCTACTCGCGCCTAAGTCTCAAGGAGATGAAGATAATGAAATCTTTTCTTCTCTTTTTGTTGTTGAATTTCTTCTTTTCCTCGCTGCGTCTAGGGATAATCGCTGGATTAGTGCATTGCTCACAGAATTTGGAGATGCCAGCAGGGATGTGCTGGAAGATATTGGACAGGTTCACAGAGAAGTATTGTGGCAGATTGCTTTACTTGAAGATTCAAAAGCTGAGATAGACGCTGACTCTTCCTCTTCTGCCAATGAAGTACAGAGACTGGACCCAACTGTGAATGAACCTGACGAGAATAGGTTCAGTTCTTTCAGGCAATATCTTGATCCTTTGCTAAGGCGAAGAGTTTCTGGATGGAGTATAGAATCTCAAGTTTCTGACCTCATTAATATCTATCGGGATTTTGGCCGTGCAACTAGTGGTTCTCAGAGACTTGGTTTAGATGGGTATCCAAGTTTACGACTTTCATCAAGTTCCCAAGTTCAGTCATCCAACCCTTCGGATCCTAGCACTAGTAGCAAGATTGAAGAGGAGAAGAAGAGATCTTACCGGGACATGATGAGATCGCTTTCATATCATATTAACCATCTTTTTATGGAGCTTGGAAAAGCAATGTTGCTTGCTTCTCGTCGTGAAAATAATCCTGTAAATGTCTCTCCTTCTGTCGTATCTGTTGGTACTACTGTTGCCTCCATTTTAACGGAACATTTGAACTTTGGAGGGCATGCAACTCCTTCTGAGAGAGAAGTACCTGTGACTACAAAATGTCGGTATCTTGGGAAGGTCATTGATTTTATTGATGGGATTTTGTTAGACAAGCCAGAATCATGTAACCCGATCATGCTGAAATGCTTTTATGGCCGTGGGGTTATTCAAGCGATCTTAACCACATTTGAAGCTACCAGTCAGCTGCTTTTTGCTGTAAATTTGGTGCCAGCTTCACCTATGGAGACAGATGAGAGAAGTTGTAAAGAAGAAAAGGAAGAAACAGATTATTCTTGGATATATGGTCCATTAGCCAGCTATGGTACACTTATGGACCACCTTGTGACATCATCTTTCATTCTATCTTCTTCCACAAAGCAGTTACTTGAACAACCTATTGCGAATTCAACTGTTCCGTTTCCTCAGGATGCTGAAGCATTTGTGAAGTTACTTCAGTCCAAGATATTAAAGGCTATTCTTCCTATCTGGGCTCACCCTCACTTTTCTGACTGCAATTTGGAGTTTATTAGTGCAATGATATCTATTATGAGGCATGTTTATTCTGGGGTGGAAGTTACAAATGTTGGTGGCAATACTGGACCTCGTTTAGCTGGTCCTCCTCCCGACGAGTCTACAATATCACTAATTGTGGAGATGGGCTTTTCTCGTGCAAGGGCGGAAGAAGCATTGAGGCAGGTTGGAACGAATAGTGTTGAAATTGCAACTGATTGGTTGTTTTCACATCCTGAAGAACCACAAGAAGATGCTGAACTTGCTCGTGCTCTTGCCATGTCTCTAGGGAACTCTGATGCATCCCTTAAAGAAGATGAAATTGCAAAGCCTAATGATGTTGACCTGGAAGAGGAAGCAGTTCAATTGCCTCCTGTTGATGAAATATTGTCTTCTTGTATGAGACTTCTACAGACGAAGGAATCATTAGCTTTCCCTGTTCGTGATCTTCTTGTGATGATTTGCTCTCAAGATGATGGTCAATACCGATCGAAGGTCCTTACATATATCATTGAGCATGTGAAACATTGCTTCATGACATCTGATGCATCCAAGAAAACTGTGCTCTCTTCCCTGTTTCACGTTCTTGCATTAATGCTCCATGAAGATGCAGTGGCCCGAGAAGTTGCAGCCCAGGCTGGTCTGATCAAGATTGCTTTAGATTTGCTCTCAGGATGGGATATGGGTTCACATAATGGTGAGAAAGCAGAAGTTCCAAAGTGGGTTACTGCCTGTTTTCTTTCTATTGATCGTATGCTTCAGGTTGATCCAAAACTGACTCCAGCAATTACCGTAATGGAGCTTCTGAAAAAGGATAACTTGAATTCTCAAACTCCCATTGTCATTGATGAGAACATGAAAAAGGATTCTGAATCCTCATCAACTGTGGGTTTTTTAGATATGGAGAATCAGAAAAAGCTCTTGGAGATATGTTGCAGATGCATACAAAGCCATCTACCTTCTGAGACAATGCATGTGGTGCTTCAGTTATGTGCTACACTCACCAAAGTTCATACAGTTGCTGTGACTTTTCTAGATTCTGGAGGGTTGCATGCATTGCTTAGTTTGCCACCGAGTAGCTTATTTTCTGGATTCAACAATGTGGCAGCTGCAATCATCCGGCACATTCTGGAAGATCCCCACACTCTTCAGCAGGCAATGGAGTTAGAGATACGTCATAGTCTTGTCACTGCTACAAATAGACATTCAAATGCACGGGTTACACCACGTAACTTTGTCCAAAATTTGGCATTTGTTATCTCTAGGGATCCGGTAGTATTTATGAAGGCTGCTCAGTCTGTATGCCAGATTGAGATGGTTGGTGACAGACCATATGTTGTCCTGTTGAAAGATCGTGAGAAAGAGAAAAGCAAGGAGAAGGAGAAAGGCAAAGAAAATGAGAAGGACAAGTCACCAGGTGTTGATGGGAAAATAACCTCGGGGGATGTGAGTTCAATTGCCCCTGGAAGCGGACATGGCAAACTGCCAGATTCGAACTTGAAGAATGGCAAAGCTCATCGAAAATCTCCTCAAAGTTTTGTTACTGTAATTGAGCATCTGTTGGATCTGGTTGTAACTTTTCTTCCTCCTCTAAAAGTCGAGGATCAATCTGATGGTTTAACTGGTACCTCACCTATAGCTGACATGGACATTGACAACACTTCAGGTAATAAGGGAAAAGGAAAGGCTGTTGTTGGTTCGTCTGAAGAAAGCAAGATTGCTAGTCAGGAGGCTTCAGCTTCTCTTGCCAAAACAGCTTTCATTTTAAAGTTGCTGACAGAGATAATCTTGACCTATGCTTCTTCCATACATGTTCTGCTTCGTCGGGATGCAGATATCAGTAGTTTCCGCGGCCCTTTACGGCGTATATCTGGTATTAGCACTGGGGGAGTATTTCATCATATTCTACACAAATTCCTTCCATACGCTGGGAGCCAAAAGAAGGACAAGAAAGCAGATGGAGATTGGAGGCAGAAACTAGCTACAAGGGCTAATCAATTTTTGGTGGCATCATCTATTCGTTCTGCGGAGGCAAGGAAAAGGATATTTTCTGAAATCAATACTGTTTTTGTTGAATTCATCGATCTGTCCAGTGCTTGCAGAGCACCAGATCTTAGTATGAATGCATTTGTTGATCTTCTTAATGATATCTTAGCTGCCCGCTCACCGACTGGCTCCTATATCTCAGCAGAAGCATCGGTGACTTTTATAGATGTCGGGCTGGTTCGATCCTTGACTCGAACTCTGCAGGTTCTGGACTTGGATCATACGGACTCACCAAAGATCGTTACTGGGATTGTCAAGGCTCTCGAATTGGTTACTAAAGAATATGTTCATTCTGCGGATCTTAGTGCAAAGGGGGACAATTCATTGAAGGTTGCTTCAGATCATAATCAAGTACAATCCTCTTATAATATCGGTGGTAGATTCCAGCCTCTGGAGACAACATCCCAAGCTGATCACAATGAAGTGATGGCTGACCACATGGAATCCTATAATGCTGTTCAAACTTCAGGCAGTTCAGATTCTGTTACGGATGATATGGATCATGATCGTGATTTGGATGGTGGCTTTGCTCGTGGGCATGAAGATGATTCTATGCATGAAAATTCTGAAGATGGTGCTGGCAATGAGAATGGTACAACTACTGTGGAAATCAGATTCGATATTCCACTCAATGCAGAGAATCATATGGTTGATGAAGATGATGATGAAGATATGTCGGGGGATGATGGAGATGAAGCTGAAGAAGATGACGATGAGGATGATGATGATGAGGAAAATGATGATTTGGAGGAAGATGAAGTCCACCAGATTTCACATCCTGACACAGATCAGGATGATCATGAAATTGATGACGAAGAATTTGATGAGGATGTATTAGAGGAGGATGATGATGAGGATGAGGATGATGATGGAGTCATTCTCCGATTGGAGGAGGGGATTAATGGACTAAATGTTTTTGATCATATTGAGGTTTTCAGTGGGAACAACAGTTTTTCTGGTGATACACTACGCGTGATGCCTCTTGACATATTTGGCTCAAGACGTCAAGGTCGTACTACATCTATATACAATCTTCTTGGAAGAGCTGGTGATCATGGTGCCCATCGTGAACATCCACTTTTGGAGGAGCCTTCTTCTTTTAGGCACCTTGTTCATCAAAGACAATCAGGTGTGCCATTACTTGTGGACAACTCATCTTTTTGCACAATTGCATTATTCAATATTTTTCACTAGAAATTTACGATGAGTATGAAGAAATCTAATTAGGCAATAAAGGTCAAAAACTTAAGTATTTTAAAGTAGGGTTAAATACATTTTATCTTGTACTTATGTTCAAAATTACTTTACCCTTCTATATTTAAAAAAATATCAAACCAGTTACTATACTTATGAGAGTGAGACTATTAATTTTTCTGTTAAATTTAACCTAAGTATTATGACTATTTTGGTAATTTTGCTGTATCATAAAATCAAAATTTGTATCTCTTTTCTAACAAACACGATAGGGGCATTTTGGTTATTTTGATGTTATTCAATTAAGTTTAATGAAAAATTTAACGGCTTCACTTTAGTCATAAGTATAAAAATTTGTTTGAGACTTTTTGAAGTATAAGAGAGTGAAGTTATTTTAGGCATAAGTATTGGGCGGTAGAATGTATTTAACCCTTTAAAGAATCTCGACCATTTCTTTAACTGACCCATGAGATTTGAAATTTCAGATAATACAGTTGATATGGCCTTCTCAGATAGAAATCATGAGAGTACTTCCTCGCGTTTGGATGCTATATTCCGGACGTTAAGAAGCGGACGACATGGGCACCGTTTCAACATGTGGCTTGATAACAGCCAGCAACGTGGTGGATCTACTGGCCCTGCAGTACCTCAAGGCATTGAGGAGTTGCTTATTTCACATTTGAGGAGGCCTACAGTTGAACCACTTTCTGACCAAACAGTGTCTGCAATTCGTCCTCAAGAAAATGATGCAGCTAGCCAGTTACAAAGATCAGAAGCTGATGCAAGAATTGAAACACCTGCAAGTCACAGTGAGAACAATGAGAACTTGGTTATCCCTCTGTCCAGATCTGTGGCAGATTCTGGTACTGCTGGTGTCATACCGCCTAGTGGTGATTCTGTCCACGAAAGAGATGTGTCCAATGCAAGTGAGCAACTTACTGACATGCAGTATGAACGCAGTGATGCTGCTGCACGAGATGTGGAAGCAGTCAGTCAAGCAAGCAGTGGAAGTGGGGCTACTTTGGGGGAAAGCCTTCGTAGCTTGGAGGTGGAAATAGGAAGCGTTGATGGACATGATGATGGAGAAAGGCAAGGGGCTTCAGATAGACTCCCTTTGGGTGATCTGCCACCGGTTGCTCGAGTAAGAAGGTCCTCGGGAAGCACTGTGCCATTAAGCAGCCGAGATATATCTTTGGAAAGTGTTACTGAAGTTCCACAAAATCCAAGCCAAGGATCTGATCAGGGTGGCCTACAAGAGCAGCAGCCGGATAGAAATGTTGATTCAGACTCAATTGATCCTACATTCTTAGAGGCCCTTCCAGAGGAGTTGCGAGCTGAACTTCTTTCTTCACGACAGAGTCAAGTGGCACAACCTTCTGTTGAGCAACCCCAGAATGATGGGGA
Organism: Typha angustifolia; assembly: GCF_048772165.1. NCBI lineage: Eukaryota > Viridiplantae > Streptophyta > Magnoliopsida > Poales > Typhaceae > Typha > Typha angustifolia. The sequence continues at coordinate 4,400,884 of NC_133239.1, forward strand.
TATTGACCCTGAATTCCTTGCTGCTCTTCCACCAGATATTCGAGAAGAGGTCTTAGCACAACAACGAGCTCAAAGGCTACAACAATCGCAAGAGTTAGAAGGACAACCTGTTGAAATGGATGCAGTTTCAATAATTGCAACATTCCCTTCAGAAATACGTGAGGAGGTGTGCATAGTTCACTTTGTTATGTAATATTTGTTAATGTTGTGCTATGCCCATCTCTTTGGGAATTCTGCATTTAATTTTTTAGCTGCCAACTTGTGGAGAAGTTTAATTATTTAGGATGTAGCTAGTCATGTGCAGTAGTCTCTTTCTTACTGTTCAAGATATGCATTTCAGGTGCTTTTGACTTCTCCTGATACTCTACTGGCTACTTTGACCCCTGCACTTGTTGCTGAAGCAAATATGTTGCGGGAAAGGTTTGCTCATCGGTATCATGGTGGCACACTTTTTGGCATGAATTCTAGAAGTAGGCGGGGTGAATCTTCGAGGCGGGGTGATATAATTGGTTCTAATCTAGACAGAAATGCTGGAGATGCTGCTTCCCACAAATCAATAGGTAAGCTGATCGAAGCTGATGGCATTCCTCTGGTGGACACAGATGGTTTAAAAGCGTTGATTAGGTTGCTTCGTGTTGTTCAGGTAATTATTTATTGCTTTTGGTCTGTACTTCAACTCCAGTTGTATTACTTACACTTTGAATTGTTTCATCACAGCCCCTATATAAAGGTCAACTACAGAGGCTTCTCTTGAACCTATGTGCCCATCATGAAACTAGAACTTCTTTAGTGCAAATTCTGGTGGATATACTTATGCTTGATCTTCAGGGATTCACTAGTAAAACAGTTGATTCTGCTGAGCCACCATTCAGGTTATATGGTTGCCAAAGCTATGTTACATATTCCCGTCCTCAACACTCAGATGGTAACTGCTTTGCATTTTAGTTACTCTATCTAAAGAGTGGTGTGTTAGATCTTTTATTGTTCATGTTGATTACCTTATTCATTGATTGTTTCGTCAATTTATAACAATATAAAACTTGTATATGCTTGACTTTTAACGATCTAGATAGAGATTGACATTAACGGTAAGTAGTTTTCTCAGTGTTCTCTCTCTCTCTCTTGAATATGTAGGAGTGCCACCATTGGTGTCTCGCCGTATTTTAGAAACACTGACATACCTGGCCAGGAATCATCCTAATGTAGCAAAACTCTTGCTTCATCTCGACCTTCCTCATCCAACTGCATGTCAGGCAGAAGCTTCTGATCAGGGGCGTGGTAAGGCTATTATTATGGAAGAAGATAAACCTGAAGATAAGAGAGGAGTTTTGGCCATTGTGCTCCTTCTGAGTCTCCTAAATCAGCCATTGTACATGCGAAGTGTAGCTCATCTTGAACAGGTATGCAACTTTATTGTGGTTTTATTCAGCTAAGATTCTTATGTAGTTTACCTTCTCAATAACCATTTGCTGCAGTTGTTAAACCTTCTTGAAGTTGTCATGGTCAATGCTGACAATGATTCTGGCCGATCTGCTAAATCTGAAGCATCTCCTCAGAAACCAGTTGGTTCTGAGAGCATCATGCAAGATGCACAGGAGAATGCAAACACTATTGGATCCGCTGCTACTGTTGATCACACATCTAAGGCCGAAGATACTAGACAAACTGCTGCCTCTGCTACGAACAGTGAAAGTTCTATAAGTGCTTTACTTCTTAGCTTACCAAAACCGGAACTCCGACTCCTCTGTTCATTGCTTGCACGTGAAGGGTATGTAACATTTTTTTCTTTTACATGATTTTCTCTTACAAAACATCCAGTTCTTAGTACCATTTCTGGTTTTAAACATGACTTGTGAATACACCTCCATTTTCCCTCTTTTGTTGCTTGTATCCTTGTATTAGGAAATGATATTTCTGTTTGCGGAGAATATATTAATATTGAGATGCGTAATTTGTAAAATATGAGTTCAATATAAAGTTGTGTTGGTATCTTTTGTAGGACGTTATCACACATTTGCGCCATCTAAATATTGTTATGATGTGTTACTAAAAAGTTAGCTGACTGAGTTGGTACCAAATTTTGTTTGATCTGGTTAATACTTCCCTTAAGATATCAATAGCTCCTAATATAATCCATTTTATTAATTGAGATGCTTGTTTTAGGACCTTTTATTTAGTGCTATGATAATGTGATATAAGCACTTGCTTGCTATGATCTTAATGTACTCGGAGGTGGTTCATCAATTTTTTTTCTTCGGAGCTTTTGCAGTTGAGCTACTTTATGTTCACTGGTAAAAGAAACTGTGTGTGTGTGTGTGTGTGTGTGTTAATGCTGAGATTTTATCAGCTGTTCAACTGTGGCAGGATAGGATCGTCTTCTACTTCTGTCTTTATTTGGAAGAAAAGAATAGGTCTTCTGTTTTACTTTTGCTCTTTTATCTTCAGCAGTTTAGGCTGATAATGCATACACAACCATTTGTAGATACTAAAGTTTCATTCTGGTTGATTTATTTAGATGGTGCTTATTCTGTAATTTCTGCAGATTGTCTGATAATGCATACGTTCTCGTGGCTGAGGTATTGAGAAAGATTGTGGCTCTGGCTCCTATGTATTGTAGTCTCTTCATAACAGAGCTTGCACATTCAATGCAAAGCCTAACTGTATGTGCAATGAATGAGTTGCAATTATACGAAGATGCTGAAAAGGCTCTTATCAGCGCATCCTCAACAAATGGGACTGCTATACTGAGAGTTTTGCAGGCATTGAGCTCTCTTGTCACTGTCTTACAAGAGAAGAAGGATCCTCATATTCTTCCTGAGAAAGAGTACGCTGATGCTCTTTCTCAGGTATGGGATATAAATGCAGCACTGGAATCCTTGTGGCTAGATTTGAGCAGCTGCATAAGCAAAATAGAGAGTTCTTCAGCATCTTCATCAGATCTGGTTCCTACTTCTGGAAGTGTGACATCCTCAAGTGCAGGTGTAGTGCCTCCTCTTCCAGCAGGCACCCAAAATATATTGCCTTACATAGAGTCATTCTTTGTAACATGTGAAAAGTTGCGACCTGGGCAATCAGATGCTGTTCAAGATTATGCTGCGGCAACAACTTCTGATATTGAAGATGCTTCAACTTCGACCAGTGGGCATAAATCATCAGGAACTAGTGGGCAAGTTGAAGAGAAGCACAGTGCCTTTGTGAAGTTCTCAGAGAAACACAGGAAATTGCTGAATGCCTTCATTCGTCAAAATCCTGGGTTGCTTGAGAAATCATTTTCTCTGATGCTAAAAGTTCCACGTTTTGTCGACTTTGACAATAAACGTGCCCATTTTCGTTCTAAGATAAAACATCAGCATGATCACCATCACAGTCCTGTGAGGATTTCTGTGAGACGAGCTTACATACTTGAGGACTCATATAACCAACTCAGAATGCGATCACCTCAGGATCTTAAAGGAAGACTAACTGTTCATTTTCAAGGAGAAGAGGGTATTGATGCTGGTGGGCTTACGAGGGAATGGTATCAGTTGCTCTCTCGTGTGATTTTTGACAAGGGTGCGTTACTATTCACAACTGTGGGCAATGAGTTGACATTTCAACCAAATCCTAATTCTGTTTACCAAACAGAACATCTATCCTATTTCAAGTTTGTCGGGCGAGTGGTGGGTGCTGTTTCTTATTTGGACAGTTCTTTTAGAGATAGCTTTTCTTCTTTTTCTTTCATTCTTCTTATATGCCATTATCTGCTATCATCCAGGTTGGTAAAGCACTCTTTGATGGCCAGCTTTTGGATGTCCATTTTACTCGATCTTTCTACAAGCACATTCTTGGAGTTAAGGTTACATATCACGACATTGAGGCTATTGATCCTGATTACTATAAGAACCTAAAGTGGATGCTTGAGGTATGTCTTTGCACTTGTATTCTTTGGTTTGTTACATTTATCTTATACTTAGCTTTTGATTTGAACCAATTTTCTGTGTTGGTATTGCAGAATGATATAAGTGACATTTTGGACCTTACCTTTAGCATGGACGCTGATGAAGAGAAGTTGATACTATATGAGAAGGCAGAGGTAGTGGCTTCAGTAACATTGTTGTTATGAGTTCTTAAATAAATTATCACAGCTTAGTTGACTATTTTTTTTTCTAAATATACATATAAATGTAAGAAACTTTTGTGTGTTGGTTCAAACACTTATAGGCAGTGATTGCCTCCTATATATTTAGTCTCAGATCTACTTACTCAAAAACCTTTTGGTTTTAATTTCACCACTATATTTTTAGACTTCAGTAAACAATTAGTTTTGGTAGTTGATTTATGTGGCATGAATTCAAATTGATTTTCATCTGCACTTGCTGAGTTGCTTCAACTCAACTTTATTTGGTTATTCTCTTTCAAAGTAATGTAATATGACAGTAAGTTAAGTTCCATGATGCAACTCTTTCTATCTACATTTGATTTTGTAATTCTTGGCCTTTTCAACTTTTGTTAATTCGACTTGTAAACCAGGATAAGCATATATTCTCTAATCATCTCAACCCAGTGTGATTTCTAAGTTTCTGTCTTTTTCCAAAGTATTCCTGACGATAGTTGATTTATGTTTTCATGCTAGATGCTTGATAGCCATCATTAATCTTTTGCATGGAAAGCATAAAAATGGATTCTTGCTTAAATAGTGCTTCTATGAACATGTTTGTGGTGTAATAATCAGAGTAATATGCCTAGTCCACCTTAACTTTTATCGTGATATTTAAGCTTTCATTTATCTACTAAATTATGTTGTATGACTTTGCTATTTTCATCAGTCCTTACTGTTGGCTAATTTATGTATCTTGTGCAGGTAACTGACTCTGAATTGATTCCAGGGGGGCGAAACATTAGGGTTACTGAAGAAAACAAGCATGAATATGTTAACCGAGTAGCTGAACATCGGTTAACAACAGCTATTAGGCCTCAGATAAATGCTTTTATGGATGGATTTAATGAATTAATTCCTCGAGATCTGATATCCATATTCAATGATAAAGAATTTGAACTGTTAATCAGCGGTCTTCCGGATATTGATTGTGCGCTCCTCACTTAATGCCTATTGTTAGACCTTGTAGACTATTTAAATAATGTGGCTGCAAATCTGACTCTGATCATTTTTTTATTCTCAATTTTTCTTGTAGTGGATGATTTAAGAGCAAATACCGAGTATTCTGGCTACAGCAATGCTTCCCCTGTCATTCAGTGGTTCTGGGAAGTCGTTCAAGGGTTCAGTAAAGAGGATAAAGCACGGTTCCTTCAATTTGTGACTGGCACTTCCAAGGTACATGCCTAAAAGTGATTTGTTCATTTCAGTTTCTGGCTCATACATGCATATGATACAAAGTTTGGGGTCACGGTGAACCATTGGGCAAAAGAGATTAAAGTAGATGGGGAAAACAAGCCAATCTCTCATTATATATTTTGAGTCCTCAATGGACTTCTATAGGAGATCCTAACTTTCTAAGAAAGCCTATTTGACTAATAATACAGCTCTTTGGATGACCTAAGCAAACCCTAATTCATTAGGACTCTAGTCTATAACAAATGCTCACATAAACAGTTCCTTGCATAGTGCTGTAAAGAGTATCTATGCTACAGTAAATTCGGGAAAAAAGAGACTAGAAGATATAAAATGTATGGATATAAATAGTTACGTTAAGTCTAAGGACTATGTAAACTCCACCCTGGACCTTCATCCTTCATCATGTAGCTTATCAGTTTGTTACAGTAATGTTGCAATACTTTGTCATTTATCTTCAAATATTTTTCTTATTCCCTTTTCGTCGGCCTAGCTATCGGAAACCTTTTTCTGTGCTTCCACTTTGCCTTATATCTTTAAAACTAAAATTTTGACTTCTCTTCTCTTTGATGCTGGCGAAGCAATACTTATGCATGACTAGCTTGTAATATAGATAAAAAGTAAATTATAGATATGAGATGTTTCCAGTACTATTTTAAATCTTTTTTCTCGCCTTTGTGATTTCCCATTCAAATGACTTGGCTGGAGTTCAGTCATTTTGCCCGCTTTTCAACTATTTATTACTTTAATGCTACTACATTTTCTAGTTATACCTGTACTCTTCTTTTCTTTCTAGAACATTTCTTCTACAAGAGAATTGAAGTAGGAGTATTTAGTTAGCAAGTGGAATGAATTTATGTAGTCTTTATAATGATATGCAGCGTCAGCCAAAGCACGTTGCTTCATTCATTTGCTTCTGTCTTGAGTATATGCATCAACATTTGCACAAAAGAAGATATATGTGCAGTCACCTTATTTTTTTCTTCTGATCTGGATTCTTATTTTCTTTTGCTATGAATCTTTTCTTTCATAATATGCTGATGTTCTCACTTAAAAACAATAGGTACCATTGGAAGGTTTCAGCGCTCTTCAGGGAATCTCAGGCTCGCAGAGGTTTCAGATACACAAGGCATATGGCAGCCCCCATCATCTGCCCTCAGCTCATACTTGGTACCTTTTTATTCTCTGTTCCTTCATGAAGCTTGAGTAGATGTTACAATCTGGAATTCTTTGAATTATAGGAAGACTGTTTTTTTATAAGAAAAGCTCTGTTTTCAGAAGAAATCTGAATAAGTACTATATATTTAGTTGTTTCAACATGGCCTGATGTCTAAATCTAGATTTGTCATAGATTTCAATCCTGCTACTCAGTAATCCCTGGTTCACTGCTTTTCTATTTGAGCAAATCTTGGTCAGTGCCATATTTCATACATAGAAATTTGAACCCAGAAAACCATTTATGAAGAGTGGTTCTAATTGCTGGGTCTGATATAATTTTCCATGTATGTTAGCCAAGTTGTATTTTTGTTTCCTCCATAACTTATTTAAACAACCAAGTACTGGATTTAGATTCAAATGCTGATGTTACTGTAAGATGAAAAGAATGAGGCCTATTATTTTGTCCATAACCACTAATTATGGTGACTCTATATATCATTGCTCCTTTATGGCGTTTCTACTTGAAAAGTTTTTCTTAAAAATTTCTATCTCCATTTTCTGCAGCTTCAACCAATTAGACCTGCCCGAGTACACATCCAAAGACCAGCTGCAGGAAAGGCTCCTCCTAGCCATTCATGAAGGAAGTGAAGGGTTTGGATTTGGTTGATAATTGAAGTTCTAGCTGCTCGCATGCGTAGAAGTTGTACAGACACTATTGTTGCAAGGGCGAGAATGCATCCAGTAGCCCGATCAGCCATTCGTAAGAGGAGTTAAATTTGTCAACACCCGTCAAATATATAGAGCCCTATAGTCGGTTGACCAGGATTTGTACATCTTGGTTTGGAATTTTTAACTGTGCAGAGATAAAGGTGGTGGGAGAGTGCAGGCAACTGTGTTGGCGCACGAGTATGATGTTTGGCTTTGGCCTTTGGGTGATCTTTACTTGCTGCTTTTTAGTATAGTCCTTTGTAATCCTTTCTCCTCCTCCCCCCTCCCTTTTTTTACAAATGTGGAATCCTCTAGATGCTTTATGGATTCTGGTGGAGTCGTCAAACTTGTACAAGGAAATACACCCAAATATTGTGAATCGGCCTTTGAATTGATGAAATGCATATCTTTATTTATATCATTGTTACCTGCTGCACAATTTCCTGAGCTTCACAGGGGCTTCAGTTTATATGTTATGATATTTCCATCGGAAAATATATATTTTGGAAAATGAAATTGATGATTGATTGATTACACGGATTACTCACTGGGGATGAATTGCTTTTAATCATCGCTCGAGGCAGGTCACAAATTTTGGGCTAGATAGTTGGAATCTTCGGAATAATCTTGGAGTTTGCTGTGGCTTATGAGTTTACTAGTAAGGAGGGAATTAAATCTCTTCGTTTTCTTCTCACGCGAGTAGATATAGCATCTACTTTAGAAATAATTTTTCTGAGTACAATTTATTTCAGAATAGTAACTAAATATTATTATAACTCAATTTAAAATTTATTATTAATCAAAATTACGTCTTATTATATCACACCTTAATTTAATTACTAATTTATCTTTGTATCTATTCAATCAATTTACTTTTTTTGAATAAAATAAAATAAATATTTTTCTATTTTATTTTATTTTATATATCACATCAAAAATAATTATTACACTATTATTTAAAAATATATATATAAAATTAATTCTAAAATAAAGACTACGTAATGATAAAAGTTTTAAAATTTACTTTATTTCTAAAGTAAAACAGTTGTTCTCCACCACATTCCCTGCCTAAATAAAGAGGCCATTATAGAAAGAATAAAAACAGTAGGGGGGAAGAAGATGTATTTAACTAAGATAAAAGTCCAGGACCCACTTACCAATCCCATTCAAAATGAACTACGTTCCGTCTAATCCCATCATTTCCTTGTTAATCTAACAGAGCTTATCTTACCTTTAATTAACATCACTTGCGGTGCAAGGCATTGCCGGCCACGTCATTATTCCACCACTTGCGGTAAATTGGTAATGGAGCACGACCCTTCAGTTGTGGGTCCCACTATCCCAAAACATGCTAAGGGTCGTCAAATTCTTTTTTTTTTTTTAATAGTTCTTCTTAAAAAAAAATTTAAAATTTTAATGTAGCTGAATTTATTTAATATTTTATGTAATAGTGAATTTATTTAATATTTCAGCAGTATTTTAGCCTATTTTGATCGGTAAACTAGAATAATAAATAATTTTAATAAGACCAGTTTTTGGTCAAACACTCTATTAAGAACTTTGCACACTTAATTTCCCTTCTCAGTAGAAAAAATAAAATAATCAAAGGAATTAATTGATCAAACTCCACGCAAAAGGGTAAAATCGTAATTCAGCTTATCACCGACAACTTAAGCCTACTGGGATAGCCTATCCTAGGAGAGGACTAAATAGAGGAAAGAAAAAGGAACGGATCTGCTACAAACTATAAAGTAGGACTTTACAATCCGTCTGCTTGGACGCCTCCAAACTCTGCCAGTTACCCTGTTTGTAGCGAGTTCCTGCATCTAAGAATGCGTACGATCACCTCCAACATGTTTCTCCTCCGCATCCCACTTACTGTTCTCCCGACAGCGGAAATGAGTAATGAGAATAAAGTTATTCCCACCTTCTCCGCCGCTTCCTCTATTCTCCATTTTATTCTCCCCTCTTAAACCCCTTTAAACCCGGTACGAGAACCAATCACATTAGACATTGGAACCATTTTATCTCCTCTTCTTGTTTTCCTTGGATTCCCGGAGTTGTACACTTCTCCAGTTCCATCAGAAGTACAGCTATTCTTTTGATCATTACTCACTTTTGAGATTTTGGCCTTCAATTTATGATGGGTCTTTCTTGTTATGCAGATATTTGGTGGATTTGGTGGGAAGAAATGAAGCTTCCCGTTTTGGTAAGTTGGTTTAAGATTTCTTTTGTGCTGGCTTCAAACCTTACATTGCTCTTGAAGCAATTGTTTACCCAGTCTTTGATATTATTGCCCATTTGCAAGGTCATCTAAGATGAAAAGATTTGATTTTTTTTTTCCTAATGTTGAGTTTTACGTTTTTTTAAAAGTTCCAAAAGTTAACAGAGAGGGACATTGTATTTTGTTGTGGAAGATCAAGTTTTGTTTCTATCTTTCTCCTCTTTTTGCCATTGTTTTTCTAAGTTATGTCTGAGAATATATCTCACAGCAAGATAAAGTTGTGCTTTTTTTTTCTTTTCTTTTTCTAAATTTTGGTGGCATGCATGTCTTTTTGTTATCATCTTCAGTTTATTGTTTTAATTTTTGTATTTGATCCTTCTTTTTAACTTCGATTCGTTGCCCGTTTGCGAGATCATCTAAGATGAAACGATTGGATTTTTGATGTTGCATTATACTTTTTCTCCAAGTTCCAAAAACGCACAGTAGGGTACAGTATTCTGTTGTGGAAGATCAAATTTTGTTTCTAAGTTATGTTTGAGAATTTGTCTCACAGCATAATAAACTTGTGCTTTCTTCTCTTTCCTTTTTTTTTAAAATTTTTTTTTTCGTGGCATTCATGCCTCGTGGTTCCATCTTCGGCTTACGGTTTTACCTTTAGTTGATCCTCTCTCTTGTTCACTCTGGCAGGGTACTCTATTCACAGATCCTACAAATAGAAGAGCATACTACTGCAGCTTCCTTCTTGTGATTACTTTCTTCTGTATAATTTTTCTTCTCGGGACTCCCTTCATTTCAAATAAGCAAGTATGGCTTTGTTTTTTTTAATCTTGTTGATACTTTATGACAGATTTGAGATATCATAGTACGATTTTTATTGATGTGAAAGGCAACTCGTGGTCAGCTTAACAGTATTTGATTGATTGTATTCTCTGTAGCATTCGAATTTCAACTTACAATCTTAATAGAAGAATTTCTTTACAGTCGTTCTTCTTTTCAATTCAGTTGCTCCAAAAGGCAAATGGTATTTCCTTAGTTTCTTATCTGTTGAGAAATTTTTTACCAGTTCTTATTATCATTTACCATAGAGTATTGCTTGAGGCATCTAGAAGAGTAGACCGCTTACGGGTTAATCTAGCAATCAAGAAATTAGCAGGAAGAGTGGGTCTGGCAATGGAACTAAGGTAATTTCAGGGATAATGAAGAAGATTGACGGCAACTTCAAGTGTTATTACTACCAGAAGGAAGGTCATAAGAAGGAATGCTGATAAAGGAAAAAAGATCTAGAATAAAATAAGAAGCAGAAAACCTTCTAGATTCAGGTGAGGTTAGCAAAAACAGTTTACTTGGAGATATTGGCTAGACAGTTTGCTACCACACAAATGGGCTTTCTTGTTGATACATGCACTTCAGACTTGCAAGTTGTATAGCCCAGGCCATCCCTCACCTCAATAGATGGTGAAGTGTGAGTGAAGCAGAGGCAAGAGCAGTTAGGTAAGTAGGGAGTTTAATTAGTCTTAGATCTACAAGTCATGTTAAGTTAGGAACAATTCAGATGGATAAAGTGACTGAAATCAAGACAATGAAAATTAAGATAATTGATGGGATGGTAAAATAAATTGAAGATTGTGAAACATTCTCCAGCTTCCAGAGCTGAAAACTATTTGAGTTGAATACTTGAATGATTCACTTTATGATATCGGCTAGTTTCCAAATGGATCAATTATTGTTGTAAATAAAAAAAAAATGAAATTTTATATGGACCAGTAGAGAAATATCAGAGAGTTAGGCCTGCTGGTTGGGTACATATTGTGAAGAGCTTGCAGGAACTTCATAAAAGTATTCGAGAAAGGCAGGAAGGCCTGCAAGGTTTTGAATCAGTTGGAATAAAGTTGTAATCAACAGGAGTGCTGACTTTTACGAAGAGAGAACCTCTTGCTAGGATATGTTTCTAAATGAGATGAATTAAGCTGTAAGAGAGGATGAGATACACGAATTCACATATCTTCTCAAGTTAAAACACACACATGAAAGAACTAGAGAAGCTACTGTGAAGGTTTAGTTACTTTTGTGTAACCACAGAAACCTACTTTTGGGATGCTAAAAATACAAAATGATTGGTGAAAGGTTGCTGTGAGAGAGGATCCTATATTAGTAGAAATGACACTAATGTTAAGCTCGAGACGTAACTAAAAGATATGGGTAGGAGGAAATCATTAAGAACTAATAACCTTTTTCCTATGGTGAAATACCATTCGCTCTGCGTTATGTTAGCCATGATAGTTGTGATTGACTAGAGTTGGAACAGGTAGATGTTGAAGCTTCTTTCCCTTGTGGGGGGCTTGATGGAGATTATTCTAAGCATTGTAAATGATTTAAGGAGCAAGACGAAAGGAATCATAATTATGCAAGCTTAGAAGATCTGTTTATAAAAAGTATTCTTATAAACATTGGTATAAGAGATCCTTTATTTCTTATGGTGCATTTAGCTACTTGAGAAGCAACTTTAGTAATTATCCTCACCTGCTGGATGCCTCATGATAGTATTTTGTTATTCTTCTATGATTTAAACATTCTCTAGTGGCTATACCATTAGATGTACTTCTTTTGTAGCCTCTGATCTGAAAACTGATTCTTTAGGTTCTGAAGCAAATCTATAGAACTATTCATTATATCTAAGCTTGATATGTGAGGTCTGGGAGGATAATTGCACGCAGCCTTATCCTCATTTTTGAGGAGGCTGCTCCAAGATTTGGACCCATGTTCTCTTGGATGCAACGATAAACCACCCCTCAGGTTGATAATTTAGTACAAGTTCCTAACTTGCTAATACACCCAGAGACATGCATGAAATTATATTGTACCCTTGCAATAGGAAAATGACATTGATGGATTGTATGAAGATATTAAATGTTTCTCTCCTAGGAAAATGCATTCTTGTTGTCTAATAGCTGGACCGTATGAGTGTGACTGTGCCACAGAGAACTTGTTTATCATGGCTTCTTTCGGGCTTGACTATTATTCCACTTCTTATCTAATTTTCCTCTGTGCAATTGTCATGTGCATGTGCACTTTATTTATTGTATCTTTTATTTTTTTTTCATTAAAACAACATACTCTACTGCAGGGAATATTGTCAGGATGGGGAGCAATTAAGTCTCTGCGGAATGCAAAATCCAATTCATGCGAGGTTCTATTTTCGTTAGAAAGCTTTGTTCTGGTTTATACATGTCACCCATAGGGGGGTTATCATGTGGTCCTTACATAATCGATGGGCTTGTCGTTTATTATTTTCTCCTTTTGCTGTTCTATTAGGATCTATGCAGGTCTCCAGGGAGTGAACCATTGCCTATTGGCATAGTTAACAGAAAATCAAACCTAGAAATTCTGCCAATACAGGGTTCAGAATACATTCCGAATAGCCCGGTACGTAATATTTAACTCATAAAGAAGAGAAATTTGATGCTAATTTTTGTTGATTATCAGATTACATTCTAATTGTTTTTATAATTGTGCATCATAGTAAGTATACCATATGATGGGAATACTAATATTTCTCTAGTACATAAGCAGGAAACTACTCACAGTTCAAGCTTTAGGATAGAATGAATCTATATCCTTGTGGGGATTACATTATGAGATCTCTAGCTTTTCCTCTGTATATGAAAGAACAGAAGCTGTCTAGCATTTATAGCTGACACATTTTTTGAATAATTATTTTCTAATCGATGAGAGTCGTACACTAAAAAGGATCTAATGAGTTATGAGTTCAATAGATCCTGTTTAGCAGGAAGACGGATTATGTTTCATCACCACTTTGTGGAAAATTGTTAGGTATCTGTTTCCCTCCTTTTCCTGCTAGGATTGGAAATCCTGCACAAATGAAGCACAGACTGTACATCAAATGCATTGGTCACTAGGACAATTTAGTCTCACTTTAGCAGTATTGGGTTCTTAAGCTTACATTGGTGATATGATTTTTTTGATTTAGAAAACACTGGTTTCATTTATCATTTATGAGTGACTAGGAAGATAAAAAGAAGAAGAGTAGAGAGAAGATTGAATGTTACAATGTCCTTTAAACCCTTAAGCCATCTGCACCACCAACTACCTGAACTTGCACATTAGTTAAATCACTCAAGTCATGTTGAAGAAAGGCCAAAATGCGTCTGCCACTAAAACCACCAACATGCCTGTTTGAACATACAGCATCATACAAAATGAATGCAATAGCAATACGACACATACGAATTCATGTTACAAGTTATTTGCTGTCAGGAAATTGTTAATTGTATGCATAAGGGATTTGCCTTCATTATTGGGTCAGTATATTCATATAAACAGATTGACTTATGTATGCAATTTGTAGATAGCTTTTGTCCAGTCTGTATGCTTTTCTAAAAGAACTATCTTTATATGTGGCGATCAGGATATAGTAAAAGCATCAAAGAGCCTATTGGCTATTGCTGTTGGAATAAAGCAGAAAAAGGTCGTTGACCAAATTGCTAAAAAGGCATGCATCAAACTGGTACTAGGTTGGTTTGTAATTGTAAACCAGATAATCCTGTGCCTAATTCTCCTCTTTGTTACGTCACAGTTCTCTTCCAGTAAATTCACTATAATGCTTTTCCATTACGATGGTGTTGTTGATGAATGGGGAGATTTACAATGGAGTGATAGTGCTATACATGTCTCAGCAATCAATCAGACAAAATGGTATTTGCTGAAATCAGTTGCTGTGAGCATTGTTCAGTTTCTATTCTTCAAAATAATGACTCATGTTTAATTCAATGTCATGTGATAGGTGGTTTGCAAAACGGTTCTTACATCCAGATATAGTTGCTGAGTATGATTATATTTTCCTTTGGGATGAGGATATTGGAGTGGAACACTTTCATCCTGCAAGGTGCTTTTTGTTCTTTACTTAATTCTAGTGTATGAACTAAGATAGAGGTAAAGTATTCAAAGCAGCCAATTGCTCTGTGGAACTCACAGGATGTAATCTTTCTTCTAGGAGGATCTCAAGATTGTCAACCATTACCTGAAAGTTTGTTGTGTTGCATTATGCTGGTTTTATCTATATATTCCACAGTTTTCTTTGTTGCATTAACTTTTAGACCTTAGTGTTGTACTAGCTATTGATTGATCAGAAGAGGAAATGCTATTTTTTATTTTCATTCATTATGATATTTGTCTTTCATATAGACTCTTTCCATATCTAGAGAATATCTGAAGGGATTGTTCTTCATTTATGATCCTAAACTAAAAATTAATGCAAGTTCTAGTATGTGATATTTGGCCTTATAATTTTCAAGTGGATCCTGTCTTGCTTAAATCTTCTGTACGCAAGGAACTTGGCACCAATTTCTTGATGATGTTGAGTGCACCAGCAGTTGGTTTTTATTTTTCATTTTTTATTTGTGGGACCTTCTCAACTTTGACCTCTCTTTTTTGGATGTGACATTTGATTGGCAATGGCTTGGAATTGATGGCAATGATGTAATGTTAATTAAATTTAGAATTAATTACCACACCATGTGCTTCGACTTTTGGGAATGAAACTATTAGTTATTAGTTCTTATGTTGTCAGATTATGGGGTTTTATTCATTTATGTAAAACATCAAAGAAATAAACTACTTTTGCAGTTATATATCAATCATTGAGATTGAAGGCCTACAGATATCGCAACCTGCCCTAGACACTGCTAAATCAGAAGTGCATCATCAAATTACTGCACGTGGGAGGAAAGGACATGTACACAGGTCTTTCTTCGAAGTATTAAATGATGCTTGCACCTTATAACTTGCATTTTTGCTACTATTGCTTACTTCTAGTTGTCCTTAAAAACTCTTCAATGTCATCTGTTGCATCAACAGAAGGATTTACAAGTCAAGAGGTGGTGGTAGGTGTTACGAGAATAGCACTGCACCCCCATGCACAGGGTATGATGGTGTTTCAACTGCTTTACTGCTTGCATTTGCTAATTATACTGTTATTCTCAATATGTTTCAGTTTTTATAATTTTATCCTCGAGCTGATTTTATTTAGGAGCTTGTACTTGACAGTATATTAACTAATTATTCTCTGCATGCTGCAGTTGGGTAGAAATGATGGCTCCTGTGTTCTCACGAGCTGCATGGCGTTGTGTGTGGCATATGATCCAGGTGAGCAGCTTGACAAATGCTGCTATCTCATCAATTGATTCACTGCAGGATAATTTTTCTGATCCTTTCACAGAATGACTTGATTCATGCATGGGGCCTAGACATGAAACTTGGTTACTGTGCTCAGGTGTTTAATTATCTTACCTTATTTTTATCTTATACTTTTTTTTATGTACTAATATGGACATCAAAGATTCTTTACAGGGTGACCGTAGCAAAAACATTGGAGTGGTGGATAGTGAATATATTGTTCATATGGGCATACCTACACTCGGCAGGCTTGCTGAAACCAAGGTGAAATAGGGAATCCTGAGGAATATCTTCCTGGTGCCAAAATTTCTAACAAACATTTACAGCTAATTTAAATGGAATATACTTGCTCATTTGTCAGTATTCCAATTGAATTATTCCGAGACGTTTAGATCTTCTAGTCTAGGTCATCATAACTTATAAATGTTTACTTTGTTATATATAGTTTAGCGAGCATGGATTGGTGACAAAGGATTTGTAGTGGCTTTTCGTATTCCTAATAAATATATATTCTTTAGTGAAGTTTTTTATTCCTAATTATCAATTGTGCACTTGATATGTTCTGTAATAATACTAGCACGATGTATAATTTGAATGGCTTTTAATGTAGTTTCATGCTTGTCAATAATAGGTAGTCAAATACATTGTGAACTAGGGCAGGACAGTCCTTTTTTTAAAAGCTACTTTAATGTAGTTAGGCCTTATCTAAAAAGCTATTTTAACATAGTTAGAGTATTCATCTCTATTTCTCTAACCCATTGTCTACTCTAAAATAAAAAGAAGAAAGAACTAATATTTGATAAAATCCCTTCCGCATTAGATTCCTTACCATTCTCTAAATTTAAAGAAAGATGCAATGCTTCTCTAAATGTGGAGAAGCAATGTAGCTTCCTTATCCTTTAAAAAAAATCTCTCTCAAAGTGCAATGAAGATGCTTTGAGAAAATAACATTTACACAATTAATAATAGGGAAGCACAAATATGTAGTCAAATACATTGTGAACTAGGGCAAGAAAGGCATTACTTTAAAAGCTACTTTAACATAGTTAGGCCTTATCTGGAAATCTACTTTAACATAGTTAGAGCCAACGATGGCCGTGCCACCATCGACCGAACACGTGTTGGTTGGCATGGGGCATGCCAACTAGCCCTATGTGCCATTGACACGCATTTATAATATTTTTAATACATTTTTTAAGGATATTTAGAGATATTTTTGAGTCTTCAGCATGTCAATATTTGATTTTTGGTTTAATAATATATATTAAAACCTACATTATAGTATTTTAACTTTAAATTATTGTTGTAAATGGCCTTTTTTTTAAAGATAGAGCAACAATTAAATATAAATATTATTTAACACATAATATGATTGAATATATTCATTGAAACTAATATTAATGATTGAACACTTCATAATATGATTGAAAATTCCATAACATAATTAAACACATAATAACATTAAACACAATATTAATTAATAATAGTTTAATAATTAAAATTAATATCTAGTTGATTGTAGAATGACGAGGATGATCAAAGACTTCATATGCCAGCATAAGAGTAACACGAGAATGTCGCATTAAATATTTATAATCTTTGAAACTCATATTATTGCTCGTAAAACTCACATAGTTTTCATACAAATAGAAATTTTATAATTCTTTTATGATATGATATTAATAGTGAATATGCACGGGAATGACTAGCATCGACATTGGCACAGGCACACTATAAGCATATACAGATTGTGAATATAGAGTATAATAAGGGTGTTGTGGCTCTGGTGGGTATAATTAATATGATGATAATGATGATGAAGTCATATCATCCTATAGGCGCACATCTCTTGAGGTCTTGCTATCTACAGAATCAAGTCCTTCCTTCATCTAGTTGTAATCATGTTCAGTTTGAGATGATCCCTTTCCTTTCTTCTATTTTTAATAAATTTTGCCTCGTGGTTGTTTAGGTCTGGCTTCGTGGTCTTGATCTTGGGTGGCATGTGTTGCATTTTCCTCCTCTGTAAAAATAATATTTCTCCGAGAAAGTTGTGTAGCAGGGCCGTATATCTCATCTCCATCATTACTGTCACCAAATTGAGTCTCATCTCCATTATTATCATCTCTAGTCTCATCATTATTAATTTTATTTAAGTCTTTTAAATGATCAATTGATCATGAAGATCTAACTCGACTGGTAACCGATCATGAAGATCTAGCTTGACTAGAAATAAATTAATGATAATTAATGAAAATAAGAAAAAATTAAAAAAAATGGACAATCCATGTGTTAATCATGTTAGTTAAAAAGTGACTAAAATTAATTTGATGATAATTGATAAAAATAAGATTTTTTTTTTAAAGAAAAGGCTCCATATCGACACAATAACAGGTCGTGCCAGATCTGCATGCCACACACTCATGCCGATCGGCATAGCCTTAGCACGGGGTGTGCCAAGTGTTGTGCCACTACCGGCACGACCATCCTTGGTTAGAGCATTCATATCTATTTCTCTAACCCCTTCTCTACTCTAAAATTTAAAGAAAAAGGACTAATATTTGATAAAATCCCTTAGGCATTAGATTCCTTACCATTCACTAAATATAAAGAAAGATACGGTGCTTCTCTAAATGTGGAGAAGCAAGGTAGCTTCCTTATCCTTTTAAAAACATCTCTCTCAAAGTGCAGTGATGGTGCTTTGAGAAAATAACATTTACACAATTAATAAAAGGGAAGCGCAAATATAAGTACTATTTAAATGGTTTAGGGAATAAATAGAGAATTTGTCTACAGAAACTGATGCAAATGCTCTTAGAACTTAGAAGGTTCTTCTACTTGGGCTTTAAGATGGCTTAAAGACACCCAATCCGACTGGCTCAAGCTTGTTTGAAGGTCAAGTCAAGCTTGGTCGAGCTTGATTCAAACTTGACAACCCTGGTTAAATTAGCATATTAGCTGCAATCCATTATATTTATCACACAGGTAATAGATATCTTGATTTATGAACTGGCGAGATTACTCTATGCGTAATGCTTTATAACTTTGTCAATGTACTTGTAAATCGAAATTTGTCAGCAGAGTATGCATAATGACTCATGAATAAACTAGCTCTTATCTTGTTGCTTGTGATGCTTTTGTGTAATTGTTTCCTTATAGGAAAATGCTTTTTATGCAGTCAAGTGCAGAAGCTACTGATCATGCATCTGAATTGGCACCATCATATGGGGAAACGATGGTACATGACTCTGTTCCTTATTCCTTTCCATGTTCTATTGACTTCCCAACCCTATTATTGCACATTATGATCTTGTAGGTGCCTCCCGGTTCAGCTGGCATTACAGATAGATCAGCAGTAAGTATTAGAATCTCCTGTCTATGTTGTTTTTTTCCCCAATCTTTTGAATTGATCTGTCCAGTGAGTTGGTTAAACTAAGCACTTCTCTTATATTGATTCCGTGTTTCGGAAACTAAGCATTATATTGGTTCCGAATTTTGAAAACTAAGATCTACATCAAATCTGCATTTTGTAGAACCATAAGAGTTGATTAAAGTAAACAAGGCTTTATGAGTGACTTGCAGTTTAACTGTTTCCTGATGCATGCAAGCATGCACTTTTTTCCATTACCAAAATCTCTCTTTGCATTTAAAATATTCTTCTACATCAAATTTTTTCTGTTATTTAAATATCCTTTAAACCTAATTAATTGCCTAACAATTAAAATTTTATGACTTTTGCTGTGAAAAGATGAAAATACCCTTATTTTGTTATTACACTTTGCTTTCGGTTGATGGTACTTATATATTTTATATTTTAAGTACTAAAGATTTTAACTTTGTCAAAAATAAGTTGAAGGGTATTTATGCAGAAATCATTATTTCTAAAGATATATACACAAAAATAAAGAGCTTTGAGGGGTATAAATGTAAACAAATTCTTTTATTTTTGTTTTGAAATTCTAACTTCTATTTTTTCATTTTTCCCAACCAAATAATAAAGAGTAGAAAACTCGTCATTCCAATCTTACACTCTCTGGCTCACTAAACATTAAAAGGTGATAAATTTTTGTTAGGAAGTAAATTTCCTAGAAACTTTTACTTTGATCACTTCACTTCTCACATTTCTCAACAATCAAACATGCCCCAAGGTGAAACAGTCAAAACAGGTTTCTTTCCCTCATCCTGTCAATATTTTAGCCCTAATAATATTATTCATGGTGCTTGCAAAATACTTTCTTATTGTTAATATTATAGTGGCATAATCTCTTGCTGTCACAGTATTACTTAATCTCCAAATCCATGACTCCTATATCCTCATCAATTATTTCAAGTAATTACTAATGCTTATTATGCTAGTAGTTGGTTTGTTTTTCTCTTAACTGATTATTTTGAAATTTGAAACTGGGCATATCCTGGAAACATGGAATCGATCAAATTAATGTAAATGAACTGTCTGTTCAATCTCTCCAGAAAATCTTTGTTTCTAGTGTACTCTCTCCTTTGCTCATCCGAAAACTTGAGTAGCAACAGTACTTTTTACTTGTTTTCTCTTTTTGTCTTGTATAGATAAGACGGCGTTCGTATGCCGAACTGATGATGTTCAAGCAGAGATGGGAAAGAGCAGTTTATGCTGATGATTGCTGGCATGATCCATACTCGGAAATCAAAAAGAACGAGCAAATCCTCTCTTAAGAAGGGGAAAGAAACAAAAGAAAAGAGTGAGCAAATACTAATATATATACATATAGAAACACAATCAGCATCATTTGTTCATTTAAATGGTGTATGCAAGCATCCAACTGACTGGAAATTAAGATGCAAAAGACCAAGCAGTAGTGTGATACATAGGGCAGATAGTTGTACATTTCATCAAGATAACTGCATTAACTCATCAACGGAGTTGGGACAAATCAATGTAAATTTGTAATTCCACACAAACTTGATCATATTTATCTAGTTATGTTTTCTTCTTTTATCTTCTTATTTGTTACATTGGAAAGATACCATTTATACTAGCCTCTAAGTCTCAACCTTGACTTGAAATAATAGCTTTTGCGACTTGTAAAGTTAAATCACAGTCACGTCGTCAGAGCAAATTTTTGCCATGGCAATTAAATGCTGTCCAGCATAGTTTGTATTTCTCTCCTTTTGTCTTATCAAAATTTAAAAGCATCAAATGTTGTCCAGCTTAGCTTTGTTTTCTAGCTCATTTTTTTTAAAATTTTTCCATTTTCTTTTTCTTTTCTTTCTTTTATTTTATTTCTCCTCGGAATGATATGGTATGTGCAATGTTCTTGTCCAACAAGGATTTCGGACTATTACGGATTCTGCGATCCGTGGTGACTGGTTTTTACTGGAGTGGGAAAAATGAGAGAGGAGCTAAGAAATGGGTTGTCTTGTTCTAGAGAGAAGATCTCCGGTTGCAATTCAAGTGGATTGTTTTCAAGTATTTCTACATCCCATTATTCCCTTCTAGGCTATTATAATTGTTGTGCAAATAGCTAAATGGGTGAAGAAAGCCGAAGCAAAACCTTCATCCCTAGATATCACAAATGGGATGGAAATCCAATATAAGAATGAAATTTTTTTTAATATAGT
Organism: Typha angustifolia; assembly: GCF_048772165.1. Taxonomy (NCBI): domain Eukaryota; kingdom Viridiplantae; phylum Streptophyta; class Magnoliopsida; order Poales; family Typhaceae; genus Typha; species Typha angustifolia. The sequence goes on from NC_133239.1 coordinate 4,422,090, forward strand.
GTTAATAGTGATAGAATAGTAATAAATAAGTTCTAATAACGTATTAAGCACCCTATTTAAAGTAATCATAAGAATGGAAGCAGTAAAGATTCGGCGATGAGACTACATTCATAGGTGGAGCAAATTTTCTTCACTATGTAAATCTTTCAATTACAAAGAGTTTAACAATTCTAATCATTCTTTTTACAATGGTAGCTCACCTTCATAAATGTTTTTCCAACACTTATAATTTAACTAGTGATCACTTAAACAAAGGGATACATTTTAACTCTCATACACAAAACTTCCATCTTAAGAGAGAGAGAGAGTGCAAGTTACACCATGATCTCAATAACCCATAATGCATATGCATGGTCCTGTCTTTTAGGAACCCATGATGCATATACACCATGAACTCATGCTAACTACTTATCCATTCAAAGACTACATAAACAACTTGTAAAAAATAAAAATGAAACATACTAATATGGGTGTGTGGTTGCATGCAGGTATCAAACCAATCCCAATTAAAATTTATTAAGATAATGACGAAAAGTCAAGTACAAAATTTAAAGATCAAGAAGAGGGAATAGACAATATACTAAGTTTGATAGAATTGTTTCTTGTAAAGCTTTTGTATGTAGATTTATGGTGTTTTCTGTTTGAGAGGTTTACCTGTTATAATTTCTCGTAAGCACCTTTTTGGTTCTTAATCAAAAGCAATTAATGATAGAAAAGATCCACGAAGGATACTTAAAAAAACCCGATGAACTAACTTAAGTAAATATAAGGTATACTATAATACCAATTAGAAAACGTAATTAACATCTTAGGAGATCAGATCTATCACATGTAATCGATAATAATATGGTGTAAAAAAAACGATCACAAACACAAAATCTTTTATATAAAAATACTATAAGCTTGATAAAACCTACGGATCCAAACTCAGATTCAAACCAATAATTAAAACTAGCTTGTAGCAGTTAACAAAAAGTTTACGAATCATATATTATGACTCAATCTACACCAAGCTTGTTCACTAAACTCTGCGACACACTATATCCCGTGATAAATTTACGAACCTCAATGACTTTCGAGGTTGATTATTCTATCTTAGTCACTCTCTAGATCTGAATTAGATACGTAAAAATGAGAATAATTTAGCAAGTTCCATCTAAAGATGATATCTAGATGATTATCGATGGCTTCCAAAAATATGATCTTCGGATAATGATCGATTACTTTCTTTAAAGTACCCCTTTATATATCTTTTATAGATAAGATAAATATTAGAGACAAGATAAACATATTTTCTAATCAATAATCGACTTCCTCTAGGGTTAGGATATCCCAACCTTGGCCAAATCTAAGTCAAATCAGCTCATGAAGCCTTATAATTTGTAATTTCTAGGCCAAACATATTTGTATGACTAAAAATGTACTTCTGTATGTGAGAATGCACTACGAAGTTTTTGGGGTGAGTTAGAATGCTTGTGAATATATGGTGAATGTGTTGACCTAATGCTTTCAATCTTGAAAATGTTTAAACCAAATCTTATCAAAACTTACAGATATGATCATATACACGTATAAAAATACTTCGTATATTTTGTACATATTTACCAACACTGATGGATGCAATATAGGGTGAATTGCAATTGCAAATACATTCTTCATCACTTTCTAAAAGAGATGTCTTCTCGTGCTACTTAATGAGATTCTTCATTATTCTGATGATTTCCTCTCTTATAGGAGTCAAGGATTCTACTCAATTGAACTAATTCGTTGCATATCAAATAGCCAAATAACCAAATAACTGATACTTCTGATTAATCTTATTTAGTTTTATTTAATATTAATTGTTCGATTAGGAGAAGAGCAACCAAATATCTAATCATTGGACGTTTGGCCCGCAATTAGGCCCGCTCGTTTTGCTACAGTAAAAACAATTAAAATTTTACTACGGTACCGTCTTATATTTTTTTTAAAGCACACATTTAAATTTTTTTAATTTATTATTATTATTTTTTACATGGACGAACATAAATATATTTGTTTAAAATTAGCTAATAATAGAAAATTCTAAAAATAACTAAAATGTGAGTTGAGCCCAATGATTGGTGGATCGGGCCGGCCCGGCTCGACCGGGTAGTCCGATCTCTCACAGGCCGACGGATGGTAATAGGCTATTAGACTATTCTAGCCCGACCCGAACTCGACCCGGTCCGAGTGATTGGTGGGTCGGGCCATGAATAAATACTTAGGCCCGGTTGGCCAGAAAAATCTGACCTGAACCTAGCCCGGTCCGCCCGATGCATGTCTATTCTTAGCTATCCATAATAAAATAATAATAATAATAATAATAATGATAATAAATTGGTAGAAATTGTTACTCCTATTATTAACAAAACGATTATAAGTATAAATAATAAAAAGATACTGAATTTCTAATTTTCTTATCGATTAATCTAGTCACATAATTAAAATACCAACAATAAAAATTATTTTTAATAACTAATTAGTTAGCGTAGAATCATTGCTCTTCCCCTTCTCTGGGCCAATGATTAGATATTTCCTGCCCACCTCAAGGGTGTAGCCGTACAACCCAAGTCTTCTATTGGAATCTCCGGGCTCTCTCTACTCATTCCTCTCCCTCAAACATAGAATTCACCCAACTGCTTGCGAGGAGGAGATGGCGGCGATGTTGGGATCTGCGATCGTGTGTGAGTTGGTGAACAAAGCCGCCTCCTTCTTGACTGGAAACTACGAGATGCAAGCTGGCGTCAAAGAAAAGCTGGAGAGGCTGGAGGAGCTGCTCATCAAGATCCAGAGCGCAGCGGAGGCGGCGGAGGGGCGGGAAATCAAGAACTCGTGGCTGCTCCGATGGCTGCGGAGGCTCAAAGACGCGGCCTACGAGGCCGACGACGTGCTCGACACCTTCGACTACCGAATCCTCGAACAGAAAGCAAACGAGGACGATGACAAGGTGAGTAGCTCCTTTGTCTCCTCCTCTTCCAATGCCGCCAAACGTTTGCGTACTGCTGCGACGAGCTTGTTTTCATGTGACGAGGACGTCAATGAGCTGAGCAGTGTGGTGGAGAAGTTAGAAAGAATTGCTGTTGATGTGGGTGATTTCCTTAAACTGTTAGAATTGGAGGGCAGCTCCAAGAAACCGGAGTTGTTCAGCAACAGGCGCATCACTAGCTCGTTGCTGCCGGAAGAACCGTTTGGCCGAGGCAAAGAGAAGGAGAGGATCATCGACCTTCTGCTACAATCAGAATCTAATGCTGTTGGAAATGTTTCTGTCATACCGATTCTTGGAATGGGGGGTATTGGAAAGACTACTCTTGCTCAGCTGGTATCCAGAGATGAGAGGGTGAAGCAGCACTTCTCTCTAATTATATGGGTTTGTGTTTCAGATAGTTTTGATGAAGTCAGGCTTACAAGGGAGATGCTCGAGCAATCCCAATCAAACTGCAATCCTGGAGATATCGAGAACTTCAATCATCTACAGCTGACTCTTAAAGAGAAGCTAAGATCAGAGAGGTTTCTACTAGTCCTTGATGACATCTGGAATGAGAATGAGAGGAACCGATGGGAGAAGCTTCGCACTCCTCTGTTATGTGCGAAGGAGGGCAGCAAGATAATTGTCACGACTAGACTAGAAAAGGTTGCAAAATTGATGAGTACCACGGATCCAATTAGATTACAGGGGCTACCAGAGGATGAATACTGGTCTTTCTTTAAAAAGTGTGCATTCAATAATATTGTTAACCCTGAGGAATATCCTGGATTACTAGTTATTGGGAAAAAGATAGCGAATAAGTTAAAGGGATCACCTTTGGCTGCAAAAACCCTGGGTGCATTGTTGAGTGATAATCTGAATGACGAACATTGGCAGAACATCTTGAAGAGCGACATCTGGGAATTAGAGCAGGGGGAGGATGATATTATGCCAGTTCTAATGTTGAGTTACCAGCACCTTCCTGTGCACCTGCAGAGATGCTTTGCTTATTGTAGCGTATTTCCAAAAGATTGGAAATTCGATCGTAAATATCTAATATACATGTGGATAGCGGAGGGCCTTATTCCTAATAACAATGGGAAGAAGAGACCGGAGGATATTGGAGAAGAATATTTTGGCAATTTGATATCCAAGGCATTCTTTCAAGCAACTTATATCTTTAGGAATATGGACGGGCAAGATACGATAAAATCCTGTAATATACATGATTTATTGCATGATTTGGCAGAATCTGTGTCAAAAGATTTCTATAGCAGAATTGATGATGGTGAGCCAAGGGAAATCTCAAAAGGTGTTCGTCATTTATCTGTGATGACTAGTGATCTAGCTGGACTTACCAAGTACTCATCTATATTTAAGCACTTGCGGACCTTAAATTTCTTATTCGACCACAACTTCGATCTTAATGTTGCTGATCTTCATGAAGTACTGAAAATGCTAAAAAGCATTCGTGTGCTTAATTTTGTTAATTGTCATCTGGAAGCACTGCCCATATCTTGTGACTTAATACATCTAAGATACCTGAATCTTCGTAACAACGGAATCAAAGTATTGCCGGATGAATTGGGTAGACTTTACCATCTAGAAATGTTGATTCTTGATGATTTGGAGCTTGATAGATTACCGACGAGCATGAACAAACTAATCAACTTGCGCCATCTTATTGAACTTCAAAGGAATAAGTGGGGTTTTCCTCGACCTAGAAAGGATGAACCAATCGTCACTACGATATTGGACATAGGTAAATTGGCTTCTCTCCAGAAATTAGAAGTTTTTTGTGTAGAGAAGAGGAGAGGTTTTGAGATTGGACAGTTGAAAAACCTAAACGAGCTCAGAGGATCCCTTGAGATAAGAAATCTTGAGAGTATTGGTAGTAAAGAGGAAGCCATGGAAGCTAGGTTAAGTGACAAAGGGAGTGTTGGTAAGTTGAAGTTGTTCTGGTGCGACACTCAACGGAATGTCAGATGTGAGGTAGAGGAGGAAGTATTAGAAGGCCTGCAGCCTCATCCACATCTTAAAGATCTTATGCTTGTTGGCTATAATGGTGTCAAGTTCCCAAGTTGGCTGTTGGGAAACCATTATTTAAAGAACATAGTAAGTCTTGAGCTCCGTGACTGCAGGAAGTGGAAAGAGCTCCCACCTTTCGGACAATTTCCGTCACTCAAGAGCCTTAAACTACGTGGGATGAATTCGATTGAAGAAGTTAGCAGTGGGTTCTTTGGTTCTGATGTCATCGAAGGATTTCCATTATTGGAGGAATTAGAGCTATATGGCTTTCCAGAATTAAAGGAATGGTGTGCGATAGAGGATCGGCAATTATTTCCCCGTCTTCGAAGACTTTCAATTCGAGATTGTCCTAAACTGATGACATTTCCTTCCCTCTCGCCTTCAGTGACAAATCTAATGATAGATGGAGTGGGAATAATCCGTCTCCCAGCATTTCGAAGACCAAGATGTCCGTCACCGGCATCCCCCTCCTCATCATCATCACCTTCTTCATCGTCATTCCTGTCTCACTTGTCTATTGGGAATTTTCCAAATTTAGAAAATTTTGATGAATGGTCCGAGCAAGAACGGGAGAAATTAAGTCACTTGAAATCACTACACATTAGTTGTTATCCCAGCATCTACCTCCTACCTCCATCCTTAACGAGATTAAGTATCATTGATAGCAGTATTGAAGACGTGGAATTGTCCAGGTGTCTGCAATGTGACCTATCATCACTGCAATCTCTTAGGATAATGAGATGTCCACATATTACAACCCTTCCCTCGGCTGATGTACTGCAACGCATCACCAAGCTCTGCTCTCTGTCGATTAATGGTTGTGGAGAGCTGAGGTCAATTGGAGGGTTGGGAGCCCTAGTCTCCCTCGAATATTTAGAAGTTTCTCGTTGTCCAAAGCTCACCTCTTTGGCGGCTGATCAAGTTGAACAGGTGGTGGAAGAAGAGGTGGGCTTGTCAAAAGTTTCCGATAATCTCCATCTATGGATCGACAACCCCTTGCTGCTCAAGGTGCTGCTAAGCAGAGAAAGGCTCACCTCCCTCATAGAACTGACAATCGGTGATGCAAAAGAGATCACAACCTTCACCAGTGAGATGGAGGAGGCATTGCAACACCTCACCTCCCTTCATGATTTAACCTTTGAAAGTTGCAATAGTCTCCAAAGCTTGCCGGCATGTTTGAAGTACCTCCCTTTAGTTTCTGTAAGAATACTAAGATGCCCCAACATCCAATCACTTCCATGCAAGGAGGTGCTACCGCCGAGTCTCAAATCTTTACGTGTAGAGAAGTGCCATCCGGCTTTGAAGGAGCGTTACCGAAAGGGCGGGCCTGACCTGCACACCATCGCTCACGTCCCTTGTATCCACATTCGTTGAGTTATTTAGGAGGAATTTGTAATTTTTGATGACTGAACCAGGTACACGCCGTATTCCACCCTCTATTCCACTCCAAATCTCCAATTAGTTATGTTATGCTTTTCCTATTATTATTCTTATTCTTGCTTATCTTTGGGAGAAAAATAAACCTTACATCTTTTTGTTCTAATCTTCATTGCTCCAATTCTTACTTTCTTATTAGGTCTGTCTCTATGACTGGCTGAACTCTGTCTTCTTCACTTCAACGACGTCTTTTTATTATGATTTGAATGTAGTAACTTGCTATGAATTTAATTCTTGTTACATGAGAAGTAGATATTTTAACACACCTCTGCGACTTCATAAACTGTTAAATGTTCAGAAGCTGAAATGTGAATTACAATTATGATCAGCATGCTCCAACGCAATTATCCATGTCTCATTTTCCTTATCAAGAGTAAGAATATAAGTATAAATAGGTTGTTTTCTTTAAAATGCCTATACCATTGGAAGCTTGTAAGGTATTATATTGTTTCTTAGGTCAGAACAAAAGGATGAGCTCTTCAGTCAACAGGAAAGAGATTAGATCAATTCTAACCAGTACAATGTGGTTATTCTTAATTTGTATGCCTAGCTTAATTTGGTCTTAAAGACAGATAAATCCCTATTAGAGAAGTTCTCATTTTTCTCCCTTCTTAAGATTATTCCCAAGTCTGGAGAACATTTTGAACATTTTATAGTTAGACGAAAAAGATACCATTGGTAATAGTGGATATATCATAGTCGAGAAAAATATGCAGTAGAACATTGCTGTCCACTATGTGATCTGAAGATTCATTAAGATAGTCTGCAATCTGCATTGGAATATACCAGTGGAATATGCCAATAATTTTGCTAGCTCTTTTAAAATAGATAACAATGCAACTATTGATAGACTACCTGTGGTTTACTTATTGTCATCTCAATCAAATGGATTGTAGTATGCAAACATCCTGAAGGAAAATCGACGACCGAGGAGATCTAGCATGGTCTATCAATATGTTATAAACTATGCATTTTATATTTGTTCTCTATCTCTTGCATTAAAATTAAATTCATATGAGGACAACAGTAATGACAGCATGAGTTCTATTAAGACTAGCATAACGTAAATTTATAGTGCCCATCATCGAGTATTCAAGTACTCAACCATGGCCTTATTGCATCTAGTAATTGCTATTTAGACATGTGGGTTCTTTGCTCCACTAGTTACTCTTGTTATACTCAAGAGTGAAACAGTAAAAGTGGACATTCATTAAGATTATTCTGGATCACTGGATCACACTTAGAAATAAAATCTCTTCGAATGTGTAATGTAGTTTGTACATCCTTGATTACATCAAATGCAAGAAGTATGAAAAGGGAGGTACTGCAATACACAAGCCATATCTTACTTTGGAACACTCTCAAAGGATGAAGAAGAAAAGAAACGTCATTAATCAAATAACTTAGATACAAAGAATGGTATAGAGTATGAAGCTTGATTCTTATGTTTTTTCTGAACAATATTTGTTTGGCACCCTTTGACTAGGACTTGGTACTTCTTCCTTCTCACCTCTTTTTTTTCGCTATACGAGGGAAGGCGCCCAGAATGTTGTGAGCCCTGAGATCCTGCCTTGTTAGAATTCCAACAATTGGCGTTATCTACAAAACAAGAGAGAACAAGTTCAGCCAGAGGGATTCAGCAAATTAAATTTTGTTTGCAAATGTTTCTAGTATTTCTTCTCAGTCTCATCTACCGATGGACTTGATAACTGAAAGATGGTAAATTACTAAAGTTTGATTAAGATTTGGAAAACAAAAGGATGCACTAGAAAATTTCCTTAGCATATAGTTGTTTGATGTCGTTCTTATAACAAAGAAATCAATAAACATGTATGAAGAAGGTAAATTATGTATTTTCTGTGACATGTCAACCTTGTCTAAAAGTCTATAATGCAAAGCAATATCTTTTAGATGTCCTAAATTTTTTCTTCCTGCTAATTTTAAGTATTTTCCCCTCAGTATATATGTGCATCAAAATGTTACAAGGAGAAGAGAGATCAAACTTACCCCAGCTCCTTGATACTTGGGAATTATCAGCAAATGCCGCAGACCGACCTGTCGAAAGAGCACGACAGCCTTCGCCACCGACATGCTTTCCACGACTGTGTATGGTGTGGTGTTTGTGAAAGGATGCAGGTCGATGTACATCTCCATGTCATCTCCTGTAAGCTCTATCTCTTCAATTCTTCCTTCCCTTTGAGCTAGATCAACTGATGTAAACATCTCTCTCACTTCCCATCCTTCTGTTCTCCTCCTCTCCTTCAGGAACCACTTCTTCCTTAGAACTTGAATCAAGTGTGACCTCAAAACCAAGCCATGCAACTCTGTCACCCCAAGAGGCCTCCCTATCGGTGATGGCACTCCTTGTTCAACAACAGGGAAGCCATTGTGGCTGGTGGATCTCAATACTTCCACAACCCGAGATACCTTCTCGATGACTTGGAGACTGACCACATTAGGCTTAGCTGCCGCAAGCTCTCCTACACTGAGATTCCTCATCCATGGCTCAGGATTTGGTTCCAAGAATGGCAATCCTTTGAGGTCAAGTATGATCTCATAGATACTTGGGTTGAATGCATCTCCCACTGTTTTCGCTATCAACAACACAAACATGGTGATTGGGAGGAGTAGAAGATTGTTGGTTAGCTCGAGGAAGATTACGCAGAGGGAAACAGTCATTCTCATTGATCCAGACATGAGTGCAGCAGCTCCTAGCACGGCATACAAGCCCTGGTCAATCTTAGTGTAAGGCTTCATTGCAAGGCCAATAAGGCGGCCATAGCCAGAGCCAATGAGGATGATGGGGAGGAATAGCCCGGAGGGAACAGCGATACCAAAGGTGAAGAGGCCTAGCACCCAGTATAGCATGAAGAATATGAGGAGGGAGATGACATGGAACTCTGTTGGGGTGGAAGTGGAGAAGATGTTGCGGACCGCGTCGTCGTTGGTTGCATGGAGTAGGCTTGCAAGATCATTATAGTATCCATTTGGACAATTGAATTGCTTAAAATTGCCGCTTCTCCCAGTCGTAGGGCATGCGGCGCCGAGAGAGGGATCACAAGGTGTGCAAGGTGCAAGAAATGGGAGGAAGTACAAGCAAACAGAGGTGAGTATGCAGACACTCAAGCTTAGTAGCAGCTTAGCCATTCTGCCTTTCCTGCAATACAAGAGCATACCATTTATAGCAGGTCATAGAAACTTCATACATCAAGAGGCAATTCATGGATTGCGAATAACTTACTCATTGATCATGTTGTAGAGTCTGAGAACCTTATGGAGAAGATGGTTGTATAGACTTCCTAGTACTCCACCTATAATGCCAACCAGAGCAACTGGAATGAGATCATTTGCATGGTAAGTTACAGTAACATCACTGACATCAAAGAGGATGAGTCCCCCCCTTCCAAACAAGCCACATTTTCCAGAGTTGCAAGCCTCCATGAATCCCCTTAGCACTACCACAACCACTGCAGTGCTGAAGAAAGTTCTCCATAGTAAAGCGCTCCGCCACCATGTCGCAACCTCTTCAAGGGCAAACAACACACCACCAATCGGTGATCGAAAAGCAGCACACACACCGGAAGATGCTCCGGAAGTGATGAGGTCTCTTCGGTCTCTGTCATTCTTATAGTATCGAAGCCATCTCCATTTGAGTTGATATTTGTCTGATCCACCCTGACTAAGCAAGGATGCAAGGCAGGCGCCGATGTGCACCAGTGGCCCTTCTTTGCCAAGGTCTAGCCCTGCTGACACGGCTCCAATGCTTCCAATGATCTGCAATGTTCAAGAAAGAAAAAGAAAAGGAGAAGAAAGGAACCATCATTTATCAGAATTTTCTTTTTTAACATACTGGAATTTTGTCTGTAGTCTTGTAAACATGAGAACCAAATGGATCAGATTTCCTACTATGGCATAATAATCTTCCAGTATAAAAGCATCTGTCAATTATTTACAATACATCTCAAAATTAAGAAGTTTTTTTTTTATGGCATTCTGAATTCTAATTCAGATAAATCAATAGTAACTGGAAGGAATTCACATCTCATCACACCTTGACAATTAAAGTTGATGCACCAAACATATTTGGAGTATTGACTCCATTAAGGTAAGCTTTAATCTCAGGTATGCCAGGCCCTGCTGCAGTTGGAGCAAACACCACACACAGAGCTGCAGCCACAGTGGTCAGAGCAAGATTTATTCCTGTGAAGTAAGCGAATCCAGTCATGTACCTGCAACCATCATCACCAGTCTCAGGCTTACACAATCCTCTACTAACCCAATAAAATTCACTTCTTTAGCCATCCATAGTGTTACAGCATCATCAAGAAAAGAAGAGCTCAACTTTTTTCTCTGACCAGCCGAACGATAAGAAGCATCTTCATGCCAGCAATGTTCTCGATCGCGAGGTTGATCAGTGAGGCGATGACACCGGTGAGAAGTCCGACGAGGAAAGCCATTGTCCATTTGAGGAATATGTACTGCAGCACCTCTGCATTGGATCTGCTTCTCCAGTCATGCTTAAATAGATCACTCTCAATGATCCTGAACCATTAAGAAGAAGCCAAAACAGAGTAAGGAAGAGGACCCAATTGCTTATTTGACTGCTGGAGATGAAATGAGCTCATAAGGAAGGTATACTCGTAGTCTAAGCTCTCAATATGGGATACTTTGGCCCCAACCATGGCTAAGTGATTGGCAGTGAGTGTGGGGCTTCTCTTAAGCAGTGGTTCATGAAGAGGATTGCTCTCTGGGTCTAGCACATCTTCATCTCCTTGTTCCATTTGAGTTGTTGCTGCTGTTTCCTCTGTGTTTGCCATTGAGTTTTCCTCCATGAATTATAAGCTTTGTTTACAATAGGAGGCAATATGATGTGCTAGAATTGAGTAAGATCTACACTTTAATAGGTGCTTAGGGTCATCAAGGGACTGTTTCAATGACCCTTTCTGAATTCAAGGATGGATAATATATACTGATGACCCATGTGAGGAGATGCAAGACCTAGCTCTTTTACCTCCTATCAAGTTTGCAATGTAATAATAGATGGGTATGTAACTATGGATGGTAGAAATTAAAGCAATTCCTGTGTTGTTAAAGACTTGAAATTTTTAAACAATTAATGAGGTAAGACTGGATCTTCCTGTCACTTGGGGGTAGAGTAATCAACAACTCTCATACTGGATGCTTTATCTATGGGTATTAATGTACTCAAATGCCACTGGAGGACCAAGTAAGAATACAATATGAATTAATGATTTGAAAGTCAATGTTATCATTCTGTGATAAAATTGATTGATATAATCCAGGACCACGCATTCTGCCAGGATTTTTTTTATCTCTTGGGCAACATTGATGAGGAACTCCACCTCTCTCTGTCCTTGTATGATAGATGTTTTGCATTTATTTTTCCATAGATCCTGAGACCTTAGGATAATGATAGGTAAAAAAAAATACTCATAATCTCTATCATGGGCCAGTAGCCATAGTGGCGATCAGTTTTGTTTTCTATATAGCCGCATAAGACTAATTTATGATGCTCTCTTGATTCATTAAATTCTAATTATATTCAGATAGAAATAAACAAAAAAGAGAAGAGAAGAAAAGAAAAAGGAGAGTAGTAGTCAATCTCATCTCTTATAGCAAGATTATTATTATTATTATTATTATTATTCTTGTGGAGCTTTTTTTTCTTCACATATACACCTTGTATAGTACTTATTCAAACATACCTCTCTAGAGATCTGACATTATGTATACCATTTTCATAAAAAAATAATATTAAGTGTACTTCTAAAACTTCTCTGAAGTTCACACAAATATAATCTAATTTATCTAACAAAAATTTACTATCCTGGCATGCCTATTTGAACTTTTTATACAGTCTAATGGCATATGACCTTCATGAATATAAATATAATTATGTGTGGTCATTCAGGGTTTTGAATAGTAGATGGGCATATTAGGATTTCAGGGATATAAGTGTATCTTTTTTAGCTTGTTGTAAATAAAGTATATTATCAATTAAAATTATTCTTTTTGATGTAGAATGTTAATATAATTGATTACTTTATCCAGAGCATGTATACAATTGACCTTGTATCTCAGGCATCCCTTGGGGTATTGCAAAGGATTTAGAGGGAGAGAACAGAGAGGGCTTTTCTCATTTACAACATATGAAGAGACACTAATTAAAGAGAAGAAAATTTCTAGTAGAAAATTATAAAGCTATAGAAGAGTAATTATTAGAGAAGAAAAATTGCATACTTTATATTGTGGATAGTACTCCAAATTAATACTTTTTACAAAGCAATTAATTATAAGATCCTACTTAGACTATTAGGATAAATGAAGAGGCAAATATGATAATAAAAAAACCCAAAAGTATTATTATTATTATTCTTATTGATAATTAGTTTTAAATGGGGTGGAGACTATATTTATGCGACTTATGACTTTGAAGAACTTTCTTTTTAATTTTAGAAAAATAAATTGAATTGGGGACAGCTACATCTAGTACAAAAATTGAGTATTATAATGAACTCTAGTTCTACAACCTTGATTTTTATTTTATTTTTTGGTAGCTATTTCTCTCAAATATGATTTCGTGATGAACTAAAATAATTGCATGATAAATTTTTGTGATGAGAAGCTATATAAGTAAAATACTTATTTCTCTGATCGATATAATAATGCTCAGATAGTTAAATCGGTTCATGTTATATAAAAATCCTTGAATCTAGATTTAGTAACAAAAAAAAGAAAATAAAATATATTCTTTCTTTTCTTTTGATTGGCCCTTTAAATTTTAAAAGCTTTTTAAATTGATTGGGCAAGTCAATTACAAAACTGTCAAACTCTCCTACTCTGCTGGAAGTTCTTGCACTTAGAGCTGCAGACAGACTCATCTACTGCCAAATTAAATTGCCAACAATCCAACCAAGTGGAATCATGGTGATATATCCATCATCTCTTTGCTACGATAGCCAGAATGCACCCCAACCCCAGTAAGCATAAGCCTCCCCTAACTACTTGAGCTAGCTTTGCTACCATCCTTAAATTGTTAGAATATACCTTAATAAAATTTTAAATTCCACCGTTCTGATCATATCAATTAAATGAAAAGAGAAGTTCACATATTTAAATCAGGTCTACTCTCTCTGCTCTTATCAAATATATTCAAATCTAGAAATAAATAAAAAAATATTAAAATAAATGTAAAGATTAAACCACCATTGCTTATATCGGCCTTAGAACATGAGGTATGTTGGCAATTTAGCCAAGCTCTTCTTCTTCTTTTTTTAATCTCTTAAAAAGGTACTTCTAAACCGAGAATGGTGCGAATACCTCAAAATCGTGCAGTTAGTGCAGATTAGATGACAAGTTGTTCCTCTTCTTTTCAGAAGAGAGCTATTCTATTCCCATAGTAACAATGGCTTGTATTCTTGAATGATCATACAATAAAAGTACTTGTTATTCTATTTCCATAGTAACTAAGAAGTCAAATTCCCCAGCTACATTTTGGTGTACCTGAAGCATCTCTCTCTCTCTCTCTCTCTCTCTTTCTATATATATATATATATATATAACAAGAAGGTGAACAACGTGACAGAGAGAAGGGACAAATGTAAACATCCATGTCCATGGGCTCATGGCTTTTGGGGTGGAGGGATGGCCGATGAATATTAATATTATGAAACGGCCTTCCGAGGTCACAAAGGCCACCTTATCCAAATCAAGATTTAATAAACCCAGATTGGTAGTGCATGTATTATTGCTGATTGCAGGTCCTACAAAGGATGTTTGTAGATCTCATAACAAGTAGTCCTCTGAATTATTTTTATCTTTATTTTTTGAAGATAAAAAAGTGTAGCATTTGTCACATGCCATTATGTATGCCAGACATTAGATCCGAGTTAGTCATTGAAAAGATTTCGGTTCTAATTTATTGGGCTTCATGTATATTGTTTCCGACTGATTATGATCATTGATTATAAATATTTCTTTTTCTTTTTCTTTTTAATTCCCTGTTTAATAATATAAGAATAATATTTTTTTTTATCATTCATGAGCTCGAAGGTTAGATATGAGCTGGACAAAAGATTAACTCTCTCTAGATATAGTCACTTAAGCTCCATCGAACTTTTAGCCGCCTAATCTAAGCTTTAAGCTATACGCGTCGCCGAACAATTTCTCTGAACTAAATAACGCTGAGATTTATTCTAAACCACTGCGCTGTCGAGCTATTTCTCCAAGCAAATTGTACTGTTGAGCTATCAACCATATCGAACTAAACCACCAAACCACTAAACAATTTCTCCACAATATTATTTAGGTTGAAGTCAAATCCATAACTTCTTTGGTCATGAAAAAAGTACTTACCAATTCTATTAAACTAAGTTGATTACTCAAACCATTTCTTATTAACTTGTCACTATGTTTTCATTGGGCTTCCTATATATTGTTTCAAACGTGATTATGATCATTGATTACAAATGATTATCGCACTTGACACTTATTCAAACCATTTCTTTTTCTTTTTTTTTAATTTTCAATTCAACAATATGAGAATAATATTCTTTTTTATCATTCATGAACTCGAAGGCTAAATATGAACTGGACAAAGAGCTAACCCTCCCTAAATACAGAAGCAGTTAGACCCCATCAAACTTTTGGCTGCTTAATCTAGGCTTTAAGCCATATGCGTCGCCGAATAATTACTTTGAACTAAATAACGCCGAGACTTATTTTAAGCCGTTGCGCTACCGAACTGTTCCTCCAAACTAATCGCACTACCGAGCCATCAACTATATCGAACTATGCCACCAAACTACTAAATAATTTCTCCACAATATTATTTAGATTGGAGTCAAATCTATAACTTCTTTGGTTATGGAGAAGGTACCTACTAATTCTATTAAAATTTGTTGATTACTCAAACCATTTCTTACTAGGTAGAGAGAGCCCAGTTAGACTTTTATTACAAAACGAAAAATTCTTATTATATAACAAGAGCCTCTTGAGCACTATTTCATACTTCACATTGGCTATTAGAAAACTATTAATTATGCCGGCACAATTAGAGACTTGCGCTTTAATGTTTTTGGCCAAATTTTTACTATAGATTTTGGATTAAATAAGCTTTCTAGGAGTAGTTACCAAACACTCGAGTTTAACCAAAATGAAGAATATTAAACTAAGCGAGACACAGATCAATGGCAGAAGAAGGTTCATAACAGCAGAAATTGCTGAAGATCTTTGAGGAAAAGTGTGCACGTCTATACTGACTTAGACTTGGGCAGGTACCCAATTAGAGTGACAGTAGATACCAAACCAACTCAAATAAATTAAAAAACAAAAGGAATATCACTGAGTTTAAAATGAACATCCCCTACAGAAGAAAAAAGGAGGTAGAATATCCAAACCAAACAAAAAACTAGCCAGTTGGCATACATCTTCCAGAATTGATCACTCTCATGGAACTAGTCATAGATATCCAAGTAACCACAAGACCATGTATTCTAGTCTTTAAGTATGTGGACATGAAGTAGGAGTTCTATGTTATATACATCATTGCATCAGCAACATCCTATGAATAAGTAGCAGCCCAACTGAATAGATAGTTTGTCTGTTAACCTCAAAACACATGACCACAAATTGAGCAATAAGCAGGAAGATTGCTAGACCTTTCAAGAGATGAGAGTTAATAGTTTCAATAGTAGTATAATACTAAAGCAATAACAAATGTGAGTGGTGAGAAATTTTAGAAATCTTAGTTTAAGAAACTCACACAGAATATGAATGCACACAATTGGAGAACTAACTGAAATAAATGAATGTAGATGTTCATTTCAGGCACTTTGTCCTGTACAACCAGCTTACTGAAGATATAGTCTTGGTGACAGAAATGAAGTGAGCTCAGACATATAAGCACCACTGAAACACAGGTGACAAGGAAGAATAGGAAAAGCTAGACATAAAGAGGACAAGTTGCAAGGCAGTATCAACAAAACCAACACACATAGCTTTGGCATGCCTTTAGGATTTCTTAATTGCCTTTACCAGATATTATAAAAGACTTTGACAATAAAAGAGATGAAAACAACGAACAAGAAAAAACAGAGAACTAACTAGAATGGAGAGAAAAATGCCTTTACCAGATATTATTTATCTGAAGTATGACCTAGTTTATTAAAAGTTCATGAAGCTGGCATTTGAGATGTTACTCCAATTTTGGTTACAACTTCACATGCTTGGAAGCAATTGAGGAAGTTTAATGCAGCACATTGTGCTCTAGTAGTTGCCCAATGCCAATGTATACATCAAGCTATTACCTGCTTGCATGGTCAGCAGTAATAGCATGAATTTCTTCTTATTGAAACAGATTTCTAGTTACTAAAGAGTACTATTTGTGTAGTTAATGACAATGCAGTAGAAGGCTGCATGAGGATCCAGCCATTATGGAGATCAGCCAAGCAATAGGTCTTACCGTCATCACAAGTGATGCCCTAAGTAGTTGATGATACTATGAAATGATGAGAAAAACTAAAGCAGGATCATCTAATCGGTTTGCACATAACAGGGATGCAAAGAACTGATGCCAAAATCAGCGAGGAATAATCAAATTCTTGTCAAACTGGTTAATCAAGATAAAAGTGTGATGCGAATAAGATTTAAGAAATGTTGGATACGATTGCAATACTTGTTGCAATTGGACATTTGGTTCATTTAACACCGTCTCCCTATTAAGATCCTCTGAAGAAGATTGTTTACTCCAACCTAAATGAGAAATTCTGGACAAAAGGGGGAAAAAGAGCATACAAAGTAAAGAACTAGAATAGTAACTTGTCACTATGTTTTTATATGGAAAATAGAAGTCAGCAAATTTTGGTTGCAAGGACCATTTGTATGTCAACATGCTCAAAACTGCTGTTACAAGAAATTTATTTACTTGTCATTTGGCATAACTTTCCGAGGCAGAATTAAGAAAAGCCTAAGACTATCATTATTCTAAGCAGCTGCTATGCTTCGGTACTTAGATGGAGTAAGATTCTTAGATGAAGAAATTTGCTTGGAAGTTATCAGTCCAGAAATATGAGCAGTACTATACAGAGATTGCAAGAGTAAATGATATTATATACCATTACCAACTAAGCAGCCATAATTGGTTTTTACTCATCAAATAACTTGTTTGTATTCATTTTCTCAGGAACCAAGGGAGAAAAAATCGCATAGTCCAGATTTGAAGGAATGAGATGAATTTTGACTTTTAGGTATAAGTATATTCACAACATACAAAGATGCTTGAAAATATATTACAAAGCAAGATATACCAGAAAGGCAGAAACATCTGGGTCAACAAAGATTAACAGGTTAGCATTTGACCATATTCCACAATTTTATGAGAGCACAAACATAATGAAGAAGACCTATTGTAGAGGGTTAATAAAGATGGATTTTTGAATTTATGATGCTTCCTCAATGGAATTTAGAATGTCAGCCTGAAACAGAGTTTCATTGAACAAAAGGCCATAAAAGTTGTCATTAAATAAAACTAAGATAAGCTGAGGTGTAAGCAAAATGTTGGGTCAAAGAAGATGATTATGAATCCTATTCCTCTCCAATCAATTCTGATCAAGATCTCTTGGTGCGTACTTAACCTGTAGCCTAAGGGTTCATAGCATATCAAGAGAAAGCCCTAACAAGCTGGATGTTTTGGAAATGGCTTTCTCAGAGGTGCATGTGAATGTTATATTAAGCTGTTCTATATTAGTTGCAAGATGGAAAAGTCCATGCGACCAATAAAACAATTAACAAACTCCTAAAACAAAGTCTGTAACAACAAAGGTACATAATCCTAATTATGGTAACAAAAAATATCATACTTCTCCTGTCAACTATAAGAAAAAAATGGCTTTCACTTAACATTCATTCTAGCCAAGAAACATCTGATTCAAGATAAAAGTAAGAGGAATGCATATGTATCAAGCTGTTCATAAGAGGAATTAAGCTAGTACATGATATCAAGCTATTCATAATGAAACCCCTCAAGATATTCATTTATACAAAATCACTTATCTGAAGAAGTAAAATATACAGACGGAGAAGCTAAGTTCCACATTAATAAAGGCACAACAATCTCTAGCAGATTTGAAGGGAATTCATTGTTCATGGGCCTAAAGGTCTCGCAAACCTAACGTACTTGAGTTCCTTGATACCCCTGTAGGTGCAAGCTAGATTATCCCCATAACTAGTCTCATTACTAGACCATTATAAAGAGCATTCAGCTCCATTCTCCAGAAAAGATTAATGAACCCAGGGTTACGCCAGTCTAGTAAAAAGAAACTTTTCATGACCAGCACTCTAGGAAATAAGAACAATATTGAGGACCCATTAACAGCACATTATAATAGTTATTGATGAAAATTTAAATCCCGCAGATAAGACATAGGAAATAAGAACATTTCAATTAATTAGACACTTCCAAAATGTCAAACTTTCATTATCCAAAGTTGTTTCTAATTTCAATAACTACTTCAGAAACAACAACCGATTAAAGCATATATCCTACCAGAAGCAACCATGTTACCAAAATGCGGAGAGCCGTGAAGAAGACAACTTTTCTATTTGTTCTTGGACGCCTTCTTCTTCGGACCCGGGGCGGCACTCGCCTGGGGCTTCGGGTGGCGATCAGCTTCACTTGGGTCCAACCATTTCAGCGGGTGGCGATTGAAGAAAGGCCAATTGGGCACGGTAATCAACGCAGTCAGGGCCACTCCACCAGCATAGACGAGGAGCATCATTTGGAAAGACCCAATCGTGTATCCGACCACGAAAGCCGCGATCGCGAACACCACGAGCAAGATCTGCATCAGCATCTCCGCGCGCTTCTGCCCTTGCCAATCCATCTACAAACAAAATAAAATTAAGGAAAAAAAACATACAAGCTATTGTATATTAAAAAAAACCCTAGAAAAACGATACAAGGATTCAAGCTTTAACTGAATAAATGGATTTTTGACTTTATGCTAAAACTATGACTCGTTTTCAATGATCGGTTGATAGAATCGAAAAAAGAAGATCTATACCCAAAACTATGAGAACAAAGAGTTATCGCCCTCAACCCTAAACCTCATTGGACGAGAAGGGGTCAGAAGAAGGAATCTAAATTGAATTGATGGGTACCGAAACCCAAACCCTAACCCTAACCCTAATCCTAATCGACCGATGACCGTGAATGAGAGAGAGAGAGACGCCTTCTCACCGTACGAGTGCGCGGAAGAGAGAGAGAGAGAGAGAGAGGTGTCGGAATGAAGAAGAGATGCGACAGGAGGCGGCTTAAAATTTGCTCGCGACGCGAACCCAAATTGAATCTGGATCTCAATCTTGGACGTTTTCTCCAATGCCGTCGGCCCATCACCCATTGCAGACTTCCTTACTCGACATACTGAAACCAACGCCGATTTCCAACTCCTTCAGTATTTGGCGTATTCCGGTGGCAACCGGGTCGGGTTTGTGCCGGTCTAAGAATAGCACACCCATTTATATTGGTATGACCTAGAATCTAGTTCAAAGTGTCACACATGCACATATTTTGCAAATATCCCTGCTCATTTGTCAACCATTAGTCATTAGAGGGTATTTTAAGATGAGCTTTTGACCAAACTAGTCCTCTTGTTTATTTTTTTATTTAAATAGATAATAGGTCTAATTTACTGTAGTTCTGATAAAAATACTAAACTAATTAGCATTTTTTAAAATACTAATCAGTTCAGTATTTTTATTATTAGGTAATTTCTTTTCTTAACCGTTGAAAGATTAAGTTAAAATAATTTATATATATATAATACTAAATTAATCAACGTTTTAGGACAAAACAAAAACGATGAGCTAATTAGCATTTTTACTTAGAGATAAAATACTAATTAATTCAGCATTTCAGTGTTTTATTAGGGCCACAGTAAATTAGACCCCGTTTAATAAGAAGTTTGAGGGTAGTCTAAGTAAATTGGAACAGGCTAGTTTGGTCAAAAGCTCTTTTAAAAGTATCTCCAATAGGACTCCAAAACTCTAAATTTAAGCCCGGTGGAGCTCCAACCGAGCTCCAAATGGGCCTCCAAATTTGGAGCCCCATCTAAAAATTTGGAACCCACCTCTAATACTATTCAACTTTTAGAAATACCAATTTTGCCCTACAAAAGCTTTATTTAAAATTTTAAATTCCATCCGTATCCTTTATTAAATAATCTAATTAATTAAACTAAATATATAATTAATTTTACTAATCAATTTTTAATAAAAATAGTACCATTAGAATCGAGATCTTTAAAATGAGTATTATTTAAGTTGTTGAGATGCTCTAAGATCAGGGGGGTTTTGCAATATAAGCATATAATGTAAGGGGCAAAATGCAAAGATTGTGCAAAGACCCAATGAAATCCTGCGCTCCATCCGCAAAGCCGGCGATTCACCATTTCCCATCACCGACATATGCTTCTACGGAACGCACGCACTCCAATCAGGCCCGCGCTAGTACTGGGGTTGGTGAAATGCCGACTCCAAGTTCCTGGAGAATTTAGCAGGACGGTAATCCGTTGCCGACTCTTGGAAGGTCAACGCTTAATAGTTCTAGTGGTGAAATCTTAGAGTTTCTTCTCCTTGGCATAACACCCCGCCGACTAGTTCATTGCACTTGATAAAGCGTTGCAGAGTTTCGGCCGAGTGGTTTGGCCAAAGTCCAGAATCTCGTTCTCTATGTTCATGTTATATAATCTTATCAAGATCTCTTGCTCTTATACCAACGATTAATTCAACACGCTATAGTATAGTATAATAGTAGTGGATCTAATTCCTAAATTTGATTCTACATGCCAAGACTTAATATTGAGCTCCCTCGGTCTTATATAATATATATATATATATATATATATATATACACGAGATATTTGTATTTAACACTGTCTAACATATTTGTAGTTTACTGTGTTTATTTTTAATATTTACAAATCAAACCCCTTTTAACATATATTTATCAAATATATACAAAAAAAAGATGCATCTGGTTAGAGTACTACTAACAACATTTTGGCAGATGACATAAAAAGAGAATAATACGTCAACTATAAACATTTTTCTAAAATGATTAAAATACTGACTTAATTATTTTTTTCTCATGTAAGAAACGTCATAGCAAGAGAGAGAATTAGCTTAGATAAGGTTGGGTATAGTTTGAATGAGAATATTTTTTTAATCTTTTCAGTATATTTAACTTAACTTAAGGGGTTGATTAAAGTTTAATTAACATATCTAATAGCAGAGTATTTTCTAGGCATATTAAATAAAAATATAGGGCTCTACTTGTAAATATTAAAGACATAAGATGTAAACCACAAATAGATTAAAAGATAGGGTGCTAAATGCAAATTTCCTTAAAGAAAGAACACCCGATAAAGATTGCCGACTTCATTTGGAAAAAAAAAATTTGCATTGCCGGCTCCTGAGAAATCTGAGCTTTTTCCGAGGATATAGAACATAATGTGATGAACGTGCCCTCATATGCTTTAGGCTTCATAGACACAGTGATTCCATTTCAAGAGCAACTACTTAATCTTTTAAAACGATGTGTATGATAACAATAACGCCATTCATGTCTACTGCGATTGCATGCGTAGTAAATACTAATGCATCCGTTATTCTTCGTCATCATCAAATGGATTGTAAATTTATTAATTCGACTCTCCGTAGTTAATGGATTATGCCCTTCATTTCCTCCCAGAACACCGACGGTTCAAACGAACGTAGTAGCAGGCGACGGCGGCGCTGTCCTCCTCCCTGGCTCGAGATTACGACGTTGAGTGCACCTTGCAAATCACCCACTGGTGCAGCTAGCTGCAGCGAATCAAACAAACAGCGAGATTAATTCAGTCACCGCACAACGGTTAGAATCCAGATAGGAATTGATGGTTGCCGTCTTGGGATCTTCGGCAGACCCAGAAGAGTCGTTCTTGATGGTGTACTCGTCCATGACCCAGTTGGTGGGCTTCTCCTCTTTTTCCCCTTTCACCTTCACCAAGTAGGCGAACCTCTGCTTCGTGCCCTCGAAGCCGTTGGCCGGCTTTCCGCGGCGGCAGTCCGACGCCGGGCTCGTGCTTCCAGTGCGCCGCAGACGTGAAGGAGTACCACTCGGAGAATCGATTCGGGGGATGGAATTGAGCTGGTCGAGACCAACATAAACTCAAATCCAAAATCAAAAAGATGATCTTTTTTACTTTTTCCCCTTCTTCTTGGAAGAAAGGAGTGATCTTGGGGAGCTTCGTACCGGTGAGACGGTCGGGGTGGGCGCAGTAGAGGTCGATCTCGGGTCTCACTCCGTCTGGCAACTTCTCGCCGCAGAGCTTCTTGCAGAGGTAGTGGCCGACGAGCTCTGAATCCGTGGGGCAGAATTGGATTCCGGGAGTCAACCGTAGTGTTCTCTTCGCCGCCGCCATTGCTGATCTTGACGAAGAGAGGAGGGAATTCCTGCTCTCGAGGCGAAGGAGAGAGACGGGGAATTTTTGATCTCTGGAGCGGATAACCCAATAAAGAGCGGTTTGAGAATCCGATATCCGGTACTATTGCTATATATACAGTTTTCGCGCGGGAAATCTTGAGCAGAAGAAATTTTATAATAGGAATGCAGGTTTATTAAGAGATATATATTTTCTAAATATTGTATTTAAATAAAATAATTTATTTGATTGATTGTATTTTATAGCGCCATATTTTTTAAACATATATTTAGTTAATTATATTTTATAATAAATTATTCAGTAAGTAAGTAGTTAATTAGAGGAGAATACAAAAGAGAAGAGGAAAGAAAAGATTAGTTAAGATTGGGGATGGTAATAAAAGAAGATAATTAGAGGAGCCAGATGAGTAGGGATCGAAATGAGAGGAGAAAGATAGATTATATTTTAGTATCTATTTTGATAAAATGTATGTCAAAACATTGAGTCTGAAATATTATTTTCAGATTATATATTTTTATTTATTTATGTTTGCAATTTACACCTAGCCTTTAATTTGGATTTTCATAATCCCATCGCTTTTATCTTATTGGCTGAAAATAGCTAAAATTTAGGGTTATTTTTACTAACATTGCCCTATGTTTTGCATTTATTAAAGCTATTTATTATTTGATTGATATATTTTATATTTAATACCTTAAAAGTCTTATGAGATAATTTTTTTTTTCATTTTATTAAATGATAAATTTAAACGAGACAGTTGATAGAATAGTGAATATCATGCTATTTTAGAAATAAAAATGAAAATACCTTAAATAGCCCTAATTTGACTTTAAAGATCAATTCAACTTTCTCTTATGGTTTCTGGTTCTCTAATGGATCAATTAACAACGCTAAAACATTCCTCCCTCGTAGTAATCTAGATTATGATGTTAATATTCTGAATTTTATTTTGATTTGTGTTACAAACATACTATATGGTTAATCCTTACAGTAATCATATGCTTGTTTGTTAACGACTTGGAAATTGTTAAAAACTCATTAGGTCAGGTATAATTTATTCCATGGTATGTGATTCACCTAAGAGACAAGCCTACACAAAAACAAAAACAGAAAAAAAAAATTTTAAAAATGAGGGTGTTTTTGTTGGATTTTGTGAGGCTACTTTTTATTCGATGACGACAAGGAGTGTCGAGGAGTGGAATGACGACATAAAAATAGAGGGTCTTGGTGATGAAGAACACAACATATCTTAGTGATTAAGGAGTGATAGCCTCAAAAATAGGAGACCATCGGACCGGTGATTATGATTAGGGAAAAAGAAAGAGGAAGAAAGAGAAGTGAAAAAGAGAGGAGAAAGAAGAAAAGTGATGAGGAAGAAAGTAAGTGCCACTAATGGAAGAAGAAAGTGTCTCTCTCTCCTAGATAAAAATACTACGAGAGAGGAGTAGAGAAAAACCCATCAGCGACGGCGTAGGTGGAGGATAGAAACTTTACAACCCTACTACCACCGTTGTCTGCAATATCATTGATATGAAACTATTAATTTTAATACACGGCCTATTTTATTTATTTATATAGAAATTGCTGTAGTTAGTACAGTAGTTAACATCAGTAGGGGATTTGTAAAATATAATGCAATTCAAAAGAGAGTAAGAGACTAATGAAATCGTCCCCACAATCTTCAAAACCGGCGTTCAGCGTCCATGCATCACCGACGTTTGTTTCTACGGTGAACAGCCGAGTCCAGGTTCGTTCAGAATTAGCAGGGCAGTATCTCGTTGCCGACTGGTGTTGCCAGAGTAGTGTAGTAAATATTCTTGCTGGGTTTATGCCGTAAACTCAGAATTACTTACCAAATTGATTCGTACTTTAATCTTTTATGACTACTCTTTCAGAAGGATATTCTAGTGTTGATGCCAAACCTATTGCCTCCTGGAAGCATCTTGATGAGCTCGGAGAAGTTCCATCTTTTCTTGCCTCCTTATTACCTCTTCAAATCTTCAAGAGCTTAAAATTGCAGTGAGTCCTTATGTTCTTCTTCTACGTCTTGCTATGTATTTTGATCTCGCTCTCTTAGACATATACGAGTTCGACTACAAACCTTTCGTTGATATACTTTCTCACCTTAAAATAAGATGGTCAATCCCCAGGCATACTCAATGACTTGACTATAAAGCTGTCTAACATTTTCTGAAACACATAGCACGACTCCTGAGCATATATTAACATCACTCCCTCCCTCCCCCTCTCTCTCTCTCTCTCTGTATATATATATATATATATATATATAAGTGAATCTATCTCATTGTGAGCTTGTCAATATCTCCATAATATCAAAACCTTAATATTATTTATAATCAGGGAAACAAGAAAGAAAAAACAATAGGAAGGTTACAAAATCCAAGGTTCCTCTGTGCCAAATCCATGTGCAAGATCTAGTCACTGCTGTCTCCTCTGTCTTTATAAATGTCTGAAACTTTTCTTCCATCTGGATTTGAATACCTCTTATCTCACATGCTGCTCCTTGTTTGGTAGTTAAAAACAGTCCCTGTCTCTTAAAGCTGGGCCACATGAAGGATCTAAAGACTCTTCTGCTTGTCTTTTGACCACCATGTCGCCATGTGGAGTGGAATTGAGACAAAAACAAGAGTCTGAACTTATTGGCTCTCATGGTACTATTAGTCTTAAAAAAAGAACATAGAATCTATAGGACATGGCATGCTGCATTAGAGCATTCAAAATTTGCAGCAGTGTGCACAGATAGAATGGTGTTGATTCCTTGAGAACTTTAGACAACAAGGGGCTATTAATTTCTCTTTACATCTTTTCTTCTTATGGGAATGGGACCCATGTCATAATACTGTGTAAAGTACCTCAACTAAGACCAGTTTGACCAACCGTCTGGAAAGAAGGGCTACTAAATTACTATTACCATTTACCCCTCCTGAAGGAGATCCTGTCAGCTTATGATAAAAGGTTATATTGTCGATTTTCTCGTATAAAGGAGTTAATATTTAGTGAATTTTTCTTAACTGAAGTATTATATATGTATAGTTTATGTTTATTATGGTCTGTTTTGGATATTTTTCCCTCCAAACCTGTTTTAATTCTAAGGAAAGCCCGTAGGCGAGATATCATTCATTTCAAATCTAAAGATTACAACTACTAATTATTATCAATAGAATAGTTGTTACAAAAAAAGAAACTAAGGAAATAGTGTGGATAAACCACAAAATTTAAAGAGACATTAAACCGAGAAGACTAAGAAAATGAACCAATAATAATAGTGCCATGATATCGGAATAGAAGGTTTCCATCGGTTCTATCGCTACCCTAACGGAGCTAGAGTAACTTTAAAGCAAGCACAACAAATTATACTTTGTATCTTACTATACAAATTACAAGTACATATAAACAACATATGATGGTTCTCTCCAAGGCAATCCATTTAGCTTCCATTCTCTTTTGTTTCTTATAGTAAAGCAAATGCATCACCATGCATGGTTGATGATTAATGGTAGATCTGAGGATGATGGCTTGGTAGAGGGCCGAGTTTGGGATTTGGTGTGTGCCACTCTCACCTATTTAGCAAGTGAATGTTTACAGAGTAGTTGACCTTTTTTTAATTTTCATAAAAAGATAATAATAAATATCTTTCTAAAATAAATCTATATTTTAGGTAAGTTTATACTGCATAGAATTGACTAAAAATACTTATTTTGATATTTATCTTTTAAGAGAAACTTATAAATGTTAAATATTTGATGTTGTTATATTTTACTTGGTTACTGCATAAGATGGCGGAGTATATGATTAATAAGTTTTTCTGTTGTTGTTCTAATTTCTTCTTATTAAAAAATTAGTCCAGTTATTTAACCTAATATCGGAGATTAGACTACTGATTTATGATCTATTGAAAACAACAGAAAAAACTCATATAAGATAATTTGTGTTTAGCATTGTTGTTATCCCCTTTTATTTCTTGCATGTCTTCGATACTGAATAAAAGTATCTCTTAATATTCATTTCTTTCTTATAAGAGATCTCATCTAAGATTAAAAAAAATAGGGATAATGGATAGTGTGAGGATGGGACCTACCCACTTAGGTAAAAAAAGAAAATAAAAGAAAAGAGAAAAAGAAATAAAAATAGAAATGGGAGGTAAATTTTCATTCCCGAGAGAAACTAGAAAAGAAAAAACTAAACAAGATCTCCGTTAAGCCATGTTAAGCTCATCATATTGGTGGTGAGATTATTTTTATTCTCTCACGAAACATTAGTCCTCTTATTAATTATTTCTCTTTAATTGTGATCCAAGGAACTGATCATTTGTTTGTGTTTCTTTAGATTTGTCCAGAGAAGAACTCAGTAATTCTTCGGTATCAATTGTAATCCAGTAACTTTTTTTTTTCCCTCACGTTAAAATTTTTTTTACATAGATTATTTAATTTAATTATAATTAAGTCATTCTATTTACACAAAGATAGGAAAATTTGGTACATAAATTTGGACTTTCTCATACTTTGAATAACGATAAAATGTTTCTGTTCGGATAAAGCTCCCAAAATGCTAGAAAGAGATGCCACCGTTGTTGAATAACGTTGATAATATTTGAGAAGGTAATGCTTATGCTTATGCTTATGCTATTGATGGATAGGGAATCGGACGGCAGCAGTCAGTCAGTGAGTCAGTCACCGGTCCCCCACCAAATACACACATTTGTAGGAAATACCCATCGAGCCCCCCCCCGAACAATCCAAAACACATTACATCAGAAAGGGATTGACAAAGGCCCATTTTGGTCATTTCGACCGGTTTAAATAGGTGGCCCTCTCTCCTCTCTCTTGGCCTTCAATTTGGGGGTCTTTAGCGGAAAGCCGCGAACTAAACGACGAACCGCTGCTCGCTTCGGCTCTTTTCTGACACTCCAACTATTATAAACATCTCGAGAGAGAGAGAGAGAGAGAGGTGAAGTTAACGAAGAGAAAAGAGGGGAGAGAGAGAGAGAGAGGTGAAGTTAACGAAGAGAAAAGAGGGGAGAGAGAGATGGGGGCGGTGGAGAGGCAGCAAGGGGGGTGCATGGCGATACGTTCGCTTCCACCTACTTCGATCTCGAGGTGCTCGCAAGGCTCCTCTTCGACCGCAGGTTATGGCTTCTCCCTCGTGGGTCATACCCCCTGCGTCCTTCTCTTGGTTGGGGTTTAGTGTATTTGGGATCTCTATGCAGATTATTATGTTGGTTTTGCTCCAAATTATCTCTTTCTTTTTTCGTTCTTTTCCTTTTGAAATCAGGCAATGTCCTGTGTTTTTTGGTCTCGGGAAGAGATTTGTGTACAAGGAGAAGCATCATTGATGGCTTGGGATCTAATTTTTTGGGGGAAAATTGAATCTCTTTTGCGAATTTTCTAGTTTCCTATTAGGTTTTATTTTTCATTCCGGAACGGAATAAATTAGTCGGAGTGCATAGTCAATGTCTCACCGAATCTGGCATGTTTGGTATGAGATTTAAGGGAGATGTATTAAAGAAGTTAGATCTTTTAAAAGATTCGGTGATTATTTATAATAGTTTGGTGGGAAATTAAAGCCAAGAGCCCATTTATAGTTATATTAGTTACTCTATCTTTAACCTCGGGAGGATGAGATATGTTGGGTGAGCTGTAAAGTCTTTGCTTAAGTCTACATCTTTCCATTCAGGCCAAATTTTTGTTTAGCTACAAATTTTCCCTCGTTTCCATTCTAATGTAGGGATAATAGTGGACTTGGTGGTGCTCTCAGAAGCCTCATGCTTTACTGAGTTGCTAACTTGTTATCTTGTTGTACAGTTAGTTATGCCAAGGAAGCAAAGTAGTGCACTGTGGTGAATATTAGCCAGTTGGGTTTCCTCACTCGGTTATAATAATGTTCATCATCTTTAATGTAGTATTCGTTGACTACTGAGGATGAATCTCGGCTAAGTTATGGGTCAAGATATGTTCTGGGCTTTTTGTTATAATTCACAATCATTTCGGAGTGAGTTCAAGATGTTCTGCACCAAATTTTGTAACAAGGAGCATTACCTAGGTTGATGTATCTTATCATTATATTTTGCATCCGATAGAGTGATTTACCAAACTATTCGAGGTTCCACTAGAACTTCTCAGTATCTTAAAAGTAAAACCATTAGGATGTCTGTCATACTAGAAATATGTGCTTACTTTCTTGTGATGCTTCTGTTCTATGTTAATTGATAATTTGACTTTTGAATTATTGTTTCTCACCATAGTCACCTTTACTTTGTGAAGAAAATGATTTGCTTTTGGGGTTTTCTGCTAAATGTAAATTATAACCTACACAGACGACACAACATGTGGGTCTCCAAGATGGATAGGAAAAGGTCTTTCCTGCGTGTGCATTAAAAGAAAAGGGACCTATGAGCGGATCTGCATGAATTTAACACCATTACAGGTACTGGCTAGCTTGAGTTATGTACCATAGTAAGTTTTTATATCATAAATACTTATGCCATTACATATTTGATCTCATAAACTTATTTCTTTTGTTGACCAGGAAAGTGTAGAATACTGTATTTCTAAATACTGTAACGTGTTATCCTCTTCACATTATTCAAATTCTTCCTTTGTTTATATCAGATCCACTAGTTATGTTTTTTCTTGAGGAAACTCAGCTATTTTCTCTCAAAAGAGTTTTAAAAATTAATACAGAAACTCTTTTAAAACTTTTCATTTGCACAATAAATACATGTTAGGGATCAGTTGAAGTATCAATATTCATTAATCGTTAGCCATTGACATACCCATGCTAAATAAAACATCTGCAAGTTCATCCTGGGCATAGGATCAACATGGGGTTGGCACGGGTCAATGCTGCTTGCCACTAGTCAGCATGGGTAATAAGCTTGGAGTGGGCCAAAGGGAGTCTTGAGATATGCCCCTTGGCCTGGTATGCGCTGACCAATCAATATCCCTGTTGGCTTCCTTTGAATAATTTTTTTTTATATACTGTATTTATAATTCTTTTTATATATTTATTTATGTATGTATATATATATAGTGTATGATATTTGAAACTCCAGCATCTTTTTCATGTAAAAGAACAAAGAGACATTTTTGTTAAAACATTCTCATTAAAATGTAATTTATGAACTAAGTGATAAGAAACATTTGGATGTGTAAATACTATAATTTCTCATTTGCTTTCTGTCATATGCCATATTCCATTTCTTAATTTGGCAGGAAGAAAGACAACAAAGATTGAAGCATCGTATGAAGGTCTACTTTGATGCATCTAGGCGAGATCATCAGGTTGTTTTACTATGTTTTTGTTAGAGGTGCATTATGGTTCATTTTCTTCATATATTTTAGACAACCTATTAAGTATTAACAGAATACAAAACTAAATGAAAGACAAAGGGACCTGCCTTTACCTCTTGTACTTTTGATGAATCCCGTCCATATATGACATTCAGCACTGCATTTTCTTTCAGCTATTCTACCTGTTCTTTTTTTAGTGTTAACTTTTCAGACATATTATCAAATTGCATATGAAGATTACACATGAGCAGCAAATATAACAGAAACCTACAGTAGGCCATCCTTCGATTAAATTACTTAATTGTTACATGGTTATTTCATTAGTTGCTACTTTCCTCTCATCTATGCTCATATATTAGTGAAACCTTTTGCTTTAGTCTGACTATGTTACCAGAGAAGTGGCTTATAAGTTCTTGCTGCAAAGTTTGCTGCCAATCGAAATTATGGTAAAGCAAATAGTAGAGCCTATAGTTGAAGATGGTAGCTAATTTCACAAAAGGAGTTTCTAGAACCCTCTTTAAGTATTCTGTGCCTCTATGCCAACTTAATCCTTTTTATTTTGTTTTTTGAAGTCCCAATATACTCTGATCTGCTACAAGTTTTTTTTTTCCCTCTTGAGGTTAGAAATATCAGATAGTGGTGTCTAAAATGCAATTTGTGCACCATTTTAGGTGCCCGCATACATATTCACAGTTCCCCAACTGTATAAGAAAGCAGGGAGGGTCTTTCCAGTGCAGATGGTCCTAATAACGGAGTACATTGGTGTCCACCTATAGCTAATGTAGTATAGTTAAATATAAGCAGATTAGGTCTGGAAATGTTGATGAATAGGTGGAAAACATTGACATTCTTTTTGTACTTGTTACCTCCTAAATGAGTTCATTATCTTTTAAATATACAAAAACTGGAAAAATGCTTCAATTCACAGGTCCAGCTAACTACATAACATTTTTAACTTGCCTTAGTATAGTTCCTCGCATAGAATGATCTAAAATAATTATTGAATAGTTATATGATTTCATGTTTCCATATGATGGCTAAACTATAAAGGTCTCCACTGACAACGCCGTAGTTATCTTTTCTTCTATTGCGTATCTGTCTGTCTTGTTGTCGTAACTTTTTTTAGCCTTAAGCTGTAGGAACATCATATCTTTTTAATTTTCTCCAAAATCAAGCAGAAGAGTCTTAGGGCTGTAATCGTACAAGAATATAATAAATTTGGCATATCTAGATTTAGTAAATGTTACATGTTCTTTTAAACACTGACAATTCTTTTCATGGTGATAGGAAGCCCTGAGAGCTCTTTGGTATGCCACGTACCCAGATCAAGAACTCCATGGTTTGGTATCCGACCAATGGAAAGAGATGGGGTGGCAGGGGAGGGACCCATCAACTGATTTCAGGTAAAATAAGACTAGATATTATTTTAACACGATCCTGATGTAATAAAATGGTCATTTTCCCGATGAATGTTTGTTGTAAGCAGTCTCTTTTTCATCTCAAACAGGGGTGCAGGATTCATTTCACTAGAGAACCTTCTCTTCTTTGCAAAGACATTTCCTGTAAGAGATGTCATTTGTCTATGATTGTCCCTCTATAAGTGCAGATTCTTTGTTATTTGAGGACAACTTTGTGAATTGCAATCAATGTTTGTGCATCTGCATTGTTTTCTCTCATTGATATTTCATATGGAATTTTATATTTGAAAATCAATTAGATCTTTCCTGCCCTGAAAGAATATTTACATATTTCATTCTTCAGACTTCATTTCAGAGGCTGCTAAATAAACAAGGTGGGAAGCGAGCAACTTGGGAGTACCCATTTGCAGTTGCTGGTGTGAATATCACATTTATGATTATGCAAATGCTTGATCTGCAATCTGGTAACTGTTGCCAATACCAGCTTGTAGATATCTTTCGATTTTAATCATACTCTTAGGTTTCATTATTGCAGCAAATGTAATAATTAATGTTTAGATCAAAAGATTGAACTCCATCAATATTTAATTATTTGTACAAGTGCTTTTCTATTTGTTTAAACTCTTCAGCACTTGAGTTGCAATTCTTAATAAACTGTGGAAAGTGACTAGGGTCCCACCAGTGGTATAGGTACTTTGCCAGCCCTACTTAAAAGTCGAGGGTTTGCTGTGCCATCTAGCTTAGAACAAGGCAGAAACTAAGAAATAGAATAGCTAGATGCTATTCCTGAAAATTGGTTGTCATGCTTTAGTTTTCCACTATTGCCTTGTTATAGTTATGAAAATTGTTGTGATAGCTTTTCACTATCCTTTACTTGTTACCTCTTTATTTTAATTTTCTGTAGAATCTATTTGAAGATCTTGCTTCTGTAATATGTTACCATAACCTTTCATATATTTTTCTTTTTTGGTGCAATATTTAATATGCATTTGGTTGAGTTTTCTTCTTTAACTAGTAGTATGATATATCTGCAGCAAAGACGAGAACTTTTGTTAGAGCTGTATTTATTCAGATGCTCTCAGGTGAGAATGTAGATGTGCCCTATAATTTTTTAATTTAACTAATTTCTTTTAATAAAGTAACATTCTACTGGATGTGAATTTGCATATATACTGCTAATGTACTTCCAGAGGATGAATGGGCATTTGACTTGCTGTATTGCGTGGCATTTGTCATAATGGACAAGCAGTGGCTTGAAAAGAATGCTTCTTACATGGAATTCAATGTATATTCCTTTACTTCACCTTGACATAAACCTAACCTATTTCCCCTATGTTTTATTCACTGTGTTCTTGGGTTTGAAGGATTCAAGTTATCTACTTATCTGAAATTGCTAGGAAGTCTTGCGATCAACTCGCGTGCAGCTGGAGAGGGAACTCCTGCTGGATGATGTGATGCGGATTGAAGACATGCCCTCATACAGTCTTCTTTGCTAGCTTTGGATGCCACTAAAATCCAATCATTCTAGATGCCGAAGCTTGGAAATTCAAAGTGTACAGTCTCTTCTTCTCTTGTTATGTCCTTGTTGCTTCAGAAAACTTCCTTTTGACATATAAAGCAGTTTAACATGTTCATCCTACAAAGTACATGGAAGAGGTTTTTTTTGTAGAGCTACCTCTACAGCTGTGTGAGAGTTTAGATTCTTTGTTAGCATGGCGGGAGTATCACCACTGTAATCTATTTTTACCTGCTAACAGGTGTTCATTTATCATAATTTTGAGGCATTTGATTGATGCTACTACATCACATAGTAAGGTATATAAAGTACAACAGCTATTGCTCAAATATTGCCAGAACATTTTTGATTGATGCTACTATATCACATAGTAAGGTATATAAAAGTTCTCAAGGCTTATAATGCTGCAATAGCTTCTTTGAAGCCAGGTAACAAGGCCAGTGTTGCTCATCAGGCTGCAATTGCAAGAACGAATCTCCGGAGCTTCTTCCAAATTTTATAAAGTCTACTGGAGCAGGAATTGGCTTGAGCTCTCTGAATCTCAGTTGAGCTTAAATGCTGAAAACAATTGGCTTCTCAAGATCGAAATGGATTTTATTGTCTCTTTTGATTTCCAGAACCTCCAAGCTGAGAATAATAGTGAGAAGACTCATCTCTATTGCTGGCAGATACAGTTATAGTTGGCGAAAGACTTTGAAAGATAGGAGGATAGCATATATCAACATTTTATCCTTGACCGTAGGTGGATCAAGTATTACCTTCTCAGTGTCAACCATCATTCCTGCATGAAAGACCTCCTCTTTAATAATCTTCTCTAACATGCGAATCACAAAACAAATAGTTCATTACTTCATCGCCGATGTAGTTAAAAAATACAACCTTCATGAAAGTAAGCTCAGTGACATCTTTGACAGAAAACAATTTAGAGAAGCCATCTACAATGCCTCAAGAAGCTTGCCTTTAGGCACTTCTTTTGCTATGTACCCGATGACAGAACTGTTTGATTTGGACTGTGCACGAACAACTCCTAATATCTCCTCTATCAACGCAGTGCCTTTGCTTTGACATGCATCACAAAAACAACCCCCCTTACAGACTTTCTGAGAGTTATAAGCAGGTTGGCCTTTTTCTGGCTACACAAGAAATGGATGTTATTGTTTCCAGAAATTAAGTAACCACATATTCAGAGCTGATGATTTCCAGATCACAAAAAATTTCAGAAATAGGAGTAGCGACTGCAACAGCATTAGAAGAGCCTTCAGAAGCATAATGTATAATGCCTTCAGAGGCATTGTATAGGCCCTGGATCCACCTGAAGAGGCTGCTTTCATGGTCTCATTTTGGTGATCACAATCCAGAAGTTGCATCAACAAACAATAAAATCCTAGATTTGTCTGTAGTACAGTAAATACTCTTTCAAATAATTTTTCATGTGCTTTTACTACCACAAGTCTAACTCTCTCTACATATAGAAAACAAATCATAAACAACAAGCAGGTATCAACAATACTTCTGACAAGAAAAATCTCAGAATCCTTACATTGTGATTTGATCATGACCCATCTTAAGCATCACAGGTAAACACTCAATAATAGTTATTTACCAAAGATTTCGAAATCACCTCCTCGTTGTCTCCTCCAACCTTTTGGGAGGCACAACGATTCATCTCCGAGAAGAAAAAAATATTAATGGTTTTGCTTTTATTATTTATACTTTGTCATATAGATATTTATCATTCAATTCCTATATTTTACTTTACTTTTTTATTTTTTATTCCTCAAAAATGCTCCAACTTAATGTTAATCTAAAGCTAACAAACAAAATACAGTAACTTTTAAAAATAAAATACTTAAAATTATTTAAAATATATCTCATTTGACTTTAAAATTGGTTTCCCTTTTACTTTTATCTTAACTTAAAAAAATTTATTCAAGGCTATAGATTTTTTTGTATATATAGTTAATTTAACTCATTTATATAGTAACTGACTATCAAGAACACTAACGTCGAAGTGTTTTTGAGACATTGAAAGCATAATGTATAGATTGAATAATAAATATCCATGTGATAAAATGTTAATACTAATAAAGGCAAAATGTATGAGGAACCGAACGGCTCCAGAATGTTACAGTAGCAGTTTTGAAGGTTATGATATAGAAGATACTTAAACATAGGAAAACTCAGTTGATAATAAGCTGAAAATAGAGACATGAACTGAAATTGGGATCAGTTTAATAGAATAATTTACCTCGCTTCTGTTTCAAGAAGGATCTTTGCTAGTTAGTCATGTCGCAGAATTGGACTCAATATTACAGCATCAGATCTCGGTTGCTTTTCTTCGTTGACCTCAGCATTAATTATAGGACATAAACCTCAGTCTTGTCTATCCCATAATTTCTCCTGATATATATATACACTCTGAGCAATCTACAATTTTTTTTTCACTGGAGGAGGATTAGTAAGGAAGTAAGAAAATGACCAATTAGAACAATAGAAATTAGCAGAAAACTATAAGGTATTAAGGTCCTTATAAAGATGAGCAAGAATTAATATAGTAATATAAAAGTAGAGCATAACTAATTGGGGAGGATTAGAGAGTGGCATAGGGTGAGTACCTGGTTAAGCCATCAAAAGATATAAATTCCTCCTAAATTAGTCACCGATAAAGATGCGACTGATGTGAGCGATGGTGTGCCGATCAGGCTCACCCTCTCGGTAACGCTCCTTCAAAGCCGGATGGCAGTTCCCTACATATAAGCTTTTTAGATTCGGTGGCAGCGCCTCCTTGCCCGGAAGTGATTGGAAGTTGGGGCAATTTATTATCGATAAAGCTTCCAATGAGATGTACTTCAAACATGCCGGCAAGCATTGGAGACTATTGCAATCTCGAAAACTTAGAGCCCAGAGGGAGGTGAGGTGTTGAAATGCCTCCTCCATCTCAGTGGTGAAAGTCGTGATCCCATTTACACCTTTGATAGTCACAACACTGAGGGAAGTGGGACCTTCTCTGCTTAGCAGCACCTTGAGCAACAAGGGGTTGTCAATCTCTAGTCGATTAAGACTAGAAACTGATGAAAAGCCTACCTCTTCTTGCACCGCCTGTTCAGTTTGATTAGCCACCAAAGTGGTGAGCTTTGGACAATGAGAAACTTCTAATTGATATAGGGAGATTAGGGCTCCTAGCCCTCCAATTGACCTCAACTCTCCACAATCAGAAATGACCATATGATCAATCTTGGTCAAGTGGCGCAGTGCATCAGCCGTGGGAAGGGTTGTAATATGTGGACACCTCCTTAAAATTATCGAACTTAATAAGGATAAGGAACGTTGTAGACACATGGATAATTTCACATCTTCGATGTCACTATCTTCGATCCATACACTATCTAGCGATGGACGAAGGAGGTAGATGTTAGGATAACTAGTGTGTAGATGTGACAACTCACTTAATTTCTCCCCTTCTTCTTTGGACCATTCGTCAAAGTTTTCCAGATTTGGACAGTTCAAAATAGTCAAATGATTTAGGGATAATGATGAAGAAGGTGAAGACGAGGACGAGGACGAGGACGAGGACGAGGGGAATGCCGATAATGGACATTTCGGATTGTGAAATGCTGGGAGAAGGGTGATTCCTACTCTCACTAGTGTTAGAAATACCAATGTAGGTGGGAGGGAAGGAAGTGCCCTCAGTTTGGAGCAATCTTTGATTTCGAGTGACGTAAGACGGGGAAACAATTGGTCATCCTCGATGGCACACCACTCCTTTAATTCTGGGAAGTTAACAAATGATAAGTACACCAATGATGGAAATCCTTTGACAACACCAGAACCATAGAACCCGCAACCAACTTCTTCTATCGCATGCATCCCACTACATTCAAGAAACTCGAGTGATGAAAGTTGTCCGAGAGGTGGGAGCTCTTTCCAATTCTGGCAGCCATGGAGCTCAAGACTTACTAAGTTCTTCAAATAATGTTTTTCCATCAGCCAACTCGGGGACCGGATTCCATTGTAGCCAACAATCGTAAGTTCTTTGAGATGAGGATGCGGTTGCAGGCCTTCCAATACTTCCTCCGTGACCTCACATCTTGCACTTCGTTGGGCGTCACACCATGCCAACTCCAAGGTAACAACATTTCTTTTGCAACTTAACCTA
This sequence comes from Typha angustifolia, assembly GCF_048772165.1. Taxonomy (NCBI): domain Eukaryota; kingdom Viridiplantae; phylum Streptophyta; class Magnoliopsida; order Poales; family Typhaceae; genus Typha; species Typha angustifolia. The sequence goes on from NC_133239.1 coordinate 4,459,443, forward strand.
GCTTCCATGGCTTCTTCCTTACTTCCCACATTCTCAAGATTCATTATCTGAAGAGATCCCCTGAGGTTGCTCAGGTCTTTTAGCTGTCCAATCTCAAAACCTGGCGCCTTCCCTACATGGAAACTTTCTAATTCATCAAGACGAGTCAGTTTACTTATGCCGGATATCTTAGAGATTATTGGAATAGTATCATCGCTCCGCCACCGTTTTTGATCTTGAATTAGATGGCGCAAGTTGATTAGTTTGCCCAAGCTCGCAGGTGCTCCATCAGGCTTCAATCCCGAAAGAATCAGTATTTCTAGATGGTAAAATCTACACAATTGATGAGGTATTACTTTGATTCCTGTGTTGCTGAGATTCAGGTATCTTAGATGCATTAAGTTGCATGTGGATATAGGCAGTTCTTCCATGTGACAATTGACAAGATTAAGCACACGAATGCTTTTCAGTTTTTCCAGTACTTCACGAAGATCAGCAACATTCAGATTTGACTTGCTCTGGAATAGAAAATTTAAGGTCCGCAAGTGCTTTAGTACAGATGAGTGCTCGGTAAGTCCAGCTAGATTAGTAGTCATCACAGATAAATGACGAACACTGTCTGGAATTTTCATTGGCTCATCACTCTCGATCCTACAACAGATCTCATTTGAAACAGATTCTGCCAAATCATGCAACAAATCATGTATCTTGTAGGTCTTAGAATGCCTATGAGGTTCGAAGAATGCCTTTGATATCAAATCATCAAAATAGTCTCTTCCTATATCCTCGATCATCTTCTTCTTCTGTGTGTTGCTATAAATAAAACCTTCTGCTATCCACATGTATATCAGATCATCAGGTTTGAATATCCAATCTTTTGGGAACATGCTACAATATGCAAAGCACCTCTGCAGGTGTACGGGTAGGTGCCGATAACTCAACCTTAGAACTGACATAATATCATCCTCCCCCTGGTCTAACTCCCAGATATCGCTTTTCAAGATGCTCTGCCAGTGTTCTTCATTCAGATTATCTTTCAATAGCGCACCCAGAGTCTTTGCAGCCAATGGTGATCCCTTCAGCCTCTTTGCTATCTCTTTCCCTGTAGCTACTAATCTTGGATGCTCCTCAGGGTCAGCAACACCGAAAGCACACTTTGTAAAGAAACACCAGTACTCATCTTCTGGTAATCCGTCTAATATGATTGGATCCACCGTGCCCATCAATGCCGCAACCCTCTGTAGTCTACTCGTAACAATTATCTTGCTTCCCTCTTTCCCGTGTAACAGAGGAGTGCGAAGCTTCTCCCAGACATTCCTCTCGTTCTCATTCCAGACGTCATCAAGGACAAGTAGGAACCTCTGTGATCTTAGCTTCTCTTTAAGATTCACTTGTAGACGGTTGAAATTCTCGATATCTCCAGGCTTAAAATTACTGTCGGCTTGCTCGAGGATCTCTCTTGTAAGCCTGACCACATCAAAGCTATCTGAAACGCATACCCACATAATTGGAATTGGAGAGAAGTGCTGCTTCACCCTCTCATCTTCGCACACGAGCTGGGCAAGAGTAGTCTTTCCAACTCCTCCGATTCCGAGAATCGGAATGACAGAAACATTTCCAACTGCATTAGTTTCTGATTGCAGCACAAGGTTGATGATTCTCTCCTTCTCTTCCTCTCGACCAATCGGTTCTTCGGGCAGCAACGAGCTAGTGATGCGGCTGTTGGTGGGCAACTCCGATTTCTTGGAGCACCCATCCAGTTGTAACAGTTGAACGAAATCCCCCACACCAGCTGCAATTCTTTCTAAATTCTCCACGACACTGCTCAGCTCCTTGACGTCCTCGTCACAAGAAAACAAGCTCCTGGCGGCAGTACGCATACGTTTGGCGACATTAGAAGAGAAGGAGGCGAAGGAGCTACTCACCTCGTCGCCGTTGGCTTTCTGTTGGAGGATTTGATATTCAAAGGTGTCGAGCACGTCGTCAGCCTGATAGGCCGCGTCTTTGAGCCTCCGCAACCATCGGAGCAGCCACGTGTTCTTGATCTGCCGCCCCTCCGCCGCTTCCACTGCACTCTGGATCTTGATGAGCAGCTCCTCCAGCTTGTCTTTGACGTCCGCTTGCATCTCGTAGTTTCCGACCAAGAAGGAGGCGGTTCTGTTCACCAACTCACCGACGATCGCAGATCCAAACATCCCCGCCATTTCAATCCTCACAAGCAGCAGGGTGAACTCAATGTTTGAGAGAGAAGAATGAGTGAAGATCGCGGAGACTCATATAAGTCTTTGTTTGTCTCTCTCTATCTACGACTTGGGTTGCGCCGACACGCTAGGTTGGTGGCCAGAAAATTCGTGCTCCAGGACAAAAATGGCCTCATTCTATTGTTGAATTCATTGCACCTATATTCTCAAGATTGGCCACCTCTATTAATATATATATATATATATATATATATATATATATATATATATGCTTTTCCTGGTTTTTCTTTTTCAAAAAGTTCCAAGTTTCACAGTTTCTTTTATCGTCTAGTGATCATTGAAACCCTTGCTTCACATTTTCTCAGTGATTGTCAACTGCTTGATAGAACCTCTTGTCCTAGCCGTATTGTGCTCAAGGTCACCGGTTAGGATTCAATGTGTTCAAAGGGGGATTAGCCATCTCCTCCCTGTCTGTTGCTACCAGCGGGGCGCGGTTAGACTAAGAGAAAATCTCCGAGATCACCAAGGCTTCCGGTCGCTTACCGACCTAATCAAGCAAGTTTTAATTTTTTTTGTGAGAAATTTATTCATTTTGATGGAAAATTAAATATATGTGTTATTATTATCTTTAGAAAGATATAAAAAGTGAAAACTATTGTTTAAAATAAATAAGAATATATCGTGTAAATAGTATAGAAATATTATTATTAAATTTGTAAAAGATAAATACAAATCATTTCAAAAGTAAATTTATAGTTTAAGAATAATTAACTCATTTTATTGTTTTACTTTCTTTCTCATCAATGTTTAATTACTGAACATAATTAGTGGTCCATAACCAAATTCAGAGGTTTTATTAGACTCGAACCAAATAGAAATTTAGTACTCATTTTTCTACATTAATAAAATAAAATATGAATGAGAAAACTTGCCTCTCTCACGCCAAATAATTTCTGATTTTTTTTCTAAATTTCCTTTAAACGAAAATACTGTTATCGAGGTTCCCTTTTCTCTACCCTTCTATTGGCTTTACTACTCCTGCTACAGTACCGCATGTACTGTAGCAACATGACCCTTTTCTCTCTTCCTTTCCTCTTCTTCTTTGCCGCCTTCAAAGTACGCACCCTTCTTCTCTGGGGTTTTTCTTCTTTTATATAATTTTTTTTTCTTTTGGTCTAATATTTATATATATATATATTCCTAATAAGATAAGATGATAAGTGCATTATCATCCTTATCATTATTAATATTTATCTTTATTTATTTTATTTTCGGTTATTATATTCTATCCCCTTAAAACAAGTTTCGTTCTCGAAACTTGCACAATTATAATTAAACTACTACTATGAAATAAATGAATGTTATATCATTCTAGTAAAATACATAATTTACTTAATTAATAATATTAAAGATCTATAATTTAATTAAATCATACTAGAACCATCAACAAAAAAATGATAGGTATTTCTCACGCATTTCATCTTCGAGTTCCCATGTAGTTTCTTCGACCGAGTGATTTTTTCGTTGAATCTCCACAAAAGGTACTATGCGTCTCCGGAGTGATTTACTCATGGTATCAAAAATTTCATAGGGTCTTCTTCATAAATCATATTTTCACATATTTGGAGAGGTGCATAATTAATAATATGATTTGAACTAGACACGTACTTTCGCAACATAGACAATTAAAAAAATATTATATACTTTTGCTAGTTTAAATGGTAAGGCCACCCTATAAGCTACTAGTCAAAGTCTGTCCAGAATTTCAAATGGCACTCCTTTCCGGTGAGACTATCAAAAATATTTGTTCACCCACTTCAAACTCTCTCTCTCTCTCTCTCACTGGTATGTTGCACCCAGCTGGAGAATCTCATGCAGACCGCAGCTCATATATATATATCTTAATGGATTTGGCCAATCTTGAGAATGCAAGTACACTGAAATCAACAATAGAATAAGGCCAGCCTTGTCCCGGAATACGTATTTTCTGGCCGCCCGTCTAGCGTGTCGGCGCAACCCAAGTCGCAGATAGAGAGAGACAAACAGACTTGTATGAGTCTGTGAGGATAGAAATGGCGGGGATGTTTGGATCTGCGATATTCGGTGAGTTGGTGAACAAAACCGCCTCCTTGGTCGGAAACTACGAGATGCAAGCGGGCGTCAAAGACAAGCTCGAGAGGATGGAGGAGCCGCTCATCAAGATCCAGAGTGCAGTGGAAGCGGCGGAGGGCGGCAGATCAAGAACACGTGGCTGCTCCGATGGTTGCGGAGGCTCAAAGACGCGGCCTATCAGGCTGACGACGTGCTCGACACCTTCGAATACCAAATCCTCGAACAGAAAGCCAACGTTGACGAGGTGAGTAGCTCCTTGGCCTCCTCCTCTTCTAATGTCGCCAAACGTATGCGTACTGCCGCCAGGAGCTTGTTTTCTTGTGACGAGGACGTCAAGGAGCTGAGCAGTGTCGTGGAGAATTTAGAAAGAATTGCAGCTGATGAGGGGGATTTCCTTAAACTGTTAGAACTGGATGGCTGCTCCAAGAAGTTGGAGTTGTCCACCAACAGCCGCATCACTAGCTCGTTGCTGCCCAAAGAACCGTTTGGCCGAGAGGAAGAGAAGGAAAGAATCATCAACCTTGTGCTACAATCAGAATCTAATGCTGCTGGAAATGTTTCTGTCATTCCGATTCTCGGAATCGGAGGAGTTGGAAAGACTACTCTTGCCCAGCTCGTGTGCAAAGATGAGAGGGTGAAGCAGCACTTCTCTCCAATTCCAATTATGTGGGTATGCGTTTCAGATAGCTTTGATGTGGTCAGGCTGACAAGAGAGATCCTCGAGCAAGCCGACAGTAATTTTAAGCCTGGAGATATCGAGAATTTTAACAGTCTACAAGTGAATCTTAAAGAGAAGATAAGATCACAGAGGTTCCTACTTGTCCTTGATGACGTCTGGAATGAGAACGAGAGGAATGTCTGGGAGAAGCTTCGCACTCCTCTGTTACACGGGACAGAGGGAAGCAAGATAATTGTTACGAGTAGACTACAGAGGGTTGCAAAATTGATGGGCACGGTGGATCCAATCATATTAGACGGATTACCAGAAGATGAGTACTGGTGTTTCTTTACAAAGTGTGCTTTCGGTGTTGCTGACCCTGAGGAGCATCCAAGATTAGTAGCTACAGGGAAAGAGATAGCAAAGAGGCTGAAGGGATCACCATTGGCTGCAAAGACTCTGGGTGCGCTATTGAAAGATAATCTGAATGAAGAACACTGGCAGAGCATCTTGAAAAGCGATATCTGGGAGTTAGGGCAGGGGGAGGATGATATTATGCCAGTTCTAAGGTTGAGTTATCGGCACCTACCCGTACACCTACAGAGGTGCTTTGCATATTGTAGCATGTTCCCAAAAGATTGGATATTCAAACCTGATGATCTGATATACATGTGGATAGCAGAAGGTTTTATTTATAGCAACACACAGAAGAAGAAGATTATCGAGGATATAGGAAGCGACTATTTTGATGATTTGATATCAAAGGCATTCTTCGAACCTCATAGGCATTCTAAGGCCTACAAGATACATGATTTGTTGCATGATTTGGCAGAATCTGTTTCAAATGATATCTGTTGTAGGATCGAGAGTGATGAGCCAATGAAAATTCCAGACAGTGTTCATCATTTATCTGTGATGACTACTAATCTAGCTGGACTTACCGAGCACTCATCTGTAGTAAAGCACTTGCGGACCTTAAATTTTCTATTCAAGAGCAAGTCGGATCTGAATGTTGCTGATCTTCGTGAAGTACTGGAAAAACTGAAAAGCATTCGTGTGCTTAATCTTGTCAATTGTCACATGGAAGAACTGCCTATATCCACATGCAACTTAATGCATCTAAGATACCTGAATCTCAGCAACACAGGAATCAAAGTAATACCTCATCAATTGTGTAGATTTTACCATCTAGAAATACTGATTCTTTCGGGATTGAAGCCTGATGGAGCACCTGCGAGCTTGGGCAAACTAATCAACTTGCGCCATCTAATTCAAGATCAAAAACGGTGGCGGAGCGATGATACTATTCCAATAATCTCTAAGATATCCGGCATAAGTAAACTGACTCGTCTTGATGAATTAGAAAGTTTCCATGTAGGGAAGGCGCCAGGTTTTGAGATTGGACAGCTAAAAGACCTGAGCAACCTCAGGGGATCTCTTCAGATAATGAATCTTGAGAATGTGGGAAGTAAGGAAGAAGCCATGGAAGCTAGGTTAAGTTGCAAAAGAAATGTTGTTACCTTGGAGTTGGCATGGTGTGACGCCCAACGAAGTGCAAGATGTGAGGTCACGGAGGAAGTATTGGAAGGCCTGCAACCGCATCCGCATCCGCATCTCAAAGAACTTACGATTGTTGGCTACAATGGAATCCGGTCCCCGAGTTGGCTGATGGAAAACTATTATTTAAAGAACTTAGTAAGCCTTGAGCTCCATGGCTGCTGGAAGTGGAAAGAGCTCCCACCTCTCGGACAACTTCCGTCACTCGAGGATCTTTGGCTAATTAATATGCATGCAATAGAGGAAGTTGGTTGTGAGTTCTATGGTTCGGGTGTGGTTAAAGGATTTTCATCACTGGAAGTATTATGCATAGTTGACTTTCCAGAATTAAAGGAGTGGTGTGCAATCAAGGATGACCAATTGTTTCCCCTTCTTCACACAGTCAAAATCAAAGATTACTCCAAACTGAGGGCACTTCCTTCCCTCCCACGTACACTGAAAAATCTATTACTATTGAGAGTAGGAATAACCCTTCTCCCAGCATTTCAAAAACCGAAATCTCCACTATCGGCAATCCTCTCGTCCTCGTCTTCACCTTCTTCATCGTCAGTCCTATCTCATTTGATTATCTTCAACAGTCCAAATCTGGAAAATGTTGACGAATGGTCCAAAGAAGAAGGGGAGAAATTAAGTCAGTTGTCATTTCTACGCACTAGTTATCCTAACATCTATCTCCTACTTCCATCGCTAGATTGTTTATGGATCTTTGATAGTGCTATCGAAGATGTGAAATTATCCATGTCTCTACAACATGCCTTACCCTCATAAACATGGCTAAATATAGGGAGGTGTCCATATATTACAACCCTGTTGGCGGTAACAATCTGATTCCAAAGATTTATAATAAATTCGATCAAAATAATATAAATAACTTACAGATTACAGAATATAGAATTCTGAATAGTCGAGTCTAGTGTTGGACACTATCTTCTTAAGACCAATTCGCCCTCCACCGATTGCTTCTGGAACAGTGGACGTCGGTCTCCCAGGATACAACGACTACCTTGCACTGGAAAGGAAGCAGCTTTCTAATGCCTTGATTGAACCTGAACTGTGTTGTACTCTCTTTCGGATGCAGACTCGACTCTAGAAGGAATGAACCAAGTTCTCTTCTCTGATCTTCTATTAAATTATGCAGACTGACAGCCTATTTATAGAGGTAAACAGGCTTGACGAAAAGATGCAAAACCACCGAATGGATGCACCAATTCGGATCAGAAACTAATTTATAGTTACACTGTGAAGGGATGCACCATTTGGGTCGAGTTCAACCAACTAACTGAATTGATTAACTGTTTATCGAAGGGACATACCACTTCGACCTCGAACCAAATCAGATTTGAACTCGTATCAGGCAAAAATTAAAATTGGACTTGACCCGTGCGTGCGTGCGAACCGAGCCGAGCCGGGCCGGGCGGCGCGCGTGTGTGTGAGTTAAGTTGCATAGTAACCTTTACTCACAAAATAGGTACCTCTTTTGGGGCCGAAAGCCCATAAGAAGTTTATTACTTATATACCATACTAACATTTCTCAAATATCCAATATGGTACTAAACTTCATTTTCTTTATTTTCCATTGCCATGATACCCACTTTAGAGCCAATTTTCATTCACTTCTCTTCATGGATTTGACTAAGTGAATATTTGACAATAAAGTACACTTTGAGCTAAATTAATTCCACCATTAAACCATCATTAATAATGTGTGAGCCCCACTTAAAACTTAGCTCAAAGTTAATAAAAATTCATGTCAAAAACATGAAATTACTAACAAACCCTTCCATCGGCTGATGTCCTGCACCACTTAACCAAGCTCCACTATCTGAACATTTTTGATTGTGGAGAGCTGAGGTCAATTGGAGGGCTGCGAGCTCTAATCTCCCTACGTCAATTAGAAGTTTCTCGTTGTCCAAAGCTCACCTCTTTGGCGGCTGTTCAAATTGAACAGGCAGAGCAAGAAGAGGTTGGCTTTTCATCAGTTTCCAATCTCAATCAACTACAGATTGACAACCCCTTGCTGCTCAAGGTGCTACTAAGCAGAGAAGGTCTCACTTCCCTCGTACATCTGACTGTCAAAGGTGCAAATGAGATCACGACCTTCACCACGGAGATGGAGGAGGCATTTCAACACCTCACCTCCATCCGGAATCTAAGTTTTGAAGATTGCAATAGTCTCCAATCCTTGCCGGCGTGTTTGAAGTACGTCTCATTGGAAGGTTTATCGATAAGAAATTGCCCCAACTTCCAATCATTTTTGGGCAAGGAGGTGCTGCCACCGAGTTTCCAATTCTTATGGGTAGAGAACTGCCATCCGGCTTTGAAGGAGCGTTACCGAGAGGGTGGGCCTGATCGGCACACCATAGATCACATCGGTTGCGTCTCTATCGATGACTAATTGAGGAGGAATTTCTAACCTTCGATGGCTTAACAAGGTACTCACCCAATGCCACTCTTTAATCCTCCCTGATTAATTATGCTATATATTTATAGGTCTTTAAAGAACCTTAAATAGCTTATGTTTGTTCTGGATATATATGTATCAGGGGAAAGAAAAGGATAGACAAGACCGAGGCTTATTCATGTTTATGTCCTATAATGAATGCTGAGGTCAACGAAGAATAGCAACCGAGATCTGATGCAAATTCGATCAAATCTAATTTATACCTTATCCTCACAATCGAATGTCTCCGTTAAGAGAGCCAACATGCTTAAAACTGATGTCTCCAAAGCTTTTGATAGGATGTAGTGGTTCTTCATCGCCGATTGCCTTAAGCTCCACGGAACATTGGATCACTTCATCAAGCTAATCTTGGAGTGCATTTCAATATCATCTTTAGCCATCGAGATCAATGGAGAAGCGGATGGATACTTCACCCCATCGAGAGGGCTGCGCCAAGGCTGCCCTCTCACTTTACTTATTTATCCTCAGCTCAAATACCCTCTCCTTTATGTTGAAAGATGGGATAACAAGCAAAACCTTGGCTGGCATAAGAATCTTCATAGTAGAGGTGTAAATAAGTTGAGCTTGAGCAAGCTAAGCCCAACTCGGCTCGGCTCGAGAGGGTTCTTTTTCTAGCTCGAGCTTGATTCAAGCCGGAAAAGCTAGCTCAGCTCGACTTGGGCCCAGCTTGATGAAGCTCAATAGCTCATGAGCTGGTGAAGAAGACGGGTTTGAAGCTTGGAGATGGTCGATAGGAGATGGACCATGTAGGTTCTCTAGAGCATTGTTTGAACAGAATCACATAGGAATGCTTTTCGACATAATATCCGTAAAATTCACAAACTGCATTCCACCATGAGTGTTTACAAATTTTAGTGAAGATGGGTTTGGTGGTGATAGCTGACTGGAGCTTGGAGATGGAGATGGGTTTCAGTGAAAATAGGTTTGGTGGTGGAGGTGGAGATGAATCGATAATGAAGAAGGTTTGGAGAGATGAAGTTTAGAGTGTAGGATTTGTTCTTTATTTATATAGAGCATATCAACTGTTCTTTACTCTCTGCCTTCTCATATCTGAGTTGTGCTCTAGGCTTATATATTTGTATGTTCTTTTTTTTTCTTGGTTATTTATTTATGTGTGCAAGAAAATTTGGCTTAGTTTTTCTTCCTCTTTACACTTGTTGTATGTTGAATTGCAATACCTGAGCGACTATGCAGGGATTAATGGTAGTATTAGGTCATGATATTTGGATAGTTGGAGGCTTGGAACAATATTGTTGTTTTCTTTTGTTAAAAACTTAAAGTTTGTATAAACTGTAAATTTAAACTTATGTTGTATTGGAGCATAGAGTATCATTTTTGTGTTAGATTAAATTTATAGTTGAATTATATTTTTATGTTGTATAAATTTTTTTTTATTAATGTTAATCGTGTCATGCTATCGTATTATCATATTGTGTTAATATTTTACAAATACAGGACATATTTATTAAATAGATTGCACTGGTCGGATCGTGTTGTTACTTGTTAATGATCAGGTTGTGTTCGTGTTTATCAAAATTAACATATTTAATAATCAGATCCCATTGTGTCTCGAGTTTCCCAAAAATTATATATCAAAAACAATTAATTTGTTAAATCTCTCTCTCTCTCTCTCTCTCTAATTCAAGGATGATCTAACCATCTATCTAGGGCTCCATCTGTCTCAATTAGTTATCAATTTCACTTCAACGGAAGGATAATTTGTTGGCCAATCAAGCACTGTCAAGTATTCCCATTGCAAAAATTTCCTGCAATTGGAGCTGCTGCAGGCTATCTCTAAAAATTTTTACGTGGCACCCAGCTAGTTGAATCCCAGATAGCTCATATCTTGATGGATGGACCATCGCGAGACTATTGGTGCAATGAATTCAACAAAAACAGAGGCTTATTCATGTTTATGTCCAATAATGCCGAGGTCAAGGAAGAATAGCAACCTCTTGCTTGGCGTATCTGATGCTGCAATATTGAGTTCCATTTTGTAACTGTTGCTATAGTACAATTCTGTAACATGATCGACTAGCAAAGATCCTTTATGAAACAGACATGAGGGAGGACATGTAAGGGTAATCTAGAAAGATGATGGAGAGAATATTACGGACATCCTGGATGATCTGACTTGAGTTGCCATCCGTGGAGAAGCCAAAGGCGAAGCCAAAGGCGAAGCCAAAGTTAGAACTAGTGGAGGAGTATGAGATTAGCATATGAATAATCAAGCTAGTTCATTGATAGCAAGATTCTGTTTTATTCAGTACCTCTTGAGATTAGCATTTATTTCCATTGATAGCAAAACATTTTTTTTTGACCTCTAATAAGGGTGGAAATCTATTATGATCCGACCACGGGAGTCGAATCAGTTTGGTTGAGTCGAGTCGAGTCAACTTGAGTTAGTTAGTTAATTTTATCTTATTATTTTAAATTTTAAATAAATCAAATAATATATTTATCTTTCTACGAGTAGATCATAAACATAGAAATATCCTGATCTTTCAAACCATAGGCATCTTTTTCTACCAGCAACCATCCTATCTTACAGCCCTCCATCACCATCCTTGGCCATCCGACGACCGCCGTAACGTCAATTCTTTACCGTTCTGCTCTATTTTGACCTTGCTCTATTATTTCATTTATAATATTTCATCTCACATCGGATTCTTATGGAACCAGAATATTGAAACCGTAACTCATGAAGCTTCTACCACATAAAAGTACCATAACTTTCTTACGTCCCAATCTAGTTCATAATAAAATCAGATATCTTAGCTCTTGCATCTGCTTGAGAATTAGAACATCTCAAGGCAGTTTAAAAAGAGATACTAGTCTAGTACTCTGGACATAGGCCTTTGAATTTCTTACCAGCCAAGTGGCATGTCGTTTCTGATTAGCTGGGTTCATATTTTCTTCTCCTGCAGTATTTGATAAAAGAATACCTCCTTTACTACAAATAAATAAATTTGTAGGTTTCTTCTATTCTTTACTTCCTTTACTCCTCTACTTTAAATTTGATAAAAGACTACTTCCTTTATCCCCCCCCCCCCCCAGGTTCTTTTTCATTCTTGTCTGGTTAAGAGGGCTCTGATCGTAGCCCCAAAAACACTTCTCGTGTTGGAAAGAAATATTGAAATCAGATTTGGTTTCAACTTGTTGGAAAGAAATATTGAAAATATATTTGGTTCCAACTTAAGAAGGGTGTTTGTTGGAAAGAAATATCAAAATCAGGAAAGAAGTTTTAGAATCAGATTTTATTACTATTATTGTTGATTTGGTTAATCTGTTTGTTATTTACTTTCCTTGTATATAGCAATACTATCCTAATGTGTTGGATAGACAAACTTAATTATAGAAGAGATTGTTGTAATCTCCTCCTATTTATGTACTTGATTCATGTTAGTGAGATATACAATTCCCTCATTCTAATCTTTTTACATGGTATCAGAGCTAGAACCCTAGCAACCAAGTTCTATTGCAGTCATATTCTAATCCATCGAAACCTTCATTACCCTCAATGGCTGAAGATAATCATTCTTCTTCTCATGGTGTTATTCTACCAAATCCATCAAAGGTAGGGAAAGAAAAATCCCCTATTGACCTCTCCAATCCTTACTTCATCCATCCTTCCGATCATTCTGGATTGGTTCTCGTTTCCAAGCCCCTCAATGGAGATAACTATTCCAGTTGGAAAAGATCCATGATTCGAGCCTTGAATACAAGAAATAAGCTCGGATTCATCAATGGGTCTATCTTAGCTCCTTCAGAAGCAGATGATCCTGAAGGTCATGCCATTTGGTCAAGATGTAATGACATTATCCATTCTTGGATAGTCAACACCTGTGATCCAGAAATTGCTGACAGTGTGAATTTTTATTCCACTGCCAGAGAAGTTTGGGAGGACCTCGAGACCCGATTCTCTCAGGGCAATCTAGCCCGCATATTTGAGATCCAACGGGACATCGTCCTTCACAAGCAAGAAACCACCTCTGTCTCCACCTATTACACTCGATTGAAAACCCTATGAGATGAGCTAGGGATGCATTGTGAAACACCACAATCAGAGCAACAAAAGGTAATGCAATTTCTAATGGGTTTGAATGAATCTTACAGTGCAGTCCGCGGTCAAATCCTCTTGATGAAACCTTCCCCCTCGGTTCGTGAAGCATACTCCTTCATTGCTCAAGAGGAGAAACAACGCCATCTAGGAGTTGCTTCCGCCTCCACTGAGCCGACCTCGGTTGCTGCCATGGCTGTCCGTAAGCTTTATCCACCATCATCGGGGAAGAACGAGAGGAGCGATCGTCCTAATTCTAATCACAGACGTAATGGACCCGGTTCTGGAAAGAAGCGACCCCACTGCACCTATTGTGATGCCGATGGACATTGGGTCCAAAAGTGTTACAAATTACATGGCTACCCCCCTGGCCATCCAAAGGCTAAGTCCAATCCGGGCTCAGGTTCTGCTCGGCCCAATTACTCTGCAGTCAACCAGGCGAGCTGTGAAGAAGATGGACCCAACACCACATTCACAGAGGCCCAATTAAAACAGATTATGGAACTTCTCAATAATCAAGCAGAAGGTACCCTTAATCCTAAGGCAAATGCGGTCACAAAACCAGGTTTGTCTCAATTAGCTCGTCGAAATTGGATTATCGATAGTGGTGCAACAAATCATATCACCTCATCATCAAAAATACTGCATAAAGACAAAGGTTGCTCGTTATCACCCGTATTATTACCTAGTGGAGAGAAGGCCAAAACTATTGCTAAAGGATCTATGCCTTTGAATTCTGTCTATAAATTGCATGATGTGTTATTTGTTCCTACATTCAAAGTTGATTTGTTGTCAGTAGGGCGATTGACAAAAGGTTTAAATTGTTCAGTGACATTTTTCCCTTATTGGTGCATTTTGCAGGATCTGGATACGAGGAAGACGATTGGTTTGGGTGAAATGCGTGACAGACTCTATTATCTGGTGGCATTAGGAGCAGGAAAGTCTACCACTAAACAAGCCATGTACTCAAACCAACCAACATGCAATCTCACTATCTCACCTACCGACCTTTGGCACAACCGCTTAGGGCATGTATCATCTTCCCGTTTGAATTTTATTGCCCAAAATTTCTTAAATTTTTCTGCTAATTCCAATAAATCTTGCTCTATTTGTCCACTTGCCAAACAAAGTCGTTTACCTTTTAATGTCAGTAATACTTCCTCTATTAAACCATTTGATGTTATTCATTATGATATTTGGGGTCGCTATCGATATCCTTCCTTTTCTGGTTCTCATTATTTTCTCACCATTGTCGACGATTTTTCACGTTTTACTTGGATATTTTTGATGCGATATAAAGATGAAACACAAGTGCTTTTAAAACGTTTTTTTAGTTATGTTTCTACTCAATTTGAAACTCGCATCAAAACTGTTCGAAGTGATAATGGTGGCGAATTTATCTCTCTTCGTTCTTTTTTTCAAGATAACGGTGTTATTTTTCAACATTCTTGCGTATACACACCTCAACAAAATGGGGTTGTGGAATGCAAACACCGTCACATTCTTCAAGTAGCAAGAGCATTAAAATTTCAAGCTAATCTTCCTTCCCAATTTTGGGGAGAATGTGCTCTTACTGCTGTTCATATCATTAATCGGCTACCTTCCCCAATTTTAGCCGACAAGACACCATTTGAGCTTCTTTACTCAAAACCTCCTATTTTTTCTCATCTACGAGTTTTTGGTTGCTTGGCTTATGCCACAAACATTCATACCTCTCATAAATTTGACTGCCGAGCTACACCTTCCATTTTCATTGGATACCCGATAGGTCAAAAAGGTTACAAACTTTTTGATTTATTAACACAAAAAATTTTCACAAGTAGAGATGTCCATTTTAAAGAAGATATTTTTCCTTATTCTCCAAATAATACCTATTCTCTACCCTTTCCTTTAATCCAAACAACAAGCCCATCAAAGGGAGATGATACAAGTCCCATAAGCCCATATGATCATTCTTTTGAACCCAACTCAACCACATTACCATCATTTGAACCTAACCCAACCACCTCACCACCCTCCATCGCAACTCTACCACCACCATCACACATACAACCACCTGAAATTCGTTCACACATGAACCTTCTCCCCTCTACTTCCTCCCCGCCACCACCACCTTGCCATACTACCACTATTCCCTCTACCGGAACACCCGATCCACCACCACCAACCAATATTCCTCTCCGTCGCTCCACTCGACAATCTAATCCACCTGTGAGGTTCAACGATTACCTCTGCTCTACCGTCACGCATTCTCCCTCTGATCCAGTCACCTCCTCCTCTCCAGATTCGCACAAAGGGACAAGGTACCCACTGATCAATTACCTTTCTTATCATCGCTATACACCTGCACACAAATCGTTTATTGCTTCTATCAGTCAAGAGCGAGAGCCGACCTCTTATAATGAAGCTATCACTAACCCTCAATGGCGCGATGCAATGAAGCTTGAGTTAGATGCTCTTGCTGCCAACGGCACATGGAGTCTGACATCTCTTCCAGCTGGCAAGAAACCCATAGGATGTCGGTGGGTTTACAAGATCAAACGTCGCTCTGATGGCACAATAGAGCGACATAAGGCGCGCTTGGTTGCTCAAGGATTCACCCAAATGGAGGGCATCGACTACCACGAGACTTTCTCTCCCACAGCAAAAATTATTTTTGTTCGCTGTCTTCTTGCCTTAGCTGCTGCCAGAGGCTGGCCACTTCATCAGCTTGATGTCCACAATGCATTCCTCCACGGTGATCTGACTGAAGAAATTTACATGTCTCCACCACTAGGGCTTCGGAGACAGGGGGAGGAACATCTCGTCTGTCGTCTACACAAATCGCTCTATGGATTAAAGCAAGCCTCCCGCCAGTGGTTTTCAAAGTTTTCTTCTGTCATCACTTCCGCTGGCTTTATACAATCACGAGCTGACTACTCCCTCTTCACCGAAAAGAAAGGCAAGTCCTTTACCATTCTCCTAATTTATGTCGATGACATTTTGATCACTGGAAATGATCCAAACAGAATTGCTGCCATCAAGAAGTATTTGCATAAAAATTTCAATCTTAAAGACCTTGGCGAGTTGATATATTTTCTAGAAATAGAAATCTCTGCATCTAGAAATGGGATTTTTATGTCACAGAGAAAATATGCATTAGAAATAATCAAAGATACAGGTCTATTAAATGCTGCTCCAGTGGACACTCCTATGGAAAGAGGCTTAAAACTGTCAGATAAAGATGAATTGCTTAAAGATCTAGGCAAATATAGAAGATTGGTGGGCCGCCTGATATATTTGACAGTTTCAAGACCTGATATCACTTATTATGTTCATGTCTTGAGTAGATTCATACATCAACCTAGAAGACATCATATGGAGGCAGCCTTACGCGTTGTTCGATATCTAAAGGGTGCCCCAGGTCAAGGTCTATTCTTTTCTTCAAAAAATGATTTAAAATTGCGGGCCTATTGTGATTCAGATTGGGGAGGTTGTCCTCTCACTAGACGATCCACTACAGGGTATTATGTGTTCCTTGGGTCCTCACTAATTTCATGGAAATCAAAACGGCAGAAGACTGTATCATTATCTTCAGCCGAAGCGGAATACCGCGCAATGACAGGAGCTTGCTGTGAGTTAACATGGCTTCGGTGCCTATTAGGAGACTTAGGCCTTATTCACCATGGACCTGCTTCCTTATATTGTGACAACAAGGCCGCTCTCCATATAGCAGCAAACCCAGTCTTTCATGAACGCACAAGGCACATAGAAATGGACTGTCACTATATTCGAGACAAGATTCAAGATGGTTCAATAATTACTAAGCATATTGGCTCAGCAAATCAATTGGCAGATCTGTTAACTAAACCTTTGGGAAAGGAAATATTTATACCTATGGTACGCAAGTTGGGCGTACAAGATATCCACTCTCCAACTTGAGGGGGAGTGTTGGAAAGAAATATTGAAATCAGATTTGGTTCCAACTTGTTGGAAAGAAATATTGAAAATATATTTGGTTCCAACTTAAGAAGGGTGTTTGTTGGAAAGAAATATCAAAATCAGGAAAGAAGTTTCAGAATCAGATTTTATTACTATTATTGTTGATTTGATTAATCTGTTTGTTATTTACTTTCCTTGTATATAGCAATACTATCCTAATGTGTTGGATAGACAAGCTTAATTATAGGAGAGATTGTTGTAATCTCCTCATATTTATGTACTTGATTCATGTTAGTGAGATATACAATTCTCTCATTCTAATCTTTTTACATCTCGGTCATCGGATGAAGGAGCTATCGGTTGTGGGCCTCAGTGGGAAGATCAGAGAGTGAGATCTATCTCATTTACAAGTCTTATAATGACTGGACTGACTGATGTTATTTATTTGACTTTTCTTTAATCCTCTTATGCAGCTACTCTGGAGTGAATGTAAACGCTCACAACTATGAACTTTAATGTACTCTCAAGGTCTTAGTTTAGTTTCCTTGATATGAACTTCCTTTTTTTCTTTCCAGACATGCTGTAATATGTTCATTGACATTATTCACTTGATATAAGGTCTCAATTGAAAATTTGTACAATGCTTTAAATTGATGACCTTTTCCTTCTCTTGTACATGAGACTTTCTCCAGTGAAATTGAGCTGATATTTAACACCTTGCAGTCTTTTATACGAAGGTGGTATTCTTCTTATCACGCATGATGTTGTTCGAAACAACTATAAAGCAATAAGAGATGACTGGCACACTAATTCTGATGGAATTGAAGAAGAAATTATATGGAATTATGTCATTCTTGATGAGGAACATATCATCAAGAATCCTAAAACACAAAGGGCCAAAAGTTTATTAGAGATACCTAGCGCTTATCGCATTATCATTAGTGGAACACTAATATATACTAATATTGGCTAAGATTATTACACTTCTTTAAATCATTTGCTTTATTTTTTTTCTTAATATTTTAAAGATATTCTCTATTTTGACATTTGTGTTTTATTGTAAGTAGGAACTTTGGGCTTTGTTCAACTTTTGCTGCCCAGAAGTTTTGATTTATAAAGGTTCAAAGTAGGATACGAAAATCCAATCCTCCGTGAGAATGAAAAGAATGCTTCAAGGAAAATTATGTTGGATCTACGAACGGGTAATATCTTTTAAATTTTTTTACGTTCCATTTATATTTTTAGAGATCTTAACCAATAGATCCTCGTCAAAGATCAACACTTACTCGCAAGGCAAAGTGCTAAAAAAAAAAAGGTTGTTTCATGGTCACAAAAGTTCACAATGATGGTGAATACCAATGCATGGTCACAAAGGAACCTCGAAGGTTATAATCTAGAAGATACTCTCATATAGGAAAACTCTGTTGATAATGAGCTAGAAACAAAGACATGAACTGAAATAGGATCAGTCTAATAGAATAATTTAGTTTCAAGATTAACTTTACATGTCCTCGTATCTGTTTCAGAAAGGATATTTGCTAGTCATGTTGCAGAATTGGACATTTAGCAACAATTATAAAACTGAACTCAATATTACAGCATCAAATCTCGGTTGCTGTTCTTTGTTGACCTCCGTATTACTTATAGGACATAAACATGAGTAAGCCTCGGTCTTGTCTATCCCTTTCTTTCCCCTGGTACATATATACATCTACTCTGAGCAATCTGCAAAGTGTTTTTTTTTTTTTTCAGTGGAGGAGGAATAATAAGAAACTAAGAGAATGAACAATTAAAACAATAGAAATCACCAGAAAAGTATAAGGTATTGAGGTTCTTTTAAAGATGAGCAAAAAATTAATATAGTAATATAACTATTAGAGAGTGGCGTAGGGTGAGTACCTGGTTAAGCCATCAAAAATTTAAATTTCCTCCTAAATTAGTCACCGATGTGAGCGGTGGTGTGCTGATCAGGCCCTCCCTCTACGTAACACTCCTTCAAAGCTGGATGACAGTCCACCACTAGTAAGGATTGGAGACTCAACGGTAGTGCCTCCTTGGCCGGAAGTGACTGGAAGCTGGGGCAATTTATTATCGATAAATCTTCCAATGAGACGTAGTTGAAACATGCTGGCAAGCATCGGAGACTATTGCAATCTTCAAAACTTAGATTCCGGAGGGAGGTGAGGTGTTGAAATGCCTCCTCCATCTCAATGGTGAAGGTCGTGAGCTCATTTGCACATTCGACACTCAGACCTCATCTGTCTCTTTCCTGTCGAGAAAAGAGCTTGCCTTTTTATTCTAACCTAACAAACAATTTGATATCTTGCAAGTTTCAATGTTATAGGTTCTTTTAAAGCAAATAGCACATTTATACATAATCTTAGTCTTGATAAGTATAACCGTAATTAAAACAAAAAAACTACGTCAGAGCATGTTGCTCATAATTGTAATCCATATTTCAGCTTCTGAATGTTTTACAGTTGGAGAAGTTTCAAAGATTTGTTAAAATCTCTTCAGCTTGTGAGCAGAATTAGATTCATTTTAATCTACTAGTTTTGTCGAAAGGAAAGGATATTCTTAAAAGTGGACAAATCATGATATAAAATTGCAAATATTTTAACAGAGAAATTCAATTGTGAGTATAAGGTATAATAAAGATTTGATTGAATTTGCAATTTGGACTTGTCTAATTATTGCTATTTATAACATCATCCTTGTATTTCCCTAAGGGCACATGTCATTGAAATGTTGGTACTGGCATTTCATATCAACTATCCGTTGATGTTCTTTAGCAAACAAACTCAAAACAAAATCAAACAAGATATTATACAAAATCAATAATGCACTGAAAAAAATACATATTTAACAAATGTTATATTATGCAATACAATTAATCAAACGAGCCCTCTGTTTCTCTAGAAATAGAATACATCGTTTAAATAAACATGCATCTCCAAATACAAGGAACCTTGAAGGTTATAATCTAGAAGGCATTTAAATATAGGAAAACTCAATTGATAATAAGCTAGAAACAAAGCCATGAACTAAAATAAGGACCAGTCTGATAGAATAATTTAGTTTCAAGATATCTGTTTCAGAAAGGATTTTTGCTAGTTAGTCATGTTGCAGAATTGGACATTTAGCAATGGTTATAAAATTGAATTCGATATTACAGCATCAGATCTGCAATGTTTTTTTTTTTCAATGGAGGAGGATTAATAATGAAGTAAGAAATGACCAATTATAACATTAGGTATTAAGGTTCTTTAAAGATGAACATGAATTAATAAATTAATATAAAAGCAAAGTACAAAGTAATACTCACCCTATGGTTAAGCCATCAAAAGTTAGAAAATCCTCCTAGATTAGTCATTGATAGAGATGTAACTGATGTGATCGATGGTTTGCCGATCAGGTCCACCCTCTCGGTAACGCTCCTTCAAAGCCGGATGGCAGTTCTTTATATATAAGTATTTTTGACTCGATGGCAACGCCTCCTTGCCCAAAAGTGATTGGAAGTTGGGGCAATTTTTTATCCATAAATATTCCAACGGGAGGTACTTCAAACATGCCGGCAAGCATCGGAGACTATTGCAATCTTTAAAACTTAGAGCACTGAGGGAGGTGAGGTGTTGAAATGCCTCCTCCATCTCAGTGGTGGAAATCGTGATCTCATTTGCACATTTGACACCCAGATGTCCGAGGGAGGTGGGACCTTCTCTGCTTAGCACCTTGAGCAGCAAGGGGTTGTCAATCTCTAGTCGACCGATATTGAAAACTGACGAAAAGGCCACCTCTTCTTGCACCGCCCGTTCAATTTGATCAGCCGCCAAAGAGGTCAGCTTTGGGCACCTAAAAACTTCTAATTGATCTAGAGAGATTAGGGCTCGTAGCCCTCCAATTGACCTCAGCTCTCCACAATCAGAAATGGTCAGAACTTTGAGCTTGGTCAAGTGGCGCAATAGATCAGCCGAGGGAAGGGTTGTAATATGTGGACACCTCCTTATCATTATCGATCTTAATAAGGATAAGGAACGTTGTAGACACATGGATAAGTTCACATCTTCGATGTCACTATCTTCGATCCATACACTATCCAGCGATGGACGAAGGAGGTAGATGTTAGGATAACTAGTGTGTAGATGTGACAACTTACTTAATTTCTCCCCTTCTTCTTTGGACCATTCGTCAAAATTTTCCAGATTTGGACAGTTCAAAATAGTCAAATGAAATAGGGATGATGATGAAGGAGGTGAAGATGAGGACGAGGACGAGGGGAATGCCGATAATGGACATTTCGGATTGTGAAATGCTGGGAGAAGGGTTATTCCTACTCTCACTAGTGTTAGAAATACCAATGTAGGTGGGAGGGAAGGAAGTGCCCTCAGTTTGGAGCAATCTTTGATTTCGAGTGTGTTAAGACGGGGAAACAATTGGTCATCCTCGATGGCACACCACTCCTTTAATTCTGGGAAGTTAACAAATGATAAGTACCCCAATGATGGAAATCCTTTGACAACACCAGAACCATAGAACCCGCAACCAACTTCTTCTATCGCATGCATCCCACTTAATTGAAGAAACTTGAGTGATGAAAGTTGTCCGAGAGGTGGGAGCTCTTTCCAATTCTGGCAGCCATGGAGCTTAAGATTTACTAAGTTCTTCAAATAATGTTTTTCAATCAGCCAACTCGGGGAGCGGACTCCACTATAGCCAATAATCCTAAGTCCTTTGAGATGAGGATGCGGTTGCAGGCCTTCCAATACTTCCTCCGTGACCTCACATCTTGCACTTCGTTGGGCGTCACACCATGCCAACTCCAAGGTAACAACATTTCTTTTGCAACTTAACCTAGCTTCCATGGCTTCTTCCTTACTTCCCACATTCTCAAGATTCATTATCTGAAGAGATCCCCTGAGGTTGCTCAGGTCTTTTAGCTGTCCAATCTCAAAACCTGGCGCCTTCCCTACATGGAAACTTTCTAATTCATCAAGACGAGTCAGTTTACTTACGCCGGATATCTTAGAGATTATTGGAATAGTATAATCGCTCCACCAGCATTCTTGATCTTGAATTAGATGGCGCAAGTTGATTAGTTTGCCCAAGCTCGCAGGTGCTCCATCAGGCTTCAATCCCGAAAGAATCAGTATTTCTAGATGGTAAAATCTACACAATTGATCCGGTAGTACTTTGATTCCTGTGTTGCTGAGATTCAGGTATCTTACATGCATTAAGTTGCATGTGGATATAGGCAGTTCTTCCATGTGACAATTGACAAGATTAAGCACACGAATGCTTTTCAGTTTTTCCAGTACTTCACGAAGATCAGCAACATTCAGATTTGACTTGCTCTTGAATAGAAAATTTAAGGTCCGCAAGTGCTTTAGTACAGATGAGTGCTCGGTAAGTCCAGCTAGATTAGTAGTCATCACAGATAAATGACGAACACTGTCTGGAATTTTCATTGGCTCATCACTCTCGATCCTACAACAGATCTCATTTGAAACAGATTCTGCCAAATCATGCAACAAATCATGTATCTTGTAGATATCTTTTGAAGCTGAATCTTCAGACCAAGCAGGTTCAAAGAATGCCTTCGATATCAAATCATCAAAATAGTCGCTTCCTATATCCTCGATCCTCTCCCTCTGTGTGTTGCTATGAATAAAGCCCTCTGCCATCCACATGTATATCAGATCATCACGTTTGAATTCCCAATCTTTTGGAAATATGCTACAATATGCAAAGCAACTCTGCAGGTGTGCGGGTAGGTGCTGATAACTCAACCTTAGTACTGGTATAATACCATCCTGCCCCTGTTTTAACTCCCAGATGTCGCTCTTCAGGATGCTCTGCCAGTATTCTTCATTCAGATTATCTTTCAACAGCGCACCGAGGGTCTTTGCAGCCAAAGGTGATCCCTTCAGCCTCTTTGCAATCTCTGTCCCTGTAGCTGCTAATCTTGGATCCTCATCAGGATCAGCAACACCGAAAGCACACTTTTTAAAGAAAGGCAAATACACATCCTCTGGTAAACCATCTAATCTAATTGGATCCATGGTGCCCATCAATTTTGCAACCCTCGGTAGTCTACTCGTAACAATTATCTTGCTTCCCTCCTTCCCGTGTAACAGAGGAGTGCGAAGCTTCTCCCAGACGTTCCTCTCGTTCTCACTCCAGACGTCGTCAAGGACCAGTAGGAACTTCTTTGATCTTAGCTTCTCTTCAAGATTCACTTGTAGACTGTTAAAATTCTCGATATCTCCAGGCTTAAAATTACTGTCGGCTTGCTCGAGGATCTCTCTTGTAAGCCTGACCACATCAAAGCTATCTGAAACGCATACCCACATAATTGGAATTGGAGAGAAGTGCTGCTTCACCCTCTCATCTTTGCACACGAGCTGGGCAAGAGTAGTCTTTCCAACTCCTCCGATTCCGAGAATCGGAATGACAGAAACATTTCCAACTGCATTAGATTCTGATTGCAGCACAAGGTTGATAATTCTCTCCTTCTCTTCCTCTCGACCAATCGGTTCTTCGGGCAGCAACGAGCTAGTGATGCGGCTGTTGGTGGGCAACTCCGACTTCTTGGAGCTGTCATCCAGTTGTAACAGTTGAACGAAATCCCCCACACCAGCTGCAATTCTTTCTAAATTCTCCACGACACTGCTCAGCTCCTTGACGTCCTCGTCACAAGAAAACAAGCTCCTGGCAGCAGTACGCATACGTTTGGCGACATTAGTAGAGGAGGCGGCCAAGGAGCTACTCACCTCGTCGCCGTTGGCTTTCTGTTCGAGGATTTGGTATTCAAAGGTGTCGAGCACGTCGTCAGCCTGATAGGCCGCGTCTTTGAGCCTCCGCAACCATCGGAGCAGCCACGTGTTCTTGATCTGCCGCCCCTCCGCCGCTTCCACTGCACTCTGGATCTTGATGAGCAGCTCCTCCAGCCTCTCCAGCTTGTCTTTGACGCCCGCTTGCATCTCGTAGTTTCCGACCAAGAATGAGGCGGTTCTGTTCACCAACTCACCGACGATCGCAGATCCAAACATCCCCGCCATTTCAATCCTCACAAGCAGCAGGGTGAACTCAATGTTTGAGAGAGAAGAATGAGTGAAGATCGCGGAGACTCATATAAGTCTTTGTTTGTCTCTCTCTATCTACGACTTGGGTTCCGCCGACACGCTAGCTGGGTGGCCAGAAAATTCGTGCTCCAGGACAAAAATGGCCTCATTCTATTGTGGAATTCATTGCACCTATATTCTCAAGATTGGCCACATCTATTAATATATATATATGAGCTACGTGAAATTCTCCATCTAGGTGCCACATGATGATGTTTATTAGCTGGCAAATTATCCTTCTTATCAAGTGAAACTGATCGATTTCTGTGACAGATAGAGATCATCAATTTCAGTAGGATCCTTGACAACTATAGAGAGAGAGAGAATCAACAAATTAATGGCTTATTTGGTACATAATTTATGAGAAACCCGAGACAGCAGAAGCATGATCGAAGAACCTTTGTATCACTAATTGCTTTTGATTAAGAAGAAATAAGCGCTTACAAGAAATTTCAAGTAACATCTCTCAAACAGAAAACACCATACTCTTCCTATGCAAGTATACAACCTTTCACGAAACAGAAAACAAAAGTTTTAACAGAGGTATGGCTTGTAGTTCCTCTTTTGAATGGATATTGGACTCCTTGCTCTCTTTTGTCCATGCTTCTGTTAATTACTACAATTACTTCTGTGAAGCGGAGGTAATCGGAAGAATCTGTTCTACTGTTCTGATCCTTAATATCAAAAATTTTGATGCTGAAGCAGAAAGATAACAGATATCCAGATTTTGTTTGTGCACCGATTGGAGTTCTGGGTGAATCTTGATGTGCATCTCGGAGCATGTTGTTCTCAATTGTAATTCACATTACAGACTATAAAAGTTTAACACTTCAAGCATACCCAGACAGACTATAAAAGTTTAACACTTCAAGCATACCCAGAGGTGCGTTAAAATATCTTCTGCTTATGTAAGCAGAATTAGCTAATTGCAAGCTCATAGCAAAAATTTCTGAAGGCGTTTGAATGCAGCCAAATCGTGCACGAGTTCAAACACAAGTTAAAATCACGAGTTTTGGATTGCCCATGCATTGGTATTCACCATCATTGTGAACTTTTGTGACCATGAAACAACCTTTTTTTTTTTAGCACTTTGCCTTGCGAGTAAGTGTTGATCTTTGACGAGGATCTATTGGTTAAGATCTCTAAAAATATAAATGGAACGTAAAAAAATTTAAAAGATATTACCCGTTCGTAGATCCAACATATTTTTCCTTGAAGCATTCTTTTCATTCTCACGGAGGATTGGATTTTCGTATCCTACTTTGAACCTTTATAAATCAAAACTTCTGGGCAGCAAAAGTTGAACAAAGCCCAAAGTTCCTACTTACAATAAAACACAAATGTCAAAATAGAGAATATCTTTAAAATATTAAGAAAAAAATTAAAGCAAATGATTTAAAGATGTGTAATAATCTAAGCCAATGTAGTTACCTTCAAGTTGTTTTGTATTAGTGAGAACACTAATGATAATGCGATAAGCGCTAGGTATCACTAATAAACTTTTGGCCCTTTGTGTTTTAGGATTCTTGATGATATGTCCCTCATCAAGAATGACATAATTCCATATAATTTCTTCTTCAATTCCATCAGACTTAGTGTGCCAGTCATCTCTTATTGCTTTATAGTTGTTTCGAACAACATCATGTGTGATAAGAAGAATACCACCTTCCTATAAAAGACTGCAAGGTGTTAAATATCAGCTTAATTTCACTGGAGAAAGTCTCATGTACAAGAGAAGGAAAAGGTCATCAATTTAAAGCATTGTACAAATTTTCAACTGAGACCTTATATCAAGTGAATAATGTCAATGAACATATTACAGCATGTCTGGAAAGAAAAAAAGGAAGTTCATATCAAGGAAACTAAACTAAGACCTTGAGAGTACATTAAAGTTCATAGTTGTGAGCGTTTACATTCACTCCAGAGTAGCTGCATAAGAGGATTAAAAAAAAGTCAAATAAATAACAGCAGTCAGTCCAGTCATTTGAAGACTTGTAAATGAGATAGATCTCACTCTCTGATCTTCCCACTGAGGCCCACAACCGATAGCTCCTTCATCCAATGATCGAGAAGTGTCTTTGGGTCTACGATCAGAGCCCTCTTAACCAGACAAGAATGAAAAAGGCCAGCCAGTAAACCAGAAACCTGGGGGGATAAAGGAAGTAGTCTTCTATCAAATTTAAAGTAGAGGAGTAAAGGAAGTAAAGAATAGAAGAAACCTACAAATTTATTTATTTGTAGTAAAGGAGGTATTCTTTTATCAAATTTATCGAAAAAACTGCAGGAGAAGAAAATATGAACTCAGCTAATCAGAAACAACATGCCACTTGGCTGGTAAGAAATTCAAAGGCCTATGTCCAGAGTACTAGACTAGTATCTCTTTTTAAATTGCCTTGAGATGTTCTAATCCTCAAGCAGATGCAAGAGCTAAGACATCTAATTTTGTTATGAACCAGATTTGGATCTAAGAAAGTTGTGATATTTATGTGGTAGAAGCTTCATAAGTTACGGTTCCAATAGTTCTAGTTCCACAAGAATCCGACGTGAGATGAAATATTATAAATGAAATAGTAGAGCAAGGTCAAAATAGAGTAGAATGGTAAATAACTGATATTGCGATGGTCGTCGGAGGGTGGCGGACAGCCAAGGATGGTGGTGGAGGGCTGTAAGATAGGGTGGTTGCTGGTGGAGAAAGATAGTTAGGATTTAGAAGATCATGATATTTCTACGGCTATGATCTACTCGTAAAAAGATAAATACAGATTATTTGATTTATTTAAAATTTAAAATAATAAGATAAAACTAACTAACTAACTCAAGTTGACTCGACTCGACTCGACTCAACCAAACTGATTCGACTCTCGTGGTTAGATCATAATAGATTTCCACCCTTATTAGAGGTAAAAAAAATGTTTTGTTATCAATGGAAATAAATGCTAGTCTCAAGAGGTACCGAATAAAATAGAATCTTGCTATCAATGAACTAGCTTGATATTCATATGCTAATCTCATACTCCTTCACTAGTTCTAACTTTGGCTTCGCCTTCGGCTTCTCCACGGATGGCAACTCAAGTCAGATCATTCAGGATGTCCCTAATACTCTCTCCATCATCTTTGTCATTATCGTATTCCAGCCATAGCGGTGGCTAGGAATCCGACGAGTCCCAAGATGCCAGCCGCCTTCCATCTTAACCTTCTGAACCCTCACATTTGCAATCAAATGACAAGAGTTAGCACTAAAGAAAGGAAAGAATGACCGTTCTGGAGTGGGTAGTGGATCACCTACTCGAGATTAGGGGTTAGGGTTTGGAGGGTGGCTATAGGAGAGGTGGTGGAGGAGGTGATCATTGCGTTGCTTGAGAAAACTGGCTATTACAACCGTCAGATCATAATTATTATTTTTATGCGAGTATTGAAGTATTTACCTTTGAATTTTCAAAAATTCTTAGAGATGTTCGAACATCTTCCCTAAAAAAGACCATTTGATTTAAGATTCTTCAATGAAACCTTCATGCAGCTTATGTATATGTTCATTTTAGATGATCTAAACAGACGAACATGTTTAAATTATTTTAAACACTTTTGTCAATTACATAAAATCTTCCATCTTTTATTCTAAGAAAAATGTTGTTGGTCAAAAGTAAATTAATAACAACTAACATAGTGCATGAAAAAAATTAAAACTTATGTGAATTCTTAGGTATGTTTTTATACTAATTGAAAAACGTAAGAAATGCACTAAGAAATAGAATATGTCACGCTATCGATAATAATATACAGAAACTAAAGCGTGAAAAAGACAATTACAAATACAAAAGTTTTTACGTGGAAAAATCTTAAATTGAGTAAAAAAATACGAATCTAAACTCGAATTGAAATCAATTATTAAAACATGTAGTAGTTAACAAGAAGCTTATAGATCACCCATTCATCCCCATGACTCAATCTGTATAAATCTTGCTCACTAAACTCCGCGACACACTGTTTCTGTAATAGATTTCTAAACCTCAGTAAACCTCAGTGACTCTCAAGGTTAATCTTTTCATCTCAGTGACCCTTGAGGTTGATCCTTTCATCTCAGTGACCCTCGAGATGTAGTTCTTCCAAATTAGATATAAATGCGTTGAGATGTGAGAATGATTCAGCACATTCCGTCTAAAACACAGAAGTAATCTTCAATGGCCTCCAAAAGATGATCTCAATATTGATTGGCAGCTTCTCTAAAAGATGATATCCAATTTAATATTTTACGGTATAAAAACTCTTTATATACTTCTTATAGATAAGATAAATATTTTTTAGAGATAAGATAAATATTTCTTCAAAGATTCTCCACGGATTCTCTTAAAGATAAGATAAATATTTTTTAGATATAAAAGTCAGTTAGTCAGGTCTCACATAACTCTAAAAATTATAAATTATGTGGGTGTGTTCGAACGCAGCCCAAATGTATTCGAACATAGTGACTTTAAATGTGAACGCTGTGAATGACCAATATAAACCTTTTTATGTATTAATGTTATCTCTATATATGTGAACACCTGTAGAGTGAGTTTGAACGGCTAATACAAGGTGTGAATGGTTGCAGGGTGCGTTCGCACGGCCCAGAGTGTGTTCGAACACCCTATTCAAATGGTAGAATAAACAGTTGAATGTAGAATAGTTTTACAAACACGATGTTCTCATAACTCAAATTGTAATCTTTGGTGAAAAAGGGAAAAAAAGCTAAATGGGAGAATAGATGACTTCAACATTAATGTCACAGAGCAACCAGTCTACGTGGAAGGTATCATAACTTGGGTAATGTGGATCCCTTGAATGCATTTTGAGGTAACCAAGAATTGAGCAGTCTTACTTGAAAATACTGCAACTATTGTGTTCTATTGACACAAAACTCAGAGAAAGCAAAGCTTCTGTTCTTACGAGGGGGGAAGAAAGCAAGAAAGGAATAAGATTACAGCATCATATCCACGTTTCTTTCCCCAGGATAGATATATACTCTGGCGAAGCTGCAATTTTTCTTTACAAGAGGAGGACTAGATCAGGAAGTATGAAAAATAAACAATCACAGCTTATCATTCAAGGATCAACAATAATTAGAATAATAATGCAGAAGCAGAGTATAATCAAGCAGGGATGACTGGAAGGTGGCGTAACATTTATACCTCGTTAAGCCATCAAACGTTAGATTTTTCTCTTAAATTAGTCATAGATATCGATTTTAGGAATATGAGCGATAGTTTGCCGCTCAGGCCCGCCTTCTCTGTACCGCTCCTTCAAAGCCGGATGACATTTCCTTACATACAAATATTCGAGACTCGTCGGCAGCTCCACGTTGCTCGGAAGTGTTTGGATGTTTGGGCAGTCGGTTATCTCTAATCTGCTGAAAGAAAGGTACTTCAGACATACCGGCAGGCATTGGAGACTATTGCAATCTTCAAAGGTTAGACTATGAAGGGAGGTGAGATGTCGAAATGCCGCCTCCATCCCAGCATTGAAGGTTGCGAGCTCTTTTGCTCCTTTGATTGACAGATATCTAAGGGAGCTGAGTCCTCTGCCGAGTAGCACCTTGAGTAGCAAGGGCTCGTCGACGTACAGTTGGAGATTTGAATTTGATGACATGCCCTCCTCTTCTTCCACCAACTGTTCAACTTGATCAGCCGCCGAAGAGGTGAGCTTCGGACATCCGGAAACTTCTAAATGTTCAAGGGAGACAAGGGCTCGTAGGCCTCCGATTGACCTCAGCTCTCCACAATCTCCAAGGTAAACAGAGCAGAGATTGGTCAAGTGTTGCAGTACATCAGCGGAGGGGAGAGTTGTAATATGTGGACACCTCTTTATCCTAAACCATGTTAGTGAGGGTAGGTGACATTGCAGACACACGGATAACTTCACATCTTCGATGCCACTATCACTGATCCATAAACATTCTAGCGATGGAGGCAAGAGGTAGACGCTAGGACAGCAACTAATGGATAGTATTTTCAAATGGCTTACACTCTCCCGTTCTCGTTCGGACCATTCATCAATATTCTTTAGATTCGGAGATTCCGTGAGACACAATTGATATAGAGATGATGCTGGCGATGGAAATGGCGGTCTTCGAAACGCTGGGAGAAGGATTAATCCCACACTCTTAATTTCTATATATCTCACTGTGGGTGGGAGGGAAGGAAGTGCCATCAGTTTAGAGCAATTTGTGATTTCAAGCGATCGAAGATGGGGAAACAATTGGTCGTCGTCATCCATTGCGCACCACTCCTTCAATTCTGGGAAGTCGTCTATCAGTAATGTCTCCAGTGATGGAAATCCTCTGACGGCGCCGGAACCATGGAACCCACAACCAACTCCTTGTATCGCATGCATCTCACGTAATCCAAGTCTCTCGAGTGATGGAAGTTGTCCGAGAGGTGGGAGCTCTTTCCACTTCTGGCAGCCATGGAGCACAAGCATTACTAGGTTCTTTAAATGATGGTTTTCTATTAGCCAACTTGGGGACTCTGTTCCATTATAGCCAACAATCTTGAGTTCTCTGAGATGCCGATGTGGTTGCAGGCCTTCCAGTACCTCCTCCTCTGCCTCATATCTCATATCCCGTTCGGTGTCACACCATGATAACTCCAACTTAAGAACATTTCTTTTGCTGCTTAACCTAGCTTCGCCAGCTTCCTCCTTACCTCCCACATTCTCAAGATTTTTTATACAAAGGGATCCTCCGAGCTCGCTCAAGGTTTTTAACTGTCCAACCTCAAAGCCTTGCATCTTTTCTACGCTGAAAATTTGCAATTCTTGGAGACAAGCCAATTTACTTATGCCAGATATCATGGAGACTAATGGTTTATCTGGTTCATCTTTTTCATCTGGAAAAAGTCCCCATTGAGTCCTTTTCTGATCTTCGACGAGATGGCGCAAGTTGATTAGTTTGTTCATGTTCCTCGGTAGTCTATCAAGCTCCGATCCCTTAAGAATCAGCATTTCTAGATGGTAGAATCTACACAATTGATCCGGTAGTACCTTGATTCCCGTGTTAGAGAGATTCATGTATCTTAGATGCATCAAGTCGTATGTAAATATGGGCAGTGCTTCCAAATGACAATTAGCAAGATTAAGAATGCGAATGCTCTTCAGCTTTTCCAGTACTTCACAAAGATCAGTGACATCAATATCCGACTTGCGATTAAAGAGGAAGTTTAGGGTACGCAAGTGCTTTAATATAGATGAGTATTTGGTAAGTCCAGCTATATTAGTAATCCTGACAGATAAATGACGAACACTGTCTGGGATTTTACCTGGCTCATCACCATCGATTCTAAGACAGACATCTTTTGTAACAGATTCTGCCAAATCATGCAATAAATCATGTATTTGTACCTTGCAGCCTAAAGTTGTGGATTGTTCAAAGAATGCTTTGGATATCAAATCATCGATATAGTATCTTCCAATATCCTCCAGTCTCTTCTTTCTGTTACTACGAATAAGACCCTCTGCTATCCACATGTATATCAGATCATCATTATCGATCCTCCAATCTTTTGGGAATATACTACAGAATGCAAAACACCTCTGCAGGTGAATGGGAAGGTGATGGTAACTCAACCTGAGAACTGGCATAATATCATCCTGGCCTTGCTCCAATTCCCAGATGTCACTCTTCAAGATCTTCTTCCAGTGTTCGTCGTTCAGGTCATCTTTCAGAAGCGCACCCACGGTCTTTGCAGCCAAAGGTGATCCCTTTAGCCTCTTTGCTATCTCTTTCCCTATTGCTTGTAATCTTAGATGCTCCTCGGGGTGCGCAGCACCGAATGCACACTTTTTAAAGAAAGACCAGTACTTGTCCTCCGGTAACCCGTGCAATCTGATTGGGCCCATCGTACCCAACAATATTGCAACCTTTTCTAGTCTACTCGTAACAATTATCTTACTCCCCTCTTTGCCGCATAACAGAGGAGCGCGAAGCTTCTCCCACACCGTCCTCTCATTCTCATTCCAAACATCATCAAGGATGATCAGAAACCTCTCCGATCTTAGCTTCTCTTTGTGGATCACTTGTAGACCGTTGAGATTCTCGGTGTCTGCAGGAGTGGAATCAGGGGCTGATTGCTCCAGGATCTCTCTGGTAAGCCTGACAGCATTGAAGCTTTCTGAGACACATACCCACATAATTAGAGAGAAACGCTGCTTCACCCTCTCATCTTTGCACACGAACTGCGCAAGAGTAGTCTTGCCAACTCCTCCAATACCAAGAATGGGAATGATAGAAACATTTCCAACATCACCAGATTCTGGTTGTTGCAGAAGGCTGATGATCTGCTCTTTCTCCTCGTCCCGACCGATTGGTTCTTCCGGCAGCAACGAGCTTGTGATGCGCCTGTTGGTGATCTCCAGCTTCTTGGAGCTGCCATCCATCTCTAGCACTTTAAGGAAGTCCCCCAGATCAGCAGCAACTCTTTCTAACTTCTCAACGACGCTGCTCAGCTCCTTGACATCCTCATCACAAGAAAACAAGCACCTGGCGGCTGTACGCATACGCTTGGCGGCATTGGAAGAAGAGGAAGCGAAGGAGCTACTCACCTTGTCGTCGTCGTTGTTTGCTTTCTCCTCGAGGATTCGATAATCGAAGGTGTCGAGCACGTCGTCAGCATCGTAGGCCGCTTCCTTGAGCCCGCGCAGCCATCGGAGCAGCCACGGGTTCACGATCTGCCGCCCCTCCGCTGCCTCCACTGCACTCTGGATCATCATGAGCAGTTCGTCCAGTCTCTCTAGCTTGTCTTTGACGCCCTTTTGCATGTCGTAGTTGCCGCTCAAGAAGGAGGCGATTTTCTTCACTAACACACCTACCAGAGCAGACCCCAACATCTCCGCCATCTCCTTGCATGCAGTTTGTGCGGATCTCCCCTTAATTCTTCAAGAGAGCAGTCAAAGAGGAGGTTGCAGATATAGAAGGCCTATATAGTAAGAGCTGTATGTGGGAGAACCCACCCTACAATCGATTAAATTATCCAATATGGTGGGTGGGAGTTTGCAAGAAACTAATCTATTATCACTGCAAAAATCATGATGCCGAGCCAGAGCCATTTGCGTGAAATCTCTGTAAGACCGAGATTTATTCGTTGATTACAATAAAGGCCGGAACGAATTAAATAAATAAAAAAAAAACGAAACTGACATAGAGATATGTTAAAATATCCTTGGATTGCCATACAAACAAGGGCAGTCAGGCAGCTGGTGATCTGCCCTGGAGCTGAAAGAGGCATCATCTTTTATAATTTGACAACAGGAGAAGGGGTTAGTTTAAGAAGACGCTATTTTTAAGCATGTATGGTGGCAATCGTGACTGAGTAACAGATGCTTACCATTTCTCTATCACAGACTATACTGTTGTCCCCAAACTTGGATTAGGTGTGAGCTAGGCTGGAAGAAATTGATTAATGCGAGATAAGATAAGAGCCAGTGAGCTAATCATCTTTCTTAATAGGGAGAAACAGAGAGAATAGAGAGAGTGGTCCTTCGTAGTTTTGCACCTATTTCAACTCTACAGCTTAATGTAAGGGGCTAAACAACTTTTGCCTTAGTTTATGCAGATCACTGTAGGTGCTATTTTGTTTGAGGCTAACAAAAACTCTTGAACTTGGTTATAGACCACTAACATTTTCAGTACTCAATCATCAATTTATCTCTAACTAAATTTAAAAGGTGAGAGAGGAGAGAGAAAAATAAAATGAGTCTAAATAAATTTATTTCTGAAATAACTTGAATTTGTCTTTTACAAAGTAACTAAATAAATTTATTTTTATTCTTTTGAGAACTATGAGTCATCTAGAGCAGACAGACAGAGTTTGTGATAAGTAATAAACCTGGCATCAATCTGTAACAAGCCAAAAGCTAGCCAAAGAATATATTACTTTTAACATTAACACATCCCAAGGCAACTTGGCTGGCTTAGAATTCTATCTTCCTGGTTGCAGCTTAGGCTCATGCATCTTAGGACTTTAGACATGGGAATAATCTAAAGAAAGGAGAAAGATAAGAAAGATAAGAAACTTCTCATCTAGGGATTTATCTTGGGCCTTCAAGTACAATAAAGTCAGACATACAAACTATGTTTAATCACATTGTACTGGTTAGAATTGATCTAATCTCTTCCCTGTTTATGGAAGAGCTCGTCTTTTTTGTTCTGACATGCAAAAAGTTTAATATCTGGCAAGCTTTCTATAATATAGACCTTCCAAAGAAAATAACCCATTATAAGAGAATCTTAAAGTGGACCAATCATTGTATGAAATGGATATTGCCCTTATAATGCATTCTGAGGTAACTTCCCATTAATCAGTCTTACATGGAAGTGCTGGGAAGATTTATTTCTATTGAAGGACACTCTGACAGGAAGCAACAATTCTGATCTCACCAAGGAAGAAGGCAAGAGAACAATAAGTTTTCAGGATATAGTTTAGAAATTTATGAACCTAAATCATCATTTTCAGTAGGCACTAACAGAGATCACGTCAGAAGGCTAAAGTTTATCCAGGCATATGATTTTAGAACATTTTAATAGGCTTTTAGTCATTCACAGAAGTTTAGACTCTAATCCCACTTCTCATTTTTTATCTGATCTGATCCATGGTACTAACCATGATATAACTACGACATCACCAAACAATGTTTTCACAATACAAGCTCAACATTATCAAACAAAATACCATACAAATCATTAATACACTGAAACAAACACTTGTTTAACAAATATATTAAATATTATGAAATATAACCAACCAAACAAGTCATTTTATTTCTCTGGGTAAATACAAGGAACCAAATGCCTCTGGAATGTTGCAGCAGAAGTTTTGAAGGTTATAATCTAGAGGATACTTAAATATAAGAAAACTATGTCGATAATATGCAGAAAAGAAAGACATAAACTGAAAGTAGAAGCAATTTTTAGTAGACATTAATTAGTTTCTAGATTACCCTTACATGTCCTCCCTCATGTCTGTTTCAGAAAGGATCTTTGCTAGACGATCATGTTACAGAATTGTACTCTAGCAACACTTACAAAATGGAACTCAATGTTGCAGCATCAGATACGCCAAGCAAGAGGTTGCTATTCTTCCTTGACCTCAGCATTATTGGACATAAACATGAATAAGCCTCTGTTTTTGTTGAATTCATTGCACCAATAGTCTCGCGATGGTCCATCCATTAAGATATGAGCTATCATGGGATTCAACTAGCTGGGTGCCACGTAAAATTTTTTAGAGATAGCCTGCAGCAGCTCCAATTGCAGGAAATTTTTGCAATGGGAATACTTGACAATGCTTGATGGGCCAACAAATAATCCTTCCGTTTAAGTGAAATTGATAACTTATTGCGACAGATGGAGCCTAGATAGATCGTTACAGATCATCCTTGGATTAGAGAGAGAGAGAGAGAGAGAGAGAGAGAGAGAGATTTAACAAATTAATTGTTTTTTGATATATAATTTTTGTGAAACTCGAGACAGAATGGGATCTGATTATTAAATAGATTAATTTTGATAAACACAAACGTAACAACACGATTCGACCTGTGCAGTCCATTTAATAAATATGTCGTGTGTATGTAAAATATTAACACAATATGATAATACGATAGCATGACATGATTAACATTAATAAAAAATTTATACAACGCAAAAATATAATGCAACTTTAAATTTAATTTAACACAAAAATGATACTCTATGCTCCAATACAACTACAAATTCTAACAATAACCCATCATAAATACGACATAAGTTTAAATTTACAGTTTATACAAACTTTAAGTTTTTAACAAAAGAAAACCACAATATTGTTCCCTGCATAGTCACTCAGGTATTGCAATTCAACATACAAGTGTAAAGAGGAAGAAAAACTAAGCCAAATTTTCTTGCACACATAAATAAATAACCAAAAATAAAAAAAGAATATACAAATATATAAGCCTAGAGCACAACTCATATATGAGAAGACGGAGAGTAAAGAACAAACCCTACACTCGAACAGTTGATATGATCTATATAAATAAAGAACAAACCCTACACTCTAAACTTCATCTCCCCAAACCTCCTTCACTACCGAAATTCATCTCCACCTCCACCACCAAACCCATCTTCACTGAAACCCATCTCCATCTCCAAGCTGCCGTCAGTTATCACCACCAAACCCATCTTCACTGAACTTTGTAAACACTCATGGTGGAATGCAGTTTGTGAATTTTACAGAGATTATGTCGAAAAGCATTCCTATGCGGTTCTGTCCAGACCATGCTCTAGAGAACCTACATGGTCCATCTCCCATCGAAGCTTCAAACCCGTCTTCTTCACTAGCTCATGAGCTATTGAGCTTCATCAAGCTGGGCCCAAGTCAAGCTAAGCTAACTTTTCCAACTTGAATCAAACTTGAGCTAGAAAAAGAACCCTCTCAAGCCGAGCCGAGCTAGGCTCAACTTGCTCAAGCTTGGCTCGTTTACACCTCTACTATAAAGATTCTTATGCCAGCCAAGGTTTTGCTTGTTATCCCATCTTCCAACATAAAGGAGAGAGTATTTGGGCCGAGGATAAATAAGTAAAGTGAGAGGGCAGCGTTGGCGCAGCCCTCTCGACGGTGTAAAGTATCCATCCGCTTCTCCATTGATCTTAATGGCTAAAGATGATGTTAAAATACACTCCAAGATCACCTTGATGAAGTGATCCGATGTCCCGTGGAGCTTGAGGCAATGGGTGATGAAGAACCACCACATCCTATTAAAAGCTTTGGAGAGATTAGTTTTAAGCATGTAGGCTCTCTTAACGGAGACATTCAACTGTGAGTATAAGGTATAAATTAGATTTGATTGAATTTGCATCAGATCTCGGTTGCTATTCTTCATTG
Source organism: Typha angustifolia (assembly GCF_048772165.1). Taxonomy (NCBI): domain Eukaryota; kingdom Viridiplantae; phylum Streptophyta; class Magnoliopsida; order Poales; family Typhaceae; genus Typha; species Typha angustifolia. Next base: position 4,496,400 of record NC_133239.1, read on the forward strand.
ACCTCAGCATTCATTATAGGACATAAACATGAAGAAGCCTCGGTCTTGTCTATCCTTTTCTTTCCCCTGATACATATATATACTTTGAGCAATCTGCAATGGTTTCTTCTTTTTTCCAATGCCAGGAGCATTAACAAGGAAGTAAGAAAGTGAGCAATTAGAACAATAGAAATTAGCAGAACAAACATAAGGTATTTAAGGTTCTTTAAAGACCAGCAAGAATTAATATAGTAATACAAATATATAGCATAATTAATCAGGGAGGATTAAAGGGTGGCATAGGGTGAGTACCTTGTTAAGCCATCGAAAGTTAGAAATTCCTCCTCAATTAGTCATCAATAGAGACGCAACCGATGTGATCGATGGTGTGCCGATCAGGCCCACCCTCTCGGTAACGCTCCTTCAAAGCCGGATGGCAGTTCTCTACACGTAAGAATCGGAGACTCGGTGGCAGCGCCTCCTTGCCCAAAAATGATTGGAAGTTGGGGCAATTTCTTATCGATAAACCTTCCAACGAGACGTACTTCAAACACGCCGGCAAGGATTGGAGACTATTGCAATCTTCAAAACTTAGATTCCGGATGGAGGTGAGGTATTGAAATGCCTCCTCCATCTCAGTGGTGAAGGTCGTGATCTCATTTGCACCTTTGACAGTCAGATGTACGAGGGAAGTGAGACCTTCTCTGCTTAGTAGCACCTTGAGCAGCAAGGGGTTGTCAATCTGTAGTTGATTGAGATTGGAAACTGATGAAAAGCCAACCTCTTCTTGCTCTGCCTGTTCAATTTGAACAGCCGCCAAAGAGGTGAGCTTTGGACAACGAGAAACTTCTAATTGACGTAGGGAGATTAGAGCTCGCAGCCCTCCAATTGACCTCAACTCTCCACAATCAGAAATGTTCAGATAGTGGAGCTTGGTTAAGTGGTGCAGGACATCAGCCGATGGAAGGGTTGTAATATATGGACACCTCCCTATATTTAGCGATGTTAATGAGGGTAAGGCATGTTGTAGAGACATGGATAATTTCACATCTTCGATACCACTATCAAAGATCCATAAACAGTCTAGTGGAGGAGGTAGGAGATAGATGTTAGGATAACTAGTGCGTAGAAATGACAACTGACTTAATTTCTCCCCTTCTTCTTTGGACCATTCGTCAACATTTTCCAGATTTGGACAGTTGAAGATAATCAAATGAGATAGGAATGACGATGAAGAAGGTGAAGACGAGGACGAGGGGAATGCCGATAGTGGAGATTTCGGTTTTTGAAATGCTGGGAGAAGGGTTATTCCTACTCTCAATAGTAATAGATTTTTCACTGTACGTGGGAGGGAAGGAAGTGCCCTCAGTTTGGAGCAATCTTTGATTTTGACTGTGTGAAGACGGGCAAACAATTGGTCATCCTTGATTGCACACCACTCCTTTAATTCAGGAAAGTCGACTATGCATAATACTTTCAGTGATGGAAATCCTTTAACGACACCCGAACCATAGAACTCACAGCCAACTTCGTCTATTGCATGCATATTAATTAGCCAAAGATCCTCGAGAGACGGAAGTTGTCCGAGAGGTGGGAGCTCTTTCCACTTCCTGCAGCCATGGAGCTCAAGGCTTACTAAGTTCTTTAAATAATAGTTTTCCATCAGCCAACTCGGGGACCGGACTCCATTGTAGCCAACAATCGTAAGTTCTTTGAGATGCGGATGCGGTTGCAGGCCTTCCAATACTTCCTCCGTGACCTCACATCTTGCACTTGGTTGGGCGTCGCACCATGCCAATTCCACGTGAACAACATTTCTTTTGTAACTTAACCTAGCTTCCGAGGCTTCTTTCTTACTTCCCACATTCTCAAGGTTCATTATCTGAAGAGATCCTCTGAGCTCGCTTAGGTTTTTTAACTGTCCAATCTCAAAACCTGTCGTCTTCCCTAGATAGAAGCCTTTTAATTTATCAAGACAAGTCAATTTACTTATGCTGGATATCTTAGAGATTATTGCAGAATTAGAATCGCTCTGCCAATGATCTTGATCTTCAATAAGATGGCGCAAGTTGTTTAGTTTGTCTATGCTCGCCGGTACTCCATCAAGCTTCAATACCGTAAGAATCAGCCTTTCTAGATGGTAATATCTACACAATTGATCCGGTAGTACTTTGATTCCTGTGTTGCTGAGATTCAGGTATCTTACATGCATTAAGTTGCATGTGGATATAGGCAGTTCTTCCATGTGACAATTGACAAGATTAAGCACACGAATGCTTTTCAGTTTTTCCAGCACTTCACGAAGATCAGCAACATTCAGATCTGACTTGCTCTTGAATAGAAAATTTAAGGTCCGCAAGTGCTTTAGTACAGATGAGTGCTCGGTAAGTCCAGCTAGATTAGTAGTCATCCAAGATAAATGACGAACACTGTCTGGAATTTTCTTTGGCTCATCACTCTCGATCCTACAACAGATCTCACTTGAAACAGATTCTGCCAAATCATGCAACAAATCATGTATCTTGTAGGCCTTAGAATGCCTATGAGGTTCGAAGAATGCCTTTGATATCAAATCATCAAAATAGTCTCTTCCTATATCCTCGATCATCTTCTTCTTCTGTGTGTTGCTATAAATAAAACCTTCTGCTATCCACATGTATATCAGATCATCAGGTTTGAATATCCAATCTTTTGGGAACATGCTACAATATGCAAAGCACCTCTGCAGGTGTACGGGTAGGTGCCGATAACTCAACCTTAGAACTGACATAATATCATCCTCCCCCTGGTCTAACTCCCAGATATCGCTTTTCAAGATGCTCTGCCAGTGTTCTTCATTCAGATTATCTTTCAATAGCGCACCCAGAGTCTTTGCAGCCAATGGTGATCCCTTCAGCCTCTTTGCTATCTCTTTCCCTGTAGCTACTAATCTTGGATGCTCCTCAGGGTCAGCAACACCGAAAGCACACTTTGTAAAGAAACACCAGTACTCATCTTCTGGTAATCCGTCTAATATGATTGGATCCACCGTGCCCATCAATGCCGCAACCCTCTGTAGTCTACTCGTAACAATTATCTTGCTTCCCTCTTTCCCGTGTAACAGAGGAGTGCGAAGCTTCTCCCAGACATTCCTCTCGTTCTCATTCCAGACGTCATCAAGGACAAGTAGGAACCTCTGTGATCTTAGCTTCTCTTTAAGATTCACTTGTAGACGGTTGAAATTCTCGATATCTCCAGGCTTAAAATTACTGTCGGCTTGCTCGAGGATCTCTCTTGTAAGCCTGACCACATCAAAGCTATCTGAAACGCATACCCACATAATTGGAATTGGAGAGAAGTGCTGCTTCACCCTCTCATCTTCGCACACGAGCTGGGCAAGAGTAGTCTTTCCAACTCCTCCGATTCCGAGAATCGGAATGACAGAAACATTTCCAACTGCATTAGTTTCTGATTGCAGCACAAGGTTGATGATTCTCTCCTTCTCTTCCTCTCGACCAATCGGTTCTTCGGGCAGCAACAAGCTAGTGATGCGGCTGTTGGTGGGCAACTCCGATTTCTTGGAGCACCCATCCAGTTGTAACAGTTGAACGAAATCCCCCACACCAGCTGCAATTCTTTCTAAATTCTCCACGACACTGCTCAGCTCCTTGACGTCCTCGTCACAAGAAAACAAGCTCCTGGCGGCAGTACGCATACGTTTGGCGACATTAGAAGCGGAGGAGGCGAAGGAGCTACTCACCTCGTCGCCGTTGGCTTTCTGTTCGAGGATTCGGTACTCGAAGGTGTCGAGGACGTCGTCAGCCTGATAGGCCGCGTCTTTGAGCCTCCGCAACCATCGGAGTAGCCACGTGTTCTTGATCTCCCGCCCCTCCGCCGCCTCCACGGCACTCTGGATCTTGATGAGCAACCCCTCCAACCGCCCCAGCTTGTCTTTGACGCCTTCTTCCATCTCGTAATTGCCGGACAAGAAGGAGGCGGCTTTGTTGACCAACTCACCCACGACTGCAGATCCAAACATCTCCACCATCTCCTTCTCGCAAGCAGCTGGATGAATTCAATGCTTGAGGGAGAGGACTGAGAGAGAGCCCAGAGATTCCAATAGAAGACGTGGGTTGTACGCCTACACTCTTCAGGTGGCCACAGAGGCACAGACTATTGTTGAATTTATTTCACCAGTAGTCTCGAGATGGTCAACATCCATTAAGATATGAGCAATATTTTTGTTTCTTTTTCTTTTTCTTTTTTTTTTTTTAAATGAGGAGCTATATTAGCTCATGAAACTTACCCTAGCTAAAGTAGCGAGGTGTCAAGAAAGAAAATTTTACGCGAATCTGGGGGATAGTGTAAAAGCCCAGAATTTTAAAACATAAAGAAAGAAATAAATAATAAAATAAATATGATTATTTAGATAATGAGAAATTTTATTTTATTTCTTATATTTTAGAATTCAGATTAAATTTTTAGATATATATTTAAGATATTAAAATTTCTATTCTTATAGAACTCTTATTATATTTTTATAATTATAAAAAGAGGGCCTAGAAAAAAAAAATACTAAATAGAATTTTAAGATAGAAGGTTGGGGCGGCGTTGTAACAGTTCTACAATAATTAAGTTTAAGTACTAGTTGTATTTTTAATTTAACAATAACCCCATCATAAATACAATATAATTTTAAGTTTATAGTCTATATAAACTTCAAATGGTTTGAACAAAAGCAAACAACAACATTGCTTCAAGCCTCTAATTGTCCAAATATAATGAACACTAGCATTAACTAGGAGTGTAAATGAGTCGAGCTTGATTGAGCCTGGTTCTAATTTTGTTTGAATTGAAATTAATTTTGAGCATAGATTTATGATCAAGCTTGAGCTTAAACGAGCTGCTCAATTAGCAATTTCAAGTCAATTTTGAGCTCGAGCAAGCTTAAATTGATTTAGGCTTTAATCAAGCTTGAAATAAAGTCAAATTCAACTATAAAGATATAAATATTACTAAAATACAAATTACAAGCAAAAGATCAAAAGATTTAATAGTATATTACTCATATATATATATATATATATATATATATATATATATATATATATATATATATCGAACCTTATTGACCAGACCTATCGAGTTGGCTCGAGATCAAGCTCAGCTCAAATTTAATTTAGCCTAGTTTAAAGATCAAGCTCAACTTAACTTATTTCAAACCGAGCTTGATCTAGCCTTATTGAGCTAAACTCGAACCTACCAATAGTTAACTCTACTAATGCAGCAGACAGAGGTGTTAGAGAGGTGGGAGAGCCATTCAAGACAGTCTCCAACTCCAACAATGCCCTCAATTGACCAATCAGTAAGTAGACTACATCCATACAGTCACTAAATGCACAGATTTGCCTGGAAGCATTATAGTGAGGCACAAATTTATTAAGTCCTTACACAAAGAGCCAGGGCTTCACCCATCCTTGCATTCCTGTGGTTTGTAATATGGATGGACTTAGCCAAAATGAGTGGGTGGGGAGACTCCCAGGAAGCAATACCCAAACCCTCATTTTGGCTTCCCCACCAAGCAACATCAACCAGAACAGTGACAGAACTGGGGGAAGGAAGTCGGAAGTCCGGACTAGTAGGATGGGGGAACAAGTCTGTGGCTGGCAAGCAGGAAGGATCACAGGCACAAAGGGTTTTGTCCAGATGGAATTTATTAACCAGATAAAGCCTGCAACCAGGCACAATTGTTTGTGATCCGAGTTCCACTGCAGCTGGGATGTATAGCTAAAACACGCAAATAACAGAAATTAAGTTCAAATTACTGCAAGATAACCTCCAATTCCACGAGATTGGCACATCTTTCCCAATAGAGAAGAGATAAAGAGTGCATATATTTCTAGCGGAGAGAGAGAGAAATGCCAAATTATAGTATTTATTGTTGTGCAAAGTAGCCAAATGGGTGAGGTAAGCGAAAGCAAAATCTGTCCCTCTTAAACAAATCCAAATAGAATAGCAATAATTGGGGCAAACCAAATATTAGCAAAACTAATATCAATATTAATATGAGAATTCCAAATCTAAGATGCTAGTTATAGAGAACTCCTAATACTCATGCTAATCACCAATTAGAACTCCAAATATATATAAATTAAGAATAAGAGAGAACGAAAGATAAGATTTACGTGATTCGGTGACATGTCTACATTCACGGGTGGTGCAAAGCTTCAATCCACTAGTAGAGATGCAAATACAAAGTTTTTCCCTCTTTATTCTCACAAAGCCCTCTCCTTTTGTAAAATGCCGACTTTTATAAGATCCAAATGCAAGGGTTTCTAAGTCTCTAATAGAGATGCAAATAGATGTGTGCTCTCTCAAAGTCCCTTACCTCCTTACAAAAGCCCTCTCCCTATATTGCTCTACACACACAAATCCTAAAACCCAAACATTAGTATTTATAGTGCTGACTCAAATCAGCTGAAAATCCCACCTGGCGTTCAAACACCCACGAGTCCCGTTCAAGTGCTTGAAGAGTACAAATCCTCTCAGGAGAATGCATTCGAATGCCTCTAGGATCCATTCGAACGTCTGCATAATACAACTCTAGACTTCGCGTTCGAACGCCTTTGTGCACAGCTTCTGGAGGCTTTGTGTTCGAATCGACTAGACATAGAAAGTTTGTAAACTACTGAAAATTGAGTTTAGTCAAACTTCAATATGATTCTCTCATATCCATCCTGATCTGAACTCCAAACTACCCTCACCTGCGCAGCACGAGATGACTTTTAAGAACTGGTTTGATGACAGTTGAGCTAATACGGGATTAGAGTGAACAAAAAAAAAAAAAAAGGAGTCTTCTTCCCCAATAGTCGGGCTGCTACAGTCATAGCATTGCTCCCTCCCCCTCCAGAGAAGGATCTAGAGCCGGAAACTGCCTCACGAGAGCATGGTAGTCCTCCTAATTAGCCTCATGCAGCAAAGAGTTTGCCCACTGAAGCTAGAATTTGAGAAACTGCTTTGTTTCCCTTTTTGATCAAGCGTCATAGTAAGATTTTCTTGGTTGCAGCAATGATTCACCCTCAATGTCTACCCGACATAAAACAGCCTGTGCTTGGATGGACGGACCTAGGCGAAGCTTGAGCTAGGGGACACATGGAAGACAGTAGTATCTTTGAATTCGGAGAAAGGAGAAGTTTGTAGGCGATTGTGCCAATGTGAGATAGGACGGTTTTGCTGAAAGCTTGAAATTCTGCTGGAGTCCAACTGAAGACTGTCGGTGTGGTTGTAATTTGATATTAGACCAAATCTCCTTCAGAAAATTCCTTAGTTGTCCTCTTCTTATCAGCAAAGAAAAACTTCATTTTACCTTGGGCCTTAGTTAATTCAACCCTGAGCAATGCTACTACCTGATTCCTTTTAGTTAGGCAGGCCTCCAGAGCAGCTAAGGGGCAACTGGCTCGACAGAGAGTGCAATTTTAGGTGGTGGGTATCTATAAAGTGGTTGGAAGGAAGTAATCTTCAAGATGCGACCAGAGAGAGCATGATTCCATCTCTTGGGCCTTGAGCTCGTAATGGCATTTGAGATATGATTCCAAACAAGCCTCCACTCTTTCAGTTTGCCCATTATATTGTGGGTGGTAAGCCATTTAGAGGTTTAAGGTAATGCTTAAGTAAGAAAAAAGTTCCTTCTAAAAGCTGCTGATAAAAATATAGCCTCTTTCTCTGACGATGGACTCGAATAATCCATAGAATTTATAAATGTGATCCAAGAACAATATAGCCACTTGCTTTGCAGAGCTGTGAAAGGATATGAGGGGGGCGAGGAAATGAGAATATTTGCTGAGTCTGTCCACCACTGCAAAAATGACCTCTTTGCTATAAGAATGCCCATGCTTATGTCTTTGATAAAGATTCCAAAATTTAGTGAAAATGATAATGCAATTCTTTAATCCAGAGCCAGTAGAAGAAACTGTTTGATTCTTTGGTAAGTGGCCTGCAGTCCTGAATACCAGCCAGTTGTAGAGGCTTGTACAATTGTAAGGACTTTAGTTCTGATGTCAGTAGTCGTACCCAAATAGATTCTGTCATGGTATCTTAGTAATCCTTGTGACAATTTGAAGTGGGCATGCAAATTGGAGATGGATAATTGAGGCAGGACTAAGCTATCTTGTGCATAAGATGCTAGAACCTCTTCCAACCAAGTTGGTGTAACCACAGTGATAGACAGCAAGTGAACCATCAGCTTCAGGCAAAGCGCGAGATCATAATTAAAAGACAAGTAATTTGGTTAGCATTTTTCTATAACACATTATGAATTCTCTGCTCCAAATAATATTTTACACTCTCAAGATCAGTGTGGATAATGATATGATTGCCATCCAAATAAAATTTTCATTTGGAGACAGGCAGCACAATAGCCAAAAGTTCTTTTTCATAGGTAGAGTGGGAGAGGAACTTACTACCTGATGTTTTACTAAAGTAGGCAATCGGTGGCAACCTTGCAGCAAGCAAAACAGCTCCTACTCCAGTCCCACAAGCATCAGTTTCAAGTTCAAATGGTTTAAGAAAATTTTGGAAGTGCTAACATTGGAGTGGATGTCAAGGCCTTTTTGAGTAGTGAAACTGATTCTTGAGATGCTGTGGTCCAGTGGAGGGCATCCTTTCAAGAGATCAGTGAGTGGTCAAGACATAAATTCACAGTTCAAGACAAACTTCCTGTAATAGCCAGTCAAACATTAATTCACATCTCACATTTTTTAAAAATAGGCCACTCAAACATGCATTGAATTTTTGAAAGATCTTCTGCTACTCTATCTTTAAAGATAAGATTTCCCAAATACTCAATGGTTGAAATAGCAAAAACACACTTGGATTGCTCGGCAAATAGCTTATGTTCCCTCAACGGTAGGAACACTCGTTCTAAATGACTTAGATGATCTGATAATGAGCTGGTGTAGAGTATAATATCATCAGAAAAATACCTGTGACAAATTTTTTGAGGAAAGACTTGAAGACATCATTGGAAGGTTGTCGAGGCATTGCAAAGGCAAAAAAAGCATCACCTTTGAACTTAAAATGGTCATGGTGGGTGAGAAAAGCTGTCTACTAGATGTCCGTAGGAAACATTTGAATTTGGTGATAACCTGACCTCAAATTCACTTTAGAGAAGACTTGTGCACCATGTAATGTTGTGCAAAATACTCAAATGGGTGAGAAAAGCATAAGCAAAACCCTTCACCCTCGAACAAGCCAAATAGAATAGTAATAATTTGGGGCAAACCAAATATTAGCAGAGCTAATATCAATATCAATGTGAGAACTCCAAATGCCCCCGTTCGAACGCCTGTAGAAACAGTTGCTCTCGGGTTGGCTCACGTTCAAACGTGGCTAGGCCATTTGAACGCCTGCATCACCCAGTCTTTGTCTGGGAACTACGTTCGAACGCCCTCAGGGCCCGTTCGAACACACTAGCACATCAAGCCTACAAAATATTGAAATCTGAGTTTGAGCCAAAGATCAACATGTGATTCGTCCAAAAGTTCATTTATAAGAGGAATAAGGTATTTATCTTTGATAGTGAGATCATTTAAGTTCCGATAATTAACACATAATCGCCATTCGCCGTCTTTTTTTCTTAATCAGCAATATAGGCGAAAGAAGGGTTGTGTTTGCTGAATCACACCCGATTGGAGAAGTTTTTGAACAATGTCCACCGTTGTCATTTGAGCAATCAAAAGGATGGGTCTTTGATTAGATGGAATTGCATCCGATTTTAAGTGAATATGGTGATCATGAGATCTGATGGGAGGTAATTACTCTGGCTCAGCAAAGACATCTGAATATTTGAGAAGCAATTAAGTTACTTAGGTGCGGAGAGAAGTGTGGTTTGTGGTGGCAGCTAGTGAGATGGAAAAAGAGCTATCCAAGCCAAGCATAGTGACTTTCATCATCAATTTGTCAAAGGAAGCACCTGAAATAAGTTGACAAGATCAATCTAAAATCCTTCCTATCAAACAAATTGTTTCTCCATCTCGCTGAAATTTAACTTGGAGTTTATCAAAGTCAAATAGAATTGGACTAAATTATTTCATCCAGTCAACTCCTAACACCATGTTACATCCCCCTAATTGAAGAATTCTCATATCAGCACTCAATGTGTAACCTTGCATAGTCCAAGTTAAATTACTTCAAACTGAAAAGCTAACCACCCTTGGCCATTTGTTACCGTGACTTGTAAAAGAGGAGCTTGCTCTAGCAAATAGTAGCCTTCTGTAGCAATTATTGGATCAAAGAAACTATGCGTACTATCAGTATTGATTAGAATGTGAAGTGGTTATTATTCACAAGGCCCTGAATTCGAATAGTGCTAGAAGAACAATGACCAGCTAAGGCGTGCAACGAAATTTTCGCGGCGGGTGTTGAATCTTTAGAAGAATCTACTATTGTGAGCTCTTCAAATGCCTCCTCAACCTCTTCGGTGTCCAAGTTCATCGTAAAGATTTGATATTTAAGATCTTGTTTTGGTTTGAGACTAAGTCCTGAACTTGACTAGTTGGTCTCATTTCTTATCAGATTAAGAGTTCCTAAACTCAAAACAAACAAAGCTTAATGCACTTGTTCACCTTCTCTAAACCTCATCACAACTGTGATATAAACATTTATCTTTTCTAGCTTTCATTTTAGTGAAAAATAGCTTGTGTATTGGAACTGATTCGGTAGTGGGTTCAACGATATTAGGCAGAACAGAAGGCTGCAGAGTGGCTTTACTAGCAGTAGGATGAGCAAAAGAGTCGCACTAGAATGAGAAGAGGATCTGTGTGGGAGGTAAATTCTAAGCCCCTTTAACTTTAGGAATATCTTTTTTCTACTTTGGATTAATATACCTTAATCTAGAATGCCAAGTAGAAACACTATTCATTAAGATTAAATCTTATAACAGTAATTTGACTTAAGTTATTTATAAAAAACTCTTCCCCACTTCCTACTACGGTTCCTCCTTCCTACTACGGGTGTAAGCGAGCCGTCTCCAACTCAGGCTCAACTCAAAATTAATTTCGAGCGGGCCAAACCGAGCTCGAGTCAAATTCGAGTCTAAAATGAGCCTATTATTAAGCCTCATTTAAGTCGATTTGATTTGACCCAAGCCGATGGAGGAGGACGAGGCGGCGGCTTGGTGAAAGAGGACGAGGCAGCGACTTGGAGAAGGAGCAAGACAACAACGAGGTGACGATTTGGAGAAGGAGCAAGACGACGATGAGAGGATAAAGAGGAGGTGGGTTAGAGAAGGTGGAGGAGGAGCTGGGTTAGAGGAGGAGGAGGAGGAGGAGGAGGGTAAGTTGATGGAAGAAACGAGGAAAGAGATATTGCACTCAGATCTAGCCGAACCGAGCCTATTAAGCTGAGCCTAGCAAGCTAGCTCCACCTCAGACTCGATTCGAAATTATTTTTAAGCCATTAAACGCAGCTTAAGCTTAGCTTAGCTCTAATCAAGCTGAGCCGAATTCGAGCTTTAGTCGAGCTAAGCCCAAGTCAATTCCTAGCCGCTCGTTTATTTTGACAGCCCTACTTCCTATCACTCATCTATCTCATTTTACAACCGAAATGTTTCAACTCAATTTTTCCCCTTCCATTTTTCTCTTTCCTACAATCCTACCACTCACCTCTCAATTTTTTACTCAAGTTTTTTTCATATTCTAGGAAAACCATGGTGTTAATATTCATGTGAGAACCAAGTTTTAAGAGCAAATTAGTAATTTTAACTAACAAAACAGGTCTTAATATTTCTTAACCATATTTTAAAAAATTTTAATTTTAACATTCAAAATGGGTATTAATATTTGGTAACCATGTTTTAGGAAAAGTGAGTATAACATGTGAAAACCAAGTTTAAAAAGCAAAACAGTAATTTGAACAATCAAAACGGGCATTAATATTTCTCAACCATGTTTTAGGAAATTCGGATATATCATTTGTAGATCAGGTTTAACGAACAAAATAATAATTTTACCGGTCAAAACAGGTGTTAATATTTCTTACCCATATTTTAGGAAAAACGGGTATAATATGTGAATATTAGGTCTAAAAGGTAATAATTTTAACAATCAAAATGGGTGTTGATATTTCTTAACTATATTTGAAGAAAAATGAGTATAACATGTGAAAGTTTAAAGGACAAAATAGTAATATGGATGGTGTAATTTGAGGGTCCAATAAGTAGCCATTCCAAAACTAAAAATAAAAATATATAGTCAATGGCAAAATAACAGAGAATACATTAAGGGTGAAAACGATTCGTATGCAAATCAGATAGTACTCAACTTACATCAGGATACATATATTTTACTCTGGATATGAATTTGAATACGTATATTAGACCGATAGCAAAATTTAAAACTATATCCTAACTAAACGAATACGAATATTTTTCTAGCATAGATTAAATATTAAACAGATACGAATATGAACCGGATATGAATTGGATATTAAATGATACAAATACAAACCGAATATTAATTAAATCTTAAATGGGTACGTGTACAAACCGGAAAATAATCAAATCTTAATCGGATACGAATACAAAATGAATCTATTACTAGTATCTATACATAAAAGAGGAAAACACACAATATCAACTAATAAATTCACTGCAAAAACATAAGATGCACACTAGCATCCATACATAAGATTTATGATTATGTACTCTACACATCTATTGCACAACATATGTAATATTATGAAGAATATGATATATCAAATAATGAATGCTCATTTGGTAAGATGCAACTTCTACACATCTATTGCAGTCTTACTGTCTTAGAATTAAACTAAAACATTTCATAACATACATGCTTAGACCTTTCAATAAATCCTGTCCAAATACAGTGACATTCAATAAGAATTAGACTTGTACTAGGATGGAAGTAGGAAAGGCCCTCAAAGAGTTGGAGCATATGCAAAACCTGGTGGAACAAGTTTCCTTTGATCCTGCATAGTAAACAAGGATATCAGATAAAGTTTAAGATATGGACATATAGAATAAAGAAAGAAGCAGAGTATTAAGGGAAGGCGTAGTTAAGAAACTACAGAATGTTACCTTAGTTGAGGGATAGACTTGAACTGTTTTAGTACATAACCATTGAAATGATTATTTTCAATGTTTCTGGAAAGATGAAATCAATTAGCATCACAAAGTGCACGAGAGGGATGGAAAATATCCAATTACATTGAACTTTGAATATATGTGGCTTACAGAAGAATAAAAAAAATCAAAGACATGCACACCGAAATAATTCTGCAGATTATGCTTACACAGAATGAAGGTTTGTCAAGGATCTAAATGAACTTGGAAGATCACCAGTAAAGTAATTGAATGACAAGTCCCTGAAATATTACCATGAAGAAACTAAAGAATTAGAAGGAACTAAAAGATCCAAAAGCAAACTTAGGACAACTTGAAATAACTAAGGAATAAAAAAACCTTCAAATTCATAGGTTCTTTTCAAACAGATTTAACAAAACATAAATATATATTTAGGTATGTGAGAACTTTGTCCTTAGAGCTGCACATCACATTCAATGAAATAAAAGCGTGGGATCCCACAATGTTTCTGTACTTTGCATGTCCATGAAAACATTGTCAATTGGTCCAGAGAGGGTGTTGCTGCTGACATTGCTGCACCATAAGAAGAAATTAGATCAACTCTAAGATTAAACTTCTTCCTCAAACCCAAACAGATAATTGCAGCTAATAAACTCACAAATTCTTGAGAAACTTTAACGAAGCCAACGATGGCGGAATGTTGCCCATGAACTTATCTAGCAAATTTTCTACATTCGAAGACCACAAACACCACCATGAGCCAACAACAATACCCAAATTAATACCTAAACAAGTACATAAAAATATAAATTTCAAGTCCTTAGAAGTGAATTCACAGTTCTTTGAAAGAAAAGGAGGATGGAATGTTTGAAGGCAAGAACCCATCAACCCCCAAACCTCTGATATTACTGCACTTGACAAATGAACTTAAATTAGCTATTCCAAAACCATATCTTATGGTGTCAAAGTTGTCGGACAGCTGGATACGGCGGATCATCAATGAGAGTGAAGGAGAGAAATGGGGATAGCATCTCAGTCGTCGGAATCGTCAAAGGACTAACTGGCAAAGTTGTCGCGTAGCTGAAGTGGATGGATCATTGGAGAAAGTGAGGGAGAGAAATAGGGATGGCGTCGAAGAAAGTGAAGGAGAGAAATGGGGATGGCATCAGAATAGTCAGAATCGTCGGAGGACTAACTAGTAGAGCCATTGGACAGCCGAAGTCAACAGATCGTCAAAGAAAGCAAGAGAGAGAAATGGGGATGGGTTTGAGAAGTGGCGGATGGTGATGGTGAAGAGGGCTTGAGAAGTTAGGGTGAGGGGTTTTATCTTAACGGGTCGAGTTGGTTTCTAAGAGTAGGATATTTGTTAATATTGTATAGCATATGAGTAAACGAATATCTGACTGTATCCATATCCAAACAGATAGAGTATACCATATGCAGATCCGGATCTGAATATTTTTATAAATTGCGATCCGTATCCGTATCTCTATCAGGGTCGAGTAAGTTATTTTGACTCGTATCCAACCCAATCCTACTTGGATAGCGGGTCGGATCGGATTAAATCTCCTTTTTCACCCCTATATTGCATACATAGAAGGGTAATATATAATAAATAGAATATCTAGCAAAGTTTTGATGAAGCATTGCATACCAATCAAACATCGCATAGCTACCTTTCCAGTATTGCATACGTAGCAATGATCTCTCTAGCATTGCACACCCAATGGTGACCTCACAAGCATTGGACACTACAGCGACCTCTCAAGCATTACATACCATGCCCTATAAGATATTGCATATATATAAAAGGATAATGCATATATAGAGTGTGATATTTTAGTAGTTCATCTCTCATCAATCTACTTTATATCTACAATTGTTATAAAAGACAACATTTTTTCTCCTTCTTTATCTTCATCTATCCCATTGAGTTCAAATTCATAAAATCGTCATGATTCAAAGAGTCTCCTTTGCACTGCCTACAGGGTCACCATTTTGCAACCATTCAACTAAGCGGACCCAATAATTTAGAAGGGAAAATTCACAGACTACTCATTTGTACACTAAATTAACAATCACCAGCACCATAGTCACAAATCAGTGAGGCAATTTACTCATCTAGATCCATGTGGAACCAAAGTTTTGAAACCATAGAATGTAAGACAATCTATTTAATGGAAGCAATCATATCTCAAAGATACCAATGATGAAATAACTGGAGCTTGTTAGCTTCATCCTAAGATAAATTTTAAGCAGCAAATTATTAAAGACAAAAACAGCAAATGATGCCATAAGCAACAGAAACTGATTGTACCAACCAGAAATAAAAAGCTGACATAAAGAATCACTAAAAAAAATGACATTTTAATGGTATATGCACACCAAGATTGTAACATCACGTTCCAGTTAAAAAAAAAAAAAGCGAGCACACGTGCCCGGCACATGCGCTGCCTTACCCTTTCCCCCTCCCTTTCTTCTTTTCTTTTTTCTTCTTTTCTTTCTCTTCTTTCTCTTCTTCTGTTCCCCCAGCAGCCGCCACTCTCTCCATTTTCTCTTCTCGCGCGCCGGAGCGTCGCTGGAGTTTGCCATCTCCGTGTATTAACTTGTCGATAAATCTCCTTCCAACTCATGAGGTTAATTTGGGTTAATAATTTTGTTAGTGCCTTCTCTCTTCCTTCTTCCTCATTGTCGGCTTCATCGGGTGATTAGTCGGCCAACGTCTTCGTGCCTTCCCGAGCTGGCCCCGACAGCTTCACCTACGCAAGAGGGAGTCATTAGCACCTTGCTTCGAGGCTCTCATAGCCTGGGAAACGGTGTGGACCAACTCCATGGCTACCGGCCATGGAGGAGCCTTTCCTCTCACCACCGGCCACCTTAGCTTGCCACTCGTGCATTCTGCACACTCCCCTCGACCCTTTCATCCTTCTAGCATGGGTCTTTCATTGATTTTTTTAATGACTCGCTGATCCGCTCCCCTCGTCGCCATTGAGCTCTCCCCTCCATGTCAATCATGCTTTCTCCCTGGTCGGCACCTCGTGTGCCTTTTCCCTTGGCCGGAGAGAAAGGCCGGCAAGTGAGTGGCCCGACTGTCGGTGTCGACAATCGCTGACAACCACTCCCTTCCCGACATGCCTAAATTGAGGATAAGAGGTTGGCTGTGAGGTTGGGCTAGGTGCAGCCCAGCCCATCTCAGGCTTGGGTTGGGTGCGGCCCAACCCATGTTGTTTGGGTTGGGCTGTGGCATAGTCCAAGAGGCTTTTAGGCATTACAAGGTTAGTTCCTTTAGGGTCTTGAGCCCAATCTGATGGACTTATATTGGACTCTTGGGCTTTGCAGTAGCCCAAGTAAAGTAATTACTCCCTAATTATTTAAAATTACTTTAGTCATGTTATTTAATTATTGTTGGCAAACTTGAGCCTTAATATTAATTATCAATAAGGAATGGTAATGTTAGATATAGTAATTGCCATTAATTAATATTAATAAATGAGGCAATAGATGAGAGTACTACTACGAATTGGTTTAATGGGAATTTATCTCTAATTGGAGTTTGATAACTATATTAGATGCCGACTATATTCAATAAAGTAAATTAACCCAATGTGGTATATTTTATTTATTTTGAATTGACAGTAACTAGTGAAACAGTAAACATAATGAGAATTATATTAATAACCGTTAATGGTGCATCAGACCGTCATAATTAAAATACCAACACTATTGAATTAATAAAGGTAAGAATTTTTGGATGGACCTACTCAAACCTATATCCGATGTCAGTAGGGTTATTTAATTATTTAGTAGTAGAATTGTTATACTCATGTTTTATTACTTTCATTATCGAGATGGACTCTGTGCTATGCAAGGATGATCCGTAGCGCGGTTGAAGTTGATTAACTTGAAAACTTGTCAGGCAAGTAAATCCTCCGTAGTCTAAGAATAATGTAACATTGATGTGATGTTGACTCTATAAATTCATGATATGCAAATCACATGTGTGCAAATAATTTATTTATTGTTCAACATTATCATATTTACTTTACTGCTTCATAATTATTTACAGATTGTTGGTGCATACCTGAGTATGATAACTTTGATGTACATGACATATAATTGATGATGTGATCATTATATTACTTGCATGTATTACCACGTAGTTAAGTCTGAACTAGGCAGTGCCCCTCACTAACTCAACCCGAGGTTAAGGATAGAGTTCATTGTATAGTGCCTATGAGATAAATAGTCTACGTCTGAGGTCATTAGCCTGAGTGGCATTCAGGCGATCACACTGCCCTGTCAGAGACTAGACACTAATAATATAAAACTATGATTGAGAGGTAGAGATATTAGACCTAACGATACCTGATAACGCAGAATCATGACATCCATTGATGAGCTTGAGGCTCTGGACTATCCTGCTATAGGCGGTGATAATTATAGAGAAGGAGACATGGGCTTACAACTGGAGTCCTTAGTCTGTTGGCCACAGACAACCAGTTATATGCAGCGTCGCCAGGTATGTACAAGCGATAGTACCACAAGATGTCTATCCCTCCTCGATATATGAGATAATTAGTAAGCATGTGTTTATGATGTGATGGATAGCTCGATAAGCATATTATGATGATTTATAACTATGGCTCTATGGAAGCATGAGAGCAAAGATTTGATAGTTTAAACAATACATATCATGTATTCCCTTATTATTATATATGAGTTGTTGATATGGACATGATAGACATATTACATTAATGCATTATTATGATCATGTTGTTATACATGCATATTTTGTAACATCTTTCCTTACACTATTTTTAGACTGTAGAACTGTATACTTGTTGGGCTTTATGCTCACCACCTTCGGTGAAAATGTTTTCAGATTAGTTGATGACCCTGAGTTTGCAAGGAGCTAGTAAAAAGTTGTTCATAATCTCTTTTATCTAGTTCACTGTGATACACAGGTATTTACCATATTTAAGTTATATGGATATGTATTTTGAAGTTTGTTGTGGCTTATGGTATTTTGGATTTCTTTTGTTGTATTATTTATAGAAATGTGAAGTCTTTATTTTGTTATTATGTAGAAACTTAACCAACAGCTCACGTGAAAACCACATGGGTTCCACCCATGTGAGAGGCACATGTATTTGGTGGCGAATGTTTCAAAAATGATCAAAGCTAAATTACCTAACTTGCAGGTTTTGCATATATTGACTCTCCTCTTGATTGTCCCTAGAGATGCGTTTTTAGATTCTTAAAGTATTGTACTAGTTATTTAGAAGTTTATCATATTTTGTGCATGAAATCACTATTTTAACATGTAAAAAAAAAAATTAAAAACTACAGAGAAAGGGATGATGTAAGCTTTCTTATCAGACAACATAAATTGAATTGGGTGAAATACTGGCATCTGGCGGTACCTGTTTAAGCCATCAAAGCAGGATTTCCTCCTAAATTAGTCAGAGATAAATATGGTTGGGATGTGAGCAATGTTATGTCGTTCAGGTCCAGCCTCATGATACTGCTCTTTCAACATAGGATGGCACTTCTCTACACATAGGTATTTGAGACACCGCAAAGACTCA
Organism: Typha angustifolia; assembly: GCF_048772165.1. Classification (NCBI taxonomy): domain Eukaryota; kingdom Viridiplantae; phylum Streptophyta; class Magnoliopsida; order Poales; family Typhaceae; genus Typha; species Typha angustifolia. The sequence continues at coordinate 4,515,045 of NC_133239.1, forward strand.
TTGCCCAGAAGTGACTGGAAGTTGGGGCAGTTGCTGACTATTAATTCATCAAATGAGAGGTTCTTCAAACATAAAGGCAAGCATTGGAGACTATTGCAACCTCTGAATTTTAGCTTCTTGAGGGATTTGAGGAGATGAAATGCCTCCTCCATATCGTTAGTAAAGGTCGCGAGATCATTTAAACCTTCGACCACCAGAGACCTGAGGGAGCTGAGGCCTTCTCTAGAAAGCAGCATCATGAGCAGCAAGGGGTTGTCAATGGTGAGAGAGTTGAGTGATGACAACCCCACCTCTTCTTCCACTAGCTGTTCAACTTGGTTAGCCACTGAGGTGAGCTTTCCACAACCTGAAACTACTAAAAAGTCAAGGGAGATGAGTGTTCGCAAACCTCCAATGGATCTCAGTTCTCCACAATCAGCAAGAACCACATTGTGAAGTTTAATCAAGTGTTGCATCACGTTGGCCGAGGGAAGGGCTGTAACATGTGGACATAACCTTATGGACAAGTACTGTAGTGAGGACAGGCCATGTAGACACCTGGATAGTTGCAAGTCTACAATACCACTATCATAGATACAGAAATTTACTAGTGATGAAGGCAGGAAGCAATCAAAAGGACAACAACCCATATGTAGTTCTCTCAAGTGCCTTAATTTGTCCTGTTGCTGTATGGACCATTCACTTATATTCTTCAGTTTTGGACACTGTGTGATAGATAGCCGATCTAGTGATAATGATGAAGAAGAAGATGATGATACGGAAGTAGGGAAAAATGCTGGGAGAACGGCCAATCCCACTCTACTGATTACTAGGCATTTGATAGTCGAAGGGAGCGCAGGAAGTTCTGTCAATTTAGAGCAATCTTTAATTTTGAACTTTAAGAGACAAGGAAACAAATGTGTATCCTCAACTGCACACCAATCAGTCAATTCTGGAAAATCTTTGAACACTAATTTCTCCAATGATGGAAATCCTCCACCGAAGAATTCACAGCCGACTCCTTTTATTGCATGCATCCGATATAATTTAAGAACCTTAAGTGACGGGAGTTGTCCAAAAGGTGGAAGCTCCTTCCAATTCCTGCAATCACTGAGCACAAGATGCCCTAGGGTGTCTAAATTAGGTTTTCCGATCAACCAAATTGGGGACAGGACACCATTGTAGCCTGTAACCTCAAGCTCTTTGAGATGGTGATGTGGTTGCAGCCCTTCCAACACTTCCTCCTCTACCTCATTTCTTGTGTTTCTTTCAGTGTTGCACCAAGATAACTTCAACGTAACAAGATCCTCTTTGTCTCTTAACCTCGCTTTTGTGGCATTCTGCTTACTCCCAACATTCTCAAGATTTCGTATCCAAAGGGATCTGACTTCCCTCATAGTCTTCAGCTGGCCATCCGTAAAACCACCCATCTTTTGCACACACAAAATTTTTAATTCCTGGAGACAAGTCAATCTACCTATTCCAGATATCATGGGGATCATTGATCCACTTGGAGCAATATCCCAAGCCCAATAGCAACCAGTTTCTTGATAATCAATGAGATGTCGCAAGTTAATTAGCTTGTTCATACTTGGTGGTAAGCTATTATACTCCAATCCTTGAAGAACCAGCACTTGTAGATGGTAAAGTCTGCACACTGGATCCGACAATGTCTTAATACCAGTATAAGAGAGATTCAAGTAGCGTAGGTGTATTAAATTGCTTATGGACCTAGGTAATGCTCGCATCCGATAATTAACAATATTAAGGACACGTACACTTTTCAGTTGTTCAAATACAACCTGAAGATGAGCTACATTAAGGTCAGCTTTGTGCTTGGAGAGGAGATTTAGGGTCCGCAGTTGCCTTAATACAGATGTGTCCTTCATAAGTCTGGCTACGTTATTAGTCGTCAAAGATAAATGACGAACATAATTTGGAATTTCCCTTGGTTCATCACCTTCAATTCTACAACAGTCATATTTTGAAACAAATTCTGCCACATCATGCAATAAGTCATGTACCCTATATAAGTATATTTTGTACCCAGAATGTGTTTGCAAGTATTTATAACATGGTTGAAAGAATGCCTTTGATATCAAATCATCAAAATATTTTCCTCCAATATTCTCCATTTCCTTCTTCTCATAGCCATGCTGGATAAGACCCTCTGCTACCCACATGTATATCAAATCATCACGTTTGAATTCCCAATCTTTTGGAAATAGGCTACAGTATGCAAAGCACCTCTGCAGGTGTGCAGGAAGATGTTGGTAAGTCAATCTGAGAACTGGCATAATATCATCCTGGCCTTGTTCTAGTTTCCATATATTACTCATCAAAATTTTCTCCCAATGTCCATGACTCAGATCACCTTTCAAGAGCCCGCCCAGGGTTTTTGCAGCCAAAGGTGATCCCTTCAGCTTCTTTGCTATTTCTTTACCTATAGCTACTAAGTTGGAATACTGTTCAGGGTCAGCGCCACCAAATGCGCACATTCTAAAGAAAGACCAATACTCCTCCTCTGGTAATCCCTGCAATCTAATTGGATCCATAGAACCCATTAATTTCGCAACCTTTTCTAGTCTGCTTGTTACAATGATCTTGCTTCCCTCTTTCCCACATAACAAGGGAGCACGGAGCGTCTCCCAGACTGTTCTATTGTTCTCATTCCATATGTCATCGAGGACGAGTAGAAACCTCTGTGAGCTTAACTTCTCTTTGAGAATCATTTGTAACTTATCTAAGTTTTCGATATCAGAAGAACTATAACGAGATTGAGCCTGCCCAAGGATCTCTCTTGTAAGCCTGACCACATCAAAACTATCTGAAACACATACCCACATAATTAGAGAGAAATGTTCTCTCACCCTCTCGTCCTTGCAGATGAGCTGTGCAAGAGTAGTCTTTCCAACTCCTCCAATACCGAGTATCGGAATGACAGACACATTTCCAGCAACATCACCAGATTTTGATTGTAGCAAAAACTTGATGATCTGCTCCTTTTCCTTCTCCCGACCAATAGGTTGGTCTGGCAGCATCGAGCTAGTGATGCGCCTGCTTGTCATCTCAGACATCTTGGAGCTGACGTCAAGCTCTAATGTTTTAAGAAAGTCTCCCATATCAGCAGCAATTCTTTCTAACTTATCGACAACATTGTTCAGCTCATTGACGTCCTCATCACATGAAAAAAAGATCCTGATAACAGTACGAATACGTTTGGCGGTATTGAACAAAGGTGCGGCATGGGAACTCACCTCATATTTGTTGGCTTCCTGTTCAAGAATTCGATAATCAAATGTGTCGAGCACATCGTCAGCCTGGTAGGCTGCGTCTTTTAGCCTCCACAACCATTGGAGCAACAAATAATTATGGATCTCCTGCCCCTCGGCCGCCACGATTGCATTCTTAATCTTAATCAGCAGCTCCTGCAACCTCTCCAGCTTGGCTCTGACATCCTTTTGCATCTTGTACTTGCCGCTCAAGAAGGAGCCGGCTCTGTTGATCATCTCACTGACAAGAGCAGACCCGAACAGCTCCGCCATTTGTTTGGTGCAATCTCTTCCTCCTCGCCAAGCAGGGTAAACTCATAGATAGAGCAAACAAGTTGCAGATAAGAGAGATATGGTCAGAAAAAGTCCTTGTCGGTTGGAAGTTAGAAAACGATGCTGCTAAGTGAAGAGCCAAGAGACAAAAACAAATAAATTTGGTGGTATCCCATCTCATCTTAAAAGAATAATCAAAAATAGACTCAGGGGTTGACTGAGGGCGAGTCGATCTCATCCATAGCGTAGGCGAGGAAATTACATCAAACTATTGCAATCTTCCGGAAAACAACGACGGCCACAAGAATATCCACTCAATTCGTTGCACCAAAAAAATAAAAATAAAAAGTTATATCCATTGGAACAACATGAATTCACAATAGCTAACTTGTTCATGCTTTGTAAAAACCAAGAACAACTCTGTGATAATTTTTCAAGTAAATTTACTTGGCATGGGCAAGATTAATACTCGGCTCTCGGAAGGAAAACAGATTTGATGAAAGCAATTTTAGTTACCCCGAGACATTGGAGACACTCGTACTCAGACAACAGAAGATAGTTTCTAACAAAACTTAAATTTCTATTTCCTCCTCGCAAGATCATTGGTTTCTACGATCGCAGGAGGGTTTCCTTGTGAACAAGAAAAGGAGGAGAAGAGTGGGTGGAGAGAGAGAGAGAGAGAGCGGAAGGGTCAGGTCGGGCCTTGCCTAGAGGGCTGTGATTCAAACCAGAGTCCCGCCTGGGCTTAAACCTCAGGTCTTGAATTTTTCTTCTTTTTAGGTTTTTCAACATAATTCATCCATACTAGGTGAGTGGTTCGGAGAATCTTTTAGATTCGATCCGAATATCCGATTCCTTATCCACTATTCTAAATTCTTTTGGGTTATACCCATATAGGTCTGAATTCGCCTCTCCATTTTCATATCTGAATGCATATCTATGTTCAGATAGTTTAAAATACCATAAAAAGAGTGATATAAAAAAATATATATATTTTTTCTTTTTATATGAAACTCTTGATCTACTTTCTGGATATATTTACCGATTATGATGTAGATTCCAGTAATTTACAAGTTGTTATGGATCCAAAAATTTAAATATCCGATTAATATTTGTACTTGTACTTAGTGGATGTGGTTTATGTTTATGAATCATGAAATTATAGGTTAATCATAACTAGACTAATAAGTTAGCCTTGCATAACATTGATTGGATAACAACATCAATTTTCCACACAAAAAAGATAGAAACTACAAGTTGTCCAAAGAGATAGGTTTAAAGCACTCTAATTAAAAAAAATATTAAATATATTTTGTCTCACTGTACTTATGCACAAAATCACTTTAACCCTCTATATTTCAAAATATCTTAAACCCATCCTTATGATTGAGACCGTCAGTTTTTCTATCAAACTTAGTCGAGCACTACAAATAATCAAAAATATCCTCTCATATTTGTTAGGCAAAACAGATGAGTTCTCATATTAGGTTTTTGTTTAACTCATTTTTGTCTTCTTCGTAACTAAAGAGGCCATGGGTGAAAAAGTAAGAAAAGAAAATGAGAGAACTTGTGGATATTCTTTAAAGGGAAAAAAATATTTATATAAGAGGAAAAATGATATTATTGTAAAAAAATGGATGATCTTACTTTAATTGTAACTCATTAAGTATAGGAATTACTTTTGGACTTTTTAAAGTACATAAAATAAAGTGACTTTAGTTATAACGACAAAGAATAGTATTTGCGTGTTTAAACGCAATTAGGCACGTTTGAAGGCACTACGATGAAAATTATTGGTTTGTTAGTGTTTTAACTTGATTGTTAGGGTTATAAGAGTGAGCCTCTATAAATATGTGGAGAAAACTCTAATTAGAGCTTATTATCTCCCTCTTTCTTGCTCTAGCCATTGGCACCCTCTCTCACCTCATTCATTTCGCCGTCTAAGTCTTTGGTTGGCTTCTTCTAACTCCTAATCCCATCTTCTACAGTAACTTCTCACCATTCACACCAAAAGGGCTCTACTAGCACCTATTTAGCAATTGAAGCACTAATAAACTAGAATTCATCTGACCTTCGATCATTGTTTGGCCAATATCTCCATATCTAGTCATCCAAACCCTGCGATTTTAGGTTCCTTAAAAAGATCTTTTCAAGAGCGACAACATATCTAAAATTCAGAGAGATCCAACGACTAGATCTTTCGCAATTTTCTTCAAAAGTCTTATCTTTAAACTGGTTCAGAACCATTAAGTATTGGAACAAGCCGGTTTATAACAAAATACCACTAAAATCTTTTGATTTTTTCAAAGTAATCATTATTGTTAAAATTAACAAAAACATCCAAATGACTAAAATACCTTGCTATGTTTAAGTTTAGCATGTAAACTATTTATCAATAATTTTTATCTCACATAAAATAAGATATATTTCGTTGTACTATGATATTGAGTATAATAATATGGATAGTTTTTAAATAATTTCTAATAATTTATGCAAAGGCAAAAATAATCTTTTTATCTAAATTTTGTTTTAGTCATGATTATACTAAGTTGACAATAATTTCGATATCAATTATGATATTTTAAAAAAAATTAATAGTAATTATGTAAAAATCTCTTAATTTTTAGGACCAAACATCAAAAAGTTCCTTACAATAACTACTTTATTTCCTCAATTTTTAGCTATCAAACACCCTCTAAATTGAACTCTTAATCTCAATCAATTACTCAGCTACAATTAAGTTCACTAATTTTTATCGTTATTCTTATCAAAAAGAAATGCGGATGCGGATAGGATAGGGTAGGATTTTACTACCACTATCCGTCTATCCGGTACGTTTTCACCCCAGACCCCTAACTGCACAGCTGATGTTCAAAAATCGCAACTTTGGTCTTTGGTTGGGGGGGAGTGGGAGACCTGCAAGAATCCTCGAGCCTTTCTTTGCCCCATTGTAACAACCATCAGAGTTGCGAAGAAGGAGAGGATCTCCGATCCACGATGGCGCCGCACGATATCCGCCGTCCGTTCAAGCGTCCAGCGATCTCCGACCAGCAGCGGCGGCGCGAGGTCGCCCTCCTCCGCCAATCCCAGCACCGCTCAGACTCCCAGAACCGTGCCCGCCACCTCGCATCCTCCCTTCTCTCCTTGCACGGCCCACCTGAACCGGAACACGAACCCGAGTCCGAACCGGACCCCGAACCCGAGTCTGGTTCGCCGGCGAGGGATTTGGACGTGGTCAGGGCCGCGAAGCTTAAGGGATCCGAGGCTCGCAAGTGGTTCGCTCGCCAGCTCATGCTGCCGGAGTGGATGATCGACGTCCCGCCTCATTTGGATCGTGACTGGTTTGTTTCATCCGTTCCGTTTCTCATATAAAGATTCAACTTTTACTTTTGGACTTTCTTCTATGGAACTGGAAGAAAAGCTCAAGTTGAGATGTTGAAAGAGTTTTCCTGAGGTTATCGGTTGAAAGTTTTTACTGGGTTTGAGCTATTACTTTTGATTTAAGTAAATAGGGTATCCTTTGGAATTATCATCATTTTTAGTTAATACGTAAGTTATATGAGTTTAGTGTGATTGATTTTAGAAAAGATATGGCAAAATGCCTTGGGATTTGGTGAAGTTGAAATTTTGGAGAAATAAACTGAGCTTCTAGGTTGAAGTTCTTGGTTCTTATTGAATATGAAGAAAAATATAACCTGAATCATTATCAAGGTAATGTAAGAGAGAATCTGAATAACAAATCTTCATCATTAGGTTAAACTGTTAATGGCATGGAAGATAAGTGTATTGTCACAAAATTATATCAGAAAGCACCTAAATTGAATAGCATATGGCGTGTGGCAAAAGAAATAGTTTATAGAAAGTTGTATTCCTTCTACATTTTGATATATGTTTGTTTGTAAAGTGAAGTGTATTGTCACAAAATTATATCAGAAAACACCTAAATTGAATGGCATATGGCGGCAAAGGAATAGTTTATAGAAAGTTGTATTCCTTCTACATTTTGGTCTATGTTTGTTTGTAAAGTGAATGTGCTACAAAGGAGTGGTTGTTCTGTTTTGCATGATTGGATGAGTTGAAATTGTGCCATGTGTTTGACTATGATTTCACTTGCCTTGAGCTGTTGCTGCACCAATAAAACTATATCCTTTTTCAGTTCCTTTTCTGTTGTAGCATGTTACTTTTCTATATGTATATCATATTGAGATTTAACATAAAATCAACACTTTCACCGCATATCCTTTTCTCTTTTTCTAGTTTGCAGTCCATCTTCTTCTGTTTATCTGGCTTGTGAGAAATGCAATATTGTTGTATTTTTGGAATAGCTTATGTTTCCCAAGTGTATAAAAGTACTGTTTTACAAATAATAAACAGAAATTCATATAGGTATGTCTTTTCAAGGCCAGCCGGGAAGCGATGCTTTGTGGTTTCTTCTAATGGTACAACAGTGAGTAGGCTCCGTAATGGCTCTATTCTGCATCACTTTCCATCTTTATTGCCTAATGGAGCTAGAACGAAAGACAATTCAGGTCCGGCACATTCGTACTCTATTCTTGATTGCATATTTCATGAGGTGAGATTTCCTTTTTGTAAGTTTCTAATTGTTGATGTTGATCATATGTATTATTAGTTTTCAGAACTTTAATTAATTCTATATTTTCTTTTGTTGTGACACCTAGCAGCCAGATGAAACATACTATGTTATAGACATGGTTTGTTGGCGAGGTTATTCACTATATGATTGCAGTGCAGAGTTCAGATTCTTTTGGTTGAATTCTAAGCTTACCGAAACTGGAGCTTGCAATCCTCCATCTGCATACCATAGGTACAGGTTCAGCATCGTCCCAATCTATGACTGCAACCCAATGGGACTGCATGCAGCATATTCAGGTGCTGTGCCATATGCTAAAGATGGTCTATTGTTTTACAACAAGTAAGTTCCAGTCGTCTTCACAATTATATGGAGTATTATTAAATATTGTTCAATAGCTAATGTTACCATATTATTCGTCGTACTGTCTTCTTTTGCCAACTAGCTGTTTCCATCCCTTTTACTGTCACTATGCGTCCATACCTGCAACAACTTGAGGTTGTAACACTTGTAACTAATGATTGCCCTTCATATTGTTCTAGTTTTTGAAAAGAAAAATTGTATGTAAATGCTTTTCGAATTGTATGTTCTTGTTCGTTTTTCAAATTGAAGTTTAAGTTGATCACTTCTGAATCCTGTTTTGATGTTCAGATTTCTTCCTGTATTCTAGAACTCATAATAGTCTTTGTTGACCCACAACCATGTCATGTTCATGTATAAAACTTACCTTTTAAATTGAAAAAGGATCTTAAATAATGATTTTCTATTTTAAATATAAGGCTTTTTGCCAATTATACTTTATATTTTACTTATTTTGTGATTCACATCCTATCTTTGAAGATTTTGTAATCTAACCCTCATTTTTTTCTATAATTCTCATTTAAGACCGTGGATTAACTTAAACAGTATTAGAAAAGGAATATTCTATTATAATAGACAAAATAATTTATAAATACACCTAAATTACTCTTGTCTTCATCATCTTTTTCTCTTCCTAAAGAATAAGAAGAAGTAAAGGAGGAGGAGGAGGAGGAGGAGGAGGAGGGGGAGAGGGGAAGATGAGGAAAGGTGCAGCGGCGGCAATAGCGACGATGACGACGATGGAGGAGGTAGGTGGGGAGGATGGTGGAGGGATATAGAAAATGAGAGGAAATGGTGGAGGTATTTTAGTAACTTGGTCAACATTAGTTAGTCAAAATAACGTTAAGTTGTAAAATAAAAATTATAGGGAAAAAGGAGGGGTGGGGTTACAAAATTATCAAAAACGTGATGTGAATCACAAAATAGGTAAAATGTAAAATGTGATTTATAAAAATCCTTTAAATATAAAATGCTATGTATGATATGAAGTTCACTAACTTCATATTTTTACGTTTTTAACATTTTGAAGTATACGAATTTCCTCTTCATTTGTGGCCTTATTTGCTCCTTCTCAGGCATGCCCATTATCAAACTGGCAACACACCATTAACATTAGTGTGGAAAGATGGAATGTGTAGCCAGTATTTTCTCGACACAGACAGCAAAGGACAAATTCCAACTCTGCAACAGGTACACGTACATTACTCACTCTGTACTCAATGCATTAAAGGAAGAATGCATTGTACATTCTTATTGTTTTCACAAGTTTGAATCCCCAAACTTTATGGAATAACTCTTCTTGCTAGGTATTTGGTTCAGTCAGTGGCAGATGGGCTATCACAGTCTACTCAATCATTCCCTAGAGACTTCTGACATTGATTTGTGCTCTATAGCAAACACAGTATCGCTAAGGCTAAGAAAAAGTCCATTAGTATTTGAATCTAGGATGGATATCACTTGAAGATGGTCCATTGCCATAAATATTGTCATACTTAGCATGTAAGGATTCTTCTCTCATCATTCTTAGAAAAATTCTCTAGCGGCATCTGGTTTTGGGTTTCTTTGAAGTCGGATGGAATTTTGCTACACAATATTGGCATGGTGATCTTCTTAGTGTGTTGGTATTTCTTCTTAGTGCTTTAGTATGAAAATATGTAGTGCAGTAAAGATGATACATAATTGCTATCACTTCATCTTTTGTCCTCCAATGGCTGTTAGAATATGTTTCTTGCAAGTTGCAACAGCTATTGAACCTCAATAAAAGATTAAAAAACATAGTCTCAACTGCTCCAAAGAAAGAGGCAGGTTTTTATCATCGGCAGGCAGCTAAATATTGTCCTCTTCACAGTGGTGCCAAAATGGCTGCCAAAGCAAAGTTGGACAATATGACTTTCCAGAAAAGCTGCAATGACACTCTGTGGGTAGAGAATTCTACCTTTCCGGTTATAGTTTAGGATCACACAATCTAGGAGCAAACGCCCCCAAAAAGCCCTGTAGACATGGAAATAGACTTAGACAAGCAGGTTTGAGTATAGTGGAGCTTGAGGTCTAGCCTAGCTTTGACCAAATGGGGTTGAAAAGTGAAACTAATTTTGAGCCTAAATATTCATGTTCAAGCTTGAACCCATGCCGTGTTTGGACATTGGCATGCTTGTCTACATTTGAATTAGTGTTCAATGAGTTTGCTACCATACATAAAAGACATTAGAGTAGAGGAAAGCAATGGATGGATAAGTAATCAAGACTTTCCCTCTAGTGAAGAACAAGGAGAATTGTGAAGAAGGAAACTTGAAGAGATTATATCTTTCTTCTCTCCTCATCTAATAGACAAGTCATTTGTGAAGTTTTCATTTGTCCCTTGCTCTAGTTTTTGTGAGTAGGAACCTCAATCATTTCTTGAAGAATAGAGAGCAATTCAGCTTGTAAAAGTTTTGTCAAGAAGTTCAAAAGACGAATACAAATGAGACATGCTTAATCTTATCCAATGGTGACATGCCAGTCATGTTCTGATTTATTTCCTTGATTCAAAATTCGATACTGTCATATTATTCATGGCCTGCAGACTTGAACTTTTAGAAAAAGAATGGTGAAAAGTATCAGATCTAAGATAAAGTTGATCTAAGAAGGAAGGAAATATACCACTGAATTTAGTTCAGTGGCATGGATCTTTGCAAATTGGCTAAGGGAAGGGAGGAAAAAGGACGAAGATGATTAGAGGCAAATTAGAGGACAATAGAAAGATGACTACAAAAGTCATTTCATTAATCCAACATTATCTATAGTATTTCACTGAATATAGCTCTCTTTGATGATAAAATCCCAACACTGACAGACCAAGCAAGAAATCTCATACTTTTCTGATTTTAATTTCCTTTCTGAAAATTTGAAAGAGAAGAGTGGAAAATCTAGAGGATTTGGTCGGCTGTTAGAATGGCAACAAAGATTGAGCCATCTTCTAATTTGCCCAATAGAGTACTCTACTAATTTTAAGTCATGTGAGTGTCTTATTGCTACAGTTTAGTCCAAATATTAAGTTATTTCTTTTTGGCTGTTAATGATGTAACTACCATTTACTAAAGCTAAGTTGTAAAAGATTTAGAGAACTTGTATATTATCCTAGATGTTTTGGCTCTTCAGAGCATGTCAATGACATCCGGCCAGCCTTCTGGCTATATGCAGTCCAACTAGTATATTTCTAATATTTCTATTTCCTTGTGTACTAATCAGATTGTCTTGGAGTTGCAAGATGATGGGAAACTAACTACTTCTGATGACCCTCCAGTTGTATTTGGGTGCTTTGATGGAGACATTGTTCAGAAGGTAATTTTAATTTTACAAAGCTTATTTTTCTAATGTACCAGCTGCAGCTTGCTATAATAATTTCATGTTATAGATACACTATTGTGTCTATCATAGTAGGTCCATCATAGAGGTCTCTCCGAGCTCTTAAAATTAAAGTATGTGATAGTTCTTATTATCTTTCTCTCACTCACTCTTCTATCTTATGGATCAAATGCAAAATCCATGCTATATCTGCAATAAGCTAGTGGATAAAGATCTCTTATGATTCGACTACAATTAGTACATTTCATATACTTGACAAAATGTGTCACTAGATCTACTTTTCAGTGCTTGGTTTTAGATTTCTCTGGGTGGGAATGTTAAGTCTGTTACATCTGCTCCAATGAAAGTTATATGATTAAAGGGTTCATTTTTGTATAACTTGATTCTGGGCAGTATGTTTAATGATTACTGTTTAGAGTCCTGAATATTAAATGAACACTCGTCTTTACACAGCATTTTCTTCTATCCATTTTTATGCATATTTTCCTTGAATTATCATAATTTAAGATAGATCTTTATGCAGTCAGGTTTACAGTCAGGAAATCTTCTTCGGTTCGCCATTAATGATGAAACTGTGAGTCTCGTTGAGGGCAAGCTGGAGATCAGTAACCTGCAATTTCTAGGAAAGGCTAATCGTGCACGGGCTTTTGCTGACAGCCACTCCAAGGTTAGAAAGAAAATTTGCTATACTCTGTGTGGCTGCTTTTCTAAAATGTAGATGAAATACATTATAGTACAAATTATTCTACCTCTGAATGGGTTCTTGGTTCAATTTGATGCTCTCGGCCTGATTGTAATTTCATACACAACTTAATCTGACTTGCCAACCAATAGATTAGTCAAATTTGTAGGAAAATTACAAAATTTTGGGGTTTTCCCCCTGAATGCTTAGTAATATGACACCAACTCTTAAAGTAAAGAGTCATTCGTAGGGTAGAGTAGACAGCCGTTTGGATATTCGGGATAGCTATGATGGTTGTGGTGGAAGTGCATGAGATCTCCAACCACACTACTAGCCTTTCATAAGGGGGGCTTCATTAACAAGGTTAGCCTCCGATACCATGAACTATTCCTCTATCATTGAAATTAGATCCTGGTCTCATAAAAGTGTACCACTATAAACAAAATCAAGATGATATTGACCAACCCCTCTTTGTGCACCTGAAAATGCTGAGATAAAATAGGAAGGATGTAAGGGAAAGAAAGGGCAGCTTTAACCCTAAAAGTCATCTTCATCACTCTTAACGGCTATTGATCTTAAGATATGCCACTTCTTTTTACAGGTTTACATGCAAGCAGTTGTAGGTGTATAAGTATGTTGATGGCTTTAATGAATCTAACCTTTCTAATTAATGACAATTACTTTCTATCCTTGATATGGATTTTGTGCCTGCTTAAGTTTCATCGGAGAACGAAAAGAATTAATTGGACAATGGGAGTTCAAGTTTTTAGTAGCTTTGGAAAGTTTGTGTTTATGCTGAATTTATACAAAATTATGCATGATTCTGAGATTTTACACAGAAGGACCTTTCAGGCGTTTAGACCAGTGGATGAAAGAAATACCCTCAAGTTGTTTGCTATGTTGCTGGACAGCTAGTGGATCAAGCTGTCATCAATCTGGTTGATTCATTCTCATCTCCTTTTTCTTTCTTTTTCTGTCATTCAGGTTTTGTTCCAGTATGCTGCTCGTCATTCTCCTCTTCGGATCGAAGATCTATCTGCATCCCTCCAGTCAAATCCTGTTGATGACAGTAAATCCACAGATATTGATATGGCTGGTTGAGAAGTTAGATAATCCAATAGAAAATGGTTGCACATCACTACATAATGACTCAAGATAGCATGTAACAAGTGAGTTGCGCAAGGTTGCAATGGAATATCTATGCCCCTAATATTGTATTCTGGGTGGAAGATCATCTTTGATTTTACTGGCTGAAGTTTTCAATTGGCAGATAAAGATTAAAAGAGAGTTTTATATTTTCTGATTACCGTGAAGTTTCGGTCAGATGGGAGAGCTATGGAGATCACTAGAATGTTGCTTCTTGGTTTTTATTGTAAAAAGATGATCAAGAATTTTATGGAACTTCTATATATATATAAAAAAAAGAATTTTATGGAGCAATTTAATGCAGATAGAAATGACATTTGATCTCTCAATCGTGACTTCTAAAGTATTGGATTGGTAAGTCTTGCATTTTGGTGATATCTTGCAAAAGTGGCCACAATTAAGCATGAGAAGATATTCTTTTTAGCATATAAACTATATTGCTAATGTTGTGAAAAAGGAAAAATCGTGCCTTACAACTCTTTGCAAATTATTTACAGTACTTGTAGAATAGAGGTTATATGAACTTCTATGCAAAATCAGGAAAACAAGGCTATACTATTACAATAATTTCTAGCAGCTTCCTATTGTTGTTCAAAATCCAATTATACCTACTGGATTGCTTTATTTTTTTTTATTTTCTTTTTAAGAAAAGTGGGAACTTAATAATGTTGATAGAATTTAAATTTAAAAACACTCATACAACATGAGTCTCTTTAGCTATCTATATACCACCGCATTGGTGTACATTAATGAGTTATTGTTGTTGTATATAACGATTTCTTATTTATTAGGATTTTATAGATCGGAAAAAATAGGTAATGTTGCGAAATTGAAAACAATTTGGTTTTTGTGCAAATGGCTCCCACTGAATTGAAATAACAGAATTATTTTTTCAAATTTATCCCACATGTGCAAATAAGCAATTTTACAAGAGAATATATGCAAAAAGAAAAGGAAAAAATAGAAAAGGGTTGAGCCTCATTTGCTCATTGCCATCAGCTATGCTAAAGAAACCCTACGGAGACAATGATGCAAAATAAAAGAAAAATCTTTAATTGCATCTTTTCCTTTTCCCCTTCAGACCGGATGGCCTGCCCATTTGGGTGTAAAATAAGAACAAATTAGAGACTTATCATGGGATAAAGCTAATTATGGTGTTTGTTTGAAAAGAGAATGATAAATATAATGATGTACTGAATAAAAATAAGAAATAATAATGATGTTTGATTGTGTTGATCTTACTGCTGTTTTCTTAGTTTAATGTAAATATATATATTTATAATTTTATCTTATAATTATTGTTTCGATAACTTATGGTTATTTTTGAAACTCCTAGCCAAGAAATAATTTTACTAAACTCATCATAATTTATATAAATGTAGATCTCGTCGCAAACTATATCAATACATTTTCGTTACATACATATAACAAAATACTACCAAGTATATTATAATCTTATAGCATTATAAAATGGATCTAACTAACCTTCGAAATGTGGTACAATACATCACTATAAATACTACATAAATTATAAAATCCACTTAAAATAAATAAATATTTGGATAAAGGGGTTTGAGAGGGGCAGAACGGTCATTTGCTAAAATGGGATAACTCGCCCCTTTATCCTAGTTTCCTTGTCCTACCTAAAACCCAGGATAGAAAATGCATGATAAACCCTAGGATTAAACATCCATTTAGTAAAGACTTTTTGGGATAAAGGGGGATTTATTTAGTATAGATATGAGTCAAAGTGAAGGAGGCCACTACCTTTTATTTCTTATCAGGTTTAAGAGGTTTCTCTTTGTGAAAAGATTAAATTCACAATTTAGTTCATAATTTGTATTAGAAAAATAGTATTAAATAGTTAATTTCTTTTTATTTATAGATTGAATTTGCTTATTTATCTAACATCTTACTTAGTAACATACTAAGTAAAAGTACACGAGTTCACTAATATATATATACACATGTATCGTATCGCATTTCTGTATCTTGTATCTATATCCATATTTCATAGGAGGTGTTTATCTCAAGTAACATACCTTTATCTCAGCTTACCAAATGGATAATGTATCCCCAAAAACTGATGACATGAATTTTGACAATTTAATAGTAAATGCACCAAATCAAGCTTAAAAGGCAAAAAGATATATGAATAATTTTCTATATATATATTCCAAACTCAGTAAAACATAACAGCAAACTACATAACATGAAAATGATTCTATTCAAACAATTGTGATTCTATAGGCCTATACAGAAGCCTCTGAAATGGAATATACATAGGCTAAGTATATGTACACTATACAAAGTATAACTTCCTTTATTCTACTTTTTGAATTGTATACCGCTGCGACATTGGTTATCCCTAGTTCTGGTACTTGAGCTGTTCCGTTTCCAGTGCAAATGCAAGAACATTAGAGAGGTCTGCAAAACACTAACCAGCCGTCAGTAACTCCATAAGGTTGGCTCTTATATGGCAACATTTCTGTTAAAGAGCTAAATAGATTGCATCACCTTTATGTATTATTGTACTATGATAGATTTAGATCCTTTGACCACAAAGGGCCATTCACTATACTTTCTGAGCAACTTATAGATGGATTGCCTTTTTCAGTAGAGATTTGAATTCCTGACTCCTTGACCAGTCATCGATTTCACGAGCTCGCAGAACAGGCAAAGGGTGGGATAGCTGTGTATCTTGAGCATTCCTGAACCACAAAGGAGAAAAATCCTCAAATGAGCTCTTATCAAGAGCCTAATGGAATTATCTTGCATTATTTTTTTCCAAAGATGACACCAACCTGATGTACCATCCAACCGGGCTTGAAGAAGCCTTGTCATATGAGCGAGCTTGATCCAAGAAAGCATCGACATTTAGCTGGTCAGAAAGAGATGGACATCCTCCAGCCAGTTTCATCAGAACAGATATGACAACCTCTTGATGGGACATAGAAGAAAGATTATTAGATATAGGATGATTGGTTGTTCTAAAAAGCATAGAGAACCCTGTCATATTTCTGGCTGCTACAAATCATGGAATCGATTAGTGTTAGAATAAAAAAAGGATGCTCTTGTAATTCAATACCCAAATAGGAATTTGCAATTCATATAGAAAAAGTTTCATATAAGTTCCAGTATCTGTACAGATGGATACTGTCCTACATCAGAATCTTCTGACTCATATAGCCCGTTAGCTGAATAAAGAAAATGGATGGCTACAGGATGAAAAGAATTTTCAAGTATAAAAACATGCCTGAATAATAGGGAAATAGATAAGTCACTTCCATGTACAGTTACAGGAGAAGAAATACAACATGATTTCCCTTTCCTTTTCTGTTGTTCACCATGCAGGAATCAAAGGTTTCACTACCACCTTAAAAATTAGAATGAGAGGGAGGAGAGAAATAAGAGTTTGGGTAAAATTTAGTTTTTCTTCAGGATAAAAAAGTACCTTAGAATCTTGAGCTACAAGAAGAGCTGCTCTATCACAAGTCAGCTCAGCAGCTCGGAGCCACCTATATAGCTGTTCTTCCAGAATACGACCAAGAAAACCAAACCCTGAAGGCAGTAAAATTGTGAAACTTTTCAGTACTCATACATTATTTGCAAAATCGGAAGACAGGATATCCCTCATCTGTGCAATTGGAAAATGCATAGGACCTACCAGGTACACTGTATGCTCCCAGTGTTAATATGTTGGCGAAAGTAAGCCATACCCCATGGTCGCACTTTAGGTGGCCCAATTCATGAGCCAAAACAGCCTAATCACAAGATAAACATAGAAAATATGACTATCTCATTTGATCCAAACCAGACTGGTTCTTATAATTCAATTGCAACATCAAGGGTAGGAAATTTCACCAACTTGGCTTACAGTCACAGACTCACTATTGAATATTGAATGTTCAATGATTGTAAGTAGTGGGGATAAGTAGGCATGAACGCATCTATAATTGCTAATGCCTATTGGATATTTCAGTCAGAAGTAAGCACAGTTTGATATACTAAGGATAAAAGTTAAAAAAAAAATAGATATTGGTTGACAAAAGGATATTTCAGAAAGCAGTAAGCAAAGAGAACTTCAGAAATCCAAACTGCAAATTCTGCATTGAGGCTTCCTTTTTAATACTTCTATCATGCATCCTCACTTTCTGATAGCCCTTGTCACGGCACTCATACTACTCAATCAAAGTGCAGAATTCCCATGCCAGGCTACAGTATTTAATGGTAAGCATGATTATACCTTAGTGGCAGCTCTCTAGGTTGGATCGCTATGAAAGATGATGCAAACCTGATAGTGCTGCACCTGTCATAAATCATTCTTTCCTTTTGCCTCAGTAAGGCAATCAACCTCTATATGTTAAGGACTTAAGGTAGTCAGTGCAATTACATGAAGCTTTTTGTCCTCCATTTCTATGAGCTTCAAATTTTCCGAGATGATCATTGTTTACAAGATTTAACATCTTAGTTATCAGTATGATGCTACTTATAGTCACCGATTATGACAAACATGTTGCCTCATATCCAGGAACTCCACTTTTTGTATGCTCCATTAGTTTGCACCTTCTTCTAGACTCTAATACGGACTTGTATGCATCAACATCTTCATTTTTCTCTATCATGATATTTCTTGATTACTGTATCAACTATCAAGATGGTGCAAGACTAACCCAGATGGTCACTGGATGGTGGATCCATGTTCTCCTTCTTCACATACAGTTTTAAGTTTTTAAACCAATAGTAGGCAAACTAGAACTCCGAATGGTTCATCGTTACACTTTGTAAAATCATAGAGAACATCGACCCTTCTATAGAAAAAATGTAAACAATGTTTGACAAAGAAAACTGTATGTAATACCTTGGAAGTCTATACTTGTCCTTGGATTTAAGTAAAAAAATTCTTAAGATGCATCAACCCCATCACAACTATACTAGAGAACAATATATTCTGCAGTTTAGGCAGTGGAAAGAAATTATGATACCTGTAGTTCTCTTCTAGTAAGAAGCTCCACCAGACTTGTATGGACGACGATAAATGGTTTTCTACCTCTGATTGCTAAAGTGTATGCATTTGGAACGGGATTCTGACGGACATAAAGATCAGGAGCCTCAGTGTTCAGTACTTTTGCAGCCTCAACCAGTAAATGATGAAGATCAGATAGCTGTACACAGATAGAGGAAACATAAGTCTTGAATAATAAAACAACCCTGCTAGACTCTGATGTATTAAAGTGGTCTATTGTATTTCTTGGTGGGTTAAAAGAATGAGAGACAATACTTGAAGCACCATGTTTGAGAAGGCTTCATATCAGTAGCCGAGTTGGTGTGGAAGTACAAGCTTGATTAGGGAATGACTCATGATGTGACCAACTCAGAATCTGATGAAACTTGGTATTTTGGCAAGTCCATATGAAAGACAAAAGGATTAGAAGTCATTGTGGCCTGGTCACAATGATGCAAGGACTTTTTTTGGCAAGGAAAGATCAAGGATTCCAGTTTCGACCGATCCCGATCCAGGTCGAAACCACCCGGGGTGTACAGGTGGCTGCAGCAGGCAACTGTCTGCTGACAGCAGTAGAGAGAGAGAGAGGGAGAGAGAGATAAAAAGGAAGAGAGAGAGAGAGAGAGAGAGAGAGTGAGGGAGAGGGAAAGATAAAAAAAAGAGGGTATAAGAGAGAGAGAGGGAAAAAGGAAGAGAGAGTGAGGGAGAGGGAAAGATAAAAAAAAAAGAGGGTGAGAAAGAGAGAGAGAAAAAAAAAAGATAGAAAAAAAGGTGCGTGGGAGAGAATGGATACTTTAGAATAACAGTTAGAGGAATAGAAAAGAAGAGAGGGAGAAAAATATATTTTTACTTTTTAGGCTTTATATGTGAGTAATTATTATTTCTCAACATTTTTAGGCTTTATATGTGAGAGTTTTAGAAATTTCTCAACATTTTTAATAATATTTAGAATTTTATTTAATTAAAATAGTCCGATCCAATACAGGCGGCCGATACGTATCGTTTTTCCAGACGACCGATCCCGATCCTGATACCGATTTTTAGAACCTTAGGAAAGATATGAACACCGTCACAAATGAGAGGAGTAATATATGAAGGTTTAGGGTCTTTAAAAGAGTTAACAGTAACTTATGCTTGGTAGAGGGCTGAATCAAGCCAATGGAGACTTAGAGAAACCCAAGCCTGCCCGAAATCTAACCAGGCCTCAATTACTAAGCCTGGTCCAACCTGTCAAGCCTAAAAAATCATTAACCCGTCCTGAAAACAAATAGAGCTGAGATAGGGGTCCCTTTGGTCAGGTTTGAGGAGCAGATCTATCATGATTATCTGATTCTCTCAATATATTTAATTATTTATCCACCAATGCTCATTTAAGATATGGAGATAATCAACAATGACTGGAGAAACTAGAATGAATTTTCCAGACAATGCTCCGCATCAAGATAAAATGCAGCTGAAGATAATGATTACCTCATTCTCAGAATGTAAAAGAAATGATAAAGAATTCAAGAAAGTGTTAGGACACATATTATATGGTTAGGTAAGCGCTGGGATTAATCCTATTCAATATGTACAAACATAAATTGCTACAGTGTAATTGACCAACTCTTCAGAATCAGGAAAAAGAGGTTTCTCAATCTACCAGCAGAATAAGCACTTTAGATTTGAGATGATACAACACTTGAGGGAGGTTGAGAACAATATTGTGTTCAAGGAATGAAACAGTATGATTTTCAATAATAAAGGCTGCATAGACTATAATAGCTTAGTTGCAAGTTGCAACCCATCTGAATGATTTACTTCTTGACATTTACAATCAAATCATATAAAAAGGAATAAAAGGACCAACCTGATTTTCTGAAACAAGTACTGATGTTCCTATATTCTGAAGAAGCATAACCTGTTCTGTAACTGGTCCTGCAGTAAATATAACAAATAATATGCTGCGTCAGTAAGTATTAGAGAAAAAAGGAAGCAAGGATGTACTTTTACAAAGAGCAGAATTAAGAACTTCAACAAAAAGGTAACTTATTTTGTACATCGACTAATTCTACAATGGTTCATCCCCCTGCTCCCCGACACTCATAATTATATTCATTTCAAACTGAACTCAGTTTAGAATAATGTACCTAGGATGAAAGTATTTAGCACATAGTCAACAAAGTCATGTTCTGAAGCTTCCTTATGGTTCAATAAAAAAATCTTCCTTTACAAAAACTAAGTTGTTTATACTAGACTGACTATATGAGAATTGCAACAGCAGTTAGCAGGTACCTCAAGTCCTCACTTAAAGTGAACTTGGTAAAACAAAAATGTACCTAAAAAGAAGTATTTGGCATGTAGTCAGAAAAGTCATGTTACAAAGCTTTCTATCTGGAGGTTAAGTTCTTCATACTAGACTGAGTAACGATCTAAGAAGAATGCGATATGCAAGAGCTGCTGCCCCAAAAGTGAATCTACGAAATCCCTGAAGTTGATGAAAAATTGTGAACTTCTGCTATAAGTTTACAAATACAGCTTATAAGACAATATATTAATATGTCTAGTAACAAGATATTAGTAAATGTAGCAACTATGTCAGATGGAAATCCACCAGTATATTGTGTATCCATGTGAAATGAGAAAAAAAAGCCAGCAGAATGCAGATTCTGCAACCTTAATACTAGACTACCAAAAGAAGGGCAAGGTTATTGGTCATACCAGTGATAAGTAGTAAGCCTACCTAGTGACTGGTGATGTTTGGTACTGTTGTTTGTAAACTTTTAGTTGGTGTGATAAGTGGTATATAAGATAGTACGTATAATAATAAAGAAGGGATTTAGGTGAATCATAAGGCATGCAAATACGAACTATTATTGAAACTTTAAGATCTAAGAACTGAATTTCAATTTTTATTATACATTGAACCTGTAACCAAAGTCTAGATAACACCAAATACTCATCCTGATAAAAATTAAAGTTGAATATACAAAAGTATAGCCATATCCAAATAAATTAGTTATCAAAGGGTGGACAAGACAGATAGATCCAACATGTCTCAACATGTGCATAGGAACAACGGGCCCCAACATCTGGAGTGTAAGAAATTGAGGCTTATAATCAGAGATTGGTTAAAAAGAAGTCCCAGAAAAATTGTTAGATTACAAAACAAATTCGTTGCCTTGATACCAAGTTGGTAGCATCTTAAATGTAATGCAAACTTGGAAAAGAAATAAAGAAGAAAAAAAAGATCAAAATGAAAAATTGCCTAGCTGGAATCTGATATCCGAGGTTATGCACTTCTATTCCACTAGATTAGATCAGCAACGGATCAAGGCACTACAAATTTCTACTTGTCATACTAAAGTAAGGAAACCCATACAGAAAGACTCTTGAATTTGTGAAAGGGTTAATACAATGATCATCATTTTGACATACTCATGAGCTTTAGACTTCAACATTTGCATCTAGTTGTCGCTCCTCTTAAGTTGTCATTATTTAAGAGAAGCACTTATAACAAATCTCTTTTCATAGGCAAATGTGACAAAGCTAAAATCTCTACCAAAATTGTGGGGAGAAAGAGAGGGAGTTTCCTAGTCTAGATTCTTTCTTTTTTCAAAAAAGGAAATATACCCATATTGTAGAAAGAAGAAGGAAATTAGCATTGGTAATATATGCTAAATAAATTCACAAAAGGCAAAAGTGTCCTATGTTTAAATCAACACAAAATATGGGAGTTCAACTCTTCAATGCATATGTGATATAGCCAGAATATGTGCAAATGATAGCTGACAAGGACCATATAACCATATAAATTTGTTAGCATCATATGGTCCAAAAATTCATTTTTAAAAACATATTGGTATATCCTACCAAATAATAAAGAACAAAAGAAAAAAAAGATCATCTGATCGCACAAGAAAGTCATTTTTTAAAACCATATTACCGTCAGAAAGAACAAAAAGTAAACGAGCTACAAATTTATCCGCCGCACCGATAGCATGATACGATCACACCACCAATTCGTCTCTAACAACATTGCTACAAGGAAAAACAACAAATAAAAAACTTTAATCATGTACTACCTAACAGAGCCTTGCCGATTTCATTAAGCCCAGGAATTGCCCTCAGAAGCAACGTATTCTGTACAATAAATACACCAAAAACACATATAGAAGCAGTGTTAGCATAGACTATTCTTCAAAATCTAACCCAAACTACCAAAATTGGAGATACCCAATTGAAAAAATGGCAATATAACTCAAAAAAGGTCCAAACTTGAAGCAAAAAACAAGAAATTATCGTCGACCCAGAAGTGGATATTTACTTGCTTATCAAGTGGGTGCCTGAAATCATCGGCATCAAGATCACGGAAGACCACCGGAGAGGCGCGGCTAACCGCAACCTGAACTCCATATCTCCTCCGCTTCGTCCTCGATCCAACCTTAACAGCAAGAGTATCCCACCTTCCACCGTTCGACGCATTGGGAACCGCGAAGCAAGGCCTGTGGGAAACGAGGTAGGGAGGAAGGAGAGAAGAAGCCATGCCAAGAGAGAAGAGGCACTCTAACGGTAGCCTCTACTTATTAATAAGTATTATACTAGTAGAAACTACGGCGCTTAATATTTGGTGGAACGAAAACAATATATATTGTACCCAAGATTGTACCCAGAGAGTTCTTTTTATTTGCTAAATTTGAATATAATTTTCCACCCTCGACATATCTTTAATTAGCAAAGTCAACTAGTCAAAACACCAAATTTACTAGACATAAAAAGTAAATACGGCGTTTTTGACCAAACTAGTTCTATTTTAAAATTATTTATCAAAATAGACGGCACATAAACTTAAATACCAAAAAGATTTTATTTTACTGTAAACTCTAACTAAAATGCTTTAAGTGTTAAATATTTTATTTATCTTAAAAATAAAATACTAATAAACATTTTTCTAAGTAGGGGTAGTATAGTAACTTCACTCTTCTAGGATGAGTTTTAAGGAATATATCACCTCTCTGTGTGTAATTTACTAGTATAGTTATTCTAACTTTTTTATACTAGCTTAAGAGAACTTATATCAGTATAAGTATTCTAATGTTTAGTTGTATTCTAATATAATATATAATAATTCAGTAAATAATTAAAATATCACTTACAAAGAGAGCGATTAAAATGATATCTATTCAAGAGTAAAATAGTAATAAATAAATATAAAATTATTATATGAAAGATCAGATGAGTGAGTAACTATTATTATACTAATATAAGCACCGGTTGTTATTTAATTGTTATACCAATATAAGGAGGTTTATATCAGAATAAGTCTATTATTATTTCACAAGTGAACGCGGTGAAATGTCTTCTAACTTTCATTTGTATGTGATCATTGGTTAAAAAAAAATTTAAATTCTATTAAAAGGTGATTGAAGTTAATTAGTCAATAATTACTCTGTTACCTATCTCATGTATGAACCCAAATCATCAACTACATCTTAGGGTACCATGTAGGGCTACCAAAGGATTATTCTTTGTCCCAAATTATTTGATTGGATAGGAGTGAGTTGGAATAAATGGTGAGCAATCTTCCATGAGAGCAATGTAAGCTTCACTATTTTTCAAAGGCAGCATGAGTTGATGAGAGGAGGTCCACAGATGAAGTTATGGTAGAGCTTTGCCCTTACTTCCCTTTCTTTGACTATTAACCTAAATGTAAATACTAGAACTTTTATGATATAATTGCTATATAAAGGATAATCCTATCCCAGTCAAATTAACTTGGATATGAATATGGAATATGTTTATTATCTATTAAATGTATTTGACATAGATAATTAGCTATTTCCAAGACCCAAATATATACATATATAAGATTTGGATACGGACATAGGTTAGTCGATTAGGGCCTGAAAAAGATTGGGCCAGGCCTACCCCAACCTAGTATTTATGATAAACTCACCTATTTATGTATTTAATTTGTCATGATTATCTATTTTAAATAACAAACTCTTTTTATAAATTTATAAGTTTTGATATATTTATACAATAATACACTAAAGATCAACCCTCTCGGTGAGTATACACTAGCGATTCTCAAAAGTAGGCTGAACCACTAGCGCTAATGGTTAAGGTAGTATACCTCTCTAACTAACTCATTTTTATGAGTTGGTTTGCCAACTTAATTATCAGAGAGGGCTACTAAATTCTTAAATTATAAATATATATATTATATGTGAATAAAATATTCATACTACATTGTAGAAAATTCTAAAATAGAGTATTATATCACTAAGAAAATATTCTTAAGCTTTTATTGATGAAGAGTTACGATACAAAAAATTATATGGATCATTCCACACTTAAGATGTATAATCTTGAATAACTAGACTGGCAAGACGATGAATTGCGACGAATAATAATACCTACAGTCTAATTAATATTATCGCTAGTTCTGTCGGATAATAACTCTATATAATTTGGGAAACTCACTTATTAATCCAACAAATTGGAAGAAAAAAAAAGACTTAATTTGTATTAAAAAGTTATTTTGAAATAAAAAAAAAAACAAACAGACAAACGTTCCATTATGCGGAAGAAATTGGTGTAAGCTGTGAACAGGAAACATGGTTTACCTGGTCAATCGGAGGCCCACAAGGTGGGGCCCAAAGTAAGCAGCGAATAAGATGACGCTCTCGATGTTGCGAAAAGGATTTTTATTAGAGTGCTCCAATTGGCTTACTCCATTATTGAGATAGACAGCCACGTGGGTAGGTGACAAGTGCTTGTCTTTATTTTGTCCTCCAACTGCTGCTTGTCCTACGTGGACTCCATTTGTTGCATCGCTATGCCACATATGACATACCACATGCCTTTTATCCATACCATCCCATCCCCCCATGCATGATGATTGATGCATGTCATCACATCCATGGGAGACGTACGCCGCCAAAGCGGGATCCAGAGTTCAAACGGAAGCCGCCAACCTGATGCTTCTCGGATCCGGATATGCTCACTGCCCGGTGAGCTTTATGCTGGAAAAGTACAGTTTTACCCCCCTTGTTCTCGTCAAGCTTAAATTCAATTTGTCTCTCTTTATATAAAAAGACTTAAATGCCCTTTTGATGTAGAACAATTGGTTGGGGAATTTATTTATTTATTTATTCTAAAAATCCTTACGCCTTATGCATTTTCACTTTAGATCCTCCTATTTCTATATTTTTAGACATTATAAATCCTTCGAATGGATAGAAGATAAAGATAAAATGATCTAAAGGTTAATAATTTTAATAAAAATTATTTTTACCATCGTCTCTCGAATAAAAAAACTAACAGTTTCATATATGGATAAAAGTTGTAAAAGATTAAGCATCACGAACGTAAGTTGAGAGGGGTACTTGAATTTTAACCTAACGTGAAAGTTAGGTGATTACTATTTTATCTTAAACAAATCTTATAAGGTCGGATAGAGGTAAAAATTATACATGTTTATTCGCCTCTTCCTTCGGTGCACTAAAATATAGTAGATTTGATAAGATTAGTTGTTTAATATGAATAAAGATTTATTAAACGATAATAAATATGATATTACTCATATCAAAGTATAATCATTTATATATATGTATGCAAAATCAATTTATAGATTCATATAAAAGTTAACATTTTAATATATGATTACATGTATATGAATTTTTTATAATTATCTTTTATCTTTATTCATCTTTGTGGAGAAAAAAAAAACTATCCAAATGTGGGTATGAATAGACATTTTTGCCCCTGAGGAGCTTAGTAGGATAAGGATTATATATATATATATATATGAGATGTGTGGGGTTACATGAGGGTTAGGTGTCCTCATGAGATTTAATTCATCATTTCATTATAATAAACTCACTATTACTTCTTCATCCACACTCATTGAAATTATTCCATAATTAATCTATTTAACTTCAATGGTAGGTTTCTTTCCTGTTTGGAAAGCCAAGTTTCTGCTAGACTTTTAATAAAGTTAGTGGCCATATGGCCATAGCCTTATCTTGTGGGCTAGAAAGTAGAGATCCTCAAAAGGGCATTGGATTGAGCTACACCATGGAACATTCTCAAAGTATGCAAATAAAAACAATGATATGATATACTATGCACATTCTTTTGACATAATCAAAGGGTTTTAGCAATGTGTAAAGATACTAACATGCCCTTTTTTCTTTTTTCTAAACTATCAAGTGGACTTCTTGAATTAAAAATCTATCAAGTAGACAATGGAGTTTACAGTATGAGAAACAGCCAAATGCCTCTCTTCTTTCTTTCTTTCTTTTTTCCTTTTATTTTTTGGTCTGAAGATATGAAAGGTTAAGTATGAACAAACCAAAGTTGACATTCCATTTGTCAAATGGCATACATGTTACACATGCCTAATGAGTTTGCAAGGAATAGTAGCAATCTCATTGCATTGACTCAATTTTTCAAATGTAATATATATATATATATATATATTATAGTTGACATTTGTGCTTATTTCTTAATAACTGAGTGTGGAAGACAATAATATTATTTTAATTATCTTCTGAGAGTAAATTATAGCCTCTTTTGGGCTGTTGTTTTCTTGGTTTCAACTTATTTTCTATATTTTTGAACCTAAGCAATTTAACCCTATATGATATAACTAAATCGTAACGATTAGATTAATTGCTAAATTATCAAGCAGACTATTTCTGTAAGATAATTAAGTCTTTTTATATCTTTGTTAACGGTCGACTAATGATTGTAACTTAGTGTAGAATATATAGAGTGTAACAAATGCTTAAATTTAAAATACATATGAGTACTTTAAAATTGAGTCAAATCATAGAGGATAAACTATAATTTACCTTAATTTTTCTTTTACACCTTTGAGCTCTACTGGATCTCCATATAATCCTCTCTTATGTAGGGTCATTGTTTTGTCCTTCAAGAATTCAATGCTATTTCTACTCTTCTGAATCTTAAATTATGAAAGGAAGCATAAGAGAATATCACAGCAAATATGAGCTGGAGAGTACTTTCTAGAGATTACTGCTGATGTTAAAAATGTATTTTCTTTTTAATTTTTCTATGTAGTACTTGTGAAATATAAGTACATGTTGTGATTTAATTAATCTGTGCCAATTAGCTCAGGTATAAACTCATGTGTTCATATGATGGCAAAGGATTAATAATTGCCTATATATATTATATATATATATGGACTTCTAAAGAAGTATCCTTCTAAGTTTTTTTTGTTTAGTCCCTTTGATTAGTCTAAGGTATTCTAATGACAGTCATCTTTTACTAATTAGCAAAAAAGAAAACAAATAAGTAAAGGGATTTATATGCATGCTAAATAATAGAATGTTCGGCATAAAATATTATTCCATCAGGTTTTGGGTGTTGTCTTAAAGACTTACAACCAGAGGTAAACATCGGTTTAGATAGAAAAGAAGTAGTAATAAAATTTAAACGAAAATGTTTACGCAAAAAATTTACCGCAAAACAACCATCAATTCATGCATAATTGACAGAAAATCTTCCAATATACACATCAAACTGGGAGAAGTGAAAAAGAAAAATCATCATAAACTCATGATATCAAAGATACAAGTAGCAACTTCACCCACTTTTAATATGATATCCTATCTCCAACTCCATCACCAAAAGGAGTCTCCAAAAGTGTGGAATAAGCAAAGCAAAGATAGATAGACATGGATCTCCAGATGGCTACCACCTTCAAAGTTAATTATTTACATCCATCATTCCAAGTACTGTCTACCTTCAGATCTGATTAGCTTCAGCTAGCATTCATCTTATACAATTAAGCAATTGCATGCTTGCCAGCCGGAAAAGTGGCCCAAAAACGAAAAAGAAAAAGAAACTAGTGAGGCAAGTACATGAGCCTCAAAGATTACAGCTGATAAAAAGAAAGACTTTGCAAAGATGCACCACCCTTTACAACCCTACAATTGTTGTTTCTCTTGCCAAGCTATTCCTTAAAATATGAATCAAAACATTTGAGTTTGGTTAATCTCTGTTGGCTTTTTCCTTGACAGTTGAAGCTTTTTTCTCCAGTAGGAACACCAAAATCGGCTTTTAGTTATACTGTCAACATAAAGAGGAGACAATCCTGGGGTGGGGGATGGGAGGGAATTAGAATACATAGATAAGATTAGTTGTAGAAGATTGTCTTCTGCTTAACAAAGATTTTCTATGAATATTCTCTAATCCTATTCTAACTAAATAATAAACTTTCGAAGATCGTTAGAAGTTTTTAGAGACTATATATAAGTTCAAATCTCGTCAGCGTGCGGCGGTCTTCATATCTTGTGCAGTATTAGTAGCTGTTCGGAGAGGTAAAAACTTAAACTTTTGAATCAACTAGTTATACAAACGGTCGATATAAGTAATTCTTTCTTGTTTAGCTTTTTTCTAATTAGATTTTCTATTAAATCAATTACTCTCGGATTTGATAAATTTATATGGTCAATGACCTAATAATAATTTATTATGTAGTTGTTTAAGGAGCTAAGCTGTATTCTTTAGATGGCTTCCAGTTCCATCACATCTTCACTTGACTTTTATGGTGCTCCAAGAGTATAAAACTCTACTAATGATTGGTAGAAGAAGGGTTATTAATTCTAATCACCCATTTGTTGGTCAAAAGCTGCTTAGCTAACTATCCACCTCTATTTTCCCTTAGTTTGATCAACAAAATGAATACAAACTAAAATGGATGACATAGCTGGCACATTCAAGTTAAATGGGTTGACTTTGTTAAAACGATAAACACCAACATGAACCGGCTAGGAATCCTATTAAGCAAGTCAACTCATATATAATCCAAAGTCTTTGAATTTCTGATTGAGATTTGGTGCAGAAGATCTCATGCAGATCAATTAGGGTGCACTGTTAAATACATACTAATACACCGATCATGCGCTATCTTATCGTCAAGATCATGTTCACTTTGATTCTACGAACTCCTGTATTCAATTTTGAACTAGAGTATAACTCTGAACCAATACTTAATACATATCCGACTGTCCTTTTGAATCAACCTGCACAAAATCATCTGCGGTCGTACTAAATCCCAACCCTTGAATTTGTGTCGAATTATTGTCGGGTGACCCTTAGTTAGGCTCATCGTCTTCCTCCTCTCTAATAATCAGGGTTACGACTTAGAACTCCTGCTCTGATACTATGCTTAAGCTTTTAGAGCCGATGGTAAATTGAAACTTAGGGTGTCTTACGTTAGTCAGGGCAATAACAAAGCCGCTGATGCTATTAGCCGTTTAACCATTTAAGATTACTTATGTAAAGAATGTAATTAACCATTTTAATCCCATTTAATTGAAATACATGTCTGCGGACTTTTTTTTAATAAAAAGGGGCCCAAAATCCAGAGTCGCCTCCTTCCGATGCCGTCCACGTCACGTTCCTACTCACCCATTATCATCAATGCATCATCCCATTCCATTCCACCTCTCCATCATGACATGCACATATCATACCATACCATACACCATACACCATACACCATCCCCATGGTCATTAACTCGTTACCCCCATTCCCCATTT
This sequence comes from Typha angustifolia, assembly GCF_048772165.1. Lineage (NCBI taxonomy): Eukaryota > Viridiplantae > Streptophyta > Magnoliopsida > Poales > Typhaceae > Typha > Typha angustifolia. The sequence continues at coordinate 4,545,257 of NC_133239.1, forward strand.
AAATTCCGCTGTACTACACCACGAGAATAACACCCAGACCTCTTAGATAGAAAGAGAAAGAGAGAGAGAGAGAGAGAGAGAGAGAGAGAGAGAGAGAGAGAGATGTGGAGCTCTTCCTGTGAGGCAGACTCCCCTGTTTCTTTACCAAATTCTGACCCAAACCCCTTCTTCGCGGCGAAGAGAACCAAGAAGGCAAAGAGAACAAAGCAAAGGAGAAGCGAGGAGGAGGAGGCGTGGCCGAGGAAGGCCAGCGGCGGAGCCGGAGGCGGCGGCGTGATGCTCGAGGGATACGTGGCGGGCGCGTCGGACGGGGCGGAACAGGTACCGGACGGTAGAGAAGGCAGCGTGGCGAGGACGAAGAGCCTCACGGACGACGATTTGGAGGACCTCAAGGGGTGCCTCGACTTAGGGTTTGGTGGGTTCAGCTACGACGAGATCCCCGAGCTCTGCAACACGCTTCCGGCTCTCGAGCTCTGCTACTCCATGAGCCAAAGGTTCTCGGACGAGACGGAGACGAGTTCTTCGCCTTCCGTTGCCAATTGGAGGATATCTAGTCCAGGTAAACAACCTTAATTCTTCGATTGGTTTGTAGTTTCTATTCGAATCTGAGTGTCTGGATTTGGATCTGAGCGAAAGATTTCATTTTGGACTAGCGCTTGCTTTTCTTCAAAGCTTTGGTGGAACAATTGGTGGGTTGAAGTTTTGATTTCTCGTAAGGTGGTTGATTTACTTGTAGCTGAAGATAGAGATTTGGGCGACCTCAGATTGTAGATAGAACTTGTTTTGCGAAAAATTGATATATATTGGATTTGGATAAGATTTGGAGTAATGTTTCCTTTGTGTGCCTGTTTTTTAGGCTAGTTAGTATGTATGATTAGCTTTTGGCGAGATTTGCATCATATCTTTGACCTCTCATCCTTTTTCATCTCTCTTTGATCCTTACTGTTTCAGTTGAATGGAATCCTATATTTGCTTTTACTTATATTTGTAGTCTCTTTGTTCCTCAGGGTTTTTGCTGTGAGCTCAAGGTTAATGTCTGATCAACTCTAATACTTTTACTAGCTAACAAGATACTTTCAGCTAATGCTTTGCTATGGGAACAAATTTTCTTTAAGAATCTTTTTCTTTTGAATTTGATATCAATGAATCATCAATCTGTCGATCTAGTTATGACTCTCTTTTTTTCCCTGTCAAAAGATTTCCTTTACTTATTTAGTAGATTATATCAGCAACCACACTGCAGATGAAGATTGTTTATCTGAATCTTCCTTTTTCTTTGCTTTCAGGGGACAATCCTGAGGAAGTTAAAGCAAGACTAAAATATTGGGCGCAAGCCGTCGCATGTACTGTAAGATTGTGCAGCTGACAAAACACATTGGCAGTATTATCGAGAAGCAATTCTTTGATGAGTGAGAGCCGACAACGCAGGCTTTATACTCTACTGATCCTTGCTGCTTAATGCCATCCAGAATGCTGTGCATACTGCTCAGTGCCATCTGATGCGGATGATCAAATAGATAACATTGAGATGGAAGAAATTGAGAAATTTGATTTGATAATGGAGATTATGCATTAGTCTAATCTCCATTACGTATTCACAATTCTGAATATATTGTTTGATTTAATTGATCAAAAATGAATAAAAGCATTGCTTTCTTGATCTGAACAAATACTTTTTGTTCCATGGTATGATGGTTCTTATATCCTGAGAATTATCGCGTCAGCTAATGGTCCTCTAAATTAGTTTCCACTTTTATGATTTGTGCTATGGATGTGAAGCTCTCTAACTATACAGGATGAGTTGCACTGGATATCTAAGCAGTAGATAACTTGTTGCAGAGTTTCGGGCGCTGGAATAGATATCAGATCATATGATTCCCTACAACATGTTTTGATATATCATACAAAGGAAACCATCTGGATCTCAATGCCCACATTCTTGGCAATTCAGGCTACTTGATCATGGTCCTCACACAAGCAGGTCTTTGGAGGTGATACCTTGAGTTTGCTACAAGCTGGTGTGACTAATATGAGATGTTCAGCTGATTAAGATGGGTCTTTCTGAATCTGGGACCATAAACCTTTGTCCACTGAAGACAACTTTCCTGTGATTCTCTATTGGATTCTGTTGTTTTCCTCCCCTTTTGGCAAATGTCTATTCATGTACTCCAACGCAAGCATTTCTTTTGTTGTTAAGCTCTGGGGATCTTAGTGCACTTACCAGAAGAGCTGTGATGAACACAAACAGTGCATAACTGATTGCTTTTTATTCTGTTACTGGCATAAAAATTGTTTCAGCTGTTAGCCTCCTTGCAAGCTATTCCTTTAAATATCACTGGAAAGCACTGCCATGTCATACAATGCAGGATATTTGCTGTGAATTTCCTTTATGTGACCATGAAAGGAGATGTCTTTTAGATGTATCCATGTAAAATTTCTTCTTTCCTAGGATTTGTCATTAGCACAGGTAACACACATAAGGAGTGTCAAGGGATCAATATTTATAGGGAATCAAGCGAAATCGCCGTAGGTTTCAATGAAATGAGGCGCTACGACCTGTAAATAAAGAAAAGAAAAGAAGCGAAATCACTATAGGAGTAGGTGATTAAAAATGTTATTAAGATAGAAACAATAAATTCTACTACTAATCATCAGAATATGTTTATCTTCTTGTAGTCTTTCTCTAGAAGAAAATTGCAATTATATTATTTGCAGAATTATTTTTGAGTAATGTGAGCTTAATTAACATATATAATCCTCGCGGTTAAGAAGTAAGGTTGGCAATGTAAACAAACTGATTGCAATTGGCGGGCAGTGGCAAACTTGTAATTCACATGAAAGACTGATAGCAATAGGAGAGAGGAATTTATATTTTTAATTTTATTATATCAATGTCAGCATATCAACATAAGCAAAATTATAGATTTCCTTATTAGGAAATTATACTCTCTCAAAATTATGCCTCTTGCCCGTTGGACCGTTAGCGGGCTTAACCGCTGTAACTGAAAAATCCGAACCGCATCGAACGCCCGGTTCGTCTTTTCATGGCTTCACCTCTTTCGTTCTCTCGTCTCTTCACAATCCTCTCCATTTCAGATGCTCACGAGGCCTAAACCTTTCTCCCCTCCCCTCCTCTCCCTCGCCCTTCGTCTCCTCCACTCTTCCAAAACCCTAATCCCAAGAGCTCCTCGAACGCTTAAATCCCGCGCCACCGCCCGCCCCTCCGCCGTCGAATCCATCTGCTCTCTGCTCTCAAGTTCCTCCGACCCTTCCCAAACCCTAGACGATCTCCTTAAGGATTTCAAGCCCAAACTCACTTCCGACCTTGTCTTGGACATCCTCAGGAGTCACCGCCAGTTGGGTCGATCGAGAACCCTACAGTTCTTTTCCTGGGCTGGGTCTCACCTCGGTTTCCGCTTCGACGACGCCGTAGTTGAGTACGTGGCGGGATTCCTCGCACAAAGGGAACCTTTTGATGATCTCAAGCGGCTTCTCAAGACCGTGGCAGCGAACAATGGTCGGGTCTCGACTCGGACTGTTCTGATATGTATTTGGTCCCTTGGGAGGCAGGGGAGGGTTCTAGAGGCGCTTGCAATTTTCGAGATGATGGAATTGGAGTTGAATTGTTATCCAGATAACTTGGTGTTCAATAGTGTGCTCTATTTGCTTTGCAAGACGGAGTGTTCTGGTGGTATGATTGATGTCGCGCTGACTATATTTCGTAGGATTGGGCAGCCTGATGCGAACTCTTATAGTAGTATTATTGTTGGATTGTGTGTGTCTGGGAGGTTGGAGAATGCTCTTCAGATGTTCGACGAAATGCAACGGTGTAATCTGGCACCTAGGATAAGTGTAGCTAATGCTCTTATTGGGCAATTGTGTGAGATTGGGGGTAGGAAGGAGCTAGTTGATAAAGTCCAGGTTAAGGATTGGCGGAGGCCATTTGATATCTTGGTTCCTAATATTGCAACTAAGAGTGCCACAGAGACCGCCTTTGAGGTTTTTCGGGTGGTTACTAAGTTGGGTTTGTTGCCAAGCTCACATGTTGTGACTAAGGTTATTCTGGAGCTTTGCCGCTGGGGGAAGATTGATGAAGCAATTGAAATCCTGAATGTGTTGGAGAGTAGAAAGCCATTGTCTATTAATGTAAGCTACGCTATTGTGATAAGGGCACTCTGTGGTGTCCGCCGTATAGATGAAGCTTGTAATTTGTTTGGGAGGATGATACATCTGGGTTTAAAGCCGAAGCTTACAGTTTACAATGCAATAATATGTGCACTTTGTAAGTTAGGAAATGTAGTTGACGCGCAAAGCTACTTTGAAACTATGAATAAGATGAAGTGCGAACCAGATGGTGCGACATATACTATGCTCATCCATGCCTACTGCAAGGTTCAGGATTTGGATACTGCTTATAGGTTAATGATGGAGATGGTCGGATTGGGTTTGAAGCCACATTATAATACCTCCAGTTTGGTGGATGGTCTTCTAAGAAAAAACTGCAGGATTGATTTGTCACTGAAGTTGGAAAGGAAAATGGAGGTTCAAATTTTACATCTTTATTGCAAAGAAGGTAGATTTGAGGCTGCATATGACAAGTTAAACTCAATGATTGCAAAAGGTTTCTATCCGCCGGTCTATGCAAGAGATGCATTTGAACGTGCATTTCAGGGATCTTCCAGGTGGAAGATAGCCAAAGATCTGCTTGCGAAAATGGATGATAACGTTATCCAGAAAATTGCTCAAGCTTAAGGGATCAAGTTGCCTAATACTCAAGGTTTGGTGACTATTTATTTATTGGTAATGATTTCACTTGCTTGCATTTTTCTTCTTTGATTCTTACTTCAAACTTCTTGTTATTTAGACCTTAGACCCCTTACATAAGACATCTGCAAATCATAGATCCAAGATAGATAGGAAAGTTGGCTATATAAGGTTTGTGTATTGGACGACATATTTATCCACGTGATACAATGAGAAGATAATTTACGTATTTTTGCTTATAAAGTCAGCTTGATGCATGGAAGAATGCATTACTCTCATCTGTTGGCCTCATGTAAGAATATTCTTTCATAATATCTGAATCAGAGAGATTATGATCTTTATGAAGATTTAAAAAAGAATATTCCATATATACAGACTGGAATAAAAGGAAATGCACTCAAATTTAGTACTTAACAAGTGACTGGTAATGGGAAAAGAGTAAAATACAAACACATTGCAAATTAGCTCTTAACTGTAACACCTTTTCCGATTCATTGGATTATGTATTCGGTTAAATATGTTGGATCATGCCCTCCTAACCAAGTGTACATAATATGAACTTAGTTGATGTTTCTAAATCCCTTGATTGACTGATACCTGGGATAGTTTTGCTTCTCTTTTCTTTTTTTTTTTCAAATCATTGCTGTTTAGTTTAATTGCTACTTTCATGATACAGAACAGTAGGAGTTATGTGGATATTTTCTGATGGTTGAAGACTTGAAGTAAAGGCATAGATAATTTTCCACTATGGTTGCCCCATGATAGCATTGCTATGTTATGCGCATTGAGTAATGTGGTTTATTGACTTTATCAAGTACAAGATTTTTATCTTCATGTAATTGCATTAATTGCAAGACTGTTCCTTTTCTCTTTTTTGTACAGGATGTTCTGTGGGACCCAGCTTCAGGGTTGTCTATATTATTGTTTGAACTAGTCATGCCGGTTAATGTTATTGCTTATTATTGTAGGCTGTCATTTCTCGAAGGAAAGTAACACAATTTTCTTGATTCATCTACTTTCTCAGAGACCTCGTTACAGATATTATATGAAAAACAGAAACAACTGCCTTGCATGATTCCTCAAGTCATATATTTCATGTTGGATGTCCATTCATACAAACACGTGCAATTTTCAATGTGACTGCCAGTTCATTAAAAACTACATTCGAGTTCACCAACCTCCATAATGAGCTAAGTAGCACTGAATATTCTAGATTACTTTCATCCTCCTCCGTACATAATTTTTCATAATTGCTGTTGTGCTTGTACTGCTAAACAACTGCTTAATCTTGTCCATAATGGGATTAATCCCCAGCATCATACGTAATCTATTAGATTTATGGAATTTATCCTTTTCCAGTCTACAGAAGTACCCTTCAACTATTGTCCAAATACATTTTGCTCTTCTTCTGATAAAATTCTGGTCTCATTTTCTCATTATACTGATCTATATGGGTGCTAGTAGTGAATTTAGTGATTTCCAAGATCTATATGAAATCTGACAGCCTAAGGCGTTGGTATGAGAACAGTCTGACCAGAGTGTTGGATCCTCTTTGTTTTGCAAGTGTTGCTTTATCATGGCGAAATTTAGCTTGCTTATCACATTGAAACTTGTTTTTATTTGAGATTCTGGACTTCTCTTATCTTCTCCAGGAGGCATGACATCAAGACTCAGGATTGCAAAGCAAGAAGTTGAAGCTCAATCACAGTCATCAACTGACAGGAATGGGAAAAAGGCCAACTTTATAGTAAGCATATGTTCGGCCCCTTAGCAGGAGATGATTTTCCACCTCTTGAGGCTTTGGCTGGTCAAGATTTGTCATTGTCATCTCCTATATAACGAGAACTTGAATGAATTAGTCCATGGATTCTTGTCTTTGGATTGAAGAGGAGAACCATTAGCAGGAAATCGTCTGAAAGGGGGAGGGTGGAAGTTTATCTGTGGCACTATGACAAATTGTGGGCTTCACAGATTAATAGGAGTACCCATTTGGCAAAAGTGTCATGAGGAATCAGAGCTGAGTTCTTCCTCTATTGTAAGAATCCTCTCTGAGATGGCAAGTATGTCGGTAGGATTGTCTATCTAGGCAGTGGCCCCTTCTTCATGGGTGGGTCCATTTAGATGGGAGTTTCAAACACTTGGTAACTAAGTTCTTTACCCTCTTCTGCAGTTTCAATTTCATGACCATTGGAGTAGACTTAGGTTTGTTAGAAATGTCTTACTTTTCTTCTTTTCCCTTTGAATGTTAGGGTTTAAAATGCTTAAGTTTTCCATTGGATAGTTGCTTGAGGAAATGAAAATCCATACGTGGGAAGGGAAAAGAAGGGAACTTATAATGAATATAGATATTCACCTATAACTATATATTTACTTATACATCTGAAGTACATATACACGACATATATACACAAACACAAGTATCAACTAGCACAAACCCTTGGCTTTGAATGGAAGGTGCAAGAAGTTTATTGTCCTTGTCTTCTGCACACCTCATGTCGATTTCTGGAACAAGAGATTGGATCAGTTTTTTAGTTTCCAAGACTGACAACTGCAGACATGTCCTTTTTTTCCAATTCAATTAGGTCTATTAGTCGGCTTATGAATTTTCTAACAGGAACTCATTGAGGTTTCCATTGAAATGACTACAGAATCTTTGTTAACTGAAAATATCTGTTCAGAACACGCTCACATACATTATTTGTCCCACAGCTTGGAAATACTGCTGCATCTTTACTTCAACTGAAAGCCGTAAGAAAGTTCCCGGATGGATTCGTCTACCTTTATAGAGAGTTTCCGAAGGATCACGGATTGATGCTCATACTTTCTCAACTGAGGCCGACTCTGCATAATCTACTGTTGCAGTGCGTTCTTCATCACCTTGGTATATTTAACAAGACCCTTTAAGAAATGCTTTTATTTGCGTGAGCTCTTTAGTGAATTATTAGAGTATGCAGTATTGTTGTTAGTAAACTGATTAGGCAGATCTTTAAGCGTGACTGTTATTTTAACATTTAGATACTACTTCCAAGTCAAAAACCATGTTTTTGATCAAAGAGAAGATGTTAATTGTTCAGGATAATATGTGGTTGAAGGTCACCAATATCTGTTGCATTGCCCTTTGTATGTAGTTAGTTAATAAGGGTACTTTTTCTATAGTTTCTTGCAACTTTTAACCAGCCATTGTTCCAGTATCAACTCTTTGTAGTTTCTTGTAAAGTTATATTTTATCCTCTTGTAATTAGGCCTAAATTTATTTCACTATTTTATAGTTTTATTTGTATCATTTTTAGTCCAATGTGATTATATTCAAATTGAAACTCCGAAACTGTTACTTTCCATCATATTTGATTAATTTACGGCTTGAATTTGAAAATACTCGTTAGAGACAAAATTTTAGATAATTGGATAAAATTTTCAGCATAATTAAATTAATACTAATTATATTTCAAATGATAAAAACATACATATGTTCAATATATTTGTCATATCTTTATCATTTAAAATCTAATAGGTATTATTTCTTATGCATTAAAAAGGTTGTCCAATTATTTATGACTTTGTCACTAATGAATATATTCATATTTGATTTATAAATTAGTCAAATATGATTGAAAAGTAATAGTTTTATTTTAAATATAATTGTAAGAGTAAAGTGACAGAAATAAACTAGGGGGGTGAAGTGAATTTAGGCCTAACCCCTTCAGTATATTACAATTGATATTTAATGTGCATCTTCATTACAGGGCTCACCTTGCAAGCACTCGCTCATAGGCCACTGATAATAATATAAGATAAAGTTGACTCCATTGATGACTGGCTGCACGGGTTAAAAAAGTTTATGATCGGCAATACACGGGACGAGAGTTGTGCTTGTGAACAGTTGCAGTAGCTCCAGTCCGTATACCCCTTGAACCCTAGACCAATACACCACTCACCTGAGATTATCATCTGGCAACGTTGATGGACAATCAAATAAATGTTACAATGCTTTCAGATTCTGTCATACAGTAGTACATGGGCATTTTGCACCGCTGCTTCTGGTGGAGGCTGCATGCTTTCTTCACCTGGTGGCATTGCTGTGAGAGCTTTCATGGCATGTGGATTTAGAACAATGAAGGCTTCGATGCTGGAAGAGTGAATATGTCTTTATCAGTCCCAATATCAGTCCCAACAGCATTGCTTGTGGTAGCTCCCGTTTTTCCTGTTCATATTACATGTGAGCCTTATCATGAATACCTTGGTTTTATAGAAATAACCTTATCATTAATTAGAAGCTTCTCTTCTCTTATTATGATATTGCTGAGCAGTGATTTAACAATCATTTATTACAATGCTGTGTTCCAGATCTAATTTTGTATTTACTTGTAGATACTCAAGTCGTCTAGATTGGTTTTTTCAGGGCAATTTTTTTTGAAGTGTGAGATGTAGATTTCTTTCTGAACATCTTAACATAGTAATGACTACTGAGCAAGGATCGCTATGTTGTGCCATTAGAGATTTAAAGCTTATCAAAATCTATGTCTAAAGCTATCATGATCTCTGATGACTGGAGATGGTTTTGCAGAAATATTTATGCAACAAATACTTGTGTTCGGTGATGGGGCTTTTGCAATATAATTGAAGTTATTTTTTAAATTTAGCATATAAAATTGAGTATATATCTTTTCTATAGCTGATGTATATTTAATCATAATAGAGTGCATACAATTTATATAGATACTACATACTAAAATCTATTATTATAAGTTGAAAAATTAAATATAATTAAATGATGCTGCTATAAGCCTTCCTGAGTGAACAATCTTTAATTGTGGATGCAAAATGGTTCTTGATTTATTAATTTGATTTATGGCTGATCTGTTAATAGAATTTTTGCTCTATAGATACAATACCTTCTAATTTTCTTTTTGTTTGAGGAAAAACAGGTACCAGCACTGTACTCAAACCACTAAACCTGAGGAGGATTCATTAGAGTTTAATGGCCAGATAACAAAATTACTACAACTTTTAAGCTACTAGTTGTTCTCGTGCCAAATTTTCATCGGCTTACAAATGAGAATTATATTTTATATAACCATGTCTGATAGGAATAGTAGACTTTAAGTGAATTTCTTAAGCAGGCTGATGGTATTACATCATAAATAAGCTGTTGAGTTTTTTATAGTTTATATTTTAACAGGAGAAATTATTCTCTCCCATGGTTAAGTTTAAATTCTCTTCAATCTGTTACAATTTCATTTGTAACTTTTCTTACATATTTTGACAAATTTATAGGTTAAATTTAAAGATATTCATTAAAGACAAAGTTATATATAATTAAATAAATTCTATAATGCATCTAAAATAATACCAATTAAATTTTAAATGATAAAGATATAATAAAATAAGACATATCTTTAATATTCTTATCATCTAAAATTATCTACTATTTTGTCTTTAACGAGTATCTTCAAATTAAATACGTAGATTAGTCAAATATGATAGAAAAAATTATGTTATAGTTTAAATATAATTATAAGGGGATAAGGATATATAAATAAAAATATAAATGAGCTCAGGAGGTTGAATTGAATTTAAGCTAACTACACAGCCAAAATCTAGTTTACCCATTCCAATATGGCAAATTATAGTTTATATTCTTAGCTAAATAATGATAAATCTCAGTACATAGTAGCAAAGCCCTTGGAAAAGAAAAAAATAAATAAAAGAACTAAAGAATAAATCACAGCCGTCGATCAATTGTTGGCATCAATCCTACGACCAAGATTTACCAATCTCCACCTTCTTCTCCGTCACACTCCTTTTCCACTCCTCTCTTCCCCCATTCCCACCTCCTCTCTCTCTCTCCTTTCCCAAAGCCCTCGCCTGCCACCGCATCGGGCGCTGCCGCCGCCGCCGCGGCCGCCGCAGGAAAGAGCTCCGCCTCTTCGTCGCCTGCTATATTTATTCATCTCTCTCTATATATCTATCTAGCTATCTCGCTGTCTTTACATCTCGTTCCCCGTCTTCCACCAGTCCGAGGTGACAATCATTCACATTTATTGGAATTCCATTTTTTTTTTTCCTTTCTATCTTCTTTCCGGTAGTTCTTATGGTGCTCAACCCGGCTAATGGACGACCGTCGGTTGTAGTTTAGTGGTGAACTTTATTTATTTATTTTTGCTTCTCTATTAGGGGTTGAATTCTGTGCCGATTCGTTTGTTCTGTTTCAGAAGTTGAGAGCTTTGGTCTCATGATCGATCGATCTGGATGACCTTTTCTTTAAGTTAGCTCTTTCTTCAGTGTTAATTGTAACTTTCTGATAGATGTAGGATGTTGGGGAAGAAATTTTGATAGCTTTGAGTTGTTGGAGGATACAAGGTCTCAATGTTTATAGGCTCAACTCTTTGTGCAAGGAGCCAAGGACACAGATATGAGCGTTGGGTTAGTTATAATGTCTGTGCCTAACTCAATGGAGGGAAAGGAAAACAAACATTTTGTACTAGAACAGCAGAGAAGTCATTTTGCAGGGCACTGGAATAGTAGAAAACTCCTTTTGACTAAGTCATGTTATATTTTTTTCAAGTCGTGCATCATCATCATTATCTCCAACTCTTTTACTAAAGGTTATACCGGAGGACTATTTGTAGTAGAGGAGGGATTGGCAAAATTTCTGACAGCTTATTATCCTAATTCGTTCTACTTTTTTACTATAAGATAAAGTCGAGCAAGAGAAGGAATTGATAGTCAATTGCAGGTAGTGGTATGTCTGTCAATCCTTGTGAGTTCAATTCCTAACAATATTTATCTTGAATGAGAATATTTTGTAGTAACCTGAAGTGTCAGATATGCATCTAGTTGTTACTATGTGCCCAAGACTTCCTTTGGCATCAGTGTGAAGTTTATCTAATATTAGGATTAGGTCTGGGCGTCTGGCTGTAACTGTGTTGAGTCCATGTCATATTCCAAAGAGGTTCATTTTTTGACCTGACTGGTTAATGATCCTTATCAGTAGCTTGCGTGGTTAAAGGACCTCCATAACAACTACTATTGTGCTTTCCTGGTTATAGGATAATATTGCTGACTTAATTGAGATAAAAACTCATTGACACCTTAGCCTTACTATCACATTTAGTGATGTCCTCTTGAAAAAGGAGTCGGAGTGCATGAGGCTCCTGCCAATTCGAGGTCTAAACAGGCAAGATGTATTCTACCTTAACCTCATTATTGAAGAGGTTGTTTCCTTCAATGAACTCATGACCGCTTGCCTGTGGATTGGTGGAATTTTCTGAGAACGGAGAACCTATTCTTGCATTACACTATTTCGCAACAACTGGTCATGATCTCAGCGACGGGGTTTCGAAAATTGTTATGAAGCTTGATTCTTTGGATTCTTGAAGTTTGAACATGATTCTTGGATCATCTTATACTCACTACCTTTGAGTTGATTAATTTGTTTCCATAAGAAAAGGTCACACCTGAAAATGGAATTTGGAGAGCATTCTTAAGATCAAAAGTTAACTGCTATGTGGGTTAGTTAGTAGGTGGTTTCATTGTTGAGAATAATCTTGTGATGTGATGAATCTTCATTTAGAGAACCTTAACCTAGTGGTGCTTCAGTGATGGCATCCTTTCTGAGTTCAATCTTTGGAATTTTGGTAGTCATTTTTGGGTCAATTTTTAATTCCTCACTCCTCAGCCACCTAATTCTTGAACTCGTTTCTGGATTTCTTCTTGTGTAGCCTTACATGTCATGCTTTTTGTTGAACTTGCAATCAAAACCACACCCTTGTGGCTGGGTGCAGCATATGATCGACTATATAATATAATTTGATGTATTTAATCTCTTTGGTAGGTGGTTACTAAGGTAATGTTTGTCGTTCAATCTATTATTTCTGTATTTTCAACTTTTGGAGAGTTACATCTTATTTAAACTTTTCATTAGATCTAGTTGTTCATATCTGTCTCCTGCTTACTGATGTTCCAAATTTCCAGATTTTGGGTTTTTCCTGAACACCTGCACCTAATTAGGTTAAATGCAGGCTGATGGTGAGAGGACGGGATGCTTGCTGGGAGCACTGTGTCTTGGTTGATGCAACAAGACAAAAAGTTAGATGTAATTATTGCCGTCGTGAGTTCAGTGGTGGGGTTTATAGGATGAAATTCCATCTGGCTCAGATAAAGAATAAGGACATTGTACCATGCAGTGAAGTTCCAGATGATGTGAGAGATTTAATTCACAGCATCTTAAGCACTCCTAAAAGACAGAAAGCTCCCAAGAAGCCTAAGATAGATCAGGTACTCAATGGTCTTCAAAATAGTTCCTCTGCCAGCAGCGGTTTCAATGCCAATAATGCTGGATCTAGTGGGCAGCACGGCAGCACATGTCCGTCTTTGTTATTACCCCACCCTTCGACAAGTGCACAACCAACTATAGATGATGCTCAAAAGGAAAAGCATGATAATGCCAATAAAAAAGTTGCCCTATTCTTTTTTCATAATTCTATTCCTTTCAGTGCAACTAAATCTAGCCATTATCAAGCTATGGTTGATGCTATTGCAGAATGTGGAGCAGGCTATAAAGCACCCACTTATGATATGTTGAGATCAGATCTTTTGGAAAAAGTTAAAGGAGAAGTAGGTGAAAGATACAGAGTTCTTAAGGATGAGTGGAAAGAAACAGGTTGCACCATTTTGTCAGATAGTTGGTCAGATGGAAGTTCCAGATCACTTTTAGTTTTTTCAGTTGCATCACCCAAAGGAATACATTTTATAAAATCAGTAGATATATCATCTCGTGCAGATGATGCATACTATCTGTTTGAGTTGCTCGACTCTATTATAATTGAAGTTGGCATGGAGAATGTGGTGCAAATCGTTACAGATAGTGCAACCAATTATAATTGTGCAGCAGGGCTCCTCCTAAAGAAGTATCCGTCAGTATTTTGGTCTCCATGTTCTTCATACTGTATTGAGAAGATGTTGGAGGATATGAGTAAGCAGGAGTGGCTAAGCTCAGTTTTAGAGGAGGCCAGGACCATTGCAAGGTATATATACAGCAACCCATGGATACTAAATATTGTGAGAAAATTTACTGGAGGAAAAGAGCTGATTCGACCAAAATTGACGAGATTTGTGACCCACTTCCTCACTTTGAGGTCTATTGTAATTCAAGAAGAGAATTTGAAGCACATGCTTTCCCATGCTGATTGGCTATCATCTGTATACAGCAGAACACCTGATGGGCAAGCACTTAAGTCATTGCTGTTTCTTGAGAGATTCTGGAAATCAGCACATGAAGCTGTTAGTATATCTGAACCACTTCTGAAAATCTTGAGAGTGGTTGATGGTGGTATGCCTGCAATGGGTTACATATATGAGGGTATAGAAAGAGCAAAACTGGCAATTAAGGTACTCTATAAAGGGTGTGAAGAGAAATGTGTGCCAATCTTAGAAATTATTGAGAGGAGATGGAGCATGCAACTTTATCATCTACATGCAGCTGCCGCTTTCCTCAATCCCTCGATCTTTTACAACCCGAATTTTAAGCTAGACGCTAACATGAGAAATGGCTTCCATGCGGCCATGTGGAAAATGTTTCCCGATGAGAAAGACAAGATTGCACTTACCAAGGAACAACCTGTCTACTTAAATGCACAAGGTGCTCTAGGTAGTGAATTTGCTGTAATGGGGAGGACATTGAATGCACCTGGTATGGACCTAAGTTTTTGCAAATCAATATATGTTGAGCTTTAGATGACCAAGCTAAAGATTTTATTAGATTTATTGAAGCAGTAATTGGTTAGACAATCTAATCTCTTCTTTTCTCTCAATTGTTAGGTGATTGGTGGGCTGCATATGGTTATGAGATTCCAATCTTGCAGAGGGCAGCAATGCGGATTCTTAGCCAGCCATGTAGTTCGTACTGGTTCAAATGGAATTGGAGCACTTTTGAGAATGTGTTTATGAAGAAATATAGCAAGATGGAACTAGAAAAGCTCAGCGATTTAGTTTATGTGCACTGCAATCTCCGTTTACAGGCTATAAGCCAAAACAGAGCTGGAAATTGTAGACCAGTTGTATATGATGAAATAGATGTAAGTTGTGAGTGGCCAACGGAGTCTGAATCTTCATCACTAATTTTAGATGATTCATGGTTAGACAATCTTCCTTTTGGATGCAGAAGTAGCCCTTCAGCTTACGAATAATTGATCATAACAGCGAGCAAGAAGTATTTGCAAGCGTTGTACATGCATGACAATTTATTACTAATTCATAGAAATTACATATTAAGTAGTTATTCAAGTTAATATCTAACTTCTTTTCTGTGCTTTTACTTACAGATTAGTACCATGAGTCCATGACCATATATTTTTGAGCCATGTTCAAGTAGGCTCCCCACAAGTTAATTAATTATTCCTTTCTGGGTTTTTTTAATTTCATGTTTTATAGAAGATCTTCGTGATATTGTATGGAGTATGGACATATTTTCTTTTATCACTGTTGGCGCTTCAACATGCCACTTGCATGCGGTGGTCATGGGATCAAATTACGGACTGACAATTGGGGGTAAGGCTGCATACCTTGTATCCTCCCTGAGCCCAATTTAGTTTGAGCCTTGTGCTCTGCAATTTCTTAGATTGCTGATTTTTCAAAGGAAGTACTAGTAGCAGTTCTTCCTGAGTATTGATAATGCCTTCGTAAAAAAAAAAAAGATCAGCTTTGGTTTTTCAGTTAAGTTTGCGAGATACTATACCTTCACTTGCTTTCTAGAGGTTACTCTCAGGTGATTCCATTATGCTGAACTTGAGATGTTCGTCTGAAACCTCAGGTTATTTTATCTGTTTGGCTTGTAGATGATGTCAACCTTTTAGAACTTCTGTTTCCTTTTAGTTGTTATTTGAAGGAAAAGTCGATACTTATTTGGTGGTTTGATTTTCCTTCTTCTTGTCAAACTACTTAGTAACAAAAGAACCACTTTATCTTAGAATTGTTCAGCTTGTATTGCACATTACAAGATTACCTGAGATCCTCTTTTTCCTTATCCATCTCTTTTCCATTTTATCCTAGTTCTTGTTAACAGGTTGAAGGTTGTTGGTTTGCAGCAGATGCCTTTCTGTAGTATGATGTGCACTTCAGCATATGTGAGGTTAATTTTTTGGTAATTTCTGTACTGTTTCTTATCACATGCTATAGCATTTTTTTGTCAGGATTTCGTGGTGTTTCTTCTCATTTTAGTACGACATACATTTCCAAATCAGCATTCCTGAACCTGTAACTTTAATCGTCAATATTGTCCTTGTAATATTTCAGCTCTTCTTCTCATACACACTCAGTAGTTTGTATTGTAGGTTTCTTTTTAATTCTTTAGAGTCTGAAGATGTACAAAAAAGGTTTGTAACTTTGATGTCTTTTAAGTTTTCATTTGAATACTCTCATTTTCTAAAGCATCCCATACAAGACTTCCCTTTGTTGTGCTTGATGAGCTGCTTTTTAGTTATTGACTTATTTCTATATTGTATCTTCTCGCCTGTTATCCTAGAGTTCATTTCTCATAGGGCTTATGTGAATTTCTTAATTTGTAGGATTCATGTTTGCTATTCTTTGTTCTGCATTATGATTGTCAGATAAACCCTGCAATGCATCACTTAAGACCCAAAAGAAAGCATTCCTGCCTGTGACTTTTGGATGCTTCGCCTTGATAGCGATCATGTCTTTCGAATTTTTAGTTGGTTATCTGAACCATTATTTAGCATTATATGCTATTACTTGGAAATTTTTGAGGTGGATATTTTTTGCCAAACAAATTGTGGATACATGATTGCACAACTGCTGAAATATAAGTGAAATGTACACCGAAATTTTGTGGTGAATTCTCTTTAACACTGATTGCCCAAAGTTCAGATATGGGGCATAACAATATCAGTGATTTCCGGCAGAATTATATGCTCTTCTACTCAATTTAGGTTGACAACTTATGACATCTTGAAGAATAATCCACTCTCAGATCTTTTCAGAAGGCTGGGGGACTTCTAACTGACTTGTATCCTGAACCAGGTAACTGGGTTTTCAGTACTATGCATTCTTGTTAAGCATCAACTGCTAGGGAATTCATATTCTTCACTTCTCAGAAGTTGGCAGATGTTTCTACTAAGTTTTGATTCACTTTACTGTCTCTAGTTTCCAGCTCAAAGGTTAGAAGAGAAAGTAGTAGCAATACAGTCGCTCAAAGGAAGAAAAAGAGAGGCTCTTTAGAGAGCTCCCTTATGAAGACAGCTTACCTTTCCTATTAACAATTAAAACTTGAGAAGGAACAAACAAGGCCAAGTATGGAATCTTGCTTTGCCTCTTAAAGTAGCTCCAATATTTCCTATCTTACATGATAATGAAAAGTTGGTGATGCAGAACACTCAGACAGTGAGGTGGCCAACTTTTTATAATTGGTACATGGTCTCTCTCAGACTCATTATCAGGTTGCAGTTCCTTTTGTGCATGATCAATAGCACTGTGTCTCAATGAAAGAGTAGTGCCATGCTTACATATGCCAATGGGATAATGCTTAAATGGTTAAAGGGATATGAGTGATCTCGGGTCTGAACCCAGCAACAATGGTTTTAACTGGATACTATTAAGTTTTCACTTCTCTCTCTCTCTCT
Organism: Typha angustifolia; assembly: GCF_048772165.1. NCBI lineage: Eukaryota > Viridiplantae > Streptophyta > Magnoliopsida > Poales > Typhaceae > Typha > Typha angustifolia. The sequence continues at coordinate 4,562,656 of NC_133239.1, forward strand.
CAAAAAAAAAAATGCTTATAGATATTTTCTGTTAGGAATATTTTCTGTAGGAATAATTACAATATTTAAAGAATGTAATGATAATTATGATATATTGAAATTTTCAATTGCAATTATGTAAAAATCTCTGGATAATAATAACCATCGCTTCTTATTGTATAACACTTAGTAATATTCTCTACCTTTATATGTATTACACTTACATTCTGTCTTGATGGAGAAATGATAAGAGGATAGAAAATATTCTCTCCTTTTTATTTGGATATATGGGAGAAGGAATAAAAAACTAACAAATCTTTCTCTTTGAATAGAGAAAGCAAAAAATGATCATTAGTGACATATAGTAATAACCTATTATATAATACAAATATTATTTATTAAAATTACATCTTATATCACAAACTAATCTAATTATTAATTTATTCTTCATATCTATCCTATAAATCTGCTTTATATCAACTTAAAAAGTATTTATGATAATTTCATAAAAAATAAAACATATTTTTCTCATCTTTTTTTAATTTTATATCACATCAAAATTAATTACCATACTCTATTTGCAAATACAAGTAAGCATAAGAATAATTATTTCTACAATAAATACCTTATTTTGAAATAACAAAAAACATACTTATTTTATAATTAATCTTATTCATAAAGTAAATAAGACCACCTTTGTTTGTGTGACAAACATAAATGAGCATTTTGATCATTTGGGGTGAGAGATTAAAACTCTAATAGTATTACATTAGTAGTAACTATAAAGATTGATTTAGTACAAATAATTGTAGAGGGCAAAGTAATTTAAACTTATTTTCTCTTTTTATTTTATCCATCCAAAGTGTTACTCTTGTTATAGGAGATATCTTACTTATTAGTTGCATTTATAAAACACAACAAATGATCATTTAAAATTTAATTAAAAAACTTTAGCAAGGCAAGAAATCCTACAACAAGAGTAGTGCTATATGTCTGATGAGTATGAAATCCTACATGGTAACAATAAAAATATAATATACTAAAAAATAATAGTTATTATTTAAACTAAATAATTCAATAACAAATCTCATGCAGAATATCCTACATTTATAAGAACACTACAAATAAGGCATTTCCACTCCAAAAGAATAGCTATATTTAATTATATATGCCCATTTGAGGTAGGATTTAAACAGTGGTGATTTAAAATTAAAAAAAAAAAGAAGAAAAAAGTAAAAGAATGTACACATTAGCAAGAGGTATATAATATGCAACCGGTTCCTAATTTAATCCCCCAATTATCATCTCTCTCATGACCTCCTGCAAAACCTAGAACAGCAAACATCCATCCAGCCTGCTCTAGAAGTCAAAACGTGGCATGCACCGACTCCCGAGCCTATTAGGACGCGTCGTGTGGCCCACGTGGATTACTTGGAAAGCAAGCCCCCGACACGATTCCCGCTCCGAGGAAAAAACCATCACCAACTCCCGAGACACAATAATTCAAACAAAGCTATTAAAAAAGATTGAGGTATTTTGCATCTCGCCCCTCGTAATTTTGCCTTATTGCTGAAATCTTTCTTTTCATATAGGTGGGAAAATTGAATGTACCGAGTGGTTTTGCCTTATGAACTAGCGGTAGCGTATATAATTATAAACATAGAGGGGAGTTGTTTGTGATAATATTAGATTGAAGGTTCCAAATGAAAGAAAGCCAAAAAGAAAAAAGAAAATAAAAGAGAGTAACAGTCCCGCCTTTCCGTATAAAGCCACTGGCCATCTCGACCGTCCATCCTCTGGTAGTCTGCTTCCTTAGTCCGAATCCTCTTCCATGGTAGAAGACTTTCTCCAACAGCACGAAGTCTGAAGAGAGAAGACGGAGAGAGAGAGAGAGAGAGAAGAGAGACTTCAACCCACCACCCTTCTCCTACTTCCTTATTGGACCGAAACCCTAACCCTAGCACTAGAAGAGGGATGGAGGGGGAGGGAGCGGAGGAGGACGAGGCGCTGCGGGGCGCGGCGGCGCTGAGCCGGGAGGAGGTGCTCCGGCGAAGGGCGAGGCGGGTGCGGGAATTGGCGAGGTGCTATCGTCGGCAGTATTGGGCTCTCGCGGAGGAGGTAAGGGTAAAGCACCGGGATTACTACTGGGAGAACGGGAAGAGCCCCTTGGAGGAGGAGGAGGAGGGGGAGGGGGAGGAGAAGGAGGATGAGAGGCTAGGGTTAGGGGAGAAGGGGGAGAGGAAGAGGTGCGCGTTATCTGGGTGTAAGTCGAAGGCGATGCCGTTGACGAGGTTCTGCCATCCGCATATACTGTCGGATCCGAGGCAGACACTATATAAGGCTTGCAATTTTGTGATTAAGAGGTATTTCTTCTAATCTTTAGATGATACTTCAGTCAAAAAAATAAAACTTTAGATGATACTGTTTAGATCCTGGAGTTTTTCGACTTTTAGGTGTTTTTTGATGGCTTGCATTGCATTAGGTAGGTGTTTAAGGTGGGATTAGTTGGGTTAAGGAATTTATTTCATTTTTCTACCAATTTGTTATAACTTTTCTCTAGATGAGGTGGTCCTCTGGAATTATGGTGATTAGTTTTTTTTAATGTTGTTCTTAGATAGTAGTTGGATTTGGTCAAACTTGGCAGGGCAGCTCATGGTTTGACTTCATATTCGGATCTGGGTTACCTTATTAATTTGTGAAGGTCGTTGACATCCCCTATAGTCTATAGGCCCAATTTGTGCCTTAAGTGCATGATAGATAATTAGTAGGGGTGTAACTTAATTGGTTTCTGTCAGATACGTACAAAAGATTGGATCACATCTATTTAAATTTGTCGGATTTGGATTGGATTTTAATTGGATAGATAATTGTAATATTTATATCTGATCTATGTATTATCGGATCATGCTGGACTCAAATCGGATTCAAATTCAATCCGATAATATATCAGATTCGGATTCCTCATGAATAATTATACCATGATATAAAGAATACAATAATCTTATTCTAAAGCAACAAATCACAATTTTTGACACTCAATTATGATAGTTGAGTAGCTAAAAGTTAGAGCACGATATTTTAATTATCTCACTAAAAATGACGTAAGCTTACAATATTAAGCAAACATAATAGAAGTATGAATGTTATCTTTTGAGAGACCCAAAATTATTCATACTATGTAAGAATTAGAGTAATCTAAGAATTTAATTTACATAATTTAAGTATTGGACTACATAACCATTGTCTACAAACTTGAAAAAAATAAAAATAAATAAAAAACTCAAATATCCATCAGAGCTCCAATGGATATTGAGTCAAGATCTGATCCGGTAGGATCTGACAATATTCGACTTGAATCTCATTTATTACATGGATTGGAAAAATAAGATCCAAATTAGAGTTAATCAGATTTGGAGTGGATTCGTTAACGGATATTTTGAATCCAGTTACATCCATAATAACTAGAAAAGCAAAGATTAGGAGAATGGTAATCTATGAGATAATATGTGACCTGTGATGCTTTATAAACTCGTACTCATCTAGTATCCATTAGAAGAATAAAGGGTGAACCAAAACCACTAGAAGTTATTCAGTTCCTTTCATATGATTCAAATGTGACAGGAAGAGAACTTATTGCCTTTGCAGTGAGTCAGTGACAAACTTTTAGCGGTCGCCGCAACAAGATCTTCCTTCCAAAGTCCACCCTAACTTGATCATCAGGAGAAGAATAATAAATAATCATTTATTGCTCATTGGGTCCAATCTCGTCAAAGGTTTCTTAGCACTTGTTGATCATGTCAAGCTACCCTCTAAAACCAACCTTTCCCCTTAAGGTTGAAATTATTATCTAGAACTTTATAATGGAAAATTTGGATGCTTGAACCTAGCTCATGGTATGGTCACACTGCAGAGATTCTCAGCCAAGCAATACAATAAGACATGGACCTTACATTATTATATCTCATTGCTTTGCTACTCATCTGCCAGTAGGAGCAACACATGGTCAAACTATTGAAGCGGTTGCGAATGATTTTTTCTTGTGTCAATTGCAGTCAGTTGATTTATTACACATATTGTTGGATCCATGTTATCAATGATATGGGTAAACATATCAACGAGGTCTTGTGATGGTTAATTAAATATCTTGGTGTTCTTTTCCTTCATATGGATTTGTGATCTTGGGACTCTCCTAATTTGTTTCTTGATTAGAGAAATTTTCAGTTGTTTTCCTTTAAACAATAAACTCTCAGGTTGCTGCACTTAGAATCATATTGCAAAAAATCTCAGATCAATAGTCTATTTTATTTTGTTGAAACTCGAAACCACTTTTTAATCCTTGATGCTTTGGATTCTGAGATCAGTTTCAGATAAAGTAGACTTTCCTTTTGCTGTAAAGTTAAGTTGATGATTGCGTTCATCATAATCTAGGAAACATGGATACTTCAAAACTCTATTCCAATCATATCGGACACAATACTTGTTGGATACTTCATACATATGTATTAGAAACTCTGATACTTACTTTATTTATCCAATTTAATACCTCACATGCATAACCAAGTCGTGATTTATAGATTAAATATTATTTGCTCTCTATATAATTGTCTAATAGTTTATTTTTAAAGATTAACTGTCTTGATGAAGAATAAGTTAAAGATAGGCTTAACATACTGCCACAACTTATACAATAATAATCTTAATTTAATAAAACACAAATATACTCAAATATTTCTTTTTGTTTGCTGATATATCCCTATGTTGCTTTCAAATAGAAGAGCAATAGCAATCTACTCAAGTTAATTTTTTTATAATAAGGTTAAACTGATGGCAACATACATAATTATAGGTTTATATATTTTAATGGCACTTTTGAATGGAAGAGAATTAGCAAAACAATTAGCTGAGATTTCCTCAAAACTATTATCAATTTATGTGAAATAAGAATGTCTTTTCAATTGTGGTCTTATTATGGGCTTAAAGTTTAATTAGCAATTGTGTTTGAGGTAACAAGAATCAAGGAGCACTTCTTGCTCCTGACAATTTGTTTTTTACTGGGATACAGCATCCTGTACTTGGAAATTCCTCTCACTTACCTTTCCTATTTTCTTGATGTACTATCAATATTGTCTAGTGTATGATATCATCTGATTTTGAAAAAGATAACTGGGCAGAGGTGTGTGTTGGAAATGGTTGCAAAACTTGCACTATTTGTTATTGGGAGTGATTTGGATCTCTCACTTGTCTCGTCTTTATTAAAGTTTTATTTCTTGGATTTTATTCCCTTTGCTAATGTCTTCTACCCTTTCTGGCATCATTTGTGACAGACTGACTGACTGCTGAACAACTGACCTCCTGGCACAGAAAAAAAAATTGCATCAGTAACCACCATTGAAAAGAAATTGCAAGTTATATAAATCTGAGAAGCTTATTAATGCAAACTAAGTGGACTAACATCTCAATTAGGATCAGTTATGCAGTAGATCGAACAGCATGCTTTTTTTTTTTTAATCTTCTATTGTTACCCACCTAATTTACAAATATTGACACTATCTGGTTGAATTGCAGTAGTGCACAGAGTGGCCTAATTATTTGCGGAAAGCCTGTCCTGAGAGCTGCAATGCCATCATTCTGCCACGTACACTTTCAGAGGGCTCAGAAAAACTTTACACAAGCTTTGAAAAAGGCAGGCGTTAATATGCCGTCTTCAAGCAAGACTGTTCCAAAATTCAGTGCCCTAATTGCTGAATGTGTGCGCCAAATTCAAACCAAAAGGATTGAAACATTGAGTGATCCGGTAGAGAAAATGGCTAGTACAGATGCAAAAGCTGGTTGAGCTTCATATGTTCAGCAATGTGCTTTACAATTTCGATCACTGTCCCAACCTTTTGGCCTTGGACATTGATCAGATAGAGCTGGAATCAACTTGTTTGATGCAAACAACTGCAAAACAAGGATTTATAATGTCTATAAGGCTCGCAGAGAAATTTCACGCTATTATATGAGGTAAGATTGGAATAATTGTACTGTGATCCTGTTTAACTGTTGTCTCCTTATGTTTGACACAAATTCCCTTGCATTTCATCATGTCCTTAAATTTTGAGCTGTATATTATCCTGTATTCTGTAGTAAGTTACTTTTTAAGAGTTTATATCATAATTTTCCAGCTCTTGTTGAAGATTATATTAGTTACTTCTTCCTGCATAAGTCGAATTATTAACCCAATAGCAACTGGTCTTTCTAGATGTAAGAAAGCTTGCATGTTTTTTTAACAATCGATGATCCTAGTGACTGCTGAGTTCTCTTATTACAGTTTCTTGATGTCTTAGGAAGAAACTGATTCCAGATCCCATTGATTATGTTTCTCAGTATAATTCGAGCTATCAATCTTCCTTTGGTTACTATACTTTTATCTTTTGTTGGATTATTCAATGAGAATTATCTTTTGATTAAGGTATGTGTGGGCTGCAACCATGAGTTAGTCTTTGCACCGTATTGGGGAAGCATGTTCTCTCATTCCATCAATACCCATCTCCAATTTTCCACCTGTCACAAAGGATTACTTTTAATTTGCCTTTCATCTTGCAACACTAAGGTTTCTACCTTAACTTTGATGTTTTGCAAATTTTGAAGGAAGAAGAACCAGACCTGCCATTATTAATTTTGTTCTGCATGAGTAGGCAAGGAGGGGGAATATAGAATGCCTAATGTAAATAAATTTTTTCAATATTTTGAAAGGTGACCGGGGGTGGCGAGCAGTCACCTCACCACCTAACACCTAGGCAGAAGGCGGGCAATAAGGCGAGTGACAAGACGGTCTAGCATTTTTAATATAAATAAATAAACATATATAATACAGATTAATAGATAATTACTGATATACTTCAATTAATTTCTTCAACAAATAATTACTTTAATGAATTATTTCAATAGATAATTACTTCAATAGATATTGACCAATTTCAATTAGGAAATTAGAAGTTAAGAACTAACATATTAAGAGAGAATTGATCTATGGAAAATAAAAAATAAAAAAATCATTCGGTGTGAGAGACTGATAAAGTGAGATTGTGAGAGAGGGGGTGAGAGAGAGAGTGAGTGGGAGAGAGAGAGAAGCAATAGAGTACCATCCATTATGGGAGAGAGATTGAGAGAGAGTGGGAGAGATCGCCGCCCGATGCCGCCAACTGCTCACGACTTTGCTATGGGAGAGACTGGCCATCGCCCTTGCTATCGCCAGCTGTGGAAAGGATTTTTTTTATGGTTCGTCGGTGTGCTAGAGAGATAGAAAGAGAGAGAGGAGTGATCGTATTGGGTTTTTTTATATATAGGTTAGTTATTAATTCGATCCGCTAAAAAACTCGACCGACTATACTATTTGCTTAAATTATTGGCAGGCTGAAGCATCGGCCCACCTTCTTGGGCTGCCTTTTCCACCATTCAATACACTGATGTTTTTTAGGAGGTTCTTGAAATCAAATTGGAGTTGCCGGAATTTAAGATCTCATCCTTTAAACATGATCAAGTTGAGTTCCTTCAGGAAATGTTTTAGCTAATTAGAGTTGCCCTTCTAAGGTTTAACTGATAATTATGATTCTTAAAGGGAGGGAAACATTTGGGATTATTAGATTTTCAGACTTAATTAGTCTTAAATTGTTGCGATAGGCTCCTTAGTAATCTGTTGATGCTATTCTGTCCTGCACCATCCTAGTAGTTGATCTGTAACATTAATTTATAGTCTGTACCATTGATAAAAGACCTAGCAAACTACTGCTAAACTGACTTAAAGTTATATTTAGAACTACTTTTTCATAATTTCTAGTCTGTCAGACTTCAGCTAGTTTTTATAGGCTATCACAGTTCTTTCTAAATTGTCAATTCAAGTCTACTGGCAGAATTTACTGATTTACGCATGCCTAGCTTAACCAAAAGCTGTAAGAGCATCATAAATCTGTGCTGTATCTGGAAAATGAAAACTTCTTAAGTGAGAGGGCATTTTAGATAAAACATCCAGTAACAATAGCGATCAATTTTCTACCAATGAATGTGTTTATTAACATCTGTACGCCATTTAGTTTGTTTGTTAGCATTCTTTGTCATTCAGTTTGCAAGTCAACTCTTTCAGAAGTCATTATCTTCTCATTGTAAATAGTGCCTTTTTTTCAGAAGTCATTATCTTCTGTTTTTTCAGAAGTTGATGGTTTAACATAGTACTAAAGTAGGAGATCATGGGTTACTATTTATCATTTAAAACACAAACTTTTCTTCATTTAATTCAAATTCATTTCTCTGGCTTATTAAAATGTCTCAAGCCTAAAAGTGGGGTGAATGTTAAAACATAAAATATTTAAACTACTATCCTCTAACAACTTAAACTTTTTAAGTAATTGGTAAGTTAGCAGAATGAATTGGATATGGTTTTCTAGAAATATAGCTGAAAGTGATGATAATGTCAAATGGCAAATATGCTGATAAAAGGAGGTTTTGAAAGTAAGACTAAAATGTTTCTGGTAATGTGCAAGGGATATTATAATAGGGTGTAAAGGGTAAATGTGATATGGCTATCTTTATAGTGACATTTTTTATACTACTAAATAGTTTTGATGGTCAAAATGATATTATGAAGACTATGAGAGTAAACGTGATATTTTATGATATTTATGGAAAAGTATCAATGATTTTAAGGTTCTATGTGATTTTTGAAGAATGTAGAGGTAATTATGATATTTTTAAACTTCTTAATAACAATTATGTGAAAGGCTTTTTTTTACTGTCCCATCTCTTCTCTCGAGTAAGTACATTCTAGAATCTCTGGAATTTCAGCTGTTTCAAGAGTTACATGGTAATGTTGTCATCTTGGAAGTCAATGGATGCTCCAATAAGTCATCAATTTGCTCACCTAGGAAACAACTAGCTAGCCAGACAGTTCCATTAGTTATAATCTTCTATTTGTTTGGTGTTACACATGATTCACTTGCCCTTTATCCACGTCCTTTCTTTTGCATATGTTTCCTCATGGCATCTGTTTTCTGTTGTAACATCGCTATGGTGCGCTATCTATTGTTGGATGGTTCTCAATTTCTGAAATCCATGATGACCTTGTTAGACTAACTACATTATGTTGATGGCTAATTTGTTTTGCTAATGCATGATGCAGGTTTATCAAAGAACCAAATAATTATACACATTGATGGCCTTGCTTGTTGGAAGATGATCTATCCACTGCATGGCCATGTATTATAGGATGGTCAATGCTTTTCAAGCAATTGCTGTTATGGTGCAGTAGAAGAATTTTCTGGCTGCTATTCACAATTATATTCAGGCGACAGGGATAGCAAGATCAAAATGAAGGAAAGAGTGATTTCTACCACCAAATTCTGCTACTTCTGTATGGTTAACTATACTATGATGCCCGCTTGAGCACCCATTCGATGATTCTTTCCTCCAAAAACACTTTATTCTGAAGCACTTATGTATATTTTGATCTACGCTTTGTTGGAAGCCCAAAGCTCTATAGCAGGCGATCTTCATTGGTTATAATGCTGTAAAGAACCAAGGCAAAGTTGCTGGATGGAACTTCTCAACACTCGAATGTGTAAAATACAGATAGGTGAAATACTGTGGATACTGATCTTGTTACTGTATTGGATGAGAAATTGTACATGGCAATGTCGATAATTGTAAATTGATGACTGGATAATTTTATTTGTAGCAAATACAAGTGTTTATCAGTAATTTTATACTACCGCAACAGTGAAATTCTGATTATTTATTTATTTATTATTGTATATCTTTGAGAATTTTAGATCCAGTGTATTCACAGGTTTGTGGTGGATGTGTTATTCTGTGAACAAGTTCTTTATTACATTTTGCTAACGCTACTATTGTACATTGTTTTGAGATAAGAAACTAATTGTTTAAAGTTATTAACTGTCGCAAGTCTGCATACAAAAAAGATATGAAGACTACATGGGTATTTTAGCATATCTACATGGGTCACTTGTACACTTTTAGTCAGCAAAAAAGGGTAAAAGCTGCTAAGTTCTGCATTGATTTTTTGTTTAGGTATTGTCTATTACGGTACATACGTGGATTAATAGTAACCTGTTTTTCTCGATATAATTTTACTTCTTCTCTTCTTATTTTTTTAAAATTCATGAGTCCGAAAAATAGATATAAGTTGAATAAAGACCCAATCACTTTTAGATACAGAGACATTTAAATTTTATCAAAAATTTAGTTAATATAATAAATTATTTAGTCCAGACTTGGTATATCTAATAACAGTTGGATCAATAATAATAGTAGAGTTGGTAGGTTGTATTAATAATAACCTACTATGGTATTAAATTTTGCAACTCAATAATTTAGGCTAATTTTTTGTGCAAGACACCTATAGTGGTAAAAATCTCCTACTACTCTACAAGCATACAACGAAATGAGGAATTATAGTATGACATGTGGCCTTCCTCACCAATGAGGTGGGACTCTCAAATGACCTCGACCCCCCCTCTCTCACCTCCTCCTCCTCCTAATCCACTACACCCAAACTAGTAGCAGGAGCCACGTCTTCCACTCAAATTCTCCCACAAAAAAGGACTAAGAAATGTACAAAGATATAATCCATCCATCATTCATCCACACAAACTCATTTAAAACCACCAAACTCTCCTTTATAAACCCACTTGTTTAAAAACTCTCTCTCTCTCTCTCTCTCTCTCTCTCTCTCTCTCTCTCTTCCCCTTTTATAAGAACAGAGCAGAGGAGAGCTGAAGATGCTAATCACGAGAGTCTCCAACTCCTTCCTCTTCCTCCCCTCCGCCTCCTCTTCTCCTTCCTGCTGCAAAACCCTAATCTCCCCTCTTCTCCTCAATAAGAGGAGGCTCCTGTCGAGCCTCCGCCCGTCTCCCTTCTCCTCCTCGGTATATTCTTCCGTCAGTAGAAGGCTCGGAAGAAGGAAATCGTCCATGGCTTCGGACTTGGCGACACGAGCGTCCGCTCAGAGGCTCGAGAACGTTGACGAGCTCATAGATTCTGTGGAAACCTTCATCTTTGACTGTGATGGTAGATGAAATTGGTGTTGTTCTCAATTCGTTGTTCGGGAATTTTGTTGGGTTTTCTTTGAGTATTGTTGTTTTGGTGCAGGGGTTATATGGAAAGGAGATAGCTTGATCGATGGGGTGCCAGAAACTCTCGATATGCTGAGATCAAAGGTGAGGCCTTTTTAATGCTATTTTATCATCTTCTCTTTTTCGCTGGCAAAAACAGAGCTATTTCTGAAATTGACAAACTACCCCTAGGATTTATATTGGGCAGGGCAATCCAAACTGGCTAAAACAATGCTGTGGTTATTATTATTATTATTATTTGAAAAGCCTGTGTTTGATCTATCATAATATTTAGAGAACAAAAGACACTAAATACAGAGCAATTATTTAGCTTGACAAAAGTACCCCTCTACGAAGAAGCTTGAGTGCAGAATTTTGAAGGGATAAAGCAATATAACTGTTATGTAATTTAGAATAACTTGTGCTTTCTCTGTCAATTCTACCTTGTGGTTAAAATTTGTGTTTGGCTCTCTGGAGTGTTTTTCTTTTTCATCTTTGATGTGGATTGTTTTTTATGTTTGCAAATGTACAGGGAAAGCGATTAGTTTTTGTCACCAATAATTCGACGAAATCAAGGAAGCAATATGGGAAGAAATTTGAGACACTTGGTCTAAGTGTCAGTGAGGTGTGTTGATGTTTTATAGAATATATTTGCTCCTTATTTTGGTTTTTTATGCTATCTAATTGTCGTTTAATTCTTGCAGGATGAGATATTTGCGTCGTCTTTTGCTGCTGCTGCTTATTTGAAGTCTATAGACTTTCCTAAAGACAAAAAGGTATTGTTAACAATGAACTGACAATAAATACCCATTCAGCCATTCCTGTTGTCATTATATGTTATTCTAACTATTGATGGTAGAAAGCAGAAAATGCCCATCTAAATATTCAACTTCATACAGAGTAGATTCGAGAACTTTTCCTTCAGCTACCATTTGCTATTTGTTTAAACAACTTTCGTTGGTTTTGTGATATTTGGACTGCGAGATAGTGAGTACCTTACAATAATTAGGTAGGATGTGCTGTAGTCGTTTACGTCCATAAAATATCAAACAGTGCCATGAAAATTTGGAGTTAAATAAATTTGGAGAATGTGTGTTAATTTTGCAATTTTGCTTGTCTCCATCCTATATTTGTTTATCTTGATGTGGCCTAGATGTCTTTTTTTTATCTCATTGATATTTTGTTCATCATACCATTTTATTTACATTAAGAATTAAAAATCAGTATTTGTTTGTAGTGATCCTTGCAGTCAGTCTCTTCACTTTTTTTCTCTGTTTACTGTTCAAATCTTTTTCCTACCACTCTTTTCAAACTAATCATTCTAAGTATCACCTCGCTTTTAGCCCAGTACTGCATACAAACACCTTGACACAATGTTGTTGGACATTGTGTTATTGTAATATCTATGTTATTCACTGATAGCCTACTGCCAAGAGGCAGATCACTCATCATATGCTTTGGTTTAGTTGTGTTAGTTGTGGTCGTCTTTGATCTTTCTGTATAATAGATCAACCTACTCATGAACTTGTTGTTTGGTTTAAAAAAGAGTAATACATTTTTTTATTTTTCAAGATGTGCTGCTTGTATGAATAATGTTTGGTTTTATGTAGTTTCATTTTTCTGTAAACTCGGAGTTCAGTTTCCCCTGAATGAGAAGTACAGTTACCATGTGAAACGTAGATTAATTTGTCTGAAGTACCTCTTTAATTTCAGGTATATGTGATAGGTGAGGATGGAATTCTAAAGGAGCTAGAGCTTGCAGGGTTTCAATATCTTGGTGGTCCGGTATGTTTTAACCTGTTGGAGTATGAATATAAATAGTACGTCTTTAATGGATTAAATTAAAGAGTTAGAATTATCTGTCATCTAAATATCCACATCCTTGTCTCTTAATATGTAGAAATATATAAAGCTTCTTCTAACCTATCCACTGTCTTATGTTGCTTATGATGCCAGTATGATGAATTTCGTCCACTTTTCTTGTTCCTTCATATTCTCTGCATTATCTCTAGATTCTCTCTAGACTTGAGAAGATATCTTCAGATTTCTGATCTTTATAGATAGTAGGAAGAAAAATAATGGTCATTTCTTAGAGAATGTGTTATATTTGTTGTGACTTTGAGTAGATAGGATATTTAATGTGATATTGGGACTTGTTACTGATGGTCTAAATAAATGGAAGGAGTTTCACTGATCATGAGTGTAGACCATTGTACGCATTAGGGATGACAGCTTAATCATTGACATAGAGATTCTCTTACATGAGAGTTGAAGATATATTTAGTATTTGTCCACTCCTAATGTAAGCCTTGGCAGTTGTGAACCTCCTACGCCATACTATTAGTCTTGTCTGTCTCTTATGATTTCCTATCTTGTGGTAGGTAGAAGGGTAAGTTGAAAGTCATTTTTAACTCCAATCTGTTTATGGACTATAGGCTATAGATAAACTATGTTTTCACAGGCTTCCTATACATATAACATATAAGCATGGTTCCCTTACATTCTTTCTAATGATGTTTCCTGAGGAGTTCTGGTATAATTATTAGCCGTTGTTTAAGATTTTAGCAGTTTCCATGTTCTGTTATTGGGAGACACTTGACTATTTAGCAGTCTTGCCAAGTCCAGGTAACAATACAGTGGATATAAGTCAGGTGAAGATTAGCTTTCATAAGAAGCAACAGGAGACTTCGACCAGTGCAGTCTATGACAATGATCACGCATCTTGCTACATAGTTGGTTGACTACTTTCTTGATTCTTCATTTATATCTATCACATATGATGCACTATTTACTAGGGCCTTGTTTGGTTGGTGTATAAATCTTAAACACAAATAAAAGGTTTATGCGCATTTTGGTAAGGAAAAGGGTGTGATAACTTTATCACACCCCCTCACCTGAGAAAGAAAAGCATGCATAACTTAAAATTATGCACATTGATTATACTTAAGCATACTTTTAGGAAGAGAGTGTGTTTGGTGTGTTATTTACAAATAAGGGGGAGTTAATTCGCAAATAAGGGAGGGTTATGCATCAACCATATACTGCCTAAGTTTTCTTCAGGCGGTTAAGAGTTCACTTAGACATCACACTCAGTTGATCACTGTTGTACTTGCATTATGTCTCTAATTCATAGTTTGACATGTAGTCATGCTGACTTGATTTACATCAGTTAATAAGGAAACCTTGAGAGTGGTATACTTCACATGTCACTTCAGATTTACTTGATTCTTGAGATGCTAGTTTCATTTCATTCTTATACTATTCTGGTGATATTTATAGCCTCGGTGTGTTTGGAGCAACTGTGTAGGATCTTTCTAACCTTAACTGTACTTGTGCTCAGGAAGATGGTGATAAAAAGATAGAATTGAAGCCTGGTTATCTTATGGAGCATGATGAGAGTGTATAGTTCTACTCTTTCCAATGTCCTATTTTGCATTTATGACTCACTAATTTTCCTTCTATAGAACCCGGGGTGAGGATTTTTTTTTCTTCATCTGTAACATTTTAATGTATATGATCTTATTTAATGTTAGGTTGGAGCTGTGGTGGTTGGATTTGATCGTTATTTTAATTACTACAAAGTCCAGTAAGTTTCTGGCTTTTTTTCTCTGTTAAAAAGATCATCAATAAAGCACTATTTGTATATCATTTGGCAAATTATTCATTCCCTGAGATGTTCACTTGAAAATTTATCCTTGTTGTTTTCTCCTTGTTCCAAACCCTGTGCTATTTCCACGTAAATCTAACTTACTAATTTTCAGGTGTTATTTCTTAATAATTGTTCTCACCATTGAGTATTTTTCCTACTTTTGTTCTGCACCATAAGTTTCATTTTTTTTTCTGTCAGATATCTCCAAGCAGAGCTTCCTTGTCTAGACTACTTAATCTGCTATCATCTAGTTTGCATCAAAGGATCTATATTTTTTGGGCTAACAAGGGCTCTTTTTTTGTCATTTTATTATCCATGTTCATTGTTTTTGTTCTCTAGTTGCCTTGCATTTTTTAAACAACAGATAAAATATGCTGGCATTACTTATCTTTAAGAAAGATGGTTGATGCAGAAAATAAATTGTATCACTAGTGTCAAATAAATGTCCGGTAAACAATTGGTAATGGAAGTTTTTATTTAACAGAAAAAGAAAGAATAGAAAAGATACCAGAAGAGTCCTAAGTATGTACAGATGTTTTAAATATTTGACATAATTGTTTGATTCATTTGTTGTGTCACCCAACTAAATAAAATAGCCTGATGAAACATGTTATAAGGCTTCATATACTTTGTCCTGGCAGCTGATATGAGATAAAAGAGGCATAACACATGGGTGGGAACCCAGACATTGCTTAGTTATGCCTCCTTTAGTGGTTGAGTTATGACAGATGTAGAAGGTTACCTCATATAAGGTGTCCTGGGATTAATCATTGTGATGGTATTGTTGTTCGGTATTCTTTTCTTGAGCACTCTTTATAAAATGGTAGGTATCATTATATTATGAAGCTGTTGTCTCAATTCTTCAACTCATCAAAATGGTAGAAGGGTTCCAACTTGTTTTCTCTTGTTCATTTTTGGGAAGTTGCAATATATGGTAATAGTAAATGATTTTAATTGAAGTTCTTGCTTATTGATATCTGTCCAGTTTCTATAAAGACATTACATTATCCATGCTTTAGTGACCTTTCTCTATGTTCTGGACTTTACTTTTCCTTATTATTTTTAAAGGTATGGAACTCTCTGCATACGCGAAAATCCTGGGTGTCTCTTTATTGCAACAAATCGCGACGCTGTTACGCATCTTACAGATGCTCAAGAATGGGCAGGTTTGCCAGGCTTTATTGTCGTTAAAGCGACACTAGCTTTCATAATTATATGCCAAAGTTGTATTCCACAACCTAAATTCAAAGTTTTTATTATCTCGAATGGTTTATCCTGCTTGTATTTAGTTTTACTACATGTTCACCATTGTTTAGTAACTCCACTTCCAATTGATGGATATTATATAGCCAACTTCATGGGGGAAACTTGTTAGGATGTAATTCGTAAACTCTGTTCTTTTGAGTTTATTTTACAAAATTGATATGCATTACTTGTACTGCAAAGTGAAGGATGTACTGCAATGGGGGTGTATACTATGTTTTCTCTCTGTTCTTTAATGTTCATAAGATTCAGATATGCTATAGATTCTGTTCTAGTTTCACAAATCTGGCAGTCATACTAAATATTTGCATTACTCAAATCACTATTTCTGTATTTAGGATACTAGAGGCAATCAAAATTCAGTGACAACAAAAAAAGTATTCATAATTAGTGCATGATGATTGCTGCTCTTCTGAGTTAAAGGGCGTCGCTTCATGAATTGTTTCCTTGCTTCAGGTGGCGGTTCGATGGTTGGTGCTCTACATGGTTCAACCCAACAAGAGCCGCTTGTTGTAGGAAAGCCGTCTACTTTCATGATGGACTATGTATCAAATAAGTAAGATAATGACATTATTTCTTCCTTTTCCTTGATCTTGCCCATCACATGAAGATAAGAGAAAAATCATCAAACTTATTCTCAAAAAGCCTGTTATGAAAACAAATCACAAGAAAGAAAGAAATGAAATAGTACTTAAATCTGAACCAACACTCTTTATTCTCTTTTTGCAATTTGTTGGGGCCCTTCTCAGTCTTGTATTGGCAATCTGAACCAACACTTTCTTCTGGAAACGCCAGAAAGGATATGTGATGAAGAATAATAGTCTAGAAAATCAATTCTGTCGATATGAGAATGTCCACTTGTATCTACAGTAAATTCAGACAAAAGACAAAAGGAGGCCCATAATTTATATATGAGGAATCAAATAAACAACTAGAAACACTAAAATATAATTGGAAAAAAAGCTTGCCATGCTGGAAGTCCAACTGACCAACTTATTGTCAAGATTAGATTAAAATTTTCACATGAATTCACTGGAATATAGATTTGTATGTTAAACAAGGAAATAGGACTGACTAATCAGTACACCAAGTTAGAATTCCAGTGTGCTTCAGTGCACTCACACAATGCCAAAAGGGGTGCCTCTACATACACTTCTTTCGCCTTTTAGTTGGGCTGCTAAGATCAGTGATTTGTTCATCATGAATAGTTCTTATCTGTCTTATTTCCCTGTACTTTGGTTGCCAATTTGAGATTCAAACTACTAAAATTTCCAAGCTCTCTCTCATCATAAGGTACAGACTTGTATATATACATATGTCTGTGTAATGCTTACATAGGATTATTACAGGTTTGGCATTCTCAAATCGCAAATATGCATGGTGGGGGATCGTTTGGATACTGATATTCTGTTCGGCCAAAATGGCGGCTGCAAAACACTTCTTGTTCTTTCAGGTAACTCAAATCATAACTACTCACATTTAAATAACTTGTTACCAGTATGTCCATGATCATGGAGCTTGCTCCACTCTCACAGGTGTGACATCTCTGCAAATGCTTCAAAGCCCAGAAAACTCTATTCAGCCAGATTTTTACACAAGCAAAGTCTCAGATCTAGTCACTCTTAAAGCGGCTACAGTCTGAAATTATGAATATATTTTTCATATTTGATTTCTGGGAAGGCTTCCCTGCTAACTGTTCAGAGGCTTCCAAGATTGCAGCCATTTTTTAATAAAATAAATTATTCTCAGAAGAACATTACTTTGGCATGGTCCATGCGGGAGTCATATGATTGTGAAATTAGCAGTCAAGGGAATAAGCATCTATTTGAGCAGCAAATTTGCATTCATGTCGGCATTCATTGAATCTTGAATCTAACTGTAAAATTGATCGATTCTGAATTAGCCTGAAGGTTCAGATCTAGTGGATGCATGAGTCTTGCAAGAAGAGGAATTATCCTACTTTTAGTCATTGCACTTTAGGGCCTAAAGAATCAAGTGTGTGTTGTTTGTTGTGCAGATGTGATAACACCTCATAATTTCTACATTGGAAGTTTAGTCATAGACATTTACATTGTTTCGAATTTATATTCAACAAATATTAGGATGTCTTGGCTAATGAGATAATGCTCACATGGTTAAAGAGGCTTTCTGTATATGAGTGTTTTCGGATTTGAATCCCAACGGCATCGAGGTTAACTGAGACATAATTAAATTTCCACTTCTCTTAAAAGAACAAAAAATAGTATTAGGACATCTTGACGTCAGAAATTAGCAAATTTTGAGTTTCAATACATAGAGGTAGTTGCAGTGATCAATGCAATTTGCAATAGTATTCATTCTTCAAGATCTCCATACTCAAATGTCATGAATCAATGCTAGCCATGCCAGGTTCCCTTGCAAAATGACAGGCTTGATCTCATCATGCTCTAGCTAGGAGACTTAATAGTTACTAGTGAACCATCTGCTGAAAAAGTTGGAGAGCAAAGCATAACTGAGTTTCAGAAGAGAGTTGATATTTCCAGAACATCTAGAAAAAAGAAAGGAAACAAGAAAACTTATTGATAATGCAAATATTCTGATGATTGGTTAGGGAGAAACTGAAAAAAAGTGGGACAAATCAGCTACTTCATCTGAACTATGATATTATCACTATTAACAAAATGAACAGTAGGCAACTCAAAGAACCAAAAGGTAAATTGGTACTTGCTGGCTTGGAATAGCCATCCACTGATAAGTCATCGACATCAGTAACTTATCAACTTCATCTTCACCCATATGTACAAAAACATTAGCATATAAACAATCTAATAAACCTCATACAGTTATTAAACTTGAGAGACAAGGTGCATTAAATGAAGCTCTAAAGAATAGAGCCCAGGAAGACTTCTCATATTCACAAGGCAGATGTCAAACATTATTGAACTTTCATTTTCTTCAAGCTGTACATCAATGACTGCAAAGATTCTTGAATTTTTGTACCATTCATCTGCTTCACTTCTTGAGATGTGTGGTGCAAGCTCTGGAGACCACGACCTAAAGAGGCAATCATGGGAACTGAAGGCACGGACTCAGCTGCACATTCAATCCCATCTCCATGCATCAGAAGGCTGGAGCATGCAGCCATACTACAGCCAAATGTGAACCAAGGTGCAAACCTAACAGATTGGGTACGTCTCCTCTGCATTATCTCATAGAATGCTGTCCGCATAGCCAACAAGCTAGTTTTCTCAGCGGAAGCTATCACATGGTGAGTCACTGTACGAATTTTCTCTGCTGAAGCTGTGAACTTCATAGTGGATGTCTTTGCCCCAACATTAGCAATCCCATGAGAAAGAATTTTGGGCGGGGTAAGGATCTTAGTTAGCCCTATGGCAGCTGTTCTTTGTAATTGTGCTAAACCATATTTGAGGGCCACAGGAACCTTGTAAGTAGCAAGCTTAAAGAAAGTAGATGCATGAACAGCTTTTGATAGAGAAGATGCACCCAGAATTGCAGTTGCTCCTGCACCAACAGCAACCACAGGTTTATCAGTCCATAGCCCCTTCTGGTCCATGTTGTCCATTGATATTTCTTCATCAACATCGATGTCATCATTGTCCTCATAATGCGAGAAACACTGATCAGCTAAAGCTGCAACCTTTGGCGGAACAGGTGTGTTCCAGTGCCTTCTAATACCAGCTAAACAACTAGCATCAACTATAGCCACCACAGATCCAAACTTTCTGGCTTGACTTCTAATTGCTTCTGCAAATAGAACATGGGACTTCTCTTCAGAAGGAAGCTCAAAGAACTCCACATTTGTCAATTTAACATTCTCTGTCCTGTCAATGCGACATCGAGCAGCATTGTTCAAAGCTATTCTAAGACCCTCAATTGCAATTCTGAAGATGTAGACATCAGATAAAATTTGGCCATCAACTGGTTCACCTTCATGAATACGACGAAGCAACTTCTGTACTGAAACTAGTGCTTTTCCGATTGACGATAGGTCAGAAAATATATCATACAAATCAGCAAGTAAAGGGTAAAAAGATTTTGCAAAGGATGGAGCTTGGTAGCTAGTCAGTGATTTCCATTCCTCTGGTTCTGGTTCTGAAGCAGAATCTGAAAGACTTGCTTTCGATGTCAATATACCAAGAGATGGAGTCAGTGACATCACCATTTGTGATTGGAGAGCATTGGTGAGGCAAAACCTCCTAGTATTGGAGTAAATAGCTGAAGTGACTTTTCCGGGAACCAAGCAACTTGTCTGTAGGTGCAACCCTGGGTTTTCATCCCCACTTTTAGGATTACCTAGTGGCAATGTATTGAAAGCATTGTCATACGGAGATTCAAGTAATAAGAAACAAGAACCAATCTGCTCTGCCGCATTTTTGGCAGCCAAAAAATGACCGTAAAATCCAATCCCGAAAATCTCCTGCAAGACCTGGCATCCAGCTAGTTTCTCATACTGATCTTTATTCATCTTTTCCATGAAACACCTTTTGAGCACTGCGAGAGGTGAAGTTGGCACACTATTTGCTTGATCATTTTTTAAGTACTTCTCCTCAGCTCGGATATCAGCTAGTGCCGACGGGGCAACCTGAGCTACTACAGCTTTAGGCTGCACTTCTTTGATCAGATACTCAGCATCTAAGGCAGACAACTCTGACAAGTTCTGAGCAGCTAAAATGTATACCACAACATGAGAATCGGGTTCACGGGCAGCAAAAACAAACTGCTTCGTCTGGTCTGGGATTGAAAGCCTCTGAACCAGTTGTGTCGAAATCTTCAAGTCATCGTGTTTGAAAACGGAAAATGGCCACAGGTTTTGCAGGTGGGAGAAAATTGCAAATGCCATGGGTATGACATAATACAATAATAGGATGCTCCACCATGAAAAACCAGAAGCTATCTACATCCTTCTCAAGTTCTGCAAACATGAAATGCTACATCACTTTACAAGTACATACCATCCAATGGGCTTAAGATGAAACATGACCCAAACACTTAAGAAGTTGGTTGGACAATAAAATAACAACCGTGGTCTCCTCTCATTTACTATGTCCCAGTGTTTGGTGCAATTCATGGAAAGAGAAAGGAAAAAACCAAGCAACGTTGTTTCGCAATTCACATAAGAGCAGATCATCACAGAAACGAATCGATGCTGTTTCCACAATTCACATAAATATTCTTGAGAAAAAAAGGTGGAATTTTTGAACCACTATATTTCGATCTCTAACAAAACAAACATTCAATTTTGGAACAAATAAATCATGCATAATAACCTACTTGGTTCTCAAATTCTAATGAAAACCTATCAAGAGAAACTAATAACGCAACCAAAGATGACCTTTTCGAAAAGAAAACGTACTGGTACTGCGAGGGCCGAGCGAGATCACGATGAGACGGAGGTTACGGAT
Source organism: Typha angustifolia (assembly GCF_048772165.1). Taxonomy (NCBI): domain Eukaryota; kingdom Viridiplantae; phylum Streptophyta; class Magnoliopsida; order Poales; family Typhaceae; genus Typha; species Typha angustifolia. The sequence continues at coordinate 4,584,054 of NC_133239.1, forward strand.
AGAAGCAATCCGATTACGAACGAACGACGCAAACAAAAAGGGAGGGATGCGATCGGAGAGGATGGAGGAAAGAGGGGGAGATAAGGGTTCTGGCGCACTGGAAAATATTGCTGCTTACTCTTCTCTTCTTCTGTAGGAGAAGCTACGAGGAGCCCGTCGTTTCGGATCCGTATCCATTTAGAACGGCATAGAGTCAGCGCCGACTTTCACGTCTTATTATATAGCCGCCGACTTACCTCTAATGCCGACATCATGGTGTTTAATGACCATAGCAAATCAATTATAATAATTAAAGTCAACTTCTTCCTCTCCAATTATAATAATTAAATTTACAATGCAAAGTGGTAAATTGCTTCTTTTTTTTTTAGTAAGAACTCCTTAATTATTTTTTTGATAAGTATATATAAAAATCTAAACCATTTAGTAGATGAAATGACAAATATATTCTTCCTTTGAAAGTAATGTAAGAAAAAAAACACATTAATTTTTTATAATTATTTTGCTATTAAATATATTAAAATTTAGTTGTTATTAACTCTTTCGAATAAAGTCTTATCTATAAATATTTTCATCTTGTTTAGTTTGAGGTAAGCCCTGGACTCGATTAGTTAGTCTCACTTTTTAGTCTTAATTTTTTTAAAGAGTAAATTTGATTAGAAATAAAAATGATAAAAAATATTTTATTACTGAACCAGTTTAGAGGCGTCCTTAAACTCAAGCAGACAAGCCTTTAAAAATATTCTATAAATTGTACCACATACGAATTGATGAAGATGACATCTTATAAAGTGAAGAATTTGTGAATTGTTTGGAAGCATAATATTACTTAGGTTTTAAATTAGCTTCTCTTTTATGTGTCTATGGACCTTTTTTTAATTTTAGAATTATAATCAGTATGTAATTAGTAATTAAAAAAAATTTAAAACTCAAACATTACAAAACTTTTAATAGATTTATAATGGGCTGAATAAATTTAGGGGTTATAAGTGTTTGGATAAATTTAAAAGCCTCAAGCATCTATATATACACCTATTTGCTTATAAAAAATTAACAACAACGACAATAACATCAAAATATTTTTACTTCTCTCCTTTAGTTTTTTTTTTCTTTTTTCCCCTCTATATATATTATTTTGATCGGACCAAAGAATTGCAACTATCATAGAAAAATGAACTTCTGATAGCGTCACTTTCCTTTAAAGCAGTTACACTTCGACATATCTCACAAGTTAGAGTTTCTAAATTTTACTATTATTTATATAAAATAATATTTTAATTTTCTATTTTTCTAAATATAACTAGATTTACTCAGTTACATATGTTACATAAATATTATATGCTAAATTTTAAAAATAAAGCTAACAAGTTATAAGTCATATAAATAAACCAATTCTATTTGATATATGGGTTGAACAACTAAGTCAACCATCCTAAGAAATGAACCACAACAAATTTAAATCATACACATATAACACTTTGATTAGAAATTCACCAAATATCAACTCTAAATCTCAATACCCATAAAGAGAAATCAAACCCCTACCCTGAACTCCGAGCATTTCAAGAATAAAAGCGAGAGAAAGTGCAACGAAGATGCGAACTAGAAAAACCACACCAACCTAACCAGGTTGCCTTGGCCCATGATTGTCTATAATACATCATCAAACCAATGCTTTTTTTATTATTATTCCATAACACTAAACGTTGATACTGACTCCTAGTTAGTAAAATAAGCTTAATTCAACCAGTCCTCATCTATACCATTCATTGACAAGTGTGAATTTTGACTGTTTCAATGGAATGGAAACAATTAGGGAACTGGAAGGGATTTTCTGCAGCCCCTACTGCAGGAATTAAAATCTTAGTTTATATTTCTTTATAGATGTTAATACTCAATGTTTCCTTACTTACATTGGGAGATTCCTTCCTTCAAAGTTGGCAATGCAGGTGCAACATCACTTAGCTTCCACGATTGCATAATGGCACTAAAGGGCCAGGAAAAGACCTTCTAAAGTACATACAAAACGTCCTACGTCTTTTTTAATTGACAGGGATGTGAGCTTTGTTTGTCTTGGTGTTTTTGTTTGACTTACTTTATTAACACATGCACAAGGAATTCATTGTAATTTTCTTTTGACTAAGCTAGTCCCTTTCTTTTTATTAAAATTAATTTAGTATTTTTATTTTTAAATAATTTATTAAAGTTACAGTAAATTAGATCACATTTAGTAATAAGTTTTAATATATCAATATGACACGGCTCTCCATGAAGACTTTATCTTCAAGATGATGATAATATGTCACGTGTTGGCATATTATGAACCATTATATAGTTGTAGGCATGTAGGTATACATACATTTAACTTATTAGATGCGAAAGTGATGCTCCCAATCTTGTACTTTTATTTTAGAGTTAACAATTTTGTACTTTGGTAGGCCCTTAGTTATAAGTGCTTATGGAATGGAAAAATAAATGCAAAGATGCATGCACTTGATAACCAAGAAATATCTTCTTTTTTTAAAAAAAAAAATTATAATGAAAAAGGGAAATCAATATATTATTTCAAGCATGATTGGAAGTTTTGATTTTAATATTTTGACTTTTTTGGCTTTATTAAAAAGAATAATAATAATATAATAATAATATGTAAGCTAGCAACAGCGGTGGCAAAACTTGATCCGACCCGATAACCCGACACGATAACCCGACTGTTAATCGGGTTTGGGTTTAGATTAATCAGGTTCGGGTCATAAACGGGTCAACCCGCCTAACCCGATTATTAATTGGGTCGTGTTCGGGTTTATGCCTCTAACCCGCTTGACCCGTTTAACCCGTTTAAGTAAACGGGTCGGACAGGTCGGGCGGGTCGGGCGGGTCGGGTGGGTCGGGTGACCCGTTTAACCCGTTTAATTTTAATATTGTATGAATTATTAGGATTGTATTTGTGTAATACACCATTTATATATAATAAATCAGTAAATATTAAATTTTATATATAATTTGTATTAAACGGGTTAGACGTGTCGTGTTATTAACACGACCCATTTAAGTATACAGGTTAGACGGGTTGTGTTAGCGTGTCGTGTTAATTTGACCCGTTTATTAAACGGGTTAGGCGGGTCGTGTTCGTGTTTACTAAATGCAACCCATTTATTAATCGGGTTGTGTTCGTGTCAAGATAATGTTGACCCGACCCGAATCTGATCCGACCCTAACCCGCTTAACCCGACCCGATTGTCACCCCTAGCTAGCAATGAGTAATATGCAAGTCAAATTTAGTAGAAAAAATTGTTACTAGAATTATTTCAATTTGCAATCATGGTATCCCGAGATATAGGTGACATATAATTTCAAAAGGAATAAGTCACATGCTATTACATGGCACCAACCTAGAGGGTGAAAATTGATCGGATTAATTCTAATCCGACTAGCTATCTGATTTTATTCTGATCAGATTTGGATAGAATTTTTTTAAAAAATTTGGATACGGATTTGAGTACGGGTTGGATATATTTTTCGGATTTAAATACAGATATTGGATATCCATTTATCCATATATTTTTTTGAATGATTTACGGTTTTTAATTTACTTATTTAAATAATAAATATTAATATTGTTACTCATAATATGTTATATATTATTTATAGAGATTAATTTCTCTAATTTTATATATTTGACATACAAAAAATTTATTTGTTGTAAAACTCTTAATATTTTTGTATTAATTATATCTAAAGAAAATATTATAATTCTTTTAAATTTAACCGATACCCGTTTAAGATCTAATTCTATATTCGTTTACTTAGGATATAGTTTTAAATTTTACTATCCATCAAATATCCATATCCGAATTTGTATTCGGACTAAAAATATGGATCCGGATATGGGTTGAGCACTATCCGATTGGTACGCGTTCCACGTTCCATTTTCACCCGTACACCAACCTCTTATAAAAATAAGAGAAGGCCAATATAGTTAACACATAGGCATATATATTTCAATTTGAGCACATGGAAGAGTTCTATAAATTCGAATCATACAGTGATCTTCCAAGCCAGGTGTATTTAAAATCACAAAAGAAAGAAAAAAATTTATAGCTCATCCAAATTTTACTTTAAAATTTTCTTAATTTCTTTGATAAAAAACATTATATCTTTAGCGTATAAACATATAATATATTTTAAAAAAAATTTAACTAAAAATAAAATACTGAACTAGGGCTACAATAATAAATAAAATAATATATATAAAAAAGTACTAGTTTGGTAAAAAAAAAGAACTCTGTAGGCTGTAGTATCATCCTAAAACGGAAAGAGGGGTAATTCCACCCAACTCCTTCCTAATCATGAAAAAGAACCGACACGTCGACGTCCAAGATGTCCGGCCAATTTCGCCTTTCAATCCGCTCTTTCCGGGAGCAGATCCCCTGCATCCCAGGCTGCAGGGATTTCATCCGGTACTTATTAAAAGTAAAGCGAGGAATTTTCATTTCACACCCTGCATTGTTATCTTTTCTGATTCCGAGACCTACTCTCTGTTATTTTGAGTCCTTTTAGATCACAAAATGTGTCCAAATAATTATTAAACCATCCCTGGTTCATTCAGGGTCACATCAAGCCCTTAAGAGGAGAGAGAAAAAAAGAGTCTACTATATTTTTCTAAATTAATATATCTGTTGTCATTATCAGCTTCATATATTTTATAAGAGAATTCATGATTGGGAGATTAATTTTATAATTTATAATTTATAATTTATAATTTATAATTCGCTTTTTTATATGAGTGATTTATTATAGTGTGTAGACTATAAATAGAAGGATAATAAATATTAGGAGAATAGTAGATAGTTCAAAATCTCCATTTCACCTTCCTTCAAACTTGCCAGCCAATAATATGCTGCCAAGTAGGGAGTACCCCAACTAGCTTACTTTCTGCAGCAATGGTTGGAGACAATCCGCCTCCCGGAGAGAGGAGAGAAGAGGAGGAGAGACGAAACCAGCGCGCACGATTTTCCAAGCAAAAGCCTTCTCAGAAAAAAAAAAAGATTTTCCAAGCAACAGCGACGCGGCACCAATTCCATTCGGTGAGTTAAAAAGAATTAAAATTGAAAATATATAATCCCCCTCCTTCCACTACTCTCACCTCACCTCCCGCTTCTCTTCTCCTCTCCTCTTTTGAGAGGATATTCTCCCCCCCCCCCCCTCTCTCTCTAGTTTCTCTCTCCTCCATTTGGTCTCTTATTTGAATCCGGATCTCGACAACCCTTCTTTAGATCTGGATCCGTCTCGTAGATGCGGCGGCGCAAGTCTAACCCTTGAGGATCGGAACGCGTGATCCCGAAGCGGAGTTTTTGGTTTGGATTAGATCTGGTCTGGAGAGTTGAATTCTGCATCCCCGAGGTAAAGATCTATGATCTAGATCTGTATTTTACTCAGATTTAAGTTATTTTCTTCGTTTTTTCGGTTAATTTGATTCTTTTCTTGAAACCATCGATCTTGCCAGTTGAGATGGAAGATCTGAATAATCTTTTGATGCTAATCTAGATCAGCCTTGGAGCAAGAATATGGGAGTCATATATTACCGGCACTTTCGTTTCCACTTTGTTCCCGTTAAATTTATTTTTACTTCATTATTTAAATCTTTGTTTTAACGGGAAAATCTGAATTTACGTGAAAATATGCATATCTTTCTTTGTTTTATTACTTTCATCTTCTGTCTCTTATTAGCATTTTATTGAGTCAGATTGGAATTCCAGTATGGTTTTCAACTTTTCACAACAACGTATTGCTACTAAGAGAACTAGCTTCATAGTATATATGGAAGCAGAAAATCTCTTAACAAATTTTGATCCCTTGAACTATAAGCAAGTTCTAATGTAATTTCTTCGGGGTTTGATTTGCTAATGGTTTCCTCTGATGTCATACCTGCACCTTGAACTTGGACTTTCATTGCTGTAGTTAAAAGTGTTCTACTTGGTGAACGCTTTCTTTCAAGATGCAAAGAAACGGGGTGTTGGAATGCAGTGTGTGCCACTCCAAACTACATGCCCCAAGCCCCAGAACAGTGTCAAAGGCATATGATAGGCATAGGAGCAAGATATCAGCTAAGTATCGGGCTCTCAACTTCCTTTTGGTGGTAGGAGATTGCATGTTGGTTGGTCTTCAGGTAATCTACATGAAATTTCATGATCTTAAGTGCACTGAAAAGTGAATAGCAACTTTTGTGTATCTTACCATCTAAATATGATGGTCTGTTCTTATCTTTAAGTAATATTTGAAATTTCTCCTGTCCTTTTTCCCTTATTTGTACTTTTGTAAGGGTACAATAGTTTTTTTATGATACCATTCTGAAATTTTTTCTCATTGTTAATTATCTATGGCAACTATTGATTCAATCTCAAAATTTAATACACTGGCCACATTTTAAAAATTTTCTTATTTCGTAAACTAAGCTATTCTGCTTTGCTACTCAAGGACCTCAGGAGAATGAAATATAAGGCTAGCTCCCTAGTGGCAAAGATGTAAATGGCACATCTTTGTGTCCAAATATAGAAACTATCTTCAGTCCATCAATTATACTACTTCAATGGTATACCTTTTTCTTAGAAAAGGACTTTGGTTCTCCTCTCATCAATCTTTCCCTCCCTTCCTTCCCCCCTCCCCCGAACATTTAATCATGCTTTATTATTAGAAGGATTCTTACAATGATCCAATATGTTGATGATGAACTCTTTAAAGTGTGATGTTTTTCGGTTTTCCAAATTCTCCATTGTGTCCAAGCACTGTCATAAATCAACGATAGCCCCTTCCCTTATCTTCTTTTTTCTTCTTTTTTTAAGATAAATTTCTAATCTTACTGAAGAGAGTATTACTTTAAGGATTTCAATTGACATGCTTTAATATTTGTTGCAGCCTATTTTGGTATATATGTCTAAGGTGGATGGCAAGTTCCAATTTAGTCCTATCAGCGTAAACTTTCTGACGGAGGTTGCAAAAGTTATCTTTGCTATAGTTATGCTAATATTCCAGGTTTGTTCTAAAGTTATTGTATTGCTTTTTCACTTAGATATATTTTGCAGGTCCTCTTGGAGATGCTTATTTATTCATATGCCTCTAAAATATAATATTTGTACTATGTTTCCATGCTTGCATGAGCCCTGCATGCGTGTCTCCTTCCATAGTTCTTATGCTTGCATAGTTGCATCTGTACTCGTACAAAAGTAGATAAACTGGCAAACAAACTCCTTTAAAACTTCTGTGTCCCTGGGTGGTGCATGGTGTAGATGTGCATCTCCAAACTTCTTACATTCCCATGTGTATTAATATTGCTTGCATACTCCTGTAAATTCAAAATTTTCGTGTTTGCTCCCAGTACTGTCAGTAATTTATGTAGCTCAGAAGTGTGTACAGAAGAGAAGTTTTGAGGGGAGTTCATGCAAAAGAAGATTTTTATATATAAGTGATTGATTATGATATGAGAAACTGCAAACAAATCCTTTTAGAAACTGCTGTACCTGGGTGGTGCATGTTGCGCATATGTGTCTCCAAACACCACCAGATCATGACTGAGCACTGGGATTTGTTTCTGCTGTCCCATTGCCGACTTTTTATTATTCTTTATATAAGGTGGGATTGGTGGTAATAACGACTTTTATTATTCGACAGGCTAGAAATCAAAAGGTTGGGGAGAAACCTCTTCTATCTGTTTCTACGTTTGTACAGGTAAACTATATGGTTGACCAACAAATAATATCCTGGCATTGTGATTTCTATATTGTTTGCATATTGTTGATTGACCTCTATCATTTATATTTATTCTGATACATATAATAGTTTTCACTTTCCGTGGTTATATCTGCTACCGTCTGATTGTCAGGTTATCCAAAATTTTCTTTCAGGCAGCTCGTAATAATGTCCTTCTTGCTGTTCCTGCTCTTCTGTATGCCATCAACAACTACCTAAAATTTACCATGCAGGTATTTAATTCTTTACATAGCTGTTAAGTCTATATTACGCGATAATGTTTCTTAGACCACAATGATTGGTATAGTTGGAGCTTTATGTTATAGTATCTTACTTTCTGTTATTTGTTAATGCAGTTATACTTCAATCCTGCAACAGTGAAAATGTTGAGCAATTTGAAGGTACACTCTTACATTACTATCAAAATCTGGTTTATTCTGAGATACAATGATCTTGTCTATTTTACTTGGATGAGCTTGGTGGTCATTTGATGCTTCTTGAGGCATTACAAATGATGAACTTTATATCTGACTCAACCTTGTGAAAAGTGTCTGCAGTATGCGGGCAGTCAAGACACCACATAACTCATATGCAATTGGAGGGAATTACTTTCCCTTCCTTTCTCTTCTTTTCTCTTGTCGATCCAAAGATTACTAACAGTATGAGAGTAAATTATTTTCTCTTCTCTTCCTTTCTCTTTTTCTCTCTCCTTTTATGTTCTCTTTTCCTCTCTCTTGCTCTCTCCATCCTAGCCTAGTGTAAAGGTCTAGACCCTGTAAAAGATGCATCATATCCTTTTTCCTTTTTCACTTTTCTTTTTCTCATACTATTATGGTTCAAACATTGCAAATACCAAGTGTGACAATTTTTCATGTTCTGTGATTCTCTGCAGGTATTGGTAATAGCTATCCTCTTAAAGATTATAATGAGAAGGCGGTTCTCGATAATTCAAGTAAGTTTGAGTTTCAAATATTCATTGGATACATTTTCCAATATTTAATTTGTTAACTATTCTAGAAGCTTAAGCTGTTAGAGAATCGGTGATTTTTATCATTTATAATCTAACATTTCTTCTCATTTATGGGCTTAATTTTGATGCGGATGGATAGAGGTTTTTCTATATAACTGGAGAATGGTGATTTTCATCTTTTACATTCTAACATTTTTTTATTAATATTTAAAATGTTATAATGATTCTTTAATGTTTGAAATATGTATGTGGTCATTTCTGGATCACTCTTGTTTGAGATGAACTTTCACATCTGGTAAGGATGGGTTATCTGTGGGAAAAATTTGGCAACAGATAGCTTGTTCTACTTATTGTTTGTTTGATTCCAAAAATCATGACATCTGAAACTCTGAATTAGGAAGATGTTTGGCTGCTGTTGCGTTTATCTATTTTTTTTCAATTATTATTCTTCTGATTTTCATATTTGGAAGTCGGAATTTGTTGGAACTGAGGAAAACTTGATTCTGTTAGGTGCAGAAGTAATTTTGATAGGGTTTTGATGCCTCCTCCCTCTTATTTTCCCCAAGTAAAAGACTGATCAAGGATGCATTATATTTTCATAAAAGTAGAAGTAATACAAGACATGTCCTCACATGGAAATGACATTGAAATCAAATGGCATCATCTTACAATAAAAATTCATACAAAGGTTTTAAAAAACCAACTTGATTCCAAACAGGCTGAATTAATACCTGTTATTATATGGATGCGCTTTCTTTGACCTTCTATTTCGTCTAATATATTTTATTGTTCATTCTTTTGTTGATGGGCAGTGGGAGGCTCTTGCTCTCTTGCTTATCGGAATCAGTGTCAATCAACTCCGATCCCTACCTGAGGGCTCTACTGCAGTTGGTGTTCCAATTGCAACAGTTGCATACATATATACATTAATTTTTGTAAGTCTTTTAGCTAGAGATTTGTCCATTTAATTTTCTGACTCATTTTCTTTCTGTTGTACTTTATTAGATAATCCAGTGACTTTGTGAATGCCTTACCTTTTCTCTTGTAGTTACTAGCAAATACCTGACACATTACTTAATGTATTACTTTGTGAGCTACATGGTCACCCCTACACTTCTTATGAGTGCATAGATGTAAATAGAAAATTATTTGCATTAAAATGTCTGCTTAGAATGTTATTTGACTTATTTCTGTCCAAGCATAAACTTATATTTGCCCATTCATCCTGGAATCTTTCTGAGTCAGTATGCTTCTCTAAAGTTTATTGGTATTTCTGTTTGCTTTAGAAATTTGAAATTTCCATGTCAAGATTAATAGATATCTTTTATTTACTCTCGAAACTAGAAATTGGAACTATTGAACATATATTCTTGATACTTGAAGCATAATAGAATAATTTAGAAGGAAACTCAAACTGAGAAATAATTTTTGGTATTTATTGGAGTGCAATATGCTGGATGACAAAAATTATGTAATCATTATTTAAATTTCTCTCACACAATTCTAAAAGACACGCATAAGTAACTGGTTTATGTGATTTGCAAGTTACAAGCTAGTTAATTTGGTTTGAATTGGAGGTTGTTGGCCTTCCGACAAATTTTATTGATGTTCATGTGCCACAATATGTTTATGTTATGCCATGAAAATGCAGGTAACTGTTCCATCCATGGCCTCAGTTTTCAACGAGTATGCTTTGAAAAGCCAGTTTGAGACAAGCATTTATCTTCAGGTGACTATTTAGTATGTCCCCCGCTCTCTTATGAGGATTATTGGAGATTGATTTACATTCAAACCTTTTATCTTCTCCTTCCATTATCAGTGGGATAAGGGTTAAAACTTTGGGATTAGTGTTTTACAATCCAAAGGCACAACCAATGGCTCAATATGTGTTAGAACTTTATCGGAAGTTCTAATGTAAAGTTTATAGTCTACCTCTTATATATATACAAATATATATGTATGCATATTTATTTTACACATTTTCCTAAATGTCATTTGCAGAATTTATTTTTGTATGGTTATGGTGCAATATTCAATTTCCTTGGTATACTCGGGACTGTGATATATAAAGGTATGATATCTTCTATGAAAATTCAACTTTTCTTATGAAATTTTGCTGCTTAGACCATTTGCAACAAAATAATTGTATGCATGGTGATTTGACATCTATGAACTATTATCTTTTTGCTGCTTTCATGTGTGATGCTTCGACCATTCATGATTTATGGTGGATGCATAGACTTCTACATAGTTATATTCGTATTATGATAAAAGCCTTATTCTAGTGTTTGTATAGAAGTTAATTGTTCTATGGCACTCACATCCCAACGTAATATGTGGTCATCTTGCTGAGTTTTTTAAAGAATATTATCCTTTATTTTCTCTTGCCACATGCAATTTTGAAGGATATGATTTTTTGAGATGTCTGGTAAATATTGGGCCACAGTACTCTAGGCTGGATTTGAGTTGTTTGGACTTTGGAGGATACTAGATCTCAATGTTTTATAGGCTCAACTCTTTGTGCAAGAGCCAAGGACGCAGATATAAGTGTCAGATTAGTTATAATGTCTGCCTAACTCAAAGGAGGGAAGGAAAACAAACATTTGCTACTAGAACAGTAGAGAAGTCATTTTGTGTGGTACTGGAATAGTAGAAAAGCCATTTTGACTAAGTCATGCTATACTTTTTTTTTCCAAGTTGTGCATTATCATCATCTCCAACTCTTTCACTTCAGGTTCTGCTAGAGGACCATTTGTAGAAGAGGAGGAATTGACAAAATTTCTGACTGCCTATTATCCTTAATTTTGATGCTCTACGGAATTTGTTCTACTATTTTACTATAAGATAAAATTGAGTAAGAGGACTTGATTGTCTGTTGCAGGTAGTGGTATCCTTACAATCCTTTTGAGTTTGATTCCTAACAATATTAATCTTGAATGAGAAAGTAACCTGAAGTGTCAGATGTGTATCTAGTTTTTTACTTTTTACGATGTTTCAAAGACTTCCTTGGCATCAGTGTGAAGTTTATCTAATAGTAGGACTATATCTGTCTTTAGCTGTGTTGACTCCATGTCATATTCCAAAGATTTTCATGTTTGACCTGACTAATTAACAATCCTTACCCATAGCTTGAGTGGTTAAAGGACCTCAATTACAACTACTATAATGCTTTTAGTTGAGATAAAACCTCATTGACACCTTGGCCTTACTATCACACTTAGTGATGTCCTTCCAAAAAAGGATTTAGAGTGCATGAGGCTCCTGCCAATTCTAGGTCTAGGGAAGGCAAGATGTATACTGCCTTAATCCCATTATCGAAGAGGCTGTTTCCTTTTCCAAACTCATGACCGCTTGGTATATATGATCTAGACCTATTACATGCATTCTGTTTTTCCTTCCTCAGCTACCTCAATGAAATTTCTGTGCTGAGCTATTGCCTGTTGTCTTGATTTCTCCTTCGGGGAAAAGAAATTGATGATGTCATGCCACTATTTGTATAAGCAGAGGTACTGTTAGTCTATTAACGAAAAGATTGAGTAAAATGGACCTCCCCCTCCCTAATATCATTAGATTAGGGAAGACTTAATTGTGAACTTACAGCCGATTGTAAATTGGTGGCCTTGATGGTGAGCAGCAGTACAGTGTAGGCAGTAACTATTGGTATAGGGTTTAAGGTCTATTGAGTTGTATTTCGTCTTGAAATTCCTTAGTTTGAGGCAAATTGGTGTCAGAGTTACTAAGGTCAACCCAACAGAATCAACATATTCTGGGTAGCCCCCCTCTTTTCTGTTTGCACACAGGCACAACATATGGGCATGCCACAGGTTAGCATAGGTATTGCATGGCAATCAATTAAAAAATATACCATGTGATATTAAAGGTTGTAACTAGTCACAAGCATTGTTAATTATCTGGGGAGTCTTCTCAATACTGAGTTATTCTTCTCGCAATCCATATATTTCGGAAACTACTTGTATGGTGATAGGAGACTCTAAATTCTAAATGTTCATTAACTTTTGTCCACTTTGGTCAAGGCGCCTCATTTCCAGGTAGCATGAATTTGGTTCTGCCTTATCTCAGTAAGTTGTCCAAAACTGTCAGCAGATGTCCAGATAATACTTAATTAAAAGTTTTTTTTTTATAAACATATCTTGCTACCTCCTCACTTTCTTTTTATACTTCAAATTAACTATTGTAACAAGGTGAAGAAGGTGCTAGTATCTCTCGGGTCTGGTTTTGTGGATTAATTTTGAAATGGTAGTCTGCAACTGTTATCCACTCCGTTCCTCAGGAATAACTTCATTTTGCTGTTCTCTTCATTTTGAAATATGTTAACTCTACTCCACACCATGTCTTAGATGAAATAGTTAAATATATTGGTAGTGACCATAGATCTTAAAGCAACTAATAGAACCTGCACATCTTTTTCACCAGTACAATTTTCTTTTGGCCTTTCAATTGTTATGCTTCTTTTACTCATGTCTTTTCTTATATGCTGTTGTAAGTAATATCTGGCTTCTTGACTGTTTTAGGGCCTGGCAGTTTTGACATCCTTCAAGGACATTCCAAGGCTACAATGTTTTTGATTTGCAATAATGCAGCACAGGGCATTCTTTCTTCATTCTTTTTCAAATATGCAGGTAAATTAATGTTTTAGTGTTTTGAGTTATTTCTCATTTCCTTTTGTTGCTAAGAAGCAGTTCTTATAGAAAGATCTCTAGCCACTAGACAGTATTTTTAGTTTCTGATCTAATTTTGATTATTTTTAATTACATCAACAGACACAATTTTGAAGAAATATTCATCAACTGTTGCCACTATCTTTACTGGCTTAGCATCTGCTGCATTATTTGGTCATACTTTGACCATGAACTTTATCCTGGGGATCTCTATAGTGTTTATATCGATGCACCAGGTAACTGCTGCATTTTTGCTTTGCCTCTTCCCTTCCTTGGAATTGCTGACATTCATTTCTTTTCAGTTCTTTTCTCCTCTTGCAAAAGTCAAAGATGACAAGCAAACGGGAACTTTAGAAATGCTGGATGCTCAAAATCACAGGTGAGTATCTTTTTGTTGGTGCGCCTTTCCTTTTTGTCATCATCTGATTTAGCAACTTTATCATATTGATATAAGCTTCTATTGCAGTTCTGCTTGTTAATATGTTTTTGCTATGCACTGGTGCTTTAGGTTATTAAACTAAGGCCTCGTTCTGTCCTATCCCCTTGACTCGAAAGAAAACTCTACTCCTTGCCCAGGAAACTTAATAGCCTCTTTTGAGAAATTATGCCTTCTCTCATGCTTCATACAATCTACTTTGATCTATCTACTCAATTGCACTTATAGTAAAGCTAGTCAGACTCTGTATGGAAGAGATCCCTGATATCTCATCATAAATCAAATTTTCGAAATGTTACCATGGTTTGTTGTCCTTCAAAATTTTAATTCTTTCATTGTTCCTTACTATGTTTTCTGTTTTACAGGTCAAAAGAATCTTCTTTCATAAATATGACTGCTGGTGCAGCTGATGATGTAATAGACACTATCAATTTTTGTTTCTGTAGAACTACTTGAACCTTTTCAGATGATAACCCTCAGAAGTTTTTCATTTTCCAGGCTAGCCACCGTGTTGAACCTGATGAGAGACAACCTCTTCTGCCGACCTGATTCACTTTACAAGGCATGACTCTTAATCCTTAATATCTTGTTGGGCCAAGAATGAACTGGTTTTTAATTATTAAGAAATTATTTTAGTTCAAATTTTTTTAAATGTTTATTTAGCATAAACTTTATATTTGGGAGATAACACTAACACCTATGTCATACTTCTTTCTAGTTTCTGCATTAAAAGTTTACTAATAAAAAAGAATAAAAGCCACTTGCAAATGAGCAAAGTGAGATGGATACGGAAGACCTTCTGGAAACTTCTGATTGAAAAATCTTCAGCTAAAGCCCCTTAAAAGTTAGAACTTAGCAGATCAAAGACATATAAGATAACCTTGACATAATTTTTCTTCTTTTCCTCAAATTCGCTGCCCTCATTGCCTCATTGGTGAATACAGATGGAACTTTTGTACCTTGCCCTATCTAAATCAGGATATTTTATTTTTTTACCTTTTCTATTCTATAGATCCATTAATATAAGAATAGTTATCTGGCTGTCTAAATTTGATGGCAGAAGACTTGTTTTGTTAGACGCGAATGATAAAACTAAAAGAAGCACACTAGACACTTTAGTGACATCGACATTGTATCTCTGGAAGCTATAAGGTTTGATCTGTTATGGGGTTCTAGAGATGTTTGAATCATGTAGAAAGTCCTGTAATTGTACTTATTATTCATGTCAGCATAACTGAACTTTTTTATCCTTGCCCTTGCAAATTTTTTATTGAAGTATATTTCACTGAACTAGGAAGCATTCTGTTAGCAGGTTTCTAGAATCAGTCTGAACCATATGTAGAAGGTCCTGTAGCTGAAGATTTAAGTCTTTCTAGTTGGCATAATGTACCTGTTGCTCTTAATGCATATGTTCTTCATTTGTCACGACAAAACCATCACAGCACATGTTACTTCATTTCCATGATAGAACAGATCATATTAAGATTGAAGTATTGAACTAAATTACTTTATACTGGTAATTTGATATAACATATATTAAGAGACAGGATTCCTAAAAATATTGTTGACTAAGGGATGGATATGAGACGTTTTTGTCAAGCAATTAATGAAAAATATAGGAAGAAGCATGGATATGGACACTACGATACAGAAGATTTTTAAAAAATATGACACAACATGTTTTAAGACATGGCAAAATTAATCAATAAAAACATTATAGATATATGTAATTAAATATAGTTACATATATTATTGATACATCTAAAGAATTATTTTGCTAACTCATAATGCATATTGAGTTATATACCGGTATGCATATATCTATTCATGAGAGAAAAATAAAGTGTGGACTATACCACAAAGATATCTTAACAAGTCACATATGATAATGATAATATGGGTCTTGAGATTGTGAAAGAGTTCAATGAAATCGGAATTTATTTTATATTCTTTTAAATATTGGGTACTTCTTAGAAGTGTGACACATATCAAAGGAGTGCTGGACAAATGTCGGTGTTCGACAAGTGTGGGAATGGACACAGGATGCTATTGCCTTGAAGCTTTCATGCTTTCTAGCATGCAGGGTTTGAATATTAAATACTCATATGCTAAAATATTAATGATTATAGAAGAAGAATATAGGTTTTTCATAAATTTTCCAAGATTATTTATACTTAAATACCTCTTCTCCTTCGTAATACTGGCTCTCAACTAAACTTTGGAAGGCATAGAGTAATGGGAAACTGCAATTTATATCCATGTGATTAGGCCAGATATATGCAACTGCCAGACTTCTATTTTAATATAGAAAGACTAAAATGTCCTCTTTATTGTACAACTATTATCTTTTTGTGAAAATCATTTTTCCTTCTGCTTCTTTCATCTCATCTTTTCGATTTTTACATTTTATACATTGAGAATGCAATTATTCCAAAAGAAAATAATATAAAGGGCAAACTGGTAAAAGTTTTAATAATTTAAATAGAAATTTGTCTTCACTGTTAGTGTTAAACTAATGGTTTCACATATATTAGAATTATAAGTGGATTAAGTAATACAAATGGAAGTTCAGGAAGTCACTTTGGAATTTGTCCCGACTACAAGAAGATAAAATATATTGTCCTTTGAAATAATCATTGATTATTACAAAATACACTATTTAGTATTTACTAGTTCTATCTTGATGTTCAAATCCAAGTCCAACATTGTGTCCCATAAGAGAAGAATCAAGCAAAACACCTTCTTAGAGAAGATGATTAGTACAAGGATGATTAGAAGAGGCTAGGAGCACATTGTGCTAATGTCCTTGGAAGTAAAACTGTTTTCTTATACTAAAAATGGCTTCTTGCAGTGCTTATTTCATATGTATGCTTGATGTGAGCCCAAGTTAGGATATTTGCTCTATTTTAAAAGACAGTTATTTTGTAACCTCTGGAGATGTTTCTTGCTGGCTTCAGCATGGTGGAAGATTGGAATGCGATTAATTTTTGTAATCTGAGTAACCTGGTAGACTACTTTGGATGATCTAACAGCATGATTGTGTTTCAGCCTCATGATTCAATTATTTCTCATGCATCTTTTTTCTCCAACCTTTATTTATTGTAATATAAACTAGTTTTCTTTGACTTGATAGCTTTTCCTTATTTTGCTCTCTTTTATGTGCCACAGGTACTTTAGAGGAGATTTTTTTTATTGAGATTGCTACAGAGAGCCAATTATATATAGAAAAAGTAATTGAACCCTCTGTGAAGGCAACAAAAAAGCAAGTGTCTATACTTTTTGAGCCTAATTACAGCGACACTGTTCTCTTGTATCTCTTCCCGAGGAAGGATGAAGTGTAGTAGGTTGATCCGGGATCATATATCTTATATAACTAGGGTATTCAAAGGAAAGCAGATGAGCTATTCTTTATTTACTTCTTAGATTCAACTTTTTCCTCTTCTATCCAAATGGCTTCTGGTTCTCAATCTATCTGAATTTCTAGCTCTTTTAAATTCACTTTTCATTATGTAAAAAATTGGAGGCACATAACATTACCTCTATTCTTTTATATGATCAAAAGAAACTTGGATATTCATTTATTCTATTAAGACCCTTGCTACTTCGTCGCATCTTCTCTGTAAATCTCTTGTGGACTTCCAGTTTGAGTGTTTGATCATATCTGGACTGGGATCTCTAGTCCAAACATGAAATGGGGAGGATCTTTTGCAACAACATACGGTGACATTAATCTCAAATTAAATATGATGTTAAAGAGTTGAGCTGCATTCTTAGAGGTTCTTTAATTACCTGTTGTCTGTCAGTGAACTATGATGTGAAGGTCACGTGAAAGCCAGCTTTATGCTTACATTGTAACCTTCTCCTGCCCCCTGTGATATGAAATGCTTTTGGATGTGGTGATATGATTTGCTGCGACATAAAGATATCTGTCTTTCTGATTACATCGCATTTTTTTATAACATCTAATACTCATCTCTCAATGAAACAGAAGCATAATCAATCTCAAAAGTTGGAACTTCCAATCCTTGATAATCTGCGATAGTATATACATAACTTTTTTTTACTTCAGATGCATTCTTCCTCATGCTTAGTGGACAAACTTTGGAAGAAGGTATTGAGTAGTAAGATCCAGAAAGAAAATGAAGGAATTAAGATAAGCATTTGCTCTCCTCTAATCCAAACAATCCAATTCAATTCACTCTTTACATAGTCATGTAAAGCATACATTTGTGCTACATGCAAAGATAAAAATTAATTAATAGTATAAAATCGTTGAATAAATTACATTCTTTTCATTACACTGGATGAAATATATTAACAGAGAAACATAAAAATATAAGAAAAGATGTCAACATATATGCTCATGCATCAATATTAGGGAGAGTATCAAGAGTTGGAGGATCCTGCAGTAAAGATTCTAGTGCTCTGACTACTCTGCTCATTCTTGGCCTGAACTCAGATTCATATTGCAAACATTGGGCTGCTACTTTCGCAAGCTGCAGGAACAAAAGGGCTTATTTCTTTCAAAGCATAACAGTCACATAAGTTTGGTGGTGAAATATGAGATGCATTTGGGTGTGGAAAGCTATAATTAATTGCCGCTCACAAAGAAAAAAAAAATTGCATAGAAGCATGATCACCTTCCATGTATACTTGTACTAAACTGAAAGTGATCAAAGGCAAACACATGGGTAGAGAGAGAGAGAGAGAGAGAGAGAGAGAGAGAGAGAGAGAGAGACCTTAAGAGCTCCTTTTGCTGGATATTCGCCTTGCAATCTTGGATCTACAATCTCTGAAACCAAATCCTCTGCCACCTTTGCAGTTGCCTATATTCATTCATAAAAGCATAAAGGTGGTGATTAATATTAAATTGTATAATGTCACCCATATAAACTTTCCTTATATAGGCTTTTAATGAAGCATATGGGGATGATATAGGAATACAAGGGATTGTAAACCATGCTTCTTATTCGAATTTTGAAATGTCTTCTCATAGTTTTCATTCATTTATTAGGATTTCCTTAAAGAAAAACGCACTAGCGGTAATATTAAGTTTGAAGAGAAAAAATTCAAGTCTGATAAAAGAGAAGAATAGCAACTGCTTTAGCTGGAAGTAAGAGATTGCTTGTGTGAACTATGAATCAAATAAATTTTGCAAGAACACCTTATATCATTCAGTAGATTGTGGATTGGAGCAACAGAAATGATCTGCGAGTACTTTCCAGTTGTTCACTTCCCTCTGATTCTTCTTAATGCAGCTCATAGGAAATGCAGAAGGAAAAAGGATAATAGCTACCCACCCAGATAACCAGACTCTGGTTGCCTTTAGGCTTTGTCTGATCAATTGGCTTCCTTCCTGTTAGAAGCTCCAAAATGACAACGCCGAAGCTATATACGTCGCTTTTCTGAGTCATACTGAATGTCATAGCATACCTACAATAATTTTTTTTGATAAATTATGATCATTTAGATCACGAAAAAAAGTTTTAACTTTGAGAAATTCTCTGCCAAAAAAGATACTTTCTTTACATCTAAGATTCTTTTGATAAATTCATAGATGAAAACAGACATATTTAACTCTCCTATAACATGTTTAAACTATTTATATTCATGATTCATGCTATTGATGATAGAAAATGATTTATGATACTTAACAGTACTTGTCCAAACAAATATATCAGCATTTGTCAAACCTGATCCTGCCTATCTTCATTGACAATCAAACAAGAATAGATTATGGATTGCGAATTGCAATATAAGTAGGAACAGATGGAACTATGAAGAGATAATACAGAGATCGAAGCAGAAATATATTCTTGATGAACAAGATCACTTAACACATGAAAGTAGAGTCCTTTTCTCTCCAGCTAATATCATTATGCATTTATCATATTTAAGCTCATATTTTTCGACATTTTGGGCACCAGAATAATCAGTTTGCAATAGTGCACTATTAGTACATTAAACACAGCAAACGAAAATTACAAAGACTTTTGACACTAGAATTGTTCGTAAAACGCATGCATATTTATAAACAAGAAGAAAAAAAAAAATCTGATTTAGAAGCATTCAAGGTAGACATTGAAATTACTCTGGTGCCTGATAACCGAAGGTTCCCAAGATGCGGGTAGATTGAAGACGAGCTGCCATATCAGGGGACTGATTGAAAAGATTAAAGTCAGCAATCTTCGCGCTGAAGTCCTCAAATATAAGAACATTGCTAGATCTGATGTCCTTGTGTATTATAGATGGTTGAATCTTCTCATGGAGATACTCCAAGCCCTTTGCTGCATCTAGTGCAATTCTCACTCGCTGCCTCCAATTAAGCACAGGCCCAGGTTGTGAGTTTTGTACACCTTTTCTCCCTGTAGTTGCATGAAAAGGAAAATTCTCATATATATATATATATATACATTTTTCTCCTAGTATCAAACACAAAAGATGCTAGAGGGAAGAAAAAATATCAAAATTCTAGCTTCATACCATGCAAAATGTCATGTAAAGAACCACTACTAGCGTACTCATACGCCAACAGCAGTAGATCCCCTTTCACATGATACCCCAACATCTCAACAAAATTTTCATGCTTTAGTCTTGATATAATTGATATCTGATATCACAAAATAACATGTTAGCTTGCAAATTACCAAAAATTTCAAGATCAATAGACAATCATAATAATGTACCTGGGTCATAATGCTGGTACTGTTTGCGCGCTTCAGTGGCTTGTCAATTTTTTTTACAACAACTTGCTTCTTATTTTCCAGAATGGCATAGTATACTCTTGCATATGGTCCTTGCCCAATTAAAGACTTTGAGCCAAAATTGCTAGTCTTCTCTACCAGTTCTTCGAATGACAATTCTGGTACTTCGATAAGGAGTGGCGACTTCTCCTGGTCACTTCTGGACATGGGAGAAACTTCTGAGCCTTCTATATTCACTGATATAGTAGAAAAAAAGGAAATTGGTGATTATGGGGTATGAGAAATATTTCATCCGAAAAAGTTAGGGAAGCCATTTAGTACAAATAGTGTTTGAAGGAATACCATAAGAATCAACATGAAAATCATTTACTACCATGGCATCTAGTGTCGCATAAGGGATGATGCTGATATAACATATGATTCAGAGTTTTCTTATTTAAAATTGCAGCTGAAATAAAGTTAAAATACTTCATTTGTGGTTTAAATTTGATTGTATAGCAGTAGAGCCATTTCTGATGAGACTAATCAACAAGTTGCTTTCAGTTTCAGTTATGTTTTGAATCTATCATGTTAATTATAAGTTTCTGGTCTGAAACTAACCACTGAAAAGGTTCGAGGAGAATGAAAACATGATAAAATGAAGCTTTCTGATGCCATTTCTAAATTAAAGTCTCATTCACCTACGGCAGTTTTTGCCGCAGAGTGGTGCTGAAGGTCCTCGCAAATTGTAAAAGTCATTGAAAAGCACTAAACTTCTTCTAACACAAGAATAAAAGTTAGTACATGAATCATGCATTATAAGGCACATAATTCTGGATGCTGAGATAATTTATCCAACTCTTTCTGAATCATTAAGTTGACTTAATTGCTTCATTATTCTGCATGGGAATGCTACAGACAAATAGCAATAAAATGTTCCAGGAATTTCCTTGATCCAAATATTCCATTACTGCAACTACTAAAGGCATGAAAGGAAATCTGATTAAAAGTAAATTAGGAATTAAAGAACTATAAAATAAATATACCATCTCCATTCTCATTGGGCTTCTCAGGCTTCTCCACCTTGAATTTTCTACTCTTTCTCGATCTTTTGTACAACCCTCTCAATCTCTCCCAAACTGTAATCAGAGGTTGGAAGGTCAAATGAACCTACAAATAAAATCCACAAACATTATAACAACATGAAGAGAACAAGACAAAGGATTAAATATAAACACTGTTTATGATCACTGATTAAAAGAAGTCGAAAAGAAGCTACGATTACCTTAAAGCCATGTAGTTTATCCTCCATCAAGACAAAGGATAGCTTAGCGATTAAGCAAAGAAGAAGATGAACTCTTCGAACTTAAAATGAGAGGAATAAAAAAAGGGAGATTGAGTGGAAGAATTAGGGGTCAATTAATGCAAAACTGTGAGAATTCCGCCAGGTTTCGAAACTAAGTTTAGCGGGCAACGACGACACGAGGAAGTGGGTTCCACTAATTGACCAATAGCTTCTTGACATGACCGAATCAAAGCAATTTTTTTAATACGTCATAAGATTTTGTCAAACTTAATCCGAAGCAATGAAACTTGCGACCAGTTCATCTCTCTCTCTCTCTCTCTCTCTCTGTTCTTTTTTTCTTTTTGGGTAAATAAGACTAGTTCATCTTAAAAAAATAAAAGCTATGGCCTATGGATGGAGAGAATTGGAAAAGGAAATTAAAATAAATAAGATTTATCTTTTACTGTTTAGATATTAGGATAAGAAGAGATTCATTCATGTATGTCACCACTAGACCTCAGCATGAGAAACCCACCAACCTGTTAAAAAAGTTTTATTTGACCCAATGGGTTTGGCTATCTATGTAAACAAAAGTTTAACCTCAGTTAAACTTTGACTCGGGCCGGACTTCATCGTATTTTGCTACATCCTACATCTTTACTAATTACAAATCGACCTATAATTTTGCTAATATATGCAGAGAACACTCTGCTGTTAGATCTGTTAGTTAAACCTAACTAAACCTCTGAGTATAAGTTAACTATACTAAAAAGTAGGAAAATACTAAGGGCATTTTAGTCATTTAAAGAATATATGTATTTTAGTCATTTTAGAAATAAAATAACTTTACTTAATAAAATATTCTCATGATGTTAGTTCTTTATCGAGTCGGGCTTTCTAATATTCCAATGGGTCGGGCTTCGGCGGGAAGTAATTAAAATTACATCAGATCTAGGCCTCATAAATTGTATGCATATGTCTTGTTACCTCCCAAAATAGTGTTAATTATACCCTAAAAAGTATTAAACTATTACCTATTTTCACATAGATCCTCTTTTGTTTTTTTGATGTTAAAATAAAAAAAATATCAAATGATTATCTTTCTCTTCAACTTCTCTCATTCTTAAGAGTATCTAAAATTAATCACATGATGGTCACTAAATAAATATTTCTAGGAGTAGCACAAAGATGGGGGTTAATCATAAAACCAGTAAAATATAGAGTGTTATTGGAAAATTCCCGGAGAAATAAAAGGAGATTAAAACTTAAGTACGAGTAGTAGGACTACTCACTCAAGCTAAGGTGGACTTAACTCGAGCCCAAGCATTTAGCCCGGCTCAGGTTGGGCTTACATGGGTCTAACCATTGGAAATTACCAACTTAATTCCCTATAAATATTGTAATTAGTTGTGTTTGGACTTTGGATCATATTCTAAGTTTTTTTTATTGGAATTATTATTTACAGAGCAATTTAAATCTTATTGTCTATAATGACTCTTCACCCTAATAATTTGGAAACATGTTGGCATAAAATAAAAATTTGAATAACAAAAAATACCTTGTAAATATTAATGGTAACCAATTAAGGGGGTGGGATTTGAACTTAGGAGTATTCATATATTATGAGCAATTTTAATTATCTGAGTATAATTTCATTGGCCATATTCTAACCTTGTATTACTTATGGTATTTTTCTCTTTTTTCTTTGCATATATATTGTTATAATATCTTCTTCTTCTTTTTTGTGTGTATATATACCCTTTAAAACTCTTTATATTTTTTTAGATACCCCTTAAAGTTAATTAGCTATTAAAGTTTAAACCATTTAAATATAAAAAGATAAAACTATTCTTATTTTAGTTTTTATACATTATTATTAGTTAAGCCTATATATATATATATATAAAGAATACAATTTCTAGTATTCATATCCATCTTACTGTAATCCATTTCAGATTATTAATTGAATACTCTAGATCATATTATCCAATACCACAATAATTATCAACAAATAATACATAATTAATTAAATGCATCTGTGTTTCTAGCCTTCTAGCTATTACAACAAAACATCACTTCTAGATATCATTGGACTTCTTTTTGTGAATTAATTTTGTTTTCAAAACTTATTAAATATTTTATAAGTCTATTCAAGATATATAATTCAACCAAAAAAAGAAAGAAGAAAAGAAGATAAATAAATCAACAAGAGCATATCCATTTAGGTCATGACCACCTAATCTTAATGACATCTACAAAACACCAGACCAATCTAATGCACAACATGGTACGGAAGATGTCACAAGAGTCTTCCAAGGAGAATATATAAATCCTTAAAAATCCGTGCAAGATGAATAATGTAGATCACCTTTTATCCACAAAACAGTATCTGAACAAAGAATAGTCATTGAGGAATACTTTTGTAGTAACCTTTTGTCAAAAGCATATTTAGGCTGTGTGGATAGCTATCCATCCACTTCCTTTCCCTTTGACAACACTGCATTGCACATTGCAGAATTCAAAAGACACAACAGAGAATCAATTAATGGTGAAGAAAAAAAAGAAGTTATCATGAATTTTGTGCGATATCGTAAGCTTTGCTTTCGACTGCTAGGTGCTAAGTGTTGTCGACTATCGAGCGTCGTTAGGATTTGAGCCTGCAAATACTTGATCCTGTCGACAAATACAAGATAAACTCATTAGAAACCTACGACGAGATTTGAGTTCTAGATCAAGCTACATACTAAGGTATGATAAAAGGATGCTGTATCGAAACATATAGATGCTGTAACAAGAATTCAGAATCATTTTGCTTGAGGAAAAATTGGCCTATAATTCAGGAGGCATTCGTCAACCATAAACTATGTACGTAGCAGGTCTAAAGAGATTCCACATCTTTACATGCACCTATGTGACAATCTTTTCATAGCCTACCACAAGGAGTTGGCATCCAGTTACATGCAATTTGTCATGGGGTTTGGTGCAAAGAACCACTACAAAGTCATAGTATCTTTTCTTTATAGACCTTTGCCTTCTCTTTATAGTATTTTATAAACATTAGATCTATCTAACAAATGGTATCCCATCTAACAACTTAGGAAGGCCTTCATATTTACCTATCATAAAAGATATTTGAAGATGTAACAAAAATGGGTTCACTTTGGAAATCATAAATGCCCAAAGGAAGGTAGCTGGCCCAAATTATCACATTTGTCCCTGGAGTACTTCTACTATATAACTTGTTAGAATTTAAGATTTATAATAGGGTCTGGGTGACACTCTATATCTTTTAGTAGTTCTAGGAATTGAAAAGTGAGTATGATATTTTAAAAAACATGGAGTGCTAAATTGATGCTTAGTATTTCTTTTTAACAGAATTAATAGATATTCAAAGCTATAGGAGAGAATGTAATCTTTTGAAAATGTAAATATGATATTGTAAGACTTTTTAAGTGGAAGATATTAAAAACTCCCATAAAAGATTGATAAAAAGAACATTACAATGTGATCAAGCCAGAACAACTTCCTATGGATTGCTTAACTTGTGAGATGTGATAACTGCTCCCTACGAAATAAAAACATGTTTGGATTTCATAAGCTATTCTTCTACTCAGAGATTGTCTTCTTTCACACACACACACACACACACACACACACACAAAAGAGGGATTGTGAGAGTAATATTTACTTTCATTCCCAACCATTTTCTATTAAAGATCTTAAAGTTAGCATCGGTTTTGTCCTTCTCCTTTCCAGAGCAAGAGAGAGTTTAGAGGCCAATATAGAATTGCCGCCCTCTCTACAATCAAAATTCAGACATGAGGTTATCTATTCCTGTTTATAAATTGAAAAAGAAACACTAGCAGACATATATTCATATTCTTCTCACTTTCAAAACAAATTAAAGGCAGCTTGACCAAGTATCATTACAAAATAAGAAATAACAATGCAGGCAAAACACAACTATAATACTTTTATATATGTATGAGTTGGAATGTAAATCTAGGATTTATCCTACTATTCAGGCAATCTTTAATCACACCAACTTGATTTAGCTTATTGCCGAGAACTATGGCTTATGACGTGTTAACTTGTTTCCTCAGTGTAATCAATAGAAGGCTAGAAGCTAAACTGAATCTCAAATATAAGATTTGATTTTTTGGGCCCTAGTTTATCTTTAAGTTTAGATTGTTTTCAAGGACTGGATCATCAAAAAGATGGTTGCACTAAAACTCAGGTTAGATTAATCATTAATAATAAACAGTGAATCAGATCTGAGAATAGCTTCGGTTAATCATTCATATCTTAAAACTTCTAGAGTCGTAAGGCATCCCTTGATTATGGGCTTTAAGTTTTATATGCAGATTTAATCACCGAATTGTTTTAGGCTATGTATGATGGAGGCAATTTAATATTTGGATTAGTGGAAGCCATTGGAAAATATATTGGTAAGGAATGATTCTTGAAGGCCATTTAAGAATAATATAGGCAAGGAATTATTCTAGAAGGCCTACATGCACATTTACCTACTACTCATTTAGATTACCTCCATCCACGTCCTAGGGAAACAATAAAAAAGGGCAGGAGAATCCATGGCCATTTCAAATTTAAGAATAGGGCAGCAACCAGAAAATATTAAAGATATAGGTCTACATTGTGAATGTACAGACCTCAATTTCACTGGCTTGGAGATACTTTAGTATTGCTTCCCTTTTTGATGCATCACTTCTCTTTCCATGTCCTTCAAAGCAGCCTAAGTATGTAATTGACACATCAGTGATGGGGTATTCTGTGCTTCAAAAAGTTGACGTCATTGATTGCTAGTAGCATCTAATCTTTAGTACATTTGGAGGTAATTCATATCATATCTGTAAGGATGGAGTAAAGCACAATCTAAATATACCAATTCACCATGGGAATAAAGCAGCAGACTGAGTCAGCAAATTCTAAGATGCAGTAAGATGCTTGTTTGAAGGTATATTGCTAGACATATTGATAAATATATAAGGGGAATATACCGCGAGTATTACACAAATGAAAAGAGAGTCCATTACAAGTAGGTCAACTTGAAGTGATTTTTCACAATTAATCAATAAGAGAGGTGGTGATTTGGGAAAAGCTCATGAAAAGAGGAAGAAACAGATTAACCTAAAGATTTAAAACCATTAAACATACAGAAATTTTGAAGGCTTCAACAACTTTGCTAGCGAAGTACTCTAGGAGACATACAAGCAGATATACTAACTATTTTACTTACACTAAGAAAATTGCGCAACTTCAGATGAAACTGAAGAATTATGGAAAGTTTCGGGAGAACTAATAGACCGAGATGTAAAATAGTAGCTTCATTATATGATATTACATGCAAAACAAGATTATGAACTTCACATATAAATTTGGAAAATTTCCAAAATTTGATCATGGATATCTTATAATTGTGGCTAGATGATTACTGAATACAACTCATCGAATAATCACTGATCACATAAGAAGTAAAAGATTAATGCATTGAACATAATAGGAATATTAAATAATGCCACTATTGACTTTTATGCAGATAGGTTACTGAACTGCTCAAATACCCCTGATATCTGGATGTAGATCAAATAACAAATACAAGTTTATGTTTCATTCCATCAATTTCGTTTGATAATTAGCTCCAATGATAGGCTCAAGTATGCTACTACACTTTCCAATAGAGTAACAAGAACAATGTTTCTTTCATTAATTACTTACAGTAGTTAGCTCCGAGTTACTCGTTAAATATTTCAGCTTTGACTAGGCCTTCTAGTTTGGAAGAGGGAAGACTAGACTAAATCACCAGCTACGGTTGAGCTGAGGGACCAATAATGAAAATATTTAACTCCTATTGTGACTTCTTGGATCAGTGAAGGATGTCACTTAGTGTGTGACATTAACACTTGCACCATGCAAAGGTGTCAGCTCAAATTAAGCAAACAATATCTCCAATAATAGGGATAAGACATCACATGTCTTGCCCTTTCTGGGCCTTGTGATGGCAGGTGTCTGCTAGAACATTTTTTTTTTTTCACTCTTAAAGTAGATGGAAGTTACTTCGAAGCAATACTTGAAGCATTGAGTGTTGGAGTGGATAACTTAGCAGTCCAAAGAACAAAGTAACAACAAAAAGAAAGGAACCAAAAGTGATGTATCAGAATGTCATCATCCTATAACTAGTAATTCCCTTCAGTGGCTTTTGCCAGCTGAATATAACTCCCTAGATGTTGAATTCTAGAAGTCGGAGTAAAAGCCATACACCTGTCTTAGATGATCACATGATGCACCACTTAGGGGAGACAAAATTGTGTTGTATCTTGGGACAAATCACTCACAACCCTACACTTGTCTTAATCATCAAAATAATTCACCACAATCTTTTCAATTGCACTTCTCCATGAATTCTTTTCATCTCACAACTCCTTGTAACTCATTTGGTACTACACAATGTTTCATCCTCTCTGCAACACCATTCTTCGCAAGTCACATTCCACTGCTTCTATCTTTGAAGCAAGTGCGGCAATTATATCCTGATTCCATACGAAATTAAAGAGGAAGGAGAATGTTTTGCTAGAACTGAAATCAAGGTTCTGATATGACAAACTCAAAACTTGGTCTAAAGAATCTTCATGAGGAAAAGCCTCTATTATGCTTACTTGCCCCATGAGACTAAAACTCCCTTTTCAAGAGAAAGAAAGCACGGGGATAAATGGATAGACTGCCCTTATAGTCAAAAGGTAGCCCACTTTTTACTACTGAACCTATCATGCCTTCATGGGTTACAAGATTTGGAGAATAAGTGGAGGTGGGGGTACAGTAGATTTTATTCACATGTGGAATTGGTATGCCCACTACCATTTGTGGAGGCCCTTAGGGTGGAGAGATACACACATCTCCAGTGATAGCGACCAAATCATTCTCTAAACAGAAAGTAGATTCAAAGGCCTCTGGAAAATTAAGTCATGACATTTTCACTGGATGCCTCATCATTCAGGTTGTGCAATATAAATAGAGTTCCCTTCCCCCTACTATTTCACCAAGTTCACACACAAAGCCATTCGAACTACTCACTTACTCTAGTATTCTTGTCCATACAATCATCATACTGACAATGTCAAGGGATCCACTTGTCGTTGGCAATGTTGTTGGTGACATATTGGATCCTTTTAACAGGTCAGCATTGTTGAGGGTGATATACAACAATAAAGAACTAACCAACGGATCTGAGCTCAAGCCGTCGCAAGTTGTGAATGAGCCAAGGATTGAGATTGGAGGGCGTGACATGAGGAACCTTTACACACTTGTAAGTTATAATCACTTAGTTACTTCACTAGCTTAGCTTAGATCAAGCTATGGTCTAAATAACCCAAGTTCCATGAACCCGAATCCTACTCACTATAATTGTAGAACAGATAAGCCAAGCACAACCATGGCCCATTATCTTGCAGATTCTTATTTCTATGACAAATCACTTTTTTTACGGAACAATGGCATCAAGAATAGGATTTTGATGCTTTATTTGAATTCCTCTTCAAATATCCTGGACTAATAAGGCTGTTGTTCAAGTATGTTTGTCATATGTCTGGATAAAAATCTGTAAACTTCTTCTGTTGTCACCATCAACTCCATATGATTTACTGGCCGTACCATCCAAATGGTTGCATTTTATTAAAAAAAATCTAGCGATTCCCTAATGATGATCTGGTGACAACTTCAAAGGAAATATGGAAGAACTGTAGGCATGTCTAAGTTGATCAGTAATAAAAAAGTTTGACCAGTTCAGCTCATTTTAGGTGTCCTCAGATGAGATACTGAATTGATCGCAATGCTAATTATTGAAACTAGTATTTCTGTTTTTTAATTACTGAAGATACTTCTTAGACTCTGTCTCAATCAAATGAGATTGTGCTTTCAGCTTTATAGCTTGTGGAGAACATGCATTGCTATCTTCGATGCAATATTTCACCATGCGTACTATGATTTACAGTAATACCATCTTTAGTTACTTGATTTATAATGGTTGTGGTTGGAGCTGTTCTTTGATTCTTTCTATTGTTGGAGAAAAAAAGACATGATTATCTTCTCATTAGGTGATGGTGGACCCTGACTCACCAAGTCCAAGCAATCCAACTAACAGAGAGTACCTTCACTGGTAATCCCAAACATTCTATTTTCATAATATTTGGGAACTTACTTTTGTTCACAATTCTTTAAGGGTTGTTGCCTACTCCTGAGAATGGGAAATCCGACGTCCACTAAACTTCTTTATTTCATGTAGGTTGGTGACAGACATCCCAGAAACAACTAATGCCAATTTTGGTGAGTGAAGTACATTTAGATCACTTAGTGAAGCATGTGTCCATACAAATTAATGATAATCATACTCCTTTTTTCGATGTAGAAATTTATTCATAATTTGACTGTATCCACCACAGCTAGCATGTAGAAAATGCTTAAATTTCTCATTACACTGGAACAGAGCATGGGTTGTTCAACTTCCTAATGGTGAGGTAACTGATGTTTCATATGTTACACATAAATCTACAAAATATTTGATGAAAAAGGGCTTTGAAGATGATTAAAATGCACTACCTAGTTCATGCATAAGCATATTATGTGAATCTTTAATAGCATTTATAAACTGAAAGTGCGAAGGTTTTGTATAAATAGATACCTTTTAATTTTGTTGCGTATTTACCATGGTTTAGGAAATGAAGTCGTCTGCTATGAGAATCCTCGTCCAATAGCTGGAATACATCGCTTTGTCTTTGTACTTTTCCGTCAGTCAGTCCGGCAAACTATCTACGCACCAGGATGGAGACAAAATTTCAACAGTAGAGACTTCACAGCACTTTATAACCTTGGGCCACCCGTTGCTGCTGTATTCTTCAATTGCCAGAGGGAGGGTGGCTGTGGAGGTAGAAGGTATAAGAGACAATAAATAGAATAAATTATCTTATCTTGTTCCTGCATAGGCAAGAAGCAGTAATGCAACAGGAAAGATACACCCATGCCAGTACATGGATTGCTATACATAACAATAAAACTCCAAATGTAGCTCAACCAGACTGAAGCTCATAATACTTGCCAAAGATTTAAATGTTCTAAATGTGTTAGAAAAGTTATAAATTTACAGATTTTGTGTAAAGACTGAAGAAGGTTTGTTGGATGAAAGGTACCAAGCTGTCAGAGGATGGACCTAATGATCAGTTTAGACACAAGATTTTAGAGGATGGTTATACATATACTGGAAGTGCAAAGAACAAAAGCATCGCAAAGAGTCTGGATTACGGGGTTATTTATCACATGACATTAAAAAGTGTTTATAATTAATTGTTCTCTAATTTTGTTTTTAAAGGTGTGCAAGTTGCCCTCTTCTCTGAAGTGAGTTTATCTGTAGAAGTTTCTTGCACTCCTCCCCCCTATAATGAAGGAAGTGAAGAAATTGTATCCCAGTTGTTAAATCTGTTTCCTGTTTTAAATTTTTAATACATGCCAATTGAATATTGGTCAGATATCCCATTGATTTTAGATTGAGATTGGATTTATCTTGAATAATTGTAAACAAAAAGAAGAGGGCAAAAAGATCTCCAAATGGCTCACGAACCAAAGTGGTCTAAAATTTAAATTTGGTTGTCAGGTGAGATTTATCCCAACGTCTCTAAATGAGCTAGGGGCTGATCCCAACATTTTTTTTTATCAATATGAGCATGAAGGCTAGATTTAGGCTGGATAAAGGACTAATCCTTTCTAGATACAGAAGTACTTAGGCTCCATCAAGTTTTTAGCTACTTAGTCTAGACTTTAAGCTATATGCGTTGCCGAATAATTGTTTCGAACCAAACACCGCCTAGACCTACTTCAAGCCGTTGCGTTGCCAAGCTGTTCTTCGAAGTTAACCGCATTACCGAACCATCAACTAAATCAAGTCAAGCTACTAAACCACCGACCACCAAATAATTTCTCTATGATATTTATTTAGAATTAGAGTTGGTGGGCAAGATACATACTAACTCTACTAGAGTTGTTTAGTCTTATCCCAACATTTTTAAGAAGGCCGAAGAAGCCATATATCTATAATTTGACTCCTTTTTCAAATATATCTATGGATAAGTTACAAACTATCCTCATATATTTATGCCTAAATATCAAACTATCCACCTAATAAATAAAATTATTATTCTCTCCATTGAAACTTAAACAAAATTAATAAATTTGTTTAGAAAATTTTCTTAAAAGATATTTTCCCACCGAAATGGACATAAAAAAAGATCACAGTTGTCCTCATTCCATTAAATTTATCACCATATCTCATCTTTCAAATTTATAACAAAATGCATTTTCTCCTTTTTTTTTTTTTATCCTCTCTTACTAATATTTCAAGGTTCAAATTTTAGTTATTATTTCTCTACCACTATGTAGCTCCTTTAAATAGGTCACCATAGAATTAAAATTAGCTCAATCATCTTTAAAATATGGGCTCCGGATCCGGGTCCAGCTCGAACACCACCCGTGTGTGGACTCCGGATCCGCCGCACAAACGCAGGCAATTAGCTAGTTGCATCTTGCGTCGGGAGTTGTGAGTTGTGCCCAAATTGGCGAATTCCAGAAGCCTTCCGAATCCATCCCAAGTTCCCTCGCGATTGTTGTGAGGTATATGGCCCCAATCTTTTCCTGTTTACAAATTTCTGTTTGGTTTCTACTGTCCAGTGTTATCGATCTTAAATTTGGAACCTTGTTTTGGGTACTTCTAGTTGAACTTCTTGTGCATGAGTTATTGAATCAACGGTTGGTTTGGCTTTGATGTGTGACTGAGTTTAATTTCCCAGTTTGGATCTAAATTGAAAGACACATTCATCTCCTTCTGGTTTATCTCGGTAATTTCGTGTGCTTCTAGTTGGTAGAACCGTAGAATCTGTTGGGAGATAAAAGAAAAAGATGGTTTAGGAATGTTGGGACGAATTCCTTTGCTGTGGATGTAAGGACGATTGAAAGATCCCGGGGAGTTATACGTTTCTGTAGTGACTAGTGATAATAGAGAAAAATGATTAGAGTTGAAAATACTTGTAATATGTAAGCGGCCACTTATTCGTAAACTTGTATTATTTTCTATGCAGGTGCATATGAGGTAATGAATATTGTACATAAATTTTTCATAGTGACAAACTTGTTTTTTGGACTGCTATTTCAAATGAAGTTTGTTCGACAGATCAATTGACAGAGACGAAGTGTATCTCTTCTTCAAGCTATCTATTGGAGAAAGGTTAGTCTTCAAATTCAAGCTATTGATCTGACTTATGTAAGCAGTCACTTCTTTCTCTCTCATTGCGCCTTTTGTGCGGGTCGGAACTTACCCGACAAGGAACTTCACTATTATAATTTATTTGCCACTCCATGTAATTTCTTGGAGTCTTGATGTTTATGCAGTATGTTTTACAGGTTATATAGGCGCAGGAGTTGGCCTGAATTGTATGAGCTTGCTTAAAAGTTGGTGGCACAATGGTCTACGAGATTAGTGAAACTAAAAGTGAGTCCTCTGTTATGTATTCAAAAGCTCATTTAAGCCTGTTATCTTTCTTCTCCTTTTGCCAAAGAACCTTCTTTTTGGTACTCTTTCTTAAGGAAATATGAAGAAATCTATTTTCTGGGTCCTGCTATTCTTATTTCGCTAAACATCAGTGTTAACATGGATCTTAGATTGATATGGTTTTGCATCTTTGTGCAAATAATCAATGTCTTGTTTTGTAATTATTAAGTGGAATTATATATTTTTTATTTGTGAAGGAAAAAGAATGTCACGTACTTTAGTAGTTGGACTAGTGCATAAAATGGAGTGCTTTTGATCATATTTCTTGCTCCAAGCTTCATTTGTAATATTTGACAACTACGTGAGATATGCAAGTTGCAATGCTTTCTTTAAACAGATAAAATAGTTGACAAGCGGATGATGAAGTTAGATGCATTTGATAGGATTAAATGTAACCTGTCTTATTACCCATTTGACATATGTTATGACCAAGCATTTTTCTTCATTCACAGCAATAATAGAAGTCCATCAATTATTTTCCTTTAGGGAATACTTGTACCATTTGCTTAGACAGGTATATAGAATACATCATTCCTTTTCCATAATTTGAGCATGTATGAACATAATATTGTAATATATCATTTTGTTCATCTTTCTCAAAACCTTCTTTCTTTTATTCATGAACAATTCCCTAATGATGGAAAAGGAAACTAGCAAAATGTTTCTTCATACAAGTATTAAGTCCTTTCATTTTAAATCTTTACCATGAACAAGGTTTCCACATATCAAGACATTTATTTAGAGCATTGTCACATCTTGTGAATTTGAGATTGCATAAGGATGGTGATATAAGGAATAATATTTATTGTTGCAAAAGATACCTCATAAATGTTCCTTTTGGAACAATATGCAAGGAATAATTTTATTGTTGCAAATAGATACCTCGTAAATGTTCCTTTTGGAACAATGTGGTCCAGTTAGAATATTTTTTTTTCTTTTACAATAGTATCTTAGTGAACAATTCTACCTAAATTTAACATGTCTACCGATTGAAAGAAACAATAGGCTCAAATAGTACAGATGCAGATGTACATATCTTACAAGCTACCGGAGATGGTGAAACTGCTGCTTAATTTTTGAGAGAGCATGTGCCAGTATGTTGGTGGAAGTTTCCTCTTGTTATGTATTTATACAGATGTACGTATCTTATAAAACTACTAGAAGTCTGAGATGATTCTTGGAACATGCTTATGGTGTTGATAAAGTATAGTGCAGTCTTAAATATTGAAGTAACTGAAAGGTCCTTTGGAAAGGCTAATTTTCTTCAACTTCTTACATAGCTTTGGTCCTTGTATATCTTACAAGTCTTTAATTCAATAATCAATATCTTGAAGCCCATGAGAGGTGGTCGGATAGACTGGAAGTTATAGATTCCACATCAAATTAATTAGATGTAGTTGTTGGACATGTTTCATACAACGTTAGTTATTTTAAATGGACCTTGAAATATGGGATCTTTAGGGCAGTTATAGTGAAAACGAGTGTACAAAGAATAATTATTAATATTGACTATTGTTGATAACAGGCTATCTTTAGATTCTTCTTTCAATATCCAGTTCATTATATGATGAGTATGTACATACTTGAGGAATATCTTTATCCAAAGGTGTCCCAAATCCTAAGTACTGACACTGAATGCATATCAATGAATGAAATTTAGATGATTCAGAAGAAAACATCTCGTTTTATTTTCTCTATTTTCTCTATTTGTTTATTTCTCCTTTATCACTAACATTCTAAATCTTTTGCATTTGACATTGTGTCTTTGAATTTTGCTAAGAAGGTTTTGTAATGCAGAAATTGGCATTGGTCTAATAGGGTTTGCCATCCTCTTCTCATTCCTTGGTGTCATTCTCTTTTTTGATAGGGGCTTGCTTGCTCTGGGTAATGTAAGATGTCATGTTCTTCTTTCTTATATATGTTTTGTTTATGTCCTTTTCCTTAGGGCAATCATAGTAGGCATATCATTATGGCATACTTTGTTTTGGCAGCTATTTTTCTTGTCTGGAGTAGGCATTCTGCTTGGTTGGCAGTCTACATGGCAGCTTTTCACAAAGAAATTATATCTTAAGGTAAATCCAATAGATGGTTCTGGAATATATGGCTACTTGGCTGTATTTCTGCTTTTTGTCATGTATTTTAATTAAATTACTCACTGTGTTTCCTGCAAGATTATCATTATGGAAGTGTTATATTGACCTTTCCTTGGGTATTTCAGTTTTTGCTTTTCTTATCCTTTCTCCCTGAAAAAAGCTCCAGTGCCCCACGATGTATGCAAGACCAAATGTTGGAGTTAACTTAGTCTGCTTGATTTTTCTAAGACGGGGTTAGTGCATACTATCTTGGACATGAGAGTGATGGCACAACTCTTTCATCGTGAGATGCTCATTGTGCTTCCTACAAGAGCATCATTCAAGTGAAATTTTATTTACTTTTTCTCCTGTGTTTCACTTTACTTATTTTTTTCTTTTTCTTTTTCTCTTCCCTTCTCTGTGCATGGAGTTCTCTGATGCACATAAGACCATTTGTCGGAGTTAACATGGTGGGTTGGACATTTCTAGAATGGGCTAGTACATATTATCTTGGATTATAAGAGCAATGTTAGAACAGTTTTATTTTGAGGTGCTTACTTATTTAGCTATATATGTACATTCTTTTCTTTTTTTTCTTGCTCAAATGATTCTAATTTTGAGGTGCTTATTCGTAAGGTATACATATAAGTTCATCTTGCTGTTTATATTTGCAGCACATCTATGCCATATGGTTCTCTTTAGTGCATTTTATGATCATCTGTCTGACTGGTCTGACTGGCCTTTTAAGGTGAACCATTTACATCCATTTGTTATTTAGATGATTCAATGCACTTGTATACATATACCATCTAAATTGATGGGTGAAAGAGCAAGGATACATAATCTGGTAAGAGGATGCTGTACTGTGAAGAAGGTGAAATTGGGAGGTTCGTAGGAGATAAGCACACGGTAGAGTTATATCTGTCATTAACCATCAGAAATGATGGAGACTTGATAGATAAGAAAGTAAAAGAGAGTGAACGGTAATTGGAGAGGAGATTGTTAACTGAACTGATTGTCGGATACAAGTTAAAATGATGAAGGGAGAAGATGGGAGAGGAGAAGTGGGAGATAACAAGAAAGAGATGGGAGGTGTTACTTGGTGAGATGGTAAGGTTCACCTGTTGAATCCAAGAGGTCATAATTCAAATCTTGGAAGTCTCTTGGGAAATATGGATAATGTTGCCTACATCTTCCCTCCCTAGCCCCTCATAGGCAAGAGCCTGGTGCGCTTGGACACCCTTTTTATATGTAAAATGCTAAAGATTTTAATATATATGTTACTATCTCAGATGTTATACATACATATATATTTGAGAGTTTTGTGCAGTAGACCAGTGTACTTCTGATCCTGTTACTAATCTAAAGGACTTTAACCTTTCCTCTGCCTCTGTCCAAATTCCATTATCCATTTTCAGTTGTAATGGCTCTTTTTCGAATTCAGTCAACTTATTTACTCATGTCTTGAGAGGAGGGGAATACCGAAAGTGAACTGGGAGGAAGTAGTAGGAAAAGACACTGCCACATTTAATTTAATAAAGAACCTTCACTAAATAGAGCTGAATGGAGACTGGTCCATATAACTGACTACAAAAAGTTGCATCTAAAGGTTATACTTGCTTTTCTCACTGCTATCACCACTTCTTAACTTCCTAGGCTACCCTGTCTTTTCCTGCAGGGTCGTGCTTATATATTTTCTCCTTGTACTTTCCTTTAAACCACGAAAAAGATCTCCTTAATGTTTGTTAGGCACCATTCATACTATGTTGCCCTTTGCTCAAGCATCTCGCCGTCAATTACCACAAGTTCAACTTTGGAGTGTTATAACTGTGTGCCAAAACTGCCACATTCTTGATTAGCTCATCTGACATCTTTTTTTGCAAGATTCACCTTTTGTCTGCATGGTTGCATCCTTTTCTAATTGGGATAAGCATCCTGCTCTTCTCAATGTGTTAGTAGGAGCTTCCCTTAGAATGTTTCATGGTTTTACTATTGGTTTACTGATATTTTGCTTGTCCTACTGCAGGGTTCTATACCTTTTTTTGTTGGACTGTTTCTGATATTTGTTCGTTGGCCTATTGTTGGCATCATTCTGGAAATATATGGTGCTATAGTTCTCTTCAGGTTATTTATGCTTGTTATCAGCTTATTCTTAATTAAATGCTTAATAGGTTCTATGATTCTAACTTTTTCTTTCCTTTATAAACTCAAGCAGTGGCTTTGGGCCTTCCATTAAGGTTTTTCTTTCTCACATACCGGTAGTTGGATGGCTTTTGCAGTACCCATTTCAAGTAATCTGGCTGTTACTTGTGTAACTTTTTTTTTCTTGTACACTTAATTCAACCATATGGATTGCATCCTCACTCTAAAATTCTCGCAGTTGTTTGATCACCTGAGGCGTCTGATTGGTTGAAGGCTTATACAAGGTAACCTTTTGTAGCCTTTTCTTTGCCAAATAAAGTTTGTTTTGTGATGTTGAAGAATCTCTTATCTCATATTTATTACAAAGAATTTTTGAAATAATTGTCTAGGTATAGAGTTTGTATCTTTGTGTAAATTTAAGTCGTACCATGTTTTTATCAATCATTAGGAGATTGTATCAGATGCTGGATAGCACCATGATTGCAGATTTCTGAATTTTAGCCTTTGTGGTGCGAAGAACTAAGGATTAATTAGTTCCAGTATCATTCCTCTTCTAAATAGATGTTACAGAATATAAAATTTGACTTGTCTTTTCATGGTCTTGCATTGGTAATGTCATATGCCTTGTCACTAGGTTGCAGCCTAAATCATGAAGTCAATGGCTGTACAGTCCAGCCAATGCGCTTTACGACCATTAGCTCATGCCACTATGTCATGCCATAAGAACTGTTCCTGAAGTAATTCTGCAAATGTGTTCCTCATATTTGTTTTTGTAAAAGGATTTCTTAAATGCTTCTTGGAAGTTGGCACTTACATGCTGTTGTCCAATGAGCATTTGCTTTCGGCCAGTTCTGGTTTATTTGATAACTAGAAACATGGCAGTGCAAAGGGATTATTTGAAGGTTTTTTTTGCAATTTTGCTCCTAAAACATGCATCTATATATTGTATAAGAGAGTTTAATTGCCTTCTTGCAGGGAAAATTGAAGGATTTCACTTTTGCTTCACTCAAGCATATTGGAGTTGTAATCATTCTGATAGAAGAAGTAGAACTGTTGTTTTGTCATCATGACATTGTGAGGTTTCTTTATATGGATTGCTAGATGTAATTATTTTTTCCCCTTCATATTTCAGCTCTTGCTATATTGTACTTTTTTGCAAGTTACAAACATCCTTGTTGGATAAATTTAAACCTGACCATTGTGTGCTTCAATATTTTCATTTTTCCTCTTCTAGAGGCTCTTATTCCTATTTTACCTCACATAGGCTAAATACCTTCCATGGATACAACATTTCTGGTAATGGGGTTAAATAATGCTTCACACATCTCTCTTCCACACAACCTTCCACTTCTGGGAGCCTTCTGCACTGGGACACCTTCATATATAGGTAGACTGTGCAATTGTTATTCTACTAGGTCATCTAACCGTAATGCTCATTATGCGAAGACAATATTACATAATGCCAAAGGTTGTCGTCATTACCAACTTAGTGTCATACTGTCAGGATTTGAAGTAGATGAGTAGTTTATGATGGTAAGACCAATGCGTCGCACCTACGATGTTTGTTTTAGCATACTTTTTGGCAGCTTCTTCCGGTGTAATGGTCAGATCTCACACTCTTAGCTCTTTCTCTGCTAATAAGTGCTGGTGTATAGATCCAAACTAGATTTTAAAAAACATAGATAATGTATACTAATGATTACCATACTATTGGGTTTTAGGACTTAAGATTCAGGCTGGAATTTTTTGCTACATCAAGATAAACAAATGGTTATTCCACTTCAGTGTATGAGTTTCTATTTAATATGTTTCTTCTTTTACAATCATAATGCATGCTACTATCCTTTATTAGTTATAATTTCCAACACAATTCTTAAAATTTCACTTGCTCATCAAGTTAGAACTTAGAAGGCGCTCCATTATGCTGATTTCAGTTTAATGCTCTAAGAAGCTGTTCTTTTCAAGTCAATGAGTCATAAATATCCATGTAATAGTTACTACTTTAAACATTCTTCTAGGAACATTGGGAACTTATGTTATTTTTTAGTATTCGGCTCTCGAACCATAGCTGTGTTCAGCCAAAATAGTAAACATTACTATGAACAGCATCAGGTACCTAAAGGCTCCAAGGCCATGCACCATTCCCTTGAGTCATCCAAATTCCATCCCAATGTGCCACACTGTTAGCTTTTTGGATATATTCACTTTGTCGGTGTGATCTTTTCTCCTCGATTCCAATGGATGTTAATGTTCCAACCAAGCAGTTCATAAGAGAGCATACACTAAAAATATGTCCTATTGGCCTCAAACCTTGCTGACTGAATGGGAACTAGTGCAAGAAAATAGTTCTGTGGTCGTTTCTGTAGGATTTTATCAGTTCTCTCAACACTAGATATGGCTTTTCCTTTCCTGCAAATTTGACAGCACTTTCCTATTACTGCAGTACTATAAGTAGTTTATTTTCCTGCTGAAAGCTATTTACTCCTTGAATTGTCGAAAGATTGTTTACTATTGACGTATAGGTTTATGCAAACCAAGTAGATACTAATATGGGCATGTTCTCGCTGTAATATGATAGTTCCTGGTTCCATGACCTCAAATTCACAGGGTCATTTGATATGTTCACTTTTTTCCTTCCATAACTAATTATCATTTGCTTGCAGCTCTATGATGATACTTATGTCTTAATGTGGATGGCCCTATATACTTAGGACTTTGTGACAACCTCATATATTCCATTTTTGAAATCAGTTGTTCTTATATGACTGTTTGAGTTTATAAGTTGAAATTTCCATAGTTCCTGTGGCAGAGAAGTTCAGGTAATAAACCTCAGCGGGGAGGTCTGTTAAGGTTCTTAAATGATTCCATTATTGTTGCCTGATTTAAGCAGCTCAGTTGGGCAATTACTACTGTAACTTTTTAAGGTATGACTTCCCATCCCACATGTGATTTTGTGGTCTGCAGGAATGAAATAGACAAGTATTGACTCATCTTTGCACAGGTAGTGGTGAATAAATGCTGCATTTAAAATGAGGGTGCCTCTAATGTGAATTTTTTTTTTTTCATTTCTGCTGTTTGGCTGATTGATGCATATAATAAGATAGGTGTTGAATTAAATGCAGTAGAAGTGCATGCAACCAAGTAGGATTGTAGTAGGTTTGTTTTCAATGCTCTGTTCATTTCCTGGTAGCTGAAGAGTTTTGATGAGGATCATGGAGTAGTAAAGGAGAAAGCCTTTATTCAATTCAGTGATCACCATCACTCTTGAGTCAGCTTATTTCTTGGGAAGCATTCATTCATTGCTTCATAACCATGAATCACCTTGGTATTTTTTTTTAAAGTGGAATTTATAGTGACCCTCATAATTTCGATGGTTTTATATATCCACAATTAGTAAGGTGCATGACAAACTTAGGGAGTTATCTACTAAGAGTTTCAGATCTGTAGGAAGACCAAATTCTTTCAAGTGACATCTTAGAAAATATTGTGTAGAAGAATATATGAAAACACCTCTGTTGAGTTCCTTGGAGCACCTTTTGTGCCAGTACTGTTCTGCTTATTTATGAACTGAAATCTGAATCTAGAGTAGATTTTGCAGCCACAAGTGGAATAACTTATCTATGGATTAAACAGAAGAAGATTGTACTAGAAAGGCATCCCATCAGATCATGCCTAAGGTGAAATGGTTTAATGTTATGCTATTACTATGGGTTGTCTTTCTTGTTGATGATTTTAATGTACAGATGGAGAATCCTTAAATTTCAACGAGAAACATGTGGAACAATAATTTTTAGTCTAAATTGCTCTTAGATCCCTTAAAAGTATGATCCTGTATTACTTATATAAGGAAAAAAGAAAAAGAAAACATGACACTAAGACCTCATAAACTATTATAATCCCCATGGGATTTTACAAAATTGTGTTCTATTCTTGTGTGCATTTGAATTGGAGAGGATGGGAGGGAGAGAGATTGGAAGATGTCGAGAGGTAGAAGAGAAATTGAAAGAGATATCAAGATAGAGCGTGCAATTGTGAGGGGGAAATTTGGGGAAAGGGGATAGGAGAGATTGATGAAGATAGAGGGAGGGAGAGAAGTTGAAGAGAGATTTGAGAGTCTTTGAGAGTTTTAAGGAAAAGAGAATGATAGGAACCATCTCACAATGGAGGTTGCTATGAAGAGAGATAAATGCGAAGGGAAAGAGAGGATAACAAAAAGAAAAAAGAAAAGAAAGCAAAATACAATCATATAAGAATTTTACAAATCATACTATATTGTACTTATTTTGTGGTTAATATCTCATCTCTAAATATATTTTAATTTAATCTTTCTTTTTTCTCAATAATCTTTTTTATTTAACATTCTGATATTATTTTGACTAACTAATATTAATCAAATTATTAAAATACTATCACAGTCCCCTTCTCTCCTCATCTTCCCCTGTCCTTCTCTTGGTCAAGGGTTTGCCAAAGAAGATGGAGCTAGTTAGTTGAGCATCTCAACTAACTCTGATCTAGAGATTAAAACTTTTGGCGTAGGATGGAGACGTAGATAATTTATAAATTATTTAGTATATTATAATAGAATATTTCTTTGCTAGTGCTATTCAAGATAACCCGCTGTGTTATATAAAAATTATAAAATTTCCTTTTTTTGTTTTTCTTTAGAGGGTATAAATGTTAAAGTGGGAGAAGGAAGATGAGGATAATTTCTCTGAGTGTAATTTAGCCTAGTTCTTATATAAGTGGGATAACATAATGCAGTCAGACATGATTGTCACCCCTAACCGAATGATTGAATCATTTTTGGCTCATTCTCCAGCCAACTAATCTACCTGTATTAAATTGAAGAGTGGGGTGGGGTAAGAACTTG
Organism: Typha angustifolia; assembly: GCF_048772165.1. NCBI lineage: Eukaryota > Viridiplantae > Streptophyta > Magnoliopsida > Poales > Typhaceae > Typha > Typha angustifolia. The sequence goes on from NC_133239.1 coordinate 4,626,539, forward strand.
AATTATAAATAATGAGATATAATATCAAACATTAAATGGGTTCATGTTCCAACAACCAAATGGAGAGGTGGATCCATTGAATGATGCTGGTGGCACTGGTGAGTTGGAGAAGGCTCCATTTATTCTCTTCTATTGCCATTGGCCCAGTATACTGATGGATAATTTGAGGTTGCTCTTGTTATTAAATTCTAGGGAAATTTATCCAAAACATCTTTATCTTTTGGTTTTATTATCATTCACATTGTGTTGTGTCATATTTATTATATAATTTTAATGCCTTAAAATTGCTCAGATTTAATTTTACCTAATAATAACCACTAATAAAATAGAGAATAGTATGTTACTTTTAAAAATTAAAAAATGAGATATCTAAAATACCTCTCATTTGAGTTTAGAGTTTAATCCTCTCTTTAATTTTATCTTAATAAAAAAAACTTATTTTATAAGAGTGTTAAAATTATCTTTTAACTCATCTAAATTGATAGGGTGTTCTGAAGACATTTTAAGTAAAATATATATAGGCTAAATTATAAATGACTATACTGCAGTGTGAATAATAATAAAAACATAACATACATAAATTTTCATAATTTCTAGGTAAGCCTTCTCTTCATCTTTATGAGAATCTACTAGAGATTTGACCATGGTCATGAATGCCCATCCACAAAGAACAGTACCATGATTTGATGGTAATAAATAATGGAGGCTTCAATGATGGTATCATGGCGTCTCAAAGATTTTAAGACACGAGGGTGTTTCATGTGACATGACAAAATTCGTTTATTTATTACTATGACTTTTTGCGTGTAGTACATTTTTACCCTTATATATCAGTATTCTAAGTAAATTTAGAATTTTCACTATTGAGGAATTTATATAAAAAAAAAGAAATTCAAATTCCACATGATTTTCTACATTCTTTAGGTTTCCAAACTTTTAACTCTATGGACAATTTTTTTAGGTCTACTTGAACACACTCGACTTAGTATACATTACCCTTTCCACCTTTGTATTTACTCCTAATCTTAGTAGGGATTTTTCTTTCCTACCCTCCTTGCACATAACACTGCCGAGAGTGGCATCAACAGCTCTTTTCTTTTCTCCCATTTCCTAGCCACTCGGATTAGGAGATGGGAGGAGCCTTTCTTCCTCTCAGTGCTAGTTTTCTCTCCCTTTCCGTCTTCTTCAATCTTCTTTGATCTTGCTGCTGAATGGGATGATCTTATTTGTCTTTGATGAGGCGTAGAGTAATAGAACTTGCTCTTGTCTAGTTTCTTCACTTTTGCTCGTCTCTTATTAGAGTCGTTACGAGGCCTCTCACTAGCGTCAAGTGTTGAGGCCTCTCACGGACATCATATAAGAAGAGTTGGAGCTAATAGAAGCTCGCACTCCTCTCTTCACTGTCCTATTCTATTTAGCTTGGCTAGTTTGCTCAATGAAAGTGGATGTCGGACTTTTTGTGGTCTCTCAGTTTGTGCAGAATTGGTTCTTACAGAGAGGAGGGTGCCTTTCTTTCCCTTCTCCATCGACGTGCCACAATAGTAGTCTCCATTCCATGTCGGGGTTTACAATCGAAAAAGGATGTTATCCAAACGCATTTCAAGTAGTTGTAATAAAACCTAACCTGTTGACCCTTTGGCTTTTTCAGCGATATGTACATATCTAAGTAATTGTCGCTCTGTCAGACCATAATGAAAACGCAATTCTGTTTTTCTTCTAATTTTTTACTTTTTTGTTTATTAGTTTCTCTAGCATTTTTTGGTAGTGCTACAAGGCTTTGCATCAGCATGTGATCTCACGGAGCCATATGATCAATCATTTTTGTGTTTGTATTCTCACCTAGGACAGCTTTCTTGAAGATCTTTGGGCTTTTCAAGCCTCTTGTCATGTTCTCTTTGTAATGCTGCCGACGATGCCAAGTTGAAAGCTTGTTTCCAAGGTGGCCGTCCTATTTTTTTAGCTCTTATTTGTTATATGAGTGCTTGTAATTGTTATTATTCGTTTGATACTATATCTTACTATTGTTCAATATGTCTTTAGTCAATTATGAGACTTGTGTTCAAGGTCATCGTCTTGTCTCTTCTCTCTCTACTTGTGTATCAAGTTGTAACTGAACATTGAAATTAAAAAGAAGGGACGAAAAAAAACCTCCTACTCCATGTGATAACATATGTGCAAACAAAAGTGTCCATCACTTGCATATGTACTCTTGTAGGTATTGTTTTTTTGGTCATTAGCAGCCACTTTACCAACAATTCAGTCAGAGGGAAATTTTATCCCCTAATTTTACTTGTACTCCTCAAATCAATTTATTTCTGATATTCTCAAACAGGGCATGATTGGAAGACTAAGTGAAGAAATAGGGGACCAAAAAATATCTATGCTTATTGAAACTTCCCATTCTATTTGTTGCCAAACTTGTCAATATAGCTTGTGTGATATTATTTATAGTTTTTCTCTTTTCGCAAACGGGGTTCCTTCTATACTAATATTTTAGATTTTTAGACTCACTGTTATTCATTTTTCGATTTTGCTAATTCATCATGTACATAATGTGCATAACATTTTAAAAAATAAAATAAAGGGTGTCTCAGTGCACGAGACTCATGTATATACAAGATATGATACCTGAAGATATACAGTCTTAAATCTCATTTCTGAGAAAGCTATTTCTAAGACTTATTCATAACCTTTTGAAAAGAAAATGAAAATCCTATTAGATGTAATGTATTGCAAGTAGTAGTTTTCTAAAGAAAAACCTATTAGTTGTCATTTATTAGTTTACACTTCAAAGTGTAGGGTAAATGCCCTTGGCCTTGACATTAATAGTTGAGTCTTGTGGGGGGAAGTATCTTAAATAGACTTTAGTAGAGGAGGGATTTGAGGCATTTAAAGCCATTCTACTTGTCAAGATTTAATGCTTGGCCTGCCCTCCTCTTTAATGGGGTTGGATGGAGGCCATTTAAGAACACCCTCTTTAGTATCCACGCCCTCTTCTGCATGACTCCATCAATCAAAAAGGATGACAACCTCTCAATCTCCACTCTCTACTCACAAGCCCCAAATATAGCTCACCATCTCGCCTCATTTCCTAGTAGTCTTTTGCTTGTGCTCATCTCACTTGTCTTTCTTTAGGTGCTCATACAACATATCATAATTCTAGAGGATGATCAAGGAATTCCTACAGAGAAAGGTAGATTTCGATCTGCGATCACAAGGCAAAGAAATCCGGAAGGCGAAGTATATGAGTGTGATGGATCAACCAGAGCTATCTCTCGGCCCTGCCTTCGCTCTCACCAGTGCGAATTGCTCCTCGCAGTCGGAGTTGGATAACAATTCTAGCAAGAAGAGGAAGCATACTTGGGATGACCCAATCACTCAGTATAGCATTGAGCTCCATCTTAATGATCCACTGCCATTGGACTGGGAACAATGCCTAGACCTACAAGTAATCACCTCTCTCTCTCTCTCTCTCTCTCTCTCTTTCTCTCTGGCTTTATATATATATATATAATATAGTGATGTCTTTATTGCAGGACGTAGTATAGTTTTTTCTTTTTTTTTCTCTTGAAGATGTTAGTAATGATTGGTTTCATCATTAGGGAATTAGATATGTCTTTTAACCTGACTTTTGTTAACTTGTGGGCAGTCCGGGAGGATGTACTACTTGAATAGGAAAACCCTGAAGAAGAGTTGGACAAGGCCCAAGGAGAAGAACCTAAACTTAGACCTCAACATCTCAACCTTCCCAAGCTCACAAGGAAATATTGGAAGCTCCACAACTCCAGAAGAGCTCTCAAAGAAGCAGCACAACACTTCAAGTGGTGCCATGGTCGCCGTCGTCTGCGCCAACTGCCATCTCCTCGTCGTGATTTCTAAGTCCTCTCCGTCGTGCCCGAACTGCCGTTACATGAATTCTTCGCCGCCGACGACAGCGCTGCGAACGCCTTCTATGGAGATAGATGCTGTGAAGCCCTTGGAAACCCTAAGCCTTCTCCATTAGTCAGCAGGCAAAACATATTTGTAAAAGAAACAAAAAGAAGAAGAAGAAGATGAAGAAGAAGAAGAAGTATATATAGTACAAGCTAAGTAGGTAAATTATGTATATGTTCAATGCTAAGGACTTTGATGAGGTAGAATGAAGAGTTCAATCTTCTCATTTAAGGAAGAGGAGTTTCCTGCACCATTAAAGCTTTGACCATGCATGCATTCTAGCTAACTTGCACCTGGACATACATGGTAGTTTGATGAGTTGAAGTGAAGGGCATGAATAACGCCAACCACACTCATTCCCTTTCTGTTCTCCTTTCTATTACTACATCTGGGGGATTAAACTTTAAAAAAAAAAAGAAGGTGGCCCAAGAGAGTTCATAATTTGAGCCAGAAGAAAGTGACATTCACTGCTAAGCAAATAGCAATGTTGTGGAGGATCCCAGGTGTGGGAATATGTATACATCTCTATTACCATTATATAGAGTTTGGAACAAATCCCTATGCTGATACCTAGTTGAGGAGATAGTGCACTTCCTCCACACAAGGGGCTTCTTAATTGCCCCAAAAATGATCAACACAGACCAAGCTAAAAAGAAGGTTTAGAATGTTAATATGATTTTAGTATGTTAAGATGTCATATGCATTACTATAATTTAGGGAAATTAATCAAAAATACTTGTATTATTTTACTATCATTTACATCTTACCTTATACCTTATGACCCATTTATCCGTTGCATATATTTTGAGTTTAATTATAAAAACACCCCAACATTAATTTTTTTTAATTGAAGATAATCATACACATTAGTTAAGGAAAAAAGATAGGACACGACGGGGTGTTTTTAATGAGGGGTAATTTAGGTATTTATAATTTTTTATTTTTAAAAGTTGACATAGGGTCCCATTAGGTTAAATAAACGTAGGGTGTCTTATGCAAATGATAAAGACCGACAAGATAAGGTAGAATGTAATTGATACTAATTAAAAGTGAAATGTAGAGTGTTCTCGATTCAATTTGTCCATAATCTATAATCCAATTAAAATTTTAGAGGGTATTGAGTTCAAATCTGACTGTACTTTATAATCTATTTGTCTGATCCTTATATATATTATTTATTAGTAACAAACCCTTAAAGAGGCTTTTGGCCTATTCAGTAATTATCTAACACCACTTCATATGGTCTGAATGGTAATACAAGTACTAAATATTCTGAAGTTTGGTAGTATAATTGTCTTATCTGGTTCAGAAATTTTCAAGATAACTACTATTTGATGATTAAATGATCACATAAAATATTACAGTATCTTTATAGGATTGCACTTTATTTTTAACCATATATGTCTTTACTCCATGATTACAAGAATATTTCAACCATCTTTTCAGTCTCAACAAAAGTAGCAATTGACTGCTTTCTTCAAATTAGGCATGTCTAGTGATAGTTGTTCTTCATTCAGTAGAACCATAAGCAACTAGATGATCATTGATTTGAGGGGAAATTTATCAAACATTGCGCTATATTTTACCGTTATTATTATTTACATCCGATCATTATTTGACTTGGTGTTTCGTTTTTAATACCTCAAAAATATCTTGAGTTAATTTTAACCTAACAACAGTCGATGAAATAGTAAGTATTCTATTATTTTTAAAAATGAAAAATAAAAATACTTAAAATACCTCTCCTTTGACTTTAAAATTCAGTTCCACTTTTATTTTTATTTTAGCCTTATGAAACTTATTCTTAATGTTAATTGGTAAAGCTTCAGCAAATAGAAGGTGCTGTAGATTAATGACAGTACATATAAGGTTATAAATTCAAATTAGAACATTACAGTAGGCTTTAATTTTCTTAAAAGTTGAATGCCAAAAGTTATTTGAAACTTAACTCTATTAAATATAGGGATATTTTTTGCCACAAAAAAGCTCAGTGGAAATTTCAACCCACTTCTAGAGAGCTGCAAGCAGAAGTGTTAATTTCACATTAATAGCCTGTATGTCCTACAAAAGCTCATCTCTTAATTCCACTTTCACAGGTATATTTGGTGATATAAAATATTAAAATAATGAATTTTTTTTAAAAATTCACCATATTATAATATTTGGATGAAGAAAATAAAGTAAATTCTCCACTTTTTTATTTTTATATAGAGAGTGAAATCTTCTCACTTTTTATATACCGAATGTCATCATTTTTAACTTATGTCTTTAGTTTATTTTACCAAACACTAATGAGTTAGCGTACCTTTTTTCTTTAACTTCTCGTTAACTAAATTAACACACTCGATTTCACGATACTTCAAACTTAAGCACTTAACTTCTATGTGCACTACTATGTCTCATTGCAAACGTTAGTATCTTTATCCATATTATGGATGCAAATGCTGCCGTATAAAAAATTACTAAATGATAGATTTACCCCTATTATTTTAAAATTAGATTGTATTTGCTAAGGAGTAACTAAATCTTTCCACATAGTTGATTACAATTTGGTAGGGACAATAAAAGAATAAGTGCTTAAGTTTAAAAGTGCATAATAGTAGATTAAAATAGGATCAAACCATAGAGAGGTAAACTGCAATTTATCCTTAAAATTAATCATCTAATCTATTTGCCAAGAATAACATAAATCCAGGTAATTATGCCCCCCTCCATTTCTACCAATCATCAACCACTGTGGTCTAAGGAACACATCTTGCTCAAGCAATCTACCAAACACTCCCCTTGGACTTTTCAGAAGATTCCTAGCTATGATACTCTTGTGTGTAAGACACCTATATTAATTAATGCAGTCTTGCAGTGTGTGGAAACCTAGTCTAGCAAACAATTTTAGGAACTCACCTATTCCATCAATATGATAGTGTAATAGACATTTTTTGAGCCAATTCAGACAGATGAGTGATGCTTTGCTTGGATACTTGCAATGTGTGTTATTCACCCACAAATAGCAACAAGTTAAAAGTCCATGGTGCTATGCAAGAAACATCACTTTTATAGGAATATTGTTAAGAAAAACATAAAGGTTTTAATTAGAGTTTAATCTCATCAAAGACTCAACATCTTACCGTTTGGAATTGCTTAAATACCAATGTCTATGGACATTTGTTCTAAAAAACAAAGTGTACAAAATTAATAATTAGATCTTCTGTTAACCGGTCATTAGGATGTAAATTTATTCATGTTTATTATCCTCGTCTATTTTTTCTCCTCTGTTAGTCTTCTATGTACATTCATACACTTTCTGAATAATATTTTTTTCTTAGTTTAAAAAAGTATATGAGTAATAATAATAAAAAAGTATCAGAAAGTGTATATAAAGAACGGTGGTAGTAGTTCAAGAGACCTAAATAAACTTTTCCTTTTCTCAATTTGAAGTCAAAAGCCTTTGTTTTTAAGCTTTAGGTCATGTGCTTCCTTTATTTAGTTTATTAATTTTCAAAGGTGATTTATTTCAAAATACTTTAGAAAAATAAAAGAGGATAACCCTCGTGCCATATTTAGGAGGAGGAATCTAGCTTGTTTTGAGGAGAATAGACATCTTGCTATTTAGCTTTTATTCCCTTATCCTGTGATAAATAGTTTCACTAAATCATTCCCCCAATTTATCCCAATTATTCCTGAGGTTTGACCAATCAAAACAAAATCGAACAAGCAGCTAGGGATTTGATCTGGATGGACTAATTGATTTGCGTATACGACAACGTAGATCGTTGCGTAAGGAGAAGAAGATTACAAAGTTTTTGGGTTATCCCGGCTTGCAACTCAATCTGCAACTCGATTTTCTTCTCTAAAGATATGGAATAATTTGAATGCTCCGGGCCAAAAGTAGGTGTCAATAGCGAACGAGATTATAAAGTTCTTGCGGAAACACCTAAGCAAGCCCCAAGATGTAAATAAGGGAGATAGCCTCACCCTAGTTCGCAGCTCAGTCAGTGCCCTGATTCACTTTCCTAAAAATAAAAGAAAACTTAACCTCTACAATTATCTTCCGTAGGCACTCAACCTTTTTGCATAGGATTTAGACTAAGGCCATAGAGTCTAGCTCTGCTTTTTATCTGAGACAATCTTAAGAGCGAGCAAGACAAAGACCAAAGACCTAGCCCACGCTTCGATAACCAAAGCGGAGTCTCCCGACGTTGCTCCCATGAATCCATGATATGAAATAATTCTTATTGTCTGATCAAATTAGTAAAAGATTCATATAAGATCATTCGGATAAAATCCGCACTCGATTTGAATAATCAACCTCTTGGTTAGTCCGAGTGACTTTTGACTACGTGACCTAATAATTGACAGTAATGTTGAGTTATAATTAGGAGAGTCAAAGTGTAATTAGCCAGGGATAAATTTGTAAAACTATACTAATAGAAAACTCATCTGTACTTAGTCATGCTGAGCTCACTAATTACCCTATTACCCAATCATATCACCTGCCACTAAATCATACATCTCTACCCTCCTCCTCTCTCCTCTCCTCTCCTCTCCACTCCTCCCCTCTCTTTTTTTCTCTCTCCATTTCCATCTTTCCTTTCGTCTTCCACTTTTCTTTTCTTTTTTTTTCCTTTTTTTTTGAACTCTGCAAGGTAAACAATCTCAAACACTAATTAATCGGATCTTTGCTTCATCTTTTTTTTTTTTTTTTTTTTTGTTTCATTCTTGTATCTCTAGTGATTCCTGGGCGCAGCGGTTTATCGATCTCTTCTTGGCCTTGTTGCTTTTTTTTGTGGGTTTGGGGAAGTTGTTACGATGCGTTTCGATCGAGAGAGTGGAGGAAGGATTTGAGTGGGTACAAAGCGGGAATCGATCGATAAACCTCTGCATCCGGCTTTCACATTTCTGCTTGTTTCGAATTTTGCATCTGATATGCTGGATAAAAGTAGAATGGGAAATTGTTGACGAGGAAAAAAAGTGATCTTTTATATGGGTTTTGATCTAAGTTTGTTCTTGTGGCCAAAAGATTTGTTTGTGTTTTTTTTTTTTTTTTTGCACTAGTAGTTGTTGGTTTGATACATTGGCTACTTATTGATCCCAGGAAATGAAGATTATGAACAATATGGCACAAACTTTCCCCTTGGGATGCCTTTTCCTAGAAATATCTTGCTAATAGAGTCGTTTTTCTTTGTTATGATTCACATATGTAGTTTGTAAGATGTAGTACTAACAAAAGTATACGCAATGTATTTGGTAATTTAGATTGTATGCGATCTGTGGTGGCTATTACTTGGTTTCACTTTTCCAAGAATTTTTATGCAAGTCTGTGGCATCTTGCTATTGCAAATCTGATTGAAGTGCATCATATGGCTGTACTTCATGCACATTAGGGTACTTTTGTTCTTCGAGTTGATGATTGGTTAGCACATCAAGGTTGATTGATTGGAATATGTTCTCTGCTGACCGAAGCTTAGGACATGACGAGAATATGTGGAGAAAAAAAATTAGTGAAGAAGTGTACAGGGCGTTCATTTCCTATCGCAGAATATTTTCAAGTGATTGGAGGGGTGAAGTACTTGATTCCTGTGGTTACATATTATTTCCACCTAGTATGATATGCTCAAAATATTTCCACCTAGTATGATATGCTCAAAATATTTCATGCTTAAACATAGTTGTTGAGCTCAAATTTACCAAATTGCCTGAGGAGTGCATTTTTATATTGTCGTTGCGCTTGCTAAGCAAATGGAATATTCTTTTTTGCCTTTCCTTGTGTCAAGTTTTAGATTCTATCCAGTATTTCATTTTACATATATATGACTTGCTTGAGTAATTCTCATGAAGAACACTCAAATATTGGCATACGTCTTTGGGAGTGCATGATTATGTTTTTGTGTGTATCACTGAGCCCATCAATAAAAGAAAAAAATTCATACATAAATCCTTGAACATCTCATATTGATTGTGTATATACAGATATACATATTTCCAAGAAAACTCGTGTTGTTTTCTAAAACTGGATTCTGAAAGGAATATTCTGGCATGTCTAGAGATGCCTATTGCCTAGAGTATGAAAATGCCATTCTTCTTAAGAAATTGGCTACTTGTCTTCCACTACTTTACACAATTCTTGATTGTTGCTGCTAAACAAAACAATGATTCAGGCAATTCATATATCATAGTTTTCCTTCTTACATTTGGTGTTTGTCATATTTTTCTTGAGAAACTTTTTCTGCTATTCTAACTCCTGAGTTTGTTGACTTTGAAAACAGTATTGTACCTTTATATTTTGGAAATTTGCCATTGCCATCTTAGAAGAATTGATTTGTGTTTTTAAGGTTAATATAATACATCATGTGATGACTACTATATCTGTTTTACCACTTTACAAGTTTACATTAGTCACTTGAAACATTTCTTTTGCTGGCATGTGAGCTATAATGATGCTATTCTAATTCAATTGCCTGAACTTAAGTTCAACTATAACTTTTCATGATTCTATCTTCTTTATATGCTTGTAATTCAAAGTATTTCATACTTATTTTTAGATGGTGACTTCTGTTTAGTTTGTTAGGCGGTAGCTTATTTGTATTTAACTCTATTTCCATGGACATTTACCTGAATAAGCATTCACGCTATAACGAATTTTTCTCTTCTTTCTTTGTAGTGCATATTTGTGTAGGTTCTAATTTAGTATAAATGGAATAGTAGAAAATTATAAATTACTAAGATTCATTTCAGAAACTCCTAGTGTCCTATATAGTTCTTTGCAAAATAATTTTTTTCTTTTTGAAAAGTTGGAAATGTCTCATGGGTCTAATTTCCAAAAGTTTAGGCTGCAATTTGGTATAAAGGGGATCAATCAATTAACCTCTGTTCATCCTGGAAGTTCTGGTAGAATGAAAAGAAGAAATGAGAAATGAAGAGGTCTTCTTTCCCATGTGTAGGCTCTCTGATTTCTATTTCCCCCTTCCTTGTCTCGCTATATTTCTCTTTAGCTCTATCTCACATTTTATATCTTAATATTCTTTATTTTATGTTTGTGATTTGCTGGAATTTCTCTCTCACACATCTTCCATATGCATTACTTGACCATGTCCTGATACTTTAAATTGAGGCATAAATATATATCATTAATTCCTGCTCTTAGTTTCTTCAAATAAATTGCTAACCTTATGATTATTGAAGTACATGCTTTTGTTCTTCTGGTGAAAAGGAGCACAGGGAAGAGCCTCAAATGGATTCCTCAGTCAAAAAAGTAGTATAAAATGGCTTACATACTATTAAGTTGCTCTAGTCCTCCTCAGTGTCTTTGAACATTATGCTATAAATTTCTCTAGTACATGTTCTTCTTTCTAATGAGACATGGGTGGGCATCTGTTGGTTTTGGTGCATTACCAAAATTTTCATACACATTTTAGTCATTGTAAAGCTGCTTGTATGGGTTGTTTTGGTGAAGTTTAATCCTATACATTGGGGATTTAGGATGGCACCCTAAATTTTGGTTGCAATGATCATTCTATGCCCACCCACCCACTCCCCACCAGGCATCAATCAAGTCCCATCTATGCCAAGCTCTCTCCAGGACTGCCATTGTCTTGGTTGTGGATGCCAAGCACACAAGGTTAGCTATTACTGCATACCAGTCTCAGGCAGACAAACTTGTCATCGTTCCTTTTGATCATCCACCTACACTCATTATTAGAGGCAGTCCTTTTTGTTGTAGAGATGGAGGAATTCAAAACCTAGTAAAAGAGAATTTGATACGCATTGGAATCCATATCCAACTCAGAAGCTAAACCGACTAAGTTTGGGGACATTAATCTATGTGCATTAATGCTTCCATCTTTTTTTTTTTAATTTATTTATTTATTTTAGGTTGAGGGGCAGGCATACTGAATTCACAAGAGAATTAAATATAAAAAAAATTCACATGAATGCATGAAAATTCAAACACACAATAAAAGTTTTTTTTTGTATTTTTGAGAGATCCACAAAAATAAAAGGCAGCATCTTTCCATGGTTTTTATTTTTCTTGATAGATCATGAGTATGCAATGTTCTTGTGAAAAATTCATCAAATATTAGCCCCGATGTTCAGGGGGCACTTGAACTCACGACTTCTATTATGGGCTGATAGGATCTGATCTCCGGCTACAATAATCGGATGTCTTTCTCTCTCTCTTCAAAATTTAGGGTATTAGTGCACTACAATTTATTTTGAGAAATTTTATGTTATTATGTTTTCACCGTTTGTAAATCAAGCCCTACTGATAGCCTAGCATCAGGGTGTATATTATGCTCATTTTGTAGAAAAATAGAGAGTGCAATTTTTTAAATAGTAGAAAAAGAAACGAGGTCCAAAAATATACATATAGTTAAACATAGGGTGCTCTATACATATTTCTCCTATTATATTTCCATTAATCTTTATTGATCCCTCTATGCCAACAAAAATAATAGCAATTTTGCTAATTAGCCCTTTCTTTTTACAAATTTGGTATTTATATGTAGAACTCTCTAATTGTCTCCTATAGTGTGAAAGACAGGAAATTTTTTTGTCAATAATCTTTGACTTAATGCTCAATTCTTTCTCTCCAAGTCCCATTCATCTTTTTATCCTGCATTTTAGTCCTTAATTAATGCAAAGAAACAAAAGGAAAGAGATGGGTTTTTTTTTAATATAAAAAAGGCTCTACTAATTGCCACCTAAGCATTAGGTTAATATTTAATAGATTTTTTTATTTTTAATATCGAGATGCATATCAGCATGATATAAGTTCATTGTATCTCATTTTTCTTATGAGAGCTAGCCTGGCCTAATTATTCAATTTATATATTAATAAGGAGTAACTCTTTTGTCTAACCTCATAGTTTATGAGTAAGTTATTGATTAAAATATAATTAGATGACCAAGACCTTGTAATAGTTTATGTTACTAGGCCCCTCCACTTTGCAATATTCTAATCCACAAATTAATGTGGACTTATTGTTAAAGCCAAATAGGTACTTCCTATGACTATTATATGTCACCCACTCACATTAGTGGAATAATAGCCACATATTAAGTTACACAAAGTATAGTTGGTCCACCATAATAATTGTTTTAATTATATATTATGACTCAATGTTAGATCGTAGCCCTGATAAATAGAAGCATATTGAATTTCAGGTTGTATAACTAGCAGTGGTCTAGATTTTAAGTATGATCATTAACACAAGTTTGATGAGTTTCTTAGTGAAATATTGGATTTCAAGTTATGGTTCTGGCACTACGATAGTTTTGGGTTCAAAGTCATTTGACAGAAAAAAAAAAATTAATATGAAGGGCAAATTGTATGTTTTATCTTTAATAAGAGTGTTGTGTTATATTACATCATAATATCGTAATAAGAAATGCAATTAAACTTTATAATTTAACTGGTATTGTTTGGCTCAAGGTTAAGTAGACTATTGAGCTAATTTATGCTCAAGATTAGTGCTATTCTTATTTTCTATTCTCGTTTTAGAGGGTACCTATCCTTATTCTCGTATTCAGTGTTTAATTGAAATATTAGTATGTTTATAAACATAAGTAAGGAGGGGTAGTGGATTGTGAATAGTAATTAAACATGTACAGAGGAACAGGGTTATACTAAATTTATATGTTTAGTTACAAAAACTATAAATAAGAGATACAGGTGCTCTGGAAAGCAAAATCAGAAGTTAAGGGGATGTAAGAGAATGGATAGAATGCAAAAAAGAACAGTTGCTTAAATGAGGTGGATATTTTAGAGCAAAGTAGGAGATTAAGTAGGAAAGAGCTAACCACTAGAACTGAGGAAATAGTTGCTCTGGATCAACTGCACAGGGAGGAGAAAATTAGATGGCAGTGGAGGTCTAGAATGATTTGTCTTTAAGGAGGGGGATCAACACACATCCTTATGAAGGTTGAAAGCAGTGCCAGTGCTGGATTCAGTGGATTATGCATGCTGTCTCAGATATTTCAGATGTAGAAAAAACCTTAGCCAAGGGGATGATCAGTAAGGCAAAGGAATTAGATTAGCTCACTAGTTTGGTAGAAGAAGATATTATTTCTAATAGGATGACAAATTTACAATAAGCAGATGATACTCTTATTTTGGGACTACTTCTAATATGAGGATTAATTTTAACAAGAGTTCTTTAATATACTTGGGCAATCAGATTGATAAAGATGTGTTTTTCTGGCAAATATTCTTAACTGTAATGTTGAAAAGTTGCTGATTAAGTATCTTGGATTATCTTTACATGATGGGAAGCTTAGTAAGTAAGAGTGGTAAGTGGTACCCTTTCATTGAGAAAGTGGAGAGAAGACTGGTAGGGTTGAAGGAGAAGATGCTATCTTTATTTTGGAGGAATAGGGATTATAAACTTACACGATATGAATATGGCTTTACTGGCAAAATAGCGGCGGTGACCGGTAGATATTATATGAAATATCGTCAAAAACTTTTAAACTAAAGATTTCTTATCATATTTCCCCTTTTTGGAGAGGACTAGTGTAAATTGGATTGCACATATGGGAGATAAAGTTAAGTTTTGAAAGGTTTATTTGGAAGGGTAAATACAGTTTGGCAACAATCTTTACAGAATTGTTTGGCATGAAAGGTATATGTGAATCAGGTTTGGAATGGAAGAGATTAGTTAGGGAGGAGCTTCTTATTAGCATGGTGCAGAACATTGCCACCAGGAGATTCAATGGCAATGGGTTATATACTTTGAGATTCTGATACAAGTATCTCAATAATGGAGGGCAAATCATTTTTGTGAAAATGAAAGCTTCTCTGCTGTTAGTTTGCAATAATAGAATTCTCACAAGAGATAGTTTGATAAATTAGTTTCTTTTTAGTAAGTGAGAGATCTATTTTATAATGTTAAAGAAGAAAATCAAGAAAGAAGGAAGACTGCAGTGGAAGATGGTGATGATCTACAGCATCTGGATTGAAGGAAATAGAAGAATTCTTTTGCTGGGCAGGTACTCTTAAGGTGAGGAGAAAAGCTCCAGGAGTAAGAAGCTGATGCCCAGGCAGGTAGAGATCAGCTAAAGCAGTGTTACTGGATGATGAGCTAATCTTTTTGGTGGCTTCTGCTTGTTACTTTGTCTGTTGAAATGGTTGGTCTTTATTTTGGAGTTTATTTGGATGTGATGTTGGTTTGTAATTTTTTGGGGAGTGTCGTTCAATTATTTGTCTTCTGCTGGTGGTTTAAGTGGTAGTTGTTTTGTTTTGATTGTATAAAGTTGTAGTAGTAGTAGTAGTAGTTAGAGAGTATTCATTCTTTCTAACATTGACTGATTTAATAGGTGTCTTGTTTGTTTTAGGGGTGGAACTATTGTGATTTTGCTCACAGGTTGTGCTTCCGCAGCCTTTTGGTTTTAAAAAGAACAACTGAAATTTATGTTCAGTATTTTTACTATTTATAAATTGAGTCAGATAATTTAGCGAATACGTACAGAAAATAATCAGAGTTAGATTTGATTCGTATAGGTCAAGTAAGTATAATTTAACTGAGAGTATTTTGGTAATCTCTTAGTATAGTTAGTTTAAGGTTCCGTTAAATTTAACTAACGGATATGTTCCGCAAATATTTGCTTAATCATAGAGCTCGATTTGTAAATCATAATTTCATTGAAAAAAAATTTATTTAATTCATGAATAGGACTCACTTATCGTTCAAATCAGACGATGCCTTTAAGGTTTTCAAATTGATCGATCTCGATTGCGAAATTGATTTGATTTGGTTAGACTTTAGACTCAATTAAGCTCGTCTAATCACACATCACTCTCTTCAGGGTTGACAAAAATTAAAATCAAAATTAAAATCCTCCCTTTTGTAGTGGTCCTGGGGCCTTAGGGTCTGGTCTAGCCTCACCTAATTTTGTTGAAAAGGAACAGCTCAAAAGATTACGAAATTTAATGTTGATGTTGATGAGATTAATTGTTGTCCACCATATATTTCGGTGCCTTCTTTTTTAATGCCAATGAGACTAATTACAAGAGATAAAGGCTATCGTTATCACATGGCGTGCGCTTTAAAATTCGCGAATGAGGCATTAATTATCATCGGTACGTGTCAGTTGTAGGCATTAAATATTCTCATCTATATGTCTTGGAGAGTTGCATCCAACTAATTGTGCGGCTGTGGAGACCGATGAAAAGCTTAGCTTGATTAGATTTTCTTTTCTTTTTTTTAACCATAAATTAGGTTATGAACCATTTAATTCTTAAGGTTGACGTGTCTTTTTATATCTTATTAGTTCAGGCTTGATTCAATCAAGCTTTGAAATAAGGCACCTTATTCAATGATGAAGGTATAAAAACTGATATAGTAGATCTGAAGGTTCATATTAGTCAAATATTCTAGAGAAAATCCATAGATTAATGGTTCGTTCAATATGGTATATACTAATTAATCTTACACTCGGCGACTAACGAAAAAGTATAGTATCAAGTCATCCATAACACAAGCAATCTTATAAGGGAACGAAGAGATAGGACAACTGTCCTAAAAATATGCCTCTTGTTTGACTAACACTAGCACCACCATAAATAGAAGCAATAAAAAGCTTGAGAGGATAACACAAGCAAAGGCGATTCAGTGTCTTATAATATAAACGACACCGTAAGATACCTGAAAGGCAAACCTACAATATAAGTTACTAAACCTACAAAAGAAATAAAAGAAAGAAGACGTTGGCAATGCCAGAGCATCATAGGAACAACCTATCGTACTAAACAGATCCCCACAACAAGCATTGCTTCACAAAAAAACCGATCAACAAACAAAAAAAAAGCAAGCTCAACAAAAATGAAAGCAACTCACACCGACAAGCCAAAAAGGAACCACAATAGAGACTGTGATTATAGACAATAGAGAGGGGAACGAGGATGATGGTAGTGGCAGCTATTAGTGGAGCAAGGTGGGTCGCAATGATAATAGCAGCTAAAGTAGAGACCAAGGCCAAGGATGTTAGAAGGGATAGCCAACGCGAGCCTCTTATGGCCGTTGAAGGAGGAGGGAGGCCTCTCAATTAGGGTTTGACATGATGAAAAGGGCCAGCTCTAGCGAGGCCAACGACTAAGGCCAACTAATAGCAATAATAAGATCTCAGGAGTTCAAAGAGAGTGCCAATAACCAGTGAAGGGCTTCGAGATGACTGAGAAGGAAAAAGGAGAGAGGAGAAGGGAGACCAATCAAGAGAGGGGAGGAAGGGAAGAGCTCCTCCCCTACGCCTAATCGGAAGGCCAGGGGAGAGAGGGGAAAGGAGATGCTGACGAGAGGCCGATAGGAGAAGCCCTCAACGAAGGAGGAAAAGAAATAACACTAGACCTAATTTGGGCTGGCAGACGAAAAACTCCTCCCCTCTGCCTAACCGAATGGCTAAGAGAGGAGGAGTTCGGTAACGATCGACTAAGGAGACCCTCTATGAAGTGGGGGTTGAATCGCCTAACCTTAGTAGAGAACTACTAGGACCGACGCAGAATATATTAGTCGAATATATTATATATTATATACTACTAAACATTATATTATTAATTTTAAGCCTTATCAAGCAGAATTTAATCCTGCTGGCTCATGATCAAGCTCAGCTTGAAATTAATTTGGACAGAGAAAAAATCTTTTATATCCTCTGTGATTTTAAAGTGCATTTAATGAAAAAGAAATATATGACCCCTTCCCTACTCATGGGACACAATAACAGAACTACACATCTATCCAGGTAACGAGGTATATTCAAATATACAACTTGGGCCAATAAATAAAGCCCCTGTTCTCTTGTGCTCATGATGCCCTACCATTTTGTTTTCTTCTTCTTTCTAGTACCCCAGAGAGGGGTTATGGCCCCCACCAAGTTGGCCTATCCTCCAGCCCCACATAAATTTATCCCAAATTGGGACACATGAATGAGAATGTAGGGCAACTTGTTCCACATTTTAATTTTAATTATTTCTTTTTTCATCTTTGATATCAACATAATTGTGATAAGCTTCTTATTCTTAGTCTCCAATGCCCCACTGACATTCTTCTAAATCAACTAAATTTGAACATAATTATCATAATATTCTCTAAAATATCATAATTATTTCTGAATCGCTGAGCTCTGAAATTAATTTTCCCATTTTATAAATTACTTGAAATGGTTTTAAAATTATCTAATATTACTTGATATCATGGTATAAGAAAAAAAAATCATATTTATTTTGCTACAAAGAAGTACTATTAATAAACATTTAACTTTTAAAAAGAAGGGTATTAGTCATTTATATGTATTTATTAATCTTGGCGATCATATCTTAAGAATTGTGACGGCACTTTTGCTATATTATTTTAAAAATAAAGATCATGACTCGTTTATATAAATAAACCGAGTCTAAGTTAAATACAAACTCAAAAATTATTATTTAATTTATATATTATGTATATGCATATTTATAATTATTAGATCTTGTTGTATATTAAAAATTTTAAAATTTATATGATGTCTATTTTTATCTTAATAATTTGATGTCTACCGGTGTATTGTTTTTATAAATTTATCCCCTAAATGTTAAATTTTAATTTTCCAACTTTATTCGGCTCATTTAAGATTTTTTGTGCTCCGTAGAAAGCTTTAACTCAACTCGAGCTAGCCACGTCTCGGTTTGATTTGCTCGCTAAAGCTCGACTAGTTTTCGAATCTATCTAGGACCACTAATATCTCTTTTTATCTACTCTAGGGTTTTTACGATATAAGACAATTAAACGGGCGTCACATGAAAAAGCCCTAATTTGGATAGATCTGAATAAAATAGCATAAGTCTTATGATGTTTTAATTATTAAAAAAATATTACAAATGACGGCCTATATTTTTTTTACTATAATAATAAATAAAACTCTTTTATTTTATTATTTATAAATAGAGCCTCATGTTTGTTAAACAGAGTACCAAAACACACCATACCATTTAATCCATAAGTATAATTAAATTCAGCCAATAGATTAACTTAATTATAAAACTAAACTATTAAGCCTCCCAAATATTGAAGACAAATTTAAACACTATTTTCAATATAATATAATCAAATTATGTTTTTAAAATATTAAAATTATATCTAAACTCCAATTTAGAAGGCATAGAAATACTATTTGAAATGGATAAAATATTTGATTTCTTTTCATTTCATTTGGACAAGTGCTTTGTTAAATTAAACTTAACTCAGAAGAGTGCTTCTCAGCAATAAGAGGTTCTATTTGTATGTAATAAAAGGTGAATTAGTAAATTAGTAAGATTACATTTAATTAATAATCCATGGAGACAAAATACCGTTATTGTAGACTTGTTGAGGTCCCCTTTAACAGCTCAAGTTGTCCACATCTTGCTTTCAAGACAATAAGAACTTATATTAATTGGTCGTCTAAGTTGGTATATATATATATATATAGGTTAATTGCATTTTATCCTTTCATAATTTGGTTTAATTTTACAAATTCTATATATATTTTCAACTTAACTACTTAACTCCTATGTGATTTTGACCAAAATATAATCATTATTATTTTTATTATATTTGATCAAACTAGAGCTTTCCAATATATTTAAAATAATATTAACTAAAATTTATATTATCAAAATATAATAAAAATATATATATCTGTTCAATATATTTATCATATTTTTGTCGTTTGAAATTCGACCGGTATTATTTTAGATGTATTAGAAAGCTTATCCAATTCTTTCCATCTTTCTCTTATCAGATCTTTAAATTTGATATCTAATTTCATTAAATATAATAAAAAACTTTAATTACACGTGAGTTTTTATATAATTGAGCCAAACTACAAGAGAATAAACTATAATTTTTCCTCTATATATATATATATTATAATGAAAATCCTATGGTATATATATTATTCTATCCTTGTATTTTTGCTTTTATTACTTCAAACATAGTCTGCTAACAAAATAAAGAAGTCGAATTATACGTACCCATATGAATAATTAAAGCGTTTATGATAGTTTCCATAGGTATTTTTTTTAAATTTAATTTAATTTTTCTCTTGCTAACTATGTGAGACTAATAATATGAAGGGCAACATTTAGTGTGATGGTGAAAGCTTGCCTCCTGGCATTCAACTGCTCATTAACTCATCTGACTAAGTAAACATTTTGACATAAAGTTAATTATGAGATGAAAAAAATCTTCCTTGGTGGCATTATTATCATACTTCTTCTTATAAGAAACTTTAATAATTATCAATTATATATATAGATATATATATATATACACACACAAGAAAATATGAGACATTAAATCTTATATTAGAATATAAACCAGAAGATGTGGAGTAGCTATGATTCGTAATCGCAATTAAATTCTTGGGTTAGATGCTGCATGGACTTTGAATGTTACGGATAATATAATTTTAATTGCAAATATCTCAACGACCTTCGAATAAATTTTTAATATATATATATATATAATTGGTGTTTAGTTAGATGGAACCATTATGGAAGGGTTGGGATTCTAACTTCAATTTAATTGTAGGGAAAAATAAAATAATTATTCTTAATTATAGTTTGTCAAAAATTTAAGGATTAATTATATTTTGCCTCTCTTTACTTTGACTATATATCACTTTGTCCCCGTACTATAAAAACGTACAAATGCCCTTTTAGATTTTTTTGAAATACTACAACTAAACCTATCCGTTAGCCTTTTGTGAGTTAGCCAAACACATGAACACTATATTATTTTCAGATAGACTAAACGTTAATACTAAAAACATAATTTTTAGATAATTTTGCTCTCATTTTCTTCCTTATGCTTCCCCTCTTCTTTCCCATATTATTTTCTTCCTAAAAGTGGCAGATTAAGGAGGAAGAAGAAAGGAAGAAGAAGAGAAGAAGATGGGTTCTCTTGTTCTCTCTTATCTCAACCGACAATGTGGATTGGTAATAGGTAAAGATAGATAGATAAATTTATATTTTTCAGCTAATAAATACTAATATTTTCCTCCAACTATAAAATGATAAAAAAAAGTAATTCCAGGACTTCTGTTAATAGAGTCTAATAGGTCGTAGCATTTTAAAAATCTAGAGAGGTATTTGTACGTTTTTATAATATATGGAAATAAAGTGATAAAGAGTTAAAGTATAAGGGAGCAAAGTATAATTAAGTCAAAATTTTAGTAGTCCTCCTAATTTTTATTTGTGATATTTAACTTAATTATAGATTTAGTTTCAAAAGATTTCTTAGATGTCTTCATTATCATAAGCTATTATACCCGCACTCTTATCTCTTTATACTCCACCCTGTTAAATCATATTAAAATATTTTTATAACTTTAAAAAGATGGCTATGTCCATAATATATATATATTTTAATTATTTATGAGTCCGAAGACTAGATATGAGCCGACAAAGAATCAGTTCTCTATAGATACAGAGGCACTTAGGCCTCACCAAGCTTTTAGCCAATATAATAAGTTGTCTAGTCTTGACTTTAAACCATATGCATAGTCGAATAATTGCTCCAAACTAAACGCCGCTAAGATCTACTCCAAATTAATCGTACTATCAAGCCGTCAAGTAAGTCGAGCTAAGCCACCAAATAATTTCTCTATATTATTTAAGATTAGAGTGGAACCTATGACCTTCTTTCTCCTAAATATAAAACTACTCTAAAACAATGAAACCTAGGATGGTAGGAAGTCTTATTTTTTACTTGATGAAGGATGGTTGGAAGTCTCATTTTTACTTGATGACCCCAGTAGTATGTCATCCTTACGTAGGAATGCCCTTGCATGCAATAACTCTTTTGAGTTCATCTTCTACCTTTCTTTGCACTTAATTCTTTTTATTCTTATTTTATGTCAAAGTGGATCTATCACCCTAATTAGGAACATCAATCTTGGCCCTTTCTTTCATACATTATTAATTGTTTAGTAGACTCTCCACCTTTGTTAGCAATCTATGAGCTTCAGTGGTTATGAGTACTTATGACCCCCCCCTTCTTTTATCACCATCATAGCACAAGAGTAGTGCAATATTAGTTTATTTAGTATTTGAAAGAATTTAGTGCTATACTAGTAAACAACTTAATATATAGTTTTTATTTTATTTTAGAGTGAATAAAATTCTAGAAAAACTTAACCCTTCCTTTTGAATATTTTATTTTTATAGTCCTAAAAATAAGTTAAAATACAACTTGGTAAAGTTGGTACCAAAGAAGCTAATGACATTATTGCAGAGGTGATTAGTTGACTTAAGCGAATGTATTATGATAATGACGTGTATATTATATATATATATGTATGTATTATGGGAATCACAATATTCCATCATGGTGAGGTTACTTTGATAGTACGTTCCGTCTTTGACCATCTAACAAACGTTGTTTAATTCGATTATGAACTTGGAATTGGATATGCCAAATCTTATAAAGCAAGGGTGACAGGAGTCTACGATGATTACGAGTTGGTCCGAAAGCATATCTGAAAGCTAAGCTAATGAGATGTGAGGTTGAAGTAAAGCCTATGAAACTTTGGTTGGTGAAACACTGTTACTGTTTGACTTGGGATTTGGGTTGTCGGCCAATCATTTGTACCATAGTTAACTCTGCAATTCAATTAACAATCAACTGATTAAATTCATTCAGCTATATATATATATATATTTCTCTCTTTTTTCCTAGTGAGTTGATATGGCATCTTTCTTTTACTATTCTTTGTGCATTTTTAGTCATCCTCTCTGATCTAAATTTTAGTGGGAGTCGACTCGATCACGGGGTAGATAGTTTGTGAGATGGTAAGAGATTCAGTGCAGATCGACCTGTCTAGATTGGGTACAGATGCACCGTTAAATTGTTCTTAGTTATGTTTGAAATTAGTATAAAAAGTCTTTGGATTAGACTAAGTATAATTAAAATTGTCAGAAATAATCAACAATGTGCCTGACTAACTTGGGAATAGCTCACCACCAAATTCCAATGGTTGAATGAGCTTTAAATAAAAAGGACTTTTTACCTACTAAAAGCAGCTGCATTTCTATTTTGACTTCCTTGTTTAAAGTGAGAGAATTAGTTTACAAACTCAAAAACCAGAATAATTATTTATAAACTTCAACTTGTAATCAAAATTACTATGCTGGAACATAACCATTACACCTTAATGAGGTAAAACCTTTTATTAACCTCAATATTACTCCTCTACTCTCTTTTTTTTTTAAAACAATAAGTAATATTTAACACGATTATATCCCTTCTTTGCCGCCATTTATAAATAATAAAAAATATTGATAATATGGTAAAAATAATGAGAAGTGTTTGTTTCACCCGAAGACCTCTTGCACCAACTTCTCCACGTCGATGGCTTCGCCGCCCTGCTCATGCTCTGCGGCCGCCTCTTCCCATTCTACCCCTGACGGAATAAACGGTGGCCGGGTAATTTGGACGACCGATTCCCAATCTACCCCGCGGAAAAATTCGTGCCGCTTCACCTCCTCGCACGTGATCCGCTTCAACGGGTCCTTCTCCAGGAGCCCCGCGATGAGGGCCCGTAACGGCGTTTGCTCACCGACCAGTTCCGGATCCTTCGTCAGGATCCGATAGAAGGTTTCCTTCCGGTTTTGCCCCCGGAAGGGCGTGCGGCCGTAGAGCATCTCGTAGAGCACCACACCGAGGCCCCACCAGTCCACCGCGAAATCGTGGCCGTTCCCTTGGATGATCTCCGGGGCCACGTAGTCCTCCGTCCCCACGAACGAATTCGACTTCGGGGAGGAGGAGGAGGAGGAGGAGGAGGCCGCTCTGTCCGGCGACGCTCCTCCGCGGAAGGCGGCGGCGGCGGTGGTGGTAGTGGTGGTGGAGGAGGAGGAGGAAGAGACAGCTGAATCCTCCTCTGGGGAGACGCCGGAGTCGCTGCTGAAGCAATTGCGTAAGAATCTGTTGTTCTTGCTCTGCTTCTTGCCGGGTTCGACGGGGAATATTGGCGGCGGAGGAGAAGGAGGACGAGGAGGAGTTGTGGGGGACTCTAGGATTTTCGCTGGCAGTCGGGTGGAGAGATCGAAGTCGACGAGCATTATATGGCCGTTCTCTTGGATTAGGATGTTTTCGGGCTTTAGATCGCGATAGACGATTCCCGATCCGTGGAGGTATTCTAAAGCGAGCACCAATTCCGCAGCGTAGAAGCTGAGGAGGAGATGAGAAATTCGAGTTAGAACTGGGAAAATTCACTCTAAAATTCGAAGAAACTAAGCATAACTCCAATCGTATCACAGAACAAGTTCAATTAAACTCGAGCTAAAAACGGGAAAATGGAACAAGATATGAAGAGATCCCACCACATCACATCAAAATCGGAAAAAATTCGAGCCAAAATTAAGAAGAAAACCTACCGGATGACATCATCAGAAAACATTTTCTCGGTCTGGCGCCTCCTCAGCGAGTTGAGATCCCCGCCGGAGCAGCGGTCGATGGCGAACCCGACGATCTTATCGGTGGAGACAACGCCGCGGAGGGAGGGCAGAAGGGGATGGCGGAGGGCGAGGAGGACATCACGCTCGAACCAGATCCGGCGGTAGGCATCGCCACCAGCGGCCTCTGCGTTGGTGGATTTCTTGTGCTCGACGTTGGAGCGGGAGATGGCCTTCAGAGCTAGGGACTCGTCGGACGTAGGGGAGTGGACGAGGAAGACGACGCCCTTGGCGCCGCGGCCGAGGACGGAGACAGCTTTCAGATCCCCGAGGTCGAGCAAGGAGTCCGACGACATCGCTGGCGAAAACTAAACGGAAGCCGAGAGTAGAAGATGAGAGCCGTTAATTTAAAACGCAAACGTTTCTTGGGCGCGAAGCATTTGGGTTAAGAAAGAGAGGAGAAGGAGAGAAGAAGGAGAAGAAGGCGAAGAGTGTGGTGCGGTTCCATTTTTTAATTGCGGACTACCCTTCCACCCTTTCAACTGTCAACCGCGCTTCCCTTATTTTATACATATATAATTTAATCCAGGGGGGGTCTTTTGCAAATAACCGCCAATACTTTATACAAATTAAACCCATCTTCGACCAAAGTGGTTATTTGCACAAAGAACCCTTTCTTTTTTTAAATTTTCTTTATTGAATATCAGCATCTATGTTTTACCTTTAATATGGAATATTGTTAGCATATTCTTTATTTTATTTTTCCCACTTCATAAAAGAATCAAATTGCTAATTAAACACATGCGTAAAAGGGAATAAAAGAACTACTTTTTTCTCCGGTCTCGTATTTAAATTATTACTTAGTAGTAATAGTAGTAGTAGGATTCCACTCCGTACTCTAGAAGGTATCTCTTAACGAGCCGTATGATCTCGACCGTTCGAGGGCAATTAATTGGACGGCGCAGATGGAAGACGACGTTTGAATTTGTTAGCTTGGGAATTACGAAAGCTTAGAAAAAGAATATGTTCATTTCTCTCTCTCTCTCTCTAAGATGGAGTGTTACGTCAGAGATGACGTATACTAAAGCAACGTGTGCTCAACTGTTAGGTTGAGCGGATTTGGGCTTAAAGTTGACCCGAGTTTGAATTTGTCCACCCTTACCATTGCCGAGTTAAATGTGTTCACATTAGTACGTTCGTATGCCGTTAAATGAAATTTTCAAATAACACCCAAAGTTTTTGTGATTTTATAGTTGGCATCATGTCTTTGTGTTATTTGTAATGCCCTGAGTTAATTTAAGTTAACCAATACCTAACAAGACAGTATCTAAATAGGAAGATTATATTAAGAACACTAGGTTTATCTTTTAAGATACAAAGAAAACTATTATCTTCTATTTTTCTTTAAACTTTATCAAGAGTTCAAAGACTATAGGCTAGATGGAGGAGTTAGCTCTTCTTAATATATAAATTGTACAGTTAAGTTAAATTTCTTAAAAAATGTGCCACCTAATATTAATCTCAATGTCCGTGAGCTTTTTTTTAAGAAAAATTTATATTTAAGACCATGCATTTATCGATTTTGTGATTTACATCCTATAATTTAATTATTTATAAATTAAGCTTTATATTTTGACGAATATATGTAAAAATATTTTACTGTTAGATTTGTTAAATAAATACTAAATTTCTAGATTAAGTTAATTATATTAAGAAGATTATGAGAATACTCACTTTGCCCTAGAATAGAGGATGGCAGGAAGAGAGAAGAAGAAAAAGAAGAAGAAGAATGAACTAAATATATTTTAGTTATTTTTTAAAAAACTAATTAAAATTGATTAAATATTTTTATTATGCTATCTGTCCAAATAGTATTAGTCTAAATTTAAATCATGGTGTTTTCTGTATATAATCGTAGAGATCAACTTATAAATAGTGAAAATAAATGATGTAAATTACAAATTAATTAAAAGAGAGGGCGTTAAGTGCAAATTTCCCTTATGTTAAATTGTCTTCCTTCTCCATTTTATTTAACTATTTCTTCCTTTTTCCAATTTTAAGTTGGAATTAGAGATTCTAATTCATGGATAATGGCTCTTTTTAAGTTAAATGAGAATATTTTAGATAATTTATTTTTTATTTTTTAAAAATAATAAAATATTCTTTATCATGTTAGTTATTATTAGGGTAAAATTAATCCAAAGTGTTTTTGGGCCATTAAATATTAATAATATATTTATTACGATAGAGTGAAAATAATAATAAAATTAAAATGTACCGTATTTTTGACAAATTTCTCTTATACATATATAGCACTAGCATCTCTATTCAAAATTATGGTATCCGTTATTGCTTGATAAGATCCGACCACTGAGCTGCACTGCACCGATTGAAATTTAACCTAATTATCTCGAATTGGTTAGGTGTAGTCCATGATTACACTTTTGAAGTAGGGAAAGCAAAGAGAAGTGCACCTTTTGGGTCCTTGATAAAAGCTCCTTTTGATGGTATCTTTTAAGCTCCTTTACCCCACTCCTACTAAAAAGAAAACTAATTTTACTCAATGGGTGTTGGACCATGGAGGCCTCTTTTAGCTTCATTAGTGGGTTAAGTGGCCCATTTTGAAGTGGTTCCACCAAAAGAAACTTTGGCTCACTAAATTTAACTTTTGGGCTAGTGGCTAACTAAATCAATGCTAAGATAAAAAGCCTTTTCTACTTAGAAAAGACTATGTTTTCAAGTCTAGATAAGAAGTCTCTTTTCCTTATATCACTATACTTGGGCAAAAGGCTCATGATAATTGAGATTAAGGATCAAGCATATCATCACTTAGTGTGCTACTCATTGACATGACCACCAAGGCACTAAAGTATGTTTATATATATATATAGATGAATGGTATGATGTTTGTAGTCTAGTCTTCAATTTAGGCATGACCTTTAAACCATATAAAAATATATATATATATATATATATTGGACCAAAGAGGACCAGACCCAACAAATATTAGGGTCTAAATGCCAAGGTCTAGTTCTTAGTAGAGAAAGATATCAAGAAAAACTTAAATCATGCTGACCATATATAGTTTTAGGTATAATTATTCACTATTATTATTGCTTGTTCTGAGAAGAGTGTGTCTAATCCTAATTATATTTCAGAAGGAGACATTTCTACAGGACAACGAGAATTATGATTTATTTATTTTCCGAGAGGGTGAAAATCTATGATGGCCCAATTAAACTATAACCTACAATTAAGGAAAATGAGGATCTCAATCATCGGAATACCTGCTAGATTTTATAATTTATAAACTCGTGACTAAACAAAGTTATTCATGATGTATCTTCCCTAATTAATGGATGAGTTGTGGCTAGAGGCTACAAGATAATTTTGTGAAGTTCGCAATAGAAGCTTGAAGAACATATGAGTATTTTTTATATTTTTGATTGTGGTGAAGTCTCTTGCATTAGAGATTGCATTTGCTATTGCCTCAAGGATATCTGAGGTTGGGTACTAAGCATGGAAAGCGGTACATTAATAGGAATTGAGCAAATTACTTTAGAGACAATTATGCATATCAATGAATAGTATGTAAGTGATTTGTAATAGTTGGTTATCATAATGCTTAGTTTGATCCCGAGGGATCCGTAGGGATTTTTTTTACGTAAAAAGTTCTTGTATTTTGATATGTTTTTACATATCATATTTAATTTTTTTACTTGATAATTTTAATTAGAAAAATATCTTCTGATGATTTAAAAATTTTCAAGACCAATCAAAGAGATGGCTCTAGTCTGATCTTAAATGTAAATATTTGACTTTGATTAGTTTAGAATCTTTCAAATGACTATGGCAAAACATATTTATGAAGATTAAGATTGCTTCAGTAACTTTCTATGTTGTTATGATTTTTTTCTCATATAAATTATATCTTTTATAGTAGTGCAGCTAACAAGACAATTTACTACAAAGTGGTGAATTCCACTATTTTATAAGCCTCTCATAGTTAACCGAAAGTTCAATATGAATACATAGGTAGAAAGAGCCACACAAGAAATATATTTTGATAGATATGTTAGTCTTAATTTTTTATCAATAAAAAAAAATGTCATTTATATACAAGTAGAAGATGGAGAAACCCTTCCCAAATATAACTAATTCTACCCAAATTTGCATACCAATCTAAGTAAATATAAAAAATAGTAAAAAGAGTGAATGAAGAGAAGAGGAAAAAGATATCCTCAACTAATGTTTTAATGGAGTAAGGACCCGAGTGGACTCTTTTTATAATGTTGACAAACAAAAATAAATTTGACTCCGCTACAATTGCTTTAGCAGTAAGCCATGAGGAGAAGCTCTCAAAGCAATTATCGGCAATTATTAGGGAATCTAATGTGAGAGCGTAAAATAAAGCCTACCCCACTAAGCTTATTGGGACCTAGAAATAAACCGTCAATGTTTAGCTTACAAAACCTAGGAGGGCGAGGTTCCCAACAAATAAGATGCAAAGGATACGCTAAGCCAGAGGTAGGGGAGATAGAACCTCTAAATACTCATAAGTGCTAGGGTATCTCCCGGGCTATCAAACCTAACTTGCAGATGTTAAATAAAAGGATGTTATCGTAATATTTCCAAATAGGTCTTCCAACCAGGCCAATTGGTAGACCCAGTTGGCTCAAGCTAGTTAAGATTCACATAAATAGATTTAAGGTAGTAAGGCATTAAGAATGCAGTAGTCTTCTCTAGTGAGGAGAGAAAGGTAAAGCTAAAAAATGCTCTTGCTTAAGACAAGGCCAAACAGTTGAAGAATCTAGTCCTCATCCGTAAGCATCGACTTTTAGAGGGTGACCAAAATTAACAAATATACCCATATGGATATCAATAGGCTAGTAATAAAATGGGTGGCCAACAAGCTACACCCACACAGGGGCAATGTTTGATCTCTTTTCTTACCGGTTAGAAATTTGGGTGCTAGGGGCGAAGGTTTATCCTGTTTGATTTAAGTTCCGGGAGGGTCCCTGACCCCTCACCTGGTTCAGTAACTAAACTTTTTTTATATATATCTAACCAAATTTACTCTTCAAAAAAATTCAGATTAAAAAATGAGATCAACTAATCAAGTTCAAAGATTAGCCTCAAACCAAACAACATTCAACACTTAGAGAATGTCCCCCTCCTTAGATAACTTAAAACGTGGAATAAATAATAATGAAAAAAAAAACCGACGGCTATCTCGATAACCTGAAGGGCACCCACTGACGTTCATCGCCTGTTGGTACACAAGATAAGCCTAAGATAGAGATGGAGGACAACCAAGAAACTTACCAATGAAATAGTAATTCCACTCTTCCCGACTGGCCTGCATCCTTTCCAGGTCAATGGTGACAGATCCATTGGAGCAGGGAAACCATGGAAGGAGACACTCCCTTAAGCACAGATGTAGATCGATCACTTCGAGACAATTGAGCCCAAGAAGTGGAGGTCGAGGTCTAAGGAAGACAGAGCAAGGAAAGGGATATTTATATCATTAGTCTTATAACTTACGTGAATTTATTACAAGATATTAAGTGACATCTAAAGAATCAAATGATTTGACTATTTTGTTCCTACTTTATTTTAGGGAAATTCATAGTCCAAAGTAGACTTTTATATAAGCTGGTTGCCAGAGGTTCCATGAAGCTTGATTTAATTTTTGAAACAATTAATGATCAAATCTTTTCACATTAATAACCATTAGACACCATTCTCGAGTCATGAACCATTTGCCAGAGCCTGGATAGTATGATTGTTAATCTAGTACTCAGCAAACCTACCTTAATACCAATTGCAAATCTAATAGATTATAACAATATAGAGAAATATCATGAAGAGCTCACCAAATTAATGGCTTTCATTCATCACAAGTAACTAAAATTTTGGAACAGATTAAGAGCCCACAATCGAGCAGATGGCTGTCTAGAGACCAAAATAGGTCTTAATCTCAAAGCCTCCATTAATACATTCTTAATCAAAATCTCCAAACGGTCGACCGTGAATATGGAATAGTAGATCACTTTCTTCGAGCCCCAATTAGAAGCTCCATTTTTCCGTAATTCCTCATGAGATCTTGTGTAATTCTCCAGGTTGCCCTACAACATCGTCTCTAGTCTCATAATCTGCGGCATAACAGAAACAAAGAAATGAATATTAAATGACAAGCTAATTAAATTAATAAGGCCTCATAGCAGTCCTGAACATAGTCAATTCTCAAGCTATCAGGGAAAATATTCAGAACAATGTCAGCTAAGCTATCAGAAGCTGGAATCAGACTGAAAAACTTGTGCAGGAGCAGGAGAAGGTGGATGCCAAGCTAATACAATAGAACTGTTATGGCTTTGCAAGTTAAGGCACTGCATCTGATATAATAACTGCGAAAGGGAAGAGTCTTCTTGAGAAGAACCATGCCCAGAGAGGGCTTTCCATGAATTACCAACAGAAACTAGGTATCCATTCAATTTTATGTCTCTAAACTTATATTTATGCTCCAATAACAATGGGTTGGCACTATCATTTTGTTTTCTTGTCAGAGATGAAGATGGAAGATACCTATGATAATGCGAAGAACATTCTTTATAAGAAATGTTGCCATTTCTCCTCGTAAATTGTTCTTGTGGCAACAAACTCTACAATGGCAAATCATTGAAAGGGAATTTAACACATAAATAAGGGCCCTTCTATTATCTGAAGCTATTTATTATACCTCAAAAGATTTCGGTGAAGATAGCCGGTAGTCTGATAAAAGTTCGCAATCTCAATTCTATAAAGATAAAAATGGCCGAAAATACTTGGAAGTTCATCAATAAAATTGAGAGCTTAGATTGAATTCTATATCATCATTAACCATGACCCAACTTCCCCAACACATCCTTTTCCAAACTAAGTTCATCAATAGAGAGGATGAAACTAAGAGAAACATTTTCCAATTTGAAATCTATTAGGATGAGAGCTATTCACCAGATGATATATAAAGTTGAATTCTAACAACAACACCCAAAACTATGTAATCAGCAATCATGATATTTCAATTGGATAAACAAAAAAAGGGCAGCTATTTCATAAATTATCAACAATAAGCAAGCTATATAACTATCTGAAATGAAAAGAAGAATCACGAGTAGGTAAATTATCGACCTTATATCTTGACGATCTTAGCAGCTCTGATCACAGGGTTAGCCCTCGCGATCTCCTCCCTCCCTGCAGCCTTGTAGTCAAAGGAACAATCATGGATATCAGAGTATCTATGGAGGCCGCAGAAGAGATCCCCGCAGCGGCACCGGAATCCGGTGAGCCCCACCTTCTTCCGGCAACTGGAACATCTATTACCAAGTTTAGTCGGCTTCTCAGATTCCTTGTCGGGTTTCGGCGCGTAAGCGACCGCGACAACGGCGTCGGCTATGGGAGATTCAGGTCTCTCGGGCTTCCCAATCGGGAGCTCCTCGCATGGTTTCAGGAATAAGGAGGGTGGTGGTGATGCTGGCGATGGAGAAGGAGAAGGGGAAGAGGAAGAGGAGGGCTTGAGGATCTCGGCTTCATCTTTGTCAAGGTTGCAGCTTTCTCGTGCCATTAGATGGTAACCGAGGAGATCAAAAGAAATTAAAGGGGAAAGCAAAAAGATCTCACGAGAAGAAGCAAAAAAAAAAGCAACTTTTTATGCTGGAAATTTATTAAGCTACTTTCGAAAATCGAAAGACGGGAGCTTTTTTTCTTTTTTCTTTTTTTTAGAAGAGAAATCGAATCGTGGAGAAGAAAAAGAACGATCAAAAGGAAAGATTCTCGCCAAATTTCTTGATAAATCGAGAGAGCCGAGCCATAATAACGTACTTGATAGACAACAACAAAAGATTTAAAAAAAGAAAAAGAAAAAAGGAACGAGATCGATCGATCCCTTGGAAACGAGAGACGAGAGGAGGATTCGTCGGAGAAGAGGAGGATCAAAGACAGTTATAAAGGTCGGAGCTTTGAAGCGGTCGATCTCGAGATTAAAAAAAACAAACAAAAAACAAAGGGGGACAAATGAATGAACAGGGAATTAAGAGATTAAAAAAAAAAAAATATATATATATATATAGGATTATAACAATAAAGAAATGATTGGATAATCTTTGGTCACAAGCATTTCGAAAGAAAGAATAAATAAATAAATAAATCGGAAGCCACCAACCAATCTGATGGGCTCCTTGGGATGTTAGAACTTGAACATCGTGGTGTCTTTGGTCTCTCTTTGGCCCTGTCCGCATTCAATGTCGAAATGCGTTGGAGCTCTGGTAGACATCTGATGTGGAAAAATCAAAGGCTGATGATGTGGGTGCAAACGTATGGCAAATGTCACACAAAGCCTTTCTTTGTGATCAAAATCACGAGATTTCACCTAAATAAAATCTAATGTCCCACCTCAATATCACATATCAAAGTCAGGCATTTTTATATTCCATATCACAGGCATGCACAAAATATAGTGGAATTGCATAATATAGCCGAGCATGCTCCTTAAAATCTCCTCTCGAAGTTTCACCGTATTTTTAATCTGAGTGTCCATTCTATTAGTGCTTAAGTTTAACGACGAACTCCCCTTTGGGCTACTCCGCAACGGGTTTCTCCTATGCCACCGAGTCTCCAAAATATTAAATTTATAAACTCGCTGAGGTTCGCAGTTTGAGGTTTTCAAGGCAAGACTCTGCAATACCACGCATCACGAAAGGTTGTTCGATAAACACTGTAGTCACATAGAAACATCGATATCACAAGCCTTGGCCGCACCTCTATCCATAGCAATTCCATCTAGTATCATGCACTGGCCCAATCGACTCGACACAGATTCACAAAACTATGCCATGCATGTCATCAAGTCACACTAAAGTTCTCAAGCAATTGCGGCCTTCTAAATGTAGCATATACATTGCTGCTTAGTCCTTGTCACAACTTCAGTT
Source organism: Typha angustifolia (assembly GCF_048772165.1). Classification (NCBI taxonomy): domain Eukaryota; kingdom Viridiplantae; phylum Streptophyta; class Magnoliopsida; order Poales; family Typhaceae; genus Typha; species Typha angustifolia. Next base: position 4,659,839 of record NC_133239.1, read on the forward strand.
GACCTACCCTACACTTACCCTTAGCTAGATATATGTCACAAGATAGACAATAGAATACCCACCACTTGCAACAATGTCGGCCACCAATGCCTCATTAGCATGGTAGTCTACAACTTACATCCTTGACCCAACTCCGTGTAAGTGTTTCTCACTAATTACTACTTAAAGGCCCATTCATCAATCAAGGCAGTGCATTAGTGCTTATCGAGAACATACGGAAACCTCTCCTAAATGTCTTACCCCATAATATCATGCAATACCATAACTCCATGTCGCTCCGCAAAACTACCCTGTGGTGACATGAGAGTGTTATGAAGAACTCTTATATTAAGAATCCGAATTAGGGCTACCTTATGTCATGAGAGTGTTACGAGGAACTCTTATACTAAGAGTCCTAAGTAGGGCAAGCTAGAGGCCACTTAGCTCTATGTGTGTGGTTTCTCTCCTTAAAAGGAGTAGTACTATCTATACCAAATCAACACAATTATAACTTTGGCATTGCTATGCTTCCACCTACATTGTGAATGACATTTTCACACAATCCCTTCCCCACTATCAAAGCAGACCAAAGATGTTGTGGAGCTTTACTTTCTCTGGCACCAAGAAACATTTCTTCCACTCCATTGCACTAGGTTGTGGTACTGGTAGGCAGTAAAATATAATTTTAGTCTTTTTCACTTTAAAGTCAATATTCTCCTTTTCTTTAAATTAAAAATTAGACTAGTCTTGTAAAATAATATAGAATCTTCCAAGATTATTTATTACCACACCATATTTATGCTCAAAATTATTTTATTCTTTATATTTTAAAAAGTCTTAAACTAGTTCTTATCCTTATGACTAAAATAAGACCATTGAATTTTTTTTTTTATCAAAATTAACTAAGCGCCGCCAAATGACAAATAATATAAACATGCAAAACAAGGTTTTGAGATACGCCATCAAATGATCATAATAGCCATAATTTATATTGTTGTCTTATAAATTGCACCAAAACCAATAGATGTGATTAGCTACTAAACTTCATAAAAAATTGATTTAATTATACTTACCATATAGTTAGCACAACCTAAATTTTTTTTTTCCATATTACCATATGTTTAGGTTGTCTTCACCGGAGCTCTTTCCCCATAATAGCATGACCACAAAGAACCACCCCTAGTATTAAAAAAATGGACGCAAAGAGGCCGCGGGACCGAGAAGGTAGGAACTATTCAAGAAAAAAGAGAAAATGACTTATATAAAAAGAAAATTATATTTGTGTTAAAAAATATAAGAAAATGAGGGAATTCCACCCGCCAATTTATATTAAACGTTATTTGAACACGCTCAATTAAGTTTGACAGAAAAATTAACAGTCTCACTTTAGTTACAAGTATAGAAACTAATTTAAAACTTTTTAAAATACATGAGAATAAAATAATTTTAGACATAAATACAAGAACTAAAATATATTTAACCCTTAACTATTCTATAAAAAAAGTAATGTGGTTGTCACTTGACTAATTAATTAATTATAAATGTTACAAGAACCATTTTACTCTTATTTTAATTTTTCTAGAGGAATTATATTTTATCCCTAATAGTTTGGTCTAAATTTATTTACCCTTATAGTTTTATTTCTTTTATTTTACCCTGTTATAATTATATCCAAACTAAAACCGTTATTTTTTCATCATAGTTGACTAAACTATATGCAAAATTTAAAGATACTCGTTAGAGACAAAGTTGTAAAGAATTTGATAAGCTTTTCTAACGCATCTACAATAATACTAATTAAATTTCATGTGACAAAATAAGACAAACATACATCTAGTTAATATATTTATCATATCTTTGGAACTAAATCTGATAGATATTATTTCAAATATGTTGAAAAACTTATTAAATACTATACAACTTTATATCTATGAATATTCAAATTCAACTTGTAGCTCGATAAAATATGATGTAAAAAAAAAATAACAATTGCATTTTAATCTACACCAGAAGAGGGTAAATGATACAAATAAAACTATAGGAAAATGAAATAAATTTAAGCCTCATTTGATAAGATAGCATTTCCTATAAAATAGTACATAAAGTTAATCATATGCTTGATATGGGTGTGAATCCTCGCTGGTACAAGAGACATGGAAACTTGTTCATAAAATATGCTGCGCCAACTCCTCATCAAAACAGACTAAAATATTTAATTATAGTACACAATGAATGTCTTACATAGCAAGGATAAAAGTACAATAAATGAAAAGTATTATGTATTAATCGAGGTAAAAATCTAATTCATGAAAACACAATGATGCAAGTTTTGTTGATTATGAATGGAGTCCAAATGTTTCAATTGGTGAATAAAGTTGAAAAATATGGGACTCAATGTAGACGTTTTAACAAATTAGGATGTAGACTGTTGTAAAGGGACAACTATTATTTTGGAACATAATTCATTACCTAATAGGCTATTATACACACCTTTTGGTTTGTCTAACAGCTGGAGTGTAGAAGTTGGATCAACAACTTACAACCTCCACACAGACCTATGTGAACAGATAACTGTAGCTGCTGGAATTAGCAAGGAAGGTTTCAGACAGACAGTATCAAATGAGAAATAATCTTCTTCAATTATTCACAACATATAGCCTATAGTTTTCTTCTATTACATGCTATTCCATCTAAGGCTTCAAACCTGTACAACAATAAAGAGTCATGGAACAACAGTAATGAACACAGACAACTGTAAAGCACTTTACAACATTTACTTTAGCATGACAATGGAAGCAAGACAGAGTGCTTCCTAGTGACTTTTCAGTGTTGATGATTTATGCATTAGAAATGACCTACCATAACCCAACCATGAATTCGCCAAGCATAACAGCATGCTTTCTTTGCAGATATCTTTGTGGTTGGAACAAACAGAGTGATCTTGCGTGCCAGCAACAAATTAATTAGCTTCTGAAGAAAGGCTTCTCTTGAATCTTTTGGTTGCATAAAAGAATGTAATATTGGAAACTGCATTAAAAGTTTCCTTGATGTAAGATTTTCATAATATGTACAGATCATACCAAATGCTCCCGAATGGATGAATCAGAACTATGCTGGTCTTGAGAGTTTTGGGCTTCTAAAATTTTTTGCATTGCATAGTGACACCTGAAATTTGGTAAAATAAGCATGAGTAGAAATGCATTTAATTTCAAGATCCTATAATCAGCAAGACGTTAAGATGAGCTTGTTGTTCACTTATTTGGAACAAGCTGATGAGTTTCTCAAATACAACTAATTTTACAAATAGTAAGTATAAACTGTACAATATAAGGCATGTCGGACCAAGATACGATTCAATACGTGGAAGGAGATTATTAATTTATAAAGCGAAATGGAATGATTAATGTAAAAAGAAGATGCACATGTCTAAAAATCTGGTTTTGAGGTATACTTTTGCGCATCTTCAAGCCTTTACCAGAAATTTTTCAGCCATGATATGATATCTAACTTGATGGATAGCAAAAACTATGAAGTGTGAAGCGTGGGCAAAATACTCACAGGCCCAGGTTTGACCTTGCCTCACCCAAGCCCAATGTGATCTGGCTAAGGCTAAACCCGGTGTGGCTATACCAGCCTACAGCTGTGAACTCGCAGCCCAGCCAGGGAGCCCGAGCCTACAGTATGGGATGATAACAGGCTGAACCAACTCTGCTCAGCTCATGACATAGTGGCTATAGTGCTCTTCCTCATCTCCTCTCCTTCAATAACCCCTAATTCCCAATTGTAACATTATCCTCGACCTTCTCAAATCCAAAAATTAATACCTACCCAAAAACATCTCGCCCTCACCCATTTGCCCACAGATCAATCCCCAATCATCACTACCTTTCCTATTGCCATTCACCCTTTCTCTTCTTAGCCTCCTCCCTTCCCCTCATTTCTTTCCCTTCTCCTTCCCCTCCTCCATCCTACTTCCCATCCCTTTCCTCTATCCTCCCTCCTCTCTTCTCCCTCTACACTCCCTATACTTTGAGCGCAGCATAGGGACACCACTACAGCTGTCTGAGTCTTCCTTTCTCTTCCTTGGCCGTCCTCATCCTCCACCTCTTGGTCATCCAAAAGTTGCAGGGCTCAAGCCAATGCAAGCCCCAAATGTAAGCTTATGGGGCTGTCTCGCTCAGATCGATCCAGGCTGTACTATCAAACCTGGCTCAAGCTCGGCCCTATAATCAACCCAACCCTCAAGATATGGCGTACATAGGAAGACAAAATATTTGGTTTTATTTATTTCTACAACAAACAGGAGAGAAAAAAAAAAGGTTGGATTTGTTTCATATAATGTATGCAGCTCCATGCATGTGCTGTCCATGGGATGATATAGTAGGACAGATTGTTGATGGAAAGCATGTTGATTATTATCTATACAATTTCATATCAAGGAAAAATTTGCACATGCATGCCTCGCATCTACTGCCCTTCTTTTTAACATAACCTGTGTTTCTGAACTCTTGATAAAACTTACTCTTACACTGAAAGTTATGTTGCATCTATTGTAAGACTGAGCACTTAATCATATGTTATACACCAGATACTGCTGAACCACATTAATAAAAGACACACTAGTAGAACATGCTATATACACAAAGTTGTACTTGTACTGCTTGTTCTTGAAAATATTAGGTTATGCTATCATAATTCACAAGATATGCAGGCTCCACATAATAATTTGCAACAGTATCAGACAGAAACATAACAGTGGCTTAAGGACATCGAAATCATTACATGCACTTAACAAATCAAATGATGAATGGCATACCTCCAGGGTAGATGATCGGTGAACATGTAAGGTGTTACAAAGATATCTCCAAAGCTTTCTCTCTTTGCAAGGAAGGCTTTATATAAAGGATTTTCTTTCTGAATGCACCAGCACTTCCACAGAGGCAAGTTATTTCTCGGTTGTTGTACTATATGAATGATCAGACCTGGAAGAAACATCTCAGGCGGTTCTACTGGTATTTCTCCGCAAGATGCATCTGCAGATCGAGAATTTTGACCCTCAAGTGGAATAATTTTATCCAACAGTTCAAAACGTGGACCCTGATAGTTGCCATATTTATAGAGATTGTTACCAAGGATATTGGGCTCCTTGTATTCATAGCAACTATCTTTCAGAGATTCAGAGTCTGAATTATCGAATAAAGATGCCTCCTCACACAGGTTATGATTAAGTCTGTCATTTTCTGCGGCAAAGATATGGACTATCAAAATAACCAAGAATTCCAATGCCTTATCAAAACCTAACCTGGAACAAGGCCAGTGACGCAGCAATGCTTATCCAACAGGAGGCTGCATAAAAGAACAGAAAAATCCTACCTCTGATCATGTGCTGATAATGTATATGATTGTTGTCCTCCTCCACTAGAGTGATGGGTTTGAAAGTTGGAACAGAAACGTTACAGCTGTCTCCAATCTCGTGATACTTATTTACATGCAGAATTCTCCTGGCAAGTTTTTGTATCATTGCTGAATCTGCTAAAGAATCATCAGAAAGAGAAGCAATTGCAGCAGATCGAAGCCTGAGGATTGAATTGACTGAAAGGCGAGCAGAAAATTCATCATTGTAAACAATGCTGAAAAGAACAGAATGTTGGAACTGTATAAGTTATAACAAAATTACATGAAGAGGTCATTGAGAATGAGAAGGTCCACTTCTGCTTACGTAGTAACAAAGTCCGAACAAGCTTCAGCTATTACCAAGTCCAGGCAAGGAAGGGGGCCATAAGCATATACATGTAAGTTTGGGTATCGTCCATAAAGCTGCACAAAGACGAATTGACATAGCAAGAGAATTCTCAATCTTCTGTCACAAATGGAGAATATATATAATGTTACAAAGTTTGATGATGTTTTGATATCAATGGTACTAAACATTCTATCTGATCTTCTTTGACTATGACTTATGTTTCACGACTAATATGATTTGTCCGTCGATTATATTACTTGACATGTTCACTTTTGATATATGATTTACTGAGATATATGACTTGCAATATTGACTTTGGGTATATCCTTTGTTCAGTGATCTCATGAAAGTCATATATGCTTAATATTGATCTATCTCATGATAAGTTGACATAGACATAGACATAGGCATAGACATAGCATGGCTTCATTAAATATCATAACTTGGTTTGGATATGTATCTTGACATGCTTATCTTATTATTATGACATGTTGTACCATGGTTTCTAATTTCAGCCAATCCTGAGTGGAATCGAACCGAAAAGGATTGGGATTGGCCCAATCCTGATCCTAGCCAAAACCAGCCCATTGGCTAGTTTCAATTGAAGACCCGAAACTGGCTGGGAGGGTTAGATCCGAGTCGGGTCCAACCTAGGTCCCTCCCACTCTCCTAGCCCTTTCTCTCTTATCTTTCTTTCTCACTCTCTATTTTCTCTTCTTTCTCACCTCTTACAAAATGGATCCACCACCTGCGACCTTGACCTCCAACAATCTCAAGTGAGTTTTTTTTTTAGTTTTTCTTTCTTCTCTGGGAAGTGGAAGAGGGAGAGGAAGAGAGAGAGGGATACAACAATAAGCGGGAGAGGGAAGGAGAGAGACGGAAGTGAAGAGAGAGAAGAAATGGAGAAAAAAAGTAGAAATATTCTTTTCGGTAGTAAAAAGTTTGAGAAAGAGCGAGGAAGAGAGAGAAAGAGAAGGAATAGAGAAGAAAAAAATAAAAAAAAGTGAGACAGAGAGGATATTATTTTTTAAGTTTTTAGACTTCATATGTGAGTAATCTTTATTTTGTTAGTTTCTTGTCATTTTTTCTAAATTATGTAATTAAAAAATAATCCGATTCAATACGAGTGGCCGATATGTATCATTTTTCTAGACGGTTGATCCTGATCCTGATACCGAGTTTTGAAACCTTATGTTATACTATGTCTTAATGTAAAATAATGCTAAAGTATATCATGATTGGTAGGTTTGATATGTTTAGGAGATTTTGGACCTTCTTGTAAATTTTGGCTATCCTGGTCAAGTTGGATTTTATTGAAAATTGTTGAACTCGACTTACTTGAATTGAGTTATTTGGAGCTATAATTGAAAATCATGAGTTGTTACTTGACATTTGGAGTCTTTTGAAAATTTTGCCAAATGATTTCAGATTTTTCAAATTTGGTTTCGGAGTTTATTGCAAATTCTGACATGACATTGCTTTGATCTCATCGACTTTGGATCTACCTTAAGTACTCTGCAGAATTATTTCGATGTATACTTGCTTGATAGTTAGTGAAATTTTATGAAAGCATTGTGAATTGTTCTTTGCTGAAATTAATGTAAGTTAAATTGATTTGGGGTTTAATTTGAAAAGTATTTGTTAAATTGATGTTTGCTTTACAAGTCCTGACACAATTTTGTGCATGGAATACTTAAAGGAATATAAGTTATGTTTGAACTTTGAACCCCATAAACGATTAAAACCTTGGGATTTTGTGCATGGAATACTTAAGCCCTTGTTTTTTTTTAGTTCAAGGGGTCTCTGAACTTAATCAGGGACCCCTAGCCAAATTCAGTAGCTAAATATTTTTTTATCTTTTTTATCACTAACCAAGTTTACTCCCCAATAAATAATAATAAAATAAAATAAAATTTCTAATATCAATTCAAATTAATTCTAATTTTATCCTTGACATAATTTAAATCTATTAATTTCATACATTGTCAATATTTTCTTTCCTCTCTCCCTTCTCACTCTTTCCCCTCTTCCGAAAATGCATATTTTTTTATTATAAAAGGCTCCGCTTTTGTACACATCGATTAAAAAGTTAAATATTTATTATTTAATATAATTTACCGATAGGTTTAATATGGGTTTAAAAAAGTTGACTTGCATTTATATTTAGAAATTTAATACTAATATTTTGCTACTATTTGCATGACACATATTCTATTTTCCTTAGAAAACCAAATATTTTTTACTTTTCATTTCATATCAAAGTAATAATTAAACTCTTTCAAATCTTCTCTCATCTATCTCTAATTTTTCTCCAAAATAAATATGTTTCCCTCCAAAATAATTTAAAACTTACTAAGTCTAGAAATAATTATAAAGTGATTGCGAGCTTGTGAGCTTTTAAGCCTACAATAACTCAACACTTTTTTAATAAAGTTTACAATGCGAAGAACTTAAAAAATATAAAAAAATTTAAAAAAATAATATAGCCTTACAAATGGGTTATAACCAAAAGCAAAAGAATATTAAAAAGCAGTAATCTTACGTTATTATTTAAAAAAAACATTAACTTTATGTTATTTTAGAAAAAAATTGTAATCCCGCATCTGGGCTTAGCGTGCATGCTTGAAAATCAGTTTGCGAGCTTATTTAAAAGATTTTTATCAATAAAAAAATAATATTTTTAAAATTTTATCATCAAAGTCAAAAGCATTTTGGTCTATTAATTTATATATCATCTATTTTCCTTCAAAACCCACACATTTTTTACTTTTTTACATCACATCAAAAGTAATAATTACAATTTAGCGTAGTTCATAACCAAATACCACATTTTCTTAGTCAAGCTCAACGTACCTAAATTATGACTAAAAAATTAGGTCAACTAGTCATGTTCAAAATTTGGACTCAAACCAAACAGACCTTAAGGAATATTAGTCATGTTCAAACACAACTTACAGGATTCAAATCTAGTGCATAGAATTAAAAAGGAAAGTGGCATTTTCAATTTCGAGTAGGATTTTTCCTAAGAAGGTTCACCTAGTACAAATTAGAAATATTCTCACCTTTATATGAAGGATCAAAATGTATTCACAAAGGTATCAAATCAATCTAACTGATCCAACTTGCCTAAGAAATCAAGGATCCTCAGGGAGCTTACTTTCTGTCAAGTGTGAGTAGCAAATTTTTGTCCAAGTGCTTGTCTACTTCCACATATGTCTTGAAGCCCTTCAGAGGATCTAGATCAACTACTATCAAGTTCAAAGAAGCAATTTGTAACTCGATTGCAAACCTTATGCAAAGGCAATCTAGTTTCACGTGTAATTAATCGTGAGAGACTGCGAGCAAGAGACGGGCTTCAATCAATACTCATTACAGTAGGAGCAATTGTAAGCAAATCTTGTATCCATAATTTTTATAGAATACAATGATCCAGTTTAGACGGCTCCATAGATTTTTCTCTCTTCAGTGAGAGAGGTTTTTCCATGTTAAAAATTTGTGGTCTTGTGTTTGCATGTTTTTCAATATCTTTTGGACCTACTTGTTTTTTCTTTTCCCACACCTCCCGAAATTTCGATTACTATCAGATCATAGCACCTTGGATCCACGACTTTTCACATCCAATACTAATAGGTAAGTTACAGAGAGAAAAACCTTTGTTGTCTAGATCCATTTAAATTTTCAACTTACTCATGTATTTCAAACTTAGGACTTAAAACCCATGTGGTTCACATCAAGTTGCAATTATTAGTTAGTTGTTAATAACAAAACCTAATTACCTCCATAATAATATCATCTGATTCAAATAATGGATAGGGTAGTTTGGTCATTTAGCAACTTTTATGGGAAGCAAAGTTTACCCACTTGCCTAATGACCCTAGTGCATGACAGCAGGTTGTAGAGCTCAAGTGCCAGACACTTAGTAGGTAGTTCTAAATTCTAAATGGTTGTTTACACCAATCAAGATCAGTAACAAGATAGACTGAAACATGAGACTTCTATGCCAAGGTATATTATATGGTTAAGGGTATGCATCACATATACCAAAAAGAGTAGCTATGGGATCAGCATGGATAGAATAAGGCATATTAACCGTTCTTCACACTATTATCCAGACAAGCTCAGAATTGGCTTGCTATCTATATGATCAAGGAAAAAAATAGTAATATTTTCCAATGTATTGGAAAGTGGAAAAGACGGCTGCCATGGCAGGGCGATGCACTAGCTGCCCCGCCATTGTGCTTGGCTGTCATGGATAGGGGTGTAAACGAGCTAAGCCTGAGCGAGACGGCTTCGACTCAAGCTCGGCTTGAAATTAATTTCAAGCTTTAGAATTGGGCTCAAGCTTGGTTCAGCTCAACTCGAGCTGAGCCCGAGCCAAGCTCGAGTCTAAAATGAGCATATCATCAAGCCTCATTCAAACTGAGCCGAATCGAGCCAGACCAAGCAAGATCGAGTCCGAGCCAAGCCAAAGGAGGAGGAGGAGAATGAGGCGGGGAACTGCAGCTGCTTGCCACTGCCAAAGGAGGAAGGAGGCGGGGGCACTATGATAGCTTACCGTTGTTGAAGGAGGCGGCACCACGACTAAAGAAGAAGAAGAAGAAGGCAAGAGAAGGCAGCACCGCAGCGGCTACTTGGCAAAAGAGGACGAGGTGTCACCGGCAAACTGCGGCGGAGGACTGGAGGCAGGGATTTGGGGACTGGGGTTTATCTCACCCGTTTTATACCGAGCCTATCGAGCCGAACCTGAGTGAGCCGAGCCTGAGCAAGCCAAGCCTGAGCAAGCTGGCTCCAGCTCAGGCTCGGTTGAATATTAATTTTGAGCTGGTTTTAGCGGCTTGAGCTCGGCTCAACTCTGACTAAGCCGAGCCTGACTCAAGCTTCAACTGAGCCAAGCCCGAGCTAAGCCTGAGCTGCTCATCGAGCTTGACAACCCTACTCATGGAAAGCGGTCTACTGCCTTGGCGGGCTGCTTGATCGCCAAAAGGAGCTAGGTGGGCCGCACGGCCCAATAAGGCAAGCTGGCAGTTTGGCCCGCCAACCCGCCTTAACGGGTTTTCTATAACATATCAGATTATCTAATGTCCACTAAAAAACTAACTAATTAACCATTAATATAAAAAGTTAAAACTATCCCCTCTCTCTCTCCGCTCTCCTCTCTAATCCCTAAATCCCTAATCTTGTCCTCTCCAGCTCTCCCTTCCATAGCCGGCGACAACGAGCGACGAGGTAGCTAAGGCGGTGCGACAACGTGCGGCAACAACAACGAAGCGGACGACGATGGCAACATCCTCTCCAACTCTCCCTTTCACAACCGGCGACAAAGGTATGGGCCACTGTAACAACCCAATCTCAAAAAAAAACAAAAAAAAAAAAAAAAATCATGGGCACGACGCGACCGGCCACACTGTGGCCGGCCTCGTGCCCATGCCAGCTGCTCATGCAGCTTGGTGGGGCGCCACGCGCCTGCGGCCGCTACCGCAGCCAACTGGCTGCGGCCAGCTAGCCGCGGTGGGCCCCGGCGCCGCCACTACTCCTCCACCGCCTTCCCTCTCTCTCTCTTTAAATCTCTCTCTCTCTCTCTCGAGGCTCTCTCTCTATCTCTCTCTCTCGCCGAGGCCGGTCGTCGCCGTCGCCACCTCCACGAGCGCCGGTGAGCTCCTCTCTCTCTCTCTCTCTCTCTCTCTCTTGCCCGCGGGTGGGCTTGTCGGAGCCGAGCCACCGGCGAGAGGCCAGCCGCTGGCTGGCCAGCAGCGGCCGGTGCCCTCCCCGCCGGCCCGGGTCCGCAACCGCCTCCCTCACCTCCCCTCTTTCTTCTCTTTCTCTTCTGTTCTTCTTCTTCTTCTTCTTCCTCTTCTTCTTCTTCTTCTTTCTTTCCTTCTTTCTTTCTTTTTCTCCTTCTTCCTCAGCTCCTCTTTTCTCTTTCTGCACAGTGTTGAGCTCGGCCCAGCACTGTATGCTACAGTGCTGGGCCGAGCCCAGCACTGATGGCGGTTGTAATTAAATTATTAATTAATTAGTTTATTTATGTTATTTATTTAAGTATTTTGCTTCTTAATTAATGCAAATAGATTATTTAGACATTAACTATTTTAATAATATTATATATCCTTCAATGTAATTTTATTAATGATAATTTTTATAATTAATGATTAATTAGGCATAAATATAGGTAATACTTATATTTATTTATTTACTTACTTATATGTATATTAGATTAATAGATAAATTTGTAAATTATAATTATTAGATTTATATTCTAATATTCTTATGATATACATTTTTTAAGTAATTCTATTAATTTATTATACATTATTATTTTGTAACAAAGAAGATAATGGCTACATAGTCCCTAATTAATCAAGATATAATTTAATTATAATTAGGTTTTTATCTATATTTATATTTTATTTATAATAAAAATCTAGCCAATTATAAAAATAAGTAGAAATTCTAAAATCTAATAAATCATCATATTTTACTCGAACGGATTATAATGGGATAAACAACTAACTTTATGTTACTTAAACATTTTCAGACGATCCCGAACCCCTTATTTGAGACCCCGTGGACCTTGCTAGCGATGAGTGTCACTCGGTTACCTGACGGACGTGAGAGATGCGTGGTTTGTATCTTCTGATCAGACGGTGAGTAGTCTTATCCCCTAGATCCCTTTCTCAAATTAGGATTTATTATATATTATGTACATGCATGTTTTGGCCTCCAGCATGATTATATGACTTTATATAGAGATGATTTCAGTCAAGCATATATTTTATCATGCATTTGATTAGACTGATCTGGGATATGAGTACATTGGTGATATATAGAGATGATTGGAGATGATTATGCTGTTATGATTTTATGTCGAGATGATTTCTAGTATGAGTGTGCATATGATAGATTAGCGAGAATATGCATGTGTTAGATACATGGTTGGAGACTACATTGCAGCATTTTTCTCTTGATTCCTGTTCCACCTAAATTCCTATTATGCATTGACTCGTTATTGTACTGGATATATGCATATGATCTGTCATTTAAAAAGAAAGCATGAAATATGATTGATAGGATAGTTGATAGAAAGCGTGGGGATACCCGAGTAGGCGCCAGGGTTAGGGGTGCCTGGATTGATGATTATGGTCGCTGATATGCGATATCTCGTGGCCCATGTCCGAGGTCAGTTGAGTCTGTGCGCACAGACAATCGGACACATGCCGTTCGCCAGGGCATATGTGGCGAGTTATCCTCACGAGGTTTCTATCAACTATGTGGGGTGCCCGGTCTGGATGGATGTTGATACCCTTAGCGGATGGCAGGGTATGGTTATATTTGAGATACTCCTTGCGGATGGCAGAGTATGCTCGGAGCCTTTGGGCATGATGTTGAGACCGGGTACCGGGTGTTGACTGTGCACAGTGGTCTAGTATGATGATATTATACCGAGATGTCGGTGATGATCGTGATGTTGAGAAATGCATATGATTTCATTATCATTCGGTTACCTGATTATCGAGTGGTCAATATGCATCATATATGGTTGCATTTGATATCATAGCATAGTCATGATCGGCATGCATCATGTGTCATATTTGAGAGAGAGTTATGATGATAGATGACATGGAGATTTGTTTACTCATGGTCGAGGATTATATACTTTTATCAGTTATGACGTGTTATCTACTTTTCATTTATATATTATTAAGGATACATTCATATACTCATTCATGACATGATGGTGCTTTCTGATTCATATTATCCAGTACATGATTTACTCTCTGTTTGACATCACTGATTCAGGGTAAGGTCTATTCACTGAGCCTTTTGCTCATGACTCTCTTTATTTCTTTTCTAACCCCTCAGATCTGTGGTGCGTGATAGCGACCTGAGATATCTGGAGAATATATTTTAGAGTTATGATGAGGTGAGTTATTGATGCGAGACGGTATAGAAGATAGTTTAACCAGGCATTGAGTTGTATCGTTGTTTGTTATATTTGTACCTTATTGTATTAGACGATGATTTGTATAATACAGGTCGAATCATAGTGTACTCTTGTATCAGTTGTTTAGTTGTATCTTGATGGTTTGTTGTGGCCTGTGTGGGTCCTGCCAGATTATGTAGCGGTCTAGTGTGTATTATTGTGTATTTTGATATTCATATGTTAACAGGTTTATTTGGTTAAGAGTATGATTTATTTGGTGATGGATTATGTGATCATGGATATGTTAGCAGGTGTTATTTGATGATGTCATGATCGTATGTGCACAGGAGTGTATCTGTGCGTGACGGACCCCGCCCGACCTGTCGCGTGCGCCGCGCGTGCCGTGTGGGTGCGTGTGCGTGCACGTGCCCGTGCCGGGCGGGGGCGTTACAGCCACTGTCCCTCTTTCTCTCACTTAGTCACTCTCTTACAATCTCACTCTCTCCCTCTCTCTCTCTCTCTCCTCTCACAGTCGCACTCTCTGCCTCTCACACCGAAGGGTTTTTAACTTTTTTTTATTTTCAATTCTGTCTTAATCAATTAATCTGTTAGTGACTTAGTTCTTAACTCAGAAATTAGGATTGTTAATTACTTAATTCAGAAATTAATTCAGTAATTATCTAATAATATGTTTATGTATCTGTATTAACTCAGTAATTATACATCCGTATTATCTAAAATTAATTCAGTAACTATATATCTGTATTATATATGTTTATTTATTATTTTTTATATTAAAAATGCTGGATTACCTTGTCGCCCACCTTCCGCCTAGGCGCTAGGCGATGAGGTGACCGCCCACCACTTGTAGCCGCCTTTTAAAACTTTGATATTTTCAAAAATTGGCAAGAAAATGCAATCAAGTTATAAATTTTATCAACACTAAAGTGTATCTAACAACACTATGATGCCAAGAAGATATTGAAGCAACACAAAATAATCAAATGATGATGCAGATCAGCAGAATAATATAATAAATTACTGCTTACCCTTAGTCCTAGGAGTGTACCAACAGCAGCTCCTAAAGAATGTCCTACAATACGAAGTCTATATCCACGACACTGACCGCCCACTCCCAACAAAGAAGAGAGGAATCCAGATGTTCCAGATGCTGAGTTTTCTGCAAGTACATTTATCATGTTACAGAAAAAATGATGAAGATTTTTAGAGATATGATGCCAACATAAGTTGAATGTATTGCATATCATTATATCCATAAAGATAGTTGGTAGAAGAGTTTTCTAAAAGTTTGATATCAGGCTGACTGCTTGTCATCGAGTCTAATCTTTTAAACCTGTTCAACTTTGAGTTGCTCTCTAGCCACCCTATTTGTCCAGAGAAGGCTGATACTATATATGATATTGAAGAATTTAGAAAACAGATTGTCATCGAGGCATACTTTACTGACGTAAAAGGCTGAGAGCTATTTAGTATGACATTGAAGAATTTCAAAGAGTTTGACAGAATAAGGAATGGATATATTGTCAATGAAAGAAGCTCATGCCAAAGACTTATCACACTTGATGGGCTAGGGACTATTCTACAAAAGGATTTATGAGCCACCAGCACACCTCATGTTGTGACCTAACAGCAGAGATGTCTCGAAAGGCATAGATTTTGTCACCATATACTGTCATTTTTCTGAATAGAATGAAGAATAAAGCATGAGTAACGAAGTGGAGGCAGATGGAGCGGCTGTGTGTGTATGAGAGAGAGAGAGACCAGGTGTACTGTGTTGTGGGAAGGAAGAAGAGAGGAAGATGAATGTTTGCTATTGGGTTGGATTCTAGTCTGAATAAACCCGACATATCCCTGAAACCCTGTTAACTAAATAGAATTTTGAGTTCCGGTCAAGTCGGTTCAGGGACGAAGTCCTAATTATTAGAGTTTCTTGAGTAGGTTAGCTCAAGACCAAAGCAGAACAAACAATAAAACCAACTCCCCTCATCTCATCTTTACCCTAGAATCCTTTCTATTGCACACCCAATACTGACTTGTTATTGGTCTCTTCTCCCTCCCCTTTTCCTCTCTCCACCCCTCCCTTTTCTCTGTAACCTAAAGAGGTTCTCATGCCAACTACCGGATTCGGCACAAGAAAGGTCGCCCAATATGGAATTTTCCAGGTGGCACTTAAATATCTTACTTAGCCAAATCATTTGCATAAAAGATGTAGTAAATTTGCATCTCTTCCTACTGCCTTCGCCGCCACCTTCTCTCACTGTGAGCGACACGCGACCTCCTTTACCACAATGAAACTAACTTTCTCCTCCTCTCACAGAGTGCGAGCCACCTCCAAAATCAAATATTGAATGATTTCCTGATGTTTCTATTATCCAAATGCTAACTTCTTTACAGGCACCATTCATTCAATACATCATTAATTCCTCAACATATCAGTTCTCACTTATCTTGTTTAAACATCATCTTTCCCAATCTAGAGACAGGAAAACATTAATGTAGATAAAAGACAATGTGCATATAATTAGAATGGCACAGTTAAAGTGAAGTTGTTTTGGTGTTTAACTAAAATTGCCACTTAATTAGAAGGAAACTACGTTGAACACCACAGCTTGAATTTTGTAGGGGAGAGTGTCTAGTTAGTAAAACAATTATTGGGAGAAGTTCAAGGACAATAAGGTGACAAAGAGGAATGAACTCGAAATAGTTTTATGCTAACTTGGGGATCGATGCACCAAAAATAATGAGGTCAATTAAATGAGCAATCAACCACAAAGATATATTTATGGACCAAGAAGTGTTCTTAAGATGCAATATATAGGTAAATTGTGGTAAGGACGTCATAAGCTAATGCAAATAGATAAAAACTAAGATTTATTCCGCAAATTGCCAGATTTGCTGAGCAAATGCATCCTATGTTTAGAAAGATGAATTGTAAGATCAATAGAATCATCAAATACTACAAATTTAACATGGAATATAGGAGAAATATTGGAACCTGCTCAACAGCATAAATGAAGAAAGAATAAATTTACACAACAAACAAAGTTCTACAGATTTCTCGATGTGGTACAATAAATAATGTCCTGAGAAGAAAGTCAATAAGCATGTTTCATCCTCCCTAAAACTAAAAGTTGTCTTTAGAAATTACTTGAAAGAAGTCTAAACAAAAAGATTCAACTTCAAAAAAGACCTTACTTATCAAATATAAACAAAACATAGGTGACAATCTCATATATGGAATTGCTAACCTTTGTCTCCTAGCTGGCCATCAATTTGCAGAAAAAGCTCACGAGCAGACTCAACAATCCCTCCGTGTCCATAATGAGGGAAAGTGGAAATAACTCTGTGCCTCGTACTTGCTGATAAATGTTCACTTCTAAAAACAAAAACAAAAAGGCATAATCTTAATATATATACTTATGAATAAAATAGAGAATGGTGAGACAGTCTTGAGGAATGCTATAACAGTGGACAAGTTAATCCAATGATAGGTAATGAGATCATCGTATTAAAGTGAAATCTTTATTTTTAGACAATGAATTAGAGTATTGATTAATGTGATGCAGAAACCCATATGAACATAACAAACTTATCATAAATGGGATAAAGCTAACTAAAATGATGACACTAAAGGTAGATTTCGAAAAACAGAACCACCTAAATGGAATAAAAAAAAGAGGATAAAACTACTGATAGATGAGGTAATAAATTATTGAAACACTAGTTAATTACTAAATAAAGCAGTTCAGTTTTATACCCATTAGTCTACGTAATAGATATCTGTATTATATCTAACTTTATAATACATCTAAATTGTATCTAACTTTTCGATATCTAAAATATCTAACTTATAGAGCTTAGCAACTTTATATACTTCCTAAACTTGACATGTCCTCATAACATGGCAATGCCTTTGGCGGAAACCAAATTAGAGTAAACTAATCTTTAGCATTTGGGTTACACCATGGTATAAACTCGTCTTTAGTGTCTGAGTTACACCGTGGTATCTTAGTCCTGACGTCAAAGTGGAGGGTCTCACTCCTACACTCGAGTCAAAAATGAATAACATATAATCAGTTTCCATAAAAAGGCAGAAAAGTCCCAGGAATCTGATCAAAATGCCTCTGTTATTCTTTCTTCTCCAGTGGACCCCAAAAAAACTAGAGTCATCTTCAATTGCCTTTCCTCTTCTAACCCATGATATAGAACTCTGCAGCTGTGCACCCCAAGATAAATAACTGTTCCATACCCTAACAAATTTAATGGAAGAAGAAATAATTGTATTTGGATTATCTAGTTTAGTACCAGGGTACCACATTATTGTAGCATACCACCACCATAGTTGTCATATGATGAGTTAATTGCAAAGCCTCAGGGAAAAATAATAATAAAGCATAGTATGTCAAGATATTACAAACTGGAAGTTAAACAACAGAATATCATGATAATTAAGACAGCATATGATCCATTATCTATCTCAATAAGATAATTTAGAGGATAGTATGAGTGAACGTTGAGAATAAAGAAGACACACACATGCACGCACGCACACAGAGAGAGAGAGAGAAAGCGAGACCTAATCAGTCCATTCAGATCTTCCTCAGTAAGGGCACACTCTCTACACAATCCGTCAGTTATAAGATCTTCAGGAGTCTCTGTTCCACGTACAGAAATAATGACAGATCTTTGATCATGGAGGACCACAACAAAGTAAGCAACCTCACGCTTTGCCTGCAAGATTTAGAAAGAAAAGAAGCAACATTAGGACTTAAAGACTCCATCACTGTTGCATCTATCTTTCAGTGCATATTCTGGTTCAAGTTCAATAATTCGAACTAAGACGCAGTTTCTAACAGTTAGCATGAAGAAAACTCATTGAGTGGCTGTCCTATCATTTTTGTACTCGTATGTGCCTTGAACTGTTGAACACATTCACACAATTGCAGAAAAGAGGATTCATGACACTCACTTGATGGCAAATGCCAAAATGGGTACATATTAGCATTGCAGACATGGATTATCCTATTTTAGGACAAGTTCAGTGAGTAACTCTTCTCAGTAACAACTTATAAATTTAGGTAACAGAAGAAAAACAATCAACATCAAACACTAAATATGGGGAGAGAGAGCAAGAGAGATTTACCAGATGATTACATAGAATTGCAGACAATTCTTGTTGCTTAAATATAACTATATTTGCCAAGTATATTATTCTTTATATATGTTTGGATTATAGTTTTCATTATATGACTTGCTTTTCTATATCCATGTATGTTCTCAATCTAAAATAAGTAATGAGATATAAACATATAGAAATCATGACTTCAAAGATTAGACAGCATAACTCATTATTGCTGAAGTTATAACTCATAAGATGCGAATAAAAATAATATTTTGGTATTTAGTGAATGTAAGAAGGGTATCCACCATGGAAAGGTTAGGACTAAGGATGAGAAAATCTGAACTCTAGATCCCTTTGAGTACATTCTGTCATGACTTATGTGAACTGATACATAGGGGTAGCAAAAATTAACCCAACACAATAACGCAATTGTTAATCGGGTTTGGGTTTAGTCAAATCGGATTCAGGTCATAAATGGGTCAACTCGCTTAACCCAATTATTAATCGGATCGTGTTCGGATTTATACCACTGACTCGCTTAACCCGTTTAACCCGTTTAACCCATTCAAGTATATGGGTCAGGTCAACCCACCAACACGCAAACATATATATGTATATTTCTAATTTCTAATCCTAAGACCTAAGTCCCCAAGGCCAAAACCCCAACTCTCTAAGCCGCTCACACTATTAGTCTATCACACATTCGCACTCTTGTTGCATTGTCGTTGCTCTCACCCATCACGCCGTCGGATCTCCTCATGCCACCGAGTAACATCGCCGGACGACGACGTCATCGCCCTCACCCATCAAAAGAAATCCTTGAATCTCCCCACTCCTCACATCGTCGTCACCCGTCGAATCTCCTCACGTCGTCGAATCTCCTTACACAGTCGTCGCCCTCACCTATCAAAAGAAACCCTCGGATCTCCTCACTCATCATGCTAGTTGCCCGTCGGATCTCCTCACGCCGTCAGATCTTCTTGCTCCTCCACATAGTCACCGCCTCCTCCCAGTCCTACATCCTCCTCTTCTTCCACTCCACCCAAGAGGGGTTGTGTCCATCAAGAAAAGGCTGGTGCGCTGGCCTTATTAGATGCTTAATTGGTTTTGGCGGTTTTATGAATTCAAGTTCTAAATTGTAGATCAAACTCTTTTGGCAAAATTGAGATTTTTAAATGGAATGGTACATCAAGTATGAAGAAATTCTTGCTTGCCTTTGGGATGGCATTGAGATATTTTTTGTTATGCTGACTACATTTCTCACTAATTATTTTTACTGCAACGTTTTAAATCTATTTAATTGGTTTGTTAGATTTGCTTAATTACTGATTTACTGTAATGTTTTACTGCATTGATATGTTCAATTTGCTAGTAGCATTATATATTCCAATGTTTTACTACATTGTTAGATATGCTGGTTAGATACTTAGATATGCTTGTTAGCATATTTTTACTATAAGTATACTAGAAATCTGCTGTAACTTTGTAATATGTTAGCATATCTCTTGCAATATGTTAGAATCTGTTGTACTAGAATCTGCTGTAACTTTGCATTCTCTATTTTAAGAACTGATGAATATTGTTTCCCTCATATTTTTCTGTCAAATATCTTACTAATCCTATAATGGCATCTTATCCATAAGCCATTTTACCCTTGATCATAAATGTGTATGCTGAACTAATTTCCAACCTCTGTCATATACAAACTGTAGAGGGGAAGTATCAACTTTATAAAATTCATTTCCACTTGCATATCTGTATGCATTTGGTCATGCTCGGATGGGTGATGTCTACCTCCATGTCTTTGCTTTTAATGTAATCGTTTTATTTTCTCTTTGAGAGTTAATAGCTAGAAAGCTAGTGGAAAAGTTGGGCCACACTGCCTGTCGAGTGCCGAAGTCAAACCCTCTTCTTCAGGTCCCTTCAATGAGTCCATGGAATTTATTGAACATAGCACCCTACAGAGGATAAGTGAAATGTGTCTGATCTTTTTAATTGGTTTGAAGTGTTTAATTACTAATTATTGTTTAATTACTTATTTTCCTGCATTATTTTTAAAAAATTTTGTTAGATCTGTTTAGTCAAGTACATCTCACTTGATTTTAGTTTAATTTAATTTAATATATGAGAATCTACACTTTATCTTTCTCTATCTTCTATCTTAATTATTTATATTCCCTTTTATTCTTTTTGACAGGGTCATGAGCTTTAGACAATAAAATAATGGGCTTAATGTTGTTGTTTACTTATTTTAAGCAATTTGTAATTTGAAATGAATTGTAATTTTAAACTTTATTCTAATTATCATGGGATTGTTAGATTTGAGAGTTGGACCGAAAATTTGTTGTATGTATTTGTTCTAATTGTTCTAAACTTTATTCTATACAATTTGTTGTATGGATTTGGGTTTAAGAGTTGGAACTTTATTCAAAATTTTAAACTTTGTTATATGGATTTTGTTACAGTTCAGATCGGGACCGATCTGCATGTAAGAAATTTATGAAAATTTATATGGAGGTAGCCTCGAAAGTTAGGTTCCAATGGATCTAGTTTCACGAAAATCCGTCTTCTGGATGAAAAGATATTAATAAAATAGTAGAGTAAGACAAAATAGGGCAAAACGATAAATATCTGATATTGCGGCGGTCGTCGAAAAGTGGTGGACGGCCAAGGACGGTGATGAACAGCCGTAAGTTAGGGTGGCTACTAGTGGAGGAAAATGGCTAGGGTTTGGAAGGTCGGAACGTTTCTACAGCTATGATCTACTCCTAAAAAAATAAGGACGATCTAACGACTACGATAAAAAATAAAGACGAGATAATGAAATAACTTAACTACATCTTCATTCCACGACTCCTCTAATCAATACATGACTACTCCTATTTATAGAAGTAGAGTCTAGCGGATCAGATCCACATGCAAATTATCCAACTTATTTGAAATTTAAAATAATAAGATAAAGCTAATTAACTAGCTTGACTCGACTCGACTCGATTTAACTCATATGGTTGGATCATAACAGATTTGTATTATGATGAATTATTAGAATTGTAATTTTTATGTTGTATGATTTTTGAGTTGGAAATAGGTATTTTATTTGTATAATATACTATTTATATATGATAAATCAATAAATATTGAATTTTATGTAGGGCTAATATTATTGTGTTATTCGTGTCGTGTTAATACGACCAATTTATTAAATTGGTTAGACGGATCGTGTTATCATGTCGTGTTAATACAACTCATCTATTAAACGAGTTAGTCGGGTCATGTTATCTTAAAGTGTTAACACGACCCGTTTATTAAATAAGTTAAACGGGTCATGTCGTGTTACCTATTTAATAATCGAGTTGTGTTCGTGTCTACCAAATGCAACCTGTTTATTAATCGGGACACGTTCGTATTAAGGTAAAGTTGACCCGACCCTAACCAGCTTAACCCGACTTGATTGCCACCCCTGCTAATACATGACAAGCAACGGAGATATGTTCAACTCAGATAGCATAATATATGATTGGTCGTGTCCTTCGTCAACGCTAGGAAGAGAGGCCATCACTACAAGGACTTTCCTTCCTTTTTTATTTGTCTTTGTTGCAATCAAAGGAAGAGATGAAACGACCCATAACTTAGTGAATTCACTTGGTAACCCTGATCAGATCAACTACACGGAAGATAGTCGAATGCTAACCTGAAGGTGCATGAGTTTGTCATGAGATATCAATTGATTTAACGAACAAGTATTATAGAGTAAATTACATTTTAACCCCTTGAAATATGACACATTTTTGCTTCCATCAATCCCTCAATAAAAAGTTGGACAGATGCACCCCATGAACTACTAGAACTACAGAACCTCTAGAAGTCATTATAAAAATACAAAAGTATGGCTTTGTCCTTTTTTATAATGAAATGACAATAGAAAGAGGTTGGATTTGATCAATGGATAGAAAAAAATCCTAAAATAGTCTTATCCCCTTTCTTCTCTTCTTCTCATGCTCTTCTCTTCTTTTATCCACCTCTCAGTTGCAATCTAAGCTCTCCATGCACATGCCCTCCACCTCAACTGCCCCCCTCCTGCCTTCTCTCTTTCCACATCCTCCACCCGACTTCATTTCCCATGATCCCTTTATCAGCACCAAAGATTTAAGTATCAGGCAACACAACCCATTACGCTGGAGATGTTTCATGCTGCCACAGTCGGAATGAGAAGTAGGCACTGATATAGGAATATGTTGCACAATTTGTCTTGCCTAAAACATTAAGTTTGAGTCTGCACAAGTCGACATCAAGCAGTACAGTCTCATGCCATTCAAAAATAGAACAAGCTGCATTAAGCCGACTACCAGAGAGTTTGTACCATCACCAAGCATGCCAATGGCTCATGTTTTCCTAAAAAGATTCCTGATGGAAGAATTCACAATCCTCAGGGATTTGTAATTGGTCATAGATGATAATTCCTTAATGGGGTGCAACAGTTCAGCTATTATTCTAAAATATCAAGTAGGCATCATTACCAACTAAACTAGTACTCCAAGATGCTATCAACTATGAAATCATGATCTTACTTGACAGACACGGCCACGTAAAAGAGCTTCAGGTTGCAAACCAGCATACTTAAGAAAGGCTGCCGCATGTCCTCGCCACCAATTATCACCTTCGAGTGTGGGACGTCTAAAGGAGAAAAGAAATAGTTATTGCATATAACAAGAAGATGATTGGCTACTCATGTAAATTTCTAGTTAGAAAAGATATAAAGTAACATTCATCCATATAACAATTCTGTTCTTATGGATTAAAATAATGTGCTTAGTGTTTGTAGATTTACAACATGGAAGGAAGCAGTGAAGGTCAAATTAGACAAGCTGATACAATATAACCTGAATGATAGTAATAATAAGTGGTATACTTTGTGTCAAGGATTAAAGTGTCATGGGCAGTTGGCTGTGCCAGCAGCTTGTCAAAATAAGACACGGTGTGTGGCATAGCCGATGCCATGTAGTACAGCCATTATGCAAAGGGCAAAGAGAGAGAGTTAAAGGGAGATGCAGTAAAGTGAAGTGATATAAGAGTGGCAATCAGGACAGGTTAGTCAGGTTCGAGTCAAGTCATGATAATGCAAACATGAACATAACAGCTTATTAAACAGGTCAAAATTTCTAAACACGTCCTATTTTATTAAATGGGTTACACAAGTCATAAACGGGTTATACGGTAACACAAATTGTTCGAATTTATATAACTTATTTGGATTATGAATAGATTTATTTGAGTTATAAACAAGTTCATGTTATAAACAGCTTATAATGTCATAAATGAGTTATTTGGATCATAATCAAATTATTGTGTCATAAATGAATTATCATGTCAATATGCCATAAATGAATTGGGTCAGGTCATAAATGGATTAGGTAGGTCAACTCATGTATAATCCAAACCCGATTACACTAAACCCAAACTCGTTTAAAGCATTCGGATTCTTGTCAACTTATGAGGTCCGATCAAGAATCGTTACCCTTAGAGTGATAAAGAGGAGGGTGAAGAGATGATACAAGCCGGCTTGACCCAATTCAAATTAGTTTTTGAATAGAAATTTGTACAAAACTTTTAAGAGAGTTTTCGGTAGATTTGGTCGTTGGATCGATATAAAATTTTAATAGGTTATAACCCTGAAAAAATATTTTTATAATGAATCTAATTTTTAGCAGATCGGATGGCTAGATTAGAATATATCTTCAGAAAAATGGATAAAGGTTGGATAGTCAGCTCTGATACCAATGTTACAAACCAAATCTAGACCGATCCGGATGTAAAAAAATTATGAAATGGTAGCTTCACGAGATAGAGTTCTAATAGCTCTGATTTCACATCAATCGGATATCTAGATGAAAAGATATGATTAAAATAGTGGAGCAAGGTCTAAATAAGGCAAAACGGTAAATATTCAACATTGTGGCGGTCGTCGGAGGGTAGCGAATGGCCAAAGGTGGTGGTGGATAGCCGTAAGGTATGGTGTATAATAGCTCGTGGAGATAATGGTAGCTATGGGTTGGAAGTAGAATTAAGATTTCTAACTTAGATTTACTCCTAGAAAAATAAACGATTATTATGAACTTATTTCTATTCCAAGATTATCTTACTCTTACTCCTAAGATAAACTCAAGACTAAAATAATTTTCAATACTTGGATACTTGGATCTCTAAACAAAGAAGTACAACCCATTTATATATATAGGTCAGGTATAATGAGTCCTACTCGGACTTAGCCCTAAAAACTTACACGACTCAAACTAGAACTTATGTTAAAGACTTATATAACTTAATTAAATTTGTCTTAGTGGCTTACTTGACTTAATTGAACTTGTTTTAGTGGCTTACATAACTTAACTAAACTTGTCTTAAGGGCTTACATAAAAAATAAACATAAATCAATTAAAAGATAAATAAACTCGATCCATCGAGCTCAATGTCCTCATGATGCGATCCGATCTGACCTAATTAGCATCAAGAAAAAAGCGATAAGAAGGGAAAAGTGGCTAAAGGAACCAAAGGAGGATAGAGGAGGAAGAAAATTCGACTAGGTGGGTTCGAGCTTGACTTGACCAGGCCAGTCATTTCTCAATTTAATGCATATCAAGAACACTTGTTTCCTTAGGTCAAAGTTCAAAGTTCAAAGCTGTGCTGTTTGGAAATGAAATTCAAGATAGCCCATTTTACTTTTTCGTACTTGTTTGAATATAGAGTTACAAGAGCTATACCAAACAAGGAAGTACTATGGCTGTTCCAAGTTCCAATTCAGTTCTATTATCTAAGAGGCATGCACTAGTATATCTAAGTCAAAATATTATGGCTAGAAAGAAAAAATAGTAGACTAGGGATAAAAATTAATTCCTCTCCTTTCCAATGGCAATAAGCAATGTTTGACAGAAGCCAACTGTGAAGAGCATGGGTTTACAAATTCTTCTTGGCATAGAAATATAGATGTCTTGCACCAGCGCAAGATAGAGAGTGCTACTCAGCTGCTCAACACATGAAATACATGCATAGCCACTTTAACCTTCAGTACGATCATATCTAATTCAATAATCTGAACCTAACAAAGGAAAACCAATGGATGATCTAAGAAGAGGAAAGTAGTTCACATGTATCTCAGCCTAAACAGAAATGGTCAAAGGCAAATATAACAGACTAAAGCATTGACATCAACCAAACCTTTATTTCTTCCCACCAGGGTATAACTTAAAATGCAGTTGCCAGATTCATCCAAGAATCTAACCAATATTAGGATGTAATAAAAACAAATACACAATTACAGTTTGTCCCACTGATCCCTTGTTATATGATCTGTATAAAGGATTTGGTCTATATATATGCATTGCTTATTGCTTACTAAGACAAGCTGGCAAGTAAATGGGGTCCAATACATAAACATGTAGAGAAATAAATGGTAAATGGGGTAAGTGTAATATGAACCTGTTACGAGTCCACGGACATAAAATTCCTTGCCTGTACAACCATGCACAAGGAAACAAAATGGGATTCCTTCCAAAATCAAGCAGTGGTCCCTGCATCAAGACTATAACAAATTACAACGTATGAGGCAAACATAAGACAACTGAGCATTTCTGGTATCCAACCGTGTAAGCAGCTTCAGCAAACGGATGGAAGATTGCAGCTTCTTCTATAAGTTCTTTGGGTGCTTCTACAAGCTTACTTTGCAAGGTAGACAATTGTCCATTCCTTTGTAGTAGAGCAAGTCCTGAACAAAGAAAACAATTGAAATCTTTGAGCAGCAAAATTGAAAACATAATATCAGAACATTAAGGTCGCAACTAAAATCAGTTACATATAATTGTTTACAGGCTTACAAAAAGATTGTTTCTCCACAATAACTTACTTAAAGGAGCAAATTATGTGGTACAGAAAGATCGAATTAAAATGTGGCAAGCGTAACATCCCTTCAGCTTCGAGACTACAAGAACTAGCTAAACAGAATTAATTAGTTTTTCTTCCTAAATCAAATCCTACTTTAATATGGATTTGACTTGAGTAGTCCAATGGTCATTTAAGCAGTTCTCAGCTTGACGTGATCACTGTATCTTAATATGACGTTTCATCTTTCCTAGAGAAATTCTGCTTTAAAAATATTAGGTATAAGTAGGAATAAAAATATAGAAGAGTTGAAATATAATTTCACAATCATTTGCAAAACACAGGGTAAATTGTGAGAACAAGATATCCCCATAATTTATATCTACATCATGATTCTTTCATACAACATTATTTCATCAACTCAAAAAGCAGAAAATCATAGAGATGTTTTGTGCATGTTTAGTGTTTTGACCATGAGATAGAGACAACGTGTGAAGTATCAAGCTGCTTAACGCTGAAGGTTTATCCTACACGAGGGAAGTTAACCTGCGAGTAGTTCCAAATGCCCGGTTCCAGATGCACGATATGCAACCAGATCACCAAGGAGCCTTGCCACAGAATAAACTTCATCTTCTTCTAAGACAGTCCTGGATTGCAAAATTAGTAAGTCAGAGAGATTAACTAAGAATAAAGCTTCACTTCTTAATAATGAAGAGAGCCCTACAGATACTTCACACGTCCTAGACAGCATAAAGCCTCTCGAATCCCATGATCAAATACCTCCCTGTAATGAGCTTTCCATGCAGAATCATGAGTTGCATAAAATGACCTCCACCTCAATATATCTGAACCAGTAAAGCTTTGTATAATAACCACAAGCCACACCAGAACAAGAAAAATAATAACTAAAATTTGTTTCCAGGCCCGATTAGCCGTTTCCTGCCCTATATTACAAGAAAAGGCATCAATTAATAGAAGAAAGGCACAAAAAATAGGAGTTGTTTTAACAAAAAATCTATAAACACTTTGAATTTTAGACATACAGGTGCAAAAACAAAATTAGAAACCAGGCAGTCATTGTCCTGATGCATATGAAAAGATTTTGCAATTCAACAATGTGTTCATTTCCATCATTGCCAAAGCCTTTTCCCAACAATATATGGCCATCTAGAACACAAACTTATAATTGAGAAGCATCCTAGAAGTATTGTCCATTAAGAGGATTTCAAGCAGATTGATAGACGGTCATAAATATTTCACTTCTTTTCAAACCATAGTAAGATGTAGTCCAGTAATCAGCATAGATGCAATCTATAACTCAGAATCATGAAGTGCCATTTGCGGGTAAGAGTTATGGACTATATAGCAGCAACTGACTTTGTTTAGTATCTTCCACATGCAGGGAATCTAAACCACCTTAACAAACCCTCTCTCTACATCAGTTCTTGTCCCTCATCGTATCAATGAACCACAATCACCAAGACCATAGTCTATTAATTTGCCCTTCCTTTAAGCCTTCATCCCATGCAATCTATTCCTTACAACTCCTTCCCACCTGTTAGATTTTGGCATATCCATGTTCGTTCAATAACATTAGAGAATACTTAGATGTTAGAATAATCATTGCGCATATATACTTGCTTTCACAAAGACTGCCTCTTTTCACGTGCCAAGGACTTCTCTCACAAGCTAGGGGTTCATATCCACTAATGGTTCTTCAAAATAATATTATAGTAAGGGCTTCTTTTCCAGATAAAGAAGTGGTTACATGGAGTTGATTTTTCCATATACGGGATATTTTGTGATTATTTATCTTTCCTTGCTTCCTAGCTTGACATGCAGTTCTCCATGCTCTCTTCCAACTTCCAATTTTTGGCGGCATCAATTTTATCAAGTTGTCATTAATTTGTCTTGATTCATGGTATGCAACAATTTGTGCATGTAATAAACCGTAAAATGTCTGTATCAGTCATGAAAATGAGATAGTAAAAGTGAATCTCTTTTGATGTATATATATATATATATATGAAGATTTTTTTTTGAAGAACATGTACAAACCTAACCATAAACAACATTGAAAGATGATAAAGATGAATCAGTAGATACCTGGAAAACATGCTGATCTCTTCTTATATGTAAGATCAGTCAATATAACGTACAACAGATAAAGTGCTCCAAAAAATTGCAGTATGGTGACCGCCATACCAAATCTAGTCCACCATAGCCATCTTTTATATCTCACCTGTTTATCAATGGAGAGTATGAAAGTTGAAAACATACCAACAAAAAAATTGAGTGACAGTGCTATCAAAATTAAAGGAATTATATCAACGAACTCTTCGGACACAGAAAATAAACCAATTCAGAAATCTCAACAAGATTGGATCTTTCTTGTCCCAGAAGGCAAATCAACACTACCCGTCTCTCATGGCGAACCACCGCATCAACAGCGATGGAGCTCTCTATCGGACTCCTAACGATCATCTCCGCCGTCGCATGCTGGGCCATTCCGGCTCCAATCATGGACATGATCTTGACGCCGGCGACCATCGAAGCCACCACGAAAGGGAGCCTCTCCCCACCCGGACAGCTACAGACCACGAATACCAGCAAGCATCCTCCCAAAAGAACTATACCCAGGTTAAGGCACCCCACAAGGAGAGACACCCACCTCACCATCCGAAGCCTGGAGGCTAAACTCATAGTCTCCGCCGCGAGATCGGCCGCGGGTGACCTCGGCCGAGATCGCGACGGAGGAGAGGAGAACAGGGGCAGGGGAAGGCGGCGGCGGGCGAGGTGGGGGACAAGATGCGGAATTCGGGCGAAGATGGAGACCCCTTTAGGCATCTTGATGGGACTCCGGCTCCGCCATACTTTTTGGGGATGGAGAGGAGTGATGTCGGAGGAACCCAAAAAATCAGAACGAAAAAAAGGTGGGTTTTTTTTGGAGATCGGTGAAACGGGAGATCGAGTTAAACTGGCTTAATTTGTAGTTTCCGTGGGCTTGAATTGGGTCAAGCTTCATTAATGAACTGTGTCGAAGGATTCGACAACAAATATAGCTTCACTAATGAACTGTATCCTCTTCATTCTATCTCTTAACTCTCTGTTTGAATGGAGAGAGAAAATATTCTTTTCTTATTCCATTTGGATGTAATTGAGAGAAAAAGAATAGGAAAGTATTTACTCTATTTGGTCTAAAAATAGAACAGCAAACTAAGCTTATTATGTTTAGTTTAAGAAGAGAACAGAAAAGAAAATAATTTATTCATCACTATGAATGATTATACCCTTCATCTAATGTTTTAATCATTGAAAGAAACTAGCACAAACTATAATATCAATACAAAAATACAAGTAACACAAACAACTGTTGTTTTAATATTTTAAATATCATATGTCATTCCTCAATTGGACAAATTAGATCTTTTTTTCCTTAGATGTTAAAAGTAATAATTTAAATATATTATCTCTGTTTATTGTGGGGGAAGATTAGATTTTGATTAGAACTTTTTGGATTTTGCATACCTAGTGAATTGTTTTTTATTCTATTTTAAATTTATTAATAAAATCACAAAAAATAAAGAAAATAGTTTTTTTTTATTAATTTATTATGATATTTTTGATATTTTTAACTATGTAAAATCGATGTCATTTTGTCGGTTCTGTTTTTAACTCAAATAAAACATCCTCAAACTTAATATCAAAAGTAGTTTAATTTACAATAAAACACTAAACAATTCAATATTTTATCTAAGAAAAAAATATTATCAAATTCGAAGTATTCTTATTGCATATAAGATGCTGATATAATCAGCATTGTATATGTGGCAAAAAAAAACTAAGATAGACCGCTAATAAGTTCATCTGAAAATTAAACCCGTCAACATTTCATCTGAAAATTTTTAAATAAACCGCTAATAAGTTCAAAGTTTTACATATATAAATTTTCAATAATATTATTGCTAAACTTATTGGCGTTTCTATCTAAAAGTAAAATAATAATGTTATCAACTTTTTACTAATGGCTAGCTACAAATGAAACAGACATCTTTTAATATTAAGTTTCATTTCGATAAAAAATAATTAAGATAGGGCTAGTTTGGTCAAAAACCCTAATAGAGGGAATGAGATGTTTTACATAAGGGAAATTTGTATATAACACCCTACCTTTTAGCTAAATTTGTATTTATACCCTACGTTTTCACTATTTGAAGATCGAGCCCTATTATTTAATTAATATTTATAGAAAACACCATGTGTTAGATTTTAACTAACACCGTTTGGGCAGATGGGAATATTCTGTCAAATTTACAATTAATTTTCTTAAATAACAAAAATACCCTAATACTCCTTCTTCTTCATTCCTATTTCTACTTCTCTCTTCCTCTCTTTTACGGCAGAACCTATAGCTTCTTTTGATCAAGAAAAAGTAGGATTTTCTCTTCTAACAACTCTCTCTTCTCCTCCTCTATCTTGGGTTAGATATTTTCTTTAGATTTAGCTTTAGATTTGGGAAATGGCATAGCTTCGATTTTTAGAAATGGCACAGCTTCGGTTTTACTTTTTACAACAATTTCACTAATCAAATCCTGAACTTACATCCTATTTGAAATGTTAAAGTATGGATTTCAGAAATGGCATAGCTATTAGCTAATTAATGAGCTCAAATTTGAGTTGCAATGATGTGGGCGAAAACTTTAGTTGCCCTTGTGGTAGGAGTGTTTGCAAAATTCGAGTTTCTAATAAGAACAAGAACAAAAATAGAAAATTTTACTCTTGCCTTGGACATAAGGTATGATTTGCAATTTAATTGATATTCTACTAGTGTTTGATTGAAATATTAACAATCTCAATGCAGGATGATCGTTGCGATTATTTCGCATGGTGCGACGATGTCAATTTTCACCCGATAGATTTGAAATACCAGTTAACTAGAATTGAGTTGAAGATGAATATGCTAGAGAAGAAGATGGGATGGCTCTTTATGTGCATTTGCCTTGGTGTAATAGTATTAAGTGTATATGTGGCAATCTTAGTGTAAATAACTGATGAGTGATGTATCAATGACAATGTTAGTGAAATCAACTAATGATTGTGTTATGTATCAATTTGAAAACTTTTGTGTTCTGAATAAAATTTGTAACTTGATAGTAGTTGTTGCTGTTGTAAAACTAACTATTGATAGTAGTTGTTGCTGTTGTAAAGTTAACTATTGATAATAGTTGCCTGTAAGAATCTGAACTAAACAACTACAACCAAAACTAAACTAAACATACAAAACTAAACTGAACTTTACAAACTAAAATAAACTTTACAACAACTAAACTTGAACTTTATAACAACTGTACAAAGCTAAGTTTATAACAACTAAATATACAACTAAACATACAACAACCTAGATTTACAAATTATCCACATTTACAATAACTAAACATACAAAACTAAACTAAACTTTACAACAACTAAATCTAAACTTTACAACAACTATACAAAGTTAAGTTTATAACAACCTGGATTTACAGATTATCCATATTTACAATAACTAAATATACAAAACTAAACTAAACTTTATAACAACTGTACGAAGCTAAGTTTATAACAACCTGAATTTACAGATTATCCACATTTACAACTAAACATATAAAATTTTTAACCAACCAAGCTTTTGATACTATAAAAATTACACAACTTGTTATGCTAAAAGCTATTATAATATGGTACAAAGCCATTGAATTAACAAAATTTCTGATAAAATTACACCATAAAATCTAAAATATTAATACCAAGTTTTAGTACAATAACATAATGGCTGAACTAAATAATAAATCCAAGTTCAAATTACAAAAATGATTAAATTACAAAATGAGTAAATAGTAACTCCAAAAATCCAGCAGCTAAGGACCACAATAATACTAGTGACCTGCATAAAAAAGAGACAAGATAAATATAGTTCCTACTTTATGAGACATGAGTAATTATTGAGGCATGTGCATTCTAAAATAAGCAATATTTAATAGTACCTATTGGGTACTACGTGCAAAATCATGTATAGCTCTAGTGACTGAATTACTCCTTGTTCTCATAGCTATGGATGACCCCAACTTAGTAGCTAAAGTTTTCCTTGTACCTCTCCTTCTACTCTGTCTAATATTGATATTTGTAGAATTTTCAGCTACTTGTCTTTGCTCTTATGCTATTGGCTCCTTACAACTTCTCTTGTTGTAGCCTTTTCCATCACAACATCCATAAGTTTTGACTGGCTTAATCACCCTGTTTGGCATTCGCTCCTCATTAACACATCTTATCCTCTTTTTTCTTGATCTTCCCCTATGTTGACTTCTCTTAGGAGCATTGACAATTAAATTATCTGTGAGTCTTTTCCAATACTTTTTATCTGACAATTCTGCTACTTTTTCTCCATAAATTAGCTTATATTGTTTCAATAGTGAAACAATCATTGACATAGTCAGCCACTTTTCGACAAAAAGATAGAATGACTGCAGCAGCATGAATACAAGGAAACCCACATAATTGCCACCTTCTACAAGAGCATGTTTGTTCATCCAATTTAACAGTGCATCTCTCATTTTCCCCTTTCACTTTTGTTTCCTCATTTCCAGATCGAAAGATGCTACCAGCACCACCAGCCTCTTTACTCACCCATTGAACATATTTAGCTAATACTAGTGTTAGTTTGTCTTGCCACATCTCAGCATGCCTTATGCGGTGGCCCATCTTAACCATTAGTTTCTGTCTGATACTGTCTATAAGATCAGTATATGACTTCGCTCGATCCTCTAAAATAAACTTATTGAATGACTCTGCACCGCAGTTAGTATAGTAGTGAACTTTGGCACCCTCTTGATATTCGCTCCTTGTCCAAGTCTACAATAAAATTAAGAAGTTAGATACATCATAATAGTGACTGAAGTAAACTTTTAAAAAGGTTAATACATCATAATAGTAATAAAACAATGTTAATACATTACTAAATTTTGGCTTCACATGCAACATACCTTCTCATTTTGAGCTTTCACAAAATCTCTAGCTGGTTGGGATAAATCTTCCAGTGATTTCATGCAATCCTTTCAAACTGGAGACATATGCTTTAGCAACCTCACACATAAGCTTCTTGTATGCCTTACTAGTGAACTTTCGCCTAAAGTTCTCACAAAAATGTTTAAAACACACTCTATGCTCCACTCCTGAAAACACCCTACTGACAGCAACATCTAATTATTTTTAACGATCTGACATTAATGTGAGATTCTCTATATTTCCAATACTTTATTTCATAAAATCCAAAAACCACCTCTATATATACCCACTTTCAATATTTATTACTGCAAATGCTACTGGAAATATCCCATAGTTTGCATCACATGCTGTTGTAGCCAATAAATCACCAAAATACTTTCCATTTAAGTAGTAACCATCAAGTCCAAGATATGGCTTGCAACCTGTCTTAAATCCATCTGAACATGCCATGA
Organism: Typha angustifolia; assembly: GCF_048772165.1. NCBI lineage: Eukaryota > Viridiplantae > Streptophyta > Magnoliopsida > Poales > Typhaceae > Typha > Typha angustifolia. Next base: position 4,693,990 of record NC_133239.1, read on the forward strand.
AACACACAAAAAATTTGACAAATAATCCGTCTAAATTATCAACATCAAGTTTGATTACACTGTTCGAATTTCTCTCATTTAACTCTTTTTGTAGTGCAGGAAAAAACCGAAATGATTTTTCTATATTTTCATATATTTTCTCGAAAGCTATCTCTCTTTCCTTTCATACTTTCCAACACCCGAGCTCAACTTGATATGCATCCTTTAAATGAGCTTTGATAACTTTAGTAGAGATGTCTGGCTTAACCTTAATCCAATCAATTATCTTGTTGCCTATCCAACTAGCTTTAGCTATCTTATTTTCATAAATATTGACAGCCTCACATGTATCCTCCCATTTCACTATTTTCACTTAGATTAGTGTGCCACCATATATAGTTGAAGCATGCAATCTCTAAGAACACTCTTTTTTGGCATATTTAACAGTTACCCTATGCTTCTCATTATGAAGATAGATCGTCTGAAGATGGTGTTTGATTGCATAGTCTCTAAGGGCATCTCTAAACATGTAAACATTGTCAAACATGCTCCCCACTGCAAGTGATGATCCTCTGCCTCTCGCTCTTATGTGTGAATTCTAAATTATTCAACATCATTCTCAGAAGATAAAATATTATCAACTTCTTCCTCATTTATAGCAGCATCTTTATCACTATCACTACTAGTAGAGCATTTTAAAGCACTTGTGGAAAATTCAACATCATCTCCTAAAATACCTACAACATCTATTTCTCCAACATTACCTTTAACATTATCTCCAGCATATATCTCCAACATCATTTAGAGATATATTTGGATTGTCTGCCACTGACTTTGAAGATCTTTCTCCCAAGGCTTTTGATGAATTTGTGCCACGGATCTCAGTACCAACTACAAACATATCAATATGATCTTCAGATTTACATAAATTAATTATTCTAATAAATCATGATCTGAAAATACAGCAGCATATGCTTCCTTTGGACCCGTTCTCCTATAACATATATGTAAGACAACTTGCCTATCCATCTTTGTTTGATCAAAAATATAATCCAACATATCTATGAAATTTATGTAGTCTCGCTCTACGGTGAATGTCATTTGTCTCCTATTAACATATTTAGATTGTAAAGTACTTTAATTTATCTTCCGTGATCCCTTATAGTGGAGCCGTATTATCGAAACATAATCTTCCATCTGAAATGAAACCCATGACCAATAATAAACAAATTGTTTAATAGTAAGAGAATAATTTATTGTGTTGTGTTGGAACTACACATGAAATAAATTAACAAAGTACTTTACTTTATAGGAACCACAAAGAAATATTTAATAGAAATAAATATTTAATTACTTTATGAGGATCATACAAGAAATACAATTAATAAAAAGATCATATAAGACCAAATGATCTACAACTTGACAGCAGGAAACATGTCATCCTTAAATATAGTATGTAGGGACCATATAAGAAACATGACAGTAGGAAAGATGCTTTACAATATTACTTTTCCTAAATCTAATAGAAGATCTAGCGAGGAAGACAATAAACCCTCCTATTACTAACTTTCACCTCTGTGAAAAGATACAACTAGCCGGAGACTTAGCCAGGAGAGAGAGTGTGACCAACTTTAGTGGAAAGTGGCCAACTAGACAACCGATAAGAAGATAACGCAATCTACTATGACTGAGAAGAGCAGTCGGAGATCCACCATTTACAATGAACGCATTGAGGGTTTTCTGAAATATGAGATAGATTTGAGTATTTGTTGGGTTAAGTTTGGTTAGGTTAAGTTAAGTTAGGTTAGGTTAGGTTAGGCTGGGTTAAGTTGGGTTGGGTTTGGGTTAAATTGTGTATATGTTGGGTAACTTAGACGAGGATATTTTATAGTTAACTTAACCGTTGGGTTTGGTTAAGTTAAGCTAACAGAACTAACAGCAGGGTGTTTTCTGCAAATATTAATTGAATCATAGAGCTCGATCTGTAAATAGTGAAAACATAGGATGTAAATACAAATTTAGCTAAAAGGCAGGGTGTTATATACAAATTTACCTTTACATAAATGAGGGGCAATATGTGTAGTGTAGACAAATAAATGAGAATAAAGTAATTATGTATGTCCCCGAATGGCCCAAGGTAATTACATCAAAACCAAACTAAGAAACTAAAACTACTTAATTACCCTCGTCTCCCTCCTCGCGAAATCTTGGGTGGGCCCACCGTCGCCCTCTTCGAAAATGTCGACGATGGCGATCGCCGTCATCTCCTGCTCTACACCCATCCCGACCATGGCCACGATCGTCGCCGCTCCCGCAACCGCCGCGGTGGCCACCGGCGCCCTCTCCCTCGCCCTACAAGTGCCGAGCACGCCCACCTAGAGACCCGCGCCCAGCGCCACCACAGCGACGTTAGCCGCGGCTAGGAAGACGCGACTCCGTCCTAGGCCATGAATCCCGAGGAATGCCATGTGTTTAGCCATTAGAGGCGAGTATGAGCTTCTCCTTTGGGTGGATGCCGGCCATTAATTTATAGGATGATGAAATTAAGCTTTCGGTCCGGTGGATGTGTTCGTTTACTTCGTTTCCATGCAAAAGAATAACCTGAACGAGAAAAGGCTGGTGCTGCTCGCCCACAGAAGCAATATTATGTCATAAGTAAAGGAAAAAGACAAAGGGGAAATATGAGGATAGCTTTGGACAAAAGTCCCATATTTAATAGCTAAAATTAAACTGAACAATAATAAAATGTAGCATCAAGCAAAAGAAAGTCAGTTTCAGGAGTGAGGAGGCGGCTAACGACCAAGTCAGCCGTCAAAATAAACAAGCGGCTTGAACTCAACTTGGCAAAAGCTCGGCCTCTGCTCGGATTGATTTGAGAGTCTGAGCTTTTTTGACTCGATTTGAATTTCGAATCGAGCCTAAGCTAAAATGGGCCAATTTTCGATAGGCTCGTGAGGTTAACCCTCTTCCCGAAATCCTCCAACATGGGGAGGTCGGGAGTACTAGAGGGATCCATGTCTTTGGCTCGAAGAGGGGAAAACGGATAGAGTTCGATGAGGAGAGGAGCTCTCGAATCCCTAGGAGTGAGTCAGTGGCGGCGGAAGAAACTGAGGGAGGGAGTGGGCTGTGAGGGAGAGCTGGAGGTAGAAGACGAGGAGTTGACTCAGTTGAGGCCGGCATCGATTGTTCAAGGCCAGTGTTGCGAATAATGGCTACGAGGGAGAGCTGGGGGTAGAAGACGAAGAGTTGAGGCCGGCATCGACTATTCAAGGCCGATGTCGACTGTTCAAGGCCAATGTCGTGAGTAATGGCTGTGAGGGAGAGCCGGAGGTAGAAGACGAAATTTGGGCCTTTGAGGTGGGAGGATAGGAATAGGAGCGACGGTGTTTGGAAAGAGTGAGGTGTGAGTGAGTTAGGGTTAGGCTTAGGTCATATATATATATATACCGGGTTGGCGAGTTGGCTCGCCCCGACCCGTATATTTAAACGGGTCAAAAAGATCAACACGAGTCAAGGATACAAATCAAAACACGACCCGACTATTAATTGGGTGAGTTGACCCGATTACATTAAACTCAAATCTGATTATGAGTTGAGTTATCGGATCGGATCAATTTTTGCCGCCCGTAGAGATCAAATGGAGGGAGATATGTGAGAAGATATAGAGATATAATATTAGAAAATAAAATAGAGAGCTAGAATGCAGAGGACTTAGAGAAAGATAAAAGGCAGACTATTCTGTAGGTCATTTCGGGGATGGCAAAATTATCTAAAAAGTAATTTCCCACTTTCACATAACTTACTATGCACGTGCTGATCTTAACTTACACATTAAACTAACATATGTATTTTAGTTATAGGTTTTGAAAAGTCTTATTGAGAAAATTTGTGGGCAATTATTATCGAAGGAAAACAAAACTCTAATTAACTAAATAATTTACTTTTTTAATATTTTCCTATTTATTGCAAACAATATTATTGGACTCGGAATCTCATTATCAATAAATTTTGGGTCAAATATACTCTACTCTTTCAAAATTATTTTACTTTGTATTTCAAAATTTTTCAAATTAGTTTTGTATCTATGATTAAAGTAAAATCGTTAGTTTTTTTATGAAATCTAACGAAGTATTGTAGCTATTTTGATAATTTTATTATATTATATTAAAATTTGTATGTCTTCTCTAACACACGATAGAGACATTTTAATTATTTTAATATTATTTAGTTAAATTTAAAAGAAAAAAAAAAGATAATGACGACTGGATTGATACAACAATTAAATGTTAAATGCATTCAACTCATAAATTTTCATAAGTTGGTATTAAAGGGACAAGCAACTCTCTATGGCCACGTCATCGTCAACTCCAAACGTCACATCTAGCTGACGTGGTAGTATCTTTCGATCCTACGAATCCAAAAGAGATATTTGGGTGGAATAGACGGATGGTACGCCGACCAGACGAATCCAAACGAGAACGCCGCTAAGACGACGAACGAGGAGGGATGGGCCAATCAGGGGAGTCGGATAGGACTGCGGACGTCAAAAAAAGAGATATTTGGGCTCTTTTTAGTTTTCCTCTTTCAGTAAAGACGGCTGACAGAAGTCCACACGTTTCGTATCGACGGTAGATTCGGAACATCCCATGTTTAAATTGTGATTGCCTCCTAATCAGGTGGGTTTAGAGATTTCTGAGCAAAAAAATTTCATGTGGCCACGTGGGTTTTTTTTCATTTGGAGTATATGGTTTGTGTGTATATATGATTAGAGCTCTTTGGTCGGGGATTGAGAGGACTCTGTGCTCTTGTGGGTCGGTTGTCAGATGTACACCAACGAATAAGCAATGGCTCTAATCACACCTATCATATACAACGTCCTCCTTTTATTCTTAGTGAGAACGATAGGAGTATTGTCGTTTGATGCACCAAACCTGAAAAATATTATTCTAAACAAATAGCTCCTAATGCTGACTCAGTTGAGTAATTGTCGAAGGAAATCAAAAGTTCTGACTCAATTTTTTTCATATTTCTCCTTATTCTTATCATCTACCTATTTCTTAATCTTGTTTTAGGTAAAAAAAAAATGGTATAATATATGAAAAACCAGGTTTAGAGGGCAAAAAATTAATTTTAATGATCAAAACAAGTGTTAATATTTCTTAAATATATTTATGAAATATAGATATAACACGTGAAAATCATGTTCAAAGGGTAAAATAGTAATTCTACTGATTAAAATGGGTATTAATTCTAATGATCAAGATTGGTATAATATGTATACCCATCCATTGCATAATATTATATGGTTTGATTTGGTTGGTTGTATACATACATCCATTTATGTATTCATCGGATACATAAGTGAATACTTATTATATGCTAGTCATACGTAGAAACTAGTTACGATACATTTCAAGTATTGCGGCGACGTTACAAACATTACATACTTACATTCATTAAAGCATCATTGTACGTATCTAAAACATTACATCATTCTATTTTATATCATATCAAAGATTATTATCATAAATTATAAGAGTTATTATTTTTTTCTAATCTTTATCATCACTTTTACATCATATCAAACATAATGAATTAGTGAACACTAAAAGAAAATGAACAAAACCAAAAGGACTAGCCCACACTCTCCAACTCTAAGTTGTATGAGTTGAATATCCTATCCACCCTGTCTCATAACACAACTCCTAATGCAAACATGATATATCTATGCTTACCTCACTTGTGACGTAGTCAAATTCTTTTTCTTCTTAACGATATCACTATCTTCGTAATGTCACAATTAAGTGGTCAAACATGTAAACCAAGCATTAAACACACGTATATCACACATACTGCACACTGTATACTTACGTGGTGTTTAGCTGTCCTCGCGTAACTTTCAAACTAATTTAGTCTACTTATTTTTCGAGCTCGTATGAAAAGAAAAGTTTATATTTGTTTAGATTATTATAAATTTAGATATAAACCGGTACACTGGTATAATAATTACACTTGATATGATATAAAAAGATCGATAATTATACTTTCATCCTATAAACTATTATTTTTTTTAGTAAACTCTTAGGAACATCAAACATTAAATAGTATTAAAGGGAAGAGTAAAATATTATTTTAGTCCTTTTAAAAAAGGCACGGATTGTTTCGTTCCCTCTCAAACACATGATATGCATGTGTTATAATTACGATAAAATTCCTACCAGATGACTAGAAGGACCACACGCTGATGATTTCTAGCGTTCGTTAGGTCTTTTTGTAGGGAAAAAAAGTTAAAAGTGGTGAAGAAAAAATTAATAGTTTAGAAAGTCGAAGTGTAATTATTCTAATGAAAAACTAATCAACTTAAAAAGTATTTTAGAATAAGGTTATGCTTACTATGAAACTATGACGATTAATTAACTACTAACGCTATTTGACTACATGATTCTTTAAAACCGAGTGGGCTACTTGAAAAGGAGAATTCAAAGTTTTACCCATAAGTTGAAATATTTTGGTTTTTTGACTTTGAATATTGCAACAAAAGTTGCTTATTCCCACTGGAATTAATTGATATGACGAGGAAATTAGTGGTGGTGATTTTCCTAGGCTTCACACACAACAATGAATGAATAATCTCATGATTTATTTTGTTTTGACAAATTGCACTTTTCCTTCCACCAGATTTCAACTTATCCCAGATATTTTAAATTTAAATTTGAATAGTTAAATCACAATTGTAATTATTAGAATTTTTTTAATCTATAATTAACAGTAGTTCATTAATGGTAATACTTTTCACCGTAAATAAGTTGCTAAATGACCGATATATTTCTACTATATAGGAATTAGATTATATTTCTGTCAAAATAATTAACTCTTTTTATATTACTTTAATCATAAGCTCTTATTAATGGCTAAGATGCTATGTTGAAATAAAAGCAATGTAATCTCTTTCATTTTGCAATTCTATTTCAGAATAACTTCTTCAATTGTGAAGTTTCCAATCTATTTATTCATTTCAAAACTCTGCCATAATAAAATATTTAAAATCCTAGCAACTTTAGAGAGTGAAGTATGAGAGCTTTGAAGCTCATACTCTATAAGTTCATATATTCTTAAACTAATCATGCATAAAGAATTAGGTCAAAAATTACTAGCTAGAGCACTAGATGCATGAGATTATAACTTATGAATACTGGGTCTAGTAATTGAGAGAAAATAAAGCATTGTTGTTTGATATATACTAAGCCCACAAGCTCATGCTTTAGAAACTCTTCCATTCATTCAAATCTCATTTTAGAGAGAGAGAGAGAGAGAGGAAAAATAATAATTCTATATGAACGGTGGGACCCATTACATCCTATTATTGTGTAAGAATCTAATAGCATATTTGGGATTTAATTAGATCCCAAAGTTTGGAGTAAATGAGACAAATCTTTGTATCCTTGTCCCATGGCACCAACCCAATTGGGCTCCATAATACGGAAGTCACAGCCATGAATCATGCATGACATAAAAACGAAGAAGAGAATAATTAAAAGACACCATAAAAATTATTTTGCTTTACTATTTACATTTTATCTTAGGGATAATTATTTCACTTTTAGTAACGGCTGCGTTATCTCTCCGCTCAGAATATATCATTCCGTTTCATCCGATCCGAGCACTTAATCGTGTTTATTATATTTTTACCAAACATAATATTATGTGCAGCTCACGGGATAATTTAATCCGATTCCATGTGTATATCCTCTAAACAAATGCACTCTATACATTTTACTTTTAATATCATTCACATTCTATGTATCGTTATTTATAATGTTCTCAGGATAAAATTAACTTAGAATATGTGAGGTTTGGATGATAATAAAACTAAAAATCTAGGGTTTTTTTCTCTTATAAATTTTCCTAAAATATTTAATCATAATTCAAAGAAAAGTAAATATCTAAAATACCTCATGATTCACCCTCGACAATGGATTAGATGGAGTTTTGGATCAATTATTTATTTTATTTTATTTTATTTTATTTTATTTATTTTTTACTGAAAGAAATGATAGCATTAAGTAATGAGTTAGGGAGACAAAACTCCGAGATCATGACAATACATAACAATAACCTCTAAGTCAATTAACCACTTGAGTTGCGTGAGTCCAGTTGACTATACGGATTGCTTGACGCAAACGGGTTTAAATTTACTACGTCTTTGAATTGCTTTCTTTTTTTCCTTTCTCTTCTAAAGTCAACCATGTGTGAGGAAAAGCAGCAGAAGGTATATAAATAAATAAATAAATAAATATATATATATATATGCACATATATATATATATATATATATTTTATAAGATATATCCTTAATTTATCATGTGTATAGTATAATGTCTATGCTTCTTTTACATTTGTATGTTGACTCGCCATTGCGTTTATATTATAGGGAATTTCATAATATATAACCCCAATCTTTTATTATTTTACTCATAAAGAGTGAATTTTATAATATCTATTGACCCTATACTAGGGTGTGAATTGTAAAATTCCAATTTTTTAAATCACTGAGAGCACATTCAATATAATAATAAGCAATCTTGGGGCTAAGCGTGTAATAGTGTAGTTGGTGAATGTTTTGACACGTGGGAATTGAAGAGGGTCAGTATGGGAATTAAAAAAAAAATGCTGTTTATATCGGATGGATTCCGGTGTTGGAATACCGTGTATTTGACATGAATATATTATTAACTTTGAACTCACTTTTAAGCGGGGTCTACATATTATTGATAGTGAAATTGAAAGAGCTCAAAGAGTATTTTAATGCTATATATTTGTTTATTCAACTATAAGAAGTAAAGTAAATAAAAATTAACTTTAATTGAGTATTATAAAAATAAAAAATAAAGAGAAGTGAGTTTAACACAATATTGAATATTTTAAAAATAGTAGTACGATATATAAGTGCTCCAAAATATGTATATATTTAATCGGTAAATATACTATGCAAAATAACTCACACACTCACGCACTGTCGGACTCGATTCACGTGCACGAGTTAAGTCTGGCTTATGTTTAACTTACAAGCTCTTAAATTTATTAGAAGAAAGCAGACACGCATGCATGGTTAGGGTCGAGATTCTAGCCAATGACAACTTGTTTCTTTACAATTAAATATATTTGACTTATTGTAGTTTGACATAATCAATTTATCCCCGTTATACTTTATTTTATATCACATAAATCACTGTATACTTATGACTAATGTGGAGCTATTAAGTTTTTCATCCAGACTAATGGTGCTAATGTCTAAGGCTTTCAAAAATAGCTGACCAACTATATTCCCAGTGTTTATTAATTTTTATGATTGAGAGGTGATGTTTAAACATACCTTCTCCCCTAATAGGTTATTGACTAATTAAAATAAGAGAAAGATTACACTTTATCTTGGCTTAATTGCATGAAATTCCATATACATAAGGGGAGCATTATCATTTCATATTTCTATTAACAACAAACAAATTGGTACATTTTAGCTCGAATTTTCACACATAGAAGCTAAATACTTAAATTAAAAATAAGTGAGAGTTTTATGCAATTGACCCAAGCCCTGTGTTAGCGAAGTATAATTTCTCCTAAAATTAATATAGGTATTTTAGTAATTTAACTATAATTTTAATATTACTTTAGTTATGTAGAGGACGATTAAGTAACACAAACCTATTTAACCCAATTTACTATTACTGTTCTAAAATAAAAAAGAAAAAAGAAATATAATAAATAAGATGGTGGAGGCCTAGAAAAATTTTCAAAAAATTTTAAAAGAAATCACAACGAGGGTTAGCCTCTTTGTCTAGCCTAGAATAACAAGTTCAAATTACTAGATACCAGTTTAAATCAGACATAATTAATTCGCCACTTTCAGTAAATCTAGGCGAAAGTGATACTATAAGTGAAAGATAATTAAATACAAACACATTTTAAACTCTTAGGCCGTTTATGATTGTGTGTTAAAAGGAAAATCTAGTTTAGTTATTCTAACTTTTTATTCTTAAAGTTATACCTTTAAATTATAATAAAAAAATAGTGTAATTATACTGAGCTATGTTTATTAATATCTTTCTTTGGCTAGCAGTGATACAATGAGAAGAATATGCTTCTAAACTGATAGCCTTTCTTTAATGGTTAAAAAATTGATATACTTCTGGCATGCAGGGACAGTGGAATTAGAAATCAATTAAACAAGTCTTTCATATCTACTCCACTCCCAAAGAATATATATATACACGCGATTTGAATAGATATAAAAGGGTTGACATTCAAGTGCTAAAAATATATACTTTTATATTAAAATTATCAACAATAAATGACTAAAATTTAATATTCTGCTTCTATTAGAGTTTTTTTTTTAATTTTTTTTAAGAAAAATTAGGATGGATTAGACCAGGCTTTACAAACGCAAAGACACTGGTGAAGTTATCAACAACTATAATATATTTTGAGATCCCTATAGAAATATATATACGGTCAACGACCTGATACAAAAGTCTGCAAGGAATTTCATCTCCTGGTATGTACCGCGTTGGAAAACGGCGTCGATTTCACCCCACTGCTGCCGTGTTGAAAGTCACACTCCGAGTTCCAATAGTCCAACCACTACTAACAATAGCACGAGCCACGGAATAAAAAAAGAAACAGGAGCCATTAATTAATTAATTGATTAATTAATTGTAGAATAAGGTAGCTCGAATATAATTTGGCGTTCAGAAGTGCTAATAATATTGTATGTATATATATATACATATATATCCCTGAGATAAGGACATGAAATTATAGCAAATAATAATAATAATAATAATGCTCTTAAATTTCTCTCGTACTCGTGATAAAAGTCAACCCCCATGGGATTTAGAAAGCCCCACCTCGATAGATCCTTCGGCGAATTTGCAGAACAGCGCCTGCTTTGTGATCTTATTGTGCAAGAGCTCCCTGTTTTTGATATATTTGTGCAGAAAAGCACTACTTTTTCCTGTTTTTATTTTGCGAGAATTATTTCTAGTATATATACTTTTTATTTGTAGACATTAGATATAATGTATGGGTAGAGAGAGATACAAGTGTAATGCTTGGAAAGAAGGTTGTGAGAAAAAAAGATATCTCAAATGGGCAGGGATTAAATTTGATGCTAATACACGAATAATAATAATAATAATAATAATAATAATAATAATAATAATAATAATAATAATAATAATAATAATATAAGGTAATTATACCAATTAGGCTAGAATCGTAATTGTAGGGGCAGGTGAAGAATGTTTGTTGTAGAGATTTTGAGAAAAGAAAGTAAGTTTTGTCAAATTATAGAAGAAGATAGGGTGTTATGTGCGAAAAGAGAGGCCCCTTACTTTATGCGATCCTTCTCGTCTCCTTCATGAAAGCCCGTACTTTTCAGCTGATTTCCCAGCCGGAATCGGCACTCAACCGACCACTCCACAGGCAAAAAAAATTCTTACTCGTGTATTCCCGGTCAAATCTCACGCCAAACATGCGCTTCGTTACACCCCAGGCCAACGGTCGGTTCTTCCCCACCATACCCAACATATATAAATATATATATATATATGTGCACACTTCACACCCTTCTCTCCTTAATTCCCACCTCAAAAACTCACACTCTCCTCTCTCTCTTTCTCTCTCGCGCTCCCTCTTCATTCCTCGCGAGAACATCTAATGGCGGCGGCGTCTTCGTCCTTCTCTATATCGAACACATCATACTTAGCCTCGTGCGGCGGGGTACCATCACGCCGCCTCCGCGCATCGGCTACCGCCGTCGCGGTCTCCACCTTGGCCCCCCAGCAGCAAAAGACGATAGCCATAGCGGCTTCCCCGTCCACCGCTGCGCTCAACCGCGCGTCCGCCCGAGTTGAGGTGGCGAGTCCGCCTCTCGCCTGCATGTGGCGGGAGATCCAAGGGTCCGACGATTGGGAGGACCTCGTGGAGCCCCTCAACCCCATCCTCCGCCAGGAGATCGTCCGGTACGGCGAGTTCGTCGCCGCGTGCTACAAAGCCTTCGACCTCGACCCGGCTTCCAAGCGCTACCTCAATTGCAAGTACGGGAAGAGCCGGATGCTCCGCGAGGTCGGCATGGAAGGCTCCGGCTATCACATCACCAAGTACATCTACGCGACGCCGGACATCAGCATCCCGACGCAGGCCGGCACTTGCTGCGGGCGGTGGATCGGGTACGTGGCGGTGTCCGACGACGAGGAGGTGAAGAGATTAGGGAGGAGAGATGTGTTAGTCTCGTTCCGGGGGACGGTGACGAACACCGAGTGGATCGCCAATTTCATGAGCTCGCTCGAGCCGGCGCGGCTCGACCCGCACGACCCCCGGCCGGACGTCAAGGTCGAGTCGGGCTTCCTCAGCCTCTACACCTCCAACGACAGCTCGTGCAAGTTCGGCAGCGGCAGCTGCCGCGAGCAACTCCTGGCCGAGGTGTCGAGACTAGTCAACCTCTACAAAGATGAGGAATTAAGCATCACACTGGCAGGTCATAGCATGGGGAGTTCACTGGCTCTTCTTCTAGGTTACGACCTAGCGGAGCTCGGCTTGAACAGAGACGGCGGTAGCCGGGAAGTCCCGATCACCGTGTACTCATTCGGCGGGCCGAGGGTCGGGAACCTAGGGTTCAAGCAGAGGTGTGAGGACCTCGGCGTGAAGGTCCTGCGCGTCGCTAACGTCAACGATCCTGTGACAAAGCTGCCCGGAGTTTTCCTCAATGAGAATTCTAGGTTTTTGGGTGGTAGGTATGAGCTCCCTTGGAGCTGCTCATGTTATGCTCATGTGGGAGTAGAGTTAGCCTTGGACTTCTTCAAGGTGAAGAACCCTGCATGTGTTCATGACTTGGATGCTTATATAGGGTTATTGAAGTGCCCGAAGATGGCAGCGCAGATGAAGAAGGGAGGGAGTGATCTAATTACTAGAGCAATAGATTTTGTTTGCAACCAGAAACTGGATGCATGGCAATGGCAAGAAGCTGCAAGGCAAGTAGGCAACTTGATGCAATTGCTAAGAATTTGAGCCATGATAGCAAACATATCAGACCTGAGTAAATATAACATGTATAAATGTATATGTTACAGTGAAAAGGTAACCATTTTTGGAGGTTAATTAATTGTATAATATTGTTCAGATAGAATGGGAAAACTTTTATTGATGGAAGAGATCTATCCATTGTGTTATATCTCCTGCTGTCTAAAACCTAATTACAAGTACGATAATCTTCTAGCTTTTGCGTGCATGCTTGCATGCATGCATGCATAGGGTTACTCTACCCAAATATTATGCTTATTGCGCTTATAAATTTTTCTGTCAAACTGAAATGCTATATTAGTCAAGGAATTAAAATTCAACACTAACAATAGATCTGCCACGCAATGGTTTCTTCTAAAAGAAAAACGAGAGTTAGCCTTGTCCATTTTCCATTAGATAGGGTGCGTTTTTTGTTGCTTTCTTCTCTTCAAAACTTTCCAACCAACTACTGTCTGTTTTGAATTGTAATGGGATCCAACGTGGTGTGAGTACTTTAGAAGAAGAAGAAAAAAAGATTAAGTTTTCAAGAGTTTTAAGTCGTTGTTTTCATACTTTGAGTCTTCCATTATCAATATTCAATCATAAACCTTCTAAGATCTTGTGCAATCATCACGTTTAACGTACATTTGGTGTAACACCACCAGATTTATTAATTAGCTTTGTGTCGATTACAGCTAGTTAGGTTCTTTTGTTGTTGATCAGAGGAGCATGCACCATTACTGGTTGCAAGTGGGTTAAAGTTCGATCCATGTGAGACGGCTATTTGTGAAATTTAACCTAAAAAAGTCATGTTATTCATATGATTGATCAACATGTTTACAGAACAAACCGACCGTATATTTTAATTTATCCAGGAATGAACGTGAGAGCATAGCTTATTCTCCTTTGAATATTATACTCGATGATCTGCTTGTAGGTATAGGAATTAGTACTGGATATAATATTTTGATTCCTTTATATACCAGATGAAGTGTTTTTGCGTGCATACGTTTTAATACAAGTATTATAGCAGATTAATAAGTTCTAAGAATAATCAGAGTGCATATATTTCTATTCTTGCATTACAATAAAACCATGCATATATACATGTCCGTTAATCATACAGTACCTATACGCTTAGTATACATGCATATATTAGGCTTATTAGCACTCATTCGGCTCTACTTATACTCTGGAGTAAGTGTGCAACACAACTATATATATATATATATATTAGCAATGTGCCTATTATTGCTAGCTGGGTTCTTTTTATTTATTTATTGTTGATTAATTATAATGGGGCACCGCGTATATATGTCATGTTCTTGCAAGTGGGTTAGCTAGAAAAAGATCATGTTACTACGATAAATTAATCCACTATTATAATGAATCACTAATAATTCTTGAGGTTATATTCATACCACTACTTGATAATGTTTTCAATTTCTATATGAGGACAATTATAGCATGTTAATCAAATGTGCTAGTTTTGCATGAGTTTTGAGAACGTACTTACTATTACTCAAGAAAAAGAAAGGGAATGTATGTGCCATGCACGTAGACCATAGACTGAAACAGTTACATAATATTCAGATCCTCAAGTACTCATCAATGGATGGGTTTGTGGAGTATTATTATTAAGTAATAGAAAATTAAGAAGGTTTAACAAGAGAAGAATATGTTTGGCAGTATATATTACTATCATATCTTCATAAATTAACCAAGTCTTTGTTACTTTTTTTTAGGTCATCTTCCAACTTAGACTTAGAAAATTCTTGGTGCAACAATTGCTCTGATCATAAGGTTCAATGGTTTTAGACACTGCTAGAGATGGGTGCTACCTAAGCTGAAACCCAACTTCTACTTAATGGGACCTCTTGTCTTTAAGACTGTGTGTGTGTGTGTGTGTGTGTGTATGTGTGTGTGTGTGTGTCTGTCTGTCTCTCTGGCTATATGCATGCATGAGTCACTTTTTCATTACTCTGTCCCCTAGCATTAGTGAAGCTTCCGACCAAACTTTGTCTATACGTTGTCTTTTTTCTGGGATGATCTAATACTAGGACTCGTTACTGTCTCTCTCTCTGTTGACAAGTAGGAAGCGTTTTCCTCTAGACCCCACTCGACCCATGCAACTCACGTTGCATTAGCTCACAGAAGGGACTTCCAGTGGCCCCCTCAACTCGAATCCGACGTGTCATATTAGTTCAATTAAGAGTGTGTTTGGCTAAAAGAAACATAACAAGGTAATAATCTAGGATACTGTTGTAAACTATGTCTAATGTTACCTAGTGGTAAAACATATTAATACAAGCCTAGGGCTGTCAAAATAATTGAGCTCGGCTTAAAAATAGGCTAAGCAGAGCTTAATCATTAAAGCTAGGCTCGAAATTAAATTCGAGCCAAGCTTGATCCCGAGCCGACTCGATCGAGTTGGCTCGATAAGGCTCGATATATATAATATGAGTAATATCAAACTAATATGAACCATCAGATCAAAACTCTTTCATCTATTCAAAATTTCAGCCATTATTTTCTGACACAATTATCTTTATTGTTTGTAATATATATTTTAGCTGCTCGTAGTTTTTTGACATAATTATCTTTGTTACTTGTGATTTATATTTTGGTTGCTTGTAGTTTTTTAATCCATTTATCTTTATTGTTTGTAATTTATATTTTGGTAATATTTATATCTCTATAGTTAAATTAGGTTTTATTTCAAGCTTGATTCAAGCCTAAATTAATTCAAGCTTGCTCAGACCCAAAATTGGTTTAAAATTGATAAGGCTTGAAATTGCTAATTGAGCAGCTCGTTTAAGCTCGAAATTAGCTCGAGTTTGAAATTTGCTCGGATTGAAATTATTTCAATTCAAGTTTGTTCACAAAGCATGCTCAAAATTAATTTCAATCCAAGCTTGATTAGAAACAGACTCGATGAAGCTCGACTTGTTTACACCCCTAGTAACGAGCCAATAAAGACAAACTATCACATATGGGAATGAGAGCCCCTTCAACTATTAAAAAGCATATATAAGTTATCTTACTTTAATTATCCAAATACATTAGATATAATTTATATTAGTTTAATTTTTGTTGTTGTTGTAAAACAACCCTTCAACATACTTTCGTGGCCTCATTTGTTGTCGAGACGACCATTTCAGTATTACCTAAAATAAAAAGAGGAGGTAATTAGGAAAGTTTAGTATTATTATTTTTATATAGGTTATAATGTTAGTTTATTTTAATATGAAAGTAAATTAATTCAAGTGATTTGCATCGTAAACTAGTATAATTTATATTTTTGCATCTTTTATCCATTCTACTTTTACTTTAAAAGTTTCACCTAATTTTTTTAAAAATATCAAAATTACTCTTATATCAAGTTGGGAATATCTCTCTACATTAAATGCATAGAGATCTCGTAACATTTATAAAGTATATTTTTATCTTTCTACTTCTCTCTCTTCACTAGCATTAAACATTAACATATTTTGAATTATTTTTCAACTCATTGTCTTCACCAAATTCCTAATGTGGTGACAAGCTCAAGTTTTCCTACTTCTCAAACCCTCTCATTTCTTCTCCATTATCTTTGTCTCTTCCTCTCTCTAGTCACAAGAAGTTCAAGCATGCCCCAAGGGGGCCTTGCAACACTCGGTCTCCTCCATTGTTGCTCTCTTTTCTTATCTTTTGTTGTTAGTAAGAATACTAGGTTTTCTGTATACAAAATATTCTTTTCTTATCTTATCATATTAAAATAGCCTCCAAATAAAATATTAGAACAAAGAGATAAAAACACTCATTGCTATTCAAATTTATTAGTTTTTAATTTTATTATTATTATTATGTAGATCGATGAAAAATTAAAGTCCGCCCTTTCTTAGATTTTGAGGTATAATCCATGTGGATAACTAATTACCTCTCTTTATTTAGAAATTGCTGGTAGTAATTTACAATAATAGGAGACAGAATAATTTTTTAACATTTAATTCCTTATATTTAAATAATATTATTTCTCTTACTTAGTAATTTATGTGAAAACATTTTATATTTTGTACATAAGCTAATTCTAAATCTTTCGACTTGTGATTATTTATGTTCATTTCAATTAGTAACCAGATATGTAATGTCAGTATAAAACTACCTTTTAATAAATTGCTTAATGGTAACATAAGTACTAACTTTTTACTGGGTAGGGGTATATTACAATGATATATATTGATGGAATCTACGTATGCATACTCATAATCCATAATTACTCATAAATACATTTTAAGCACGAGTAAATAATTGGATGTAGAATATAGTATCAACTCTTTATTGTCTTGCTTAAGAATTTTCAATTGCTCATGATGATTAATCCTACGACTATGTATTTAAGATTTTTTCATCTATCCCTATGCAATATATGTTGTAAGAATAAACAAGTAGAATATTTGTTTGCCTATTAGTACATTTCGTTATTAATAGTATTTGTATCATTAGGATTATTCCAATTAGACCTTACATTATGCCTTACTTTTTCTCGCATTTTGAGCATCTTTTTCCTTTCAACTTAATTATGTCGTAATGAGTTATTCATATCATAAGGCTATTGTGTTATAAATAGATAAGCGGTCATAAGCGAGTTAATTGAGTAGTTAAGATAATAAAACAGGAGGAACTAGATAGGTTAGTCCATTTATTACCCCCAACCCTATCGAACCAAATTTAAACTTATTTAAAAGTCTAATTACCGTGTCAAATTATTACCCCCTCCTAGTCTCAAAGTACTAGGAGATCATCCTCTAACACTCTCTCCACCTTCATTTATCTTATATATATATATATATATATATATATATATATTATTTTCTCCAAGATAATGTTTAAAAAAGAAGAAGAAGAAGAGAGGAAATAGTGATGAAATTGATGGGGCCCAACAGATGGACGGAAGCAGGGGGCCCACCAAGACACGAAGTGGTGGGTACGTAGTACCGACCATATGAGAACACGTGAAAGTAGTAGGGAGTTACTATTTCAACTCTAACGTAGGTTACGTCCAAATGACATGACGTACGTCCAATTGGCGAGCAAAGGAGAAGAAGAGAAGAACCTTTTGAGGCTTGGATGCATGGGGTTAGTCTACATCTTTAAGGAGTTGGACTTTTTTAACCCCACGGGTGTAATTAAGTGTATTATGCCCCAATTAATTAAGTAATTTATTTAGATAGTCTATGGGGGCTGACTTTTTCTTTTGTTAAGGTAGGTGATGTTGATGTAATTATATTGTTTGACATGCACAGGGTTATGCATTTAGGATGGTGATAATAAGGGACAATTATAGTTTCAATCAACTATTCCTCTTTTTTTTTTTTTTTTTTTTTAATTTTTTTAAAACTATTTAAAAAAAGTTCAATTTTAACGGTGTTCTAGTTAGATTGGTGTGGATTTGAACCCATCAACACCATTGGCTATTAATATTTACACTTTAACCTTGTCATCTATATTTCTGCTTGTTATTTATTAAAACTTTTTTCTTGTTAAAAATTATCATGTCATCGGTCTTGGACCCTTCACAACTTTAGTGAAAACAAAGAATATTGGAGGGTAAAAAGATTACGTTATGGTTTTCAGTAACACCGCTAAGAAGATGAGAGATATTAGATATTGATGGGTGAAAATGTTAGCGATAAAATAAAATAGATAAGAAATTCTATGTGAAAAAATGAAGCTAAAGTCTAAGGGTCTAGCAATAGTTAACCCTTATAATAGTAGTTAAAAAAAAATGCTAAATGTAAAGCAGAGTTTAGTTAGTATATATGGATAAATCAAGGGTAAACTTGCCCAGATTAAATTTAAAATGTAATAGTAGTAGTAGTATTATGTTTAGGGTTTATTGACTTAAATTGGGTTAATTGTCTTGAGTCATTATGTGTAAAAGGTTATTCTATATTGACTCAACTTGGGAAAGCATGAAAGATAATTTTAGAAGGTTGATAAACATCATGAAATTCAGTAATATACTCCGTAGTTACATTAATATCTTAGTATATTATTGGAGAGGGCCAAATAGGTTATTAACATTTCGGAACAATCTGATAAGATATTCTAAAATTTTATTCTACCTAAAATTGGGATAAAGTTATTCGCATAATTGCCATTTATTCTGTTTTCTTATTCTACTTTGTTCCAAATTAAAATAATATCTACAGAGCTAAGAGTACTCAACTCCTTTGCAATGACAAAATTACAGATGCATGTATTTGTTCGATTGGGCGAGTCTATGTTCTATAAGGATAATTTTCTTTGTCAATAGACACTTGGTGTTCAGATAATATTAACATTTACAATATATGAGAATCGTGTATTAAGGTTACCTTTTTGTTTCGTATCATTACACCTTTCTTGCATTTTATTTTGACTGAGCTGCAATTCTGCAAATGTAAATACTATTAACAAAGATGACATAATTAATTTAAATGACCATACTTCTGTTCATTTAATAAGTATCCAGACAAAAAGAGTAGGGCGATTTAGTGATACAACATACAAATTTAGGAGGGTAACGCGATATTTGTTGAAACTAGTAACAATTGATTTAAAGTCACATCGAGCGTTAACTTTGGAGGAAAAACTTAGCAGTTGCAATATGGGGATGATGTAAGCTAGCAGCAAGCTGACTTCTACTCAGGCTTGCCCCAAAATTAATTTCAAGCCAAATTTTTGTTTAGGTTTGGTTCAGCTCAACTCGAGCTGAACTTGAGCTGTGAGCAATCCCACTTGCAAGCAATTAGATCAGCAGTCGATTAAATTAGCTCAAGTTGTAAAAGATTCCCCAGCCATGAAATACCCACCACCGAACACACGTGCTCTTCACATGGATAGAATCCACCTGCGTGGTATTTATGTGATCCGTTAGTCAAAAATTTCTACATTGTATTCAAAATAATAAGCCAACATTAACCACCGAGGACACAATTTATCACACGTTGTAACAACCATCTAAAATACATGTCTATAACATATCCGGAAGAAGATAAATACCCACGTAGGGGTAACATATTTATTATAGAAAAATTAAATAACAATCTAGCTAATATCATCTACTTCTCCACAACTTTGATTGCATCTATTAATTTAGAAAATATTTCATCAAAATGGTGGTGAACATAAAAACCAGCAAATATACGTCTTTATAATATAAAAATAGTATAATACAAAATGCAATAATATAAATCATGCTTAAATGACAACGTATTATTAAACTCATAAATTTAATAACGAGGGATTCATTAATAAAACAAGATCATAACTCATATGAACATACTCTCCTAGAGTCTCAAGTTTATGGCAATTAACAATATTGCATGCTCTCCCAGAGCCTCAATTTTATAACAAATAATAATATTATAAGTTCTCCCAAAGCCTCAATCAACGAGGAGGGATAAATATCTAGTACTAATGTTGTTCGTACATGTCTGCTGACGTTGCATATGAAGGCTATACTAAAAACCTTGATCGTTAGCCCATCATCACACTCGTCATTGCACCTCGTGCTAGAAAACCACGAGCCCCCAGCTCGGAGAGGTGCCATAACCCCACGCCATCAGATATCACTAGAGCTATAAATCATACCTCATAATCAATATTTCAAAATTAATAAGTGTTCGACCTCCATACTTGGCAGTAAACACGCCTGCTCAAATCCAACGTACAGTTTACCTAATTGTCCTCATAGGACTAACGATCTCGAACGTGAACCAAATATATTTATAAGTAATATAGATGCATTTTGCCCCTAACCTTGGTTGAGTAAGTATAAGGGTACTGCCAAGATGAGATCTAATTACTTAGTGATATGTGTATGTGATGCAATATTTAATACACATGGCATGCTCATTATAGTTAAAGTGCATACAATGTGCAAAACATATATTTAGTCTTCATGAAATAATAATGCATAAATGCTAATAAATAACGCATGAACATGGATGTATAATATTCATAAGGAGTAGGGTTTGGCCAAGCCCAAACCACCTCTATCTTATTCCTCGATGGAGCTCTCATGGAGGGAAGAAAAACAATTCCATGAAACCAAAAACCAATCCAACCAAAGAGAAGTGAATCTGGCTTGAAAACACTTCAACCAGATAGAGGGTGGTAAGGGAAGTGATTCTAGCCAAAGAA
Source organism: Typha angustifolia (assembly GCF_048772165.1). NCBI lineage: Eukaryota > Viridiplantae > Streptophyta > Magnoliopsida > Poales > Typhaceae > Typha > Typha angustifolia. The sequence continues at coordinate 4,715,194 of NC_133239.1, forward strand.
GAAGCATGGATGTCGACGACAGTTGCCGAAGCCAAGTCGCGAGACTAACGGAAAATGTTCACATGGCTTAACCTCAATCAAATGTTGAGTCGACCCATGGAAGATAGCACTAGCAACACGACATCAGGAGAAAACCTTTTGAGTCGAAGCCAGGACAGACGGTGGTCATCGGTCGGCGAATTTGACCGAAAAAGAAGAAATAGAAAAATTGATGCTATAGCCTTCTATACTAGATAAAAAAGCCAAATTAAACACATGGAGGCCAACTTCACTAATTAGAGAAGAGGATTGAATGGTCGGAGGGATTCGGTGGCAAATGCTTTCCTTCAAACAAAGATGGGAAGAAGAGAAGAAAAAAAATAAAGAGGAAAGGCAGCTGTGAGCGAGAGGAGAAAGGGAGCAAGGAAGGGATTTATATAAAGATTTAGGAATTAAGCAATGGCTTGATCCAAAATCTCATTAGAGAGTTCAGATATAATCAGAACAGAGGCATGCAAGAAATGGGGAGGATGACAGCACTGTAGCAGGCGTGCTAAGCATGTGCACCATTTATTTATTTATTTATATTTTCTTTAGGATGTTACGTGCCACCTCTTAAACCATGGAATTTGAATTTGCAGATCCCGACGCCTTTCTTCGTTGCCTCCTTCTCTCAAACGAATACAAACATAAACCAAATACGATTCAGAACTTAGACAGATACATATACAGATAAAATCTTAAATAAATATAGTTTCAGATTGGATATGGATCCAATCTTGACAGGATATGAATATGAACTGAATCTTTAATAAAAGAAGTACAACGCTCAAGAGATAAGAAAGTGGCCTCTTTACAATACAGCTATAAATGAACTTGCACATGTTAGAAATGGTTTAAATTTCAAGAATATAAATATAAATGAACTTGCATAAATGAAGCCTATGTATGAATGAACTTGCATCACAATTACCAATCAGGAAGCTGTGTTTATAGAGGTGAGCAGCTTCCTGAATCTTGGACATAAAAATGTTTCAAATGTCTCATTACCAAAATTTAGCAAAAGCATAGCCTATACTGTACAGAATCTATATGCCATGCTCTTTCATCTAAAAGCATAATATAAATTAAAAATCTAAGCACCTCTGTAAGATACTGTGCAGAAAGGCTTTATAACTATCATGTTTGTTAGGCAACAAGCTGATTCCAATCTTACACCTCCATACATCACTCCTCCTGCTCCATTACAATTTATATTTTAGAAAGGAATTGACTAACATTAATAAGTAACTAGGAGGAATGCTCCAATAAACTGAAAGGTCTCTAAACAACCATCATCTAGATAAAGAATGGCCTCTGAAATCTGATCTGAAACCTAGTTGAATAAGAAATTTTTAGAGGAATCTAAGAGATAGTTAAAAGGGGGAAAGAAAAATACAGAATCACTCATATTCTTCAGTGTGCAAAGGAGTAAAGTACAAATTCACAGCAACTTCAAAATTTATGGCATCAATGGGATTGGGATGTTTTCTTTTATAATTTACTATCAAATGTCGCATCAATAGGTTGAAGCGAATCTAAGATCCGCGTCAATTGAGAACAGAATTAAATCAATGGAAGTATTGATTCTATTCACCTGGAGGATGGAATCAAGGCAAGATTTCTACCAGTGTTTATGCCTACTCTAATCACATTAGGAATCAACAAACTAGGATCAAAAGCACCTACGAAGTCCAACAAAGACGCAATTTTAGCAATTGAGCATTAACAACAAGACCTATGAATTCCAACCAACCTGGTGCAGAGGATAATTATTCAATATTCATCTAAAAATGAAATGGATGAACTCAATTCGTGGAGTACGGATGACAGAAAAAACAATCTGAAGTTAACGAATTTATGTAAACAGTCATCAAGGAAAAAAAGAAGAAGCTAAAATAGAAGACATGCTTACTGCTGTATTGGTTCTCTTCAAGAGGCTACAGCGCCCAACCCAAAGAGAGATAGGAGATTAGCAGGAAATCTCCAGATTAGAAAGATAAGGATCAAATATATCGAGGCGTCAAGAAACGCGACGGAGATCTAGTAGAGAAAAGAGGAGCAAAGAGAAGGGCCTCGGTTTCATTTCGGGATTCGCTTGACCATTTTTGGAAGCGGTGACCGGCAGGTGAAGAGGGAGAGTCGTTGGAGGCGGCGTCCGGCGGGTGAAGACTGGAGAGGGAGAGTTGTCGGAGAGAGATGGAGATGGGTTATGGGTAGGGCAAAGTTAAATTGCTAATGGGTCGGGCCGGGTAGACGGGTTTCGGAGTTGGATTACTACTAGTTATGTATAGTATCATGCGGATAATCACAAGATTCTCTATCCGTACTCGGATAATATCTTAACACCCCCCTCCCCCACCGCACAAGCTCACGTTTACTTAGTTATAATTTTTTTTCTTATTTTAAAATATAAATACTATTTATTAAAATTATATTTTATATCGCACGTCAATCTAATTACTAATTTATCCTTAACCGTCTACCCCATTAATTTATTTTATATTAAAATTAAATGGCTGGTAATTTATCAAAAAAAAAAACAAAGTCAATCTTTTTCTTCATTTATAATTAAATATAATTAGTATATTCTTATTCTAAATCCAAGTAAATATAAAATATTATATTTTAAAAATAAAATAATAATAACTTTTCTAAAATTGAACTCATTCATCGAGTAAACAACTCCTTATTTGGTGGGATCATCTCCATCGTTAATGTTTGGTTGACTATAGCTTAGAGGGTGTTATAGCTTAGAGGGTGTTATACGTAAATTTCCATTCTTCTTCGTCGTCCAGGCGTCCTCTCTGATGATTTCACTCGTACGTCACCCACTCTTCTTCTACACTCCCAAAATCTCAACTCCATCTCGGGCAATGGCGACCAAATCTACTTACTCCTCCCCCTCGAGGCGTCGAAAGCTACCAATTTTGCTCTTCGATGTCATGGACACGATCGTCCGCGACCCCTTCTACCACGCCATTCCGGCCTTCTTCCAGTTCGGTTCTTTGCCCTTCTTTCTTTTCCTTGTTTAGAACCGCTTGATCAATTGATTTGTCTATCAAGTTCCATTTATTGCAAAATTGGTCACGGGTTCTGCTAGGATCGGTGTAATTTGCTTGTCTCTTTTGGGTTTTTTTGTTTGCTTGTTTTTGTTTTCGATCTGTTAGATGTTTGTTTAATTGCCTTAATGAAATTATGTACTTTAGAAAGCCAATTTGTTGTTTTGGTTAGAAGAAAACAATAAGCTTGATTGATATAAGTAGTGCCAATAAGTTTGTTCAAAATTCCTCCGTAAATTTGCTTAGGATTTCCATGCTGTTTGGAAATCCATATTTAGCAACACGTTTGCGGACGTTGTGGCCAGGACAATACCATAACTTTAGCGACATAGAATTTCCATAGTTAGCAATGTAGAATATGGCAGTATAGAAATTCACGCCTATTTAGCAATATACAATATATTGTATACCTTTATGAAATATCCGAAATCCAAATATTGATGGATATTTAACAATGAATTTGGAAAATAGAAAATTTTCTTTTTACTAGGAATAATTAGCAACTCTTCATTTATGTATACCCTACAGACTGATAATTAGCGACCACATATATTGATGGATATTTCCAAATTTATGCCATCAGTCTCAAATAAGTGAGTAGGTCTTCTCAAGAACACAAAAAGGCAATATGATATAATGATATATGCAGATAGACACTTAGGCAATTTAGCTGCTTGGGTCAGCCTTGCAGCTTTGCAGGAGAGTCCAAGTCCCCTTGACCATCCTTCACATGCTAGTGCATCTATATTTCCTGTTGAGGTACGGCCTGCTCTTATAGGTCTTTGTCACACTTGTTTTAAGACTCCCAACGTCAGAGCTCCTTTTCATTCTCTTTCACACTTGTTTTAAGACTAGTTTTATAATATGTTCATAGTTGTATTGTTTGTTTTCTTTCTGTACTTTGAGTAAAATCATGTAAATGTACCTTTCTTTAGAGTAGTTAGTAAGTTAACGATTTTGGTGTAACGACTTGACTTGGGCTTTTGTTAATATGGCAGGTTAATTTAGAACAGAAATTAAGGATATAATTATTTGATTATGTTGGAAAGCTGCATAATTTTAGAGGATTAAGTGTGAGAACATACTAACAGCATTATTAGCACTGAAGAAATTAGTTGACCTTGTCTATGAAATATTGAAAACGTCTTCTAATAGAAGAGACTGAAGAGAATGTGGTGGCTATTATTGGAAAATAGGGTAAGTTTTGTGATAAGATTGTTTTTGACGATAGTTATTTGTTATCATGAACCTTTTGACTTTAGGCCCGAACCACTAGTACAGTGGTTGAGGTCCTGCCAAATGACTAAGAGGTTGTTAATTGAAACTGAATAGAGCGTATTTGGGAGGATTATTATATTAATGCAAGGTTTGCAAGTATTTAACACATATATGATGTCATTTTGGCCCATCTTGGCCCATGTCTAGGGGAAGGGTTGGTCCCTGTTGTCCCTAAAACAAAATCAAAGGCATGACTAGATGACTGAGCCCTTGTCTAGCGCATGACAGCCTATGGGCTCTTTAATGCTTAAAAAAAAGCTAAAAAAAGAAAATAAAAGACAAAAATAGGAGCCATATGATCATCATACATTGTTTGGGCAAGGTCAATAAATCTAAATATGGTGGTGTTAGTGGTCTCAAAGAAGTCTTTTATTGAATACCACCTATTTTCTACTAGAACAAACCATCTTTTAAGAGGCATAGTTACATGATGCTTGTTTCTTCTTTTAGTCATGTATGAACACGTTACTGCTTGTATCTGCCTCTATTCATAAATAGTTTTGTTTGAAAAAGAGCTCTATATGAATTATAGTTGCAAGGGTCAGATTTAAGTGAATCCTTCACTAGAACATACTTCTCGTGACCGGAAGCTTCTTCTATCATGTTATGCTTATTCAAGTTGAAGTTGTAATTATAATTTAATGCAAGCAACTTAAAGTTGGTGCTTTTCTTAACTGAGTCAGCAGCATTTCTCAGTTGTGTGAACAAATAAAGCTTGGATGTTCTGAATAAACACTTTTGTTTGTTTTCATTATTTTTTTGGTAATTATTTTATTAACTTCTTACTTGTATCAAATTGCATTCCATTTGTAGAGTTTCCATGAAGGAACTTCTAGAAAGCAAACACCCTACTGCATGGATTGAATTTGAGAAAGGGCTGATCAATGAGGTATGTTTTCTTTGACAATCATTTCTATTTCAGGCTGCTAATCTTTGTTGATATAATATCATTTTGCTATTTCATTTTTCACATGACAGCCATCTTTTAGATAATTATGGAGTACTACCAAAGTGCTTGATTTTTAGACCTTATTTGCTTACTCCACTGTAACTAAAGTTCTGCCAATGTGCTTCAATAGTTTCAATTGTTTTTTGATGATTCAATCAAAATGGATGGGTTTTTTCACTAAAACTTGGCTGACTCAATTCACTTTGTTTGGTGGGTCAGCATTCCCCTTTCCTCCTCTTCTTTTATTTGTTTTACTTTTCTTTACTAGCTTGATTTATAATTGTTATTTGCTATATATCTGTTGACAACAAGCGACAAGAGCTAAGAGTGCAATCTTGTGCTAGAGGGAAAAGAGTATCTAATCCTTGGCAAGACTTCCAATGACCAAAGAAGGGGATTGGAAAAGGATAGCTTCTAGCAAAGCGATAATGTAATGTTGTCAAGCTAACCCACATTCCTAAGAGATGAGATATGGCCATGAGTGCCCACATTCTAGAGGGCAATCTATATCCAATATGATTATAACCAAATTGCTTGGATCAAGATCAGTGCAATAGTAACCTTAAAGTAAGGTTTCAAAACTCGGTATTGGGATGGGGATCAGTCGTTAGAAAAAACGATACGTGTCGGCTATATCGGCTACCCTTATCGGATTGGATTATTTTTAATTACGTAAAATTTTAAAGAATAGTTAAAATACAAAAAAATTCCTAAAAATTTATAAAAAATAATAGAAAAATAAAAAAAATAAAAATTAGTTACTTATGATACCTAAAAACTAAAGAAAAATTCACTCAAATATATAATAAATTTTGACTTATATTAGACAAATTTTTAAACTCGTAAATTACTACTGCAGAACAATATGAAGAGAGAGGTTTCTCTAAACTGTTGTTCTATGGTAGTAAGAAAAGAGAAAAAAATAAGAAAAAGAAAACTCATTCAAGTTCACCAAAGTGTGGATTAGCTAGAGAGGCTCATCGAATGATCAGCCACTGAATGAGCTCGATGAAGTGTGAGAGTAAAATGAGTGTGTGTGAGAGATAGAAGGTAAAAACTAAAAAATGTAAAAAGAAGGCAGTTAATGACATCAATTACTAATTGGTGGCGGACGACCAAAGGTGGTGGTGAATGATCGTAAAGTAGGGTGGCTCGTGGAGGAAGGTGATCAGGGGTTGAAATATCATAAGACTTCTATGGTTACGATCTACTCTTAGAAAGATAAGGACAATAGAATGGTTGTATGAAAAGATAAAGACGAGATAAATAAAATAACTAAACTCAATTTTCATTCCACGATTATTATCAACACATGACCACTCCTATTTATAAGAGTAGAGTCCTAGCAGATTGGATTCACATGTGGCTTATTCAATTTATTTGAAATTTAAATAATAAGATAAAGCGAACTAATTAACTTGACTCGAGTTGATTCAATTTAACCCATGTGGTCGAAACGTAGCAATCCACCACGTTTCTAATACATTGTCCTCAAGATGACTAGTATGTGAGTTGGATCTTCCGATTAACATTGTGCTCATTGGCCCATGGGTCTACATGCAAATACGATTCAATTAGTTGACGCGGGTCTACCAGATCGTTCCACTAGTTGTCCTCGGGTTTGTACTCGGGCTCGAGATCATGCACATAAGTCTCAAATTGATTCACGTGAAGTGGTCGAGTTAGATCACAAAAACTCAGCACGCATCGAGATACGTGCACTTTATCTCTCCTACTCAATAGCCAAAAACCTAATCCTATGACTAAAATTATTTTTCGGCTTAGGGGCGCTGCTGTGGGTTGCATGAGTGCTGGCGGTGGTTGGGCAAGGTTGCTGGCTGGTGACAGTTGGCGTCCAATGGGTCCTTGCAACGGCGAGCGACGGTGGTAGCTGAATACTGAGCTTGTGCTTGGGTTGTTGCTGCGGTGGCCATAGCGTGTTGCTAGCCGGTCCCCTGGCCCCCCGCAACTGTGGTTGGTGGCCATAGTCCCACTGCTGTGGAGTCGAGGCGGTGACAAGGCCTATGAAAGCCACCTCGACGTGGCCTCGCTCGAGCAATAACGTTGTCAGTGTGGTTGTCGGGTTCAATCATGTGTTGGTTTTTGACGGTTGTGGTGGCCACCATTGGATGACAATCGACCTAAGGAGGTCGACCGAGGCCGCTGGTGGTCGCTGTAGCTCGGGTTCGCTTCAGTGAAGAGTGTCGTTGATGACACTCTTTTGGCCATCTATTGCGGTTGCTATCGGCCTAGATCGGGTGCGGGGGTCCCATGGAAGGGACCAGATATAGTTTTTTTGGGTCGGGAGTGCCTGGATTGTCGCCGACAGAAGGCTAGGGTTTTCAGGCCCTAGCTTCCACCACGATTGGGGAAGACAGTGTTGGGGCTTGTCGCTAGGGGCTTGGAATGGTCCCCACGGCGGCCGAAGGAGTTTTGGCTGTAGTTTGGGACTCTCCACCTCCCTCATGGGTGGAATAGCTGCTTGGGACTCTCCACCTCCCTCACGGGTGGAATTCTCTGGTTGTGTGGGGTGGCCGTGCTTGCTAGGAGAATGGCTGTCAAGGTTGGATTGCCTTCTTGATCCTCTCGGAGATCTCATTAGTTGACTCTATCAACGTCTTTGCCCACGCGGGTGGCTCGTCGTCGGTGATTGCCGGTGGTAGTGGCGTCGCCAGGGAAACACCAACAGGAACAGAGATGAGTTCCTGGTCATTCAAGGTTGGTCATTTCTCGTTCATCTTCTTTGATCTCGTGCTAAACATTGGCCGAAGAATGTCGGTTCTGATACCAATGTTACAAACCATATTTGAACCGATCTAGACCTATAAAAATTATAAAAAATTAGGTGATGGTAGCCTCATGTGTTATGGTTCTAATGACTTTGGTTTCACCTAAATCAAAGGTCTGGATAAAAAGATATAAATAAAAAGTGGAGCAAGGTCAGAACGGGGTAGAATAGTAAATATTAAACGTTGCGACGGTCGTCAGAGGGTGGCTGATGGGCAAAAGTGGTGGTGGATGACATTAAAGTAGGGTGGCTCGTGGTGGAGAAAGATGGCTAGGGTTTGAAAAATCGGAAAGCTCTTACGGTTACGATATACTCCTAGAAAAGCAAGAACGATCTAATGGCTGTATGAAAAGATAAAAACGAGATAAATAAAATAACTAAACTTAATTCTCAATCTGCAATTATTATCAACATATGACCACTCCAATTTATAGGAATAGAATCTTAGCGGATCAGATTCACATGTGGATTATCTGATTAATTTGAAATTTAAAATAATAAGATAAAGTTAACTAACTAACTTGACTTGACTTAACTCAACTTAACCCATGTGGTCAGATCGTAACATATACTAGTATTTTCCTATCAAAGGTTGGTGGTATAGTATATTTATAAAATATCTTTTACTCCAGTGTACCTAAGTTGAGTTGACCTAACTCGAGCCTAATTATTGAGCTCATCTCATGCTCGAGCCAAGCTCAAGCTTGAGTCTCATGAATTTCAAGTTGAGCCGAGCGAAGCTTAGCCCCCTCGAGCTTGGCTCATTTACTCCCCTACTTGTTAGTGCCCATGTTCTAGAGAGCAATTTATATCCCTCAAACGTGATTTTGCAAAGTGCTTGGATTGTGATTATTGTTGTATAACCTTGGAGTCGTGAATATTAGTAAATTTTTCTTTTTTGAAAATAAAGGAGCAGAAATAGCTACTTACATTATCTTTGCCAATGCGGCATTGGATTTGTCAAAAGTGATAAAACCATGAAGAGCTTGGGAAAATAGAGTCCAGGTTATTTCCCCGGAGTCTCCTTCCTAATACCAATTACCTATTGTCCTACGAAGATTAGAAGCCCAATTAGCTACCATGTTATTTTGCTTATAAATATGAGTAACTTCGGCATTTACGAAAGAAAGCAAAAAAGCAATGACATTCTTGTACAATGCTATGTAGTTTCTGAGGTGCCTCTTTGATTGAGTTGAGAATGTCCACCAAATTCTTTGGCATTGAGCTCCAAAATGACTTTGTTATCCGCCCATGCCATTGCAATCCTCAAGCTTTCATGGCCCTCAAATACCTCCATAAGAAGTGACGATATACCTCTCAACTACTGGTTCCCAATGCAAGAAGGTCATCCTTAGGCCTGCTAAGGATGAACCAGGGGATCAAATGATCCGTCTGTGTATATATAACTTGGTCTAGCCGTGTGGAGGTATTGCCCAAGAGACTAGCTGAGCAAAAGGATGGGCCCATCGAGCCCAACACTCTTGTACATTCCTTGGCAAGGGGCAGGGCCTTGTGAGTGAGGACAGATGCTCAATCCCACTCCAATAAGGTGCAGAGAACAGCACCCCTTCGATATGAGCTTGAGGTTATAGACAGAAACTAAAAAGAAATTTCTCCTTGCACCTCCTCTAGGGTTTCAGATTCTCTCTATCCAGTTGGTGAGAAGGGCTTCCATGAATGCACTCCTAATTAACTCCCCTACTAGCAGCCAAACTTCTTTTGCCAAAATTACATTCAGAGAAAAGGTGTTGTTGTGACTCTTGTTCCAGTCCACAAATTGGGCAACTAAATTCATTGATTGAAAGGATTTTTGTGCAGAAACAACCTGGTTGGGAATGTCCGACAAAAGAGCTTACGTAGGAACATTCACACCTTTGGTGCCACAAGAATTTTACAAAGATTTCACCCACATCAAGAGGGAGGCTGACTCCCTTTAAAGGAGGAGTAAAAAGCCCTAACCTTGGGCGCTACGATTGAAGTGGGCCCATAGTACCAAGCATCACTCGACCACCTAGGCTCAGTAGGGGTGCGGAAGACTTGGGCCACAAGGTCCGTCCCAAAAAGGCAATCCATTTTTTCTCGATCCCACAAATCTTAAGAGATCATTGCCATCCACCAATAAAGAGTGTGGAGGGCTCCAGCATTTATCAGAGTAGGCTGCCAACATAGAAGAGTACTAGATAGCCAGGGGTCTCCAAGCAAGCTGATTCAAGTTCCTGTTGGCACTAAGGTTTTAAAAGACCATAGGCAGTAGATGGGCGAACAAAAGGTCTTAAAGTGCCTAGGCATAGGTGGGTGCTTAGGCTGTCACCTGAATCCAATAATAGTTAGATAAAAAGTTAATGCATAAATCTAAAAATATTTTAATGTTTTTTGTTTACAAACCATATTAAGATCCACTAATTTATCAATGTCTACAATAATTTTGAATTTCAAAGTCAACCTACATACTAAACATGGTTCAAGATACTAAGGCTGTCATCTAGGCAGGATCTAAGCAAAGTTTAGTTATTTTCTATCTAAACCTCTAAGGTGAGAGCCTAGGCATTAAAGCGAAAGTTTCTTTAAAACAATGATTGCCACTTTACAACGCAAACATCTCTCAGCACCTAAGAGGCTCTTCAGATGGCCTGTCATGCCCGAAAGGCGTTAGCTTTATCTTTGAAGGCCCAGAGATCAACAGTGGCATATTTGGCTCTCATAATATGCATCCGCACCCAAAAGATGTCAACCATTAAGTAATTTAAAAATATTTAAAATGAATATGAATACTTAACAAGGGTAATATGGAGAAGTGGATTTGTAGGTTTTCATATGCACTTTGTGGCCGCTTAAACTTCACACTACAAGGTGTCAAAGGATTGCCTTATGCATTTGTGAGGGCAGACTGTAGCAGGTGGTGCCATGTAGCTGGGGACTTGAGAAAGATGACAGAAAATTTACACCTCCCTCCTCTAATCTAACCTATAACATAGATTATATGTTCTTTGTTACACGACCTTTTGGGCAGAATATTTTGTTCTTCACAAACTCCTATGGAAATACAAATCTATCTCTATTTAATTTACTGTACCTTCTCAATTTCCCCCTTTTCTTGAAAAATCTTGATAATTTCATGTTTTCTCAAATGACTTGTGTGTGCATTTATTGTCTGTGGGATTCTCTCTCATTTATGATGGAACATGAAAAATATATCAGTTCTTTTGGTGTTTGTTATAAAGTTCCCTAAACAAGCTGCTTCAACTTCAGGATGAGCTTGCTAAAATCTTCTTCAAAGATGGGAGATCTTTTGATTTGGAAGGTAAGAATCTGCAAGTTGTCAGTATCAATTTAACTTTAATTTTATTATAAAGCATGGAATCAAAGAGTCGTATATGATTTCTCTTTATAATACTTATTCTCCTGAATCTGTATTCTCTTTTATAACCTAAAGTATGATATATAGGTGACTTTTCATTTGAGAATGGTGCTCTTGTAGTGTATTATCTTTTCAAAATATTACAATATTTTTACCAAGAGGCAGTGCAAATTTTTTCTACAAAAATAATATTTATATAACTGATGTAAGATTTGTTGTTTGTAACTGACTATAGTTCTGTTCCAGAAAAGGCTGAAAATTCTATCTCCATGTGCTGTTGGTTTCTCTGATTTAATTTATAGTATTTTTTTTTCCTGTCAAGCATGTAATTTGCATAGATTTCATTATTTTCTCTGCTTGAAATTAAATTACTATCATTGACAAGGCAAATTGAGGTAAAATTGAATGATGATGTTATTTCAAAGGTATGCGATACTCACATAGCAGTACTTGCACATTACTTCTTGCATAATGTATTATGTAATTGCTATATTTGCCTAATTTGAACTACATGAAAGTTGAAACCATTATTTAGGTTTATCTGATACTTCTTCCTTTTGCATTGCCAACTTAATTTGGTCAGTTTTTCATTTTGTTATAGGTCTCAAAGAATGCATGGTAAGAGCATATTCCTATGTTGAAGGTGTTGAAGAATTGCTCTGCAGTTTGAAACTAAATAATTATGAGATGCATGCTTTCACAAATTATCCAGTTTGGTCAGTTTCAGTTTCTCTGCTCAACAAATATTTTCAAGATTACTTTTGCTAATTCCTGATATTTGTTATGTAGGTATATGATGATTGAAGAGAAGTTAAAACTGTCGAAGTATTTGTCTTGGACATTCTGTTCATGTATAAGTGGTAGTATTTCTTGTATCTACTTTTGTTCCATGAAATTTTAGAGCTTCAAACTTTTGAGGCTTCTCATTCTGCATATCTCTAATTAGTTTTGACTTAGCTGTCACAAATTGCTAATATGGACTAATATAGATCACAATAAAATTATTTCAAATATTTAACTCTTTTTTTTTATCATAATAACTATTAATATTTCAATTCTGTGCATGACATATGTTAATTTTAATATGTACCATTAATGAAGAAGTCAAGAATATTATCTTTTTCTTTGAATGATTGGATGAAACTAATGATGATCGTGTTGATTGGCACGGGTGTGCCGGCCAGCACTTGCCGTGCCGGAGCAATATCGGCATGTAGCACGGGAGTGCTGCACGGCACCCCTCATCTTATCTCCTAGCAACGATCGGCGGCTGCGAAGAGCTCCCAGAGGGGAATTAGTGGCGAAGGGTGGCTAGAGGAGGTGTTTCTAGCCAGCTGAGGGGTGGAGGAGATGATGGCAAAGGGGATTGAGAAGGAGGTAATGGCGTCAAGCAAGAGGAGGAAGACAATTTGACTAAGCGGATAGTTTCCTAAGTTAGATCTGTCCTAAGCGGATCTAATTCAAAGTAGCGGATGATCCACTAGTTAGATCCGCTTTGGGGATCCTAACTTAAATCCGCTTGGATCATTATGAACTACGATCCACAACTAATAAATTAATCTTCTCCGCCACGGCTAGGCACTACATTGCGACGATGGCGAAGGCTTCCAATGGAGGCGGAGGCTTTCGACGGAAGTAAGCTCCTCTCTCTCTCTCTCTCTCTCTCCATCTCCTTTTCTCTCCCTCTCCCAAATCTCTCCGCTTTCTCTCTTTTTTTTTGTAATTTTTACATCGGAACAATGCGTCAGCACAATGCATTGGCATGACACGTGTCGTGCCAATCAGCTGCCGGCTCCCTGACATATGCCGCCAGCACTTCCATTGTCAGATGGAACTTTATCCTGTCCTTTTGTACAAGTAGTGCAGCAAGCATGATAGACAGGATCATCAAATTGAGTCTTAGCATGGAAAGAAAACAATTGTTGGTTTCAATCTAATCTGTTTAAGAATTTATTTTATTTGCCTATCTAGTTTGTGGGTCTACTCTGACCTGGTTTATATGTTTCTAACTGAAATTGAATTGGATGATTCTGCATTCATGACAGCTCAGAAACTGATTCTGTGTCCTTATATCTGTGGCAACCCTATATAGCAATGATGCTCTACCAGTACTGGACTATTCATATTGGTCCCAGGCAATGCCTAGGTGGGCTCTATCCAAGCAGGTGTCTGTCTAGGCGCTCAGGCAGCCAATTTTTGAAACCACTGAAAATGATTCTTCCACCTTAATTGTGCACACTAGAAATTCTGATATATCTGGTTTAACATTTTTCTGCTCCCACTATCAAGCATATCTTTGTTCTTGTGTTCAGGAAAACGGAAGCCTGATCTTGATTTTTATACGGAAGTATCGGAGCATCTTGGAGTTGAACCAGCACGCTGTATCTTCATAGATGACAGGTTTCTTCTGCGTCCGTTTCTACTATTCTCCTATTCTCCTATCTTAATCGTATTTCCACTTTATGATAAATTCTGGTGCATCTTAGCGAAGAGCAACAAAGGCATCAGCAGTCTGTCATTTATTTTTAATATCCCCTTGTTAAATGTTAACTATATACTAGTCATATTTTCTCTACCTTTTCTAAAGGTAGATAGAGAACTGTCATTAAAATTCCACTTTTGTTGGTTTAACAACTATTATAATGTCATCCATGAAAATTTATCGCTTTTTAGGAATAAATCTGAAAACTTTATAGGAGAAATAGGTGGAATGTCGAAATGCAAGAAACAATCACATACTAATGGAGAAGGTGGTTTTGAAATTCCTTTATTTTCAGAAAATTGTTGTTTTGTTACCAAGAAATGTTTTTTTTTTTTCTTTCTTCTGTTGCTTACCGTTTCCGATATCATCTGATCTCAGGATGGTTAATGTCGAGGCAGCTACGCAGGCAGGTATGGTGGGTTTACAATTCAAAAATGCAGAATCCCTTAAACAAGATTTATCCTCATTGGGAGTCGAATTGGTATCGGTCGAAGATTCATAGGGCAGTGAAAGTGAGGTACATTTTATCATTCCTCAGAATTGCAAGAAAGGGTATACTGTTTCATCCTTCTTGCAATCAATCTTTCTATTCAGATGCATATGTTGTGCAAATATATTAATTTCATGTTGAGTTCCATATCATCTCAATCGTCTAAGATTCCAGTATGTCAAACTTTGGTCTGATATGCATGGGCTCCCAAATAATAAACTTAATATTAACAAAACAAGCATGATGCTGTGCTATAAGACTACACACAAATCATAAACGACCATATTTGTCCTCCTATGTTCTTGAGTGATATAACTGCTTAGAGAAAAGAAGATATTTTCGTATACAAATAGTATGAATTCATATTTTTGTTTTTATATAAGAGAGAAGTGAGATTTTAATGTTGTCTCAATTTAACCATCAATAACACTCATAGACACTAATGGCATCCATGAGATATCGTAATTATCAGTTTAGCATCTTATTTTTCAATTTAGCATATAAACCAAAGTCTACATATAAATTATATATGTGGTGCATATTAGGATTTTTTTATTACAAATAGAATCTAAATCATGCAATTAAATTGCAAACACCCAGTATTATGGGTAGGTTCACATGAACCCCTTTTTTTTTTCAATTAATGCAGTCTTCTTTATGTAATAATTACACGTGTATACTTCTAAACTTACTCCATTCTTTACGTTGGCCTCTTATTTATGTTATGAAGTTTTGACCCCTTAATTTATGGAATATATCTGAAATGTCTCTTTAGAAATTATTTTACTCTTATTTTATAAGAAATAGTGAAGAGGGTCAAAGTGTCTAAAATAAATAAATAAGATGATCTATGTGAAAATAAACTATAGGTTTAAGTTTTAGGTGAAAAAGTAATTTGTTGTAATCTTGTAATATGCAATTTATTTAATATATTCACCTTTCAGCTTGATCCCAAACTAATTAGGTCAAAACCTGCAATATATAATTACAAATATAATTATTAAATGAGTTTATTTATTTATTTTGAGCTCTAATTAATGAATTAGACAGGTTAATCAGGTTCTTCGAGTAATTTGTGTAGACTTCGTGACCAGTAAATCAAGTCGTATACTTAATCCAATACAAAATCGATATAATCCAGTGAAAGGTATCCAAAAATGGGTAGGACAACTCACATTAGGATTCATTTTATTATTTTGGATATAAATATTAGATGAATAGTAAATTTTAGAATTATATTCTAACTAAATAGATATGAATAATTTTTTAATACGAATTAGATAAAATTTTTAATACAGATGAAATCTTAAAAGAATACATATTGAATTTTAAATAAATTATATATTTTTTAAAATATAATTAACTTAAAATATAAAACTAGAAAAAAGTTGTATGTCAAATATATATAAAGATAGCAAAGTTAATGTGTGTGGAATATATTATTAACGTAAATAAAAATTATAGAGAAAAAAGCTATTATTATAAAATCTTTAAAACTGGAATGTGAATCATAATATAGATAAAATATAGGATGTGATTTAATTTTTTTATAGATATTTTATAAATTGTATTTTATATTTTACCTATATTGTGATTTACCGTCACTATTATTTTTCCTTATCTGAAGAAGACATAAGTAATTTAAGTATATATAAATTATTTTATATATTATAATAAAATATTATTTTATTGGTATCGTTTAAATTAATAGAGAATATTAAATAAAAATTATAAGGAAAAAATAGGAGTTGAATTAAACCAAAAAAAAAAAAAAAGGGAATGTGAATTATAAAATAAATAAATTATAGTGCGTGATATGTAATTTTTTTTAACCTCTCTCTTCTCAAAGAGAAGAATAACCCCCCCCCCCCCCCCCCCACCTTTTCAAAAGCAAAAGAGAAAACGAGAATATAGAATATATCTTCTCATCCGCACCTTAGTTTCAAAACCCCTTTAATGGCGAGAGAATAATCCACACCCTTCCCTTTCATTCTCTCCCAAAACCCCTAAACCCTAACCCTAAAAAAGAGCCATGACCGCGTGCTCTTCTCCTTCCCTCCTCCTCGTCCTCGTCCTCTTCCTCTTCCTCTCCATCGCCATTTCCGCCGAATCCGATCTCGATCTCCACGCTGGCGACCGCGAAACCCTGTTATTTCTCCGCTCTCAGGTGACCGATCCGAGGGGACGCTTGTCAAGCTGGAACGGGACTCTCTGCTCCAACTTCACCGGTATCACCTGCGATAACCACACGGGCCGTGTCGCCGGCGTCGACCTTGCCGGATTCGGCCTCTCCGGCCCTCTCCCTCGCTTCTTCTGTAAGCTACCGTTGCTCCAAACCCTGGTCCTCTCCAACAATGCTTTCGTCGGTCCCATTCCCTCATGCTTTGGTCACCTCCTCCGAGCTCTCAGAACCCTGGATCTCAGCAAGAACAAGCTCCAAGGACCCCTTCCTCCTGACCTAGCCAGTCTCCGGCGACTTGAGGAGCTCGTCCTCGCCGATAACCCGGGCCTAGGCGGCCTGATCCCAGCGTGGGTCGGAAACTTCTCGTTTCGGCTCAGGAAGCTCGATCTGAGCTCGGGTTCCTTCGACGGGGAGATCCCGGAGAGTCTCTTCCATCTCCAATCTCTGATCTATCTCGATCTCTCGCGCAATCGGTTGATCGGTACCGTAAGAGACTTCGATTCCGCTCTAACTTTCCTAAATCTCGCTTCGAATCAGCTCTCCGGAACCCTTCCATGCCTCTCCGCTTCGTCTCGATCTCTCTCCGTGCTCAATCTCGCGAGCAACGCCGTCGTTGGGGGAATCCCGACCTGCATATCTTCGCTGCGTGCGTTAAACGAGCTCAACCTCTCTTCCAATGGCTTCCAATACGGGATCTCGCCTCGCCTCGTCTTCTCCGACCGACTCCTTGTTCTGGATCTCAGTTACAACTCCTTCTCCGGCCCAATACCGAGCCAGATTGTGGAGGATTTCGAGCGTTCGGGGCTTCTCCTCCTCGATCTCTCGAACAACGAGCTCTCCGGCGAGATACCGTCTGAGATTACGGAGCTGAGGAGCTTGCAGGGCCTCTTCCTCTCCCGTAACCGGCTCTCGGGCGAGATCCCAGCGGCGATCGGGAATCTAACCTACCTCCAAGCGCTCGATCTCTCCTACAACTCGCTCTCCGGCGCGATCCCTGTCAGCCTCGCCGGATGCTTCCAGCTCTGGCAGCTCAAGCTCGACCATAACAACCTCTCCGGCGCCCTCCGCCCGGAACTCGATGCGCTAGATAGCCTCCGGATTCTAGACCTCTCCGGGAATAGAATCTCCGGCGAGATCCCGCTTCCGCTCGCGGGATGCAAGTCACTCGAAGTCGTCGATCTCTGCGGGAATCAGCTTGCTGGTGAGCTCAGTGGCGCCATCCTCAAGTGGCAGAACCTCCGATCGCTCTCTCTTTCTAACAACCGCTTCTCCGGCGGCCTCCCGGATTGGATCTTCTCTTTCCAATCCCTCCGGTGGCTCGATCTCTCCAACAACCATTTCTCCGGCTTCATCCCTGACGGGGATTTCAACGTGAGCGCTGAATTCAACGGTGAAAGCCGAGAGCACTCTGGCGAGCTACGGGTCTCCGTTTCAATGAGCCTCATCGGTAACCGGCAGCTGGAGGTAGAGTATCAGCTCCAGTCACCGGTGGGGATGGACTTATCCGGCAACTCTCTCCGGGGCGAGATACCAGAGGGGTTAATTGGGCTCAAGGGAGTAGAATATCTAAACCTTTCCTATAATTATCTCGACGGTCAGATTCCTGGGAGCCTCGAGAGGATGGATAAGCTAAGGAAGCTTGACCTCTCACACAATGCGCTCTCCGGGGTGGTGCCGCCAGGGCTATCGGCTATGAGGGGACTCAAGGCATTGAACCTCTCATATAATTGCCTGTCGGGGCCGGTGCCTACGAGGGACGGGCTAAGGAGGTTCCCGGGGGCATTCGCAGGGAACCCGGGGCTCTGTATGGATTTCTCAGCCGGGGAAGGATGTGCGGCTGAGGCAAGGCTGCCGGATGGACAGGCAGCTGGTGGCGATGGAGGTAGGGGAGGAGAGGGAGGGTGGGTCTCAGTTGGGGCATTTTGGATCAGTGCTGTGACAAGTTTCTATGTCTCCTTGGTTACTTTGCTTTGCTCAGGGAAAGCAAGGGGGTTTGTTTTCAGGGCAGCGAAGCCAGAGTTGTAGAAGGAAAGGAGGATGCTAATGTACAGATGCAGGTTAGTTTAGCTTTTGGGTGCTCTTTGTTAGATTCAGGTCATGGATGTTGCAATGTTATTTTGATCTGCAACTAAAAATGGTACATGAATTATGGTTACTGCAGGATAACATCAGAGCCATTTCACATCACAGGTAATAGATTGTTAGTTAGATTCATATCTTAGAAAACAAGGTCAATAGTTTTGATTGGCTGGTCTTTCTTTTATTTTGGACAAATTAGAGCCTAGTTAAGATTGTCTCCCAACTCCCGTTGACTTATTATTGATGTGAAGTTGTGAAACAAAAGGGATATCATTTGCCTAGGATTCTTTGAGCCCAAATGCCCAATCAAGACAGTTATGCATCTCAAAAGAAAGTTAAATGTCATTACCGCTCTATATGTACGGTGGCTAGCTCTATCTATCAAAAAAAAAAAAAAGGAAAAAAGAGGGGTTTTATTATAATATAGGCAAAATCTTGGGAGTTATTTATAGTTTTCTATAAAAATAAATAAGTTCACGTATCCCCCAGCCATCATATATTTTCATATAGACCCAAATTTTTTTATTGGCCAGTTTTCATATTAGTACCGGTTTTTTTTTGTATTGATTCCAAAATCACGTTATTTAAGAAAAAAAAAAGTATATTAGTTAAAAAGATTTAATTACGTGTGATTAATACACGTTTTTTTTCTTTTGTTAAGATTTCTAAATATAATTATGTCTTAATTATAGGAGATATTATTTAATATTAAATAATTTAAATTTGATTATTTAGAGATAAATTTTAATTTAAATATAATTCTCTATCTCTATCTATTAAAATTTAATTTAAATCAATCATGTAAATAATAAAAAGTAATCAAAGAGATAAAAATATAATTAAATTTTTATCAAGTTATTTGTAAAAGATATCAATACCCTTATTTTGATATGTATACATTATTCTCACTTAATAATATATATGTCTTTTACTTGATAAAATATTAAGATAATATAATTATTAAAAAATAATATGAAAGATTATATATCTAAAAAATAATAATTACCTACGGTAATATTTTTCGTTCCTATAACAGAAGAAACGCACACATTTTAAACTATTGAAAGCCACTTTAATCTCACGTGCTCTAGTTTCCCACCATATTTTTCTTCCATCTGTAGTCAAGTGAGTCGCATGTGAGTAAATATTTTATATTTATATTATTATTTTAAAGAAAAGAAAGAAGGAGAAATACTATTATTCATATATCATATATTTTCATCTTCTCATTAAAAATCATAGCTCTGCAATTCCTCTCGGTCCTCTTTCTTGATCACCTAATGCTTATCGCCATGTTGATACTACTGATCTTTTTTAAGTAGGGTTTTGGGTGGAGGTAAAGATGGCATCCCATGGTGCATTTACTGGAGCTCGGAGCACAACTCCTACCCTCTTTCTTCTGCCCAACACTCTTGGACTCGCCTATTCGTGGAAGAGACTTCACTTGGAGTGAGTAACAAACAACCGCCGCCCCTTCTCATCTCCGATGGCCGGAGATATGGGTGAACTTTTCACCACACCCCTCTCAAACTTGATGCCTTTGCTCTCTGACCCCTTCACAAGCTCTCAAGTCAAGGAAAGGTATGGACCAAGTAGGATGGCTTCGGCTCTCTCATTAATGGATAGTAGACCTCGATCCCCTCATGTCCGAACCCGATTGATTGCCTTTTTCCTTCTCAGGACAAAGCCTCGAGCCTTGATGGCTTCTCGACCCTTTTATACCAGTGGTCTCCCCAGGTCTCCCCCTCAAAAGATAGGTCAAAACCTTCTTAGTTCTAGAGCAACCAACAACAAAAATAAAGAATCACTTTAGGCCCATCAGCCTTATCAACTTCCTCCTATACGACAATTTCATAGTGGCCCACGAGCTGATTCATTGGATGAGAAAATCCAAGAGCTCTAATCTCATCAGCAAGTTTGATTTTATTATGGCTTTTGATTCTGTCTAGTTAAACTGAGTTTCTTCTACGTTTGTCTTCGGTTTCTAATGCCATGGTAGTTAACAGTACGTGCCCTTTGCAGTATAAAGACAGGGAGATTCCCCGTGTCTTTATTCTTTCTTTTGCTATCAATCTCGTTCGTCTTAATAGATCTTTGGAGGGATTCAATCACCGTGCCCCAGGTTTTCACTCTCTTGTAAACTAAAAATCTGGGTGCAAGCCTAAAGATCTGGGCATTGTTAATCTTAGAAATCAAAAACTTAGGCCCATCTTGGAAAATGGTAGTGGACTCCCTTGTCCTCCCTCTTCTCAAAGGAAACCGTGCTCTTAGCTTATTACTGGAGACTGGAGACAACTTCAAATGTGGTATTGTCGACTAGCTTGGAAATGGTGCATGGATCAATGCCTGGACTGATATCACCATTGCTGAAGGGCTAAGAAGGTGGCTTTCTCGAATCTCTTTTATTTGTTCCCGAGAAAACTTAAACTTTCATGTTTTTATACTTATATTTATGTCCTAGGGGATGAGATCTATCGTACGCTATTAATTATAATATGCGGAAAGTAAAGTACGAAACAAACGGTCGCAAAACCAAAAGTTTTTACGTGGAAAAACTCAAAACTAGGTAAAAAATTACGAATGCAAAATCGGATCGAAACCAATCACTAAAATATGTAGCAGTTAACAAGAAGCTTACAGATCACTTACTGATCTTCACGAGTTAATATGTACTAACCTTGCTCGATAGATTTTATGACACATTACTTCTCGTGATAAATTTTCAAACTTCAGCGACCTTTAAGGTTGATTTTTCTGTTTCAGTGACTCTCGAGACGTAGTTCTTTCAGATCGAATATAGATGCGTTAAGATGAAAACGATTTATGTTTCGTTTGAAACTGAGAATTTATCTTTAATGGCCTTCAAAAGCTGTAAGAGAATTTATCTTCAATGGCCTCAAATACTTTACATTAAATTTAATTTTCCACTTCAAACATCTTATAACTTGTGCATATACTCATACATAAAATCTAGACACATTACATAAATAAAGTTATATCTTGAAACATAATTTATCAATTACATTAGTACAAATAAAACCTAACCGTTTCCAAAGACAAAAAGATCAAAGAATTTAGTCTCTCATGAGTAGTTGTCGGAGATTCAAAACTTGATTCTGGGAGTTTTTATTAATCAGTCTTCTAGGTTAGATCTTCTTCTAGAAATGCACACAGCCAGTGGTGCCTTCTGAAAAAGATCCTTTTCAGAAATTACTAAGCAATGGAAGTCTTACTGGCCTTCCTCTTGTAACATCTCCTTTTCCATCCTCCTCTGCTCTCTTGTGATCTTTAGTCCATTCTTTCTCAAATATAATACTTTGAGAAGTGGCAAAGCGGCAAGTTAGCACTTTCTGTAATAATGAGTAGCAGGGGGACCTCCTCAATAGAAGACAAAAATGCTCCTGCCACTAGTTCTAGTGGATACGAGCATTTATAACATTTATTTTTCTTCTGATTTAGAATGGCAGAGTAAGGTGTATCCACTTTGTTCCATTAAATGCAATACATGGCTAAGATCAAGAAAGAGATCTTCTGAGATCTTCTTTCTGCTCATTCGATCAGTTATGGATTTTTTTTTAAGGATTAAAACTCCTGTATTTATGCCAAAATTATTTTACTGTCATATATTTTAAAAATTCTCAAATCAATCTCTATACTTACGACTAAAGTAAAATTATCAGTTTTTTTACTAAAGTTAATAGAGCGCGCTTAAACGATCAGAATACCCTTATCTTATTTATTAGGTAAAATAGATGAGTTTTTTTATTTAATTTGTTTAACTCATATTTATCTTGTTCTTAGATGTAATAAAGAGTTCTAGTAGTACGTTAGATGATCAGTTAATATAAAAGCTTAAATTATTACATAATATATATCGTTCATCTATTGGGTATTAGTCAATTTTTATTTTATTATCTTATTCTCTTTATTCAGCATAAGATTTTTTTTTTTCCATTTTTTAACTTTGGGAGAATTACATGTAGACTGTTGAAGTATTATTCATTTTTGCATAAAAGCTCTAATCTATTTTTCATGATATATTAACTCCCTAACTATATAAAATCTCTGAAATGATCCTTCAAAATGCTAATTATTCGTTAGATATTTTTGTTAACGATGCCACGTGATGAATTTTACTCTTATTTAGAGAGAAATAGAAAGAAGGATAAGATGGATATTTGATATTTTATGTTAACGTTATCGGGGAGAGATATTAAATAATTAAGAGTTTAAAAGTTCATAAAGAAAAATCTAAGTGAAAAGGGGCTAGGGTTCGAGTTTAGACTAACATGTTTTTTTTTATATATAGTATGCTATATGTTCTTTCAAAAAGCTAATCGAAGATTGTGATTTAAAACATCTCGAGCTTTTATTAGGGAATATCCTAGAGGCAGAGAACCACGTTTAATACTAATTGGACCGGATATAAGCTTAATACACAATAGAGAGGGATACAACGACAATACATAAGCAAGCCCCCACAACGTGGTAAACATCTACAACTACCGTAATAAGCACCAAAGGCATAGAAAAGATTAATACAAGATACACAGCTTAGATAGCACCACAAGTGTGAAAGGTCCATCATCAAGCGGCTTTATCGCGACTACTGTCAATTTAGGCACACATAACTCTGCAGGGCATAAAGAGGAAACCACAACGAATACTACCGACACAAACACCTACTATCACCATGGATAGGCAACCTACAAAGAGATAATTAGGAAACTAAAGCGTGGCAAATTTAGAAGCAAGCTAGGAAAAATAATAATAACAAATCCAAATGGGCACAAAAAGCTTGTACTTATTAAAAGTCAACTTAGATTATAGCAAAATGACCCTAGGATCCTATTTCCATCACCCTTCCGAAGAACCCACACTTATGGTCAACAGTAGGAAGGGACTGAGCTCAACCCCTAAATATCCAACCACATCGAGGAGCACCCGTGGTGAAGCATGGTAAGGTCTAGAAAGGAGGCCAAAGAGTAGAAAGGGATGAAAGAGAGAAGACTAGTAATGCTAGGAGAGAGACATCTTCCCTTTAAACAGCTAGGGAAGGGAGAGGGAAGAAAGCATTCGACGGCTCGAGAAGGAGCTCAACTAGGGTTTCAAACACCCCGCAATTTCCAGCTTTTAGATTCATAACTAAGTTTTGCCTTTCACTGCACTAATGATTCATGTACTAATCAAAGCATTATTTATTTTCCTAACCCTTTGTTGCAAAACAAAAAAGGGCATTTTGGTCTTTTACAATATTATTTATATATATGTATGTATGTATGTATGTATGTATTCTTTTAACACTTGAAAACATTTAATTTGTTATCAAACAATCCCAAAGTTAAAAGGAAGAAAAATGTAATAATAAAAAAGAAAAAGAAAACACCTAATAGTTTAAGTGATTTGGATTCACACAACGTGGGTATGTTAAAAACTTATGAGTAGTACCTTTTTATTGACCTCGTGGGGGAATTGCTTCATCGATTACAGCACCAGCTCTGACGAGATTAATTACAAATTAGTTTGTGGATCTAATTTAATTTATTGAAAGAAATGCAAATCCATTAAAATAAAATTTCCTCTTATCTTTTCCTCTAATGCAACAAGAAGAACAACCTCAAAATCGACTCCAATTAAAATAAATTTAAATTTAAATTTAAATTTGATCATAAATCCAGGCATGCTCGAAATTATTCTCAATTCAAACTTGATTAAAATTATACACCCCCTAATCACATACTATTATCATAACCTATAGCTTACTTTCCTAGTTGAGATCCCAAACATCTATATAACTTCTTCTCTTCTTTTTTCATTTTTCTTTAATATAAGACTAAAACCCTCATGCTATTTGATGCAACAAATGCACAAAATTCCAATTAAATTGAACCAAAACAACCATTTAGATATGTATATATATATATATATATATGATGATGATGATGATGATGATGATGATGATCTCTTTGAAGGAAAGGAAAATAAAACCCAAGAGGAATAGACAGTGTGGAAGGCACTAGTGGATGAACAATCTTCTTGTCAAAGATGTAGAACAGTGGTCCCAAAAAGAAAAGAGCTTATCTTTCTAAATATGGCTGCTTTTAAATACGTTTGCTTAAAGTCCCCATCATTTGATGTGGAGTAGTTTATTAATGACATCTGAACTCTCTCACTAACTCCCATACAAGCATCACATTTCGAGTTTTTGACCAAACTAGATCTCTCTTTTTTCTTCTTTGTCGACATAGATTATGTGTTTTTAAATTGAATCTAATTCGCTGTTACCCTAATAAAAAGTAATAAACTAATTAGTACTTTTAAAAACGTTAATCAGTTCAGCGTTTTTGTCGACGGACAAGTTTAAAAATTTATATATAACGCTGATCAGTTCAGCGTTATATTATGTGTTTTTAAATAGAATCTAATTCACTGTTACCCTAATAAAAAGTAATAAACTAATTAGTATTTTAAAAAACGTTAATCAGTTCAGCGTTTTTATCGACAGACAAGTTTAAAAATTTATATATATATATATATATATATATATATATATATATATAATGCTGATTAGTTCAGCGTTTTAGAAGTGAATAAAAATATTAAATTGATTAGCATTTTTACTTAGAGATAAAATACTTATTAATTTAGTTTTATTTATTAAGACTATAATAAATTAGACTCGTATAGTAATAAATTTGAGAAGTAATTTATTTTTGATAAAAATAAATTAAAATAGAAATATTCTTTTTCACCCTTTATTATATTTAGTTATTTATTTCTAACACCAACCTCGACTCTTTTAAATGGAACAGTGTGACTTTTGCATTTAAACCCCCGATCTTTGTCTGTTTATCTGAGAAAGAGCCACTTCAAATCAGTCTATTATGTACACTATTCCCAAACTAGTTCTTCATCTCCTTGAATGTTTGACAATATATCCGATTCAAAGACATATGTGTGATTTGCACTAAAAATATAGTTGCATTTTTTTATTTTATGGGTCAAGCCTATTTTTAATTTTTATTAATACGGTGTGTCTTTCGTGCAAATTAATCAAGACCTATTTATAATTATGTATTAATGTAAAGATCTTTATGTATATATGGGAGGAGAAAAGGGGAGAGCGAGAACAGATCGAAGGTCGGTCAAGAAGGAGAAGAGTAAAGCGAGAGGGAGATGTGCTAAAAGAACTAATATGTCCTTTTTCACGAGTTGGAATCGGTACCAGATGAGTTTTATCGATAAAATCGACTGATACAGCCGTCCAATCATACTTATAATTTGTTCTGGGGCATTGATGGATAGTTTAGTTATACATTAATATCCTGCATCAAAGTATTCCTCATACTTAATTTTATTTTTAAATACAAGGTTAGGGTAACCTAACCTTGTACTCATTTTATCTAGTATCCGAATAGATATATGAGTTAAATATTTGGATAGCTAAAAAGCTGTATATTAAAGTTTTGACTCATTTAGAACTACCTTTATAAGTAAAAGAGTAGTATGCAATAGTAAATGTTAGCTTTACTCGCATCAAGAATCCCTCCTAATTAGAGTCGTCTTATGAATATATGTAGTTTAGGGTGTTTTTATGCAAAAAAGACCAAATATAAGATAAATAAACCCC
The DNA here is from genome assembly GCF_048772165.1 of Typha angustifolia. Classification (NCBI taxonomy): domain Eukaryota; kingdom Viridiplantae; phylum Streptophyta; class Magnoliopsida; order Poales; family Typhaceae; genus Typha; species Typha angustifolia. The sequence continues at coordinate 4,741,510 of NC_133239.1, forward strand.
CCGCAAAGAATCGACACTTTTGTGGGTCCCGCCACCCCAACCCCTAGGGCGAATCACAGGTCTACTTTATTGCCACAAATGGCATCCCCATCCATCTCCGTCTCCTCTCTCTCTCTCTCTCTAGAAATCCCAATCGTGAATCCTTAATCCGTCCATGAATCCATCCTCCTCGGGTACAACCAAGCCCATCGCCATGTTCCCCTCCCCCCACCGCCAGTCCGGCGCGCCGCAGCAGCAGCCGCCGCCCCTCTCCCGCTACGGCTCGGCGCCGGGCTCGCTCCTCACCAGCCTCGCCGACTCCGTCGTCGGCGCAGCCGACTACCACCACCACCACCACCACGGCGGCGGATCCGAGGGTTTCATGGGGAGGTTCTTCTCCGGGGAGTCGTCGTCGCTGACCTCCGAGTCGAGCTGCAAGGCCTCCGCCTCCGCCGCCGCCGCCGCCGCGTCGCCGCCGGATCTCGAGCCGTTTAGGGCTAAGGAATCGGGGCCGCAGAGATCGTACGGTGCGATCGAGATCTCGCTGGGGGATCTGACGGGTGCCGGGAATTCGAAGGGAGGAGGAGGAGGTGATGGTGGCAGTGTTGGTGGTGGGAATCCGCTCGTGCGGCACAGTAGCTCCCCCGCCGGCTTCTTCTCTCAGCTCATGGGCGAGAACGGTGAGGTCCCTTTTCGTCTTTTTGACATCTTCGTCTCTCTCTCTCTCTCTCTCTTGCTTCCTCTATATAATTATTATAATTAGTATTTATTTTCCTCATTTCTGAGTGTTTTGATACTTTACACAGCAAGAGAAGAAACTCTATATAAAAGAGTGAAATCATGAGACTTTCCAAGCCTCATGACATAAATACCCCTAAATTTCCTCCTATCTCCAACTCGTGCAATTATTCCGCAAGTAAATACTCTTCTTACTTACTTATGAATAGAATTGCATTTTACCCCATGCATTCTTCACTATTTGCACACAGTGTTTTAGTATATAGCATTGGAAATGAACATTTCGCTATCTGGACTACTGAATGTTATCTTGCTCATTCTATCAAAAGTACAAGGTTTATTTTTGCAAATAACGGAAGTACAGGTTTCAAGGTAGGGTGTTATATGCAAAATTCCCTATTTCGTAATATATATATATATAGAGAGCCTTTTCTTCAACCAGAAGCGAGACGAGCCTCGAGCTTGAGCATCGAAAACGAGATTCAGATATATATATATATCCATTATATTTTTTTAATATAAATATATTTATTAGTTTCCGAACTTAAACCAGCAGTTGAGGGGAAAACTATGGCTGGGTGGCGGCGGTTTTCCGCCCGATCGCGAGGGAGCAGTTAACTGTACCTGTTGATGTAAAATGACCAAAATGCCCTCGCCTTCTGTAACGAGATATGTTGATTGGGGCGACCGTTAGATCGTTGTCGGATTTAATGACTGATTTGGAAAGGTATGATGGCCCAATGAATTGGGTGTAGTACCGCAGGTGAGCTGTTCCAGGGAAAGGATTTGTACATGTCTAGATTCAGCCGGATGCTCCGTTTCTGCCCTAATCGCCATCATCCATTATTCCCATCGTTGAATTCTTGATGTGGATGTTTTTGGGGTCGTTGAGGCATTTTAGCCCCACACTTGTTTGGTTTTAATTTTTCTGGCATGATAAATGCACATGTACTGGACTGAAGTTCTGTACGATCTAAAATTAGATCATGTGATTAGAGAGAGAGAGAGAGAGAGAGAGAGAGAGAGAGAGAGAGAGGACTGGAGTTTGTTTGGGAGCATCCACAGATCACAATTTAACTACTAAACTAGGATTTGACATAGTAACATCAGGATAGAGGGAACCATCGCTTGCTTAATTTGTAAAAAATTATTACCGCCGTTTGAGCCATGGGATGATTAAAATCCAATCCCAAGGCAGAGGGGGGAAGTACTCTCAACATAAAGTTTGTTGTGTAACTATATATATTCTTGAGCTGGAATAGAAATTTATGTTGACTCTGGAAAATTTTTAACAATTTTACTAGTCTTGTTGTGCTCGGGGAGCTAGTAGTATGATAAATAATCTCGATGTGTAGAAAGATAAAGTACTCTCTCTTTATTTCATCTCGACTCTAGATGACATGTTATGAATCTTGAGATGCATTTAGTAACTGTTAAAGTGTTAAATCACTTTTATTCGACTTAACGTGAAATTTGTAAATGAATCATTTGAATGAGTCCTCATCTACCTGTTGTGGGTCAACTACTCCTTCCCCTTCTTCGAACTTTGATTCGTATTTTCAATATAATTAGTTCACTTGCAGTATTCCATTATTTACTTAATTTCTTGCCTATATGAGGTTCTGTGGTTTGACATGGCTGCGCTACTGGAGCACTTGATGAAATTATAGTATTAAGTGTTCATGGTTAATTACGGTGCCCTTTTAGACTTACTTGGAAGAAGTATAATATTAAGGTCCACATGCTATTTTCTAATTATGGTACAGAAGTTGATTGCATGTCTCATGCAATATGATGGTGACAGTCATCTAATATTCAACAGGTTTTCCAGTTACAAGAGACCCTGGGAACTATTCTAGAGCAGGACCTGATGGTGTTCATGCAATGGCTAATAGAAGGTTGAAGTCCCAGTTAAGCTTCTCGAGACAAAGCACTCTTTCTCAAATCTCTGAGATTGACATCTCAGAAATGGGAAATAGTATAGGTGGCAGCAGTCACTCTGATGAGGTAGCTGGGAAAGTTGGGCATTCCTACATTTCCAGTGGATTCTCCCTTGGCTCATGGGACGACACCAACTCAATCATGTTTTCTGCACCTTCAAGCAAACGGGCCAAGGACAACAATGAGGAAATCATTGCTAGTCTTAGCAACATTGAGTCTCAGGTAACTTCGTTGCTGAAGCTTACCTGAGAAAAAATCTTTAAAGCTTTAGATGTACGTTCCTCTACTTTGTCCACTATTATTCCAGAAAAGGGATCTGAATTATGCTATCTATAGAAAATCTAGGTGCCAGGTAAGTTTAATTGTAGTAGATAAGAAAATCTAGGTGCCAAGTAAGTTTAATTGTAGTAGATTATCCACTTTGTCCGGCACCTGCATAAGTAAAATTTTCTTTAAAATTTGTTTGCTTCCAGCTTGGGTAAGTTCAGAACAGCATTTAGCTCCTTACTAGTTCCTAGAACTACTTAGTCATCATCTATCTGATCCAAGTTGCACTTCACTAATGTAGTTCAATGATTGTTTTCACTCTAGAGTCTAACTAAACTATCGGGCTTTGTCACGTCGACCTTTTCAGTTCAGTCTACCAAGGACAGCACTAGAGATGGCGACAGTAGAGAAGTATCTCCAGATCCAACAAGACCAGGTCCCATTCAAAGTACGAGCGAAGCGTGGATGTGCCACACACCCCAGGAGTATCGCTGAGAGGGTATGTTTCAAACTAATTTAGATATCATTAATTAAGCAGTTGTCCACAAGTATAGCTCGTTTTTTAGTGTAGAGGGCAAATTTTGTCATGGGGTATTCTGGCTTAATAAATATCCAGGTAATTTGTTTCCGAAAGCAATAGTATCCAATTTAGATCTATTATGTCTATGTAGATTGTTATAGTGTTACTTTTTTTCATGCTATGTAAATCAGCAGTAACTTCTCTGGGCTAACTTCTTTTCATACACCATTCCAGGAGAGAAGAACAAGAATAAGTGAGAAGTTAAGAAAGCTACAAGAGCTTGTGCCAAATATGGACAAGGTAATAAAGTTTTATACAGTATCTATATAGTACATTAAGCAGGTGGTTAATGTTTACGCCATTTCCAATTGTCCAGTTCCTCAATCTCTATCTTTATTGCCCTATTTCATAGATCTATCTATCCAATCCATTTTTGTTTATTCGAGTCCGTTTATAGAAACTCTATACATATGATTAAGTTGGATGTGTATAGAAAAGATAGTTGCACCTCTGGTTAGGACATACTTCCTATAGTTTTTTCCTCTGATTTTTTCCTCAGTCCAAGCAAAAACACCTTGTTATGTTCATGAGTTAGAGTAATTACTAATGCTTTCATTGTTATTTAACAGCAAACAAGCACCGCAGACATGTTGGATTTGGCAGTTCAGCATATCAAGGGTCTGCAGAGCCAGGTGCAGGTGTGTACCATGTTGCACCAACTCTTCATAGGAAATTGATTCTTGTGCATGCTTCTTCACTCATAATGACTAAATAGCATCTGTGTTCAGATCTCTGAGCTATGATTTAATGACCGAAAAGAAAAGGCAGTTCTGAACATCAGTTTGTAATATTATTTCCTTAACTTGCCTTGACCTTTAACAGTAAACTGATCTCCGATGAAGCTAAAGTAGAACGTCATATACCTTTCTTGTTAAATATGAAACACAAGATACTTATTTGGACATTTTCCTTTTATTGCACTGGGAAAAATGCATGCATTTTATTAAAAAAAAAACAGAGAACTGCTGATACATATGGAAAAGTAACTGAATGTCGAGTTCTTCTATTCAATTCCTCAGGGTCCCTAACTCGAAGGATGTCGCAACAACTCCAATACTTTTGTAGCCTAGTAGCTTGTACATCTATTTGAAGAAATATATTTTTCTTAGGTTTATATATTTTGCTCAAAAATTTATCAGTTAAAGAGTTGTAGTGTAATGCTTTGTCACTGTGAAAGTTTTACATCGTATTGATATGTGCTCCATTATGCAGATTCTTGCACAAGAAAGAGAGAATTGCACCTGCGGGAGCAAGCAAGATAAGAACTGAGTGCTGACCTTCATAACGATCTGTCGATGATTTGCTTATGTCACAGAGGGAGGTACTAGAATATGTATAAGGAGCTCACTATTTATATTCTTCCGTCTCCTCAATCTTAAGCAGTTTGCAGGAAAAATAATGGAGAGAATGCTTATCTTAATTAATTTTTATATCCGAAAAGGAACAACATAATAGGGATTGACAATTCTCAACGATGCAAAGAACTTGAGATTGTAGGAAGTTGATTCAGAACCAGAGGCGTCCTGTTGTATCAAAGACTGCTTCGTAGACTTGGTTTAATTTTAGCCACTTACTGTAGAAAAATGTGGCTATTCATCATTATATTCTGTCACTAGACAATGCAGTAATCTTCTTTCTTTCCTTTTCGCTTCTTTTCTTCTCTGAATTCTTTTCATCTCCTTTTGTTACATCTGAATAAATGAGCACGAAGTACGACTATCACCACTTCCTCGTAGAAAGTAGTTATATATATGGCAGGAAGAAAAAAAAGATTACTTAATCTGCGTAATGGTAGACTACAAACTTTATGTTGAAGCTTTAAAGAAAGCCATTCAGTACATTTTGGAATCCTAGAAAGTCTATCCTGAGGAAAAGTAAGGTTGATGTATTGCGGATTTGCGGGTTTTAAATGTTCAAAATAATGAAGCATCGCAGGGCAAGTATTAATCCTCAGATGGCACATCGTTACTTCAATTTATGGGTACGTATACATCAACTATTATATTTCTAGTAAAAGAGTCTCGGACTTTAACATCTAACAAAGTATACAAATAAGAAGGACAATATGTTCTAATGGACTGTCTTAATTAATATTTAAAAACTAGAATCCAGAGCTATATCTAGTATTTTTCCTTTAAAAATAAATTCAAGCACAAGTTTAATTTTACTGCCAGGAGGATCAAGGATACAAGAAATAAGTGTAACATTTATTTCAGCAATATTTCTCCTCGAGAAATGCAATTAATCAATACTGAGAATCTTCACTCAGCTTCTTACCTTTTAAATTAAAAGGAGAGCTCTAATATACAACCAAACACTCCAAAATGATACATTAATACAATCTCACCTCCATTTGGGCTTATGAACCAAGGGTCCGAGGCCAACTTCAAATACAAGGATCAATCAAGTAGAAGTGCTCCGTTCTCACCACCTATATCACCTCAACTGGACAAAACCGAGCTATTTCTCTTTATTAATGTTATAGCACTATAGTAACCTGTCCATCGCCTTCAAATCTATTTCACAACTCACAAGTCTCTTCAATTAGTATCAGCTCTTCATGCCCGGATCTTACCAAGCTTGCCTGATACTGCCTTCATCCTGGGCCGTTCATCAGGATCAGCTCTGGTGCATGCTAGTGCTACATGTAACACCAAGATCACATCCTTCTCGGCACGTGCCTCCCGGAGAATTCCCGCCTCAACCATTTCCGACAATGGACTCGACACGTCGAAACCCTTCCTGACCCTCTTTACTAGTTCCGGCTCATGATCGCCGGACGACGAGGACGTCGGCAAGGGGGATGAGGGCTGTGGTGACTTTCCTGTAACAAGTTGTAGCAGTACTACACCAAAGGAGTAGACATCAGACTTCTGGGTGAGCCGGCTTCCGGTAGGATGGGCCTCAGGGGCCCAGTAGCTGTTGGGCCTAACTGGACCGGGTTTGATGTAAGGAAGTGCGATGAGGCCTGTAGGGACTGTAGACGACGCGGCGGCGGCGGCATCAGAGTTGCCGGCGATACTGATGAGGCGGTTAAGGCCGAGGTCGGCGATGTACGGGTTGTAGTCGCCGTCGAGCAGGATGTTCGACGGGTTGACATCGCCATGCACGAACTTCTTCGGGCTGTAATCGTGGATGTAGGCCAGACCACGGGCTGCGCCTTTGGCTATCTTTAGGCGGATTGACCAGGACAGCGGTGGTTGACCGGATCGCCCTGCAAGTCAAATCAATAATTATATCATCATGATCATTCGCGGGACTTATCCCAGTATTTGTATCTTTGATCTTATCTTCCAACAGAGGATTCAGTCATCACATGCAAGTTTTATGTTTATGATATCAAAGTTTGCAGTCTAGTCTTGTATATCATTTGGAATTTCGGATTCACTTTAAACTATTTATTCTAAATGAACGACAAACGAAATACTCCGACTGAAACACCGTGCTGCTTTAGATTGAGATCAATCTGAAACCAAATAGGGTAAGTTCATACTAGCATTTAGATATTGCCAGACTCTCACATAACGATGCCCTTTGTTTATATATATATATATATATTCTTTATAAAATATTCTAAGTAATTTAAAAGCGTCTTCTTCTTCTTTTCTTTTTCATATTTTTTTTATAGAAAAAAAGCATCTTAGAATTCGTCAAAGAATATGAAAAGTTGAATAGAAAACACTAAAAGTAAGGGAAAATAAATAAATACATACACAAAAACTGAAATTAAGAATCATGGTATCTTGGCAAGTAAGTAACATTTGAGAGGTCTATATCCACTTTAACATCCTTTTTCCCTAAAATGCAATTGAGTACATGCTGCCGCGTGTACCCCTGTTCTTAAGCAGCTCTACAAGATTAGGAACTCTCATATCATACGGTATTAATAATTAGCATGATTTCCTAAATCCTAAAAAGCCGGCCTAATTTTGGGGTCCGACAGTCCATGCTACACTTCAAAATAACGCAGCCAAACGTCATTATATCTTGTAGGGTAGCTCTGCCTCCTTTTCCTCGTTTTACCACCCCCCCACGGGTCTTTATCGTACTCGAACACGAGCTAGTTTATATTCAACTCGTTTGGTTTATTTAGTTTGACCAGCCAAATCAAGTTCACTTAGAGCTCGTTTAAAGTTCGACTCAATTAGCTCACTTGTAATTTATCTCTAATAGCTTGTTTTAAGCTCCTTTAGAACTAATAAACTTAAGGAATTAAAAACCCAACTATTAGATTTTGTGTCAATTGTAGATAGCATCGTAATAATACTACTTATTAGAGTTTTTGACCAAACTAGACCTCTTTTTCATTTTTTTATATCAAAATAGACTATCTCTTAAATTTATACTAGTCAAATTCACGATAGCTTTAATAAAAACGTTAAACTAATTAGTGTTTTTAAAAATGTTAATTAGCTCAGTATTTTTATCACTAGGCAAATTTTTTTCTTAACTGATAAAAAGTTAAATTAAAAAAATTTATATACATAAAATATTGATCAGTTCAGCGTTTAGAATCAGACAAAAACACTAAAATGATTAGTATTTTAATTACAGATACAATAAATTAGAACCTTTAAGGAATAGTTTATTTCGGTAAAAATATATTGTAACATGCTAGTTTGGTCAAAAATTCCTATATTGTAGACCTAATTTGAATTTTTCATAGATAATGGAGGGATAGTAAAATTAATTGTTAAAATGTTTCGTATAACTATCCGGGATATGGATAAGAATCCTAGGATAAAAGAGAGAGACTATAATTTATACTAACCTCGAAGAGCTGTGGCGAGATTCCCATTGGAAACGAAATCCGTGATAAGGAGCTTCTCCTCCCGGGCCCAGTAGTACGCCCTCAACCTCACCACATTCCGATGCCGCACCTTCCCGATCGCCTTTGCCTCCGCCGCGAACGCCTTCCTCCCCCTCCGCCCTCCTCCTCCGCCTCCCCCGATCCTCCTAACCGCCACCTGCATTCCGTTTGCTATTACCACCTTGTACACGATCCCCTTTCCCCCTCCTCGCCCCAGCACGTACGCCGACGACCCGAACAACTCCTCCAATTCCACCTCGAAACCCTCGCCGTCGATCGTTACCAAAACCCCTTCTTCTTCTTCCTCCTCTTCTTCTTCCTCTTCCTCCTCCTCCTCCTCCGATCCCTTCTCTTTATCTCTTCGCTTCCACCTCCAATAGACGCATATGATGATGGTCCCCACCATCGCCATCCCTACGGCGTCCGCCGCCGCGATCAGCGCGATCTCGCGGGCGCCAATCCCCTTCTTCCTATTCGTCTTCTTCTTCCTCTCCGCCGCCGGCGCCGGGGAGGTTTTGGCGCCGGAGAGGTTGTTGTGCCGGAGGGTCTCCCCCGAGAAGCGGTTGTAGGAGAGGTTTAGGATTAGGTTTCCGGCGAGGGACTCGAGGTCCGCGGGGACGGATCCGTTGAATCGGTTGGAGGAGAGGTCGAGTACCTCGAGGCTGGTCATCTCCGGCCATATCCCGGCCGGGATCTCGCCGGAGAACCGGTTCTCGGAGAGGTCGAGCCGCCGGAGGCTGCGGCACTCGCGGAGGTCTTGGGGGAGGCTGCCGGAGAGGTGGTTCCTGGAGAGGTCGAGTAACCTGAGGCTGGGCAAGCGGAAGATGACGGCGGGGATTGGGCCATAGAGTCGGTTGCCGTGGAGGACGAGGCGGCGGAGGAAGAGCAGGCGGCCGACCTCCCAGGGAATGTACCCGGAGAGGTTCTTGTTCACGACGGCGACGCCGATGACGCGCGGGACGGTCACGCCGCTGATCGCCGCCGGGCAGACGACGCCCGGCCAGCGGCACGGCTCGGCATCGCGATCCGTCCAGGCGGAGAGGGCGGAAGAGGGGTCGGCGACGACGGCGGATTTGAAAGCGAGGAGCGAGAGTCCGTCGGGCGAGACTGCAAGGGTTCGCCGGACGCCGCCAAATTGCGAGGAGATAAGGTGAAGGATAGATAGGAGGAGTATATAGAGCTTTCTCATGCTACTTGATATATATATATATATAGAGAGAGAGAGAGAGAGAGAGAGAGAGAAGTAAGAGAGCTATGAGAATGGTGGGAAGAGAGGGAGTTATGTTGTGAGAGTATTTAAGAGAGAGGCATAGTGCCTTTTGAGTTTCTATGCTTCAATTGGTAGCAATGAATTGAGAGGCTACTATGTGAGGGTTTTAAGTGTGTGTGTGAGAGAGAGTGGAGAGAGTGGAAGTATGAGAGGTGGGAGTTCATGGGTAGTTAGAGCTTTGTATTGGAGGGAAGTGAGGTGGAAGTGGAATTTGGCAACAAGTGGGTCCCTTTGTTAGGAAGAGGAGTACAAGGAAAGCAAAGACGGAAATGGGGGGTATAAAGTAAGGAGAAGTGGACATGCTGTTTGTTTCTTTGTAATTAGGAAGAGATAAAAGGGAGAGGAATGTAAGGTAGAAAGGTAGTTAGGTTGAGTTTTTTATGATGCGGCAAGGAAGTGGAGTTTCTGAATTATGTCCGCACTCTTCTAAACTTGATATTACGTAGTAAACTTGCATTACCAAAAGAAAGGGTACAAAATTAACATCAGTAAAGCTTAAAAGATTCCGAGGAGCCTAAGTAACCCAAATCGGAGAGAATTCTGAGTCTCGTATATATATATATATATATATATATATATATATATATATATATATATATATATATATCTATATATATATATATATAATTAATGCTCAAGTTAGTAATTTTATTTAAGATTAAATATATTTAAAAAAAATTTAAATTAGTTCTTATATTTATGACTAGAGTAGAACAGTTAAATTTTTTATTTTGTGAACTTATATATGGGATAATGTTATAAAACATTATTAAGCGATCATTCATATTTGAAACCCTTTCTATTTCTTAAGAATTTAGAAAGCGGATTCTCTTTGTTATGACCAACTTCTACTTGAACAAATAGGTTGTACGAATCTCTTGCAACATGAGCAGTGGAGGATCCGGCACCACCTGAGGAAGCTTTCTAAGAAGCAGCAAGGAAGCAGGAGAGGGCGAAGAAGGTTGCCTTGATAAGTTGCTCATCTCATCATGTGTAAGGGAGTCAGATGGTTGGTTGATGGAGAGTACTCAAGAGGCCAAGGGAGCTGGATCCCTCGTCGCTACCTCTAAAAGCCGGACGGACTGGTTGCTTGGAGTTTCCCCAAGAATATTATTTCGATCACCAGAAGCAACCAAGAAGGCAGCAGAGGGTGTTTCAAAGCGAAGGGACATAGTGGAACGGAAACGTACAGTCGTCAAGAGACTTTGTTATGAAATGCTTACCAACATAATGAGAAGGTCAGTGGGAGGTGAGTGGAGAGAGAGAGAGAGGATAAGAAAATCAACACAACATCTTTTTTTTTTTACTTCCCCTTTCATAATTTTTTTTTAAAGATAAATGTAAATTAAGTGTGCCTATAATTTATTTAATTGTTTAATTATATAATGTAATGATTACTTTAAATAATTTGTATTTGGTTGTAAAATATATTTTTATGAGTAAGTATTTCTTACACACGAAATAAGTCTGGAATGATATTTAACATTTTGGTTGTGGATCCGAAACTAATCGGTTAACTATTGTAATTTTGGTCAATTTGGTCTTTATATTATTTTTCTAAAACTTTTTAAATACCTAAAATATAAAAGAAAGTGGGAAAGATTGAGGTAAAATTAAGAAGCACAAGCTCGAGCTCAAGCTCGGCTCGGTTTGGCTTGAGCTAAGCCTAGCTTGAGCTTTTCTTTAAGGCTTGATTTGAATTTTGAGTTCAGCTTAAGCTAAAGTCGGCTCACTCAAATTCAACTTAAATATAATGTTTGTAATAATATATATTACATATACATATATTTATAATCATTAGATTTTTAATCGAATGGCTACTATGTATCTAACCTTAACTCTAAATCTAATAAAATTCTCACCAACAAATCCAACCTTTTTCTTCTCCTCTTCATCTTTCTCCTCCATCAACCATGATGATCTACTCCTTCGATCGACCATCTTCTCAACTACTGATCCCCCTAGTTTAGTAGGGTCGGCCATCTCTCTTAAAACCTACTCGTCGGCTAGCTCCTCTCTTCTAATGCGTTAATCTCTCTTTTTCTTTCGCGCTGACCATCTTCTACCCCTTATTCTTTTCTAAATCACAAATTTACCCCGTGACATCATCATCTTTATTATCCCTTTCGCTCCAATAATCTACATCATATCAGTTTCACCGCTTCCACTACCTAACCCTCCACCGTCACTTCAAATAAATCACTTTAGCTCAGCATACAATAATTATATTTAGAAATTTTCAACGGCAATTATACAAAGAAATTTCAATATTTTTTTCTATACTATTAACTTAGCCAACTTTAGGTTAAAATGTAATTTATGATTCTTTTTAAGGAATAAAAAGCAGAAGATATTAGTCTAAGATCTAGACAACATATAACCCATGATAATCACATAATTAACGATGTTATTTATGTAAACAAAATTTTACTTAGACCGTTTGACTATTATCTTTTTTCACATACACCCTTTAATTCTTTTTGCCCCCAAACATCGTCGGAAAAGAAAAAAAAAGATAAATTACCCTTTTTATATTAATATATATTTTTTAAGCTCTTTTTTCATACCCTTCATATCTATCTATCTATCTTTCTAAGATAGAGATCTAACGGTTGACATACTTAAGGATATAATATAAATACTAAAAATTTAACTGTTATAACCGGTTAATATATGATTATTTATATACCTTTCTAAAATTAATATATATATATATATATATACACACACCCTTGTCGATAGGGCTGTCAAAATAATCAAGCTAGCTTGAGCTCGGCTCGAGTTCGACTCGATAATGTTCGATTAAGCTCGGCTCAAAAATAGGCTGAGCCGAGCTTGATCATTAAATATAGGCTCGAAATTAAATTCAAGCCAAGCTTGACCCTGAGCCAGCTCGATAAGGCTCGAATATATATATATATATATATATATATATATATATATATATATATATATAATATAATATAATATAAGTAATATCAAACTAATATGAATCATTAGATCAAAACCCTTTCACCCATTTAAAATTTCAGTCATTATTTTATGACACAATTATCTTTATTGTTTGTAATTTATATTTTGCTTGCTTGTAGTTTTTTGACACAATTATCTTTGTTAATTGTAATTTATATTTTGGTAATATTTATATTTTTATAGTTGAATTAGGTTTTATTCAAGCCTAAATTAATTCAAACTTGCTCAAGCTTGAAAATGATTTGAAATTGATAAGACTTGAAATTGCTAATGAGCAGCTCATTTAAGCTTGTTTAAGCTCGAAATTGGCTCGCGTTTGAAATTGGCTCAAATTGAAATTATTTCAATTCAAGCTTGATCACAAAGATAGACTCGAAATTAATTTCAATCCAAGCTTGATTAGAGCCAGGCTCGATCAAGCTCGGCTCGTTTACACCCCTACTTGTCAATGACTATGTAATGAGTTCTTGTGAACGTAGACCCTCAATTTTTTTTTCATTTGTCTATATCCTTTTAGATATCATATTTATAGTATACCCTTCACATTATATTTTGATGATTATATTATCTTAGTAATTTATAAATAAAAAATATATACTTTTAACTGAGAGTATTACATATATTTGAATAAGGATATTGATATCTTCTTATAGTTAACTTGAACTTGAATTAAATTCTATCTTACTATTATGTTTTAATTACTTACCCATATCTCTCATTAATTTAAGATTAACTTAAACTAAAATTTTGATAATAAATAGAGATAGAGATAGAGATAGAGATAAAGAAACATATTTAAATTATAAATTATCTTCTACAATCAAGGGCTAATCATATATATCATATTTAGACCTATAAGGAAGAAAAATATAACCAAAACTAATTTATGGGTTCTATGTAGGGGTGAAAACGGGTTGGATTAACTCCGACCCGACCCGCTATCCGACCCAACTCGGATCGGATTCGGATAAAAAATTTCTATCCGATTCAGATTCGAATACGGATAGAATTTTTGAAAAAAATTCGGATACGGATTCGGATACGGGTCGGATATATTTTTCGGATTCGGATACGGATATCGGATATCCGTTTATCCGCATATTTTTTAAATGATTTACAGTTTTTAGTTTGCTTATTTAAATAGTAAATATTAATATTATTACTAATAATACATTATCTATTATTTATAGAGATTAATTTCTCTAATTTTATATATTTGACATACAAAGAAATTATTTGTTGTAAACTCTTAATAATTTTGTGTTAATTATATTTAAATAAAATATTATACTTATTTTAATTTTAATTAATATCCGTTTAAGATCCGATCATTTATCCGAAAATTATCCGTTTATTTAGGATATGATTTTAAATTTTGTTATCCATTCAATATCCGTATCCGAATCCGAACTAAAAATACGGATCCGGATATGGATTGAGTACTATCAGATCCAATCCGTTTTCACCCCCTAGTTCTATGTGTTAAAAAAATAATAATATTACTATATATATATATATATATATATGAAAGCAATAGTTCAGTAGATGTAAGAGAAACTATTCCTTCATAAAAGTTCCTCAAATATAAGATCTGCTTCACTGAAACAAAGAGAGTTGGAACGAAAGCGAAGAGACTTGCACAGAAAAAGATGCGATATGACGGTGGCCCCCGGCGACGAGTAGATAGAGTTGGAGTTTACCGATAAAGAATCCAGTAAGATGTTTAGATCAATCACTTTCATTCGCATGTATCCTGTTTGTTCTCTGACGTTACTCTTTTGGAGCTTTTCGCCTGCAATTATGACTCTAATGATCTTCTCTAGCTAATGCTTGTATGGTCCCAAACTCCCCAACTGCAAGGGCTCGTCTACATGCAGATGCTATCGTTGCTTTCTCACTGTTAGATCTTATGTGCAATGGACATTGCATGTGAGAGAGTTGGTGTGATGCAGGGATTGCATGCACTTGTGGTTACCACTGCACTGCAGGAATTTAAGTAACTTCTTTTTGGAAACATCTCAAAGATTCAGACCAAGTTGTAATCGGTACATTTTCTATTTATTTTTGCAAATTTTTAAGAGAGTTTCAATGATCACATTTAAAATTACGTATGGTATATATTAGTATACTGACATTTAATATGATAGAGATTAATTATGCATCGACAAATTGAAGGGGGGGGGGGGGAGACAACTACTGTGGCACTAGTAACTAGTTGCCGATGAAAATACCCAAATTCTGCTGTCATGAAAGATATCCAAAGATTGTTGCGTAATTGCAGAGGCAAGTGTTGGTGTTCGTTTCTTGTCTTTCCTATTTCTTGATTGCGTTGTTTTGTGGAGCTCCACAGTTCTCAGTTTGAAGAACTTTTTTTTATGTTGTTCAGAAAGATTGCAGATTTGTCAGGATAGAAGCACAGCAAATGAAGAATAGAGAGGTCTTGGTGTGCATGAATGGAAGCATCCAAAACAAATAACTTGTAAGTAGAATTCCCTTGTGTTTCTGAAGAAGAGCAGAGAGGGAAAAATGGAGATGATTTTTTTTTTAATTTTTTTTTATTAAAAGTAACTCATTAGGGATTTTTTGGACCCTAATGTTAGCGTATCACAGTGATCATATATTAAATATTCTTACTGAGATAATAGTTTGAATATCTATTGGGATAAATGTAGAATTAAAGAATATAAAAATTAGTAGGAAGAATTGAAACAAAAGTTATTTAATTATGAGGGTAAAACCACAAGGGTAATTTAGAAATTTTAAAAATATCGCATTGAATAAAATTGAGTATTTCTTTACGGATTCTTATAAGGTGAGGTCAGTTAGAATTAATCCAATGTGTTTGACTTTCTATGTTATTTATAGAGAATTTTATAAATTATATCTTATATTTTATCTATTATGTGTTTCGCACTTTATCTTTAAAAATTTTATATTCCGTTCCTTTTTTTTATAACTTTTATTTAATATCCTAATATTATTTTAATTAACTAATAATAATTAAATTACTAAAATACCCCTCATCTCTCTACTCTCCTTCATTTTTCTTCCGCAACCATCTCCTCCCATGGTCCCCGCCCCAATCACCATCTTCGTCTTTCCCCCTCTTTCTCCTCTTCTTTTTACCTCTCCGCTTTACTAATATGAAGAGGTTGATGAGAGAGAATGAGACGATAAAAGAGATAGGAGTAATTTAAATAATTTATAAAATATTTAGTATGTTATAAGAGTATACTCTTTTGCCGGTACCTTTCATATTAATCTAGGGTGTTAAATAAAAATTATTTAAAAAAATAATCAAGTTACAAAATCCCAAAAACGAGATACTAAGTAAAATATAAAGTACTATTAAAAATATTCTATTTTTATATATATATAAAAGATAGTGTTAACAATAAACCCACATGGGAGGAGTTATTTTAGAAAATTTCCTGAAAAAACAATCCCTGAATATACTTTTATTATGCTCTCCCTCCTCTCACACTTTACAATAACAAAATCATCTCAATGACATTTTTCTTTGAGAGTATTCATCACTTTGAATGAACCAAAGATGGTGTGTTGAAAATACCTATAAGGTGGAAATTTGCAAATATGCTAAACAGAAGAAAGGAAACTGAATAAAATGAACCTTAAATCATTGTCAAAAAGACCTGGTGACTTAAGTCATCAAAACACTGTCAGAATATACTTTTACCAACAAAGTAGCAGTACCTCATCTAACATATTAAAGATGCTCTCCAATCAAAGAGGACATGTCCACCATACTAGTCCAATATATCACATGATTGATAACCCAAACCTTAAGCAATTGCCATTTGCTAAGCATACATAATGTTCTTTAATAGCACCAATACAAATCAAGAAGATCCTTTTCTTCAAACTATTGAGAATAAAATGTCCTCAAAACACTTCATTCTTGGATGCTTCAAATCATCATGTCCATGATTAGTGCAGATCATCAACTCAAATATCATGCTAAAACATTAAGTCTTCCCCATTAAGGGAAATCTGAATAAACACATGGAAAGCATTAAGCTATAAAACTTTCAGCATTTAAATTGCAAAATTTTGTACTCTCATCAATCTCCTAAACAGAAATGTGTCAGAGCTGCAGTTCACTGATTTGAATGAATAATTAACAAGGCAGTGTCATTTTGATCAAGTTATTTACTCTACACCTCTGCCAGGACATTTAGGCTACATGAAAAAACCAAGCCATTATGTCTCAAACAAGAATAATCTCTTGGGTGAGCCAAATGCAATTACAGACTTCTAAATTAGTAACATAAGCAGATGTAAAGATCTCATGCTCATGGAATGTGAGATGACATGAATTATAACTACCATTGTATCAAAATGGCTTCAAAATATGAAAGCATTTTCAAAGAGAGAAAAAGAACAAATCAGCAAATTCACAGTCAATGTTGGATCCGGATAGGCTAAAATTCTCTAGCTACAACTTATTAGCAGTAGAATGAGCCCTCAAGCTGGTGGAGCTTCAGCCATTTCCTATTCAACAGTAGCCAACTGAACTGGGTAATACTTGTAGTGCAGCTCACCAACATCATCACCAGAGAGCTTCTTCCATCGATCAGGTCTAACATAATATACTGCAAGGAAGAAATGATAGACAGCATAAGCAGTGTCGACCCTACCATTATCTATATACCAACCGTGACATTGATCAGTAAGGCCTTTAATAGTGTTGCGCAGACTTTCAATGAAACTTTCAAGAGCCAGGTCAGGAATAGGAAAAGCTGATAGAAATTTATCAAGTTAGCTGAATCGACGTCACTAAAGGCACGCTTATCTTATTCTTCCACATAATCTTGTGTTGCATGTTGACTGTATTCCTGTTAATGAAGCAGTATGTAAAAGCACCACAGAAGTACATATAATGCAGGTGCAGCGGTACGTATACTGTTATATCATTCTGCAGTAATGCAGTACTGTCCTCCAGGGACATGGCATTCTTGAAGGTAACAAGGATGATGCAATTCAGAAAATGGCATGCCATACATAATATAGCCACAAGCAATTCAACCACAGGTTTATCTGAATAAGTGCTCTAACCATGATCAGCTATATAATGCAATCGTGTAAAATAATAAAATTCCATGCTAAGTTATGACAGGATTATCAAAAAGGTGATTTAAGAAGTTCACTCAAAGTTGGAATTAGAAAGACCACATACCACTGGCAACACCACCACTCGCTCCATCACGAAATGTTGCATGATAAATAGCACGGCGTGCTAGCTCAGCAGGTTCCTCAATTGACAAGTCAGGACGATAACTATAACCAAAAAAGAATGAATAAAATCCTACAACTGAACTTTCCAATCCATCATAAAAGAATGATGAAAAGGCTAATACCCATCGTCCAGGATGCCGTAAGCATATGGGGATCCAGACCCAACAGAAAAGTGGGTTCCTTTGAGCCTTCCTCCTTCACTGTCAGCATAGTACAGACCAGGCTCCTAAGAGAAAAAGGACAATCACAAGGGAGATAGTTGAAGTGAAACAAATAATCATCTGATAGTAGAAAACTACACACTTTCTCATCCCATCCAGCAATCATCGTCCCAACAGAGAGACCCATCCCACGATATGAATATAGTATATTAGCCAAAAGCTTGGAAGCACCTGTAACTGATATTATCCGCTTGTTTGACAATTCATGGAGCCGGCACTGAAAGTAGGAAAGCCAGAGAAAAATTCTTGCAGTTAATTTATAATTATATCTCTAAGATTTCTAAGAAACACAAATAACAGTGGATCCAAAGGGCATAAGGAGGGCCAGTAACATATGAATGCTTCAAGAAGCAAATGCATATCTAACCTTGACTCCCAAATTTTGATGCCAAAATTGACAGCCAGCAGCCCCTCCAGCCAGTGTGCCAAGCATATAAGGATTAATCTCGATTATTTTTTAACAGACTGAGAAGCTGCAGAAAAGAAAAATGGATTAATGATGCAGTAAGGGAGAAAAAGAGAGGACACAAATGCTCCAGCTAAATGCCGATTTGCAGATGAAGTGCCAATACTCATTCACTGCCATAGAAAAGCCACTTCTTAAAGCTGTAAAGTATATTCTTCCGTGCTGACACAGAAAACTCCTCCCCACTAGATTATTTTGGAACTTTACTTATAAATGTTCTTGTTGCAATTTTTTATTTTTTATTTTTATTTTTTGACAAAAGGCAAAGAGCCCTGTTTCCTGCTTGTTGCAGTTGAATGTGAAAAGATGCAATCTGATTGACTGATTCTAAGAATTAGTGCAACAACTACAAGCTATGTGAGTCGCCTGTTGAGAATAATAAATCTACAAAACTTTTGACAAAATAAAAACTTAATCACTAAGAAAGAAAAACTCAGTTAGGCACACTGGGAGAGTTCTTTACAATAAGAAACAAATTTTGCAGAAACAAATATACTCTAACAAATTTAACTTAAGATTGAACTCATCAAAGCAATTCAATAAATAGTGCTCCCTTATGCAGATTTGCTTTGGAATGGGATTTTACATATGTGTGTGCACGTGACTTGTGTGTACGTATGTATGTACATATTGGTGTGTGTGTGTGCATGCAACTTGTGTGTATGTGCATGCAACTTGTGTGTATGTAGGTATGTACATATGTATGCATGTGTTTATATATAAAATTTTCAGTCCAAAAAAGATGTGGTTAGCCATTAGCCTATAAATGGTACGAGTGCACTAAAAGAAGCATCAAGCTCCCCTCCTTTTCATTTTATGCATAATTTGATGTTTGGCTTCACAGAATTTTTCACCTTAGAAAAGGCATCTTACACATATTTTGTGGTCCTTGTATCCAATATTTTGCAATGGAGACACAAATAGTAATATACATGTTTTCTCGCCGTTAGGTCGCATACTTCAAAACAGTTCCCAGACTACTAAATTCATCAACATTTCTAGTTTTTTCAACACTTCATTCTTTTCTAATTCATCAGAAGGAGAAAATACCTCAGTAATACATTTCGAATGCAACCACTTCAAGTAGAAACCACATTCCCCTTTCTCATTCTCCTTATTTCCACATCCAATTTCCAACCTACGCAAATAAGATTTTACATCTACAACATGGCACGCTAAAAAGTCCCAAACCAGACATCTTATACACCCAAGAAACTTTCTAGGGTTTATATCTCATGTCCCTTATTCTAAACACCAATTAAAATTTTTACAAAAAAACTTATCAATAGTTGCGTCTCAGGTTAAACAAACAAGGCAAATCTTGATCAATAGTCCACTTATGACGTAATAAATCTTACATATATATCCTCCCATGCTAGCCCTAGAATCCGCAGCAACAACGACACCCTCGTTAAAAATGAATGCTAGCGGCGGCGTCCCCTTCGCCAGCTTCACCATCTGAACGGCGTCCTCCTGGAATCGATCAAACTGCTCCGAGGCAAAAATAAAAAGAAAAGGGAGAAAAATTACGCATCGTTTCGTCGACTTGTTCATCGCACAAAGATGAACCAAATCGAGAAGCTCCAAGATCCAAAATGGAGTTGGCTCACGTCGGAGCATGCCGGGAGATCGAAGGAACAGGAGGCTAAGAGGCCACCATCGACGGTGGGTAGCGTCGAGAGGGATCCGAAGCCGGTAGCGTCGAGCTTCATGGTATTGTCAAGACTTCGAAGAAAGAGCGAAAGCGAGACAACGAAATGGTAATATTGCCAACACCCGTACCGAGAGACTACGGAAGGAAGAGACTGAAATAGGTATAGGTGGAAACATATCGGGTGGTGGGAAATTCACATCCGCATCCGCCTCCGCATCCGCCTCTCTCTAGCGCGGACGTCTTTGGGAGACATTTGCATTTAAAACCCTGCATTTGAGCCTATTTGCGGTTTGCACCCTCTATTTTCAATATTTGCAAATGAAGTATGTGGATAAAACACCAGGTTAACACTAAAAAGATTTGAGCAGATAGCTTAGAAAAGATAATATTTAATCAACTTTATTACTTCTTTCTTCTTTTTCTTCTTTTTTTTTATTTATAATTTACACCATATATTTTTACTATTTATAAATTATATCCTATAATTTAACGAATATGTGCGAAAGACACATTTTTATTATCTATTACCTAAACTTAACTAAACATCTAACTTAAGTTAATAATACTAAGAAGATTATAAAAATGCCATCAATCAAGTTATATTTATCTAATATATATTAACTCAACCAAACTCAACTAAACTAACTCAGTTAAATCCAACCTATACTAAGGACATTTCAGTCATTTAGAAATAAAATATCTCGAATTAACGAAATATTCTCACGATGTGTTTAAATCTAATTCATGTATTTTCTATACTTATTCCTTATAGGACTTGATTTATAAATAGTAAAAGTATAGGATACAAATAGTAATTTCGTTAAAAGACAAGGTGTTATATACTTTTTTATAATTTTTTTTAGTTAATCCAAGATATTAGTTAAGTTTAGTTAATAGATATAACAAGAGAGACTCTATTTATAAATATTAAAAATAAAAGTATAAACCACAAACAGGTTAAAAGAAAGTAAATATAAATTTTCTTTTTTTAAGATTAAATATATTTTACCGTCACTTAATTTGGATTAAAATTATTTTATCTCTCTACACTTTTAACTACATTTTAAATATAAATATTGTTAAAGGATATGATAAAATGACTTAAATAATTATATTTCTACTAAATTAATATGCATTATATGAGAAAGTTTTTTAAGTGACTAAATGGTAAAAAGTTAAAGTTCAGAGGGTAAATTAAATTTTGTTCAAACTGATAATTAATTTTTAAATTAAAAATTGCTGAGTAGATAAAAAATTAGACCGTGGCAACTTAATCAGAAGGGTTCAATAGAGTAAAATTATTTTGGTCCAGAGGTGCACCTGACATGGCATTTGACGATCAAATAATTTCGGAACTTGTAATTCTCCCTCAGATGGCAAGAAGTACATGAAAATAAAATATATTTAACTTTTTTAAAATTTTTATTTTCAAATACATGCTGCCAAGAATAGCAATAAATTTAGAAGTTATATTTGTTTAATAAGGATATTAGATTTAAATAGGAATAATTCTTTTTTCATCGCTCCATGAGATAGTTAAGTGGCTTAGCTAATATATATATTTTTTAAATTATTTTTAGATTCCTTCGTTAGCTCTATTCACTTTCTCCCAACCCACGAACCATTTCTCCCACCTCTTCCTCGTGAAACCCTCTTCCTCCCCCTCATTGTCTTTCTACCCAAATCCTAGAAACAACCACCGATGACCTCCTTCCACTCTGACGCTGCCTTCTTTCTCTATCCATCCATGCCACAGTGTCCATCTCTAAGAGCGAGGCCCTTCGTCCACCATCTGGTGCCACGACCTCTCTGTCCACCATCTCCAAGTACTCCCTGGCAATCTCCTATCCACTGCCACTCTCATCATCACCAAGAACTCCCTAGTCAAGAAGGCTATCAAGGGCACCAAATAGGAAGCCTTTAAACCCCACTCTAAGGGTATGAACGCTTGGCTCTTCATCAAATCCGATAAAATCTCGCGGTTCTAACTGGAGAGGATCGTGATGACAGCCTAGGCAGCCGATTCATCAACAGTGTAGCATTTCTAGCACTTGTCGATGATCGACGAAAAGAGGGCCGATCGAGGTTGTGGCTATCATCGTAGGGATTTAGGGATAGAGATAGGGGTCTTTTGGGTGGTTAGTTTCTTAGATTTAATAGGTGTTTGGTGACGAGCGAATTCCTGGGTCAGGAGGTCTTGAAGAGAAAAATGATCCCTTAGATTTAGACGTGGTAAAGATAGGCTTTACGAGGCATTTGGAGAGAGAAATAGGAAAGATGAGAACAAAGGGAATGGAGAGGAAGGCAACGACAACATCGGGCTTAGAGAAAAGGGAGACAATGAGGATGATAATGGCAACAATAGACGCCATGTTCACGAGGAGAGGTTGATGGAGTTGAAGAGGAGGGGTATTTTCATCCACCTAAAATTTTTACTTGACTTGCATGTGATTTGCATATGCATATGAGAGTAAATTGTCATATATCTATCACGTGATTACCACGTGACATTTTATGGATAGAAATAGGTAACAAAATCTTAATAGAAAAGGTCAAGTATAATATTTTTGATAATTCAGTGGGTCAATGTATACCAAAAAAAAGTTTAAGAAGTCATTATGGAAATGAACAATAATTCATGGGTGAAAAGAAAATTATCACTTTTAAATATACAAATCAAATCATACATAATAGATAATAATAACATTGATCTAGTATCAAGTTCTTCATGTACGGATCTAAGGAGGAAAAAAAAAGAAAAAAAAAAGAGAAATATTGCGGAAAGAAAACGATTTTATTATTTAATAAAAAAGCGCCCACCGTGGGGCTCGAACCCACGACCACAAGGTTAAGAGCCTTGCGCTCTACCAACTGAGCTAGACGGGCTTTTCGAATACTTGCTAAAGATAACTTGGAATCTTCTAGAAAAAGTAACTAGATGGCTCCTCAATAACAGCTTAGTTACTCTGAGTCAGATCGAATCAACTTTAGTTTGAAAAATAAGACATATCATTAACTTTTTTTATAGAGAGTAATAATGTTATTATATTTAGTTATTCTATTCCTAAATCACGTATAAATTGATCAAATAGTGAACTAAAATTTGAGGATGAGATTAGTAATTCTAACGAGATTTTAAAGCATATAGATACCTTATTCCTCCTCCCCCTATGCTCCAGTTAAACACACCCTAAAAACTTAATTTGTTGAATGACAGTTAGTTTTATACTTTAATACGCAAAGACGCTCAAATTTATTGTATAGAAAATCGATTTATGCATTAGTCAGTCAGTAATCATCAAGCTGGTTTGCCCGAGTGGTTAAGGGGGAAGACTTAAGATCTTCTGCACATAAGTGCGCATGGGTTCGAACCCCATAGCCAGCATTTATATTGTAAGATTCTCTGAACTGTTTTTATGTGGATATTACATATGGTGTTTTCTTTTTCCTTCTAAAAAGACCACTTGCCTTTGAAAAACAAAATGCTCACTTAACACTTTACTGTTATTATTTTATTTTTATTTTAGAGGAAAGAAAAATAAGATAAAGAATAAAATAATCCATTTGATGTTTTTTATTAATACTTTTAAGGGGGTAAGATGTTTTCCATTGTTCATGGATAAATATGTACAAAAATAAAAGATGAGGAGGTGTCATGTGAAAATAGGGATCTTATATTATATCCCGACCTAGTATGAGTTAAGATGGTGGATAGATTGTAATGATTATATAGGTGGCGGAGTGAAAGACGGTGAAAGTGATGATGAAAATTGTGAATCTAAGAGTTAGAAGGAATTATGAGTGAGAAATGACTAACCCTAAAGAGTCTAGGGAGGACTAATAGTCAAAAGAGGGAGGACGACAATGACCTTAGTAGGTGATAACCTTAGCTTGAGAGAATGAGAAAGAATGGGATCGAGAGATGAGAGGTAGGAGATGGTTAAAAATGATCAAAATTAATTAATCCCTAATCCTGAATAACCTAATCAGACTAAAATCAACGTTCGGGCATTCAAATGCCTTATCTTATTAAAAGCTGCTCTCAGGATCAAGCGTTCCAATGTTGTTAGCTAGGTGATCGAATGTCTCGATGAAGGCTGCTATCGAATTTGGGCATTCGAATATCGCCGGTTAGGCGATCGAACATCTCAATAAAGATTGCTTGAGTTCGAGCGTTTGAATGTCATTGGCCTTAATTAAGATTGCTCTCGACTGACGGTGTAACCCCCCCCCCGCCCGACACGGCACGTGCACGCCCACACGGCATGCGCGACGCATGCGACAGGTC
The DNA here is from genome assembly GCF_048772165.1 of Typha angustifolia. NCBI lineage: Eukaryota > Viridiplantae > Streptophyta > Magnoliopsida > Poales > Typhaceae > Typha > Typha angustifolia. The sequence goes on from NC_133239.1 coordinate 4,765,953, forward strand.
GGGCGGGGCCCGTAACACACAGATACTCTCCTGTGTACATATAATCATGACATCATCAAATAAACCTGTTAACCTATCCATGATCACATAATCCATCACCAAATACATCATATTATCAACCAAATAAACTTGGTAACATATGAATATCCAAGTCCATAATAATATACACTAGACCACTACATAATCTGGTAGGACCCACACAGGCCACAACAAACCATCAAGATACAATTAAACAACTGTTACACAAGTACACTATGATTCGACCTGTATTATACAAATCATCGTCTAATACAAAAGAGTACAAATATCAAATACTGGTACAACTCAATTTCTATATAAACTATCATCTGTACCGTCTCACATCTATAGCTCACCTCATCATCACTCTAAAATATCTTCTCAAGATATCACAAGTCGCTATCACCGTACCACATATCTAAGGGGTTTGAAAAGAAATAAAAAGAGTCATGAGCTAAAGGCTCAGTGAATAGACCTTACCTCGAATCAGTGATGTCAAATAGAGAGTAAATCAAGTACTGGATAATATGAATCAGAAAGAGTATCATGTCATGAATGAGTAAATGAATGTGTCCTGAATACTACATAAATGAAATATAGATAACATGCCATAACTGATAAGAATACATAATCCTCGACAATGAATAAACAGATCACCACGTCATATGATCATCATAACTCTCTCTCAAATATGATATATAATGCATGCCGACCATGACAATGTTATGATATTAAATGCAATCATATATGATGTATATTGATCACTCAATAATCAGGTATGTCCGATAATAATGAAATCATATACATTTCTTAACATCACGATCATCACCGACATTTCGGTATAATATCATCATACTAGACCACTGTACACAGTCAACACTCGGTACCCGGTCTCAACATCATGCCCGAAGGCTCCGAGCATATTCTGCCATCCGCAAGAAGTATCTCAAATATAATCATACCCTGCCATTCGCTAAGGGTATCAACATCCATCCAGACCGGGCACCCTTCTAGCTGATAGAAATCTCGTGAGGATAACTCGCCACATATGCCCTGGCGAACGGCATGTGTCCGAATGTCTGCTGTGCACACAGACTAATGACCTCGGACGTAAGGCCAACAGGATCATGACCATGTCGAGCGATCAATCATCCACCAAGCGCGTCCTAACCCTCACGCCCACTCGGGTATCCTCACGCTTTCTATCAACTATCTTATCAATCAACATTTCATGCTTTCATTTTTAAATGACAGATCATATGCATATATCCAGTACGATAACAAGTCAATGCGTAATAGGAATTTAAGTAGAATAGGAATCAAGAGCAAAATGATGTAATACAAACTCCAACCATATATCTAACATATGCATACTCCTACTAGTCTATCACATGCACACTCATGCTAGAGATCATCTCGGTATAAAATCAGAATAGTATAATCATCTCCAATTATCTATATATATCACCAATGTACTCATATCCCAGATCAGTTTAATCAAGTGCATGATAAAATATGCTTGACTGAAATCATCTCTATATAAAGTCATATAATCATGCTCGAAGCCAAAACATGCATGTACATAATATATAATATAACCTAATTTGAGAAAGGGATCTAGGGGATAAGAGGGGATAAGACTACTCACCCTGATCAGAAGATACAAACCACGTATCCCTTACATCCGCCCATCAACCGTGTGACACTTCTCGCTAGCAAGGTCCACGGGGTCTCAAATAAGGGGTTCGGGATCTGAAAATATTTAAGTAACATAAAGTTAGTTGTTTATCCATTATAATCCGTTCGAGTAAAATATGATGATTTATTAGATTTTTAGAATTTCTACTTAATTTTATAATTGGCTAGATTTTTATTATAAATAAAATATAAATATAGATAAAAAAACCTAATTATAATTAAATTATATCTTGATTAATTGGGGACTATGTAGTCATTATCTTATTTGTTACAAAATAATAATGTATAATAAATTAACAGAAGTACTTAAAATGTATATCATAAGAATATTAGAATATAAATCTAATAATTATAATTTATAAATTTATCTATTAATCTAATATACATATAAGTAAATAAATATAAGTATTACCTATATTTATGTGTAATAGTTTACCACTTAATTAATCATCAATAAACTTTAATTAATAATAATCATAATGATGATTATGTATTATTATTAAAATAAATAATGTCTAAATCTATTTGTATTAATTAAGACAGAAATACCTAAATAAATAAATAATAAAATTAAAAGGATAAAGGATCTCTGCTACAGTGCTGGGGTCGGGCCCAGCACTAGCCTAAGCACTGTTGCAGAAAATAAGAAGAGGAGAAGCAGCTGAGGAAGAAGAAGAAGAAAGGAAGAAGAAAGAAGGAAGAAGAAGAAGAAAAGAGAAGAGAAGAAGAGAAGAAAGAGAGGAGGGGAGGGAACTGCGGAACCGGGTCGGCAGGGAGGGCACCGGCCGCTGTTGGCCAGCCAGCGGCCGGCCTCTCGCCGGCGGCTCGGTTCCGACGTGCCCGAGCTCGGGTGTGAGCGAGAGAGAGAGAGAGAGAGAGAGAGAGAGAGAGAGAGAGAGAGAGAGAGAGGGGGAGGGAGGGAGAGAGAGAAAGGAGCTCACTGGAGCTCGCGGAGGTGGCGACGACGACGGTGGCAATAGGCCGGCCTCAATAAGAGAGAGAGAGAGGTTTAAAGAGAGAGACCAAACGAGAGAGAGAGAGAGAGAGATTTAAAGAGAGAGAGGGAAGGCGGTGGGAGGTTGGCGGTGGCTGCGGCAGCGCTGGGGCCCGTCGCTGCCAGATGGCCGCAGCCGGTTGGCTGCGGCGACGCGAGCTGGGGGGTGCGTGGCACCTCCCCTACGCAGCCCCACTGCATGGGCACGAGGCCGGTCACACTGTGGCCGGCCATGTCGTGCCTGTGCAAAGATTTTTTACAAATCACACCCTACATTTTACCTATTTTATGATTCGCACTCCGTCTTTGGGGATTTTATAACGCGACCCCTCATTTTTCCTATAATATTCATTTAACACCCTAACGTTACTTTAGCTAACTGACATTAACCATGTTATATGGTTTATGTGACTCTAGTTCAAAAATTACTAAAATACCCTTAAGGAATCATCTTTAAACCCTAAAATCCCAAAATGGGGTTGAGTTGTCTTTAAACCCTAAAACCCCAAAATGGCATTCAACCAAAAATGATTACAGAAACTAACCCCAAAATCCCAACTTAGGAGGAGTGATGTAGGCTTGGAGAAGCTCTTGTCGTTTGGGCAACTTCGGAAAGCAACCTCCTTCAACCTTCGACTGCTTGATGTTTTGGTGATGTAGGCTTTGGGAAGCTCTAATTCCAAGCTGCAACCTTCCGACTATAAGCTCCTTCAACTCCAATGGCTTGGTGTTTGGGGAGCTATTGCTTGGGGTTTGGAAGCTTTGAGGTCAGCTTGGCATTTAGGGATGTTCTTCATAGTTTGGGGAGCTATGAGATAATAAATTATAAATGTTTAAGTTATGAATAAAATTAGAGATGAGTACAAGGGTAATTTAGGAATATTATAAATTATATAATATATTATAACAGAATATTCTATTTCTGGTATCGTTCTGTTTGATAATAGTTAGGTTAAGTTAACTCAGGGTGTTAAATGAACATTACTATAAAAAGGAAGGGTCGCGTTATAAAATCCCCAAAGACGGGGTGCGAATCACAAAATAGGCAAAATGTAGGGTGTGATTTATAAAAATCCCTTTTTTGTTTTGTTTTGGGATTGGGTTGTTACAGACGGGCTTCAAATGACCTAAAAAATTGTGAAGCTGGGCATTCGACCACCTAAGACCAAAATTAGAAGTCTTTTAAAGATAATAACAACTAAACCTAACTAACGTGTTCGACCTAGCAAACGTAATGCTCCCATGAGATGATTCGGTTAGGCTCAAATCACATCATCTCAATATAATTATTATCTTTCCATATGTTTATCTATACTCAATATTTTTTGATTTTTTGAGTAAAACCTCCTATATTATCCAAGCGGCTCGTTTATTTTGACAACCCTCTGTACACATTTGGCATAGGAGGAACCTAACATGTCCTTATACAAAAATATCACTCAGCTCATTGGTTGCAGACACATCCCAGTGGATCAGAAAATGCTAAAATTTAGCAATTGAGGCTAATCGGTGTTCAACTTGGATTAATCTCATGAAAGGCGTGAGAAATAAAAATTACATTTAAATGATTATGTAATGATAGCATATCAAAGAAGGCATACTAGAGACGCTTAGGCGTTAATTAGGAGTTGTGATTCTACTTTAATAAGGAGAGTTGAGAATATGCTTGTGTTGACTTCGATTTGTAAAAGTTGTTGAGCCAAGATAAATAGCCTCGACACAAATAGGGATGATTTTTTTTTTTATCACGGTCAAATAATTTTTTTCTTCTAAAAAGACCTATAATCTTCTTAAATAATATTCACTTAAACATTTTACTATTACATAGAACACTATAGCGGAGTTTTGGACCAAGCTAGCTTTGTTCTAATCTTTTTTTTTTGAAAAAAAATGGATTACTAAACTGATTAACATTTTATGTATATAAATCTTTTTATCTTAGTTTTCAGTTGTGAAAGCAGAAAAATATTTGACGATAAAAACGCTGAACTGATCAGTATCTTTATTAAGCCTATAGTGAATTAGACCCTATTTAATAATAAATTTAAGTAACAGTTTATTTTCATAAAAAAATATAAAATAATTCTAGTTCTCCTAAAGATCAAAATATATAAATACTAGAAAGAAAGAATTAAAAGGAAAAAAATTATGTGACCGTTGTGAGTAAAACATGTGTTACAACTAAGTAGAGAAAAAGACTAATAAATAAGTAAATGAACGGACGACAGGAAATGAGAGGACACGATATGTAGATAAAAACAAAAGGTTACGATGGAAGGAATGATAGCACTAAACAGTTTAATAATGCTATGCTTACGAACATTCTATATACAAAAAAATCTATTTAAAATTTAAAGTAATAGATATGAGTTTTTGTGGGTGTTTCATTATTTAAAAAAATGATAGGTTGGCAATAAAAGACGGTGACAATTATAATATTTAACATGTGAGAAAATATACATAGTTGTCTTTAAAAAATGTCTTTTAAGTTAGATTTTTTAATCATTTATAAGCCCAGAAGCTAGATATATGTTTGATAAAAAGTTAATCTTGTGTAGATATAAAAATATTTAAGCTTTATCAAAGTTCAGCCAATATAGTAAGTTAACTAGTCTAGATATTTTTTTTTATCATTTATGAGCCCGAAGGCTAGATATGGATTGCACAAAGAGCTAACCCTCTCTAGATACGGAAGCACTTTAGACTTCTAAGCTAACTGTACTGTCGAACCATCAACTGAGTCCAGCCAAGCCACCAAAACCTACCAACTCTACTAGAGTTGGTTGGTAACTAGTCTAGACTTTAAGCCATATATATCGCTGAATATTGCTCCGAACTAAACGTCGCTGAAATCTGCTTTAGACTGCTGAGTCTAGAGATGAAAAAAATTAATTTTTTCATTCATACATTATTAAAATAGTTAAATTATAGTATAACAAAATATATTTCATTTAATGTGAGATAAAAATTATTAATAAATATATCTTTTACTGTAAACTTAGAAGGGATATTTAATCATTTATATATTTATTAATTTCTTGATGTTGAAATGAAATAGCTGACTACGGTCTACGGTCTACGGTCTACGGTCATTGTCAACAAAAACAAAAGATTATACTATTTAACAAAATTTTGGTGGCAATTATGTAATAAAATACCCTTTATAGAAAGGTTACTCCCCGGATAAACCCTTCGAAGCAATCACTCTCGTCTCACCGGAACGAAGAAACGACGGGGGTTTTCGTGCCTATACCAAGTTGAAAAATCCATGGCGATCGCGCCTTCTTCTTGCCCTAAGATCGCCTTCAAGGGACCCGAGAGCAATGGTACTTCGAATCAATGCAATCGTTTCTGTCGCGTAATCTATTCTTTGCGGTTCGAGATTTGGTATTTGCAACTGCGCGGTTGCTTCTGCTTTGAATCCTTTTTTATTTTATTTTTCATATTAAAAATCGGACCTTTGACTGTCGATTCACAGTCACTGCTCTGTTTGTGAGTAAAAATGGATCAAATAGAAACGGTCGCTTACTTGGAAAATTGTTTTGCTCTTGAAGGTGTGCTACTCTCTCGCTATAATTCTTGCTGCCTAAAGAGATCCTACTTCTACCAAAAGGTACCGAAGAAGTGAAGTTCATATATGCTATAATTTTCCTGTTTATATTACTGATAACATTTTTCTTCCTATTAGTTTGCTTCACATGGATTTTGTGGTGGACATATTATTAATCTACGGCAAAATGATTCTCCTAAGAGACAAGGTATTGTGAATCCGATGGTTTCAGTTAACTTTTGTGATGGAATGTAGAGAAATATTTAGTTAAATTTAAGCATGTTTGTTTTATTGTATGAAATGAACGGTTTCTTAATCATGAAGTATGTCTTCTGACTTTCTGAACTATTTTTTAATTACTAAAAGAAGCTAAAAAGAGAAGAAAAATTAGAAAAAGAAAACAAGGAGAGCAAATAACCATATTTTCCGGCTTTGAGAAGCATTATAAAACTTAATCTTCGGACTTTGGATTAAATGTTCCAATCATTGCATAAAATATAGAACCTAAAAACTATGGAACAAAGTGCAGCTTACTACTAAAAAGGTTCTTCATGGTTCTATATCTTTTCCTCTGTCTTAATCTTTTCTAAAGGTTAATGCTTGTTGCACAAGAAAGGGGTAAACAAAGAGTTGAAGAAGAGGTTTTTAGTAATATTTGAATTTGAAAAACATTCAATCTTTAGTGGCAAACTCTTTAGATTGCTTAAGTCTCCTGTGCTGTTGTATTCATGATCCTATGTACTTGCTTATTATCTGCAGCTATCCAGTGTGTACTGGCTGGTGAAAAGGAGAGTGGCTCGGTAGTTTCAGGAAAGGCCGATACTTTTGGCAGTCATAATAAGATTGGACTGCGTGGAAAGTTGAATAAAGTGGTTCTAGCTTATAGTGGTGGCCTGGACACATCAGTAATTGTCCCATGGCTTAGGTATAACTATTTTTGCATCAAAAGTTCTTTGTTTACAAATGTGACATCAAACCTTCTCTTGTTAAGGGGATGTGCTTCTGCTGCATACGTTTGTGTTACTTAGTAACCTAAGTTACTTTCTGAATAGGCTCATTACTAGAATTTCTTCCTCTCTTGGCAATGCTATTGTCCATGGAACATGAAGATATGTTCAGTTAGCTATCCTAGTAATTTTATTGTATGGAATATTCCTCACTCCTCCCAGTCACACTTTTTATTTCTCATATTCGCATCTTACTTGACTTCTCTTGTTTTCTCATATTCGCATCTTACTTGACTTCTCTTGTTTTCTCATGTGCACATACCATGGCCAGATACTGCAAGTAGATTAGTGCATCTATAACCTCTCCTTAACTGCTTTTCTGGAAGTCTCTAATGATGTACTATAGATGAAATAGAAACAATATACAATGCTTTTAAGGACAACTGAATTTTTTATTAGCTTTTTTCTGTCTTAGTGTCCATCATCCATTTTATTTTAGATTTAGTTTATTATCTACTTTAACATTTCTCATGTATTGCAGGGAGAACTATGGCTGCTTTAACATTTCTCATGTATTGCAGGGAGAACTATGGCTGCGAAGTTGTCTGCTTCACTGCTGATGTCGGTCAAGTATGACATTCAGTTGTAAACTATGATGATTTTGCAGAAAAGCAACTTGCTGAACTTCTTTTATCATACTATATTAGAAAAGAAATTACAAGTTCTACTTTTATTTCCATTTACCGTGAAGTTACTTTAAATTGTGTGGTTTTTGAGGTTTCTTCTACTTCTGAACACTGTGCTATCATCTATATATATGTATATATTCAGATGACAGGTCAATGATCATAAGTAGGTGATGTATCAAAATCTTTTATATTCACATATAGAGCATGCTGCTTAGCTCGAGTAATATCTATCCAAAATATCCTCCATTCTAGATTTTCAGTCTCCCTTCTTCCCATTTTATATATACAATCAATCTTCAATGTTGTATAAGGAGTGGTAACTAATAGGATAACAAAATGAGATAATGGTGGGAGGAGAGGATAGAAGAATGAATAATCAAGTAATAAATGGATGAAGGATAGATTGGCTGACACTAGAAGAGAAATAAGTGGTATTGGGAATCAGGGGTGGGTGGTTATGTTGATTTCCTCCCCTACCCCCAGCAATAGTGAGCCTTGCTAGCAATAGCATGCCGCTTGACACCCATTAAGAGAAAGTGAAGGGACCCCAAGGTCGTCTCTTTCACACTCTACTCCATCTTTCTCTCCATCCTCAAGGACAAGCTTGCAAGGGCAGTGGGATCGCCACATAAATGTGCCAAGGTGAGTTTTCTTTTATCTCTTATATCTCTTTTCAAGTATAGACTGAAAAGTCAGGTGAAATTCTAGTAGGTTTAGTATGATGGATGTATATGTACACTAATATGTGGTATGCTTTTATAGGACATAATTCTAGGTGTGTGGACCAATTTTTGCTCCTATTTACACTAAATTTTCCCTCATCTTCCTCCCTAAATGGTTAAACCTATACTAATACGTTCATACTCTCTTCTTTTTTTTTTTAAAAAAAAATCTTTGTCCCTCCTCTTCTTCCAACATTTTCCTCTCCTAATAGCGATCTCTAAGATTTTTGTTACTATTCTTCCGCTCATTTCTCAATCTTTCTCGACTTCTTCCCCTACCCTCTCCCCACATTTTTCTCTCTCAATCCCAGCGCAATGCCAAGTTTTACAGTGATAATACTTCCCTTTCTTTCTCTCAATTTCCGTCAATTTCTTTATCTCCTAATTTCAAACTACCGCTCTCCCTTCTTCTATAGCTCAAATGTGTACAAGGATAGAGGATAATTTTGTAAAACATATTTTTTTCATCAACGGCGTAATCCCCTAAAGAAATTATGATTGGGATCTTAGTGTACGTTTTCTTCTTTAGGGGATATAAGCGATATCAGGTCATAGTTCAAGAAGTCTAGGTATAATTTAGGGTAGATTAATGCAAAATATGCATTTAAAATAGGCCATATAATAGTGAAATTTGTGGGCAAAATTGTCTTCTCAATCTTGCACCTATTTTGTAGTTTCAAAAACTAAGAAGGAAAAATAGATCAATAAGAGACAAGTTGAGGATAAGTATTTTTCATTCTTAGTTTTTCCCAAATCTTTGGCCTAATTTCGAAAAAATTCAAAAAATAATTGGGGGAGATCGACAAATTAGCGGTCAATTAGACTACCTCACGTAAGGCTTAAATAAACTCTATTGACTGTTTACAATGCTAAAATAATAGAAAGAAAGAGATAAAAAGGGTGCCATTGTTATGCCAAACTGTTCCAGTCGTACTGGGTGTTGGCATGGCAAGTACTGAGATGCATGCATGCCAAGAAGGTGTGTGCATTCTGCACAAGGCATGTCACTGGCAAAAGATTAGAGGTTTACATTCAATTCTTGCTATTTACTTATAAAATTGGAAGTTTCAAGTGGCATACATGGAAAATATTGAAATTTATTAGTCACAAGTACAACTATATAAGTTATAACCTTCTCCTTTCGAATTGAAACAACATCATAAATTAATCTGTATAACTCTTTCTGGATCTCAGTGTTTGTTACATTAATTGATTTAATTCTGAATGCTTCAGTTTCTTTTACCTGTATATGCTATACTTTTGTCCTATCTTGTACATCTTATTCTGAATTAGAACAAACGATACTTAATAAATTATCCTTCAATTATATTTTCCTTCTTATATGTTTCTCTAATTTATCCTCTATCAATTTTCTTATTTCTTGAAGGGTGTAATGGAACTAGAGGGCTTGGAAAGAAAAGCAAAAGCAAGTGGTGCAAGTCAACTTGTTGTCAAAGATCTAAAAGAGGAATTTGTTAAAGATTACATATACCCTTGTTTGCGAGCTGGTGCGGTCTATGAAAGAAAGTATTTGCTTGGTACTTCAATGGCTCGACCTGTTATTGCTAAGGTGATATTTATATTGCATGCTCAATATATTTAGTCAATTAGATCACCTAAAATAAGCATTAGGAATCAGTGCATTGCTATTTGCTAACATTTCTTTCTCTTTTATGTACTATATCCTAAAACTGTAGTTTTTGAGATGCAACTTATATACAGAAGTACATGTGTAAGTAAATCAGAAAATAACAATGTGATTGTGTTGATGTAAATTATTAAATTACTATGTGTTTATTTTTTTGCAATGGGTCCTCTGGACTGCATCAATTTATAAACTTTTCAGGATAAATTTCTTAAACATTTATGCATCTTAATAAAAATGCTAACCACAATTAACAAAATCTACCAAATGTATTGAGTTCATTCATATTATTTTATTTGTGTATTGTCCTACAAAATGCACTTTTATATGATATGTTTATTAAATTGTTTCCATTTCCTGATATTCTCTAAATTTGACTGTGTTATGATCTTGTAAAACTTAATTGAGCATGGTTCATATTTTCAGTGTCATTCTTTCTTGTCTTAATTACACCTTTTCTCTCTTGAACTTTGACTTGGTATCAGGAAGGGCAAAACTAGAAAGACAAAGGAGTATTCCCTGCCCCCTAGACTTTTGAAACTACAATTTATCTACAGTGGGTAAATTGCTAATAAAAATTGCATGACTAGCACATGCATGCTAAGTTATTAGCATACCAACCAACTTACCCTTGTAAGGACAAGAATTGACATTTTTGCCCTATTTTACCCTCTAGTTCATCTCCTTCCTCAAGCTAACCTGAAAAAGGTTTGCCTCTTCATCCCCAACGCTCCACTGCTCCTTCCCCACCTCTCCACTTCTCCTACCTACCTAAAAAAGGCCCCCACGTTTAGTTCCAATCGACCACTTCACTATCCCATTTCTCCACTTCCCGATCCTATCTATCTATCTCCTCGTAGATCTTCTTGCACTCCTTCCCACATTGCCTCTAGTGGTAAGTAACATAGATACGATATCTGGATAGAGTAGAAAGATAGGGGAAGAGGAAGATCGTTGTGCAAGATCTTGGGAATGAGAGAAGAAACCAAGTTTGAAGATGAAAGGGTTTAATATGTAATCAAAATTTGCAACATCTGTTAACAGTGTTTGAGGGGTTGTAATTTTTCAAGTATATTTAAGCTGCAATTAGAAGACTTAAAGGCAGGCCATCTTGCACTTATAGTCTCAAACCCATGTCATAAAACCTAACTACAAGAAAGCTAAGGAAGAATGATGAAGGACTTGACTGACAAAATTGTAAAAGATGCAGATGTCAATATGCTTTGTGACATGTGACAAATAAAGGTTCTTTTTTCTCCTGAGTTGACCTTCCAAGTTACAACTCCACTTGAATTCTTAGTCTAGTCTGACCATACTTTTTGTTGTTGCATCCGAGGTGGCAAACACAAACCCAAATCCCTTTTGCTGTTGATATCTTTTTCAATTGATGAATATAAAATAGGATTCAATACAATTCAGAAGCATGGAAAAGAAATTTGGAATCTAATAATTCTATAATAAGTAGGTCTAAGACTGACTTTAGAGAGTGCTATTTTGACAATGTATGTGACTACATTATGAGTTTCCTTTGAATAGCAGTAAGTTAAAGTTAAACATGTTTGCTTGTATAGGGAAGTAGTTGATTGGTACCTTTCCACTAAGACATCTAGAGTCCAATTTTGATGCATATAGTAATGAAGTATGGGCAAGCACAAAAGAGAGGCCACTTCAAATATCTTAATCTTTGCATCTTTTCAAGTGAATTGGGTTTCTGACCAGCTTGTTGCTTTCCATATTCCAAGTACAGTACTGGAAGAATAACTAGTTTAATGTCTATGTGCCCAAGGTACATATGGAATCATGTTATGCTTTCCAAGATACTTTTACAAGTGGTAGGCGATATTTTACCACAAATTTTACTTTTGGGCACCATGTTTAACTCCTCATGAATGTCTACTTAGCTGGTCAAGAATTAATTATCAAAATTTAAGAGGTCTAACCGGTTCATTTGGCTTCGAATGATAGGCAATGGTTGATATTGCTAAAGAAGTCGGTGCAGATGCAGTTGCTCATGGATGCACTGGAAAAGGCAACGATCAGGTTATACTTATAAGACCATTCTACGCATGCATCTATTTTCATAATTGTCATTTGTCCTATCAACGTTGACTGCAGGTTCGCTTTGAACTTACATTCTTTGCTTTGAATCCTGAACTCGAAGTTGTCGCACCTTGGAGGGAATGGGACATCACTGGACGAGAAGATGCTATTGAGTATGCAATGAAACATAATGTTCCTGTTCCTGTATCAAAGAAATCTATTTATAGCAGGGACCGGAATCTGTGGCACCTTAGCCATGAGGTACACTTTCTCTTACTATGATTTCACTATAGCCACTTCCATTATCTCAAAGACTTTGTTCAGCACTCTTCCTAATATATTTTTCAAGTTACTCTGTGGATGTCCTTATTATCTATTCGTACATTTTCTACTTTCCAAATTTTGTCTCTGTTCTTTAGCTTTTGCAAATCTAGATGGTTCGTGAATGATGATTGGTTTTTCAGAAAATACATTTCATAGTTTCCTTTTCTGTTATACTATTAAATGGGAAGTAGTTAATTAAATATAACTTATGAGACTATGTTATGATCAATGTAGGTAGTCAGACCATAGTATATAAGTGTTAATAGGTGCAGTCAATTGTTTGTTCATTAGATGATTAAAGGTTGTATGTACTCTATAGGTGATATTTCGCATAGTGCAAGTTCAAATCACCTGTAGATCTGCCCATAAACTTTGGAGTTGTGAATGGAATCCCCCAAGAAGGGCTAGAATGGCAGTTCCCGCTCTTTGGGAGGTACCAAATAAATGACCACTCGTCTCAGGGTTTCAGGCATAAAAATTTCACTGACCTGTAAGAAGGGGTACCAATGTCTGTATAATCAAAACCATACGGATTTTAGATAACAGTCGCTCTTCCAGGTAAGTAATGCAAAGTGCTGCCAGTTGTTGATTCATAACAAATTATTAAATGCTATAAATAGGTATATATTGAATAGTGCAAGTTCAATTCAGTAGTAGATCTGCTTCTCGTCCCTATGGTTAAAGTATTTGTAAATCATTTAGGTCTTGGGTAGTTCAACTGCTGTCGTTAATGTATTAAGTTAATTGGATCTTAATATGAACTTGCTGATAGCTTAAGTGCAACTAGGTCACAAAAAGAACACAGAGTGCACGTGTGAATGTGTGTGTGTATATATTGTCTCATAATTTTGTTAGCAGCTATTCATTTAAACCGCTGGACATGACAATTTAAAGCTGACGGGCTATTAGCAAGGTACATCTATATTAAGACTTGGCGAACTTTTCTTTCTTTATTGAAGGGTGACATTTTGGAGGATCCAGCAAATGAACCGAAGAAGGATATGTATATGATGACTGTTGATCCAGAAGATGCACCTAACCAAGCTGAGTAAGTGGTTCTCGTTTTCCTTTTTACAAAAACAATGTAAATCTACTACATTTTTTGTGCTTCACTACTGCTATTATCTTACCATATAAAGTGGCATTTTGGTGGTAGACATAGTGGTCGGTAGTTGAACTTAGTGATATATGTATAACTTTCCATTGGAACTTAGTTTTGATAAACAATTTCTTTATCTAGATAACTTCACGTAATTGCAAACAGAAGAAATAAACAAGAAGTAATTTACTGCTTGTTAGATCCCTAGAACCGCAAATTGGTTGATTGCAGTTAGGTTCTTGATGCGGGACAAATATGCAAGTGATTAAACTAAGAGACTTCAGCAAATAAATATTTTAAATAAAGGTAAGCTAGTCAAATAGAAGTCCTCTGAATAAACTTATGAAACTATGTTATAGTATACAGCCACAAGCAAGATTGCTTTAAAGAAAGTGACTTAGATTGTTGGAAGCATGACAACTTCCTCTGACTAGGGTCCTGAACTCAAAATTGAGATCACTAATAAAGAAGATGGTAGATTAAGGCTTACAAATAGACAATTTTGTGGGTTCTAATGCAGAAAATTGATAGGTTTTGCAAAATTCCAGCAAAGGCTTTTGTAAGAAAAGCTTAATATGAGAATGCATATTTTGATGTAGGGGATAAGTTTACTAGCACAACAGTTGATCTAAGGATAACAAATTAGATGTAGGTCCAGAAAGATGTTTCTGATTGAGTCTAAAACAATGGGAAGATGAAATTCAATCGATTGAAAACCTGTGGTGGAATTGGATCTAAAAATAAAATCTAAAATCTAATCTGAAGGATCAGATCTGGAAGCTGACGATATCCATATCAAAATATCTGGGAGGTCGAGCTTTCAATGGAGTTGTAGTAGTCTCACAATGTCCTGGAAATGTCAAAGAATATGGAATGAAAGAAGATACCAAATCTAGGGAAAAAGAACCCTAGGTTTCGTGGTTTGGATTTCGCACCAAAAGGGATCTTCATGAGATCCTTGGAGAAAGCTTCAAGCCATCTTTATTTCATAGTGCCAATGTAAAACCCTAAGTGAACCATGACCCAACTAGACTAAAACAAATCAAAACAGATCCAATAATTGGGCTGGAAATTAGCCTTAAAACACTACGAAAATACCAGAAAATAAAAAAAAGACATAAAGCAACTAATGAAAGTCTAAGACCCAACAACACATAATAACCAAGCCAAAGTGAAACCGGTCCATTAGTGCGCCTCCATCCATGCATGTAAAAGTGTATGTCCAGTACATGGTTGGGTTCGATGTCCTCATCAGTTCTTCTACGTGTAATCATCCCTCTATATTTGGCTTAGTGGACCATTTTTCCTCTTCATCTAAGTTAAGCGTGTGCCTTTTTGGTTCTTTTTTGCTTTATTAAGTTCACTTGCTAAATTTCAGGGCAATCTGTATGCTTCTTTAAGTTCCCTTGCAATTATTTGCATTTTGCAGAAGTCCGTTACAAAATAATACCAAACTCTTATTATAGATATTGAACTATGAAAGCTGCATTTATGGGCTCAGACTTGTTGATTTTTATTTAGTAACCCTGGCAATTTGAGAATACAACTCAATGACTCATATATCCTATGACTTATGGACTTCAGTTCTCATGTCTCATATAATGCTCTGGTGCTTTCATTATCTCTCTGATCAATAGAGTATCGGAGATGTTTCAAATTTTGTTGACTGTACTCTTATGAAGCTATTGAGACATCCAAATCAGCTTTCTCATTTATGTGGAATTCAAAAGCATAAAACCAACTTAATTGCCTAACTATATTGCTCTGCCATTACATGTTTATCAATTCAATCATTTAATATTTAATAAACTACTATATGCAACAATCTAGAAGCATCTATCTACTACCTATATCATAACAGTTGGGTGATTTATCAAAGGCTATTTAAGATACTTAATCAGCAATTTTTGAATATATATACTAATCTTTGGTCCATTGGCCACTCCCAACCCCCATGCCCATCTTATGTGCCAGTAATAGTTTTTTTTTTTTTGACAAAAATGTGCCAGTGATTGTGAAGAAAACAAAATGATGTAATCCATAGTAGAAACCAAAATCTGATGACTATGAGAGATTAAGTACCACAACAGCTATGAAAAAGAGAAATGTACTAGAGCAAGAAACTTGCAGATTCATAGGATGCAACACCAGAAAAAGAAAAGTGGAGTTTGCTTTTCAATAGAAAGAACTTATCAATTAAGCAAAGCTTATGCAAGCTTCATTGCATCATGTTTTGCAACAAAGAAATTGAGCTCCTTGATGGGGAATTTGCTCATTATATTCTTATACTCCTTCACTGTACGTCTGATCTGCCTTGAGGTCTTGCATGCCAGAATTTTGCAGAAAATAGATAATATTAAATAAATCCTGTTTGAATAGATATATGGAATAGCTCAACAATTCTGATATCTCTTTGTTGTTTGTTATTGGTACCTGTATTTGTGCAGATATGTAGAGATTGGGATTAATTCAGGAGTACCTGTTTCCATTAATGGAAGAGAGCTGTCCCCTGCATCCCTCCTGACAGAGCTCAATGAGATTGGTGGGAAGCATGCGATTGGACGTATAGATATGGTTGAGAACCGGCTTGTTGGGATGAAGTCTCGTGGTGTTTACGAGACTCCTGGTGGCACTATCCTCTGGACGGCTGTCCGGGAGCTCGAGTCTCTGACGCTTGACCGGGAGACCATGCAGGTGAAAGATATGCTTGCTCTTAAATATGCCGAGCTGGTGTATGCTGGCCGGTGGTTTGACCCTCTCCGCCAATCCATGGATGCTTTCATGGAGAAGATCACAGATACCACAACTGGATCCGTGACTCTTAAGCTGTACAAAGGCTCGATTAATGTGGCCTCACGGAAGAGCCCCTATAGCTTGTATAGGGAAGATATCTCGTCGTTTGAGAATGGCCTAATCTATAACCAAGCTGACGCCGAAGGCTTCATCCGACTGTACGGGCTTCCCACCAGAGTCCGAGCAATGCTCGAGAAGGGCATCTGAGAGCCTCTTTATTCTATTTAGCAGACATAACAGTAGATTTTGAACCGTTATGGCACTTTTTACCTACAACGTTTGCATGTAGGCTAAGTATTCTGAGCTATTGCATCATTTGACTGAAACAGAATTAGATCGTCTACTTTCAGACTGCCTAAAAACTATTCTATTTCAGAGATCTGTGGATGATACTGCACAATGAATCTGTCCATTTGCTTGCCCAAGAGAGGTAGGAAACCCTCGCAGCTGCAAAGTCATACTTTGTAGTGGAGGAATTACTCCAATTTGTTCTCCTTTCCTGAGCGTCCCCAAATTTTTAATTATTATGATTCTCTTTTGTTTGGCGTGCCAATATATAATAATCTTTTCTCATGACTCTTTCTAAACCTAGGGATTTATGCCCTGCATGTACAAGAGTGTCTTTAGATGGTTCTTTCCTTTCGATTTTTCGTATAGTAATATTTTTTAAGATCTGGAATACTGTCTATTCTTGTGGCGATAAAATAGACTTGGATTCGAGCAATGAAAGGAACTTCTATCTTCTACAGTTATAGGTAATGAAGGAATAAGGTTGTATACTTGTAGTATACATCTTTCTCCGAGCCCAATGGTGCTACCTTACTGTAGTCCAGTGGTTCTTTTTTATGTTAAACAAAAGGAATTTCCACTAATCACCAAACAAGGTTTAAAATACATTAAGTGGTTAAGACAATACTTAATGTATCCCTATACAAGATTTTATATAAACTACAAAGGGCATGTAATGCCCTAACAGTAAAAAGTTTCTAAGCCTAGCTCAATTTTGCCAAATGAAATAGACGCGAACAAAGGTGTTTACAGTTTCACGAGACCGTAATCTATTCTTGCTATTGATGAAGTTTAATGAGGACCTCGAAGTCGGATTCTCACTAGATTGATGATCACTGCCCCAAGAGAGCACCAACAACAGAGCCTTCTCTCCAGCAACAGGTGGATAGTCCAGTGCTTTTGATGCTGCCTCTGCTATTGATGTTGTAGTGACATGGTGTGTTTAGCTAGGAAATAGTTCTACTTTGTATAAATCTCTCTTTTTAAGTACATAGCTCTCAAAGTTGATATTTGTATGAATACCCTTCAAAAGCATTGTATGGATACCAAGATTTTTATCAAATTAACTGTATAAAGAGTGCATCTGTTCCTTTCAATTAAGATATCTAAGTCCTTTTCTTTTCCAAATCACTACGATTTTAACTTGTGGCTGTCAAAAAAGTAACTTGAAATGTAGATTTTGAAGGGTATGCACCAAAATATCAACTTTTAAGGGTCTTTATATATATATATATTGCTAATTCGATATAAAGTTAGATTACATTACCCATAAAGATAGTATACTTAAGAAGGTTTTAGCACGGAGGTTGCCAATATTTGTAATTAATGGCTCAAGAACTGCAGGGTTTTTAACTATCTTTTCAAAGGTGACTCTCTAAATTTGTGTTGCTTAAGTAATCTGAGAAGTGAGAATTATCTAGTCACCATTTCAATCTCCATTTTAGTTGCATCCAATCAATTCTGGATCATATATCGGAAAAGTTTTCTTTATTAAGCTTGAAATAATGGAGAAAAAAAAAGAATCTAAACAGAATCTTTTTCAATAGTAGATGAAAGTTTGATTTTAAGATCACATTATTCAGCTCAAAAATGCAAAATATTTCTCAACTTTTGTGTATATTGGTTCAGATAATACTGCTTGTGACTCTAGTATGCTTATTATCAGAAGCTCAGATGTATGAAATTAGATGTACAAATGCCAAAATTTAATTGGTAATATACATATCAAGGAAATAAAGCAAAAAAAGAATATGAAAGTAACGGCTAATTATCACCTCTCCAGACCTCATGCAGAAGCTGGTATCTGATAGCATGTGACCTGCTGCTCTCCTTCAACTTGGCTATGGGGTTTGAATACATATCGGTTATCGACGCTAAAGGTGAATCCAGCTCGACAAGTTCATCGTCGCTGGTATAGGATTTGCGAACCATCGATGATCCACCCTTGAGATGTGGAGTTTGAATGTTCCCAATGACTCTCTCAACTGAAGCAACTGAAGGTGGAGAATAGATCATGGGAGATGCACTGCATGGAATGTTCCTTATACCCTTTTCGTTGCTCTCCAGATGGTCCTGATAGTTGGAGAAAACAAGATAATTTTTGGAAGGATGTAAGGTGAACATAAAGTTATACAAAGATCGATGCTGTTTATCGGAAAATAGTTCCTAATGGCAATGTGACAAAAAGTTGAAAGAACTTGTAGTTTTGGTGTATTAATCTGATAGTTATTTTTAAGTTCCAAGTGGTTGTATCTCCTCTCTGAAAAATCCAATATGAAAATCTCTGTTCTGTAGGCCCTTTAGCTTTCTATCTGAACTAATCTTATATGACTTGGTATTCCTTATCCACTAGATATTCCTACCGATAATTTTTCTTATAAGTCGGTTCTGGTCTCTTTGGTTCCGTTTGCATTATTGTCATCTTATCTTGAATCATTTGTAGTATTCTTACAAGTTCTTTCTGTAATTCATTCTCAGGATGTTCTCATTTATATGACTAGTTCGAAGCTATGCCACTGGCATTCAATCACAGCACAATTTGAAGTCCAATTGATTAAGATATGAACATGACCTTAATATTGACCATTAACAACTAACCGAATTACCTCTTGAAATTTTTATTTTTTTTTATCTTAATTAGTTCTTGGACCAATATTTAGCATCTTTCTTGATATCTATAAGTTTTCCTATGTGGGGATTTTTAAGTCTGTTCTCTTTACATGTCAGAACACCATGGTAAATGATCAAAAAAGAAAGCTGTATTTCCAGTGTATATTTTTGCAAAATGTAATGAAGACACTGTTAATAGAAGGAAGTCAGGAACAATTATGAACTCTTAACTCAAATAAATAGTTCGATACAGTTAACAAATATAGTTAAAGAGAACATGTAAAAGAGCTTGAGAGATCTAACCTCAGATTCCAGTGCTTCGAGCACGTCATCTGGAATAGGATCTGGACAGAACTCATCTGGCAGGAAGCCGTCAAGGATCTGCTTGACAATTGTTGAACTGAATGCTGGACATACCTTGAATAAGCAAATACATGGAAGGAGCAACCAAAAAGGAACAATCATATCAATAAAAACGACGAAAAAAATGGCTGATGAATACTTAAACCGACGAAGAAAAGTTATTTTTATGCCAAAACAAACCTCTTTCCTGATGGTTCTCTCCAAAAGCATGTCCTTTGGGAGCATTAGAAGATCGCTCAATGCATTCAAAAGGTAGAAAGGTTTCATGGATGCAGCAACATCAACTTTGTCATCCTTCTGTGAATTCTCATCTTGAGGTGACTCCTCCTCATCCATACCAAACAGGTCAGCAAGCTTTCTTGACCAGTTGCCAATCTAGCACAAGAGAAGGCAATGAACACTAGAAAAAGGGAATATAGAAACTATGGTCCTTTTTTCATTCAAAAACTTAAAATCAAGTGTCTATGGCTGAATAAGTTACATAGTAACTAGAAAAGGTTTATGTTTTACATGATAGTTTTATTGAAGTTTGATATCGATGCTATGAAGGCGCCTATCAATTTTCATAAAGAGCATATTAGGTTCACATTTTGCTGAAATAAAACTATATCATAATCACTTACAGCATTTTTCAGTTGAGCACCGGCACCAAAGCTTGATTTTCCAGATGGGACAGGGAGAACCTTAAGCTCTGTGATTGGGTCAGACATCGGGTCTGTCGGGATTCCATCATCTGATTCTCGTAAGATAGCGTTAAACATAGCCACGTCAAGTCTTGCCACACATTGTTCCATCACCTGTAAATAAATTGAATATTCTTCAGAAACCACCCATTTAATACCTAAATGATACCGTCGTCACATTTCTGTGAATGTTCCTATTATCTGGATGCATCTTGATCTGTTTCAAATTTACTTGTTTGTAATCTAGCAAAGAAAGAAGTAAAATACAATGCAATGGTAACCTATCTTACTGAATGCAGATATCTTATTAGGAACATTCTCCTATTCTTCGTTATTTGGACGAAAAAAAAAGGTTCCTTCATGGAATACAGTAATATGCTTGATATATATAAATCAAGTAATTAAGTGTAATATTATCAGAAACATACAGGAAGGATGCTAATTATATTCATGCTAACAGACAAGACCAAAGAGTAATGCAAACAGTTTCTTTCAGCAACTACTTATTTTTCAGAAGAAAGGGTAACCGCATAATGTCACGATAAAGAATCGTGTGCTAATTATGGAGCGAGTATTTTCATCCGGCAGACTATGCTACAAGAAATTGCATGAAGTTCTTATACT
The DNA here is from genome assembly GCF_048772165.1 of Typha angustifolia. Lineage (NCBI taxonomy): Eukaryota > Viridiplantae > Streptophyta > Magnoliopsida > Poales > Typhaceae > Typha > Typha angustifolia. The sequence continues at coordinate 4,787,040 of NC_133239.1, forward strand.
TCAGCCAGCCTGGGCTATAGAGATGCTAAATCTTAGTGGGACCTGAAGTCAAGCCTTTCAATTCTAAAGAACTAAATAGAGCAACAGATGACCAGCATATTTTGTTACAAGAAGACTTCCAAATAATATTCTTAAGATCTACTGATGAACTTTTAGTGAAGAAAAATGTCTGCACCTACCAATCTAGCCAGCATAGGCAAACACCCACACTCATGACCACCTGCTCTAACAGGGCAAAGCCTCTCAGATGCATCCTTAAAAGCTTTCTTCCAAATTTCTATTGATAAATTAGCCTGCTGTTGATCGCCAACAATTTGTTGCCTTCCATAGATTTTCTTCATGTGTGACTTTCGCTCGCTGCCCTCAGAAGCGGACTGCATATGTGGTGTAAAAGTCTGAAAGCAACAAAAGAATCCAATCATTCGAAAGAAATCCACTTCAGTATTGCTAACTTAATGAGTTCATAATCATGGACATAGTTAAAAAGAAAGGGAGCAAACCTGCCACCATACAGACTCAACAACGCGAGAAAATATCCAGGTTTCGATTTTTTGCAATGCATCTATGAATGTTTTTGCCTCTTCCCACTCATTGAAGTGTTCGGTCAAACCCAACTTTCCTTTCTTGCGACGCACAGCTTCCCATTTTAGTGGAGAATATTTTTTAGTGGGTGCCATTTTAGACCCATTTTCGACAGAGTCATGGGCATCTTTTTTGACAACCTCTGGTTCTTTAGTTGTTTGAGTGATTATTGCTCTCAGCATAACTGAATTTGACAACCAGAAGGTCAATCTGTTTAAGAAGAGCTAAAATTTAATAAAAGTGAAGAGGCAACCTGCATATATATATATATATACATGGTTACTTAGGAAAAGAAGTAGGTATATTATATCATCCATAGCCATGTAAACCTTATGAGCTATAGAATTCAGCTAGCAATACCTAAATGAAATTTAACATAACAAAAGAGAGTTTACATACCTTGGAACATCATTTCCACATGACTTTGCAGCCAAAACTAGTCCTGAAGCAGCACTTCTTGCAGCATTTGCCCTCCTTTCTTTCGACCAATGTTTTAAAGCATGAATATATAGCCTTGAAAGCCTACGAGCTGGTGTGTGGACTTTGTGCGCGGAGCTCCCATGTTCTGAAATTATCGAGTAAAGGCTTATCTCAATGGCAGCAGCTTCTCTCAGCTCGCCTTCGAGCAACTCAACTCTAAGCTCCAAGTCCCGAATTTTGTTAGTCGAAATTTCATTCCTACTAATTCTGATAGGCGGCTTATCTTCACTCAAGCTTATCCTTTCCTGATCATCTGTTCCAGCTTCTGTTGCCAGCTTAATTCCACCACTCTGCGTGTCTTTCTGAATGACGATTTCCTTCACATCTTCCTCATAATGGTCATTCCGTGCTCTGTTCGGCCTCATTGAGAATCTGATATTCCGAGCTCTATCACCCGTCAGCGTGCTATAAACTCTTCCGCCAAGTTTAGATCTCCGATTAGATGCTGATGAATTGAAGTCAGAAGGGAACAATGTTTTAACTGAACTCTCTGAAGCTTGCTTGACAGTAGCATCCGGTGCAACAGAGAGGTTACCAGGACTATCAACTACACTTGGAGCTTCAACCGAACGTTCTTGGAATTCTTCCTTCTTTAACTCTACCCTGTTTAATACCTGATTCTCTACATCCTTATCTGATTCTCTACATCCATTAAGATCTGATGCGGAGATTGGTTGTTCGAAATCCTCTTTTGCAGTCCCAGATTTCAAATTTTCGGTAGTGCCGTTTGGTAGCCCATTTCTTACATCTGATATGTTCTTTAAAACCAATGAGAAAGAATCAAAACTCTACAATTAGATACAGAAAATTGAAATTGGTAAACATTTTAAGTGTTGATTTGAAAATAAAGCGAAAATTACTCCAAGCTCGTAATGATTTCTATGTGAATACCTCATGTTCCTGCTCTCCTTTGATGTTATGACCAGCAAGATCGGCGTTCAAATCCACCGAAGTCGAAGAGATGTCATCGTCGGTGAACGACGCGATCTCCGCCTCCTCGGCGTACTCCTCGGTCATCAACGCCGAAACCGATTCCTTCCCATCCTTATCCACCGACGAGCTGCTCGATTCGTTCCCGTCGAACGGCTGGATCCTCACGTAAACCACCGGCTGCGCCGCGTTCTTGAAGCTCCTCTTGCAGCTCACCGGCGCGGCGACACTCGCCGCTTCCTTGAGAACCCCGTGGTCGGCCAAGTCGATCGCGGCACTCCCCAAATGCTGGCCCTTCGAGGCCTTATTACTCCTAAGCTCGTATAAGTTCAATTCGAGCAAGTTCTTCTGGAATCCACTCGAGCCGTGGCCTTTCGACAACTTGACCTCGATCTTGAACGACTCGTTGAACTCGATCTTCCCTTCTTCGTCTCCGGCGCCGGGCGGCGAAGGGAGCACCGAGCTCGTCGACCCGGAGCTCCGGTCGCCGTTCGCCCACTGGATGACCACTGAACGGGGGTGTTTCTTCGACTCCGGCGCCGGCGCCGGCCATGGCTTGATTTCTTGGATGTGGACGGTGTAATCCACATGGACGGCGGCGTGCTTCTTGTTCTTGGATCGAAGACCCAGCAACATGGTCGGAGGGTGGGAAAAAGACTGGATTTTGATGATTCCGGTGGTATTTTCTCGGCAATGCGATTAAGAATTCAAGGCAAGAGATGGACTTCAAACCGGAAAAACTATATATCTAAATTGACTTAACGAAATAAAAAAAAAAAAAAACCCCTCAAAAAGCGAGCTGCAACGGATTCAGAAAGAAGAACGCCATAGAATTCAAGGAAGGAGAGGTATCACAATGATCATATGATCATAAAGAGTTGAAAAAAAGTCGCCCCCAGCTTAAGATATTTTAATCGTTGGAAAGATTTCTAAAAGGAAGAGCTTTGGGAGAGAGAAATAATTAAAATATTTAGCCGAGTAATAGATTATATCGAAGCTAGAGCTAGCGAATAGCGACATGGAGGATTCTTTTGTCAGGGCCAAAAAAGTTCTCCCTGTTTCAGAGTTGAACGTACTTGCTCACGTTAAAAATATTGTGTCCTTTTTACGAATCAGTACCTACGTTTTGAACTTATTATGGAGAATTCCAGAGTGGAGTTAAAAAGTCTACTGTGAGCCTGTGAAGGCTCAAAAGTGGAGTTGGTGGTGATAAGCGAAAGAACCCCCCCTAATATATTATATTCTTACTTTGGCTAGAATGCCGGGGAGCAACTTAAACCCGCGTAGACGAATAGGATCCGCTGGATTAAGATCAAACGGTAGGAGAGATCGATTTTGACGTCTTTTGGCACGTGAATAGCACTAGTCGTTTAGGTATGTATCAACCGTCCTCGTGGGGCCCACGGGAAAGTTGGACATTTTTTTAATTACATTTACATCCCGTCTCCCGAACTACTATTGTTTTTTTTCATATACCCCCCTGCTGCTGAATTTTTTAGGGAATTTTATATAAATCAGACGCAACATTTTACATATTTTATAATTCACTCCTCGAAAATTTTACACTCCGAGCCTTCATTTTTATCTATAATTTTTATTTAGAAAGTACAAATAAATAAATATTTTATTATATTATATTAAAATATTTTTAAGTACCTAAAATATTATTGTCTTCTTTATCCTCTTATTCTCTCTCATATTTATATCATCCTCATGATGTCATCATGCATAAGCTAAACTTTTGATCTCTAAATCATAGTCGATAGAGATGCTCGACTTTCTCCGTCTTCTTTGGCAAACCCTATTTATGGCAATGATAAATAAGAGGAGGGGGCTAGAGAAAAAGAAGATGATGATAATGTTAGTAACGAAGACTACAACAAAGAGGAGGAGAAGATGAGGAAAAGTGGTAACGACAGCAACAAAACGTGAGAAGGAAGTTATAGAAAGATGAAAAAAATGGTGGAGTGATATAGAGAAGGGGATGCAGGTATCATAGCAATTTAATCAACGTCGGTAAGTTAAAATAATATTAAAGTATTAATAAAATTATAGAAAAAAGGAGGTTTAGGTTATAAAATATTCAAATAGAGGATGTGAATCATAAAATATGTAAAATATAGTATGAGATTTATAATTTTTTTTACTATAAAAAGGTTTAGGAGAGCAAAGTATAATTAACATTTTTTTTTGGGTATTAGGTCTGTTTTTAAAATTTATTAGAGAAATATGTTTCTAAAGCTTCGTAGAAAAGGAGATCATAAAAGACCGCATTTAATTACACTTATGAGATAATAATAACTGATGTGCCGAAACAAATAAATATATTGAGGTTATGTTAGATAACCAATTAACCTAAAAACTTAAGCTATTAAATAATTAATTAATAATATATTTTATATCTTTAACATGCTCCCTTATAAGTCCAACCTTCTATATTGCATAAGAATAGAAAATAATATATATATATTAAATAGGGCTAAAAAAGTTTTGAAGTTCAAACCTATATACAGTTAAAATTTGAGGTCATATTAAAATTAACTCAAAAACTTAAGTTATTACATTACATCCTAACAATAGGTCTAGAGGGAATGGGGAGAAGCATCTTTCTAGACCTCTAAAAATGCCATGTCTTCCTTCTCTTTAGTTGCCTAGTTGACACCAAGACTAGCTTGGCATAGTAGATTATTATAAAGTTGAAAAAGATGGCTTTCATGACCTAATGGGTACTTTTCAAGAGATCATAGCCCTTCCTTTTGCATTTCTCTTTTTCCAATTTCAAACCTCTTGCACTTCGTCCAAGCCTTCTAGGTTTTATGTCTGGAAGGTCAGACCATTGAAAACACCATACTTACTCAAGAACTAGTCCACTCCCTTAAACGCTCCAAGTTGATTGTGTAATTCCTCGTTTCCAAGTTGGATATGATATGACAAACACCTTAGATGTAAAAGTTTCACTAGTAAGAATAGATTATTGCCTTGAGTAAAAGAGAGGAATAGATTATTTTGTAGAGCAAATTTTTTTCTCCACCGCCTAACTAGGGCTTAACCTCATGATCTCGTGTAGGGCTGTCAAGCTCGACGAACGGCTCGGGCTCGGCTTGGCTAAAGCTTGAGTTCAGCTTGGCTCGATCAAAGCTGAGCCGAGTTCGAGTTGCTAAAACCGGCTCAAAATTTATATCAAGCTGAGCCTAAGCTGGAGCCGACTCTCTTAGGCTCGGCTCAATAGGCTTGGTATAAAAGGGTGCCACCTCATCCTTCGTCGTGGTGTACCTCCTCCTCCTTCTCCTTTTTCTTCTTTTTCTTCAGCTGCGCCGCCGTGGTGCCCCTCCTCCTCCTTCTCCTTTTTCTTCTTTTTCTTCTGCTGTGCCGCCGTGGTGCCCCTCCTCCTCCTCCTCCTCCTCCTCCTCCTCCTCCTCCTCCTCCTTCTTCTTCTTCTTCTTCTTCTTCTTCTTCTTCTTCTGCAGCAGCGATGTTGCCTTCTCCTCCTTTAGTAGCGGCAAGTAGCTACGGTGCCTCGCCTCCTCCCCTCCTCCTCCTCCTCCTCCTTCTTCTTCTTTTTCTTTGGCTCGGCTTGGGCTCGATCTAGCTTAGTCTGGCTCTGCTTAATAATAGGTTCATTTCAAGCTCGAGCTTGGTATGACTCGGCTTAGACTCAGCTCGAGTTGAGATTAGCCGAGCCTGAGCCTGAGTAGAGTATTTTATGTACATATTTATTAAATATAAGGTTCAAATTGTAAATAGTAAAAATATAAGATGTAACTTATAATTTCGTTATAAGGCATGGTGTAATATGCAAATTTCTCTAATAATAATATAGCTAAAATATAGTGTTTTATTCGTAATATTCTCTATCATTAATAGCTTTGAATTTAGGAGTGGCTGTTCTATTGGACGCCAAAGACGTGCACGGAAGCTCTCTCGAATATAATTGGAGATTATTCAAATATATTTCTTTACTAACTACAAAATATTCCTTAATATCAAAGGTCAGTCATACATCAAACCGATACTTGGAGTTTATCTTGTGACACTTTATCCTCCATACTATCATCTAATCTACCAATTTTAAAATCTTCTTCAATCCAAATGATATTAATTTGAAATAGATTATAGACGGAATTCAAATATTCTTCTTCTTCTTCTTCTTCTTCTTTTGTTTCCTTCTTTATTTATATTGAGCAATATAATTGGGTTCTTGGTAAGAGGGGTGGAATAATAAACATCTCATGATGTACACCACGATGGTGTCTCATTATTCTTCTCCTTCATTATTTAAAACGCATTGACCTACGATAGTGGATCGCTTATTAATTGGAATCCTATGGGCAGTGATTAAAGTAGTCGTAAGGTGGTGACATGGGGATAGGACTAATTCTAAAAATTTAGAAATATTTGCATATGACGCCCATTCTTTTAATAAAATTAGAGTTTACACCTTATATTTTTAAATTAATTATATTAAACAAATTATAAAAATATACTCATCTAAACTATACTTACCCAACCTATACTAACTCATCCCAACCCAAATAAACTCAATCCAACTAAACCTAACCTACACTAACGACATTTTAGTCATTTAGAACTAAAACATCTCTAAATCTAACCAGTATATTTTTTTTGCACATATTCACTAAATCATATAGCTCGTTTTATAAACCCTAAAAATATAGGGTGTAAATCGTAATTTCACTAAAAGGTAGGGTGTTATATACAAATTTTCTTAAAAATTAAATACAAAATTAGGTGAGTTTCAAATGGGAAACCGATTTTTAAGAATTTTTTTATATAAGTCACTGAATCCATAAGTTTATACTGACATAGTAAAGCTTAGTTAGTCTCGTATTTAAATTTTTATGTGAATTAAACATTAAAAAATGTCTCCTAACTTCATGATGTTATTCCTACTCGGAGGAAAAAAAATTGCAAGACTTGTCTCCATTAGTTGGTTATGAACTTAAAATCTATTATTTAATCTCTTCGACTACGTGAACTCACCGACTACTTATTCTCTTAATTTTGGACTTAAAATATTTTGATAGGTCTAAAAAATATATATTTTTATATATTTTAGTAACATATGAACCTAATAGGATTCAAATTTAGGACTTTGAAAAGCTAAAAAGTCAATTAAGAGAGTTATATATATATATATATATATATATATATAGTAGCCACTGATGAAAGACTTTTGATCCAAAGACTAACATGGGTTATTGAACTTGTTCAGGCCCAGTTCACCTACTAAGATTAAGAGATATATAATGTTGGAAAAGAATATTTATTGCAAACAACTACTTCTATATATGCATATATAAGATAAAAGATTATGGCAGTCTGGAATAAAGAAAGAAGTACACTAAAGCAGTCTACACTCTCTCTCTATATATACAAATATGAACTAGGCGAATGCAAGCGAGTTAGGTTTAGCTCGAGCTCGAGCTTGAGTCAAGTTGGTTGATGAATGGTTTAAAGATTAAGTTAACATGTTAATGAGCCGGCTTGAGTTTGACTCAGTTTCGAGCTCAACTAAGCCTGGTTCAAACAGAATCATAGCAACAATTGGCAAGCAGTAGTGCAATACCTATCGGTAGCGATTCGAGCTCGAGCTATATACAAGCTAATTGGTTACCCCTTATTAAAAAATCTTAGATGGGTTTCCGAATATTTCGGAGTAATTGATTAAACTATTTTTTGTGAGGGTGATTTGCATTTTAAGTCGGCTGTTTTGTACTCATATTATAATTTGATATAACAAAAAACATTATCAAAAGAATATCTAACTAAATTGCTTATTTTAATAGTAAATTGTTTTATTAAAATTAATTTTTTTTAAAGTTAGAAAAAATAGGTAACCATTATAACCTATTAGGTCGGGTGCCTATTAACTGATAAAAGTTATGATTCAATTCCTCCGTAAATTTTAGGGCTGATATTTGATAAATTTTACACTGCTAACATCTTTTTGTATGACTTACAATTAGCCTATAGGATATGGATCATGATCTATCAAAAAAATAAGAAGGAAATTATGGAAACTCACCTATTTGTCTAGTAATAAGTTTGGAAAACAAACCTATTTAGAAGAAAAGGAGAATTCTTCTTTAGCCCTATTTTGGAGTTTTTGACTGTTTTAAGTTGACCCTAACTATTTATATATGTATAATTCATTTTGAAAATTAAATACCAGACAATGTGTGTTTGAAAATCACTGAACCAAAATATGACGAGAAAATAACTTATATCAAATCCTCTAAAATGTTTACCGAGTTTTAAAAATAAATTTTTATTTAAGTTATTTTTTGATTCAATAACTTTCAAATATAAGTCACCGACTAGATCAGTTACTTATATTAAGTTTAAGAAAATTTTCTTTCAGACATAACAATTTTTCCTAAAGAATTTCAGCAACTTAAATTTAAAAATCGTATTTAAACATATTTAGTCTCGTATTTAAGTTTTAAATAAATTTTACTAGATACAATTAAATAAATATTTCAAAGGGTTAGTTTGGTTAATATAAAAGAGAAATTTACATATAACAAAATTACATATTACACGTTATATTTTTATTGTTTACAAATCGACTCTTATAATTTAACAAATATGTATAAAAATATCCTTGATTAGATTTGAATTAACACAATAAGAATATACCGTTAAGTAGAGATATTTTATTTTTAAAATAACTAAAATACTCTTGGTATGACTTAGTTGAGAGTATTTTCATAATTATTTTAGTATAATTTACTTAACCCAGATGTCTGATTAAGTTTATGTAACAGATCTAGCAACATGGTGTGTTATGCACATATTCGCCAAATTATAAAGCTAAATTTATAAATAGTAAAAATATAAGGTGTGGATCATAATTTTATTAAAATACTGGGTGTTATATGTAAATTTCCTAAAAGAAAAATTAACTCTTTATTTTGAGTTTTGACCCGCCACCTGTATCGCTCTTGAACTGCTGTAGTATTACGCCCAAAACAACTGGCGGTAATGCTCGCAACCGTGGCCCATGTCCTCGCACATCCTCCTCCCATGTACCGCGCCATCGAATACTAATTCGCGGACGGCTTCTCATCCCTCCGCACCTAATCGTCGTCTTCGGATAGTCCGGGCTCTTATCCGGCCCGCCATGTCCTCCTCCGATAACGTACCCCGTGGTGAGTCCGCCCCCATTCGTCGACCCCTTAATCCCGGTCTTCTCTCGCTCACATCGTGAACTAATCTTGGAGTTCTTTTGGTTTCTCAGGTCCGATCAGGTCGGTGGCAGTTGTTGGTGGTGGAGTTAGGTAACCTATCCTGATTTTGGTGTCTTTGTTCATTCTTGGTGCATCTCAGGGTTTTCAGTTTGGTATATCTATGGGTTTGTATACGTAGAAAGGTAATGAAGGAGTTTTTTCGGAATTCATGTTCTTAAGTGAACATTCAGTTATTCGTGGCTATAATCTACGATTCCTGACATACTTCTGTGGAGTGATACTCAAATCAGGGTAAACTTAGTTCTTGAAACTCTAGTGTATGACCGTGCACCATAATTTTGACCAATGTGGTTTCTAAGGATCTTGGGTGCTTCTTATCTTGTTTAAATTGCTATGACCTATTACTTACACTTTGTTGAGGGTTCCTTTTGTTATTTCAGGCACATTACAGTTAGTGCTTAAGTTTGGCGAAAGGGTTATCTTCTCAGATATTTCTTTTATTTCCTAGCATTTTATGCAATTTTTTAATTGAGCATAATTCAATAGTGTTGTGCTCTGATACTAATTTGTTGTGCTTTGATATTAAATTGTTGTGCTAAATGCTAAATGAGTGGAATAAGGCATAAGTGATTTCAAACAACCACAAACCAATCCAAATAGAATAGCAAAAGATTAGGATAAACCAAATATTAGCAAAGCTAATGTTAATACCAAATGGGAGATCCTCTATCAAGATGCTAAGCATAGAGATCTTCTAATACCCAAGCTAATCACTAATAAGAACTCCAAAACATGCAAGCCACAATAGAGAGAGATAAGATTTATGTGGTTTGGCGATGTGCCTAGTATAAAGAGTTTTCTCAACTCTAATCTCACTCAATGCAATGGTGGCTCCTCTCTTAATTTTCTCTCTTACAAAATGCCCATACACGCAAACCCTAAAACCCCAATTAGTTATTTATAGGGATGACTTGGAGGAGAAGCGTCGGTCGTTCGAACGGGTTAATGATATTTGAATGCCTGTGCACAGCTGCTAACCCATTTCGCAGAAATGTTCGAACGGGTGGATGTTCCATGCACCATTGAAAACTCGTTCGAACGCCTTTCAAACACTGGCCCCTTTTAAATTCTCGGGTTATCGAACATCTGAATGTCATTTTGAACGCCTCCATCTTGTTTAAACGGAGGTAAACGTCGTTCAAACGCTGACGCATAAAATTGGAACGACAACAATCTACAACAAACCCGTTCGAATGTCGTTAACCCGTTCGAACGGTTTTTATTATTCGAGCCAATTTTCAACAATTCTTCATTTTGGCGAGAACTTCAAGACTTCAAACAAAATTCTTTCCACTACTGCAAAGTGATAGCAAATTCTAAAATGCACTGCCTGCAAATTTGCTTCGAAAGATGCCAAATCCAAACATTCAAGTATTGCAAAACTATCAAATAAACTTTAAATGGTCTTCATCATTGCAAAGTGTATGCACTACTCAAAAACCCGAATGCAACCAACTATGTTGAAACTTTGAAAATGTTAAACAAACTTTCTCCACCATTGCAAAGTAATTGAAAATTTTAAAATGCACTGCTGCAAATTTGCGTCTAAAGACGCCAAATTCAAAACAATCAAATATTGCAAGAATTTTAAAGAGCTTCTAATGGTCTCCACCATTGCAAAGTTCGTATGCACCACCTCAAATCTGAAAACAATCAACTATGGTAAGATTACAAATATGCCAAACAAGTTGTCTTCATTAATGCAGAATGAGTGAGTGCACCACGCTAATTTTAAATAATCAAATATGTAAATAATTGATCAAGTCCAAGCAATGTTGGACCTTGACCCCAGTTACAACTGTTTTGTCGTCATGAACAACCAAAAGTGCATATGCCATATCAGTATACCATGCAAACTTTTGAGTCTTCATTCTCGGTCTACTAACTACAATTGATTTTCTTTTCTGCAAAAATTTTAAGTTGAGGTCTCCTCTTTATGAAAACTTGAGTCTTCTATATCCAAATTACTTGCCTTGTTTGACTTTAGTAGAGCCACAGTGATTTCAATCTCCATTTGATGTGAAAAGTCTTTGCTTATGCCATTCTCCAAACACCCGTTAACTCGTTTGAATGGTTTTCTTGATTCGAACAAATTTTCAACAAATAGTGTAGGGGGTTAAAACCTTGTCATACTCGTGATGGCGCTTGTTTCATCTTGCAGTGGGCTTGCTGCCGCTTATAAGTTAAAGTCAAATGGTGTGAAGGTCACAGTCTTTGAAGCCAATGAAAGAGCTGGAGGGAAAATAAGGAGCAATTGTGAGAGTGGTCTTATATGGGATGAAGGGGCAAACACAATGGTGCGCACATTAGTGCATAACTGCATATCATTGTCATGTTTTTTTTTCCAATTTATTGCCTTAGTTGCTGACACCATGCTGGATCAGGATTTTATTTGTTAAAACTAAAGGGTGTCAACATATTTAGAATGCCATATACTGGATGAAGCTAATTACGCAACACTTCTTGCCTAAATGCATCTAATTATGTGCAGACAGAAAGTGAAAGTGATGTCGGGAAATTGCTGGATGACCTTGGACTTCGAGACAAACAACAGTTTGTATGTGCTAATTTTGTCTGTATGCGAAGAACTGGCTTTCTAATTTCCTTTCATACTATGCATGCTATTTTTCTTGCACTTATTCAATGCCACTCATCCTCTTTCATGATTTAATCTATTATAAGATCAACTAACTTCCCGATCATTCCTGCATTGCTTCTTTAGTTTGCAAATAGAATTGTGACTTGTAATAGAGCTTCTTGAATGACATTTACCCGTACGAAAATAATTCCATAATCTTGAAAGGAGAAGAAGAATAGGAATCATGATTAATACTGGCTTATAAGTACCTTTAATATTCTGACATTGATATACATGACAATAGATTCTTTTATCAGACATAGAATTTAGGAAATTTCAATAGTATTAACGAGGTGCTTTGAGTTTATAGTTGGCAGAATTGCCAACCATGCTCCACAGAGTGATTCCGGAATTTTGTTCTTGTAAGAGACTCAGCTGCTTTTTCCTGCTCGGGTTACTCTAGTGAAGCAGGCCACATTTCTCCATGGAAAAAGAGGGCTACCTTTGTCAGAAAAATCTTAACCTCTGTTGTTATTTTAGGAGGTACGATTAATGGATTTGTTGGAGGTTGAGATTAGGTTTTATGCAGCAACGGCTGTCTTCTAAATTTCTAATGATTTGTAGATCGATTTCTCTTATTTGTCATATGTATATGGATATCACATGGAATATATTGGACCATTGGTAATGAATGCTTACTTATTTTGATGGATATATTGTGAGTTGTGCTAATATAAACTACCACATGCTAGAACAGTTTTTAACCAGCTATAATTCAAAATTTTCTGTCTCTTAGTTTATGGAAGTGGTTTTTTAGATGATTTGGGAGTCGTAGACAAGATCTCTATTGCTTCTTATTTTCAAAACATAGTAGCTTTACATATCAAAAATTTTAAGTTGATCACATAATGTGACTGACTGGCCTACATGTAATTTGTGACAGCCTATATCTCAAGACAAGCGTTATGTAGTGAGGAACGGAAAGCCAGTTTTGGTAATCAAGTTTCTTATAGACAATGTGGATTTGCTATTTGTACTGCATGCTATTGTACTCACTTTTGACATCCTGCTGTCTTGGCACATCAGATTCCATCAAATCCCATTGCGTTGATTAAGAGTAACATCCTTTCTGCACAATCGAAGGTCTGTTCTGCCTTTCTTGCTGTATGCTTTTCAGGTAACTTGCCTGTTTGATGGCGTGCTAACTATTTGGAGATTAACAAAAAAGTTTCACAACAAATCAGTACTCTGTCAAACACCAGGCTTGTCAAATAGTTCTATAACTGCACTGCAAAGCTAATCTCCTTGTTGCTGCCAATTATCATTGTTATCTAAAACTTAGGATGCCCAGATATCATGTGGGTCGCACAGTTTTAACCTTTATACTGAAAGACAATCATTTATGCTTAATTTTTTCCTCATGTGCATGGAGCCTAGCCTTTGAAGCACATTATGGTGCATCAGTTATCTGCCGATGATGAAACATTGCAGATATCTTAGAAATACCTTCTCATTTAAATTGTTCAACTACTATAGAGTTTTAGAATATTGTGCATCTTCCGGTCAGTAAAAGTTCTTGTCATACTCGCAGTTAAAATTATTTATGGAACCACTTCTAGTGAAGCACTCTGGCACGAAGAGCTCCACACAAGTGTCTGATGAATTTTTGTATGAGAGGTACTCATATTTATATTTACTCCTTTCCCTTTTTAATCACTATACTTCAACGTCAAATTAACTAACTCATGTAGGTTATTATGGTTGTGTTTTGCTTCAATAGTTACAGATGTTGGCATTGCTCTTATATGTTAGCCTAAGGTTCACAATCATGATATCATCATCTAGTAGTATAATTTAGTCTAATTGAGTTTTAGAGTCCAAATTGATGGAAATAAGTTACCAATAATCATTCAAGACAGGTGCCTCCAGTTTTGATAACATTATAAGGAGTGGACTAGTAGAAGCATGAATAGGAAGATCAAATAGAGTAGGAGACTAGCTGGTAAAGCAAGAGAAGCTCAAATGCAAGCTTGTAGGAATAGAAATTATAGAATATCAGAAGAAGAAGGAAACTAACTTTTCTGAGAAAATCTAGCAAGATAAAATCTTAAAACACATAGTAGGCATGCAACTGAATATCCTTCCAATCTTGGATTACCCTAAATGGGCTCTTTTGTTTCAAAAAGCAATCAATGTACTTCCTCTATGCTGGTAAAGTTGCATGTATCTTGGCATCCATATACCTTGCGCATGATCTGCTTATGGAATACCTGCAAATGAAGATTGTTAAAATTGTTCTACCAGAAATTCTAGATACTAATTTTAGATCAAAGCCTGAGAATCTAATAATATAACATAGTTCAAGAAAACAAATATGACTCTTATTGAAAATAAATTGGAGATTATATTAAAATATTCTCTGTGAAAACCAGTATTATTTTGACTTTTGATTAGCAATTATTTACCTTTAGCATAGAATATGAACTGGTAGAGTGGGTACATTTTCTTAATCATAAACATGTTGAGCTGTAATTAGAGATCGATGACTATTCCTCCTCGCAATCATTGTGTTGACACAGTTTTGGATATACTTGCATTCATGTGCATAACAAAAGTTGTAGTTTTCTTGAACACTAAAAACTTACAAAACATTTGGTTTGTTTTCAAGCATTTGTTCATCTTTTGCAGTGTTGGGAAGTTCTTTGAGCGTCACTTTGGAAAAGAGGTGTGTTGTAATTCTTCCATATTTTGCTTGGAGCTGAATTAATTATACTTTACTCTTCTAATATCTTCCTTGCTATCTTTTAAAAAAAATCATTTAATGGCATGGTTCATAATTTGAAAATTAAACTTCCTGCACTTGTAATCAGAAGCAGCTTTTGAATCAATTATAGGTTGTTGATTATCTTGTTGACCCTTTTGTGGCTGGAACCAGTGGTGGAGATCCAGAATCACTATCTGTGAGTATTATCTCCTTTCTATCTGAAAGAGCTATTTCTTATGTTACAGTTATAACTCTTAATCTGAATTTAGTAGTTCTATATTTCTAGCATGAATATAATCTAATGAAGTAAACAGGGTTAGTACTTAGTCATTCTAGGATTTCTAGACTCTGCAAAGTGCAAACTCTTCCTGATCCAGACTTTACTATGCTAATGCTAATGTTTGGTTAATATTTGGTTTCTTGTGTAACCTTTTCTGACTTAGATCTGTTGTAGAATTCTATATTACCTTCTTATAGTAACTCATCTATTGAATCATACAGATGCGTCATGCATTTCCAGAGTTATGGGATCTAGAAAGAAAGTAAGTTTCTGAACACAAATTTTCTTCTAATTTCATTACTGCATGCACTAAAATTCACTACTTTGGTTTTTTGCTTAACAGAAAGAATCAAAGGACAGTCAAAACTTCTGATTTGCTTCATTGAGAGTCTTAGTATCTGTTTTGGCATGTTATTCTTGAAAGATTGATTAGTTATTTTCTTGATTTAATTCTACTTATTGGGGTGTATCTAGCTTTAGTAATTATCTCTACATGCTCAAGGAAATGAAGAATTGCTGTATATTTTTTCTTATTAATGACTTTATTTTCAGGATGTCCTTGTTTGATAGGTGTCTAAAAGTTTAGCAGTCTGTGACTATATAGAATACCTAGCCATCTCACTTTCCTCCTTTCTTTGAGCTCAACACCTCCTGATGATCTTTCCTTTATAATTTTTCTACAATTCTAGCTAAGCTTTCTTCTGATCAATCGAGCAAGGTTTCTGGATGGGATTTGTCCATCCTTGCTTCATCTAGATTTCATTGAACCTTCCAATTTCATTCTCTTTTGGTACTATTTACTTAAGGTTGGAAATGGGAGTGGATTAGGCTAAATTTATGAAATGTCAAAAATATGATCTGATGATTCATGCAGCACTAAATAAACCACATTCTCTTTGCACTGGAGATATTGAGTTGTTTTTGGATGTACACTAACACTACATGAGTTCTAGACCCAGATTCAGGATTCACCTGACAGGTGATTGTTGTGATCCTTATGATCTAAACCTGACAATTTGGAATCAGTTGGTGGGTTGGAGGGGCTCGGTTCCATTGTAACTACTGTAATTACCTTTTCCAAGCAGTAGACGTGAAGATATAGTATTATGGAAACTAAATGGCAGAATGTTATTTTGTTTTATTGTGTGCTCAATTCTAATGTATAGTATGTTCTGTCAATGTTATCAGGTTTGGTTCCATCTTTATTGGTGCCATCTGTTCAAAAGTTACTAGTAAAAACAAGGACAACAGGGTGGGCAACTCTTCAGTGAAGAAAAGAAATAAACGTGCTTCATTTTCATTTTATGGTGGGATGCAGGTAAACCATTATGAAGTTCATGCTTGAATTCATTTATCTAGTTTGGCTTTTTTCCATATCATTTAAAGCCAGCTCATTTTAGGCAGCACCATTAGTTAACAGATTATTCCAGTTGACGATGCACACATACTTCATATCTCTCCATGCATTTCAAACTTAAAGAGAAGAAAATATTACCCTATAGGATGGTTTTATAGAGAATCTAAGTCTCATTGGCACTAGGTTGTGTTGGTGGCCTATTGGAACAAAAATGCCATGTGGTACATTGTCATTCAACACAGACATGTTGACAATGATTGACAAGGAAGGGATAGACCAAGAGATGGAGAGGTAGGGAGGGAAGGAGAAGGAAAGAGACTATGAAAGAATACGATCTACTAGCTGCCACCACTTCCTTCACCATCTGATGTCGTTGCCATCCTTGTGATGCATGAGGAACTAAAAACCTGCTAATGTATAGTTACTCACAGGTCACAACATCTGTCATGGACTCATGGTCATTTTAATGTTTGGTTCTTGCAATTGTAACAGCTTTACAGTAGCTTGTGGATCATTATTTTTTCATCGTGACTTGCGGCTGCAATCAGCAGGCATATCCTGTAGTCTCTCTTCCTTCCTTTCTCCTTTCTCTCTATGTGGTTTTGCTGCATGATAGGAAATTTTGTGCTGGCAAGCTTCTGGCACAAGTATGAGTGCGAGGCAGCACATATATCCTTGACTAAAGCAAAACAGAATGAAAGGTAAATTCAACATTCTAGTGTGTCTTGTAAGAACGGGAAAAGATAATAAAGAATGTAACATTTGGAATAGCCTGGAAATGTTTAGGAACAAAAAGAAGCTGGTTTCGTTAGAGAACTTAAGTCGGTTTTTAGTATATCTGTTCGCATATTGAATCTTTGAAGGAAAGGTTCTCAGTCTGTGTGTAAGTGAGTTTATAAAAAGTGAACCACTTAACCTATATGATAGTAAAGCAATTGTGAAGATTCTTGAACAAATTGATGTTTACCTTTCTGTGATCAAAATGTTACTCCAGTAAACAGATTATGGAGTAATGAGACTTTTGTTTCTTGCAAAGGGAAGGATCTCAGGATAGTTCTATTGTTAAAAGAAGAGACCTTTTCTTCTTCTTTTCTTTGGTTGAAAGAGGTGATAAATAATTTAATGATGTCCCACTAAATTCCAATGCGTAGGATTTGAACATAAAAACTCTCATGTAATATGAGCCTTTTTAACCAATTCAGCCTATCCTATTGGTATCTGTGGTGCTCTTCTTAACGGAGTCCATTAAGTGAAATTTTCAACAATGATAGTTTAGAATGGGTCATGAAACTATGATAGTAAATCATGCAAAGTTCAAAATTTTAGTAATTATCATGTTTATTTCTGCAGCTCAGAGTCACTTGTAAGACAAATGGAGGCGTCAATATTAAGTCCTTTTTAATATCTTCTATGCTATATTAAGTATTAACTCATTTCATTTGAAGTTTCATGTTGCTATTATCTTTGACCTATGGTGGTGTTGACTCATCCTAATACTCCTAGTAGTATCTAACTTGATGTATGTCTGCATTATCTCATGCTCTGCAGGCACTCACAGACTCACTGTGTAATGAGGTTGGAAGTGATAATTTGAAATTGAATTCGAAAGTGCTATCATTATCATATGACTATGACAGAGGATCTCCATTTAATGGTTGGGCAATTTCTTTTTCTGCACACGATAGAAAAAATAAGGAGGTTGCAAAGAATCAATCATTTGATGCAGTTATAATGACGGTAAGAAAAGCTTGTTACTAAGGTGACATTCTCAACTCATTAGATCCAGAAGTAATCAAGTACCTATCTTTTTGAGTTCTGTATGTTAGACATTCTTCTTATTACGACAAGAACAGATAGCAAGCCTTTCTTCTTAACAAACTTACTCAAATATCACTTTATGTACTGTCTCGTCTTTTTTCAGGCTCCACTTTCCAATGTTCAGGAGATGAATTTCAGGAAAAGCGGATCTCCTTTTGTGCTAGACTTTCTTCCTAAGGCCAGTATTTTGAGTTCTTAATAATTGATAAGATAATTTAGCATTTATTATTGCTAATAGATGTACATGATATTGGATACATGAATTTAAATGACATATATGTATGTTCTATGCATTTGCATCAGAGACTGTACATATACAACCTATCCCTATTCATGGACTAATTTATCATATATTGGCAATGCCCAATCACTTAACCCTCAAGATTGTGAGGTTAAAACAGTCCCTTTCTTTTATAAAGATGATACCATTCATCAGCTATCTACAAATGTATGGCAACTGGTCAGTGATACAGTTATTCTTCTGGCTGATTATTTGCCAGACTACTACTGCATCTCAACAGCATGATTTTCAGGTTGCATAAGAGCTGTTCTCGCAAATTTGTCTAGATCAAGGGCTCTAAACTGTTGATGGCAGTTGGGAATTGATTTGCCTAATTCACTCCTAAATTATTTGGGATACCCTTTCATTATTTCCACTATTTTTATTTTAGAATTGGGGAGCTAGTGAGCTACCTATCATATTGACTATTAAGCATTCCTTCTTGCTGTTAGGTATTTAATGGATTTCTCATCACCTCAATTTTTGGTTCCAGGTTAATTGGTTTTCCATCTCTCAAATTCTTCAATTTCCTTCCTGTATCTCTACCATATTCATTGCATTCTCTTTAAATTCTCTTGACAATTCCCTCTATTTCCTCCCAAATAATCATGTGAAACTATTATGATCCTCTTTAATTAGCCATTCGCTGCTAACATGGTTTGTTTAACTGCACAGTTTACTTAGTAAGCCATGGTATGCTTTTAGTTGCAAAAAAGTGTTATCTACTGGAAATTCTTAGATTTCAACTGGTCCTTCATTTTTGTTTTCATTTGTCATTGTGCCTGATCATTTATTAGGTTTTAATGTGAATAAATTCTATTTTCTTTATAAATATTGAAGCAAGTGTATGTACTATCCTCAGAGGAATAAGAAGTAAGAAGCAAGTTCATTGATTATTATATTCTCCCAAGTCCTATGGAATTCAGGCTTATTTAAACACCTATTTTGGTAGGAATGCAATAGATCAACAGTGAAAAGTGAAGGGCATTGATGGTATTAGCATACATTGTCTGAAGTCTAAACTGACCATTTTTCTGGCTTTAAGTCACGAAAGGAGTATTAAAGGAATCAACAAACTATGATGATTAATTTTAGTAATATAACCTGCCAACCCTGGTATATTCGGCATTCGTGCTCCAGAACTATCGTGCATTTGACTTGCGACCGTGGACAAGACCTCCATTCTCCATTAGATTCCAGCTTACATTCTTCAAGGATGTAACAACTCTGAATATATTGTGGACATTCAATCCACTGCCAGAACCTAAGAAAAGAATCCTGATGCCAAATATGGTGCTGTTCCAACTTTTTTCTCTGGATTTTGTTCCACATATATTTGGAATATGTTGATCTTTGTTCCACAGATAGGTGGAGCAAGTGTTGTGTTGCACTTTGAATGCAATTTAGTATGCATTCATCAAGAACCACATTGAGGCACTATAATTGCATTAGTATGTAAGTTTGTTTAAATATATAGACATTTAAAAGCTTAAAAGGAAAACCAAGATATAACCATCATCATCCAATCCTTGTCCTTGAATTACTGTTATAGTTTGAGAACAATTAATGTTTGGGTGATAAAAGTTCTACCATTGCTTCTCAACCTGCATATCAACCCTCTAAATTTTGTTGCAAAAAAGAAGCAATACTTTCAGTAGAATTACATGCTAAGTACAGATGCTGGATGGGGGAAGTACACTGATCCGTATCCAATAACACTGCAGGTTAATTATCTGCCCTTATCTGTCATTATCACCTCATTTAAGAAGGAAAATGTCAGAAGACCTCTGGAAGGATTTGGAGTTCTAGTGCCTTCTAAAGAGCAAGAAAATGGTCTGAAAACTCTTGGTAAGTCATCTTGGATATTGGCATAAAATCAACTAATAAAAAAGAAAATTACTTGTATTTTGGATGTTGCATTTAGCATTTATACTATATTACAATCTGTTTGTCATACATATTTATGTTTGTCATGTAGGCACTCTCTTTTCTTCAATGATGTTTCCTGAACGAGCTCCCAAGGATCAGTATCTATATACAACATTTATTGGAGGAAGTCGAAATAGGGATCTAGCAGGAGCTCCTCTGTATGGAAAATTTATTCAAATATGTACATTGTGCTTGTTATTTTGTTCAGGCCAGTTCTCATAGATAGCAACATCTCATTTTCAGAGACATGTTGAAACAAATTGTGACCTCCGATCTTAAAAAGCTATTGGATGCAGAGGGACAACCAACTTTTGTGAAGTAAGGATTCATCATAACATTTCTTCCCATCATAGGACAATGAATTATAGAATTTCAAGTTTTTGTCCTTAAGTATTTCTTTTTTTATCTAACCATTTCACTTTTGTTCTTTCAGAATTTGTCATGCTATTCTCTTACTGTTGCTTACTCATGCAAATTTAACTGCAATAAAATGCAGGCATGTTTACTGGAAAAATGCTTTTCCCTTGTACGGTCACGACTATGATTTAGTTTTGAAAGCTATAGAAAAGATGGAGAAAAATCTTCCAGGTTTCTTCTATGCAGGCAAGTCAATAAAATAAACCTTTCTGTTTTACCTGGTGAAAATAATGTTGAATATGCTGTGATACCTTATGTTCTGTGTTTATCTTCTTTTTTTCAATTGACTTAAACAATATAGATTCATACCATGACTCTGCATGTGTATAGTATCAATAGACTACTAAATGTAGTTCTAACGGAGATATTGAATGCAGAGAACTAATTTCAATGTCAATTGTGAAGAAATGCTTTGAATATTCTCTGCAGTCAATGTAACACAACGCTTTTCGTACCACAAATACTGATAATTCCTATATTTCTTTTTCCCCTATTCTCACAGTTGTTGAATATTATGGTTCAGTGTCAGTAGTTGCTTGTTAATTTACAGGTAATCACAAGGATGGACTGTCAGTTGGGAAGTCTATCACTTCAGGATGCAAAGCAGCAGAGGATGTAATTTCGTATCTTGGATCTTGTATTGAGCAAGATGCTTGATTTTACATGGTAGGCAAGTGATAGTTCTCCAATTAATGGTAGGTGAACTGGGTAACACCACAATTTATTGTTGGTTCAAATGTATCAGCTTTTTATAATCTCTTTCGCCTTCAATTTCTGCATCTTACGTTGACGAGTCCCTTTAACCAATAGATAAAATGATACAGCACCTCTCGCTAATTCTTGGGATTAGTATCTTAGAATTGCAAACTGTTGATCTAAAGATCAGGCTTCAGCATCTTTTAATTCATCTTCTTCCTGAATGCAATGCTATCTTCTATTTAAGAAATCTGTTTTCTTTTTCATTTTTTTCTAGTACCAAGAGTAATTTACCATGGAGCTGTAATGTGCTCCTAACTTTCTGGTGGATAATTTCCTGCAAAGCCCATTTTAAAGCTAAGATGGGCCTTAATTCCATATGTGTATATTAGGATGTAATCTTTATTAGTGTTTATGCCAGGTGAAATCAACCTTGTCTTATAGCTGGTCTTCAGATGCTGCAAGTGGGATAATTACAGGATCTAGGGAAGTTGCAAATATACTTTCATGAGGACAATTTAACCCATAAATATCTTGCCATAAACCCTTAAACGTAGATAACAGATGGGTAGTTTTGTTACTTAATAAATGTCAGTGGTTGAGTTAAAATAATACTCAAGAGTAAGTAATAAATGTCTAAAACGCAAGGTGTTAAACGACAATAAACGCTAAAGAGTATAAAATATAGTCATTGCTCAACAATGGCAGAGATTTTGAAGTAATCCAGCCTGAGCATCAGTAGGGAGTCTTCCCTCAGAGGACTTCACATAAAGGGAGCTTTCCACGTTTTGCACGACTATTTATTCTAAGGTTGTTATTGTAGTTACGTAAGTGTCAGTAGCTTCAATTAAGAAGATGAAGACTTCTTTGATAGGGAGTAAATATACTGCATGTTTCGAGGAGGACACATGCTTAAGTCGGCAACGATATATATATATCCAGCCTTGCCTATAATACTCTAGCAGTACTTCATGTTGCACTAAGCTACTAGAATTTTATATCAGAAACAAAATTTCCAGAATTTTCATTTCATTTTGGATCCAGATTATTTGAACTTCTGAGTGCATCTAGCATAGAACTTCTTTTTTTATAAGCCCTGGAAGTATATTTGACTTAAATGAGTAGATTTTTCTTTTTCTTTTTGGGTTAAAAATCAACTGATAAGGTAGTCTGTCTCTCTGATACTGTGTTAATTCACCGATTATCTAAAAGCTAATGTCATTTTTTTATCTTTGATATTCCAACAATAATTCCTTTTGAGAGAATTATGATGATCTAAATGCAGTTGAAAACCAAGCAAATCTAGGTCACCAGATGGGTCTGCACCCATTCCCAACTTTTCTCCACCATATCATCGCCAATAGTATATCCAATTCAGCACCAAGTTGCTTCTTGATTTGTTCATTGTCTTCAGTCAATCAGAAAGTATTTTTCAATAAGAGGTCAATCTTGGATATTTATTTTATTTGTGAATTTTCTATAACATTCTTGAAATATATTAATCCAGAAAAAAGAAGAAGAAGAATTTGATCCACACCATCTTCTTTCTCTGAACACAATGCACTAATTTAACTTCATTATTTTTATGTGCTTTAATTTGGTATTGATGTATGTTAGCATTATTTTTATCATAATTATTGATGGTGAAAGGTTAAGCATTTTAAATAAAAAGTTGTTTGTTCTATTACATGAGGGTCTTTGAAATTGGAAACTAGCACAAAAAAAATAAAAATTAGGTTAGTACTTTTAAGTAGCCTATATAATATATGGGTCAGGACATAAACCCTATTAGAACTTCCCTTATTGAAGTCCATAGGTTGTCAAGCTAATTAACACTATTAGCTAGATATAACCAAGGACATGATGAAGGTACCTAATCTTACAGCTGCACAACAATTAAAGTACTTCCCACCATCTCATTCTACAATAGAATTTTGGGCAGAGGATTAAGCTCAAAGTGTTAATACAAAATCATTTGGGTATGGTTAAAAGGACACTCTAGCGCACAAAGTTCTTACTAATATGTGGGTGGAATGATAAAATATACTTAGCTTTACTCCTACCAACACACAGATTGTTTTCATAGCTCGAACTCATAGACAACTTGGGTGAGAAGACGGCCGCTCAGTAATTGATAATTCCAGAGCTCGTATGTCATAGGTTATAAACTGGACAATAGGGTTAGCTCTCCTTAGTAAATACAATCTCTTAAATAATTAGGAATGCCGACCACTTGTGCTAGTGATTGAATCTTAAGTAACGATTTCTGTTAAGATTTTTTATTATTGACCTAGGGTTGCACTCTTGAAGGATATATAAAATTATCTAGTGTTGAATATCATAGAAAAGAAAGAAATTAACAAACACAAAATCCCAAGTGGATCATTTTTGTATATTTGTAAACAGGATAGATTCCCAATTGGAAAGAGCTCAACTAAATACTCATAGTGACAGGTGAGAATGATAGGAGTTAGTTAGGGCGGCCCAACCCTCCACTAGATAATTCTTTTGAAGATCTAAGGAGATAAATACTATTGCATGCAATCCCTACTCAG
This sequence comes from Typha angustifolia, assembly GCF_048772165.1. NCBI lineage: Eukaryota > Viridiplantae > Streptophyta > Magnoliopsida > Poales > Typhaceae > Typha > Typha angustifolia. Next base: position 4,810,977 of record NC_133239.1, read on the forward strand.
TAGTACTTTTGCCCACATGCTATGATTCTAGTGTTATGCTTCAAGTCTAGACATGTCTTCTTCTTCTTTTTTAATTATTATTTGTGTGTTTATATGCTTAATTTTCAATGGGTATTCATAACAAGATGATATAGGTCCACTTCTTTTATCTTTTCAAATGTAGGCATCTCTCTATCTCTCTCTTTCCTTCCTTTTTCCTCCTAGGTTAAGTGCTTCCTACTCTATAGTTCATTCATTCACACTAGGGCATAATGCCCCACATTGAAAGGGTAAGACAAGAGAGGGGCCACCATCTCAAAAGAGATTGGGGGGAAGTATTGATGAAAGAAGAGAGGGAATGATATACTACCCTAGAGACAGAGAAGTGTTTGCTTGAGCTTGGGTGCTTTAGGGCACAAGTAAACATGAGTAGGAAGCCTCAAAACCTTTTGTGTTCTCTATGTCACTTGTAAGAATCTCCTAGCCTAGATCTACAACCAACATTGTGCATTGCATTGAAGCAAGAGTCTTCTCACAAAATTTACTTAACTAAATGATAACCCCCTAAACCTAATATCTAAAGAGTTCTATTTTAGGTTTCGACAAAATAAAAATGAAAAATACTGCACTTATTAGCGTTTTACATCACAACTAAAGCGCTGTGTGTTTAATCTGTGCTAATACCTTTATTAAAGTCCTTATATTATTAGCGATAGTTAAAACATCAAATATTTAGATATAAAATAATGATTTGTTCAACAGTTTAGTCTAAATTTTTTTAAAAAAATTGTTGATCTTATTAGCACTTTTTTTCTACTAGACCTATGAAGTGGACAGCTGATGTATCTAAAAATGGATTTGTTTTAAAAAGTACTCATTAAAGAGGTGTTAACAAGGGAAATCTAGAGTTTGTCATTACCTTGTCTGAATGCTAAAGAAGACTCAACTTGATGGATGGATGGATGGGTGGATAGATAGATTAGATAGCCCTAAGGGGACCTTTTCAAAGATGGCAAATAATGTCCACTCCTAAAGTGTACTTATTTATTATTGATTCTAGTTATTGATGATAGCTACTCATGCAACTTTCTTTTGGGTCAAAGGGGTTGGTAGTTAGTACTGCAAGCCTGGCTTTGTTGATTGAGTGCAAAATAAGTGGTAGCTTTCCATTGGATTTGGATAAATAAAGTCTTCTTGAAGGGATTAAAACTCGAGTTTGTAACCAAACTAGTCATCTTTTGTATTTTATTTATTAAATTAGATTTTATCATAAACTTAATATTAAAGTAGATATGTGAAAATGTTGGTGATTTCAGCCTTTTATTTTTAGATAAAAATGTCAAAAAATTTATTTTATAAAACGCTGTAATTATTTAAAGTTTTATGTTTAGAAAATGCCGAATAATTTGAACGTTTATTAGAAAGAATTAAAAAAAGATTAAAAATAAAATTTGGAAGAGCTAGAATATATATTTTTTGTTGCGATTATAAACGCAATTGGCTTTGAGGAACGACGACGTAATTTTAATTCATACCACAACGATATATTTTATAACTAAAATAGATAACCGAGCATAAAATTACTACGTTACAAACTTTTTCCTTATATTTTTATATATATCTTTCTAGTTTATTATTTTAATAACAAAACGTTTAACTTTCTAGTTTTTTATGTGTATTCTCTTTTTCTAGTAAATCGTTGAATTGTTCGGCATTTTTTCTTTTAATGAAAATACTAATCATAGCATGATCATCGTTTTACTCTTGGTCGGATAAAATATTTAACAATTTAATATTTTATTTAGGATTACAGTAAAATAAACCCTTTTAATATTAAGTTGGGGGCGCAAGCCGTTTGAGTAAATAAATCTAAAATCAGGTCTACTAAGTTAGGTCAAAAACTCATTAAAACTCATCTCTAGATTCTTCAAGTACTGGCTATTGCCAACTATTGCCAGTTCCATGCTATATAGCTTGGCTAAGACAAACAAAGGCTAGAGATTAGTTAAGGGGGGGGGGGTTTACAGAGAGACTTTGGTATGGATTGAGATGATGACAACTGATGGAGGACAAATATATATATATGATAATAGTTTTGGTTGATGAGAAAGCCAAGATTGGCATATGGGATTACATGGCTTCACAGTCCTCCAAGCAAGTGGACACATGCATGGCTTCAGACATGGGGTATAAACCCTAGTAACCCCACCTAATATAAACCCTAGAAGAAACCAACTCAGAGATGCATGTCAAACAAAAGCAAAACTATGAAGATGGCAGTCTTAGTTCTTTTATTTTATTAAACCAAATTAGCCCTTTTAAACTTATCCAGTATACTTTAAAACTTAAACATGAGATTAGATATATTTAGAATGAATCGCTGACTGAATCATCGACTTATAGAAAAATTTTAAATTCTTTAATTTATACTTAAAAGTTGCTAAACTAGGAAGCAATTTATATAAAAATTTCTCTCTAACAAATTTAATGGAAGATTTGAACTTTGCCGGTTTGAAGACTTATATTTAGAAGTTGCTGATTGGGTTGACGGTTTTCAAACACACATAATCTCATATTTAATTTTAAAAATAAATTAAATATGTAAAAAAAATTAGGGTTAGACTTAAAATAGTCAAATGCCTGTCACAAGCCTATGTTGTAAACTTAGCCTCTTTTTTAAATATAAGTGCATTTATCCTAACTACTATCAGTGCTGTGGTGTTAACATATTTGTTTATGGTCATGCCAGGCTTAGCTTCATGTTGGTTACCATCAGGGATACTAACATTAGCTTTATTTTTAAGTGCTTAAAATAACCTTATTTATTGTAAAATAAGTTAGGGTGAAAATGTGTCTCAAAAGTATTTTAATAACTTTATATATAGAGTTAAATAAATCATAATCTAAAACAATTAATCACAATCATAGTAGTGCATCATGTAAAAATTATGGACAAATAGAAGCAATTGAGCTCCAAATAATTTAAAGATAAGCCATTAAGATTCTTTTTTTTTTTACCAATTTGCTATTTTTAAATAAAAATTATTATTAGTATAATATTAGAGTTTTTAAATTATTATTTAAATAGTGATTTACGACTTAAAAGAGAGTCAGTGAAATTAAGCATTTCATTATCAACAAGTCATTTGATTGATTACTCGGCAAAAACAATAACAATAGTAGTAGATCATTATTAAAAAGAAAGATTAAAATTATTAAAAAGTTAAGTGATAAAATAAAAGTTGAGAAAAAAAAATACTTTAGAATTTTGACAAAATATATTTTCGCCTGATAATTTTACTAAGAATTTAACACAAAGTTTAATTATAATTATAATTTAATTTAGCAGGTGAAGGATTCTTCTAACTCTCATCCAAATTGCTCGTGGGTCATGGTTTGATTGTTTCTATGCAATGCTGGAGACCCACAAGCATTACATGACAGAGGAGATGAGAACAAAATTAAATCAAATTACAATGTCTGATATGATTCCCTTTGAATATTACTTTAACTTCTTCTTCTTCTTCTTCTTCTTTTAATTACTTTTGTCCAATAAATCCCCTCTAAACTCCAAAAAAGAAAAGAAGAGAGAGAGAGATACTTGATAGAGGTTGAAGAGGGGCAAAGTGATGCCAATGAGTTGCAAGTGGTTTAGTTATAGACAAGCTTTGTAATATTATTAAGTACACCTCAACTTGAGGTAGAAGAAACTTGGAAATTCTTTTCAGCTAGGGGATGGTACACAATGTTGGTGAATGTATAATAAAAGTGTAAGCTTTTAGGTATACTTGTTGTATAGAGGGGGTACATAATCATAAAGTTCTTAATTTATGTCTCATTGTAATTCCTATGAGTTTTGTCTGCATCTAGCAATGTAAAAAGGGTCGTCGCACGTTTTATTGTATATCATCTAGCTGTAGTAAATATTTGATTGGTTTATGCACACCGTTAGATGTCTGTTAGCATATTGATTGTGAACATCTAATTGTCGTTGAAGTTATATATATATATATATATATATGATTATAGCATGCATAATTAGAAT